>NC_084836.1:67751296-70151296 GCF_033115175.1 Lepus europaeus
TGTATGTTAGTACTTTCCCATATTTAGAGAGAGGGTAAATATGTGTGGCTGCTGGACAGGTCCCACTGCAAGACCACGCTGCCGAGGCCCCGTGGTGCGGCAGTAGCTTAAGCCGCCGTGACGCCGGCATCCCGTATCAGAGCACTGGTGAGCCCTTGCTGCTCCACTTCCAATTCGGCTCCCTGCTAGTGCGCCTGGGAAGGCGGTGGAAGATGGCCCAAGTGCTTGGGTCCCTGCACCCATGTGGGATATTGGAATGGAATTCTGAGTTCCGGGCTCTTTGACTTTGGAATAAAATACTGCACTGCCAGTCTGTGACCCAGCCAAGCTGGAGGCCACCTATTTTCTAGTTCCTCCTATAGGGAGGATGGCCTCTTCCTGGTGACATCCACCCTGGTTGCTCTCTGTGTCCCTTAGGCCTTGGAACAAGCAGTGCCTGTGGCCGTCCCCGGTCCCAGCCCCCTATCCCTACTGGCCCGCCCGCATGCATCCTTCAAGGGCAACGTGGACTTGGCCTTGCCTAGGCGATGTCTTCTCCGGATGCTTCTCTTTGCAGAGACCCTGGAAACGCTCTTACACAAAGCAGCGCCAACGATAGCAGCCATCATTTATGTGAAGTTTGCCGTCTTTAAGTGCAGTGCCGTGGGATTCAAGCACTCTGCAAGGAGGGTTCCAAGAAGAGCTCGGTAATTCATTCGTGATAAAAGCAGTAAGGGATGGAGCTCTCGGATTTCTGAATGTCTATGCGTCAGTCCTTGGTGCTGTCCAGGTGGGCAGGTCTTCCTTATGGGTCTACTCTGCCCACCGTTTTGATAGGCACTTGGTGGGGGGGGGGTGGGGGCTCCTTGCCCAGCAGCAACGAGCCTGTGTTTGCTTAGCTGTTCAGAGGCGGAGGTGGGGGGGGCAATCGGGCACATTGTCCTTGGCCAGGGTTTGAGGAGTGAGGGCTGCCACAGGTGAGAGGGAGAGGTGGGCGGCCTGAGGCCGGGAAAGGACCCCTCACCCCTACTCCACACCATCTGACTCCATGGAGCAGACCTGGTTGTTTCACAGCTAATCACGGTCGCCCCATGGAAGCTGGTCGATTTCGGAGACCAGAAAACCAAGCTCAGGGAGTTGAGTGTTGAAGCCGCGGGGCTGGGCAGGCAGGATTCTGGACGAAGCTGGAAGGCACTCGATCCCAGATCTTTGCACCACGCCTCTTCGGCGTCCTGTCCGGAACTCCCTTTCCCTTCTCTGCCACAGGGGGGCCTATTTTTCTCCATGAGGTCCCTACCTTGTCTCCTGGCTTTGTTCACCTCTGCCTGGCCGAGGCAGCTTTCCCGGTGCCACAGCCCTTCGCTCCTCTGTCTCTGATGGCTTTCTTCCTGTCATTCTGTGCCTGGTGGCAGGGGCGGAGGGCGGAGGGTGGGCAGGCCCTGGCTTCCATTTCCTTCAAGCATCCCGCCACCCCAAGGGTGTTGGGGTTCGGAGTAGGGCCGCATAGATGGAAGGCGCCCCGGGCGGGTGTTTGCTCAAGGCTGCCCAGGGAGCATCCCGGCGTGCAGTGGGACAGTGGTGCTCCCAACGGGACCCGTAAGCGGCTGTATTGGTGCTGGTTTAGTGTATGTCAGTGCCCTGTGGTTTTGTACACATCTCATCGAGGGACTGAACCCGGGCACGGTCACAGCACCAGCTGGCAACGGGGCTGGGAGCTGACACTGGCTCTGGGCTTTGCACGATTCAGGCTTGGCCTCTGTTCCACCCAGCGTCTCCTGGAGATGACCCACGGGGCCAGAGACCAGCCCAGAGAGTAGGGACAGGTGCTAGGAGGGCATGCGAGCTCCTGCCCCCCTCAGCCCCTCCAAGCTCAGGTACGCCCTCCGCCCACCGCTTCTCCCCAATACCTTGCTTGTCAGTCCTGACCACTGGCTTTTCTCACCTCTACTGGAACTTCAGCTTCAACTTTTTGGGAAAATTGGAGGTCATGGCATAATCACAAAGAAAAGGCACATTTCAAATATCAGGGGAAAAACCTCCCACATCCCTCAATTCTGCCTTCCTTCCTTCCTTCCTCCCTCCCTTCCTTCCTTCTTTCAAGATTTATTTGTTTATTTGAAAATCAGAGTTACAGAGAGATGAGGAAAGACAGAGACAGAGACAGAGATGGAGAGAGAGAGATTGCTTCCACCCACTGGTTCACTCCCCAGATGGCTGCAATGGCTGGGGCTGGGTCAGGTGGAACCCATGGACCCAGAGCTCCATCTGGGTCCCCTATGTGAGTGGCAGGCACCTGCTGCCTTCCCAGGCACATCAGCAGGGAGTTGGATCAGAAGTAGAGAGGACTTGAACCAGTGCTCCTATATGGGATGCTGGAGTTGCAGGCAGAGGCTTAACCCAATGCCCCACAATGCTAGATCTCTGTGTTACTTTTGAAGCTTGCCTAACTGCATTCTTAATTTTTATGCATGCATAGCACTGATCTCATTGCGTCTTTTTTTTTTTTCCCACTGATAGAGTTAGACAGTGAGAGAGAGAGAGAGACAGAGAGAAAGGTCTTCCTTCTGTTGGTTCACCCCCTAAATGGCTGCTACGGCCGGAGCTATGCCGATCCGAAGCCAAGAGCCAGGTGCTTCCTCCTGGTCTCCCATGTGGGTGCAGGGGCCCAAGCATTTGGGCTATCTTCTACTGCTTTCCCAGGCCATAGCAGAGAGCTGGATCTGAAGAGGATCAGCCGGACTTGAACCGGCGCCAATGTGGGATGCTGGTGCTGCAGGTCTGGGCTTTAACTTGCTGTGCCAAAGCACCAGCCCCAAGAATGATACATCTTTTGTGAGCCATTAGGCATAACTATAATTTATGAGATGTAAGACCTCCATTTAATACATTAAAAGAAAATAAGTCCTTGAGAACCAGTTTTATCATTAATTAAGGAAGTACCTAAGAAAACAAGCAATGGAGTTGGTTACAGAATGGTTTTAATTCAGTTAATTTCTATATTTCAGCTAGTTTGTTTAGATGTGAATTTTTTTTTTTAATTTGACAGATAGAGTTAGATAGTGAGAGAGAGAGACAGAGAAAGGTCTTCCTTCCATTGGTTCACTCCCCAAATGGCCACTACGGCCAGCGCTGCACCGATCCGAAGCCAGGAGCCAGGTGCTTCTTCCTGGTCTCCCATGCAGGTGCAGGGGTCCAAGCACTTGGGCCATCCTCCACTGCCTTCCCAAGCCACAGCAGAGAGCTGGACTGGAAGAGGTGCAACCAGGACTAGAACCCAGCGCCCATATGGGATGCCAGTGCCGCAGGCGGAGGATTAACCAAGTGAGCCATGGCACCAGCCCCTATTGCATCTTTTGCTCCCTGTGTTTAACCTCGTATCGTGAGCATTTTCTAGTTTAAATGACTTCTGAGTGAGTGAGCCAGCACCTAGCCCTGTGTCTGAGGTTTATTTTTTTCTGTTTTCTTTTTTTAAAAATAAATATGATTACAGTTTGGATGAGCGCCAGCATCTCTCTAAGTCCAGAGGGCAAACACACATTTCTGTTGGCTGACACTGGTGTTCCCTGAGTGAGTGTCACCCCAGGGACCGTGACTGCGTGCGATAGGGCGGCTCCAAGCCGGAGCCCTACTGGCCCAGGGACACTTTGCTGCCGACTGGTGAGAACTACGGCATTTGAGTGCAGTCCTTTAGAATCTGATCTCTCTGTTGTTATCTGTAGCAGCAGCACTGTTTGACGTTTGCTAAATCTAAAAACAAACAAACAAATTGGCACTTGTTTTGCGTTTTTTTTTTTTTTTTTTTTTTTTTTGGACAGGCAGAGTGGATAGTGAGAGAGAGACAGAGAGAAAGGTCTTCCTTTTTGCCGTTGGTTCACCCTCCAATGGCCGCTGCGGCCGGCGCATCTCACTGATCCGAAGCCAGGAGCCAGGTGCTTCTCCTGGTCTCCCATGCGGGTGCAGGGCCCAAGGACTTGGGCCATCCTCCACTGCCTTCCTGGGCCATAGCAGAGAGCTGGCCTGGAAGAGGGGCAACCGGGATAGAATCCGGCGCCCCAACAGGGACTAGAACCTGGTGTGCTGGTACCACAAGGTGGAGGATTAGCCTGTTAAGCCATGGTGCCCGGCCGCGTATTTTGTTTTTAACTGCTTGTTAAGGGTTTTATTTTGTTTCACAGAGGTGCTGTTCATACCAGGTGGGAACTGATAAAGCAGAAAAAGAGATATCTCAGGGTAACCTGTTTGCTGGTTTAAAAGAGTCTTTTCTGTTCAGCAAAAGCTCTGTTGATACAACGCAGAAGTTACTTTGTAGCCAGACAGAGCAGCCCCAGAGGCTGGCTCCACCCTCACTCCTGCCTCTGCTGTGGTCCTGAGGTCCCTGGACACCCCCGAGCTTTGCCCCAGATCTCCCGGGCACACCCCACAACAAACAAGTCAGTGGCAGCATTTCTTAGGGAGAGATTGACTTCTGATCTCAGCGGGAGGGGAGTAGGGTGGGGGGACCCTGTCCAGGAGTTTCCAGGGACGCGAGTGCGCTCCTATCTCTCAGCGGCCTGAGATAGAAGATAAAGGATCAAGTCCGGGAGGTTTCTCCGCAGTGTCATTTCTGCAACACATAGGTGTGAAACTTTAAGCAGATGCACCTGGCAGCCAAACACAGCCTCCCAGGACCCTGCAGGGGCCCGGCCCACGCCACACAGCACGTGTATATATAGGGCTGGAGCCAGATCCCTCTCACAGGAGTGGCAGCTCCTTCCCTCCCTGGTCTCGGCCTCCTCCTCTTCCTCCTCGCTGGACCCTTGCTCTTGGCAGTGTCTCTGGTTGCCCCAGCAACCATGAGCCGCCAGTTTAGCTCTCAGTCTGCGTTTAGCTCCAGGAGCAGGCGGGTCTATAGCACCAGGTCTTCCGCGGGCTCTGGTGGTGGGAGTCGGACTGTGGGTTCTGTGTGCCAGGCCCGAGGCAGGTGCGGTGGTAGCAGTGGCGGTGGCGGTTTCGGCAGTGGTTACTGGAGCCATGGCGGAGGCTTTGGCTCTAGGAGCCTCTACAACTTGGGGGGCAGTAAAAGCATCTCTGTGAGCCTAACAGGAAGGGGCGGCAGCGGGTTCTGCCAGGGCTGGGGAGCAGGAAGGTTTGGAAGGGGTCTAAGCTTTGCCACGGGCCGCTTTGGGGGTGGTGGCTATGGAGGAGGTGGCTTTGGGGCTAGCAATTTTGCTCTTGGGGGATTTGGTCCTTCTTGTCCTCCGGGAGGCATCCAAGAGGTGACCATTAACTCGAGCCTCCTGGAGCCCCTGCACCTGGAGGTGGACCCTGAAATTCACAAGGTGAAGACCAAGGAGCGGGAGCAGATCATGGTTCTCAACAACAAGTTTGCCTCCTTCATCGACAAGGTGAGTCCCTCAGCCGCAGGCCAAGTCCCAGGTCTCCGTGCAAATGAGCAAGCAGAATGGGCAGGCGCCCTGCCACTTGCCACCTGCCGCCTGCAGATCCTGGATCTCTAGAGAGCACTGAGCGCACTTAGGCTTCCACTGGCCTTCGGCGGTGATCGCTGTCTTGTCCTTTGGCAGGGGTGTGAAAATACGCAGCAGACACGTGGCGCAGTCACTTCAAGCTCCTTGAGCACCCAGCCACCTGTGCACTCCCCCGCATACAGCCATTGTCCATCCATGCACCCATCCACCCCACAAACATCCACTAAGCACCCACAACAAACCAGATCCGGTGCCAGGTGCTACAGGGTGATGTGGTTATGGATTCTGCCCTCCAGGAGCCTCTTAACTTAAGCTGAGAAAGTTCTGGCTGTGTATGGGACGTGAAATAGTAGGGGTGGTGCCACTGGGCCATGGCCACTCAAAGGAGGGCACCCTGAGCTCTTCTGGCTGGGTCCCAGGAGGACTTCCCTGGGGACCTCAGGCCTGGGGGAAGAGTCAGGGTGGAGGGGAGGCCCCAGCGGGAGTCCCGGGAGGCCGGGAGCCGTGATGTCTTTGTGGGATTTGAAAGGTTTGTGGTTCCTGGAGAAAGCAGCAGAGCAGGGAAGAGGAGAAGCGGGGGGCTGGAGCCAGGGGGCAGGGTAGGAGAAGCAGGCAGGGCTAGGCTGGCAGAGCTCCCCAGAGAATGCGCTGCCCTTGGGGGTGTGTGGGGAGCACCGAGGGGCATAAAGGCCCCCGGGCACTCAGAGAGTTTCCCTCAGTCCCCTCGGGAGCTCATGCTTAAGGCCAGGGTTTGACCTGGAGACTGCCTGGCAGATGTCCAGGGCCAGAGGCCGCCGCTGGGCTGCAGAGTTGACCCCTGACATCTGGGCAAATGCAAGGGACAAGACAAGGGGCGGGAGACAGAGAGGCAGGTGCGTGGAGGCCAGGAGACAGCCCCAGATACTTCGCCAGAGCCAACTGCTTGTGGCTCTGTCTGCTCACCTTGGCTGCACAGCTGGCTAGATAGCTTCACACCCCAGCGCAGGCCGGCCTGGGAGGGCTTGATGCAGCGAGGTGGACATGAAGGGGATGCCCCTGGGAGGTCAAGGCCAGGCCACGGTGGGAGCAGGGCTTGAGGTCGGCGCATGGCCGTAGGCTGCTGCAGAGTGACCTCCGGAGGCTCCTATGGGCTCTGGAATCCTGCGTTCACAGGGAACCTGCCTGGTGGCCTGGCCTGGGGACAAAGGCACAGGTGCAGAAGACCTCAGCTTCCTGTCCATCCCCCTAAGGGAAGGCCTATGACAATGACCATGGCTTCCTTGAGGGGAGGGAGAAGGGGAGAAGGCTTCTTTTTTTTTTTTTTTTAAAGATTATTTATTTATTTGAAAGTTGGAGTTAGGCAGAGAGAGAAAGCAAGGCAGAGGCAGAGAGAGAGAGGTCTTCCATCTGCTGGTTTATTCCCCAATTGGCCGAAACAGTGGGAGCTGCGCCTATCCAAAGCCAGGAGCCAGGAGCTTCTTCTGGGTCTCCCATGAGGGTGCAGGGGCCCAGGGACTTGGGACATCTTCTACTGCTTTCCCAGGCCATAGCAGAGAGCTGGATCGGAAGTGGAGCAGCCGGGATTTGAACCAGCATCCATCTGGGATGCCGACACTGCAGGCGGTGGCTTTACCCACTATGCCACAGCGCCAGCCCTGTTTTTTTTTTTTTTTTTTAATAAAGATTATTTATGTATTTGAAAGCTGGAGTTACACTCAGAGAGAAAGCAAGGCAGAGGCAGAGAGAGAAAGGAAGAAGGCTTCTTTTTAAGAGACTTCTGACCCTGGTTTGGGACTTGAGTTCCTGCTTCCCCCTTAACCCTGTGCAGCCTGGGCTCAGTATCCCCACAGATACATGCTTTTTTAAAAAAAGATTTATTTTATTTTATTTATTTTGAAAGAGTTACAGAGAAAAAGCAGGAGAGCTAGAGAGAGAGAGAGAGAGAGAGAGAGAGAGAGAACTCTTCCATCTGCTAGTCCACTCCTTAAATGGCTGCAACAGCCAGAGCTGGGCCAGGCAGAAGCCAGGAGCCAGGAGCTTCATCTGGGTCTCCCACAAGGGTGCAGGGGCCCAAGCACTTGGACCATATTCCACTGCTTTCTTAGGTGCATTAGCAGAGAGCTGGATAGGAAGTGGTGCAGCCGGGATTTGAACTGGTGCCCATATGGGATGCCGGTGCTGCAGGTGGCGGCTTGACCTGTTACGCCACAGCGC
This sequence comes from Lepus europaeus, assembly GCF_033115175.1. Taxonomy (NCBI): domain Eukaryota; kingdom Metazoa; phylum Chordata; class Mammalia; order Lagomorpha; family Leporidae; genus Lepus; species Lepus europaeus. Next base: position 67,758,934 of record NC_084836.1, read on the forward strand.
CGACCCTCTGCAGAGCCACTCTTTAAAATGCATGACATCGCCGCCCCACTGCAGTCCCCATGGACTATAAGTGAGCTCTGCCAAGCTGACTGGCATTGGTGAGAGCTGGGCCACCTGTCCTCGTCTCTAATTGCGAGATACAGTGAGCACAGGGCGGGCTGGAGAACAGAGCCCGGGCTGCCACCTCCTCCCTGCCTGCAGCAGCAGGCTCTGCCTCTTGCTCGTCCTGTCTCAGGGCCCTTGGCTTGGGGCTCAGTCCCCACAGGCAGGCCCAGCTGTCTCCGTCACCTCCAGTCTTCTTGGACGCCCCCACTGTGATGGCGCCTTCCCCTGTGCTGGACCCTGAGCAGCCAGGAGAGCCCGCTTTCCAGGCCATCCCCTAAACCTTGCCTCCCGCAAGCCCACGACCCCACTCATCTTCTGTGTGCTGGCCTTGGTGTGCCTCTGGGTCTATCCTGTCCCCTGGCGATCAGAGCAGGCATGGGCCCACGTCCTGTGGCTCACAACCCAGCCGGGGAGAGACAGATGCTCCTACCCTGCCCAGCTCTGCGAGTCTCGACAGATGCTGTCAGCAGGAAGATGGGGGCTCCCCAGGGGAGATGCCCGGGTTGGGGTGCACAGTAGCAGAGGGGTAAATGCAGGCTGGCCTTCATCAGGCAAAGGGCTGGAGAGTCTGGGTGCTGGGGCACACGGGGAGGTCGCCGGCATGGGAGAGCAGTGAGCAGGAGGGAGGAGGGTGCCAGACGCGGAGGGTAGCCTGTGTCTTCCCAATGGGAAGCTTAGCTTGGCAGGGTGCTAAGTTCTCCCTGAGTCCTAGCGGGACACAAGCTGAGGAGGGTTTGGGGCTCTGGGACACAAACCTGATGGAGTCCAGTGATTTTTCTAATGGTTAAATCATAGGTAGACTGCCTCGCTCTCCCCCCACCCTCCGAAGACTGCTGCCGCCCTTGCTGTGGGGCGGACCTGCTGAGCTCCCGAGACACTGCAGGTGGGGGTCAGAGCAGCCTGGGGGTTGCCCAAGTCCCTCTCATTGTCTGACCCGGAGAGTCCCCACGGGATCACAGGGTTCTTTCTTTTGGCCCCTGTACTGCCGCTGGCCCCCAGCACCGACTTCTCCCTCCATGGGAGGGGCGCCAGAGCGAGCAGGCAGCGGCAGGTGTCTTCATGGCGGCATGTCCCGAGCTGTGCTGGCAGGCCTGCGAGAGCCGCCTGCCCAATCTTCTGCTCTGATAAAGCTCGCGAAAGGGAGCCATGGGAAGTGGCGTTTTGTGTGGATGAGTTCCAGAGGGAGTGGGGGAGTTGGCAGAGCCCTCAGGGGGCGACTGCGTGGACAGCTCCCCGAGGCGTGTGCATGCGTGTGTGTGTGTGTGTGTTCATGCGTGCACAATCAAGTGTCTGAGCAAAGTGCAGAGGGGGCGGCGCTGGATCCATCAGGCACGGGAGGGGGCCCACCTGTGGGTAGGGGGCAGGGGCGAGGTGAGAGCCAGTCTTCATGCGAAAGGGCAGTGGCTGAGCCAACCCCTCTGCACCCTGGTGCTAACCTCTGCATCTACAGTTTGAGGGAAGAGGCTCTGAAAACACAGGGTTGAATCTTTGTCCCCTCCCTGGGCTGACAGTAAGGCATTGTGGGGTTGCTCAGACATCTGGAAAACCCAGATCCTTGCTCTGGGGCCCTTGAATGCGTTGATTTCTTTTAAGTTGAGAGGCAGAGAGAGAGAGAGAGAGAGCAAGCGAGCGAGCGAGAGAGATCTTTCATCTGTTGGTTCACTCCCCAAATGCCCACAACGACTGTGGCCAGGGCACAGGGTTGTGGGGTGAGCCGTCGCCTGGGATGTCAGTACCTTAGCAGCACCACTGCCAGTCCCTGCTGCTCCGCTTCTGATCCAGCTTCCTGTTAATGCCCCTGGGAACGCAATGGTGATGGCCCAAGCCCTGGGCCCCCTGCCACCCACATGGGAGACCTGGATGGACGTCCAGGCTCCTGGCTTTGGCCTGGCCCAGCCCCAGCTGTTGTGGCCATCTAGGGAGTGAACCAGGTGAAGGAAGACTGATCTCAGTGTCTGTGTGTCTCTCTTCCTATGTAACTCTGCCCTTTCAAATGGATAAATGAATCTTTTTAAAACAGTTGTATTTAGTTATTTGAAAGTCAGTTTTACAGAGAGAGAGGGAGAGACAGAGAGAGAACTTCCATCCTCTGGTTCACTCCCCAGATGGCTACAATGGCCAGTGCTGGACCAAACCAAAGCCAGGAGTGTTATCTGGGTCTCCCACATGGGTGGCAGGGGTCCAGGTGTTTGGGCCATCTTCTGCTGCTTTTCCCAGTTCATTAGCAGGGAGCTGGATGGGAAGTGGAGCAGCAGGGGTGCCACCATCACAGGCAGTGGCTTTACCAGCTATGCCACAATGCCAGCCCATAAAAGAATGTTTTAAAAAAATATACCCTAATAGAAAAAAATTTCAAGCCAAACTGCCCCATCTTTCTCTGGATTTCCTCCCGCCCCCAGTTGAACGATGCATTCCCACCACAAAAGGTTCTGTGTGGCCTGGTGCACCCTCCAACCCCAGCGTGGCCAGCCTAGCTCTCTGAGGCTGGGATATGGCAGGTGACTGTTTCCCTTGGGGCAGCGGCTCTGACCCATGGCCTGGGGCGGACCCCGGCGGCCTTGCTTTCCAGGTGCGCTTCCTGGAGCAGCAGAACCAGGTGCTACAGACGAAATGGGAGCTGCTGCAGCAGGTGAACACCTCCACCCGGACCAACAACCTGGAGCCCATCCTGGAGGCCTACATCAGCGAGCTGCGGAGACAGGTGGACACACTCAACTCTGAGCAGATGCGCCAGAACTCGGAGGCCAGGAACATGGAGGATGTTGTGGAGGACTTCAAGAAAAAGTGAGGACCGTGGGGGGCAGTGCTGACATGTGAGGGGTGGGGCGGGGCCACGGTGGGGGCAGGGCAGCTGAGCAGGCCACGCCTTGCACACCTGCAGGGGTGCCCAGGGGATGGCATTGACAGCCAGCTGTCAGCTGTGCCGAGCAGGGAGGGACACAGTGGCTTTGTGTATGCTGCAGCCACGTGAGCCCGTGACCCAAGGTGGGCTCGGCCACTAGTATTTGGCTGCCTGCGGAGTTCTCTTTCACTTTTCATGCTAGCAAAGCGGGCGTAGTGAGCACCTTTCTTATTGGATTGCAATTGTGGTTCTTCAACTTCACTGCACATCAGCTGGCTGAGCCAGCCCCCAGCCGCGGAGTTCCCGATGTAGTGGGTCAGGGATGGCGTGACGGTGCCTGTGTTTCTCACCAGTGTCCGAGGAGGGTGATGCTGGGGGGTGTGCTTTGAGAACTGCTGGTTTAGATACAGTTTTGCAAAGATTCTAGTACTACCCCTGCACAGCCTTGGGAGCAGTCGGCTGTGACTGCTGAGCACGCAAAGGGTGGCGGGAGCTGTGTCGGCGGCCGGGGTGCAGGGTGCTTCTCTGAACACCCCCACCAGGCTCACGGCGCAGCGTCTGTGGCCAGCGAAGTATGCGTCAGTCCCCACAGGAAAAGCGAACGTCCCACAGGAAGTGCAGAACTGTAGGGGAAATGTTTTTCCTTTAAGAGCCATTTAGTGACAGCCGTGGTTCATTCATGCTCCCAACTGAACAAGCAAAAGATGAGGGATTTGACACTTTTGCAAAGGGGAAATTTCAAAATCAACTGGGACCCTTTGAGGGCAGGGCCCCCGGCTCTGGCTGTGCCGCGTGCGTGGGTCACTGTCCCTGCTGCTCGCCTGGGGAGATTCAGGAGCCGGTTCTGACGCTCAGCAGGGACAGCGCCAGGCCCTGGCAGGGGACAGCCAGTGATGCTTCCTCCTCTGGGGAGGTCCCAGCTTCCCGCTGCAAGGAGAAGCCCCTGCAGCCTGTCCGTGTTTCTTGCCTCCCCGCCAGGTATGAGGATGAAATCAACAAGAGGACCAGCTCCGAGAACGATTTTGTGGTCCTCAAGAAGGTGAAGGGAGGGGGGGCCCCCGAGGGAACTGCGGGCATCCCTAGGGGGCGCTCGCATTCGGATCTCCCCAGGGCTCTGAGCGTCAGTTGCTCCTGGCCCCTGGAACCTGGGGAGCTGTGTGTGGCTGAACCAGGGGTGGAGCCAGGGCTGAGCCTGGCCCCAAGCTGTTACACCTGCTTGGGGCCAGGACAGCAGGTGCTGGCAGGGTCCTTATGGGAGTGACAGACCGCTGTGGCCAGGGCCAGGGGGTGGGGGTGCCCCCGTTGAGCTGGGAGCATGCCGTGCCTGGGCGGTGGAGCCACATACATCGTCCTTGCTTGTTGTCTAGGATGTAGACTCTGCGTACATGAGCAAAGTCGATCTGCAGTCTAAGGTGGACACACTGCTTGGGGAAGCCAATTTCCTGAGATACTTGTTCGACACGGTGAGTTCAGCTCGGTTTTCTCGGCTCTCACAGTGGGTAGGGGTGGAAAGAAGAGCAGCGCGGGCCCCAGCATTACCCACCAGCGACTCAGCTCCCCCCCACCCCGCTCAGCGCTGGGGGTCTCGAGTCAGCCGTCCTCAGGGTCCTGGCTTGGGGGCGGGAGAATGCCAAGGTGGGAGAGGGTGAAGTTGTCCCTGCTTCAACAGTGCCCAACCTGTCTGGGAAATGAGGTGAACATCAGAACACGTAAAGAAATCCCCCCGAATGCTGGGAGCCCATAGAATTCTAGAGAATTCTGTAGGAGGTAACTGTGTGGGTCTTTTTTTTTTAAGATTCATTTATTTATTTGAAAGAGTTTCAGGGAGGGAGAGAGAGAGAGAGAGAGAGAGAGAGAGAGAGGAGAGATCTTCCATCTGTGGTTCACTCTCCAAATGGCCACAATAGCCCTGTCTGGGCCAGGCTGAAGCCAGGAGCCTGAAATTCCATCTGGGTCTCCCAAGGGGCCCGAGTACTTGGGGCATCTTCCACTGTTTTTCCAGGCACATTAGCAGGGAGCTGGATCGCTGAGCCTGGCAACTCCAGTGTTCACATGGAAGACTGTGGCTTCAGGTGGCAGCTTAACCCACTGCACCACAAAGCCCGCCCCTAGCGTGGGTCCTAAAGGACGTGAAGACAGATGGCAAGGACTGGAGGCTTATGGGACTCTCCATTCTTGGTCCTCCTGTTGTCCGGGTCCAACTGGGTGTCCTGCCACTGACCAGGAGCTTTACCTATGTAAAGACGAGAAAGCAGGGGCATTGGGAGGATCATATTATTAGTTCAGACTCCCAAGCTAATTAGTAGCAGAGTCTGAACACAAAAGTGGAGTCTTTCTACCCCTCTGAGAGCTCACATCGTTTCAAGGTTCAAGAGCATAGGTTGGCTCAGATGGTGCCCAGCCAGAGCGAGGCAGGGCTGGAGGTACGGGAGAGGCGGGGATGCAGGTATGGGAGAGGTAGAGATGCAGGCGTGGGAGAGGCATAGATAGAGGTGTGGGAGAGGCATGGATGCAGGCATGGGAGAGGCAGGAATGCAGGAGTGGGAGAGGTCAGGATACAGATACAGATACAGATACAGATACATAGGGTACCAGTGTGGGAGAGGTAGGAATGCAGGTGTGGGAGTAGCAGGGATACAGGTATGAGAGGCAGGACCGGAAGGCTGTGTCTATGAAGCCTCTGGGCCGAGGCTCTCCCTTCTCCCTGGAGGCTCAGCCTGAGCCCACCAACCTCAGCCTGAGCAGTTAGGACCCTCCTCCCCATGAGCTGTCATTGCATGCCACCATTCAAGGCTCCCTCCTGGCCCCCGATGAGCCCTGAGGGGGAAATGGAGACCCCAGGAGACACGTGGAAGGGGTTATCCTGTGCCCCATGTCCTGCAGGAGCTGTCCCAGATGCAGACCCACATCACCGACACCAACGTCATCCTGTCCATGGACAACAACCGCTCCTTGGACCTGGACAGCATCATTGACGCCGTGCGGACGCAGTACGAGCTGATTGCACAGAGGAGCAAGGATGAAGCCGAGGCGCTCTACCAGACCAAGGTGTGCAGCGCCCCCCACAACCTGGCTTGCACCCCCAAAACAAGGGCCAACTCCCAGAACCTCTATTGTCTTTCTCGTCTTCCTAAAGTAAGACCGTGCTTGTTACAGAAAGTCTAGAGACTTCGGTAGAGATCACCCCTACCTCATTTCCAGCGCTAGTGGATTTCCTGCCAGTTCTTTGTGGACAGCACTCATGGAAAACTCAGACATGCCAGGCTCCCCACAAAGTGCTTTGTAGGTGCTGTTTCCTTTAATTCTTGCAACAACCCTGTGAGGTAGGGATTTCACTGGGTCCATTCTACAGCTAACATGGTGTGAGGTACTCTAATTCCCCTAACTCCTGTAGCTAGCAGGTGGCAGAGAGAGATCTTAATTCAGCTCAGGTGTTGTCTATGAAGCTATGCTTTTAGCCATTTGATTTGTTTTCTTATAAAACATAGTTTTGTCTTTTTCCTTTTTCCTTATGTTGAGTGCCTTTTTGGGACACGAAAGATTTACATCTTTTAAAAACTATTTATTTGAGTGGAAGAGAGAGAGAGAGAAAGAGGGAGGGAGGGAGGGAGGGAGAGAGAGACCTCTACCATTTCATGCCTGCTATGGCCAGGGCTGGACCAGGTTGAAGTCAGGAGTATGGACCTCCATGCGGGTCTCCCATGTGGCTGGCAGGGACTCAACTACTTGAGCCATCACCTGCTACCTCCCAGGGTGCACATTAGCAAGGAGCTGGAACAGGAGTAGAGCTGGGACTTGGACTTGAACCCTTGAACCCAACCAGTCTGACATGGGAAGTGGGTGTCCTGACCAGTAGCTTTACCTGCTGGAGCACACAGCAACCCTTCTGCGTCATTTCTAATGGCCAAGTCTTTCACTGGAAGGCTATCGCCTCACTAATCACATATGCAACTTTGTAACTAAATCTTTCGGCACAGATTTGGTTACTTCTTACATTAACCTGGACTTCTTGGATAGTGAAGATTCTGTAGCTATAGGGACAAAAGCTGGTTGTCCAGTCACTCAATTCAATGTGCATTTGATGTTGTGTTTTGCGGAGCACCCATGGCCAGCTCCGATCCCAGCTGTGTGATGAAAAACAGCCTGGCACCAGTGAAGACATCAGGAGGCAGAGCATCCCTTGCATCTGCCCCCCTGCTCTCCCCTCTCCCTCAGAACCATGTCCTGGGGGTACAGTGATGGCTGATGGGCAGTGTAGACGCAGGCTCAGAGCTACACAGCCAAAGCAAATGAACACGGAGCCTGCTGAGAGCGTCTAAAAAATCACAGTCTTGTTGCTAGGAGATCATCCTGGGAAAGGCTAGGAAGGGAGATGGTGGGCTGGGGCCAGTGAGCAGGCTCCCAGTGTGGGCCAGGACCCATGGGAGGCCTTCTGTGTGTGACAAAGGAGGTAGACAGGGCATCTCAGAGCCTGTCTGTCTGAGCAGGGTGTGAACCTGCCCAGAGACTGGTGACTGTGAGAGCTGCTCGGTGACGGGATGTGTGTGCATGTGTGTTGTGTGTTTGTGGCTCGGATGGTTGGGTGTAGCTGTGAGTGTGGACAAGGCGGGGGGACCCCAGCTCCAGGTGAGTTTACCCTGGAGACTTCCTGGCCCAGTGCAGCACAGACCCACTCCCAGCTGGAGGGGCTTGTGTGCTGGTCATGACGCTGCCATTGGCTCTCAGTACGAAGAGCTGCAGATCACGGCGGGGAGGCACGGAGACGACCTAAAGAATACCAAGTTGGAGATCTCTGAGCTCAATCGTACCATCCAGCGGCTGCAGGCGGAGATCAGCAACGTCAGGAAGCAGGTGGGATGGCTGCTTGGGGTGGGCTGTCCCCCCTAGGCCGTGGCCCTTCCCACAGCACCCTGCCAGGTTGGGGCTCCCCAGATCCAACCTCCCACACCCACACGCTCTCCCACTGTCTCCGGAGCAGACAGATCAAATGCACTCGGCCATCTCGGATGCGGAGGAGCGAGGAGAGCGCGCTCTCCAGGACGCACGGCAGAAGCTGCAGGACCTGGACGAGGCCCTGCAGCAGTCCAAGGAGGAGCTGGCCCGGCTGCTACGTGACTACCAGTCTCTGCTGGCGGTCAAGCTGTCCCTGGATGTGGAGATTGCCACCTACCGCGCGCTGCTGGAGGGAGAGGAGAGCAGGTGGGTGTGGCAGCCATGACCCTGGGGCCAGAGCTCCCCATGCACCCCAGGGACTGGTGGGAGAGAAGATAATTCCAACATTTCTGGGAAGATTGGTGGCCCAGGCTGAGCAGGTGCAGCTGAGTTAGAAGCAGCAGGTGCATATCACTATTGATGCTTTCCTGCTCCAAGGCAGAAGGTCCCCACACCCCAACCCAAGCCATTGCAGTCAGTTGGTGCCCCCCAGTGCTTAAAGGCTTCATGAAACAGCTGGAAGACCCCACCATGGGCCCCATGCACATGGATTTCCCCCAAGTTTTGAGGGGCAGTTCTGCTCCTGATGTCTGTCTCCCAGCTGCCTGAGTGTGGCTGATGTGTGTGCTTTGCTTTTTCAGGATGTCAGGAGAATTGCAGAGCCAAGTGAGCATTGGTGAGTAGCAAGTCCAGGGGCAGAAATTGGTTGGTGCTGGGCAGAGAGAGAGAGAGAGAGAGAAGGCTGGGAGGGCTTCCTGCCCAGTGGCCAGCAGGAAACAGGCATGTGGCAGTGTAGCTTCTGGTCCTGTCCAACAAACACCAAAGTAAGCAAGCATCATGGCAAAGCCGGGAAGAGTTCATTGGCATCAATGGCTAAGATTTCACCCTGCTTATCTTCATTTTTTAAAAGATTTATTTATTTACTTGAAAGAGTTACAGAGAGAGAGAAGGAGAGGCAGAGAGAGAGAGAGAGAGAGAGAGAGAGAGAGAGAGGTCGGTCTTCTATCTGCTGGTTAACTCCCCAAATGGCCGCAATGGCCGGAGCTGTGCAAATCCAAAACTAGGAGCCAGAAGCTTCTTCTGGGTCTACCATGCATGTGCATGGGCCAAGCACTTGAGCCATCTTCTACTGCTTTCCCAGGCCATAGCAGAGAGCTGGATTGGAAGTAGAGCAGCCAGGACTCAAACTGGCGCCCATATGGGGTGCCGGCACTGTAGGAGGTGGCTTTACCTGCTATGCCACAGTGCCGGCCCAATCTTCATGTTTATGATACCTAATAGTCAGCAGTGGCTACAACTCTTATTGGTATATAAGTTCAATAAGCTATCAAAACGTGTTAGGTAGGGGAGCGCTGACACTTGTGTAGCTAACAGAGTAGGTGGGAGCCCTTTCAGTACCTAATGCATCTGCTGTTTGCAAGTCAGGTGCTCAGGGATGTAGGAGCCTGCAGGTGCAAGGGTGGGTACAGGGCACAGGTCGGTACCTGTGCTCAGCCCTTGTGAGCCGTCTGCATTGTGTTCTCGCCCACAGAGGTGCAGAGCAGCCAGGTGACCGTGGGCGCCGGCGGGGGAGGCAGCGGCGGCAGCCGAGGCTTTGGAGGTTACGGCGGCGGCGGCGGTGGAAGCTACAGCGGCGGCAGCAGCTCCCGCAGCAGTGGCGGAAGAAGCTATGGAGGCGGCGGCGGCGGCGGCAGCTCCCGCGGGGGCAGTGGAGGCGGCTATGGGGGAGGCAGCTACGGAGCAAGCAGCAAGTCCGGCGGCGGCGGCGGCGGCTCCTCGCGCAGGCAAATCATCCAGACGTCCACCAGCACCTCGCACCGGCGGGTGGTGGGCTAGAGGCGGCGGCCATCCCAGTCCTCTTTCCTGGACGCCCTTCTGAGCCCCTCTCACCTAGCTTTTCCGGATGGGTCTCGGCAGCTTTGCAGTGCATTCTAGGTGGGAAAGCAGGGTGGATCAGTTCACACAGCAGCTCCCTCTCCCTGAAGGGCCCTGGCTGGCTATCAAAGGCACAGGCAACTACATGCTCACCCAGGCTCTGCTCTGGTCCCTGGGGCCTGGTGTCTCCCTGGAGAAAAAGGTGGATAACTGGGGGTTGGTATCTCCATCCCAGGCTCTTTGTCCCACCCCTGGGCTGCTCTGTGAACCATGATCCAACCCCCAGGAGGCTCACAAATGGTTGCAAGGCTTGATAGGGGACCCTCCATCCCAGGGCCAGTTCCTGCCTCTCAGCCCGAGCGCAGGGAAGCGTGGATTTGCCATGAGTCAGGTGCGTCCCGATGCTGAATCTCCATCTCAGGAAGCAGTGATCCCCGGGTTAGCAGCCCAAGGTGGGAGTGTTTCAGAGGGCACGGAGTTCGAGTCCTTGTCCAAAGAGAGGACAGTCCTTAGAAAGGGGCAGAGGGCTCGCTGGACACGCAGCCAAGTCGTGCGTCTGTCCTGGCCGCACCTGACAGCTTCCGTCTCAGGCGCCTGACCTTCCTGAACCTGCTCCGTAGCCGCCCTGTCTGGCTGCACACCTGCAGCCCAGCTGTGCTCCGTCCTGTGCCCGGCTCGGGTCTGGCTCAGTTCCCATCCTGAGCCTCTGTGGGAGCTGCCTGTTGTTTTGCAAGCAGTTGAACACCCATCCCCGGACCTCTCAGGTGCCGTCTAGCAGCCGTGTTCCGTGGCCGAGCACTCGGGGGAGGAGAGTTGCCTCCTTGCTCTGGGTCTTGTGCTGGAGCAGCAGGTAGAGGCCTTGAGGGAAAGAATGTGGCTTTGCTCCAAGATCCAGGGTCCCTGCCCCAGCTGCAGGGTCCTAGTGCAGCCTCCGGGCCCACGATTCTCTTGAGGGCACCTAATGGGCTCCGTCTGGGTGCCCCGGGGAGAGCTTGTGATCTCCATGTTTCCTGGTTGGAAGTTGTATCTTGCGGGGCTTGGCATTTCTGATCTTTCTACAATAAACGTTCCTGTGATCTCAAACGGCCGCTTGGTCAGGGCATTGTCATTTCTACAGGGGGGCCTCCTCATTTGGGGAGTCAGGGCTGATGATTGCCATGCAACACATCATCTCCAGGGTCTTTAACAGGGAAGGAGAGTCAGAGGGAGGAGGGATCCAAGTGTGTGCCTCTGTGGGTCACCTAGCCCGAGGGTGGAGGCAAGGCCCATTCTGACGACCATGGGCAGACCCACCAACACAGGAGCCACGGGGCTGCAGCTGGGGCCAGTGCCCGGGAGGGGCAGTTGGGTGCCAGCAGACTCCTGGAGAGCTGGGAAGTAGAACAGGGCAAGAGAGGGGGCACAGGGAGCTGGGAAGGTCCCTCAGGACTGGGGGAGCGTTTGCCTGGGGACTGGGAGAGAAGAGATGGGGAACATGTGAGTGAGATGGAGCAGGTGGGGGTGGGTGGGTGCAAGGCTCACTAACTGGGAGGGCCCTGCCTCTGCAACCCATGCCTTGAGTGGAGCAAGGCTGCAGAAACACAAGAATGGACAAAGTTAAGCCATCGCCTCCTGCACGTGCGTTTCTGAATCCACGTACAAGCTGTGACCTACTTTCTCACTCCCCCGGGAGGGGAAACAGGTGGAATTTGGACGTAGGATTTGTGCAACCACAGTCCATACAGCTGGGATTATTTATGCTCCTGGCTAGAGGCACACCCCTGCACTCTCTCTCTGGAGGTCCCCCCGCAGCGGCTCTGTCCCAGTGGTGGGCCTGCTGGGGGCTTTCTGGGAAAGGGGAGGCGGGGGCAGAGGGGCTGGGAGGACAGATGCTACACACTGTACAGGAAGTTCAAGGCCAAGGACACGGGGAGTAGGGAGGGGAGGCACGGGCAGACCCACAGCAAGGGCACAAACACTCTGGGGAGTGAGAATGCATGAGTCAACGGGGTGCGGTGGCTGTGGAGACAGCCTGGGAACCAGGAAGAGAGGAGAGCTGGGGAGGCGGCTTGTGCAGGCTCCTCTGCAGTCAGCTCTCTCCGGGGACACGGAGCACCCAGGGCCGTGGTGCACAGGGGCCTGATCAGAGCACAGTGGCCAGGACAGCGGTGGTGGGTGGGGACTCAGACACCTGGCAGTGTGCAGGGAAAGTGGGGTCGCTCCCTAAGGCCAGAAAGGGGGGTGGACTCCAGCTGCTGATGGGGGGAGCCACAGCAGGCTGGGCCTTGTATAAGCTGCACCTGTGGATGGATCCTGACTTGAGAGGCCCCTGGAGGGGCATCACGTTTCAGGCAGAGGTTGGCTAACCATTTGGCAGAAGGCAGAGGGAGGAAGTGAGGGGTGGCCGGAGGGCTGGGCATGGAGCAGTTCATGTTTGTGCTACTCTAAGAATCCAGGTGGCAGAGCCTAAGAAAAAAGGGACTCTGTTCTCTGTGTCACTTGGGGAAGACATGGCCAGGAAGGAGAAAGTCGTGGAGAAGCCCGAGGCTCATAACACACAGCCAAGTGTTCTGGCACCACCAGACTGCTTGTGCAGTGTGGATCTGGGACCACACACCTGCAGACGATGCTTCAAGAGAGTCCAGGTGGGGGAGGAAGCACGAGGGTCCCCTCTTTCCCATCCTTCTCTGAGGTGGGAATTGGGATCATCCAGGAAGCGTGGTCCGATCTCTTCTCTTCGGAAGACTTGATGCTCATACCACGGAGGGCTGGGGGCTGAGCGGAGGGAACCACGGGCCCGAGCCCCAGGACATGGGTCCTGGGAGCTGAATGTCAGAGGCAGGAGGAGTGAGTGCAAGATGAGAAGTGGTGACTCAATGCTCTGCTAAGACAGAGTGACAGTGGGAACCCAAGCAGGGGGGCTGTGGCTCCAAGCCACTGGGGGAGGTCTCCCAGTGTGGACAAAGATCCTACTATAGACAGGGATATGTTCCCTTGGGAGCAAAGGCCTCTCCCCTCTAGCTCATCCCAATGCACTCATCAAGCTGCTCTCAGAACCAGGAGCAAATGGTCCCCATGCACCATCTCATTGGATTATCACCGTCCCTTGGAGACAGCTGGGAGGAACTCCAGGGGGCTCTGTGATCCTGCTGGAGACCATGAAGCCCCCCATCACAGCCCTGATGTGACACTCCTGCCACAAGGCAGATGTTGAGAGCCAGAGCAGAGCTGGCGCACCCACCAATCACACAGAGGAGGAAGCGTTGGCGCTCAGAGTTCTGGGGAAAGTTTGTCAGCTGCTCCTCCCTCCCTCCGGGCGGGGCGCCTTGGAAATCTAAATTGAATTCCATCAGCTACTCATCTGTGGAGATTCTGATCTCGGGACGTGGAGAACAGGAGGAGCAGCCATTGGCTGAGCAAATTCTAACTTTGTCTGATCTTGGACAAGGCACGAATTTCTGGGCTGGGAAGGTTCTGGGTCCAGGAAAGTCTGTCGAATTTGTCACCTCCCCTCCAATCACCCAGGCCTCTGGCTCAGGACGTGTCTTCCAATGAATGAGCTGCGTGCTCCCCCAGTCCCTCTCCAGGGCTCTGTGTGATTGATGGGCAGGATTTGGTCGGACTTGCTGCCCTGCTGTTAATTGGCCTTCTCATTGGTCCAGGGGGGATGCTCGTGTTCCACTTGCTCAGTGCTCTGTGTCAGGGCTGAGATGGGAACCTGGGCTGTCAGAACGTGGGCCTGGGCACCCTTCTGGGGGGCTCAGGGTGCTGCTGGCTTCCAAGCCTAGCCCTGGGTGTCAGCCCTTGGGGCTGCTCCCTCTCCACAGAGCCAGAGGTCCACAGTAGGACTAAGGACTCCTCCCACCCTCTACCCCCCTGTGGCTCTAGGTGCACCTGCACCCCTGCCTCCCTGCAGTGGGCCCCCAGCGCGTTGTCTCACAAGTGGCTCCATTCACAGAGCCTGCACTTCCCTTCCCAGTCTTTCTCTTGGTCCCAGGGAGCCAGGGGCATGTTCCAAAGCTTCTCCTGATGGTTACAGTTTCTGGGTCCTACCAAAGGCGGGGGTGATGCTCCCTCCTCCCTTTGTCAATGGTGACAGGTAGCTCTAGCCCTCATCTTACAGGCTCAGAGAGGGTCACACAGCTGGACATGTGCAGAGGCCGGAGTAGGACCCAGGCCTGCGGACTCCTGGCCAGTGTCTGCCACCTCCAGCCTGCCCATGCCTTCATCCACGGCTCCCTCCTTCCTGGCCTCTGCTCTGCCCAGCACGGAGTGGCTCCTGGGGGCCTCCTCCTCCTCAGCTGTGTGTCTTAAATAGGGGCCGCCTCTCGCTCTGCCCCCGGCCCTTTCGTGAGAAGCCAGGGCGCCTCCTCCGCTGGCTGTGGGTTTCGACACCTCGCCCCGCCTGCCCATGGCCTGCCATCCTCCTGTGCGCCTCTCAGGCTTCAGGCTTCCCCACTCCCCTGAAATTTCCTTCTCCCACGGCCCTGCTAGAGTCCCGCAGGGCTGGGTGGCTTGTCATTGCACGCCTCCCTTCAATCCTCTCCTCCGTCCCATCCCTGCAAAACCTCTCAAAACATCACCACACCTGCTCCTGCCCATGCCCCCTGGCTTGCCTGTGGCAGCCTCCTTTCTTTAATTAGTTCTGGGGTGTGTGTGTGGGGGCAGGTGGCCTGGCACTGTCACCTAGCACCACTGGGAGTGGGAGTGTCCCTCTGGGGCTGGGACCCTGGGCGAGGTCGGGAGGGCACCCACACATGGGGGGCTTAGTGTTTGCTTTCTTTTAAGAAGAAGTCATTTTGGCTTACGGAGTAACTGGGTAGATGGCAAACACACACACACACACACACACAAGCCGACTGAGTATATCAAGATGCCCCTGAATACAACAGCAACTGGGTTAGGAAAAGAACTGAGCAGAATAGCTGTGTGGTGTCCATCAGGGCAAGCTCCCTGGAGGAGGAGGTGAGGTCTGGGCCTTTCCGGTGCCCAGCAGAGCAGAGATGAGGGCAGTGGCCCCCCCAGGTCTGATGGATGGACAGAGAACAGAAGAGATCTTGTGTGCCCCAAGGTTGCCGGAGGGCGGATGCTGGTGGAGAGTTGTCAAGGCAGCCAGGGGGCTTTATCCAGAGGAGAGAAGAGAATGGAGATGGAGAGGGGCTGAGAGGAAGCGGGAGCAAGAGGCCTGAGCAGCCTGGGCAGGGGGCAGCTTTGCTGTTTACGTGAGCTGCAGCTCTCCACACTAGGGTGGCGCCTGGAGAGACCCGGTGCCTCCTGCAGAACCGAGGGAGTGTGGACCACCTGCTATGGCTGTCCCCACACTCCTACCACGATCCTGGGGCCAGCGCAGGTGAAGGTGAACGTGGTTGGCCAGCAGCATCGCAGCGCCTGGCCCGCTGCAGCGCCCCGAAGGCAAACAGTGAGGAGAGAAGAGTTTGATTCAGAAATTGGAGGATTCCCAGGAACTGATTGTGTGACTTGGAAAAGCTGTCTCACGGCTCTGGGCCCGTGCTCTCCCGTCCCTGCCAGGCAGGTTAGATGGTGGGGGGTCCGAGTCCCCGTGGACCGGGTTTGGAGGGTGGGAGCTAGGGTTCTTTGTGCACTTGAACTGGAATGTGCAAGCTCGGTTTGAGCTAGAAGGGTGCACTCAGCCCTGACTTCGCTTGTTTCTCGCCGGAGGGTGCGGACTCTCTGAGCCTCCTCGTCCTGTGGGCTCTCCGAGCTTCTGCGTCCTATTTCTTGGAAGCAGATTGGACGCAGCCCAAGTTCTCATGCACCTGTGGAGTGAGCGGTGCAACTGTCAGCCGCTGCCGGTTTCTGTGCCTTCGTGTTCCTTTTGGTCCCGGTTCACCTCTTGGATTTTTCTCTACGCCAGAGATGGAAGCATGGGAAGGTCACCGCAGGATTCCGGTTTTGGTTGGCACCCACACACACCCACCCATGCACTCACACACGCACACACATGCACACACGTACGCACACCCCTCCAAAATGCTAGGAGGAATCGATTGTGTACAACAATAGGTCTCATAGGGAGGGTGCTGAACTGGAAACATCCTGATTGCCTGTGAGGAGAGCATTGGGCAACAGTCGTCACCACGCCAAGACCATCCCAGGCCCCATTGTGCCCAAGGCCCGGCTTACTCACTCCCTAAAGAGAGGGTTGATTTAGCAGTCTGAGGATGGTCGTGCAGGGACGGAGCCCCAGATACAGGGAAGGGGCTGGGGTTGGGGAGAGAGAGATGGGCAGCAGGGAGGTGGGGGCACCTTCCAGAAGAGGAGGTAGGGCCAACACAGTGTGGGGGGGCTAGGCTCAGAGGGCAGGACTGGCACAGGGCAATGGGACCGATGGTCTTCCACCAAGCAGCAGGCAGAGACTTCTGGGATGGGTCTCTGAGCTCCCGCGCTGATTTGCTCAGAGCCAGCTGCAGTCAGAGCTGGCTTTGTCCCCTCTGCATTTGCACACCAGGCTACTGATGGAGAGCTGCTCTCTGGGAAGGCCCCTGGGGTTTCCTGGCCGGTTCTTGAGCTCTGTGTCCCCAGACTCCCCTCTCTGAATGAGCTGGGGAGACATTTTCCAAGTGCTTGCATATGCCAGGCGCCTGGGACTCAAACGATCAAAGTACTCCTGCTGGCCTTGGAGCCCTCGCCATCTGGTCTCCCACACATTAGGCAGGAGGACCACGCTGTCCCACACCACGCAGGATAGCACGGTGCACACCACAGCGAGGGCCTTCGTCTAAGCCCCAGTTCTGCCACTCTCCACCTGCGTAGCCTTGGGCTTCCATTTCTTCTTTTCTAAAATGGATAGACGGATCACAGCTGTCTTGAAGCTCTTGTGAAAATTGAGCGAGTTAATACCCATCAGATCTGTAAGAGCACGGTCGGTCTTTGTCACCATGGTGACACCATCGCTGTTACCTTTGTCACTCCATAGAGTCTGAGCTGCACGACCCCCTGCCCTTACTAAATGTCCAGGGTGGTTCTATCTGCTCCTTTCCCTGCTCCACGGGCACTTTGTGTGCCGCCCGTTGGCACCTGTTTTCTGCGGCTGGTGTGTTGTGCCGCTGGCACCTGTCTGGTGCTGCGCTGTAGCTTGGAAGAAGAAGAGCATCTGGGGAACTCAGAGAAGCACCTGGCTTTCCCTGCCAGAACTTCCAGAGAACCTGCATGCACACCCACCTGTGCGATGACAGCTTCTCTCCCTTCCACCAACCCACGCAGCACGTACTGAAGCTTAGTTTAAACAAAATCCTTTAACTTCCTAGTTACTAAAGCCTTTGCTCTGTGCCAGGAGATAGAAGTCGGTGAGCTCTAGGGTCTGAGGGGCAGGTCTCAGAGGTGAGCCAGAGAGAACTCATGCCTGAATCTGAAACCCAAGCCTGGGGAAGTGCACCTGCTACCCGGGGCGAGAGAGCCGTGTTCTGTAGCTTTACAAGGACAAGGCAAGAATCGGGATTTACTTATCTCGGTGATGAAATCCTACCAGGACACACCAGGGAGCAGATGTGGGGTCCTGCATTTCCAGAAGCCACCAAGTGCTTCGAGAGAGATCTCGTCCGATAAAAGGATTACCATATGCGCCAATCTTGCAGGCACAGCGATTCTGAGAGCCCATCCTGGAGCTAGGTGTGTAGTGTTTATCGTATTGTTGAGGCTCGTAAAAATCTTGTATGGCTGCAGGCGAGCCAAACCCTGCAGAGGTACAGCGTCTGTGCTGACTCTGGGGGCCCAGCCCAGCCGCCTCCTGCTTTATAAGGGCGAGTCTCTGGGCTCGGGGTAGAGGAGTGCTTAGCTCCTTTCCTCTCTGCCTCGCTGCCGCTCTGCTCTCAGGCACCATGAGCCGACAGTTCAGCTGCAGATCCGGGTACCGCAGCAGAGGGGGCTTTAGCTCCGGCTCTGCCGGGGCCCTCAGCTGCCAGCGCAGGACCACCAGCAGCTCCGTGCGCCGCATTGGCGGAGGCGGGGGGAGGTTTACATCGGGGGTCTGTGGGGGCGGCGGCGGCGGCGGCGGTTTCGGAAGCCGCAGCCTTGTCAGCCTCGGAGGCAGTAAAAGCATCTCCCTGAGTGTGGCCAGAGGAGGGGGACGCTTTGGTGGTGGCTTTGGCGGCAGTGGTGGTGGCTTTGGGGGTGGCAGTTTCGGCAGCGGAGGTGGGTTTGGTGGAGGTGGTTTTGGGGGTGGTGGCTTTGGGGGTGGTGGCTTTGGAGGTGGTGGCTTTGGAGGTGGTGGCTTTGGGGGTGGAGGCTTCGGGGGTGGGTTTGGGCCTGTCTGCCCCCCTGGTGGCATCCAGGAAGTCACCGTCAACCAGAGCCTTCTACAACCCCTCAATGTGGAGATTGACCCTGAGATCCAAAAAGTCAAGTCTCGAGAGAGGGAGCAGATTAAGACCCTCAACAACCAATTTGCCTCCTTCATCGACAAGGTGAGTTCACCTGCTCCACTCGTGTTGGCTGCAGCCGAGACAGGGGTGGCTTCAGGTTCAAGTTCTCGTGTGTGGACGACCGAAAGGGAATTTTATGGAAAGGCTCTCCAAGAGGTGCTTGGGAACGGTGCTAATGACCAGCTTGTCTGGGACAAGGGACTCTGTGGTCCAACTCTACATGGGCCGTTTTACCTTTAAGTGCATTTTATTCACTGCTTGAACTGCATTGCAAGGCACAGCTGTTGAATGAAGATCACAGGACAGGGCTAACTGAAGCTTCTAGCACATCAGTGAGAACCCTGGAACGATCTTCCTAACCGTAAACCTGAGCTGAGTGTGAGCGGCGTGCACTGTGGCACTGCCGCAGGCAGTGTGCAGCAAGTCAAGGCCAGATGCTTCTTGCTTCCAGAGGGGAGCTCTGTCTCAGAGACCTTTGCCTTGCTACCAGAGCAGGTGCCAGCCTCTTTTTTTTTTTTTTCATACGAATATACTTCCAAGCCCTGGGAAAACATGCAAACCATTTCTTATTTTTTTAACTTAATCTTCAACACCATCAACCCCAGGTTATACACAAGAAATTTCAAATCCAGGTGTTGGGTTTCCCCAATACACTTTTGAACTGTGTGAGGTAATGCAAACCGATTTTCATGGTACCCTATGATACGGTCACCCAAATAGCGAGTAAACCGTTTAACTATCGTCTATGTAAATCTATATTCCAACGCATAGTTGCAATAACTTTACATGTGCTTAGTGATGGGCATTTGTGTCTCTGCCTCCCTCCAAGTCATCGGTGAGTTGCATGAGGTTAGGAAGATGAGGCTAAGTTGAGCACCTTCTTCCTGCTTCTCTGTCAAGGCCCGGAAGTAGGCATTGAAGTTCTCTTCCCATTGAGGCCAGGCCTTGTGGTGAGGTAGCCCTTGGCACTCCTCAGTCCCTGGCACACAAATCCATGGGGCTCTCGCTTTCTGCACTGGGAGTGAATGGTCTTGGGTTTTCAGGTGCGGTTCCTGGAGCAACAGAACCAGGTGCTGCAAACGAAATGGGAGCTGCTGCAGCAGGTGGATACCACCACAAGGTCCCACAACCTGGAGCCCTTGTTCGAAGCATACATCAGCAGCCTCCGAAACAGAATAGACCAGCTGAAGAGCGACCAGTCTCGGATGGATTCGGAGCTGAAGAACATGCAAGACCTGGTGGAGGATTACCGCAACAAGTAAGCAAGTTTGGCAACACAGTTTGCGACTCCTATTGGAAAAGATTGCTGGAAAGTAATAAGCAGGGTGCAGCCGTGTCTTTTCTTGGGTCCACGGCCATTGGGTTTGGCGTTTTCAGAGAGCTTCATCTTCTAAGAAGGTGAAAAGAGTTTCGTGGTTTTCTTGCTCAGATTTTATTGTGGCTTTATCTCGGTGGCCGGGATCTCCTAGGCTTTTGTAATAGGAGAGCAATGCTAGGCTGTGCCATTTTTTCAGTCTGGGATTTGCCGATCTCAAATCCCCCCCCACCCCACTTCTGCTTTCCCACAGGTACGAGGATGAAATCAACAAGCGCACGAATGCAGAGAATGAATTTGTGACCATCAAGAAGGTGAGTGGATTCCGTAGGCTGGGACTCCCCGTCTAAAATGAGGCATGGAAGAGGCAGTTAGGGAGCAGAGAGCAGCTGGGCTGTGCAGTTGGCTTCTCCGCTTCCTCAGCACCTTCTGTAGGGGGTGAGCGTGGAGGCAGGTTCTCAGCAAGCCAGGCAAGAGCGGGTGTGCTCGCCCTGGGGCGGAAAGACGGGGAGTAGATCCCAGACCCCGCCCCCACGTGGCAGTGAGGTCAAGACCACAGCTGCCCGATGCCCTTGGCTTCCGCAGGATGTGGACGCTGCATACATGAACAAAGTGGACCTCCAGGCCAAAGTGGACACCTTACAGCAGGAAATTGAGTTCTACACAACCCTCTTCCAAATGGTAAGTCCTCTCATCTTGACTGATTTTTTTTTTTAACCTAAATGGGAGGTCTTTTGGTCAGGACCCACCACTCGCCAGCAGCAAGGGGATGTATCTTGTGTCTCCTGAGCCCTCCCTGCAAGCTAGGTCTTGTTTGAGCACCATACACTGTCATATGCCCCACGCAGGAGCTGTCCCAGGTGCAGACAGACATCAGCCAGACCAACGTGGTGCTGTCCATGGACAACAACCGCTCCCTGGACCTGGGCAGCATCATCGCCGAGGTGAAGGCACAGTACGAGGAGATCGCCCAGAGGAGCAAGGCTGAAGCCGAGTCCCTGTACCAGACCAAGGTGAGCTGCCCTGGGTGGCCAGCCAGCTTCCCTGTGGTGTCCTGCCTCACGACCTTGTGTTAGCTCCCATATTTGCGCTCTGCACCGCCTCTGACTGGCCCGATTCACCCTCTTCAGTATGAAGAGCTGCAGATCACGGCTGGCAGACAAGGCGACAGCGTGAAAAACTCAAAAATGGAGATATCTGAGCTGAATCGCACGATGCAGAGACTCAGGGCTGAAATCGATAGCGTCAAGAAGCAGGTACCCGGCCCCTCCTCTGGGGCCCGGCTCCATCCAGCTGGGGTGATGGATGCCCAGGTGGGGGCGGGGGCTTTCCCAAGCCTTGCAGCTCGCCATCCATGCCCAAGGTTGCGTCGTTATCCATAGTCACTGCAGCGACTGTACTGGTTTCCAGAATTCAGCCACCCTGCCAGGTTCTCTTTAGTGATGCTACCCTGCAGGAGAATGGGTGGGCTGGTGTTCGGTCAGCCTCACTGGGCTGGGGAGGTGATCTGGAGCGGAGAAGTTCCGGGGGTGGCATCCGGTCCAACGAGAGGGTGAAAGGCGCTGGCTTCTCCCTGCCCAGATCGCCAGCCTGCAGCAGTCCATCTCGGACGCCGAGCAGCGTGGAGAGAACGCCCTCAAGGACGCCCAGAACAAGCTGAATGACTTGGAGGACGCCCTGCAGCAGGCCAAGGAGGACATGGCGCGCCTGCTGCGCGATTACCAGGAGCTCATGAACACCAAGCTGGCCTTGGACATCGAGATAGCCACCTACAGGAAGCTGCTGGAAGGCGAGGAGAGCAGGTGAGGAGGGGGTCTCCTTAGGGGCTTCTTTCCTTGCGAGCTGGCTGTGGCTGAAGTTGGGGGGCTGCAGCCCGTGGCGGGGGGCGGGGCATGAAAGGGGCACAGAGCAGGAGAGAGGACCTGACTTCCTTTTGGGGAGCCTCCCGGATCACAGGGAGGAGGGAGGGGGTCTGCGGCGGCGGGGTCTCAGGGGGTGCCACTCGCTTTCTCCTCCTGCAGGATGTCTGGGGAGTGCACCCCCAACGTGAGCGTGTGTAAGTACCGGTCCTTCCCGCGGGGGGCGTGCGCAGGGAACCTGGGGGCGGGGCGGGGGCGGGGCTGAAGGCGGCCGCCCCTCTCTCCGCAGCGGTGAGCACCAGCCACACCAGCATCAGCGGAGGAGGCAGCCGGGGAGGCGGCGGCTACGGCTCCGGCGGCGGCGGCTACGGCTCCGGCGGTGGCAGCTACGGCTCGGGAGGCGGCGGCGGCTATGGCTCCAGAGGCGGCGGCGGCGGCGGCGGCAGCTATGGCTCCGGAGGCAGCTCCGGGGGCCGCAGAGGCGGCTCCGGAGGGGGTGGCGGCAGCTCGGGCGGCCGGGTTTCCGGCGGCGGGAGCTCCGGGGGCAGCTTCAGCTCCTCGGGGGGCCGGGGGTCCAGTTCTGGGGGCACCAAGAGCTCAGGAGGCAGCTCCAGCGTGAAGTTCGTGTCGGCCACTTACTCCTAAGGCGCCGATTGGAGAGGGCGCTGGAGCCGCGCCGCTCTCGCTCCCCGCCAGTACCAAGGCTTCTGGGCAGGGCCGAGGTCCGCTGCCCCAGCCTGATTGTAGGGAGGAGGGTGGCTCGGCCCACCCCTTCGTCCCGCCCCCGCAGCCCGCTCTCTTCTGCTCCGCTCGCCCAAGTAGCTCCCCGACCGATCGCCGGCGGTCTTCGTGCCCTGGCTGCACCCCGCTTCGTTCTTGGCCCGAGAAAGCGCTCGGCCACCACCGCGCCACACAGGACATTTCAGAGGAGGGCCCCTCCCATTCTCCTGCCCCTCAGGGTTTCTGTGCTGCGCTCGGAGCTGCTTCGGCTCCGCACCGAAGGGGCAAGCAAGCCGCTTGCCATCTGTGGAGAGGTCCCCCAGCCCCCAGCCCCCTGTTTTGCTGCAATAAACTGCATTGGAAATTCGCTCCAGGTCTCCGTCGCCTTTGTTTGTGGCTCCTCTGTCTCCGATGGGTGCTGGGTTGGGAGTGAGAGAGGATCCCCGAGACACGTGGCTGCAGGGTGGAGCTGCAAGGGGTGAGCAGGCTGTCACCCAGAGGCGATGGGTGGGGTTGAGGAGTGGAGGGACGGCGGTGGCAGGCTGTATGTCCCGGAGAGGGCTCTGCTGACCATAGCAGTGAGCGCTTGGCCTTGAGAAGAAGGGACAGCATTGCATGGAAAAGTGATGGTCCTTGTGGAACGGCTGGTGGTGAGGGGCACGAGGGACACTGGGTCAGCAACTGCTGCAACAGCCGGGGTGCAGACGGCGGCCTGGGGAGTTTCAGGACCAAGGGAGGTGACAGAGAGTGGGATAGGACACTTCCCTTCCCCTGTGGGCCACCACCACCCAGAGCTCTGCTGACCCCTGTGGCACAGAGGACAGCAGTGGGGTCAGACACATGGGTGTGTGGACTCGGATAGGCTTTGAATCTTACCACCACCGTTTTTACCGGTTATGTGATAGCATGCATGAGGAGGGAGGGAGAGAGAGAGAGAGAGAGAGAGGTCTTTTGTCCACTGGTTCATTCCTCAAATGCTTGCAATGGCCAGAGCCAAGATCCTGGAACTCACTCCAGTTCTCCAACAAGGGTGGCAGGAACCCAAGTCCTTGAGCCATCGCCTGCTGCCTCCCTGGGTGTGCATTAGCAGGAAGCTGGATTGGAAATAGAGCCAAGATCGGAACCCAGGTACTCCCATGTGGGATGCAGGAATCCCAAGTAGTATCTGAGCAGCTGTACCAAACACTCCTCCCATGCACCTCAGTTTTCCTAGCTCCCAAATGGCACAATAATACTTTCTTTAGGGTAACGACTGTAAGGATTGTATAACACTGGGGTGGGGGCACTGCTCAACACACAGTAGGTACTCGCTAATGACAGTGGGGAGGATAATGAGGATCTGGCTATTGTATCCTTGTGTCTGAGACAGCTCAGGAAGTGCTTGTGCAAAGGAGTGGGTGGGTGGGAGGGGCGGGCACTCGGCATAGGGGTTAAGCCACCAGTTGCGACACGTATCGAGTGTCTGGGTTTGAGTTTCAGCTTCTCTCCCAATTGCAGTTCCTGCTAATGCACACCCGGTGGGCAGCAAGTGGTGGCTCAAGTACTTGGGTCTCTGCCACTTATGTGGGAAGCAGAACTGTGTTCCTGGCCCCCAGCTGTGTGCGGGAGCATTTAAGGAGTGAACCAGTGGGTGGCAGCCCTTTCTGCTTCTCTTTCCGACATTCAAATACATTGTTACAAATATAAATCAAGAGAGAAAAAGAATAAGACAAAGGAACAGGTGAATCTCAGCGTCCCAATGGTTCTTGGCCACACGGTTGGTGAACTCCATCCACCTCCCCTTCTGTAGGGCCCCAGTGCCCCCCACTTTCTTTCTACATATAGATGGAGAAACACAGGGCACCTTGAGGCTCTACGACTTGGCCAACAGCATCTTTCCCCTTGCAGGTTGAACCCACCGAGAAAGCTATTTAGGTTGCTGCTTCAAAACTCAGGGAACTAGCCTTACACTCTCGCCCACACTCCATCACCCGATCCTTTCTCGTGGACACACCCAGAGAATACTTTTGCCTTGAAGTCCTTTGCAAGGGCGCGTGTAACTCTCTGTCCCCGAGCACCCCTAGTAATAGCTGGCACCGATCCTCCTGACCCTTGATGGTTCCTTCCTTGGAATCCCAGCTGGCCCCATAAGGACAGTTGGGGGCACTCCCCTGCTGCCACTTTCAGGGTGACTCCAGCCGAGGGTTCAGCCAATTCAAACCCCTCCCCCAGATCTGTTTCCACCTGGACTGATGATGTGAGCACTTGGAAAGCACTGTGGTGGGGTTGGAAGGACGTGGAACTTGGATTCAGAGAATCTGGGTCCATCCGGCTGTGATATTTAAAGGGTTGGCAATGAGAAATGGCCCACAGCTTACAGGGTGTGAGGTGGGTCCCTGGGCAAGTCCCTGGGCCATCCCATGCCTCAGTTGTCAGCTGGGTGAGAAGGGGATGAGGACATTTGCCTCCAGACATCAAGAGGGCAAGAAATGCAGTGCCGGTGCTCTGGGAGCTGCCCATGTGTTATACGGAAGTGACTAAGTGGTGTTAGAAAGGAGTGACAAAGAAGGGCAGGCAGAAGTGACACCAAGGAGGGAGGCCCCTAGTAGTGGTCGCCATGGCCCAGCGACAGCTCTGTGGGGAGGTACCATTGATCTTGGGAGATGACTCAAAGTTGACTTTGCACCTGAGGACTGATATAACCCAAACCCACAGAGACGGACGTGCCAACCACGACGTCCAAGCCTTAGCTTGCAAGGGGCCCAAGTTTGCAGCGGCTGAAATACCAGAGCCTCCCAATCTTGTTACCAGGACACCCAGGAAGCAAGTCTCAAAAGACAGCTGGGTGGTGTACCCCCCCCCGCCCCGTCTGTGGAAGGACTAACCCCCGGGGCCGTTTTCTTGGGGGTGCTGAGTGAGACAGGGATGGACTCGTGTCCCCCAGCCCACATTTTCTCCATCTTTGCTGGGGTTGCCCCATCTAAGTGTTGGGAAGATTCTGGCTCTTTTTTTTTTTTTTTAAAGATTTATTTTATTTATTTGAAAGGCAGAGTTACAGAGAGATATAGAGACAGAGACAGAGAGAGAGATCTTCCATCCGCTGGTTCACTCCCCAGATGGCTGCAATGGCCAGAGCTGAGCTGATCCGAAGGCAGGAGCCAGGAGCTTCTTCCAGGTCTCCTATGTGGGTGCAGGAGCCCAAGGACTTGGGCCATCTTCTATTGCTTTCCCAGGCCATAGCAGAGAGCTGAGTTGGAAGAGGAGCAGCCGGGACTTGAACCAGCAACCCTATGGGATGCAGGCCCTGCAGGCGGTGGCTTTACCCCCTACAGCACAGCGCCGGCCTCTCCGGCTCATCTTGATCGGACTTGGGTTTCCTAGCTAAGGTCAGCAGTGAAGCAGACACCGTGTCAGTTACAGTGGTCAGGGATACAGAGAAAGCTCTGCAGCCATCGGTGAGTAACAGAGGAAGAGCAAGGGCCCTCAGGCACTGATGTTAAAAAGACAATAGGGCCGGCGCTGCGGCTCAATAGGCTAATCCTCCGCCTTGCAGCGCCAGCAGACAGGGTTCTAGTCCCGGTTGGGGCACTGATTCTGTCCCGGTTGCCCCTCTTCCAGGCCAGTTCTCTGCTGTGGCCCGGGAGTGCAGTGGAGGATGGCCCAGGTCCTTGGGCCCTGCACCCCATGGGAGACCAGGAGAAGCACCTGGCTCCTGCCATAGGATCAGTGTGGTACGCCGGTCGCAGCGCGCTGGCCGCGGCGGCCATTGGAGGGTGAACCAACGGCAAAAAGGAAGACATTTCTCTCTGTCTCTCTCTCTCACTGTCCACTCTGCCTGTCAAAAAAAAAAAAAGACAATAGAGGAAAAGTGTGGGTTCCGTTCTGTACTAAACCCAACTCCTGCCCTGTGCATCAAGGACTGGCTAAGCACTGAGCATGCTACAATGCGTGGCCATGGTGCTTGCTCTCAGAGGGGGAGCCATCATGTGTCCAGCCAGCTACAGACACACACTGAAGCAGGGATGTCCACTGGATGTGCCCTGAGTAGCTTGGCCACCGAGGACATCCATTTACAAAAAGGCGAGAAACTCCTGTGTGCCTTCTGATGAACAGAGCGTGCCATCTTTTCTCTACACTGTAGCCACCTTCCCCAGTAGCTCAGCAGAGCTGGGAACTGAAAAATCCCCTTGCGTCTGCATGTGATACGGAGCTGGATTCTGGGTTTGACCATTACGTATGGGAGCGCCTTCACGGTGGGGCAGGAAGTCCAGCTCCACCTGGATCCCAATCACAGAACATCAGGGATGATTGCTCATCTCACAATGACAAGCAAAAACACATCCTCAGGTTTCTGAATGATCCCTGGGGGCAGTGTGGCGTGCTTAGGGCGTTTTGTGGGCTGGGGCCATTTTTAGAACATTCGGGGGGAGAAAATGAGCCACGTATTCTCCACTGTACTTTGTTCTGTGTTGTGTGTTGGGGATTCGGTCTTGATGAACGGCCCTGTCTCCACCTGGGAGGGTGTCGTGTGGACCCCTGAATGGTGCATCTGTCTGCCTGATAGGAAACATAGTCTCCTAAAAACAAGAGGATGCTCGGGAAGACGGCCCAGGGACCACTCAGCCCAAGCACCTGGGAAAGAAGTCATCAGAGAGTGATGGGGAGCCAGGAGAAGGGTTGTTGCCATGGAAACCAGGAGAGCTACACACTGCAGGATACAGCCAGGAAGAGAAGTCCATGGGAGCTGAAGAGGGGCGGGGCTGCGAGCTGAGAAGAATCTAGAAACATGGTGAGCCTTCAGCAGGTGGAAGGGATGGGGTGAGCAGTAGGAGCCCTTTCCTGGTGAAGAGGGCGTGGCCAAGACCAGAAATGCTGTCTATGAAAACTTGCTTCCTGGAGCCGCCATTGGCTGGAACCTGGTGCCAGGTGAAAGGAGAATCGAGGTGCCTACGGGACACGTGGAGGTGCCAGCAGTTCTCAGTGGTGTGTTGAAAGGAGAGATACCCAAGATGCCCCGGGAAGCTCTGTGTCACTGTGCTTGCCCCTCCTCCACCTGCTGGAGGCACCTCGGCACCTGCCAATCCACCACGGCACTTGCCAATCCACCACAGGGACAATGGCGCCATCTCAGTCAACTCGTGACCTTCCCGGGTTCACGCTGGGCTGCTCCCACCCCTCCCAGGGGCCCGCGCCCAGGTTCCAATCTGTCAATGAGCCCAGCCCGTTCTGTCTGGCAGTGTGGCGTCCTCTGCTGGTGCATAGACACCTTTGCACAAGGCAGTAGCTCCCAGGGACAGCAAGAGTGAAGATGATGTAGTTAGGCTGTTTCGGTAAGCTTTTTGGGAGTAGTAGAGAGGACCAGGCTTTCTCTTGGTTCTGTTCTTTGGTTGCCAAGGCACAAAGAAGCAGCTGCAGCCTTCTGGGGAGGGGGTCTCATCCGTCCCTGTGTGTGGAGCTCAGTCCTGAACATTGTGACAGTTCAAGCGACCCCCTGGAAAGCTCATGCGCGTTTGGAGTAAGAACTGGAGCAGACAAGTGGCTTCAAGAGGCTCAGAGAGGCTGGCTGAGGGTGGAGGGTGATGCCCATTCTCACTAATGAACCCACGCCGTGTGGACAGGGAGGGTCCCGCCTCTTGCTTGGAAGTCAGGGGCGTGGCTGTGAAGAGGGCATCCACTCAGGCCCAGTTGTCTGTCTTGTGGGGTGATGACTCAGCCCCCACCGGAGATGCTCGGGTAGAGGGGCCTCTCCCCAGGCAGGGACGCCACGCAAGGGGGCCAGAGGATCTTGGGAGGTTGGACCGCTTCCAACCTGGAGATCCATGGCTGCTTCCTTGGCCCATTCGCTCCCCAAGTCCTCCAGATGTTCTTCCTTGCATTTCCTTTTGCAAGAGGCCCAGAATTCAACCCCCAGAATCTTTGGCTCCATTATTTAAACAAGTAAAAGAGGTTTGCTCTTGGTTTGAGCTGATCTCAAGGGCTGTTGGAGAACATTGCTGTTCAGTTAAAGAAGGTCTGAGCTCGGTCCATGGGCCTGGGCTGGGTCCACTTCCGCCTGGGTTCCTGTTGTGTTCCTAGTGGGACCCCCAAGTGCTGGCAGGTGGGGTCTGTGGATGCAAGGGCCCGAGTGCTTGGGCCACCTTCTGCTGCTTTCCCAGGCGCATTAGCAGGGAGCTGGACTGGCAGCCACAGAGCCAGCACTTGTCGGGTACAGGATGCTGACCTTGAGAGCAGTGGCCTAGCCTGCTGCATCACAACACTGGGCCCAGTACGTGTTTGTTTGTTTGTTTGTTTGTTTTTTGACAGGCAGAGTGGACAGTGAGAGGGAGAGACAGAGAGAAAGGTCTTCCTTTTTGCTGTTGGTTCACCCTCCAATGGCCGCCACGGCCAGCGCGCTGCAGCCGGCGCACCGCGCTGATCCGAAGGCAGGAGCCAGGTGCTTCTCCTGGTCTCCCATGTGGGTGCAGGGCCCAAGCACTCGGACCATCCTCCACTGCCTTCCCGGGCCACAGCAGAGAGCTGGCCTGGAAGAGGGGCAACCGGGATAGAATCCGGGGCCCCAACCGGGACTAGAACCCAGTGTGCTGGCGCCGTAGGTGGAGGATTAGCCTAGTGAGCCATGGCGCCGGCCCCCAGCACGTGTTTTAATACAGATCATCACATGTCCCTCAAAGCCTAGCTAAGACCAGAACTTCTGTGGCCATGCCCCATCTCGCCACCTCCTAGACAAAAAAAAAAAAAAAAAAAAAAAAAAAAAAAAAAAAAGCATTCTTTTGTGGTCCCATCCTATGTCACCTGCTGACACCCTGACATTTGTGCTATCGTTGAGTTAGCCGAGTACCTGGCTGTCTGTCCCTCTGATTTCTGATACCCTAAATGGCTGGGTAGGGGGCTGAGCCTTGCCTTATTTATTCCTGATTTGTTCAAAAATTTCCTCCCAAACAACACCAGGATCTTTGCCTGAGTCTCATCAGTCTCGCCCGGGCCAAGCGCACCCCAGGGTCGTGAATGTGCCTGTGTTGGCTTTCCTGGGTGTTCTGGGGGCTGCCTCTGGCCAGGCCAGCAGGAGCAGGCTGGAGAGGGTCCTTCGTGACCAGCCCAAGGCCACAAGCATCCAGCCGGCTGGGGAGGACAGGGACCGGCATGAACTGGGCCAAACTCCTTTGGAAAGACATCAGGGACTAACCCTTTCCCAAAGTAGGGATCCTGGTGTGGGGGCGTGGGGTGTAGCCCATTACGTAAGTCACCAGCCGAGTGTTTTCCGCGGAGTGACAGTAAGTGTTGCAATGGTAGTTTCTAGAACTGGACAGAAAAATGGCGCTCATGAAATCAGGAGTGCCCAGCCTCTGAGTCCATCTGTAGGGTTGCCATGGGGGTCCTAGCTGTCTGCCCAGTGCCTTAATTTTTTCTAGGGTGGCAAGCAAGAGGCCACAGGGGGTCGGCCTTGGCCATTTGGACAGGTGCTGTCAGGCACACCTCTGGGATGAGAGGCCGTCGGGACAAAAGATTGGGTGCTACTGCAGTTCGTTCAGACCTGTCCTGCAAGGTTGCCAAATACAGGACCCGAACCATGAAACACACAGAAGGACACCGGGCTTTGGCAGGAAGCGTGCTGCCCGGGCCACGCTGTCCCGTGCCCAGGCATCGAGGAGGTGGTACAGGGATGGTGTGGGTGACGTGGATGGGAGCAGGCTGCAGGCAGGCAGCAGGGCCAGTGGCGTCCAGCCCGAGACCCTGCACGGACGCCTCCCACGGACACCTGTTGAGAGTGTTGGTGTCTAGTGGTCTCTGGTGGGGGCCAGGCCTGGCGGGGGGCGGGGTTTGTGTTCTTCACACGCTGAGATTTTGCACATCTTCATGTCTCTGCAAATGCTTTTCCATCGTCTCGGCTTTCCTTTCTCTTATCTGTGTGTAAACTCCTATTCACCCTGTAAAAGCCAGCACACATGTCCTCCGGGAAGCCTTCCCTGATGCCTGCATCACTTAAAAAAAGATTTATTTATTCATTTGATGGAGGGAGGGAGGGAGAGAGAGAGAGAGAGAGAGAGAGAGAGAGAGAGAGAGAGAGAACCTATCCACTGGTTCATTCCCCACATAGCTGCAATGGCCAGAGCTGGGCCAGGTTGAAGCCAGGAGTCAGGAACTTCATCCAGGTCTCCCATGTGGGAGGCAGAGGCCCAAGTATTTGGGCTATCTTCTGCTCTCCCATGCACATTGGCAGGGAGCTGGATCGGAAGTGGAGCAGCCAGGAATTGAACCAGTGCTGGTATGGGATGCCAACATTGCAGACAGCAGCTTAACCCACTGTGCCACAACGCTGGCACAATGCATCGCTTTTCCACTGAGGTTTCCTGGCTCCTGGCCTGTGTGTGCTGCGGCGGGCCAGGCTCAGCTTACATCTGCTCAGACAGCCCGTTGTTCATAGCATCTCGGTGACAGCTTGGAATCAATCCCGACTGGCGTGCGTGTGTTTCCATCAGAGAGATTGACAGCAACGCCGTGAGGCAGGGCTTCCCCCTCTGCAGAGCCGGCACACGACCGCCCACCCCCACGGCTGGCTGTGTGCTTGCTTGGCCCCCGTGGCTGGGAGCCCCTCTCATCTATGGGACAATGAGTTTCAGGAGGGCAGGAACTCTGTCGTCTTTAACCTTTTCATCACCAAGGATGCAGCCATGTGCGTGTTTCCCAGCCAGTGACCAGTGTGTCCTGGGCCAGTGAATTGGAAGGAGGAGAAGCCCTGGAGGGCTCTGGGGGGAGGGGCCCCCCGCATCCCAGCAGGGCTCATCAGAGAAGACAGGATCAGAGTTGGGTCTCAGAGATGATCATGGGCGGGTGGGTGGGGCAGGGATATTCCCACTCGGGTGCAAAGCAGTTCCTGCTTGGGAAGACGAGGCTGTGAGGCAACCCCACTTGGGGTGGGAGTCACCTGTCTCCATGCAGAGGTGTGCAGGAGACAAGGTCTGAGGCGAGGCCAGCTCACCCCTCCTCTAGCTCTAGGCCCTTAATTAACCTCAATTATGCAGGCTAGGGGGAAGGGGTGTGGGGGGCAGGTCCCGGCTCAGCGTTCTAAATCCCAGCAATCTGTACATTCCTACCCTGTATGCGAGGGAGTAGCTGGGAAGTCCCTTTGGTTGTCATTCCTAAGTGCCTCCTGATGTCAGCACAGTTGGTTTCCTTTCGTCCCACACCTGGTTGGAGCTGGCAAATGGAGAACATGATGTACACTCCTGTGTGCCCTGGGGGGGAAGGACAGGACGATCCTGCCTGGAAACCACCCCCAGCAGCAGGTGCAGGTTGGCACTCGGGCATCATGGTCCCCGCTCAGCTGACTGCCAGGGTGTTCTCGGGATTAGAGCAACCCCTTGGGCTTCCCGGGGAACGCACGTGTGCGGTTGCGCCTCCTCAGTAATCCTCTCTATCGTTCTGCTAATGGATCAACAAGGTTTCCACGGTGAGGCTAGCCGGTGTGGCAGGAGCCTCATGCCACCTCCCTGATACTTGTGACCTCCACGGAGAGGTGGGCGCTGGCAGGGCCGGGGTCTACACGCAGTCCATCACAGCTGCACAGCCCCACCCCTGGGGTGGGTGATCTTGCACCTGAACCCAACTGATTGGCCCCTTTCCTGGTCATCTCATGGCATGTGAGTAGGGACTTTAGGGCTCGTCTGATGCCCCCCCAGGGAAATGCTACACCGAAAGTTCTAGAAGCCTGCAAAGGGCGCATCTCCTGCTTGCTTTCTGTTTTCCATCATTGTGGGCAACCGAGTGCTGACTGCAGTTTATTAAGCCCTGGCCTTTGGTCTCCTTGAGACCTTTTCTGGCGGTGACGTCCAAAGCCACGGGGCTGGGGTGGCCTGGAGGAGCAGGGACCCTGTTAAACCACCGCGCTCAGTTTGTCAGCTTAGACAGGCGGTTACGAGCTGGGCAGTGTCCAGGAGGCTTTTGGGTCCTTGTGCAGATACCGGCGTGGGTTAGAGAGCCCTGCAGAGGGCCAGGCTCCTCCTGTGGCTTCTCTTCACTGGGAATGGGGAGTTACGTGGGAGGGGGCGGAGAGAGTGCCCGTGGGGCTCCTGGAGGATGCAGGGTCTGAACACATCAGGGTAAGCCCTTTCCATCTTGCAATCCTGGGCTCGTCTCCTTGCTCGCTTAGAGACTCAGTTTGCCTGTGTGTAAAATGGGTGTGATGATCTTTACCCTGCAGAAGGAGATTAAAAAGCAAAATATCATCTGTGAAGGTGAGCAGAGGGGCATGTGAGGGGGGCTTGTCACTGCTGCTCTTTGCTGAGAGGGCGCCGGGGTGTGTGGGAGCGGCTCCTAGGGCACCTGGGAAAGACCCGTCCATGGGGAGCAAGGCGAGTCCTAGGTTTCATTCCTGTGCGTCTCAAGGCTCTCAGGAGTTCCTCCTAAATTACACACACACATATATGCATATGTATTATATATTTCTCTATATAAATATGCATGCAAGAGCCTTTTTTTTTAAGGAGAGGCAGAGAGAAAGAGAGAGGCCTTCCATCCACTGGTTCCCTCCCTAATTGGCCACCACAGCTGGAGCTGCACCCATCCAAAGCCAGGAGCCAGGAGCTTCTTCTGGGCTTCCCACATGGGTGCAGGGGCCCAAGGCCTTGGGCCATCTTCTACTGCTTTCTCAGACCATAGCGGAGAGCTGGATCAGAAGTGGAGCAGCCGGGACTCGAACTGGTGCCCATTTGGGATGCCGGCACTGCAGGTAGCGGGTTTATTTGCTACACCACAGCGCCAGCCCAAGAGTGCTTCTTTTAAATGATTTTATGGAGACAGCCAGCCAGACGGAGCTCCCATCCATTGGTTCAGTCCCCAGTTCCCGAAAGAGCCAAAGCCAAGAGCTGGGGACTTAATTCAGGTCTCTCATGTGGTGTAGGGACCCAGCTGCTAGTGCCAGGACCTACTGCCTCCCAGGGTTCACATTAGCGGACGGTGGTATCAGAAAGGGGGCCAGGACTTGACCCCAGGCGCTCTGATATGGGACGTGGGCATTCCAAGTCCCAAGGACCTTCCTTTTAAAATAAAGACCTATTCGTGATGCTAGGGGGATACCCTGCCCTGAAACCACTCCCACTAGCCCTGTAGTGAGTGGCTGGCTAGGACCAGAGCAGGGAGGAGCCTGCCACCAGCTGAGACCAGGGCTCCAGAAGGGATAGGAGCTGTAGGGAACAGAGGGAGGCTGGGGGGTGGGGAGGTGGGCTTGGAAGCCACAGGCAAGGGGTGGGCAGGCAGGTGCAAGACGCAGCCTAGGAGACTACGTGATCTTAGGGCCACAATGATGGAGCACGAGGCGTCCTTGGGAAAGCAGAGGCATTTGCTCTGTGTGGGAAATTGTGCCAAGCGCTCTTCGGGAGAAGCCACGCCCCTCACCTGCATACACAGGGCAACCAATCTCGACAGCTTTTCTTCCTTAACCAGAGACGTTCCCCCCCACCCCCAAAGCGTTCTCTTGGGAGACTGTGGCTGCTTTTTATGCTGGGACAAGGGCAAGGAGAGAGCTGGGGTGGGGGTGGGGCGCACAGGAGAAGGCCACAGCACCCTGGTGTTTGAAAACCCTGGGCTTTATCCACTCAGTTTAGAGCAACTCTGCCTTGGGCCCCATGCAGGAGCCTCCTGCTCTGTCTCTGTCCCTCCTTGGTCCCCAGGGAAGGGGCAAGGAGACCCAGTCCTCCCTGGCTGGGGAGGCAGAGAGCTGGGGGTCCCCGGGGCCAGGAGTCCTGACCTGGCCTCTGCTGCCTCAGACCCCTCCTTGGCCGGCAGTGCCCCTCCCTCTGGCTCCCCCCAGGAGGGCACAGGTAGGGGGGAGACTGCTCCCCTCTTCGGCAGACAAGTGTCCGGGTTTTAGGGAGGCAAAAGGCAAAGCCTGCTTCCTGAGATGACGCAAGCCACCAGGCAGAGTGCAAGGCTTGCAGGTGCAACCGGAACAGGTGTCCCCAGAGGCTGGGGGGTGGGGGTCAAAACCCTCCTGAAGGAGGCTGCCCAGTGCACCTGGCTGCTAATCTGGGGAGAGGATGAAGAAGGAGGAGGGCGCCCGATGAGTAAGGGATCAAGTCCCATGAGTGTAGAAGCCCGGGCAGCGCTGGGCAGATGGCCTGGGCTGTGGCGGGTGGCTCCCTCCCTGCCTCCTTACGCTGCCCTCTCCTCCTCCCATGTGGCTTCATCTACCACCTCGCTGTCCTTTCCTGAATGGTCCCACAGGTTCCAGGAGCCCAGAGCTCTCCGTGTCCCCATGGAGGTCGGCGACTTCCATCCAGGACGGGTGGTGGCTCCTCAGCCTGCTGCTGGCTTCTCCCTTCACTTCCCAGGGCAGCTGCCAGAGCAGAGCTCGGGGCTGCACCCTTCCTGCCAGCTCTTCTTGCTCCCTGGGCTCCGTTCCCAGCCCTGCTGTCTGTGTCTGTGCCTCCGTCCCCGGAGAGGGCAGGAGGAGGGCCCCAGAGGGGCTGCCCAGGGCAATGGACCCCAGGGAGGCTGTGAGCCAAGATTTCAAGACCCCCTGGGCCTCTGGCCCCTTCCTCACACTCAGCCTGCTCAGCTGGCACACTCCCTGCCTCCCTGTCCCCAGCAGGTGCCCCTGAGCCACACTCTCAGCAGCCCTCATCTCCTGGGTGCTAGCTCACCCACTGTCTCCTCCTCCTCTCTCTCTCTTTCTCTCTTTCTTTTTTTATGATTTATTTATTGAAAGGCTGAGTTCCAGAGAAAGAGAGAGGAAGACACAGACAGAGAGATCTTCCATCTGCTGGTTCACTCCGCAAATGGCTATAATGGCCAGGGCTGGGCCAATCCGAAACCAGAAGCCAAGATATTCTGGGTCTCCCATGTAGGTGCAGGGGTCCAAGCACTTGGGCTATCTTCTGCTGCTTTCCCAGGCCGTCAACAGGGAGCTGGATCAGAAGTGAACAGCCTGGGCTGGAACCAGCACCCATATGGGATGCTGACACTGCAGGTGGAGGCTTAACCTGATCACCCCTCCCCCAACCTCCACCCCAACACTGGCCCCTCTCTTCTTACCGTGTAAACTTTCTGATCAGCACATAAGACTCACACATCTACAGGCTCCCTGTTTACTATTTCACCACCATGGTCCACCCATGGAACCAAGGGGTCAGCCTTGGAGTGTTCTCATCTGGAGGCCACGCCTCTCCCAGGTCTTTTTATGGGGGTAGGGCCCCAAATCTACTGCAGCCTGTGGCGGTGGTGGCTGCGTGTCCCGAGGTGCTCCCAGGATCCCGAGCCGGGGTGGAGCGTCAGGTGGAACCCGGGCTGGGCACCGCCTCCCACAGAAGCCGGTCCTGGGAGCCAGAGCCTGGGGCAGGCGGCCAGCCACATATGCAAGCCAAATCAGTTCAGAACAGTGGCGCCTGGACTTTATTTGGATCATGGGACCTCGTGTGATGCTTCCTCCCTTCCCTTGGCCAGAGTCCCTTGCCCAACCCCAGGCAAGCGCCCACTGCGGCAGGAACTCCCTGTGGCTCAGCCCCTCCAGGGACTCCTGTTTGAGAGCCCAGCTCCGGGAGTCTGGGATCCGCAGCCTGCCTGACCGCTCAGGACCTTGGTGCACGGCATTGCCTGGATCGGCCCCAACAGGCCCGGGTCACACCCCTGTCGCCACGTTCCTCCGGATTCTCTTTCTCTCCTCCCAGGGAAGCCGCACTTCCGCTTCAGGGAGTGGCTTGGAGGGCAGCCCCCTGCAGGCAGAGCACAGACCCCATGGGGTGGGCAGGGTGGGGAGGAGTGGGGGGGGGGGAGGCAGTGGGGGGGCTTCCCACAGTGGGGCTGCAGAGTGAGGACTGGCCCTGAGCAGGGGGTGTGGCTGTCTGGGGCCTGCCAAGGGTCTGCTCCCTCCTCTGTCACAGAGGGAAGCAGCCTCTGTGACTGCGCGTTCTGTTTTTGAGCCTTGCAGTTCCTCCTGGGTTCTTTCTGAAGATGGTGACTCTGAGCTGGAAGCAATTTCCAGCTCTGTGGCCCAGCACCCCCATTTTCCAGATGAGAAAACTGAGGCTCGGGAAGACTCCATCTGAACTCAGGAGTCAGAGAGTCACGTGGCTGCATGTGGAGTGTGGGTCGAGCCTCCTCATCTGATGATCGTCCCATGCCTATTGGCTCCCAAACCCCTCAGGGTGCAGGTGAGGAAGGCAGGTGCAATGCCAAGGTGGCACGGTTGGCTGCTGGCAAGAGAGTCGACCTTGACTCCTGAAGTGCCCTTTCCTGGTTTATCCGTCACACGGCTTCCCTTATAGAAGTCCTGCTAAGGGGCCAGCACTGTGGTGTAGTGGGTAAAGCCATTGCCTGCAGTGCCAGCATCCCATATGGGCACCAGTTCGAGTCCCAGCTGCTCCACTTCCCATCCAGCTCTCTGCTATGGCCTGGGAAAGCAGTAGAAGATGGCCCAGGTCCTTGGACCCCTGAACCCATGTGGGAGACCTGGAAGAAGCTCCTGGCTCCTGGCTTTGGATTGGCACAGCTTCAGCCATTGTGGCCATCTGGGGGAGTGAACCATCAGAAGGAAGGCCTCTCTTTCTCTGCCTCTCTCTCTCTCTCTCTGCCTCTGCCTCTCTAGAACTCTGCCTTTCAAATAAATAAAGAAATGAAGCTGCCCGGAGCATCTTGAACAATTATCTTCATTTTTGCTCTCCATCCACATCCCTGTGGCCACTGCTCCCAAAAACCAGGCATGCTGGTTCCTGCAGGTAAGGACAAATCTCTAAGGAGTTTGTTGCCACCCCAAGGGGCAGGAGTCTCTTGAGTTGGGTCTTTTACAATTAAACTTGCCTTCATGTTTTGTTTCTCATTTTTTTTGGAGGTGTGGTATCTCCTGACCTGCCTCCTCCAACCCCTAACCCACCCCACACAGAAAGCCTCAAAAAAGAAGTCAAAGAGCTCTCAAAGGGGTGGGGCAGGTGGAGGCGAGTCCTGGGGGTGGGCAGCACTGGGTGGCCACAAGTGTCCATCTGGAGGCATGGCAAGCTTCAACTGATGGCAAAGCAGAAGGAACGGATACATTTGTTTTTGCCCCTCCCCCTCAAGTTTTTGGATCCATGCAAACGTTTTTCCGAATATGCATGCTATTTTTTTCTTTTAAAAATGTGTATTTAGGCCGGTGCCGCGGCTCACTAGGCTAATCCTCCGCCTTGCGGTGCTGGCACACCGGGTTCTAGTCCCGGTCGGGGCACCGATCCTGTCCCGGTTGCCCCTCTTCCAGGCCAGCTCTCTGCTGTGGCCAGGGAGTGCAGTGGAGGATGGCCCAAGTGCTTGGACCCTGCACACCATGGGAGACCAGGAGAAGCACCTGGCTCCTGCCATCGGATCAGCGCGATGCGCAGGTCGCAGCGCCAGCCGCGGCGGCCATTGGAAGGTGAACCAATGGCAAAATGAAGACCTTTCTCTTTGTCTCTCTCTCTCACTATCCACTCTGCCTGTCCAAAAAAAAAAAAAAAAGTGTATTTATTCTCTGGTGATGCCCTACTTTTCATGTTAATGTAATATGAATACAAAGAGAAGAGATTCAAGGTAGTTCAGAGAGGCAATTCTTGAGAGGAGAACTGTGGGAAGGGGGAAGGAAATATCATTATGTTCTTAGAACATGCACTTTATGTGACTTCTTTTTTTTTAAAGATTTATTTTATTTATTTGAAAGAGTTACAGAGAGAGGTAGAGACAGACACAGAGAGAGGTCTTCCATCCACTGGTTTACTCTCCAGATGGCTGCAACCCCCAGAGCTGCACCGATCCAAAGCCAGGAGCCAGGAACTTCTTCTGGGTTTCTCATGCAAGAGAAGGGGCACAAGGACTTGGGCCATCTTCCACTGCTTTCCCAGGCCATAGCAGAAAGCTGGATTGGGAGTGGAGCAGCTGGGTCTCGAACTGGTGCCCATATGGGATGCCGGCACTGCAGGCAGCAGCTTTAACCGCTACACCACAGCACTGGCCCCTGGATGTCACTTTTTTTGCACCAAAATAAACTTATCTTTTCATTTAGTTTAACATGGACTCAAAATATTTTTTCAAACTTATTTTCATTTTTTTTTGAAAGCCAGAGAGAGGTTTTCCATTTGTTGGTTCACTCCCCAAATGTGCTTAAAAGCCAGGGCTGGGCCAGGCTGAAGCCAGGAACCTGGAACTCCATCTGGGTCTCCCACATGAGTGGCAGGGACCCAAGCACTTGAGCCATCACCTGTTGCCTCCCAAGGGGATGCATTAGCAGGGAGCTGGATCAGAAGCGGAGGAGCCAAGACTTGAAGGAGGCACTCCAGTATGGAAGGGGGGGTGTCCCGAGTGGCAACTTGACCTCTGGACTGAATGCCTGCCCCCTCCCTGCCATGAACTCTTGGGAGCACCCTCGTATTTGACAGCTGTCTTGTCCGTCCATGTTTGGGTAGCAGTACAGGTAAGGGACCAAAGTGGGGAAGCTGGTGGTAGGACAGGAGAGGCGGGAAACAGCTGGGCTGGAAGGAGCAAGACCTGGTCCTGGAGGACCTTTTGTGATTCTTTGTGTGGATGAGGACATGTTGGAGGTGGGGACACACACGCAGGCCTGTCACTCAGTGTCATTAACCAGACAGTCTTTTGGCAAACAAGGCACCCCCTCCACCGCCCCTATGAGTGGCAGGTAGCTCATGGTGTGCAGGCTAAGTCCATCCAGCTGTGTGGATGGGTCCCCTTGGGAATGAAGCTAGCATGTGTAATGTCCCCTCTTGTGGGTCAGCTCTTCCAGAACTCACTTATAAAACCACAGCTATGTATGGCGCTCACGGCCACAGCACTGGGAATGGACGCTTCGTGGCTGACGAGCTCCTACGAGCCAGGCCACGCTCAAGTCTCCCTTTTCATTGATTTGTTCATCATCACAGCTCTCTGATGGCTTCATTCATTCAATGAGAGCGTGCTGTGCCCCAGGCGGTGTCCATGCCCTCGCCCCTCCTGGGTCTGGGGTCTGCGCTGTTTCTGAGCGGTGGACACGCCCTTGCTTTCCCCCCGAGGAGCCCGGAGCTCTGCGTGGCAAGGGCTTTGGAACTTGGTGCTGCGGGTGGACCTGGCCGCCTGCCAGCCTAGCTTCTGGGTTCTCAGTAGTTTGGCAGGATGCCCTAAAATCAGCGGCAACAGTTTCACTGGAAGGAAAGAGGGTGATTAAAAAAAAATGCCCACTGAAAAGAACATGTTGGGTAAGAGAGGAGGGGAGGTCTGGGGCCGAGCCGGCAAACTGGGTCAGAGGCTGGCACCGCAGATTGAGTGAGCAGTTCTCAGATAATTGTGTATCCAGAAATGTGCTGGAGGGAGCTATTGAGCAAGTGGCTCCTGGGAGCCACCCAGCCTCCTGTCCTACCTTCCCTTAGAGCTGCGGAGCTCAGCGGAGCTCAGATGGAACACGGGGAATCAGCCCGCAATGCAGCCATATGCCTCCCGCTGCCTGCTTCAGGCTCAGCTGTCTCCAGCCACCTCTCGTCTGCACTTTCTTGACAAGATCGGACTTTCTATGGCTTTGGGCAGCAGCGGGGGCTGGAAGGAGATGGATCTTAAAGACCCTTACAGACTAGGGAGGGCCCTGCTCAGTGGATATGTTGGGTCTTTGGGACCCAGAGGAGGATGAAGGGCAGGCAGGGTGGGGTTGATGTACTAGGGACGTACGCACGGACACGGGGGAACCTGGAGAGACCTGAGCGTCTCGCCTGGCTCGGAGTTCAATTTGCTCCTCGTGGCTGAACAACTGAGCCCTCTCTGCTCAGCACCCAGGGCTTGCTTCTCAGTCCCACTGCAGGTGCTCTCTTTTTTTTTGACAGGCAGAGTTAGACACTGAGAGGGAGAGACAGAGAGAAAGGTCTTCCTTCTGTTGATTCACTCCCCATATGGCTGCTACGGCCGGCACCCTGCACCAATCTGAAGCCAGGAGCCAGGTGCTTCCTCCTGGTTTCCCATGTGGGTGCAGGGCCCAAGCACTTGGGCCATCCTCCACTGCACTCCCGGGCCACAGCAGAGAGCTGGCCTGGAAGAGGAGCAACCGGGACAAGAACCCGGGGTGCCAGCGCCGCAGTCAGAGGATTAGCCTAGTGAGCTGTGGTGCCGGCCCGCATGTGCTCTTGAAAAGAGGAAAACATTCAGGATCTTGGGTTAGCTGGCAGCTGTTGAAAGAGGAGCTGAGGAACAGGGAGAAGGGTTTTGTTCTTTGGGAACCCATTACATGCTCAGAGACAGCAAAGCTTAAGATTCATTACACCGGCTGGCGCCGTGGCTTAACAGGCTAATCCTCCGCCTTGTGGCGCTGGCACACCGGGTTCTAGTCCCGGTTGGGGCGCCGGATCCTATCCCGGTTGCCCCTCTTCCAGGCCAGCTCTCTGCTGTGGCCCGGGAAGGCAGTGGAGGATGGCCCAAGTCCTTGGGCCCTGCACCCCATGGGAGACCAGGAGAAGCACCTGGCTCCTGGCTTCGGATCAGCGCGGTGCACTGGCCGCAGTGGCCATTGGAGGGTGAACCAACGGCAAAAAGGAAGACCTTTCTCTCTGTCTCTCTCTCTCGCTATCCACTCTGCCTGTCAAAAAAAAAAAAAAAGATTCATTACACCAACAGATCGATACCCACATGGGACAATAGGAATCTGGGATAAATATTCCCATTTTACAGATTAAAAAAAAATTGAGGACCACGGTGGGAGTCAGTTCCAAGATCACCACCGCCAGCCCAAGCTCTTAGTTGCCATTGCATTCACTTAAGGAGCGCAAAGCACATTTTGTAGAAAAGTATACAGAGATTATGCAAAAGAGCAAATTTAACAAATGAAAATCAAAACATCTAATGGAATACCTGTGTGGCATTGATTCTACCTTGCACACTTGAAGACGGGAGGAGAAATCATCTTCAACTTGACTTTGGAAAATAGATGGATGGATGCAGACAGGGAGGACGGGAGGCACAGCAGGTGTGAGGGCAGCATCACAATGTGGCAAGACAGACTGCGTGCCCAGCTCAGGCACAGCAGAAGCTCCATCGACGTTTGCTTCTGAGAGATCGAGACCCCCGCTGCAGCTGGCGTGGCCTCGGCACAGTCACAGGGGAGCAAGGGACAATGAGGGTGTCGCTCAGAAATCCATAGACAATGACACATTTGGCTCGGACTTAAGAGTCTCTCCAAAACTTTCAGCCGTGCAATTTATTTGCATGATTATACTTATACAAGCCAGATTAGAAAAACGATGACGCAGTGCTCCCCCTTCCTAACTCCCTTCCTCCCCCACCACGAAGGACTGGAAGCCAGGAGGGGGTGTGCAGAGAGGTGAATGGCACTTATTGGGTTTCTGCTATTGAGTGGGAACCGTATCTGGCACCTTCCGACTTTTTTTTCCATTCTCTTCTCTTCCTCCCCCTCTTCTGCTTTTTCTCCAACGAGGACACCGATGCTCAGAGGCTCTGAACGACCCAAGGTCATTTCATGGCAATACACTGCAGGTGTGTTCTGCATGATTTTTCTAGAAACTTTGTACTAAGCATTGGCACAGCCCGGTTCTGGAATGGGCAGTGCCTGTACGGACCACGTGGTCTTGGCCATTGGGACAGAAGCACACGCCAAGCACCCAAGGAAAGGAGCTCTCTTTGCGTCATCCACAATGGCAACCCTCACATCTAGATGGGCCTTGAGGGTCTCCGAACACTTTAGACAAAAGTTCCCATTTCCCAGCTAAGAACACAGAGTCTCAGCGCTGACTGAGTTCAAGGTCAGATGGCCACCGAAAGGAGGACTCTGACTGGGAGCTTCGACTTTCAATCCAGTTCTGATACTCTGATGACCTCTGCCTTGTGCTTGATGGGTCCCGTGGACAAAGGAGAGCCTGGGGCTGAGCCTCGATGTGAATGCTTCGTGCATTCCAGGGCCCTGACCTGAGGCGGGGCACTGGGGAGCTCCTGGCATTCACTGCTGTGTGCAGAATCACAGGTGGTCCGTGATTGCTGGCTGGCCGAGGCGAGCCGCTCTTGTATCTCAGGGGCCCGTCAAGCCTTGCATTGCTACCTTCATCAGGTGCCCGAGTCACACAGACCAGAAGCCCCCCATCCTTAGGGTTTTCATGTGAGAAAGTGCCAGGAGTTTATGGTCCCCAAAACTGCAGTCACAGGGAAGAAAAGGGGTCTACTTTAACGTCGAGAGGCTGCAGGAGGCTCTGGTTGATGGACACTTCGTGGATGCCTCCACCAGGGAATCCTGCAGGCCTGGAGCTGCAGGGACCCCCAAAGCCTGATTCTTGTGTATTTCTGGGGTGACAAGGGGAAGGAAAGCGACAAGATACTTTGAGTGAGACAATGTCACCTTGCCACATCTCCCCTCCCTGGGGCAGAGGGAAAAGCCAAGGAAGCTCTCAGGCAGCTGGGGATGGGGGTGGGGTGGGGGCTGTCCTGGTCCCTCCAGCTGTCACCCTCTTCCGCCTGGAGC
This sequence comes from Lepus europaeus, assembly GCF_033115175.1. Lineage (NCBI taxonomy): Eukaryota > Metazoa > Chordata > Mammalia > Lagomorpha > Leporidae > Lepus > Lepus europaeus. Next base: position 67,801,352 of record NC_084836.1, read on the forward strand.
TGGTGGTGGGCGGCAGCCTGCACGGGTCCAGGGAGCAGCCGGCCTCCCTCGGTCGGTCCACAGCAGGCAGCACGGTTCGGCAGCAAGTTCTTTTTTATTTATTTTTTTTTCCAGATTGAGAAACCCAAAGACTAATCTGCTGTTCTGATGATTTTACAGAAATCAAATTGCTGACAGATGGCCAGATAAACAGGCAAAGTTTGCAATCGAAGCCAGCTCCACGATGGAGCTGGGTAATAGGTTTTCAATGGCTGTTAGCTTGATAATCACCGGGAATAGCTCCCAGGCAGACCAAGCCCACGCCTCAGTGGGCCCACACCCAGGCACCGCCACACCGAGCCTGCCAGTATATATAGGGGACCCTGCCCGGCTCCCAGCATCAGAGCCAAGTGCGCAGACTCTCAGACACTTCTCAGGCGCCATCCACCTTCCTTGCTAAGCAGAGCCGTCATGAGCTGCCAGGTGTCGTGCAGGCCTCGGAGAAGCGGCGTTGGCGGCGGCGGAAGGAGCTTCCGCGGCTTCAGCAGCGGCTCAGCCGTGGTCTCTGGTGGGAGCCGGCGATCTGCCTCTGGCTTCTCCTGCGTGAGCCGCCACGGCGGTGGCGGCGGCGGGGGTTACGGCGCCGGCGGCTTTGGAAGCCGCAGTCTGGTCGGCCTCGGAGGCTCCAGGAGCATCTCCCTAAGTGTGGCCAGAGGGAGCGGAAGCTTTGGCTTTGCTGGTGGATCTAGCGGCCGAGGAGGCGGCTTCCTTGGAAGTCTCCTTGGAGGCGGCGGCGGTGGCTTCGGCGGAGGCAGCGGCTTCGGCGGAGGCAGCGGCTTCGGCGGAGGCCGCTTTGGAGGTGGCGGCGGCGGTGGCTTTGGTGGCTTTGGAGGTCCCCGCAGCTCCGGGCCTGGAGGATTCCCTGGTGGAGGCATCCACGAAGTGTCCATCAACCAGAGCCTCCTGCAGCCTCTCGACGTTAAAGTAGACCCCGAGATCCAGAACGTGAAGTCCCAGGAGCGCGAGCAGATCAAAGCTCTCAACAACAAGTTTGCTTCCTTCATCGACAAGGTGAGGCGGGGTCCCCCACCACCCCGCCGTGGGCCGTGTCTCTGGGGCGCCCGTGGCGGCCGCAGCGCCGTAGCCTGGGTGGCTTGTGGATTGCGAAGCGACAGATTCTGCGGCTCCGCGGGCTGCGAGTTTGGGGGACCATCTGCAGCCAGGGATTACTCGCAGTCCTGGCTGTGTCGTTTCACCCCAAATACATAACCCTTAGGGAAATTCTGGAGAAGTCGTGCGGACAGTGAGCTAGGCCAGTGTAATGGCCGAGGAGTTGGGGCCACGGGAGCGTGCGTTTGGAAGGCAAACTCCTCCTGGGGTCATTTTGCTCTTCCCTAGAAGAGATTTCTCTGTTAAAAGCTTGGAAGCTGAGCTTGGGAGGGCTGCTTGGGGCGGGGCGAAAGCCCGGCCTTCTGTTTGGTGACCCATAAAGCCTTTATGGGTGCTGCCCGGGAGCATCCGTGGACGTCTTCTGCTTCGAGGCAGACAAACCTGGCTCGGTTCTGCTCCCTTGGACAGGGTAGGAATTTACAAGGCTCTTAAAAACCAGGCTGGCAGCCCTGCCCTCGAGGGCCCGGCACTTCTCGGCGTAGTGCCAGTGATGCCTGCTTCTTCTTTCCCTCCCGAAGTTGTGGGATCTCTGCCGGGAATTCAGCGAGGCTCAGGGAGGGAATCGGCCTGGGGTCTTGGGAGCAGCGGCAAACCCAACAGTGGGCGGTGACACAGAGCAGCGCTTCTCTGCAGAGCCAGCTGAGGCTTCCGGGCCAAGAGGCTTTGCCGTCCAGCACCCAGCTGCCCAAGACAAGGCCCGCTGGACGTCTCCAGGCCCCCTCCCGCCTCGAGCAGCCCCAGCTCTGCTCTGGCGAGGGCAGCTTGCTGGTGGGAAGGGTGATCCAGCACTCATGGGTCTCTTCCCCGGCCGCGGCAGGTGCGCTTCCTGGAGCAGCAGAACCAGGTGCTACAGACCAAATGGGAGCTCCTGCAGCAGATCGACGTCAGCACCCGGACCACCCGCCTGGACCCCCTCTTCCAGGCCTACATCGGGGAGCTCAAGAAAAGAGTGGATGAGCTCTCTGCGCAAAGGACGTCCCAGGACTCAGAGCTCAACAGCATGCAGGATCTCGTAGAGGATTTTAAGAAGAAGTAGGTGGCCCAATAAAGCCTGGGAGGCGCTCAGCGCCCAGCGGCGCCATCTGTTACTTCCTTTCCCACCTGCGTTTGGGGTGACGAATGGGAGAGGCCTCTGTGCCTTTGTTGAATATTTATTTGTAAAGCAGACATTAGGGCTTTAGGGATTTTTTTTTTAAGCGATCTTATTTATTTACTTAGAGAGAGAGAGAGAGAGGTCTTCCATCTGCTGGTTCACTCCCTAAATGGCCACAGAGTTGCATTGATCTGAAGCCAGGAGCCAGAAGCTTCTTCTGGGTCTCCCATGTGGGTGCAGGGGCCCAAGGACTTGGGCCATTTTCTACTGCCTCCCCAGGCCATAGCAGAGAGCTGGAGTGGAAGTGGAGCAGCCGGGACTTGAACCGGTGCCCATATGGGATGCCAGCACTGCAGGCAAAGGCTTAGGCTTCTGCGCTGCAGTGCCGGCCCCGGGATCACATGTTTTGTGTGATTGGGAGAATTGGTTTATAGGCTCCCACCCTCATTTGGGTGTCGTAGTTTCAATGGAGGCATTCAAAGAGTGTAGAATGTTCCCAGATCATGGAGGCATTTTTTTTTTTTTGATGAACCCAAAAGAGAAGGGGAAAAAAAATAAATGAGCCACCTAGAAGCATGCTAACTGCTTTGTCATCTGGGGCGCGACAGGTACGAGGATGAAATCAACAAGCGCACAGCTGCTGAGAATGACTTCGTGACTCTTAAAAAGGTGAGCCCGGAGCGTCACATGTTCCTCAAACCCCTCTGTGTGTCCAGACAGACAGGCTGGAAAACAGCTCCCATGCACACAGCAGTAGCCAGGGGCAGGAGGAGACATGTCTGCGTTGGTTTTCTTGCAAACAGAACTATCTGTAGTTCGTTTCTGGAGACAGTTTCCGGTATGTAATGGATGGCTTCTCATCCGTAGCCCACCCCCCAAGCCTGTTTGGAATGATAAAAGCTGCAAACACAGAGGGTCCTCTCTCCTTACTCTAAAGAGCTTAGGTGGCACGGGACCGAGGTGGACTCCCGCGTCAAGTTGCTGTTGGTTGTGGTGCCCCGGGGTGCGGGTTCCCAGCCTGGTTCCTGCGGGGCCCTGGTGTAACTGACAGGGAACTTTCAGGAGAGGTGGGACAGGGAGAGAGCATGGCAGGAGGGTTGAAGGTCTGTTGGCAGCCCACAGAGGCCCCTGCACTCCATCGTGGACAATGCTGGGTCCCCCCTGTGCTCTGATGGTCTAGGGTGGGTGTATGAGGAGTCAGTGGACGTGGGCATGTAGCCCCCTGCAGAGATGCACACCGTGGGACGTGGCTCACCCGGAAGGCTTGAGATGTTGGGGATCAGGTGGTGGAGGTGACTGAGGGAAGCTGGGGCCCAAGCAGGGAACCATGCAAGGTGCAGGGGGTGGGGCGGGGGCTGAGTGTCACCCTGATTTTCCCTGCAGGATGTTGACAGTACCTACATGAACAAGGTGGAGCTGGAGGCCAGGGTGGGTGTGTTGAGAGAAGACCTGGAGTTCTTTCAGTTCCTCTTTGCTACGGTAAGGAGGTCGCTCCTGGACAGAGCCTCTCTTCCCGCCCTTCCCACGAGAGTCGCAGCCAGCTGGGGAGAAGGTGGCAGGGGTGTGGCTGATGGCCTGGTGGACTTCTGCAGCTCAGGTGGTCTTGGGGTGGAGGAACGTTCTCTTCTGATGTCCAAGGACATCAGATTAGGGAAATGCCACGGTAACTGGCTCTCCCTGCACCCCCACATAGCCAGTTCCCCTTAGGAAAAGACTCGCCCTGTGGCCATTCTTATGCTCAAGAGATCAAAATGTATTATGTCTCCAGCCCCCGTGCCCAGCCCAAGTGCACACTGAGGTTTCTGAGCCAGGACGAGCACGGGAGGCATTTGCGATGGGCGGGCTCCTTGGGGGCAGTGATCGTAACTGCTCACGTGGTGAAGGCTGCTCCCCAGGGATGCAGGCGTGTACGCAGCCCTCCCCACACTTCTCAGCAGCCCAGGGGGAACAGTGGCGAATCCCACCCAGGTATGCTTGGCGTTTCCCCAATGCCGGTTCCTTGCATGCTGCAGGAGCTGTCCCAGATGCAACAGACCATTACCGACACCAACGTCATCCTGTCCATGGACAACAACCGCTCCCTGGACCTGGACAGCATCATCGCCGAGGTGCGCACCCAGTATGAGGAAATCGCCCAGAGAAGCAAGGATGAGGCTGAGGCGCTGTACCACAGCAAGGTGAGTATGGGGGCTGCACGGTAGGGTGACCTGGTGAGCAGGAGGTGGGCTTCTCTGCCGCGGAGGGGTGTCAAGTCCTTTGTGTGGGGGGTGGGGGCGGGGCGGGGCAGGAGATGTCCCCCTACCGCCTTGCGCTTGAGTGGCCATCCCCCGACCACTCAGCAGCCCTCGCTGGGCTCCGGTCAAGCTTCATGCAGGCTGGAGCCGCCCTGTGAACCATTCTGTTCCCACGCAGTACGAGGAGCTGCAGGTGACTGCCGGCAAGCATGGGGAGAGCCTCAAGGACCTCAAGATAGAGATCAGCGAGCTGAACCGCATGATCCAGAGGCTGCAAGGCGACATCAGCCACGTGAAGAAGCAGGTGAGGCTCAGCCCCGCCCACTGGCTCCGCCCCACCCACTGGCCCTGCCCCGCTGGCTGACGTGGTTGAATGGGATTCCTGGTGGGTGCAAGATTCCATCTCTCGGCTGGCGCCGCGGCTCAGTAGGCTAATCCTCCGCCTTGCGGCGCCGGCACACCGGGTTCTAGTCCCGGTCGGGGCACCGATCCTGTCCCGGTTGCCCCTCTTCCAGGCCAGCTCTCTGCTGTGGCCCGGGAGTGCAGTGGAGGATGGCCCAAGTCCTTGGGCCCTGCACCCCATGGGAGACCAGGAGAAGCACCTGGCTCCTGCCATCGGATCAGCGCGGTGCGCCGGCCGCAGCGCGCCTACCGCGGCGGCCATTGGAGGGTGAACCAACGGCAAAAAGGAAGACCTTTCTCTCTGTCTCTCTCTCACTGTCCACTCTGCCTGTCAAAAAAAAAAAAAAAAAAAAAAGATTCCATCTCTCTCTCTCTCCCTCTCCCTCTGAAGCGCCAACCTAGCATGTAATAATCTTGATCTGCTTAACATCATTTAAGGGGCTTGTAGCACTTTGAGGGTGCTCTAAGGAACATTCTGAGGTAAGGGTTAGCAAAGGGCAAGAATTGCAGTCACTATCTGATCATTCATATGAGCAACTGCGGAACAACTGCGACCAGGACCCAAGTCCATCTGACCTGCTGGATTGAACACGGCCCCAGACACCTGCACGTGGGGTTTGTGGAGGGGGAACTGGCCTCCGAGGATGGCCTTTAGCTTTGGAATACATGATGTGGGGGCCGAGCTGACTCCATGAGCAGCAGTGGCTTTGCAAAGCAGGATGAGAGTTGAGTGTTGTCATTGGTGGCCGTGACACGGGACACAGGCCCTGGCCCTATGTTGGGAGCATCAGAGGGAGTTACAGGAAAAGCTGGAGAGTCTCATCGAAGGTGAAGTGGGAGAAAGATGCGCCGAGTCTCTGCACGGTTGCTGGCGGCTTGCATGGACTCCAGGGGGGACCCAGTACTGCTGGCGTCTCACCCCCACAGCGCCTCCACGCCACATCCCCTCTGCCAGCAGACTCCACTGCCTGCCCAAACAGAAACTTTCCCTGCTTCTCTCTAGTGCAAGAGCGTCCAAGACTCCATTGCAGATGCTGAGCAGAGAGGCGAGCACGCCATCAAAGACGCCAAGAACAAGCTCACAGACTTGGAGGAGGCCCTGCAGCAGGCTCGGGAGGACCTGGCGCGCCTGCTGCGTGATTACCAGGAGCTCATGAACACCAAGCTGGCCCTAGACGTGGAGATCGCCACCTACAGGAAGCTGCTGGAGGGCGAGGAGTGCAGGTGTGGGCACTGGGCGAGGAGAGGGTGCCCTGGTCTGCCCTCTCCTATCTCCGGGAACCAGGGCTGGAGCGAAGGCAGGGAAAACAGGGGCTGGGAGAGGTCTGGTGCTGGTGGGGAGGGAGCAGCATTGATCGTGTTTCCCAGGCTGAACTGGCGGGCACAGCATTAGTGCACGGTGGTGCATTCGTGGGCCCGTATGCCCCGGCCAGGCACGCTATGCTGAGTTAAGTGCCATGTTAAACACTCTAGCTTTTGCTGAAAGACCAGACAAGATGATGCAAAACAGGTTTGTCCTGAGCCATCTGAAATGCTGGCCTCTTGGTCTGCAGGGTGAGTGACAGCTCCTCCTCCCACCCTGAAAGGGGGTGGTGGGGGTGGGGGTGTGCAGGCTGGCTGGGGCGTGCTGCCCCGGATCAGGTGCTGGAGGCACAGACAGAACCATTTGCCCCAGAGAGGGGCCCTTTGCTTCCTTTGTGGTCTGAGACCTTGGCTGGTATTCCCGGCGTCCTTGGTGACAATCTGGCTGGAGCAACCGAAGCTTCCCAAGGCCACCAGTAAGCCAGACTGACACCCAGCTCGGTGCCTGTTTGGGAGCTGGATCGGAAGTGGAGCAGCCGGGACTCGAACCGGCACCCATATGGGATGCTGGCACTGCAGGCGGCGGCTTTACCCACTGTGCCACAGCGCCGGCCCCGCCATCGTTCATTTGAATTAGAGCAAAGCAGTGAGCTGGCTTGAGATGCAAGACCCAGGTACCCTGCAACGGTCATTCTCTCCCCCTCCCCGCCACAGGATGTCTGGAGACTTCAGCAACAACGTGACTGTGTGTAAGTGGCTGGGCGTGGTGGGCGTGGTCCTGTCCTGGGGGTGGGGGTGGTGTGCTGGCTGGGGCAGGTGCCAGCGGGGGTGACTTGTGTCCTGATTGCTGTCTCTCTCTGCAGCCGTGACAAGCAGCTCCATCTCTTCCAATGTGGCCTCCAGGGCTGGCTTGGGAGGCAGAGGGTCCAGTTCTGGAGGAGGATTCGGTTCCGGAAGCAGCAGTTATGGTTCTGGAGGCAGAGGGTCCGGTTCCAGAGGTGGTGGCTATGGCGGTGGCTCCCATGGAGGCTCTGGCTCTGCGGGGGGATTTGGCTCCGGAGGCGGCTCCCACGGAGGTTCTGGTGCTGGCGGTGGCTCCCGTGGAGGCTCCGGTTCTGCAGGGGGATTCGGCTCTGGAGGCAGCTCCCGCGGAAGTTCTGGCACTGGCAGTGGCTCCCGCGGAGGCTCCGGTTCTGCAGGAGGATACGGCTCCGGAGGCGGCTCTCGCGGAGGCTCCGGCGCTGGAGGAGGAGTTTCTGGCTCTGAGAAGGGTGGCTTGGGTGCAGGTGAAAGCTACGGTTCCAGCGTGACCTTCTCTTTCAGATAAGGGTGCAGTACCCCCGACTCTCCCGCTCCAGAACGCAGAAGGCTGTCTCTGTGTCTTTTGGCTGGTGACAAGTGTCAGAGTTTGTCATTCACCTCTGACAGCATTTGGGAAAAGGGCTGCCCATACACCATTTTTCAAAGATCTTTGCAAACCAGTTAGCTGGAGCCAGTGACATCGTCTGTGTTCTGGGGAAGAAGCTGCATTGCCTAAGTTTGTCTTTCAGCCGTGCCCCACTCCCAGCCCCCGTGCGTCCTTGCATTGCCCATTTGCTGGTCCTTTCCAGAGTTGGTGGGATCAGGACCCAGGCAGTCCGCTGATTGGCTCCCATGGCCATCCTTTCCCTGGCAGTGCTGTGTACATAGCTCTTCTTGCCCACTCTGCTTTCCGAAGGGCTGTGGTCCGGGTATCTGCATAATAAACTTCTTTTGCAATTCATGTCTGTGACGTCTGTTCAGTGCCAAGCTTGGCCAGAAGTGGGTGCGTTGGGGGTGGAATGGTTAGCCTAGTGGTCCCCACTCCAGTTCTCACGTCCGCGTCTCACACTGGAGAGCCCAGGCTCCGGGTCCAGGCTCTGGCTCCGGTCCCAGCTTCCCACTGATGCACGTCGTGGAAGCAATGGTGATGGCTCAAGTAGTTGGGGTCCCTGCACCCATGTAGGAGACCCAGGTTGAGTTCTTGGCTGTCGGCTTTGACTTGGGCTGGCTCCAGTCACTGCAGGCATTTGGGGAGTGAAGCAGCAAATGCAAACTCACTCTCTCTCTCTGCCTCTCAGAAAAGGGATATTTGGAAATGACAGGAACAGGGGGCTCCTGGGTGAGGCAATGTGGCTTGGAGAAGCCTTGGGTGTTCTCCAGTAGGATGGGGCAGGGCTAACCGGGGATGGGTGTGACCCTATCTGAAGGTACTTGCCAGACTTGGCACCGTGGTGTGCAGCTGCTAGGTGGCAGGGATCATGGGAGATTCTCTTTTTCTAGGAGGAACCAATCTTCTCACAAAGCATCCTTCCCGTCCCCACCCCAAACCAGCGATGGGAGGCCTGCTCTCGGGCAGACCCGCCGAGCCCCTGGCCCCACAGGGCTCTCTCAGCCTCACCCAGGCATGGTGTCTGCAGGGCCCTACCATCAGGTGGACCCCAAGGGGCTCCCAGTGGGCAAAGGAGGGCATCTCAGGAAGCATCTGGAACATTCCATCACAGGATCTCCGACATAACTGACTTCCATTTTCACAGAGCACCCCCTCCCATCAGACTCAGCAAAGGTCTCTGTCCTTCCAACCCAGAAGCCCCCCTGCTGCTCCTGCCCATGGAGCGCCCCATCAGGGCAGGCTCCCCCCATGGCCTTGGTCCTGGCCGTGGCCGACAGGGGAGGCAGTTGGTAGCTTAGGTCAGGCCTTTGTCTTTTTTTTAAGATTTTTTTTGACAGGCAGAGTTAGACAGAGAGAGACAGAGAGACAGAGGGAAAGGTCTTCCTTTTTCCATTGGTTCACCCCCCAAATGACTGCTACGGTCAGTGCACTGCGGCTGGTGCACTGCTCCGATCCGAAGCCAGGAGCCAGGTGCTTCCTCCTGTTCTCCCATGAGGGTGCAGGGCCCAAGGACCTGGGCCATCCTCCACTGCACTCCCAGGCCACAGCAGAGAGCTGGACAGGAAGAGGAGCAACCGGGACAGGATCCGGTGCCAAGATTTATTTTTATGATTTTGAAAAGCAGGGTGGGGCCGGCGCTGTGGTGCAGTGGGTTAAAGCCCTGGCCTGAAGTGCCGGCATTCCATATGGTGCTGGTTCTAGTCCCGGCTGTTCCACTTCCAATCCAGCTCTCTGCTGTGGCCTGGGAAAGCAGTAGAAGATGGTCCAAGTGCTTGGGCCCCTGCACCCACATGGGAGACCTGGAAGAAGCTATTGGCTCCTGGCTTCAGATTGGCGCAGCTCTGGCTGTTGTGGTCATTTGGGGAGTAAACCAGCAGAATGGAAGATCTGTCTCTCTGGCTCTACCTCTCTCTGTAACTCTGTCTTGAAAAAAAAAAAAAGGGCAGAGTTATGAGGGGGAGGACAGATAGAGGGATCTTCCATCTCCATGCTCTGGTTCACTCCCCCAAAAGGCGGGACAGGGGCTGGGAGCCCCTGCAGCCAGCTCTCTCCTTGCCTGTTGAGACGTGGACTTTCTCCGGGATGGGAGAATGCCTTCTCAGGGCCATGTTCTTCCACGGAGCTTGGTTCAAGGTCTAGTACCATATGGGGTATTCAAGAAAAATAAGAATTTTTTAAAAAAGTGACAGCATTCACTGGACTCAAACTCCCCTGAAAAGGCAACAGACGCACACCCAGGGCATCCTGTAGCTGTGCTTCGCCTCTGCCTGGGCACCCGCAGTCCCTGCTTCTGTGGCTTTTGTCCTAGTGGGCCTGGTCCAAGTCCTGTCGCCGCTGTCTCATTGTCACCCCTCTGGCTTTCCATGAACCCAGCTCAGAGCCCCTCTTCCTCAGAAGGCCGCTCAGAGTCCACCCAGCTCTGAGCAGGGGTCGCCACCGCTGTGCGCTCAGCATTTGTAGCATCGGGGCAGCATCCAGGTACGCAGCTTTGGAATCCGTCAGCCGTGGACAGGTGCTGCCTCTCCCGCTGAACCGGTTGCATCATTTAGGTAGAGCCCTTAATCTTTTAAATCCTTGTTTCCACATCTGGAAAAAATAAACAAAACATGAAGGTGACAATGGCAGCTGCTTCCCGGTGTTGTTGTGAGGATTAAAAGATTAACTTCGTGAAGTGTTTCACAGAAAAATCTGGACACAAAAATCAGGCAATAAATGGTATGCGTTCAGCTGGTAAAAGAGGTGAACTGAAATGTTTCTCTCTGTAAAATGTTGAAGGTAAAAGCTAACAGTTCCTATTAGCACCTGGTCAGGTAGCCAGCACAGGTGCCATTATTATCCCATTTGGCGGTTAACAAAACTGAGGCTCTGAAAAGTCCATCATCACTGGAATCGAAGGCTGTGGCTGTGGATCTTACACCTTACCCCTTTGCTTTGTGTTTCCTACATTCTTGTTTACTTTGTTCAAGAGAGAGCATGCGAACGTTGCTCTCCTGTGAGCTGGTTCATTCCCCAAAATCCTGCAATGGCTGGGCCAAACATATCTAATTCTGGGTCTACCCTCTGGGTGTCAGGGATCCACCTAACTTGAGTTGTTACCTGCTGCCTCCCAGGTAACAGGAAGCTGGTCTTGGGAGCAGAGCCGGGATTTGAATCCAGGCTCCCTGATAGGGGAGGCAGGTGTCCGAGTGGCAGGTTAACCACTGAGCCAAATGCCCGCCCCTTCTTTCTCCTTCTTGGACACCTTACCCTGTTGCCCTCTCCTGCCTGTATTTCCCTCCCTTGATTGTGTTAGGGGCTCCCCCTACCGCAGATGGGGGCTCACGCAGAGACCTGGCTGAGCAGGGAGGGTACAGGACGACAGGGGTGGGGGGTCTCTCAGCCTGGATCCACAGAGAGAGACCCTCAGAGAGAGGTCCCTGACTCCTGTCGGGCACATGCCTGTTAGCTCACAAGTGGCTTCTGTGAGGTCCGCAGTCTCAGGGTAAGATGAGAATCGGGGGCCCCAGCTGAGGCCATTGGTCAGTGAGGCAGCCTGCGTTTTCCTCGTCTAGCTAAAGGTAGACCAGCAAGCCTGACCCAGAACGCTTTCTCAGGCCATCGGCCAAGCAGTTATGGAGTGACTTCAAGAAGTGGCCGTGCCCTTGGTCCACACAAGGATTTCCTATAGGAAGGGCGGCTTCTTGAGCTCCCACATATAAGGGACAGCACGTGATGTCTGTCTTTCTGTGCCCATCTGTTTAGTTGCAAAAGGGTAGAGTTTCAGTTTATTTTATAGCTGAATAGTATTCCACAGTGCTTCCATACCACGTTTTCTTTATCGATTCATCTGGTGATGGGCATCTTGGTTGATTCCATATTCTGGCTGTTGTGAACATGTTGCTATCAACAGGGAGGTGCAGGTATCTTTTTGACACAACCTGTTCCCATCTTTTGGGTGTAGACCCGATGGTAGCCTTGCTGGATCATATGGCAAGCCTATTTCTAATTTTCTAAGAAATTTGCATACTGTTTTCCCCAGTGGCTGCACTAATTTACATTCCCACCAGCAGTGTATAAGTGCTCCCCTCTCTCCACATCCTCGCCAGCGTCTGTTACTCTCTGTCTTTTGGATTTGGGCCATTCTGACAGGGGTGAGGTGGTATCTCATTGTGGCTTTGATTTTTCATTTCCCTGATGGTTAGCAATGGGGAGCATTTTTTTCATGTATTTGTTGGCCATTTGCAATTCTTCTTTCAAGAACTGTCTATTGAAGTCTTTTGCCCATTTCTTAACTAGATTGGTTATTTTGTTGTTGAGTTTTAATTTTATTTCTTTTAAAGATTTATTTATTTACTTGAATGTCAGAGTTATACATATATGTCAGAGTTATATATATATGTACATATATATATGTACATATCTCTATGTATGTACATATAGGCAGAGAGAGAGAGAGAGAGAGAGAAGTCTTCCATTGGTTGGTTCATTCCCTAGCTGGCTATAATGGCTGGAGCTGTGCCCATCCATAGCCAGGAGCCAGGAGCTTCCTCTGGGTCTCCCATGCGGGTGCAGGGGTCCAAGGACTTGAGCCATCTTCTACTGCTTGCCCAGGCCATAGCAGAGAGCTGGATCGGATTGGAGCTGCCACAGCGCTGGCCCCCAAGCTTGATCTTTCTTTCTTTCTTTCTTTCTTTCTTTCTTTCTTTCTTTCTTTCTTTCTTTCTTTCTTTCTTTCTTTCTTTCTTTCTTTCTTTCTTTTTTTTTGGTTCAAGATAGCTTTGGCTATTCTGCGTCTTTGGTGATTCCATATGAATTTTAGGACTGTTTTTTTTTCTAATTTTGTGAAGAATGTCATGGTATTTCGAAAGGGATTGCATTGAATCTGTAGCTTGCTTTTGGTAGTATAGACATTTTAATGACACCGATTCTTCCAATCCACGAGCAAAGAATATCTTTCTATTTCTTTGTGTCCTTGATGATTTCTTTCATCAATATTTGGTAATTTTCATTGTACAGAGCTTTCATTTCTCTGGATAAAGTTATTCCTAAATATTTGATTTTTTGTGGCTATCTTGAATGGAATTTCTTTCTTGTTTTTTTCTTTCAGAGAGTTCCCTCGTTAGTGAATAAGAAAACTGTTTTTTTTTTCTATCTGTTTGTTTTGTAACTTGTAACATTACTGAACTGGTTTATCACTTCTCAACAGTTTTTGGTGGAGTGTTTCGCTTTTTCCACGTATAACATCATGGTACCTGCAAACATGGGGCTTTGGACTGTCCTATTTTCCAGTTCTGATGCCTTTATTCTTTCTTCTGCCTCATTGCTCTGGCTAAAACTCCAGTACTGTATTGGATGAGAGTGGCAAAAGTGGACATCCTACTCTTCTTGTTCCAGATCTTCCGGGAGGCGCTTTCCCCATGGAGTATTAGATGGATATTGGCTGTTGGTTTGTGATACGTGGCCTTTGCAATTTTGAGGTATGTTCTTCCTGTACCTAATTTGTGAAGGGTTATCATGAAGAGGTGTTGAATCCTATGGAATGATTTCTCTGCATCTGTTGAGATGGCCATACGGTTTTCTATCTTCATTCTGTTGATGTACTTTATGATGTATATTGATTTGTGACTGTTGAACCCTCCTCCCACCTCTGGGATAAATCCCACTCGATCCTGAGGTATGATCTTTTCCTGTGGTTTTGGAGTTGGTTTGTGAGTATTTTGTTGAAAATCTTTGAGTCTCTGTTCATTAAGGATCTAAGTCTATAGTTTTCTTTTCTTTTCATTTCTTTGTTTGATTTTGGTATCAAAGTGATGCTGGCCTCAAATAAAGGGTTTGGCAGAGTTTCCATCTTGCTCAGTATTTTCAAATAGTTTGAAAGGTATTGGAATTCAATCCTCTGTAAATGTTTTGTGGAATTCAGCAGCGAAGCCATCAGGTCCTGGACTTTTCCTTGATGGAAGACTTTTGATTACTGCTTCAATCTCATTACTTGTTATGGGGCTGTTTAGATTGTCTAATTTTCTTGATTTTAACCTTAGTAGGTTGTATGAATCTAACAATTTATCCATTTTTTAAAGGCTTTCCTGTTTATTAGCATATAATCCCTTCTAACAGTTTTTCAGGATCTTTTGTATTTCAGTGCTGTCAGTTGTAATGTCTCTTTTTTCATCTCTAATTTTATTCATTTGAGTTTTGTTTTCTGTTTTTTTCTATGTTAGTCTGGCTAGAGGCTTATCCATCTTGTTTATCTTCTAAAAAAAAAAAAAAAACCCAGCTTTTTGCTTTGTTATCTTTTTTTTCCCCTTTTTGCTTTGTTACCTTTTTTTCCCAGTCTTTTGGCTGGAGAATTCAATCCATTTACATTCAAGGTTAGCCTTGGTAGATAAGAGCTACACACACACACACACACACACTACGCACTCGTCTACATATCTCTCTCTCTCACACACACACACACACACACACACTCGTCTACATATATTCCCCCCACCCCAGGACACAACTGTGGATCTTCCTCCCGGGGACAGTGTGTGGGTGACCTGGGTCCATGGGCCTCCCCCTCCCCAGGGATGAGGCAAATGCGTGCCAGGGGCCGCACTGCCTGCCACGTCTGGCAGCGGGTTTGCAGAGCTTGTGCCGACTCCGGTTCATCGCACAGGGTGGGCGGCTCCCACCTGCCTCTCCTCTGCGCTTCTCCAGTAACCTTCATGGGAAAGGCACTCTGTCTAGGAACTTTAAAATATTCGTGATCACACAGACCTTGAGTATTGTTCACCACCCTGCAACACACACACATGCACACTCATACACACACTCATACAAACCATGCACGCATATACTGACACACACACTCTCACACACTCACACACATACTCACACCCACACTCCACACAGATACTGGCACACACACTCATGCACACTCCACACACATTCACACCCTCATACATACTCACATACTCATACATACTCCACATACACATTCATACACACACTCACACACTCATATAAACTACACACACATTCACACACACACTCTCACATATACATTCACACACATGCTCACATCCACACTCCACACAGATACTGAACACACACTCATACACACTCCACACAGATACTGACACACACATTCATGCACACTCCACACACATTCACACACTCAGACACACTTACATACTCATACATACTCCACACACATGCACATTCACACTCCAAACACACTCAAACACACTCCATACACACTCATAATCCACACTCACATACTCATACACACTCCACACACATACATACTCCACACACACTCACACACTCATACTCCACACATACTCACACACTCACATACTCATACTCCACATACTCACTCACACACTCATACACACATACACTCATATACACACTCCACACATACACTCACAAACTCCAATACACTCTCACTCATACATACACACTCACACCCTCATACACACTCCACACACACACTCATACACACTCCATACACACTCATACTCCACACTCACTCACACACTCATACACACACAGTCATACACACTCCACACACATACACACTCCACACACACTCTCACACACACTCACACACTCTCACACACACTCACACACTCCACACACACATACACACACTCACACACTCCACACACACTCTCATACACACACTCACACACTAAACACACACACTCACACACTCACAGACACACTCCACACACATACACACTCACACTCTACACACACACTCCACGCACATACACTCACACTCACACTCACTCCACACACACATACACACTCACACACTCACACTCCACACACACTCTCATACACACTCCACACACTCTCTCACACACACACTCCACACACACTCTCACACACTCACACACACTCTCACACACACATACACTCACACTCACACACACACTCCAACACACTCTCATACACACACTCACACACTACACACACACTCACACACTCACAGACACACTCCACACACATACACACTCACACTCTACACACACACACTCCACACACATACACTCACACTCACTCCACACACACATACACACTCACACACTCACACTCCACACACACTCTCATACACACTCCACACACTCTCTCACACACACACTCCACACACACTCTCACACACACTCACACACACTCTCACACACACATACACTCACACTCACACACACACTCCAACACACTCTCATACACACACTCACACACTACACACACACTCACACACTCACAGACACACTCCACACACATACACACTCACACACTCTCATACACACTCTCATACACACACACACTACAAACACACTCTTGTACACACTCACACACACTCTCACACACACTCACACACTACACACACACTCACACACTCACTCTGGACTGAGACAAGGGTGCATTAGGCGGCGTTTCTGTTTACCCTTGGAAGGGACAGAATTGTGCCCTCTCTCCCTCTTCACTGGGCAAGCTCCATTTTTGTTGTGAGATTGTTTAGTTATTTAGGAGACAGAGAAAGACAGAAGGACAGAGCTGCCGTCACTGGCTTCCTCCCCAAATGCCTGCCATGAAACTTCAGCGTGGGTCTCCCACGTGGCTGGGAAGAACCCAACTACTTTGGCCATCACCGCCGCTGCCACCCAGGGTGTGCACCAGCGGGAAGCTGGAGGCGGGTGCTCTGGTGTGGCCGGGGTCACTGGGACCACCTCGGCCTCCATGTTTGAATCGTTGGCTTCAGTCCCTTGAGCCTTGCTTGGCAGCCACGCTGATGCCACTGTTGCTTAATCAGGGGTACTGGTGCTGTCCTGGTTGTTATGAGATTACGTAAGCGGGTGTGACGTGGGGAGCCGAAGGCTGAGGGCTCCGGTGCCAGGGGCCCAGCTGTGCCCTTGGTGTCCCGAGGTTTGCCTGGGGAAGCAAGTCTCCTCATTTCCTTGTCATGAGCTCTGTCCTGAGCCAGCCGGCGAGGGAAGACAGGGACAGGGTGGGCAACGCTGCAGCCTTGGAGCAAACCCCCCACCCCCCGCCAGCTTGCTTCCTTCCTTCCACGAGCCTCTGGGCAATGCTGTGCTTGGCATTAGCAACAAAAGGCGACCGTGACCTCCTCAGTCTCCTGGGAAAGCAGGCAAGTGACAGTGCCGAGTGAAGTGGGAATGGCACCTGCCGGGGACAAGGAGGAAGAGGGCAGGGTTTCTTGATGAAGAGCTTTGAAAGCTGCAACATGGGCCCTGACAGATGGACAGACAGACGGATGGACGAGAGTCAGCCGGGGCAAGCAGGGGTGACGGTAGATGCCATGGCTGACACCACGCGTGGCCCCCCGCAGGTGCTCAGCAAATATTGACTGAATGAAGGCAGATTGACAAGAGCCTGGCTCTTTCGAAGAAATGCAGTCTGGTGGGGCTTGAAGGGGGATGTGACAGAGAGGTGGGTGGGGCTAGACTACTGGAGATCCCTTCTGGGTGGGCTGGACGCATTGTTTCTGTTCATGCTTAAAAGCGGAAGCCCCCACGTCCTGAGAACCCACTGGGGTCCAGACAAATCAGCCCGGTGGCTCACACATCGCAAGAGATTTGGACCCCGTGCTGCAGGACTAAGCAGTGAGGGATCCAGGCGCAGAGCGCGACAGAGCCTGCTCATGTCCCCCCTCCCCAGCCCCCTCTCTCCTCTTCCACAGAGGCAGAAGTTGAGGTGAGCACGTGGCTACCCACCTGTGGCAGCATGCCTACATGCTAGAGTAAAGGTTGCTTGCATGCCTACGTGCTGGAGTAAAAGTTGCTTGCATGCCTACGTGCTGGAGTAAAAGTTGCTTGTGTACTCTCCCAAACAGCTTTAGATAAGTGTCTATGTGAAGGCACTAATGTTTAACAGGGCCAGTTCCTGCTCCCCTGGTAAGACATGTTTACTCTAAAGTTTCCTGTTTTTGTGGGTCTGTATTGTGCTGCTCTTTCGCCATGTTTAGACTTAAGATAATGTTTGACTATGTACTGGGACAGGGGATGGGTACATAAGCAGTGGAAGAAATGTGTTTAGCGCCTCTCCGCCTACATCTGTATTGACAACCGAGTGGCGTCTCAATAAACCGTGATCGAAGAAGGATCTTCGTGCCGTTAATTCTGTGCCTTGCTGGTCAAGGCTCGCCGCAGCTGGTGTCGAAACCCGGGAACTCGAACCAGACGCGTAACATTGCACGACTGGAGAGGTAAGATCCAGAACTTCACACGGGAGACGGGTCGACGTCGAGGAAGGGTATGTTAGAAGAATTTCTCCTGGTTATTATCATTTTTGCCTTCTCTCTTATTATTGTTTTAGTTCTAAAGTTGTGTGCGGCCCAGAGTAAAAGGAAACAGTGCCTTTTAGAATCATAGATATGGGTACTGCCAATAGTCATGAAAGTGAAAATTTCGTGGATCCCATACAAGCATTATTAAAAGAAAGGGGATTAAAAATTTCCACAAAAACAATAAAGACAATTTTAGAAGATATAGACAGGAAAGCCCCTTGGTTTGTTTACACTGGAGATATTAATTTAAAATGTTGGGAAAAATTAGGAAAGGATTTGGAGCAGGCTAAAGAAAAGGGGTCGCTTAGGGCAGGAACCTTTCCGTTTTGGAAATTGGTACATTCCTGCTTACAAACTGGTAAAAATGTGGAAATTATCAAACAAGGGAGAAGAGCATTAGCTGACCAGCAGGATAGTTGGTCGGAACAAAGTATTACAGAGGAGAGGGAACATACCAAAAGAAAAGGCAAGGTAAAAGATGAGAGATCTCGCGAGGAAATGAAGAAAATTTTTGAGCTCAGAAAAAGAAAAACCTTCAGCACCTTTGTACCCCGCCTTAAGTGAGTTTGAGGATCTTAGATTGGCAGAAGAGGAGCAGTATGAAGAAAATTTGGATAATGATTTCACTGAGACTGAGGAACAGGGCGCAGATAATAAAATTCAGGCTGCTAGCGTGCGCCCTCCCCCTTATGTTAAGCACAGTAAAGGCAGTCATTTTATTAAAAGGGAAACGTGGGCCCAATTGGCATCAGCCTTCCCGGTATTTGAGGAACAACAAACTCAACGCCGATTTCATGAGCCTATACCATATAAACAGTTAAAAGATCTAGTGGAGGCCGCTCGCCAATTTGGTTCCAATGCCGCCTATACTTTAACTTTGTTAGGACGATTAACCACTAATGCTATGACACCTTCAGATTGGTTTGAGATTGCACGAGGCAGCCTCAGCACGGGACAATATCTCGATTACAGATCCATTGTTACCGATGCTGCACATACACAGGCTAGACAAAATGTGCGGGATGGTCAGCCGCATTGGACAGCAGATATGCTTTTAGGACAAGGACAATGGGCGGCTGATCAAACTCGCTACCCCCTTGAAGTATACAGACAGATTAATGACATATATCTCAGGGCTTGGAAGACTTTACCCAAAAGAGGTGAGGTCTCGGGAAATTTAACAAAAATTATTCAAGGGTCCAATGAGCCTTTTTCAGAGTTTGTGGGTAGAATGATGGAAGCAGCGGGAAAAATTTTTGGGGACGTGGAGAGTTCAATGCCCTTAATTCAGCAGCTTATATATGAGCAAGCTACTAAAGATTGCAAACGAGCCATAACTCCATGGAAAGGAAAAGGGCTAGAAGCCTGGTTGAAGGCATGTAGGGAAATTGGGGGACCATTAACTAATGCTGGGCTTGCTGCTGCTATTTTAACTGCAACAAAACGTAATAACAATAATGGTGCATGTTTTAAGTGTGGGAAAATTGGTCATTTTAAGAAAAATTGTAAAGAACAAAAGGAGCATAACAATCCTGTGCGACAAATACCTGGCACTTGTCCCAGATGCAAAAAGGGGAAGCATTGGGCTAATGAATGTAGGTCAGTAAAAGACATTAACGGACAACCCCTCGAGACAATAGAAAAGGAGTCAAAAAACGGATATCGGGGCCCCCGTCCCCAGGGCCCGAAAGCATATGGGGCACTACAGGAACCTTCCATGCAGCCACCCCCGAAGTCCGCAGAGCAACCGCGGGCTCCGCAGGGCTGGATCTCCGTGCCACCTCCGGCTTGGTATTAACACAGAGCATGGGAGTACAGATAATAGATACAGACATGCAGGGCCCATTAGAAAAGAATACCGCAGGATTAATCATTGGACGATCATCATCAACGCTACGAGGGTTAATTGTTTTACCAGGAGTAATTGATCCTGACTATGAGGGTGTTATTAAAGTAATGTGCTACTCCCCTTTTGGAGTAATTTCCATTTCCCCTGGCGATCGCGTAGCACAACTTCTGATACTGCAATCAGGTCATGAAAAATACCCCGCCCGGTCACATAACCGTGGCGCATCTGGTTTTGGATCTACAGGAATCGATCTCGCATGTCTAAGCATGGAATTAAATGACCGACCAATGTTACAGATAGAGGTGGAGGGTAAACATTTTTCAGGCTTAGTGGATACAGGAGCAGATCGTAGTGTTATGAGTAAACAATTTTGGCCAAAGGGATGGCCTTTGCAGCATGCCTCTCAAGACTTGGTAGGATTGGGATATCGACAGGCTCCAGAAATAAGTTCTAAGGAACTCCACTGGACAGTCGATAAACAACAAGGCACCTTTCGTCCCTTTGTGGTAGATTTACCTATAAATTTATGGGGTAGGGATATACAAACCCAGATGAAACTCATATTGACTAATGAGTATTCGCAGACTAGCAAAAATATCATGGCAAGACAAGGATATATGCCCAATAAAGGGTTAGGGAAAAATCTTCAGGGTATATCAGAACCGGTGGAGTTAGTTCAAAAAACAGACCGCAAAGGCGTGGGTTTTTCCTAGGGGCCACTGAGGAAAAGCTATTACGTATTCCCTGGAATACGAATAAGGCAGTGTGGGTGCCCCAGTGGCCCCTCAGTCGTGAAAAACTCGCCGCCGCTAGAGAACTTGTGCAAGAGCAGCTGATGTTAGAACATATAGAGCCCTCAGTATCACCCTGGAATACTCCAATTTTTGTCATAAAGAAAAAATCAGGCAAATGGAGGCTTTTGCATGATCTGCGAGCAGTCAATAGACAGATGCAATTGATGGGACCAGTACAGAGAGGACTGCCTCTTCTGTCTTCCCTTCCAAAGGGCTGGCCTATGCTAGTGGTAGACATTAAGGATTGTTTCTTTTCCATACCTTTACATTCTTTAGATCGAGAGCGATTTGCTTTTACTCTCCCTTCAGAAAATCATAAAATGCCTGACGCAAGGTATCAATGGAAAGTGTTGCCTCAAGGCATGGCTAATAGCCCTACTCTTTGCCAATTATATGTTAATCAGGCTATCGCACCAGTACGAAAACAGTTTTCACAAGTCCGTATCATTCATTATATGGACGACATTCTTATCACAGCTCATTCACAGCAATTAGTAGATAAGGCCTTTGCATTGCTTTCCTCCTGCCTTAACGCATATGGTCTTTCTATTGCCCCAGAAAAAATACAACAATCTGATGTGGTGCAATTTTTAGGAGCAAAAATTACTACAACTTCCATTCGGCCACAGAAGCTCTGCATTAGCACTCAAAACCTATGCACACTGAATGATTTTCAAAAACTGCTAGGGGACATAAATTGGCTACGTGGATATTTACCGCTGACCCGAAACGACCTGCAACCTTTGTTCTCTATTCTGGAGGGCAATCCAGATATTGCCTCTCCTCGTCAACTTACTCCTGAGGGCGTTAAAGCTTTGCAACTCGTAGAAAAGGCCATTAGTAAAGCCCAACTAGGTAGGTTTGATCCGTCTAAAAAATTACTACTATGCATTCTTGCTACGCCCACTACACCTACTGGAGTGGTGTGGCAAAATGCTCCTTTATGGTGGATACATGGTAATTCAGCGGGTGTAAGAACATTGCGGTATTATCCTGAATTAGTAGCTCATTATGCTCTTCTGGGTCTCAAGTTTTGCACAATGCATTTTGGTAAACATCCTGATGAGCTGATTGTGCCTTATACTCAAATGCAAATTGAGACTCTTGCCGGTACCACTAACGTTTGGCCTATTGTTCTAACTGCCTTCTCAGGTGTAATTGATAATCACTTACCAGCGGACAAATTATTAACTTTTGTGCAGCGAAATTTAGTTTACTTTCCTAAACTTACAAAGAGCAAACCCATTCCAGCTGCAACAACTATTTATACTGATGGTTCCAAGACTGGTCGTGGAGCGTATGCTACAACTGATTCAGAGCCTGTGATTCTTCATTTTCGCCCTAACGCCCCTCAAGTGGTAGAGTGCTTAGTGGTATTGACAGTATTTCGCACATTTTCAGATGAACCCATTAATATTATCTCAGATTCCCAATATGTGGTAAATGCTGTCCGTTCACTAGAAGTTGTAGCTCATATACAGTCGCATAGCACGGTAGCCCCAATATTTCGACAAATCCAGCAAGCTATCCTGGTTAGACGTATGCCCTTTTTCATTGGCCATATAAGAGCTCATTCTGGCCTCCCTGGACCTATGAGTAAAACTAATGCCAAGGTAGATATCGCAACCCGTAATAGTGTCTTTGTATCTCTGACTTCTGTTGACCTAGCAAAAAACTTTCATGCCTCTTATCATGTTCCAGCTAATACGCTGCGCTTGCGCTTTCATATCTCCAGAAAACAAGCTCGGCAAATTGTAAAGGCCTGTCCAGATTGTGCAATATTCCTCCATCCGCCACATTCTGGTGTTAATCCTAGGGGACTAAAACCTTTATCCTTATGGCAAATGGATGTTACACACATCCCAGAATTCGGTAGGCAAAAATACGTACATGTCTCAGTGGACACATATTCTGGTGTCATTCATGCCACTTCCTTGTCTGGGGATCGTGTAGCACAGGTGAAACTTCATTGTCTTGAGGCTTGGGCAGCTTGGGGAAAGCCTGCCCTCATAAAAACTGACAATGGGCCCGCTTATACTTCAAAAGGCTTCGCTACCTTTATGTCACAAATGCAAGTAGCTCATAAAACTGGCCTACCGTATAATCCTCAAGGCCAAGGCATTGTGGAGCGCGCTAATCGCTCCCTAAAAGAAACATTGCAAAAACAGAAAGGGGGAATTGCGCTCCATGCAACCCCCAGAGAACGCCTCGCTATTGCATTATACACTCTCAATTTCTTACATTTTAATACAGAGAATGAATCAGCGGCCATGAGGCATACAAAAAATCCTGTACAAACTAGCCAAAAGGTCATGTGGAAAGATGTACTAGATAACAAATGGTATGGCCCGGATCCTGTGATACAGAGATCCAGGGGAGCAATTTATGTTTTTCCGCAGGAACGACCAGACCCGATCTGGATTCCAGAAAGACTGACAAGGAGAGTGACAGATAAGAAAGAAGAGGAACGACAAGAGAACACGAGGCATGATAATGAAACGTCTGACATGGATACTGATGGGACTATGGTTGACATTTCCCATGACGATATCAAAGGATGTGACCCTGTGGGCCATTGCGAGAACATGGCCAATACCTAAGCCAGTGTTCTCTAGTGATAAGATGTTTCCTCAATTGTATAATAGAGACTGTCAGTTAGAAATACCGTGCAAAACACCACAAAATATGCAACAAATGCGATATAATGCCACTAATGTTACCCTCTATAATAGCTTGTGTTTTTCTATGAACTCGCAGAGTCCCTGTATACAGATTCTTTCATATAACCTTAGTTGGATATATGATCCCTTTAAATATCTAAATCCTGACCTCTCGATCCCAATGGTGCTCGAGGCCCTTACAAAGATTGCTCTAGGGAGCACAAATGGAACAGGAGGAGGAGGTAATAGCACCGTGGCTAATGTCACTACACTCCTGATCACAGCCAACATAACAGTTCCTTTTTTAATACAGACAGGAACCAATTCCAGTGCTTCATGGAACATATCTAGACCTGTACCAAAGTGCATCACTCGGGAATTCAGCTATCCCCCGCGATTTGGTGATTGCACAGAAAATGTAGAAACCCAAGAACCGTATAAATTTTCTCCTAAATTCAAATTATATCAGAAACCCAGAGCGGGCAATCCTTTAGCCTCCTGGGTATTGTGGAATAGACGTGGAGCTAGTATGGATTTGTCCCCTTTGGCAAGGCTTGATTCTATTAATATAAGCCTCTATAATGCTAGTGGCAGTTATAACATAACTAGTCACGTACTCAGTAACTTTACATCGCATTCTTTGCATAATATGAGCCTCCTGTCTAGTCATGTTTGTGTCGATCCTCCCTTTATTTTTCTTTTGACAGATAAACAAGATAATGGGACGATAATAGAATGTGCAGGAAATGATACATGCTATTTAACCCAGTGTTGGAATGGAACCCAGAAAACTATGGTAGTAATGCGTGTACCTACCTATGTTCCTATACCAGTAGTGACTGACCCAGAGGAATTTCCTCTAGCAGTTTTGTTTCGACAGCCACGGGACTTTGGGGTTATAGCCATTGTAACGGCAATTGTCGCCTCTGCCGCAGCGGCTGTTACGGCGGGAGTGGCCATGGCTTCCACTGTTCAAACTGTGCAGACTATTAATGACGTCGTAAAAAGATCATCAGACGCTCTATTTGTCCAGGAACGCATAAATGATCATCTGGCTTCAGGGGTGCTACTATTAAATAAACGCATGGACTTGCTGCAAGCAGCTATGGAAGATCTTTTTGAAGTCACCAGCCTAGGTTGCGTTCAGAGACTGCACCATATGTGTGTTACGCCATATCCAGCCTCTCTAAATGAGTCAAGAAAACTTGGGTCTTATCTATCAGGGAACTGGTCTATGGAATTTGGGGAACTTCAGCAAAATCTTACTATCATGATTTTGCAGCTGAATGAAACTAGAGCATCTGTTGTCACTCTGAAAGGGTTTTCTGATTATATATTACAGGGGTTACAATGGTTCAAAGAATGGGTGGGGGTTGGATTGTTCGGAGCTGTATTACTATCAGGGCTATTGTGTACTCTTTTTGTTCTTTTCCGATTAGTACGGAGCCGCAAGCGCGAAAAAATTGCTCTCCTGCAAGCAATGGCCGCAATTGAGGCAGGCAGTTCCCCCGCGGTTTGGCTCAGCATGTTTAAAGAAGCTTAAAGAATGTCCTTGCACTCAGGGGCCATAGTGCCATTGCACCTGATAAGGAATTCTTTCATCTGGGATATTGCCTTAGCACTCCGAGAGCTTTTGCTCATTGCACCGGAATGGGAGTATCCCTGAGCACAGGCGCCCCTTGATCGGCCAGCACATCATGAGGTGAAGGCCTGATCGGGGATAAGACCTCATTTGCTGTAAAAAACAAAAAAGGGGGAACTGTGGCAGCATGCCTACGTGCTAGAGTAAAGGTTGCTTGCATGCCTACGTGCTGGAGTAAAAGTTGCTTGCATGCCTACGTGCTGGAGTAAAAGTTGCTTGTGTACTCTCCCAAACAGCTTTAGATAAGTGTCTATGTGAAGGCACTAATGTTTAACAGGGCCAGTTCCTGCTCCCCTGGTAAGACATGTTTACTCTAAAGTTTCCTGTTTTTGTGGGTCTGTATTGTGCTGCTCTTTCGCCATGTTTAGACTTAAGATAATGTTTGACTATGTACTGGGACAGGGGATGGGTACATAAGCAGTGGAAGAAATGTGTTTAGCGCCTCTCCGCCTACATCTGTATTGACAACCGAGTGGCGTCTCAATAAACCGTGATCGAAGAAGGATCTTCGTGCCGTTAATTCTGTGCCTTGCTGGTCAAGGCTCGCCGCACCCACCTAAGGCGACCTTTCCTAGTCTGACTTGCAAATACCTGTGGCTGGGAAGCTAAGTTCTGGACGTGGAATGACAGCAAGCTCATGACTGCTCTTACGACGTAGGATTCCTGAAAGCAGGTTCAGGCTCCAAATAAAATCCTCAGAGCCAGTGCTGTGGCATAGCAGGTAAAGCCACTGCCAGCAGCGCCGGCATCCCATATGGGTGCTGGTTTGAGTCCCGGCTGCTCCACTTCTGATCCAGCTCTCTGCTGTGGCCTGTGATAGCAGTAGAAGATGGCCCAAGTCCTTGGGCCCCTGCACCCATGTGGGAGACTTGGAAGAAGCTCCTGGCTCCTGGTTTCGGATCGACACAGCTCCAGCCAATGCTGCCATCTGGGGAGTGAACCAGTGGATGGAAGACCTTTCTCTCTCTCTCTCTCTCTCTCTCTCTCTCTCTGCCTCTGCCTCTCTGCCTCTCTGCCTCTCTCTGTGTAACTCTGACTTTCAAATAAATAAATACATCTTTAAAAAAAGTTGTGAGACAAGGTGATTTTGTTTTGTTTTGCTGATGGCTGTGCCGTCCCTCCCGCCGCACTGGCAGCTGTCTTTCCTGTGGAGTGATGCTCTGTACTTTCATAATGCTGGTGATTTTCTGTCTGGTCGTTCTGGTATTTGTTTAAAGAGGAGTACTAAAGTCCCTAAATATTGTGGATTTGTCTGTTCTTTCATTTCTGTTTTTGCTTCTCTTACATTGCGGCTCTGTTGTTTGGTGTTTATGCCTTGGGAATGTTATGTCTTCTTGCTGAACTGTCTGTTTTATCATCATGTGCTGTCTCTCTGTCTCATCAGCTTCTCAGCTTTGAAGTTTACTTTATCTGATTTTAATACGGCCGCTCCTGTTTTCTTTTGATTCATGTTCACATGAGGCATCTTGTTCTGTCCTTTTACTTTCCACTTGCACATATCATTATATCCGAGGGGACTTTTTCTGTAGGAAGCAGATAGTTGGCTTGTGGGGCTGAGTAATCTGATAATCTCTGACTTCTCATTGGTATATTTAGATCATTTATATTTAGTGTAATTATTGACATGTTAGGGCTTACACCTGCTGCTGACATTTTTGTTTGATATGTATTATCTTTGTTTTTCATTTCTATTTCCTTCTACCTTCCTGTGGGTTACTTGAACATTTGTAAGAAGCAATTTTGACTTCTGCATGTGTTTTTGTGTTTATGTCCTTGTATAGCGTTTTCATTGCTGCTAGGTATTTCATTCTGTATACATAACACAAATTTACTGCCACCCTCCTTTTACTCATGCAAGTGAAAGGAAGAACCCTTAACTCCACATCCTTTTTCCCTTTCTCATTTATAATTTCTTAAATATTTCCTTTAAATACACCCCAGAATCGCATCAGACTCCACTATAATTTTTGCTTAAGCCACCGCCAAGCATAATTTAGAAAATTCAAGAGCAGAATGTCTATCGTGGGGGCAGGTGTTGTGGTGTAGTGGGTGAAGCCATGACCTGCGTCTCCAGCATCCCGTATGGGTGTCGGTTTGCATCCCGGCTGCTGCTCCACTTTCTGATCCAGTTCCCTGATGATGGCCTGGGAATATCAGCAGAAGATGAACCAGATATTTCAGCCCCTGCCACCCATGTGGGAGATCCCAATGAAGCTCCTGGCTCCTGACTGTGGCCTGGCCCAGCCCTGGCCACTGGGGCCATCTGGGGAGTGAACTAGCAGATGGCAGATCTCTCTCTCTGTCTCTCCCTGTCATTCTCTGTGGCTCTGACTTTCAAATAAATAATTAAATGAATCTTTTTTTTTTTTGACAGGCAGAGTGGACAGTGAGAGAGAGAGACAGAGAGAAAGGTCTTCCTTTGCCGTTGGTTCACCCTCCAATGGCCATCCAATGGCAGGAGCCAGGTGCTTCCTCCTGGTCTCCCATGGGGTGTAGGGCCCAAGGACCTGGGCCATCCTCCACTGCACTCCCGGGCCACAGCAGAGAGCTGGCCTGGAAGAGGGGCAACCGGGACAGAATCCGGTGCCCCGACTGGGACTAGAACCTGGTGTGCTGGTGCCGCAAGGCGGAGGATTAGCCTAGTGAGCCGTGGCGCTGGCCAAATGAATCTTTTTTTTTAAAAAAAATCTATTGTACTTGCCCATTTTTAAAAACTAACATGTTTTCCTTTTTGATTCTGTAATTTTTAAAAAAAATTTTTATCTATTTATTTGAAAGGCAGAGTTAGAGAGAGGCAGAGGCAGAGAGAGAGAGAGAGAGAGAGAGAGAGAGAGAGAGGTCTTCCATCTGCTGGTTCACTTTCCAATTGACCGCAACGGCCCAAGCTGCGCCGATCCGAAGCCAGCAGCCAGGAGCTTCTTCCGGGTCTCCTACATGGGTTCAGGGGCCCAAGGACTTGGGTCATCTTCCACTGCTTTCCCAGGCCATAGCAGAGAGCTGGATGGGAAGTGGAGCAGCTGGGACTCGAACCGGTGCCCATATGGGATGCTGGCACTGCAGGCAGCAGCTTTAGCTGCTATGCCACAGCACTGGCACCAGTTTTCATAACTTTGAATATATCTCTTGCTGTGGATTCCTTTGGATTTATCCTGTTTGGGGTTTGCTCAGCTTCTTCATTCTATAGGTTTATGTCAGCTACCAAATTCGGGACTTTTTTCCTGTCCTTTTTGATTTGATCAGCCAATCTTCCCTCCTTTCCTTCTAGAACATTCTGACGGCATGAACCTGAGGCTCACTTCATTTAAAAATTTTTTGTTTCAGGCTGTAGCTGTCACTTAAGGGCGGGGCTGTGTTCTGGTACGTGTGTGTGTTGGGTGGTTTTGTTGTGGGACACACACCGAGAGGCTACAGCAGCAGCTGGTGGGGTACTCCTGTGAGCTCAGCACTGCACGTGTGTGCTGACGTGCTGCGGTGCTGTGCTCTCTCTGTTGCTCAGGTTCTGGGTCTCCTGCTGTCCCGGCCTCCCATTCGGCCATGGTTGCTGTGGTCCCTTTAACTCTGCCGATAAGCATGACTGCAGTGGCTGTCACCCTGGGCATCGCATTTTGCAATTCTAACTCTTCCACTTGGTTCCTCCTGACAGCTTCTGTGTCTTTGCTGGGACTTCCTAAGTTGCCATCTGATTAGCACATTAATGAGCTCGGCAGGTTCTCCTTGGATGCTTTGAAATCTTTGCCAATAATTCTAACATCTTTTTTTTTTTTTTAAAGATTTATTTACTTATTTGAGAGAGAGAAAGAGAGAGAGAGAGTGAGGTCTTCCATCAATGGTTCACTCCCCAGATGGCCGCAACAGCCAGAGCTGCGCTGATCTGAAGCCAGGAGCCAGGAGCTTCTTCCAGGTCTCTCACATGGGCACAGGGGCCCAAGGACCTAGGCCATGTTCTACTGTTTTCCCAGGCCATAGCCCTCATGTGCACGGCTTCCTTTTTTTTTTTTTTTTTGCATCAAAATGAGCTCTCTTTTGATTCCATTTGCCCACGATCTTTTTGTACCTGCATGTCTGAGCCTCACGCCTCATCTCGGCTCCTCTCCAGGAACGCCAAGCAGAGGGAATGAGCTCAGTGTGTGAAGCGCTCTCTCAACGCTGCTCAGCCCTGCACCTGTGCCAGCCACTGTGCCGGTGGCCCTGGCTGTTAGCTCCAGGTTAAGAGTGGCGCAGAGGGATGGATGGTACAGGACAAGGGAGTCGGTGTGCACTGGGGGACAAGGAGCAGGGTAGCCAGGCTCCACGAGGGAGCAGGGGACTTGCCCGGGGGGGCTCAGCACAGGGAACACAGCCTAAGAGCCATCCCAGGAGGCCTGGGAAGCCAGACCAGGACGATCTCTTCCTAACCACATAAAAGCCACCCAGCAGGGCCCTGCACCAGCCCATCTGATGCCTGCATGGTCCTGAGATTTCTCACGGATGGCACTGGCAATTAGAGGTTCCTCCCCCGCCTGAGCACCCCCACAGTCCCAGCCTCTCCCCCCTCCCTGGGGAAGGACTACTGGGGCTGCGACAAACCTCCCAACCAGGCTAATTACTCGTGTCAGTGAGATAAAACTCAATTACAGGAGCAAGGCTTGCAAGCCCAGCACTTCAGGGGTTTTCAAGTTATTTACCCAGTGCCTCTGATTTTGCTGGGGAAAAAATGATTTCTTGCTCCCAGGCACACCTAACCCATCAATTAGAGCGGTGGCTCCCTCCTGAGCACTATATAGCCGGAGCCTGAGATCAGAGGTGGGCTGACTGCATCACAGTGAGCGCCTACCCCAGCCCTCTGCCTCCCCGTCATGAGTCGCCAGTTCACCTGCAAGCCCTTGTCCGCCGCCAAGGGGGGCTTCAGCGGCTGCTCGGCCGTGCTCTCCGGGGGCAGCTCGTCCTCCTTCCGGGCAGGGGGCAAAGGGCTCAGTGGGGGCTTCGGCAGCCGGAGCCTCTACAGCCTGGGGGGCACCCGGAGCATCTCCTTCAATGTAGCCAGTGGCAGCGGGCGGGCTGGGGGCTATGGGTTTGGCCGGAGCCGGCCCAGTGGCTTTGCGGGCAGCATGTTTGGCAGTGCGGCCGTGGGGTCTGCGGGTCCGTCTGTCTTCCCGCCGGGGGGCATCCACCAGGTGACCATCAACAAGAGCCTGCTGGCCCCCCTCCACGTGGAGCTGGACCCTGAGATCCAGCGGGTGCGCGCCCAGGAGCGGGAGCAGATCAAGGCGCTGAACAACAAGTTTGCCTCCTTCATCGACAAGGTGGGAGCCGTAGGGCTTGCAGCTGCAACTTTCCGGCCCCCGGAGGGGTGGGGGTGGGGGTGGGGGTGGGGATGCTGTCTGAAGTGCAGGAAGGCAGGTGCAGCCCAGGCGTAGCAGGTGGACCAAGCCCTGGATGCCGAGGGAGCTGCAGAGTTTAGTCCGGGAGCAGGCATAGGAGACAGACAGAATGGCCTGGGAGGTGTCAAAGCCAGGCAGAGCAGAGGCCCTTGGCAGCCCGGAGTATCTAGATAAGCGGGGGACACCCCTCCTCCCTTGTGGGACTCCAACCTCAGTCCGCAGCACTCTCGAGCGGTAAGGCCAGGAGGCAGGGGCCACGTGCACCAGGGCGATGGTTCTCAGACGTGGTCCCGAACCAGCAGCACCAGCATCCCCGGAACCCTCAGTGGATGTGAGCTTTCTTGGCCCCAGCCCAGAGTGTCTGTATCAGAGACCCTGGTGCGGGACCCTCACGGAGATGATGGTAAACTCTCAGGTTTGGGAACCACTGAGGAACAGGGTGGCCAAAGGTCTTGGAAAGTAGAGACTTCCTGAGCTGTGCAGAGCTGGGGAAGCTCCCCAGGAAGGACCTCTGAGCTAGGGTATTGAAGCATGAGTAGGAGCTTTCCAGATGCAGATGAGAGAAAGACAGTCTGGGGAGAGAGAGCGTGTGTACCATGGTAGAACTTGCTTGGGGAGGGCACCTCAGTTCTTGCGCGTTGGGTGAATGGTGAGGGAGAGGAGGAGCAGCCAGCAGCCAGGCTCTTCACAAAGATAAGGAACTTGAACTTGACCCTGCAGGTGAGGTAAAGCCACCCCAGGATTTGAAGGCAGGGAAGAAGGATATTGTTAGATTGCAAGAATTGTATTGTAAGAATGCTTGGTCTCCCCCCTGGGATAAGGCTCTGAGATAATGCAGGTTCTGACCTGGATTCCGGGTCTCCCATGTGGGTGCAGGGGCCCAAGGACTTGGGCTATCTTCTACTGCTTTCTCAGGTGCATTAGCAGGGAGCTGGATCGGAAGTGGAGCAGCTGGGACTCAAACTGGCTCCCCTATGGGATGCCGGCACTGCAGGTGGAGGCTTTCCCCGCTACGCCACAGCGCAGGTCCCGAGGTCTTTTTTTTTTTTTTTGACAGGCAGAGTGGACAGTGAGAGAGAGACAGAGAGAAAGGTCTTCCTTTTTTGCTGTTGGTTCACCCTCCAATGGCCACCGCGGTTGGCGCGCTGCGGCCGGCGCACCGCGCTGATCCGATGGCAGGAGCCAGGTGCTTCTCCTGGTCTCCCATGGGGTGCAGGGCCCAAGGACTTGGGTCATCCTCCACTGCACTCCCTGGCCACAGCAGAGAGCTGGCCTGGAAGAGGGGCAACCGGGACAGGATCGGTGCCCCGACTGGGACTAGAACCCGGTGTGCCGGCGCCACAAGGCGGAGGATTAGCCTAGTGAGCCGCGGCGCCGGCCAGGTCCCGAGGTCTTGATCTTGACAGATCTAGAAGGAAATGAGCTTTGGGGCTGCTCGTGGAGTGAGGACCTCCGACAAAAGCCTGCGGCATAGGCAGACAACAGTTCCTGTCTTGGGACAGAAACCTCCTCCCCTCTCTCCCCGTTGACCCACTGCCTGTGCTGTGCCTTGGGTCCCAGGTGCGCTTCCTGGAGCAGCAGAACCAGGTGCTGGAGACCAAGTGGGCGCTGCTGCAGCAGCTGGACCTGAACAACTGCAGGAACAACCTGGAGCCCATCTTCGAGGGCTACATCAGCAGCCTGCAGAGGCAGCTGGAGACGCTGGCCGGGGACCGGGTGAGGCTGGACTCGGAGCTGAGGACCATGCGTGACGTGGTGGAGGACTACAAGAAGCGGTGAGCGGGGCTGCGGCACCCAGGCTGGCCGCCTCCTGGGGCTGGGCTTTCCCAGCAGGCACCAGGGCATTGGCCTCTGGGCACAGATGGGCAATGGGAGCCAGGCGGGCTGGACGGTGGCCAGGCAGCCGCGTGGGCAGTGTCAGGGCTGTCCCTGCAGGCGGTCCACCTCTCTCCACTGCCCACCCAAGGGGCCTGTGTGTGCACCACGGCCCCTTGCTCCTCAGCTGCCTGCCACCTGTGCCCCGGGGTCAGGGAACTCCCCCAGCACGGTTCCTGTAGGGCTTTAGGTCTTGGACACGTGGCCATGCTCCTTGCTCTTGTCTCGGGGACAGTTCTGGCTTCCCTGGAATGCCTGCCTCGGCGTGGAGTGGAGATGCTGGAAGGGACATCAGACCGCGGAGAGCAGGAGGAACCTTCTCTCTCCGCTGGCATCCCAGGAAACCCCCTGCCTGGCTGTCCAGTCCCCAGGCCACTGCCCAAACAGTCCTTGACGGCTGGCACAGGACACAGACTTGCACCACGTTCGGCTGTTGGAGGGGCCTCTCTCTTCTTCTTGCACCGTGAGAATACGCCTGCACACACACATGCACACACATACACACATGCACACACGCACCCGCACTCACACACACTCATGCACACATACACCTATACACACATGCACATATGGACACACACATACATGCACACATACACACAAGGATATACACACACATGCACATACACACATACATTCACACACATACATGTACACACATACATACATGCACACACATACACACAAGGATGTACACACATACACACATGCATCCACACACATACACGGATACACACACATGCACACACACATACACATGTACATGCAGACACACACACATGCGCACACACACACATGCGCCCCATGCTCACTCTGACACTTCTCCTCCAGGTATGAAGAGGAGATAAACAAGCGCACGACTGCTGAGAATGAGTTCGTGGTGCTCAAGAAGGTGAGCAGGGTTCACGGCCGGAGGCCAGAAGAGCCTGCAGCTGGGCGGGCTGGGGATGGCTGGGGGCATCTGGATCTTAGCTCACTTTGGGAGGGGCCGCAGGTCGACCTTCCAGCTCTGGCAAATGTCCGTGGCTGCCGCAGCTCCTGAGTGCAGAGCCACCAGCTGTGTGCGCCCCGCCTGGCAGCGGGGAGAGCTCCACACCTGCTCTCTGGGAAACAGAGGCAGGAGGAGCCCAGGACATCCCAGGGACGGGGCCATGGGCTCACCACGAGCCCTGGCTGGGCGGCTGGTCCTTGCCCCTGGGGCTTGAGTCTGCTTCCCTGGGGAGCAGTCGCAGGTTGGGCACTGGCACGGCCGTGTCGGGGAGGGGCCTGTTTGGGTGATGTTGGGGCTCTGGCCCTAGGACGTGGATGCTGCGTACCTGAGCAAGGTGGAGCTGCAGGCCAAGGTGGACGCCCTGGACAGAGAAACCAAGTTCTTCAAGTGCCTGTATGAGGGGGTAAGACGCCCCAGCCCCCTCCTGTGAGGTCAGACCCGTGATGGGCAGCTACTTCCTGTAGGAGCCCGAGGGGCCGCCCTCACGGGGGTGCTGGGAGCTGTGTAGACCGAAGCTGAAAGTGGCAATGTGCCTGAACCTTCTGCGTCCCTGCCAGTCTCTGGAAGTCAGTTCCCACTGAACTCTAGCCAGACAGGCTTTTTTTAAAAGATTTATTTATTTATTTGAAAGGCAGAGTTACAGAGAGATTTTTTATCTGCTGGTTCACTCCAGAAATGGCCACAATGGCTGGAGCTGGGCAGATCCAAAGCCAGGAGCCAGGAGCTTCCTCCAGGTCTCCCATGTGGGTACAGGAGCTCAACAACTTGACCATCTTCCACTGCTTTCCCAGCCCATAGCAGAGAGCTGGATCAGAAGTGGAGTAGCTGGGACTCGAACTGGCATCCATATAAGATGCCGGCATTGCGGGTGGTGGCTTTACCCACTATGGCCCTAGCCAAATATATTCGTCTTCCTGGTTGCCTGTTTCCTGGGGTCTTGAGCAGGCATCTGCGGGTGAGAATGTGTGTGGAGGCTTCCCCCACTCTATGAACATCTGGATTCAGGCTTCAGCCTGTGGCTGGGTGTGTGTGGGTTCCAGGGCTTAGTGTCCCCTACAGGGTGGCCACTAACCCCCTCCTGTCCTGTCTCAGGGACCGACATGGAGGCTGCTTTCTTCTGGGGCCACTTCAGACCCATTGGCAGTGTTTTGGTGTGGGATTGGCCCCTCTGGGGCAGTGTGCTCTGTTCTCACCAGCTTCGGGGAGTCTGGCTCTGCCTGGGGTGGCCCCGGGCCAGCTGGTGAGGAGGGGCTGATCACCTTAGCACCTTCCTTGGTCCCGGAAAGCATGTCACAATTCTGCGCTTCCCTTGTCCCCAGGAGATCGCCCAGATGCAGTCCCACATCAGCGACACGTCCGTGGTGCTGTCCATGGACAACAACCGTAACCTGGACCTGGACAGCATCATCGCTGAGGTGCGCGCCCAGTACGAGGACATCGCCCAGAGAAGCAAGGTGGAGGCCGAGGCGCTGTACCAGACCAAGGTGAGGCGGCCCAGCTCCCCAGGGTCAGCGGTGCCGGGGGGCCTCGGGGCCCAGTGTCTGTCTGGTCTGAACCATCAGGAGGGAGGAGGAAGCCCAGCTCTGTCCTTGTGGCTCATTCCCACGGCAGCCCCGTGGGGGTGTGCAGGGCTGAGAGCCAGCGACTGTGGGGCGGAGTCTGGATGAGCCATGGCGGAGTCCGGGGCAGGGGTGGGGCAGGTGGTAGACACATACGCTGACTCAGCATCTCAACTCCGCCAGGAACCTTAGTAAGTGAGGGGGCTCTGCAGGGTGGCCTGAAGTCAGGTGGTCCCTACCTTTTCATCGACGTCCGGCTGCAAAGACCAAGGGGGCACCCAAGACGTGGAGACCTCTGATGGGTGCTGGGCGGGGTCGGGCGCTCCAAGTAATCTGCCTTTTCCCCTTTCCCTAATTGCTTCTTGCTGTTTATCTGGATCTTTCTCAAGGGAAATCCACACTCTTGGGAGATCTTATCTCTCCCTCCCCAGCCTCCTGCCTGGAGACAGATTTGGCCTGTAGCGGGGGAGGAGGTGACTCCCCTGAGGCCCAGGAGACAACACAGGCCCAGCCTGGGCCCCAGATCCTCATAGGATGGTGCTGGGAGCCAGGGCTGGGAGTGCCTTGTGGCTGTGGTACTCTGGGTTGTCACTAGCCCCTTGCTTCCTGGGCTGTTCTCCCCTCCCCCCACCAGCTCTTTCCAGAGGAAACAGGCCAGGTCCGCTCAGACAGGGTCTTTGCACCCCTTGCTGTCTGGGCTTATCTCCCACTTCTCCCACTAACAGCAAGATTGACCAAACAAGAGTGCCTCTGAGAGCAAACACAAGGAGCAGAGACAGAAGCCCCGCCCACCACACCCAGCCTCGCCCCACCCTGCCCTCCACAAGTCTCTCAGGAAACCTGCACCTGTGGCCAAGCTTCCAGGGACAGACGGGGCCTGGCCAAAGTCGCACCTGTTCTGTGCGCCTCTTAAGCCAAATTCTGGGGTAGAACTGTCAGTGGGTGACATCACAGGCAGGAGGAACTGAAAACAAGCAAATGATTTGAAGTTCATGGCGGGCATCCCTGCAGCACCTTAACTTGAGAGCCAAACGCTTGCCCCTATGAGACATTTTTTGGGCCCCAACCAGGCGGCATGCTAGGCACTGGTGATTCAGAAATAAAAGTCCCCTGCCATCCATTCATTCTGAGTCTGCCCAGGGAGACAACAAAGGTGTGCAATCACAGTACAGTGAGGTAAGACCTATGGACTGGCAATGGGCGCACACTTGCATCCAGCCAAGGGATCAGGGAAGGCTTTCTGGAGGAAGTGGCTCTGGATGGGTTGGAGCCGGCCAGGGGAAAAGGCAGGCAGGATAGGGGAATTTCCAGGTTTGGGGGGGGGGCGCTCATGCAAAGACTCAGAGACAGCAGACCACATGGGACATTAGGGGGAGCCGAGGGACTGTTTGGCACAACTGGGGAGACAGGCAGGGGTTGGGCAGGGGCAGTGAGAACTGAGCATCTTGTTCCCTTGCTGTGAATTTGAATTTGACCTTGAGTTTGAAGAGCTGTAGGCAAAGGCATCCTCACTGGAGCTGTGTGTTACAAAGTTGCAGCATAGAGAATGGGAGACTTTGAGCGGTCTCAAGCCAGACAACCCCAAGGCAACCAAACTCAGCAGACAAATGGTTGACCAGGAGGCTGTGGACAGGCTTGGTGGAGACAAGGACCTCTCCCTGCCTCTGCCACGGCCCCCAAGCCAGAGCCCAGCCTCGGAGCCAGGCGGGGTGCTGTCCAACCCCAACTCAATGCCACTGCTTCGGCCCCTCTGTCCCCAGTTCCAGGAGCTGCAGCTGGCGGCCGGCCGGCACGGGGATGACCTCAAGCACACCAAGAACGAGATCTCGGAGCTGACCCGGCTTACCCAAAGGCTGCGCTCAGAGATCGAGAGCGTGAAGAAGCAGGTGAAAGGCTGGGGAGGCTCCTGACTCACTCCCAAGGCAGGGGAGATCCGCTTAGCACAGCCCCTGGCCCTCCTCCCTCTCGGGATCCTCCAGCCCAGAATCTCCGGCTCATCCCCCGCCCTCAGCTCCCATCCCGAGCCTGGAGCAATCGCAGGGCCTTCTCACAAAGCTGAAGGGCTCCAAAGACCAAGCCTCCAGCGGGCCCAGGTTCTGGGGACCCCCTCACCATGGCTGTGGCTGTGGCTGTATCTCTGCTCTAGAGACTGGGGCAGGTCTAGCCCCAGGGAGCTCATGATGGGCAGGGAATTCTTCCTTCTGCCCCTCAGTGTGGCAACCTGGAGACGGCCGTGGCAGACGCCGAGCAGCGAGGTGACTGCGCCCTCAAGGACGCCCGGGCCAAGCTGGACGAGTTGGAGGCCGCCCTGCAGCAGGCCAAGGAGGAGCTGGCCCGGATGCTGCGTGAGCACCAGGAGCTCATGAGCGTGAAGCTGGCCCTGGACATTGAGATCGCCACCTACCGCAAGCTGCTGGAGGGCGAGGAGTGCAGGTGCGGGATGGAGGGGCCGGAAGCACTTTGGCAATCCTCAGAGTCCAGCTCGAGGGGCAGGTGGTGGGGCTGGAGTCACCTGCTGTTGGCCTGGGACACAGTCTGAAGCAGCAACCACTTAGATAATGGGAGAGCAGTGTCCTCCTTTGCAGATGTCTCTGGGGACAGTGTCTCAATGACACCACTCAGACACCCGCCCATGTCATCCATATTAATTGTGATACAAGAGGATCTGAGTCTCTGGGCAGGAGGCATCCGGCCAAAGATGAATTAAGTCATTTTATTTGTATTATCTTTGCTTGCATTGCTACTTCTTCTTTTTTTTTTTTTTCTTTTCTTCTTTGGAGAGGCATTTCTGGTTCCCTATTTACCCTGGCGATACAAGACTTCCTTATAAGAGAAATGCAGTTTGGTGATAAAATGCACAGCTCATTAGACACTAGCTCTAGCATGTGGATGTTGCACGTGGTCACAGCAGCGTTCAGAAGGTGCTACAGGAGGCACTGGCCTCTGAGGAGCCCTGCGCCAGCTGAGCACCATGTTGCGACTGACACCCAGAGAGGGAAAGCACCCTGAAGTCCCCTTGTTAGCTCCTGGTCCTGGGTTTGCTCAGGCACCAGCTTCACCGACTGCGGCAGTGGGTTTAAGAGAAACCCCTGCAGGAGGGACCACTCCAGGAGTGGAGTGGGGGCGGGGCTCCAGCGTTGCCGGCAAGTGGGAGGGGGTGTGTGGGGGAGGGGACTAGACGCAGCAGGTGCATCTGGCCAGCAGCTGGGCTCGGGGAGGGCGGGCCGGCTGATGATTTCTGGGATGGTGTCCAGGCCGGGGTGGGGACTCACTGTGCTTTTCTCTCTGTGCAGAATGTCTGGAGAATACACCAACTCCGTGAGCATTTGTGAGTATTTCACGCCTCTTTAGGAAGTTTCTTTAGGCAATCAACAAGCATCAAGGGAGTGAGTGGGTGTGCCCACGGGACAGCCTGGGCTCCACCTGGTGGACCCTTATGATGACATATGAGGGCACTTTAGAAAGTGAGTGGGAAAATAGAATTCAAAAGTATGTTCATTTTGGTGCAAAAAATTGACATTCTGGCCAATATTTATTTTTTATAGTTGGCATTTTTTGAAGACCCCCCATCCCTGCTCCCATGGGAGACGTGCAGCCTCCCCATTCAGAGGGGACTCAGCCTCCCCACCTTGGCCTTGTCCCAGAAATCCCAGGTGCATGGCAGAGGCTCTGGGTGCCACCCCTCCCCCAGCTTCCTGCAGGAAGATGCTGTGAGCACAGAGGGTCCCACATCCTCCCTGAAAACAGAGACCTGCCTTGTGGCTTCAGGGGGCCCAGGCTGTTTCTCCTGGCATTTGAGATGCTCAGGACAGAAGCAGATGTCACCAACCCCAAGTTCATGAGTGTTTGTGAAGTGTTTGTTTAAGAGGTGACATTTGAGCTTGGACTGGGAAGGTGGGGGGGGGGACCCAGGGTCACCGCTGCCGGGGACACCCACTCACCATGCCTCTCTCCACCCTCCACAGCGGTGGTCAGCAGCTCCACGGCCGGGACTGCGGGCACAGGGCCCAGCTATGGGTTCGGCGGTGCTGGCACCTACAGCTACCGGCCAGGCACCCTCGGGAGCTACAATACGCTGTCGGGGGGCTGCGTCACTGGCAGTGGGAACTGCAGCCCCCGTGCGGAGGTCAAGGCCAAGCTGGGCAGTGCAGGCGAATTCAGGGACACCCCAGCGAAGACCTCAGCCCCCAAGAAAACCACGAGATAAAGCGACAGCTCCTTCCCCAGCGGGCATTAGGGAGTTACTTGGCTGTGTGCTCCCTGGCCACAGGCTGTCTCCTGGGACAGCACCCCCAGCTCAGATCAGATACTTGCTTGTAGGCTGCACCTCATGCAGCCGCCGCTCATTCTTCAGCATGGAGTCCCCCTTGTCGCTGGTCCTATCAGTCAAGGGATTTGTGCTCTGAGTCCGTGAGTTCATGTCCTGGTTCAGACTTCACACCCCTGCTTTCTATGTCTCACCAATAAACTTGGGAAACTCACGCAGAGCCAGGCTGTGTCTCTCTCCTGAGGAAACTGTCATCTCTGGCCCATGTGGAGTGGCCAGTGGGTGGGAACCAGAGTGTCTTTGGATCTGAGCAAGAGGTCCTCCATAGATGGACCCCACTGTCCCCTCTACTGGGCTTCTGATGTCTGGGGCTCACCCCTTTCTCCATCCCCAGCAGGTGCTTCTCCCAGGCCTGTGTTCCAGTGAACACACGCTCCGTTAAGGACACTGTGTGTTCTCAGCAGGGAGGAGAAGCCAATCTTTGTCTGGTGGCAAGATTTAGAACTGCTCAGGAGCCAGTGTTAGAAAAGCTGGGGCTGGAGCTGCACCTGCCCTGCGTCTGCTCCCTGTTCCCCAAGAAAGGACCCAGGAGTAGATTCCTCTCTAAGGCAACAGCTGCTGCTCTCTTGAGCCTCACAGAGTTCCCACTGAATTGTGTGTGGATGAGCATGTGTATGTGTGTGTGCATGTGTGAATGTGCCGTGTGTTCATGTGTGTGTGTGTGTGAGAGAGAGAGAGAGAGGCCATCCCTGTCACATACATGGCTTTGTTGCTCAACCACACAGATGCTCAGAGATTTCTCCTAAGTCCCCATGCCAGGACACCACAGGATGCAAAAGCCAGAGAGAAGCAAGCGCTCCAGCCCCAGGGTGCGGCTCCCATGCTGCATCTCAGTGGGGTCCGTGGATTCAGGTCCAGAGTTAGACTCTGCAAGGACTGGAGGACCATGAACAAAGCTTCCAGCCCCTTCTGGACTTCCTCTCTTTGGCTATAACACAGGCAGAAGTGGTACACCCAGGTGGCTGGTGAGCTCAAACAAGACAGCAGAGGCTGCCCTATGCAGTTCCTGGCACGGAATTGATGTTTAGTAATATTAGTGGGGGACCGACCCCGTGGCATAGTGGGTAAAGCTCCCGCCTGCAGTGCCGGCATCCAATATGAGTAACGATTCATGTCTTGGCTGCTCAACTTCTGATCCAGCTCTCTGCTGTGGCCTGGGAAAGCAGTAGAATATGGCCCATGTTCATGGGCCCCTGCACCCACGTGGGAGACCCAGAAAAGACTCCTGGCTCCTGGCTTTGGATTGGCACAGCTCTAGCCATTGCAGCCAATTGGGGAGTGAACCAGTGGATGGAAGACCTCTCTCTCTGCCTCTCCTCTCTCTGTGTATCTCTTTCAAATAAATAAATAAAACTTCTAAAAAATGTTTGTGGGGACAGAAGCTTGTCCTCCATATTTGTGGCTCAAAAACTTAATTAGCTCACTGGAAGAAGCTTATAGCTGCTGCCAAAGCATTTCCTGAAATCCACACTTGAAGTGGCCCCTGCCTTTGTCATTTTCTCTTCATTGTAGCAAATACCTGACCAGAGCTACTTAAGAAGGGTAGAGGCTTATTTTGGCTCATGGTTTTGAAGGTTCACAGTCCAAGATCGGGTGGCCCCACTGGGCTGGAACCTGACCAGTGGGTGGTGGCAACCGCCGGGGGTGCTGTGACATGTGCAGAGGAAGGGCTGGGTGACCCAGAGAGAAAGGGCCAAACCAAACTCAGCCTCTGTAACCAAGCCACTGCCTTTGGGGGCCTTCTGCCCACTGAGCCCACCTCCCAGCCTCCATCCTTCATCCATCAACCATGAGTGTTAATCCATCAACCACTTGAGGACCCAGCCTTTAATACATGGGACTTTGGGGGCCACCCAAATTAATATCGAAGTCATAACAATGCCCATAAACCATAAGGACAGTCTGTTTATTTCCCAAGGGAGGCTGATAGAGTAAGCGGACTTGGGAATCTGCGCTTATGCCAGTGGAGGAGAGCAGCTCAACAAATGCTTACCAGGTGTTCTTCCTGTGCGTGGTACATGCTGGTGCTTGGGATGCAAGGACAAAGACACCTATGTATGGCCCTAACAGAGACTTAACCACAACAGGTGTCACCGCAGCCCTGTGCTATCAGTAACAGA
This sequence comes from Lepus europaeus, assembly GCF_033115175.1. Lineage (NCBI taxonomy): Eukaryota > Metazoa > Chordata > Mammalia > Lagomorpha > Leporidae > Lepus > Lepus europaeus. The sequence goes on from NC_084836.1 coordinate 67,842,399, forward strand.
AGGCTACCCCACACAAGCAGCCATTGTTGTTCCTGGAATCACAAATGAGGAGTCCTTTGCAAGAGTGAAAAACTGGGTTAAAGAGCTTCAGAGGTAGGGACTGGTGCTGTGGCGTAGCGGGTAAAACTTCTGCCTGCAGTGCCGGCATCCCATATGGGTGCCGGTTTGAGACCCGGCTGCTCTGCTTCTGATTCAGCTCTCTGCTATGGCCTAGGAAAGCAGTGGAAGATGGCCCAAGTCCTTGGGCCCCTGCACCTGTGTAGGAGACTAGGAGCAAGCTCCTGGCTTCGGATTGGCACAGCTGTTGTGGTCAACTGGGGAGTGAACCAGCGAATGGAAGATTCTCTCTCTCTCTCTCTCACTCTCTCTCTCTCTCTCTCTCCCTCTCTCCCTCTCTCCCTCTCTCCCTCTCTTCCTCTCTCCCTCTCTCCCTCTGCCTCTCTATAACTCTGACTTTCAAATGAACAAATGAATCTTTAAAAAAAGCTTCAGGCGACATACGTCACCTATGCAGGCGACAACAGCTTATTATTCAAGGAGCTGTCAGCTAAAACATCAACAGATGTCACTGAAACAGGTCAGGCAATAGCTAAAAAGGATGAAGCCCAGACTCCAGGGGTGAATTCTGCTAGTGGAAGAGGAGCAGACCTTACTGGACCTACAGAAGCAACCAGCAGTTGGCGAGGCGGTAACTAGACCTCCAGTTTGAACCAGCTGGGAAATCCTTCTGCTTCCTAAATACCAGCAGGACTGCAGCATTGAACCAGCCCAGTGGGACTTCCGAAAAGGAGAGGCTTAGGGGAGAGTCAAGTTTCTAATATGGCTTTGAACTCGTGATGAATGACGCCCGGGTCCCCTCGGACCAGTGTTCCAGCAGCAGACAGGGGAAACGGCTACTGTGTGTCCCCTTCTCTCATGGTGGTCATTTCTCATCACTGCAGGTGGATACAAATGACTCCCTTGACCCTCAGTTAACCAGCCAGCGTCTCTAAACTGGCAGCACAGTCATCTGTGAAAAGAACTTGGAATTTATTGGGACTTTCCAGAAAATGCTTTTTAGGAGATTCGGAGTGTACTAATGCTTGGGTACAGTACTCCAGGCAAAGAGCAATTTTGCTTGGTATCTGTGCTTAAATTACATTTGTACTTTTTAATAAATTAACCACAAGAAAAATCTCCGGATGATGGAGGGGGATGAGCACTGGTGGCATCCAAATGACAGTCACTCCTGTTATTTTTTAAAATGGCTAAAAAAAAGTCAAATGTAAACCCCATCTTATTTTAGAAATATGGAAACTGAAAAACATGACTTAGTGGATGGTGTTCCCTTCACACATGTGAGCTTTCTTTTTTTTAAAAAAAGATTTATTTATTTATTTGAAAGGCAGAGTTACACAGAGAGAGGAGAGGCAGAGAAACAGAGAGGTCTTCCATCCACTGGTTCACTCCCCAGAGGACCACAATGGCTGGAGCTGTGCCAATCTGAAGCCAGGAGCCAGGAGCTTCTTCTGGGTCTCCCATGCAGGTGTAGGGTCCCAAGGACTTGGGCCATCTTCTACTGCTTTCCCAGGCCACAGCAGAGAGCTGGATCAGAAGTGGAACAGCCGGGACTCGAACCAGTGCCCATATGGAATGCCGGCACTGCAGGCAGCGGCTCTACCCGCTATGCCACAGCACTGGCCCCTATGTGAGCTCTTAAAAAAAAAAAAAAAATGAAAGCAGGTGTCTGCGATTTCTATTTAATCCCTGCTGGCTATTACATAGGTCTTGTCTGGGAGCAGGGAGAGAGCTTTTGTTCCCTCCAGGTATAATGTAGCTAATGTAGCCAATGCAGTAACAATTATGTACATTTGAACTCGGTTACTTTAAATTTGATCTTCTGCTGTACTGTAAATAGGGCACTGCACTGTAGTCTCCCTATATGTTTATTACTTTTCTGTAACCTTTAAGGAGTGCTTAAAGTGTACAAATGTACAGTTACCAAGACAGCTAATTAACTTCTCTTCCGCCTTTGAAATGAAGGGCTTTCAGTTGTCCCTCCCTGGGAAGAACCATAATAAGCAATATCCCTGTTATTTGCAACATAATGATTGTGATGTTAGTGACAGTCTTGCAGCCTTGTTTTCCAAAGTTCATTCTATTTTGATCAGTTCGTATATTGCACTGATTATTTTAGGCAATTTCTTTTTGTTAAAAAAGATTTATTTATTTATTTATTTGAAAGGCAGAGTTACAGAGAGGCAGAGGCAGGGAGAGAGAGAGAGAGAGAGAGAGAGAGAGAGAGAGAGAGGTCTTCCATCCGCTGGTTCACTCCCCAGCTGGCCGCAATGGCCGGAGCTGCATGGATCCAAAGCCAGGAGCCAGGAGCAGAGTGACAGAGAGTAAGAGATCTTCCATCCATCCACTGGTTCACTCTTCAAATGGCTATGATGGTGAGGGTCTGGCCAGGCCAAACCAGGAGCTAGGAACTCCATCTGAGTTTCCCTTGTGGGTGCAGGGACCCAAGCAATTGGGCCATCTTTCACTGCTTTCCCAGGCCACAGTAGAGAGTTGGATGGGAAGTGGAGCAGCTGGGACTCGAACCGGCGCCCATATGGGATGCCAGCACTGCAGGTGGGAGCTTTATCTGCTATGCCACAATGCTAGCCCCTTTATTTTTTTTTGAAAGCTGTCATTTACCAAAACATAGACATTCACATTAGAAAATCCAGAAATAGTGAAAAGTAGAGGAACAACCCCATTTTTACACAATCCTACTTCTCGGTGGCTGTGGAAAACATGGAGTTTTGGGCCACCCTTCGGCACAGCAAAAGCACCAAGTGTCCCCAGCCCTGGGTGACAGCTCAGCACCACCCATCAATTTATTTATTTATTAGATTTTAATTTTTTTAAAGATTTAATTATTTTACTTGAAAGTCAGAGTTACACACAGAGAGAAAGAAAGGCAGAGAAAGAGAGAGAGAGAGGTCTTCCATCTGCTGGTTCACTCTCCAATTGGCCACAAATGCCAGAGCAGCACCAATCTGAAGCCAGGAGCCAGGAGCCAGGAGCTTCTTCCATGTCTCCCACGTGGATGCAGGGGCCCAAGTACCTGGGCCATCTTCTACTGCTTTCCCAGGCCATAGCAGAGAGCTGGATTGGAAATGGAGCAACCGGGTCTTGAACAGTGCCCATATGGGATGCCAGTGCTTCAGGACAGGGCGTTAACCTGCTGTGCCACAGTGCCGGCCCCTAGATTTTAATTTTTTATGACTTTGTCAACTTTTTATTTTTTTGCATAAAATTATATTTATTTTCAAATTCCACTTGCATTAACTTTTTAAAAATTATTTTGTTTAAGGAATACAACTACATGCATTTAATATATACAGATTTGGGAACTTGAAGATTCTTCCCGCTCTCTCTCTCCCACTCACACTCCAGCCCTTTTTTCTCCTCCGTCTGCCTTTCCCTTTCTAATTTTTTATGGAGATTCATTTTTTCAGATAATTTTATTCATTTTTAATTTTTTTAGAGCAGTTGTAGAGTCACAGCAAAAAATAGGGGGGCAGGTATGGAGATTGCCCCTGGCCTCTCCCTGGGGCCAACAAGCCCCACCAGAGCACGCAGTATTTGTCACATCAGATGAGCCTACGTCAGGGGGCCACTATCACCCAGAGTCTGCAGTTTGGGGCTCACTGGTGGTCTTCAGGTTTTGTGGATTTGGACGACACACGTACGGCGACCCCTGTTTACTGCTGCAGCATCCTGCCCGTCACTGTCCAGCTCTGGCTTCCCAGGGCAATGCTGCTGGCCTGGTCTAGAAATCCAGGGGTGGCGTTAGCCCGAGAGCTAATGGGAGAGGTGGCCACCCGGGGCCCGAGGTGGCACAGCCAGCCGCCGCCAGGAGCAGGTGCAACAGGGGTTCCTTCTCCCAGCCCTCAGCCGCCTTTGATCCCACACGTCTGTCCCTACAGCATCCGCGATAAGGGTAATCCCGGGGTGGAGGAATCCTGATTGGTCGCGCCAGCCGTGCCCTCGAGGAAGATAAGGATGCCATCCTTCCTGTTCCCTGGGCGGGAGAAGTCACCCAGGAGACATGGTCTCAGAAACTCCCTCTGTAGGTCACTCCACCGAAGGACTGCTCCTCTCCCAGCCGGATCCCCTTCCTCGCGTCTGTCCTGGGGGCCAGAATTAGCAAACGAGTCCTTGTGCTTTTCAGGAAAACAAACACTCTGGCTAAAATTAGGGGGCGGAAGGAAAAATCGCACGAAATACTGAAAAGCGTAACCCGGAGCCCCTCTCAAGGCTACTGGTCCCCAGCCGTGATGACATCACTTCTCCCTGAGGACTACAGGTTGCGCCCCCGCCCCCACCCCGCCCCAACAAGGCAGCCCAGGGACACCGCAGACGCCCCTATCTGTCCATCTGGCCCGGCGCCATCTGCACCACTCACCTTGGCTGCTATTACGCCCTGGGGTTGGCCCAGGGGAGGCTGTGTCAGCCGAGCACCCCCAGGTGTCCTCGGGTAGCCCCTGTGAGGGTCCCACGGCAAGCTTAGGCTCGGTCGCGAGCCGTGCAGGCAAACAGGGAGGAACCAAAACGTTGCTTTCCAGGGTAACGCCTGCATGTCCAGTGGCCGCTAGCTCGCCGCCGCCGATATCCTCTCCGTGTTTAAAATTCCGCGGCGACTCGTTCTGCTCCCAACGCTGAAATGATCGCTGTTCTATGGGGGATTAGCCTTGCTGCCGGACTCCGGCCACGTTTGATGCCGGATCAGCAATGCCAGGGCAGCAGGGGTCACTCCGGGGGCTCTTGGATTGGACGAGTGATCATTTTCTGCTCTTAAAATTAAGCAAAGCAGTCTTCCAAGCCACGCCCACAGGCGTCCAGCGTTCTCCAGCCGCCACCTCCCCTACCCTTCAACCAGACCTGCTCTTAGCTCTGGCTCAATATCAGCCCTCGGCACTTGGGACCCGAACCCTGGGCCGGGGTGGGGGTGCGGTGGTTCCTGTACGAGGGGCTGCGATCCCCCCCGCCCCAACTCAGCAGCTCCTGCCCTGACAGGAGGGGACGACTCTCTAGAACATTCTTGACCCTGGTCCTGTGCACCTGCGGTAGAGCCAGTCTGCACATAGCTCCACAAACACCCCCAGCCCCCGGCACCCACGCACCGGCCAGACCCTCAGGAGGTGTGCTCCGAGATCCCGCCGGGATAAGCCTGGTAATTGGAGGGCAGCGGGCGGAGATAGGCGGCCAAATTATTATAATGCAGGAGCAAAGCAAATGCTGGGTTCTGGGCCGTTTTACGGGGGACTCAAGGTGGGAGACAAAAATCTGAGAGCGGATGGTAATTTCCCCGATGAAGAAGAGGCTCCAGGGGATCTAAAAGGAGTTCCGGACCTACAAATTAGGCTGACTCCAGCCCCCTGGTGCGCCCGGATATTTAAGGGGCGCGCCAGCCCTGCAGCACAACGGCTGGAGTGCCCCCTTCCTGCACGCGCACACCGCACGCACCGACCACAAGGTCCGCACCGCCCGCACGACCCGCACGCACAGCCCCGCGCCGTCCATCCTCGCCAGCCATGAGCCGCCAGCTGTCCCTGTATTCCGGCGGGGAGCGCCCGGGCTTCAGCGGCTCCTCCGCCGTCGTCTCGGGCCGGCTCAGTAGCAGCTCCACCTCGTTCCGGGCCGGGGTCAAGGGCACGGCGGCCTTTGGCAGCAGGAGCCTGTTCTGCGTCGGGGGCGGCAGGCGCCTGGCGCTCAGCGCAGCGGCCGGGGCCGGACGGAGTGGCGGCCGCCTGGGCGGCTTCGTGGGCACAGTCTTCGGGAGCGCCGGGCTGGGACCTGCGTGCCCATCCGTATGCCCGCCCGGGGGCATCCCTCAGGTTATCGTCAACAAGAGCCTGCTGGCGCCCCTCAACCTGGAGCTGGACCCTGAGATCCAGCGGGTGCGCGCCCAGGAGCGGGAGCAGATCAAGGCCCTGAACAACAAGTTCGCCTCCTTCATCGACAAGGTGGGTTCTGTGCACCTGCTCATCCTTTCCCTGCGGGGCCCACGGTGCGCCTGGCTCTGCCATTGATGAGCCCTGTGAGAGCCGGGGAGAGCTACAGCCTCCCTCCCCAGGCCTCTATTTTCCCATCTGTACAATGGGCTCAGGTCCGGGACTGCCACCTGGCATGGTGCCCAGGCAACCAGGAAAGACCTGGAAGGAAGGATTCAGGGTGGTCGTGTGAGCCGGGACCCTTCCTGGAGGAGGGGCGAAAAGGGGTGGGATTGGGGGAGCTTTGGACGCCACATGTGTTAAGAGGAGTGAGCCCCGAAATTGGAGTGGTAGGGAGGGAGCCTGGAGATCCAGAGGCAGTGACTTCAGGGAGAGGAAAGACGACAGGGCCTCGAAGTGACAGGGGCCGAGAGTAACCAGGGGAGACACTGACGGGGACGTTGCTCGGTGACACGGATGGGACCTTACTCAGCACTGGCCTTTGACAGCAAGAGATGATAGCGCTGCTGTGCCCACTTCCTCCTTCCTTTTATTCCTCGTCTGAGAGACGCGACCCTCTGGCCAGAGCCACCCTTTGATGAGCCTGGCTCCTTCCTGCTGCCACCCCCACCCCCTCGACATGCGAGGCTCCCCCTCCCCATGCTGGGAGGGGACAACAGCACGGGGGACCCTGGGCTGTGACCGCCTGTGCATTCCAGGTGCGCTTCCTGGAGCAGCAGAACCAGGTGCTGGAGACCAAGTGGAACCTGCTGCAGCAGCTGGACCTGAACATCTCCCGGAGGAACCTGGAGCCCATCTATGAGGGCCGCATCAGCACCATGCAGAAGCAGCTGGAGATGCTGTCGGGCGACCGGGTGAGGCTGGACTCGGAGCTGCGCAACATGCGCGACGTGGTGGAGGACTACAAGAAGCGGTGAGTGAGCGCCACGCATGCGCGCGCGTTGGGGTCGCGCTCCACGCGTTTCTGCTTGGAGCCCTTGCTGTCGCCTTGGCTGGTGCCACTGGGATCCCAAATGGTGCTCTGAATTGCAGCAGGAGCGAGGGACCCGATGGCCTCGCGTTCCTCCTGGGGGAGGGTGCCGGTGGCGGCTCCAGACCAGAGACACGCCGCCAGTCTCAGGACATATTTTAGAAGTTTTTTTTTTTTTTTAAGATTTATTTATTTATTTGAGAGGTAGAATTACAGAGGGAGAGGCGGGGAGAGAGAGAGAGAGAGAGAGAGAGAGAGAGAGAGAGAGAGAGAGAGTCTTCCATCGCTGATTCCCTCCCCAAATGGCTGCAACGAGTGGAGCTGTGCTGATCCAAAGCCAGGAGCCAGGAGCTTCATCCAGGTCTCCCAAGGGGGTGCAGGGGCCAAGGACTTGGGCCATCCTCCACTGCTTTTCCAGGCCATAGCAGAGAGCTGGATCGGAAGAGGAGCAGCCGGGACTTGAACTGGTGCCCATATGGGATGCTGACACTGCAGGAGGCGGCTTAGCCCACTACACCACAGTGCTGGCCCCACATTTTAGAGTTTTAAAAGCTTGCTTCCTGAGAGGCTGAATCCCATATTTGAGCTGAATTTTTGGCCACTGTGTAGGGCCAGAAACGGTCTCTCCCTTGGAGCGGAGCCTGTGATGAGACAGTGAGGCCTCTGGCTCAGTGTGACCCGGGGTGTCTGGGGACAGGGGACTGCGTCCACAGTTCCAGGGGGTGGAGGTGGCTGGAGCCGAGCTCTTTCTTGTTTGTGCTCCACATGCAACCTGTCCAGGCCGATTCTGAAGTCCCCCCCTCCCCGCCACTGAGCTAAGTCCTAGCCGGAACCTTTATGGAGACCTGGGGCTGTGTCTCATGATCCCGAAGTTCCACAAGCTCCACTCCCCTCTACCTGAGTCTCTGGGGCTTTTATGAGCTTTAGCTTTAATATTGATAGAAATCAAATACCGATCCTGGCCCTGCTGCTTGGAAGAGCTGCCGAGAGAGTAATGCTGGAGGCTCTTGGGAGAATCCAAGCACCCCACTCGGCTCACGCCTCGTCCCCAGCCTCGGGAGGGAATCCCAGCATCACCACTAACGAGGGCTAGGGTCTTGGCCAGCCTTGTTTGTACACTTGGGATCATAATGGGACCCGCCTCGTGGGGCTGTTGCGGGGTTACATGAAATAATGTGGGTGGAGACTTTGGGGCAGTGTTTAGCATGCGTGCAGTCACAGGTAGGAGAAATAATTCGATGTTTGTAGCAGGAGCCTTTTCGAGTTAGCTTAATCACTGATTTCTTATGCCTGGGCTGTTTATGCACCTCTTATCACAAGCAGATCTTAATTAGAGCTTCCAGAGTGCCCTCACTCTCTCGTAGACCCCAGTGTCTGGATGACAGAAGCCTGCTCACTCAGATGATGGATGGTGGGAATTCAGCCACCGTGGCACCCACGTACAACTGCATGTGTGTGATGAGCAGTGTAGCCGTGGTGATTTTTTTTTAAAAAGATTTTATTTATTTGAGAGGTAGAGTTATAGACAGAGAGAGGGAGAGACAGAGAGAGAGAGAGGTCTTCCATCCACTGTTTCACTCCCCAAATGGCTGCATCGGCCGGAGCTGCGCTGATCTGAAGCCAGGAGCCAGGAGCTTCTTCCAGGTCTCACACATGGGTGCAGGGGCCCAAGGACTTGGGCCATCTTCTACTGCTTTCCCAGGCACATCAGCAGGGAACTGAAAATGACAACTCTTGTCATTGATTTTGACAACCATCTTGACCAAGTATTTTTAAGATATTTTATGAAACAGGATGATATAAACTAGTAAAAACTAATCAGTCTAGAAAATAGCATATCCTTTATTTTTATTAAGAGAAGGTAGAAATGATTGTTTTATAAAAGCGATAATGATTGACTCTAATGCCGATAACTATTTTGTGATACAATTTGATAAAAAGATTTCAATTCATTTGAGTATGCAGAGTATGAGTTAACCTGTGGAAACTGTTTCCTGTGTGTTTTATCCAATGTGAGTGGGAGAATCTGGCGGTCTCAGAGGCCCTGCCAGTCCTGTTCTACATAATTGGCTCTGTTAACCCACCTGCCTCCACCTGGGCCGTGCACGGGCACAGCTGCTGGCGGGGGGCGGGGGTGCTGGCTGCAGGGGCGCACCTTAGGAAGGAGTTGAGAGCTGGGGAAAATTGTTTGCATCCAACTAAATGAAAAGAAAGGCATTTTCTAGCAACCTTTCTTCTATTGAGTTTGCTGTTGTAAAATACACTTAATATAAAACTTGCTGTCGTAACGTGAGTGATAACATGGTGACACTGTATGTGTTCATGATGTCGGGCAGCCGTCACCACCGCCCACCCCACAGTCCTTCTATCTCAGGACCATTCAGTGACAATGCCCATCTCTCCCCCACCCCCAGGCTGAGCCCTGGCCGCCACCTGCCTCCGGTGTCTCTGTGGTTGGGACTATTCTGAGTGTCTCAGATGAGTGGACTCGTGCAGTATCTGTCTTTTTATAGTTGACTTATTTCCCTTACCTTAGCGAAATGTCTTCAAGCTTCACCCGTGTTATAGCATACTGGGGAATTTGCTTATGCTTTTTTTTTTTTAAAGAAAAATTTTATTTATTTATTTGAGAGGTAGAGTTACAGACAGTGAGAAGGAGAGGCAGAGAGAAAGGTCTTCTTTACATTGCTTCACTCCCCAGATGGCTGCAACAGTTGGAGTTGTGCCGATCCGAAGCCAGGAGCCAGGAGCCTCCTCCCGGTCTCCCATGTGGGTGCAGGGGCCCAAGCACTTGAGCCATCTTCTATTGCTTTCCCAGGCCATAGCAGAGAGCTGGATTGGAAATGGGGCAACTGAGACTAGAACCGGCACCCATTTGGGATACTGGAGCTGCAGGCGGAGGATTAATCTACTGCACCACAGTGCCGGCCCTTGCTTGTGCTTATTTTTAAAATTTTTATGTATTTTTACTTATTTGAAAGGCAGAAAGAGAGAGAGAGAGAGAGAGGGAGGAAGAGAGGAAGAGATAGAAGAAGGAGGGGGAAGACAGGGAGAAGGAAAGGGAGTCAGGGGTAGAGAGAGGGAGAAGAGAGGGAGAGGAGACAGCAAGATTTCTCCTGTGCTGGTTCACTCTCCAAGTGCCTGCACCCTCTAGCGTCAGGCGGAAGCCAGGAGCTGGGACTCCATCTGGGTCTCCTATGTGGGTGGCAGGGAGCCGACTACTTGAGCCATCTCCTGCCGCCTCCCACAGTGCGCATCGGTAGGAAGCCAGGATTCGGAGTGCAGCTGGCATGCAGGCCGGGCACTGCGACCCGGGCTGCAGGCATCCTGTGCGTTGTCTTAACCACTGCTGTGAACTCACCTGCCTGCCTTCCCGGGAGTGGGAGGCACACAATATATCTGTCTTAAAACATCCCAGTCAGGGCCAGCACTGTGGTGTAGTGGGTAAAGCTGCCACCTGCAGTGCTGGCATCCCATATGTGTGCCAGTTCAAGACCCGGGTGCTCCACTTCTGATCCAGCTCTCTGCTATGGCCTGGGAAAGCAGCAGAAGATGGCCCAAGTGCTTGGGTCCCTGCACCCACGTGGGAGACCGGGAGGAGGCTCCTGGCTCCTGGCTTTGGATCGGCGCAGCTCCAGCCATTGTGGCCAATTGGGGAGTGAACCAGCAGGTGGAAGACCTCTCTCTCTCTCTGTCTCTCTTTCTCTCTCTCTGCCTCTCCTTCTCTCTGTGTGTAACTCTGAATTTCAAATAAATAAATAAATAAGTAAATAAATATTTAAGGCCGGCACCGCGGCTCAATAGGCCAATCCTCCACCTTGCAGAGCCGGCACACCGGGTTCTAGTCCCAGTCAGGGCGCCGGATTCTGTCCCGATTGCCCCTCTTCCAGTCCAGCTCTCTGCTGTGGCCCGGGAGTGCAGTGGAGGATGGCCCAAGTCCTTGGGCCCTGCACCCCACGGGAGACCAGGAGAAGCACCTGGCTCCTGGCTTCAGATCAGTGTGGTGCGCCGGCTGCAGCGCGCTGGCCGAAGTGGCCATTGGAGGGTGAACCAACGGTAAAGGAAGACCTTTCTCTCTGTCTCTCTCTCTCACTGTCCACTCTGCCTGTCAAAAAAAAAAAAAAGTCTTTAAAAAAAAATCCCAGTGCTATCCAAATGCTGATTCTAAGATCTTGCTTCACCATGAGTAGAAATACAAGGATACTTCAAAATGTTTGCAGGGAAAATGGAATTAAAAGTTAATTTTGGTGCAAGTTTTTTTTTAATGTTTTCAGAATATGCAATCCCATGAACTTCTTGCAGACCCTCTGTATGTATAAGTTCTTGGCACCAAAATCAACTTATCTTTCATTTCCATTTTCCGTGGACTTCCGGAGGTCCGCTGTGTGAACAATCGGTATAACATTTCTTTCAAAGGCATTCGGCGCAGCAGCTAAAACACGGATTAGGACACCTGCGTCCCGTATCCCAGTGCTGGGTTTGATTCCCGGCTCCAGCTCCTGAGTCCAGCTTCCTGTTAATACAGACCCTAGGAGGCTGCAGGGATGGCTCCGGCCACCCATGGTGGGAGACCCGGATTGAGCGCCCAACGGCTGTGGGGAATTTGGGGAGTGAGCCAGTGGATGGGAGTTGTCTGTCTGTCTGTCTCTCAAATAAATTTAAAAAGAAAAGGTGAGAATAGTGCTTTAGGGTGGTGCCTGGGAGGGCTTTGTCTCCAGCCGTGACGCAGGGCAAGGTGCACACGGCAGAGGGCGCCTTCTGTAGCGAGTGGGAGGCCGGGCAGTGGCCCCTGTACTGTGTCTCTGGTGGGCACTGGAGGAACCGAGCAATGCTCACGTCCTCACAGCAATGCTGCCTCCCCGCTCCCGCCCTGCACAGGTACGAAGTGGAGATTAACAAGCGCACGGCCGCAGAGAACGAGTTTGTGGTGCTCAAGAAGGTACGGGGGTGCAGGAAGGGGCCCAGTGCCGGCTGTAGGGACCCTGGGATTCTGACTGCCAGGCTCCCTCCCCTCAGGTGCCTCGCCTGGGATGCCTGCTGCTCCCAGGACCCCCAGATTTAAATCCCAGGCATCCTGCTGCACCTGCAGCTGGGCCAGCGCACCCCCCTCTCCCATCAGCTGGTCCACTCAGGGGGACTGGGCAGGGGGCAGGGGAATGGAGGGAGCGAGGGAACGGGGCCCCGTGGCTGGGAGGGGGAGAAGGGTGGGCAGCTGGCCCCAGTCAGGGCAGTGTGTCTGTGCTGTGCGCCCTGCAGGACGTGGACGCCGCCTACATGAACAAGGTGGAGCTCCAGGCCAAGGTGGACGCCATGACGGATGAGCTCAAGTACTTGAAGCGTCTCTATGAAGGGGTGAGCACTTTGCCGACCCGGCCGAGCGCCCAGCTCCTCTCGCAGGCGGCTTCCTGGCCTGGGCCCGGGCGCAGGTGTGCAGCAGGGCCTGCTGGACAGACACCTCTCAGTTCAGGGCAGCCCCCAGGAGCCATGAACACGGTGTGCAGGGGACTGTGGCGGCGGGAGATCCACATGGGGAGGAAGGGGCAGGGACAGTCCTGGGAGAAAGCAAAGGGAGGACGCTCTCAGTGGGCACTGGGGTGGGGGCATGGGCAGTGAGGACCAGAAGCCTGGAGAATGGAGAGGTCCTGCCCCCCCACCCCCACCGCCACGGGCCCCTGAGTTCCTTCCCAGGCAGGAGCTCAGACTTGACCCTCTGGGGGAGGTGGCACTGCTGGTGTTCCAGGAAGGGAACGTGGAAGGGGTCGGAGCAGAGGGGCACGCACATCGGGGAAGGGGTTCCACCATCTGGGCTGCGAGCCCAAGGCACTCGTTCTCCTGCCTGGCAGCCACTGGTGCTGAGAAAGGCCGGAGCAGAGCAGCGAGGACTCTGACCCAGGAGGACCAGGGGCAGCAGGCCCCTCGTGAGAGCTCCCTGACCGGCTCTCCTGTCCCCGCTGTCCCCAGGAGATCGCCCAGATGCAGTCCCACATCAGCGACACGTCCGTGGTGCTGTCCATGGACAACAACCGGGACCTGGACCTGGACAGCATCATCGATGACATCCGTGTCCAGTACGAGGACATCGCCCAGAGGAGCAAGGCTGAGGCCGAGGCGCTGTACCAGACCAAGGTGGGTGCTGGGTGCAGGCATGGCAAGGCCCATGAGCACACCAGCGCCTTCTCTTCAAGCAGCACATGTGTACACATGCCTGAGAGTGAGGCAGCTGGTGGCGGCCTGTGGTCCCCTTCCTCCTGTGGGACACTCCTAAGCAGGTGACTTCTTCCACTGACGGGTACCCGCTTCTCTTGTCGCCTGTGCTCAGATCCAGGAGCTGCAGGCCACGGCGGGCCAGCACGGCGATGACCTGAAGCTCACCAAGGCCGAGATCTCGGAGCTCAGCCGGCTGATTCAGAGGATCCGCTCGGAGATAGGGAACGTGAAGAAGCAGGTATGCCTTGGGATACGCGTCAGCAGGTGGGGCTGATCGAAGTCAGGATGAGAGAGCACGTGGGGCAGGGGCAGAGGCAGAGGCAGGGGCAGGGGCAAGAGCAGCCTCCCGGCTCAGGTGTCTCCTCCTCGCAGGAGTGAGGAGCAGGTGCATGTGTGGCAGGTGGAGTGTTCCACACTCGGCTCATGAATGGAACACGCGGCAGGAAGTCACGTGTTCTCCCCAGCAGCTGGTGTTTGCAGGCTGGTAGAGCCACCGGCAATACCGAAGTCACTCTGAAGTCCATGGCCCTGTAGCATGATTCTCTGTGGGATATGGGGCAGGACGGGGGGTGAGGGCAGACGCCAAGTGCTTCAGGTTTCCTGGACACACAGGAACTTTATCAGGCTCCATTTGCCACCCCCGCTGTACCCCTAAGACAACCTATACACCGCAGAGCCAAGTCTAAGTGGACAGACCTTTCTCAGGGTTAGCATTCGAATCTTCCAACTGATGCTCCAGGTAGCCGCAAGTGGGAAGGGGGCACACCTTTGCCGTGCCTGTCCCTGCCTCTCCCATGAGCTTGGGTGAAGCATGCCTGGAGCCAGGGAAAAGATAGGTCTGAAGTTGGAGCAGCTGCAAGCGTCTCAAAGCATTGGTTATCAGCCAGGATCAGAGGAGGGAGCTTGTCTGAGCAGGGCTCCAATGCAAGGTGCTGAACCCGTGTGTGTGCCCCTCAGTGCGGCAACCTGGAGACATCCATGGCGGATGCCGAGCAGCGAGGCGACTGCGCCCTCAAGGATGCCCGGGCCAAGCTGGACGAGCTGGAGGGAGCCCTGCAGCAGGCCAAGGAGGAGCTGGCCCGGATGCTGCGTGAGCACCAGGAGCTCATGAGCGTGAAGCTGGCGCTGGACATGGAGATCGCCACCTACCGCAAGCTGCTGGAGGGCGAGGAGAGCAGGTGCAGCGGGCGGGGGCCTGGTGCCAGGGGCAGCCAGCTCTGTGGTTGTGTTCATGTCCTCCTGAAACAGAGCCTCTCAGCAAACGAGTTTCCCTCGTGCTGAGCAAGGAAGGCCAAAAGTTAGCCAGCCAGAAGGAGCAATACGTAAGAACCCCCATGGGTGGAGGGAGAGAGAGTGGTCAGAGCACGGTGTATTCTTGCAGGTGTCCAAGAGTCAGCCAGTTCATGGTTACCCTTGTAAAGCCTGGGGGCTCCGTGAGGACGCGAACACCTTCTCTTCTTTATTGTAACTAGAGGGAAGTGGAGGCCCAATTCTCCCACACAGCTGGAGATCTGAATGCCTCCTAGCTGGGAGCGGGCTCCCCGTAGCAAGACTTTCATCCGGGGTCTCCAAGGGTTGAGCATCCTTCTGGGGATGCGTCAGGGAGAGAGGAGGCTGGGAGCAGGTGCAGTTCAGGGGAGGGAACCCTTCCCGGAGGGGTGTCCCCAGGTGGAGCAGGGTGGGGGGATGCTCAGCAGGAGTAACCTGTCTTTCCGTTCTCAGGATGTCTGGTGAATATCCCAATTCCGTGAGCATCTGTAAGTACCTGCAGCTCCCGTTTCTGCCCTTGCCAGAATCCAAGCCCCTCACAGTCAGGGGGCGGGGGTGGGGGTGCTTAGGGAAGACTACAGGACACAGAGTCGGGGCTCTAGACACCAGGAGGAGGAAGCAGCGGGGGCAGGGAAAGCAGAGCCTGTGAAAGGCCAAATGACGTCCATCACAGGTGTGAAGCTGCTTCTGGAAGACCACTTCCTTTTTCTATCACGACCAGACCCCAGCAAGGTCGGGTGGGGGGGACAGGAAGAGAGATTGAGGGGGCACTGGGAGGCTGGGTGATGCAAAAGTGTAGGTGAGATAACCCCACCGGGGCTCAAACACTGCTCAGGGTTCAGGGGTGCTGCTGTGTTCCTGGTGGTAGGGCCGCCCCAGCACCCCCTTCTCTAGAGGGAGGCAGCGGCAGGCCACTGTGAAACGACTCCACCCAGGGGCAGGTTCACAGGAAAGAGCCCTCCTCCTGCAGGCTTAAAGTCTGGTACTGATGGGTGGGCGGGGACTAACGGGGTGGGTGTGGCCAGCCCACGGGCCATATCAGGCCCTCTAAATCAGTCCCTGCCCCAGCCAAGCAAGCGTGGGCTGGACTTGAAGTTCAAAAACTCTATAGCAGGCTAGTGTTTAACTTGGTAATTTTGTGTGGCCCAAGAGTGACGCTGCAGATGGCCCTTGGGGCTGGGGGGAGGGGGGAGAAAGCAGGTTCCCCACCCCCACCCGGGGGCCGCAGAGGAGGGAAAGGAAGTCACAGGTGACCGGGACTGATAAAAAACTCTCCCTTAACTCAAACCACACCACAGGGCGACTCTGGCTCAACACGAAAGCAAGGAAGGAGCCAGCCCTGGGGTGCACGGGGGTGGGAGGGTGGGGTGGGGGCTCTGACCCGGGCCCGCGCCTGCTTTTCCCCCTCTTGGCAGCTGTCGTCAGCAGCACCAGCGCGGGAGCAGGTGCAGGCTTTGGCATGGGCTTCGGCACCTCCAGCACATACAGCTACAAGCCTGTGGTGACCGACATTAAGACCAAGGGGAGCTGTGGCAGCGAGCTCAAGGACTCCCTCGCCAAAACCTCTGGCAGCAGCGGTGTGACCAAAAAGGCCCCCAGATGATGACCAGACGGACCCTCGGCTCGGAGCGCGCGGGAGGCTACAGGGCCCGTCCACCTCTTCCCTGTCTCCCTCCCACCCCTCCCCAAGGCAGGAAGTGCTTTCTCCAGCGTCCCTACCCCGACTCTGTCTCCTCTCTGTCCTGCACACAGGCAGGTGCGCTGATGGGGGCAGTCCAGGTGCCGGCCCCCTCAGTGGCCTCCCCCTTTGTCACCGTTCGTGGGTGCCTCCCACGCACAAAGACCCAGGGTGCTTCTGAGCTGTAGGCCTGTCTCCTCGGACCTTCACTGCCAAGGAGATCTCCCCGCCCTATGGTTGATGTTGGGTCCGGTTCTCTGCTTCTCCTGCAATAAACCATCCAAGCCACTTGTCTCTGTCCGTTTTGTTTCCATAAAAGAAAATCTGAACTAGGCCATTCAAATTAAGACAAGAGGGGCCAGGCGCTGTGGTGCAGTGGGTTCAACCACTTCCTGCAGTGCTGGCATCCCATATGGGTGCCGGTTCGAGTCCCGGCCACTCCACCTCTGATCCAGCTCCCTGACAATGCGCTTAGGAAAGCAGCAGAAGATGGCCCAAGTGCTTGGACCCCTGCACCCACAAGGGAGACTCAGATGGAGTTCCTAGCTCCTGGTTTGGCCTGGCCAGACCCTCACCATCATAGCCATTTGAGGAATGAACCAGTGGATGGATGGAAGAGCTCTTACTCTGTCACTCTGCTTTTCTTTTTAAAAGATTTATTTATTTATTTGAAAGTCAGAGTTTCACAGAGAGAGAAGCAGAGGCAGAGAGAGAAAGAGAGAGAGAGAGAGAGAGAGAGAGAGAGAGAGAGAGAGAGGTGGCTGCAATGGCCGGAGCTACACCAATCTTAAGCTAGGAGCCAGGAGTTTCTTTCAGGTCTCCCATGCAGGTGCAGGGGCCCAAGAACTTGGGCCATCTTCTACTGCTTTCCCTGGTCATGGCAGAGAGCTGGGTTGGAAGTGGAGCAGCCAGGACTTGAACTGGTGCCCATATGGGATGCCAGGACTGCAGACTGGGGCTTTATCCCGCTATGCCACAGCGCTGGCCCCTGAGAGGTGGGCATCTAGACCCTGCTAGAGAGCCACACCTGGACAGCTGGCCCAGCTTGGTCTCCATCACCCACTGCCTGGCTGGCCTTGGCCACCCCTTCTTGCCCGCATCTCCTCCCTCCGCTGTCCCCACTGTCCCTCCTGCCTGTCCCCAGCCACAGGTGCCCTGCTCTCATCTTTGGCTGGGTTCTCTTCACCCTAGAGCATGACGCCTGTGTGTATACCCTCTGTGCCTACTGTGTGGGGCAATTGTGGGGCCAGGCTTTGCTCAGACACTGGGGATCCCAGAACATGGGAGACGGGCACAGCAATGAGCAGAGCGAGGTGGAATGTGATGCCGAGGGGTGCCAACCACTCTGGCGAGAAATCCAATGCGGTAAGAAGCAGAGGGAGCCAGCGCGCTCTTGTAGCCATGTGCACGTGCATGTGTGCTTGTACGGGAGCTTTGTTGCCCAGGCGGTGAGCACAGGCAATCTGAGCCAAGTGCCTCGGGCTGGCACTGTCGCTGAAGCATGAGTCTCGCTGCGGGGGTGGCGTTTAGGCGCCTGACCCCGCTGTTCTGGGGATTTCTGGATCTTTCTACTCCAGCCCTCCCCAGGCAGGCCCAGGCTTGCACACCTAGGGCTCCCTCAACTGTGAGGGCCCATTCCAAAGAGAGAGAGAGAGAAAGAGAGAGAGAGAGAGAGAGAGAGAGAGAGAGAGAGCTGTCTCCCTTCACTCGTTCCCTCCCCCTGAATGTCCACAGGTCCAAGGCTGGGCCAAGGCCAAAGCCAGAAGCCAAGAACTCAGTGTATGTCTCCCATGTGGGCAGCAGGGAGCCAGCTGCTTGAGCCATCACCTGCTGCCTCCCAGGGTGTGCATTAGCAGGGAGCTGGAATCGGGACTCGAACCCAGGCCCTCTGATACAGGATGCAGGTGTCCCAAGCAGTCTCATCCACGAGGCCAAACGCCTGGCCCTCCCGTCCCCGCCTCACTGCAATCCTGCTCCAGCCTCTGTGGTCAGGGCCTTTGTTCATGCGGTGCTTGGTCCCTGCAGGTGGAACGCATCAAGCCAGCTAGCGTGCAATGAGAAAGAACGTGATAGCGCCCGGCCCAACAACTCCCCCTTACCCTCCCATCCTCTGGGTGAGCAAACTGAGGCCTGGTGACTGAGTGACCTGCCGAGTTAACCGGGGGAGCAGCAGGGTCTGGACTGGCAGCCTGCATACTCCCCCAGCTCCGTCCCCAAGCTCGTGTTCCGGCTAGTGTGACGCCAGCTGCTCACACATCTGTTCCCCGCTGCACCCCTCTCATCCCCCTGTCCCAACGCCCTCATGCAGCGCTCGGCACCGCTGGAGAACGTTCTCTGATCTGGCCCGCCTTCAGCGGGGATAAAGCACGCCCCATGCACCTGCTTGTTGAAAACTTGACGCACAAATGACAGAACGCACTTACGTGTGTGACTCTGTGCTCTGTGTGTGTTATTTACATGCAGACAACTTAGGGCTTCTGTACCCAAACTGTTTGCTCTGCACAGGTGCCAGACTGGGTCCCTGGCCAGCAGGCAAAGCCACAACGGGCAGGCAGAGGGATGGAGTTTTCTAGACCCAGCTTCAGATCTGGTCCTATTGTCCGATGGCCAGTCATGTCGTAGGGCACCTGTCCAAGACATCACCATGGAGGAGACTTGTGATGACAGAATGCCACAGGGAGGCCTGGGGGCGTGGTGCTCGCTGCCATGGTGATGGCAGCCACGCCGCTGGAAGCAGGGCATCCCTTCTGAGAAGCGCAGCGCGGGCTGACTGCCTGTGTGCACGCACTTACACACATGCGGGTGGCGCTCCAGAGACGCCGCCTCTGTCACACAGAAGCAGTGCACGCTGAACAAGCACTACAAGTGCTGTGTATGGGGGCCGGTGCTGTGGCGTAGTGGGTAAAGCCGCTGCCTGCAGTGCCAGCATCCCATATGGCTGCTGGTTCGAGTCCTGGCTGCTCCACTTCCGATTTGGCTCCCTGCTAATGCACCTGGGAAAGCAGCAGAAGATGGCTCAAGTCTTTGGGGTTTGGGGGCGACCTGGGAGATTCCTGGCTGTGCACTGGGTCATGCCTGAGAGAGTGTGGATGAGCAGCAGGGCTGTGCCCGGAGCCCTGGCCTAAGAGACTTCAGTGAGAGGGAGCAGGGCATGGTGTCTGCTCACCGAACGGGGCTCCCTTCCCAGCAGGGAGGATCCTGGGCCTGGGCGCCTCTATTTTGTGCTCACACTGCCCTCTGCCGTCATCCCCGGGTACTGCAGGTGCCTCTCCACCGCCAGGGAGGAGCCTGCGGGATCTTCCTTGGCTCCCAGCCTCCAAGTTGCCCGTACCGCGCCCTGGCTCCTGCCTCCCCTGTGCTACCCTCTGACCTCTCCTCTCACAGGAGGGAGGAGGGGCAGGGGCCACCCCTGCAATCCACCCTCGTCGCCCTGTCTCTGTGAGATGTCCACTCCCATCCCTGCATGACACAGCCCTCAACCTCCACTTGCATCTGGCTTCTCCAGCCCCAGGAGGCTCCTGAGCCGCCCCCCGTCAGTCCAGGCTCAGAAGTTCCAGGTCCTTCCGACTGGAACTCCAGGTGCAACGCCAAGTTGTGGAGGAGAGGCCCGGCCGGCTCAGGCTCTGAGCCCTTGTGTGCAGCCCCGGGGTTGGAGAGGATGCAGGAGCCACGGCAGACGGCGTCCTTGTGCCGGTTTTCGCCTCTCACAGCCGTAACTTGGGAGCCGGTCTCCCTGATCTTTTGCTTTCTCATCTGTGACGTGGGCACAGTTACGTCCCAGGGTTTGGTGTGAGGAGGATGATTCTGAATGCGCAGCCCGGGGCCCCGTGCACGTCAAGCCCTAGACGAATGCAGAGCAGGCCCACGGTCACTCCTCGTTCCATCGCATTCCCTTTTCTGGCTCTCGGAGCCCACATTCTTTCCCAGAAACCTCTCTGCCATGGCTGCGGGCTCCTCTGAGCCCTCTGTGGCTCCCTATTGTGATGCGGGTCCTCCACTCTGGCTGCCAACTTCCCTGTCTCCTTTCCCATAGCCAGGAGCCACTGTGCCTCTTGCTCCCTGGAGGGCGGCATTGTCCCCTGCTCTCTGGCTGCAGCCTCCAGGTTCACTCCACAACCGGCCTCCCGCCACTGCTGGAAGCCCAGCCACACTCCCCAGGGGTCTCCACGGACACTCGTGACCCTGGGGGGGATGGGGACTGGGTCCCTGGCGCCGTGTCCCTTGCCTCCTTCTCTTCAGGGCTGGGCTGTGGGGGGCGGGGAGCTAGCTAGCGCCAGGCACCCCCAAAGCCCACCTGCCCAAGCCTCTGTTTCCAGGGCAGGTTCGCATCCTGGAGCTTCCGCAGGGAGAGGGGTCCCTGTATGCGGCCGGAGACCCTCCCTCCCAGCCAGGGCCCCTTTCCTGGCTGCCAGCCTTGGGGGTCCGCCTTGCACTCTTTCTGCATCCCTTGTCCCCCCACCCCCAGTCTCTCCTGTCCATCCACCCCGTCTTCCCCAAGCCCCTTCTAAAGCACCCTCTTCTTATTTCTCCACGCCCCACTGTGGTCTCTCCTTCCTCCCAATTCTCACATCGCCTCTGGTTGCCAAGGACCCCTTGGCAGCTCCCTTCCTGAGTCTGTGCCCAGAGTCCAGCAGGCGCGGTTATAACGTGGGCACGGGGAGGGGGGTGCCATTGCCCCCCATCCCCACCCAAGGCGGGTGTCTCCTCCCCGCCCCCGGCCCTCCCCAGGCCTGGGCCATGCCCTAGGCTCAGGAGGGGCTGGGCTTCTTCCTGTTTGGGCTGGTGGGAGCCGGAGAGTGCGTCATTAGCAATGGCGAACTTTGCAGATGCGCGGAGGGAGAGGCGGATCAAGCCGTTGAGGCCAAAAGAAGGATACGTTTTCGCCAGCTTGTCTTTCCAAAAAGAACCAGGGATTTCGACCAGGAGGAGGGGCTGGGAGTGAGAAGACGCCTGCCTCGCCTCACACTTCTTCCAAAGGAGGAGGGGCCTGCAAGGCTACCTGGCTGGGGGAAGGTAGTCTGCCCAGAGCAAGACAGCGCTTGCCTGGGACATAGCTCTGTGCACCTGGGCGAGGACCGGGGCAGGGGGTGGAGCTTTTCTCCCAAACAGGAGGGGAGAAGCAGAAGCAACAGGGGCTGAGCAGAGAGAGAGAGAGAGAGAGAGAGAGAGAGAGAGAAATGGAGGAGCTTGGTGGGGCCCAAGCCAGGTGTGCCGTAGGAGCAGCAGCCGGCAGATCCTGAGCCAGGCAGGGGAGCTGGGCAGGGCAGAGCCTGGGGTTGCCGGCGAGGCCTCTGCTCTGTCTTTCACAAGTGTCATCTGCACCAGTGTAGCTCCTAGCGGTGGACAGTGGGAAAGTCCCTCAGCACGGTGTCTGGTTCTCAGTGTGGACGGAACTCAGTGCAAATCCGTGCCATCTGGCCACCTGTTTTCTTTCTTTTTCCTCCTTCCTTCCTTCCTTCCTTCCTTCCTTCCTTCCTCCCTCTCTCTCTCTTTCTCTCTCTTTCTTTCCTTCCTTCTTTTTTCTCTTTCTCATTGTTTATTTTAAAAGTCAGTTATACAGAGGCAGAGACAGAGAGAGGGAGAGATCTTCCATCTGCTGGTTCACCCCCGAAATGGCTGCAATGGTCAGGGCTGGGCCAGGATGAAGCCAGGAGCCAGGAGCTTCTTCCAGGTCTCCCATGTGGGTGGTAGGGGCCCAAGCTCTTGGGCCATCTTCTACTGTTCTCTCAGGTACATTACAGGGAGCTGGATCATAAATGGAGAGGCTGGGACTTGAACCGGTGCCCATACAGGATGCCAGCATCATGGGCGGTGGCTTTACTTCCTACGCCACATTGCTGGCCCCTACCTGTTTCCTTAATAACCTGAGGGTTACAGGAGCGTGTGTGAGCAGAAGGGGCACTCGTGGGGGTAGAGGCAGACCAGGGAATTGCCTGGGGTCTCAGAGGCTTGGAGAGATGGGCTCTCCTTGAGCCCTAAGATCTCCTGGGGAATTCGGCACCCGCTCCTCTGCCAGATGGTGGGTGAGGTTTGGATGACCAGCCGCCCCGAAACTCCTGTGTCCTGGATAAGCCTGTCTTCCCCACCCCAGCCAGCACAAGACGTCAGTTGCTCCTCCAAGGGGTGCTGAGCTCCTCCTGACGGCCCCGCCCGGGGTGCTAGCCCTTGTCTTCTGTGCTCAGAGCTGCCTGGCTGCTTCTTACCGCACAGAGTACAGCTTTTCCTCCCTGGCTCCATAGCTCCACCTGCTGGCAGTGATGGTTATGCCACCCCACTCCCACCATGCTGCTGTCCTGTCTGGTTGGCCTGGACACTCCGGGTGCCAGGGGTGTCCCGTCAGGAGGGTGAAGGGTTTCCCAAGGGGAGCAGACCGTGGAGCAGGATGGAGAGGCGGGCTCCTTCACACCCTGGGGGGTGTCGGGCTTCTGCACCAGAGCCACTGTGCTTTGTCCCAGGTCTTGCCCTCCAGGAGTGAGCTTGAGAATCCTTCAATCTACCTTCTTCCTCTCTGCTAATGGCCTTTCTCTACGAATCTGGATGCCTTCTATGTGCAGGGACAGCCGGGAGGCCACAGGGCGAGGGGACAGGGGCCTGCATCACTGGCCCCAGACTCAGCAGAGGCCACACGGCTTGTGTCTGTGGGGTTCCTCCTGGCCGTGCTTTCTCTCTGCAGAGGGGGACTCTCACCCCACCCCAGGGATGTTCCAACCCAGGGTGAGGGGAGCTCAGCTCCTCAGGATCCTGCAGACACCAGTGTCACCCCCCCCCCACTTCCCCTGTGCAGCAGAGCCCACTCTGACCTAGAACCCTGGCTCTACGAGGCTGCCCCCCAGGATCCCCGTGTGACTCTGCACTGCCCACGGCAGGGAGGGGATACTCCAGCCTGCACCCCCATCTTTCCCTGGGGATCCTGTGCCATCCTGCAACCCACCTGGCTTCTCACTGTCTCAGGTGCACACGCACCTGCCAGTCTGGCCAAGCCACTGCAGGTCCAGAGTGTGCTTTAGTCTGTTTTTTTTTTTTTTTTTAATTATTATTAGAGTTAGACAGTGAGGGAGAGAAACAGAGAGAAAGGTCTTCCTTCCATTGGTTCACCCCCCAAATGGCTGCTATGGCCAGAGCTACGCCGATCCGAAGCCAGGAGCCAGGTGCTTCCTCCTGGTCTCCAATGCGGGTACAGGGGCCCAAGCACTTGGGCCATCCTCCACTGCACTCCCGGGCCACAGCAGAGAGCTGAACAGGAAGAGGAGCAACCGGGACTAGAACTCGGCATCCATATGGGATGCTGGTGCCGCAGGTGGAGGATTAACCAAGTGAGCCACGGTGCCAGCCCCTTCAGTCTGTTTTTTTAATCCACACCTGGTGAAGACTTAGGGTTAATAAAAAGCAGGTTTTCTGGTGTTTTTTAAAATTCTGTTTTATTTACTTATTTATTTTTAAACTTTGATATTTTTATTTGAGAGGTGCACACACCCACACACGCACACAGAGCTCCAATCCGCTGGTTTCTTCTTCTTCGAATGTTTACAGTGGCTGGGGCTGGATCAGGGCCAAGGCCAGAAGCCGGGAACACACTTCAGGTCTCCCAAGTGGATGGCAGGAACCCAATCGCTTAAGCTGCCCGGGGTCTGCTTTAGCAGGAACCTGGAGCCAGGTTCTCCAATGTGCGGGTGTGGGCATGCTAACCACGAGGCCACCTGCCTGTGCCTAGTCTGTTTGGTTTTATTTTGAACCAGAGTTTCACTAACGGCTTGTTGAACGCACGTTACCCAACACCGGCGTGTAGAGCTAAAACCACAGCAGGGGCGGCAGCAGAACCGCTTTCCTGTGGCTGTCTTTTGTCTCCTCCAGGCCTGTTGACTTCTAGAGAGGAAAGAGGGCGCCCTCCACATCCCCATCGTGTCCCGCATGCAGCTGATGTAGCTCTACGCCCCGTAGCTGCTTCTGCAATGAGTCAGTCCGTTCAGGCCGGGGGGGCGGGGCGTTCCTTAGTCCAAGGTGTTCAGGGACCAGGGTGTGGAGTGTGGTGACTAATTAAAGGGTGGCCAGCACAGCGAAGGCTGGAGCTGTCAGAGAGCCTTCTGTGTAGGCTAAAGACAGCTACCCTGCAATTAGATTTCCTAGGGATCAAGAGGAGGGGTGTGTGTGTGTGGCAATGATCCTAACACTGTTTTTGGGAAACTCCCTCTGCCTCTACTTCTTCCTCCTGTCAGTGTCTCCGCCACCACCCTAAACACCACCGTCACTGTCATCACCACCACCAGTCACCCTCACCCTCACCACCACCACCACCACCATTACCACTGCATCACCATCACCACCACCATCACCATCACCACCAGTCACCCTCACCCTCACCCTCACCACCACCACCACCACCATTACCACTGCATCACCATCACCACCACCATCACCATCACCACCAGTCACCCTCACCCTCACCCTCACCACCATCACCATCACTACCAGTCACCCTCACCCTCACCATCACCACCATCACCATTGCCACCAGTCACCCTCACCCTCACCACCACCACCACCACCACCACCATTCTCACCAGCATCACCATCACCACCACCATCACCATCACCACCAGTCACCCTCACCCTCACCATCACCACCACCACCACCATTCTCACCAGCATCACCATCACCACCACCATCACCATTGCCACCAGTCACCCTCACCCTCACCACCACCACCATCACCATTACCTGTGCTCTGTGTGTGTTATTTGCATGCAGACAACTTAGGGCTTTTGTACCCAAACTGTTTGCTCTGCACAGGTGCCAGACTGGGTCCCTGGCCAGCAGGCAAAGCCACAACGGGCAGGCAGAGGGATGGAGTTTTCTAGACCCAGCTTCAGATCCGGTCCTGTTGTCCGATGGCCAGTCATGTCCTAGGGCACCTGTCCAAGATGTCACCGTGGAGGAGGCTTGTGATGACAGAATGCCACAGGGAGGCCTGGGGGCACGGTGCTCACTGCCATGGTGATGGCAGCCACACCGTTGGAAGCAGGGCATCCCTTCTGAGAAGCGCAGCGCGGGCTGACTGCCTGTGTGCACGCACTTACACACATGCGGGTGGCGCTCCAGAGATGCCGCCCCTGTCACACAGAGGCAGTGCACGCTGAACAAGCACTACAAGTGCTGTGTATGGGGGCCGGTGCTGTGGCGTAGTGGGTAAAGCCACTGCCTGCAGTGCCAGCATCCCATATGTGCATCACCATCACCACCACCACCACCATCCTCACCAGCATCACCGTTACTACCATCATCACCACCACCATCACCACCACCATCATCTCACTCTTACTCTCATCACCACCACCACCATCACCACCACCACCACCACTACCACCATCACCACCATCACCACCACCACCATCACCATCACCATCACCACCATCACCACCACCACCACCACCATCACCACCGCCACCACCACCACCACTATCACCACCACCACCACCATCACCATCACCACCATCATCCTCACCCTTACTCTCATCACCACCACCACCATCACCACCACCACCGCCACCACCACCACCACCATCACCACCACCACCATCACCACCACCACCACCACCATCACCCTCACCATCACCACCACCACCATCACCATTACCACCACCACCACCACTACCATCACCTGTGAGCCCCTGCTCACAGTGTACTTCTGTTATTCCAGCGCTGTGGCTCCCACTTCTCGGTCTGCAGGCTCTTCAGGGGCCAGGGTCTCGGATGCCCCCCTCCTGCCCTGTCCCCCAGGTATTGGCAAACTCACAGCCGCACCGCCAGGGAGGGCGTGGCCAGCGTGGGCTGCTGGGAGAGCACCAGGGTTAACCTCCTTCCCGCAGCTGCCTTTGCAATCTGGCTGAGCAAGGCACAAGCCACAAGCCCGGCTTCAATTAGCTCCTGCCATGCCCTCCGGCCAAGCTCTGCCGGGAAAGCGGGGAGACAGGGTCCATCGGGAACGCAGCACAACAGGAAACCACTCTGAAGGAGAAAGTCTCCAGAGGCGTGTCCCAGCCTGAGTGCCGGCCCCCTGCCCAGCCCATCATCCCATCTCCACTGGGAAAGCAGCCATCACCACGCCCTGCCTGATCCAAACAGGTCAAGGGGTCTCCCCCCTTCCATTCACCTACAGGCAGCGGTCCACCCTGCTTTTGGGGGAGCTGCCAGACACCTGGTTTTGCAACAATGTTTTAACATCCCCCGCCCCTAGGACCTCCTGAGCTGTAAGTGGCTGATGCTTCCTGCTCCAAGTTGTTCGGGAAATTGGCAGAGCGGAGTGACCCAGAGGGGTTCTCGGCGCTCACTTACTGGGCTATGCAGCGATTCCTCGGGGAGCATGCCCATCCATCCACAGTGGGAGATGAGCCGGCGTCCTGCCTGCCCCTGTCCCACCTCCCCAGGCAGGATGGAACTCCTCACCCAAGAGAAGAAATTGTACCCGAGGAAAAGCGCTGGCGGCCCAAACAGCACCCAGTGAAAAGGTCTCAGGTCCCCCGCAAGCCAGGCTTGGCCCCACTCAGAAGGCTGCGGGCTGACTTCCCTCACGGTAGTGCCGTGCAGGTGCCCCTGTAGACTGCTCCTCTCCACCGGCTCCATCTGTCCTGCCCACCTTTCAGAGCTACATCAGCAGCCTGCAGAGGCAGCTGGAGAAGCTGTCGGGGGCCCATGTGAGGCTGGACTCGGAGCTGAGGACCATGCGCACCTGGCGGAGGACTACAAGAATCGATGAGTGGCTTCCACCGATGGGGCAGGGGGAGGTCTTCCCAAGAGGTGTTGGGCAGCAGTGAGCACTGGGGTCAGAAACTCAGCTCCACCTGTCTGGTGGCAGGGAGGGGCAGCCCTGGTGCTGAGAGTCCCCGCCTGCTCAGGAGGGCCACAGCCTGTGTGGGCAGCAGGCTGGGATGGTGTCTCCTGGAGATTCTAGACAAGTCCGTGTCCCCCAACCCCTGGTCTACAGGACAGTACCCCGAGGTGCCCTCAGCCAACAGTCCTACCGATCCGGCTCGTACCCTGGGTGCTGCAGGGCCCCCACCTGCCCTGCTCACTGCTGAACCCCCAGCACTGTCCTGAGAAGATGGCTCTGGACCGGGGAAGTGCTTAGTGGGTGTGAACCACATCACTGCTTTCCCAGCCCAGGGCAGGCTGCAGGCCGGAAGCTGGGCCAGCAGACAGGTTCCGCCATGAGGAGGGGGTGCGCTGCTGGGTGAGTGCCACCACCCAAGGGTACTCCCTCACCTGCGCCAATCAGAGGAGGGAGCATCTGCCCAGGGCCTTTCTTGACTACCTTGCTGGCTCTGTGGAACAGATTCAGGAGCTGCAGCTGGTGGCCGATGGGCAGGGCGCGAGAGGTCGGAGGTGAACCTGCTTGTCCTGAGAGCCCCTGCATCAAGAAGCAGGTGTGCCGCCAGGGGGCGGAGCTGTGTGTCTGCCCTGCCCATGCCCCGCCCAGCAGGAGGAGCCCGCCAGCCATCCCCGGGTCCCTCTGTCCCTCTGTCCCACCCTGCTTGGCATTCCCACCCTCAGCACTGGCAGTGTCCTGGAGCCCAGGTCTCTAACTGTGCTGGTGGGAGTGCAGCCCAGGCCCCTCGGCCGAATACTGAGGAGGCCAGGATGAGAGCCCGGTTTCTTCTTTCTCGGCTTTTCCTGTGTCCACGTGTCAGGGGCACAGGGCGAGTATCAGAACCCCCAGCCAGGTTGGGTTCCTGCCCTCAGAGTGGGGCCTGGCCCTGGAGCCGGAGAGAGGGGTGTGCCAGCAGATGGAAGCGTCAGCCTGCCCAGCTCAGGGCCACAGAGCCACTTCCTCCTCCCCTGGGGGCCCTGTCTTACCTGAAAACTGCGAATCTTAGTATTATGTTTTTTTTTTTTTTAAGATTTATTTATTTATTCAAAAGTCAGAGTTACACAGAGAGAGGAGAGGCAGAGAGAGAGAGAGGTCTTCCATCCGCTGGTTCGCTTCCCGATTGGCAGCAACAGCCGGAGCTGGGCCCATCCGAAGCCAGGAGCCAGGAGCTTATTCTGGGTCTCCCACGTGGATGCAAGGACTTGGGCCATCTTCTACTGCTTTTCCAGGCCACAGCAGAGAGCTGGATTGGATGTGGAGCAGCCGGGACTTGAACTGGCGCCCATATGGGATGCCAATGCTTCAGGCCAGGGTGTTAACCCACTGCGCCACAGCACCGGCTCCCAGTATTATGTTTTTAAGATGGCGATATCTATCTGTCATCCACAGACCCTCTCTATAGAGTTCCAGAAGAGTCTAGAAACACTGACGCTTGGTGCTGACAGCTAGGAAGATCCTTGTTGGTGTGAGGTCCTGGGGCAGGAAGCCGACCGCAGGGGGCCCTCAGAGCCATCTTGGCTGCAGTCTCAGACGTGATTCTCCTGCATCTGGTGTACTTGAACCTGTAGCCAACCCCAGGCACTCAGCAGCTTCGCACACATCAACTTTTCTTCCCGCACCCTTAACCGCACCTGCTCTCCTGGCGTACCGGCAGCCCCTTTAGGTAGCCGTGTGCACAGGAAATGGCGGAGCCCCAGCTTCTGCTGTGGGCTTGGCAGCTCTCACTTCTGCTCCCTTGGGCCTCGTCTGTAAAATGGGGGAGCTGAGTCTCTTGACCCGTGCAACCTAAGAATTATTTCATGTCCTGAAGATCTCCCTGTTCTCTGGCTCTCAGTGCGATAACCTGGAGACGGCCATGGCCGATGCTGCTCGATGCTGAGCAGCGGGCGATTGCGCTCTCAAGGACGCCCGGGCCAAGCAGGATGAGCTGGAGGCCGCCCTGCAGCAGGCCAAGGAGGAGCTGGCCCGGATGATGCGTGAGCACCAGGAGCTGATGAGCGTGAAGCTGGCGCTGGACATGGAGATCGCCACCTATCGCAAGCTGCTGGAGGGCGAGGAGAGCAGGTGCAGGGCGGAGAGGACACATGGTGCCCAGGGAGATGGGCTGTGGGCGCGGGTGTCTGGCTGAGGGGCCAGCGGGGAGCTGGAAAGCAAGAGAGGACAGTGCCGGGACAACAGTAGTGTGGCCACAGCCAGGGCACGGCAGACACAACCCTAGGACAAGAGTGCCCCGGCAGTGCCCGGGCTGGGAAAGGCACCCAATAAGCCTGCGGCCGCACTGGAAGAAAAGCAGCCGCTACAGCCCAGGGCTTGTCTGCCTCACCCTCACCTCCCAGCCCCGTGTGTCGGGGCTGGATGTCGGATGCTCGGCTCTGCTTCTCCGACTTGCAGTCCTGATGGACGCGGGCACCTTCCCTTCCCGTTACGCCCCATGTGGGCTTCAGGGCTTCTTGTTTTTCTTGCTTGCCTTCTGCCCCGCACGCATGAGGCTTTGCAGGTGCAGTCTGTAATTACCTTCTTTTTTTAAAAAATTTATTTATTTATTTATTTTTGACAGGCAGACTGGAAAGTGAGAGAGAGCGACAGAGAGAAAGGTCTTCCTTTTCCGTTGGTTCACCCTCCAATGGCCGCTGCAGCCGGCACACCACACTGATCTGAAGCCAGGAGCCAGGTGCTTCTCCTGGTCTCCCATGCAGTGCAGGGCCCTAGCACTTGAGCCATCCTCCACTGCCTTCCCGGGCCACAGCAGAGAGCTGGCCTGGAAAAGGAGCAACTGGGACAGAATCCGGCGCCCCAACCGGGACTAGAACCCGGTGTGCCGGCGCCACAGGTGGAGGATTAGCCTATTGAGCTGCGGCGCCGGACTGTAATTACCTTCTTGGCCCCAAGTAAGCTATGCTCACCAAGAAGCGAGGAGAGAGGGGAGGGGCCAATGAGCAGGTGTCTCCGAGGCTTTACGCCTCCTCCTGGTGTGGATGGAGCCATGAGACCCGCTGGTGTGCCCAGAGAGGGAGCCGGTCTGTCCTCCCCTCCGCCCACAGCAGGGTCTTTGCAGGATGCCTGCATTATCAAGGAGAAAATGATGGCGTGCTTTCTCCTACTCCGCCCGCTCTGGTTCACAACGCCCAGTAAAAGGGAGTCTGGGATCTCCTGCCGCCTCCTGTCACCTGCCCACCCCCTTTCTTATCCGCATAGCCACTGCCCTTCACCAAACACCTAACTCCCTCCTTGCTCTGCCTGTGGTTCCCACTGATCCTGTAGGAAGAGACCCTACAGCACCCTAGGGACAGATCAGGAGCCTGGCGCTCCAGTGGCCCCCTGAGGGCCAGATTGGCCTTGGCCAACCCCATGGCCGATGCTTGTTCCCTGTTGTGTCCCCAGATGTCAGTGTAATTCCATTGCTTCAGTCGGGACCATGAGGAGGCGGCTCATCTTGGGTCCTCTCTCCGGGGCTGGGGCCGACAGTGGCTCCTGGCTGAATTCCTACGGCTAGGGGCTCAGTTTGGGAAATGTAGCTGGTTGCACCACCCCTGGACAGTACTGCCCAGCCCACAGGGTGTAAAATTGTTTTTAAGGGCGTTGTGGCACCCGGGCCCCCCTCTGCTTCAGCTCAGGGCTCTGAATTTCGGTTGCATGTTCGATAAAATGCCCTTGAGTGATGGCAGGAGTATGTGCCCGTCAGTCTGTCGATCCTGCCATATGCTCCTCCCTCTGCTGACGCCATAAACCACCTGCTCCTCCCCGCACAGGGAGCCGGAGGCCAAACCGGAGGAGGCTATGCAGGGGGTGGTCTCAGGCTTCCAGAATTGACAGACACACACTCAGAGCTGTGTGGCCTGGTGCAGCAATGTGAGAAGTGGCTGCAATGGAGTGGCTAAGCCAGGAAGGCTTCCTGGAAGAAGAGCGATTGCATAACAGGAACCAGGGCTCCTCGACTCCCGGAGGGAGAATTGAAACCATACCCTCCCAGTAGTCTGGTGCGCAGGTTTTGTGTGCTTGTCTGTTGGCGTCAGGGTCTCAGATTTTCTGAAAGTAGTAGCTGAGCCTGGGTGGGCTTCTGAGACCTCAGCCTCCTGGTCACATGTACAGAGACACTCACTCACCTGCCCAGGACCACAGGGAGGGCAGGACCTCTGCCTCCAGCAGCAGCCTCCATTCACTCCCTGTGCCTTTTGTGAATGAGTAAGTTCTTCCACTTCCAGGATGCGACAAAGCCTGGGAAGCGTGCGCCTGGCCTCTGGTGGGCTTCCTGTCCAAATGCCTCCCTCCCATGCACCACTGCTCTCCTCTCCTAAGGACTGGGCCAATGCCCTAAGGTTAGTGCCCCTTTCCAGCGACTAAGTGGTCACCTGCTACACTCAGTGTAAGTCTTTGTAAAAAGAAAAGACTTTATTTATTTACTTGAGAGGTAGAGTTACAGAGAAAGAGAAAGAGAAAGAGAAAGAGAAAGAGAGAGAGAGAGAGAGAGAGAGAGAGAGAGAGAGATCGTCCATCCACTGGTTCACTCCCCAAATGGCCACAGTAGCTGGAGATGCACTGATCTAAAGCCAGGAGCCAGGAGCTTCTTCTGGGTCTCCCACGCGGGTGCAGGGGCCCAAGGACTTGGACCATCTTCCACAGCAGAGAGCTGGATTGGAAGTGGAGTAGTCAGGATTCGAACTGGTACCCATATGGGATGCCGGTGCTGCAGGCAAAGGCTTAGCTCACTATGCCACAGCATAGTGATTCAGTGGGTTCTTATGCTGGTGGTTACAGGTCCTTTGGGATCTGGTGAGATCTGTAGACCTTTCCCCTGGCATCGGCAGCATCACGTCTTGTGCTCAAACACCCACAGACCCAGGAAGCCCGTGCGTGGGTCACGCACCCCAGGTTGGGAGCTCCAGGACCACACCCTCCGAGAGGGAACAGTTGGGTGGCATTTACTGCAGTCGCCATGCTGTGTATCGGCCACCCTCTCGGAGGGTGAATTCTGGGTGAATCGTAATGGGTACCTCTGCGTGACTCTCAACTCGATGAAAACTAAAAAACCAGTGTGGACATGTAGCAGAGGCCAGAGAAGCCATTTTTGGGGACTTTGCTCCCAGTCTTTTCCATCTAGGGCTATTACGGGGATGGAGTTGGGGAAGGGGGACAACTCACCGGCTGTGTGGACAGGGCTGCTCGCCTGGGGGGCCCTGAGAGCCCAGCGGAGCTGGACTTCCGGAGGCCAGGAGGTGACCAGCGCTCTAGACACTCCTGTCTCAGGGAGCCACAGGCTGCGTCCGCAGACTGAGCGCATGTTTACCAGCCTGTGTCCCAGGCTTTGGTCACGGACGGCAACTCACGCTGTGTGTCTGGCACAGCCCGAGGAGGGTGTTGGCTGAACGGGAGCCGGGGGCTGACTCAGAGCCCAGCGTTCCCTCCACCTGCCGGGGCCATGGCCTCTGATGATGCCTTGAGCAGGAGTTTGAGTGTCCACTTTGCCCAGTTGGCTACCGTGAGCCCAAAGCCTAGGGGCTGCTGGCACCATCTGTCCCCCGTTGAGCCTGCACACAAGATTTGGGTCCCAGCCCAGCAGCTCTATCTGCTGGACCATACATGCTCTGAAGCTGCAGAGCCACAGAAGGAAGAGAACACACAGCTGGCGCAGGTGAGATCTGCCCGTGTGCACCTGCAACGGGGCAGGCACCTGGGCTAAACATTTCTGCGTGACAGAGCCGGGGCAGCCCAGAGCCTGGGAGCAGCCCGCAGCCAGACTGCCCAGGTTCCAGCCTGGAGCAGCGGCTTGCCAGCTGTGCAATTTTGCACAAGTTGTTTCATTTCCTTGTGCCTCAGTATCTTCATCTGAAAAATGGGGCTAATAATAGTGCCAGCCTCATAGGGCTGTTGTGAGCCTTGAATGAGTTAGAGTATGTGAGATGGTGTTTGGAGCGGTGCTGGGCAGAGCTGACACCGCCTAAGGGTTAGCGCTACCATCATCATCACCATCATCACCATCGTTATTTCCGGGGTGCCTCCTTGTCCACCTTGGGGAGTAGGTGGAGCAGGTACCCCCTTCTCAGAGCTATGGAAATACAGGCTTAGGGAGGGAGGAACCCTGCTCACAGCCACATGGCTTATGAGTGGCTGAGGCGGCACCAGGACCTGGCTCCTCAGAGTCCCCACGTCCCCTCCCCCAGAGCCCCGTAGTGGGGCTGAACAAAGGACCTGGCCAGACATGCTCAGCCCTGGGACTGAGCAAGGGAGAAGCACAGTGGATGACAGCAGGTGCCTGGGAAGGAAGGCGGGGTGGGAGCCGAGCTGAGCCCTGGCAGGACAGAAATCCTGTGTCCTTTATACCCCGGCTCCTTGGGATGGGCCCCTCCTGGCTGAGCTCACCTGCTGAGCAGCTGCAATCCCCTCTGTAAGTGGCTCTGAGTGTGACCAATCCCCCAGGGACTGCATTCCATCCAGCTGGCCTGGCCTGAGAGCCCTGGAAAGGGCAAGGTGGGGACCGCTGGGGGCCGCATGGACAACATGCTCATTGCCCAGGCCCGTCCGCAGGAGAGGGCTGGCATGACCTGGGCTGACATCATCCATAGTCCAGTTTACTCCCTCTCATTTCAGAGACAATTAGCTGCTCAGAGAACCACCTGCCCCACTGGGAATGCCTCTAGCCTCCCCCTACTCCCAATCCTACCCACATGGCAGATACATTGTTTCCTCTGGTGTGCACTGCTTGGGCTGTGCCTCCCTCCACAGCCCTCCATGGCTCCCTGTTGCTTGTATAGCCAGGGATTGGCATCTGTCTACCCAAGGTTGTCCTTCACTTGTTATTGCTCCAGCAAACGACCTGCCTCCTGCCAGTCTCGGCTGATTTTCTCTGTCCTCACTGCCGGTCTGTCCATGCCTTCTTCCCTTAAAAGACTGGCATCCAAGCTGCCTCCTCCAGGCAGCCCTAGAGGAGTGAGTGGCTCCTGGTCTTGCTTTTCTCCCTAGGTAGCCTTCTCCATTCACCCTGCTGTCCCTGAGGCCTTTTCTCCAGGGCTTGTCAGATCCAAGATCGCAGAGAGGGGCCATCAGACATCCCAGGCAGAGGCGTGGGGTCACAAACAAATATGTCAAACTGGTCATTGTCGCAGACACAGAAACAAAAATACGGGGCCGGCGCTGTGGTGTAGCGGGTAAGGCCACCGGCTGCAGTGCCAGCATCCCATATGGAGGCCATTTTGAGTTCTGGCCACTCCACTTCCAATCCAGCTCTCTGCTATGGCCTGGGAAGGTAGTAGAAGATGGCCCAAGTCCTTGGGCCCCTGCACCTGCGTGGGAGACCTGGAAGAAGCTTCTGGCTCCTGGCTTTGGATCGGCTCAGCTCTGACCGTTGCAGCCAATCAGGAATTGAACCAGTGGATGGACAACCTCTCTCTCTCTCCCCCCAACCCTCTGCCTCTCTGTAATTCTGCTTTTCAAAAAAAAAATAAATCTTTAAAAAAATAAATAAATAAAAATATAGGGAGGACTAAACATTATTCTTTGTAAAACTTTTTTTAAAAGTTCATGGAAGATGGATTTAAAGGAAAAGCCTGTTTTGGTGAATTTTGAATTGTATGTGTCTGAGGGGTTTTCCAAAAGTATACGAGAAAATGCATATAACGAAAAAAACTTTGTTACCAAACCAACAGCCGCACAGACGAGTTTACTGAATCCGCCAGTCGATTTGTCCCTCAGGGTCCTGGCAAGATGTTCCTGCCTGGCATCCTGGGGTTTATCTGATCTGACACACTCCACCCCCCGCAACCCCTCTCCCATACCCTAACCATGGCACAGAGAAATAAAACTGAGGCTGGGGCCAGGCACGCCTGGCCAGGCATCCCTCAGAGTTCCGTTCTCGCCCGGAAAGCGGAGCCTTCTCTTACAGGCGTGAGGGGCAGATAAAGCAGACACCTGCTTGGCCACCTGCCTGCCCCCACCAGGCCAAGGGCTCCCCCTCCCCAAAGCAGAGGGCTCCATCTCTCCCTGCCCCAGAACCTTCCTCGACCACAGTTCAAGTGGGGGGTACGGGCATGGCCTTTGCCACCTTGGTGAACTGGGTTCCTGCCCTGGTGTGCGTGAGCCCCTCCCTTTCAGCCCCCAGCAAAATGCGGGCACCCCAAAGCCCCACCTAGGCCCACCCTTCCTGTGGGAGGCGCAGGGCTCTCCCATCCCCTATCACCTGGCCTCATCAACAGCAACAGCACCGGCTATTTCATCCCTAATGGCCGGTATCTGATGAGCTAACTCACCCTAGGGTGTTAATGACTTGCTAATAGCTGGATGAGCTTGCTTTTCCCAGGGACATCTGCACTTGGCGGGGACTCAGGGAGGGAGTTTCTTTGAGGACAGGAAACTTGGGGTAGCCCCGCCGCCCCGTCTTTGAGGGGTGTTCAAGAGCCACACCCACAGCTGTGAGGGAGCCCTTCTGAGATGCTGGCTGTCACGGCTGTTTCTGATGGTGAGGGTTTAGGATCGAGGGTGGTCTGAGTGCAGAGACACCCCCACCTCTCCTTCCTTGATGGTTATCGTCTGTCGGTCCATCGTGGCTGTGCAGGTGCTGGCTGATCCAGGTGCCCCTGGCTAAGCCAGGAGACAGCAGAGGCCTGGCCAGCTCCTTCCTGCTCTTTGCTCCTACCTTGGTCATTGACAGCACTTCCTGAGCCTTGGGTACATACCAGGAACACAATCTGCAAGCGAGCTCACACGATCATCACATACATACATGGAGAGCAGGCAGCTGAGGCTCAGAGCGAGCCAGCAGAGTGGCTCAGCTGGGCAATGGGTGGGTGGGCAATGGGGGAGCCTGGTCCCTGGTGCCTAACTCCGGCCTGGAGCCAGCCAGGTGGATGTGGGCTCGGGGGCCCCCTACGCTCACCATCCCTGCTGCTGGGTTGCTTCTCCAATAAGGGACTATCCGTGGGTCCTCCTGCACCTGCCATGGGGTGCTCAGAAGCTGGTCTGAGTCTGTTTTCCTTTTTAAGTATTTATTTATTTACTTGAAAGGCAGAGCTACTGAGAGAGAGAGAGAGAGAGAGAGGCCTTCCATCCGCTGGTTCACTCCCCAAATGGCCGCAGTAGCTGGAGCTGCACCAGTCTGGAACAGGAGCCAGGAGCTTCTTCTGGGTCTCCCACATGAGTTCAGGGGCCCAAAGACTTGGGCCATCTTCTACTGCTTTCCCAGGCCTTAGCAGAGAGCTGGATCGGAAGCAGAGCAGCCAGGACTCGAACCGGCACCCATATGGGATGCTGGCACTGCAGGCGATGGCTTTACCTGCTACACCACAGCGCCGGTCCCTGGTCTGAGTCTTGTGGGAAGGCACAGGGGGAGTAGTCAGCTATGGACACAGGACCCTCTCACAGGCTCCAGGCTCTAGGGAACACAGCAACCCACAGCAGGTGCACACAGGAGAAGACATAGGGCAGTGAGGTGGGACGCCAAGGCTGGCAGCAAGATTTCAGGTTAGCAGAGGGATCTGAGTGACAAGAGGTGGCGTCCAGGCATGGCAGGATTTGGGAGGCCATTGAAGATGGCGCCAGAGGCTGAGATGTCCCTGGCCAGGGCAGAGCTTGGCCAAGAAGGAGGCTGTAGGATGTCGCCCGGCTGCTGAGGGCTGCGGAGCTGGTGTTAAGGGCAAGGAAATGCAGAGCTGTGTTGGGAGGACTTAGCGCCGTGCCAGTAGGAGTCTCCCAAAGCGGGAAAGGGAGTGGGGAGGGAGGCGGTGCACAGTAGGTGGTCGCTGAGCTGAAACTAACACGCCCTGTGGCGTGGCCTTCCCAGGAGCCCATGGGGCTGCCCAGGGGGTCCCTGTCCTGGCAGCCCCCGCCAGGAGCAGGCTAAAGGCTGAGTGATAGGGAGAAGGCTCCACCCTGGGCGCTGCTAGTCCCGGAAGGCCTCCTGGAGGAGGGCAGGGTAGGGGCGCGATAGAGAAAGAGGTGGCCAAAGGGAACGGGAGAGACAGAGGGACGATGGAGAGGAGGTAATGGGGGTGAGAGGAAGATGGGAAGGAGGTGGGGGAGGGGAAACTCCTGGGAGCTGGGACAAGGATGAAGACGGGGCAGGTGTGATGCCTGCACCTTAGATCAGAGGGCCTGGGTTCGAGTCCCAGCTCCACTCCCAGTTCCACCTGCTAATGTGCCCCCTGTGAGGCTGCAGGTGGAGTGCTTGGTTTCCTGCCATCCATATGTGGGAGACCCAGATGGCCTCAGCCTGGCTCAGCTCTGGCTGTTGTGGGCATTTGGAGTCATGTGAGCCAGACGCAGCAGCCAAGGCCTGTTGCAGTGAGGGAGGCATGGTGCCACCATCCGGGCACCTGTTGGGGTCTTTCTGGCCTGAGCCTGCTGGCGGCCTGCACTCATTGGGATGGAGCCCCAGGCTCGCCAGGGTCCTGAGAGTGACAATGGAGTGGAGCCCCGTACGCAGGTCTCTCCTGGTCTTGGCAGCTTTTCCACGTGGGAGGAGAGACAAACAAGGTGCAAGGACCACCCAGAGGCATCCGCTCTTGGAAGCTGCAGGCCACAGGAAGTCTCTGTCTTCCCCTTGCGTCCTGCCAGCCGAGTCCCCAAGTGTCCCGACCCTCTGCCCCGACTATACGCTGCGGGCTTCGTCTCCAGGGGGCCCGTGGAGGGGGCGACTGCCTGGGCGGAACAAGGCAGGCACGGCTAGAATGGGAGCCCCCAGAGACTCCCTGTCCTGTGGCCCGTCCTGTCTGGAGACATCTATACCGTCCCCACCCCAGGAAGAAGTCAGCAGTGCCAGGGACACCCCCTCCTCCCTGAAGGCCCCCTGGGCAAATCGCCCTGTAACAGGTTAATTAGATAAGCCCCAAATTACATGAGCAAGGCTTGCAAGCCCAGCAATTTGGAGGTTTCGTGTTGTTTCGGAGGTGGGGAGCGCGCGATCTCTGGCTCAGCACAGAGAAAATGACTTCTTGCTCGCAGGCAAGCTGAACCCACGCAGTCAGCTCTTGATTGCCCATTCACAAGCGCCGGCGCTGGGCATATATAAAGGCACCTGTCGGCACACACCACAGCCAGCACAACCTCCGTGGACGTCCACCTGCCTCCCTCCTACACCTGAGCTCCGTCTCCAGCATCATGAGCCGCCAGTTCACCTGCAAGCCCGCGTCGGCCGCCAAGGGGGGCTTCAGCGGCTGCTCGGCCGTGCTCTCCGGGGGCAGCTCGTCCTCCTTCCGGGCAGGGGGCAAAGGGCTCGGCGGGGGCTTCAGTAGCCGGAGCCTCTTCAGCCTAGGGGGCGCCCGGAGCATCTCCCTCAACATGGCCAGTGGGAAGAGCGGAAGCTATGGATATGCCCGGAACCGGCCCAGCGGCTTTGCGGGCAGCATGTTCGGCAGCGTGGCCCTGGCGCCCGTGTGCTCGACGGTGTG
This sequence comes from Lepus europaeus, assembly GCF_033115175.1. NCBI lineage: Eukaryota > Metazoa > Chordata > Mammalia > Lagomorpha > Leporidae > Lepus > Lepus europaeus. The sequence goes on from NC_084836.1 coordinate 67,880,744, forward strand.
CCCACCTGGAGGCATCCACCAAGTGACTGTCAACGAGAGCCTGCTGGCCCCCCTCCACGTGGAGCTGGACCCTGAGATCCAGCGGGTGCGCGCCCAGGAGCGCGAGCAGATCAAGGCGCTGAACAACAAGTTCGCCTCCTTCATCGACAAGGTGGGTCTGCCGGGACTCGGGGAACGAGCTTGGAGTGTGAGATGTCGTCGCAGCAGGAGGGATTGTGGTTAGACAGGAGGGCGCACTTCCAGTGGACAAAGCAGGTGCCGTCCATCTTCAGGGCCGCCTCGGGGAGAGCCTCTGTGCTATCTCTCGGGGTTGGAGAGGGGTGTCTGCTGGAGATCCAATGGGGAAAGACCCGGTCCTAGCTCCTGGGGGCCGGCTTGGTGCCCTTGCTAAGCCGAGGAGCCACACGTGCAGAAAGGGCTCGAGTCACCAGGGGGGCTGCCCCCTCCCAGGCCGTGCTGGCCTCGCCTGCCCGCTGCGTGCCCGACGGACAGACGGCGAGCCTCACTTGCGGTAACCTGGAGCCCTCGGATTCGGCGTCTGTGCCCCAGGCTGTTTCTTTCATCTAGGCAAGGATGCTGTTGAGAGGCAGGGCAGTGCGGTGGGCGGTGAGATCAGACCTGGCTTCAACCCCGGAACCATGCTGACCGCTGGGTGGCTTTAGGAAAGTTACTGGGTGTGTCTGTGCCTCAGTCTCTTCCTCCCGAGAGGGGACATAACCACCGACCTCTTGTGGGCGGTGTCAGCTGTATAAAAGAAAATGCACGCACAACCTTGTCACGGCGCCCACCGCGCCACATACGCCACGAAGGGCAGCTCTTGTCTCCACCTTTCCTTGACCCCTGGACCCTAGGGGAGGGGGGCTGAGGAGGAGCGAGATCACGAATTCTAAAGGGCACCCCAGGAATCCCCTTCCCTCCAACCCCCCAGAGAGGCAGGTGAGAAATAATTACCTCTATTTCATGAGTCAACCACCAATGTCAATGCTGTGCCCAAGGTCATTGGGGGAAGGGAAAGGGGAGGTTGAGCCATCAGCCTCCAGCCTCCTGTCCTGGAGGAGAGGCCTAGTGGGATCTCTTGGCTCCCTCCAGGGACAGGGAAACCCAGGGCCAAGCCTGTGGCTGAGACTGTCCCTGGCCACCAGTGCTGAGGGTCCCCTGGGGCCCTAGATGTCTTGCCTGGTTGACTCCCCACTGCCCCCTGCTCAGCCCGAACTCTGAGGCATCTCCCTGCCCAAAGCCTTTTGCATTGGGAACATGGAGGTATTTGGAAGCTGAGGGTCTGGGGGACGAGAGATGCCTGCCCTTTTGCCAGGGCTGATTAGACCCTGTGGTTTGGAGACACGAAAAGGAGGACGCACAGTCGTGTCTGTCCCACAGGGTGTTTGGCATGGAGGGAGTGGGAGGTAGCTCTGAGTCCTGGAAGGTTCCAGAATAATCCTATGGGCAGTCCACAGGGCTCCGGTAGTGCTGTCCTGTGTGCCGGGCTTACTCTGTGGGTTATGCCCGGGTTCCTGGACATCCGTAGCAACCCACCGCAGCCGACTCACCCTGTCTCAACAGAGTCCTGGTGTCTCCTGATTCACCTGTCACCTTTTAAAGGCCGTGCCTCCCCAAAACCAAACAAGAGAGGTGCGCGCAGGTCAAATGCCCCTGCTCGGTCTCCTGGTGCAGCGAGGGGCTGCTGCAGGGCGGGGAGCTCTGTCTGTCCACCTTGCGCCCACACACGGTGCTTGTCTTGGGGAGCGTGGCTTTGAGGAGCAGGACTAAGGGCAAAGCAGAACGGCAACAGGCAAAGATGAGCTACAGCCTGACGCATGAATTTAGAATATCCAAGGGGCAGGTGTTTATCGCGGCCGTTAAACCACGGCTTGGGACGCCCACCTCCCATATCAGAGTGCCTGGGTTCGTGTGCTGGCTTCGCTTCTAATTCCAGCTGCCTCTGATGCTCAAGTCCTTGGGGCTCTGCCACCCACGTAGGAGACTTGGATTGAGTTTTGGGCTCCTGGCTTCCAGCCTAGCCCAACCCTGGCCATTGGGGGCATTTGAGGGAATGAACCAGTGGATGGGAGACCTCTCTCTCTCTCTTTCTCTCTATCTCTCTCTTTCTGCCTTTCAAGTAAATGAACTATCCAGAAGCCCTCTGCCCAAGCCCCGCCAAGCTATGGCAGGTTGTAGAATGCTAGAATGAAAAGCAGGGGCTCTCTTCAGTATGCTGACCCTCTCCATTGGAACAGATCCAGCCTAGCTTCTGAACCATTTTCAGGAGCGCCCTGCCCTGGGCTGCTCTGGCCATGGTGGTCCCTGAGTGATAGCAGGCACAGGAGACCGCGACACGTGTCTGGGTTCAGGTCTTTTTAGCAAACCACTGGGCCCTTGAAAGAGGCCCAGTTTCTTCCCCCACCAGATGGGGTTATGGGTTCCCCACCTCGTGCAGGTAGAGCACTCAGCACGCTACCCCGGGAGCAGCAGGTGCGTGTGTGACTCTTTCTCTGGGGACTCAACCATGTCTGGACTTGGGGTCCCAGGTGCGCTTCCTGGAGCAGCAGAACCAGGTGCTGGAGACCAAGTGGGAGCTGCTGCAGCAGTTGGACCTGAACAACTGCAGGAACAACCTGGAGCCCATCTTCGAGGGCTACATCAGCAACCTGCGGAAGCAGCTGGAGACGCTGTCCGGGGACCGGGTGAGGCTGGACTCGGAGCTGAGGAGCGTGCGCGACGTGGTGGAGGACTACAAGAAGCGGTGAGCAGGGAGAGGGCAGCCAGGGGCTTCAGGGACCCCCAGCCACTGCCCCAGCTCAGCACGTGTAGACGGGGAAGGCAGCAGGCGTGGCCATTGCAAGGAGCACCTCCCCAGCATAGCTGCAGAACAGGCTCCCTGCTTCTCTGATTTCTGGATCATGTCTCTGGGATGTTCCCTCCAGCTCAGGATAAAGCTAAGCCGCTCCCGTTCTCCCGGAGCTCCTGTGTCCTTGTGGATTACGGAAGGGAAGTGAGGACTGCATCTCCCAGAGCCCAGGAGGAGTAGCGGGGGAGGTGCAGGCAGGAGCTCTTCCTCCAGGGAGCTGCTCAGCTCGCTTCCTGTGACCTCTGCAAATTCGTACAGGGCATGCACTCTGCCTGCTCCCTCCTCCTTTCCCAAGCTGGAGCTTGCACAGTCTCCTTCTGAATCTGGTCCCCCGGCCTCCTCCTCCTCCAGGAGGCCTTCCTTGACTGACCTCGGCCTCAGCAGCTCCCCCCACCTACTCCCCCAGCATCTGTGCCTCTGTCCACGCTCAGGGTCTTCCCTGGGCGAGGGAGGGTTCCGGGTGAGACGTCCTGACCCATGAGCCTGGTGTTCTCACAGGTACGAGGAGGAAATCAACAAGCGGACAGCTGCAGAGAATGAGTTTGTGCTGTTGAAGAAGGTGAGGGGAGGCAGCCCTGAGGGGCCGGGGGGCCCTGCTGCTGGGGGACAGGGCTCAGATGTCCCAGGGTGGCCTCTGCCCAGGGCTTGCCTGGGGAGGCGATCCTCAGGCTGGGCCTCTCACTCCTTCCTTTGCTTCCCCGGGAGCCACGTGGGGTCAGTTGGGGTCTCCTCCGTGCCCCGAGCTCCCTGGCTGGGGTGGCTGTGGCCTGCTTGGCTGTCCCTGTGGTGACCAGGGCTGGCTGGGGCACCTTGCAGGACGTGGATGCAGCCTACGCCAACAAAGTGGAGCTGCAGGCCAAGGTGGACTCCATGGACCAAGACATCAAGTTCTTCAGGTGTCTCTATGAAGGCGTAAGTGTGGCCCTCCCGGCCCATCTCCCACAGTTGGCCGTGACCGCGGCTCTACCCGGGGGTGGGGAGTGGTGGGGAGACACAGGGAGGCCCCCTTGGTGGCATCCATCTGCCATTTCAGCCCCAAGAGGCTCCTGATTGTCCACGCTCTGAGTAGGAAGGGAAGGGGTCACCCCTTGCTCTTCATGGCGGGAATCTGCCTGGGGTACCCCTGCAGCGCTGGGCTCCAGTCTTGTCTCTCCATGCTGGGGCCAGGTGGTGAGCCTCCAGGGGTGGCTGAGCCAGGAGGCCATCTCTGTTTCCCCCCTCCCCGCAGGAGATCGCTCAGATCCAGTCCCACATCAGCGACATGTCCGTCATCCTGTCCATGGACAACAACCGTAACCTGGACCTGGACAGCATCATCGCCGAGATCCGCACCCAGTACGAGGACATCGCCCTGAAGAGCAAGGCTGAGGCCGAGGCGCTGTACCAGACCAAGGTGGGCTGGGCCGAGGCCTGGGGGGGGGGGAATGAGGGGGGCTGGCTTGAGAGCGTCCCCCTGCCCCAGCCCCATGACACCAGCAGCCCTGAGACATCACGTACCCCAAAACTTGCTCCTCGTGCTCACTCTCGCCTCTGTGCTTTGGGGTCCCCAGTTCCAGGAGCTGCAGCTGGCGGCCGGCCGGCACGGGGACGACCTCAAAAACACCAAGAATGAGATCTCGGAGCTGACCCGGGTCATCCAGAGACTCCGCTCTGATATCGAGAATGCGAAGAAGCAGGTGAGGAGGGGCTGTGGCGTGTGGTCGCGGGCTGACGAGCGCGGGCAGACGGTGGCTGAGACGGCTCCTGGTCGCGCTCGCTGTTAACTTCCCACACCTGCTGTGTCCCTGCCCCAGACTGAGCCAGCTGCACTGTGCACTATCGTCTCCCCCACCCCGGCACACTGCCTAGCACGCAGCAACCCGATAAGCGTGTGTGGGCTTGGGAAGGAGACTGGGGTCTGGCTTCAGTAGGCAGGAGCCAAGATGCACACAGATGATGAATCAGCGGCAGTGTCAACCACTTTATCATCTCGTAAAGGTGCCAAGCATTGTGCTGGGCATACAGTAAGCAAATAATAGTTGCTTCTGAAGAATCTCCTTCCTGGCGCCCCTGGGGCAGCCAGCTATCAATTGCACCTGCCGCCTGTACGCCCGTGATTTCACCTCCCGGGTTACAAAGCAGCTCAGGAACAGAAAAGCCAGGCTTCCATTCCTTTTCTTTATGTCCTGGGCATCTCTGCACGGAGCAGAAGCTCTGCTCCGTTTGCCTTCGTCTCAGGAGGGCCGGGGATAGGGGAATTCCCATCACCATCAACGTCTGGACACAACAGCGAGAGCTTAGGAAGGAGTTCCCAGCCCAGGAGGGTCCCACTGGAGCCGAAGCACAGTGGCACAGCCAGTGGGGGTGGGCATCTCTGCCCTGCAGTCTTAAAGACCCCGGCTCCACCCTCCCAGGTCTGGTGATGATTCCAAGGGCCCCTTCCAGCTCCCTGACTTCTCCGATTCCTTGTTTAGGCGTCTAACCTGGAGACGGCCATTGCCGACGCCGAGCAGCGCGGGGACAGTGCCCTCAAGGACGCCCGGACCAAGCTGGATGAGCTGGAGTCCGCCCTGCACCAGGCCAAGGAGGAGCTGGCCCGGATGATGCGTGACTACCAGGAGCTGATGAGCGTGAAGCTGGCCTTGGACATGGAGATCGCCACCTACCGCAAGCTGCTGGAAGGCGAGGAGTGCAGGTGAGCGAGGGGCTGCTCCGGGGCCGGGGAAGTTTGGACAGAGCCGAGGGACAAAGCCAAGCATCCCCTAACACCCAGAGGGTGAGCTCTTCGGGACCGAGGGACTGGTGATGGTGGTAATGGTGCCATCCGCGAGTGGAAAGAAGTAGCCACTTGCGACACAGTGAATGTTTCTTCCAAATTAGCTGCTGTGCCCTGTGACACCTGGGTTAACTCAGCACACCTTCCCTGGGCTTATCTGGGAATAGCCTACTGACCCCTACCCCCAAATCCCCATCCCTCTCTTACATTTCTCATTCAATCCCCCTTACCTGTCAGGGAGCAGTGAACTTGTAGGAGGCTTTATGGGGCAGCCATATAGCTCCTCTTTCCCCTCTGCCCCCCTCAACTCCAGGGATATGGGAAGGCTTGGTATAAAGACCTGACCTTGGAAAATGCACTTTCTACCCTCACTGTGCCCTCCTGCTAATTCTTGTTTGATTGGCATTGCCTGGCATTGATTTAGGGGATGGTCCCCAAGGCTTCTCAAAATAGCCTTGGAATTTCTACAGGTGCACCCACTAGGTTCAGAAACTCATATAAAGGCAGGTGGGGGTGGTGACTTTGAGAAGCTCTGGTTGGCTGACGGCTTCCTCCTGCTTTGGTTCTCTCCTGAACAGGATGTCAGGGGAATATCCTTCCTCCGTGAGCATCTGTAAGTACCGCGTGCTGTCATCTCCAATGTTTCACCCTGCACACTGGCGAGGGCTTAGGCAGAGCTCAGATGAGGGATCTGAAACCAGGGGGGAAACTTGGCACAAAGCCAAATGGCAGCGCCACGGCCACAAACAGGTCTCCTGGCTCCCTGCCCGGGGTGCTGTCTGTTCCCAGGCAGGAGCGGCCAGGGAAGGCGGCTGCAGCGGGCAGGGCGCCACAGCAGTGGCGGTGCGGCAGGGAAGTGGTGCGTGGGCCTGCGTGCGGCTAGGGAAGCTGGGAGTGCAGGCTGTGGTCAGACCTGGAGGATTTGAGAATGCGGGGACCCAGACAGAGCTCAAGCTCACAGATCTGGCTCTCTGGGCGTCTGCTCAGTGGGGACAGAGGGTAAACCAGGCATCCAAGAGAGCTGCTCTCCATGGGTCCCCTGCCAGGATGCGGGCATTGGAGGTTGGAAGCTTGGCAAAGAGGCCCATATGAAGGGGTTCCAAAGACTTCATGGAGAAGTGGAATTAGAAGTTTATTTGGGGACAAAACATTTTTGAAATTCCTGGGCAGGTTTTTTTTTTTTTTTCCATACTATGCATTTCCATGAGCTTTTAAAAAACCCTTTATAGAAGGGACAGTGGCTGGGTGACCAGGAGGACAGGAGGTGTGTGTGTGTAGGTGTCTGGTGCCGGGGGCTAGGCCTGAGAGGGGTGATGGACAAGACCCCATCTCCTTGGGTTTAAACTGAGTGAGCCAAGGACAGGAACTAGGCGGAGCTGTCTGGAATGTTCCACCAATGGGAGGGGACGGCGTTGATTGGGGGCGTGGCACCCCAGCCCTGCCTGGGTGGGCACTGACCCCCGGCTCTCCCTGGGCAGCCATCATCAGTAGCACCAGCGGCAGCAGTGGCTACGGCTTCCGGCCCAGCACGGTCAGCGGGGGCTACGTGGCCAACAGCGGCAGCTGCATCTCCGGAGTGTGCAGTGTCCGAGGTGGCGAGGCCAGGAGCCGGGCCGGTGCCAGCGATTACAAGGAGACCCTGGGGAAGGCCTCCAGCCTGAGCACCCCCTCCAAGAAAGCCAGTCGGTAGAGAAGCCTGCCCTATGCCCCCTCTCACCCCAGGACCCCACCCCCACCCCCCCTACACACACTGGTTCCCTTGCTATGTTCTCCCCAGCTCACTGTCTCTCCCACTGCCACCTTGCTGGTCTTGCTCTTGGCCTCTGGGCACTAGCCTTGGCCGACCCACTTCCCCTGCCATGTCTTCTGAGCCTGGACGGCACTGGGCAGGCACGCCTGGTGTTATTGACCCCTGCACCCCACAAATCTTCCCCTCCTGCCCACAGTGCCAGGTCAGGCCCTGTCTCCTTGGCTTTCTCCTCTTCTAACCAGCCTCTGGCTCAGTCCTAACCCCTCTGCCCAGCTCCCTGGGTGGGTCTCAGCCTGGCCCCACCCCCACACATGCTGGAGGCGTGGTCTTAGCTCCTGCCTGCACCAGGAGCTGGCTGTGTGTTCAAGAGAAGGAGGACTGAAGGACAAACAACCAAGAGTGGGCCCCGGCTCAGCCTCGTGGCTCTTTGTGAGTGGGACCAAGCGCAACTCAGCCTCTCTCTCCTCGCGCTCCAGGACCTGGGGGCAGAGCAGAGGAGGCATCGCCACTTCCCCCCCATCCTGACTCTCCCTGTTGCATCTTCAATAAACAGCACGATCTGATGGCTGGCTCTCGGAGTTTTCAAAGACACACACGGACACAGTGCAGCTGCTCGCGAGCACATAGCACGCGCACGGGGACACCTGTGCACACACCAACATGCGTGCACAAATACACACATGCAAACATGCACACACTGGCGTGCAAAGGCACATGCACACATAAGTACCCCGCTGGGTGTTGCCCAGGCGGTTCTGTGTCTGGTTTAACTTTCCCCACAGAGCAGAGGCAGAATAAAGACCAGGAACACGCCCACAGCACAGGTGCAGGAGCACACGTGGGGGTGCAGGTGGATGCAGCGTGGAGCTGTGCCGGGCTGACGATGAGGACGAGTGAGAATAGAGAAGGAATGGGGTGCACGCAGCCTACTCAGCGCTCTCAAGAGATGCGTGAGCTGTATCCTGAGAGAGAAGTGGCCATTCCCTGACGGGGACGCTGGCCTCTTTCCAGGACTGCCTCTCCCCCTGCAGGAGCTGGGCGTCGGCACTTATCCTGCCCCCTCCTCACTGCTCAGAGGCCTGGGCTCTGGAGGGGGAGCCAGGAGGGGAGGAGCCAGTGGGAGCCTCGCTCTGGGCCCCTCTGCTGGAAGGTGACATGGGCAGCAAGTTCCTGGAGCCCGAGGCCACTGTGCAGTGAATTGGGGACCCAGCCTGTGAATTTCAGTGGCTCTCTGCTCCAGACACACCCCTGTGGACCCCATGGAGCCACCGTCTTGATGCCAGTCCTGCCCTGGGTGGGGGGAGACAATGGGCACATCCCCCACCCAGCTCTGAGGCTACAGAGGGGAGGTGGTGGAAGAGGGGCAGGGCGTTTGCTGGGGGTGGGGAGGATGGATGGAAGCCAAAGTCTTCTTTTTAAAGATTTATTTGGAAGTCAGAGTTTCAGAGAGAGGTAGAGCCAGAGAGTTAGGTCTTCCATCCACTGGTTCACTCCTCAGATGACCACAATGGCCGTCGCTGAGCTGATCTGAGCCAGGAACCAAGAGCCAGGAGACAGAAGCTTCTTCTGGGTCTGCCATGCAGGTGCAGGGGCCCAAGGACTTGGGCCATCTTCTGCTGCTTTCCCAGGCCATAGCAGAGAGCTGGATTGGAAGCAGAGCAGCTGGGACTTGAACTGGCTCCTATATGGGATGCTGGCACTGCAGGCTATGGCTTTAACCCTTTGCGCCACAGCACTAGCCCCAAGAAGCCCAAGTCTTTATGGTTAGCAGGCACCAATCCTTTCGCAGAGCAGCCACCCTAATGGCAGGGTTTGGGGACAGGCCAGAGCTTGTAGAAGAGCAGGGGTTCAGGCACACTGGGGCGAGAAGAGGAACTGAAATGGAAAGGGAGGGCTTGCAGGAGGGGCTGGATGGACAGAGTTGGCACTCTGAGTCCTCCAAGTAGCACCCGGGCCTGGGGCAAGGCCATGGAGCCAGGCTCAGACCCCAGCCGCCTGGGAGGTAACACAGAGCTTCCTGCTTGCCCTCAACTGGAGGTCAATGGCACCATGTAGCAGGTGCAGGTGAAGGAGAGAGAGAGAAAGAGCAGACGGAGGCAACAAGTTTGCTTCCTTGGCTGACAAGTGTGGCCTGCATGCATGTATGTGTGTAAGCACGTAAATGCATGTGTGCACACACATGCACATACGAACATGTGTGCACATATATGTTTCTGCGTATGTGCGCGTGTCTGTGTGCACATGCATGTGTGAGTGTGTGAATGTGTGCACGTGTGCGTGTTTCTAGTACATGGCACAGACATTGCCATCTCCTCCATGACGGCCCCACACATGGCTGCAGCCTCTGCTCCCTGAAGTGGCACACCCGAAACATCTTTGTAATCAGGAGAGCGGGTACAGGGCTCTGGCTGCAGCCCCAAGGTTGTCCTTGGCAGTGCTGTCCCCTGCCTGCTCCACCCCACACGGGATGAGTGTGGAAGACGCCTCCCTGGTGTCCTGGTGGGTGGTGGCCTCTGTCCAGCCCAGCAGGAGTTGCTCTCTTTATGTCACACTGGAGGACCTATGGCCAGAGAGGGGCAGGGGTTCTGTCTAAAGCCCCAGCAGAGCCCAGCCTGGGCCCCTTGTCCTTGAGCTCTTCCCTATACCCCCTGCTAGGACAGCACTGGACTCCCCCAGTCGTATGGGGCCAGGCCTTCCAACAGCTATATCAGCATAGTCTGTGGCCCCCTGCAGCAGAGGTGGGGGTCAGCATCCCTGCAGACACCCGGGGCAGGGAGGGTAGGGGCTAGGTCCACACCGTAGCAGGGGTGAGGCCTGGCCCTTCCTCCCCTCCCAGGCGTGGAGGGGCCATCAGCAGGAAAGCAGAACTGGGGCCATGATGGCGGGGCTGCTTGGGACTTGGGTTTATACCCGAGCCCGTCCTGGTGGCTCTCTGGAGGACACGGGGATTTGGGTGCCCTGAAACCACGCGTGGCCTGGTTTTCCCGGGGTTGCTGAAGCTCACGTTCCACTCCCAATGGCAGAGGAGCCTCGGTCAGGGTGTGTGATAGAGGCTGAGGCAGAAGGCATAGCCGTGTGCCAGGCGATGGTGTGGGGGCGGGGCCTGCGGCAGCAGGTGAAGAACAAGGAAGGAACAGATTGCAGGTGCACAGAGCGCTGGGAGGGCTGTGGGAGCGCCTATCTGCCTGTCCCGCTGTGCTGCCTCCCTCACCCCCCAGCTGCGCTCTGCGCGGCCAGACAGACGTGGGAGAAACAGAGAGCAGAGCTCTCCCGCCACGTTCCGGGAGCTTCTGTTTCCCCCAGGAGTGGGGGATGTGGCTGGAAGACTTGCAGGAGCTGATGGCAGAGTGGAAGCCTCAGGGTGTCCCAGGGGAACACAGCTGCCCAGTCAGGGTCAGGGTCGGGTCATTGTGAGCAGGTTCCTGCAGCAGGAGGGGGCTTCCTGGGGGCCCCCCGACACCTCCCCGCCCAGTCACCAACACAGCAGAGAGAAAGGGGAATGACAGGGAGAAGGCAGGGCGTCTTCCCGGGCTGGAGACACAGGCGGGTCAGGCACGACAGGGCTGGGGCCCGCGCGCAAGGGCAGGGCCTGGAGACACCCACAAAGGGAGGAGGGGGCGTGGCTGCCACCATAGTGGAAAAGGAGCTTTGAGGAGTTCTGGGGGTCTGCAGCTGGGAGTGGCCCTGGGACATTGAGCCGTGGGTCACGCCGGCCATGGACAAGGGAAGCGGGCAGCCTCGGCTCACCTCTGGAGGGGGCGGGGAGAGCAGAAGGGGGTCCCTTGAGGCACTAGGGGTCAGGCCGAGGTAGCCGGAGGCCCCCTGCATTGGCTGCTGGCCACTCTCTGTCCTCCTGTGGGAGGCCTCACCCACAGCCCGTCCTTGCACGCCAGGCCCAAAGCCCAAGGCCGGGCGGATGGAAAGTGAGGCTCACGGAATAGCTCCCACGGCCCAGGTGCTGGAGGCCGGGCTCGGCACCTGCCCTCGCTGGGGTGTGTTCCCAGGACAGAGGTGCCACAGAGCCAGGCTTTGGTGAGGTCTGTCTCTGCTGGGCCCACGCTCGCACGGCGGCTCCTCCCTGCCTCGCGGCTGGGGAGCACCTGCTGCTGCCCACCCATCCTCCCTGCCCATTTTCAGCTGGAACTTCTGGAACATTCTGTGAGCCAGAGCCTGGTGTCTCTGGGTCCCAGGCACTGGGCTGGGCCTCCTGTTCCCTGGCTTCCTTGTCACCAGCTGCTGGGGGAAGCTGCAGCCCTGTGTCAACTCTAAGTCACAGCACCAGGTCCCATTAGTGGCGGGGGGCACCAGGACAGTGGCGAGGCTGGCTCAACCGTCTCTTCTCTTGAAACCCTGAGGCAGAGGTAGAGGCAGGAGGGGTCGGAGGGAGGGAGAGAGGCTTGGGGAGGAGGTGGGGTCAGTGTGGAGGGCAGCGGCTGTGGGGTGGGTAGGTGTATTACTCAGTGTCCCACAGAGGGACAAAACCAATGGGATATGCACACAGGTACAAGGAAGCGACACACGAGGGTCACTGGCTCATGATAGCAGATGGTGAGGCTTAAAACAGACGGCTGGCAGGCTGGAGACCCTCGGATGCAGGAAGCAGGGCTCAGCCCAAGCCTAATCCCAAGGAGAGCCCAGGGTGTCCCTCCCAGTTCAAGGTTGACAGCCCGAGGAGCCAGGCGGGGGACACCCAAGGCGGCGGCGGCAGCTGGGGGGTGGCATGTCCCAGCTCTCATGGTTGGGGGACCAATTTCTCTCTCCAGGCCCCCAGTGGACTCTCGGCTCCTCCCATGCGGCTGAGTTTGGCTCCTCCCACCAAGTGGTCTCATTTGGAAACAGTTTCCCATCGCCTTGGTCTCTTTTGCGCAATCAGCGGACTCTGTCTCGCCACCTCCATGGGGTTCACTCTTCATTTATTTATTTACTTTTTTTGTATGTTTCAAACAATATAAATTTGTTTTCCATCACCAGCGACACATTTCCCATTTATACATGCTAATGATGGGCCAATGAACACTAAGGAGTTTAAAAGCACATGCTGGGGCCGGCACTGTGGGGTAGTGGGTAAAGCCTCCACCTGCAGTGCCAGCACCCCACATGAGCACTGGTTCGAGTCCCAGCTGCTCCACTTCCAATCCAGCTCTCTGCTATGGCCTGTGAAGGCAGTAGAAGATGGCCCAAGTCCTTGGGCCCCTGCACCAGCATGGGAGACCTGGAAGAAGCTCCTGGCTCCTGGCTTCGGATTGATGCAGCTCTGACCATTGCGGCCAACTGGGGAGTGAACCAGAGGATGGAAGACCCCCCCCCCCATAACTCTGACTTTCAAATAAATAAATAAATATTTTTTAAAAAGGCACATGCTGCAAACTTTATTATGCTATCTATAATTAGATAAATGCTTCACATCAACATAGAAACATTATTAGTTATCTAATTTTTTTTCAAGTTTGCTCATACACATTAAGCTTCTTTGAGCCCTGTGTGTTAGCAACCACAAATCAGAGGGAACATGCTATTTGTCTTTTTGGGGTCTGGCTTATTTCACTTGAGGAGGGAGGAGCTGGTGCAGGCTGGGCTCTGCAGAAGCTTCTAGATGAAACCCAAGAGCGGCAAGAAAGATCTAGAGAAGCAGGGGGGAGATGGCCCCTCCTGGGGAGCGGGTCCCCCTCTTCCTCACTGTCTTTCTTCAAGCTCCCCGGGCAGAGACTTCTTCCCTTTCCCTGAGGGATCTCCTGAGTCCTTGGGGCTCACATCCTGGCCGCTTGCACCTGCCTGCACGCTTCCAGCTACACGGGACCTCACAGCCCCGCCAACTCACCGCCCAGCCTTGAGCACTCTCTCCTTTGGCTCCCCCAGCTCGGGCCTTCCCAGGGCAGGGGACCCTACGGAGTCCCAGCAGCCTGACCCCAGTGGGTCAGTTCTCAAGACACCAGCCCTTGGAGGGATGCTCTCCCCAAGTTCAAGTTTCCGCCTGTTTCTTGTCTGCTCCATTCCAACGTGGACCCTGGCTGGGACTGGTGGGAGGGGGCCACCAGGCCGGCAATGACCGGAAGTGAAGCCAAGGACATACGACAGGCATTCCAGGGGTGCACATAACCTAGAGACTTGGCTGGGGGTGTGCCCTCCATTTGAGTGCTTTTAGAATCCAGCCAAGTCAAAGGGGGAGGGGGGAAAAAAAATCTTCTGGTTGCCATGGAAACCCTGAGACAAATACACACGGTGGGTGACTCATACCCTCCACAGGCCCTGGGGTGGACAGGGCGAGGGTGGGTGGTGGGGAGATTCCTGTCCGACTTCTTCTTCCCAGCAGACAAAGCGAGCAGCAGGGAAGGGGCCCCGTGCAGGCTGAGGCAGGTTGGGAAGACAAGGTTGGTGGAGGTGTTGCACCTTTCGAAGCCAGAGAGCCTGCATGTCCGGGGCAGACAGGTCCAGCCCAGCCCTGGTGCTCCCTGGGTGGCCAGGGGGTAATGGAGAGCCAGCTTCCTGGCTCGGTGGGAGGCAGCAGGACCACCGCCCTTGGGGGTCCTTTATGGCCTCTGAGGAAAGAGATGCTCTCTGAAAAAGTTCCGTCGTTGGGGTGGGCGTTTGGCACAGGGGTTAAGACGCCGCTGGGGACACCTGCATCCCATGTCAGAGTGCCCGGGTTCGAGTCCCAGCTCCACTTATGATTCCAGCTTTGTGCACCCCGGGAGGCAGCAGGTGATGGCTCAAGGACCTGAGTCCCTGCCACCCATGTGGGAGAACCGGATTCAGATCCCGGCTCCTGACTTCAGCCTGGTCCTTTCCAAACCATTGCTGGCGTTTGAGAACTGAGCTGGGGGGTAGACGATCTCTGTCTCTGTCTCTCTCCATGTGTCAAATGGATCAAAATAAAGAAAAATGGAGAAAAGAAAAAATCCACTCCTTTACACACAATAGAAAATCATTCACAGGGAGAAAATTACCCGCAGGTGGAGGAAGCACGAGAAACATGACAGGGGGCTGCGTGGGGCGTGACGCCGTCAGGGAGGGCGCTGGGGAGGGTGCTAGGCTCTGGCCCCAGGTTAGGCAGGGCTGTGACCTTCGGCAGGTTCACTACCCGCACCTGCTCCCTTGTCTGCAAGAGCGAGGCTAGTAAGGCTATCAACCGCGGTGGGAACAAGGGCAGTGGTAACAATCGCTGGCTCCACGCGCCGCTGTGGTCGAGATATGAAGTGGCAGGCTCACATAAGAGCCCAGCCAATGTCAGCTGTTACAGCTGTTACCTACACTGGGAGCTACCCAGGAAATGGTGAGTAATTTTTAGGGGTTGGCTGGGGTGGGGGAGGGTGGGGGGTGTCCTGGGGATCTAGGGATCAGCTTCCAAGCGGCGAGGATGCTCATCTCCTATCCTCAGCACACGGTGTATTTTAGTCCATGTCTCTGAGGCTCAGACCCCATAACTGGCACTCCCGCTCGTACCTCTCCCTGAATCCCACCTCGTGGACTCTGCTAATGTGCTCATGCTGCTGAGTCCTTGGCTCTGTCCTCCAGGGAGCTGGGAAAGGCTGGCAGGCTGGCCAGCGACCAAATTGCCCCTGGCATCTCCGAGGGCCGGGTGTGCCAGCAGCTGCGGCCAACACACAGGAGCAGGCAGGCCGGGCTGGGGCCACGCGCCAGCTCGGGAACTACACAAGAGCTCCACGGCCCTGTAATTGGCCATCCAGGGTGGGTGTCTAGAAACTTGGAAGGGAGCCAGGGCGGGCGAGAGAAGGCATCTGAGGGAGCAGAGGGGCAGGAGAGGCCGAGGGACCCCTGGTCCTCGCCCCGCAGTCCCTGCAGATCCGGAGGGAGAAGGAGGGGGAAGCCCATCTGCTGGTACCACATAGGGCTGAGAGGGAGCGGGAGGGTGACACGTGGTGTGCTGAGGGTCTGAACCAGCTGACTTGAGAGGCACGTGCAAACAGATGGCCTTAGGGTGGCGTGAAGATGATAAGTGTTCAAGAGAAATCATGCTTTGAATTCTGCCTTTTGTCCTTTCCCCAGGAGGTAAGGTCCGGGAGCTCTGGTCAGCCGGGCAACTACAAGGGCCAACAACCCCCCATCTGGGGTGCCCTGTATTGCTAAACAACCCTGGCCCACCTTGCCCTGTGTTGCTAGACAACCCTCCAGCCCATGGTGTGGTATGTTGCTAGGCAACCCCCAGCCCACTTGTGTACTGTGTTGCTAAACAACCCCCAGCCCATGGTGTGGTATGTTGCTAGGCAACCCCCAGCCCACGGTGTGCTGTGTTACTAGGCCAGGTGCTGAGTGTCAGGTGGACTCGATGCATTTCAATAATCTCAATTGCTGATGCATGTGTTGAGTGTTATCCCATGGTGCCCAGGCAGAAGACCATGTGTATAATACACACACATATATATTTTTACTTATGTACATAAGTGAATTATAAGTCTTATTAATACATTGGCTATATAGTCCATAATTTACAAACAGTAAATCTGTAATACTCTACTATAAACTCTAGAAAGCAAAATGATTCTCACAAAATGTTTTCAAATGTTTTTGCCAAACTCTTTTTAAAATGTTTAGTTCTTCGGCCGGCGCCGTGGCTCAACAGGCTAATCCTCCGCCTTGTGGCACCGGCACACCGGGTTCTAGTCCCTGTCGGGGCGCCGGATTCTGTCCCGGCTGCTCCTCTTTCAGTTCAGCTCTCTGCTATGGCCCGGGAGTGCAGTGGAGGATGGCCCAAGTCCTTGGGCCCTGCACCCGCATGGGAGACCAGGAGAAGCACCTGGCTCCTGCCTTCGGATCAGCGTGGTGCACCGGCCGCAGCACGCTGGCAGAAGTGGCCATTGGGGGGTGAACCAACGGCAAAGGAAGACCTTTCTCTCTGTCTCTCTCTCTCTCTCACTATCCACTCTGCCTGTAAAAATAAAAAAATTTAAAAAAATAAAAATAAATGTTTAGTTCTTTACTTGCTTGATAGATATAGGGACAGAGAGAAAAGAAAAGGCCGACTCACTCCCCCAAATGGCCACAACAGCCACGTCTGAGCCAGCCCCAAACCAGGAGCCAGGAGCTCCATCTGGACCTCTGGCGTGGGGGCAGGGGCCCAAACGCTGGGCCATCTTCTGCTACCTGCTCAGGCACACTAGCAGGGAGCTGGGTCCGAAGTGGAACAGGGGGCCGGCGCGTGGCCTAGTGGGTAAAGCTGCCATGTCACCATTCTCTATGGGCACCAGTTTGAGTCCCAGCTGCTCCACTCCCAATTCAACACCCTGCTAATGGGAAAGCAGTGGAGGATGGCCCAAGTCCTTAGGCTACTGCACCTGCATGGGAGACCTTGAAGAAGTTCCTGGCTTCTGGCTTTGGATCTACTCAGCTCCAGCCATTGCAGCCATCTGGGGAGTGAACCAGCAAATGGAGGATTTCGCTTGCTCTCTCTCTCTCTCTCTAACTCTGCCTTTCAAATAAATAAATAAATATTTATTTAAAAAAAAGCTTCTAGTAGCCACATTAAAAAAAGTAAATCAACTGTAATATACTACACTTGGTCTAATATGTAAAAAGTGGTCCCATTTCACTTTTAAATATCTATTTCATATTTCTCTCTTCCAGACTGAGTCTTGAAAATCCAGCGTGTGTTTTACATTTCCAGCATTTACATATGGACCTGCTGTGTCTTAAGGGCTCCGTTAGCCACGTGGGCTGGAGGCGGCTATGTTGCAGCTGTAGCTCTTGACAGTCAGGACAGCGACATGAGCTGATCCGCAGCACTGGCCAACTCCCATGGTGTAAATGCTCCCACAATGGCAATTTCCAGCCACCAGCACGACGCTCCTGATGCCAGCATCAGAAAGAGATGCGCAATGACACGCCTCCCATCACTGTCCCATGTCATGGATCTGGGGATAGACACAGCCTCAGGAACTGGAGAATGGCAGAATTACAGAGTGTCCTGTCACAGGCATTTTTTTCCCCAGCAAGTGTTAGCTGGTTTAGTAACCGGCTCATAGAATTATTGGGAACGTGCCAAGGTTTTCTGTGAGCCCACTGAGCTTTATGGATTACCAAGGGCCGGGTGTGTGTGTGGGGGTCTTCCCATGGGACCCAGTGAAGCACCAGTGTCCCTACCAGCCTCCACGCCTCCACGTGAAAGGGTGGCTTTGTGTGGGAAGCAGCTTTTGAGCTGGGCTTTGCAAAGTGGCTTCCCCGGGGCTGACGTGGTGGAATGCAGGGCTTCTGAGGAACCACGAAGGCCAAGGGGGAGGGACATGAAGGAAAGTTTCTGGGGAGGAAAGGAAGAAAAGGAGAAGCTTGGTGTGACTGGAGGGAGGAAACAGGAGGGAAAGAGCAGGTGCCGAGTGGTCAGGCTGGCAATGACCGTGGACTGTGTCTAGCGATCCGCCAAGCCAGGGTCCTAATGTACAGATGGGGTCCAAGAGTCTGTGGCACAGGCCAGGGTCACCAGCCAGAAGTGGCGGCCACACTCCTCCTTTGGTGAGGCAAAGTTGGTGGGGGAGTGGAGGGAGACGTATGAGCGTCTCCCGGTCTGATGCCTCAAGCTTGGCATCTGAAGATACACAAGCAGGCCAGAGGTAGCGAGGGCCCTCAGGGCCTCCGAGAAGCTGGGGACCCTGTGTGGGACCAGCAGTTAGGGACTGGGGGGGAGGGGACAGGTGAGCCTGAGATCAGCAGGTGGACTGGGCAGGGACTGCCACAGATGGCCAAGGCCAAGCAAGGGGCCCAGGAACTGGGATGGGGGAGGAGGACAACAGGTGCATGGAGGGGAGGAGCTTTTCAGCAATCCACCCCCCACACCCCCCTGGCCCATAGTCCTGCCAGGGCTCAGGTACAGAGGGTTCTAGCATCCAGGGGCTACCTGTCCTGGAATGGGGACTGCTCAGCCACCCAGCACCCCCTCCCCAGCACACACCTGGGCCCAGCCTCCTGCAGCCCTGGGATGCTTGCTGTATCCATTCAGCTGTCACATCCTGGGGACTGTCACTCGACTTCCTGGGTGCTCATTTGTGGTCTCCAGACCCTTGGCGGAGTAACTACAGAAATACGCTCTGCACCTCCCATGGCGTGGGGTCAGGTGCACCTGTCCGTCCAGGTGTGCCGCAGCCCAGCCCTTCCCTAAGTGCTGCCCCTGGGGGCTCCTTGTTTGCTGGGAGGACAGCCTGGGGTCCACACCAGGGGGAGAGGGCCGGGCCAGGACCTGGGGCGGGTGGCTGCTCCTGTCCCCAGGCCCCTGGCAGGTGAGCTGGGAAGAGGGCTCAGGGAGGGGCGGAGGGGAGCACAGGGCTCTGTGCTATACAGGGCGCCTGCCTGTTCTACAGTCGTGATGTGATTTTCATGGATATTAGGACAACCATAAGCAACAACCCTTCCTTATACATATTCGAGGTAAGCACGTTAGCCAGTTTAAAGAGCCAACACCAAAGAAAGTTCCGGTCTGGTGGTTTGTGACACAGGCATTTGAACGGCTACAGTCTGGGGACTCTTTCAGGCCAGCTGTCCAGGCCGGGTCTGCACAGCTCTGAGGGCTATGAGCGCACATTGCTCTCCCCAGAGTCTGTGTCCCTGGAGCCGGGCACAGGGCACTGAGAAACGACCCCTGATAGGGAAAGATTTGCCTCAGTGAAAGAGACACAAGATCCTCTTCTGTGTAGCTCTGAGAGCTGAGCTGCACCGTGGCTGAGGAGGTGAGAGGGAGGCAGAACTTGCACCTAGGCTGCGTCTACTCAGGCTCTGAAGGCGCCCTCCCTGCCTCTCCCAGCCTGCGTGGCAAGGTGAAGCCGGGGCGGAGCTGGAACCTCTGTGCTCCCAGAGAGAGGCTGAGGTCTGCGGGCAGGGAGCTCAGGGGGCCGCTGTCACTCAAGGGCCCAGCCACACGCCTGTGCTGGGAGACGCTCACCTTCCACGGAGCCAGGTGGAAGGGGCCCCTTCCCGTGGCCCTCCGGGACTTCTGGGTGCTGCAGACCCTGACTTGGTGCCGGAGGCTTGGAACAGCGGCCTGCCCGGCTGATGCACGAGGGGACCCCAGTTTGGTGATCGGAAGCCCGTGCATGGGTGTTAGGCTGCAAACCCACGCTCTCGCTCACCCCGCCCCTTCTGCCTTCACGGGGCGGAGCTGCCCCTCAGCCTCAGCAGTGAGCAGCCCCCAGCAGGCTGTGGGAACTCTCCCGAGGGAGTAGGGTGAAGTGGAGGGCGGATCGCCCGAGCAGCCCAAAGCTATGTATTATCACATCAGGGACTGTGTCTGCAGCCTGTGCTCCAGCTGAGGTCATGGCCAGATTAATGTGTCACCAAGGCCGGCAGGGGAGCCTCTGTCGGGCTCCTCACTCAAAGGGTGCTCTCTGTCCTCTGCCAACCAGGAAGGCCACGGGGCCCAGGGAAGCTGGGTGGGGCCCATTCCTTTGGGGCTGAGCCCCCTGGGAGTGTGTGGGGGACAACCCCCCAAGGACCGGACCACTCGGGCAGGGCGTGTCTGCATTAGTACCCCAGGCCGACAGACCACCTCCCCTCTTGGCAGGTGGCCACCTCCCAGCCAGGAAGGAGCTCCAAGGGTGCCTCTGAGACCCAGCCCCTGGGTTGCAAAGGCAGGACCCAGTGTCCTGGTCTGTCCTTTATCAAAAGACTTGAGAAGGTTGCACAGCTGGCCCCCAAAGGCCCTAATCATGGGGCTCAAGACCTCAGGGGGTCACATGTCAGGACGGACACATGCTGCCCAAACTGGACCCTTCTCTGCCTTTCCTGGCCTCCCAAGCTATAGCTGTAGAGGGCAGCAGGTGACAGGGGAGGATGCACAGGGCAGCAATGGAAGTCAGTCCATCGGCTGGGACATTGAGAGGCACGTCCCCTCCAATAGCCAGGAGAGGCCTGGCAAGGTGGGGTGCTCTTTACCCTGCGTGCTGGTCCCACCCACCCCAAGAGGCAAGAGCCAGGGTGCAGCAGGCCTGGGCTTGGCGGCTTCATCCCATCCAAGGTAGCTGAGAGGTTAAGACACCTGTCGAGATGCCCGCCGTGGACGCCTGGGCTCTGTCCCCAGCTCTGACTCCAACTTCCCACCAAGGCAGCCCTTGGGAGGCAGTGGGATGGCTCAAGGATTGGGCCCCTGCACCCATGTGGGAGACCCAGAAGAAGCTCTTGGCTCCTGGCTTCGGATCAGTGCAGCTCCGGCTGTTGCAGCCATCTGGGGAGTGAAGCAGCGGATAGAAGACCTCTCTCTCTGCCTCTCTGTAACTGCCTTTCAAACGAATAAATAAATCTTTAAAAAAAAGAAAAAAAAAGAAGAGGAGCACCAAGTCCTTGGGCCCCTGCACCCACATGGGAGACCTGAATGAAGCTCCTGGCTCCTGGCTTCGGCCTGACCCAGTCCTGGCTGTTGTGGCCATCTGGGGAGTGAACCAGCAGATGGAAGACCTCTCTTTCTCTCTCTGTCTCTCCTTCTCTTTCTGTAACTCTGACCTGCAAAAAACAAATAATCTTAAACAACAGTTTAAAAGTCAGCTGATTAGCAACCTTAATTCCATCTGCTGCCTTAAATCCCTCTGCCATGGAGCACAGCGTATTCATGGCTTCTGGGGATTGGGGCATGGGCGTCTTTGAGCACCTATGCTGCTGCCAATAGACAGGAGAGATGGTGAGGAATGGAGCCCAGGGAAGGAGGAGCTGAGAATAAGGCTGACAGGGAGCTCCTGTGTGTGTGTGTGTGTGTGTGGTTAAAGGTATATTTATTTAATTGGCAAGCACAGTGAGAGAGAGAAAGAAACACAGAGATAGACAGATCTTTCAGCTCCTGGTTCACTCCTCAAATGGCCCCAAGGGCCAGGGCTAGGTCAAGTCAAAACCAGGAGCCAGGAGCTTCTTCCAGTCTCCCATGCAGGTGCAGGGGCCCAAGCACTTGGGCCATCTTCTACTGCTTTCCCAGGCCACAGCAGAGAGCTGGATTGGAAGTGGAGCAGTTGGGACTCGAACACTGGCCCTCCTATGGGATGCCGGCATTGCAGTTGGAGGCCCTACCCTCTGTGCCATGCCTCCAGCTCCCCGCTGTGCCACACCGCTGGGGCTGGCAGGGGGGGGGGCGGCACTAGATACGCCGCCAGCCCTCTGCTGTGTGTTCCTGAGCAAAGGGGCAGTTCCACTTCCTCGAGGGCCCTGGGGCCAACCTGGCTTCCCAGGGTGGGTGTGAGCTCATTTTCCAGCTCCGAACAATGGAGCCCCATTCTGGCTGAGGTCTAGCCGGCCACAGCGTGTTCTTGTTGTCTGCAGAGGGCCTGGTGTGTGCCAACCTGCAGGCGGCCGTGGCTGACGCCAGAGTGAGGGGGCCCAGCCCGCAGGGGTGCCCAGGGCAGCTGGAGGCTGGAGGCTGCCTCCCAAGGCTGCAGAGGTCATGGCTGGCAGGCAGCAAGAGGCTGCTCAGCACCACCCTGGCTGGACACAGAGGCTGCCCCTTCTAGGACGGCCTGGCGGGGGAGGAGGCGGACTCTGAGCACCAGCGGTACGGGGAGGGCGGGTGGCTGGGAGGGGGGAGGCAGGGCGGTGGGGCGGGGGCGGGTCATCCTGAATGGAGCCTTTGTTCCCCCATTGGCACAGCTCTTGCCTGGGAAAGCTGCCCGGCGAGTGCTGAGCGCTGGGCAGCTCCATCTCGTGGGGGCGTCGTGGTGCTGATGTCCCCAGCAGTGTTGTAGGCAGAAGGACCTCCCAGCCCGGATCTGCAAGGCGATCTGACCTCGGGGTGGAGGGACAAGGCAGGCATTCTGTGCAGAGTGCAAAGCTAGGAGATGAGCAGCTATGGTTCATCCAAGGGCTTCCCGAGGAGTTAGAGGTCAAGGTTCTTACAGACTGAAATCGGGGCTGAGAGGGCCGTGCAGCTTGTGTCCACAGTCCTGGTTGGTCAGTGGCGCTCGTGGCCTGGTTTTGATTGGTCGGTGATGCCGTGCTCTTTAGGGAATTTTTATGACAGCCAGGTGGGCTGCGGGGTGGAGTCCCATGGAGGTGGTAGCTACCTCTTGCCCCAGACCTGGAATTTGCCCCCCCTCCCCACATACAAACCCCTCCAGACAATGTTGGCCACCAGGGTTTTCTGTGTTGGAGAAGCAAATGAGGTCTTGAGCCCCGTGATTAGAGCCTTGTGGGGCCAGCTGTGCAACCCTCCAAGTCTTTTGATAAAGGACAGACCAGGACACTGGGTCCTGCCTTTGCATCCCAGGGGCTGGGTGTCAGAGGCACCCTCGGAACTCCTTCCTGGCTGGGAGGTGGCCGCCTGCCGAGAGGGGAGGTGGTGTGGTGGGGGTGCCCCGGACTGGCTTGCAGGGGTGACCCGGGCATCTACCTGAAGGAGTTTGGGGTCTGTACTGCTGATGGGAGTTATGGGGCGTACTGAATATCCCCAAGCCCCCCCACTGGCACCACTGCTGTGGGAGGGATTAAGGGCACACTAGAGGAGAAGGAGCCAAAGCTGGGGTTAAACTCTAGCTGTGACATGTCTGAGAGCTGTGTAGTCAGCCCCATGGCCCTCTGGACTGCCCCAGGAGACATCTGGACCAGGGTCTGACCATGTCAAAGGTCACGGACCCAACTGGAGAGCCCCCTGGGGATCTGAACTTGGGCGAGGGGGTGGCGTGTGAGTTCTCACTGCGAGTGGCAGTCCGTGGCAGGTGGGAAGAGGGGCTGGGCAGAGAGCGGGGTCCGTCATCCATTTCTCTTCCCACATATTGTGGGTGGTCCCAGACCATGGGCCACGTGGGGACCCAGCATGGGCCAAAGCCACATGGGAATCACACTGCAGGCGCTAACTCTGCTCAGAGGCCAACTCCCGTGGGAAGACTCAGGCCAGCCCCTGGAGCACCCGGGGCTCTGGATAGCAGGGACACCAGCATCGGGGATGACAATCCCAGTCCACCCCCTCTCCCCGATCCATCCACGCAGGCCACGGCTCAGGCGCAGTGGAGAGCACACTAGGACACGGTCCTGTGACCTTGCTCTGGGGCTGCACGGAAGCCATCACCGTGGGGACTGAATTTTTCTGCAGCTGAGTCCAGCAGGACGCCCTGACCCAGGCTTGTCATGGCTGTCACTGGTCAAGCCGTGTGGGGTTGCCCAGAGTGGGGTGGGGACGATGCCCAGACTCCGGGAATGAGGGAGGAAATGTGGGATGATACAGAGACACATGACCAAAGCCCAGAAGTCCCCAGGGCTCAGCATTGCAGCTGCTGAAAACTCACACACTGAGCAAAGACAGGGTTCCGTGATGGGATAGGTTGTTCTCTCTGTCGCTCCGGGGCCGTGTCTCCCACGGGAAAACCTCCGCCTGCTTTCAATAACCCTTGACAGCGAACGTTGTTCCAAGCAGACAGAGGGCAAGGTCAAGGGCAGAAAAGCAGGCGGACGGAATGCAGACACACAGGGTGTGCCTTGGGGACTTGTCCTCGCCCAGGTGTGCTTCCTGGTCATGGCCCTGCGAGAGATGCTGTCGCCAGCTGCCATGCTGTGGTCTAGTCCTTATCCTGTTATCACTGTCCTGACCTCTGTGTGGCTGGAGAGTGCCCACAGCCAAAGGGAAGCACCTTGCCTTGGCCCCAGCCTCTCAGGACAAGGAAGCTGGGAGCCTAGCACACACTCAGAGGGAGGGCAGCCCCACTGGTGCCTGACTGTGGCTGCTGTGGCGGGAATAGAGAGGAGTGGGTACATGGGATAGCTCCCTCCCACGCCTCCTGCCATAGGGCACAGGCGCCTCTCTGCCTGTCCACGACCCAGCAGCTCGTACCCAAAAGCACAGGCCAAGAAGACAGCAAAGGGCCGTGTGCCCATGGTCGTGTGTTGAGACACACAGAGGTAGAGCTGCAGGGCAGTGCCCGGCCACTGTTAGTCCCGTAGAGGTGTTTGCTTAAAGCAAAAAACCACCCCGTAATCTGCGAGCAAGGAGTGGGGGGGATTTTGCTGCACCAGGCGATCCCAATTCAGTCCCTCTGACTAAGGGAAGTATTTGTTGATTTCCAGCCTTGTGGTTTCAACCACCCCAGGGGGGATTTTCAGAGGCTTTGGCATGCCATTAGCAAAACACCTTAAGAGAAGGGCAGAACATTCCAGAGACCTGCAGGGGCCTGTTGGAGACAGGCTGTGCTCTGCTCTTCTGCTCCAGCTCCATGAGTGCCTGATCGATCGGAGGGCTTGGGGGGAGGGACGGGGTGGGGAGAGGATGGGGGGGGGGCTGGCCCCGCCCTTCCTGCTCAACCTCAGCCAGCCCCAAACTACAGTTTCCAGCTCGCATGCCCACCGCTCCTCGGTGAGCCCCAGACCCCTTTCGCTCTGTTTGTGACCCATGGCGGGAATGTGCACGCAGCAAGACACCAGGCAACATGTCCGGGGGGGGGGGGGCAAGAACAACTCAGGGGCTGGATCAGGACCTGGCCTTGGTCCAGAGTGGGCCCACGAGCTTCTGTGCCAGGCTGGTGATCCACAGGCGGTTGCAGGAAAACCCAGCTCCCACAGTCAAGTCCTCCTTGTCACCACGGCTGCAAGAATGGCCCAGGGTGGTGCTGGCTGTGGGGGTCTGGACAGATAGTCCCCGAGACACTGGAGGTGGGCACCCAGCATCACAAGGCAGCTCGGCCAGACCCGGCTGCAGAGGGAGGCGGGGTTGCAGCCAGCTGGCTCCCTGGGTCCCCTCCATCCCTGCTGAGATCAAAGCAGGGACCCAGAGCTGGGGTGGGAGCAGAATTCCTGCCAGCGGCATTGGGTGGAGGTGGAAGAATTCCTCCCTCGGTTCCTGCCCGAGGCTGGGGCTTTGTGGGAAGCTGTCTGGGGCTGGCCCATCGCTCCATCTGCCCTTCCCTCCCTTTCTGCCAATCTGGCTGCCGGTGTCCGGATGGGGCAGCCAGCCTCAGCCCAATGAATAGGGTGACTCACGCCTCAACTATTGCTCCCCAAATTGTGTGCTGAGCACACAGGGGATGGGAGAGCCACAAAGAGAGGGATGCACAGCTCTCTTTTCTCTCCTGGAGCAGGCGGTCTGGGGGCCGGGGCACAGCACAGGGTGGGCACACCCGTGGGTGGGGAGAGGAATGGCAGCAAGTCCAAGGCACGACCAGGCGGGGAGCTCTGTCCTCAGACGGGTGCCCAGCCGGGAGGGGACAAAGAATGGCTTTGTGGGGTACCGATCGGGAGGCAGAGCACACGGGTAGGGCCCTGGGACTCAGCCAAGACCTGGGGGCGGGGTGGAGGGAGATGACCCTACGTCTGTCAATTCAAGACAGAGGTTTGCTGAACACTGCCAGTGTGCAAAGGCTGGGGCTGAGTGGGGTGAAAGCAGAGTTCCCTAACCTGCAGGAGGGCACCGCCGGGCAGGCTAGAACCGTGCGCAAAACTGTGTTGTACTGCAGACCTGCAGACGGGGCGTGGCTCTGGGGAGCGCGAGTCCCAGGCCTCACCCCTGCCCATGACCCCATGCTGGCCCCTACCTGGTATCTGCGTGAACCACCACCATGGTCCACACTCCCTGCACACCTCTGCCAAGGCAGCCATCAATAACGCCGCCCTGAGCTCCTTGCTGGCTGTGAGGAAAGCAGCGTGGGGAGAAGCAGTGTGGCGAGACCCACCAAGCCTGGGTTTGCTCTCCCCAGGGGTGAGAGGAGGGGCACCCCACAGAAAAACACAGGGAGCTCAGCCTAATCCCCTTTTTCCTGCCACAGGGAATTCCAGGCTGGGGGCGGACCCCGCCACACCATGGTGGCCTGGGTGCCTGGCTCCCCATGGGGTGCATCTCCCTGATGGACACCTGCCCTCCCCACCCCCCACCCCCATCTGGTATCTCTGCAGGGGGCTGGGCTACCTGCTTCGGGGGTGGACTTCCACAAAACTTGGGAAGAAGACCCTTGCTTTCCCCAGAGGCAGGAGGGGGACACTCCTCGCCATCACGCCCCCCCACCCTGTACCCCAGCTTCCGGCTCTGAGCTTGGCACACTGTAACCGCTCTCAGACTGGCCAGGAGCATTGCTGTCCTACAAAGGCGTCCCTCACCACGCAGCTGGAGGGGGAGAAGAGAATGTCCCCGTTGAGGGGCTTCCCGGAGGACAGGGGGCACCGGACCCAGGGCCCATGTGTGTCTACAGGGGTGGGCGTGGCTTCTCCTGCCTGTGATCTTTTGGTGGAGTGGGAGAACCCCAGCTAGGAGCCCCTAGACACTCGCTTCAAGCTTGGACCTGTGTGATAGGGAGCTGAGGGAGCCCCCCCCCATGTCTAAGTCCTCAGAACACGCGCATCTGCAACCCAGTGTGAAACTGGTGCGCTCACAAAAATTGTCACTGAAGTCCCAGAAATGTCCCCAGGGAGGGCGCGCGGCAGCCCGACCCCTCACTGCCCCGGCTCCACAGGGCCAATTCTGCCCATTGGTCTGGCTGCCAGGTTTGTCGGCCTGCTGCTTTCCCATCACAGCCCGCAGGGTGAGCCATGGCCCTCGCAGCTCACCCCCTCTGTGTGCAGTGAGCTTCCTGCCACCAACCGCAGGCCCTGGGAGAGTCTGAGCCTGCGCTGGGTCCCGACACCTTCTCACGGGAGAACGGAGCCCTCTGGCTGAGTCAGCCCCTGCTGCACCGCTACCTCCACCAGCTCCAGCCAGGGGCTGGGTGGGCGCAGCCCTCACGGGGTGCACCCCTACCTCTACCAGCTCCAGCCAGGGGCCAGGTGGGCGCAGCCCTCACAGGGTCTCAACACCGTGCCTGCTAGAGACTCCTGCTGCTGCTTTGATGGGGGGAGGCCAAGAGGAGGCTGCACTAGAGATCTGTAGCCACAAAGATGGGGCATGGTGGAGAACAGATACTTCCAGACCTAACCAGAGTACCCTCCCCCTACCTGGTGCTCAGCACCCCCCCCCCCGCTAGCTCTGCAGGGGGACCCCAGGAGATCCCCTGGGGAAAGCAGCTAGCAGGCAGTTAGGCCAGCTGCTCGCGCGCACACCCCCCCCCCCCCCCCCGACTCAACATTCTGTTCCACGCTCTGGGCCTGAGGGCGGCTTTGGGCTTGGAGCTTAGAGACACAGCTTAGCCGTTTCCCGCTGCTCAGGCTGGCGTGGCTGGCCGTGCCGTTATGACAAGCCGGCAGGTTCCCGACATGTTACTGATGAGATTAGAAGCTCCCGCAGGTATGTGTTTTGGCGCCTTGAGCCTGTAGCAACAGCTCCGATGACTCACTTCTGCCTTAGTGGAATAACTGAGAGAGCTCCCTGGAGCTGCTGGGGTGGGGGTGGGGGCCCCCGCAGAGAGCCTTGGCAGCGGAGGGGGGACACGGGGTCCTTACAGCTGCCCAGCCCCCACAGAGGCCTGCCCAGGCCAGGGAGCAAAGAATGATCAAGGCACAGGGTTAGGAGGAGCCAGCAAAGTGGTGCACAGCGGGGACCGAAAGTCTCCAGCGGTCTTTGTTCCGGAGCTAGGGGCTCTGGGGAAGCTTCCAGGCTGCAGGCTTGCAGGCCAGTGCGCCCAGGTGGCTCCGGGTGAGGCCTCCCCAAGAGCGAAAGGCACAGAAAGGAAGAGAACTCCATTTCTGTCTCTGGTGCTGACAAGCCACCTCTTGCACAGAGAAGGTAGCAAGCAGGTGGGGGTTCGCCGTGTCCCCCACGCAGGGGCAGCTGCCCCTAAGCTGGCAGGGGCAGCCTGCGCCGTGCTGGGGTGCTGCACACTCTCCCGGGTCTTGGAAAGCCCCCTGGGGCCCCGGCCACGGCCAAGTGCTCCCTTCCTTTCTGGCCTCTGTCTGGGACTGCTCACAGCCCAGCCCCCACGGTGGAGCGGCGGCCAGGAGATCAGCGCTGCAAGGCAGGGTTACTTCTCTCCGAGCAGCGCCTGCCAGGGGAGTCTGCACCCCGCACCCCATGAGCAGGTGTGACGGGTGAGCTCACAGCTGCCCCCCAGGCATGCCCAGCCCACTGCATCGCTCACACCTGGAAAGCTCCCCGCCCAGCCCAGTTTAGAGGGGGATAAAAGGGGGAGCTGCACCTCCTGGGGTAGCAGAGCCGCCCACCGCATCCCTCCGAGCTCCGTTCTGTTCTCTCGGGCACCTCCGGACCCGCTAGCGCCTGGCCCTCGTGCCCGCCCGAACCCAGCCGTCATGTCTCGCCAGTCTAGTGTCTCTTTCCGCAGCGGAGGCAGCCGCTCCTTCAGCGCCGCCTCCGCCATCACCCCGTCGGTCTCTCGCACCAGCTTCAGCTCTGTGTCGCGGTCCAGGGGCGGCGGGGGCAGCCGGGTCAGCCTTGGGGGAGCTTATGGAGGGGGTGGCTTTGGCAGCCGGAGCCTCTACAATCTGGGAGGCTCCAGGAAGATTTCTATCAGCACCAGCGGTGGCGGCTTCAGGAACCAATTTGGTGTTGGCGCTGGAGGCGGCTATGGCTTCGGAGGTGGAGCCGGCAGTGGATTTGGTTTCGGCGCGGGCATGGGGGGCGGCTTGGGGCTCGGCGCTGGAGCTGGTTTTGGCGGCGGCTACGGGGGCGCCGGCTTCCCCGTGTGCCCCCCTGGAGGCATCCAAGAGGTCACGGTCAACCAGAGCCTCCTGACGCCCCTCAACCTGCAAATCGACCCCACCATCCAGCGCGTGAGGACGGAGGAGCGCGAGCAGATCAAGACCCTCAACAACAAGTTCGCCTCCTTCATTGACAAGGTGAGCCGGAACCTTCGGCAAATGCCGGACTCAGAGCGGGAGGGGAGTTTGGTTTTGGCTCTGTGCAAATCTGATGGCAGGTGCGGGATTCCTCTTGTTCCCCCATCCTGGGTGGGAAGGGGCTTGGCAGATGGGGTCTTATTGCTTGCCCTGGGGCTCCTCGGCTCCTGCAGGAGAGACATGAACTCTGTGCTCACACATCGGGGCTGATGGCCCAGGAAGGCCACAGGTTCCAGGCAGCAGCAGTGCCTGGGCCTTTGCAGCTTCCCCTACTCAAGCCAGCCATGCCTGGTGCTGGCTGTGCCCTGAGAGTGGGAGGCTGGGTGCTTCACTTGAGATCTCTCCAAACCTCCCCATCCCACCATGCGCAGGGCCATACAGAGCCCCCAGGAAAGGTTTAGGGGGAAGTATGATATGCGAGGAATGGAAGTCACAGCAAAGCCACGTTTCTCCATCTTCCCACTCGGCTCCCGCAGGTGCGCTTCTTGGAGCAGCAGAACAAGGTCCTGGACACCAAGTGGACGCTGCTGCAGGAGCAGGGCACCAAGACCGTGAGGCAGAGCCTGGAGCCGCTGTTCGAGCAGTACATCAACAACCTCCGGAGGCAGCTGGACAGCATCCTCGGGGAGAGGGGCCGCCTGGACTCGGAGCTCCGGAACATGCAGGACCTGGTGGAGGACTTCAAAAACAAGTGAGTGGGGGGGGGGGGGGGCGTGAGGGTAGACGCTGGGGCCGATGATATCTTCAAGGCGCCTGATGGGTTCCTAACCAGACTTCTACTTCTGCCTTCCCCATGGCAGGAAGTATACACTTTGCAGGGATA
Organism: Lepus europaeus; assembly: GCF_033115175.1. Lineage (NCBI taxonomy): Eukaryota > Metazoa > Chordata > Mammalia > Lagomorpha > Leporidae > Lepus > Lepus europaeus. The sequence continues at coordinate 67,910,529 of NC_084836.1, forward strand.
CCTGCATGTAAAAAAAAAAAATTCCAGTCCAGGGTTAGGAAGTTCCAAGCCCAGGCTCCGCCCCCCTGAAGGCACTTGGCCAGTAGTCCCGCCCCCTGGGCGGGGTGCCGCCTGCTGCCCTGTGCTCCCGCAGGATCATGGCCTCTGGCGCTGGCCTCCAGGTCCCCTCCAAGTACTTGCTGGATTCAGTTCCAAGCAGCAGCTGGTGACACAGCCCAGCTCAGAATGTCTTTAGTCCCGGGAACCAGCAATGGGCTGGCTAGCTTGTTGTTGTTCTGTTGGTTTTCTTAAAAAATAAATAAATAAATAAATAAAGTTCTGGAAGTTGAAGAAAGCCCTTGAGAAACTGATGCGAGAGGGAGCCGGGGTGCCGCCGGGCTGCTTTTGCACGGGATGAGTCTGGTGCAAGCAGTGGCAAGAGCGATACTGGCGGGGCTGTTTGCAGGCCATGGCCTCCGAGTGAGGAGCTGGCCCTGGGGCTGTCACCACCTCAGTCCCCTCCCTCTCTGCCCAGGATATGAGAAGCCCCTTCCAGGTGTCAACGTAGGGCTCCCAGGTGATGTGGTACACTAAGACCCCTCCCCCTGCACCTTGCTCCCCCACAAACTCTTCCCGCCCCTTCTGCCACCAGGTACGAAGATGAAATTAACAAGCGCACGACCGCTGAGAACGAGTTTGTGATGCTGAAGAAGGTGCGTGGGGGTGGGCGGAACCCAGAGCCTGTGGCTGCGCTCTCCTGAGGGTGGGGTTCCTGGAGGTCGGGGGTGGGGTGGGGTGGGACTCCGGGCAGTACCAACTCCCTCTTTCTTTCTCCCAGGACGTGGACGCCGCCTACATGAGCAAGGTGGAGTTGGAAGCCAAGGTGGACGCGTTGATGGACGAGATCAACTTCCTGAAGATGTTCTACGACGCGGTAAGAAGCCCACTTGGTGCTGCACGTGGACCTCATGGCTGTTTTGCCTCGTGTGGGTGTCGCTACCCTGCCCCTCCCACAGGAAAGGGGATTCCGCTGGGTGGGTGTGAGGGAACCAACGTTAACACGGCATCAGCAGCAGCCTCGTGGCAAATCTCCCCACAGGAGCTGTCCCAGATGCAGACCCACGTCTCCGACACATCCGTGGTGCTGTCCATGGACAACAACCGCTCCCTGGACCTGGACAGCATCATCGCCGAGGTCAAGGCCCAGTACGAAGAGATCGCCAACCGCAGCCGAACGGAAGCTGAGTCCTGGTACCAGACCAAGGTGGGTGTGCCAGCAGGTGTCCCCCGAGAGAGAGGGGGACAGACACGTGTCCCAGACTCCAGGGGCTCCTGCAGCTTCTGGAGGCTCCATAAGACGAGTCCTGGGGACAGCTGATGTTACCTGTCCCGTAAGAACCCAGGGAGCTGGAAAGAATCTCAGCCTGAATCCCATGCTAGTGCACCCAGGAGCGCAACGAAGAAATAGCCTCAGAATGCCTGGGCCTGAAACAGCCCAGGCCCTTGATAACTGGCAGGTGCACCGCTGGGTAGCTGCTGTCTGGGGACTTTGCCACACATGCTTCTCACTCGCATATGAACCGAACCTCTCCTCTCTCCCGGCGGCGCCAGTACGAGGAGCTGCAGCAGACTGCCGGCCGGCACGGTGACGACCTGCGCAACACCAAGCACGAGATCTCCGAGATGAACCGCATGATCCAGCGGCTCCGGTCTGAGATCGACAACGTGAAGAAGCAGGTAGGCTGAGGCCGAAAGAGGGTGAGCTCTGGAGACCCGTCTTGTTCTTCCTCTGACACGCACAGACACGCACACACACACGCACATGGAGCAGGAACTGACACCCACGTCCCAGTGTTGCACTTGGAGCGCTCGATGGCTCTGGTTCACCTGCTCCAGCATCTCAGCTCAGCGCTCCCTGTGTCTCACTCTTCCTTCCTTTCCCGCCGCAGTGCGCCAACCTGCAGAACGCCATCGCCGACGCGGAGCAGCGTGGGGAGCTGGCCCTCAAGGACGCCAGGAACAAGCTGGCCGAGCTGGAGGACGCCCTGCAGAAGGCCAAGCAGGACATGGCACGGCTGCTCAGGGAGTACCAGGAGCTCATGAATGTGAAGTTGGCGCTGGACGTGGAGATCGCCACCTACAGGAAGCTGCTGGAGGGCGAGGAGTGCAGGTGGGCGGACCCCGGGAGCCCACCGTGCAGCATCAAGCACACATACGGGTGGCTGCTGAGTTGTGCCCAGTGTCAGCCAGACCCCCGGCACGCAGGCAGCCACAGCCCCTTATCTGGCCCATGCCTCACCAGCCCCCCCACCATGGTGTGGGCGCTGCTTTTTGTTCCTGCTCATGGTTTTCCCCAATCTCAGTATCTATGCCACACCCTTCTCCCTTGTCCTCCCCATGACTCAAATGGGTCTTCCTCCAGGAAGCCTTTCATGATTACTCCAGCTGAGTTAATTCGGCTGCCTTTGGGTTCTCAAACTGCTCTGTTTTCTTCAGTCTTCTGATAGCACCCATTGCCTACTTTCATTTTTTTTTAAAGATTTAGTTATTTGAGAGGCACAGTTACAGACAGAGAGAGGGAGAGACAGACAGTTTTTCCATCTGCTGGTTCACTCCCCAGATGGCTGCAATAGCCAGTGCTGGGGCGATCAGAAGCCAGGAGCCAGGAGATTTTTCCGAGTCTCCCATGTGGATGCAGGGGCCCAAGCACTTGGGCCATCCTCCACTGCTTCTCCAGGCCATAGCAGAGAGCTGGATCAGAAGTGGAGCAGTCGGGTCTCGAACCGGCACCCACATGGGATACCGGCACTGCAGGAGGTGGCTTTACCTGTTACACCACATCGCCAGCCCCACACATTTCTTTTTTCCACCAGCTCTTACTTGTGCTTTCCGTAGACCAGGTGGAGAGCAGCAGGCATTATAATCTTGCTCGGCATTGGGAGCCTGGGCCAAGCCCCTTTTGTTGGAAAGTCCCTCTAGGAGATCTCTCTGCCTCTCACACCAGCAGGTGTTGGGGCCTGTGGGAGGCTCTGAGCGTGGTTCTGAGAGTCATCCACGTGGACCCACGCTGTCTCGGGGGGAGTGGGGAATGGTTGATGAGCTCTTATTTCCATTTTCCCCTTGCAGGCTGAGTGGAGAAGGAGTTGGACCAGTCAACATCTGTAAGTTGCTTTAAACAGAATTCATGGTGGTGACGGAAGCAGGGTGTTTGGTACAAGCCCAGAGTCCCCCTCCTAAAACTGGGCTATTTGCTGCACATGGAAGGAGGCGGTGGAGGGGACAGGACCCCTACTTGGACATGAGCTCTTAAAGGGGGAGGCTGTATGTCCCCCCATCCCGGACCCTGTCCCCACCCAGGTTCTCTTCCTTAAATGACTCAGGTCTTTTGCAAAAGCCCGGGGCTCTAAGGACAGCAGGGTCAGCCAGGTGGCCGTGTGGGATGGGCCTCACTCAGTCCTCTCTCCCTTCTTCCCACAGCTGTCGTCACCAACAGCATCTCCACCGGCTACGGCGGCGGCAGTGGCTACGGCGGCGGCAGCGGCTTCGGCGGCGGCCTGGGTGGAGGCCTAGGCAGTGGGCTGGGTGGAGGCGGCGGTGGCAGCCTGTACTCCAGCAGCAGTGGGGGCGGCCTAGGCAGTGGCCTCAGCATGGGGGGCTCTGGCTTCAGCGCCAGCAGTGGCCGAGGCATGGGCATGAGCTTTGGCAGCAGCGGGGGCAGCAGCTCCAGTGTCAAGTTTGTGTCCACCACATCCTCGTCCCGAAGGAGCTTTAAGAGCTAAAGGGAGCTGCAATCGCAGCCTCCCAGGGCAGCCCCTAGGCCCTGGAGGCCGCCTCTTCCAGGCAGTTCCCATCCGCCAGGTTTCCTGTTTCTCTGGAGAGTAAGCTACACTCAGCCTACTGCAGAACGGCGGTCCGGGCAGGTGCCAGCTCCCAGTCCTCTGCTCCCCTGTGTGTCTGTCCTATATTCTGCTTCACTTGGGCAGGCAGCTTCCTACAGCCTGGCCATCAATGCCCCAAGCACCCAAAGTGTCCCCGTTTCTAAGCCATCACATGCAAACCCCCAGCCCCGTGCCCCAGTGCTGTCCTGGCTCGGATTACCACCAGAATGTGTTCAATAAAATGCTTTTCTAATATAAGCTGCTGTTCAGAATCGATTCTTGCAGATCTGCAACCAGCCTAGAAAACCCAGGGCTGGTGGGCGGGGTGGGGGTGGGTGGGGTTGGGTCCTTGGGTGAGGTGCAGCGGGTATGAGAGGACCTGAGAGGGAGAGGGGCAGTCCTGGGCAGTGCAGAGACCCCATGGTTGGTGATGCCTCTGCCATGGGAGCGTCCATTGTATCACACTGTGCTCAGACGTCATGGCGACTGATGAGTGGGAATGCATTCAAGGCGGGCAAATTTGCAGGTAGAGCATAAACCGACCTGACAGTAACATCTGCAAATCCCAAAAGGTGTAGAAGAGACCGGCCTCGTAATTGTGGGTGCTGATGGGGCACGGTGAGCAGTGTCAGGGATGGAGTAGACCTCGGTTTACCAAAGCAGCCCAGAATTTAACCAAGGTGATGGCGGGGCTGCCCATAGGGTGCAGGAGCTCCTCTGTGAGTGTGGGTGTGGCTCTGACTGGGAGTGAACGGAGGAGGACGTGTCCATGTAAACCCCGCATCTGGGCTCCTGGGCAGAGGCAGGGGCATCTCAGGTGCACCAGCAGGGCCACCAGGGTCCTTCGTGGCATCCAGGAAAGCTGTGTTGTGCCCTCTGCAGGTGACAGATAAGCGGGGCAGTTACCTGAGGAGCTGTGACCATGGCATTGAGCTGGGGGCCACCCGCTGGGAGGCACCAGTCACTCTTTGCAAGGCCCAATGGAGGGGACCGTGGGCGTGCTCGCCCCCTCTCTGCACGCTCACGGTTCCTGGGCAGAGGGTTTCATTCCTGAAGATCTTGCTGTAATTCATATGGGGACAAAATAGCTGTTTTAACTGCTGGGAAAGGTCTCAGGGGCCCTTTCGGCTAAGCGCCTTGTAAATGCTAAAGACTTAACTTCAATGTGCTACCCACTGCATCAGAGAGTCCAGGCTTACTATGGGATATTTTAGGGGATTTAGTGAGAATGGGGGCATTCGGGCAGATCAATGGTTTTGCTAGTCAAGGGGAGGTGTACCAACTTCCTCCAGATACGGGAGCACCTGAATTGGATCCAGGTATCCATGAACTCAGCATGGGTGAAGGCTATGGATTCAGTGCAGTTCTAATCACAGCCGGCAGGTGTGCTGTGAGAACTGATCAAAATATTCTAAAATTGCTGTCATCTGAATGCGTCTCTTCCAGTACTCAGAGGCTGCCCATTCATGTCAGGCTGCCGTGAGGAGACGGGGCGTTTAAGAGGCTCCTGGGCTCAGGGGCTGCTCACTCACGACTGGAGGTCAAGTCCGTTTGAATAAGGCTTCGTGAGAGGATGGTGGGGCTGACGCTGTGGCATGCCAAGTAACCTGTGGCACCGGCATCCCTTCTGGGCGCTGGTTCGAGTCCCGGCTGCTCCACTTCCCATCCAGCTCTCTGCTGTGGCCTGGGAAAGCAGCAGAAGATGGTCCAAGTCCTTGGGCCCCTGTGACCACATGGGAGACCTAGAAAAAGCTCCTGGTTCCTGGCTTCATATTCCATGATTATGGTGTGTTACATTAGAAACCAATAACAAAAAAATCTCAAAAAAATCCCCAAATATTTATCAACTCACCCAAATGCTACTAGGTGGTGCCCTGTGGGTTCACTGAGGGAGAAGGTTTAGGGGAGGTTTTAAGTTCGGCCAGTCCAAGGTGTGGCCCTTACAGGAGCTGTCCTGAGCAGCAGCCTAGCCACCGGTGCCCTGGTCTGTGGTTCAAATTCATGAGGCCGGATCTACGTGCAAGGTTGCCAGATTTAGTAAATAACACAGGAGGAGAAATGCACACTGACTTTCTTCCTTCCTTTCTTTTTTTAAAAAAGATTTGTTTATTTATTTGAAAGCAGAGTTACAGAAAGGCAGAGGTGTGTGTGTGTGTGTGTGTGTGAGAGAGAGAGAGAGAGAGAGAGAGAAAGAGAGAGCGAGCGAGAGAGAGAGAGAGAGAGAGGTCTTCCATCCGCTGGTTCACTCCCCCAATGGCTGCAATGGCCGGAGCTGCACCTATCTGAAGCCAGGAACCAGGAGCTTCTTCCGGGTCTCCCACGCAGGTGCAGGGGCCCAAGGCCTTGGGCCACCTTCCGCTGCTTTCCCAGGCCATAGCAGAGAGGTCAGAGGGTAAACCATGGCTCCTACAACTGTAGAGAAAGATGGGTGATTACGTAGAATCCTCTACCAGGGCGGCAACACGCGAGCAGAAATCCCTGCAGCACACAAACTTGGGGAGGCAGAAAGCTGTCATGGGGAAGTTGCTGGAGGCTCAGCTGGGATTGGCTTGATAATTGGAAGCTCCGGTTTTAAGGGCGCGCCTGTACTTTCTTGAGTTTTACCTCTAGGGGCTGTACTTGGTCCGCTGACTGTTGGCGAAAAACTGTATGCTTCCAGCAGAGGGAGTGAAGAAGACACTGGAATAAATTGTTTCACTACAGCCTAAGCTGCCCAGGGTTTGTCAAAGTCTGATCTACCTGGGGTAAAGAAAATAAGCAAGAATAAAAACCAAGGGAGGGGGCCCATTATGGCAGAGCAGGTAAAGCCTCTACCTGCGACCTTAACATCCCATATGGGCACCAGTTCGAGACCTGACTGCTGCACTTCCAATCCAGCTCTCTGCTATGGCCTAAGAAAGCAGCAGAAGACGGCCCAAGTGCTTGGGCCTCTGCTACCCTTGTGAGAGACCTGGAAAAAGCTTCTAGCTTTGGCCTTGCCCAACGCTGGCCATTGCGGTCATCTGGGGAGTGAACAAGCAGATGGAAGGCCTCTCTCTCTCTGTCTCTCCTCTGCCCCTCACTGTTCTCTCTCCCCAGATCCCCGGCATAATGCCTGAGAATTCCCCATGAAGAAGCACCAGGGACCGCAGCACAGCTTGGGGAAGCTCGGGGGATGAAATGAAAATGAAAATCCATACACGCATACACACACACACTGCATACACATCTTGTATTCCAACGTGGGAAAATCCGAGAGACAGAACACCATTCTCGAGAGAAGCCGGGAGCAGAATACTGTTGAGGTGTCGAGGGGAAGGATGGGAGTGACAGGCGGCTTCTTCCCAGGAAGCACACCAGCAAGAAGCCCGCAGAAGGCAACTTCAGAGAGGACAGAATAAGCGAAACCCCGGCAGCCCAGGACTCTGTATTTTGCTTACTTAGCATTGCTACAGTGAAGAAAAAACACAGGCTTTTCGGATAAACAAAAACTGATGCGGTTTCTCGCCGATAGAACTACATTGTACATATAGGGCTGGTTTAGTGCTGAGAAATCTATTAACATAATCCATCACATTCATAAACTAAAAAGAAAACAAATCATGGGATTACATCTATGGGTTCAGAAAAAAAAAAATAACAAATTCCAGCACCATTCAGGATACAGCAGTATCTCAGCATCTCTCTCTAGCTCTCCCTCTCTCTGTGGGACTCTGCCTTTCAAATAAATAAATGCATCTTTCAAAAACACTTTCAGTACAGTAGGTTAATCCTCTGCCTGCAGTGCTGGCATCCCATATGGCACCGGGTCTAGTCCTGGCTGCTCCTCTTCCAATCCAGCTCTTTGCTATGGCCTGGGAAAGCAGTAGAAGATGGCCCAAGGCCTTGGGCCCCTGAACCTGCATGGGAGACCCGGAAGAAGCTCCTGGCTCCTGGAACCTGACTCCTGGCTTCAGATCAGCACAGCTCCAGTCATTGTGGCCAATTGGGGAGTGAACCAACAGATAAAAGACCCCTCTCTCTCTCTCTGCCTCTCCTCCTCTCTCTGTGTAACTCTGACTTTCAAATGAATAAATAAATCTTTAAAAAAATACTATTTATGTTAGCACTCACCAAAATCAAATATTCTGTAGAAATCCAAAAACTAGGTAGAGCTCTATGTGAGGAGCACTACAAATCTCTAAAGCAAGAAACCAAAGAATGACTCATAAGTGGAGAAGCGCTCATGTTCATGGGGAGAAAGACTCGATATTGTCAGGATTTCAGTTTTTCTAAGCATCTATAAATTCAGTGCACTCACCATAAAACTATCAGCAAGTTACTTTGACAAAAAGACGTTCAAGTTTCAATAAAAAAGAAGACCTAGACAAGTACAACACAATACAGAATGAGAAGAACCAAGTTGGAGGAGGGACAATGGCTGACTTCAGAACTCACTATGAAGCTACAACGATCAGAGCAGTGTGGAACTGGTGAAAGAATAGACAGACAGGTCAGGGGAATATTCTAGAAACCCCAGGCTCAAGCCCCACAAAAATGAGTCTAGGGTCCTTGACAAAGGCACAAAGACAATACCATATACAAAGAAAGATTTTTCAACCCAAGGTGCTGGAACAACTGGACATCCAGATGCAAAAAAAAAAAAAAAAAAAAAACAAAACCTAATCTAGACATGCAAAAAATTTCAGGGGCGGGGGGCATTGTGGAGTAGCAGATTAAACTGCTACATGGGACACATGTATCCCATATTGGAGTACTTGGTTTCCAATCCAGCTCCCTGCTAATGTGCCTGGGAAGGCAGCAGATGATGGCCCAAGGACTTGGGTACCTACCATCCACATGAGACAAGCCTGAATTCCAGGCTCCTGGCTTCAGCCTGGTCTAGGCTTGGCTGTTGTAGCATTTGGGAGGTGAACCAACAAACAAAAGACCTCTCTCTTTCTCTATCTCTCCCTCTCTCTCTCTGAGTCCCTCTACCTTTTAAATAAATAAATCTTTAAAAAATTAACTCAGGGAGCTGACGCTGTGGTGTAGTGGGCTAAGCCTCCGCCTGTGGCACCAGCATCCCATATGGATTCAAGCCAGTTTGAGTCCCAGCAGCTCCACTTCCAATCCAGCTCTCTGCCATGGCCTGGGGAAGCAGTGGAAGATGGCCCATGTCCTTAGGCCCCTGTACCCATGTGGGAGACCCAGAAGAAGCTCCTGGCTCCTGGCTTCAGATAAGCTCAGCTCCGGCCGTTGCAGCCATTTGGGAAGTGAACCAGTGGATGGAAGATCTCTCTCTCTCTCTCTCTCTCTCTCTCTCTTTGTCTTTCCCTCTCTCTGTCTGTAACTCTACCTTTCAAATAAATAAGTAAAATCTTAAAAACAAATTACTCGGAATTGCTCATAGCCCTAAATGTAAACATAAAACTGTGAAATTTCTAAAAGATGACATAATACTTGGTTGATGATCTTGGTTATAGTTATGACTTCCTAGATAGAAGACTGCAGGTGTGATCAAAGAAAGAAACAATGGATAAGCTGAACACTATTAACACGAACACTCCCGCTCTGTGAAAGACTGTGATGGGAATGAGAAGTCAAACTTCCTACTGGGAGAGAATACAAACAGAAGGCAAAGCTGATAATGGATATGGACTGCTACCCAAAATGAGCCAAGAACTCCTGAAACTCAACAACAAAAGGTGAACAACTGGATTACTGAATGGGCCAAAGTTCTTATCGGATGCCTCACTGAAGATCTACAGGTGGCAAAGAAGCAGACGGAAAGATGCCGCCCAGCGCATGTCATCAAAAGATGCAAATCAAAACACTGAGCCACCTCATTGCACCTGTCTGGATGGCCAAAGTCCAGAACACTGATAACAACAGAGGCCGGCAAGTCTGTGGGGGTGACAGGAGCTCTCACTCATTGCTGGAGGGGACACGAAAGGATCCAGATACTGTTGGACACTCTCTTACAAAACTAAACAGACTCTCACCACAGGATGTAGCAATCACATTCTTTGGTATTTTCCCACACGAGTTGAAAACACATGTCTACACAGATACCTGCTCCTGGATGCTTCTAGCAGCTCTATTTCCAGCTGCCACGACTTAGAAGCCATCCAGATGTCTTTCAGGAGTTGAACGGATAAACGGGAGCCCAGCAAGACAATGGAACATCATTCAGGGCTGCAAAGAAGTGAGCTCTCCAATCAGGAAGATGGCGGCGGCAACTTAAATGCAAATTATTGAGCAACAGAAGCCAACGTGGAAAGGCTGCATACTGTGTGATTCCAACTACCTGATGCTCTGTAAAAGGCAAAGCTGTGAAGGTTGGTGGTCTTCAGGGGTCCCAGGGTCGGGGTGGGGTGGGGGAGGAAGTGATTGATAAGTGGAGCACAGAGAACTTTGGGGGCAGGGAAACCATTTTTCATGGTGCCATTATGCACTTTTCAAAACACACGGAATGCACACACCAAGAGGGAATCCAGTGAAAACTATGGGCTTTGATTGCTAATAACATGTAAACGTAGCGTCGCTCATGGCTGGGGAAGTGAGGATGGTCACGCATGGTGGGGGAGGGGGCAATAGGAGGTACCTGAGAACTTTCTAGACTTTCTGCTCAATTTTGCCCTGCACCTAAAATTGTTGTAAAATACAACAATGTCTCTTTAAAAAAAAAGTTGTAACTACTTTTGGAAAGAAACGTACCCTTATCCTTGATGCAACAATTTCATTTCTAAGTACTCATTTAAATAAAGTGACAATGTGTCTGGAGAAACACCCAGGGATATATTAACCCCTGGAGAGGTCCCAGAAGCTCAGCAGCAGGCCTGAGTAACTGTGGTTTCTGTACACGTTGGCACAGCACTCAGCTACAGAAAAATGAACTAAAACCACCACCTGGCCAAATCCCGAGCACAGTTTGCTGAGTGAAAAAAAGGGCGGGCACAGAAAATGACATGCGTGTGTGAGCTCATGTGTGCACGCATGTGTGTGTGTGTGTGTGTTACAGATGGTGTGATTCTTTGGTGGAACAACCAAAACAATGTCCGCTTTGGGCAGTAGATGCACAGGGCTAAAAGGAATTTTCTGGAAGAATTTTCTGGACTAGTTTGTATTGTGATAGTGTGTGGGTTATAGAGGGGCATTGACTTCTACATTTAAGATGGGTGAGTTTCATTCTAAGTGAAATATGCCTTAAGAAACAAAGCTCTTTTTTTTTAAAAAAAAGATTTATTTATTTATTTGAAAGTCAGAGTTACACAGAGAGAGAAGGAGAGGCAGAGAGAGAGAGAGACAGAGATCTTCCAACCGCTGGTTCACTCCCCAACTGGCTGCAATGGCTGGAGCTGCACCAATCCGAAGCCAGGAGCCGGGAGCCAAGAGCTTCTTTGAGGTCTCCCACGCTGATGCAAGGGCCCAAGGACTTGGGCCATCTTCCACTGCTTTTCCAGGCCACAGCAGAGAGTTGGATCAGAAGTGGAGCAGCTGGGACTCAAACCTGCGCCCACATGGGATGCTGGCACTACAGGCACAGCACCGGCCCCCAAAACTCTTCTTTTTTTTTAGGAGGGAGACAGGGGATCTTTCACTTCTCCTCCTGCTCCTCTAGGTAGATGGGAAGGAAAGAAGGGCGGTGGGAATGGAACCCGGCTTAGCCTGTCAGTCTGGAGGCAGAGAGCAAGGAAGTTCAATTTTTGAGATCCCCTCCCACTTGCAAAGTGAATTCCACAGACTCCAGTTCTTGTTATCAAGGCTCTCTCTAAGCACAGCCTGGGGGTTCAAAGGATTAACAGAGGAAGCCGCCAGCAAATGCCGAGAAATCCCAGAGGAGACAGAGGCTTGTTTGCTTTCTAGGGGGTTTGTATGCTGAAGCAGGTGATTTAGAAAGGGGCGGCTTTGGTGAGGAATTACTGCAAAGCGCCCCCAGTTTCGGGTGTGACTCATTACGTCATAAGCCACCAGGTCTCATGGGCTGGAGGGCTGGGGTGGGGAGGTGGTGCTGATGGGGGCAGGCTCTCCCCCGGCTGCAGTTTTAATTTTAATTTGTCTAAAGATTTATTTATTCATTTGAAAGGTAGGGTTGCAGAGGGAAATGGGAGAAGGTGAGAGAGAGGGAGAGGGAGAGGGAGAGAGAGAGAGAGATTGATTCTCTACTTGCTAATTCACTCCCCAAATGGCCACAACAGCCAAGGCTGGGCTAGGTTGAAGCCAGGAGCCTGGAACTCCATCCTAGTCTCCATATGGGTAGCAGGGGCCCAAGTACTTGGGCCAACCTTCTGCTGCTTTCCCAGGGGCATTGGGAGGGAGCTGGATCAGAAGCGGAACAGCTGGGACTCGAACCAGCGCTCTGCTGTAGGATGCTGGCATTGTAAGTAGCAGCTCAGCCCCAGAGGCCACAACGCCAGCCCCAAACTGCACTTTTAAAACCCTGTGCAGTGTGGGGATTGGGGGAACCTGCACCATGATGAAGCGGACACCAGAAACGCAGACTGGAGACGGGAATCGGAAAGGAGGTGGGGACCTGGGAGGGGATGGAGAAGCTAGTCTGCTGGGGATGCTTTTTGGGGATCCCACAGACCCCTCTGGAGCACTACTGGGGCTCCATCCCACCCCTGTTCTTATGGAGGACCAAGGACACGGGTCAAGGAGATGTGGGGCCTCACCCTCCCCACCGACCCCCAGGCCACCTGCCCTGCTGGCTTCAGGCACGCACGCCCTGGCCAAGCGCTGACCTTCAGCCCAGCCCCTTCCCTGTCCACATCTTCTCCAATGCCCTTCCTGCCACCTCCAGCATCACTTCCTGTCTCAGATCATCAAGATGTCTTGTTCACAAGATGCCCATCGCCTCTCTTCCTCCACCTGGGTCACGAGGGCCATTGGGTCCCTGGCTCTTCCAAACACGTCCCAGCACAGCTCTGACCACCGATGCCTTTAACACCCAAGTGCACCTGCCTACCTCATGCCCAACGCGTACAGGGTGTGGCAGAGAGCACTGAGCACTTTCGCAACGTATTACTCAGGAGCTCGGTTTTATGTGACTGTGAGCCGCTGTTCCCAGGACGAGGGAGCAGTCAGCATTATTCCTGTAACTGCACGGGCACCCAAGACACGTTCTTCAGGGCATGCCTCCTGCAGGCTAAGGTCTGCGCCCTAGTTCACCCCGGGGCCCTCTGTCGCCCACTACCTGTGAAGACTGAAGTGACAGCCCATCCAGGTAGAAGAGGAGGGTCTCGACACATCCCCACTGAACAAGGTCACAGGAATGACGGCTTGGGGGTGGGGAGGGGGCTTGGGACCACCGTTCCGGGGTGGGCAATGCTTTGATCCAAGCTCTATGGAAAATGTTCTCTCAGTGACCTGGAGACTCCACAATGCACCTGAGAGAGAGAGAGAGAGAGAGAGAGAGCAAGCGAGAGCGCTGTGTCCCACTGGAAAGGCGAGTTGGCAGACTTCCTGGGACTGCAGAGAAAGGTACTTGGGCTGCATCCAGGTATGCGACTCCCTCCTGGTGTTCTGGACAAAGCAGGTGCACACTGTGTGAGCAGACTGAGAAGCACCCAGGACCCAGGAGCTGGGCTGGTCACTGTCCACTGCGTGTGCACCAGCAGCCTGGTGACTGAAGAAAGCATGGGGACAGTAGAACGTTGGCAGAAAATGGAATCGAAAATAAGCTTATTTTGGTGCCAACTGCTTTTGAAATTCATGCATAGATTTTTTTTTCTTTTTAATGATTTATGTATTTATTTGAAAGGCAGAGTTACAGCGAGAGAAGGGGGAAAGAGAAAGAGAGAGAGCGGTCTTCCATCTGCTTGTTCACTCCCCAAATGGTCACAATAGCTGGGGCTGGGCCAGACTAAAGCCAGGAGCCAGGAGCTTCATCCAGGTCTCCCGTATGGGTAGCAGAGGGCCCAAGCACTTGGGTCATTTTCCACTGCTTTCCCAGGCACATTAGCAGGGAGCTGGATCGGAAGTGGAGCAGCCTGGAATTGAACCAGTGCCCTTATGGGATGCCGGCATTCACAGGCAGTGGCTTAGCCCTCTGAGCCACAATGCTGGTGCCATAGCTTTTTCACAATATTCATTTTTTCATAAACATTTTGAAAACATTTCATACACAAGGATTTTAAAAAACCTTGCACCCAAAACACCTATCTTTCAATTCCATTTCGCACGAGCCTTTTAAAGTCCCCTCGTGCAATTGTGACAGTTTCAAAACTGTCTGAGCCACTCCACCACGGAAGACTCCACCTGCCGCTGCAGCCCGGCGCTCCTGTCCACATTCTTCCCACGTGCGTCCCCAGCTGCTCCCAGGGGACGGGGCCGGGTCTGTGGGATTCCCTTCTGAGGAGCATCATCCTATGGCTTGTAGGATTAAGGCTCTTAACCTGAGCTTTTGCTGATGATGACAAGAAGTTGATCCCTCGTTCTCATCCGCCTGCCCCGCCCAGGGAGGCAGAAGAGACAGGGCAAATCCTCTGGGCTGACTTCTCCTGGAATCCTCCTGCCCTTCCTCCATGCTAGGGACATGGTGGGAAGTGCCCGCTGACCTGGCTGCGTGGATGGCAGGGGGCTCAGTCACTGAAGCCATCACCGGCTGCCTTGCAGGGTACCCACGAGCCAGAAGCTAGAAACAGAAGCGGAGCTGGGACTCAGACCCACATACTCTGATCTGGGGTGAGGGTATCCCAAGCAGTCTTCAGTGCTGGTCCAAATGCGCACCCTCCTTTAATCTTGTTACGACAGCAGCGCTGTCCCCACTGGGCTCCCTGGGGAGCCAGAGCGCCCCTGAGCTCCGCCACGGGGTGTGATTGTGGGTGACGGGAGACACTTCCTCTGAGAAGCCATCCCTGTAGCCACCCAGGGAGCTCCCCGCATCCAGGGAGGTGACCTTCTCCCGGTGCTAAAGCAGATTGGCAGAGGGAGAAGGAGAGGGAGGGATTCTGGGGGACTCCTTGGGACAGCTGGGCCCAGGGAGGTCTGAGAGCAGCTGGGGAATGCTGGGTATTTCTCCACCCGACGGAAGATGCAGAAAACCAAGGACAACCTCGAGCCCGTAAGGCTTGTGGGGCTGGGGAGGAGTGGGCTTAGAAATGGATCGCCTGGGGGTGGGGCTAGGGCACAAGTGGTAGTCCACTCCAACTCCCCCTCCATGGCCTTAGAAGCCCTCACTGTGCACCCCACCACCGCCGCACCCACCGTGAGTCCTCCCAGCTGACCGCAGCCTGATCAGTGTCTCTGGAACTCGTTCCCAGACAGTCCCTGGCAGGTGGGGTGTGGATTTTTTTTAAGCTCTTCATATATGTGTGTGTGTGTGTGTGTGTGTATTACAGAACGTCCTGTAAATCTATCAGGAAGAGACACACTTGTGCCAAGAAACTTGACAGGATTCTTTACGCGGCATGTGCAGTCTGGGGCACCTGCTGAGCCCAGCACTGGGTCAGACCTTGGGGTGAAACCACCTTCTGATGGGCTGAGCCGTAGAATGTGAGGTCCCCACCGCCATGGAACTGCAGGCTTCGTTCAGGGATGAGGCCACACCCACCTGGCTGGCTGCAGCCGTGCCTTTGTGCACAGGCCGGGGGGGGAAAGCGGGCAGCCTGGCTCCAGGGGGTGGGGGGCAGCCGGCCGGGCTCCTGCCCAGGGCTCATACCTCCTCTCTGACCACAGTGGTGTCTTCTGGGCTCTCACACAATGCGCTGCATGCTGCCCCCTGCCCCGCCTCAGCCAGGGGCAGAGCTCTGTCCTGTGCTGCTGCTGCTCTGAGCACCTGCAAGTGTGCAAATTTCTTCTGCTCCAGTTCGTGTCTCCTGTGTGCCTTTGCACGGCCCCCAGGAGCGAGGGAACGCCCTGGGCACGGCTTCCGAGGTCTCGGCTAACGCGGCACCAGCCTGCATTCTTGCTTTCAGTTCCCCCACGGTCCTCCCCACCCCCACCCCACCCCCAACACACACACTGCACCTGTGTTCCAGTTCCTGAAGCTTCTCGTGGGCCCCTCCACACCAAAGCTGCTCATACTGCCCTATAACAATGGCGATAGCCCAACCTCATTGAGAACCCGTGCGCCACTGTGCTAAGACCGTCCCACAAATGATCCACCGTGAGTCCCCAGCTACACTGTGGGAGAGCTCCTATTCTTACCCCAGGTGTGAAAATGAAGCATAGCATCCCACAGCGGAGTGCCTGGGCTCACGGGCGGGTTCCCAGGCCCTGACGCTGGCATTCCTGCTGATGTGAACCCTGGGAGACACCGGCGATAGCTCAGGTTGCAATGGGATAAGGCGGCTTAGCTAGATGAGGGCCCCGAGATGGGAGCCACACCTCCCCTGCCTCATGTAAGCATATCCACACACCTGTCAATCGGATGACCCTTTGCCCAGGATGTACTTCCCCTGACTGGGGGTCTGGGGGTGATACTGTGTAACCATGCCCCTATCTGAGTTCACAAGAGGAAACTCTCTCTCTCTCTCTCTCTCTCTCTCTCTCTCTCCCATGTGACACAGAGCGAGCAGAATAGGAAAATCTCTCTCTCTTCTTTTTCTGGCCCATGCCCCTTGAACAATGTCCCGACATGCGCCTCTGTGTGTTCCTCCCTCCCTAAATCAACCCCATCCTGTTGCACATTGTGTCTCTGCCCGTACTGAGAATGCTTCTCACAAGAGGCAAGAGCCCGGAGCAGGAATTTAGGCCCAAGCTAACTCACGACAAAGAGGTTGGGTCCCTGCCCTTCAGAATGGAGAGACCAGAATGGAATCCCTGGCTCCTGGCTTCAAAGCCCGGCCTTGTCCCAGGGTTGCAGGCATTGTGGACGTGTGAACCAGCAAAGGAAAGATCTCTGTCTCTCTCTCCCTCTCTGTCCCTCTGCCTTTCAAATAAAGAAGCCAATCTTTTTTTTGAAAAACAAAGCACAGGTGATCTGCAGGATAGTCAGGGGCCTGGGCTCTTGAACTTTAGAGCCCACGTGCTTTTTCCATTATTATTATTATTATTATTTATTTGAGAAAGAGACAGAGAAATATGAGAGAGCTCCCATCTGCGGGTTCACTCCTCAAATGCCCACCAAGGCTGGGGCTGGGCCAGGCTACAGCTGGGAGCCACGAGCTCTATCTGGAGCTCCCATGTGGGTGGCAGGGGCCCAATTCCTCGAGCCATCACTGCGGCCTCCCGAGGTGTGCATAGCAGGAAGCTGGAGTCAGGAGCCGGAGCCAGGACTTCGACCCATGCATTCCACTGTGGGATGTGAGCGTCCCAACCGTCTCACCCGCGAGGCCAGACACCTGTCACCTGAGCCCACACTCGTAACCAGAGCTTGGCCAGTGCTCTCCTTAAAGGGACACGTCGTGACTGCTGTAGGCTCTGCAGGTCACACCACGCCTGTCACAACTGCTCAGCTGGGCCACTGCAGTGTAGAAGCTGTGAGAGATGCCAGGCCCTGCATAGACACGGGTGCTGGGTAAATGCATAGAGCGCCCTCCCACCTGCAGGGGCAACCCCCATGCCTCATTCCAGCACCCTCCATGTCAAGCACAAGGCCTGCGGCCTCAGGGAGTACAGTGGGAGAGACCAGAAAGATAAGTGCTTCATTCCCAGAACCGAGTGGCAGCACATTCTTGGTCATCCATTGTGCAAGCAGGGTGGAGGGAGGGGCACTGCTTCCACTGTTTGGAGTAGGCTCTCCACCTGCCAGACGCTGAGTTAGCACCTCCCGGGGCGGGCAGCACCTGCCTCCAGGACACCGTGCCCCCAGAGCTTGGAGAGAAGGGACTGCTTCTATAAGGGTCACCCCACAGCGGGGGAGTGCATTTTGTCTGTCCAGGCATGGTTGCTTGTCAAGTGCACGCTCTCACAGACACACACACCAGCAACTGCTCCACATCTGCTCACGCACTGGACCCTGCAGAGTGCCCGGGAACTTGACCCTCACAGCCCTCTTGGGGGAACGGAGCCTGACTCTTGCCGACCAGCGAGGGGGAGAGACTCAGAGTGGGAGCAGGACTCTGAGGCCCCAGGTGCTGAGGCGAGAAACAGAAACTTGGAATTGACTTGGGAACTCATCACGTTCATCACGCACACACACGGCCGTGATAGACAGCTGCTGTCTGCCCCACTACGTTCTGTGCACACCCGTAGTAAAATGGCCCCTGATTCTCCAGAAATGTCAGGCTCGGTGGGAAAAGGAGGGCTGGGCTTTACTTCATGGTTTCCCTTCTGCTGGTTTAAGGTTCCATACGTGCAGCTCTGTGCACACATCCCAGAAGAGCAGACAGGAAAGAGTGTCAGAACGTCAGGCGCAAGCGCAGACGGATTCGCAGCAGACACGAAGCGGGGGGCGGAGTGCACACGGGACAGAAACTTCGTGCAGCATATCTCTGGGCCTTGTCTGTTTCTGTCGTCCCAGGGAGGTTACAGGTGCAAGTCAGCGCTCTGTCAATCACACGGGAGAAAGGCTCCTGGCTCTGTTGCTATGAGCACAAACAGGAGGGGGCAGGTCTCCCCTGGGATCCCCCCACCCATGCCCAAGATCCCAAGGAGGAGACTTCCAGGACCTCCCGAAAAACTGGTTCCAACATGAAGGAAGCAAACAGCAGGCCACTTCTTGCTCAGGCCGTTGGGCAAACGCTGCAGAACCCTCCAGGCGAGACCCACCCTGCGGGGAGGGGAGGCGGTGGTGGAGACACAGACCTGTGTGGGAAGGGGGCCCAGGGAGTGTCTGCAGAGGCTGGAGGAAGGGACAATTAAGACAGATCAGCTCCTTGTCTCCTTTGTTTGAGGCCATGACTAAGGCATGACTTGAGCGAGTACACATCGGGGCTCATTGTGCACGGATCAAGTCAAGGCTGGAGGCAGGAGAATTTCTCCATGACTAAAGGAAGCCAAAGAGCATTTGAATATTTCATACCTATCTAAAATACGGAGGGGGGGGTGTGATGTCACTATTCAGAGAACCCAGCCCTCCCCGCCCTGCCAGCTCCACTTCCAGGACAGGCCCAGCCCATTCCCAGCCTATATAAAGCGCGGCCCGGAGCCCAGCTCACACACCTGCTCTGCAGCCACAGCGCCCACACTCCCGCCCGCTCAGCCTTCTCCCTCCTGCAGCCATGGCCAGCAAGTCCACCGTGAGGACCCAGACCAGCGTCAGCCGCCGCGGCTTCAGCACCAGCTCCGCCAGACTCCCCAGGGGCAGCCACTCTGGCTTCAGCAGTGTCTCCGTGTCCCGCTCCAGGGGCGGCGCGGGGCTCGGGGGGGCGTGTGCAGGCGCTGGCTTTGGGAGCCGCAGCCTCTATGGCCTGGGGGGCTCCAGGAGGATCTCCGTGGTGGGTGGCAGCTGCGGAGTCGGAGGCGGGTACGCCAGCAGATTTGGAGGCGGCTATGGCTTCGGAGGTGCAGCCGGCAGCGGATTTGGTTTCGGCGCGGGCATGGGGGGCGGCTTGGGGCTCGGCGCTGGAGCTGGTTTTGGCGGCGGCTACGGGGGCGCCGGCTTCCCCGTGTGCCCCCCTGGAGGCATCCAAGAGGTCACGGTCAACCAGAGCCTCCTGACGCCCCTCAACCTGCAAATTGACCCCACCATCCAGCGCGTGAGGACGGAGGAGCGCGAGCAGATCAAGACCCTCAACAACAAGTTCGCCTCCTTCATCGACAAGGTGAGCCGGGACCTAAGGCAAAGGCCGGACTCAGAGCGGGAGGGGAGTTTGGTTTTGGCTCTGTGCAAATCACTTCACTGATGGCAGGTGTGGGATTCCGCTTGTTCCCCCATCCTGGGTGGGAAGGGGCTTGGCAGACAGGACGTTATTACTGTCCCTGGGGCTCCTCGGCTACTGAAGGACAGACATGAACTCTGTGCTCACACATCGGAGCTGATGGCCCAGGAAGGCCACAGGATCCAGGCAGCAGCAGTGCCTGGGCCTTTGCAGCTTCCCCCACTCGAGCCAGCCATGCCTGGTGCCGGCTGTGCCCTGAGAGTGGGAGGCTGGGGGCTTCGCTCTAGATCTCCCCACACCCACCAGACACAGGGCAAGCAGAGCCCCCAGGAAAGGTTGAGGGGGAAGCAGGAGATGGGAGGCAGGGAAGCCACAGCAAAGCCACGTTTCTCCATCTTCCCACTCGGCTCCCCGCAGGTGCGCTTCCTGGAGCAGCAGAACAAGGTCCTGGACACCAAGTGGACGCTGCTGCAGGAGCAGGGCACCCGGCCCGCGAGGCAGAGCCTGGAGCCGCTGTTCGAGCAGTACATCAGCAACCTCCGGAGGCAGCTGGACAGCATCCTCGGGGAGAGGGGCCGCCTGGACTCGGAGCTGCGAGGCATGCAGGACCTGGTGGAGGACTACAAGAAGAAGTGAGTGACGTGGGGGAGCGGCCCTGGGGCTGCAGCGCCAAGGTCCCAGCCAGGGTGACTGCGTCCAGACCAGGGCCCCATTCTTGCACTTACTGGGTCTGTCGGCTGGGTCAAGAACTTGACAGCGTCCGAGGACCTCTGATGGCACAGAAGCACCACATGAGAGGGCTTGAGCACGTCACAGTGAGAGGCACCCTAGGCTGCCTGTCAGGCTCTCAGTGGCATGAGCTCAGCCTGGTCTGTTTGTGTTCTGCACACTCTGGGGGCCTGGCCGGCCCTGTGCCGTCTGCTGCCCCTGCCCCAGCCCTGTCCTGTCCTCTCCGAGCAGATATGAAGAGGAAATCAACAAGCGCACGGCGGCCGAGAACGAGTTTGTGACTCTGAAGAAGGTGAGCTGATGGTGTCAGCTGCAGGTGTCTGGCTGAGGGCGGGGCTTGTCTCTGAGTCCCCGCCCACCCAGGGGCAGACCTGGGACACAGCAGTGGGGACCCAGCAGGGGGCGATCCACTGACCTCAGCCCGTGGACCCTTTTCCCAGGACGTGGACGCCGCCTACATGAACAAGGTGGAGCTGCAGGCCAAGGTGGACGGTCTCACTGACGAGATCAACTTCCTGAGAGCCTTCTATGATGCGGTCAGTGGCTCCACCCCCTGTGTATCTGTCACACTCCGGGTCTGCACAGGGGCTCACGCCAGGGTCGGGCCCTCGGAGACCCCCAGGGCACAGGGGTCTCACAGTGCTCTCCCCACAGGAGCTGTCCCAGATGCAGACCCACGTCTCCGACACGTCCGTGGTGCTGTCCATGGACAACAACCGGCACCTGGACCTGGACAGCATCATCGCCGAGGTGAAGGCTCAGTACGAGGACATTGCCCAGAGGAGCCGCGCCGAGGCCGAGGCCTGGTACCAGACCAAGGTGGGCAGGGCGGGGTGGCTGCTGCAGGATCCCTAGGGCCCTTTCGAACCCCAGAGGATCCAGATGTCCCCGGATCTCTCCTAAGAGAAGGCGGGGTCTCCACTGAGCCAGTGCCCCAGTGCCCGGTCATTATGGTGATGTTATTACAAGCCTGAACCATGGTTTCCATGGAGAAACCCACAGCAGGGTTAGGCCAGCGGTCTCGCAGTTAGGAGCCTGCATCCCACAGAGGAACCCTGCTTCTGGCTGCCTGAGGTCAGCCGCTGATGGCCCCATGAACTGCTTCTTGCTCCAACCTGGGAGTTGGGGATGTGTTCCTGGCACCTGGCTCTGTCCAGCCCTGCTGTGGGCAGACATCTGGGGTTGAGGCAGGGGATGGCGTCTCTCCGTCCCCTGCTCTGGGTCTGTCTCTGTCTCTCACCTGCTCTCAAAACCCTACCAGTGCAGCTCACAGCAGTCTGTCTCCCCCCCTCTCCACTCCCGCAGTACGAGGAGCTGCAGGTCACGGCCGGCAGACACGGGGACGACCTGCGCAACACCAAGCAGGAGATCGCGGAGATCAACCGCATGATCCAGAGGCTGAGGTCTGAGATCGACCATGTCAAGAAGCAGGTGCGTGGGGGCGGGGCCAACTCGCTCTGGTGTCCCTGCTGCACCCTAGGCATCGGGCAAGATGCTGGGCACTTCCCTACTCTAGGGGGATGGGCAGGGGTGGACACAACCTAGGGCAGGAGAACATGAGGTGGGGACAGGGCCGATCCCCCAGGAATGGCGGATGAATGCCATCTGGGAGATGGAGATGCTCAGAGCCTCTGCCTGCTCTCCCCTCCCCCCCAGTGCGCCTCCCTGCAGGCGGCCATCGCCGACGCTGAGCAGCGCGGGGAGCTGGCCCTCAAGGACGCGCGGGCCAAGCTGGAGGGGCTGGAGGACGCCCTGCAGAAGGCCAAGCAGGACATGGCACGGCTGCTCAGGGAGTACCAGGAGCTCATGAACGTGAAGCTGGCGCTGGACGTGGAGATCGCCACCTACAGGAAGCTGCTGGAGGGCGAGGAGTGCAGGTGGGCCCGCCCCTCCCTCTGCCCCTGGGTGCCCAGGCTCCTAGTGCTGAGCCAGCACAGGGCTCCCAGTCTGGGCCCAGCTGCGTCTCCCTGGGTCTCTGGGAGGGCCAGTGGTTGTGCCCCAGGCCTCAGTGGGGCTCCTGAGTCTCACCTCCCCCTGTCCTCTCTCCTAGGCTCAGTGGCGAAGGTGTTGGACAAGTCAACATCTGTAAGTCCTTGCTCCCTTCCTCCCTGCCCTGGCGCCCCTGGGACTGGGCTGGGGCTGGGCGCGGGCGCTCACCAGCTCATGCTGTGTGCTGTGTGCGCCCTGCAGCCGTGGTGCAGTCCACCGTGTCCAGCGGCTACGGCGCCAGTGGCAGCGGCGCAGGTGTGGGCGGCGGCAGCAGCTACTCCTACAGCAGTGGCCACGGGCTCGGAGGCGGCTTCAGTGCCGGCAGCGGCATCGGCATCGGGGGCGGCCTGGGCTCCGCCGGGGGCAGCGGTTCCTCCATCAAGTACAGCAGCACCACCTCCAGCAGGAAGAGCTACAGGCACTGAGCCCCGCCCCCGCTGCGGGGCCCCCAGCCCTGGGCCCCTGCCTGGCTGCAGAGTCCTCAGGGCAGGCGGCCTGCCCTGCCCTGGCCTCAGCTCCATCCTGCTCTCTGCTTGGAGCTGAGGCTGCCAAGGGCCCCACCCTCCTCCTCTCTGTCCCCCGCGCTGTGCCCAAGCGCCCTGGTCAACATCCCAGGTCACCTCTCCTCTCTCTGTCTCTTAGTCACATCCTATGCCTCTGCCCCCACATTCTGTCTCTAAGGGGTGCATTGCAGCACTATTGTCTCTGCCCCTTTTCTTTCTTGAAAACTCTAACTGGTCTGCTGCAGGACAGATCCCTTTGCCTTTCTCTTCCACTGGGGCCAGACATCCCCATTCTCGCAGTGGGGTGATCCTGCCTGGCTGAGGCCATGGGCACACGAGGGGCCGTCCCGTGGTTACACAGTCCGTGTCCACACAGTTGGTGTCTCCTGCTCTTCTCTCTGCCCGTGCTTTCTCGTGATTATAATAAATAAAGCAGATTCACAATGTCCTGTGTCGTTTCTTGCTGCCTGGTTAGGGGGACAGAGGACCTGCTCCTCTACCCAGGGATCAGTGTATCCTCATATTGACCCAGGGACCTCCCCCACGTGCTGTGCTCCCCTCCTTATGGGCAATCAGGAAACCCGAGACTCCTCTGGGTCAGGGTCCCTGTAGAATCCAACCACTCATATCCAGCTCCTAGACCGGGAGCATCAGGCCAGCGTCCTGGTCACTTGCACTGACCCCACGCACAGGCAATCAGGGCACGTCACGTGAGAAAGTCTAGGATATTGGAGTCATCCTAAAGCCCGAGCTGGAGAGGAGATGCCATGGAGAAGTCCCAGATGGGGATTCCTGCTCCCACATTGGGTGTCAGCATGGGTCCCAGGGGCTCTCCTTATGGTCCAGTGCTCTGCTTAGGCACTGGGAGCCTCTGGTTATGGCTCAGGTACCGAATTCCAACTCAGTTCTGGCAGCTGCAAGGAGTGACCCAGCAGAGGTACAAGCACCCGGCACCGTGGCTCACTAGGCTAATCCTCTGACTGCGGCGCCGGCACTCGGGGTTCTAGTCCCGGTTGGGGTGCTGGATTCTATCCTGGTTGATCCTCTTCCAGTCCAGCTCTCTGCTGTAGCCTGGGAGTGAAGTGGAGGATGGCCCACGTCCTTGGGCCCTGCACCTGCGTGGGAGACCAGAAGGAAGCATCTGGCTCTTGGCTTCGGATCGGCGCAGTGCAACGGCCGCAACCTGCCAGCCATAGCAGCCACTTTGGGGCTGAATCAACGGAAAAAGGAAGACCTTTCTCTCTGTCTCTCTCTCTTTCACTGTCTAACTCTGCCTGCCAAAAAAAAAAAAAAAAAAAGCACCCTCTTCTATCTCCTCCTACGTCATCCTCTCCCCTTCACTCCCAATATTGCATTCCAGTAAATCTTTGATAGAAACCCTTCATGCCAGGAAAATGGCCACGACCCATGAGAGCATTGCAGGAGCGCAATGTGCTGATGATACTGACTTCTGGGATCACACCCAAGGACAGAGACAAACGTGGGACCTGGGGTGTGCAGCATGGGACGCGCACAGCAGGGAACAGTCAGCCAGTGCAGCCAGAGGCCAGGGTAGCTGGAGGCTTGGGCACACAAGGCCAGGCGGCACCTCGGCTCACAGGTCCTGAAGCCTGAGGGCCCCAGGAGGAGGGAACACCCCGGACACCTGGAAGCCTCCCCAGGAGCTCACCACCCCCAACCCAGGGAGAATGGAGATCCCATCCCTGACTAGCACATGCCCCGTCCTGACTTATACTTGAGATGACTCAGGGTGACCCCGGTGGGGACTCTAGGCTGGAGAGCTTGCCTACGCGTGACCGTGTGCTCCTCACCCCCAGTTCTCACGTCACTGGAGAAATTGTCCAGGGTGATCTGGCACTGTCAGGGCTTGGCGCTTCCTTGTATCCTAGATTCCCCCCACTTCACTATTGCCCAGGCAAAGTGGGCAGCACCTCACCTTGGCCCCGCCTCCTCTTCCCTGACCACAGCTGGGGAAGATTTTCTAGAACTAAGCCCATTTACCATGTGTCTGTGTGTCTGTGTGTCTGTGTGTTTGAGAGAGACAGAGAGAGACAGAGAGAGACAGAGAGAGAGAATTTAAATATAATGGAGCTAAGGCTCAGTGAACATGAGACACATAATATAGACAAACTACCCCAGCTCCACGTCAACCCGTGTAACAACCTGAGACGAAAAGGGCTGAGTCCTTGTGGACGCCCAATACCATGTTGCTCCCAAGGGGAAATCATCAGAAACCCCCAGACTCCTGGCAGACATGGAATCCATGTACGGAAACCTAAATGAGAAACTCAGGTCCAGGAATTCTGCCTGGAGATTCAGTTGGATGCCCGGCCTCTGAGAGCCCTCCTGGTATCAGGGTGTCCTCCCGGGCGGGGCCCTGACTGCTCATTCTCACAAGGTCTCCTCTTAGGCCTTCTGGGCCGTGTACCCCAAGTGTGACCCTCACACGGGGCGCACGGAGCCTGGGGCAGAGTGACGCTGAGGTGCTGCGGCCACGGCGTTCAGCTGCCTGCTTGGCCTGTGACGTTCCCAGCTGAGAAGAGCAGGTGCTGTAAACTCTGACCAAGGGGGTCTTCTGCCTCTTCAACCCGTCCTCTCTCAGTGGATGAGGGTCCCACACCCCCGCCATACCCTGTCTCTACAAGCAGCATCCGTGGGCTACAATGCCCTGGCCAGGGGCTGACTCTCTTCTCAGACCCCTGCTCACCGTCTGAGCGAGAAT
This sequence comes from Lepus europaeus, assembly GCF_033115175.1. Taxonomy (NCBI): domain Eukaryota; kingdom Metazoa; phylum Chordata; class Mammalia; order Lagomorpha; family Leporidae; genus Lepus; species Lepus europaeus. The sequence goes on from NC_084836.1 coordinate 67,935,997, forward strand.
CTCCCTTGCCCTGCCTCTCTGTCCTGACTTCGATCCAAGTTGTTTCTGCTCTGACTGGCTGTCTCCCTTCTTCCTTGGTCCCTAAAATCAGCAACAGGCTCTCATGCAAGAGCAGAAGCCTTTATGTCCAGCTCAGGTCTGGAGTGGGGACACACCAGGTCCCAGCTCAGGCGGTAAGCAGGGAGGAAGATCCGATCGCCAGCTGGATTTCTCCCGTTCAGGCTGGGGCAGGCGGAGCGGCCACTCCCAGCAGCATTGTCGGCATGGGCTCAAGCTTCCTGTTCCAATGGCTTCCTTCCAGAAACACTTTGGGGGCAGTCCCAGAGGGAGGCTGGTCACACATGTGGGCACCCGGACACAGCCGCGGGGACAGCGCTCGGGAGCCGGCGTGGTGTTTGAGAGGCTAGGACAGCAGAGTGAGAGTTGTGAGCGGCTCTGCAGTGGCGCCCCTTGGCTTGGCTGAATCCAGGACGGAGAGGATTCTGCACACAGCCCAGCTCGTCCTGGCCAACCCAAGAACCTGGAGCAGGCCCGGCCCTGCCTCTCCCGACAGCTCCTTCAAATGACAAGGACAGAGCCGAGCGCTGCTCAGAGGGCCTCTTCTAGGACCCACAGAAGGTCTAAGCAGGAACAAAATGAAAGGAGCAGAGGAACCAAGGCCCTTCCAGAACACTCGCCAGACAGGAGGCGCCCAGAAACACAGGCAACAGATTGAATGAAATCAGCCCCGGGACACATCAGACAGCAGAGCAGGTGCTCTGTAGGGGGTCTGGGCCTCTAAGGAGGCACCTGTGTCCCCCATGGGCGAGCCTGGGATCCACACTGCCCCATCTCCAGACTGCAGCTTCCGGCTCCCGCAGAACCCGGGAGGCAGCAGCGATGGCTCAGATGCTGGGCTTCCTGTCGCCATGGAGCCCTGTGTGAGTTCTCTGAGCTCTGTGATCCATACAGCCCGGGGCCAGCCCCAGCTGTTGCAGGGGGCATAGGTTAGGCAAACAGCGATGGGGGTGTTTCTCTCTCTTTCTCTCTTTCACTCTTGCTCTCATTCTCACTGTCTGTGTGCGTGCCACGCTCTCTCCACGTTTGATATAAGTGAATCATAATCGCACACAGAGAGCAAAGGGACAATGTGGAGAGAACTGAAAGAGAAAGCGTCAGGAGGTAGAGCTCGGAAAGAGCCCTGGGCCCTGGAGGAAGGCAGCTGGACAGCAGCACCAGGGGAAGCACAGTGCTTCGTGCACACAGCACAGGTGCAGGTGCAAGAGAGGGGGAGGGGCAGACAGTTAGGAGAGAGCCACTTGCAGGGTCAAGGGCGTCAGGAGAGAACCCAGCACTGGGAGGAGGAGACACACGGCACAGGAGGAGAGAGCGTGGGCGTCTGGTCATGTGTGCGTGTGCGTGTCTGTCTGTGTTTGCAGATCTTACATGGAGAACCCTGCCGCCGGCCACCTGCTATGTGCAGGTCACACACCTCTTGGACAATATGGACAGTGACAGAGTACACGTGGAATCTTCCCAACATGCACCTAAATACACTTATGTTTTCAAAATAAATGTATGTTTTCACTCCATTCTACCTAATGTTTTTTAAGATTTCTTTTTTTCAACGGAATGGTAGAGAGACAAAGAGGGTGAGACAGAATGAGAAGTCTTGCATCTGGTGACTCACTGCCGGTATGGCCGCAACACTGGGGCTGGGCCAGGTCACAGCCAGGAGCCCAGGGGCTACTGAGGATTTCCACAGGGGCGGCAGGGCCTGGCTTTTCAGCCCTTGTCTCTGCTTGCACTAACGCATAGCAGGGAGCGGGACTGCAAGAGGAGCAGCTGGGACCCCAAGGGTGTCCCTGACGGGGAGGCTGGCCTCACATTGGTGACTTAACCCACGGTGCCACGCAAACAGCCCACAACAGACTGATCCTGTAATAATATCCCATGGCCTTTTTGTCATTGTCTCTAGTGGATTGACATGTATGTGCAGGTAATATGTACCTGCACACAGGTGATGTCATGTACAATCCATCTATGCTTGATTCCCTTACAAGGAAGCCAGGTCACTCCCTAAATACCAAATTCCACCCAAAATCCAACTCATGTATACTCACGCACACTCTCACACTCAACCCACACACCTTCACATACCCACTCACACCACACTTACATACACACACTAACACTCAGGCACACTCAAACCCACTCACATACTCACACACACATACACTCATGCACAATCTCACACTCAAACACACACTCACACTCATGCACACTCACACACTCACACTCACACACTCACACATACAAACACAGACTTACACACACACTCATACACATACACTCATGCATAATCTCACACTCAAACACACACTCACCATTGAGCACACACTCACACATACATTCACACCTATGCACACCCACTCACACATTCATACACATCCACACTCACACACTCACTCACTCACACTCATACCCAGGCACCTGCATCCCACAGGCTCCCCAGGAGCAGCACAGGAGCATATGCCAGGGAAGGTTCTAGAAGGACCCACCAGGACCTGGCAGCACTGTGACTCCCACACATGGTTCCCCGCTGGATCTGAGGGTGGTGGCTCCAGGAGGCCCAAGGGCTGCACAGCTCCTGTGTCTGCAGAAATGGCGCAGAGTTTGCACACAGCCGTGCATGGGCTCCTGCACAGATAACCCCCTGGAATCCTCGCACCCCGGCCTCTACTCGCTGTGTGCATCCTTCCTAGACTGCAGAGAGGGAACCACCACAGACAGCAGTGAGTGCACGGGCTCAGTACAGTGGCCATGTCTGGTCATGACTCTGGACGGCAATGGTGGACTGGGTGGAGGGACACAGGTGCCACTGGGTGACGATGCGGTGGTGGGAGGCGGGCGTCACGAGCATTCTGGTCTTAACCAAGGGCTGCGTCTGGCTTGCACATACGGGTTAGAGGCCAGCACTCAGATTGTCCACGGGCACCCTGCTCCATGCCTGCCCAGACTGTTTTAGCCACAGGAGAACCTCACTCAGCCTCACGTTGGAAATGTCACTCACAGGGACACGAGGGACACAGGAGCACCTTAGAGAAACTCCATGGTGGAGAACTGGACCCACGAGGCAGAAAGGGACAAGACCTGAGGCCAGCTCCAGGCTGTGTTGCAGGCGGGGATCGGTCCTCGGAATCCCAACCTGCTGGTGTCCGTCTGTGCTACCTCTGTGGGATTACACAGAGGAGGAGTGGTCCCATTGCACCTAGAAGGCCTGGTAAGGAAAGGGGCCATCGTTCTGAACAGGGCATGATGCCCCAAATAAGGAGACTGTGATGTCCTGCCTGGACGGGACAGGTGGGGACTTGAGAGACGCAGCCAGCAACCCATGAACAATCGCACTGGGCTGTGCCCCGCTCCAGGCGTCTCTGATTCCAGCGACTCTGCTTGTGCTGAGGTCCAGCCCAAGCTGCAGGCAGAGGAATTTTGCCCGACTCAGGGAAGCCAAATCGCAGCCTGGCTGTTTCGAAACTTCTCTGCTAAGCCAGGTGATCTCAGGATGGGGAGAGCCCAGCCCTCCCCGCCCTGCCAGCTCCACTTCCAGGACAGGCCCAGCCCATGCTCAGCCTATATAAAGCGCGGCCCGGAGCCCAGCTCACACACGCTGCAGCCACAGCGCCCACACTCCCGCCCGCTCAGCCTTCTCCCTCCTGCAGCCATGGCCAGCAAGTCCACCGTGAGGACCCAGACCAGCGTCAGCCGCTGCGGCTTCAGCACCAGCTCCGCCAGACTCCCCAGGGGCAGCCACTCTGGCTTCAGCAGTGTCTCCGTGTCCCACTCCAGGGGCGGCGCGGGGCTCGGGGGGGCGTGTGCAGGCGCTGGCTTTGGAAGCCGCAGCCTCTATGGCCTGGGGGGCTCCAGGAGGATCTCCGTGGTGGGTGGCAGCTGCGGAGTCGGAGGCGGGTACGCCAGCAGATTTGGAGGCGGCTATGGCTTCGGAGGTGCAGCCGGCAGCGGATTTGGTTTCGGCGCGGGCATGGGGGGCGGCTTGGGGCTCGGCGCTGGAGCTGGTTTTGGCGGCGGCTACGGGGGCGCCGGCTTCCCCGTGTGCCCCCCTGGAGGCATCCAAGAGGTCACGGTCAACCAGAGCCTCCTGACGCCCCTCAACCTGCAAATCGACCCCACCATCCAGCGCGTGAGGACGGAGGAGCGCGAGCAGATCAAGACCCTCAACAACAAGTTCGCCTCCTTCATCGACAAGGTAAGCCGGGACCTTCGGCAATGCCGGACTCAGAGCGGGAGGGGAGTTTGGTTTTAGCTCTGTGCAAATCACCTCCTTGTTGGCAGGTGCGGGATTCCGCTTGTTCCCCCATCCTGGGTGGGAAGGGGCTTGGCAGACAGGACGTTATTACTGTCCCTGGGGCTCCTCGGCTCCTGCAGGAGAGACATGAACTCTGTGCTCACACATCGGGGCTGATGGCCCAGGAAGGCCACAGGTTCCAGGCAGCAGCAGTGCCTGGGCCTTTGCAGCTTCCCCCACTCCAGCCAGCCATGCCTGGTGCCAGCTCTGTTCTGACAGTGGGAGGCTGGGGGCTTCGCTCTAGATCTCCCCACACCCACCAGACACAGGGCAAGCAGAGCCCCCAGGAAAGGTTGAGGGGGAAGCAGGAGATGGGAGGCAGGGAAGCCACAGCAAAGCCACGTTTCTCCATCTTCCCACTCGGCTCCCCGCAGGTGCGCTTCCTGGAGCAGCAGAACAAGGTCCTGGACACCAAGTGGACGCTGCTGCAGGAGCAGGGCACCCGGCCCGCGAGGCAGAGCCTGGAGCCGCTGTTCGAGCAGTACATCAGCAACCTCCGGAGGCAGCTGGATAGCATCCTCGGGGAGAGGGGCCGCCTGGACTCGGAGCTGCGAGGCATGCAGGACCTGGTGGAGGACTACAAGAAGAAGTGAGTGACGTGGGGGAGCGGCCCTGGGGCTGCAGCGCCAAGGTCCCAGCCAGGGTGACTGCGTCCAGACCAGGGCCCCATTCTTGCACTTACTGGGTCTGTCGGCTGGGACAAGAACTTGACAGCGTCCGACGACCTCTGGTGGCACAGAAGCACCACATGAGAGGGCTTGAGCACGTGACAGTGAGGGGCACCCCAGGCTGCCTGTCAGACTCTCAGTGGCATGAGCTCAGCCTGGTCTGTTTGTGTTCTGCACACTCTGGGGGCCTGGCCGGCCCTGTGCCGTCTGCTGCCCCTGCCCCAGCCCTGTCCTGTCCTCTCCGAGCAGATATGAAGAGGAAATCAACAAGCGCACGGCGGCCGAGAACGAGTTTGTGACTCTGAAGAAGGTGAGCTGATGATGTCAGCTGCAGGTGTCTGGCTGAGGGCGGGGCTTGTCTCTGAGTTCCCGCCCACCCAGTGACAGACCTGGGACACAGCAGTGGGGACCCAGCAGGGGGCGCTCCACTGACCTCAGCCCGTGGACCCTTTCCCCAGGACGTGGACGCCGCCTACATGAACAAGGTGGAGCTGCAGGCCAAGGTGGACGGTCTCACTGACGAGATCAACTTCCTGAGAGCCTTCTATGACGCGGTCAGTGGCTCCACCCCCTGTGTATCTGTCACGCGCCGGGTCTGCACAGGGGCTCACGCCAGGGTCGGGCCCTCGGAGACCCCCAGGGCACAGGGGTCTCACAGTGCTCTCCCCGCAGGAGCTGTCCCAGATGCAGACCCACGTCTCCGACACGTCCGTGGTGCTGTCCATGGACAACAACCGGCACCTGGACCTGGACAGCATCATCGCCGAGGTGAAGGCGCAGTACGAGGACATCGCCCAGAGGAGCCGCGCCGAGGCCGAGGCCTGGTACCAGACCAAGGTGGGCAGGGCGGGGCGGCTGCTGCAGGATCCCTGGGGCCCTTTCGAACCCCAGAGGATCCAGATGTCCCCGGATCTCTTCTAAGAGAATACAGGGTTTCCACTGAGCCAGTGCCCCCTGCCCGGTCATTATGGTGATGTTATTACAAGCCTGATCCATGGTTTCCATGGAGAAACCCACAGCAGGGTTAGGCCAGCGGTCTCGCAGTTAGGAGCCTGCATCCCACAGAGGAACCCTGTTTCTGGCTGCCTGAGGTCAGCCGCTGATGGCCCCATGAACTGCTTCTTGCTCCAACCTGGGAGTTGGGGATGTGTTCCTGGCACCTGGCTCTGTCCAGCCCTGCTGTGGGCAGACATCTGGGGTTGAGGCAGGGGATGGCGTCTCTCCGTCCCCTGCTCTGGGTCTGTCTCTGTCTCTCACCTGCTCTCAAAACCCTACCAGTGCAGCTCACAGCAGTCTGTCTCTCCCCCCCCGCCCCTGCAGTACGAGGAGCTGCAGGTCACGGCCGGCAGACACGGGGATGACCTGCGCAACACCAAGCAGGAGATCGCGGAGATCAACCGCATGATCCAGAGGCTGAGGTCTGAGATCGACCATGTCAAGAAGCAGGTGCGTGGGGGCGGGGCCAACTCGCTCTGGTGTCCCTGCTGCACCCTAGGCTGGCATCGGGCAAGATGCTGGGCACTTCCCTACTCTAGGGGGATGGGCAGGGGTGGACACAACCTAGGGCAGGAGAACATGAGGTGGGGACAGGGCCGATCCCCCAGGAATGGCGGATGAATGCCATCTGGGAGATGGAGATGCTCAGAGCCTCTGCCTGCTCTCCCCTCCCCCCCAGTGCGCCTCCCTGCAGGCGGCCATCGCCGACGCTGAGCAGCGCGGGGAGCTGGCCCTCAAGGACGCGCGGGCCAAGCTGGAGGGGCTGGAGGACGCCCTGCAGAAGGCCAAGCAGGACATGGCACGGCTGCTCAGGGAGTACCAGGAGCTCATGAACGTGAAGCTGGCGCTGGACGTGGAGATCGCCACCTACAGGAAGCTGCTGGAGGGCGAGGAGTGCAGGTGGGCCCGCCCCTCCCTCTGCCCCTGGGTGCCCAGGCTCCTAGTGCTGAGCCAGCACAGGGCTCCCAGTCTGGGCCCAGCTGCGTCTCCCTGGGTCTCTGGGAGGGCCAGTGGTCGTGCCCCGGGCCTCAGTGGGGCTCCTGAGTCTCACCTCCCCCTGTCCTCTCTCCTAGGCTCAGTGGCGAAGGCGTTGGACAAGTCAACATCTGTAAGTCCTTGCTCCCTTCCTCCCTGCCCTGGCGCCCCTGGGACTGGGCTGGGGCTGGGCGCGGGCGCTCACCAGCTCATGCTGTGTGCTGTGTGCGCCCTGCAGCCGTGGTGCAGTCCACCGTGTCCAGCGGCTACGGCGCCAGTGGCAGCGGCGCAGGTGTGGGCGGCGGCAGCAGCTACTCCTACAGCAGTGGCCACGGGCTCGGAGGCGGCTTCAGTGCCGGCAGCGGCATCGGCCTTGGCCTTGGGGGCGGCCTGGGCTCCACTGGGGGCAGCGGTGCCTCCATCAAGTACAGCAGCACCACCTCCAGCAGGAAGAGCTACAGGCACTGAGCCCCACCCCCGCTGCGGGGCCCCCAGCCCTGGGCCCCTGCCTGGCTGCAGAGTCCTCAGGGCAGGCGGCCTGCCCTGCCCTGGCCTCAGCTCCGTCCTGCTCTCTGCTTGGAGCTGAGGCTGCCCAGGGCCCCACCCTCCTCCTCTCTGTCCCCCGCGCTGTGCCCAAGCGCCCTGGTCACCATCCCAGGTCACCTCTGTCCTCTCTCTGTCTCTTAGTCACATCCTATGCCTCTGCCCCCACATTCTGTCTCTGAGGGGTGCATTGCAGCACTATTGTCTCTGCCCCTTTTCTTTCTTGAAAACTCTAACTGGTCTGCTGCAGGACAGATCCCTTTGCCTTTCTCTTCCACTGGGGCCAGACATCCCCATTCTCGCAGTGGGGTGATCCTGCCTGGCTGAGGCCATGGGCACATGAGGGGCCGTCCCGTGGTTACACAGTCCATGTCCACACAGTTGGTGTCTCCTGCTCTTCTCTCTGCCCGTGCTTTCTCGTGATTATAATAAATAAAGCAGATTCACAATGTCCTGTGTCGTTTCTTGCTGCCTGGTTGGGGGGACAGAGGACCTGCTCCTCTACCCGGGATCAGTGTATCCTCATATTGACCCAGGGACCTCCCCCACATGCTGTGCTCCCCTCCTTATGGGCAATCAGGAAACCCGAGACTCCTCTGGGTCAGGGTCCCTGCAGAATCCAACCACTCATATCCAGCTCCTAGACCGGGAGCATCAGGCCAGCGTCCTGGTCACTTGCACTGACCCCACGCACAGGCAATCAGGGCACGTCACGTGAGAAAGTCTAGGATATTGGAGTCATCCTAAAGCCCGAGCTGGAGAGGAGATGCCATGGAGAAGCCCCAGATGGGGATTCCTGCTCCCACATTGGGTGTCAGCATGGGTCCCAGGGGCTCTCCTTATGGTCCAGTGCTCTGCTTAGGCACTGGGAGCCTCTGGTTATGGCTCAGGTACCGAATTCCAACTCAGTTCTGGCAGCTGCAAGGAGTGACCCAGCAGAGGTACAAGCACCCGGCACCGTGGCTCACTAGGCTAATCCTCTGACTGCGGTGCCGGCACTCGGGGTTCTAGTCCCGGTTGGGGTGCTGGATTCTATCCTGGTTGATCCTCTTCCAGTCCAGCTCTCTGCTGTAGCCTGGGAGTGAAGTGGAGGATGGCCCACGTCCTTGGGCCCTGCACCTGCGTGGGAGACCAGAAGGAAGCATCTGGCTCTTGGCTTCGGATCGGCGCAGTGCAACGGCCGCAACCTGCCAGCCATAGCAGCCACTTTGGGGCTGAATCAACGGAAAAAGGAAGACCTTTCTCTCTGTCTCTCTCTCTTTCACTGTCTAACTCTGCCTGCCAAAAAAAAAAAAAAAAAAAGCACCCTCTTCTATCTCCTCCTACGTCATCCTCTCCCCTTCACTCCCAATATTGCATTCCAGTAAATCTTTGATAGAAACCCTTCATGCCAGGAAAATGGCCACGACCCATGAGAGCATTGCAGGAGCGCAATGTGCTGATGATACTGACTTCTGGGATCACACCCAAGGACAGAGACAAACGTGGGACCTGGGGTGTGCAGCATGGGACGCGCACAGCAGGGAACAGTCAGCCAGTGCAGCCAGAGGCCAGGGTAGCTGGAGGCTTGGGCACACAAGGCCAGGCGGCACCTCGGCTCACAGGTCCTGAAGCCTGAGGGCCCCAGGAGGAGGGAACACCCCGGACACCTGGAAGCCTCCCCAGGAGCTCACCACCCCCAACCCAGGGAGAATGGAGATCCCATCCCTGACTAGCACATGCCCCGTCCTGACTTATACTTGAGATGACTCAGGGTGACCCCGGTGGGGACTCTAGGCTGGAGAGCTTGCCTACGCGTGACCGTGTGCTCCTCACCCCCAGTTCTCACGTCACTGGAGAAATTGTCCAGGGTGATCTGGCACTGTCAGGGCTTGGCGCTTCCTTGTATCCTAGATTCCCCCCACTTCACTATTGCCCAGGCAAAGTGGGCAGCACCTCACCTTGGCCCCGCCTCCTCTTCCCTGACCACAGCTGGGGAAGATTTTCTAGAACTAAGCCCATTTACCATGTGTCTGTGTGTCTGTGTGTCTGTGTGTTTGAGAGAGACAGAGAGAGACAGAGAGAGACAGAGAGAGAGAATTTAAATATAATGGAGCTAAGGCTCAGTGAACATGAGACACATAATATAGACAAACTACCCCAGCTCCACGTCAACCCGTGTAACAACCTGAGACGAAAAGGGCTGAGTCCTTGTGGACGCCCAATACCATGTTGCTCCCAAGGGGAAATCATCAGAAACCCCCAGACTCCTGGCAGACATGGAATCCATGTACGGAAACCTAAATGAGAAACTCAGGTCCAGGAATTCTGCCTGGAGATTCAGTTGGATGCCCGGCCTCTGAGAGCCCTCCTGGTATCAGGGTGTCCTCCCGGGCGGGGCCCTGACTGCTCATTCTCACAAGGTCTCCTCTTAGGCCTTCTGGGCCGTGTACCCCAAGTGTGACCCTCACACGGGGCGCACGGAGCCTGGGGCAGAGTGACGCTGAGGTGCTGCGGCCACGGCGTTCAGCTGCCTGCTTGGCCTGTGACGTTCCCAGCTGAGAAGAGCAGGTGCTGTAAACTCTGACCAAGGGGGTCTTCTGCCTCTTCAACCCGTCCTCTCTCAGTGGATGAGGGTCCCACACCCCCGCCATACCCTGTCTCTACAAGCAGCATCCGTGGGCTACAATGCCCTGGCCAGGGGCTGACTCTCTTCTCAGACCCCTGCTCACCGTCTGAGCGAGAATCTCCCTTGCCCTGCCTCTCTGTCCTGACTTCGATCCAAGTTGTTTCTGCTCTGACTGGCTGTCTCCCTTCTTCCTTGGTCCCTAAAATCAGCAACAGGCTCTCATGCAAGAGCAGAAGCCTTTATGTCCAGCTCAGGTCTGGAGTGGGGACACACCAGGTCCCAGCTCAGGCGGTAAGCAGGGAGGAAGATCCGATCGCCAGCTGGATTTCTCCCGTTCAGGCTGGGGCAGGCGGAGCGGCCACTCCCAGCAGCATTGTCGGCATGGGCTCAAGCTTCCTGTTCCAATGGCTTCCTTCCAGAAACACTTTGGGGGCAGTCCCAGAGGGAGGCTGGTCACACATGTGGGCACCCGGACACAGCCGCGGGGACAGCGCTCGGGAGCCGGCGTGGTGTTTGAGAGGCTAGGACAGCAGAGTGAGAGTTGTGAGCGGCTCTGCAGTGGCGCCCCTTGGCTTGGCTGAATCCAGGACGGAGAGGATTCTGCACACAGCCCAGCTCGTCCTGGCCAACCCAAGAACCTGGAGCAGGCCCGGCCCTGCCTCTCCCGACAGCTCCTTCAAATGACAAGGACAGAGCCGAGCGCTGCTCAGAGGGCCTCTTCTAGGACCCACAGAAGGTCTAAGCAGGAACAAAATGAAAGGAGCAGAGGAACCAAGGCCCTTCCAGAACACTCGCCAGACAGGAGGCGCCCAGAAACACAGGCAACAGATTGAATGAAATCAGCCCCGGGACACATCAGACAGCAGAGCAGGTGCTCTGTAGGGGGTCTGGGCCTCTAAGGAGGCACCTGTGTCCCCCATGGGCGAGCCTGGGATCCACACTGCCCCATCTCCAGACTGCAGCTTCCGGCTCCCGCAGAACCCGGGAGGCAGCAGCGATGGCTCAGATGCTGGGCTTCCTGTCGCCATGGAGCCCTGTGTGAGTTCTCTGAGCTCTGTGATCCATACAGCCCGGGGCCAGCCCCAGCTGTTGCAGGGGGCATAGGTTAGGCAAACAGCGATGGGGGTGTTTCTCTCTCTTTCTCTCTTTCACTCTTGCTCTCATTCTCACTGTCTGTGTGCGTGCCACGCTCTCTCCACGTTTGATATAAATGAATCATAATCGCACACAGAGAGCAAAGGGACAATGTGGAGAGAACTGAAAGAGAAAGCGTCAGGAGGTAGAGCTCGGAAAGAGCCCTGGGCCCTGGAGGAAGGCAGCTGGACAGCAGCACCAGGGGAAGCACAGTGCTTCGTGCACACAGCACAGGTGCAGGTGCAGGAGAGGGGGAGGGGCAGACAGATAGGAGAGAGCCACTTGCAGGGTCAAGGGCGTCAGGAGAGAACCCAGCACTGGGAGGAGGAGACACACGGCACAGGAGGAGGGAGCGTGGGCGTCTGGTCATGTGTGCGTGTGCGTGTCTGTCTGTGTTTGCAGATCTTACATGGAGAACCCTGCCGCCGGCCACCTGCTATGTGCAGGTCACACACCTCTTGGACAACATGGACAGTGACAGAGTACACGTGGAATCTTCCCAACATGCACCTAAATACACTTATGTTTTCAAAATAAATGTATGTTTTCACTCCATTCTACCTAATGTTTTTTAAGATTTCTTTTTTTCAACGGAATGGTAGAGAGACAAAGAGGGTGAGACAGAATGAGAAGTCTTGCATCTGGTGACTCACTGCCAGTATGGCCGCAACACTGGGGCTGGGCCAGGTCACAGCCAGGAGCCCAGGGGCTACTGAGGATTTCCACAGGGGCGGCAGGGCCTGGCTTTTCAGCCCTTGTCTCTGCTTGCACTAACGCATAGCAGGGAGCGGGACTGCAAGAGGAGCAGCTGGGACCCCAAGGGTGTCCCTGACGGGGAGGCTGGCCTCACATTGGTGACTTAACCCACGGTGCCACGCAAACAGCCCACAACAGACTGATCCTGTAATAATATCCCATGGCCTTTTTGTCATTGTCTCTAGTGGATTGACATGTATGTGCAGGTAATATGTACCTGCACACAGGTGATGTCATGTACAATCCATCTATGCTTGATTCCCTTACAAGGAAGCCAGGTCACTCCCTAATTCCAAATTCCACCCAATTCCAAATTCCAAATTCCACCCAAAATCCAACTCATGTACACTCACGCACACTCTCACACTCAACCCACACACCTTCACATACCCACTCATCACACCACACTCACATACACACACTAACACTCAGGCACACTCAAACCCACTCACATACTCACACACACATACACTCATGCACAATCTCACACTCAAACACACACTCACACTCATGCACACTCACACACTCACACTCACACACTCACACATACAAACACAGACTTACACACACACTCACACACATACACTCATGCATAATCTCACACTCAAACACACACTCACCATTGAGCACACACTCACACATACACTCACACCTATGCACACCCACTCACACATTCATACACATCCACACTCACACACTCACTCACACACACTCATACCCAGGCACCTGCATCCCACAGGCTCCCCAGGAGCAGCACAGGAGCATATGCCAGGGAAGGTTCTAGAAGGACCCACCAGGACCTGGCAGCACTGTGACTCCCACACATGGTTCCCCGCTGGATCTGAGGGTGGTGGCTCCAGGAGGCCCAAGGGCTGCACAGCTCCTGTGTCTGCAGAAATGGCGCAGAGTTCGCACACAGCCGTGCATGGGCTCCTGCACAGATAACCCCCTGGAATCCTCGCACCCCGGCCTCTACTCGCTGTGTGCATTCTTCCTAGACTGCAGAGAGGGAACCACCACAGACAGCAGTGAGTGCACGGGCTCAGTACAGTGGCCATGTCTGGTCATGACTCTGGACGGCAATGGTGGACTGGGTGGAGGGACACAGGTGCCACTGGGTGACGATGCGGTTGTGGGAGGCGGGCGTCACGAGCATTCTGGTCTTAACCAAGGGCTGCGTCTGGCTTGCACATACGGGTTAGAGGCCAGCACTCAGATTGTCCACGGGCACCCTGCTCCATGCCTGTCCAGACTGTTTTAGCCACAGGAGAACCTCACTCAGCCTCACGTTGGAACTGTCACTCACAGGTGATGCGGGCCAGCCGCACCTGTCGAACGGAACCTGAAGGAGGGAGTGGGAATGAAAAGAGGGACAAGGGCGCAGAGAATGGAGCCAAGACAAAAGTCTGATCAAGGCTCGTTTATTCCAGTGTCTCAGCGATATTTTATACATAACCAGCTGCAGCTCAAGGCAACACAGAAGTGAACAACACAGACAAGCAAATTATCAGGCTTTCTGCAAGACAATCATAACATAGTTAATTTTGGCGGAGTGTTCTTGTTTGATCATTCTCAAGGAGCATGGGAATAGGTGACTTTTTTTTCCTCCCAGGAATTCCACAAGCCAAGATTGACCTTGAATTGTCTATGACTTGTTTATGGGTTGCCTACACACAGGGACACGAGGGACACAGGAGCACCTTAGAGAAACTCCATGGTGGAGAACTGGACCCACGAGGCAGAAAGGGACAAGACCTGAGGCCAGCTCCAGGCTGTGTTGCAGGCGGGGATCGGTCCTCGGAATCCCAACCTGCTGGTGTCCGTCTGTGCTACCTCTGTGGGATTACACAGAGGAGGAGTGGTCCCATTGCACCTAGAAGGCCTGGTAAGGAAAGGGGCCATCGTTCTGAACAGGGCATGATGCCCCAAATAAGGAGACTGTGATGTCCTGCCTGGACGGGACAGGTGGGGACTTGAGAGACGCAGCTGGCAACCCATGAACAACCACAATGGGCTGTGCCCCGCTCCAGGCGTCTCTGATTCCAGCGACTCTGCTTGTGCTGATCCAGCCCAAGCTGCAGGCAGAGGAATTTTGCCCGACTCAGGGAAGCCAAATCGTAGCCCGGCTGTTTCGAAACTTCTCTGCTAAGCCAGGTGATCTCAGGATGGGGAGAGCCCAGCCCTCCCCGCCCTGCCAGCTCCACTTCCAGGACGGGCCCAGCCCATGCTCAGCCTATATAAAGCGCGGCCCGGAGCCCAGCTCACACACCTGCTCTGCAGCCTCAACAAACGCACTCCCGTCCGCTCAGCCTTCTCCCTCCTGCAGCCATGGCCAGCAAGTCCACCGTGAGGACCCAGACCAGCGTCAGCCGCTGCGGCTTCAGCACCAGCTCCGCCAGACTCCCCAGGGGCAGCCACTCTGGCTTCAGCAGTGTCTCCGTGTCCCGCTCCAGGGGCGGCGCGGGGCTCGGGGGGGCGTGTGCAGGCGCTGGCTTTGGAAGCCGCAGCCTCTATGGCCTGGGGGGCTCCAGGAGGATCTCCGTGGTGGGTGGCAGCTGCGGCGTCGGAGGCGGGTACGCCAGCAGATTTGGAGGCGGCTATGGCTTCGGAGGTGCAGCCGGCAGCGGATTTGGTTTCGGCGCGGGCATGGGGGGCGGCTTGGGGCTCGGCGCTGGAGCTGGTTTTGGCGGCGGCTACGGGGGCGCCGGCTTCCCCGTGTGCCCCCCTGGAGGCATCCAAGAGGTCACGGTCAACCAGAGCCTCCTGACGCCCCTCAACCTGCAAATCGACCCCACCATCCAGCGCGTGAGGACGGAGGAGCGCGAGCAGATCAAGACCCTCAACAACAAGTTCGCCTCCTTCATCGACAAGGTGAGCCGGGACCTAAGGCAAAGGCCGGACTCAGAGCGGGAGGGGAGTTTGGTTTTGGCTCTGTGCAAATCACTTCACTGATGGCAGGTGCGGGATTCCGCTTGTTCCCCCATCCTGGCTGGGAAGGGGCTTGGCAGACAGGACATTATTACTGTCCCTGGGGCTCCTCGGCTACTGCAGGACAGACATGAACTCTGTGCTCACACATCGGGGCTGATGGCCCAGGAAGGCCACAGGATCCAGGCAGCAGCAGTGCCTGGGCCTTTGCAGCTTCCCCCACTCCAGCCAGCCATGCCTGGTGCCAGCTCTGTTCTGAGAGTGGGAGGCTGGGGGCTTCGCTCTAGATCTCCCCACACCCACCAGACACAGGGCAAGCAGAGCCCCCAGGAAAGGTTGAGGCGGAAGCAGGAGATGGGAGGCAGGGAAGTCACAGCAAAGCCACGTTTCTCCATCTTCTCACTCGGCTCCCCGCAGGTGCGCTTCCTGGAGCAGCAGAACAAGGTCCTGGACACCAAGTGGACGCTGCTGCAGGAGCAGGGCACCCGGCCCGCGAGGCAGAGCCTGGAGCCGCTGTTCGAGCAGTACATCAGCAACCTCCGGAGGCAGCTGGACAGCATCCTCGGGGAGAGGGGCCGCCTGGACTCGGAGCTGCGAGGCATGCAGGACCTGGTGGAGGACTACAAGAAGAAGTGAGTGACGTGGGGGAGCGGCCCTGGGGCTGTAGCGCCAAGGTCCCAGCCAGGGTGACTGCGTCCAGACCAGGGCCCCATTCTTGCCCTTACTGGGTCTGTCAGCTGAGACAAGAACTTGACAGCGTCCGAGGACCTCTGATGGCACAGAAGCACCACATGAGAGGGCTTGAGCACGTGACAGTGAGGGGCACCCTAGGCTGCCTGTCAGGCTCTCAGTGGCATGAGCTCAGCCTGGTCTGTTTGTGTTCTGCACACTCTGGGGGCCTGGCCGGCCCTGTGCCGTCTGCTGCCCCTGCCCCAGCCCTGTCCTGTCCTCTCCGAGCAGATATGAAGAGGAAATCAACAAGCGCACAGCGGCCGAGAACGAGTTTGTGACTCTGAAAAAGGTGAGCTGATGATGTCAGCTGCAGGTGTCTGGCTGAGGGCGGGGCTTGTCTCTGAGTTCCCGCCCACCCAGGGGCAGACCTGGGACACAGCAGTGGGGACCCAGCAGGGGGCGCTCCGCTGACCTCAGCCCGTGGACCCTTTCCCCAGGACGTGGACGCCGCCTACATGAACAAGGTGGAGCTGCAGGCCAAGGTGGACGGTCTCACTGACGAGATCAACTTCCTGAGAGCCTTCTACGACGCGGTCAGTGGCTCCACCCCCTGTGTATCTGTCACACTCCGGGTCTGCACGGGGGCTCACGCCAGGGTCGGGCCCTCAGAGACCCCCAGGGCACAGGGGTCTCACAGTGCTCTCCCCACAGGAGCTGTCCCAGATGCAGACCCACGTCTCCGACACATCCGTGGTGCTGTCCATGGACAACAACCGGCACCTGGACCTGGACAGCATCATCGCCGAGGTGAAGGCGCAGTACGAGGACATCGCCCAGAGGAGCCGCGCCGAGGCCGAGGCCTGGTACCAGACCAAGGTGGGCAGGGCTGGGCGGCTGCTGCAGGAGCCTTGGGGCCCTTCCTGAACGACAGAGTCTGCAGATGTTCCCGGTCTCTCCTAAGAGAAGGCGGGGTCTCCTCTGAGCCAGTACCCTCTGCCCGGTCATATAGTGCTGTTATTACAAGCCTGATCCATGGTTTCCATGGAGAAACCCACAGCAGGGTTAGGCCAGCGGTCTCACAGTTAGGAGCCTGCAGCCCACAGAGGAACCCTGCTTCTGGCTGCCTGAGTTCAGATCCTGCGCATGTGCACCTCAGGGCAAGGCTGATGGCCCCATGAACTGCTTCCTGCTCCAACCTGGGAGTTGGGGATGTGTTCCTGGCACCTGGCTCTGTCCAGCCCTGCTGTGGGCAGACATCTGGGGTTGAGGCAGGGGATGGCGTCTCTCCGTCCCCTGCTCTGGGTCTGTCTCTGTCTCTCACCTGCTCTCAAAACCCTACCAGTGTAGCTCACCGGCTGTCTATCTCCTCTCCATCCTCTGCCCTCCCCCTCCCCCGCAGTACGAGGAGCTGCGGGTTACCGCCGGCAGACACGGGGACGACCTGCGCAACACCAAGCAGGAGATCGCGGAGATCAACCGCATGATCCAGAGGCTGAGGTCTGAGATCGACCACGCCAAGAAGCAGGTGCGCGGGGGCGGGGCCAACTCGCTCTGGTGTCCCTGCTGCACCCTAGGCTGGCATCGGGCAAGATGCTGGGCACTTCCCTACTCTAGGGGGATGGGCAGGGGTGGACACAACCTAGGGCAGGAGAACATGAGGTGGGGACAGGGCCGATCCCCCAGGAATGGCGGATGAATGCCATCTGGGAGATGGAGATGCTCAGAGCCTCTGCCTGCTCTCCCCTCCCCCCCAGTGCGCCTCCCTGCAGGCGGCCATCGCCGACGCCGAGCAGCACGGGGAGCTGGCCCTCAAGGACGCGCGGGCCAAGCTGGAGGGGCTGGAGGACGCCCTGCAGAAGGCCAAGCAGGACATGGCACGGCTGCTCAGGGAGTACCAGGAGCTCATGAACGTGAAGCTGGCGCTGGACGTGGAGATCGCCACCTACAGGAAGCTGCTGGAGGGCGAGGAGTGCAGGTGGGCCCGCCCCTCCCTCTGCCCCTGGGTGCCCAGGCTCCTAGTGCTGAGCCAGCACAGGGCTCCCAGTCTGGGCCCAGCTGCGTCTCCCTGGGTCTCTGGGAGGGCCAGTGGTCGTGCCCCGGGCCTCAGTGGGGCTCCTGAGTCTCACCTCCCCCTGTCCTCTCTCCTAGGCTCAGTGGCGAAGGTGTTGGACAAGTCAACATCTGTAAGTCCTTGCTCCCTTCCTCCCTGCCCTGGCGCCCCTGGGACTGGGCTGGGGCTGGGCGCGGGCGCTCACCAGCTCATGCTGTGTGCTGTGTGCGCCCTGCAGCCGTGGTGCAGTCCACCGTGTCCAGCGGCTACGGCGCCAGTGGCAGCGGCGCAGGTGTGGGCGGCGGCAGCAGCTACTCCTACAGCAGTGGCCACGGGCTCGGAGGCGGCTTCAGTGCGGGCAGCGGCAGCGGCATCGGCCTTGGCCTTGGGGGCAGCCTGGGCTCCGCTGGGGGCAGCGGTTCCTCCATCAAGTACAGCAGCACCACCTCCAGCAGGAAGAGCTACAGGCACTGAGCCCCACCCCCGCTGCGGGGCCCCCAGCCCTGGGCCCCTGCCTGGCTGCAGAGTCCTCGGGGCAGGCGGCCTGCCCTGCCCTGGCCTCAGCTCCATCCTGCTCTCTGCTTGGAGCTGAGGCTGCCCAGGGCCCCTCCCTCCACCTCTCTGTCCCCTACGCTGTGCCCAAGCTCCCTGGTCACCATCACAGGTCACCTCCGCCCTCCCACTTTCTCTACGTCACACCCTGTGCCTCTATACCCACAGTTCCGTCTGTGAGGGTGCGCATTGCAGCACTATTGTCTCTGCCCCTTTTCTTTCTTGAAAACTCTAACTGGTCTGTTTCAGAACAGAGCCCTTGCCTTCCAGTTCCACTGGGGCCAGACATCCCCATTCTCGCAGTGGGGTGATCCTGCCTGGCTGAGGCCATGGGCACACGAGGGGCTGTCCCATGGTTACACAGTCCGTGTCCACACAGTTGGTGTCCCCTGCTCTTCTCTCTGCCCGTGCTTTCTCGTGATTATAATAAATAAAGCAGATTCACAATGTCCTGTGTCCTTTCTTGCTGCCTGGTTGGGGGGACAGAGGACCTGCTCCTCTACCCAGGGATCAGTGTATCCTCATGCTGACCCAGGGTCCTCCCCCACGTGCTGTGCTCCCCTCCTTATGGGGCCAGGAAACCCCAGATTCCTTGTATCATTATCCCTGCCAGACTCAACCACACAAATGCAGCTCCTAGCCTGGGAGCATCAGGCCAGCGTCCTGGTCACTGCTCTGACCTCACGTGGAGACAATCAGGGCAAAAGTCACGTGAGAAAGTCTAAGATGCTGGATTCATCATTCAGCTCTGAGCGAGAGAGGAGATGCCATGAAGAGGCCCCGGATGAGGACTCCCACTCCCACTCGGGATGCCAGCGCGCGTCTCAGGGGCCCTCCTTGTGGTCCAGCGCTCTGCTCAAGCACTGGGAGCCTCTCGTGTCAGATCAGGTCTCAGAGTTCCTGCCTCAGTGCGGGACCAGTGGGCAGAATCCTGGCTCCCGGCTTTTGCTGGCCCAGCCCTGGCAGCTGCCGACAGCAAGGAGTGACCCAGCAGATGCATGAGCTCCCTCCTGCCTCTGCCCCTCACCCCTTGTCTTCCTCTCCCCATCGCTCACAATATCACATTCCAGTAAATCTTTGATAGAAATCCTTCAGTATCAGCGCTGTGCTGATGGAACTGTGTTCTGGGATCGCACCCGAGGACAGAGATGAACATGGGACCTGGGGTGTGCAGCATGGGACCCGCACAGCAGGGAACAGGCAGCCAGTGCAGCTGGAGACTGGGCACCGTGGGCAGGCAGCAGCTCGGCTCACAGGTCGTGAAGCCCGGGGGCCCGTGGAGGAGGAAACGCCCCTGACACCTGCGACCCTCTACAGGAGCCCCCACCCCAGGGGATTTAAGACCCCCCCATCTCTGACTTGCGCATGTGCGGTCCTTACTTATGCAAGGATGGGCTCAGGCAGACCCCGGCGGGGACTCCATGCTGGAGAGCTCCCATGCGTGACCTTGTCCTCCTCCCCCCAAGTTCTCAGGTCCCTGGGAAAACTGTCCAGGGGGACCTGGCGCTGCCAGGGCCTGGGGATCCTTGTTTCCTGGGTAACCCCCGCCCCCACTGTTTGCTTGGCAACGCAGGCAGCGCCTCACATTGACCCCGTCTCCTCTTCCCTGGAAGATTTTCTGGATCTAAGCCCACTTACTGCGTTGTGTGAGTGTGTGTGTGTGTGTGTGTGTGTGTGTGAGAGAGAGAGAGAGAGAGAGAGAGAGAGAGAGAGACAGAGAGAGAGAGAGAATTTAAATATAATAGAAAATAAGGCACATGAGCATGTGGTACCTAAGACAAACTACACCAGCTCCCTGTCAGTCCGTGTACCAACTTGAGAATAAATGGGCCAACTCCATGTGGACGCCCAATACCGTGTTTCTCCCAACGGAAAATCATCAGACTCCTGGCAGACACGGAATCGATGTACCGAAACCTAAATGAGAAACTCAAGTCCAGGAATTCTGCCTGGCGATTCAGTTGGATGCCCGGCCTCTGAGAGCCCTCCTGGTATCAGGGTGTCCTCCCGGGCAGGGCCCTGACTGCTCATTCTCATAGCGTCTCCTCTTAGGACTTGCCGGGCCGTGTGTACCAAGTGTTACCCTCACACAGGGCACATGGAGCCTCACACAGGGCATGAGACACTGAGATGTGGCGGCCGCGGCGTTCACCTGCCCATGACTTCCCCAGCTGAGAAAGCAGGCGCTGTAATGCTGACTTTGGTAGACACGTGCCAAGGGGGTCTTCCACCCCTTCAAACCGTCCTGTCTCAGTGGATGAGGGTCTCACCCCTACCCGTACCCTGTCTCTACAAGCAGCATCAGTGGGCTGCAGCTCCCTGGCCAGGGGCTGACTCTCTTCTGAGCAAGAATCTCCCTTCCCCTTCATCGCTGTCCTGACCTCGATCCAAGTTGTTTCTGGTCTTCTTTCTTCCTTATTCCCTAACATCTGCAAAAAGCTCTCAGTAAGAGCAGAAAGACTTCATTTTAACGAAGTGCAGCCTCTCAGCTCTCTCTCCCGTGGATGACACCTTGGAGTCCTGTCTAAACAGGCTTCCCTCCGCCACAATCGTCAACGTTTCCCTGGGGTGGCCACGCAGGAGGCTCGTAGTGGTGCGTGTTATATTAGAGCTGGGGTCATTTGAGTTCTGTCGGGTGCACATTGCAGGAGTTGGTGTCACATTATTGCACCTGGATGGGCAGAGGCTCCATGACCGTTGGCTGAGAGCATAAAAGGTTTCTCCCTGTATGGACTTTTTGCTTTTGTCAAACACGGATGGACTGTGTTTATGTGAGTCTCCTCTTGGGGTCTGGATTTCATTGCCTGAGCTGTGCCTGTATGGCCTCAGCAGCGCCCCCTGTGAGGCCTCTGACTTTGACCTCTAATTAAGGTGGTGTTCCTGTTCCTGGGCTCTGCCTCTCTCCAATGTGCTGAACATCAGTTGTTGATATCCAAGTGAGCTGCTGGGAGTCGAACTGAGAAAAACACAAGGGCTTTATACCACAGTGAAACTGCAATTGGAAATTTCAGAAAATATTTAAGGGGGGGGCAATGGATCCCAGGATGGATGAGGAGTGTGACGAGAGAATGAGAGGGAAAGAGAGAGAGAGAGAGAGAGAGAGAGAGAGAGACTTCTTATAGACGATGTGTGCATGTAACTCGGGATCCCCAAGTCCCAGCTGTGCGCTCAGCTGCGGGGACCCTCAGGGAGCACCGGGTTTCCTGTGCAGACTCCGCTCCAGGCTGAGAACCCAGAGCACGCGGTCTGCTCCAGTCCCAGCAGGGCAGGAGCGAGACCCGGAGACGCTGGTGCTGTCGCTCAGGTCTGGAGTGGGGACACACCAGGTCCCAGCTCAGGCGGTGAGCAGGGAGGAAGATCTGATCGCCAGCTGGATTTCTCCCGTTCAGGCTGGAGCAGGCGGAGCGGCCGCTCACAGCAGCACTGTCGGCTTCGCTCTGGCTTCCAGTCCCAATGTATCTCATCCAGAAACAGCCTCAGGGGCGCTCCCAGAGGGAGGTGGACCCAACTCCTGAGCTCCCGGGACCCAGCCGCGGGGACAGCGCTCGGGAGCCGGCGTGGTGTTTGAGAGGCTAAGACAGCAGAGTGAGATTGTGAGCGGCTCCGCAGTGGCGCCCCTTGGCTCCATCTCCAGGATGGAGAGGATTCCAAAGACAGCCCAGCTCTTCCTGACCACTTCCAATAGCCTGGAGCAGGCCCAGCCCTGCCTCTTCTGCAATGACAAGGACAGAGCCGAGCGCTGCTCAGAGGGCCTCTTCTAGGACCCACAGAAAGTCTAAGCAGGAAAAAAGTGAAAGGAACTGGTGGAACCAAGGCCCTTCCAGAACACTCGCCAGACAGGAGGTGCCCAGAAACACAGGCAACAGATTGAATGAAATCAGCCCCAGGACAAATCAGACAGCAGAGCAGGCGCTCTGTAGGGCGTCTGAGCCTCTAAGGAGGCACCTGTGTCCCCCATGGGCGAGCCTGGGATCCACACCGCCCCATCTCCAGACTGCAGCTTCTGGCTCCCGCAGACCCCGGGAGGCAGCAGCGATGGCTCAGATGCTGGGCTTCCTGTTGCCATGGAGCCCTGCGTGAGTTCTCTGAGCTCTGTGATCCATACAGCCCGGGGCCAGCCCCAGCTGTTGCAGGGAACCCAGGAGAGTGAACCAGCAAAGGGGTGTTCTCTCTCTCTCTCTCTCTCTCTCTCTGTCTCAGTGTGTGTGTGTGAGTGTCATTCTCACTCCTTGTTTGGAACAACAAATCATAATTACACACAATTTTCAGTGCAGAGACAGTGAAAGAGAAAGCATCAGGAGGCAGAGCTCAGACAGAGCCCTGGGCCCTGGAGGAAGGCAGCTGGACAACAGCACCAGAGGAAGCGCAGGGCTGCGCGCACACAGCACAGGTGCAGGTGCAGGAGAGGGGGAGGGGCAGACAGACAGGAGAGAGCCACTCGCAGGGCCAAGGGCATCAAGAGAGAACCCCGCGCTGGGAGGAGGAGCTACATGGCAGAGGAGAAGGCAGCGTGGGCGTCTGGTCATGCGTGTGTGTGCGTGTCTGTCTGTGTTTGCAGATCTTACATGGAGAAGCCCGTCGCTGGCCACCTGCTATGTGCAGTTTCACACATGTCATGGAAAACATGGACAGTGACAAACTGCACGTGGAACTCACCAACTTGCAGCAAATAAACTTACGTTTTAAAAATAAATGTATGTTTTCACTCCATTATACTTAAATTGTTTTTAAGGTTTCTTTTTATACATTGGCAAGGCAGAGTGAGAAGGAGGATAAGACAGAATGAGAGGTTTTGTATCTGGTAACTCACTTCCTGTACGCCGCAACACTGGGGCTGGGCCAGTCATAGCCTGGAACCCAGGGGCTACTCAAGACTCTCACTTGGGCGGCAGGAGCCTGGGTCGGTGAGCCATTGTCTGCTGCTTGCATGAAGTCATAGCAGGGAGCAGGATTGGAAAAGGAACAGCTGGGACGCAAAGGTGTCCCTGACAGGGAGGCTAGACGCACAGCTGGTGGCTGAACCCACGGTGCCACAGCCCCCACATGACTTCTCCTGTAATAACATTCCCATAATCTTTCTGTCATTGTCTCCTATGGATTTACATGTGTGTGCATATAATATGTACCTGCAAACAGGTGTGGCCATGTACAATCCACCTATGCAGTGATTCCCTGACTATAAAGCCAGGTCACTCCCTAAATACCAAATTCCACCCAAGATCCAACTCATACACACTCCCACACACACACAAATTCACACCCACACACACTCACACCCAACACACACTCACACACACTCATACACACAAACCCACACACACTCACACACACTCAAACACACTCACACATTCACACACACTCACACTCACTTGCCACACTCACATACACTCACACCTGTGCACCTGCATCCCACAGGCTCCCCAGTAGAAGCACAGGAGCATATGCCAGGGAAGGTTCTAAAAGGACCACCAGGACATGGCAGCACTGTGACTCCCACACGCGGTTCCCTTCTGGTCCCCAGGGCGGTGGCTCCAGGAGGCCCAAGGGCTGCACAGCTCCTGTGTCTACATAACATGGCAGGGAGTTCGCACACAGCCGTGCATGGGCTGCTGCACAGATAACCCCCTGGAATCCTCGCACCCCGGCCTCTACTCGCTGTGTGCATCCTTCCTAGGCTGCAGAGAGGGAACCACCACAGACAGCAGTGAGTGCACGGGCTCAATACAGTGGCCATGTCTGGTCATGACTGTGGACAGCAAGGGTGGACTGGGTGGAGGGACACGGGTGCCACTGGGTGACGATGCGGTTGTGGGAGGCGGGCGTCACGAGCATTCTGGTCTTAACCAAGGGCTGCGTCTGGCTTGCACATACGGGTTAGAGGCCAGCACTCAGATTGTCCACGGGCACCCTGTTCCATGCCTGTCCAGACTGTTTTAGCCACAGGAGAACCTCACTCAGCCTCACGTTGGAAATGTCACTCAAAGGGACACGAGGGACACAGGAGCACCTTAGAGAAACTCCGTGGTGGAGAACTGGACCCACGAGGCAGAAAGGGACAAGACCTGAGGCCAGCTCCAGGCTGTGTTGCAGGCGGGGATCGGTCCTCGGAATCCCAACCTGCTGGTGTCCGTCTGTGCTACCTCTGTGGGATTACACAGAGGAGGAGTGGTACCAACACTTGCAAGGCCTGGCAAGGCTCAAGCCCAACTTTCCAGACCAGGGCATGATGCCCCAAATAAGGAGACTGTGATGTCCTGCCTGGACAGGACAGGTGGGGACTTGAGAGACGCAGCCAGCAACCCATGAACAACCGCAATGGGCTGTGCCCCGCTCCAGGCGTCTCTGATTCCAGTGACTCTGCTTGTGCTGATCCAGCCCAAGCTGCAGGCAGAGGAATTTTGCCCGACTCAGGGAAGCCAAATCGCAGCCTGGCTGTTTCAAAACTTCTCTGCTAAGCCAGGTGATCTCAGGATGGGGAGAGCCCAGCCCTCCCCGCCCTGCCAGCTCCACTTCCAGGACAGGCCCAGCCCATTCCCAGCCTATATAAAGCGCGGCCCGGAGCCCAGCTCACACACCTGCTCTGCAGCCACAGCGCCCACACTCCCGCCCGCTCAGCCTTCTCCCTCCTGCAGCCATGGCCAGCAAGTCCACCGTGAGGACCCAGACCAGCGTCAGCCGCCGCGGCTTCAGCACCAGCTCCGCCAGACTCCCCAGGGGCAGCCACTCTGGCTTCAGCAGTGTCTCCGTGTCCCGCTCCAGGGGCGGCGCGGGGCTCGGGGGGGCGTGTGCAGGCGCTGGCTTTGGAAGCCGCAGCCTCTATGGCCTGGGGGGCTCCAGGAGGATCTCCGTGGTGGGTGGCAGCTGCGGCGTCGGAGGCGGGTACGCCAGCAGATTTGGAGGCGGCTATGGCTTCGGAGGTGCAGCCGGCAGCGGATTTGGTTTCGGCGCGGGCATGGGGGGCGGCTTGGGGCTCGGCGCTGGAGCTGGTTTTGGCGGCGGCTACGGGGGCGCCGGCTTCCCCGTGTGCCCCCCTGGAGGCATCCAAGAGGTCACGGTCAACCAGAGCCTCCTGACGCCCCTCAACCTGCAAATCGACCCCACCATCCAGCGCGTGAGGACGGAGGAGCGCGAGCAGATCAAGACCCTCAACAACAAGTTCGCCTCCTTCATCGACAAGGTGAGCCGGGACCTAAGGCAAAGGCCGGACTCAGAGCGGGAGGGGAGTTTGGTTTTAGCTCTGTGCAAATCACCTCCTTGTTGGCAGGTGTGGGATTCCGCTTGTTCCCCCATCCTGGCTGGGAAGGGGCTTGGCAGACAGGATGTTATTACTGTCCCTGGGGCTCCTCGGCTCCTGCAGGAGAGACATGAACTCTGTGCTCACACATCGGGGCTGATGGCCCAGGAAGGCCACAGGATCCAGGCAGCAGCAGTGCCTGGGCCTTTGCAGCTTCCCCCACTCCAGCCAGCCATGCCTGGTGCCGGCTGTGTTCTGAGAGTGGGAGGCTGGGGGCTTCGCTCTAGATCTCCCCACACCCACCAGACACAGGGCGAGCAGAGCCCCCAGGAAAGGTTGAGGGGGAAGCAGGAGATGGGAGGCAGGGAAGCCACAGCAAAGCCACGTTTCTCCATCTTCTCACTCGGCTCCCCGCAGGTGCGCTTCCTGGAGCAGCAGAACAAGGTCCTGGACACCAAGTGGACGCTGCTGCAGGAGCAGGGCACCCGGCCCGCGAGGCAGAGCCTGGAGCCGCTGTTCGAGCAGTACATCAGCAACCTCCGGAGGCAGCTGGACAGCATCCTCGGGGAGAGGGGCCGCCTGGACTCGGAGCTGCGAGGCATGCAGGACCTGGTGGAGGACTACAAGAAGAAGTGAGTGACGTGGGGGAGTGGCTCTGGGGCTGCAGTGCCGAGGTCCCAGCCAGGGTGACTGCGTCCAGACCAGGGCCCCATTCTTGCCCTTACTGGGTCTGTCAGCTGAGACAAGAACTTGACAGCGTCCGAGGACCTCTGATGGCACAGAAGCACCACATGAGAGGGCTTGAGCACATCACAGTGAGAGGCACCCTAGGCTGCCTGTCAGGCTCTCAGTGGCATGAGCTCAGCCTGGTCTGTTTGTGTTCTGCAAACACTGAGGGCCTGGCCAGCCCTGTGCCGCCTGCTGCCCCTGCCCCAGCCCTGTCCTGTCCTCTCTGAGCAGATATGAAGAGGAAATCAACAAGCGCACGGCGGCCGAGAACGAGTTTGTGACTCTGAAGAAGGTGAGCTGATGATGTCAGCTGCAGGTGTCTGGCTGAGGGCGGGGCTTGTCTCTGAGTCCCCGCCCACCCAGGGGCAGACCTGGGACACAACAGTGGGGACCCAGCAGGGGGCGATCCACTGACCTCAGCCCGTGGACCCTTTCCCCAGGACGTGGACGCCGCCTACATGAACAAGGTGGAGCTGCAGGCCAAGGTGGACGGTCTCACTGACGAGATCAACTTCCTGAGAGCCTTCTACGACGCGGTCAGTGGCTCCATCCCCTGTGTGTCTGTCACACGCCGGGTCTGCACGGGGGCTCACGCCAGGGTCGGGCCCTCGGAGACCCCCAGGGCACAGGGGTCTCACAGTGCTCTCCCCGCAGGAGCTGTCCCAGATGCAGACCCACGTCTCCGACACGTCCGTGGTGCTGTCCATGGACAACAACCGGCACCTGGACCTGGACAGCATCATCGCCGAGGTGAAGGCGCAGTACGAGGACATCGCCCAGAGGAGCCGCGCCGAGGCCGAGGCCTGGTACCAGACCAAGGTGGGCAGGGCGGGGCGGCTGCTGCAGGAGCCTTGGGGCCCTTCCTGAACGACAGAGTCTGCAGATGTTCCCGGTCTCTCCTAAGAGAACGCGGGGTCTCCACTGAGCCAGTGCCCCCTGCCCAGTCATTATGGTGATGTTATTACAAGCCTGATCCATGGTTTCCATGGAGAAACCCACAGCAGGGTTAGGCCAGCGGTCTCGCAGTTAGGAGCCTGCATCCAACAGAGGAACCCTGCTTCTGGCTGCCTGAGGTCAGCCGCTGATGGCCCCATGAACTGCTTCCTGCTCCAACCTGGGAGTTGGGGATGCGTTCCTGGCACCTGGCACTGTCCAGCCCTGCTGTGGGCAGACATCTGGGGTTGAGGCAGGGGGTGGCGTCTCTCTGCCCCTGCTCTGGGTCTGTCTCTGCCTCTCACCTGCTCTCAAAACCCTACCAGTGCGGCTCACAGGCTATCTCCGCCTCCTCCCACCCCACCCCCACTCCCCCGCAGTACGAGGAGCTGCAGGTCACCGCCAGCAGACACGGGGACGACCTGCGCAACACCAAGCAGGAGATCGCGGAGATCAACCGCATGATCCAGAGGCTGAGGTCTGAGATCGACCATGTCAAGAAGCAGGTGCGTGGGGGCGGGGCCAACTCGCTCTGGTGTCCCTGCTGCACCCTAGGCTGGCATCGGGCAAGATGCTGGGCACTTCCCTACTCTAGGGGGATGGGCAGGGGTGGACACAACCTAGGGCAGGAGAACATGAGGTGGGGACAGGGCCGATCCCCCAGGAATGGCGGATGAATGCCATCTGGGAGATGTTGATGCTCAGAGCCTCTGCCTGCTCTCCCCTCCCCCCCAGTGCGCCTCCCTGCAGGCGGCCATCGCCGACGCCGAGCAGCGCGGGGAGCTGGCCCTCAAGGACGCGCGGGCCAAGCTGGAGGGGCTGGAGGACGCCCTGCAGAAGGCCAAGCAGGACATGGCACGGCTGCTCAGGGAGTACCAGGAGCTCATGAACGTGAAGCTGGCGCTGGACGTGGAGATCGCCACCTACAGGAAGCTGCTGGAGGGCGAGGAGTGCAGGTGGGCCCGCCCCTCCCTCTGCCCCTGGGTGCCCAGGCTCCTAGTGCTGAGCCAGCACAGGGCTCCCAGTCTGGGCCCAGCTGCGTCTCCCTGGGTCTCTGGGAGGGCCAGTGGTCGTGCCCCGGGCCTCAGTGGGGCTCCTGAGTCTCACCTCCCCCTGTCCTCTCTCCTAGGCTCAGTGGCGAAGGCGTTGGACAAGTCAACATCTGTAAGTCCTTGCTCCCTTCCTCCCTGCCCTGGCGCCCCTGGGACTGGGCTGGGGCTGGGCACGGGCGCTCACCAGCTCATGCTGTGTGCTTGTGTGCGCCCTGCAGCCGTGGTGCAGTCCACCGTGTCCAGCGGCTACGGCGCCAGTGGCAGCGGCGCAGGTGTGGGCGGCGGCAGCAGCTACTCCTACAGCAGTGGCCACGGGCTCGGAGGCGGCTTCAGTGCCGGCAGCGGCATCGGCCTTGGCCTTGGGGGCGGCCTGGGCTCCGCTGGGGGCAGCGGTGCCTCCATCAAGTACAGCAGCACCACCTCCAGCAGGAAGAGCTACAGGCACTGAGCCCCACCCCCGCTGCAGGGCCCCCAGCCCTGGGCCCCTGCCTGGCTGCAGAGTCGTCGGGGCAGGCGGCCTGCCCTGCCCTGGCCTCAGCTCCGTCCTGCTCTCTGCTTGGAGCTGAGGCTGCCCAGGGCCCCTCCCTCCTCCTCTGTCCCCCATGCTGTGCCCGAGCATCCTTGTCACCATCACAGGTCACCTCTGCCTTCCAACTGTCACTTAGTCATAAGCAGGCATTCACTTTTTTACTAAATTATCAATCTTTTCCTAGAGCGCTGCATCTTAATGTACAGCTCAGCGATTTCTTTCTGTAAAACTCCCCGGGTTCTGCTGACAAGTTGAGCAACTTCTGTTTTATGTCCCGTTGTCTCCCCAAGTCCTCATCACACTGGTCCTGATGACTCCCCTTGCTGTGCCTGTGAAAACACAAATGCCTGTTTCTGTGATGGACAGATTTGTAGCCCTGTGGTGGCTACAAATTGTGGTTGCTTTCTCATACATGCAAATAAAACAGATTTATGAACTAATGCCTGGCTTTGCTGTTTCTCAAGCTGTGTCAAAGACAAGTGCCAGGGCCGGCCCTGTGCTGTATCGGGTAAAGCATCTGCCTGCAGTGCCGGCATCCCATATGGGTGCTGGTTCGAGTCCCAGCTACTCCACTTCCAATCCAGCTCTCTGTTATGGCCTGGGAAAGCAGTGGAAGATGGCCCAAGTCGTTGGGCTCCTGTACCCATGTGGGAGACCTGGAAGAAGCTCCTGGCTCCTGGCTTCTGATCTGTGCAGCTATCTGGGGAGTGAACCAGCAGATGGAAGACCTCTCTCTCTCTCTCTCTGCCTCTCCATAACTCTGCCTTTCAAATAAATAGATAAATCTTCTAAAAAAAAAAAAAAAAGGAATGACAAGTCGACAAGTGTCGTCTCCTTTTCAAAGGTATTCCACTGCTCCATGTGCCTCTCAGTGAGGCACCTGAAACATTCGAGCTTCCCTGGGGAAGGCTGCAGGGTGAAGGCAACATGAGAACCAATGCTCCCTGAATCGCACACACCAGCCCCTCCCTAGGACTCTCAGAAACCAAGTCCGGGTGACACATGCTGACCCCGTTTCTTGTGGGCATGTGCTGGCCTGGTGCTGTCCGTGAGTGGGGCAGGGCAAACCCAGGACCCGGGGACATGGGTCGGGCCACGTGTGCTGTGCTTGGACCCCGTCTGGCCCGGATTCCCCATGGGTGACCATTACCTCCTTAACGTTCTGCTCTCCCATAAAGAGGGACATGACCATGGCCGGCCAAATGTGCGCCCTCAGCTCACGCTGTGTTCCTCTGCAGTGATGCCCCAGCCACACAGGTAACGTGTCCCTTGGTCATCTCCTCACTGTCTATCCAGGTCTCCCAGGGCAGTGAGGGGAGGCCTGAGCCGCCACACACACCTCCCTGTGCCCACAAGAGCGGGCTGCCTGGCAGGTGAACCTGAGACTTCCCATTGGTCAACAGCTCCTTGAACTTGGCCTTGGACCTGGCTGCCCATCACGGGGTGGGACGTTTTCTCCAGGGGTACAGCACTGACTGTACCCATCTTTGGAGAAAATCTTGTAAATTTGTCGGAGAGGGATAATGGTAGAGGCAGAGGGTGGGGGGAGAGAGAGAGAATGAAACTATCTGCCTGTTCCCTCCCTGATGCCTATAATGTTTTCAGCTGGTGCAGAGACCAACGCCGGGAGCAGGAACTCAACACACGTTTCCCACACGGGTGCTAGGAATTCAGTCTCCTCCTGCAGTAGCAGGAACTTGGAGTCAGAAGCAGAGCTGGTCATTGAGCCCAGACACTTTGTTGTGGGAGGCTTGTCCATGAGTGTGTCCCCCGCTGGGCCAGTCCCAAGCCCCTCCCCCACCCTGCTGCTCCTCACACTGAGCAGTTTCTTCTCCACTTAGCACTCGGGGACCCACCCCACTTCCTTCCGGCCCCTCTTCACCTCCTCCCTGAACAAGTCTTGGATGCAGCACCTCACCAGCATGTTCCTTTGACATTCCGGCCCCTCTCCAGGAATCCCTTAAGGATCCTTCTGCCTGCATCCCGTATGAGCGTTCATTCAAGTCCCAGCTGTTCCAGTTTCGATCCAGCTCCCTGCTCGTGTGGCCTGGGAAGGCAGCGGAGGATGCTCAAGTGCTTGGGCTCCTGTCACCCTCAGGGGAGACCCAGATGGAGCTCCAGGCATCCGGTTTTGGCCTGGACCAGTCTTCGTCATGGTGGCCATTTGGGGAGTGAGCCTGCAGATAGAAGATTCTCTCTCTCTCCCTCTCTCTCTCTCTCTCATTCTCTCTCTGTAACTCCACCTTCAAATAAATAGCTAAATCTTAAAAACAAGCCCTTCTTTGAGTGACAACTGCTCTCCTACTCACTGAGAAGCCTCACTCTGGAAAACCACAGACTCCGGAAAACTGGATTTTGCAACTGTATCAGGAGGAATGAAAGGCCCCAGCGTGTGTGAGGGTACATTTAGCTGGAAGCCAGAGGGAGCCTCAGTGCTCCTCCAACCGAAGTGCACCTGCTGGCAGAAGACAGCCTGGACATCCACGCAGCTTCACTCACCGTCTCCAAGGAAACAGGGCCAGCCATTCACTATGGCTTCAGAAAGTAGTAGAAGATGGCCCAAGTGCTTGGGCCCCCCAAGAACTTGTACTATCTTCTACTGCTTTCCCAGGCCATAGCAGAAGCTGGATCAGAAATGGAGCAGCCATGGCAGCCGAGACTTCAACCAGCGCCCATACGAGATGCCAGCACTGCAGGCGGTGGCTTTACCCGCTATGCTACAGTGCCAGCCCTACACAATGTCCTTTACTTTTTTATTTTTTTAATATTTATTTTATTTATTTAAAAGACAGAGTTACAGAGAGAGGTAGAAACAGAGAGAGAGAGGTCTTCCACCTGCTGGTTCACTCCCCAGATGGCCGCAACAGCCAGAGCTGAGCTGATCCGAAGCCAGGAGCCAGGAGCTTCTTCTGGGTCTCCCACACAGTGCAGGGACCCAAGGACTTGGACCATCTACTGCTTTCCCAGGCCATAGCAGAGAGCCAGATCGGAAGTGGAACAACCGGGACTCTAACTGTCGCTCATATGAGATGCCGGCACTGCAGGCGGCAGCTTTACCAGATATGCCACAGCACCAGTTCCCCACGATGTCCTTTAAAAACAAGCCCTGGTTCAAGTTCCCACCATAGGGGTGGTGCTGGTGCTGCTGTCTCCCTCCTGTAGGATCAGTCCCCAGGAACTGTGTAAACACCTGGAAGGCACGATGCTGGCACCGACAAACGAAAACCACTGAAACTGAGACACAGGTGGGGTCTCGGCATTGCAGCTAAGACCCGGGCGGTGTCGCTGGCTCAGTCCCTGCCACCCACATGGGACACCTGATTTGTATTTCCAGATCCACACTCCCACCTGGGTACCGGGTATTATGGGCGTGTAGGGAGTGAACCAGAGGATGGGAACTCTCTCTCTGTCTCTCTGCCATTGAAATTACAAAAAAAAAAAAAAAAAAAAACCCTCAGATCCCCCAGGGGAGCCTCAGGAGGTATGAGCTCATTTGTGCTGGGGCAGGTGCTTGGCAGCGACCTGGAGTGAAATCCCTGGGCAGCGATGAGGGAACGCTTTGGAGGAGAAGAGCTATGGTGCTGCCCTAACAGGAGCTGTCCCGAGCAGCAGCCCAGCCAGCGGTGCCCTGGTCTGTGGGTCAAGTGCACGAAGCTGAATCTGCGTGCAAGGGTGCTAGATTCAGTAAATAGCCTGGGAGGAGAAACGCACACTGACTGTCAGATACACAGGAAGCAACTTTGAGGTCAGCTCAGCTCCGAGCCGTGTTGGACACCCTCCCACCTCAACGTGTTGTCTGCTTTATCTCAAGTTCAAGTCTCCCTGGACACGTGGGCTGCCCAATTCAGGAGCCCAAGGACTTGGGTCATCTTCCACTGCTTTTCCAGGCCATAGCAGAGAGCTGGACCAGAATTGGAGCAGTCGGGACTCGAACCGGTGCCCATATGGGACGCCGGGGTAGCAGGCAGTGGTTTTACCTGCTATATGCCACAATGCCAACCTTGAACTTGAAATATTTTTTGTGACACATCATCTTTAGCATCACTAAAAATTTAGTTTGTGTTCCTCTGTGTAACACACTATCTTCCTGCTTTAATACACTGTGTATTCTGAAAATTTCAAGCAGGACACGAAAGGGTGGTACATGAACCTCCTGGTACCAATCACCAGGTTGAGCCACCATCACTGCTTTCTCGCTACTGTTTGATGCAAATCCGCGACTCTCTCCTCCTCTGCACGCCTAACTGCTTCTCCTGTTGCAAGCGCTTATGGGAGATCCAGAAACCAGGCGATGTGCACTGTAAATGTTTGCATGCGTGTCTGATGGCGGGTTTATCATCTTGTCACAGTCATCCCTTGATGGAATGCTTCCTACTAGCATTTCTTGGGTTGCATCCGAGACGTCTCCCTGTGGCTGCCTTACCTGCCACCGCCCCTAAATGGGCTCGCCTACTGCCTGCCCCGGGGCTGCTGGGCCTCTGAGGTTCTTTCCTGCCAAGCCAGCTCCCTGCAGGTCCGTGATGGGCCGTGGATGTGTGGCCAAATTCTTCCCCGCTGTGAGATTTCCGTGCTGTGGCCTGTGGCTCATCATTGCCTGCTGATGCCTTGTGTCTTTGGGTTTCCTGCGAGTTGTAGGAGACACAGAATCAGATTTTGTGTGGTGGTTGCAGGCCAGAATGTGGGCTAGGTGGCACCAGGAACCCCCCTCTAGTGCTGTGTCCCGTGACTCCGTCCCAGGGTTTCCGTGGTTTGGGCAAGGTCCCTCCATTGCCGGCGCATGGACTTTTTTTTTTTTTTTTTTGACAGGCAGAGTGGATAGTGAGAGAGAGAGAGAGAGACAGAAAGGTCTTCCTTTGCCATTGGTTCACCCTCCAATGGCCGCCGCAGCTGGCGCGCTGCGGCCGGCGCACCACGCTGATCCGATGGCAGGAGCCAGGTGCTTCTCCTGGTCTCCCATGGGGTGCAGGGCCCAAGCACTTGGGCCATCCTCCACTGCACTCCCGGGCCACAGCAGAGAGCTGGCCTGGAAGAGGGGCAACCGGGACAGAATCCAGCACCCCGACTTTTCATCTAAGGTTTCCATGTCCACTCACCAAGCCCCAGATGCACGCTCACTTCAGGAGCTCAGACGGTGCCTATGTGATTTTGCTGGGCTTCCTACACGTTCTAAGCAACTTTCCTCTGTAGACAAGGACACGCAACTCGCACGGGAGAGTCACAGCAGCGGCCCCATTCCACGCTTTTCTCCTGAGCAAGCTGGGGCTGTGGCCAGCTTCTGTGGACACTGAAGCATGGTGGGGGCATGGGGGCGGGGCACGGCTGAGTGGCAGGATCATGGCACAGTCGTCACAGCAAATTCGCTGTGGTTCGGGCCTCTATGCCTGTCGCTGTTTCTTTGTGGCTTCCCTGGTCCCCGCTGGGGCCAACGGGAGCTCCTCTGGCCACTGACAGCATCTCGGTTGCCTGAGCCTGCAGGGACCTGGGCCTGCTTGGGGTCCCCACGCAGCAGATGTGGATCCGCCTTTCCCCTGGTGCCTTTGTAGGGAAACAACGGCCAGAACCAGGACGTGCACCAGGAGCACCAAGAGCACCAGGAATACCAGAAGCACCAGGAGCACCAGGAGCACCAGGAGCGCCAGGAGCATCAGGAGCACTCCCTGACATCCCAGGGCTCCTAAGCATTTCCGGCAGACAGAGCTATGGGAAAATGTAAAAATGCACTTGGAAAAATGACAACAAAACAGAAGTTTGTATGATGCTGCCTGCTCTGATGAAAGATTACAAGATGACTCCATGCCTGAATTGGTTTTTTCTCTCTCTCATGGAGAAGCTTGGCTCAGACGCCAGCACCATACTACTTAGTCTTCTCATCCTACACTGTACTTAGGATGTATCTAAACACTCACCCCGGTATTGCTACTAGAGCCATCTGCCGCGTTCCTGCATGCGCTCTCTGTGGTAGCTTTAGTTCTATCACGATACACACTACTGGAGATACAGATCGAAACCGTGTCATTCGAAGCCACTGGAATACGGCTTTTCCCTGCATGGGTTCCCACAGTTGGGTAAAAAGCTGATTCCGTGTGTTTGTTGTTTGCTTTCAAGGTTTGAGGGCGCTGTTCTCCTTCCTTTGGGATCTTCAACAATGCCAGAAGCTGAGTGCCCTCTGCTTCTCCTCTCCCCTTGCTCCCTCCCTCCCCTCACAGCAAAGCATTCTCGCTCCTCTTGGGTTTCTCCTTGCATTCTTTGTTTTTAAGAACACGAAAGCAAACTCGTCTCTCCAGGTCTACATGGCTCTTTCCTCTCTGATACACAGCCAGGTCCCCTGTGAAAGCTGTCATGGAATTTGCTTTAATCACTGAAATAGACAGGCAACAAACAGATGGAGGCACAAGTCCACGCACTCCCGTGTGGTTCACATGGCTGTTCAGGCATGCACGTTTTGGGGCAGAAGCTTGTAACCACAGCACATTACATCAGAGTACCCGCTTAGAGCCCCGGCTGCTCCGCTGCAGATCCAGCTTCCTGCTAATGCGCGGGGAAGACAGAGGAAGATGGTCCAAGTGCTTGGGTCCCCGACACCCACGCAGGAGACAGGGATGGGTCCTCGCTTTGGCCTGGCCCAGGCCTACTGGTTGTGGCCATTTGGGGAGTGAACCAGCAGGTGGAAGATCTCTCTCTCTCTTTCTTTCTCTTTAGCTTCTACTGCTTTCCCAGGCCACAGCAGAGAGTGGGATCGGAAGTGGAGCAGACGGGACTCGAACCGGTGCCCATATGGGATGCCGGCACTGCAGGCAGCAGCTTTATCCACTACCCCATAGTGCTGGCCCCTGGTTCAACTTGCAAGAATCTGCTCATATAATTCTTGATGACAAGAAAAACAATGTGATTAATTTAACAGATGTGTGGAAACTTATCATTTATTCTTGAGTAAAAAACAAAAGCTCTCAGCTAACCAGGAACAGAAGGGCGTTTCTGTCACTTGGTTACTGGCATCTACAAAGAGTGCTTTGTCTCCAACTCGGAGAACCAGATAAGGATGCCTGCTCACACATACTCCCTATGGCCAACGTTGTACAGGCTGGTGGGGGAGCCAAGAGGAAGAAATGAACGTGCGTGGGGGACCTCCGCTGTGGTATAGTGGGTAAAGCCGCTGCCTGCAGTGCTGGCATCCCATGTGGGCGCTGGTTCAAGTCCTGGCTGCTCCTCTTCTGATCCAGCTCTCTGCTGTGGCCTGGGAAAGCAGTAGAGGATGGCCCAAGTCCTTGGGCCTCTTTGCCCATGTGGGAGACTTGGAAGAAGCTCCTGGCTCCTGACTTCAGATCAGCGCAGCTCCAACTGTTGCGACCAACTGGGGAGTGAACCAGTGGATGGAAGACCTCTCTCTCTCTCTCTCTCTCTCTGCCTCTCCTCTCTCTCTCTGTGTAACTCTGACTTCCAAACAAATAAATAAATCTTTTTTAAAAAAGTATATTTACCATGCAAATTTTAAAAAATAAAGGACATCATGTTTGTTAATTATGTCTATGATTTAACAAAGATGTGAGCCTGAAAAAAAGGGATGAATTCAAGTAGATCAAAACAGTAATAGTGATTGATTCTTTTTTGAAAAGATGTAGCTTTAGTTCCTTGACAAGAGCGGAGTGACAGAGAGGGAGAAAGAGAAGAGAGAGATCTTCCATCTGCTGGCTCACTCCCCAAGTGGCCACAACAAGCCAGGGCTGGGCCAGGCCACAGCCAGGAGTCAGGAGCTCCATCCTTGTCTTCCCTGTGGGTGGCAGGGGTCCAGCACTTGGGCCATCCTCTGCTACCTTCCCAGGTGCATCAGCAGGGAAGGGGAGCAGCTTGGATTCAAACCAGTGTCGCAGGTGTCGTAGGTACAGGTTTAACCCACTGCACCACAATGCCAGCCCCTAGTGAGCGATTCTCAGGAGTGGGGATTTGGGCAATCGCTGTTTTTGTATCTTTCTCCAAGTAAGAGTGAAAATCCCACTCCCTCTGCCGCCCCCGCCCCCGGTTGAAAGCCACTGCGATGGAACCCTGAGGGCAGGCACTGGCTCCCCGCAGCCCAGACCTCTCCGTCCGGCCCTTCCATCGTCACAACCAGAGCTTGGCGTCGCTCGTGGCTTCTGATTCAGCCTACACACGGCTTCTGGCGGTGCCTAGTTCTTCGTGTTTTGCTGTTGTCTTAAGAGTTCGCGTGTTGTGAGTCAGGAGTCTTCGGTCACATTATCTAACTACTTACATCTTGGTCACGTCCAGCACCCACCCCCTTTGCTAAAGTTCACGGCCACTTTAAAGATGAGGAAACCACGCTTTGGAAAAGCGAGTGGGAGGCAGAGCCGGGATCCCAGGCCGGGCACCGGTTTGTTGCCTAACCTGTGCTCTTCCCCTGCACTGGGAGGCGTGGCTCAGTCCTGGCCGCTGGCCTCCCGCCGTCCCCTCCCACTCTCTCAGACTGCTGCGCGCCCTCCCTCCCGGGCTTTGCTTGCCCTCTGGTGGAGGAGCTCAGTCCTGGGGTGCAGGACGGAGGTGACAGCTCCCTTGAGTGGGGGGACCCCACCGGCTCTGGGAAGAAGGCGAAGCGGACGGGTGCACCGGCCCCGTCTCCTCCCCAGCTCGGCTGTGTTCCTGCCTTTCCTCTCCGAGAGCCCTTTCTGGTCTTTCAAGCCTGTTTCCCCAACTTTGACTTCCTGCTTATTCCTTGGTGACGAGGGAGTGAGGAGTGAGAGCAGACCTGTTCCGAACCTGCGCCACTGCTGCTTTAAAAGAGGTTTTCAAAACCTCACCATAGGCTGCTCCGGGCCCTCTGCCACTCAACACCCCAGAAAAATCAGAGTGCCGTCTAAGAAGACCTGCGACCAGGTGGGGATCTGCAAGCTGTAGAGCAATTTCCAGGAAGACAGGCGCACTATTAAACACATGTGTAACTCAACAGGAGTTGGGGTCTACCCCCGAAAGAAGCCTTCTCACCCCGCCGGCCAAAGACACACACAGGCGCAGGTGCACACATGCTCACACATACAAATACAGGCACACACACTCTCACACACAAGCACATGTGTGCACATGAACACACATGCACACACATGGAAGCACATGTGTGCACACATGCTGGCATACGTGTGCGTGCATGTGCCACAGGTATGGGAACACACAAGCACGTGTGCACACACACACCGGCATACGCACATGTGAACACACACACTCCATGCAGACCCAGAGGCCAGGGCCACAGCTGTCAAGCGTGAGACCCGAGCAGTGGCAGATTCCCCCCTCAAGAGAGGCCGCGTGGGCTCCCGTTCCCTGCAGGGGTAATTTGGAAGCACGTAGGGAGCCTGCCTCGGGACTGAGGCTCCAGGATGCTGGGTGCCTTGTCCCTCCTTCTGAAACGCCCCGGATCATAGTCCCTAAGTCATTCCCGAAAGAATCCAGAGAGGCGTCTGCCACTCCCCCTCCCCCTCCAGAGGCACCCAGGGCTGGCCAAGTGGCTGGTCCCCATTAGAACACACGCCCTTGGATGCCTAACTAGCTCCTCACCGAGGTTCGTTACCTGGTGGCTACAACCACAGCAAGGAAGCAGATTCTGCTTCTGCTAATTCCTTGAAGCTTCCCTCACACCTCTGATTTCCCATTCATCCGTCATCCCCATCTTTCTCTGGCCTCCCTCCAGCTTGGCCAACCATTGCTTAATGCACCGGTGCTGGGGTTGGGGTGAGGGGGTGGAGAAGAGCACTTCGGGGTATTTCCCCTGAGAAGACTCAGGCTCTGGCCCCAGCCTGATGGGAGCGCTGGGGCGTCTGCCTGCCGTGGAGTCAGGTGCCATTTCGCCCTGTCCTGCAGGGAGGAAAGAGCAGCAGGGCGCTGAATGTCAGACCCTCGGGTTCTCTGTCTGTCTGGTTTTCAGGCTGGAAGCCCCCTGCAGCCTGCACCTGCTCTCTGTCGGCAAACAACCCTTCCTCCCAGCATCTGTGTCTGCCTTGGCAACCTGCCCCAGCCCTGTTTCCATGGCCCTGAATGGGGCTGTTCAGCCTGTCCCCTCTCTCAGAGCAGAGCAAAGGGGACTTCCTGTTCTTCCACTGCCCTCAGCCAATCCCCCCAGCCTCCCAGGGTCGTCACCAATGTCGCTGTCACTATCCTCAGCACTAACGCCTGTTGATTTGGTACCTGCAGCTCGGCTGGGTGTCACGCCTCCCAGGGTGAGGCAGGGTCACCTGGAGGAAGGCTGGGTGCCCCGTGGGACCGGCCCCACTACTGGGGACCCCGGAAAACACAGCCCCACAGCCAGACATGCACGCCCGTGCTCACAAACAGCAGCTGAACGACGCCTCACTGGGATGTCTCACGCAGACAGGCAGCTGCTCATGGCCGGCGTGGGTGCACGGTCAGCACACACTCACGGCCCCGTGGCCAGCGTCCGTGGGTGGATTCACTCTGATTTATCCGTGATGAGTGTTTAACCCTAACCGCTCTCCCTCTCCACGTGTGTGTGTCCTACACACGGCATTTGGAGCCAGCTGGGGCTTGGGCTCCTCTGCAGACCCCCTCCACCGGGGTTCACCCATGAGCAGGGACACCGCTCGCTGCCTGGGTGGTGGAGTTCCAGACTCTACCCTATTCTGTTTCCTGTGTGTCAATTTTGTCTTCCTCGTGAGCTCTCTTGGCTCACAAAACACGAGGCCTTCAGAATGTGCACATCATGACCGAGCCTGGAGCGGGGGACCACGGCAGAGGCCAGAGTGGTCACATCCCGTGGCACAGAAGCCGGGGCCCCTCCCGGGGTGGGGGGCCTGAGAACCCGCGCTGCACGGCCTGTGGCTTGCCTCTGAGATGAACACAGCTTACCCAAATCCCTTCCCCCCCACCCTCGCCGACCCCAGCCTCTTTCACTGAAAGCCCAGGAAACATTTCTTGGAAAGATAAATAAACAGACGCAACTTGTTTATAGGTGCAATCGAAAGCAACTCCCAGAAATAACTGCGGCGAGGTGGAGTCTAGAATGTTCGGGACGGCCAAGTTCATGAGATACTACAAGCCCAGTAGGGGGCGGAGCGGTGGCTCCCAGCCCCCACTTCCCAGCTGGGGACAGGCACCCCACCCCCAGCAGCAGCCTCCAGACCCAGCGCAAGTCAGAAGGTGGAGTCACCAGCGTCCCTCCGTGTGCCAGTATCACCCAGCCCACCTAGCCTGCACCCCCAGGCTGTGGCTCCGGGCCAGCGGGAGCCTGGCTGGGCTTCTAGGTATTGTGCTCCTGGGTTAGAGAGGGCCTCTGGGCCCCCACCTCTGAGAAACAGCCTCGGGACAGCCCATCCCCTCCTCCCACCACCAACCTCCCACCTTGTATTTGACAGCGCTCAGAACCCTGCAGAGACTTGATGAATGGAACCTGGGAACACACTAGGCCGTCACTGTGGGTGGAGATGAATGACTGAGACGCACCTGGCACCCTCTCCCTTCTGAATCCCTGCAGGTCCCCGGATGGGGCTGCACTGGGGGAACTCCTGAGATTTCCACTTCATGCACCTGCTCCCCACCCAGGAAAGCCCCCAGCTGTGCATCCCAGGCTACATGGGGCTTTTTTTTTAAAGATTTATTTATTTATTTGAGCATCAGAGTTACACACAGAGAGAAGAAGAGGGAGAGAGAAAAAGAGGTCTTCCATCTGCTGGTTCACTCCCCAAATGGCAGCAAAGGTTGGAGCTGCGATCCGAAGCCAGGAGCCAGGAGCTTCTTCTGGATCTCCCACATGGGCACAGGGGCCAAGGACTTAGGCCATCTTCTGCTGCTTTCCCAAGCCATAGCAGAGAGCTGGATCAGAAGAGGAGTAGCCAGGACTTGAACCTGCGCCCATATGGGATGCCAGCACCACAGGCGGCGGCTTTACCCACTGCACCACAGCACCGGCCCCATACATGGGGCTTTTCTCACTGAGCTCTAGCTGGTCACAGACACTCAGGACAAATCCATGGCTACAGAAAGAACCAGGAGTTGTAGCTCTGCCATCAGCAACTGCGCGGCCACCTGCAGTCTTTGTCCCCTCCCTGACCCCGAGTTCCCCTGGGCCTTAGAGGAACCTTCCTCCCCTGTCCCCACGCACACAGTCAGCACCACGCTCGTGCGTCCAGGGCTGGTTTGTGAATGGCCTTAAGACACGCATGTCTGTATGTTGATTTCTGCAGCCGCTGGACAGACTGGACAGACGCTAGGTGTGTCTGAACCCCAGGATTGTGGAAGGAAGGGAGAGAGCTCCATTTTGCTTCTCTCAAGCACAAGTTTAAATGAAAAGAGCACACCAGGGACCAGGGTGGGTGTTTGGCTTAGCAGCTAAGAGGCTGCAGCCCGCATCAGCGTGCCTGGGTTCAAGTCCCAGCTCCGGCTCCTGACTCCAGCTTCCTGCTAACGTGCATGCTGGGAGACAGCAGCGATGGCTTACAGAATTGGGCTCCTGCGACACCTGTGGGAGACCTGGCCTGAATGCCCAACTCCAGCCAAGTGCCATTGCAGGCATTTGGGCATCGAGCCAGCGGATGGGAACGCCCTGTCTTGTCTGTCTCTCAAAGAAATCAAATTTACACCCCCACCATTTTGCCACTAAAGCTGGCTGAAGGGCTCCTGTGGGATGCCAGTGACCTTGGCGGTGAGTAGGAACAGCTCCATGAGTCAGGCCCCAGGCAGGTGGACGTCCCGGGGCTGGAGGGACTGCTGAGAGCCGCTGCCACCCTCAGTGCCCCCAGAGGCAGGCTGGGGACACCCGCTGGACACAGAAAATGCAGAGGGAGCAGGGCTGCTCTGGCCTAAATGGCGAGGAAGGAACGTGCTTCTGGTCCGGGCATCTCAGGAGCAGGCACAAGATCATCTTCTCTGAACTTGGCGTCCGCCAGGAGACGAGGCTGTGACAGCTCCCTGACACTTGCTGCACCCAGAGGGAGATGCCAAGAGGGCTCGCTCTGCCGGGGTCCAGCTGCTCCCGGGGGCGTCATGCCTCCATCCCATGGCTTTCGATCCAGGCTGCCCGCCTCTGGCCCTGGCCTGGCTGGGCGCGAACACTCCCTGGGTGTCCCCCACTGTTCATCTCCGTGCCTTCCTCTCTTTGACCCACTGCCACTGCCCCAAATGCCACCCAAACCAGTCTCCTTGGGTCCCACCACCTGCCGAGGACTTCTATGTCCCTCTGAGGCTGACTGTGATGACCCTAGCAACAGAGCAGGCAACAGGGGAGTCAGGGGGTTGGGTGTCCCACCCTGGGTACCAAGGCACACTGCACTCCCCCAGGCCTCAACAAAACTCCTTCCAGACACACCCATTAGCGCAGAGCTGCAGGGACAGCAATGCTTGGAGATCAGAAGGGATGTAGATCTTCCTGAAACTGGACAAGCTGTATCCTGTGAGCACCTGTCACAGTTCCAGACATGGGAAGCAGGTCG
Source organism: Lepus europaeus (assembly GCF_033115175.1). NCBI lineage: Eukaryota > Metazoa > Chordata > Mammalia > Lagomorpha > Leporidae > Lepus > Lepus europaeus. Next base: position 67,978,125 of record NC_084836.1, read on the forward strand.
GGGAAGGGAGAATGTCCCAGCCCACAGCAGGAGGTTCACACCCAGGCCACCCCAAATGGAGCACAAGCTAATCTCAGGCAGTCCAGGACCAGGGTGCACAGGGCTCGTCACATGGACCCAGGATGTCTGAGAAGCTGCTTAGGGCTGGCCCTGTGGCGTAGTGGGTAAAGCCACCGCCTGCCGTGCTGATGTTCTATAGGGATGCTGGTTCAAGTCCCAGCTGTTCCACTTCCGACCCAGCTCTCTGCTATGGCCTGGGAAAGCAGTGGAAGATGGCCCAGATCCTTGGGCCCCTGCACTCATGTGGGAGACCCAGAAGAAGCCTGAAGGTGGAGATAGGTCAAAGGCTTCCCAACGTGCTGCTAGCTCTGAACGCCGCAGGGAAAGACACTCTCACTGCAGAACCAACGACCATGGGGGCAGAAATAGGGAGAGGGGCAGGAGGAGGAGGAAGGGAGCTGCCCCAGAGGAAAGGTGACGGTTGAGAGAGACAGGATGGATGCAAAGTGAGATGACAGGGCCGGGGAACAGGCCTGCAAAAGAGAGGAATGGCTGGGAGAGGAGGCAGCCATCGGCAGCTCCCCAAGGGGAGGAAGCCGAAGCCCGGGCCACTCCCTGCACCTGGTCATTGCCGGCCTTTGTTCTGGGGACAGCCCTGGAGAGGCTTCCTCGGCACAGCACAGGAGACAAGCATCCCTTCTTCGTGGTGGGGAGGGAGCCCTACGGAAAAACAAAGCCCTGTATTCTTTGCAGCCAAGGGGAGAGGATGCACCGCCCGGCCCGAGAGGCACTCGCTCCTCCCCGCCTGCACCAACCACAGCTCTGAGTCACGCGTGCCCCGTGGGAACCGAAGCTGTCACAGAAGCTCCGAGGGAGGGCGGAGAGGCCCACCCCTAGCTCAGCCCCCCAGCAGGAAGAGCTTATGGCTGCAAGGGCCAAGCCCCCATTCCAGGCTGGTGAGCGCACCTGCCAGCCACCGGAGGGATATGGCCGTGGCACCGGCCTCTGCCTCCCACCAGCGAGGCAGCATGGCTCAGCCTCCTTGATCGGCCACCGCGTCAGCTTCCACAGAGAGGGCACCTGTGTCATTTCCTCTCCCAATCTCCCCCTCTGCCTAGAAGGCTGCAAGAAGGAAGACAATGGGAGGCGTGGCTTCCCTCCACCCCACCCCGCAGCAGAGATGGGCAGAGGAAGGGGCTGGAGAGTCTTGCAGACCCCATGCATTAGGCCCCAGTGGGGAATGGAGGGCACGGTAAGAAGTAGAATGGGGCAGGAAGAAACCCTCCACTAGGTGGCTCTTGCCAAGAAGGAGTGGAGGCACCGGCGCTGTGGGGCAGAGGGTTAAGCCACTGCCTGTGATGCTGGCACCAGCCCAAGTCCCCGCTGCTCCACTTCCGGTCCAGCTCCCTGCTAAGGCACTTGGGAAAGCAGCAGAGGATGGCTCAAGGGCTTGGGACCCTGCACCCTCATGGGAGACCAGGAAGAAGCTCCTGCCTCTCAGCTTTAGATCGGCGCAGCTCTGGCCATTGTAGCTATTTGGGGAAAGAACCAGTGGATGGAAGACCTCTCTCTCTCTCTCTCTCTCTCTCTCTCTCTCTCTCCATTCCATCTGTCTGTCTCACTCTGCCTTTCAAAGAAATAAACATATCTTAAAAAAAAAAAAAAAAGGAAAAGCAGGAGTGGAGAACTTGGGATTGCTTGGGAGCAGCCAGCCCAGAGGACTTCTGGGATAAGGCAGCCTCAGACGTAGCTGGGGTGGGGGTGGGGTGGGAGGCTGCCTCAGTTTATTCTGCCTTGTTCAGAAGCGATCCTCTATACCTCCATCTTGTCTTCCTTGCAGGACCCTAAGCCTATTATTTTTTTAAGATTTATTTTATTTATTTGAAAGGCAGAGTGACAGAGAAAAAAGGAGACAGAGAGAGATCTTCCATCTGCTGGCTCATTCCCAAATGGCCACAATGGCCAAGGCTGGGCCAGACAGAGCCAGGAGCCAGGAACTCTATCAGGGTCTCCCACGTGGATGCAGGGGCTCAAACACTTGGGCCATCCTCTGCTGCTTTCCTAGGTGCATCAGCAGGGAGCTGGATCGGAAGTGGAGCAGCCGGGTTTTGGGACTCAAGGCCTTGCCGCTGAGTCCTTGGCAAGCCCAGGATTCAAACCCAAGTCCTCCTACTGTCACCTTGTCCAGCCACCGAAGAGGGAAAGCCGGCCCCGGGTAGTCGCAGCGTTGGAGCAAGCCGGCACACACCTGTCTCTGCTTCTGCTCCAGGGACTCAGGCGTGGCCTATACCATAGACTTGGAGGCCTACGGGCCCCATAAAGGGGCAGCTAAACCCAGCCACTTCCAATGAACCATTGAGTGTGAAGTGGGATTTCCAGGATTTGGGGGACAGCGTGATGGGGCGGGGCCGGGCAGCAGCTGCTGACGAAACACTCGGACAGAGGCAGCAGGGACCAAGGCCCAGGAACCAGTGAGTCGCCAGGTCTTGGGCTGACACAAGATGTTTGGACAGCCAGGGAGCTGGTCCCAGGCCTAAAAAAGCGGTACAGAAACAAGGCAGTTTTATGAGTCGATTATAAGACACATGATTAGGACATGACGGAAAGCAATTAAGTTGCTTCTCATTCCGTCTGCTGATCAAGTTGCAACTGGAAAGAAGTTTCCACGTGGGGGAGGGAGGCCCCGCCGGGAGCCAACCAACCTGCGGCACGGCGCTTGCCAGGGGGCTGCTGAGTGTGAGCTCAGGGCTTGTGGATGCCTAGGGCATGCCATCAGCAAGGTCCCTTCATTAGCACAGACCACGCCCCTCCTGCAAGCACATAAAAGCCCAGGGGGCCTTGGGGTTCCGGCAGCTCTCAGCTTCTCCATCTAGCTCTTTGCCTGCACGTGCCTACCTCAGGAGCTCCCCCGGCCAGCCTCCCTCCCCGCCATGTCCCGGCAGTCCACCATCACCTTCCAGACGGGCAGCCGCAGGGGCTTCAGTGCCGCCTCGGCCACCACCCCAGCCGCCGGCCGCTCCCGCTTCAGCGCTGTCTCCGTAACCCGCTCCGCAGGTGGCAACACGGGGCTGGGCAGGATCAGTGGCTCTGGGTCCGGCTTCGGAAGCCGCAGCCTCTACAACCTAGGGGGCTCCAAGCGGGTCTCTGTTGGTGCGTGTGGGAGCGGCTTCCGAAGTGGCTTTGGCAGCAGGGCCAGTGGTGGGTTTGGGGTCACCAATGGGTTTGGCTATGGGGGTGGCATAGGTGGTGGCTACGGGGGCTCCGGCTTCCCCGTGTGCCCCCCTGGAGGCATCCAAGAGGTCACAGTCAACCAGAGCCTCCTGACACCCCTCAACCTGCAAATCGACCCCAGCATCCAGCGGGTACGGAAAGAGGAGAGGGAGCAGATCAAGACCCTCAACAACAAGTTCGCCTCCTTCATCGACAAGGTGAGCCAACAGCTTCTATTCTGCTGGGATCAGGGTCCAATGAACGCTTGCAATGGCCTCCCTATGGGAAAAGATGTCTTCGCCAAGCACCACCCATGGCTGGGCCATTTCCAGCCTCCTGAGGAGTCAGGTGGGCAGGTGCAGAGTTGGCACCAAGGAAGAATGATGTTACTCCACCACCTCCCCGCCCCAGGGCAAATGACCCCTAACCCATAGCAGGTGGCATTGAGAACCCACCGGGCAGCAGAGGCTCCCCCATCGGGGACTGTGGGTCCCACCCATAGCCCCAACTCTATGGAAGCCCCAGGGGCCCCTGGAGTGGCTTCACGGGCTTCCCCACTTGGGGTTGGAGCTGTCAGTTCCACCATCGCACATCAGGTGAAGGAGACATGTTTTTCTTGCCTCCCTTACGTGTAGGAGTGTCCAGTTCTGCCTGCCTCGTTGATTCTGTCCAACTCTCGTTCCAGGTACGGTTCCTAGAGCAGCAGAACAAGGTCCTGGAGACCAAGTGGAACCTGCTGCAGGAGCAGGGCTCCAGGGTGGTGAGGCACAGCCTAGAGCCCCTCTTCGAGGCGTACATCAACGACCTCCGGCGGCGGCTGGATGGTGTCACCGCCGAGAGGGGCAGGCTGGACTCCGAGCTAAGGAGCATGCAGGAGGTCGTAGAGGACTTCAAAGTCAGGTGAGTGGGACATGTGGCACACAGGCTTTGTCACCTGCAGCCATCCCAGGACCCGAGCAGTGCCACGCTAGTATCAGCCAGGAGCCATCGGGTAAAGATGGAATGGCACCGGGTAACAAAGGGACTTCCACCTCAGCCTACTCGTATCCATCCCCGTGACCGATAAGGACTGCCAGTAGTGTCCAGCAAAGCCTCAGGGCTGGCTCGGGATGGCCCAGTGCTGTTTCACTTCTGGGTCATTATTGGGCTCCGTGGGTATGGCTCACTGACTGACACTGCTCAAATTCCCCCAATGGTATCAGCAACTCATCGGGCAAATGTGGACTGCACAGGCTCCAGACCACAGAAGGCCAACCAGGGCAGAGGGCTGGCCCCAGCTAGCCCCTTAGCTGGCGCACCCTGGGTTGCTGAGTCCCAACTACACCTGATCACAAAAAGCCTCTTGGAAAATGACGGAAGGTCATTTTGGAATGTTGTCCCGAATGGACCAAGTTCCAGCAGGTGCAGGCAAGCACAGAGCATTTTAAGATTAGAATCATGCATTGAGAAAGAACTCGGATTCCCTAAGTACCTGGGTCTGTTCCTATGTGTTCCACACTTAGCTTCTAGTCTTAACAAACGTTAACAAAAAAGAAATCTGGCGAAGAAGGCAGGTTCCTTTCCTGGAGGGAGGATGGAGGTTAAGTGACTCACCCGGAGCCACACAGGGGTCAGCGGAAGAGCGCTGAACTCTTGCCACACCGGCCCATAAGAGTTGAAAGGCGCCGTTGCCCAACCTCACGCCCCCTCGGCTCTGTCCCCACAGGTACGAAGATGAGATCAACAAGCGCACGGCTGCTGAGAACGAGTTTGTGGCTCTGAAAAAGGTGAGTGGGAATGGCTGGTGGAGGAGGCGACGCAGCTGAGTCTTGGGGTGGGGAGTGGGCTGACCTTGGGCTCCCCTCAAGAAATGTCGAAACTGCCCAGATGCCGACTCCATGTTTCAGGCCCTGTGGGTGCTTCTCGGGCTTCTGCTGGCCCCGGGGCGGTTCTAAGAAACCAGCCATGGCCAGAGCCAGATTTCTCTAAAACCTGAAGCAGATGGGCCGGGAAGGCATCCGCCCAGCTGGTTCTGTACCGGCGATGCAGGGCTGGGGTCTCAGCAGGGTGTCCCGTGCTGCTTGTGGTTCCAGGATGTGGACGGCGCCTACATGAGCAAGGTGGAGCTTGAAGCCAAGGTGAACACTCTGACGGACGAGCTGAACTTCCTCCGCATGGTGTACGAGGCGGTAAGCGTGCTGCCATGTTTCTGTCCCTCGCGGGTTCTGGGAAAGAAGGTACAGCAGGTGGCCGGCGTTCAGCATCTCTGCCCAGCCTCTTCCCTGGGACACACCAAGTTGGGGGCTTGGAGAACAGGAGGGACCAGAGAGAGCCATGTGGAACCTTGTCACCTCCAACAGCCCAGCTCTGAGGCTTCTCCCCCCACCCCCTAGCCCCCTGGCTCCAGGGCAGGGCAACCCAGCTGGTTCTCAAATTCAAGGTCCTAGGTAATCCATCCCAGGGATCAAGACTGCTCCAGCTGCTCCCTTCTGTTTCCCAGAAAAGTCCAATAAAAAAAACAAACTCTTTCTGAAGATGCCTCGTTCTGAGAGGCAGGGCCCTGAGCCTGGGGGAGGGGGACCAAGACAGGCAGTGAAGGGACAGCACCGCCTTGAACTCCCTTCGGTCCTGCAGAAAACTTTCCTGCCTGTGCACAAACATAGGGCAGATCCAGAGGAGCCTTTCGCACTTCACGCTCAGGGAAAACGCACAGATAGGGCCTCAGAGGACCGATGCTGGAGGACACGCCCACCGCCACACTGATCCATGGATAGAAACTTCCCCCGGGTGGCACGGTCTGGGATGCTGGGGAAAGCTGGCAGAACCCCTGCCATGGGTGATGCCGGGCTGGTTGTCCCCCCAACACACACATGCAGGAGCTGTCCCAGATGCAGAACCAGGTCTCCGACACGTCCGTGGTGCTGACCATGGACAACAACCGCTCCCTGGACCTGGACAGCATCATCGCCGAGGTCAAGGCACAATACGAGGACATCGCCAACCGCAGCCGCGCCGAGGCTGAGGCCTGGTACCAGACCAAGGTGAGCGTGGGCTCCTCTGCCGTTGGTCCTAGGATTAGCATTCTCAAGAAACCAGCCACGAACCTTGGAAATCGCGTGAGGATTTCTGTCCCTTCCAAACTTGGCAGGAACAACCTTGACACTGTGCAAGCTTGGCCTGAACACAAGTGGACAGCCAGCCCTGCACACAGCCACATGATCAGAACAGCTCAGGGTGCTCAGGAGGACACCTGTGGGGCCCCCACCCCATGCACAGCATCTGAGTGGGGCGGGGCCAGCTCCAGAGCAACCAGGAAACAGTCACATGACCATTTTACAAGGGCTTGTTCATTGCATGCATAGTTACTGAGCCCCTACCCTGGAACAAGCAGGGTGATAGGGCTGCTGATGTGCAAGCTACAGAGAATACAAATTCTGGGAGGACAGGAGGTGACAACCAGGGACCAGAGAAAGGTCTCATGGATGACAAGTTCATGGCAGAGGTGGGAGTCTAAGCTCGTGGGGAAGCAGTGAGAGGTGAAAGATTGGCCAAGGAGCCAGGAGCCGATGGAAGACAGGAACGAGCATTTCTCTGAGTGTGAGGTCAGTCAGGGAGAGGGAGCCTGGGATGACCACAGACTGTCCAAAGGCTCAGTTGGCCAGAAGGAAGTCTGGCCTTGTAGGAGACCAACTCCCTCAGCAGGGGCAGCTGCTCCTGGTCCTGCTCTGTGCACTGCCCCTGTGCCTGCTGGTCAGCAGCGTGGTAGAAAGGAAGGGAGGTGTCAGGGGCCGGGGGCCCACGGTGCAGAGGCAGCTACTTGATGGTAAGCAAAGACCGAAGCAACTTAACCCCGAGATGGAGAGGTGGACATTTACAGCAAAACCCTTGGGGCCCCTGGAGGTGACAGAGTGTGTGTGGGGCCGGTTCTCCCGAATGGGTGGCCGTGCACTGTGACACTGGGAGTGGTCAGAGACCAGGGGGTCGTTTCTGCAAGGCCTCAGCACCACCCAACTCCGCCTCCCTGCACCCCTCCCTATCTCTCAGCCTGGGGTTCAGAGGACTAGCAAAGGCTGGTGGGCGTGGTTGGTGCATATCCCCCCTATCCCCCAGCAACACCCATTCCCCACGGCCAGTGACCAAAGTGCCTTCTCATACTCAGAGCTCACCGTGTTCCGTCCTGCCCCCAGCAAACCTGTCCTCATTCGCATAGGCTCTTTCCTCTGTCTGGACCAGTCTCCCCACAAGCTGGCCCTGAAGGCCCCTCCTTCTCCAGCCTTCAGGCCCTGGAAGCTCCTCTTAACCCATCCCCCACTCCCAGGTCTGGGTCAGATGAGATGCCTTTAGTATGTTCTCCCAGGAGCAGGTTCAAAAGGGATACTTATGCTTGTATGAGACCATAAATTCCATAATGCACTCGTTGGGCCGACGTCTGTTAGCTTCTGTGGGGGGCAGGGGCCTGATTGTGTCTTTTGCAGTATCCCCAGGGCCTAGACGCCCCCCGCCAGCAAGTACGTGCACTTGTGAAATGCCACCTGCATGGGTGAGCAAGGGGATGCGTGAATGACTGGGTAACGAGCAGACCTGCTGGGGCACAGGCAGTGCTGAGGCCGGTGCTGGCCTCGGCGCTGAGTCCGCTCTGGTTCTATCAGTATGAGGAGCTACAGGTCACGGCAGGCCGGCACGGTGATGACCTGCGCAACACCAAGCAAGAGATCTCTGAGATGAACCGCATGATCCAGCGGCTGAGGTCTGAGATCGACAACGTGAAGAAGCAGGTACGTGGGGGCGGGGCTACGAGCTCCTTGCACTCGCATTTCTTCTGGGCGCTTTTGCCACCCCATAGTACTCCTACCCAAAAGCCCCGGGCCTCGGGGAAAACTCACGGCTTCCTCCTCTGCTCACAGTGCTCCAGCCTGCAGGCAGCCATCGCCGACGCCGAGCAGCGCGGGGAGCTGGCCCTCAAGGATGCACGGGCCAAGCTGGAGGGGCTGGAGGACGCCCTGCAGAAGGCCAAGCAGGACATGGCACGGCTGCTCAGGGAGTACCAGGAGCTCATGAACGTGAAGCTGGCGCTGGACGTGGAGATCGCCACCTACAGGAAGCTGCTGGAGGGCGAGGAGTGCAGGTGAGGACAGCTGCACCAGCTCCCTCCACAAAGCAGGGGCGCTCCCAGCCAGGGGCTCGGGCCGCGGCAGCCCCCTCTCTTCTCCTGGAAAAGGAAGCCAAATGCAGGTGGAGCTGCACATACAGTTTCCTCCCAGCCTCAATCCTCCAAGAAGCAGCAACACTCTGCACGCATTAGACATCTAGGGTCTGGTCAGGCTCTCTCGAAGGCTGGATTTGGTCATTCAGCACAGTTCTCTCAGTACGGTGGAAAGCGCTGTGTGGACTGAGAGTCAGTTGTCCTAGGCCCTAGCATCCAGGCTTCCGGGCTGACCGCTAACAGGCTGTGTACCTTGGGGAAGTCAGTCTTCCCGCTCTGCCCTCACTTCCTCAGTGATAGCTTGAAGAGCCCACATTGCACCACCTCCAGTGCTTGTGGGAGCTTAACCTTGGCCAATGACCAGCTGTGCAAATAAGGGAGCATTACTGAATCTCTCGAAATGGGGATCACAGTGGCTCCAACCTCATCCAGCTTGGAAAAAAGCAGGGTTTAATTAAGAGACCGCACACACACAGGGCTCTCAGAACAGTACGGGGCACTCAAGGGTCCAATACCTGTTAGCTGCCATTTGGTTCAGTGGCCAAACACTTGGGCTTTGCAGTCAGGTGAACCTGACCTTCAAATCCTGCTTCGTGACCCTGAGCAAGTTGACTGACTTCTCTGAGCCGCCACACCCCCTCTGTAACAACCGAGCATCACCATGTCAGAAGCAGGTACTCAGGAAGTGTTAGCTCTGGTTTAAGTTCTAAGTGTGTTTGTGAATGAATGCCACCTGCTAGGACAATAGATGGGCTACTGCTTTGTTATTTTTATGATTCAAGCTGCTCTCCACGTCTACAATGGCCAGAGCCTGACAATGGTCCTTTGTTGAAAGAGAAACCTTCCTGCTCCAAGTCAAGCCCTCCCTTCCCCATTAACACCAGTCTGTGATTAGTTTTAATTTCCTTAATGTGTCTGACCAACTTAAACCCACAACCTGTTTCTGGGGTTGCGGGGTTTACCCCCCATGGACCTCACGCTGCACATGATTTCATTCCCCACATTGTGGTTTTTATGAGTGCTGGAATTAAGACAAGTTCTACAGTGCACATGAGAAACGGGGTTGAAACGTATTCAAGACAAGCACAAAACCAGCCCTGCCCATGGGGTAACCTTCCCTCTGCCTTCCTTCCCACCAGGCTGAGTGGAGAAGGAGTCTCCCCAGTTAACATCTGTGAGTATCACATCCTTCTGGTGTTGTGTGGCTGGGGGGGGGGGGGACAGAGGGGTGGGCCCGTGGGAGGGGGAGGATGTGGGGCCCTGGGGGCACCCTGTAGGCAGAGTCCACTTTGAGGTGGGAGTTTCTGAGACCCTTGCAGAGAAAGCCACGGAAGGAGACACTCCCGAATGTCAGTGTCGTGACATTGCTGAGCGTGCAAGCACCGTGGAAGGGCTGGGGGGGCTTTGCTGCAATTGGTCTGCCTGCAGCCACACCTCCACCTCCCAGAATCCCATGCCTTCCCTGCCTGGGCTCCAAGAGCAGGACTTAGGGTCTGCTTGGGCAGGCTTCCCATCAGGCCCAGGAACACTGCCCGTCAGATGGCTTCTCCCAGAACCATGTGAGCAGAATGCCCGCTGCTTGGCTCAGCTCTGTGGAGCTCAACCGCAGACAGCTGCCGACACCTGTCCGGGCAGTGGGGGCAGCAGAGACACAGGAGGCGGCGGCGGGCTGGAGCAGCTCCCGCCAGCCCCGGCCCCCGTGTGAGTCGGAGCTGGCATCCAGAGCCCCCTGAACCTGACTCTCGCAACTCTCACTTCACACAGGGCTCAGCTTTTTAGACGTGGGATCCAGTGAGCAACTGGTTGTCCCGGCAGAAAGTTCTAGAAGGCAGTGTCCTCTGTGCCCACCCAGGCAACTTCCTTCCCTAGTGCCTTTGTCTGGGGACTCCAGAGACCCTCAAAACGAAGTTTGGGAACAGAAGTTTGCCTTTACACATGAAAGTCTGCATCAGTGTCCAGGGTCCAGACCCAGGGGCCTTAAAATAACACAACTGGAGCCTCCCACAGTTCCACAGGGCAAGCCCATGCTCGGGGTGCATCTGAAGTCTACAGGGGGGCCCTAGCTGCTGGTGCTTGCCGTGGGTAGTCTGCGGTCATGTGGCCGAGTCCCTGGGGTCTGTCTTTCCTCCAACACTCACCTTTGTCTCTAAGGATGCCAGCCTCACTGGATTAGCGCCCCCTGCACAGTCCTATTTCCAAATAGGTCTCCGTTCCCAGGCACCAGGCACCCCGGCTTCAGTACCAGTTTCTGGAGGACACAACCCATCCCATCAGAGTCCATTTTTAACTTCAGATTTCCTTCTGCAGAGCTCCCAGTAGGGTGTGTTTAAGGGGATCCGTGGCTGAGTTAGGAGCGGAGCAGCTGGGAGGCAGAAAGGGGTCGAGGTGATAGCTGTGGCTCCTCTGTCACTTGGGCTGTTGAGCACCCACATGTCCTCGGGGTCAGAGCGCCCAGGCTGGGGGGCATGGCAGCAAGGGCGGAGCTTGTAAGCCACAGAGGAGCTGCCCAGAGGAAGTCAGGCCTTCAGAGCCAGAGCCCTGGACCAAAGGAGAGAGGCAGGCAGGCTGGAACAGCTCCCCACGGAAGTCTCCAGTAGGTTCTGGAAAGAGAAGAGGCAAATCCCGGAAGGGAGGAAAGGAGCCACGCCCCCTGCCCATCCCCGTGAGAATGCCCGCCCCGCAGCTCAGAGATAAAATGTACCTGCAGCTTCCGGCAGGCACAGGAGGTGGGAGGGGCAGGGACGAGGACAGGTGCCTGGCCAGGCCCCATCCTCACCCCGAGGACGTGGGGACAGAGGTCCTGGTGGCCGCTCCTGTGTCTCCTCTTCTACCCCCTTGGATTCTGACTCCATTACTTCTCCTCCGGCAGCCGTGGTCACCTCCACCGTTTCCAGCGGCTACGGCGGGGGCAGCAACCTTGGAGGTGGAAGCCTGGGTCTCAGCGGAGGAAGCGGCTACTCCTTCACCAGCAGCGGTGGGCACAGCCTGGGCGCCGGCCTGGGGGGCTCTAGCTTCAGTGCTGGTAGCAGCCGGGGCCTTGGTGGTGGTGGCTCCAGCGTCAAGTTTGTCTCCACAACATCATCAAGCCGCAAGAGCTACAGGCACTAAGCACAGCCCATTTGTACTCCTGCCCAGACACCTGCGCCCTTCTCCCTGTCTGCCTCCATAAGGCCCCACTGTGCTGCCCGGAAGGCTAGGGCTGATGTCCCTCCTGTCCGCTACTCCAGGCTGCTGGCCGCACTCTCGCTTCGCGTGGGCCACACTGGAGCCTGCCCTCCCTCCTGGCTAACACTCAGCCCCCCGCCCCCCTGCTCCCTCCAGCTGTGGCGATAGGCGAGCCTGTGTCTCTGAAGCTGGCTGTCTCCAGGCCAGGTGGCTCCCCCACATGTCTCCAGGTGCTCCAGTGTCTATTAAACTGCACATGTCATGTGTCTGGCGTCCGAGCCCCTCTGTCTGCTATGGTGATGGAGTTCAGAACCATCGTCCCCCTACACCCGCATGGGCTCCATGCAAACAATGCTCGGAGCATACCAGCCCGTGCCCCTTCCCTCCCTGGGAGCTGAGAGGGCTGCATGGGTAGATGCAAGGGGCTGCAGGGCTTTACCCAGGGCACCTCCCAGGTGTCTCTGTACACTTTGCCTGCTTCGTGCGGGCAGCCCATGCCCCCTTGGGCGGAAGCCCCCAGCCAGGCGGCCCGCTGCTCTGTGTGCTACGCAAGGCCATGCCTTCCCCTCTCCAAACCAGACAGTTCCAGGGACACTGACACACAGTGGGCACAGCAAAGGGGCTGAGCCAAGAAATAACAGGCCAGGGAGAAGGAATGAAAGGCCAGCCTAGGGGCAGGCTCAGGAGCCACTTAGCCCTTAATTGCGGGCACAATGAGACATCTGGGAACACCCACATTCCTGAGCTGAGGTGTCTCCCAGCACCTCCCAGCAGGCCAGCGCTGGGCGCACCCAGGGCCACCCCGTGGGCTTAGAAGGAATGGGTTCCACGCTGGGGACCAAGCTTGAAACTGACCAGCAGTGACGCATCAGCATTCTGGGAAAGACCGGGGGCTGAACAGGCTGTCCAGTGGCAGGGAAGGGAGAGGCCTGAGTCAGAAGCAGGTTGGAGGGGTTGAGAGGGGAGTGGGGGAGTGGGGCTGGGAGTGAAGACAGCAGCCCAGAGCAGCAGAGGGGGCAGGAATAGCAGTGGGAGCCTGGGGCTGCTTCCCTTTGCCAAGGCTTCTCTCCTTGCTCAGGGCATGCATCCTGGGGTCACACCCTGGGCTCCAACCCCCATCCCCACCCCCCTGCACTGGCTCTGGGACCTCATTCTCAGCCACACTCACCGAGTGATAGTGAGAATCAACAGAAATAACGTTTGTGGCTGACCGCCCACCAGGGGCGGTGCAAATTCAATCCCCAATCAATGGCTTCTTTTCCGTCCTAAGTGACCAGCATGACAAGGATGCAGTTTGAACCCAAGGCCAGGCGCTAGAGAAGGGAGGTGTGGGTGAGAGCAGTGGGCGTGTCCACAGCCATGGCCAGGGACCCGGGAAGGTGAGGGGCTGCAGCCACGGGCCAGCATCCCCAGGCCTGGTCCTGCCCTGGTAATCTGTTCCCCATGTGATGAGCAGGGCAGGAAGACGGGCTCAGAGATGTGGTCCCTGATCTGACGCAGCCAAGCCCAGTTCTCGCGGGCAGCTTGGCCCAGTGCAACTTTGGAGATTCCTCTGTGCTTTTCTGAGACCGGCTATGACGTCCCTGGACCCGTCCTCCTAGGGACCAGGGGTCCTGCCGATGGGGTGGAGGAGAGGAAGGCGCCCTGCCTGGTTCAGGTGGGAGCTGGAACAGCCTCCACCTCCAGCCCCAAGAGCTCCCTGGCCCAACACAAGGACATGGAGTGGGCAGTGAACGGTCCACTCGGGGCATTAGGAGAGCTGAGTGCCCCCTGCTGCCCGGCCTGCACGTTTAGGGCGAGAGCCACCCACTACCACCACCACCATCACCCAGCTGAGATAGCTTTTTGCTGCCTAGGGAAGAAACGGAACGTGGGCCTCGCTCAGCAAGAGGTGACCAGTCCAGCTTCCAGCTGCGGCTCCATAGCCAGGAGACTCAGCAAGCTCTCCAGGCCTGGGTTGGGCTGGACAGAGAGACAGAGACCCCACCACCACCACCACCTTGCAGACCTAACAGGCTTCGAGATATCTCAACCACACGGAGCCAGGTTGTTCAAAGTGTAGAGCTAGCCGAAGGCACTGGCGTGGCACTGGCTCTTGAATTTCCCATCCCTGTCACCCCACCCAGCCTCATTTGCACCAATACAGGCGTGATTCCCAGGAGCCCAGCCGCGAAGGACTTACCTGTCCTTGGTTCATCTGTAGGGGGCGTGGGAGGTACGGGGGTGGCAGGATTTTATTTAAGGGGCAAGGTTGCACCTGTTTGCCAAGGCGGCCTTCCAAGCTGAGGAGCAGATGGACTGATGAAGACACCCAAATTAGCAGCACGAGGAAGGGGCTCACCCAAGGCTGCACAGTTCCCTCGATGCAGCCCCCAGAGAGACCCAACCCAGCCTGCCCGGAGGGTGTGGACAACTGAATCCAGATTCAAGAGCTGGAGAAACCACATCAGACAGTGGACAGATTGAAATTCCCACCAAGAACCTCACCCAGCCACGGGAGGGTGGAACGTTCTTTCCTTGCACTATGGAACAAATCAGACGCCACCCAACCACCCGCTGCCGCCCAAGCCCAGTGGAGTGTAAGCAAAGCAGCTGAACAAGCAGACAGCTGCTGTGGCCCAGCCTCCGCTCCTAAGAGGGAGGCCAGATCTGGCGGGGGAGAGGGGAGGGTACACAGAGTGCCCTGGCTGGACGAAGGGGTTGTAAGAAATCCAGAGACTCAGGTGGGCACCAGCAGAGCCCTGAGCACTGGCCATGGGAGTCCCATGCATGAGGGAGGTGGGGGAGAAAGCCTGGAAGCAGCCCCCCAAAAGGAGCAGGAATCCTCCCTCCTCCCCGCAGGGGGTGGGGGAGGCAGCCACAGAAGCAGTGGGTGAGGGACAGCTGGAGACACAGGAGCAGAAGTTCAATAGTAGCTTCTCAGGGGTGCACACCGGCACACGAGGAGGGGTTCTTCTAGATGGCCTTCAGGGACACCAGTGACATGGGCGTCTGCAGGGGCCTCCCAGAATCCAAGGCCTCATGATGCATCCAAAGCAAGAGCCTCCCAGGACAGGGCGCAGGAGCCCAAGGCCCTGGCTCCCGGCAAGTGTGAGCTCGAAGAAGCCACGTATTCCCTTTGCACATCCCGTCCTTCCTGGATAAAATGAAGGTGAATGACAACAGCAGCCCTCTCAGGCCTGTCGAGATCGTTGTGGCCACATCTGGGGAAGGACCTTGACATTGCCATACCCTGCACAGGTACTCAGCCTGAGCTGTGTGGGGTGGGGAGGGGGGTCATGCCTACCCTCCCTAGTGCTGGCTCAGGAGAGCTGTGTTCCCTGAGGCTCTTGGGGGCTGGAGATGGCGGGGGAGCAGGCCTGGGGATGAGCCATAGGGAGGCCCAGCCGGTGCACACCATGCCCTGTCTCTGCAGCCCCTTGTCTGGGAGCATAGGGTACAGTGGGGGGTGGTGGCCTCTCCATGGGTGGTGGTGGCTACAGCAGTGGCGGTGGGAGCGGCAGCTTTGGAAGCAGAAAGGCACCCGCACTGGTGGGCTTTGTCCCCTCCCTGAGGGTCATGTTGCGCAGCCCCTCCCAGGGAGCAGAGGCAGGACAGCGGGGAACAGGGAGAAGGGCAGGCAGAGAGGGGTAGTGGTTTCCCCATTTCATCTAAAGAGTTCTAAGCCCCTCCCCACCACCTGGCATGAGTTCAAGACCAAGGTGGCTTCCGAAGGTAAGCAGTGACTGTCTTGGGAGCGATTGCCACGAAGACGGCTCACCGCCTTGGAACGAGGCAACCCCTCCCAGACGGCAGCTGCCCGACGCTTGCCTGCTTCCTGTAGCAGCTGCTGTAAAGTGTCCCAAGCTGTCTGGGTCATGTCTGAGTCTGTGTCCCGTCTCACGTTCCGGGTGGGCAGCCTTGCACGGGTGGGCTCTGGGAGCAGGTGCTTGTGGCCCACGGTGAGTCGGCTGAACCACCCCATTTCTGCTCTCAGGCTGTGGTCCTGGCCACCACGGTGCCCACCCTCTGGCCTGGACACCATTGGGGTGCTCTTCTGTGTCTGGAGAGCCCGAGGGAACGTCATCCTCAAGGGTCTGCCTACAATTTCATTCCCGCCTACAGCACCAATTTGCTGTCTGTCTGGCTGGCTGTCTCAGCCTCACCCTCGCCATTAACCCAGTTTCCCACGCGCGCCTGTGGGACGCTCACCCAAGGCCGAGCAATAAGCCACAGGACCCCCACACACATACACACACACCCTCCATCCCCACCATCACCCAGAGGGTCCTCATAACACTCATCCCCTCCCCCACTGCTCCGGGCACCAAGGTCAAGACTACGGAAAAAGGGAGCCATGTACAATGGCACGTAGAGGCGTCTGGAGTTGCAGCCTCCTGATCTCCAGGGGCTGGGGACCAGGGACAGAGAGCGTGCAGGCAGCGGATGCCTGATTCCTAACCCAGGCTTCTCTGCCATGGAGCAGCACAGCACAGACACGTCCCAGGTCTGGAACTGAACCCCGGCATGTCCCCCTGTGAGCGACCTGCCAACACAGCTTCTCACTGCCCTTATCTGCCCATCGGGAGGCTGTCCTAAGAATTGCATGGACTCAGTGGCCACTCGAAGAATGTCACCCCTCTTAGGATGATTAGCTTGATTCTGCCTGGAAGGCAAAGTGGTGTCAGCCCCCCACCCCCCGCCATCCCCTGGGATGCTTTCCCCGGCAGGACTGGTAAAAAGAGGTGTTGGGGGGGAGCCTCTGGACATCTCCAAGGGGCTGTGTATGATGCCCGGCTGCTGGGCAGAAAGGTGGAATCCCAGACCCACCTGAGGGCAGCCACTGTCGCCAGGGATGTCCTGGAACAGGGCAGACTCCAGCTGCTCCAAGGATGCTCAGGGTGGAATGGGAGGCAGGGAAGAGAACTGGGGACATGGAACCCCAGACCTAAGGGCCCAGAGCATGTTGGGGGGAATCGTCTTTTCCTCTCTTCTCCTGCAGAAAAGGGCTCTCTTTGGGAGTCGCCTGCACTGCTCTTGGACCCACGGACCTTAGACAGAAGCCTCCGTTCCCCAGGGCCTGTTCACGCTCAAGGACCTGTCTGCTACCAGGCGGCGTCTCCCACCCCGAAAGCCTCCGTCCCTGGAAATGTCTTGGAAAAGACGTGGAGACAGCCCTGGGGCAATGGAGCAGCCATGAGTGCATCTAATTTGCGCCCCATTGCCCCCAGCCAGCCAGGGGGCTCTGAGTCACTGCGCTCCTTCCTCTCCTGTGAAATCCCTAGAAGCTTGACTGTCCCTGTCCTCCAGGCTGAGCCCCTGGGGTGGGGGCACACCCTGTCTGGCCGCCCCAATCTTCAGAGCCCCCCAGCCCCGATCCTCAGTTCCTCCTCCATGCTCCGAGCTCCCCTAATTACCCACCTTGCTCCTTGGCAGCTGCCAATGGCCCAAGCTCATAAACCTCATTTAATGGTGATTTGGGGTTTGACCCAGCTCAACCCTCCACTCCGTTCCCAGATAAAAGGGGGCAAGCCGAGCCCTGACTCCATCCTTTCTGCTCTCGCTCTCCCCTCCAGAGCCACATCTCTCCTCTCCTGCTATGTCTTGCCGTTCCATCCAGCTGGGCTCCAGATGCGGCAGCCGGGGCTTTAGCTCCTGCTCAGCCATCGTGCCCCGGCTGGTCACTCACTACGCAGTGAGCAGCGGCTCGTGCCGGTACGGGGGTACCGGGGGTCTCCGCACCCTGTGCTACCCCAGCTCACGGAGCCTGTGCAATGTGGGCTTCGGGAGGCCCCGGGTGGCCTCCAGGTGTGGTCTGCCTGCCTTCGGGTACCGAACGGGAGGCCCCTGCGGGTCTCCTGCCTCCATTGCCCCTGTCACCATCAACGAGAACCTGCTGGTGCCGCTGGCGCTGAAAATCGACCCGACCGTGCAGAAGGTGAAGAGGGATGAGAAGGAGCAGATCAAGGGCCTCAACAACCGCTTTGCTTCCTTCATCAACAAGGTGAGGGGCCTGGGGCAGGCGGGAGGCGGGCTCCCAGGTCTGGCCAGGATTCTGGAGAGAGACGAACAAGAGAGACGCTAGTCCCTCTGCCAGTCCCCGGTGACAGCTGGTTAAACCAGCCCCAGAACCGTGCATTTCTGCTTCCCAGTCCTTTTTCAAATACGTCCTCTCTCTCTCTCTCTCTCTCTGCATCCTGTCTGACCACATTACCAAGGCTGCCTGAGGTTAGACCGCGAGAGGGACTTCCCAGCCCTACCGGGAGGAATGCCCAACAGGCAAGGCCATGCCCGACCTGATGAGGCTGGGTGACCGAGCTGGGTGGACCCTGTGGGCCTGAAGGGCTTGTGACCCCAGACTTTGCCACCAAGTAGGGCTGAGGTCAGACAAGAGTGGGGCACTCAGAGCTGGTAGCACCCGGTGGCCCTCACCAAGGTCTTGTAGGTGTCAGCTCCAGAGTCATAGCTGTGTGGGCAAGGAAGGGCATAGGCCTGGCTTGTCATCCCTTGGCTACCCAGGCGGGGGACAGGGGATGGGTACACACCCAAGAGCTGCAGAAGGAACTTATTTAATCCCTTAGAGTTTTCTCGCTTTTTTTTTTTTTTTTTTTTTTTTTTGTTCTGGGATTCACTCTCCAAATGTCCACAAGAGCCAGGGCTGGGCTCAGGCCAGAGCCAGGAGCTCAGTGTAGGTGTTCCAGGTAGACAGCAAGTTTAAGCCATGCTTGCTGTCTGGGAACGTCTGTGTTAGCAGGAAGCCGAAGCCAGGATCCAGAGGCAGGATTAGAACCTGGGCACTCTGATGGGAGATGGAGGCCTTTTAACCACTAAGCCAGACGCCAGCTCCCAGAATGTTCCAAGTTGAAGTTCTGGTTATAAACACCTTCCAGCCACTTGGGCCTGTTCTCCAGCTGTACTGTGTCAAGAATGACCACCGTGGTGGTGTTCCTTCCTCTGCAGTGTTGGGGAGGGGGGAACCCCAGATAGGGACTAGAGACCACGCCTCCATTTTCCCGGGACTAGCTAGGGGCCATGGGGGACTCACCCCCTGCCCCTAGTCTCCATTTCCAAAGCAGAGAGAGTGAGGAGGTGGGCCAGCTGCCGCCCCCATCACTGTACCCCTGGGGAAAGAGGGGGTCCCAGGATAAAGTCCTGGATCCCTTCCCCCAAGGGGTCCCGGGCTGCCGGGCATCACACAAGCTGGCGCTGGGGTGGAGGTTCGCAGAGCGCTCACCCAGCACACTGGGGCCAGTCTACACAGAGCCCAAGCAGTGCTAGGGTGGCACTGTGTTGGGAGGGAGGGCAGCCACTCATTCCACGGCCCTCCTCACGCACGGCCCCCGCGCTGCGCCCCCCACCCCCTACCCTACAGGTGCGCTTCCTGGAGCAGAAGAACAAGCTGCTGGAGACCAAGTGGAACTTCATGCAGCAACAGAGGTGCTGCCAGAACAACATCCAGCCCCTCTTCGACGCCTACATCAACAGCCTGCGCAGGCAGCTGGACGCCGTGTCCGGGGAGCGCGGGCGGCTGGAGGCGGAGCTCTGCAGCTTCCAGGACACGCTGGAGGCCTACAAGAAAAAGTGAGCCAGCCGCACAAGGCAGCTGGGCCTCGGCCACTCTGTCCGTGAAGTGGCAGGGCCGGGGAGGGGGAGGTGGAAGCGGGATCGCTGGCTGGTGTCAGGACGGTTGCTGGGAGCGGGCGGGCAGAGCAATTGGCAGCGGTGCGTTCGCACTGGGCCCCTGCCCCAGGCAAACCCTCTGGGACCTGGCAGCCATCTTGATCTCCCTGCTGTCAGCCCTCTCTCGGGGAAACGCACTTTCTCCTGTCTGGTTTGGAGCCCCAGGGCTCAGCTCCCAGCCACCACCTGCTGGTTCTGCCTTTGCGCCCATCAGTACCTGTGCACAGCCTGGCCCACTTTCTATCTCCCAAACAGACCCCAGGCCTCTCCCCTCCCAGCTGCACCCCTGCCATCCCTTCTGCCTGGTCAGCCCTGTCTCAGCTTTGCTCTGCACCCCCCACTCCCCAGGGCTGGGGAAGAACCTGTCCTCCACCCTGCCACCCCTGTCCCCTGAGGACAAACCCCAGGCCTGAGCAGGTGTTGTTGCTAAGCACGGGTCAGCGCAGAGCCTGCTGGGAAGGAGTGTCCATGCTTGCAAGGGGCTGAGGCCCAGATCGGCGGCCTCCGTGCTTAGGCATCCGGGACCAGGGTCTGTCATGGTTGAGGCTTGAGGGAGACACATTTCCAACAGGGAGACACATGCAAATATATTGAGAGCAACGGATCACGGGGAGGCGGGTCCGTGGAGTGGAGCCTTGTCGGGGTGTAGATGCCAGAGGCTGTATTGGGAGGTGGGATGCTCTGGGGCAGGACTGCCGCTCTCCTCATCCTGGGGCAGATGAGGCACGGAGAGGCCGAGTCGCTTACCCAGCACGTGGCACAGCCAGGCAGCGGGGCCCCGAGCCCAGTGCCAAGAGCATGCAGAGCAGCTCTGGGAAGGAGAGAGAGGTGGACATCAGAGCGGGGCGAGCACTGGGCTGTGGTCGCTCGCCAAGCCCTGCACGCTGAGTCCCTGTGCCTTTCGGGGAGCAGTGGCAAGTGGGCTAGGGAGCTCATGGGGAGGGGGGAGGCATGGCGGAAGCTACACAGCCGGCCACCTCTGGGACAGGCTGTAATTGCTACCTCTGCAACCAGCCCACTGCAGCGGGGGAGGCTCGGGGACTGCAGGCAGTCTCACCTGGCAGAGTGGGCGGGGCTCCAGAAGTGGGCCAGGATGGGACTGGCCTGCAGGGGGACTTACCGGGGCTGACTCATCGTGGGCCAGGCTCCTGGGGGCTGCAGGGGACAGGAGGAGTAGGAGGGGAGGAGGTAAAGTTGGAGAAGCCGCTGGGGGAGACTTGGTAATAACCACATGCCCTGAGCCGGGGAGCTGGGGGCTGCCCAGACTCCGTGGGGCATCCACGTGGGGACAGGCAGCGTGGTCCCGAGCCTGACCCACGGCAACCCGCTCCCTGTCCTCCTGCCAGGTATGAAGAGGAGGTCTCCCTGCGGGCCAGTATTGAGAATGAGTTTGTCA
Source organism: Lepus europaeus (assembly GCF_033115175.1). Classification (NCBI taxonomy): domain Eukaryota; kingdom Metazoa; phylum Chordata; class Mammalia; order Lagomorpha; family Leporidae; genus Lepus; species Lepus europaeus. Next base: position 67,998,737 of record NC_084836.1, read on the forward strand.
CCCTGAAGAAGGTGAGAGTGGCCACCCAGGCTGGCGGGGCAGAGGGAGGACCCCCAGCCCAGGGCAGGGCCCACGAGTGTCCCCGACCCCCTCACCCCACTGAAGGATCTCTGGCTCCTCCAATTCCTGTGCCAGCCGCCCCTCCCCCTTCCCCCACCCAGAAAAGGAAGGCCAGCCTCCAGTGCCCCCTTGCAAGGGGCTGGGGATTGGCCTGGCCTCGGGTCCACCACTGCCCACGTAGCTGGAGACGTGGCTAGTGCCGCATCGCAGAGCAGAAACCCTGAGTCAGACCCCCCACACACACACACAGGGGTGCCTGGGGAGGGGGGTTGGTGGTGCTCGGAGAGGGTAGGGGGTAGCCTGCGACCCTGGCGCAGCCCCGCCCAGGCCATGCTCCTCTTTCTGCCCCACTGCAGGAGGTAGACACTGTCTTCCTGGTGAAGGCTGATCTGGAGACCAACCTGGAGGCCCTCGTGCAGGAAATCAACTTCCTGAAAAACTTGCACGAGGAGGTACATGTCGTCTGCCACCTGCTCGCCCTGGGGTCCTGCGGGGGCTGTGGGGGCAGGGAGAGCAGTGGGCAGGGGCGCGTCCACCTGGCACGCACGCGTCAGGCCAAGCAGGTGCAGCCATCTGCATGGGATTCCCGGAAGTCCGACTGTCCAGGCCTCTGGCTTTTGGGCACCCCTGAGAAAGCCCCTCCTCTCCCCCGAGACTCGGGGTCATTGGAATAGTCCCAGGCCCCCTTCCTCCTGCCCCTCGCCCCCTTGGTGAGCTCACATCTCCTCCCCCGGTGCCCCTCCCCCAGGAGATCCAGCTGCTGCAGTCTCAAATTTCTGAGACCTCGGTCATCGTGAAGATGGACAACAGCCGGGACCTGGATGTAAATGACATCATTACCGAGATCAAGTCCCAGTATGATGACATCGTGAGCCACAGCAAGGCCGAGGCTGAGGCCTGGTACCAGTCCCGGGTGAGGACCTGGGGGCCGCGGGGCTCGGGCAGAAGGGGACCTCAGGGGCAAGAGGAAACCAGGTGGAAGTGGTTGCGGAGCTAATGAGGGCCACACCAGAGCCAGGGAACCCCATAAACCCTAGCGCCTCTCCCTCCTGCCAGGCCCCAGGAGGGCCCCCTACCCCCCGCCCAAGACGGCCCAGGCCTGTGATCAGGTGCCCGGCCGTGTTTACCTGAGACTCTCTGCGGGCAGCGTTCAGTAAACACCAGCGGTGCTGGCACAGAGGACCACGTGGGCGGGGGCTGGCAGCGTGGGGATGTTACGCACGGTGGAGAGAAACAGTGATTAAGGCAGCCCCAGACTCGGTAATTAGGGCTTTGCTGGGAGGCCAGCGGATGCCCCTGGGGGCAACTCCGATGGATGACTGTCATCTCAGCCGCCCCTGCCCGGACCGTGCAATTGTTGTCAGTGCGAGCAGCTGCTCACGGCCTCACATTCAGCTGCTTCCTCCGCTTCCGTCCTGTGCCACCCACAGTCCCAGAGCAGGAGGGACAACAGGGAGCCAAGCAGATGGCCAAGCAATGCCCCCAAGCCATGCTCTGCCTGTTTTCACAGCCAGTTCTTACTTTCTCCGTGGTAACCAGAAATACAAAGATAACCTGCCTAGGCTGACGTGGGGACCCAGGGTCCCCCCCACTTTCCATTCCACCACCTTGAACGTGCACCTGCCCGCTCAAGGTGCCTCTCGTCCCAAGACAGCTGCAGGAGCTGCGGGAGCCTCACAGGTTCCCACCAGGCAGGAAGAAGGAGAACAGAGAGGGAGCTGTCGGAGAAGCCCGCCCAGCAATGGCCACAGACACTGTGCTGAGACCGAGCTCATGGCTCGGCTCCCTGTTGGGAAAGAAGAGCGGGTATCTCTCGGGCAACTGCAGGCTTCCCCACAGGAACCAAGTCACACAATAGCCAGGACCTGCTTCTGGGCTCCCCTCTCTTGTGTCCTGATGTCTGCCCAAAGTGCTCCCAAACGCAATCAGAAAAGTGGCTCCTCTTCAGCAAGCTGCGTGCGCAGTCTGCACCGACTGTCCGTGCAGATGTTGCATTCAGAGCGCAAAGATTCGGTGGTGCTGGTCCGAGGCGGGAGTTTGGTGGTTTTGAGGGAGAAACAAGCAAAATCACTCTTCTTGACGGGCAGGCACGGTCTGACCTCAAGTCCATGGCCTGGGCACAGAAACCTCTGCAGAGAGTCCTCGGGACACTCCAGGTTCTGGGGCAGAGAAGAAAGCAGCAGGTGCAAGGGGTAGGGGAATGTGGAGAACCTCACCGGCCTGCAAAGCTCCGGCTGGGCCAGTGAGGTGGGAGCAAGGAGCGACCCTCACGCAGACCCCAAACTAGAGGAGATTTGGAACAGAGACCGGGAGCAGAGCAGGTGCATGGGAATCAGCGCGCCCGGGCGGCCACCAGAGGGCGGCAGAGCGAGGGCGCGGGGCAAAGCCCCCCACCCCCGGGGACGGGGGCTGACCTCTCTGCCCCGCACACAGTACGAGGAGATGCGGCTGACGGCCGGAAACCACTTCAACAACCTCCGTAGCCTCAAGAATGAGATCCTGGAGTTGAACAGGGTAATCCAACAGCTGCAGCAAGAGGTAGAGAACACCAAATCGCAGGTGAGGCCCGGAGGTGGGGGCGGGGGAGTGGGCGGGGCCTGAGGCGGCAGGAGCCCAGCCCCGGGGCTGGCCGGCCCACCCGGATGGGGTGGGGAGGGGGCGTGGTCCAGGTCCCCCTGCAGCGCCGTTGAAGAGGGAATGCACGCGCCTGTGCTGTCTTGCCATAGAGGACGCGAGCGCTTCCCACAACAGAGCTGACCCACAGAGCAGCCGGGTCCCCAGGTGGGCAGGGGCCGCGGCACAGCGAGATAAGCCTCTGCCTGGGAGCATCCCGCATCAGAGCGCCTGGTTCTGACCCAGCTTCCTGTTAAATACCCCCTGGGAGTCAGCAGAGGACGGCCCAAGGGCATGGGCCCCCATCACCCACATGGGAGATCTGCATGCAGTTCCAAGCTCCCAGCTTCAACCTGGGCCGGCCCTGGCTGTTGCAGGCATTTGGGAAGTGAACCAGGGGAAAGAATCTCTCTCTCTCTCTCTCTCTCTCTCTCTCTCTCACTCTCTGCCTTTCAAGTAGATGAAAATAGAAATTATTTTAAAAAGAAAGACACTTTACCATATGCAGTATAAAAAGATGTCTCCCATTAAGACTCCAATACTCCATGATCCCAAAATTCGAGATGACTTGGGGTCGTTGTTAAAACCAAACCCATTCTACACTGCTAGGCAAGTGGGGACCTGCCAAGCCCTCCAAACGCATTGGCTCCAAAGAAAGCACATCTAAGAGGAGAGTCTCAGATCTCCTTGAGTTGTTGTGGGTAGAAAACTGGTCCCACCTGTTGAAGGAACCGGCTATCACAACCCACAGCAAACCTGAACTCAGCCTACACCACCCCAACGTTGTCCCCGGCCTTCTCAGAGCCAGGCTCGGGGCTCCTGGGGCTCTGGTGACAACTCTCTCTGTGTCATTCCCGCAGCGTGCCAAGCTGGAGGAGGCCGTGGCCCAGGCGGAGCAGCAGGGCGAAGGGGCCCTGAATGACGCCAGGGGCAAGCTGGCGGGGCTGGAGGCCGCCCTGCAGAAGGCCAAGCAGGACATGGCGTGCCTGGTCAAGGAGTACCAGGAGGTGATGAACTCCAAGCTGGGCCTGGACATCGAGATCGCCACCTACCGCCGCCTGCTGGAGGGCGAGGAGAACAGGTGAGCCTCAGGGGAGGAGACCCGGTCAAGGGCAGGCATGTGTGTGTGTGTGTGTGTGTCCAGCCCTGCAGTCATCAAAAATGCAAAGCAGCACAGGGTCTGCAACCTCTTCCTGCATTTGTTTATTTGAAAGTCAGAGTTACAGAGAGAGTGGGAAAGACAAGAGAGACAGAGGGAGGTCTTCCATCTGCTGGTTCACTTGCCAGTTGCCAGCAACGGCCAAGGTTGGGCCAGGAGGAAGCCAGGAGCCAGGAGCTTCTTCCAGGTCTCTCACATGGATGGCAGGGGCCCAAGCACTTGGGCCATCTTCTGCTGCATTCCCAGGCCATTAGCAGGGAGCTGGGTGGGAAACATAGCAGCCCAGACTCGAACCGGTGTCCATATGGGATGCCAGCCTCTTGCCGCAGGCATGCGCAGTGTGGTCTCTGATGCCTTCTTTCCCCTTATTCCCAGGCTGTGCGAAGGCATTGGACCTGTGAACATCTGTAAGTAGACGGATCACGTACCCAGGGCCCCAGGTTGGGCGCAGGGGCAGTCGCTCAACACACAGGACCCCTCCAAGGAAACCTGGAGCCTCCCCCTCCACGCAGGGAGAGCTCTGCCTGCCTCCCACAGAGCGGGGGGGGGGGGGGGGGGGCGTGTCCCTGGAGGGGTGTGGCAACAGGGGCGTGGTCTGGGGCCACTGCCTCAGCACCAAGCAGGGTGGGCTCTGAGCCTGCATTCCTGCCCTGCAGCCGTGAGCAGCTCCAAGGGCGCCATCCTGTATGAGCCGTGCGTGGAGAGCACGCCCCTGCTGAGGACCGACTACTGCTCCGGGGGCACCAGCATCCTGAAAAGCGGTGGGAGCTGCAGCGTCGTGGGCACCGGGAAACTCTACATCCCCTGCGAGCCCCAGGGGCTCCGGAGCTGTGGGAGCAGGCAGGGCTCCAGCCGCAAGTGTTAGCACTGCCCCCAGAGACCCAGGGGACAGCACCCCAGCCCAGCCCCCACCCTCCCACCCCCCGCTGTCACCTCTCCCACAGGGCTGAAGACAAGCACTTTCCAAAGCCCCACTTCCTGTACTGACCCTAGGCGGCCCCAGAATTCCTGCTGGGTGATGAGCTGCCATCCTCATCTCCAAGATCGCTTTCACTTAGCTGTGTGCTCACTCCAAGCTGGCCTAGGGTGGGGGAGGGGATGCAGAGAGAGAGAGAGAGAGAGGACGCAGGCTTCCAGCCCCCAGAGAATGGCTGCAGCCCTCAAGCAAAGGGCCCTTTGCATTCTGGACTGTCCCATGGAAGCTGCTCCACAAAGCCGGACTCCTCTTCGTCACACCCCAGGCTCCTCACCTGCCTTGCTCTGGCTCTCATGCGCACTGCAGAAAAATGAACTTGTCTCAACACGCACCAGAATCCCACACCATACCGCAAGTGTCAACAGGAGACGGCCCAGATCCCATGCTGGGTTCTAAAGCCCGGTGCTTGGCAAAGTCATAGCACAGACAACCCAGCGATGCACACGGGGCCGTGGCTTCCCTTGCTGTGGTGTGTTGAGCTCCAGGTGTGAAACAAGTCATGCCCGTCGGCAGGTGATGGCAAGGAAGCGCCTGGAACAAAGGACCAGGGGACACGGAGTGTTGACCAGACAGACTGACCATCCCCAGCTGACCCCGGCTCAGTAGGATCAAGCCCCACCCCCACCCCACCCCGTTCTGTACACAGCTGCCTACTTTCTGCTCCTTTACCTTGACTGTCTGTTGGGAACTGCAGGCTCAGCCGCTCTGGCTCTGGACTGGGAGAGGGAGGAGGAGGTGCTGGGCTGACCCCACCTCCCAAGAGCCCCTCTTCCTGCGCTCCACCCACCTGGGATCCAAGATCTCCGCCCTGAGCCTCTGGGCCTTTCTCTTCTCAATAAACTGACTCAGTTGCACATGATTGAGATGTAATTTTTTACCCTGCTCTGTTGTGAGTGTGGTAAGGCTGAGGGGGGCCCTATGAGCTGCCTTTGGGGACTGGAGGCTTGGGAATGACTGCGAAGGCTGTGATACGAGCAGAAAAGGTACTTAGTGAATGATGTAACGCAGCCTGTGCAATAGATAAGACGCCATGCAAACCACACTGAGAACCTGCGCGTCACACCCACCAGTTTGCCAGTCGCTTGCTGTGTTAGGGACCGCGTGCCTGGGGCAGGCGTCTGGCGCAGCACTTGAGACTCGTCTCGCATCGCGTAGCCGAGTGTTTGGGATCGAGTCCCAGCTCCACTTCCCAGTCCAGCTGCTGGCTAATGCAGACCCTGGAGGTAGCAGTAATGGCTCAAGTCAAGTTGGGTCCCTGCCACCACATAAAAGACTGGATTAAGTTCCCTGCTCCTGGGCCCAGTGCTGAGGTGTAACAGTTAAAGCTGCTGCCTGCAGTGCCGGCATATTATATGGGCGCCAGTTCAAGTCCCGGCTGCTCCACTTCCGATCCAGCTCTCTGCTCTGGCCATTGCTGGCAACTGGCGAGTGAACCAGCAGATGGAAGACCTCTCCCTATCTCTCTCTCTCTCTCTGTCTCTCCTTCTCTCTCTGTGTAACTCTGACTTTCAAATAAATAAATAAATCTAAAAAAAAAAAAGAAGTTCCCTGCTCCTGACTTGGGCTGCCCAAGCCCTGGTTATTTCAGGCATTTGTAAAATAAACCAGAGGATGAAAGACCCTCTCTCTCCTCTCTCTCTCTCTTTCTTTCTCTATTTCTCTCTCTCTCTCTCTCTCTCTCTCTCTCTCTCTCTCTTGTTCTTGCTGTTTTTCCGCCTCTCTCTGTTACTCTACCTTTCAAATACATAAATAAATCTTCTAGGGGCTGGCGCTGTGGTGCAGTGGGTTAAAGCCCTGGCCTGAAGCAGCAGCATCCCATATGGGTGCCGGTTTGAGACCCGGCTGCTCCTCTTCTGATCCAGCTCTCTGCTATGGCCTGGGAAAGCAGTAGAAGATGGCCCAAGTCCTTGGGCCCCTGCACCCACATGGGAGACCCGGAAGAAGCTCCTGGCTCCTGGCTTCAGATCAGCACAGCTCCGGCCATTGCAGACAACTGGGGAGTGAACCAGCAGATGGAAGACTCTCTCTCTCTCTCTCTCTCTCTCTCTCTCTCTCTCTGCCTCTTCTTCTCTTTCTGTGTAACTCTGACTTTCAAATAAACAAATAAATATTTAAAAATACATAAATATTAAAAAAAAGAAACAGACCTGGAGATGACATTTGGTGGCAGCATGGCAGCAATTCCATCCCTGCCACCTCAGTGACCGCTGAACTCCTGGGGGCCCCCTGCACCCAGCAGCCCTCACCCTGGGAGCTGGGGTGCATCTGCCCTCCCCCAGGGCCCTCACAAGCCCTGCCCCAGGAGCTGAGCTTGGCTCGGGTTGCAAAGATGCCTGAGCTGCCTCTGTGCCCAGCAGGGATTCCAGACCTCATGGGGACTCAGAGGAGGAGGAAGGGGGGGGGGGAGGCAGAGGGGGAGGGGCAGCAACACGGAGAGAGGGCCAAGAGTGATTTCTGGAAAGGGAGTCAGAGAGAAACTGGCAGAGAGGGGAGCAGGAACAGAGCCTGCAAAGAAACCCAGAGCTGCAGACTCGCCGGCAGCAAATTCAAAAGGAGTCACTCATTCACTTATTTTATAAAAATTTACTTATTTGTTTGAGAGACAGAGAAAACAAAGAGAGAGAGAGAAGACGCTCCCATCTTCCTGCTCGCTTTCTTTCTTTCTTCCTTCCTTTCTTTCTTTCTTTTTAACATTTCTTTATATTTGAAAGGCAGAGTTACACAGAGAGGAGAGGCAGGGGCAGAGAGAGAGGTCTTCCATCCGCTGGTTCACTCCCCAGTTGTCTGCAAAGGTTGGAGCTGCGCCAATCTGAAGCCAGGAGCCAGGAGCTTCTTCCGGGTCTCCCATTTGGGTGCAGGGGCCCAAGGACTTAGGCCATCTTCTACTGCTTTCCCAGGCCATAGCAGAGAGCTGGATTGGAAGAGGAGCAGCCGGGACTTCAACTGGTGCCCATATGGGATGCCGGCGCTTCAGGCCAGGGCTTTAACCCACTGCACCACAGCGCCGGCCCCACTCCATATACATTTATCAAGCACCTGCAGTGAGTCAGGGGCTGGGCCGCCTTAGTCACTGTTGTGCCAGCCCCTCTCAGGCAGGCACGGGAGACGTGGTACCCAGGGCCCATGCTCAGGAGTGCCCAATGGAACACCACCGTGGTGCAAAACAGCCCGGGAGTGCATCACAGCACCAAACAGAGTCAGCAGATTATCCAGCGAGGCCACACCCATGAGTGGTAAAAACACCAGTCCACACAAACACCTGCCCCTGAAGATTCACAGCAACATTTTCTGTTGTAGCCATACATGCAAATAACCTGCATATCCATCAAGAATTTTTTTTAATGGGTAAAGTAGATGTGCTAAAATTATCCGTGCAGGGAAATGGTATTTGGCTTTTTGAAAAGGAGTGGAGCAGCATAACTGCTGCAACTTGAGCGCCCGTGAGAACGGGACGTGCAGTGAAGGCACTCAGCCGTGGAGACCACGCACTGAGCCACCCCGGGACCCGGCAAGGCCCGGAGCGGAAGCTGCCGCAGTAGGCAGAGATGGGGGCATGTCCACCTGGAGGGGGTAGGGAATCCCTGGGAGTCGTGTGGGGGTCCTAGCTAGGGGTTTCTCTTCCAAGCGCTGAAAAAGACCCTCAAAAAGAGGCCATACTGATGCTTGTACCTGTTGGTGGCTACGCTAAAAACCCCAGGACTGGGCATTCGGAAGGAGCAGAGTGTGTGCTGATACGAATCATAGCTCTGCAGGGCTGCTTAGAAACACGAGAGTGTGGGGGTTAAGCTAGCTGCCGCCTGCGATGCCTGTGTCCCCTATCGGAGCACCGATTTCTGTCCCACTGCTCTGCTTCTGATCCAGCTTCCAGCTAATGCTCCTGGGAAGGCAGCAGAAGATGGCCCAGGTGCTTGGGTCCCTGCATCCATGTGGGAGACCTGGATGGAGCTCCTGGTTTCTTACTTTGCCCTGGCCCAGCCCCAGCTGCTGCAACCATTTGGGGAGTGAACCAGCAGATGGATAAGTCTCTCTCTTCTCTCTCTCTCTCTCTCTCTCTCTCTCTCTGCTGTCACTCTGCTTTTCAAATAAATAAAAATAAACCTTTAAAAAACTAAACATATGGGGTTCTGGCCCAAGCCTATACCTCACAGAGACTCCAGACTTGGAACATGAAATTTCAGCAGCCAAGAGCAGAAGGCTTTGGGGCCAGAGCTGCAGTTCCTGCCCAGGTCTCTGGAAGTGGCCCCGCCACCTCCCAGAGGATCTGACTCCTGGTGGCCAGCAAGATGGCCAGAACCTTTCTCCTCCCAGGGGCCCTTCCCTCTCCCAAGACCCCTCCCCAGGTGCTCTCTGCTTCTGCCCTTCCACCCAGCCACACCTGCAGCCCTAGTGCCCCTCCCCCCTCAATGGTGCCACCAGCCACCTGTGACAACAGAGTGCCCATGAGATGGGGGCTTGGGTTGGGGGCCACGGCCTCAGAAATGCCCCCTGTGAGCAGGGGAAGGGAGTCGGAGTTGCCTCATGTGGTAGAGGAGAGAGGGCTGCCCCTGCTCCCCACACCCAGTGGGGGCTCGCAGAAGCCACCTGAGCTACACTCCCCCCAGGAGCAGCTGTCTTGCTCTGGGTCAGTTGACAGCGAGAGCACCTGGGGGAAGGGGGAGGAAGGGTGCTGCACTCTCTGGAGGAGCCAGCGATTGGGGGAGGGGGGGCAGGTGAGGGTGGTCTCAGCCACCCGGCCCGTCCTGGCTCCCTCTGCAGGGGACTCCCCAGCTCCCTTTGCTGGCAGGAACAGGTCTTAGCATGAAATCTCCCCAGCCGATGCCTCCCTCCCGCACCCACTCATCCCCAGGCAGGACAGCAGCTCCGAGCGAAGCTTCCCTCCTCATCTACTTCCCACACACACAGCCACAGTGTGCTCAGGATTCCTGAAACAAACCAAGCCTGGGCCAGCCGGGACAGGGCCAGGCCAGGGAAGCCCTCCCTCCCCAGCCCACAGGTAGTGTCGGCATGAGCCAGGCGCCAGCATGAACAAACGCCACGGAGGCCCTGGGGCTGGACACAGAGGCCCTGGGGCTGCACTCAGCCCGCAGGTGGCTGGGACTACACCTCAGCTGATTGATGATGAAGGTGAAGAGTCACCAGGGCAACTCCCGCTGTCTCCATCGGCCGCCCCCCTAAACAATGGCTGAAGGGCTGGAACCGCCAAGCCAAATAAGGCCTTGGAACTGTCAGGGCTGGTGGTGACAGCTCACCCCGGAACAGGGTTCTGCTTGACTGGCCCTGATTACCCCACTCCCTGGGCTGCGTCAGGGGTGGAGAGCGACTTGGGGGATGGCGCAGCCTGGCTGGCGGGGTAACCAACAGTGCCTCAGCCACTGCGGTGGGCAGGAGGTGGGGTGTGGGGACAGCACGGGGGTGGGCCACACAGAAGCGAAGGGGAAGCAGGGGTGGTCACAGCTTTCACAGGAGGACTCTGAGGCTGGGAGAGGCTGGGAGCTCCCCCCAACCCACTCCACCCCCGCCACAAGCCCGTGGTACCCCGGGAGGACTGGGCGGCATCTGAGTCCCTGAGTCTGATGGCTGCGTTATTTAGAATGGCCAGAGCAGGTGCACCTGCTCGGCCGCAGCGGCGTCGGTCACTTCCGATTTCTCTGCGGGCACCCAGAGCAGAGCCCTGCACCCACCCTGCCCTCCTCTGTCCAAAGCCACCCTGCGGGAGGGTGGCAAGAGCAGGACTCAGCCCAGGCCCCTGTGACACCAAAGTCTGTGTCAAGTCTTCTGTCCGTGATGACGCCGCACCCCTCCCTCCCTCTGCCTGCACAGGGGGGTCTTCTGCGCCCCTTTCTGATCTCCTGGAACCCCGCGCCTGGATCCCAAGAGATCAGAGCTGGAGGGCAAAGTGGCCCGGCTCCCCTGGGCCTCCTAATTGTGGTCCATTTCAGAGCCTGGAGACTTCGCTTCCTGAAATCTATGCAAAATCGGATGTCCTGGCTCCCTGCTCCTTGTTCCTGTGTGGTGTCTGCGTTCACACAGCACGCGTATCACCAGCCCCTTCTCTACCAAGTCCAGGCCACAGCCTGAGGACAGAACCCAACAGGGCTACCAGCTGGAGCTCAGGCTGCAGCCGGGGCAGGGAGGTGACAGCAGGTGACTCCAGGCGGAAGAGGACCTCAGGCGGGGATACTTGCTAAGAGGTGATGGCAGTGGGGGAAAAGGACAGGGAGATCATGGGCCAGGGAGCTCTGAGCAGAGATGAGAAGGCGACATAGAAACCCACACCCGGAGAAGAGCACAGAACTGCCATATAGGGATTTGGGGCAGGGAGTGGGGTGGGCTGGGGCGGGGAGGTTCCCAGCAGAGAAGACAGCAAACGGGGGAATGTCCGAGGCAGAGTCCCCTGCCTGGCGGGTGGACAAGCAAGGGGGGCACAGCGGCTGCAGCAGATTGGGCAGTGGCCCGGGGGGACGGGAAGGAGGTTGGGGGGGGCAAGGCACACTCTGTAGGAGCGGGAGTGGGAGGGGCCGGGAAACAGCTGGCCGGGCCCCATCGGGGCCATGCAGGCAGTAGTGGGCGTGGCAAGAAGTGGTTGGAACCTGGATATATGTTGATGGTAGGGTTTGCCGATGGGTCAGTTGTGGGACATGGAGGATGACCCCAGAGTCGTCGGCATGCAAGTGGAGCGGCGTGGTGTCTGGAAACCCAGAGAAGACCAGAGGGAAGGGAAAGGGTGTGGCGAGCCACACGTCGTATGCCTCTGAACAAGGACTCCCTTGTTACTGTCTTCTGCTTCTCCCAGGACGCACAGCTGATGACCATGTCTCCAGAAAACAAGTTTGAGGTGCCGGTCTGGCATCCAGATGGAGACGTGGAGACGTGGATGAGCATCCGTGTGAGGGGTGCAGGGAAGGCCTGGCGGGGGGGGGGCAGGCCTTAGTGGTGACTGATGGATAGAGAGTGCTTACATCATGAGTCCGTATGGTATCACAAGGGCGTGAGCCTGTCGGCCCGGTCCCGCCCACGGCACGCAGCCCCCTCCAAGTGCAATCCCACACAGCCCAGCAAGTCTCCAGAACGGAGACAAATGTAAGTTTCTCCCAAGCACAGGACAGGTGGGAGGAAGCACAGGTCACACAGCACCAGAGCCTGACTCTGGTCCGGAAACAGCTGCCCCACTGACGACAGTTGACAAAGCCGTGGGGCTTTTCATTTCCTGTGCAGATGCCTCTTGCTTGGTGTCTCTCTTCCAATGAGAATGATGCTTTGACAATTCAGCGACCCTGCGTGGGCGGGACCGTCATTCAGTCCCATGGTGCCCCGGGGCAGGGGGCTCCACATCACGTGATCAGCTTGTCCCACAGGTAACACGATAGCACAGTCTGGGTAGGCTTGGACCTCAGATCACTCCCCAAAAGTGCTGAGTGGTGGAAGTCCTCAGGATGCACCTTCCTCCATCACCAGGGAGGGTGGGGGGCATCTCTTTGGCCTCTGTACTCTCAGTACCAGGAGCTCAAATCAGAGGGGTGTCTACACCAGCCCCACTGAGCGTCACTCTAGATGCAACTCTTGTGTCAACAGCCAGAGCAGGTCTTGGAGGACAGAAAGTCTTCCTGTCTGTATCATTTCCCACCTGGAGCTGGGCAGATCTTTTCTCTGCACTGTACACACATCCCCTTCCTGTCCTTAGGGGGGCAGGTGCACACCCCCACCAAGAGCATCTCACAGGAACTGTTACCATCCCTAACTTTCTGGTGGTTAGCAGTGAAAAAACCCCCATTGGGTTTATGGCCAAAGCCCATTTATGTCTCCATAATGGTAATTGTGGCGGACTTACAGGGCAAAAATAAGACTATAATGTTAATGTGTTTTTAATGTTTATAGCGTGGATGTTATAACTCTCATCCCCATGAGAATAGGTATGACGGGCATAGCTCATTGTTCTGGAAGTTATAGGCCCCGAGAGTTTCTGCTAACTACCACTACCCAAGCTCATAAATGCCTTTGAATGGCTTTTCTCATTTTTATGGGATCAACCCGCAGATCCCCATACACATAAAAGGGGTGAGAGGGACCCACTTGCCCCAGAGGGACCTCCCAACTCCAGCTCGCCCCACTACACAGCCAGTCTGTGGCTCTCTCCCAGGAAGCCACCATGTCTTGCTGTTCCTACCCAGTCAGCACCTGCCGCCGTGTGGCCAACTTCAGCTCTTACTCGGCCGTGACAGTGCGGAACCTGAGCCACTTCCGGGCCAGCTCGGTCTCCTGCAGAAGTGGGCCCGGCTTCCGGGCAGGCTCTGGCAGTCGGAGCGTGAACAACCTGGCATCCCGCGCACCCCGGGTAGCAGCTGTGGGCCCTCGTGGCATCCGCGCCGGAGCTGGCCTTGGTTTTGGCAACGGCAGCAGGGTGGGTCTGGGGTTCGGAGTTGGCAGCGGCCTTGGCCATGGCTTTGGAGGCCATGGGTTTGGCTACCGAGTCGGAGGACTCAGAGGCCAGGCAGCTCCATCTATCACAGCCGTGACTGTTAACCAGAGCCTGCTGAGCACCCTGAACCTGGAGATTGACCCCAGTGCCCAGCAGGTGAAGACGGATGAGAAGGAGCAAATCAAGATTCTCAACAACAAGTTTGCCTCCTTCATCGACAAGGTACCCATCCTTGCTGCGACTCTGGGTCTGAGACAGGGAGAGGCGAGAGGCACTGGGGCAGGGGAGTTCTTTTTTATTATTATTGTTTTTTAAAGATTTATTTATTTATTTGAAAGGCAGAGTTACAGACAGAGAGAATGAGAGAGAGAGAGGTCTTCCATCCGCAGGTTCACTCCCCAAATGGCTGCAATGATTGGGGATGAGCCAGCCCAACGCCAGGAGCCAGGAGCTTCTTCCAGGTCTCTCACTTGGGTGCAGTGGCCCAAGGGCTTGGGGCATCTTCTACTGCTTTCCCAAGTCATAACAGAGAGCTGGATCAGAAGTGGTGCAGCCAGGACTTGAACCGGCGCCCATATGTGATGCCACCGCCACAGGCCACAGCTTAGCCCGCTACGCCACAGCACTGGCCCCATGGATGATTTTCCCTTAGAAAGAAACAGCCTGTGTCTGGGGCACGGACCTTGACCCCAGCTCCTCCAGGTGTCTTCCAAGGACCCCGCGCTGGGCTTTCTGGCTTGTTCTGCTGTGCAGTGGGATAGGCTGAGGCTCTGGCCAACTGCTGGGGGGAGGTGGAGGGAGAGCACCCCGCCCCATATGAGGGCCCCCGAGGAACCAACACTTGCTATGTGATCCCTTAGGAACCAGAGGACCCTAGCCGGGGCTGGTGGCTATGGGTGTCCTTTGCAAGGTTTCTAAGGTGTCTGAGTCTGGGTGGCTTTCTCTTTTCAGGCTTAGGAAAGTAGAGAACAGAATTGAGTAATTTCTGCATTCTTAAAAAAAAAAAAATACAAAGAATCTATACTCCCCACAAAGGGTCTCAAGATGGGACCAAGTTGCCCCGATGGAGGGAGGTGACGGTGGGGAGGGTGGGGGTGGAGAGGAGCCAGTGGTGGTCGCCGAACTTCAGACTGGCACAGGGGAACAGCAACACGGCTCTCACGGGAACGCACCCCGCCTGCCCCGCACCACCTGCCTGCACGCACCTGGGACGCTCGGGCTGCCGGGGCGCGGAAGGCAGCCTCCACAAGCTGCAGCTCCTCCAACTCTGCACTGAGCGCGCGGGGAGGACGAGGACCCTTGCCCTCCCTTCCAGCTGTGCTGATGGAATATCAAGATCGGGGGTTGGTTCTCCCTCACCCCGCCCCGCTCTCCTCTCGGAAGCCCCGCCTCCCAGGCCCTGTCCCATCCCCATACTCACTTTCCTCTGCCTTTCACTCCCTGCCAGGTGATGGACAGCGCTCATCAATCATCTGCAAACTCCTGCTTAAGCATTTCAGTCTCTCCAACTTCCTCCTGCACCGGCTCACACTTTGCTTAGGGGGCGCAAGGGCAGCCGGTACCGAAGTGCTTTGGTGCAAAGCCTCCACGTGTGCCTGGGCACCAGAGGAGTCGCAGGGCTGCCCTTCCAGCTTCTGCAGAGACAGAGGACAGAACACAGTCCCCAGGCCGTCGGCGGGCACCGCGAGCCCTCCGGAGAACTTGGCGAGATGCCGGGTGACCACGCCGTGATCGGTCGCCATCTCTCTGCCCCTGCGGGTTTAGGTACAGTTCCTGGAGCAGCAGAATAAGCTCCTGGAGACCAAGTGGAGCCTCCTGCAAGAGCAGAGATGTGCCAGCAGCAACCTGGAGCCTCTCCTTGAGAACCACATCAGCAGCCTGCACAGGGAGCTGGACGGCCTCATCAGCGACCAGGCCCGGCTCCAAGCCGAGAGGAACCACACACAGAACATCCTGGAAGGCTTCAAGAGGAAGTGAGTGGTGTGTGCACTGCACAGGCCAAGGCCAGGCCCCCGGCCAGACCCAGAGCCACAGCCAGACTCAGACGAGAGAGCAGCCGGAAAGACCTGGCTTGAACATTGGTTGCAGTGCCCAGCCTGGGAGCAGCAGTGGGGACGGCACCCTGGGAAGGGGTGGAGGTGGGGGTGTGGGCGAGAGACTTGTGTATGCAATCCTGAGTGCAGCTGGGGGGGGGGGGTGCGGAGGGGCTTGAGAGGGTTGCTGGGGGCATTGGGAGAGGCCGGCTCTCTGATCAGTGTGAGAGCTCACCCTCTTCGCCCTGGTCACCCCAGGTATGAAGAGGAGGTGGGCTTCCGGGCCAATGCTGAGAATGAGTTCGTAGCTCTGAAGAAGGTAAAGGGAGGCAACAGGTGCCCAGCAGCTTCCCCAGACAGGCCATGTCCTCAAGACCCGCCCCCCATCCCACCCCACCCCACCCCCACCCGGGAATGCACCTGCTCGCCAGGCCACGGCAGGACCCCAAAGACCACACAGCAGGTTCTGATGTGGCCTTGGATTATTTAGGGTTGGGTCCCACGGGAGCAGCTCAGACAAGGTATCTTGGATTCTCTCATTTTTCCTTGCCACTAAAGCACTGGCCAGCGCCCAGCAGGCACGGGGGCAGTTCTCACGCTGCAGGGGGCATAGGGAAGCAAATCCACAGAGCCTCACTCCCACCCGATGACACCAGCACCATTCCCATCAGCCTGTTGTAGGGCTTGGCTCCCCGGGAATCGGCCTGCACCCCACACTCGGCTCCAGCGCCTCCCCCACCTGCATGGGAAAACTGAGCAGAACGTGGAGAGAGCGCATCTTCTCTCTCTCACGCAGGCTGTGGACGAGGCTTTCCTGGGGAAGTCGGACCTGGAGGCCAACGTGGATATCCTGACGCAGGAGCTGCACTTCCTAAGGGCACTGTTCGTGGAGGTATGGCCGGCTTCCTCCAGGCCCCCACCCCCCACCCCGCCCCCAGGAGCTGGGCTCTGAGCTGATGTGTTGCAAGCCACCATCCGAGTCCTGGTCTTCCCTCCCACTCAGACCGATGCATTCCCCATGGCGAGGTGCCTGCCGGGGCAGGAGCTAAGGGAGGCAGCTTCTCGGGGGCCTGACTCACGTCTGAGCAAACGCCTTTGTGGCCCAGCCAAAAACAGCTGGGTTCTAGGAATGTCCCTTCCAGGGAACGTTCTAGAAACGTCCATCCTCCAGGAGGCACTAACAAATCCTCATGTTTGACCTAATCAACCAGCTCCCTTCTGCTTTGTTCGTGACCTGTTGGGTCTCTTATGGCCCTGGCCAGGGCTGACCTGCAGCCCCCAGCGACCAGGCTGCCAAGCCCTTGGCCTTGCCCGCAGTTCCCAGCCCTTGGTTCTATTAGAGACCTGGGATACAGGTGTTAGTAGCTGATCATCTTCTAAAATCCGGCCAGATTGCGGGGGGCTATGGCCAGCACAACCACTGAGTGACCCCAAAAGGAGCTCCCGCCAGCCCCCACGAGGCCCCTGGGATTTTGATGGTCTCCTAATTGAGGCAGCTGTTGGGGAAACAGCCCCACATGTGGAACAAAAGTTCTGAAAGCAAGCACGCACTCTCTCGCTCTCACTCTCACTCTCGCTCTCCGCACTTGGCTTGGAGGCCTCTCTTTGCTCTGAGCCAGAGTGGGCAATGTTCTCTGCCCCTGACCCCACAACCCGGGGCCCCTGTAACGGAGCCCTGTCTGAGCCCCTCCGTGGTGCCGACACAGGAGAGCCAGCTGCTGCAGTCCCAAGGCTCAGAGACCTCGGTGGTGGTGAAGATGGACAACAGCCGGGACCTGAACCTTGACGGCATCATTGCTGAAGTCAAGGCCCAATATGAGGAGGTGGCCAGGCGCAGCCGGGCGGACGCCCAGGCCTGGTACCACACCAAGGTGGGCAGGAGGAGGCAGCCTCTGGGAGGGGCCTGGTGCAGGTCGAGGGCCCCAATTTAGTGGGGGCCTGGCCTTTGAACTCTACCCCCTCAGTACGAGGAGATGCGGGTGACAGCTGGCCAGCACCGGGACAACCTGCGCGTCACTCGCGACGAGATCAACGACCTGAGCCGGCTGAGACAGAGGCTGAAGGCAGAAGTGGAACACACCAAGGCACAGGTGTGCAAAGGAGGGTGAGGACCCAGAGGGAGGACAGGCAGGGCCCCACGTCTGCCGAGGTGAGGGTGACAGAAGCAGAGGAATGGCGGGATCAGTCTGGGAAGGCTTCCTGGAGGAAGCAAATATGGGGGAGGGCCAGCTTCCCATATAGGATAAGGCCTGCCTGGGGCCGACTCAGAGGCAGACAGAATAGGTTTGCTCTCGGGAACCCTAGGGTCTAGGGCAGCAGAAATTGGGCAGGGCAAAGTCAAGGGAAAATAGCAAAGCAATGCTGCGCTCCCCTGCCGGTGATGTCAAACTACAGGTCCCCGGGAAAGCAGCCTCCAGGAGCTCCCTCCAGGCGCCGCAGGAGGCTGTGTTCCCACCAACAGGGGGGCAGCGTCCATAGCGCCGCCACCCCAGGGGTCTCCAGGCACCTGCAAACTTTCCTCCCTGCAGCGTGCCAGGCTAGAAGCCACGCTGGCCGAGGCGGAGCAGCAGGGCGAGGCGGCCCTGAGCGATGCCGGCTGCAAGCTGGCCGAGCTGGAGGCCGCCCTGCAGCGGGCCAAGCAGGACCTGGCCCGGCAGCTGCGCGAGTACCATGAGCTCATGAACGCCAAGCTGGGCCTGGACCTCGAGATCGCCACCTACCGGCGGCTGCTGGAAGGCGAGGAGCACAGGTGAGCGCGTAGGGCCTGGGAGCAGGGCAGGAGGGGTGGGCGGCTGCCCGGGAGACGGCCAGCGTCAGGGAGGGCGCCAGGCCAAGAAGGGCTGACCCGAGCCTCTCCCAGAGGTGGCAGTGCCTCTATGCAGCAGAACTGCTCGTAATTGCTGGTGCGTGCACCGGCTGGCCAGATCTGCAGGCGGTTTTTGCCTGGTTAGTTCGTTTGTTACGCTCATCAATATAAGAATACATTTCCTCAAGTATTTCAATGTGGTCATTTTGGGGGTAGAGTGGAGGAATATGTCATTTTTCAAAGCTCGGTGGTCTTGGGTACAGCTAGGGGGTGCAACCACTGGGCCCTGGGCTACCCAAAAAGAAGCCCTATTTGAAAGCACTGAGTCCTCTCTCTCTCTGCAGGATCTGTGAAGGTGTCGGACCAGTGAACATATGTGAGTGACCTGAGGCATTCCCCCTTCACACACTTGCGTAATTTCAGGGAAATTTCAGCTTGGGAGTCCGGGGACTTCCACGATGGCCAGAATGACCACAGCCATCAGGAGAGCAAGGACCCTCCGGCCCCTTAGCTCAGGTCCTAGGTCATGCCCAGAGTGAGGCGTGCACGAAGGTGCAAAGGCCACCACGTGGCAGAGTGCCCTGGGAGACAGCGTCCACTTGGGGACAGCAGGCAACGAATGATCGTGCGACTCAGACTTGAGCAAGGCTGGGGTGGTGGGAAGGGGTCTGGTGAGAAGGCAGGATGTAAGGAGAGCGCCCCTAGATTAGCCGAATTCAAGCTCTGGCATGGGGTGGGCATGTCCGGCGCGGACCGGGGTGGGGGTGGGGTACAACAGATCAGAGCCTCCTGGAGGTCAGAGGGGACTGATGAGGAGTTCGTGCTGGGCCTGGGGCTTCCTGGACACAGCAGAGACTAGCCCGTGGCCTTTTGGGGGCTCCTGCCCCGGGTCGCACGGGCAATCAGGTTCACACAACCCAGCCCGCTTGCACTTGATCCAGGAGGCAGCATTGGAGGCTTCCGACAAGCTGAAAGTGGAGGTTTGCTTTGGGTGGAGGCCTGGTCTCTGAGCCGCGCAGACAAGAGGCGGGACAGCAGGCACCACATCCTGGCATCAACCTGCTTTCTGGTTTTTATCCCGCAGCCGTGAGCAGCTCCCGGGGCGGCCTGCTGTGCGGGCCTGAGTCCTCGGTGGCCAGCTCCACCCCCACCCGCGGCGGGGTCACCTTCTCAGGCAGTAGCGGTGTCCACACCACCACGGGCATGGCCTCTGCCCCCAGCGGCCCCTGTCCCCTGGCCACCGAGGGCGGCTTTAGCAGCCACAGCTCCAGTGTCCACTTTGCATCCACCACCACCTCCCACCGGACCAAATACTAAGAGCCCAGACAGCCACTGGCCAGAGAAGACCCAGGTCATGGACTCAGTCGCCCCTTCTGCCACGACGTGGCTGTTCCATCCGCCTGCCCCTCCCCCTCCTTGCTCGGGATCGCAGGATTCCCATCTCGGGGGAGAAGGGGGCCCAGTTCAGCACGTTAAAGAAGGCCTCAGGCTCCCATCTGCATCTGTGGTTTCAGACCAGCCTGGAGGCGGTGACCCAGCCCTGCATCTTTCTCTCTCCCTCCTCTTCCTCTCCCCGCTTTCTAGCCCTTTCTTCTCCTCCTGACCCAGGAGGATCCACAGGTCCCGGAGCTCCAGAGACTGTTCTCCCCCCAGTAGCTGATGTCCTGGTTGCCTCTCTCTGGGTGTGTGAATCCACGGGGCGGGTGGTGTGGGGGGAGGGGGGAGTCTGCAGGGCGGCCTGAGCCCCTGCCTGAGTTGGTCGGGGGAGGGTTTTCCTCTTCCGGCTGCTGTAGGCCTGGGGAGTGGAGCGTGGTGCCCCTGTGCATTCCCGTGCTTGCAATAAACTTGCCCGGCCAGCTCTGTAACAGCCCCAGCCTCTCCCTGGACACCAGACCGCAACGCTAGACTGCCCCAGCCCCATCCGCCACCACCCAGGCCTCGCCAAAAGCAGAGGTGGAGGCCCTGGGCACTGAGGAGGAGGAGGGGGCAAGCCCTCCCTGGCTCACAGCGCTGGGGGTTCAGCCCCATGGCCCCAGCCCTGACTCGCAGAGAAGGGAAGGTGCCCTCCTGCTAACCACGGGGAACAACTTCCCGAGTTCCCCAGGTTCCAGCCTGCAGCCAGGTCCCCTGGGATTCCTGCAGGGAATCCCCACCCCGTCCCCCACCCCCACTCTTGTCCGGTCTGACTCACTGATCCTGATTCCGCCAGAGATGTCTTTCCCACACAGAAACCGGCCCTGGCTCTCCCCTGATCACAGCTCCTGGGAGGGCACTGGGCACTTGCCCCATGGCCTTCTAGAAGCAGCCAAAGCTCTTGACATGGTGTAAAACACCAGTGTGGGTGCTGGTGTTGTGACACAGCAGGTAAAAGCCGCCACCTGCAGTGCCGGCATCCCATATGGGCTCTGGTTCGAGTCCTGGCTGTTCCACTTCCAATCCAGTTCTCTGCTATGGCCTGGGAAAGCAGTAGAGGATGGCCCAAGTCCTTGGGCCCCTACAACCACGTGGGAAACCAGGACGAAGCTCCTGGCTCCTGGCTTCAGTCTTGTCCATCAATGGCTGTTGCAGCCATCTGGGGAGTGAACCAGGAGATGCAAGATCTCTCTCTCTCTCTCTCTCTCTCTCTCTCTCTCTCTCTCTCTCTCACACACACACACACACACACACACACACTGCCTCTCAAATAAATTAATAAAATATCTTTAAAAAAAAAAAAGACCTGTGTTATATGCCCAACCCCTGGCATCCCACCACCAGCCTCTCCTTTAAAAAATTATTTATTTATTTGAAAGGCAGAGATACAGAGAGAGAAGGAGAGAGAGAGAGAGGTCTTCTGTCCACTGGTTGATCCCCAAACAACTGCAATGGCTGGAGCTGGGCCAGGCTGAAGCCAGGAGCCAGGAGCTTCTTCCAGCTCTCCCACATGGGTGTGGGGCCCAGGGACTCGGGCCATCTTCTGTTGCTTTCCCAGGCCATTAACAGGGAGTAGAATTGGAAGTGGAGCAGCCAGGACTTGAACCTGTACCTATATGGGATGCCGGCACTGCAGGTAGGGACTTTACCTTCTATGCCATAGCACCAGCCCCTGGCTCGCCCCTTTTATTCATTCATTCAACAAACCTTTGGTAAGTGCCTGTTACCTGCCAGGTACGATGCTGGGAAAATAATAGTGGATGAGTTTCTGTCTGTGTATCTGGTATGGGCACACGAGCAATTATGGCCTGGCATACTTAGTGCTGTGCTGGGCGTAAAGGCAGAGCCCCAGAACAGAGAGGACAGGCCCAGCCCAGGCTTGTGGCATCGTTAGAAGCTTCCTGGAGAATGAGATGTCCCAGCAGAGAAGCTCAGGACGATGAATTAGTCACAGACGAGGAAGTCGTGTCCCAAACAGAAGCAGCAGTGTGTGCAAAACCAAGGAGACAGCATAACAAGTCTGGGGCTGTGGCCAGGGGCGAGGGCAGGCCATCATAGCAGGTGGGGACCGGGGCCAGCCAGGGCGTGCTCGCACCAGCACCCTGGACACAGCCCCAGGAGGGCGCCCGTCCCTCGTGGGAGCTGCTCGCTGGTCAGCCGCACCCCGAGACAGCCCCTGTCACAGAGCAGGAAGCACACGTCTCATTGTGTGTCCTGCCCAGGCACCTGCAGGCTCTCCTGCTTCCAGCCTCAGGCCCGCCTACTGTCCCGCGCTCCCCACTTCCTGCCTAGTCTCCCGCGCTGCAAAGCTGTGTTAGGAAAACACCGCGCGGAGAATTTTGGCAAAACTGTCCCCTGATTGCGTTTCTCGGCGGCGGCGTGTTTGAAGGACCCTTGTATTAAGCTTTTGTTGCTCAAATTGCTGTGGGGGACTGGCTCCTGATTGGTTCCTGACTGGTTCCTGATTGGCCTCTGATAACAGCTTCCAGCTCCTCAAGCCAGGCCCCGCCCCGACACCGAGACCCTAGGCCCCAGGCTCTAGGTGTTCTCTCTCTGCTCTCCCCCCAACACAGAGGACCTCACCCGGTCAGCTCTGTGTGTCCAGATGCTATCCACGTACATTCCAAGGGCTCCGGAGGTTCTATCTCCCGCCCACAGGCTGGGACATACAGGTTTGCTTCCCCATGGTATGGCCAAACGGGCGTCTCAGACTAAACCCACGTCTGCAGACCACTCCTTGGCTTCCTCTCCAGGCTGCTCCCTCCACATCCTTGGCAGTTTCACGCTGAAACCAAGAAACTGTGGAGTTGTCTTCGACGCCAATCTTTCTCACATCCCCACGCTGAATCCATCGGTGGCAGATTTCATCAGCTTGGGCATAACCCAGCTGGCTGCTTCTCTCCCCCTGCATGCCTCCCACTCACTGCCTTCTAAGGGAGAAGCTAAAACAGCAGTGGGGCCTGGGTCAGGCGGATTCCCGCTAAAAACCTAACAAAGCAAGGACCCAGAGCCCAGCCCACAGCACGGCCACAACATACAGTCTCCAGTCAGAAATGACATTGACAAGTGATCAATGGTCCTAGGGAAGAGGAAGTCAGCAGAGGCTGGAGCAGCCATGGGAGGACTTCAAAGCACTCGGGTAACCATGTCCTATGCAATAAAGGCAAACACATCCGAAATGAATACATGGGCGAGATTCTCATATGGGAGCACCAGTTTGAGTCCTGGCTCCTCTACTTTCCATCCAAGTCCCTGCTAATGCATCTAGGAAATCAATGGAGAATGGCCCAAGTCCCTGGGCCCCTGCACCCATGTGGGAGACCCGGAAGAAGCTCCTTGCTCCTGGCTTCAGCCTGGCCCAGCCCCAGCTGTGTGGCCATTTGGGGAATGGAAGATCTCTCTCTCTCTGTCTCTCCTTCTCTGTCTGTAACTCTATCTCACAAATAAATAAAATGAATAAATAAATACGCAAATCTAAGCTGGCTCTGGCATTCTATGTGGAATGTCCCAAAGTTATTAAAAACAGAAAAAGAAAAAAAAAATCACAAATAACCCAGAGATGGTAAGAGAGGGTGTTAGAGAGACAAAACACAGAAGGGCCAAAACAAAACCAACGATAAAATGATAGAGCCTCAGGAAATCACATGAATTATTACTGATAATGGACACAGTCATCCACACACAGTGAGGATCAGGCCTCCTGTAGCCAGGTGAGGCCCAGGATCTGTGAGCCTGTGCATGCGCCCGGCAACAGGGGCCAGCTACAGGCCTCCCGCCCCGCCCTTGATGACTCGTGTCGGTATCAGCCGACCTGACGGAATCGACATTTCCAGAACCTACTTACCCAAAATGAGGAAATGCATGTTCTTTCCAAGTGTTGGTGGACGACCGCCACCAAGACTGACCCCCCCCCAAGTCAGTGGTCTCGGGAGTGGACAGTGTACTTTCAACCCCTTAACAATGAGAACTTCAGGGGAAGGGAGGGGCATCTGCCAAGGATTCGAGAAAGGATTCAGCTCAGATTGTTCCAGAGCATCTAAGAGGCGGGGACATCTCCCAAGTCAGAATCAGCCACCGACAATAGAAGAAATCTGGAAATCAGTTTCTGTATTTTTACATATGCATAAAAATTCTCCACAAAGTATTGGTAAATTCAATACAGCAAGAGACTCTCTGTATCATAACCAAGTAGCAGTTACCTTAGGAATGCAAGGCTGGTTCAACTTTCTTTTTTTTAAAATATTGTATATATTTGAGAGGTAGAGTTACAGACAGTGAGAGGGAGAGGCAGAGAGAGAGAAAGAGAGAGAGAGAGAGGTGTCTTCCACCCGCATGTTCACTCCCCAAATAGCTGCAATGGTCAGAGCTGGGCTGATCCGAAGGCAGGAGCCAGGAGCTTCTCCCAGGTCTCCCACGCAGGTGCAGGGGCCCAAGCACTTGGGCCATCTTCTACTGCTTTCCCAGGCCACAGCAGAGAGTGGGATGGGAAGTGTGGAGCAGACGGGACACGACCAGTGACCATGTAGGATGCCGGCACTGCAGGCAGAGGCTTTATCCACTTACCCCATAGTGCTGGCCCCTGGTTCAACTTGCAAGAATCTGCTCATGTAATTCTTGATGACAAGAAAAACAATGTGATTTGCCTTTTCACTATTCACGGAAGATCGTGTGGTCAACACGTGGACCCCACCCCCCAGCCCCGTGCACAGGTGGACGCAGGAGAGAGTGCACGCAGGAGAGACCTGGCCCTTTCCCGCCCCTGCCCAGGCACTGGAGACCTGACTGGCCGGCAGGCCGCGCCTCTGCCAAGACAGCTGCGGGGGTTTGCTGCCCTCTGCTGGCCGCCAACTTCAGCGCCGGCTGCAGGCAGCACTGAGCCCTATGAATGATACAGCAAGGGGAATGATGAGAGGCTACCAGGACAAATAGAAAATGCAGCCTAAGGCAGGAAAGACCCGTGAGCGGTTCTGAATCCTGTGATTTGCAAGCTGGGGGTGCTCCTCAGGGCCCCAGGGCATCTTAGCCCCAACCTCAGACACACCTTTCGCCGTGCGTGGACGCATCAGTGGACAGCACCCACACTGTCCCTGCTCCCAGCAAGTTACTCTTGGGGGCTAGGGAAAGAAAGTCCATAATCAATGGATGGAAGGAGTCAATTCTAGGGTTGCCAGTGGGGATCAGGTGCCGTGGAATAAAGAAACTGATTGGCCAGAGGAAATTCAGTGCAGAAAGCCTGGGGGGGGGGGGGGGTGCAGGCTGCTGTTCTAGAAAGGAGGCTTGGGGAGGGGGGTGTTTGAGCAAACTCTGCAGCAAGCCGTGTGGCGGAGAGAAGAGGTGGGGAGCAGGAGAGACGGACGGTGCCAAGGCCCTGAGGCAAGCGTGCACCTTGTGTGCCCCAGGGGCAGCAGGAGGCCAGCTCAGGGGCCGGGAACAGAGACATGGAGGAAGGAGACAAGGGGAGAGCGGTGACACTGACACAGGGCACATCGGGCCTCGCCAGCTAGGACTCTGGGTGAACGGTGGTCGCGGGGGAGGGGGGGCCCTGAACGAAAGAGGGACAAGGCCCAACCTTGTGTCGGCAACGACTTCTCCTGGGTGGGCCGGGCATGAGCAGGGGCACCGGCGTGGGAGCCTTTGCTTTCTTTTATGATTTATTTATTTATTTACTTGAAAGAGAGAGGGCTCTTCCATCTGCTGGTTCACTCTCCAATTGGCCGCAAAGGTCAGAGCTGGGTCAATCTGAAGCCAGGAGCCAGGAGCCAGGAGCTTCTTCTGGGTCTCCCACGCGAGTGCAGGGGTCCAAGGTCTTGGGCCATCTTCTACTGCTTTCCCAGGCCACAGCAGAGAGCTGGATTGGAAGTGGAGCAGCCGGAACTTGAACCAGCGCCCATATGGGATGCCACCACTGCAGGCGGTGGCTTTACCTGCTACGCCACAGCTCTGGCCCAGCCTGGCAATCTTCTCAGTCCTGGAACTAAATATGTGATGAAGATATGGCTGTGCCCCGAGGGACCTCTGGTCCAGCCCCCAGCAGCCGCAGAGGTGGGCACCAGGCTCCCCTCCAGGGAAGCTGCCCAGGAGAGGCCCAGGAGGAGAGTGAGGAGACTCCGGAAGCCCCCTGCTGGTCAGCCAGGGAGTGGCTAAGAGGCCAGCTTGCCACACCCTGCCACACCCTGGGGAGGGGATGGTTGGCTCACCCAGAGGCTCCCACCCTCACTCCACCTGCACCGCATCTCTAGATCACACCCGCTTCTTGGCAAAGCCAAAGAAGGGGCTTCGAGACTGCAAGACTCCCACAACGGGGGTGGGGAGGGTGCAGACCCAGCAGGGTGCATAGTTTGGGAGCAAAATGTTCAGTGTGGCTGGTAGAGCTGAAGGGTGGGGCTCAACCTCCACCAGCCGGGAGGCAGGCCCTGTTCCTGGGCAGCTCATCAGGGTTGACCCAGGAGAACCAGCCGGCCAGGAAGGGTAGCGAGATGGCCCATGGGAGCCCAGGCAGAGACAAGCAGGGAACTGGACGAGCCAACAGGGCAGGGCCAGCGAAGGTGTCAGTGTTCTCTGGAACACCCTGGAAGACTCCTGGAAGCAGGGGGGGTTTATGCCCAGCAGGAGGAACAGAAGGAAAGGGAGGTAGTGAGCCTCCGGTGTGGGGAAGAGAGCAAGCCCAGCTCAGGTAAAGCAAAGGAGAGGCTGAGCATGCAGGTAGGGCTGAGGGCAGAGCCCAGGAAATGTGCCTGGTGCGGGGCAGACTCAGGGCAGGTCCTAGGGGTTGCCTGGGCCTCCAGGGTCAGGCAAAGAACCCCTCTCACCCAATGAGCTCCCGAGGGCTTCTCGGAAGAGGTAGCCTCTTCAAATCATGGGAAGGTCATGGACTCTGGGTTGGACATTCCTGATACCGGGTGGGGCCTTCAAAAAGATGGGGGCAGGAGGGGCTGGGACCAAAGCGGGGTGATGCATAGGAGCGCCCAGGACAGCAGGGCATGGATGGGGGTGACTGGATTTCCCCTCGGGCCCCAGAGGGCGTTTTATGAGACAGCAAGGAGAATTCACAGCCTCCCTCTCCCCAGTCCCAGGAAGGCTTCCTGGAAGAGGCAGCCATTTGTTCAGGGACATTCCAGAGAGAAGGCTTGGGCATGGGGAGAAGAGAGAGAGAGAGAGAGAGAGAGAGTGTATGTGTGTGTTCAGGGCAAGGCAAAACTTCCACGCCCTCCCGCCCCCGAGCAGAGACAGAAATGGATCAGGTTCCATCCTCTCCAACAACCTGGAGGGAGCAGAGCTGTCAGAGGAGGGGTGGGGGGCAGCTGAGCAGAGGGGCCCCATCTTCTAGCTCCCACATTCCAGCGCACCCCACCCCGGCTAGGCAGGTCAGGAACTCAAGGTCCACAGCCCCAGCCGTCGCCCCTCTGGGTCCCGGCAGAGGGAGGAGCCTGGCGCATCCCCCCACCCCCACCCCGGACCACGTCACACCCTGAGCCTCTCTCTCTCCACCCCCAGACTCCACCCAGAGATTTTACGCAAGTGAATCAGGTTAAAGAAGACATGAAACGCAGCCTTGAAAGGGCCAGGAGGTCTTAAAGTTGCAACGGAAGTGAGGGGCGTGGGAGAACCAGGAGCAACTCGGGCTGCGGGGCCCTTCCCTCCCCACGGTCCCGACGCTCATTCTAAACCCCCTCAAGGTCAAAGTCTGGAGAGTCTGAGAGGTCGGGGACTTCCGGAGGCCGGGGGCGGGGCTGCTGCACGCAGGGGCTTCCCCGCGGAGACCCGATCTGAGGCTCTCTCAGGACCAGCAGCTGAGGCTCCTCCTTCACCGGCTGTGCCTGGTCTCTCTTCCTTGTCCACTTTCAACAACAGGGGTGGGCGGTGGAGGTACCAGCCAGGTGAGGACCCCCCCCCGACAGAACACGGGGCGTTCCAGCGAGGACTCCTGCTTAGGGTAGTGGCACCGTGGCAGCAACTGGGTTCCGGAGAGCTCCCTGGAGGAGGAGGAGGAGGCCCCCCCTGAGGACGCTCAATGGTTCTTCCCTAAATCCCTGACACCTGGGAGTCTAGCTCACCTAGGTTTGTGCTCAACGAACAGGACAAAAAAAAGGGATCATTACCCTAATAAGTGGCCCAAGGCCACGCACGGAAGCAGGGACCATCAGACGCGGAGGAGGCTCCAGGGGGACCCTCAGGCCGGTGCTCAGGGGAAGACTGAGGCGAAGGTGCAAGGGCCAGGGCCAGGTCACAGCCGTCAGCTGTCCCGAGCCTGGGTTCACCCATCCTGGTGGCCACACGGAAGAAAGTGGCTAAAGAGAGGCCTCCCCGTGACCCACAAGTGGTCATTTGTGTGGCCATTAAGAGTTGAGCCAGTTGCACTTTTGCTGGGTGAGATACAAACACTCGCCACACAGCCTTCTGGGCTGGAATCTAGAAGGTTCCAAGACAGCATCTATGATCTGTAGGGGCCATGGCCGGGAGGACCCCTGTGGTCCCGAGCCACCTGCCAGGCCATGCCGCGGCCTCTTCTGATCCACCACACCTGAAGCAACGTATCCTGCACAAAACCAGGCAGGTGGCAGCCATGAGGTCCCCGGCTCTCACCCAGCCTGGGACACCCCACCCCACCCCGCTCCAAGATCCCAAACCCAGCCCCCTTCCCCCTAGACTGTTGTGGAGTTCAAGTCCGTCTCCAAGTGTGGGCTGGGGCCGTCTCCCAGAGAGACTGCGAGCTGATTAATTACGGAATGTATGTAAACGAGCTTTGAAGATGAAAGTGCAAACACCGCTCCCCTATTAACATCCCCGGCACCGCTCGGAGCCTCGAGCCGCCGCTGAGTTCACCTTTAAGAGGAGTCTTTGGGGAGTTGCTGGCAAACTCCCCAAGCCAATAAACAACATAAAATGGCTTTTCACTCCTTTTATGCCGCCAACCCCAGCTCTCCCCACCAATAAAAGGAGCAGGCAAGAACAGAGGAGCAAGGATCCCAAGCTCACACTCAACAGCCTCTACGCAGAGAGTCCCCCCGCCATGTCGTGCCGCTCCTACAGGATCAGCTCAGGATGCGGGGTCACCAGGAACTTCAGCTCCTGCTCCGCCGTGGCCCCCAAAACCGGCAACCGCTGTTGCATCAGCGCCGCCCCCTACCGGGGGGTGTCCTGCTACCGAGGGCTCACCGGCTTCAGCAGCCGTAGCCTGGGTAACCTGGGCTCCGGCGGGCCCCGCATGGCCGTCGGGGGCTTCCGCGCCGGCTCCTGCGGCCGCAGCTTCGGCTACCGCTCGGGCGGCGTGTGCGGGCCCAGCGCCCCCTGCATCACCACCGTGTCGGTCAACGAGAGCCTCCTGACGCCCCTCAACCTGGAGATCGACCCCAACGCGCAGTGCGTGAAGCACGAGGAGAAGGAGCAGATCAAGTGTCTCAACAGCAAGTTCGCCGCCTTCATCGACAAGGTCGGTGGGGCAGAGGAGACCCCCGGCCCCGCCCGCCCTCGGGTTTGGGGACTCGCAGAGGGAAAGAAACGCACAAGGACAGAACTGCGTGGAGAATTCCAGATTGAGGCCCAGGGGTGGCTGGGAAACTGAGTCTGTGGTCTTCAGGAGCAGTATGGGGAGCCAAGACCCCCTGGCTGTCCCTGAGACACTGGACCAGGCCGCCGGCTGCTGGCACAGAGGGCGACAATGCGGTGGGGGAGAACCACGGCCTCGTGGCCAGGGCAGCCCACGCTCTGAGCCGCGCTGCCTCCGCAGGTCCCTGCTGCACCTGTCAGTAGTGTGAGGTCTCCCCGCCCCCAGGGACAGATCAGCCAGCGTGGTGACAGCCGATGTCTCATCAGCTTGTGAGGGCGAGGTGACAACAGTTAACCAACTCGGTGGGCTTCTCTGCAGGCTGGGGAGGGGCAGGACCTTGCTCTGATCTCGTTCTCCTTAGCGATCCTCAGCATGACACCGTGGGGCAGGTGTTCTATCCCCATTTTCCAAACCACGAGCTGGGGTGGAGAGTTTAAATGAGCAGCTCACACACGCAGGGTGGGCAGGCGATGGCGGGGGAAGGGGACCAGCAGGACATGGAATCCCGACTCCGCCCCCATCATCCCCCCTGTGGGACACAGGGAAAGTGGAGGATGGGGCGGAAGCGATGGGTATGGATAGGCAGACAGAGAGAGACACAGAGACAGAGACGGAGACAGGTCGAGCGAGCGGTGAGCATGTATCAGCACAGACCCGCAGACCCGGTAAACAGTCGGCGTGTCTGCTGCAGAAATGAATTAACGAAGGGCAGCTGGTAATTATGTTAATAGGTCAATTGCCTGAGCCCTCAGCCCATGCCAGGAACAGTTCTAAGCCCTTTGCATATCTTAACGGGCTCCGGTGCCATCATAACTCTAAGCTGGGTGCTATTATCTCCACTTTAGAGAACAGTGAGCAACAAGGGGTTAACCCACCCACTGAAAGTGGCAGGACCCAGATGCTCTCCGTCACCCACCCCCCACGACTGCCTTCTGGGGGTGCCGTGGGGCAGCGGAGGAGGACGGGGAGACAGAGCTCCAGACGTGTACCCCCTGCCTCTAAGGGCAGAGAGGGCTCTGGGGGCACCTGCCAGGCTCCCCCCATCCCCACCCCAACCCTGAGTCTCTTTCCTCCACCCCAATCGGCAGGTGCGCTTCCTGGAGCAGCAGAACAAGCTGCTGGAGACCAAGTGGCAGTTCTACCAGAACCAGCGCTGCTGTGAGAGCAACCTGGAGCCGCTGTTCAGTGGCTACATCGAGACGCTGCGGCGGGAGGCCGAGTGCGTGGAGGCCGACAGTGGGCGGCTGGCCTCCGAGCTCAACCACGTACAGGAGGTGCTGGAGGGCTACAAGAAGAAGTGAGTGTGGCTGGATCCCGGGAGCCCTGGGGAGAGCCAAGGCTTCCGCCCATGGCCCTTGTTCAGTGCCCTTCCATAGAGGTGCTTGGGACCACGGGCAGGTGCCTAGGGGGTGGGGTGGGAGGCTTGGTTTTTGCCAATTCCTTGCTCCACCTCCACCCCGTGGGGGCTCTGGTGTTCCAGGGGTCAGGAAAGGAAATCCAGGGAGGCCGGCAGCTGTCCATGGGCCCTGCCCTCCCCAGTTTCCCTGTGTGGTGCAGGCTCTGAGCCCCGCCCTGCAGGTAGCACCTGCTCTGTCTGGGCATAGGAGGCACAGATGACCTAAGAGTCATCATTTGCCCTGATCTCATCGAAGAGGGGGCTGGGGCACTGGTGGGCCGGGTAGGACCAGCAGGAACGAGGTCACAGGACAAGATGCAGCTGCAGGAGCGGGCCCTCATGAGCCCTGCGAGAACTCACTCAGGAGCTGGGCCGGTGTTCAAGCCCCAACCCCGCAGCTCCAGCCCTTTCTCTCCCACACCCAGGTATGAAGAGGAGGTGGCTCTGAGAGCCACGGCAGAGAATGAGTTTGTGGTTCTAAAGAAGGTAAGGGGGCTGCCTCCGGGGCTGGGGGGCGTAGTGGGGGGGTGCCATGGTCTCCATGCCTACCAGAGACCCCCTCCTATGGCCTCTACCCACACGCACGGCCCCTTCCCGCCTGTTCCCCTGCCAGGATGTGGACTGTGCCTACCTGCGGAAGTCAGACCTGGAGGCCAACGTGGAAGCCCTGGTGGAGGAGTCGAGTTTCCTGAAGCGCCTCTATGAGGAGGTGAGGAGCAGGAGCCGGGCAGGTGCAGGGCAGTGTGGAGACCCGGGTGGGAGGCAGGGGGAGGGACACAGGTGCATGTGTGTGCACCTGTTTGCCAGCATGGGAAAGAAGTGAAAAGAACACGCACATGCATGCTGTGTGGGTTGCATGTGCCCAGCCGACACATGCCTGTGTGGGAGTGGTGGCGTGTGTGTGCGCGTGGGACTCTGTGTGAGCACCTGTGCAGGGAGGGTCGTGCCTGTGCCCTGATCTGTGTAAGTGCTGGTCTGTGGACACACACACCAAAGTGGGGCTGGGGGTCTCAGCGGTGGGCTTCCACGTCGGGAGGGGTCTTTACTAGTGGACATATATTCTCCCTGGCACTCAAAGCAGCCCCTCTGCTGGGCACCTTGGGGTCAGGCATTTTTCCATGTTCCCATTTTCAAGTCCAAGGCTATCCTCTGATGACCTTGAAGGCCCCTTGCAGCTTTGTGGCTAATCCCGTGCCTGTGTGTGAATGAAAGGAGCAGAGGCAGGGGAGTGGACCCAAACCAGGCACCAGATGCAAATACAGAGGCTGTTGGTCCCACAGGAGATCCGCGTGCTCCAAGCCCACATCTCCGACACCTCGGTCATTGTCAAGATGGACAACAGCCGGGACCTGAACATGGACTGCGTCGTCGCCGAGATCAAGGCTCAGTATGACGATGTTGCCACCCGCAGCCGGGCTGAGGCTGAGTCCTGGTACCGCAGCAAGGTGAGTGGCCCAGGGTACCAAGTGGAAGGGTCACAGGGCGTCCCCTGGAGAAGGCTGGGGTGTGGACCCCTGAGGGTGGTGAGAACAGGCCGTCCCGTGTGGGTGCACAGGCTGAGCACTGTTCAACCCGCGCCATCCTGGTGGTGGTGACCTGAGGGCAGGGCTCATGGGTGCTGAGCCTCAGGGACACCTGTGCTTCCCCCCCCAACCCAGTGTGAAGAGATGAAGGCCACGGTGATCCGGCACGGGGAGACCCTGCGCCGCACCAAGGAGGAGATCAATGAGCTGAACCGCGTGATCCAGAGGCTGACGGCCGAGGTGGAGAACGCCAAGTGCCAGGTACGGTCAGAGAGGACTCAGGTACCCAGCGGGGGCCAAACCTCCCCAGGACTCTCCTCTCCCCAGCCCCCGCCCCCCCATAGCCCGCCTTTGCTCCACCAGCTTGGCTGAGCCAAGCAAAGCTCCCTCTCCTGTGCTCCTGCTTCTTCCTCCTGCCCTTGTCCTCACGTCCCCCATCTCCTACCTCCCCAGCGCGCTAAGCTGGAGGCAGCCGTGGCCGAAGCGGAGCAGCAGGGCGAGGCGGCCCTGAGCGACGCCCGCTGCAAGCTGGCTGAGCTGGAGGCCGCCCTGCAGAAGGCCAAGCAGGACATGGCGTGCCTGCTCAAGGAGTACCAGGAGGTGATGAACTCCAAGCTGGGCCTGGACATCGAGATCGCCACCTACCGCCGCCTGCTGGAGGGCGAGGAGCACAGGTGGGGCAAGGAAGGGGGAGGCGCCCGTGCCCTGGGAGTGAGTCTCCTTGAGCTGCGACCCTGGGGCGAAGCAATAGTAGCAATCTGCTCCCTGCTCACCATGTCCTAGGCCCGTGCTCAGCAGAATCGCCGCAGTGGAGTGGACGGGTCTCACTTTTCCCACCCAAAGGGAAAGAAATGGGCTCAGTGTTCGGCAGCTTTCCCACGGCTGCACAGTACAAAGCAGAGGGTCCTGGGCCTGCACCCGGGGCCGTGTGCCGGGAACATGTACTTTTTTTGAGTAGTTTCCTTGGGAAGCTGCAGCTCTTGGCTTCCACCCCGGCGCAGGGGGAGCCATAAAGACGCCACCTTCCGCCTGCGAGCAGCGTTTTCCCAGGCGCTGGTGTGGTCGGTCGGCTCCATCTCCCTCTCTCTGAGCTCGCCTCCTGCTCTCCGGGTGGACCAGGAACACTGGGTAGCTCAGAGGCAGCGTGTGGAGTCCGTGACCCCCAACCGCCCCGGGGCCAAAAGTCAAGGCTTGTTTTCCAAAGTTCCTGCAGATTTGGGGTGGGGGGCTTCCTTCCTGCCTCTCAGGGGGTACACCCTGGACACAGGAAGACCCTCCCTGGCCCCAGCCTACCAGCTCGTCTCTAGGAATCCGACTCCAAAACTAACAGTGTGTTTTTGCCCACAGGCTGTGCGAGGGCGTGGGCTCCGTGAATGTGTGTAAGTACCCACCGGGCAGCACCCCGGGGAGATGGCCCAGCTGGAGGGCAAACCCACGAGCCTCCAATGTCCCTCAACTAGGAGGGGCCTCGGCCTTCTCAGGGCCTCTCTCTGGGAGGTGGGGAAGGCTGGGCTGGACACCTGTCTCCAGTGGCAACAGCGAGTTGCCTGCTGGGAAGTGGAGTGGGTGGCTTTGTCCCCTCTGGATATGGGGCTCCTCACTATCGTCTTGTCCCAGTCCCCAAGGTGGGCTGGGAGGCTGGGAGTAGCAGCACCTGGTTGTCCACCTCTGGACCCTCAGAGGAAGCGGCGGCAGCGGCTCTCCAAGGCCCTGGCCTCTGGGGCCTGTCCCGGGGTGGCCGGGGTCTCAGCCAGCCCCTCACCTCCCGCACCCCGTGTCTCCTCTGCCCACAGGTGTCAGCAGCTCCCGTGGCGGTGTCACCTGCGGGGGCCTCACCTACAGCACCACCCCAGGGCGCCAGATTGCCTCCGGCCCCTCAGCCACAGGCGGCAGCATCACGGTGATGGCACCGGACTCCTGCGGCCCCTGCCAGCCCCGCTCCACCAGCTTCAGCTGCGGGAGCAGCCGGTCCGTGCGCTTCGCCTAGTGCCTGCCCCGTGAGCCTGGCCCGTCCGCGCGTCCGCCCCAGCACGGACTGGTGTGTGAATGGGAAACGTGTGCTTGCTTCCAGAACCTTCCAGAGTTCCTGCAGAGGGAAAGACCCCGGGGCCGCTCTCCTCCGCCTCCTCATCTTGGGGGGCTGTCTCCTCGTTCTCCTCTTGCCTTCAGTTTAGAGTCACTCCCTCGCTTAACTGCAACTTGGCTCCGATGTACCCGTGGCCAGAGAGGCCGGGCAACATACAAGTTTCCCAGGGCAAGCCGTGACCCTAACTGTCCAGCCCGAGACCCGGACAGAGCAGGGGCTCTCCCATCAGCCCCTGCGGCCGATGCTCAGTGCTTGCTTGTGCCTCTGGCCGGCTCCCAGGTGAACGGGGTTCAGTCCAGGCTCCCCCCAACCCCGGGGTCCTCCCAGCACACAGACCCCTTTTCTGGGGTGGGGCGTCCTTTGGTCTCCACTGCCTGGCAGGTGCCTCTGGGTGGGGGTCTTACTGTCAGAGCCCCTTTATACATTTCAAAGCCTCCGCGGGAGCTCCCACTTGCCCCCCAGTCTGGAGCGGTGGGATGGAGAAGGTGGGCCTGGGTCCCCCTCTTGGTGTGACTGTCTATGGTGTGCCTTGCCTTCCGGGTTGTCTCAGTCGATACTGTGTTTCAATAAATGCTGCTGCCTTGCAAAGCTGTCTCCACCCCCTTCCTGCCCCCAGTGGTTCCGCCTCTTCCTGCCCCCTCCCACAGCCCGATGGCACCTGATCTTCCTCCATCCACATGGCCTCGGCACCCCCACGAACTCTTTCTCTCCATCCTGACACCCCCGGCACTCCCAGCATCCAGAACCTTCCCAACTCACTGCTCTCGCCCCCTCCCACCCGGCTCAAGTCATGACCTAACACCTCCTCTCCCTACCCCCTTTTTGGTCCTGTGAAGCCCCTCTGCCTCCAGGCTGGTCCTCCCACACGGGGACGCCGGGCCGAGGCTGCTCGGGTCACTCTCCACCAGCGCTTAGCTGGTTAAGGCCCCCGTGTCCCAAAGAAGCCTCACTTCGGGTCCAGGGGATTGCAACCTGGCCTTCCTCTGAGCACTCCTGGCTACCGCACTGCCTGGGGTTTGCAGAGCCACCCCGCAGGCCTGGCCCAGCACGCCCCTGCACCCGCCATCTCCCCCTTCCTCCCAGCCTCTGGCCCTTGAGGGCGAGGTCTGCGTAGGCGGCTTTGCATCTCACATAAGCAGCTCCCCAGGAGCAGCAAGGTTCACTCTTAGGGGCTAACAGGCCAGGAGTTGACATGTGAGCCCCGATTCTGCCGAGACCGCAGGGTCTCTGTGATACCTTGGCCAACTATCTAGGGGGAGGTGTGGGGGGGTGGGGGGTGGGAGCCCTTTCCAGCCCTGTCCAGCTCCCCTGGGATCCTGGGATGCTGAAGCCAAGTGTACATTTGGGGCAAACAAGTCCGGGTGACCATGGACGTGAGCCAAGAGGAACTGGCCCCAAAAGAAGACAACACTGGGCACTGAAGGGTCTCAGAGGCGTTAAGCAGCTGTTTAATACGTTTGCACACTTGGTGTGCCAAGAGCAGGCAGCCGGCTGAGCCTGCCAGAGGTGCCACAGGCTCCTGAGGATGTAAATACCACCACCCCCACCGCCCCCCCCTCCACACACACAGAGCCCTCCTTGCAACCAACGGCCCAAACCCAGAGCAAGCTCTTCTTGTTCAAAGGATCCTAGGGGCGGGGGGCAGGCGGGGCAGATCCTCTCCTGATTTATGAGCTCTTCCCCATGGAAGATCAAGGGCACAGTCCACGAGTGACTAAGGACGGGTTAGCAAGACAGCTCAAGGGAGCGTCGAGTGACCTGAACTTAAGAGTTCTGGGAAAGCAGAGGAGCAAGAGCCCATGGGAGCCCAGGGGCGTGGTTCCAGAGCCTTCCTTTGAAGCCCCACAAACTGAGCCAACGCCTCCACAGCAGACGTTCTGTCTGGGTTCAATTCTTGTCTGTGTGGTTCCTCCAGAACCTTACCAAGCTGACAAAGCATGAAGTCTAGGTGACAGTCTGCAGAAGAGGTGGAGAGGGAGGGGGCGTTGGGCGCAGCCTGGGATGCCCGCGTGCAGGCTGGGAGTGCCTGCTCCCTCTCCAATCCAGCTTCTGGTTCATGGTACCCTAAGAGCCAGCAATGGTGGCTCACGTGCTCGGGTCCCTGCACCCACGTGGGAGACCCGGATGGAGTTCCAGACTCCTGATTTCAGCCTGGCTCAGCTCCAGCGGTGGAAGGCATTTGGGGAGTGAATCAGCAGAGGCGATCTTTCTGTGTCTGGCTCCCTCTCCCGCCTTCCATTCAAATGAGTGAAGATAGATACATTGTTTCAAGGCAGACAAGCAGCTTGGGTTCCTGTGGACTCCAGCATCTCTTCCTTTCCCTGGAGGCCACTGACCCTCCTCTGTGCCAGTCTGCAGACTAGCTGTGCGCCCTCAGTAACCTCCTGTGCCCCTCAAGTGCCCAAAAACAGCCCTGTCCCTTCTCAGAGCTACTCTGGTGGCCCCATTTAACCTAACATCATCCCTGCTCCAACTTGGTGGTCTCCCGACCATGGTGGCCAGGGTGCCCAGGAGGCAGGAGATGAGGGGAGCCCTTGCTATACTCCTCAGAGGGTCTTCGTTCTGCTGGGCTGAGGTCTTGCGCTGGGGGCTCAGCGAACGATACCCAACATGTGGCGCTCTGACAGGCTGAGCTCCAGAACACCGTGCAAGAAATCGAGTTCTTCCCATGCAAGAAACAGAAGAAAGGGTCCATCAGAAACCCCTCCCTCCGTCTCTTCCCGGGGCTCAGAAATCGGCCAGAGACACCCATCACCAATCCGCTGCCTCAGTCCACCCTGCAGCCAGAGGGCCGAGTTTTCTTTCTGGGCCTGCACACGAGAGCGCTGTCTGAACAGCGCCATCTTGAGGTTGAGACAGAATCCCTATAGGAATGTCCCTCATGTGGAAGCAAGAGCCAGCCCAAGGTGGCCTTGCCACTAACCATGCATCCAAAGGTGTTCACCGAGTTGAGGTTGAGCCGGAATTGGCTCTACAAAGTTCTTACCACCATTGTCTTCTCCAGTCTGGAACCCTGCTGGCCAGTATTGTCTAGGGGGGTGTCTGTTAGGGGACTCCCAGGTCTGGGGCAGGAAGTAACCACCACCTACACATAACCCCCTCCCCAGACTTCCTGAAGCCCATTTGGCCACCGTAAGAATTCCCTAGAGAGCACGGCATCACTAACCAATCAAAGGACAGTCACCAGCACCACTGACCAACCAGGAACTTGGACATGAGCTGATCAGGCACCTCTCAGCCAACCCCCCCCTCCCCCCGCCAACCATTTCAATCCAAAAGAAACTTCCTCATCCCCTAACACCTCCCTGGGGAGCCTGGGAATGAAGCAATAAATGTCTACTTTCTCCCACCACCCCATGTCAGAGATTGGCTTTCTACGCATCTGGTGAGCATGCCCAGGTTTGGTGGTTTCTACAGCAACGCTTCCAATTAGTTTGGGTGGGTGGGTGGGGTTGTTAGGCAACAAAATCTGTCTGTGGTCCTTGGAGAGCAGGGGCCACGAGGAGAGGCAGCCACCTGTGCTTCCAGAAGCTTCTTTATGCCACCTTCCATCCATTCTCAGTAGCAGGCAGAGCTGTTCCTGATGAGCCCTGAGGGAGGGTGATGCAGAGTTGGTCCCTAGGCTGGAACTTGCCATCTGGACTAGTGATGTGACATCAACAGCGTTGCTTCTTTTAGCCGTAATTTCTTTTTCTTTTTTTTTTCTTTTTCTTTCTTTTTTTTTTTTTTTTTTTTTTTTTTGACAGGCAGAGTTAGATAGTGAGAGGGAGAGACAGAGAGAAAGGTCTTCCTTCCATTGGTTCACCCCCAAAATGGCCGCTACAGCCGGAGCGCTGCGCCGATCTGAAGCCAGGAGCCAGGTGCTTCCTCCTGGTCTCCCATGCGGGTGCAGGGCCCAAGCACTTGGGCCATCCTCCACTGCCCTCCCAGGCCAGAGCGGAGAGCTGAACTGAAAGAGGAGCAGCCGGGACAGAACCAGCACCCCAATCGGGACTAGATCCCAGTGTGCCGGCACCGCAGGTGGAGGATTAGCCTAGTGAGCTGCAGTGCCGGTAGCCGTAATTTCTTTATCGGAGAAGAACTGAACGAAACACACCGGACATCGGGCAGGTGCCTCACGAACACAGACTCCCTCTCCTCCCTCCGCTCATCGCCCCCACGCCACCCCGGGGTGTGTGTGGCCCAGCTGGGGCTCTGACCCCTCAGCAGAGGCCAACAGACAAAGCAGAGGGGCTCATAACCAATCCGGTGGGCATCACAGTGAAGTCACCTCCCCAGCCAGACTATCTCGTCCTTCTCTGCCCACGTACACCAGTGCTCCCCATGCTGCCGTGTGTAGCAGAATCACCTGGGAGCTTCTAAACAGGAGATGCAGCGCTCCCGGCTGGAATCCAGGATCTGCTTGTTTCACAGGACCCTGCAGGACCCTGAGCCGGCGCAGGGCGGGGTGGGGGGGGTGGTCTATGGACAATACCATCCGGGACTGAGGGGCTTAGGGAAACAACCAAAGGGGCTGGCGTCATGATACAATGAGTTAAAACGCCTGTGATACCGCAGCATCCCATATGAGCAAGGGTTTGAAACCGTCTGTTCTGTTTCCCATCCAGCTCCCTGGTACTGTGCCTGGGAAGACAGCAGAGGGTGGCTCAAGTACTTAGGCTCCTACCACCCACGTGGGAGACCCAGAAGCTGGAGTCAGGAGTTAGAGCAGAAAACTGAACCCAGGAGGCTGGTGCTGTGGCGTAGCAGGTAAAGCTGCCACCTGCAGTGCCGGCATCCTCTATGGGTGCCGGTTCGAGTCCCGGCTGCTCCATTTCCTATCCAGCTCTCTGTTATAGCCTGGGAAAGCAGTAGAAGATGGCCCAAGTCCTTGGGCCCCTGCATCTGCATGAAAGACCCAGAGGAAGCTCCTGGCTCCTGGCTTCAGATTGGCACAGCCCTGGCCGTTGCTGCCATTTGGGGAGTGAGCCAGCGGATGGAAGACCTCTCTCTCTCTCTCTCTCTCTCTCTCTCTCTCTCTCTGCCTCTGTGGAACTCTCTGCCATTCAAATAAATAAATAAATCTTTAATTAAAGAAAGAAGACAGTGACGGAAGCCAGCATTAACTTGGTGACCAGGAGAAAGCTTTTTGCTATCAGCATTTAATGAAGCTCTTCAAAGCAAAGCAGGAACCAGGCAGGAATTAGACAAACACAATAGCCTTCCAGACAGCCACGCCAGGTAACCTCAACCCTTCAGCCCTGGCGTAGGAGCCCTTGGCGGCTCCGGGAACAGAGAAGCTCTCAGAGCAAGTGCGGGGCCTCCCGGGGCCCCAGGCCCACCCACCCTCCCCATTGCCCTCTCAGCTGCAGCCCCTCCCACCTGAGAACAAAGCCTACACTGGCGAGACCCTCCCCTAAGCTCCCCAGCAGACCCAGACTCCCACTGGAAGGATAAATCACAAGAAGATGGAAACGGAACAGCCAGTGCTGTGCTCCCTGTAAGGAGAAGTTATTGACCCTGGAGTCTGTGAGACAGAAAGACATCCCCTCCCACCCGTGGGGGCTCCCATCAAGCCCACTCTGTCTGGAGCCCCACCCCTTCTTATGTGAACCGCACAGACTTGGCACCGGAGCAGGCCCCCACGACAGAGGGGGAGCACAGGGCACCACTGCTGAGGGCCAACCCCCTGAGGCCACGCGTGACCGTGGACGTGAGGTCCCCGCAGACCACGCCACCCTGTGAACGGCTCACACCTGCGGACAGAGACAGCGGGTTAGCCTGCTCTACCGTTCCAGACACAGTGTGGCCCAGCATCTCTTACAATCAACGCTTGCTTCATTCTCTTGGTCTCCCAGGGGCCAGCAACATGAGTATTTTAAAGACCACAGGCTTGGGGCCGGTGTTGTGGCGCTGTAGGTTAAGCTGTCTCAGGTGATCCTGCCATCACACCAGTTCGAGTCCCGGCTGCTCCACTTCTGATCCAACTCCCCCTGCTAATGCACCTTGGAAGGCAGTGGAAGATGGCCCAAGTTCTTAGGCCCTTGCAGCCCACATGGGAGACCCGGACGGAGTTCCTGGCTCCTGGCTCTGGCCAGGCCCAGCCCTGGCTGTTGTGGCCATTTGGGGGAGTGAACTAGTGGATGCAAGATATATCCCTGTCTCTCCATGTCTTTCTGATGTATGCCTTTCAAATAAATAAAATAATTTTCAAAAAAAAAATCTACAGGCTAACCTAAACCCACGGCCATCTGATTCTGGATGAGTAAATTGGACACCTAACTACCTGGACCAGGCTGATGGTCTGTACACCTCTGAGCAAAGACTGATGGATCATTCTAGAAAAATCATCTAGAACTTTGGCTGCCAGAACAATCAGAGGAGCCAACACCCAGCCTGGGGGCCATGAATACAACGGATGACTCAAGAGAAAGTGCCTGCAGGGGGCGCTAGTGAGCATAGCATAAATGGAGCATTTCTTCGAATACATGGGGCCCCCTGAGGTGTGTTCTGTGTGCCACTGAGAGGTGTGCTCTGTGTTTGCAGCACCCTTGAGGAGGCCAGAATTTGCCACATTCATTAATGTAAGCTCCATGGAGGTTCCAGATGGATCTGTGTAGGAGCCAAACAGTTTGGGCCACCCATTTGTCCAGATCCCTGAGACTCCAGCTCTGGAGTCCCTCCCTCAGCGCCTCCCCGGAAGACAAGTCCTCGGTCCCCAGCTAATGGAAACTGACACTGAGAATGTGACCCCCATAGACAGCCATGCCACCAAGACCCAACTCACAGATGTTGACGGGGCCCAGGCCTTCGCACAACCTGCAGAGAAGAGGAGATGGTGGGGGGGGGGGGCGTCAGAGCGAGTCCCTGTGCACCAGGACAAGGGAGCAGGGGCAGGGGCCGGGCACGGGCTGCACGCAGTGTCCCGATGCTTAGCACTGTCCATGGATCCCAAAGGGACAGCGGTAGGTCAGGTGGCAGAGTCCAAAAGGCCACTCTGCCCTGCTTGTTTTCAGCCATGGAAACCTGGCAAACTTGAAGGTCATCCTGGCTGAGCAGCGTCGCACACCCATTCTCATGAGACGGGATGAGACTTGAGACACTGGCTACGTGATGCTCTCTGTGTTATGCCTGGGGATGTTCAGGGGAGAGATGTCCTAGGGCTGAGAAGCGGAGGAAGCTGGGACTTGCACCCAGGCAGGCGGGGCAGGCTTGCAACCTGGGCTCTTGGCCTCCCCAGCCCAGCCCAGCCCGGCCCCTCGAAGGGGACCCAGCTGGAGGCTCTGACAGTGCAGCCACCTGGAGCCAAGGGTGTGCGCACCCTCCCTGGCATGAATCCACACTGCCCCGCCCCACACTGAGGTCCCGTGCATTCACCTCTTGGCTCAAGCTGGAAGGAGTACTTCAAATATCTTCCCCTTCCCACCCTCTCAGCTCTTCTGCTCCTCCTGAGATGCCTCCAGACAGGAGCCTGCACCTGCACCTGCCCCTGGCTTCCCCTGCAAGTTGCTGCTTCTTTTCCTTGGTCCCAAGCACCAGGCCCCAGGTCAGTAGGATCCCGTCCCTGTGCATCCCAAGCCAAGTGGCTCTGAGCGGATTTTCTCAATGATCCCAGCTTCTAGTCCCCAATGACCACAGAAATGTCCTTTCCGCCAACAGGGGAATGCAGCAGCCTCAGAAAGCACCGTGGGTATGGCCTGTGGGCAGAGCGTAGAGGGAAAGAAGGCCAAGTGCCCACCCGGAGACCAGGGCCAAGTTAGCTTAGCCACCAACCCCTGCGGCCCTGGGCAAACTCCTTTTCTCCAAACCTGTTTGTAAAATGGGGAGATGGAGCAAGACACGGTCTCTAGGGACTTGGTAGGCCTGAATGGTATCCAACTGGAGGGTGAGTCCACTCTCCATGGGTGGGGAGCTGAGAGCCCCCCTCCCACCTGCCGTGCCTCTGTCCTCACCTCTGCTCCTCGCCCTCCAGCAGGCGGCGGTAGGTGGCGATCTCGATGTCCAGGCCCAGCTTGGAGTTCATCACCTCCTGGTACTCCTTGAGCAGGCACGCCATGTCCTGCTTGGCCTTCTGCAGGGCCTCCTCCAGCCCCGCCAGCTTGCAGCGGGCGTCGCTCAGGGCCGCCTCGCCCTGCTGCTCAGACTGCGTCACGGCTGCCTCCAGCTTGGTGTTCTGTGAGGAAGGTGTCAAGGGAAGAGGTTTGAGAAGAATGCGGCTGCAGGGGACGGGGGGAGCCCAATAGGACATTGCTCAAAATGGGCAGCATTTGAATCTGAGTCTTTTTAAAGACATACCCCAGGGCCGGCGCTGTGGCACAGAGGGTTAAGCTGCCAGCTGCAATGCCGGCATCCCATGTGGGCACTGGTTCAAGTCCCAGATGCTCCACTTCCAGTCCAGTTCCCTACTGATGCACCTGAGAGAAGTAGAAGAAGACAGCCCATGTGTTTGGGCCCCTGAACTCATGTGGGAGACCCAGAAGGAGTTCCAGGCTCATGGCTTCAGACTGGTACAGCTTTGGCCATTTGGGGAGTGAACCAGCAGGTGGAAGATCTCGATCTCTCTCTCCCACCATCTCTCTCTCTCTTTCTCTCTCTCTCTCTCTCTAACTCTGCCTTTCAAATACATCAATTAATCTTTAAATAGAAATACACCAAAGGAAAATAGACTAGGCAGGAAAACCATCAGTCCTTTTTCCTTGATTTTTGTCCCACCAACCAACTCGCTGGAGGGAGGAAACGTTTGCACTGAGGTATCGCGGATGATAACCTCGCTATGACTGTGTGCGCACACGGTCACTGGAGCACAAGGCACCTGCACGGATGCTACTGCCTTGTTGGGCCTTCAGAGTGACCCTGCGGCTCCTTGGGGCAGGCACGATTGTTTCCGTTATGCAGATGAGGAATCTGGGGCACAGGGAGGCTGCCACTGCCCTAGGCTAACCTTGGTCTTCAGAAGCCACTCTAAAGCTCTTAATCTTCCGCACAACACCCAGAGTGCTAACCACGCCCCGCTCTGGCCCCGCTGGGCAGAACACATCCAGATGTAAAAGAAATTACAATGTAATCAGAGGGAGGATTTCAAATCTTCTCCAATGTCACTTCTTACAAAGTAAACAAACAGAGCCAGCGCATGGCTCACTTGGTTAATCCTCCGCCTGCGGCACTGGCATCCCATATGGGCGCCGGGTTCTAGTCCCAGTTGCTCCTCTTCCAGCCCAGCTCTCTGCTGTCGCCCGGGAGTGCAGTGGAGGATGGCCCAAGTGCTTGGGTCCCTGCACCCGCATGGAAGACCAGGAAGAAGTACATGGCTCCTGGCTTCAGATCGGTGTAGTTCCAGCCTTAGCGGCCATTTGGGGGGTGAACCAACGGAAAGAAGACCTTTCTCTCTCTCTCTCTCTCTCTCTCTCTCTCTGTCTCTAACTCTGTCAAATAAAAAAAATTAAAATTAAAAAAAGTAAACAAATGTGGGGCTGGCGCTGGGGCTTAGTGGGTTGAACGACTGCTTCCAATGCTGGCATCTCATCTGGATGCTGGTTCGAGTCCCAGCTGCTCCACTTCCAATCCAGCTCCCTGCTAATATGCCTGGGAAGGCAGCAGAAGATGGCCCGAGTGCTTGGGGTCTTGCTATCTACTTGAGAGATCTGGATGGAGTTCCAGGCTCTTGGCTTCAGCCTGGCACAACCCCAACCCCAGCCATTGTATTCATTTGGGGAGATCTCTCTTCCTCTCTCTCTTTAACTCTGCCTTTCAAATAAATATTTTTTTAAAATGTGAACCACCATATTTCACCCTCTCTGCTATGAACCATAGCATGCTGTTTGTGATACATTTTGCACAGTGACTGAGAATAGTTGCCCAGAAAGGAGAGGGAAGAAATGGAGCCAGGCAGGGTGCAGAGACAGCATTGTGGCAGACCAGGATCGCAAATGAGTGGGGAGAGCATGCAGTTCATTTTATATTTTCTTACTAAATGTGGGAAATTAAAATTAAGACCCTACTTAGTGTGTAGACAACAAATAAAGGGCTAAAGAAGGGCTAAAGACCTGAATATGAGAAACAAAACTGTAAAATTAATAGAGGACCAAACAAATGTAGGAAAATATCTTTATTGTCTTGAAACTTCCTAAGTATAAACTAGGAAGCACAGGACTGTCAGGTTTGGCAACATTCAGGTTAAAGGTCTGGATCAGTACAGAGCACTGAGCAAAGCCAACAGATAAGAGTGAGAAAAGAGTGACAGCAACAAGTGTAACTGCACGAGGCGACAATTGGGACTGAATGGACAGGAAAATGCTGCCCATAATCATGAAAACAGATAGGACTCACAACAGAGAAATGGGCAGGTGGTAGGAACAGGCAGTTCTTTTTTTTTTTTTTTTTTTTTTTGGACAGGCAGAGTGGACAGTGAGAGAGAGAGAGAGAGAGAGAGAGAGAAAGGTCTTCCTTTTTCCATTGGTTCACCCCCCCAGTGGCTGCTGTGGCCGGAACACCATGCTGATCCGAAGCCAGGAGCCAGGTGCTTCCCTCTGGTCTCCCATGTAGGTACAAGGCCCAAGGACCTGGGCCATCCGCCACTGTACTCCCGGGCCACAGCAGAGAGCTGGACTGGAAGAGGAGCAACCGGGACAGAATCTGGCGCCCCAAATGGGACTAGAACCCGGGGTGCCAGCGCCACAGGTGGGGGATTAACCTATTGAGCTGCAGCACTGGCCAGAACAGGCAATTCTTAGAAGGGATAATACTCCTACAGGTGACTAGTGAGTCTATGAGGAGACATTCAATACCACCAAGCAACTGGATCAGTGAGAATTAAAACAGCACTTAGGTGCCAGCTGCACAGGAATTTGGAAGTCTGGTCATAGCAGGTACTGGGACAGGACAGTGAGGGTGTTTTCTGGCCTCCCAATGACAGTACAGCTCCCGGAGTTAGGCG
Source organism: Lepus europaeus (assembly GCF_033115175.1). Classification (NCBI taxonomy): domain Eukaryota; kingdom Metazoa; phylum Chordata; class Mammalia; order Lagomorpha; family Leporidae; genus Lepus; species Lepus europaeus. The sequence continues at coordinate 68,043,677 of NC_084836.1, forward strand.
GGAAACAGAAGTGGGGTGAGAAGCATCAGGGGGCCCCAGCGAGGTCCCAGTGCCCCCCCACCCGCACACACACACATGCACACACACACCTGCTGCTTGGCGTTCTCCACCTCGGTTGTCAGCCTCTGGATCAGGCGGTTCATTTCACTGAGCTCATCCTTGGTTCTGCGCAGGTTCTCACCCTGCTGGGTCACCGTGGCCTTCATCTCCTCACACTGCAGGAATGGGAGGCAGTGTTCAGAGGTTGGAGGGCCGACGGAGCCAGCCCACTGTCCTGTAGAGGCCGCACCTCGCGGCTCTGCCCCGCCTGGGTCTCAACAGCACCCCACGGGGAGCGCGTGGGTGCATTTCCCAGGGGAGCTCCAGGTTCACGGCGCTCCTCCGTGCCCAGCCCTCCAGGTTACCTTGGTTCGGTACCAGGACTCGGCCTCGGCCCTGCTGCGGCAGGCGATATCGTCATATTGAGCCTTTATCTCGGCCACGGCCGCATCCATGTTGAGCTCCCGGCTGTTGTCCATCTTCACCACCACCGAGGTGTCGGAGATGTGTGACTGGAGCAGGAAGATTTCCTGTAGGAGGCAAGACGCAGGCTCAGCTCTGCATCTCCTGCTCCAACCATGAAGGCCCCGAGAAGGAAATCAGACAACTCTGGGACCAGCAAGCCAGGGAAAGCAAAGGCGTGCAGCTCTACAAGGAAAAGTCTGGAACAGGACCATGGCCTGCAGGCAAGGAGTCAGAGGGGGACACTGCTAACCAACGCCAACATCAGCCAGGCAGTTCCGCATGTGTGGCTGCAAACTGGACCATTCCACTGAGCCGTCTGCTAAAAATCACCAACCAGACTGCAGCCAGAATCCTGGATCATCTGATCGGGTTTCCAGACTACTTGTGTTAATACGTTAGCTCTCCACTTCTGCCCTCGCTGTGTACACAGGGAGTGAACCGCAGCCTTTCAAATCCTCTAACGGGGGCCAGTGCTGTGGCATAGCAGGTAAAGGCTCCACCTGCAGTGCCAGCATTTCATATGGGTGCTAGTTCAAGTCCCAGCTGCTCCACTTCCGATCCAGCTCTCTGCTGTGGCCTGGGAAAGCAGTAGATGATGTCCCAAGTCCTTGGGCCCCTGCACCCATGTGAGAGTCTGGAAGAAGCTCCTGGTTCCTGGCTTCATATTGGCGCAGCTCCAGCCATTGCGGCCATTTGGGGGGTGAACCAATGGAAGGAAGACCTCTCTCTCTCTCTCTCTCTCTCTCTCTGCCTCTCCTTCTCTCTGTGTGTGTAACTCTGACTTTCAAATAAATAAATAAATCTTTTTAAAAAAATTATCTAAGGAAGGGCATCATCCACTTCTTTTTTTATTATTATTAGTATCATCAGTCTTTGACAGGTGCAGAGACAAACAGAGACTGCTCCCATCCTCTGGTTCACTCCCCCAAATGCCCACAGCCACCAGGGCTGGGCCAGGCCCAAATCAGGAGCCTTGGGAATTCAATCTAAGGTCCCCCCTCCCCCCTCCCCAGGGTGGCAGGAACCCAACGACTTGAGCCAGCATGGCTGCTGCATTCCAGTGTGCATCAGCAGGAAACCAGGGTCAAGAGCCAGAGCTGGGACTCACTCCCTACATGCAACACAGGCTTCCAGCTGCCAGCTTAACTGCTGAGCTGTGCACCTGCCACCAGCTACCTCTTCCATTTGGAAAGGATACTCGAACAAGAGACAACTCCCCTGTGGTCACAGGAGGTGAGCACGACTTTCCCTGGAGCCCAGGAAGAGGACCAGCCACACCCAGAACGTGCCTGCACCTCCTTCCTCTGCTTGCTCTCCCGGAAGTGGGGAGAGAGTTACCTCCTCATAGACGCTCCGCAGGAAGTTGATCTCTTCCTCCAGCACCTCCACATTGGCCTCCAAGTCCGCCTTTCGCAGATAGGCATCGTCCACGTCCTGGCAGAGACAGACAGGAGAGGAAGGGAGGGGGCCTGGCCCTGCGCTGAGCATCTGCCCGCTGCCTGCGGCCGTCTCCACAGCCTCCGCCCTGCGTGTCACTGCTTGTCCAGTCCGCACGTCCACGGCTAAACCCGTGCTAAGGTTTGCAGAGGATCTGCATCCCAAACTTATAACAGAGTTTAAGCCACACAGCTGTAAGCTCACGGGACTAAGAGGGTGGAAATTAATCTACTATGGCTATTAGGGTGAATCCCCTGTGACTGAATCCCAGTGCCTTCCTAAGGGGAGAGAGACCACAGATAGACAGACAGACACATGCACCCCCTACCTCTTGTCATGTGATGCTTGGCTCTGCCACGCCAGCAAGGAAACCCAAGCTGTGAACCTCCAGAGCCGTGAGCCGTAAGTAAACCTCTTTTCTCTATGATGTGGGATGCCTCGGGTATTTTGTTTTAGTACCAAAAAGCTGACGGACATTCCTGGACTTCTCATCTTTGCCCTCAGGGTGCCCTCCAGCCCTGCACGCAGGAGCAGGGCGGTTTGCTCTGTGCCTCTGTGGCTACTCCCATGCCATGAACATCAGTGGGACCACCAGGCAGTGGGGGTGGGAGGAGAATGGCCGGGGCCGGGGAGGCGGTGATATCCACATGAGGGCCAAACATTTAAAAGTGGGCATTTCTGCCCACTGGGGGGGTTACAAAGGCCAGGCAGCGTCTTTGATGAGGGTTTTTTTCCAAGAAGCCTCCGTCAGCCCATTCTGGCTACCCCAACCAAGCCAACCCCCTTCACCCAGCAGGGCACCCGAGCCTCATGGACCGGCCCTCGAGAGCACACCCAGTGCCGGCGGCTGCCTATGCCCCATGGAGGAGGAGGGGTCGCTCACCTTCTTCAGCGTCACAAACTCGTTCTCCGCTGTGGCCCTGTAGGTCAGTTCATCTTCAAACCTGAGGGGACAGACACGGGCGGCTCGGCCACAGACTGGCTAGCCTGAGCCCCTGCTTGGCAGAGCTCCCCGGGGGTTTTCCTGTGCTCTCCATGTGCCTTTTGCAGAGGAGATGTGGCCAATCAGAAGGACCCAGGACCTGGGTATCTGTCCCACTGGGCTGGGAGTTACCGTGACGCCCCTCTCTGGCGCTTGGGTGGGGTCACCTGGGGAGCGCTGAGGTGAGCAGTGAGCACAGCCAGCCCTCCGTGTCCGTGGGTTCCACACCCACGGGTCCCCCGGAACTGAACATATGAATCCACAGAGTCAATCAACCACGGGTGGCAAATGTGCCTGTACTGAGCATGCGCAGACTTGTTTGCAGCTCGTATTCACGGGACGATGCAATATAATAACCACTCATATTGCACTGGCCTTTGTGGGCAATCTAGACAGTCAGACGCCCTTAGCTTCCCTGCAAATACACTGCCGTCTTAGATCAGCGACCTGAGCATCTGCTATCCGCGGGAGTCCCTAGACCCCACCCCGCTGGACTCATGGGATGGAGCAAAAACCGACAGGTGTCCTAAGGAACCCTTCAGCTCCCCAAATGCGCAGAACACAAAAGCTCCAAGGAGACGGCCCCTCTCGCAACATCCAGAATTCCAGAAAGCAAGCCAGAGTTCAGAGGCAGCTCCCCAGCCCACCTCCCCCAACCTGGCTCCACTTCCCTGGCCTGAAGCAGCCCTGCCTCCCCTCCCCCCACAACAAGGAAAACCATGGTTCCCAGAGTTTTTACAACTGTTTAACCACAGGGCAGCTTGGGCCTGCAGTAAACTCAGGCTCTTTAATTAGCAGCCCCCACAGCCTGAGTGGGAGGCAGAAACTGAGGCTTGGGAGCTGAAGAGGGTGCCTGCCTTTGCTTCCCCCAGGGAAAGTGTCCGTCTGGAGGCGGGAACTGACCTCCCCCCATCAGAGCCAGGACCGGTCAATGTCAAAATCACACTGAGCTTTCTCTAAGGGGAGGAGAGACGATGCAAAGGATTTACCCTGGTGTTTGTGTCCTGGAGCCCTAAGGCAGGAGAGGCCTCGCCTATGGAAGGAGAGGTCTGTCTGCAGAATAAATAAACAATGAATCCCAGTTCATCGGATACTTTGTATGGTGTTGGCCAGGTCTTTGCTAAGATACCTCTTCCAGGGCTCTCTCTTTCCATGCATCCTACAGGGACCTGCTCTCCACCCTTCTTGGTCTCTCTCTCTCAGTCTCTGAGTCTGTGGTCCCTACGGGCGTCCCATCCCTCCCAGATGGGGAGCTCTTCTCTCTTGATCTTTTGCAGTTCCCCAGGGCGGAGCTGCAAGAGCTGGTTGCTGAGTCAAGACAGACGAGACAGAGCCACCTCCATCTCCAGGGCCCGAAGCCCTGAGCTACCCACTCACTTCTTCTTGTAGCCCTCCAGCGCCTCCTGCACGTGGTTGAGCTCCGAGGACAGCTGCCCGCTGTCGGCCTCGGCGTACTCCGCCTCCCGCCGCAGCGTCTGGAGGTAGCCCTCAAACAGCTGCTCCAGGCCGCCCTGGTAGTAGTCGCGGTTCTGCACGAACTGCAGCTTGGTCTCCAGCAACTTGTTCTGCTGCTCCAGGAAGCGCACCTGCCGTCCCAGACGGAGGAAGGAGGTTCAGGGGAAACCCAGGGGTGTGTGATCCCCAAGAGCTCTCACTGCCCCCCTTGGAGGTGGTCTCTGCCCTTTTCCCCCAGGGACCCGAATTGTGCGCAAAGTTGCCAAATGCAGATTGCAAGCCTCCCCCAAATAACCACTCCCCTCCAGCCCTCCTAGCACCCAGAAAGAGCCCACAACTCCCAGGCATCTGTTTATTCTGCCCAGAATGAAATAATCTTTGATCCTGCAGAAACAGGGCAAATAGCATCGGCCAAGGTGCCTGTGCCTCAACCCCTGGGGCCTGCAGTGACTGTGTCCCATCACGTAGCAAGGGGGATCTTGCATAAGGAGTCAAGGTCACAGTGCAAAGACTGGTGGTCGTCGTGGGTCACACCCGGTCCTGAGATTGTCACATGGGCCCTTCAAAGTAGAAGAGGAAGGCAAGAGAGAGAGAGAGAGAGGGTTGGAGAGGGAGGCGGGGAGAGAGAGAGAAAGAGAGGGAGGGAGGGAGGAGAGAGAGAGAGAGAGAGAGAGAGAGAGAGAGAGAGAGAGAGAGAGATGCTCCAAAGAAAGAGGCAGAGGAATTCCTGGCTTTGAACATGCGGGAAGCAGGATCCCTGGGCCACTTCTAGAAGCTGGGGACACCTGCGCAGCCAGCCAGCCAGCAGAGGGGAGGGAGCACAGCCTACAACCTTGTGGGACTCCCTTCTGCCCAAAGCCTGAGCAACCCTGGAAGCAGCTTCTGCCCCAGGGCCTCCAGGAACATTGCAGCCCTGCTGACCCTGTGAAGTCTAAAAATGTACCCACCGTTGGTGTCTTGCACCCTGATCCCGGAGCAGTGCCGTTAGGCGGGGAGACCCCAAAGCCGGAATTGGGAGACCCCTCGCTTTCTCATTCCACCACCAACCAAGGCCACTTTGCCTCGCTTCCTCTGAGCTGCAGCAGGAGCAGGTGCCCGGGGCTCCCTCAGGGCCACAGGGATGCTTCATTCAGCCTGCACCCTGTCCTGCACACATCTGCTTCGTTGCTGGGATTTCAGGCCAGAATCTGGATCTCTCTCTGACCCTCAGGACGACCTGGGAGCTCTGGCAATGCCAGGCCTGTGGCTGCAGGCGAGCTGCTGCCCCAGTCCCTCCAGGGAGGCAGCTCTGTTGTTTGGATTCGTTCACAGGGCTCCCAGGACTCCCATCAAAGCTTGCAGTCTGCAGCTATAAAGTGGGTGATTCCCCTCGAGCCCTGAGCCCCAAAAGTACAAGCCGGCTGCAGAGAACAGAACAAAACAAAACCTCTCAACTGCCCGTGCTGGTAGGAAGAGGAGACCGACCCTGATCACCCACGCAGTGTCTGCCTTGAGCACGCACACTCAGGCCAGGCCGCCAGCAGCCCTGTGCCTGCTGCTCTGCAGGATTCAATTCACCACGTGCACTTTGCAGCCTGGAGCCCATTCTGAGGGAAAGATGCTGGAGGCGGGCAGGTGGCGGGGGGGGGGGGGGGGGGAGCCACAGGTGAGCGTGCGAGTCTCTCAGCGGAAACAGCAGCGTCCAAGGCCACACACAATGATCCCTTGGAATCTGCAGGCCCAGGGCCCTCATTGGGATTTTGGGCCGAGCAAGAGAAGATGCCTCCTCCAGGCAGGTTCAGCCCCACCCCACCCCCAGCCGCTGTGGCCCACAGCCAACGACACGGCGTGGGAAGCACGGGCTGAACGGACGGCACCCCCTCCCCCACTCTCGGGGGTGTTCCTGAGCAGTGAGCACCTACAGAGCTCTGCATTGGCTTCTGGGTGCCCATGGAAGGGAAGAGCCGTGTGCACAGCCCAGGCTGGTTAGGAATGGGCTCTAGGGCCTTGGCTTGCCGACACGTCCATTTCTGAGAGCCGTCATGCAGCCCTGGAAAACGAACCCTCCCATCCTGGGACTTCGGGGCTGTCTTCCCCTGCAAAGACCATGAGCTCTCAGAGGGGGACACCGTTAGGTCAAAGGACCAGAGCTATGCCCCAGCAGGAGGATGTAGTAACGGCAGCATCAGCAAAGCGTGGTTCTACAGCCTCTGGGAGGACCCCACCCAAGCTACCAGCCACCTGCTGCACTCTTGTGGACAGGGGTGTGGCTTGGGCGGAAGTCCCGGGAATCCACAGTTTTCCCAAAACCTCCTCACCAAGCAGAAGGAGCAAAGGAGCCTCTGGCCTCTCCCTGGGGATGGCAGCCCCTCTGCCACGCAGAGCCACCCAGCCCCCTCCCGCTGGACAGCAAAGTTCTGGAAGACGGGTTCGTAGGCACACTGGGCACGGGCATCACCATCTGGCCACCTGCGATTCTCACAGCAACATTGGAAGACCGGGATCCAACTCAGCCATGTTCTCCTGGTCGGTAGCCCCTGCTAAGCCACAGCTCCAGACCCACCTTGTGGATGAAGGCGGCGAACTTGTTGTTGAGACACTTGATCTGCTCCTTCTCCTCGTGCTTCACGCACTGCGCGTTGGGGTCGATCTCCAGGTTGAGGGGCGTCAGGAGGCTCTCGTTGACCGACACGGTGGTGATGCAGGGGGCGCTGGGCCCGCAAAGACCCCCTGCTCGGTAGCCAAAGCTGCCCCCGCCACCGAGGGGCCGTCTGCAGCCCACTGCGATCCGGGGCAACCCCGCAGCACACAGGCTCCGGCTGCCAAAACCCCCAAGGCACCTGTAGGCCGGTCCCCTGGGGCTGCCCCAGCGGAAGCCCACAGTGGTGAGGCAGCCATGAGCCCCAGGCTTGGGCACCACTGCCGAGCAGGAGCTGAAGTTCCTGGCCCCACAGAAGGAGCGGCTGGCCATGTCTCTGCTGTACCAGGAGGTCCCAGGGCAGGTGGAGGGGACAGGAGGGTGACCAGTGTCATGCAGGGACCTATGGAGTGCACCTGCCTTTTATTGCAAAGGACAGGCCCCCCCACACACACAACATGAAAGGCGGGAGGGAGTCATTAATACCGGTTACGAGCGTGGGGATCCCCCGCTAGGCAGACCGAGAGGGAACTGAAACTCGGCCTTGTTCATGGGCAAGGTCAAGTGGACCCTTCATCCCAATGAACCTGCCCACTGCCCTCTGGACCTGGGGCCTACACCCAGTTATTAAGCCCCTGGGCCCTCCCCCTGAGAGGAGTAAAGGGATTATTATCCACCAAGCAGGCCGAGACAGAAGGGCCCCCTGTCCCGACAAGATCCCACATGCTCTGTGACCCCCCCACCAGGCAGTCTTTCCCTGTGGCTGGGAGGTCACTGGGAGGCACAAAGCATGGCTTTCCCTGTGGCTGGGAGGTCGCTGGGAGGCACAAAGCATGGCTGGGGACCTTCCTCAGCCTGTCTGAGGGCCTCAGGCAGCCCTGGCTGAATTGAGTGACAGGTTACAGGAAGGACCAGGCCTGGCCCGCAGGGTTCCGTCCGCGGGGCCCACCGCCAAGGGAGAATGTGGCTTCACGTCGCGGACGAGGGCTGAGGCACCACCTGCACGAGGCCCCGAACCCACATGCAGGGGGAGATGAAGCTTGTGCTAGAGGAACCTGGGTGTCCCTGAGACCAGACACAGAGGGGACAGACCCCGGTGCCCTTGGAATGGGAAGAGCGATGGCACTGGAACTGACCTGAGAGAAGTCAGGGTGAGAGGAAGCTGAGAAGGAAGGGGAGAGGAGCCACGAGGAATCTCGAGGGGTGTGCTGACTTACTGGCCCAGATGTTGGCTCTCCTTGCTGGCAGCAGGTGCAAGGGCCCTGGGGCAGTGCGGGGGTCGGGGGGAGTCATGGGGAGGTGGCAGAGGTCGGGGGTCGCAGCCTTAACAAGCAGAGCAGAAGTGCAGACTTCACACCCTCAGGTGGGTGCCGGAGCTCAGTCCTGGACATGTGGAAGCCGAGAAGCCCATGGGAAATGGAGATGGAGAAGAGGAGAGAGCACTACCCGCACCTCGTGCTGGCCGTGCACAGAATCTGCTCAGCGCTCTCCACGCGCGGGAGGGAGCTGGGCAGCCGCACCGGGCTACGCGGGGGCAGCAGACAGCCAACATGGCGATTTCTCTGAAAAGCAGGCAGAAAGACACCTCCCATCTGCCTGTCCACTCCCCCAGTGCCTGCAGTAGCTTGGCCTTGGCCAGGTGGAAGCCGGGAGGCGGTGGCTTGAGCCATCACTGCTGCCTCCCAGGGTTTGCGTTGGCAGGAAGCTGGAATGGGAAGTAGAGTCAGGACTTGAGCCCAGGCCCTCCAGCAGCATCGTTTAAAAAAAAAAAATTATTTATTTATTCATTTGAAAGTCAGAGTTACACAGAAAGAGAAGGAGAGGCAGAAAGAGAGAGAGAGAGAGAGAAAGAAAGGTCTTCCATCCACTGTTCACTCTCCAATCAGCCGCAATGACCAGAGCTGCACCGATCCAAAGCCAGGAGCCAGGAGCCTCCTCCCAGTCTCCTATGCGGGTGCAGGGGCCCGAGGACTTGGGCCATCTTCTACTGCTTTCCCAGGCCATAGCAGAGAACTGGATGGGAAGATGAGCAGCCAAGACTCTAACCGGCACCCATATGGGATGCCAGCACTGCAGGCAGCAGCTTTATCAGCTACGCCATACCGTCAGCCCCTCCAGCAGCATCTTTTTTATTATTATTTATTTATTTGACAGGTAGAGTTATAGACAGTGAGAGAGAGGGGGACAGAGAGAAAGGTCTTCCTTCCATTGGTTCACCCCCCAAATAGCCTCAGTGGCCGGCACTGCGCCGATCCGAAGCCAGGAGCCAAGTGCTTCTTCCTGGTTTCCCATGCGGGTGCAGGAGCCCAAGCACTTGAGCCATCCTCCACTGCCTTCCTGGGTCACAGCAGATAGCTGGGCTGGGAGAGGAGCAACCGGAACTATAACCCGGCACCCGTATGGGATACCAGCGCTGCAGGGGAGGATTAACCAAGTGAGCCATGGTGCCAGTCCCTCCAGCAGCATCTTAACCACTACGCTGGACGCCCACCTGAGTCCGTTCTGACTCACACGGAGTACTTAGCCTCCTGATAAACTCACCCAGGACACAGGAGTAGTCGCGCTGGAGGAACCACTCCCTGGCACATGTCCAGTTGCTGCAGCAGAGACAGGAGGGTCTAGGGGCATCACACTGGCCATGCCCAAGACCACATCACACGTGACGTCAAGTGGTCATGGCTGGAAGGGACCACATCACTCTCGCTGGCACAGCCACCGTATAAGGCAAGGAACACAGCCCTGCCCTGCGCCTGGGATAGAGGACACCTAGAACTGTTCCCTGGGCAGCCGATGGCAGGATCCAAAGACAGGCAAGCAGTCTTCAAAAAGTTCATGGAGGGCTGGCACTGTTGGCATAGTGGGTAAAGCCACCGTCTGCAGTGCCGGCATCCCATTGGGTGTCAGTTCAAGCCCTGGCTGCTCCATTTCCCATCCTGCTAATGCGCCTGGGAGAGCAGCAGAAAACAGCCCAGGTGTCTGGGCCCCTGCACCCACATAAGAGACCCAGGAGAAGCTCCTGGCTCATGATGGACCAGCTCCAGCCATTGAGGCCAATTGGAGACTGAACCAGTGGATGAAAGACCTCTCTCTGTCTCTCCTCCCTCCCTCCCTCCCTCTCTCTCTAACTCTGCTTTTCAAATAAATAAATTTTTAAAAATTTCACATAATGCATATTATGAAGAAACTATGCATGGGTTTCCATTTTTTGCTCCAAAATAAACATCCTGTGTTGGCAAAGCCAAGGCAACTTCAGCTGGCTGACAAGGTCACAGCAGAAGGTCTGTCTCAGCAAGGCGTGAGAAGGACAGCTGTGGTCCTCTTGGTGGTTTTAGGTTTGCTGGGAATCACGCTCTGCGTAACAAAGCCGGAGCTTCCTGGTGGTCCTGCTAGTGATCACTGTATTCCTAATTTTAGGGAAGAATGCTTAGTCTCATTATTCCCAAAAGCCATTGCTTTGTAGAACTCTAATTAAACCAAGCGCTAGCATAGGAGAAGGGCTGATGCTTTTCGCAAGCTTGAGCTGTTTGTGGAAAAGAATTAAAAGGCAATGGGCTCCCTGGTATATACTTCCCATTAGAACACAGATAAATGTTGTTAAAGCTTTAATTCAATATGTGCTACAAATACAACAATGGTTAGGATGTCAAAACTGTAGATTAGATCTAAGTGAACCTTTAGATAAGTACAATAAAGAAATTAGAATTACAGAAAGAAATTCAAGGAGGGGATACATTTAAAAAAGAGCCTGCTTTAAACATTGGGGCCTCTAGTAAAGATTAGATTAGGAAGGTATTATTCTAGCTCCTATAACCAGTTTCTGCATAGCTCAACAGTACTCCAGGCCTTGGCTTGTGTGGGCAGCCCGTTATCTTGCACCTGCCTGTGATAGTAACCCACACTCTGAATATGCCCTTGAAAATCAAAGAAATTGTCACTAGATGAAAGTGGACAACAGACTTGTTATTGTAGGAAGAAAGAATCACTATGTGACTTTGAAGTCTGGTGCTCAAGAGCCAGAGCCGTGCCATCAGCCTTGCTGTGTGTCTCTCGTTTCTTCCAGCGCCAACACCTCTCACACCTTGGGACCCCTAGACTGGCTAGAGCTGTCTCTGGCACTTTCTAAAAACTTTATTTGGGGCTGGCGCTGTGGCGTAGCAGGTAAAGCCGCCCCTGCAGCGCCAGTATCCCATATGGGCGCCGGTTTGAGTCCTGGCTGCTCCACTTCTGATTCAACTCTCTGCTGTGGCCTGGCAAAGCAGTAGAAGATGGCCCAAGTCCTTGGGGCCCTGCACCCGCGTGGGAGACCTGGAAGAAGCTCCTGGCTCCTGGCTTCAGATTGGCACAGCTCCAGCCATTGTGAACATCTGGGGAGTGAACCAGCAGATGGAAAACCTGACTGTATCTCTCTCTCTCTCTCTCTGTCTCTCTACCTCTCCTCTCTCTGTGTAACTCTAACTTTCAAATAAATAAATCTTTTAAAAAAACTTTATTTGAGAGGCAAAGAGACAAAAAGAGGAAGAGACAGACACACAAGACTCTCGTCCATTGGTTCACTCTCCCCAAATGCCCACAACATCCAGGGCTGGGCCAAGGCCAAAGCCAGGAGTGAGAACTCACTTCTGATCTTCCCCATGGCTGGAAGGGACCCAACTACTTAAGACATCATGGCCGCCTCGCAGGGTGCACATCGGTGGGGAGCAGGGGTCAGGAGCAGGAGCTGGGGATTGAACCCAGGCCCTCTGACATGGGACGCAGGCTTCCTAACAGGTGTTTTAAACAGCAGGTCAGGTGCCCGCCCTGAAACTCACTTTTTCATTCAAGTTCTCCAGGAACTTTTTAAAGCATCCCGGATCGATTATTTTTTTTTTTTTTGACAGGCAGAGTGGACAGTGAGAGAGAGAGAGAGAAAGGTCTTCCTTCCTTTCGCTGTTGGTTCACCCTCCAATGGCTGCCGTGGCTGGCGTGCTGTGGCAGGCGCACCGCACTGATCCGAAGCCAGGAGCCAGGTGCTTCTCTTGGTCTCCCATGGGGTGCAGGGCCCAAGCACTTGGGCCATCCTCCACTGCACTCCCAGGCCACAGCAGAGAGCTGGACTGGAAGAGGGGCAACCGGGACAGAATCCGGCGCCCCGACTGGGACTAGAACCTGGTGTGCCGGCGCCGCAAGGCGGAGGATTAGCCTAGTGAGCCGCAGCGCTGGCCCAACATCCTGGATCTTTCTCACGGCAGCCATCCCCAAGGCTCTGCTACATGCACTGGTCACACAGCAGTCAGGGGAAGAGCCAGGTCCTTCCGGGCTGCTCACCCAAGGATGAGAGAGAAGGGACCTGGGCGGAGGCGGAGGCAGGGCGGGGGGGCGGGGTCCTCAGCTGCCACCACGCCAGGTTTAATGACAAGCGCTCAGCACGTCACCCACCTACCACGATAACCGTGGCTGGCGCTTGTTCACCTCTGTGAATGCTCCCTGCTCTGCACCCGGGGTACAGCGGACCCTGCTTCCCCGGAAGTCGAGCTTAGAAGGCAGCTCGCCAGCCTAAGCCCCATTCTGCATCAGAACCGGACAATGAGACAACGAATGAGGCGGCAGGAAGTCGGCCAGCGGGCCCTTCCCTGGGGACAACATGGGCTCTGATAAAGTAAGAGTCCTTGGAAAGCATCACGGTACCCCAGCCGCAGCCCCGGGTACACAAGCTGTCTGCTCGTTCATGCATCCCAGTGCCGTGGGCTCACGGTGCAGGTCAGATCCCGATGTCCCGTGCCCGAAGCTCTGCACGCTGTCATCACTCTGCAGCCTGGGAGGGGACAGCCGAGGCGAGGTAGCAACTCCTCAGGCGGTGAGTACTGGGGCGGGCTTAGCCCCAGTGAGGACACCCGCATCCCCCGCCGGAGCACCTGCCTTCAACTCCAGCTTCCTGGGAGGCGGTAACGACAGCTCAAGAGGCTGGGTCCCTGCCACCCATGTGGGAGACCCAGACAAGGCTCCAAGCTCCCAGTCATTTGGAAAGTGAACCCACAGATGGAACCCACCCCTCCCTTCTCCCTGGCAAATAAATAAATAAACAGGAGAGAGCCCCGGCCTCACAGCCAGGAACTTGGGGTTCTGGCTCTCCCTTGGCCTTGAGCTAGCTGTGTATCACCAAGACGGCCATGTGCATGCTCTCTGAGCCTTTTTCCATGCCGAGAAGGGAGGGGGCTGCCCAGAGTGGGCCCTGAAGTCCTGGCGGGGGGGGGGGGGGGGGCTGCACTATGGTACCAGGGGCCCCACCACTTCCTGGAACCCAGACAAGAAGGGGCCAGGGCACAGCTGCACCCTGCAAAGGGCAGAGGTGGGAGCCGTGCTCCTGGGGGGTTGGGGCAACTCAAAGGGAGGAGACCTCATGACCACTGCTCTCCCAGTCACCTCCCGAGGACCCCTCGTCCAATACCATGAGCATACGATGTGGGGATCCAGTTCCCTACACGTGAGCTGGTGGAGAGGGTGTCACAACCAGGGCGTCCCCTCCATCCCGGGGGGTGGGAGACAGAAGCTCTTACGCTTCCTAGGAAGTCCAGAGTGAAAACTCGCAGGGCACACAGGCCGTAAGCCGGGGTTCGCGCCGAGGTCTGTGTGAGCAGCGCGGAAGGCCCAGATGCTTCCGGTGGGCTCAGAATGGCTGCCAAGGCCTGGAGCTGAGCACGGGCACTTGTTCAGGGGGCTCTCTTGGCCCCAGCCACCTGCCCTCACGGTCCTGGAGGATGGCCGAGGCAAAGGGCTGCAATGCTACTGGTACCAACGTGGCATGTGGTGGGCAAGGCGTGGCCAAACAGCACAAGGCAGCAGAGGAGCATAGGGAGCCTCCTGGGAGCTGACCGCCCAGGGACAGGCTTGGGGGAGGCAGCCACTGAGCCTGTCGCCCAGGCATCCCTCCCTGATGCAGGGTGGACGTGTGGGATGAGAAGACTCCCAGCCCCATGGCATAAAGAGCAGGCCACCCTGGCCTCTACTGCCCAGAAAGATTGACGGCTCCAGCCCCTCCCCTGGAGAGTGATGTAATCCGGACACGCCCTCCCACCACCACCATCAATAATTCAGAAGCCTTACCAAGGACCAAGGATTTTTTCGGGGGGGTGGGGGGGCGGTGCAAACAGGAAGCAAAGCTGGCCCTGAAATACACGTCATTATCCCCTTCTTGTCTTCTTTCAGCAACTCAGCCAGCCGCACCCGCCTGTGTGACGGGCACCTGGTTCCACACACCAAAACCTGCCCAGCTGCCTTAGCAAACGTGCTTCGGGACAGCCACAACGCTCCCACTAGAGGGCGCTCTCGCCTGGCCTCAGAAGGCCCCCAAGGCTGCCACCTGGGCAAGCCCTTTGCCTACGGGAAGCCCTTGCCAATTGCGCAGCATGGAGTGGGGTTTCCCTTGGCTCTTTCCTGCTTGGATTTTTCCTGTCTCCCAGCAGCTTCACCACATGCACTCAGCTCCCTGTCTGCCCTGGGCAGCCCCCGCAGCCCCCACCAACCACACATTAACTTCCTAAACAGAACGTGTGGGTCTGGCTCCCCAGCTCACCCCCTGCCCACCAATCCCCAGTTGGGCCATCACTGCTGCCTCCCAGGGTCTGCACTGGCAGGTGCTGGAGTCGTGAGCCAGAGCCTGGCAGGAACCCAGATACTCCAACCCTGACACTGGCATTTTAACTGCTAGGCTAACACCGGCCCCTGATTTTTACATATATATATATATATATATATATATAGAGAGAGAGAGAGAGAGAGAGAGAGAGAGAGAGTCTCTTTTGCATTCTCTGCTCTGTTCCATAGGATGCACTCGCCAATTTTACCCATCTCCATGCCATCTGTGGTCCTCGCTCACCTCTCATCTGGACCTCGGATGAAAGCCGCTCTGCCCCTGCTTCATGGCGCGTGGCTCTCAGGAACAGGGCCACCTCACCTGCACTCACGGAAACGCTCCATGGCCACCAGCCACACTCCCACCACAGGGCCCCGGGGCGCCCCTCCTCCCACCTCTCCCACCCTTGTCATTTGGATGATACAGGGCGGGCATTTGGTCTAATGGTTGAAATGCCCACATCCCATATAGAGTGCCTAGGTGTGAGCCCCCAGCTCTGTCCCTCATTCCAGCTCCCTGCTAATGCACACCCCTGGGAGGCCACGGTGATGGCTCAAGGCCTTGGGTCCCTGCCACCCATGTGGGAGCCCTGGGTTGTGTTCCTGGCTCCTGGCTTCAGCCCCAGCCCCAGCCCCAGCCACTGTGGATATCTGGGGAGTCAGCCAGTGAGTGTAATAGTCTCTCTCCAATAAAAATACACACATGTTTAAAGCTATCTCCTAATGCTGACCTGGGTCTTTCTAAGGACCAAGGACAGTCCTCATGTCTCCCCTAGTCTCAGTAATCATCTGGTCTTTCCCTTTGGTGAGCTACTCACTGAGATCCTTGGGGGGCTTCCTACTGGGTCCCCTGCTTTCACTCGTTGATTTGTAGGAGTCCCTTCATTTATTTATTTGAGAGGCAGGAGAGACAGAGAACTCCCACCTGCTGGCTCACCCTCCTAAAGCCCCCAGTGGCCCCAGGCTGATGCCAGAACCAGGAATTCAGTCCAGCTAAAATTGCTGCTGTGTTTGCATTGAACCTACCAAGACGTCTACAGGGAATTTATTACTGAAGATCAAAGTATTCCTTAAGTGATTAAGTTCCATTTAATCAGTTTTTTTGTATACTTTTTCATAAGATGTTTATATTATTCTTCATAAAGATCTTGTAAATAGTTTATAACATTATGTTGTAAATATATCTTTTCTGTCCTGCTGAGGTCACCACAATGGCGTAGCAGGCAAAGCCGCTGCCTGCTATGCTGGCATCCCATATGGGCGCCGGTTTGAGTCCCGGCTGCTCCTCTTCTGATCCAGCTCTCCGCTGTGGCCTGGGAAAGCAGTAGAAGATGGCCCAAGTCCTTGGGCCCCTGTACCCATGTGGGAGACCCGGAAGAAGCTCCTGGCTCCTGGCTTTGGATCAGCACAGCTCCAGCTGTTACAGCCAATTGGGGAGTGAACCAACGGATGGAAGACCTCTCTCTTTCTCTCTGCCTCTCCTTCTCTCTCTGTGTAACTCTGACTTTCAAATAAATAAAATAATTCTTTTAAAAAAAGGTATCTTCTGGTTGTTTTCTAACTGGTTGGTACTGATTCTTTAAGCGCTTTTGGTTTTTGCAAGTTGTTCTCGTATCTGGCAGCCCCACTCAACTTACTCCATTATCTCTATAGTTTATCAGTTGATTATGTTGGGTTTTCTTCCTTTTCTTGTATTCTTTAGTTTCTATTTATTTGATAGGTCAGCAGAGAGAGACACAGAGAGATCTGCCACCTGCCAGCTCACTCCCCAAGTGCTCCCAATGGCTGGGACTGGGCCAGGGCCAACGCTGGGAGCCAGGAGCTCCATCCCAGTCTCCACAGGAGTGACAGGGACCCAGCCTCTGGTGCTATCACCGCAGCCACCCCGGTGTGCATCGGCGGAAAGCTGGAGTCGGGGGCTGGAGCCAGGAACCGAGCCCAGGCAGTCCACTGAGGGATCCGAGCACCTTACCATTAGGCTAAACGCCCCTTCCTTTGTGGGGTCTTCTCTGTGGTGGATCCACGGTCTGAAGACAACGTCTGTTGTAAGTCTTCTGATCCGGAATGCCCCTTTCTTTCTCGGTCAGGAAGGGCCAGCATCTTAGGGCACGGCTCGCCAGTGGGCATCCTTGTCCTGCTTACAAGGCTCACTGGCGAGTGCCTGAAGGTCCTCATTTAGGGTCGTCCACTGCCCGCCGTGCAATCCTGCAACTTCCTGTCTCCACAGGTGGCTGGGTTTAGGGAGCTGTGTAGCAGGTGGCTGGGTTTAGGGAGCTGTGTAGCAGGTGGCTGGGTTTAGGGAGCTGTGTAGCAGGTGGCTGTGGTTTAGGGAGCTGTGTAGCAGGTGGCTGGGTTAGGGAGCTGTGTGGGAGGGAGCTGTCCGCAGGTCAGCAGTTGAGCGTGTTCTACAAGCTGTATTTTCTCAGTTCAGTCACAAGTCTTGTTGCTGCATCGTGAGCCCAGCTCCAGGAGGCGAAACTGCAAGTGCCAAGGTGGCAAGAATACTGGTGGCCACAGGCACAGGAGCCCCTGCCTGAGGGAGGAAGCCGGGTGCACACCCAGCCCTGTCCGAGTGCGTTCCATGAGCTTCCGCCCGTGCACTAGCCCAGCTGGTCTTCACAGAGGCTTGGGAGCCCCGGATTATAACCCCAACTAGACAGATAAAGAACCAAGGCTTTGCCGGAGACGGAATGCTGACTCCCAGGTCCTGTGTCACCACTGTGGGGGGTGGGGGACTCCCCCTCGAAACAGGGCAGCCACATCCAGCCACCAACAGGCAAAAACACCCAGGGCCGAGACACTCCCCAGGGCCCAACAACCCCACCTCCAAAAGTGTATTTTGAGATCAGTGAGATGCGCTGAACAATGTGTTAACTAGTGTTTATCACAGGATTATTTACCAAAAATTCATTGCGGGGGAGGGGGTTGACCTGGCAGCCAAGCGGTCTCCGTGTCACACTGGGGTAGCCGGGCTCTGGTCTCTAACTTCCTGCCAGTGCAGGCTCTGACAGGCAGCAGGCATGGCTTCAGCGGAGGGGACATCGCCACTCTTGGGGGAGATTGCAACTGTGTTCCAAGTTCCTGGCTTCAGCCTGGCGCAGCCCTGGCTGTTGTAGGCATTTGGGGGAGTGAACCAGCAGGCGGAAGCTCTCTCTGCCTCTTTATTAAATCAATTAATGGATGAATAAATAAATAGTTTTTTAAAATCCATTAAGACAGGACAGGAGCCGGCGCTGTAGCGTAGCTGCCTGCAGTGCCGGCATCCCACATGGGCACCGGTTCTAGTCCCGGCTGCCCCACTTCCGATCCAGCTCTCTGAGGTGGCCTGGGAAAGCAGTAGAAGATGGCCCAAGTCCTTGGGCCCCTGCATCCACGTGGGAGACCTGGAAGAAGCTCCTGGCTCCTGACTTCGGATCGGCACAGCTCCAGCCGTTGCAGCCATTTGGGGAGGGAACCAGCACATGGAAGACCTTTCTCTGTGTCTCTCCTCTCTTGGTCTGTGGCTCTGCCTCTCAAATAAAATCTTTAAAAAAAAAAAAAAAAAAAAAAAAGGAGGAACAACAACAACAACAAAAAACCCTCAGAGGCCCGTATATACTAAGGCAAGGTGAAATGACATTAGTCAGCATCCCCATAGGTCAGAAGCCAGGCAGGAAAACACAGTAAGAAACAGACCCTGTGCTGGCCACCAGCCCAGGGAGGTAGGCGGGAGTCAGAGGAGCAGGCAACAGGGTGCGCGGTCTTCCCCCGGGGCAGCCGGGATGGTCCCCATGGCAGGCGGGTGCAGCCCCGGCTCAGTCAGAGCCCTACGGCCCCTGCTCAGGGCGGGACCAATGGTGGCAGGGAGCAGCCTGGCCTGCTGCCGTCTCTTTGTCAGCTTCCTGTGTTCTCCCCACTGCCCTTTGTTCTGAGCCAATTAGGGCTTCCTGGGGTGGCCACAGTGCCCTTGTAAAGCTGCAGGCTGTTTTCTGTCAACCGAGGCATCCCACTGGCCTGGGACACTGCCCCATGCAAGACCCCGCTGGCCGCGTGCAATCCAGCCCCAGGCCCGGGGTCAGCATGGAGGTGGGGCGGGGGTGCAGGGAAGTGGCACTTGCTTACCCCTCCCCGGGGGCCCCCGGTGGGTGTGGCTGGCCACTCTGACTGCACATGGAAGGAGGAGTCCCACTGGCCTGTGGACTGTGGCTTCCGTCTCTGGGGTCCACACGGCCGTCAACTCCGGTCCTGACAGCTCTCCCAGCCCCAGGATCGGGGAAAGAGGCGGTTACACAGCACCTTGCAGGGCAGGGGCCAACTCCACAGGGAGCCTGCCAGGCGGAGGCAGATGAGCTGGGTCAGGGGACACACGGACAGCTTCCCCTCGGGATCCTGGGCGCCGGCGGCACTGCAGCACGCCGAGAACCTTCCACACGCTCACCAGTCCAGTGCGGGCAGAGACGAGAGGCGGCTCTTTCTCGGGTGCCCTGCTGACCTCTGAACAAGCCAAGGTTTAGCAGCAAGGGCCAGCCCCCACCCTGAGAGATGCTCCGGACCCCCAGCAGCCACTCAGCCACAGCCAGCCATACCCCCAAACCACAGGGCCGTGGCACCCCCCAACCCCAGCTTGGGCCTAGACTCTGGGAGAGCCTACGTGCAGGGCAGGATCCATGGTGGGCATGGCTCAGCCCCTGACAGAGTCCCACGGCATCCTCATCTGGCCACATCCAGACCCCACACAAAGGATGGCCCCCTCCGCCGTCACCCCAAAGCCCTACTCTGGGACACCCCTGACCCACACATCCTAGAGAGAGTGCAGAGGGCAAAAGGTGAGGCCGCGTGGAGGGTTATTTTTAGCAGTGCTGGGCGGTGGCTGGGTCGGGAGCCGCCCATAGGAGTCATCAACCAAGGCAGAGGGTTTTACGGGCTCAGGTCCACGGGTTAGGGGGTCCTCCTGGCTTGGTCCCTCTGCCAGCCATCAAAGCCGTCACCTGCCCTGGCCCAAGGGGCTAAGGGGGGGATGAAGGCAACTCAGCAGCTTGAGTGGCCACATGAGCCCCTCTCCCTCGGGATGCAAGGGGAGGAAGTGATCTCACATCAGGACCCCGGTATCTGGCCCCACTCCACCCCCTGAGAGCCTCCTTCATTCCCCTTGGTGGGCGCAGCCACACCAAGCCTGCGTCATGGCTCAGTGGATGAAGCTACTTCTAGCATCGCTGGTATCCCGCAAGGCTGCTCTGCTTCCAATCCAGCCCCTGCTAAGACACCTGGGGAAGCAGCAGAGGATGGCCCAAGAGCTTGGGTCCCTGCCACCCGCATGGGAGACCCAAATGGAGCTCCTGGCTCCTGGCTTCAGCCTGGGCCAGCCCTGGCTATTGCAGCCATTTGGGGAGTGAACCAGCAGATGCAAGATCTCTCTCTTTCTCTGTCTCTCCCTCACTGTCACTCTGCCATTCAAATAAATAAAGCTTTAAAAAAAAAAAAAGCACCCCAGGGCTCGGTGGAGGACCTGGCATTGCCTGGTGTGTCCTTAGAGTGGGCTTGGGTCAGTGTTTCCAGAATGGAGGAGTGAGTGAATGGACTTAGCCCAATGTCTAACTTAGACCTTCAAGGCAATCCCTTTCCGCCCCCAGCCCAGCTAAGCGTGTGCAGCAAAGGGCTCTGGGAACAGGCTCAGAACAGGTCGCCGTGGCTCAGGGGGTGCCACCTGCTCTGTGCCTTCAGCAGCCCCTCTCATCCCACACCAGTGCCAGCAGGAGGAGCCGCACGACCAGGAAGCTCGTAAAAGGCTTTGAAGATGAAACGGCACCTGTCCACCAGCGAGTGTGGACGCAGCCACAGTGGAGGCAAGCCGGGGTGGCGCTTAAGTGGCCGGGCTGATGCCAAGCCCATAAAACACAGCTCCTGTCTCTTTGCTGCTCCTTTAACTGTCAGCGGTGCCTGCTGCATAAAAGGGCCCGCCACAGCCCACAGAGCACAAGCCCTTGGCTCCAGCCTCTGCCTCTCTTTCCACCGTCCAGGCGCCTCCTCGTCGTCAGCATGACCTGTGGCTTCGGATTCCGCCCGGCAAATTTCAGCTGCGCCTCGGCCTGCGGGCCCCGGCCCGGCCGCTGCTGCATCACCGCCGCCCCCTACCGCGGCGTCGCCTGCTACCGCGGCCTCAGCCAGGGCTTCGGCAGCCGCAGCCTCTGCGGCGGAGGCTTCCGCGCTGGCTCCTGCGGCCGCAGCTTCGGCTACCGCTCGGGCGGCGTGTGCGGGCCCAGCGCCCCCTGCATCACCACCGTGTCGGTCAACGAGAGCCTCCTGACGCCCCTCAACCTGGAGATCGACCCCAACGCGCAGTGCGTGAAGCACGAGGAGAAGGAGCAGATCAAGTGTCTCAACAGCAAGTTCGCCGCCTTCATCGACAAGGTCGGTGTCCTGGATCGCGCCACGCCTGAATCCCTACTAATGCTGAGAACTTGCGCTGGGTGGGCACTGGTGGGAGTCAGCAGGGGAGCACTTGCTGTGGAAGCTCCCAGGCCAAAGAGAGAGGACCCAGAGACAGAGCCAGTACCAGCGTGGGGATAGAGAAAACTGGAACCCAAGCAGGAGCAGGAAAGAGCTGTCAGTGCTAGGAGCTGGCACTGCCCTAAGAGCAGAGGGCCACGGGGTGGGTGTCCAGTGCCTCTGGGACCAAATAACCACTTGTACAGCCACAAGAGGCTCCCTGTGTTAGGGCAGGGTTAGTGAGGGTGACCCTGGAGGACTGCCTGGAAGCGGATCCCATGGAGGGCACCGAGCTGTTTCCGTCCCACGGGGAGCCTTGGCCACTGAGCAGTGCTGGGTGGTGCAGCAGTGCTGGGTTGTCTGAGCCACAGTGCCTGGCGCTCAGGATCAGGGGCCAGAGAATGGGCCGGGTCCCCATGCCGGTGGCCAGCGTGTGCGGCCTGGACTTAACCGAGACCATCTGCAGAGCCAGAGGCCAACTCCAGTCCACAACCACCTTCCCCCAGTGCAGGCATGAGGGACTGAGGATAGTCTGAGGAAGGGCTTACCAGGGGTCCGGCCAAGTTACAGATGTCTCCGAGCCGAGAACTGGGCTGACGTCACGGCAGGGAGATGGGTGTGCAATGTTCCCTGTGGTTGAGACAGGGAGAGGAGACCCCGTGCAGGACAGGAGCTCAGAGTACGAGCCCTCCCGGTGCGGCCGGGAGCTCAGGTGCACTGGCCTCCCACGCCTCAGCTGCAGGAAGGGGCTGGAACACAGGCATCGCTCCACCCCAGGCCATTTTGCTGATTGCGCTGTTGTAAGATCTGAGTGATCTGCGCCAACTTCGTTTTTCTCCCTTTACGCACTGCCTTTCTCGAAAGATCGCTGGTCATGTGCACCCTGGCAACCACAGCTGGCTTGGTGCAGTGGCGAGGCCAGCGTGGGGAGGGCTTCATGTACCAGGGCTGGCTGGGTTGATTCACACCGTGACATGAGCGGCGGTCTCCGCAGAGTACACAGGTATCAAATGCTTTGTCCAAGGGCACAGCGCCAATGAGTGGAGCAGCCTGGACTCGGCGAGGTTTGCAACTTCCTGTTCGGTACCCAACCTTAGAGATCACAGGTCAGCTGTCGGGATTGACTTCCAGGTGGTGACCTGGCAAACGACACAACTGGCACGGGCGATGACTGGGTCAGAGAGCCAAGGGCTTTCCGGTCCTGGCGCTGGGCCCCTCCCCCCACCACCACCACCACTCCCTCCTCTCGTCCCCTGGTTCTGCAAGGAGAGAGACTGAGACTGTGTCTTGGCGACAGGTGCGCTTCCTGGAGCAGCAGAACAAGCTGCTGGAGACCAAGCTGCAGTTCTTCCAGAACCGCAAGTGCTGCGAGAGCAACCTGGAGCCGCTGTTTGAGGGCTACATCGAGACGCTGCGGCGGGAGGCCGAGTGCGTGGAGGCCGACAGCGGGCGGCTGTCGTCGGAGCTCAACCACGTGCAGGAGGTGCTAGAGGGCTACAAGAAGAAGTGAGTGTGGCCGGCTCCCAGCTACACACAGGCGCATGCACACACAGCTCCCAGCTCCCGCCCTCCTGGGCCTAGCACCCACCCCCACCCCCACTGCTGCCCAAGAGCCCGGAGGTAGCATGGTAGCAGGTGCTTTGGGTCCCCATTGTGTTCAGTCTCTCACACCTGCAGTCTAGCTCCTCCCGGGCCCTGTGCCAATTCTTCCGCCAAGTAAGGGGTAGGCGGGAGGGCGGGGCTGGAGCGTGGCCAGTCTGTCTGCCAGCTCCACAGCCAGGGGGGACAGCTGGCATACAGAGGCCTGTTTGCCCCATCCATACCAGGTATGAAGAGGAAGTTGCCCTTCGGGCCACAGCAGAGAATGAGTTTGTGGCCCTAAAGAAGGTAAGTGTTTGTGCCTGCCCACCCCCTGGTGAGGGGGCCACCACCGCCTCCCCTGTGCCCTGCCCACCTGCCAGAAGGTCCCCAAGAGAGAGTGGGCCTCACAGCCCCTTGCCACTGCCCCCACAGGACGTGGACTGCGCCTACCTGCGCCGCTCAGATCTGGAGGCCAACGTGGAGGCGCTGACGGAGGAGATCGACTTCCTGCGGCAGCTGTACGAGGAGGTGAGGGGCCGGCAGCCACGGTGGGCATGGCCGCGGGCTGATGGGAGCCCTGGGCGTGGACCAGGCCTGACGTGGGAATCCATGGCAGAGGAATAGAGTCGGTGTGAGACAGGCGCAGGCGGAGCCACTCCGGGGCAGCTGTGTGCTGGGGAAGCCTTGGAGGTCTTCTACCATGCCCCCCACCCCTGGGCCCAGGATTTTCTCTGACAGCCAATGGCCCCCTTCACGAGGCTGGGCTGGTAGGATGGAGACAGACCCCAGTGCAGGGCTGAGACCCCAAGGAAGTACCCTCAGTACACTGACCACGGGGGCCTGAATGATTGCAGAAGCCAGCATCGGAGCTGGACCGTGTTTCCTTCTAAAAGCATCGTCCTATTTGTGTGAAAATTATGCAGGTTCCACTCAAGGCTTTTTCTACTGCAGACATAAGAGGCGGCTCTGCATGACCCCTGGGGCTCATGGGTATTGGCCGATGAGGGAAAGCCCACCCAGGTAACATGGCTGTCCTTACTTCTCTCCCCCTGCCCTGCCCTCCCGCAGGAGATCCGCGTGCTGCACGCCCACATCTCTGACACCTCGGTCGTGGTCAAGATGGACAACAGCCGGGACCTGAACATGGACTGCGTCGTCGCCGAGATCAAGGCTCAGTACGACGACATCGCCACCCGCAGCCGGGCTGAGGCCGAGTCCTGGTACCGCAGCAAGGTGAGCGGCCCGGGGCACCAAGTGGGAGGAACACGGGGTGTCCCCCAGAGAAGGCTGGGGTCGGCCCCTGAGGATGGTGAGAACAGGCCGCCCCGTGTGGGTGCACAGGCTGAGCACTGTTCAACCCGCGCCATCCTGGTGGTGGTGACCTGAGGGCAGGGCTCGTGGGTGCTGAGCCTCAGGGGCACCTGTGCTCCACATCCCACCCCAGTGCGAGGAGATGAAGGCCACGGTGATCCGGCACGGGGAGACCCTGCGCCGCACCAAGGAGGAGATCAACGAGCTGAACCGCGTGATCCAGAGGCTGACGGCCGAGGTGGAGAATGCCAAGTGCCAGGTACGGTCAGCTGTGCCGGGGACAGAGTGATGGG
Source organism: Lepus europaeus (assembly GCF_033115175.1). NCBI lineage: Eukaryota > Metazoa > Chordata > Mammalia > Lagomorpha > Leporidae > Lepus > Lepus europaeus. Next base: position 68,067,930 of record NC_084836.1, read on the forward strand.
GCCTGAGCCCTGTGGGAACCCCACCATTCGCCCTCCAGCCCGTCTTCTGGTCTGGAGTCCCTGGTGGTGGTTGCTTTGGGAGACGGCCAGGGGCCTTGTCTGGGGGCGTTCCCGGCTGGGTGGGAGAGCCTGGAGCAGCCCAGGCCCAGGGAGCAGAACCCACCCTGTTCTCTTGTGGGTCCCCAGAACACCAAGCTGGAGGCGGCCGTGACGCAGTCTGAGCAGCAGGGCGAGGCGGCCCTGAGCGACGCCCGCTGCAAGCTGGCGGGGCTGGAGGAGGCCCTGCAGAAGGCCAAGCAGGACATGGCGTGCCTGCTCAAGGAGTACCAGGAGGTGATGAACTCCAAGCTGGGCCTGGACATCGAGATCGCCACCTACCGCCGCCTGCTGGAGGGCGAGGAGCAGAGGTGGGTGTCCCTCCCAGCCTGGCCTTGAACTCCACTAGCACAGAAATAACACCCCATCCCACCCCATCTCCGCCACCCCTAGGTGTCCCAGCCTCAGTCCCAAGAACTGGCCCCAAGATAGACTCTTGGTGGATTGGGTCCCTGTCTCAGGGGACTGGGACTTGGGCACATGCTCCGTATTGCAAGGCCAGAGCCTGCATGAGGTCTGGGGTCCTGCTTGGATGAGCACCTACATTTCCAGCCTCTCAGTTCAGAGCATCCCCAAGGTGGCCCACCCTCAACTCTTCCAAGATCCACACGCCATCTCTTTGGCTGACCAAGCTCCTATACTAGGCTTTGCCCTTCCTAAAGCAGAGCCTAACCCATATCAGGCATGCCAGATATGGGGGCCCGGGCTGCTCACTGCACAAATGCAGCCAGATGATTGGACAAATGGGAGTTGAAACCCAGCTTATCCCCTGCTAAGTACCTTGCCCTGGTGCACAAGGGCACCCAGGGGGCATCTGATGGGCTCGTGTTAACTTCTCTCTCTCCCCTTCCCCCGTGTTTTCCCACTCAGGTTGTGTGAAGGCGTTGGTGCAGTGAATGTCTGTGAGTATGGAGAATTGTAGGGTGGGCACCCATCCCACCTTCAGGACTGGGACCAAAGCTCTTGGCAAATTTCCCCGGGGAGAGCTGGATAAACCAGGCCAAAGGAGAGGGCCGGATGGGGTGGCCATCAGCCGGGCCTCACGACCCTGTCCTCCATGGATGGCAGCTCTTGGGGTGGGGCCACCTGAGATGGGCGGGGGGTGCCCTGGGGGCAGGGCTACAGGTGAGGGGAGGGGCAGCCCCACCCATCCCATCCTCACAATTCTGACTCCGCCCTTTCATGTCCATTTGCAGGTGTCAGCAGCTCCCGGGGCGGGGTCGTGTGCGGGGACCTGTGCGTGTCGGGCTCCCGGCCGGTGACCGGCAGCGTGTGCAGCGCCCCCTGCACCGGCAACGTGGCGGTGAGCACCGGCCTGTGCGCACCTTGCGGCCAGCTCAACACTACCTGCGGAGGGACTTCCTTCTGCCAGGGCAGGTGTTAGGTGGCCGAGAAGAGAGCCAGAGAAGCCCCTTCTGCCTGCCAGCCGTGCCACTACGCCCACCGCAGCTGAGCACTGCTGTGTGCCTGAGCCTTCCCCCACTGTGTTCTGAGAATACACCCCGGCTCACGCCCGCTTCTTGTCCTGCTGGAGAGGGGCCTGCCACCAGGGAATGCCCCCAGCCCGGGGCAGCCTCCAGTCCCCTCCCCAGGGAGAGGGGCTTCCTTCCCTCCTCCCCCGGCAGGAGCTTCCCCCACTTTTCTGGCCTCTGCTCTCCCACTACCAAATAAACTGAAGAACCAGCATGCTGTCTTGTCATATCTTGCTTGCTTGCTTTTTTAATATTTATTTATTCATTTGAAAGGCAGAGCAATAAAGAGAATGGCACACACACACAACGAGAGAAAGAGAGAGAGAGAGAGAGAGAGAGAGAGAGAGAGAGAGAGGTCTTCCATCTGCTGGTTCACTCCCCAAATGGCTGAAATAGCCAGAGCTGTGCCGATCTGAAGCCAGGAGCCAGGAGCTTCCTCCAGGTCTCCCACACGGGTGCAGGGGCCCAAGGACTTGGGCCATCTTCTACTGCTTTCCCAGGCCACAGCAGAGAGCTGGATTGGAAGTGGAGCAGCTTGGACTGGAACCTGGTGCTCTGACATAGGATGCCCGTGTCACAAGCAGTGGCTTAACCCGCTGCACCCCCTGCCCTGCTTCTGCGGAGTGAGCCCATGTGCACTCACTGCTGAGGATACAGCCTGTGCACATGCACGTGTGTATGTGTGTGTGTGTGTGTGTGTGGTTTTAGCCTCCATCCCACAGCACTGGGAGTACCCGTGGCCACCCACAGGTGGCTGCCCTGTGTCAGGCTGGATCCCACCCCTCTGCCCCTAACGCACGCTGCCCACTGAACAAGGTGAGATGAGACCCCTGGCACCGCCCCTCGCGGGCTCCCCTCACGCACACCAACCTCATCCCCGTCAGCACCAGCAGATTTCTAGGAAGGAAGCCGTCACAGGCTACAGGGGGGCGTGCCTCTCTCTCCCACTCCCCCCACTTACTACCTGCAGCCTCTCACCAAGGTGACGCGGCGGGCTCCCACTGCCCTGTAAGGGGCAGGGGGAGGATGCTCTCAGCCTCGGCTCAGGAGGTCTGCCCAGCCCTGGGAGGAAGGCATTCAGAAGTTCTCGGGCCCAGGACCTGGAGGGGTCCTCGTGCGGCTGCCCGCCTCCCCGACCTCTGCAGCCCCGATCTTTCCCACCTGTGGATGGGATCCCCGGGGCCCCGGACCCTGGAGGCCCCACCCTCAATTCCCCCTTCAGCTCTCAGGTGCCTCCTCTCCCGCCTGCTTGCTGACCCCCTAGCCTTGAGCTTGTCCCCTCCTACCTCCCAGGCTAGGCTGCCAGCCCCTTCCCAGGTGCCCCTCCCCAGGCACCCCCCCAGGCAGCCCCTCCCCAACAGCCCCCCCCCAGGCAGCTCCCTCCCAGGCGGTCCCCCTCCCAGGCAGGCACCCTCCCAGGCGGCCCCCTCCCAGGCGGCCCCCTCCCAGGAGCCCCCTCCCAGGCAGCCAGGCAGCCCCCTCCCAGGCAGCCCCTCCCAGACAGCCCCCTCCCAGACAGCCCCCCTCAGGCAGATACCCTCCTAGTAGCCCCCTCCCAGGAGCCCCCCCAGGCAGCCCCTCCCCAACAGCCCCCCCCAGGCAACTCCCTCCCAGGCGGTCCCCCTCCCAGGCAGCCCCCCTCAGGCAGGCACCCTCCTAGTAGCCCCCTTCCAGGAGCCCCCTCCCAGGAGCCCCCTCCCAGGCGGTCCCCCTCCCAGGCAGCCCCCTCCCAGGAGCCCCCCCCAGGCAGCCCCCTCCCAGGACACCCTCCCAGGCACCCCCCTCAGGCAGCCCCCTCCCAGGCAGTTACCCTCCCAGGCGGCCCAGCACAAGTGCCTCTCGGGAAGCAGGAGGGCAGGTCCAGGGGCCTCATTCCCCGCTCAGCTCCCCCTCCAGTCCCTGCTCACAGTCGGTCAGTGTCCTCCTCCACTCAAAGCTCTCAGTCGAGCCCGCTGCCCTCAGCACACATGGCCAGCGCTGTCCCGCCCAGAAGACCTCCCAGCCACTCAGGGAGTCCCCTCCTATTCCCACCATCAAGGCCATAAACACAGATGCCCCAACCAGAATCCATGACCTATCCAAGCATCTCCCTCAAGCTCAGCTGACCTCCGCCTGCATCTTCTCCCACCTCCCCAGTACCTCTCTGGGTTGATTATTATCTTTTTCTGTCTACTTGAGAGACAGAGAAAGCCCCCATTGGTGCATTCACTCCCCAAATGTGCCCCAACACCCATGGCTGGGCTGCAGCCAAAACCAGGAGCCAGGCACTCAATCTGGGTCTCCCACATGGGTGGCCGGGACCCAGTAGCTTGAGCCATCATGGCTGCCTCCCAAAGTCTGCACTGGCAGGGAGCTGGAGCCAGGAGCCAGAGCTGTGGCATAGTGGGTAAAGCCACCGCCTGCAGTGCCGGCAACCAATATGGGTGTTGGTTCAAGTCCTGGCTGCTCCACTTCCAATCCAGCTCTCTGCTGTGGCCTGGGAAAGCGATAGAAGATGGCCCAAGTGCTTGGGCCCTTGACCCATGTGGGAGACCCGGAAGAAGCTCCTGGCTTCTGGCTTCAGATCGGCACAGCTCTGGCTATTGCATCCATTTGGGGAGTGAACCTGTGGATGGAAGACCTCTCTATCTCCGTCTGTCTGTCTCTCTCTCTCTCTCTCTCTGTCTCTCTCTCTCTCTCTCTCTGACTGTCTCTGCCTCTGTCTCTGTAACTTTGCTTTACACATAAATAAATAAATCTTTGGGGAGAAAATAAAGAAAACCGACCCAAGCACTCCAACAAGAAACACACACGGGTGTCTTCCATTCCAGGCTAAACCCCTGCTCCCCAAGCAGCCATCCAACCGCCTCTCCCTCCTGCTTCCACCCCCGGCTTGCCTGGAGCCCTGCTCCCCTCCCCTTTAAGTCCCCAATACACAGCAGCCGGAGGGAGTCGCTCCCATCACAGGCCTGGCCTTTCAGTGGCTCGTCCGTGCCCTCCCGATGAAGTCTAGCCTGGTAAACATAACACCTAGTCCTACACGCCCAGCTCAGGCTGATCTCCCCCTGCCCCTCCACACTCCCCCTGCCCCTCGCCTGTCTCCCCTGCACAGGCTCAGACGCTCTGAGAGTCCATCAAATCAGAGGCGGGACCAGGGCCCTCCAAGGCCACTTTTGATTCTGAGTTGTGCTCTGGGATTTTAACACTCCCTTCCCAAGGTCTTAAGGAGGCTATCGAAGCCTTGGGCTGTCACCATGGAGCCACCTAGGGGAGGCCATGTGGGCTCCAAGCTTCCTTCCATGCTACCACGAGCTCGAGGGACTGGGCAAGACTGCTATTGCAAACCCACCACCTGTTAGCGCCTCTGCCCTGCACCCCCGTGCACCACCTGTCCATCAGGGAGAGGGCCAGGCCAGCTGCTAAGAGCCCTGGGCCCTGGTGCTGGGAGGGAGGTGTGTGCTCCAGATGGCTGGAAAGAGAGAGTGGGCACTGGGGGTTCCCGCCAGGCTGGAGGGGGGCGGGGAGGGGGAGAGGATGGGGGACTCTCCACTGCCCTCTAAGGCCTAAAGCAAACACCCAGTTTCTGCTCTGCTGCCCCCTCCTACCCCACCCCATAAGAGCTTTCTGGATCCAGGCACATCTCTCCCTACTCCCTCCCAGGGACTTTCCCCCACCATTTCCCACTAACAAAGTCCTCCAACCTGCACCACCAGTCGATCCCCACCCCCGCCCCTGCCCTGCTCTGGAAGCCACCTGCTGGCTGCCGAGGAATGGGAGCCATCCATCTTGGACCCCTGGACCACCCAGCTGTCATAATGACAGGGTCCAGCATCTCAGACCCCACACCGTTTGTATATCCAATTGGGGGACCACACCCTTTCTTCTACAATGAGGCAAGAGGTGGGAGAGAGCAGTCTCTCCAGCTCAGAGCCCACTCACAGATATGGCTTGCTCTTGCTTTCTCTCTTTCCACCACGGGTCAGCCCCCAAGAGAGCCGCTGTCACCCACAGATTGGTCTCTGCATACTGGTCTCAGATGGACCTCTCCCATGCCTGCTCAGAGGTATCATTTTCTATTTTCTCTGCCTCTTTTTTTAAAAGATTTATTTATTTATTTATTTGAAAGTCAGTTACACAGAGAGAGAAGAGGGAGAGAGAGAGAGAGAGAGAGAGAGAGAGAGAGAGAGTCTTCCATCTGCTGTTTCACTCCCCAGTTGGCCGCAATGGCCAGAGCTGGGCTGATTGGAAGCCAGAAGCCAGGAGCTTCTTCCGAGTCTCCCACATGGGTGCAGGGGCCCAAGCACTTAGGCCATCTTCTGCTGCTTTCCCAGGCCACAGCAGAGAGCTGGATCAAGAGTAGAGCAGCCGGGTCTCGAACTGGTGCCCATATGGGATGTCAGCACTTCAGGTCAGGGCATTAACCCGCTGTGCCCCTCTGCCTCGTTTTATGAACAGCTCTTCTGGGCCACTGGTACTGGGTATGTCTCTGTGTGGGGCGGTCCCTACAGGCTCGTGAAAGTGTGTGTATTGCCTCACTGTTAAATAAATCCTGCTCCTATTTGCACACAATGCGAGTCTCCACTTAGTGGAGACAAGAACCTGGATGAAAGATTGATGTAAGCAATGCCCCATCAGCCCTGGTATGGCTCCTGCAACACAGAAGCTAGGAATAGTATAGTGCTACAATATTGCAGGCACAGTAACAGCAGGCACTTTCAAGTATCTGCTATGGACCCGTACTTTGATGTGCTTTGTCTCGTTCAGTCCCTCCCATGGCTGCCATCTTCGGAAATGGCTCAGCAATCTCCCTGTACCCCAACTCTGTCCGCGCCCCTTCCTCAGATCAAAGATGCAGCCCATTTTACCCTCCCTCTGAGTCTGGGCTGGTCTAAGGCTTGCCTTCGTGCACGTACACACGCACACACGCGCACTAACTGCTCTAAGCAGTAGAATGGTGGGGAAGGCAGTATGGGTTTGGGCAGCTTACTCTTTATTCCAGGTTCTTGCTCCCAAAGAGATAAGGACTCCAAGTGGAAGTGTAATACAGTGCCCATGTGAGGGCAGGATTTCTTTAAAAGGGAGAGAGAGGGAACACCCTTTCTTGTGTGGGAGCGTAGCTGAGAGATGTCTATGGAGAGAGGGAGAGGGAGAGGGAGAGAGAGGGAGAGGGAGAGAGAAGGTATGAGAAGGATCTCTGAGCTCGGTCGAGAGTGGAAAGGGGCCCCTCCCATATTATCAGTCTCTGAAGAGATGGGAAGGGGCGGTGCCTTCATTGAGTATACAAATGGGGTGGGGTGCAGGCTTTCTGAGATTTTTCATGGTGCCTCCGTGAGGACTTGAACTTCCACATGGCTATCTTCATCATCGCATCTCCTCCTTCCTGGGCCTGAAGGAGACGCAGGTGCATCCTGGGAAGGTGGGCTTATTGAGCTGACAGGGCACTGGTGGGATTGCAATGCAGGGCTGGCAGGAACTCCAGCTCAGCCATTCCTACCTGCCTAGCTCCCTGGCATCTGAAGGGGCATGCTGGGGCTTCTACATTCAGTCTACCAGAGAATGGGCAGTCCATCAAGGAAAACAGAGGCTCCTGGCCATGCCCCCGGCTGAGCTGCCAGCCACAGCTATAAAGCTATATATCCAGCCATCCCAGCACCCCATATGACACAAGAATGACCCAGCAACCATTTCCACAGCTCCTGCAACCTTCAGAGTCTCCACTCCTTCCTAGCCAACCCCTTACCCTTCCAACTCCCTGTGATCACAAGCAACTCCTTACATGAAATTTTCTCCATTCAAGTTGTCAACTTCGCAGTGAACCCTGCTGGACTCACCCCAGCCACCAGACCCAGCTGAGTTGCCAGGGTGGCAGAGACCTCTCTGGACCTGCCAGGCATCCCAGAACCCCCACAACATCAGGTAGCGCAGGAGTGCCCAGGAAGCCAGCAGAAACCTGAGAAATGACCGAGTGCTCTCCTCCCTTTGCTGTAACTTGCTGTGTGCAGTAACAGCAGCCTGTGCCCCGGCAGGCATCGTCACCCCATTTCACATGGGAAGACGCTAGCCCGCAGGGAGGGGGAGTGACACGCCCACAACTCCAGGACCAGTAGGAGGCTGAGCCGACATCCAAACAGGAAGCATTTTCAGACACACCCTCACATTCAGGGGCCTGGAGGGGACAGCTGGGGACTCCAAGGACTGGCCATCCTCTCTCTTTCCACAGCCAAGAAAATTCAATTCCCAGGGCAGAGCAGTCTGCCTAAAGTCCCCCATGCTGGCGGTAGATGGCAGTCAGGAGCCCACTTCTCCTGGCTCCCAGCCCAGCACCCTTCCTCTCCCTCACTTTGCCTCTCTCCCAGCCCTTCCATTCTCACCTGCCCATGACCCCTCCAGGAACACCCTTGGCAGTGGAGGGATGGTCTGATTGGGAACCCCTGGCGGGGAGGATCCCCAGCACCATCTATGGTTGTGGTAATTGCAGGTGGGGGGCATCCAGTGGACAGAAGCCCAGGAGGCCACCAAATGCCCAGGACAGCCCCACAACCCAGAATGCCTCTGCCCACACGTCAATGGTGCTGCAGTCGAGAATCCTCAGTGCAGAGGAAGACACGGTCTCGAGAGATCCTTGCCCTCCCTCTGTCTTCCCCGTGTACCCCAAGACCAAGACCCCAGGACTGAAATATGGGGCGGGGGGCAGGGGCAGGGTGGTGCTGTGTCGTCATGGGTTAAGCTGCTGCCTGCATGCCAGCATCCCATATGGGCACCAGTTCGAGTCCCAGCTGCTTCACTTGGAAGATGGCCCAAGGGTTTGGGACCCTGCCCCAATATGGGAGACCCAGAAGAAACTCCTGGCTCCTGGCTTCTGCTTGGCCCAGCACCAGCAGATGCAGCCATCTGGGGAGTGAACCAGCAGATGGAAGATTCTCTCTCTCTCTCTCTCTCTCTGATTCTGCCTTTCAAATACATACATAAATTTTTGAAAAGAAGAAAAAGAAAATGAAGGAGCAGAGGGGGGGGGGGTCCTGCGGAGCCCCTTTCCCAGGAAGGTCCCAATTTTCAAGAGTCGGAGGCACCAGCTTGGATTCACTAGCATTGGTTTATTGGAAACACAGAGTGAGACAGAGTCAAGCGCGCGAGCAGTTGAGCCATTGGCCTTTCAGAAGCTTCTGCAGACAGCCCTGGAAGAGGGAGCATGCTCCCCCACCCCACCGCCGCGCCCCTCGCCGAACTACAGGGACACCGGCAGCACAGCGCAGCCCGCACCTCCCCGCCGCGGGCATAAGCTGCAGGACGCACGGGCCGCGAGATGCCAGGGCCCGCACGGCTCCTCCAAGCTTGGGGGGTGGTGTCGGGCAGGACCAATGAATCGCGCGAAAAACAGAAGGCGGGAGAGAAGGGTGAGATCGTGGGACAGCAAACCGACTACAGGGAAAGGCGAGGAAAGACAGCGAGGCGCCGCCCCACGGCTCCCTGGCGAGGCGGACGGCGCGTTCCGGGTGCACAAGGTCCTGGCCAGGCGGAGGCGACTCGGGGACGCTGCAGCCCCCTAGCACTTCTTACAAATGCTGCCACAGGTGCTGCTGGCGGCGCAGGGGGCGCAGGCGTTGGGGGTCCCCACCACCACGTTGCCGCTGCAGGGGGCGCTACAGACGCGCGTGTTGACAGCAGGGGCAGTACCGGTGGCGCAGAGATCGCCACAGACGACGCCACCGCGGGAGCTGCTGACGCCTGCGTGGGGGGAGAGAAGAGGCGGGGGACACGTCAGGTACCGCCCCAGCCCCTCACCTGCTTTGCAGCGAGCCCAGGGCCCCCTCCCCCAAAGGCGCTCGGACCACCCGCGCCGGGCCAGGAGGGCTCCGGGTACTTACAGACATTCACGGAGCTGACACCCTCGCACAGCCTGCGGAGAGAGCAAAGCGCAGAGGTCAGCGTGCGGGGGAAGCCGACGCCCCGCGCCGCCCCGGTGCGGGGGGGCGGGGGTGTGTGACGTCCGTGGCCGAGGGGAAGAAACGAGCCAGGGCAGCCCAGCTCGCTGTGGGCTCTGGAGATCGAAACCGGCGCCCGCGCTTCCTAGTTGAACCTGCCTCCAAATCTCCCCTTTATTTAGATGGGTTGCGAGGTCGCCAGCAAACGATCCAGGCACCGCCGGCCAGACATTTGCTTCGGCCCTTGAGACAACACCAGAGTGCTGGGCTTCCCTACCCATCCCGGCTCCTGACTTCACTCGCTGGGAGTGAGCAGGGAGAGGACAGAAGGCACTGGGTCCCTGCCACCCACGTGGGAGCCCTGCATGGGGCTCCCAGCTCTGGGTGTGGACTCCAGGTTTTCAGGGCATCTGGGGACTGAACCAGCCACTGAAGGAGTGAGTGCCCCCCTTTCTCTCTCTCCCCTCCCCCTCAAATAAGAGGAAGGGGCGGTAGAGTGCCCTTGGTGGCACGTATTGAACACCAACAAACAATTGGCTGCTGGTGTTACTGACTTCTGTTCGGATTTTGTAGCACAGGCAAGGGAAGCAGATTGGACTTCCTGCATCTGCTCTGATGATGTCATTAGCAGTGGCCAAGAGGGCACCCCCCCATCAGCCCTCAGCCCCCCATCAGAGCCGCCCCAAGAGCCTGGTCTCCTGGCTAACCCAGACCCAGGTTGCCAAGTCCACACCTTATGGGGGGAAGAGAGCCACTCCCTTTCCAGTGCCCCTCCACCTGTCTCTCCCACTCCCAAACTCAAGCTTGAAACACTGTGCTCCCAGCATTCTCCACTAACAAAACGCCCCAGACCAGTGCCTGGGAGTTTCACAGTGCAATTACTGGGGTTCCGTGGGAGTCTCGCCAGGGAGTCACGTGACTTCCTAGAACCAACCCTGAGCCCCTCCCACCGTACCCCTACTCCACAGGGCGCTCCCCTCCACTTCGGACCCCTTCAGAGCAAAAGACTGCACAGAAGAAGGGGAAAAGCTCAAGGTGTGATCAGTGGACCAGCAGGGGGAAATCAACCAAAGACAGAGAATAAGAGAACATGCTGAGGGTGGGGACCTTACGGGACCTGAGCTGTGTGGCCGCCCTCCAGCCATAGGAAGGCCTTGAAGGGTCAGTGCTTTTTCTCCAAACCCCATCTCCCAAGCAGGCAAAAAAAAAAAAAAAAAAAAAAGCACAAAGCCTGGAAATCAGGCACACCTGCCGCAAGGAACAAGTCCCGCTCTTTGTCTAACTCGGTCCCGCCTGCTGCAATGGAGACCACTTTGGGAATTACAATAGACAAAGTGAGTCCATGCTTTTCACTGGGGAGCTGTCCTTATGGGTCGGGGCGGGCTACGGAAGGCGGCTGGAAACAGAGTGGCAATGCCAGTTAGAGCTGGGAGGGAAGAGGTGCTGACCAGAGACAAGGCCCTCAAGCTGGATTTCTCAGAGGAGAGACATCTGCTGCAACCTCATGGCTCAGAGCCAAATGTGTAAGAGCTTCGGGATTCTACGGCAGTGCCTAGGCGTGCATGAGAGACTGACACAGTAAGAGACAATGCACAAGGACTTCCGCAAATTACCTGGCCAGTGGCAGCAGGGGGAGATGCTGAAACGGAGGCGGGTGGTGCCAGCAGTGTGAGGGGTGCTCAGAGCCCAGGCATAGCTGGGAAAGGAAAAGGCCTAGGGGACCCACCTCTGCTCCTCGCCCTCCAGCAGGCGGCGGTAGGTGGCGATCTCGATGTCCAGGCCCAGCTTGGAGTTCATCACCTCCTGGTACTCCTTGAGCAGGCATGCCATGTCCTGCTTGGCCTTCTGCAGGGCCTCCTCCAGCCCCGCCAGCTTGCAGCGGGCGTCGCTCAGGGCCGCCTCGCCCTGCTGCTCAGACTGCGTCACAGCCGCCTCCAGCTTGGTGTTCTGGGGACCCGCAAGAGAACAGGGTGGGTTCTGCTCCCTGGGCCTGGGCTGCTCCAGGCTCTCCCACCCAGCCAGGAACGCCCCCAGACAAGGTCCCCGGCCATCATCACCCGGTCTCCCTGAGCGACCACCACCAGGGACTCCAGACCAGAAGATGGGCTGGAGGGCGAATGGTGGGGTTCCCATAGGGCTCAGGCCCCATCACTCTGTCCCCGGCACAGCTGACCGTACCTGGCACTTGGCGTTCTCCACCTCGGCCGTCAGCCTCTGGATCACGCGGTTCAGCTCGTTGATCTCCTCCTTGGTGCGGCGCAGGGTCTCCCCGTGCCGGATCACCGTGGCCTTCATCTCCTCGCACTGGGTTGTGGGGTGGGGGAAGCACAGGTGTCCCTGAGGCTCAGCACCCACGAGCCCTGCCCTCAGATCACCACCACCAGGATGGCGCGGGATGAACAGTGCTCAGCCTGTGCACCCACACGGGGCGGCCTGTTCTCACCATCCTCAGGGGCCGACCCCAGCCTTCTCTGGGGGACGCCCCATGTTCCTCCCACTTGGTGCCCCGGGCCGCTCACCTTGCTGCGGTACCAGGACTCGGCCTCAGCCCGGCTGCGGGTGGCGATGTCGTCGTACTGAGCCTTGATCTCAGCAATGACGCAGTCCATGTTCAGGTCCCGGCTGTTGTCCATCTTGACCACGACCGAGGTGTCAGAGATGTGGGCGTGCAGCACGCGGATCTCCTGCGGGGGAGGGGAGGGGAGGCAGACGCTGGTTTATGTCCCAGCCCCACTCCCCACGGTGTGTGCCCAACACCTCCGACCCAGGCCCATCTAGTGCACTCACACCCGGCCTCCAGGACAGAGCCCCACCCAAACCCTCGGCCAGCCAGCACGCCAGCACCAGACCCAGCCTCTCCCTTCTGGGCGGCCCTGCCTGCTCCCTGCGCGGCCCAGGCCCCTCACCTCCTCGTACAGCTGCCGCAGGAAGTCGATCTCCTCCGTCAGCGCCTCCACGTTGGCCTCCAGGTCTGAGCGGCGCAGGTAGGCGCAGTCCACGTCCTGAAAGGTGGGCGTGGCTCAGAGCAGAGGCCCTGCTGACCACACCCAGGCTCTCCCTTCTCACCCATGGTGCACTGCAGGTCGAACGGGCTCCCCAGGGTCCCTGTCCCCAAACCATCTCCTCACCTTCTGCCCCTTTCCGGGACACCCCTGAAGCCTCCTCCACTTCCAAGCACAAATCCCACAGGGAACGGGAGATGGCTCCCAGCCGGTCACCCTCCCCGAGACCCCGTGCCCCACCTCTCCTTTCCACCCTCACCTTGCCAGGAAGCCTGCCTGATCCACCCCCACCCAGCTCTGCCAAAACGACCAACCCATCCCTGAGGTTGCCCAGGAGGACACCTGGCCACTCCTGGTTCTGCTCCAGCCTCCGCTAGACCCTGGATCCTGTCCCCACCTCGTGGCCAGACTGCCCAGAAGGCCAGGAAGACTACAGAGCAGAGGGAGATGGCCAGACGCCAACGCAGCCATCCCCCTGCCCCAGGGCCAGTGATAGTGGGTAATCCAAGGCCATGGCCTTTGTCAAAGCCAAGGGTGCCCTAGGCAAAGTCTTGTCTTTCCCCTCCACATTGATCGCCCACCCTGGTGTAGACTGGGAGGTGCTCCCCGCTGAGGCTGAGCCCCCTGGTCTCCCCAGGAAGAGCCCATCATGCTGAGCCCCTCGTGTCTCTGCCCCCGCCCCCGGGTTCCTCACCTTCTTCAGGGCCACAAACTCATTCTCAGCTGTGGCTCTCAGGGAAACTTCCTCCTCGTACCTGAGACACAGAGGAGAGGGGTCAGAGAGGGGTGGGTCTCCCAGATCCCCGCCAGCTCAGAAGATGGGGCCACATGAGGTCCCCTCCCTGGCTGGTGTCCAGATGGCCCTGCTGGGTCCCTGGGGTTGGATGGGAGGTGAATGAAACTCTTCCTTCCCTTTGAATAAGGCTTGGACAGCACAGTCCCCTTGGCATCCCAGTCCTGACTCAGGCTGCTCCGAAGTTGCTGTGGCTCTACTCAGCCTCTATGCAGCATGGACACAAGGCCCCTCAAACACAGCCAGCCGCCCCCACCTGCGCAGCTGAGTGTCAGCCGTAACTGAGGTCGTTTCCTCACAGTCCCTGAGGCCCTCAGGATGCACAGCCCAGGCAAGGAGACCCCAGACCACAGGTCCAAGTGACTCTGGACTGGCGTTAGCTCAGCTCCTACAGGTGTCGGGACTCAGAGGGCAGAGTGAGAATTCAGGAGCACAGCAGGGCTGCTCCCCAGGACTTTCGGGGCGTGGCGGCTGGGTGACTCCGCCCAGGGACAGAGGCCAGCATGAGGAGAGCTACTCTGGGGATGACAGTGCTAGCGTGAGGGAGCACTCCAGGCAGAAATTCCACCACCGGACCCATCCTGAGGCCATCTGTGCACCTGGAGGTCATGGCTGCTCCGTCCCCCTTCTCCTTGCTGCCCGATCCAATGTGCCGTCCCGGAGCCCCTCTCTGGCCCAGACATCACCCCCGGCCGCACTCACTTCTTCTTGTAGCCCTCCAGCACCTCCTGCACGTGGTTGAGCTCCGACGACAGCCGCCCGCTGTCGGCCTCCACGCACTCGGCCTCCCGCCGCAGCGTCTCGATGTAGCCCTCAAACAGCGGCTCCAGGTTGCTCTCGCAGCACTTGCGGTTCTGGAAGAACTGCAGCTTGGTCTCCAGCAGCTTGTTCTGCTGCTCCAGGAAGCGCACCTGCGAGGGGGCGGGGAGGAGGCGTCAGATGGCTCCTGGTAGCTGAGAGCCAGCGCCCGGAGCTGACTGCTGTGAGCTGAGCGCCCGGACCTGGAGCTCCGCAGAGCCGAGGCAGACGTGGCTATGGGGGACCCCGGCACCTCTGTGCTTCCTCATCCGGGTCCACGGCCGGGGTTCCCAGCTGAGGCAGGGGACAAGGTGCTGGCCCACCCACAGGGGAGCTGAGGTGTCCCAGCAGGTGGTCCAGATGCCACCCCCAGGGCCAGCCCCCTCCTCTGCAGCCAGCTGAGAGGAGCCATCCCGGCAGTGCACCCAGATGCACAGGGCAGCATGGGCTTCCTGACACGAGGTGCGGGGTGTCGTGGCTCAGCCCTCCAGAGGTGAGCTCAGCTAGCCTGGCCCCTTCCCCCCACTCCGCCTGTCTCAGTGCTCCCCGGCCTGGAACACAGAAGGACACAGGCCCCAGCCTCGCGGGGCTCTGCATGGCGGTAGTATCCCTCCGCCTTCCTGCGGGCTGGCCACATGCTGCCTCCACAGGCTGCGCCTCTCGACACCATCAGAGGAGCTTTCTGGGTCTTCAGTGCTGGGCCTGCCTGTCTGCGAGCCTCTTCCATCAGACTGGAATCTCAGGAAGCCAGAGATCTTCCTGCCTGTGACTCTCGTCGGTCCCCAGCCCTGGTCGTGCCCAGGGCTCGGGATTCAGGCGTGGCGCGATCCAGGACACCGACCTTGTCGATGAAGGCGGCGAACTTGCTGTTGAGACACTTGATCTGCTCCTTCTCCTCGTGCTTCACGCACTGCGCGTTGGGGTCGATCTCCAGGTTGAGGGGCGTCAGGAGGCTCTCATTGACCGACACGGTGGTGATGCAGGGGGCGCTGGGCCCGCACACGCCGCCCGAGCGGTAGCCGAAGCTGCGGCCGCAGGAGCCAGCGCGGAAGCCTCCGCCGCAGAGGCTGCGGCTGCCGAAGCCCTGGCTGAGGCCGCGGTAGCAGGCGACGCCGCGGTAGGGGGCGGCGGTGATGCAGCAGCGGCCGGGCCGGGGCCCGCAGGCCGAGGCGCAGCTGAAGGCGCGGCCGGCACAGTAAGATCCGCAAGTCATGGTGTTGGGGGCGGGCGGGAAGGAGACTGAGGCTGGAGACGTCCAAGCGGAGGGCTCAGTGGACGCGGGGTCAGTTGTTTACTTTTCTGACCTCCGCAGGCCTTTTATATCCCTGGGAGCCTGCTTGCCACCACGTGCTGAGCTGCAATTAGCTCTTTATGGGCTTGCGTTGTTTAGCTGCTCTCTTAATATGCTTAATTGGTGCCCAAATGCGGCTTTGTGTTTATGGTCCTTGCCCTACACTGCACAATTTTCTTCTTCAAAGGGCCAGCTCACTGTCCCCGCACCCAACTCACCCTCTGGAGTAGGACCGAAGGCACTGAGAGATTGGGGAAGGGGGTGGGCAGTGATCCAGATGGGCGGAGCCGCGGCGCCAAGTGCTCCGCCCCGTTGGAGGAGGTCGGCGCCGCTGTCCGCGGTGCTGATCGGGCCCCAGCAGAGCTTCTGGAGCGCGCGTTAAGGTAGTGTGATGAGGCATGTAGGGTGTTCGGCTTGGGGGTGCATTTGCTGGTTTCCTTGACCCCGTTGGCCCCTTCTTGAACCCCAAGACCTTCACAATGATGTTCTCATCTCCTATGAGCTACGGTTGGAGTCCTGGGTGCTCCACTTCTAATCCACCTTCCTACTAACACCCCTGGGAGAGCATCAGAAGATGGTCCAAGTGTTTGGGCCCTTTCCACCCACGTGGGAGACCGTACTGGAGTTCCAGAACCGTGGCTTCCACTTGGCCCAGCCCCAGCTATTGTGGCTATTTGGGTAGTGAGCCAGCATATGGAAGATCTTTCTCTCTCTTTCTCTCTCTCTCCCTCTCTCCCCCTTCCTCCCTCTTTCTCTCTCCCCCCACCCTTTGTGTCATTCTGAAGTTCAAATAAATAATAAACTAAATCTTTTTTTAAAAAATTCACATTTACCCAGTATTTAACTTAATCACCCACAGACAAACCCAACACCTGTTCCCAAATCCCTTACCTACCAATTCCTATCAACATTTTCCTTTCTGCCTTCCTCCTTGCCTCTCTCCCCATCTTGCTCACATTGGGCTCTCACAGGATGCCCCTCCTGGACACTCACACAGTCACAGGTGCTAGCTACATATCCCCTCTGTCCTCACTGACTAATCTCAGGGCATTGTGCTACCCTATGCCAACAGGAGGCATTTCCTCCCTGGAGTCTGCCCTGGCTTCTCAGAGGCACACACTGGCTCACGGACCCCTAGAAAGCCCAGCTTTTCCAACAGAGCCCCAGGCAAAGACTAAGTGTCTGGATCTCCTCCTCAGGCCTGTATTTCCCCCATGGTCCAGAAGGCTTGCAGTGAGCACCATTGGTGCTTAGCTCAGCCCCACCAGAGTTCCTGCTGCCTTCCGTGCTATGCTCCCCTTACGCTTCCCTGCCCACTTAGCCTTTTGTCAGCACCTTGGCAGGTATCAGAGAGATCCATATTGGTGCACACCATCCAGCCAGCCTCATGGGTAGTCTGAGCCTTGAACTCAATTAGCTCTGTGTGATCTGGGGCAAAGCCTTTCCCTCCGCCACTCCTTTGGAGATGTACAGAGATGCTTTCATACTCAGTAAACCCCATGGCACAATGCAGAGCGGCTTTGATTTAATCATTAAGAGGCAGACAGACTCTGGGGGACTTTTTTTCTCTGAGTTCATGTTGTGACCTGCTGGGAGCAACCAGGATTTTATTTTAATGCATTTCAAAATTTTTCATGGAAAAAAAAAACATGTTATGAAAAACTGTATAGCTGTCAAAATTTTTGCATGAAAATAAACTTAGCTTTTCATTCCATTTTCCACAAAGTTTTTGAAATATCTTCATAATGAGAGAAAAAGTGACTATAGTAGAAAATAAACCATTAGGGTACATGACACGTAGTAAGAATACTTGTTGGCTGGTGCCGCAGCTCACTAGGCTAATCCTCCGCCTTGTGGCGCTGGCACCTCGAGTTCTAGTCCTGGTCAGGGCACCGGATCCTGTCCCGGTTGCCCCCCTTCCAGGCCAGCTCTCTGCTTTGGCCCGGGAGTGCAGTGGAGGATGGCCCAAGTCCCTGGGCCCTGTACCCGCATGGGAGACCAGGAGAAGCACCTGGCTCCTGCCTTCGGATCAACGCGGTGCGCCGGCCGCAGCGCACTGGCCATGGTGGCCATTGGGGGGTGAACCAACGGAAAAAGGAAGACCTTTCTCTCTGTTTCTCTCTCTCTCACTGTCCACTCTGCCTGTCAAAAAAAATACTTGTTCATGAGCTTTTTGTTTCAATGGTTTGTGCTATGTATGTACGAAGTATGGATGTTTAAAAGTTCATGGAGGGGCTGGCACAGTGGCATAGCAGGTAGAGCCAACACCTGTAGCATCAGCATCCATTGTGGGCTCCCATTTGGGTCTTGGATGCTCCACTTCTCATTCCAGCTCCATGCTGATGTATCTGGGAGAGCAGCAGAGGATAGCACATGTTCTTTGGCCTCTGTACCATGTGGGAGACCTGGAGGAGGCTCCTGGCTCCTGGCTCCAGAATTGGCCCAGCTCCAACCACTGCAGCCATTTGTGGAGTGGGTCAGCAAATGGAGGATCTCTCTCTGTCTCTCCCTGTCTGTCCATTACTCTGCCTTTCGAATAAATGAATAAATCTTTTTTTAAAAAATGAATGAAAGTCCATGGAGGGGCCAGCATTGTGATGCAACATGTTAAACTGCTACCTGCAGCACCAGCATCCCATATGGGCACGAGTTTGAGTTCCAGCTGCTCCACTTCTGATCCAGCTCCCTGCTAATGCACCTGGGAAAGCAGTGGAAGATGGCCAAATCCTTAGACCCCTGTATTCATATGAGAAACCCAGAAAACATTCATGGTTCTTGGCTTCAACCTGGTTCAGCCCCAGCTGTTGCAGCCATTTGGGGCATGAACTGGAGGATAGATCTCTCTCTCCACCTTTCCCTTTCTCTCTGTCTATAACTCTGCCTTTCAAAGTAAAATAAAATAAAATAAATCTTTTTTAAAAGTTCATGGAAATGAAATTAAAAGACTAGGTTATTTTTGTAATAAGAAATTGAAAGCCATGCAACTGAGGGGTCTTAAAAAAGTTTATGGAATTGCATATTATGAAAAAATCTCAGGCCGGCATCATGGCTTAACAGGCTAATCCTCCGCCTTGCAGCGCCGGCACACCGGGTTCTAGTCCCAGTCGGGGCACCATCCTGTCCCGGTTGCCCCTCTTCCAGGCCAGCTCTCTGCTGTGGCCAGGGAGTGCAGTGGAGGATGGCCCAAGTTCTTGGGTTCTTCACCCCATGGGAGACCAGGAGAAGCACCTGGCTCCTGCCATCGGAACAGCGCGGTGCACCAGCCACAGCGCGCCTGCCACGGCGGCCATTGGAGGGTGAACCAATGGCAAAAAGGAAGACCTTTCTCTCTGTCTCCCTCTACTGTCCACTCTGCCTGTCAAAAATTTTTTAAAAAAAAATCTCTGTGGATTTAAATATTTTTGCACCAAAATAAATTTATATTTTTAATTGATTTATGTATTTGAGAGAGACAAGTAGAAAAAAGAGGGAGAGATGGACCGACAGCAAGAGAGAGCTTGCATATACTGGTTTATTCCCACCAAATGACCACAATGGTCAGGGCTGGGCCAGGCAGAAGCTGAGAGCCAGTAATTCAATCTAGGTTTCTGAAGTGAGTGGCAGCAACCCAATAGTCAGAGCCATCACTTCTGCATCAGCCAGAAGCTGGAGTCAAGAGTCAGGGGCTGGTACCCAACCCAGGTCCTCCAATGTGGGACTTGGGCATCTCAACCAGTAGGCCAAACACCTGCTCCTAATTTATTTTTACTTGTTTTATTTATGTATTTATTTGAAAGGCAGAGAGACGGAGAGAGAGATATCTCATTAGCTGGTTCACTTCATAAATGCACGAACTCATTCTGGGTCTCCGACATGGACAGCAGGGATGCAACTGCTTCAGCCATCATCCACTGCCTCCCAGAGTGTGCACAGCAGGAACCCGAAATCAGGAGTGGAGCTAGGACTCAAACCCAGGCACTTAGACATGGGATCCAGACATTCCAAATGGCTTTTTTAAAAAAAAAGATTTATTTATTTGAAAGGAAGATTATAGAGAGTCAGAAAGAAGGAGAGAGAGAGAGAGAGAGAGAGAGAGAGAGAGAGAGATGTCTTCCATCTGCTGATTCACTCCTCAAATGGTCACAATGGCTAGAGCTGAGCCGATCCGAAGCCAGGAGCCAGGAGCTTCTTCTGGGTCTCCCATGTGGGTGCAGGGGCCCAAGGACTTGGGCCATCCTCTACTGCTTTCCCAGGTCATAGAAGAGAACTGGATCAGAAGTGGAGCAGCCAGGACTTGAACTGGAGCCCATATGGGATGCCAGCACTGCAGGCAGTGGCTTTACCTGCTACGCCACAGTGCCAGCCCCTCCAAATGGTTTCTTAACCATGACACCAAATGCCCGCCCCTGAACTTACCTTCTGATTCTGTTTTCCCTTGAACGTTTTGAAGTACTGTCATGCATATATAACTAGTCATTATGTCAAATCATTCTCTTTTCAGATTTATTTATTTATTTATTTATTTGAAAGTCAGTGTTACACAGAGAGAGAAGGAAAGGCAGAGAGAGAGAGAGGTCTTCCATCCGCTGGTCCACTCCCCAATTGACCACAACAGCCAGAGCTGGGCCAATCCGAAGCCAGGATCCAGGAGCTTCTTCCAGGTCTCCCACATGGGTGCAGGGCCCCCAAGGACTTGGGCCATCCTCTACTGCTTTCCCAGGCCATAGCTGAGAGCTGGATCTGAAGTGGAGCAGCTGGGACTCGAACTGACACCCATATGGGATGCCGACACTGCAGGCGGCTGCTTTACCCATTACGCCACAGCGCCGGCCCCTCAAATCATTCTTAATATGATTACCACTAAAAGATAGACATACGTGGTCCACTGACCCCGAGCAGGCATTTGGAGCAGTACTTAAGCCACCTGGTGGGATACTTGCTTCCCATCTGAGAATGCCTAGTTTCATGTTCTGGCTCAGTTCTTGATCCAAGCTTCCTGTTAATGTGCACCCTGAAGGCAGTGATGATGGCTCAAGTGACTGGGTCCTGCCATGCACATGGGAGACCTGGATCAAGTTCCCAGTTCCTGGCTTTGTCCTGGCCCAGGCCAGGCCATTGGAGGCATTGGGGGAGTGAACCAGAGGATGGCAGCGCTTTCTGCCTGGCTGTCTGGCTATCTGGCTATCTCTCTCTCTCTCTCTCTCTCTCTCTCTCTCTTTCTCTCTCCCTCTCCTTCTCTTGCCCTTCCCCCAAGAAAAATAGATAAATAAATAAATATTTAAGGGAAAAAAAAAAAAGAACATAGACCCAGATTCCAAACTACTTAGTTTCAAATCCCAGCTCTGCCAGTCGCTGTCTATCTTAAAGGACTAGCGGAAGGATTAAATAAAGTAACAGGTGGGCGATTCTCATCACGGCACCTGGCACACAGAATGCGCTCCACAGATGTTAGCTACTACTGTTCTACAGTGAGAGCCATTCCAAGGGGCAGGGAGGGTCTGAGATTTTTGGCACAGTTGGAGGATATGCCCACACATGTGTAATGGTGCTCCAAAGATGGTGGGGGAAAGCCAGCCTTCCCACAGCTGGAGAACAGAAGCTAGACTGAGGAGGACTTCCCGGAAGGGCGGGGTAGCCGTGGTTTCTTAGCGGAGTTTGCATTATCTCTTGCATGTAAGGAAGTTTAGTGTAAAGGCAAATCCTCCTTATTCCGGAGTGACTGCTATGTTTATGGAGACAGGCTGGCCCACAAGGCCATCAGAGCTGGAGATCTGAGTCTGTTCTTTTAGACCAAATGGACCTCATGGTCGCCTGCAATGATGGACAAGCCAGGTGGTTATAACATTAGGAAAGTTCCGGTTCTGGTTTGAGTCCATCCTGCTCCTGTGGGAGGGAGCTGGTAGGGCAGATTCCCCAAGGAAGACTAAGATCAAACGTCATCTCTCAGTTAGGGGATTCTGGGTCTCTACAACTGCTATGCCCTAGCTGTATGCTGAGCTCCGTCCTCACTTTGGCTTGAGGGAGGCAGGAAGAGGAGGGCAGAGACGTGGGGTCTGGAGCGGCACAGAGCCCCGCTCATGAGAAAGAACAGAAACCTGCAGGGGGCTGCATCTGGGATGTGCCACGGACACCGATGGTGTCCACCCTGGGACCCTGGGTACTGCAGCCGGTGGATGGGACAGGCATGGAGGGCGGCCTGGGGAAGGGGCGGGGACAGGCTTCCGGAGGAGATAGGTGGAGCAGGGGTGGTGAGATATTTCCGAGAGCAGCAGCAGGGGAGACTTGGTCAGCAAGGGGCAGCAGTGGAGCCCGCAGGCCCTGGAAGAAGCAGCGGGGACCGTGGGATGCTGTGACTGTGGAGAGAGAGAAGGAAGCCTGCAGAGGCAGAGACCTCGGGAGCAGCGCCACCGTCACCCCTCCCTCTGCTCCGCAGCCACAAGCCGTGGGCCTACCTGTGAGCGCTACCTAAGGACGACACCAGGACACCCACAAGCCACGCGTGCGGGGGTCCGAGGGGGCCCTTTCTAACCTCCCAGCTCCTGCATTTCAATCACTGGAAGCTGACGCAGGGTGGTGAGGGGTGGCAGAGCGGCTGTGACACGCCCCCTGAGCTGTGGCGCTCTTGAGCCAGGGGCGGGGCCCAAGTCAGAGCCCCACCTCCTCCGCCAGGACAGCCCAGACACTGGCCAATTACCCAGCAAAAGCACTCGTCTCTGGGGAGTCCCATTGGACAAAGAAAGAGTGGGTGGAACTTGACTCAGCAGCTCCGCCCTGGGGAGGGAGTCCCTGCACTTCCTGACCCCATGTGGGAGCCATGGGGTCGGGGGGAGCTCCCTGTTGGCTCACTTTGGTCAAGCACAAATCTCTTCACTTCTGCCTCTTTAAGGCCCTCCCTCCTTCCCCCACCCCACCCCCACCCCAACAGCAAGCCCTGCTCCCCAGCCCCGCCCCCAGGAATGGTCACCCTCTGGGCCTCACCCCACCCTACCACAAAGCTTCACACTATTAACTGCCAAGCTTGGATGGCTCCATTACTCAGCACTTCCATGCAGCTGGTATTCTTGTTATTCACTCAAGAAATATTTAAGGAGCTCCTACTACGTGCCAAGCCCTCAGAATATATCCACAAACAAGACTTTTGTGTACGTGGGTATGTTGCAGGGTGTTCATTTGCCTGCTCACCGTAGGAGTGCGTGTTCAGCCTTTCTCTGAATGCCAGGAACCCAGCAACAACAAAAAAGGACGCATACTCATCCAGCCCCTGGCTCTGAGCCCAGAGAGCACCCTACAGGACCCTGGCGAGGGCACAGAGGGGAGGGGCGCAGGTGGGTGTCTGTGTTCCCTGCAAACACCATCTACATGTGATGCTTTTCCCAGGAGTACAAAGACACAAACTCGTCCCTCCCACCAGCTCTGTTGCTAGCACAAACCTGAGCCGGTCTCTTCCCCACCCATGAGACAGGAACAACAGCCTGGCTGACAAACTTAATCAGGTTCATACATCTGGGGCTATTACTAGGGTATCTGGTATGGGATGAAATGAATGTTAAGAGATTATTTTGGGGGCCTGTGCTGTGGTGTAGTGGGTAAATCCCAAGGGGGTGCCCGCTCTAGTCCCGGCTGTTTCACTTCCAATCCAGCTCCCTACTAATGTACCTGAGAAAAGCAATGGAGGATGGCCCAAGTGCTTGGGACCCTGTACCCACATGGGAGACCTGGCTCCTGGCTTCGGATTAGCTCAGCTCTGGCCATTGCGGCCATTTGGGGAGTGAACCAGTGGATGGAAGACCTCTCTCTCTCTCTCTCTCTCTCTCTCTCTCTCTCTCCCTGGTTCTATCTAACTCTGTCTTTTTTTTTTTTTTTTTTTTTTGACAGGCAGAGTGGACAGTGAGAGAGAGACAGAGAGAAAGGTCTTCCTTTTGCCGTTGGTTCACCCTCCAATGGCTGCCGCGGTAGGAGTGCTACGGCCGGCACACCGCACTGATCCGATGGCAGGAGCCAGGTGCTTATCCTGGTCTCCCATGGGGTGCAGGGCCCAAGCACTTGGGCCATCCTCCACTGCACTCCTTGGCCACAGCAGAGAGCTGGCCTGGAAGAGGGGTAACCGGGACAGGATCGGTGCCCCGACCGGGACTAGAACCCGGTGTGCCGGCGCCGCAAGGCAGAGGATTAGCCTAGTGAGCTAATAACTCTGTCTTTCAAACAAACTAAATAAATCTTAAAAAAAAAAAAAAAGTGGAGAAAGGAAAAGGCACCTGGCTCATCCATGAAGACCCCAGGTTGGGACATCCACAACCCACATCACAGCACCAGAGTCTGGCTCCTTGCTAATAATGTACACCCTGGGAGGCAACGAGTGATGATGGCTCAAATCCTTGGAGACCAAGATGGAATTTCCAGCTGGTTTCAGCCAAGCCCAGCCTCAGCCGACTCAGACATCTGGAGAGTGAACTAGTGGATGGAAGATCCACTAGTGAGTCTCTCTCCCTTTCTCTGCCTCTCAAATAAATAAGTAATGTTTACATATGCAAAGAAAAGCAAGCGAATAATTAACAACAAAAATCCAGGAGAGGGATCAGTGTAGACCAGGAAGAAGGAAGGTGCAACCAGAACGAGGTACACTACACAGGTTCTAGCTCTTGCTACAGGCAAGGATGCATGGGGGAAACGCCTGTGCAGCCTTTTATGTGTTGACCAATTTCACCATCAACATAAACTCAACCTCCACAAAGTTACCATGAACTAATGCGGCATTGCCAGGGCCAAGACCACAGATGGAGACTCTGCCAACCCGCCCCGCCTGCCTCTACCATGTGCTTCTTTGCTCCAAGAAAACAGATGCAATGTCCTTTGAGGTGTTGAAAAATTGGCAGCCATTAATCCCCCAAGAAGTCGAATGAACTGCTGTCACATTTGCATGTCTTTAGCCCTTGTTTTTAAATTGCTTCTTGCACCTTCAAAATTGCCCAACAAGAGCCAGCTTCCCCCCCTACCCCACCCCCGCCCCACCCCATAATGAGCCCGTGCTTATGCAGGTCATCTTTATAGGGAGGTACGCCGGAAGGAAAGCTGAGGTTCCTGTGAGAGGTACCTTGACTCACCTGCTCCCTGGGACTCCCAGACAGCTGGCTCACTGGGGACATTGGCGCTGGAGCTCGGCTGGCCAGAGCTCATAAAGTGACAGCAGGTGTCACACCCTTCTCTGGCACAGAGGGTGGCTTAGTCCCTGACCCCTGTCTGCCCTGTCACAAGCCCCCCACCCCGCCCTGAAACCCACTCTCTTCTGCCTTCCTCCTTCCTGCTCTTTGCCTGTCACCCCCACTCTGCCTCCCCTGTGGCTGCCTTCTTGGTAGGGACAGCAGCAACAAGGGCTAGCAGCAGCGCCGTAGCACTGCCTTTGTCTTCTCTTCAGTACTTTATGGGGTGGCTTTGCCAACCCCTGCTCTATCCGAGTTGGCGTAGGTTCTGGGTAAATGGGACATGGTGCAATCTACAGGAAGGGTGACAGCAAGCCAGAGGCATGCAAAAAGCTCGGGTCCCTGTTTGCTCTCCCGCCCCTGCCAACCCCGTCTTCAGTCCTCAGCCACAGGGAACAGCACATCCAACTCAGGCTGCAAAACAGTGTCACACAGCGTGCGTGCAGCGCACGCGGCCCCTTCCGCTTCTGATCATCCCAACCTGCTCAGACTCTGCCATCTTCCCACCCCACACCCAGAGAGAACCCCTCCTAAAGAACATTCTCGAACCTCCCAACCTTTCCCAGCTCTCAGAGAGCCAGGGGCTTGCAGGTGAGAGGACATCTCCTGGCACCAGCACTTGCCAGCTAGGGGGACTTGGACAAATTATTTAACCTCCCTGGGCCTCGGTTTTTTCATCTGCAAAGTGGGGGCGACGGCGCCTGCTTGACACAGTAGATATAAGAGCTATAAAGCACTTGTGGCACACAATGCTGAACGCAGAGCAGGCTGCCCATAGAAAGGAAATTCTCTCTCATCAAAATAAGCATCATAGGGGCCGGCGCTGTGGCATAGCAGGTAAAGCTGCCTCCTGCAGTGCTGGCAGCCCATATGGACGCCGGTTCGAGTCCTGGATGCTCCACTTCTGATCCAGCTCTCTGCTGTGGCCAAGGAAAGCAGTAGAAGATGGCCCAAGTCCTTGGGCCCCTGTGCCCACGTGGGAGACCTGAAAGAAGCTCCTGGCTCCTGGCTTTGGATCAGCTCAGCTCCAGCCATTGAGGCCATCTGGGGAGTGAACCATCAGATGGAAGACCTCTCTCTCTCTACCTCTGCCTTTCTGTAACTCTGCCTTTCAAATTAATTAATTAATTAATTAATCTTTTTTTTTTTAAATTAAGCATCATGACACAGAGGATGAAGCCACTGCCTGCAACGTCAGCACCCCAAATCCAAGTTCTGGTTCAAGTCCCAGCTGCTGTACTTCTGGTCCAGCTCCCAGGACCTGGAAAAGCAGCAGAGAATGGCCCACGTATTTGTGTCTCTGTCACCCATATGAGACCCAGGCAGCATTCCTCACTCCTGCTTCAGCCTGGCCCAGCCCTGACCAATGCGGCCATCTGGGGAGTGAACCAGCAGCTGGAAGATCTCTTCCCTGCCCCCCAGTCTGTCTTTCAGATACATAAAATAAATCTTTTTTCCAAAGCAGCACCTGTGTTTCCCCATGGAGGTTGTCTCTCATTGATGTGTGCAATGACCCAGCCCAGCGTCACCCCCTTCTGGCCTCTGCACTTCCCAGGCAAGAGGGACACGGTGCTTATGCATGGTTCTGCCCAAAAATGTTCAATTCAAAACGAACCAAGCCTCTGGCCCAGCACCACCCAGCAGAATTGCATGTGATGGTGCACCTGTCATTCTTTGTCTGCACCACCCAGTAAGGTTGGCACCAGCTGGGGGTGGCTACTGAGAAGTGTGGCCTGCAGAAGTTTCTCTAACATCAACTCATTTAAATGTGAGTAGCCACACGTGCCATTGTCAGCTGCAGCGCTAGATCACAGAGAATGCAAAGGACAGCATCACATGTTGAATTTCATAAAATCTCTTCTTAAAAATTCTTAGAGGGTTGGCGCTGTGGAATGCAGGTAAAGCCACCACCTGCAGTGCCAGCATCCCATATGGGCACCAGTTTGAGACCCGGCTGCTGCACTTCCAACCCAGCTCTCTGTTATGGCCTGGGAAAGCAGTAGAAGATGGCCCAAGTCCTTGAGCCCCTGCACCTGCATGGGAGACTCGGAAGAAGCTCCTGGCTCCTGGCTTCAGGTTGGCACAACTCTGGCCATTACAGCCATTTGGGGAGTGAATCAGTGGATGGACGATCTCTCTTCTCTCTCTCTCTCTCTCTCTCTCTCTCTCTCTCTCTCTCTCTCTCTGTCATTCTGCTCTTTGAACACATAAAATCAATCCTGAAAATAAATGCATGCTGGGAGGCAGGTGCTGCGGCACGGGATTTAAGGCACCACTTGGGCTGTCCACATCCCACATGAGTGTCTAGGATGGAGCCCCATCTCCGCTTCCCATCCAACTTCCTGCAAATGCAGCTGGGAGACAGGAACGATGGCCCAGTGCTTGCATTCCTGCCACCCGTGTGTGAGACCTGAATGACGTTCCTGGCCACTGACTTCAGCCTGGCTCAGCCCCAGCTGTTATGGCCATTTAGGGATGGAAGATCTGTCTTGGTCACTCTCTGTCATTCTGCCTTTCAAAAAAAAAGGGGGGGTGGTGGCGGAATGCATGCTGGGGCAAGTATTTGGTGCAGGAGCTAACATCCTGTTCGTAGACCCACATCCAATATCAGGATGCTGGTTTGAGTCCCAGCTGTCCTCCGAGTTCCAGTTCCCAGGCAATCAGCACCATAGGAGCAACAGGTGATGATGGCTCAAGTACTTGGGGTTCCTGCCACCCACACAGAAGACCCAGATGGACTTCCAGGCTCCTGGCTTCAGCCTGGCCCAACCTCAATTCTTGTAGGCATTTGGGGAGTAAACCAGAAGATAGAAGATCTCTCTCTCTCTCTCTCTCTCTCTCTCTCTCTCTCTCTCATTCTGTCTTTCAAACAAAAGGAACATATTCTTAAAGAAACAACACAGGGGGGCTGGCGTGGTGGGGCACTGGGTTACTTCTCCACCTGCGGCGCCGGAATCCCATATGGGCACCGAGTTCTAGTCCCGGCTGCTCCTCTTCCAGTCCAGCTCTCTGCTGTGGCCCGGGAAGGCAGTGGAGGATGGCCCAAGTGCTTGGGCCCTGCACCTGCATGGGAGACTGGAAGGAGGCACCTGGCTCCTGGCTTCGGAACAGCGCAGCTCTGGCTGTGGTGGCCATTTGGGGAGTGAACCAAGAGAAGGAAGATCTTTCTTTCTGTCTTTCTCTCTCTCACTGTCTGTAACTCTGTCAAATAAATAAATAAAAATCTTTTTTTTTAAAAAAAGAAACAACACAGGTTCATTTTTTTTAAAAGTTTGTTTTATTTATTTGAAAGACAGAGTTACAGAGAGAGGTAGAGACAGAGAAAGAGGTCTTCCATCCACCGGTTCACTCCCCAGATGGCCGCAACAGCCAGAGTTGCACGGATCCCAAGCCAGGAGCCAGGAGCTTCTTCTGGGTCTCCCACATGGGTGCAGGGGCCCAAGGACTTGGGCCTTCTTCTACTGCTTTCTCAGTTCATAGCAGAGAGCTGGATCAGAAGAGGAGAAGCCGGGACTAGAACCGGTGCCCATATGGGATGCCGGCGATTCAGGCCAGCGCCTGCACCACAGCGCCGGCCCCCACAGGTTCATTTTTAAAAGTAAGAACTGGGTGCTGAGGTCTTCCAAGGTTCGGCTCCCTGCAGCACGTGTCAGGGATTGGGTGAATGGGGGAACAAACATGCAGGCTGCTCACAACAGCCAAATCCGGGAATGGAAGTGGAGTCTCTGCGGGTGTGGTTGCATTATTCCAACTTCGCTCTCCTTTTGAAAACTCTAATGATAAACCCTGGGGAAGACACAGAATGTAAACATTTAACCATCTACCGACTGGATCCTGGTGGGCGATCACACACTGCCAGCAGCCGTGCAGATGACCTGAAGACAAGGAAACCCGGAGTTGTGAGTTGTGTTCTAGGACCACATTAGCAGCTAATTGGCATGGAAACATCTGGAAGTTATTTTCAGCCACCTCAGCCCTTGCCGGTCCCCACCTCCTCCCCACATCACACTCAACAGGCAAGCCCCTCCTCTCCTGTGTCTCCCGGCTCCGCCCTGGCCAGTCCTCCCCTCCCCCACGTTCCAGCCAGGCACTTTGAAGATGAAACGCGCTCAGAGTCTCTCCAGGGCCCTGGGCTGGCATCCTCTACAAAGGGAGGGGTGCGGGCCACTCCACCATGAAAGCACCCTCCCCTGAGGCGCTGCAGCCGGCTAACCGCCCAAGCCCATAAAGTAAAAATTGCCCCAACCCATCTGCATAGCCAAGCCCCTCCAGAGACGGAGCATAAATAGGACTGGGGCGCCCAGAGGAGCATTGTCCGGGTGTCCAGCAGGCATCCAGAGCTCCTCTCCTGTCCTCCGCAGCCCCAACGTTCGAAAAGCACCATGACCTGCGGATCAGGGTTCTGCGGCCGCGTCTTCAGCTGCGCCTCGGCCTGCGGGCCCCGGCCCGGCCGCTGCTGCATCACCGCCGCCCCCTACCGCGGCGTCGCCTGCTACCGCGGCCTCAGCCAGGGCTTCGGCAGCCGCAGCCTCTGCGGCGGAGGCTTCCGCGCTGGCTCCTGCGGCCGCAGCTTCGGCTACCGCTCGGGCGGCGTGTGCGGGCCCAGCGCCCCCTGCATCACCACCGTGTCGGTCAACGAGAGCCTCCTGACGCCCCTCAACCTGGAGATCGACCCCAACGCGCAGTGCGTGAAGCACGAGGAGAAGGAGCAGATCAAGTGTCTCAACAGCAAGTTCGCCGCCTTCATCGACAAGGTCGGTGTCCTGGATCGCGCCACGCCTGAATCCCGAGCCCTGGGCACGACCAGGGCTGGGGACCGACGAGAGTCACAGGCAGGAAGATCTCTGGCTTCCTGAGATTCCAGTCTGATGGAAGAGGCTCGCAGACAGGCAGGCCCAGCACTGAAGACCCAGAAAGCTCCTCTGATGGTGTCGAGAGGCGCAGCCTGTGGAGGCAGCATGTGGCCAGCCCGCAGGAAGGCGGAGGGATACAACCGCCATGCAGAGCCCCGCGAGGCTGGGGCCTGTGTCCTTCTGTGTTCCAGGCCGGGGAGCACTGAGACAGGCGGAGTGGGGGGAAGGGGCCAGGCTAGCTGAGCTCACCTCTGGAGGGCTGAGCCACGACACCCCGCACCTCGTGTCAGGAAGCCCATGCTGCCCTGTGCATCTGGGTGCACTGCCGGGATGGCTCCTCTCAGCTGGCTGCAGAGGAGGGGGCTGGCCCTGGGGGTGGCATCTGGACCACCTGCTGGGACACCTCAGCTCCCCTGTGGGTGGGCCAGCACCTTGTCCCCTGCCTCAGCTGGGAACCCCGGCCGTGGACCCGGATGAGGAAGCACAGAGGTGCCGGGGTCCCCCACAGCCACGTCTGCCTCGGCTCTGCGGAGCTCCAGGTCCGGGCGCTCAGCTCACAGCAGTCAGCTCCGGGCGCTGGCTCTCAGCTACCAGGAGCCATCTGACGCCTCCTCCCCGCCCCCTCGCAGGTGCGCTTCCTGGAGCAGCAGAACAAGCTGCTGGAGACCAAGCTGCAGTTCTTCCAGAACCGCAAGTGCTGCGAGAGCAACCTGGAGCCGCTGTTTGAGGGCTACATCGAGACGCTGCGGCGGGAGGCCGAGTGCGTGGAGGCCGATAGCGGGCGGCTGTCGTCGGAGCTCAACCACGTGCAGGAGGTGCTGGAGGGCTACAAGAAGAAGTGAGTGCGGCCGGGGGTGACGTCTGGGCCAGAGAGGGGCTCCGGGACGGCACATTGGATTGGGCAGCAAGGAGAAGGGGGACGGAGCAGCCATGACCTCCAGGTGCACAGATGGCCTCAGGATGGGTCCGGTGGTGGAATTTCTGCCTGGAGTGCTCCCTCACGCTAGCACTGTCATCCCCAGAGTAGCTCTCCTCATGCTGGCCTCTGTCCCTGGGCGGAGTCACCCAGCCGCCACGCCCCGAAAGTCCTGGGGAGCAGCCCTGCTGTGCTCCTGAATTCTCACTCTGCCCTCTGAGTCCCGACACCTGTAGGAGCTGAGCTAACGCCAGTCCAGAGTCACTTGGACCTGTGGTCTGGGGTCTCCTTGCCTGGGCTGTGCATCCTGAGGGCCTCAGGGACTGTGAGGAAACGACCTCAGTTACGGCTGACACTCAGCTGCGCAGGTGGGGGCTGGCTGTGTTTGAGGGGCCTTGTGTCCATGCTGCATAGAGGCTGAGTAGAGCCACAGCAACTTCGGAGCAGCCTGAGTCAGGACTGGGATGCCAAGGGGACTGTGCTGTCCAAGCCTTATTCAAAGGGAAGGAAGAGTTTCATTCACCTCCCATCCAACCCCAGGGACCCAGCAGGGCCATCTGGACACCAGCCAGGGAGGGGACCTCATGTGGCCCCATCTTCTGAGCTGGCGGGGATCTGGGAGACCCACCCCTCTCTGACCCCTCTCCTCTGTGTCTCAGGTACGAGGAGGAAGTTTCCCTGAGAGCCACAGCTGAGAATGAGTTTGTGGCCCTGAAGAAGGTGAGGAACCCGGGGGCGGGGGCAGAGACACGAGGGGCTCAGCATGATGGGCTCTTCCTGGGGAGACCAGGGGGCTCAGCCTCAGCGGGGAGCACCTCCCAGTCTACACCAGGGTGGGCGATCAATGTGGAGGGGAAAGACAAGACTTTGCCTAGGGCACCCTTGGCTTTGACAAAGGCCATGGCCTTGGATTACCCACTATCACTGGCCCTGGGGCAGGGGGATGGCTGCGTTGGCGTCTGGCCATCTCCCTCTGCTCTGTAGTCTTCCTGGCCTTCTGGGCAGTCTGGCCACGAGGTGGGGACAGGATCCAGGGTCTAGCGGAGGCTGGAGCAGAACCAGGAGTGGCCAGGTGTCCTCCTGGGCAACCTCAGGGATGGGTTGGTCGTTTTGGCAGAGCTGGGTGGGGGTGGATCAGGCAGGCTTCCTGGCAAGGTGAGGGTGGAAAGGAGAGGTGGGGCACAGGGTCTGGGGGAGGGTGACCGGCTGGGAGCCATCTCCCGTTCCCTGTGGGATTTGTGCTTGGAAGTGGAGGAGGCTTCAGGGGTGTCCCGGAAAGGGGCAGAAGGTGAGGAGATGGTTTGGGGACAGGGACCCTGGGGAGCCCGTTCGACCTGCAGTGCACCATGGGTGAGAAGGGAGAGCCTGGGTGTGGTCAGCAGGGCCTCTGCTCTGAGCCACGCCCACCTTTCAGGACGTGGACTGCGCCTACCTGCGCCGCTCAGACCTGGAGGCCAACGTGGAGGCGCTGACGGAGGAGATCGACTTCCTGCGGCAGCTGTACGAGGAGGTGAGGGGCCTGGGCCGCGCAGGGAGCAGGCAGGGCCGCCCAGAAGGGAGAGGCTGGGTCTGGTGCTGGCGTGCTGGCTGGCCGAGGGTTTGGGTGGGGCTCTGTCCTGGAGGCCGTGTGTGAGTGCGCTAGATGGGCCTGGGTCGGAGGTGTTGGGCACACACCGTGGGGAGTGGGGCTGGGACATAAACCAGCGTCTGCCTCCCCTCCCCTCCCCCGCAGGAGATCCGCGTGCTGCACGCCCACATCTCTGACACCTCGGTCGTGGTCAAGATGGACAACAGCCGGGACCTGAACATGGACTGCGTCATTGCTGAGATCAAGGCTCAGTACGACGACATCGCCACCCGCAGCCGGGCTGAGGCCGAGTCCTGGTACCGCAGCAAGGTGAGCGGCCCGGGGCACCAAGTGGGAGGAACATGGGGCGTCCCCCAGAGAAGGCTGGGGTCGGCCCCTGAGGATGGTGAGAACAGGCCGCCCCGTGTGGGTGCACAGGCTGAGCACTGTTCATCCCGCGCCATCCTGGTGGTGGTGACCTGAGGGCAGGGCTCGTGGGTGCTGAGCCTCAGGGGCACCTGTGCTTCCCCCCCCCAACCCAGTGTGAGGAGATGAAGGCCACGGTGATCCGGCACGGGGAGACCCTGCGCCGCACCAAGGAGGAGATCAACGAGCTGAACCGCGTGATCCAGAGGCTGACGGCCGAGGTGGAGAACGCCAAGTGCCAGGTACGGTCAGCTGTGCCGGGGACAGAGTGATGGGGCCTGAGCCCTATGGGAACCCCACCATTCGCCCTCCAGCCCGTCTTCTGGTCTGGAGTCCCTGGTGGTGGTCGCTCAGGGAGACCGGGTGATGATGGCCGGGGACCTTGTCTGGGGGCGTTCCTGGCTGGGTGGGAGAGCCTGGAGCAGCCCAGGCCAGGGGCAGAGAGGCCCAGGGAGCAGAACCCACCCTGTTCTCTTGCGGGTCCCCAGAACACCAAGCTGGAGGCGGCCGTGACGCAGTCTGAGCAGCAGGGCGAGGCGGCCCTGAGCGACGCCCGCTGCAAGCTGGCGGGGCTGGAGGAGGCCCTGCAGAAGGCCAAGCAGGACATGGCGTGCCTGCTCAAGGAGTACCAGGAGGTGATGAACTCCAAGCTGGGCCTGGACATCGAGATCGCCACCTACCGCCGCCTGCTGGAGGGCGAGGAGCAGAGGTGAGCCCGCCCAGCCCGGCCCACATCTCCCAGCACATTCTTCCTTTAAGCCTTTGGGTGAGGGATGACCGAGGTTATGGCCAGTGCAAGAGAATGCTGTCCTCTGCGCTTTGTTAGATGGCTTTGTAGGGAACAGGCTGTTCCTCTCTTCACTCTTTGACCACTGTGAACCCCACTCAAGACCTTGGGACCTGGCGGCCACCCTGCCATGTCCCTAATGCTGGCTCTTCTCCTTGTCCCACAGACTCTGTGAAGGCGTTGGGGCTGTGAATGTCTGTGAGTATTTTGTTTCCTGGTAGCTGGGTGATTTTCTCCCTCCCTGTTAGGCAGGAAGATCTGATGGTGGACAGAGGTACCCCACTGAGAAGTACTTTAGTAATTCCTAAACTCCCCCTCCCCCAGCAAGAGGGATTTGGGATTAGAAAAGGAAGACCTCAGGCCTACATAGAAGTAGAGCTAAGATCAGCCCCTGGGGCAGGCACCTTACTCAGTAACCAGGGCCCGGGGCAGAGAGGTTGGCGAGGGGCGGGCGCTACCGGCAGGGTGCGGAACTATCACTATAGGGTGGGGCAGACCCTTGTGGGGGCGGGGCTACGGGCGAGGGGCGGGCTGCCCCGCCCACCCCGCCCTCGCAATTCTGACTCCGCCCTTCCATGTCCATTCGCAGGTGTCAGCAGCTCCCGGGGCGGGGTCGTGTGCGGGGACCTGTGCGTGTCGGGCTCCCGGCCGGTGACCGGCAGCGTGTGCAGCGCCCCCTGTACCGGCAACGTGGCGGTGAGCACCGGCCTGTGCGCGCCCTGCGGCCTGGGCGCCAGCAGCATCAGTTGCAGAAAATGTTAAAAGATCTGAAGTCAAACCCTGCGCCCCGGTCGCCTCTCTAGCTCCGCCTGGCTCTTCCCTGCCTGCGTTTTGAGAAGTTCCTTCTGCTCTGGCCTCTCATTTCCCTGGAAGCCGCTCCTTGGGGGCTCTGGAGCCCCCCACTAAGAAGTGCCAGAAAGAGGGGTCCACAGGAAGGGGGCGCCCGAGCAGAGAGCGCCAGGAACCAGGACCCGACCTGGGGCTACCAGACTGCCAGCCCTTCCCTCCCCTCTCTGTCTTGTCCATCCATGTTTTCGTCGGTGTTTTCCCCAATAAATCAATGCCGTCAACGTAGGCTACTGTCTCTGTTCACTCGCTGTTGGGTGGGCTTTGGGCTGGGTGCCCAATTGCGCATTGAGCGATTGTGCCCTTCGTGGTACAACCTGCAGATAAAGAAACCAGACCCAGGAGTCTCACTTTATTCTCTATTCACTGCTGCCCTCCAGGAATCACCCATGCTCCTCTGTAAGCCAAGGGCCATGAAAAATCACATTCTCCGGTTAACACAAAGCTTAAGAAAACATTACTCATCGCTTTGGTGGGAAGACTCGTGCCTGAGTCATTTATTGGAATTCTTTAAGGAGTAATTTCAGAAAGCCTTTGCTATGACTTTCTTTTTTTCTTCTTTCTTTTAATGGAGTCACTTTGAGGCTTGGAGACCTGCCATACCAATGGTGCCTCTCAGAGACCGGAAACTGTGCATAGCAAGGTGGTGACGGGGTTGCGGAGAGGCAACCTCCTGAGTCCACACTGTGCGTTGCCGCCTAAGCTGAATGACCTTGGTCAGCACATTTACCCTCTCTGTGCCCGTCTGCACAGCTCCAAAGGAGCATGATTAAAAACAGCACCAGCCTAGGGGGTCAGGAGGAGGATGAAGCAACTTCTTTCCCACTAGGAGCCCCTGTCGACCAGGGTGTTCTTTTGCAAAATGTAAAGCAGAGGTGCCTCTTATCACACTTCTATCTGTGACCTGAGAATGCAAGCAGAGAGAGAAATCTCTCTTCTCCCAGGGCTCCCGAGGTCCTGTGTGCTGACTCTGATGAGGGTCTGGCCGGAGTCAGGAGCAGAGCACCTGCACCGTGGGCCAAGTTAGTCCCTGACGCACATCGGCATTCTTTAACCTTCCAAGTTCCAGGACCAGAAAATGTAGCAGACATGGAGGGGCCCCACTCCCACCCAGCAGGGCACCAGAAATCATTCAGAACATGGAGCGCTCGGACATGGGCTCTTATAAGGGGTAGAATCAAACCAAGGTCTCCCTGACAAATGGAATTCTGAGCAGGACGGAGCCCCGGAAAGTTCCACAATGCGCAGTCGTCCTCACCAGCCCTTGCACTGTGACACCACGCAGCTCAGAGCAGGCCCTGTCAAGAGCCCAGTGTCGGGCTCAGGTCCCAGCTCCACCCATCCATCACTGCCCCACAGTGACCGCGGCCCCTGCTGGAACTCTCCTCCCGGCCGTGGCCCCTCCTTCCCGCCCCCTGATCTCATTGGGGAGCCGCGGTCTCACCCTCTCACCTTCCCCTTGAATTCTGAACTCTGACCCTGCTCTTCTCCCCCTCCCCCAGCCGCCATGCCTGCACAGGTCCATGCAGAGGGTCAGGGCAGGACAGTCAGGAACCTGATGCCCACGTGTGCACTGGTGAGGAACATGGAACATCTCTCTGTGTAGCCTCAAGTGAGTCACCTCCCAGCTCTGGGCCTGGGTGTATTCATGAAAGAAATAAAATTAGGGGGGCCAGTGCTGTGGTGTAGTGAGTACAGCCGCTACCTGCAGTGCCTGCACCCCATATACATGCCGGCTTGAGTCCCAGCTGCTCCACTTCTGATCCAGCTCCCTACTAATGCACCTAGGAAAGCAGTAGAAGATGGCTCAGGTGCTGGGGCCCCTGCACCTGTAGGGGAGACCTGGAAGAAGCTCCTGGCTCCTGGCTTCGGATCGGCCCAACTCCAGCCATTGCAGTCATTTGAAGAATGAACCAGCAGGTAGAAGACCTCTCTCTCTCTCTCTCTCTGACCTGCCTCTCTGTAACTCTGACTTTCAAATAAATAAATAAATCTTAAAAAAAGAAAATTAGGATTAGGGGCTACAGAGAAATCAGGTACCCAAGTTGCATGCAACTGCACTGTGTGCTGTCTACTGATGATTTTTAAAAGTTTAATTATCTGAAAGAGAGAGAGAGAGAGAGAGAGGGAGAGAGGTATGTCTTCCATCTGCTGGTTCACTCCCCAAATAACTCTAACAGCCATGGATACACCAGGCTGAAGCCAGGAGCCAGGAACTCCATCCGGGTCTCTCACACAGGTGGCAGTTCCCCAAGCTCTGGGGCCATCATCCACTGCTCCCCAGTTGCATCAGCAGGGAACTAGATAGGAAGAAGCAGAGCAGATGGGGCTTGAACTGGGATGCTAGTGCCCCAAGTGGCAGCTCAACTCTCGGCACCAACGCCCACTGTCCTCGACTCATTCTGTCACTCGATATCCGCGGGCGGCTGTGACTGGAGCAGTATCATTGCTTCCAGATACATGCACACAGCCAGGTATCATCCCTGTGTGTGTGTGCGTGTGTGTGCATGCGCATTTCTTCCTTGTAGGCATGACTATGCATGTGAATTGTGTGTTGCAGAGGGGAGGATGTGTGGGTCCATGGGTACCTCTATGTGCTGCTGAGGCAGGGGTCACAGATGGAGAATACCGCTCAGGCAGGCGTAGTGATGGACAGGTGGCCCTGGGTGTCCGATGGGGGAGGCGCCCTGTCCGATGGGGGAGGTGCCCTCTTGGGTTTAGCCCCCCTGTCCTCCTGCCCTACTGGCCCTGTGGCTCCAGCTGGGACCCAGGGAGGTCCCAGGGACTTGGACTTTGTAGCAACTTCTGCAAAGCAGCTCAGACCCCCTGCAAGGAACTCCAGTGCGAGAAATGTTTGCTGCA
Source organism: Lepus europaeus (assembly GCF_033115175.1). Lineage (NCBI taxonomy): Eukaryota > Metazoa > Chordata > Mammalia > Lagomorpha > Leporidae > Lepus > Lepus europaeus. The sequence goes on from NC_084836.1 coordinate 68,104,716, forward strand.
CCGATAAAACTCTTGCTGTGTTTTAAGCCTCTTTTCATTCTCAAACAACCCTACGGTGGATCCTATTCTACTTTGCAGGTGAATTTTGGCTCAGAGATGCAAAAAGGGGAGGGAAATAAAAGGCAAGAAAGAGCTAAATCTTCACCCTTCAGATCCGGAGCAGGGCAGCATGGAGGCCCAGAAATCAGTGAGGATTTGGCCAAGGTCAGGGCGAGATTGGGAACCGGATGGAGACCCTTCCTTCTTACTGCAAGCTGGTGTGCGTGAGATCCATAGTCGGCTTGGCTGCAGCGTCTAACAGTGGGGAGAGAGGGCTCAGCACGTCCCAGAAACCAGGACTGTCAGGAGTCCCACGTGATTCAATTGGGGGAGACAGCCACTACCAACAGAGCCAGAGGCACAGCCGAGGCAGGGGACGGCGGAGGCAGGCTTGGTGCACCGACTTCGGAAGTCACCCTGCCGCACACAGCCGGCGAGTGACTGCGCACAGAAACGCCAGGGGGCGCTCTCCCACCCCAGGCTGGAATGTGGCCCGTGGTCCCGGGAGCTTTTCAAGAGCCCAACCCCAGACCACAAACATTGCTACTGACACACGTGGCCCTGGCCCCAGGAAAGACGCCTGGAGCCTGACCCTAACGCCCTTCAGGTCTCCTGAGCTGGCAGCAGGCAAGTCCAGACTTGGGGTGGGGGTGGGGGGTCGGGGAGTTGTAAAAGGAAAGCATGTGCAACCTGCCACCGTGCTCCAGGATACAGAATGCACATCCTAACTGCTCGCCCACAAGGCCTGGGAGATCACCCCTGCCCACGCCTCCTGCAGAGGTCCCTCCACGGGGCGGGGGGGGGGGGGGGTGAGGAGACCGTGGCCTTGAACAATCTCAGAACTTCATTAACTCCCAGCAAAATGCAGGGCACACGGTGCTGCAAAATCTGGCTGAGCGGGTCTGCTTCCAGCTGGCCGGCAGCAAGCAACTGTTTGGCCCTGGGAGTGTTGGCGAGGCTATTTACACGGTGGGTGAAGGGCAGGGTTGATCTTGTCCCTCCGGTGAGTGGCTGCCTGCCAGCCAAGTTTCGGTTCCATTCCTCTGGCATGAGACCGTTCTGTTTACGGGGCCTTGGGGAGACCTGTTCTCCAAGCTGGGGAAGCAGGAAAGCAGAGTAGACGCTCCGGCACTGGAATACCTTAAAAGGTAAACGCAGAGCCTCTGGCCAATGACACACACCGTACCCCACCCAGGGACATAAAAAAGCAGGAACAATTGTTCTCAAGATGCATTGATGATGTCATCCTTTGGGCAATAGAAAAGAATTGGCGCTCACTCCACACTGCGTGGCAAGGAAAGAGCCTTTCTGGGGCCACTCCACACCCCAAAACTGGTCCATGCTCTGCTCCCCCTAAACTCCGGGTGCCTTGTGAAAACTCAGACCAAACCACAACGTAGATTTGGCAATGGAGGCAGGGCCTGCACCTGTGTCTAGTTCCAAAGCCCGTGCTCCCCACCAGCATTGTTGTCCTGCTGCTACGCTGGCTCGGGCGTCACCTGCATGTTGAATGTCCATCAGAGGACTGGGTGTGAAAGGTTTGGTCCCCCATGTGTGACATCACTGTCCCTGAGAGGGCGGCAGTTGAATGTGTCACTGGAGAAAAGGCCGTGGAAGCCGTGGGGTTCTTGTCTTCACACAAGAAAGAACTCAGATGTGAGACAGAGAGCAGAGTGATAAGGCTTTATTGGGGATAGAGAATCGTCAGAATGGAGGGGACAGACAGAGAGCGCCCAGGGAGAGAGCGAGGTCACATGGTTGAATGGAGAGAATACACCTAGGCAGGCTAGGCTGGTGGCTCAGCAGAGGGCAGAGGGCTGAGCGCACAGTCCGTTTGGACTCCTAGGTTTTTAAGGGAGTCTGTTTACCCATCTCCCGCTCTCCTCCAGGACAAAGGAGGGAGAGTCCTGGTGGAAGGGTTTGTTGGGTGAAAATAAGCAACTTCCTCCCCAGGTTTGCTGGTGCCCGGGCAGAGTAGGGGGCTTCCATTAGGGCCTCTGAGAAGGTTTTATTGCCCTGTGTTATCAGGTCAGGTAACCCCTTTGGTCCTGAGGAGAGAGAATTCTCCTGGGAGTTTGCCTTGGGGGAAGGGGTGGGACCACCTGGGAGGTTACCAGGGTCTGGGCAGGACTCTGATGTGCAAGATGCTGGGCTCCTGGGGCTTCCGCAGTGGGTGCTGGTCTTCAGGCCTGTCTCACACACACACATAAGCTAATATCTAACTTCCTGCCTAACAAATGCACCTGTGCCGTCTGGTGCTGGGCCTTAGGAGGTCTCTGGGTTGAATGCCGTTGTTGGGGCGGAGCCCCCATGGCTGGATCCCTATGCCATAGACTCCCATCCCCCCCCCCCCACTACCTGACGCTCTGTGCCAACTCGGACTCCACCTGCATGAACTCCATTACCAGTCCGGCGCCGTGGCTTAACTGGCTAATCCTCCGCCTTGCGGCGCAGGCACACCGGGTTCTAGTCCCAGTTGGGGCGCCTGATTCTATCCTGGTTGCCCCTCTTCCAGGCCAGCTCTCTGCTATGGCCCGGGAAGGCAGTGGAGGATGGCCCAAGTCCTTGGGTCCTGCACCCGCATGGGAGACCAGGAGAAGACCCTGGCTCCTGGCTTCGGATCAGCGAGATGCAGCGGCCGCGGTGGCCATTGGAGGGTGAACCAACGGCAAAAAGGAAGACCTTTCTCTCTGTCTCTCTCTCTCTCTCTCACTATCCACTCTGCCTGTCCAAAAAAAAAAAAAAAAACTGCATGGAGCGAGACATATTTAAAAAAAAAAAAAAAGAATTCCATTACCAGGGGGGCCACACCAGTACAGCTGCCCGATCTTGGATTGAGAACCTCCAGAACCGGGGGCCAAAATCAACCTCTTTCCTTTACAAATAGCTCATCTCAGGGGATTTGCTGAGATGGTGAAAGCTACCTAATACACCTGCCCACCGCCAGCACACGCTGTAAACCCAGAACCCGAGCCTGGGCCAGCCCCCTTATGCAAGTACAAAGGCCCTGGCTCCCGTCCCTCTCTCTTCTCTGTCAGGTCTGTTTGCTATGGCCTGCACCCTCTGCTAGGAGTTCCCCACCAGAGAGCCAGCCGGGCATAGAGCCCTTGGGGGCCCTCAGGTCCCAGGAGCCAGTCTCTGAGCAGGACCCTAGGAGGCCATTGGATAAGTGTATTTGTAGAGTGGGTGAATGGCTAAATGAATGCAGTTCTGACCCTCCTCTGCCCAGAACAGCTGTCCACAGACCCCAGGCTGGAACCCCCGGCATGAATAAGCCCAGTCCCTCACTATCCCCTGGGCCCTTAAGCTCCGCCCCCAACATCCTGGCTCTATAATATAAAATCTCCATAAACTTAGACCCCCTGGGCCAGAACACCACCAGGGCAGAGTTGATTCCTAGTATTGTCCCCCACCCCCACCCTCACTTTTGGTTCTCCCCCCTCCAATCTGGCCAGTCCTATGTTTGCCCTGGGAAACCTGGGTTCAAACAGCCAGTTAGCTCAGTCTCCTGCACCACTTTTTATTGCAAAGGAGGAATCCTTGGGAAAAGGGGGGAGGGGTCAGTTCAGAGGAGCCGGGTGCTGGGCCCAGGTAAGCCAAAAGCCACGCCCACCCGACAACAGCAGCGCCTGGGTATCTCTGCACAAGGGAACAGATCTGTCACGACTCTGCAAGCTATGCTATGCTCCAAGATCTGATTCTCCGGGCTGGCGGGGAGAGGGCAACAGGGAGAGGGGGCGGGTCAGCTCTGTGGTGGGGGGCAGGGCAGAGTCTTCAGGGCAGAACCCGGAGTTCCTGGTCTCCGGAGCTCCTGGAGACTTCAACATCCAGGGGAGCCGTTGCAGCTCTAGTGCTTGGCACAGCCCGCGCAGCCGCAGAGCGCACAGCCGCCGCCAGGGGCGCTCGTCTCCGTGGCCGGAAGCGGGTGGGCAGGGCCCGCGGCCGAGCCAGGCTCAGGGGCCGAAGCGCTGCTCGGGACTGAGTAGACAGCAGCGAGTGAATGAGGAAGCCTTGCCGTGCCCCCACTGCCTGCCCCAAGGGACGGACACACAGGCTGCTCCTACACAGACCCTCCTCTCCACCGTGAGATAGATGTGCAACGCCCCCAAAGCAATAGATTCAGACCTCGCGCCAACACAGCATCACTCCCCCCCCAAAGAGAAGAGACAGCCCCAACAAGACTGATGCACGGAGTCACAGACACACGGCCCGAAACACCCCGATCTCCCTTCCGCAGAGCACGCACGGCAGGCAGGGGTGTGGCGGTAAGGGCAGGCCAGACCCCCACGCACCCAAGCTGTGCCTTTTATTTACTCACCGGTGCTCCGCGCCCCAAATCTCAGACCACGCCTGCGGGGAGAGGAAGGAAGCAGCTGAGTGAACCTCCAGGAGAACCACCTGCCACGCGGCGGGTATTCAGCCGGGACTTCGGGTTCATTCCTTGTAAGGCGGTGGGAGAAAGACTCAGCTCCAGGAAGACAGACCGCTGGGCACCCAGGTCTCCTCTCCGCACCCCCCTCGAGGCTGATGAGGATGGGGGTCACCTTGCAGCCCCCGCCTCCTCCCTCACCTGTGGCCACCCCGGAAGTGCTTCTCCACCCCTCACCGGCTCTCCTCGCCCTCCAGCAGCCGCTGGTAGGTGGCGATCTCGAAGTCCAGACCCAGCTTGACAATCATGAGCTCCTGGTATTCGCGCAGCTGCTGCACCATGTCCTGCTTGGCCCGCTGCAGGGTGTCCTCCAGCCAGGCCAGCTTGCCCTTGGCACCGTCTTCCCGCAGAGCCGGCTGGTCCTCGGCTTGCCCTCCTTTGCAGGGCTGGCAGTGAAGGGAAGACCAGAGACAGAAAGACATCCATGTCCCCTTCTCCTTCCCTTTCGAGGGTCCAGATCTCTCTCAGGGGCTGGAGGACCAGGGAGGGCTTGGGGACCTGCCAGTGGTGGTGAGGAGGGAGCATGCCTGTTGCAAAACTTGTGCATGGGTCTGTAGCAGCGGATGCAAACAACCTGCCCACCTGTCTGCTCTCGAGGTGGAGGTTTGGGGCCAGCCAACAGGGATGCCTGAGAGCGAGCCTTTAGCCTCTAGTCTGGTGACACTGTTGTAAGAAGTGGCAGATGAGCCATGGGCACTGCACAGAGAAGGCTGCTGGGCAGGGAGACGGGGGGGGGGGGGGGGGGAGAGAGAGAGAGAGAGAGAGAGAGAGAGAGAGAGAGAGAGAGAATGGGAAAAGGAAGGCAGCCCTGGGGGGAATCTCGTCTTTCTAAGCTTGAGTCATAGATGCAAATGCCTGCAGGGGCCTGGCTGGCCAGAAACAGCAAGGTCAAGGTCAAGGCCAAAGGTTCAACCCATCACAGGTGTCCAATTATACAGTGAAAAACGCTCTCTCCCCCTCTCCTGAAATCAGCAGGAACTCTTCATGTTCCCAGCCTTTCATTCCTCTGCCTTAGAGACCAAGGTGCGGCACCGGTTCTCTTCTGGGAAAACAGTCTGGGTGATGATAAACAGCCCAAGAAACCTCTTGCCTGGTTGACAAAGGATGCAGTTGGGAGTGGTGGGGACTGCGGCACCCCAGAAAGCAAATGCCCCATGTGGAGAGGATAGAGGCCTCTCTCTTCCAGCCTCATATGATTGTGAGGGAATCACAATTTAACTTTGCTAAACCTTCACCCTTTTTTTTCTTCCTAAGAAAATTCCAGAAACTGAGTTTTAGATGGAACTCTCACAAATGTTTAAAAAAAAAATACATACATGTTATCACTGCATACAAACAGGTGTATACATCCAGCCCTATCTACCTCTGTGCTGACTACTTACCTACCTAGAGTCCCAGGTGAGGCCGGGCCTGGCACACCTGTGCGGACACAGCCCTGCCTACTCAGACAAAGTCCACCCAGCGCTTCCATGGAGACGGAGGCTACTTGTGAATAATGGACGCCCCTGCTGTGGGCTGTCTGTCCCCCCACTCTGCCAGGAAAGTTCCCCAGTACCACGAGAAGGGTATAAAGCCCTCCTCTGCCCCAGACAAGCCCAGGTTGGTTCTCGTGAGAGCAGGTGCTTGTGACCGTCCCGTGTGTGGTGCCCTCTGGGTGCACCTGTTTCCCTTTCTGCTTCCCTGCCATCTTAGGCGTGGCCTTCGCCCCAGCACTGACAGCTGGGGCCCATATGTGAGCTAAAGAAGCCTCTCTGCATTACCCAGCGGCAACTATGCTGTTGTAGTGACACAACACAGACTAAGACGTCCCCTCCCGCCATCGCCGCCCCCACGCCCCACGCCTCACCTGACCCCTGGAGCTGTCCATCTCCACAGCCATCCGCTGGGTGGCCTGGTTGAGCCTATCCAGCTCCTCCTTGCTGTACCTCAGGCTCTGCCTGTGCTTCTGGGTGGTCACCTTTACCTCTTCACACTGTGGAGTGGAGGCAGCCGGACAGAGTGGGGTTCCGGGGACCGGATAGTGAGGACAACAGCACCTGCGATCCGCCCCCCACCATGCAGCCCAGCCACCAGCTGTGCCACAGCCCCCTGCTGCTCCAGCCGTGAAATGGGGCTGATAAACGTCACAGTCTCCGAGGCAGGGCTGGGGACCCTTCGTCCTGCCAAGGGCCATTTGGACATTTATGACGTCACTGGCGCACCTATAAAATGGTCCACGTCAAAGTTAGCCTGCTGCGGAGGTTTGCATTTCCAGTTGTCTTAGCAGGGCCAGACCAAGTGATTTCAAGGGCCAGGTGTTCTCCAGCCCTGCCCCAAGGTTTGCTGAGGAAACACTACGTACTCGGCTGGCACACAGGGCCTGGAGGTACCCAGTGTCGCCTGCACCCAGGTGCAATGGGAGATGAGAGGGTGAGCATCTTTTGAGGTAAGCTTTTAGACAGACATCATGCAGGGCTTATCCCAAAACAGGTTGGGAGTTAAACTTGAGCAAATGAATTATTCTAATTCACCTTATATGCCCATCAAAACTCATGTGAAAATCATTTAATAAAATTCATTGCTAATTCTCAATTTTAAAGAAACTAAACATCTAGGCCTCCTTAACTCAGTCAATGCCATGAAACAAGCCAGTGCTGGGGCCAGTGCTGTGGCAGAGCGGGTGAAGCCGCCGCCTGCAGTGCCAACACCCCATATGCATGCCAGTTCAAGTCCCAGCTGCTCCACTTCCGACCCAGCTCTCTGCTAACACACCTGGAAAAGTAGTGGAAGATGACCCAAGTCCTTGGGCCCCTGCACCTGCACAGGAGACCCAGAAAAAGCTCCTGGCTCTTGGCTTTGGATCAGCCCAGTTCTGGCTGTTGTAGCCATTTGGGAATGAACCAATGGATGGAGACTTTCTCTCCCTCTCTCTCTCTCTCTCTCTGCCTCTGACTCTCTAACTCTCCCTTTCAAATAAATAAATACATCTTTCAAAAGAAGCAGCAGCTGCCAGTGCCAGGCATCCTGGTTCCAGCTTCTCGCCCACTTCTAAGGCCATAGTGGGAGGGGCTGTCTCCAAGGGATGAAATCAGTGGGACTCTTCCCTTCCTGCCCCTTGCATGGGGACAGTCACATACGCACAACACCTGGGGCTCTTCCCAAGCCTTTCCTGCTACCCGCTGGGAAGGGGCTGGATGCCCGTAGTGGCCCCTTGAGCTAGCTAGCCTCTGCTCCTTACCTCTCGCAAGCACAGGCAAGAATGTAGGGACCCAGGGGGCGTGCCCTGGCTGCTGAGCCAGCTGGATGGCAATGTTTTAAGCCCATGCGTTTTGCTCTACAGCCTGAGTGTCCTTGGCCCAGATGGTGGGAACTGTTCACAGCAGCCTGGTGCCGACAGGGTGGTGGCGAGTGGTGGGCACACCCAGCTGCCTCCCCTTGCATGCCCCTCCCTACTCCCATGCCACAGGCCGTGGACACAGCAGGCGAACTTGTGTCTCACTGGCTCCAGCAGAATGGAGCAGAATCCAATGCCCCCAAACCCGTGTGACCAGTGAGCCCCATGGCTAAGCCTCACCATGGTGAAAGCAGGTGGCGCCTCCTACAAGCCCAGCTCCACGCCCAGTGCTCCTGGAATGCCAGCCTCTCTCTGGGGGCTTTGTGAGGTCATATTCTTACAGTCACAGGGTTCTCACCAGAGGCCTCAGGGAGCCCAGATGGGAAACGGAAGCCCCCGATGGGCCTGGACTGGGTGTTGGAGGAAAGTAGAGGAGGGAAAGAGCACTAGGGGCCGGGTGTGTGTGTGTGTGTGTGTGGCGCTAAGAGGGTTAGGCTTATGGGGTGGGCAGTGGGAGCCATAGAAGGTGCTGGGGTGGGACAATGATCCCCTTCTGGAGTAGCGAGCTGGTGGCTAGGGAGCCCCACGTGCTGCCTTTGTGTTATGTTTCTCATGCGCGTGAAAAGGGTATTATCACGTGCAGTTCATGATGGAAGCAGCAGCAATCAGAACCCTCTGTGTGCCCACCACTGCCTCCAAACCCCACCCCACCCCCTCCCTGGGGCCTTCTCCGACCCCAGTGCCTCTATCCTGCGCCCTGTTCCATCCCCTGGGAAGCCACCGTCCTAGAGTTTTATGCTAACGATCACCCAGTCTGTCTTTTGGATGTATCACATTGAACAGCCCTAAGCTGTTGTTCAGTTTTGCCCACCTGCAAGGTTTATGTCAACAGAACTGCACAGCCCGCATGTTTGCACGACTCGCTTTTCTCCCTCTGCGCTCTGCTTCTAGGATGCCTGGTATTCCAGGCTGTGAACCTGTGATTGCCGTGGGTTTTGCTGCAACGAGCAGTGCTGCTATGAACAGCTAGGCCCAAGCTGCTCATGTACTTCTGCGGGAAGTTCCTCAGGGTCCTGACGGCAGCCTTTCCTTTGAATTACAACTCAGGGGCAGGTGCTGTGGCGTAGCAGGGAAAGCCGCCGCCTGCAGTGCCAGCATCCCATATGGGCGCTGGTTCGAGTCCAGGTTGCTCCACTTCCAATCCAGCCCTCTGCTATGGCCTGGGAAAGTAGAAGAAAATTGCCCAAATACGTGGGCCCCTGTGCCCACGTGGGTAACCTGGAAGAAGCTCCTGGCTCCTGGCTTCAGATTGGCCCAGCTCTGGCTGTTGTGGCCATCTGGGGAGTGAGCCATCAGATGAAAAACTCTCTCTCTCTCTCTCTCTCTTGCTCTGCCTTTTAAATAAATAAATAAAATTTTTGAAGAAATGGGCCAGTGCTGTGGTATAGCAGGTTAAGCCACCATGTGCAATGCCAGCATCCCATGTTGGAGCTACCTATTCAAGTCCCAGCTGCTCTGCTTCCAATCCAGCTCTCTGCTAATGCACCTTGGGAGGCAGGGGAAGATGGTCCAAGTGCTTGGGCCCCTGTCTCTCATGTGGGAGACCCAGATGGAGTACTTGGCTCCTGGCTTCAGCCCTGGCCCTTATGAGCATTTCAGAGTGAACCAGTAGATGGAAGATTTCTCTCTCCCTCTGTGTGTGTGTGTCTCTGTGTATATGTATATATGTATATGACTCTGCGTTTCAATTGAATAAATAAATCTAATTTTTAAATGTATTTTTTCAAATGTATTTCTTTTTTTTTCTTTTTTTTTTTTAATTTTTTTTAATTTTTTTTTTTTTTGACAGGCAGAGTGGACAGTGAGAGAGAGACAGAGAGAAAGGTCTTCCTTTTGCCGTTGGTTCACCCTCCAATGGCCGCCGCGGTAGCGCGCTGCGGCCGGCGCACCGCGCTGTTCCGATGGCAGGAGCCAGGTGCTTCTCCTGGTCTCCCATGGGGTGCAGGGCCCAAGGACCTGGGCCATCCTCCACTGCACTCCCTGGCCACAGCAGAGAGCTGGCCTGGAAGAGGGGCAACCGGGACAGGATCGGTGCCCCGGCCGGGACTAGAACCCGGTGTGCCGGCGCCGCAAGGCGGAGGATTAGCCTGTTGAGCCACGGCGCCGGCCCAAATGTATTTCTTTTTCTTTTGCCCATTTTTCCCCATTAGGTGTTAGGTTCACCTACAAGTTATAAGTTCACCTAGCAGTTATGAGTTCTTTATATTTGGGATATTACTGCTTTGTCACCTTTCTGTACCATAGATATCATTTGCAAGTTCACGGCTTGTCTTTCCATTTTTCTTTTGAAGATTTATTTATTTATTTGGAAGTCAGAGTTACAAAAAGAGAGGAGAAGGAGAGAGAGAGAGAGAGAGAGAGAGAGAGAGAGAGAGAGGTCTTCCATTTGCTGGTTCACTCCCCAGTTGGCTGCTACAGCTGGAGCTGAGCCGATCTGAAGCCAGGAGCCAGGAGCTTCTTCCGGGTCTCCCACATGGGTGCAGGGGCTCAAGGACTTGGGCCATCTTCTGCTGCTTTCCCAGGCCATAACAGAGAGCTGGATCAGAAGTGGAGCAGCCAGAAATCGAACTGGCGCCAATATGGGATGCTGGCACTGCAGGCAGCAGCTTTACATGCTATGCCACAGTGCCAGCCCCTGTCTTTCCATTTTATGTGTGGCTTATTTTGAGCAAGATCTCCCTAACTTTATGCTAAACATTTTCTCTGCTGTTTTAAAGTCCTTCCCTAACCAAAGTCAGAAAGATACTCTCCAATTTATTTATTTTTTTATTTAGTAAATATAAATTTCCAAAGTACAGTTTATGGATTACAATGGCTTCCCCCCCCCCCATAATTCCCCTCCCACTCACACCTCTCCCATCTCCCGCTCCCTCTCCCATTCCATTCACATCAAGATTCATTTTCAATTCTCTTTATATACAGAAGATTGATTTAGTATATATTAAGTAAAGATTGCATCAGTTTGCACCCACACAGAAACACAAAGTGTAAAATACTGTTTCAGTACTAGTTACAGCATTACTTCACATTGGACAACACATTAAGGACAGATCCCACATGAGAAGTAAGTACACAGTGACTCCTATTGTTGGCTTAACAATTTGACACTCTTGTTTATGGCGTCAGTAATCTCCCTAGGCTCTAGTCATGAGTTGCCAAGGCTATGGAAGCCTTTTGAGTTCACCGACTTGGATCTCTCCAATTTTTCCTTCCGAAGATTTCAAAGTTTTCCTTTGACATTTCCGATCTTAGTTTGCTTGGAGTCGATTTTGTAGATAATGGAAGGCAGAGCTCCAGTGGCATTTTTTTTTCCATATGGAAAACCAATGTCTGGTCCTTCTTTTCCCTCTGATCAGCCATCAGCCTCTCTTGTACTCGCATAGGGCTGGTGTAATATCAAAGCGATGCTATAAATATGAATATAATTTAGGGGCTATCTGCTTTGGTCCATAGATCAATTTGTTTATTATGTGAATGCCTCATTGTCTTACTTATTATAACTTTATAATGATTGTAGTGTCTGAACAGGAGAGCACCCATTCATACTTCCTCATCAGTGCCTTGGCTATTCCCGACTTTCATTCCTCCCCATGAATGCTAGAACCAACTCAGCACAATGTGCATCAATCTTTATAATTTTACTCTAGTTGAATCAACTCTGGGGACCAGTTTCAGGATAACTGATCCCTTCATGATGACAAAGCTCCCTATCTATGAACATAGTATATCACCTCACTTGGCTAGATCTTCTGTATTATCATTCATTGGCTATATAATGTTAACATTTTTCTAAATATAGGTTTTTCACTTACTCGTTGGGTTTATTTCTAAGTATCTTAAGACTTTAATCACTGTTTTATTGAGTTGTTTAGTTGTAATTTCCTTTCAATAAAATGCATACGTGCTAGGAGTACAGTTCAACACCTGGGGCTTGATGTACATACCATTTGAACAACCATTGAGAAAAGATGTTGGCCATATCCATCATCTCAGAATGTTCCTTTGTGTCCCATTGTCATCAATTTCCCTGCTACTACCCAGGCAACCATTGGTCTAACTTCCATCACTGTAGATTAGCATTGCTAATTGTTTTTTACTGTTTAATTTATTTGAAAGGCAGAGTTACAGAGAAAGAGGGATAGGAAGAGAGAAAGAGGAGAGAGAGAGAGAGAAATGTTCAACCCACGGGTTCACTCCCCCAGTGACCACAATGGCTGGACTGGACTAGACTGAAACTAGGACCCTGAAACTCCATCCAGGTCTCCCACACGGGTGCAGGGTTCCAAGGACTTGGACCATCTTCTGCTATTTTCCCAGGTGAATTAGCAGGGATCTGGATTTGAAGTGGAACAGCCAGGACTCGAACCAATGCTCACAGGGGATATGGCATCACAGGTGGCTGTGTCCCCCTGTACCACACCAGCCCCTAGCATTGCTACTTATAAAGGAAAGCACGGCTTATCTTTCTTGTCTGACTCCTTCCGCATTGTGTAGTCTTTCTGAGATTGGCCCGTGTCAGTTCACGAGTTGGAGTTCCATCTTTCGTCCTGCTGAGTGATATCCATCATATGCCTGTGCCTTGCTTTGTTTATCCTTTGATCTGTTCATAAACGGGTGGGCCTTGCTGTATAGGAAGTCCTGTATAGGACTGGTTTTAAGTCAGTCCTCTGGCTCTCTGGCTCTACTTGTCCCACCTTGTCCTGTTGGAGATCCTTTATTCTTCTCTGGTGTTCCTTTCCTGTCTTCTTTTGGGTTAAACTATTTTTTAATTTTTAGCTTTATTTAATCTATTGAATGTCGCAATATCATTTTGTTTTGCTTTCAGCGTTGTCTCTGGACCTGACCATATCCACCTCACCCTTACTCGATCAGTCTAGAGCTGCTATTGTCCTCCTGCCCCTTCGCAGCTGACATTTCATACTGCACACCAGTGCGGTTCATTTGCCCACCGCCAGCTCATTTGTGTAGCTGTGGCCAGCTCTTCGACTCCTACAGCCCTTGTTCAAGATGTCACTCCTTTTGCTTTCAACAGTCCATTGTCTGATGAGAAAATGACCAAACAAATAGTCCTTTATTTTTACTCACTGACCTGCTACTTCCAGGAGCTCCCACCTATCCATGGGCTGCAGGCTCCAGGGTGTCACCCCAATCCAGCTGGTGCCACCCCAATCCAGGTGGTGCCACCTCCCTCCAGTGTCACTTCCCCCCATCCTGAAGAAGCTCCATCATCAACTCCTCGTGGTGCACGTCTGGTGACAACACATCCACATAGCTTTTGTGTTTCCAAAATGTCTTTATTTCACCCTTGTTTTGAAGGATATTTTTGCTGCTTTTTAATTCTTACTATCGCCTGATCTATATCATTTCTGGGAATGGCTTGGTGATTTTTCTTGCTTTCTTTGTTTTCTTTTATGTTATACAGTCTTCCCCGCCCCCCCCCCCCATCCCTGGTTTCTTTGAAGCTTTTTCTAAATCTCAGAGACTCAAGATTTTCAGTGAGGTGTGCCCGTATGTGGTATGCTTTTCATTTAACGTGCTTAGGGTTCCCTGAGATCTTGGGGTTGAGGTTTTTGTCAACTATGGGACATGATTTCTTCAAGTACTTCCTGCCTCGTTCTCACCCTCTTCTCCTTCTGGAATGCCTCTGACATGTATGCTAGACTATTTGATATTGTCCCACAGGCCCCTGGGGCTCTGTTTTTTTTCTCCAAATTATTTTCTCTATGTTGGAATATTTCTGTCCATCTGTCCTCAGGCTGACTGCCCCTGTGGGCAGGACAAGAACATGGCAGAAGTTGCTGTATGAACATCAGGAGTTAAGTACATCGCCACACCCAGCCGGCTCCAGCCAGTAACCAGAGATGGAAACAGCAGGTGTCTCTCCCACTGGCTGATTGCATGCCCTGCTATTTCCACCAACTTCCTGTAAGGCATTTGCATGAAAACTTCAAGTGACCCAAAACCTGTTTCCTCGCTCTCTCTCTCTCTCTCTCTCTCTCTTTGCCCAGCTCTTCATCCCTGCCCTGGATGACCCGGGAGCAGACAACTGCCCTCTCCACTCGTGGGGGCTGGCCACCCAGGATCTGTCCGTAAGAAGTCTGAACTGATTTCCTAGCATGGATATGTATTAAATTTGCACTTCCCTGGGAGCTGATGTTGTGGCACAGTGGGTTAAGCTGCCACCTGCAACCATGCCGGCATCCCATATCTGAGTCCCTGCTGCTCCACTTCAGCTTCAGCTCCCTGCTAAACACACCTGGGAAAGCAGCAGAAGATGGTTTGAGTGCTTGGGTCCCTGCACCCACATGGGAGACCCAGAAGAGGCTCCTGGCTCCTGGCTTCAGATCAGCCCAGCTCTGGCTGTTGCGGCCATTTGGGGAGTGAACCATTGGATGGAAGACCTCTTTCTCTGTCTTGCCCTCTCAGTAACTCTGCCTTTCAAATAAATCTTTTAAAAATTAATTAAAACATCTTGGGACCTGTGTTAGTGTAATTCAGTAGGAGAATCTTTACAAGTTCAGGGATTTGCATGGAGCCTTTGAACTTGAGAGGAGGATGGAAAAAGGTGAACTTGGCGAGCCTGTGAAACAGAGGGCATCCTGGAGGTCGGGCGGGAGGAGGGCTGAGTTTCGTTTCTCTGCAGACACGCAGATCGCTGTTAGCAAGCCAAGGTGAGGCCAGTCTTCTGCAGAGTGAACCCCCTGCTCTGCCACCCTCCCTGATGGGGCGGGGGGTGGGGCCATTAATAATACACAGAATCTTAGAGACCATCTCACTCCAGAAACTCCATCTGGGTCTCCCACATAGGTGCAGGGGCCCAAGCACTCGAACCATTTTCTGCTGCTTTCTCGTGCTTTAGCAGGGAGCTGGATGGGAAATGGAGCAGCCGGGACTCAAACCAGCACCTATATGGGATGTTGGCACTGCATGCTGTGGTTTTACCCGCTCTGCCACAGCTCCAGCCCCGAGGCAGTGTTTGTAAACAGTGCAACATTCACAGAGCTACCTCGGGGGGGCAACTGGAATCCTCAGAGGTGAATTTGCTCACTGTCTAACACTGCTCAGTGCCTACCAGGAGCCAGCCCTGTTCCAGGAACTTGCAAGTGCAGTTCCAGAAGCTGCCAGCTCTCAATGCACACAAACTCAGAGGTCACAAATGAAACAAGTAAAGTCGGTCGTGGGGCAGGTGTTTAGCCTGGTGCTTATGACGAGTACAGGCCATATCAGAGCGCCTGGCTTTTCTACTGGGCTCCGGCTCCTGATTCCAGCTTCCTGCCAATGGGAGCCCTGAGAGGCAGCTGGGTTGACTCCAGCAGCTGGACTCCTGCCCTGCCTTGAGGTCCCTGCCTGTGACTCTAGACCTGACTCCTTAGGGCATTTGGGGAGTGAACCAGTGAGTGGGAGCTCTATCTCCCTTCCTGTATGTGTGTGTGTGTACCTTTCTCTCACTCACTGTCCTTCTCTCAAATAAATAAGCATTAAAAAAAAAAAAAAGCCTCATGGCTGTGTTGAGTGTCCTCCTGAGACCCTGCCCATCCCCTCCAGGCCTGAAATGAGGAACAGGAATATTGACAAGTGTCACGGATGGGTTGCAACTTTATTTTCAGCAAAGAAAAGCAGGAAGGAAGGGACTCGTGAGAGAACAAGCAAAGAAGGGGCAGGGGTAGGGGGAAGGGGCCTGGGAGATGCACACGGAGAGGCTGTCCCCCTCATGAGGGCAGGTGGCCCCGTGTCCTGTCACGCCTCTCAGCAGCTCTCAGTCCAGGGAACTGCCCGCACAGCAAGGACCCAGAGCAGAGAAGACAGCCAGCAGCTGTGCCCCGCCTCCAGGCTGCAGGTGGCCAGGCAGGACAGAAGGGCCACCTGGCACACACCGGGAGGGCGACAGCCTCAAGCCCTGCCGCCCTAACACTTCTTGCAGCAGCTGCCACCCGCGCCCATCCCACGGGAGTCGATGCCGCAGGTGCGGGTGGTGGAGAGGCTCCCACACACAGCTCCACCCCGGGAGCTGCTCACACCTGCATGGAGACAGCCATAAATCAGAACCGTGGGTGGGGGCAGGAGCTGCTCCCATTCAGCCCCACCTCCCACCAGAGCCCCCGCCCTGGGAGCCAGAAGCGCTCCAGAATATGGCCAAGTGTGTTTGGACAAGGAGGAAAGTAGAGCGTCCCATGACTGGGGGGCGGGGCAAATAGGACTGACTGGCTGACGGGTGTGTGCCGAGGGTGGAGTGACCCTCTCAACAGGGGACAGCCCGCTCCATAACCGTGTGGCAATAAAGGACCAGAGCCACTGTCCCCTGGGATCTCTCCACTCCTACATCCAAAAAGTTCTCCCTGCTGTCTAACTTCAGTGCCTCTCTTCGGGGGCCCAAATAACTCACAGACATTCACAGCACGGACGCCTTCACACAGCCTGGTGCAGGAAAGAAAAGGCAGCGTTAGCACTGGGCGTTAACTCCCGACAAGGCTCCCAGAAACCGCAGGCTCACCAGCTCTGAACCCAGCCCCCCAAGGAGTCGTCCAAGCAGACAAGATCTGGGGTCCAGCACCCCTCCAACCTGTCCACAGAGGGCACATGGGGCAGGTGCCCCCAGACCCAGGGAGGCCAGCGGGATCAACCCACATCCCTTCAGCTGCCCCCCAAGAGTTCAGGGCAAGACTGTAACTTGGAGCTAAGTCTGCAGTTTCCCATCCTTCTAGAAATACACTTTTCTCTGTCCGTTCAGTACAAGGCCTCTTTTTATCCTGACCCCAAGCTCCGTTCAGCTCCCAAGAGCTGAACATCCACCAGATGTTCTGTCTTCTATCTCAGAGACCTGATGTCATTTACCAGCTGTTCCCCAGCTATGACCCAAATCATGCCAGAAAACTGAAGTCCCTGCACCTCAATTAAGATTGCTCTCATTGAGCCACCCCCAGGAGCACAGAGAGCATTCCAAGATGAGAGAAGGAGGAGAGAACCTGGAGCAGGTGCATGCAAATGAGACTCCACCCAGCTGCTCTGTGGACCCACCTGTGCTCCTCGCCCTCCAGCAGGCGGCGGTAGGTGGCGATCTCGATGTCCAGGCCCAGCTTGGAGTTCATCACCTCCTGGTACTCCTTGAGCAGGCACGCCATGTCCTGCTTGGCCTTCTGCAGGGCGGCCTCCAGCCCCGCCAGCTTGCTCCTGGCATCATTCAGTGCCCCTTCGCCCTGCTGCTCAGACTGCGTCACAGCCGCCTCCAGCTTGGTGTTCTGGGGACCCGCAAGAGAACAGGGTGGGTTCTGCTCCCTGGCCCTCTCTGCCCCTGGCCTGGGCTGCTCCAGGCTCTCTCACCCAGCCCGGAAACCCCACAGACAAAGCGTGTGGCCATCATCACCTGGTCTCTCTGAGCAACCACTACTAGGGACTCCAGACCAGAAGATGGGCTGGAGGGTGAACGCTGGGGGTTTTCACAGGGCTAGGGCCCTGGCGCTCCGGCCCCAGCACAGCTGACCGTACCTGGCACTTGGCGTTCTCCACCTCGGCCGTCAGCCTCTGGATCAAGCGGTTCAGCTCGTTGATCTCCTCCTTGGTGCGGCGCAGGGTCTCCCCGTGCCGGATCACCGTGGCCTTCATCTCCTCGCACTGGGTTGGGGGGGGAAGCACAGGTGCCCCTGAGGCTCAGCACCCACGAGCCCTGCCCTCAGGTCACCACCACCAGGATGGCGTGGGATGAACAGTGCTCAGCCTGTGCACCCACATGGGGCGGCCTGTTCTCACCATCCTCAGGGGTCCACACCCCAGCCTTCTCTGGGGGACGCCCCATGTTCCTCCCACTTGGTGCCCCGGGCCGCTCACCTTGCTGCGGTACCAGGACTCGGCCTCAGCCCGGCTGCGGGTGGCGATGTCGTCGTACTGAGCCTTGATCTCAGACAGAATCGAGTCCATGCTCAGTTCCCGGCTGTTGTCCATCTTGACCACAACCGAGGTGTCAGAGATGTGGGCGTGCAGCACGCGGATCTCCTGCAGGGCCAACAACCATTCCCATCACCTGTGCCGGCCAAGCCAGAGCCACCTGGAGCAGAGTCCCCATCCTTCCCCTGCCCCCTCCCACAGGAAGCCACCAAAACCCTCTAGCCACCAACCCATTCCATCTCCTCAGCACACAGACTGGTGTCGCACAGAGACGAGAGGAGGTGACCCGAGTCCTCCATGCCCAGTTCTCACCTCCTCATACAAGGCCCTCAGGAAACTCATCTCCTCCACCAGACTGTGGGCATTGGCCTCCAGGTCTGCCTTGCACGCATAGGCACCGTTGACCCCCTGCAGAAAAACGTCAGTCCTGAGCTGCTGCAGACGTGGGGACCCCAGTACCCCACCCAGGGACCCCAGTGCCCCAGTCCCAGGCCCACCGGCAAAGGCCCCAACCCCATTCCCAGCCCTGCAAGCTGCAGGCACGGATTCAGAAGTCGGGAGTGCACACTCCCCTCCAACCCCCAGCATAATGGAGTGAGGGAGGTTGGGCCATTCGCCCACCACACTGCGCCCTCTCTAAAGAATGATCCAGAGAATTCCTGCCCTGCGGAACCACCGGGGGGGGGGGGGGGGGCAGGGAGGAAATGCCCTCAGTGGGGAAGCACAGGAGCTTATTAACCAAGGGCAGGAGAACTGGCTGCCCCCTGAGACAATGCCGGAGTCTCCCGCTGGGGGCGCACGCACAGGCTCACCCACCTGCTTGATTCTGACAAGCTCGTTCTCCGCTGTGGCCCTCAGAGCCACCTCCTCTTCATACCTATAGCAGGGAAGAGGATTGGGGACAAGGAGATCATTCCCAATTTTACTGGTAATGAGACGGGGCGGGGGCGGGGAGCTACTGCTGCTGGGCCAGTCACGTCCCTCCCCCACCCACATCCCCAAGAGGATGCTCCTCTCACTGTTCCTAAAGATCTTGATTTTGTTAGTATTTGATATAAAATACGACTTGCTGAGCTTAGATCTAGAAAAGTGAGTGGAAGCCAGAAAATGAACCAGTGAGTGAGAACCATGGAGCCAGGGGATGTCCCGATCTGGGGTCCCCAGCACCTCACACGATGATGGAAAATGGAAAAAGCTCGAGAGAGGTTTAGGGAGAGGGAGGGCAGAGGGGAACACCGGTCCTCGTCCTGAGAAGTCCGGAAGGAAATGGGAAAGGCCCTTCCTTGGCTCTGTCTTCCTGTCACAGCCCACACAGCGGACACAGGCACAGGGCACTCACTTCTTCTTGTAGCCCTCCAGCGCCTCCTGCACACGGCTGAGCTCGGAGGCCAGCCGCCCGCTGTCGGCCTCCACGCACTCGGCCTCCCGCCGCAGCGTCTCGATGTAGCCGCTGAACAGTGGCTCCAGGTTGCTCTTGCAACACTTGCGATTCTGGATGAACTGCAGCTTGGTCTCCAGCAGCTTGTTCTGCTGCTCCAGGAAGCGCACCTGCCGCCCAGAGGCACAGCCATAGGGTCCCCCATCCACCTACCATCCTGCAAGCTCTACCACCCACCCACCCAGCCTCCACACTCGCCCCTCGCTTCCCCATGTCTAGCGCTCACTCCTTCTCTTTCAGTGACCCGGATGCCAGCATTCATCCTAGCATCCTGTATTCAAGTGCAGGAGCCCTTTCTTATGCCCACAAGGATTCAACCTTGTCTCTAGCTGCCGCTCCTGTGGACGCATGCCTGTCTGTTGTGAGATTGCTCAGGCCCCAGTGTTCGTGTGCATGTGCGTGTGCGTGTGTGTGTGTGTGTTGTGTTCAGAGCCCCGACAGCAAGGTCATCCCACAGAACTGCTCCTGCTTCTTGTGTGCCTGTTATGCATATGTTGCCTCCTCCATCTGACAGGCAGTTCCAAGCCTTGTCCTCATCTCTCTGCAGGCATATAAAAGCAGTGCTATTAGATCAGTAGCCCCTGCCCTATCCCCCATCTCCCTGGGTCTGTCTGAGCCATGGAGGGGTGTGCACCTCCTCCATCAGATGCACTGGTGGCGTGGAAACGCCAGCAAGCTTTCTATACCTAGCCCAGGACCTGGGGTGAGGCAGGGCGCGGCCCAGGACACCGACCTTGTCGATGAAGGCGGCGAACTTGCTGTTGAGGCCTCTGATCTGCTCCTTCTCCTTGTGCTTCACGCACTGTGCGTTGGGGTCGATCTCCAGGTTGAGGGGCGTCAGGAGGCTCTCATTGACCGACACGGTGGTGATACAGGGGGCGCTGGGCCTGCATACGCCGCCCGAGCGGTAGCCGAAGCTGCGGCCGCAGGAGCCAGCGCGGAAGCCTCCACCGCAGAGGCTGCGGCTGCCGAAGCCTTGGCTGAGGCCGCGGTAGCAAGCGACGCCGCGGTAGGGGGCGGCGGTGATGCAGCAGCGGCTGGGCCGGGGCCCGCAGGCCGAGGCGCAGCTGAAGGTGCGGCCAAAGCTGTGCCTCTGGGCGGACACACAGCAGCTGGTGGTGCGGGCTCCACTGCGGGAGCTCAGACAAGACGATCGGCAAGTCATGGCGACTCTAGGCTGGTGGAGATGAAGCCGGAGGAAGCAGAGGATCTTGGTCTCTCCCTCGTTGCCTGCCCTTTTATAAGGCCAGACACCCTGGGTTGTTGGCCGCTCTGTGGAGTGGCCGTTTGGTCACCTTTATGGGCTTGGGGAATGTCACTGTCATTTCTCCTGTCTCCTGTGGCCACATCATCGCAATGGAGCTTTGGAAAATCTTACACTTGGGCAGTTCCAGGCTTCTGGCAGCGTTTGTCCCATTGCTGAAGCCCCTGGGGGCCTGGAACTCCGCACTTTGCTAGATGAGGAAGGAGGGGGAGGGACGCTGGGCTCGGCCACTTCCTCTGGCATTGTCAGCTGGACTCATAACTGCCTGACTCTCTGTTTTGGACACAAGCTGAGCTGTGGAGGTGAGGCTTCCAGGGAATGAGCCTCCAGGGGTGCCCCAGGCACAGTCCTCACATGGCCTGCAGATGCTGGATTCCTGGCGTGGCAGAGGGAGGTGTGGGAAAGCCAGCCACACGGCCGGGAAAGGGTCTTGCTCTTCTCTTCCTGCCACAGGACCCGTGCTGCTGGTGAATTTCTGTCCACATCTGCTCTGAGGATCCCAAAGGCCCCGCCTGCCCCCCTCCAACCCTTCCTGGGTGCCTGCAACTGGGTGTCACCCCCAATCCAGCCACACACACACACACACACACAGGGCCATGCTCTGGGCACTCTGTGGGAGTGAGCTCTGGGCTCAGCCCACCAGAGCCAGGACCGAGGGGGTAGGTTTGGGGGTCCCCAGCCAGCATCCGTGTTTGGGAAGCCCCGGGCCCCAGACCTAGAAGGGCAGGCCAGGGGGAAGGGGGCTCTGGATGGCTCCCAGGGCAGGCAGCTGGGGTGAGCAATGGGCAAGGGAAAAGTAATAACAATAATCATGGCAGCTACAGCTTACTGGTCTTGGGCTATGCAGCAGGTATTGTGTTAAAGTTTTACATGTGCACCTCGCTCCATCCTCACCGTGTCCGTGGGCAAGGTGGAAAGATATTTCTTTTTTTTTTCCTAAGGTGGAGTGACTGATTTATAGATACAGAGTCTCTTTTTTTTTAATTTTCATTTTATACGAAAGGCCTAGAAACACAAAGAGAACGAGACAGACACAGAGGCACAGAGATCTTCCACCCACTAGTTCATTCCCCAAATGGCCACAACAGCCAGTTCTGGGTCTGGCCATAGCCAGGAGCCAGGAACTCCATTTGTATCTCCCACATGCAGGGCAGGGCCCCAAGCACTTGGGCCACCTTCTGCTGCTTCCCCCCTGGGTGCATTAGCAGGGAGCTGGATTGGAAGCAGAGCAGCCGGGACTCGAACCAGTGCTCCAATATGGGATAAAAGCACCCCAAGCAGTGGCTTTGCCTGTTGCCCCACAAGGCCAGCCCAGGAAGCATCCTAAGCCCAACCCATCCATCCTCCAAGTCCACCCTCTGGCCTCAGCCTGCCTCCTTCCCTCTGCCCCTAGCCAATCCCTAGTTCTCAGCCAAAGTGAGCTCCCTACTCATCTCCCATGCTCCCGCCTCCCTCGCTTTGCATCTTTGCTCCCGCCTTCCTGCTCTCCCTGAATCCTCCCCCTCCCTCTCTCATCTGGGCACTTCCAATTCCTCACATGCTTCAGGTACAACCAAGGCGTCACGTCTCCAGGGACCCTTCCCCAGCCTCCCAGCACTAGAGACTCGCTGTCCCATTTAGCTGGACCCCCCCTGGGTTAAGTTGCCCTGCATGGAGCCTGCCCCCACCTGGGCCACACAGTCCTTCCCTGCATACACTGAGCCTGGCTCCTGATGGGTGCTCCCTGCCTTGAACTGACTTCTGGAACCAGTGACCCCAGTCGCGGGGGCAGGGAACCTGCTTTCCCCAATAGACTGGCGTGCCAGAGAGAAGAGGCAAAGCGAAGTGACTTCTCCAAGTTCTGGTCAACTTAATTGCAGCTCTCCTGTCTCCCTGGATTTAAAATACACTGGGCTGTGTGGACAAGCGCTGAGTGGTGACCCTCAGGGACTGGGATATGGACTAACACAGGAGGTCCCCTCCACCCACTCACCCAGACCCAGAACTTGCTCCGAGCCGGAATCACACATGCACTTCCTGAAGTCCAAATTCAACCCTACCTGCCCGGGGGTGAGTCCATTTCCTCCTGGAGGGCCACACAACAAGGGGGGACTCCCCCAGTTCTACCAGGCCGACCAATCAGAGTAGAAACACATCTTGCTGAAACCAAGCCCCAGTCTCACTGTCACCCGGCTGGCGCCCCTGCTGAAACCTCCCCACCCCGGGGAGGGGGGTGGAAGTAGAAGACCCCGGAGTGGGGCTCCATATTCTCAGAGGATGGACCAAAAGCTGAGCTGAAGTTGCTGCAAAACGGACCAAGTCTGAGCCAAGGGAACGCAAGCCCATGGGAGTGTGGGACCATGGAGCACCCCCCTCCCCCAGGATCAAGAAGTCAAGCAGCCGAAAGGCGGAGCAGCCGCGGTGAACTCCGGCGCACCGAGACTTAATTACTGCGTGCAGCATAATAACTCATATTTAAAAGCAAAGGAAGCTGAGGTGACTGGCATGCTTCTCTTTAATTCTGGTTGCTGAGTGCACACTCTGCGGTGCTCTGCCATAATTCACTGGGCACATCATTCACTTCTTTGTGACGACTTACGGCCACCTAGAGAGCGTGGCCATGACCAAGCACCAGTTGAGGGGAGGCCTTTGGAGCAGGCCGGCTTCTGTGAGAGTCCAGAGCCCAGGGGGAGTCTGGGTTCTGGCCTCCAGGACCCCAAGAGAAGCCGGTGTCGAGGAGGGTTGGGATGGGGTGGGGGAGTCTGTTTTCTGATCTGACTCCACCCCTTCGCTAGAACTTTCCACAGATGTCCTGGGAGCTCCCCTTTCTGATGAGGCAAATGGGTCACAGTAACACCCAGCACAACGCCGGGCACACCCTCAGCTCCCCATTAACACAATGCCCTGCCCTTCCCCCACGCAGAGGGGGAGGGGTTCATGCAGCCCTCTCCTCAGAGAGGGGAGACCCCCACTAGGAGGAAAGAGAGGAACTCAGCTCTCAGAAAAAGAAAAGAGGGGCCCGTGCTGTGGCATAGTGGGTAAAGCCACCACCTGCAGTGCCGGCATCCCATATGGGTGCCAGTTTGAGTCCCCGCTGCTCCACTTCTGATCCAGCTCTCTGCTATGGCCTGGGAAAGCAGCAGAAGATGGCCCAAGTCCTTGGGCCCCTGCACCCACGTAGGAGACTCGGAGGAAGCTCCTGGCTCCTGGCTTCAGATCCCGCTGTTGCGGCCAATAGGGGAGTGAACCAGCAGATGGAAGACCTCTCTCTGTCTCTGTCTCTCTCTCTCTCTCTGCCTTTCTGTCTCTCTCTCTCTCTGTGTATAACTCTGACTTTTTTTTTTTTTTTTTTTTTTTTTGGACAGGCAGAGTGGATAGTGAGAGAGAGAGAGACAGAAAGGTCTTCCTTTGCCGTTGGTTCACCCTCCAATGGCCGCTGCGGCCAGCGCATCTCGCTGATCCGAAGGCAGGAGCCAGGTGCTTCTCCTGGTCTCCCATGCGGGTACAGGGCCCAAGGACTTGGGCCATCCTCCACTGCCTTCCTGGGCCACAGCAGAGAGCTGGCCTGGAAAAGGGGCAACTGGGATAGAATCCGGCACCCCAACTGGGACTAGAACCTGGTGTGGCCGGCGCCGCAAGGCAGAGGATTAGCCTGTTAAGCCACAGCGCCGGCCAACTCTGACTTTCAAATAAATAAATATTTTAAAAAGAGAGAGAAAGTTTTTTTATCCAAAGGGACACCCAAGTTAATAACAGTGGGATAAACAGAGCAAATAAATAAACATGTGCTGCCGTCCTTTTAAATGGCAGGCAGAGCCCTCCTGCTGTCCCAGCCACTACCTCATCATACCTCCCAACCGCTCTCCTATGGGTAACTATCATTAGCCCATTTTGCATGCGAGCAAACTGAGGCCCAGTCACGACAGGAACCTTGGGACTGACACCAGAGGCCACGGAGAAAGCACGGCTGAGCAAGGCCTGCATGGCGAGGATGGAGCGGGGCTGGGCCCCAGGTGGGGGTCCGTGGGGCGCAGCAGCAGCCCTGCTGCGGGCTGAGCTGACCCTGCGAGGGGCGAGGGGCAGCAGGGCTCCTGCCATAGCAGGAGCTGACCAGGCGCTTCCCGGCCCCATAAAGTGCAGCAGGGAGGCGCGAACGCCGTTTTATGGAGCCTGCCCGCGGCCGGGCCGCTTTGATTCCCGGCTCCGCGAGGCGCGAGGGCCGAGCCCTCCAAGCTCATAAACGCCACGGCCGCCAGCTCCCTCCCCGGGACCCGCGGGCGGCCATATAAGGCGCCGCGCGGCCGTCCGGGGTCCAGCTTGCCGCTGCTCACGCCGCCACTGAGCCATGTCCTTCTTCTCGTCCCGCCTCGGCGCCCCCTGCGGGGTCCGCGCCTTCAGCTGCGCCTCGGCCTGCGGGCCCCGGCCCGGCCGCTGCTGCATCACTGCCGCCCCCTACCGCGGCGTCGCCTGCTACCGCGGCCTCAGCCAAGGCTTCGGCAGCCGCAGCCTCTGCGGTGGAGGCTTCCGCGCTGGCTCCTGCGGCCGCAGCTTCGGCTACCGCTCGGGCGGCGTGTGCGGGCCCAGCGCCCCCTGTATCACCACCGTGTCGGTCAATGAGAGCCTCCTGACGCCCCTCAACCTGGAGATCGACCCCAACGCGCAGTGCGTGAAGCACGAGGAGAAGGAGCAGATCAAGTGTCTCAACAGCAAGTTCGCCGCCTTCATCGATAAGGTCGGTGTCCTGGGTCGCGCCCTGCCTGAGCCCCCAGGTCCTGAGAGGCGTGAAGGGAATTCCCAGGCTAGCCCAGAAATAGGACTTGGGGAGCGCTGATACTTCATCTGATAAAGTTCAGGTGGCGTGGACCTGCAACATTAAATAACATCCAAGCCATTTGGTGAGAAAATTCATCCCCCTTTGTGTAGGCTGCCATGCTTCCCATTAGGTGGGGAAAATCTCACTGGGTGCCAATCTCTCTCTCTCTCTCGCCTTTTTTTTTTTTTAAGATTTATTTATTATTTATTTGAAAGGCAGAGTTACAGAGAGTGAGAGAAAGGTCTTCCATCCACTGGTTCACTCCCTAAATGGCTGCAGGAGCTGCCCCAATCCAAAGCCAGGAGCCAGGAGCTTCTTCTGGGTCTCCCATGCTGGTGCAAGGACTTGGGCCATCCTCTACTGCTTTCCCAGGCCATAGCAGAGAGCTGGATCAAAAGTGGAGCCACCAGGTCTCAAACCCATGCCCATATGGGATGCCGGCACTGCAGGCAGCAGCTTTACCTGCTATGCACAGCGCCAGCTCTGCCAATCTCTTTAACATACTTCTAATGCTTGCTTCCCTCCCACTTTTTAAAAATTATTTATTTATTAGAGAGGCAGAGATAGAGAAAGAGCTCCGGTCGACTCCTTAAATATCTGCAACAGCCAGGATTGGGTCAGGACTGGGCCAGTCCTAAGCCAGGGGCCAGGAGCTCAGTCTGGGTCTCCCACATGGGTGGCAGGAACCCAATTACTTGAGCCATCACCACTGCCTCTCAGGATCCGCCTTAGCAGAAGGCTGGAGCCAGGAGTCAGAGCCAGGTATTGAACCAGGCTCTGCAATGTGGGTGCAGGTGTCACAGCCAGCACCTCCACCACTCGGCTCAAAGTTGCCCTTCTCCCACTTCTAATAGATGTCCAGCCTCAGGTCAGGTTCAATGCTGCCTAAGACATTTTCTGCTCCAATGTAATGTTCTGTGTTTTCCTTTATGTTCGCCCCAGTAAAGCTGGTTTCACAGCTCCAGCAGCAATACAAAGTTACTCCTTTGAAAGCACGGCTTGTAACAATGACTCGGATCTGTTGGGAGAGAAGTCTTGAGAACAGTGTTGAGGTTGGCCGGCCTGGGAAGGGATGAGACGGAGAATTGCTGCCAGCATCCGCTCCTCAGAGTGCAGGCAGAAGAGAAAAGCAGGCAGGGAAGTGGCCAAGCACCTGCCTAGGTGCCACGGAGGGTGGACACCCCAGAGCACAACTCCAGGCCCAGGCTCTCACCAGCCCTCCAGAGCCCGGGGTCTAACAGGTGCAAGGCTTGCGGCCCCGGCTGCCTCCCTCCCCTCCTGGGGTGGAGCCCGGAAGGACCTTGGCCCAGGAGCAGGTGCCACACCCAGCTCATCCACGGACCCACTGGGACACCGGGCAGTGGCCCTATTGAACCAGAGCCTGGTTCAATACCCGCGTGTGTGTGACAGTGTGTGAACCGACCGTGACTTTGAAAGGGAAGACGGGGGCCAAGGCGACTTTGAGACCCTGTCAACCACTACACCCACAATGACACCAGATGAGACCCAGAGAACACCCCCACACTTTAGTAAGCTCCATCCTGTGTGCCCCCAAGGGTGCGAAAGATCCCAGGGCTAACTGGGAGCTCTCCCCACTCCAGCTAGAATGTGGGAAAAGTGGGAGACGGAGCCCAAGAGGCCGGGTTGGGATGGGAAGACATCTAACTGCCGGCACAGTCCCATTGTTTGAGTGACCCCCTCCCCCACCACCACCAGGGAGGCCGGCACACCTCGCCTCCTGTTGTCCTCAGCTTCCCCGTGTTCTAAAGCTTCCGCAGGGACCAAGGGCATTGTGTCCAGAATAAACTCTTGGATGCCCGGACCACCCCCAGCATCCCCAGGGCCCCTTCAGAAACCAGGCATCCTGCTTGGTGGGAGCCTAACTCCTCTGCCCTCCCAGCCAGGAGGCCCCTCACTGAGCCAAGGGACAGCCACTGCCAATGTCCAGAAACCTGGGTGTTTCCCTCTTCCTCTGTCCCTGACCACCCCTGTCCTGCATGCCTTTCCTCCAGGAAGCCTTCCCTGATTGTCACCACCATCCACCCCTGTACCCCGAAGCCCAACAGTAACCCAGCACAGCCCAGATGCCTCTCGATTTCTCACTCATCCAGTGCAGGTCCACTGGACAGACAGACCCTCAATCAGCCCCAGCCATTTGAACATCTCACTGCTGATGGTCTTAACTCCACTAAGCCCGGCTGTAAGGAGGGCCAGGGCGTGGGCTCCTCCCACTGACTTTTCTCCCCACCCCCTCGCAGGTGCGCTTCCTGGAGCAGCAGAACAAGCTGCTGGAGACCAAGCTGCAGTTCTTCCAGAACCGCAAGTGCTGCGAGAGCAACCTGGAGCCGCTGTTTGAGGGCTACATCGAGACGCTGCGGCGGGAGGCCGAGTGCGTGGAGGCCGACAGCGGGCGGCTGTCGTCGGAGCTCAACCACGTGCAGGAGGTGCTGGAGGGCTACAAGAAGAAGTGAGTGCGGCCGGGAGGAGGGTTTGGAGAGACAAAATGAGCCTAACAGCAGGACAGATTTGGGTTAGACCACAAGAGGAACTTCCCAACGGGAAGAAGACAATAATGAGAAGCCTGAGGGAGTTGGAGGAGAACCCCCCAGTCTGTGAGGGCTGGGGATTCATAGCGTTTCATCATTATGTGGCTATTTCATTATTCATCCGCAGGTGCTCATGGTACTGCATTGGGCCCTGACCAGGGAGGGGTGAGAAAAGGGAGGAGAAGGAGAAAGGGGCTGGGTCCCAGAGCTGGGGTGCAGCTCCTGCCCCCCAGGGAGCTCCAGCCCTGGGCAGAGAGGGGGCCTTTGGAAATGTGCCAGGCGCCCTCCCTGCCCAGGAGCAAGGGTCCCCTGTGATGGGAAGCGCTGTGGGTGGCGCAGGTCTGCCCCAGCGCCCAGAGGTGAGGGGTAGACCCTGAGGCCCCAACAACCTCCTGCAAAACATCCAGTCGCTGGGATGTGTCCGTGCGAGTCTCGTCCTCCTGTTGCTTCTCAACTCTGAGCCTTGTGTCCCCCGTCCGTCTCCAGGTATGAAGAGGAGGTGGCGCTAAGGGCCACGGCTGAGAATGAATTTGTGACCCTGAAGAAGGTGAGTGATGCCAGAGCCCTCCCCCCTCCCGCTAGGAGCCAGGGCACAGGCTCCCGGGGACCTCTGGAGATGACAGCACAGCCTCCAGCCTGCCCCTGCCCCTTCCCCCACCGCCTGCCCTGTCTGGTTCAGGGTGGGCACTCACGAGGCGGGGAAGCCTAGGGGTGAAGGGCCAACCTAGGCAGGGCTGCTGACCCCACCTCGAGATTTCTTTCCATGAAGTTCCAGGGCAGAGAGGGGTGGGCATTGTGAGAACCAACCTGGTTCACACTAGATCTTAAGTTCCGATGATGGTGCAAGACGCGGATTCTAGACCGATGCTCTGCAGAAGGTTCTGGAAACCGTCCTTCTGCCGTGTGAAAGCCACAAGGCCAGTCGCTGGGAGGAGCCCCCCTGGAGGGGCTCCAGGGAGTTGGCTCAGCCCAGTGGGCACCCCCCTGCTCCAGGGGGGCAAACACAAAAGCCCCGCCCGGTGCCCCTGGGGAACTTCCCGGTGTCACTGCCCCCACAGGACGTGGACTGCGCCTACCTCCGCCGCGCAGACCTGGAGGCCAACGTGGAGGCGCTGACCCAAGAGATCGACTTCCTGCGGCACCTGTACGAGGAGGTGAGGGGCCGGCAAGAGGACCTGAGGTGGATGTCCCTGACCCCTGACCCCCACTGAAGGGTGGGAGGGGGCGTGAAGTTGAGAGCCCAAGGCAGATTTCTGTTGGAAGCTAGGCTGCCCGGCTGGACATCCCATGTCCCATGCCGCAGAGCAGCGGGTCCCCCTGCTCGGGGTGCTAACCCTGATCACAGGTCCCATGTCCAAAGCCTACAGTTGGGAGTGAAATCAGACTATGGACCTCAAGCAAGGGGCTGGCCCACTCCCCCGCCTCACAGCCTCAGAACCTAGGCCTGTGGTGCAAGGAGAAGGCCTGGGGAATTCTGCAACTTGGGCGGAGGGCTTCAGCTAGTGGGGTTGTCTGAGGAGGCAGGGGGAAGGCGAGGGAGGCTTCAAAGGATGGGGCTGTGTTCCAAGGGGTCCAGACCACCAACCTCCTCCCGCAGGAGATCCGCGTGCTGCACGCCCACATCTCTGACACCTCGGTCGTGGTCAAGATGGACAACAGCCGGGATCTGAACATGGACTGCGTCGTCGCCGAGATCAAGGCTCAGTATGACGACATCGCCACCCGCAGCCGGGCTGAGGCCGAGTCCTGGTACCGCAGCAAGGTGAGCGGCCCGGGGCACCAAGTGGGAGGAACATGGGGTGTCCCCCAGAGAAGGCTGGGGTGTGGACCCCTGAGGGTGGTGAGAACAGGCCGCCCCATGTGGGTGCACAGGCTGAGCACTGTTCAACCCGCGCCATCCTGGTGGTGGTGACCTGAGGGCAGGGCTCGTGGGTGCTGAGCCTCAGGGGCACCTGTGCTCCACACCCCAACCCAGTGCGAGGAGATGAAGGCCACGGTGATCCGGCACGGGGAGACCCTGCGCCGCACCAAGGAGGAGATCAACGAGCTGAACCGCATGATCCAGAGGCTGACGGCCGAGGTGGAGAACGCCAAGTGCCAGGTACGGTCAGCTGTGCCGGGGACAGAGTGATGGGGCCTGAGCCCTGTGGGAACCCCACCATTCGCCCTCCAGCCCATCTTCTGGTCTGGAGTCCCTGGTGGTGGTTGCTTTGGGAGACCGGTGATGACGGCCAGGGGCCTTGTCTGGGGGCGTTCCCGGCTGGGTGGGAGAGCCTGGACCAGCCCAGGCCAGGGGCAGAGAGGCCCAGGGAGCAGAACCCACCCTGTTCTCTTGCGGGTCCCCAGAACACCAAGCTGGAGGCGGCCGTGACGCAGTCTGAGCAGCAGGGCGAGGCGGCCCTGAGCGACGCCCGCTGCAAGCTGGCGGGGCTGGAGGAGGCCCTGCAGAAGGCCAAGCAGGACATGGCGTGCCTGCTCAAGGAGTACCAGGAGGTGATGAACTCCAAGCTGGGCCTGGACATCGAGATCGCCACCTACCGCCGCCTGCTGGAGGGCGAGGAGCAGAGGTGAGCTCCATACACCTGTGGAAGTGTCTCTAAGTCTCCCCCTTAGGAAGTGCTGCAGGAACAATTTGCATATTATGTACATCTAATTTGCATAAATGTTTCACCAGCTGTGTCCCCTGCAAGTAATTATTTTCTCTTTGCTCTCCCAAGGTTGTGTGAGGGCGTGGGAGCTGTCAACGTTTGTAAGTAACCTCTCTTTAAGATAATGTGGTTATGGTAGCCTAGGTCGCTACTACCCTAGGAAAGGCCTGAGCTAATGCATTCAGGATGCTTCTGGTTAGACTGTAGGCAGGAGTGCCCAGGTGCGCATGCGCTGGAGGGGAGCGGGCTCTGAGCGAGGGAAGGGGACTCCGGCCTGCAGGTAGGGCCCCAGTGACCGCCTATCTTCCTCCCGCAGGTGTCAGCAGCTCCCGGGGCGGGGTCGTGTGCGGGGACCTATGCGTGTCGGGCTCCCGGCCGGTGACCGGCAGCGTGTGCAGCGCCCCCTGCACCGGCAACGTGGCGGTGAGCACCGGCCTGTGCGCGCCCTGCGGCCAGAGTTGCGGCAGCAGCCGCTCCGTGCGCTTCGCGTAGTGCCCCCCACCACCGCGAACCGCAGCCCCTGCTCCCGCGGCGGCGGCGTCTCCGAGTTCAGAAGGGCTCCCGGCGCCCCCGCGGCCCGGCCTGCCGCGTGGTCTTGCACCCGCTCCCCGCTGCAGCGCCGCGTTTCCTCCAAGCGGCCGGCAACGCTCAGACGCCGCATCTCAGTGGCCGGCTTCCTCCAGACCCTGGGCAAACACCCAATCCCCTCCCGTGCTGCCCTGGGGGCTTGGAGACCCGTGGCTTCCAATGGGCATATTGGCCCCAGAGCCCTGGGATGTGGCGTCCCCAGGGGGCCATCCTTCCACCCCACCCCCACCCCGCTTGAACTCCAACTTTCCAATAAAGCTAATGTGCTCTGATGTCTGTTTGTCCTGCTCACTTTGCCTTCCCACCCAGCCCCAGCCTGGTCAGAGACCCACAGGAGAGCTGTTCTCAGCTGGGGACCCTCCCCCCCAACACACACACACACTACATCCTAAAGGGTACAAGGGGCAAACCTCAACCTCCAACTCAGACACACCGGACCAGGAGGGCGCCAGCCAGGGGGAAAAGGGCTGGGCCTTCCCAACACCACCCTGACTCATCACTGCCAGCTGCTGGCAGCCAGTTGTCCCCTTTCTCCACTCCCACCTCTGCCCATGTGGACAGAGGCCCCAGTCTCTCCCTCGGAAACCAGCACCTCCGAGTAGCCGCCCCACACCCCCGCCTGCCACGGTCACCTCTCGCCCAGCACCAGTGATGGCACGTGCTGCCTCCATCGGGGACAGGCGTCCCCATGCACAGGCCCTAACACTCGCCCTCCTCAGCCTGGACCCTGACATAGGAAGGGCGCCCTGGAGCACGGACTTAGCCCACAGGTACCCCAACACCCCTCCACCCAAGGATCCAGAGCCACAGCCCGGTCTTCTGCCTTGCCAGCAACCAAAATATGACACATGAGACACACACATACACAAACACAGACACAGATGTCCCCCCCACACCCGGAGAATCCCAGAAACATGCTACCCAGGGTCCCGAGACCCCAGCCAGGCAGCAGGAAGGGCCCCAGGACAGCAGATATGCAAGCTGGTTAAGCCACAGCAGCCCAGCCTGGGGCCCCTGAACATTCTGGAATGCAGGTGGCTACACAGGACTAGGGGTGGGGGCCGCAAACACCAGCATGGGAGCAGGTGGCCCAGTGCCCATGAGTGCTTTGTCACCTGTGTGTTCCCTGCCTCATGCACAGACCCTGACCTTGACCCTGACCCTGATCCCGTCCCCACACCCCACCCTAACAAAGCATAGACATGCACGTGGGCTCTCCAGGCCTCGGGAAGGAAGCAGCTGCTTTATTGGAAGTTTCCCTTACATCCATGTTCCCGTTCGGATGGTCCTGGGACCCATGGAGGAGGTGGGGGTGGGAGGCGGGCAGAGGAGTCCCCGTGCCAGTGCGCCGAGGGGACGTGGGTCTCCCCACACCTGAGGCTCAGCTGCGGATGCTCCTGAGGGCCACGGGCCCCCCAGCGCTGGAGAAGCTCAGGGCATTGCTACCCATGGTCCCCCTGAAGGTGAGCCCGCTGCCGCCGCCGCCGCCTGCAGAGTTCACCACAGCTAGGAGAGAAGGCAACAGGGCTCTGTCAGCTGGAGGCCCCATCAGGGACCCTGCCCCGCCCCCGCCACCTGCCCCCACCATGAGGAGCCTCTGACATGCTGGGGCGTGGCTCCCAGGGGCTCCCTGCCCCACCCGCCCATGGGCCAGCTGCCATTCGAAACACCCAGCCCAGTGTGGACAGCACAGGGACCACAGCTCCCCCCTGGGACTTACAAATGTTCACAGCTCCGGCTCCATCTTCCACTAACCTGGGGACAGAGGGCAGCCCCGTGAAAGCAAGGGGCAGGAAGCAGAACTTGGCACCCCAAGCAGGGTCCTCCCTGCCCCCACCCCTCCAGCCAGCCCCCAGCCTCGCTGTGCAATGAGCAAAGGGAGGGCTCTCTCCGGCCCTTCCACCTCCTGGCCCCAGGACCTTGGGCCCTGCCTCTGGGTTTCCATTTCCCACCTGCAAGCTGAACCTGACTGCAGGCCCAAGGTCACGCGCTTGTTTGTGAAGGTTAAATGATGCACTTGGGACTTGGCAGCTCCTATGTATTCATGAGGTCTTCCAAAAATTCATGGAAAATGGGTACTACAAAAAACTAGGGATGGACATTCAACATTCTCTGTGCCCAAGCAAGCTAATCTTTGATGACATTTTCCATGACCTTTCCTCAGTTCCCCTCATGTGCCCGTGGTGGGCAGTGGGCTGCCTCCCCTCCCAAGCCGCTACCAGCTGATTCCCGTATCTCCAGCCCCAGATGTTGGAGTTATTACTCGCTGTGTTCTGGAATAATGAGTGAACAGGGGCTAGATGGGGTGGCTTTGAGCAGACTGAAGTTGAAACAGGTTCTGTCTTAGAGGCTGGCACTGCAGTGCAGTGGGTTAAGCCACGGCCTGCGGTGCCAGCATCTCGCCCCGGTTCGAGTCCTGGCTGATCCACTTCCCATGCAGCTCCCTGCTAATGCACCTGGGAAAGCAGCGGAGGATGGCCCAAGTGCTTGTGTCCCCGCACTCATGTGGGAGACCTGCATGGAGTTCCTAGCTCCTGGTTCTCACCCTGGAGATCTCTCTTCTCTCTCTCTCTCTCTCTCTCTCCCTCTCTCCTTTTCAATAAATAATCTTAAAAAAAAAAAAAATCTAGGGCCGGCGCCGCGGCTC
Source organism: Lepus europaeus (assembly GCF_033115175.1). Taxonomy (NCBI): domain Eukaryota; kingdom Metazoa; phylum Chordata; class Mammalia; order Lagomorpha; family Leporidae; genus Lepus; species Lepus europaeus. The sequence goes on from NC_084836.1 coordinate 68,138,359, forward strand.
ACTAGGCTAATCCTCCGCCTTGCGGCGCCGGCACACCAGGTTCTAGTCCTGGTCGGGGTGCAGGATTCTGTCCCGGTTGCCCCTCTTCCAGGCCAGCTCTCTGCTGTGGCCCGGGAGTGCAGTGGAGGATGGCCCAAGTGCTTGGGCCCTGCACCCGCATGGGAGACCAGGAGAAGCACCTGGCTCCTGCCTTCGGATCAGCGCGGTGTGCCGGCCGCAGCGGCCATTGGAGGGTGAACTAATGGCAAAGGAAGACCTTTCTCTCTGTCTCTCTGTCTCTCTCACTGTCCACTCTGCCTGTCAAAAAATTTAAAATAAAATAAAATAAAATCTAGTACAGCTTCTAAAGAACCCAGAAGGAAAAGACACGAACATCCCAGGCTCTAATGATTTCTGTGCTTTTTTCTGCTTTCCCATTCTACATACGCACTTATTTTTTTGTGCCTGCTTTTATATTTGCCACCTTGCATTCTTGCTTGAGCCTGTGGACCACAACCCTGGACCTGCCCCCTGGGAAGGGCTGAGGGTTGACATGGGAAAGCAGGGCATTTTCCTCCATGTCCCCCGGGAGTGGACAGGGAAACAGTGGTGTCCCCTCAGAGAACCAGGACCTCATGAGGCCTGATGGTGGCACCCTGGCCTGGGATTACGTCACCTCCACCTGCTGTGTGGCCTTGGGCATGTCATTTGCCTTCTCTGAGCTCCAGCTCCCTCTTTAGCCTATGGCAGGAAGCTGAATCAGGTCCCACTTTGAGGGGCCCCCAGGTGTGACCTCCATGAGGAAAAGAGGCCCTGAGAGAGTAGGGATCCCTAAAAACATAGGGGAGAAGGTGCAGAGAGGCATTGTGGCTAGAGCTGCCCTGGGCCCCAGATTAGCTTCTCTCCTCCCAAAGAATTTGTTTTTATGACTTTTTTTTTTCTTTTTTCTTTTTTTAAATTTTTTTTTGACAGGCAGAGTGGACAGTGAGAGAGACAGAGAGACAGAGAGAAAGGTCTTCCTTTGCCGTTGGTTCACCCTCCAGTGGCCGCCGTGGCCGGCGCGCTGCGGCCGGCGCACCATGCTGATCCGAAGGCAGGAGCCAGGTACTTCTCCTGGTCTCCCATGGGGTGCAGGGCCCAAGCACTTGGGCCATCCTCCACTGCACTCCCGGGCCATAGCAGAGAGCTGACCTGGAAGAGGGGCAACCGGGACAGAATCCGGCACCCTGACCAGGACTAGAACCTGGTGTGCCGGCGCTGCTAGGCGGAGGATTAGCCTACTGAGCCACGGCGCTGGCCATGACTTATTTATGTGTTTGAAAATCAGAGTTACATGGAGACGGGGGAGAGAGAGAGAGAGACAGAGATCTTCCACCTGCTGGTTTACTCCCCAGATAGTCGCAATGGAACCAGGAGCTTCATCCAGGTCTCCCACGCAAGAGCAGGGGCCCCAGGACTTGAGCCATCTTCTACTGCTTTCCCAGGCCATGAGCAGGGAGCTGGATCGGAAGTGGAGCAGCAAGGACTCAAATCGGTGTCCATATGGGATGCCGGCACTGCAGGCCAGGGCTTTAACCTGCTGCACCAGAGCTCCAGCCCCAGGATATTTTTTTTTTCTTTAATTTGAGAGACAGAAGCCACTCCCATCTGCTGGTTCATCCCCCAAATGCCTGCAGTAGCTGTGACTGGGTCAGGTCAAAGCAGGCTACTCAATCCAGGTCTCCCAGGTGAATGAGACCCAATTACTGGAGCCATCATGCTGCCTCCCAGGGTCTACATGAGCAGGAAGCCGGAGCCAGGGCTCAAACCCAGACACTCTGATGTAGTACACGGTTTCCTAACAACCAGGTCAAATGGGCCAAATGCCCACCCCTGATTAGAAGCTTTGGATGTCTTATTCTGCTTTGCCCAAAGAGCAGGTGCCCACACAGCCAGGAGCAAAGGTACTTCTCGCGCCTCCACTTCCAGCTGCCATGTCTGTCTCTCCCTCCTGCCAGCACCCGGCACCCTGCCCTCGAGCACCCTTGGTCCCCACCCCCTTTCTCCCTGCTCCATTCCTGTCCCCAGTGCTCCCCACAAAAGAGAAGTTTTACAAACTCAGCTTCGTGCAAATGCAAGGCACTCATCTTTGCATGCTCACGTGTTCTCTCTCTGCCTCACTCGTGGTCGGGCTCCATGGTGTGTGTGTATGTGTGTGTGTGTGTGTGTGTGGCAGGGGTCTCCCAGGCAGGCGTGATGAGTCCCACTTCCTGGCCTTTGCTATCCCTGCCACTTCTCATCTCCTCTAAACCCTCGTCCTCCCTCAAGGCTGAAAACATCAACCACCCAGGGCCGGCGTTGTGGTGCAACAGGATAAGCTGCCCCCTGTGATGCCAGCACCACGGATCATTGCTTCAATCCCAGCTGCTCCACTTCTGATCCAGCTCTCTGCTATGGCCTGGGAAAGCAGCGGAAGGTGGCCCAAGTCCTCGGGCCCCTGCTCCCTCGTGGGAGACCCAGAAGAAGCTCCTGGCTCCTGGCTTCAGATCAGCCCAGCTCCAGCTGTTGCAGCCACTTGGAGAGTGAACCAGCAGATGGAAGACCTCTGTCTCTCTCTCTTTCTCTCTCTCTCTCTGCCTCTGCCTCTCTATAACTCTACCTCTCAAATAAATAAATAAATCTTTAAAAAAATAAAAAAAAGACTAACCTATCCCAAATCCCCCCCCCCTGGAACAGAGGCAAGAATCCTCCTCCCCAACACTCGGACAACACCATGCGATTTTCCTGAGGGGGTGACACAGGATCCGCCAGCGGTGTGGCCGATGCCAGGCCCAGGCAGCAGCACTCCTGGCCTGCACACGAGCCCTGGCTTTCCCGGGTAGACCAGAGAACCCGCGGTACCTGACCCGCTGGCCTGGATGTGCTCTGAGGCCCAAATAAGGTGACTGTACCAACAGCCACGCACACGCACACGGAGGGGCTGCTATCACTTCCCTTTCCCACTGAGGTCCGGCAGACCATCTCATAGAGGGCAGGGCAGCAGGCACCGCCCATCCCGGCGCGCGTCAGAGAGGCGCATGCAGGAAATGCTTGTGGACGGATGACTGGCAAGCCCCAGACACTCCTCTGCACCCGGGATGCCCCTCCCAGCGCCCAGCCCCGCACCTGCTCTCCTCGCCCTCCAGCAGCTTGCGGTAGGTGGCGATCTCGATGTCCAAGGCCAGCTTCACGTTCATGAGTTCCTGGTACTCGCGCAGCTGCTGCGCCATGTCCTGCTTGGCCTTCTGCAGGGCGGCCTCCAGCTCGGCCTGCTTGGCCCGCGCGTCCTGGAGGGCCAGCTCACCCCGCTGCTCGGCATCAGCGATGGCGGCCTCTAACTTGGCACGCTGTGGGAGGGGGTGGTGCTGTGAGCAGGGCGTGGTGGGGGGCGAGGAGGCAGGGCCCCCCCTGCATCTGCCTCCCTGTCTACCCAGCAAGCACCTGGGCGATTTGCTGCAGGCAGCTTCATTTGGCATTGCGGACTCCCCCAAGCACAGAGGAACCGCGGGGGCTCCACACGGGATGGAGGGGACGGTTTGGATGGCCAATGCCTCGGCTCTGATCCTGACTCAGCCACTTTCTGGCCATGTGACCTTGGATGATTCAACCCCTTCTGAGCCAAAGCACAGTGTCTACCTTACCTGCATCCAGCAAGTGCTTAATAAATGCTATTACAATCTACAAGTGCCCAGTCTCCCAGCTCCTGGCTGCAGGAGCTCCAAAGCCCATGAGACACTAGTTGAGTCCCCCAGTTGGGGACACGTCCAGGGCAGGGAGCCTGGAGCGGACAAACCCTATGAGTCACTCCTGGATGCCGTTGAGTCAGGATCTGCAGCCCGTGGACTTGGGCAGGGAAGGCCTGGCTGGGGAGGACCGACATCTGCCTTAGGCAGCGGCCTCTCCCTAGCTGACCTTGGAGCTCCTGCACCCCCAAGAGCCTACCTCACCCCAGGCCTCAGCTGGTTGAAGCCCCCAGAGCTGCCACGCCCAGCCCCTCTCCCCCCAGCACAGGACTCCCCCTCCACCCTTCTCACCTCCAGTCTCCACCCCAAGTCCTCCTCCCTCGGCCAGCCTGGGGCCCCTGCACAGACACCAGGCCCACCCTGGGCTCTTGTCTTCCCTCTGGCCCTAGACGTGCAGGGCAGTGGCCTTGGCCCCAGGTGGGCGGCCTGGCACCCTCTGTTCCAGCATCCACTCCCGTTCGATGGCTCTGGGCAGCAGGGAGGCATCATCCCCACCTGGTTCTTGACGCCGTCCAATTCAGCCTGCAGTCTCTGCACGGCGCGGCTCATCTCGGAGATCTCGTTCCGGGTACTGCGGAGGTCGTCCCCATGTTTCCCAGCCTGGGCCCGGAGGGTCTCAACCTGCAGGGGCCAGACACGGCCGCTCGGCAGGGGTGGGCGGGGTAGGTCCTCCCCACATCCCAGCGTCTGTGTGCCAAGGTGCCAAGGGTGGCCAGCCACCCTTGCCTGATTGCCAGGCCGTGGGGCAGCAGTGTCCTCCCAGCCAGCACTGGGAAGGCAAGGCAGCTTCCCAGGGCCCATAGCCCCTGACCCCAGGGCTCTTCCCACCGTGGCAAGTCTGAGACCCTCACCCATCCAACACCCCCTTAGCAGCACCACCCATTTCAGAGATGAGAAGAGTGAGTCCTGAAAAAGCCCCATTCAGGGATCATAGCAAACCCATGGCAGAATGAGAACCTGAACCCTGGGGCCCTTATCTGTCACCCACGCCCACGGGCCACACCCCACCTCTGCAGAGACACCTCCCTGTGCTGCTCTGAAACCTTGCCCAGGGCTCCCTCCTCCCCCAGCTCACCCAGCACCCTTCCTGTGCCCTTAGCACCTGTACCCCTCAGCTGTCTACCTCCACAGGCCTCCCAGTCTGAAGTCCCAGGACTCAGGATGTAGTCCTCGCTGCTCTGTCTAGCTGGATGCAGACAGACCTACACCTGGGCAAAGTATGCAATGCCTCAGTGCCTCGATTGTCCTCATCTTTAACATGGGAACAATTAACAGTGCCTCCCTAACAGAGCTGGGCTACGGATTCGGCCTCAGCCACTGGATCTGCCAGAACGGTGGGACCGCAGGCAGGCCCAAGGCTTGAGACAAGGCCAGGAGAACAGGAAGTTGCCACGCAGGCCCTGGCAGAGGAGGGAAAATGCCCCCAGCGGCGCCCACCTTGGTCTGGTACACGCTCTCGGCCTCGGCCTTGCTTCTCTGGGCGATCTCCTCGTACTGGGCGCGCACCTCGGCGATGATGCTGTCCAGGTCCAGGGAGCGGTTGTTGTCCATGGACAGCACCACGGACATGTCCGAGACCTGGGACTGCAGCTCGTGGATCTCCTGCGGGAACCAAAGCAGAACGCGGGGACGTGGGCGCGACCCAGCTCTCTGTGCCCGCACCCACCCTGAGGATCCTCACGAACGCAGGAAAGGACATGAGAGGAGAGACTGCACAGACCGCCCCAGCTCGGCATCGGTCCCAGCTCTGGCTGTTGTGGCCATCTGGGGAGTGAACCAGCGGAGGGAAGACCTCTCTCTCCCTCTCTCTCTGTAAGCCTGCCTTTCAAATAAATTAATAAAACCCTTTAAAAACTATAGATATTCCTGGGGCTGGCATTGTGGCTCCCCGGGTAGGACTCAGACGACACGGCACATCCCATACCCCCAAGGCACTCACCTGCTCATTGAGGGCTCTCAGGAAGTTGATCTCGTCATTCAGAGCCCCCACCTTGGCCTCCAGCTCCACCTTGTTCATGTAGGCGGCATCCACGTCCTGGGGAGGAGGCAGGGGCGGGCACCCCCTCAGCACGTGCCCCCGAAGCGGCAGGAGCAAGCCAGCCCTGCCCAGCCCATGCAGCCCAGGATCAAGGCGCCTTCTCTGCACGGGTAGCTCAGGGCAGCCAAAGCCGCAAACCTACACTCGGCCGGTTCAGAAGGCTCTGAGGGTTTGGGCACACCCCTGCCACTACTAGCCATGTGGTCGGGACCAAACCACTCAACTCTGCAAGCCCCAACTTCTCATCAGTCAACAGGGGAGTACAACACCAGGAAAGCTCCTGCAGGCGGGAACGCTCAGCCAACCTCAGGGGACCTGCTTAACCACAGCCTGGGCCAGGGAAGAACAGGCGGCTTCCTCTTCCAGCTGCACCTTCCGGGGTTAAACCCATCCCTGATGGTCCACGTGCTGGGGCAGGCTGCGTTGGCTGCAGAGCGGCTGGAACGCCGAGCCGCCTCGGCGTGGCCTTGACTCAGGACCCCACGGGGCGTGACGCTCGAAGCCCTCCCACAGCCCACCAGCATCCCGCCACCAACTGCTTGCAGAGGGCAGAGACGGCTCACCGCACACATTCAGCAGGGAGCCAAAGCTGGCCGCACGCAGCCCTGGCCTAGCGGGAGATGGTCAGCCAGCAACAGGGCGCTATTATTCCAGGCTGAACGCTCCCTCTCCAACCCGCATCCCTGCTCTAGGTCCTAAGTGGCGGTATAGTCACTCTCTGGACAGATACACACACACACACATACACAAATACATGGACACACACATATACACGGACACACACATATACACGGACACACACATACACCCACATGGACACACACATACACACGGACACACACATATACACACATACATGGGCACATACACATACACAAGGACACACACATATACACAGACACATACACGTATACACAAACACATACATACATACATACATACAAACAGACACGGATATACACATATACACATGGACACACCTACACACACAGACATGGACACACATACATAGACACAGCATATTCACATACACACATGGACACACACATACACAGACATACACACAGACATGGACACACACATATACACAGACACACGGACACACACATGGACTCACATATACACACACATGGACATACAAATAGTCACACACACACACACACACACATACCCAGGTCCGGCCTGAGCTCCAGCCCATCCATCTCTCTCCCCTCTTGTACAGCCCAGCCAGACCGGAAGCAGGTCCCACTGGCTGCTCAGCGACAGAGCCCCCTGACCTGGTCCCCTGAGGCTTCAGTCACCCCCTCCCCAGCCTGTCTGCCCCCTCCCCGGCCTGTCTGCCCCCTCCCCACCGTTACCTTCTTCAGCACCACGAACTCATTCTCGGCAGCCGTGCGGTGGTTAATTTCATCTTGGTACCTATAGTAGACCAGGGGCACGGTGTGGTGCAGCTTTGCCTCACACCCCTCCCATCCCTGTCCCCCACCCCCTCCCCCGGGACACACCTGGACAAGCAGGTGTCCTGAGGTCCACCTGGCTATCCCTCTGAATCTTGGCTTGAGGAGGGAGGGGCAGGGCACGCAGAAGGCAGGGGAGGGAAAGGACAAAGGTTGGCTATCCTGGGGACAAGAAAGCAGCTAATACAACTCCGACTGCTTCCCCTGGGCCCCGAGCCTTGGTTCACTTCATCCTCACAGCTTGCCTGTAACCGTGGGGCCACGACTCTCAGACAAGGGAATGCAAGGGCCGGTGTAGTAACCAGTGCAGCGGCAACCTGTGGTGCCCGCATCCCACATAAACATGGGTTTGAATTGAGTCTCGGCTGCTCCACTTCGGATCCAGCTCCCTGCTTATGCACCTGGAAGGCAGTAGAAGATGGCCCAAGCACCTGAGCCCCTGCCACCCACATGGGAGACCTGGATGGAGCTCCAGGCTCCTGGCTTCAGCCTGACAGCCCTGGCTGTTGTGGTCATTTGGGGAGTGAACCAGGAGATGGAAAATCTCTTTGGGTCTCTCTGTAGTTCTGCCTTCCAAATAAAGATTTTAAAGAAGAAAAGGAGGGGCCGGCGCTGTGGCTCAGCGGGTTAACGCCCTGGCCTGCAGTGCCGGCATCCCATATGGGCACCGGTTCGAGACCCAGCTGCTCCACTTCTGATCCAGCTCTCTGCTGTGGCCTGCGAAAGCAGTGGAGGATGGCCCAAGTCCTTGGGCCCCTGCACCCACATGGGAGACTGGCTCCTGGCAGCTGACTCCAGACTTCATGCCTAACCACCAGCTAACCCCACCTTTGAGGAGCAAAGGAGACTTACAGGGGAGACATAAAATCCTGGAAGAACCACATCCCAGTTATATGGCTCCACCTCTGCTCCTACAGCCTCTCCCTCCAACCTCCCTCTCTCCAGGAGCCAGCCCCAGGGAGGCAGACAAGGCCCAGTGGCAAAAGCATGCTGGCCTAACTCAGGGTGCACTGGGGGACCCACAATGTGTGGGCAAGAGCTTGTGGGAATAGCAGCAGAATGCTGGGGCAGCTCTGGTGGGGAGCAAGGTGCCCAGGCAACCCGGGGCCCCTCCAGGAGCCCGGACAAGGGTAGGAGATGTCCCACTCCCCCATGTCCTGGGGGCTCCAGGGAATCATCTGAGAGGCTGGCTGTCCTCCAAACCCCGCCCAGCGCTGCACCGTTGCACCCAGAAGGTGTTCAGCTCAAAGCTCCCTAAGCAGCCATGCATCTGGCCACTGCCTGGCACCCCCTCCTGGCTCCTGCTTCATCCCCAGCCTGGAGCTCAGCCTGACTCCCCAGGAGGACTTCCGGAAGGGTACACACATGTGCAGACCCTGACGATAGGAGCTGGCTGGCTCCCCCCACGCCTTCCCTGCTCTGCACCTGTCTGAGTCCACCTGCTGTGGGATTAATCCTGTCAACTTTTGTCCTTAGGGAAGTGGGGGGGGGGGGTCACATCATAGAGGCCATCTTTGCTCTGATCCAGTTAGAACCAGCGCAGGGGGAACAGACCGCACTGGCTGTCCCTAGTGCCCCCTGGGCAGGTGTGTGTGCCAGGCTGGAGCCCAGCCCAAGCCTGGGGCTTTGGTTTCTATTCACTGAGAAATGAGAGAGCCCTTGAGATCGGCCCAGCCTTCCCAGCCCCTCCTCCTGGCTCCTGTCTGACTCCACCCTAACCACATCCCTCCCAAGGCCCACAATGGCCCTCCTCCCTTTTGGTTTCTTTCTTTCCCTCCTCCTGGGAACAGAAGATCCAAAATTCAAGTCCCAGCTCTCCTGATGCTAGGGCCTGCAAGTCTCTGGTCTCTAAAGGCCCTCGTGAACAAGAGAGCTGTTCTAGAATGATCTGAGAGGGTCACCTAATTCCGAAGCACCCTACCATGGACACTTTCTGCCCACAGCCTCTCTCAGGGCCCTGGCCACAGGCAAGCATGCAGGTCAGGGCTGGACTGAGTGGAGAGAAAAGACCAGCAGGCCTTGGAGACAGCCCCAGGGAAGAGAGAAGACAGTGGACAGACGGGGCTATGTGACAGCAGCTTCCGGGAGTCCTAGCACTGGGCAGCTGCACAGGGGGCGGGGGCTTGCAGAGGGTCCCGGGCGGCCTGGAGGGGGCGTTACTTATTCTTGAAGTCCTCCACCGCATCCTGCATGTCCCGTAGCTCCGCCTCCAGGCGGCCGCCGTCTACCTGCAGCGCCTCCAGCTGCCCCCGCAAGCCGGCAACCTGCGCCTCCAAGATGCTGGGGAGGCGGCTGCTCTTGGGCGACCCCTGCTCCTGCAGCAGCGCCCACTTGGTCTCCAGCAGCTGGTTCTGCTGCTCCAGGAAGCGCACCTGGAGGGGGCACGGAGGAGGGAACTCAGGAGGGCCCCCCCACAGCACCATCCGCCCGCACTCCCATTGGCTGTTCCCCTGAGCAGCCCCGCCCCGGCCCCGCCCCAGGTCCCTCTCCTCCCCAGCGCTGTCTGAAGTCAGGAGGAGTGTGATCCAGGAAGCAGGTCGGCCTGGCTTCCAGCACACTCATTGTCCAACTCTCCACAAATGTGCCTTAGGGTCTCCTCCGGGTCGCTTGGCGGGTGGTCTCTGAAGGGCTGCCCCCTGCCCTTCCAGCCTCTGCTCTCCCCCCCCCCCCCCAGCCTCTCTCTCCATCCCCTCGGCTCCAGCAAGGCCCCAAGATCAGGCACTCCTCTCAATCTCTAATGTGTCCAGCCCTGGGGCCCGCGGTGGTCCTTGAACCACCCCCACCCCCATGGATTGTCTCTGGTGGGAGGCAAGAGAAGTCTCCCGAACTCCAGCGACCTGGCAGCCCCTGACAAGTGCAGCTCCACAGTGGGAGATGGGCACCGGGGCCTGGGGCCACGCTGAGAGGCCACAGCAGGGCCAGAGGACAGGTGCCCAAGTGGGAGAGGAGAGAACATGGAGGATGGGGGCAGAGAGGAGTGGAGGCAGGCCAAGGAAAGTCCAGTGGCAGCCTGAGGGAGGAGCTGGCCCTTCCTCCTGGGTCCAGCCCCACTTGGCCCCTCGCCTTCCAGGCCACCCTACCTCCTCCTCCACCCCAAGTCTGCCCCTCCTCCCCAGGGACCCAGGTACAGCACAGCAGAGAGAAAGAAACCTTCCAAATGGCCCCTTCTCGGAGCCCCCACTGCCACTTCCTGCCCCTAAAAGGGCAGGGACATCACCTCTGCCACCAAAGAGGCGGAGGACCTGGCCAGCCGGGTGGGGCCGGGAGCCGCCCGCCCTTTGTTTCCAGCGCTGGTTCAGTACCCACAGCATCTGAAGGAGCCCAGGTCTCCCCTGGCCAATCGCTGAGCCCCCACTCAGGAAGAGACCCCCGGGGGGGACCTCCTGGCCTTGACCTCTAAAGCTCACACTCTGACAATGCCGCCAAGTCTGGCACCAGAAAGTGAGCCCCAGGGGACTACAGCCAGCCAGGGCAGCCAGACGGAACCTGGGCGCACATTCCTGGAGCAGAGGGCGGGGCCGTGGGCAGCGCGCTGGAAAAGAGGGCTTGGCGCTGATGGGGAGGGGAGCCAGGGGATGGGGAGGGGGAACCACCACACCCCCCCCCCCGGGAGGAACAGGGGGCGTTCCCGCAGGTTCACCTTGTCGATGAAGGAAGCGAACTTGTTGTTCAGAGTCTTGATCTGTTCATGCTCCTCCCGGCGCACCTGCTGGATGGAGGGATCGATGTCCACTTGCAGCGGGGCCAGCAGGCTCTGATTAAGGGTGACCTCGCGGATGCCGGTGCCCCCTGGGCCCGCATGGGCAGAGTGCAGCGCCACACGTGGCCGCGAGGCGCCCAGGCCGTAGACGCTGCTGCTACCCAGCCAGAGGGAGCGCCCCGAGGTCGGGCGCACTTGAGCGCCGCGCCCCGGGACGGCTGCGGAGCGGGAGCTGAACGCCTGCGAGCGGAAGTGGATGGACATCTTGGCGACACGTAGCGGCAGGCGAAGCGGTGAGCGAACTCGGTGACCTCGGCCGGCTGAGCCCCTTTTATCTGCTGCGAGCAAGTGAGCCGCTGCGGAGAGCTGGGCGGACACAGGTAGGGGCGGGGCTGGCCGCAGGCCACCTTGCTCCACCGCCAGGCCCCTCCTGGGGCTCGAGCTTCCGCCCTCTGCGCCCAGGCTTTCGGTGTCGGTGTCGGGAGCAGGGGTGGGGGCACCTGCAGACACGCACCGCGCGGGGAGCAGTGGGGAGGCGACAGCCAGGGAGACCACTTCTGGAGCCAGTCGGGGAAGGCTAGTGGCTCTGCTGTGCCCACACCCCCATGCGTGTGCACACGCATGTCTGCGTGTAAGGGCTTCTGTTCGCACTAGCACACTCCTGCCCACGCTCTCACATGGCCACTCTCCTGTCTAAGGTCCCCCAGCTCCAACACCAAAAGCCATCAACAGCAAATCCCAGCACTTTCAACGGGGTGAAAGTAGAGGTGGCCATGCTGGCCACACCCTCCACTTGTCCGATCCCTGGATCCCTGGCCCTGTTCTCCCCAGCTTTTGGCCCACCTGTGGCCCCACCCCACGAGCTGGCCAGGTTGTCACCCCAGGCCAAGCCTGTGGGGGGCTCCCTGGGCGGAGAGTGGAGATAGAAGGCCTTTCCTGGATGGCCACTTCAGATGGAAACCCTTGGGCAGGCAAAGGGACGGAAGGCTGGATCTGCACGCCCCTCACCCTGGGGGCTCATCCTCAACTAAGCCCCCACCGGTGTTTGTCCACCTCCAGTCCCCACGGGATCTGTGCCCTTGGAGCTGGGCTCCAGCACCACTGCACTGCCTCCCCTGGCCACCTCTGCCTTGGAGGGAGAGAGAGAGGGAGGGAGAGAGAGACCCTTGCAGGGGGCTGTGACCCTGCCCGCACATGCCTCTGCCTCCCCCCGGGGCCACAGTTTCTGGGCCAGCAGTGAGATCCAGCTTCGTGCCTGGGGCAGCTGGCGAGGACGTCCGGCTTGGGAGTCTTCGGACCCCCACCCCCACTCGCAGCCCCGCCTTGCTGGGAAACGTTTCCCCGTTCCAGAGCCTGCCCCATCCCGCAGCCTCTCGTCCCCGCCCTGAGGCGTTAGCGTTCCTGGCCACTCCGCGCCAGCCCTCGCCAGCCTCTTCCTGCCTCTGCGTTCACACCAGGTGCCCGCTCAGTGCCAGGTAGCACACACACATCCGGGACAGGGCCAGCCAACCGGAGAGGCCTCGGAGCAAGTCCCTGGCCGGGGCAGGGCACAGACTGGAGGCTCATCCAGACCCTGTCCGCCGGCCCCAGGGCCCTCAGCTCCACCCACCTCACACAATCTTCCTGCTTTTCTTCTTTCATTTTCCATCTGTTTGAAAGGCAGACAGACAGCTGGCGTACGCCCCAAACGCACAGCAGGGAAAAAACTACTGGATGGAGGGGAGCCCCGTGGGGGAGAGGAGCGGGGCCTGAGACATCACACCCACCTCCCAGATCAGGCAGGGTGCTGCCTAGCACCCAGTCCCACCTCTACTTCCAACCCAACTTCTTGGTACTATGCCTCGGAGGCTGCAGATGGTGGCCCGAGTACTCGGGTTTATGCCACCCACCTAGGAGACCCAAATGGAGATGTTGATTTCAGCCAGCTCCAGTCCCGGCTGCTGTGACAGGCATTTGGGGACTGAACCCGCAGATACAAGATCTCTCTCTTTCTCTCTCTCTCTCTCCCTTCCCCTCTCCCTGCCATGTGTGAGTGTCACTCTGCCTTTCAAATAAATAAAATACATAACTTTTTTTTTTTGGACAGGCAGAGTTAGTGAGAGAGAGAAACAGAGAGAAAGGTCTTCCCTCCGTTGGCCCACCCCCCAAATGGCCACTACAGCCGGCGCGCTGTGCCAACCCAAAGCCAGGAGCCGGGCGCTTCCCCTTGGTCTCCCATGCAGGTGCAGGGCCCAAGCACCTGGGCCATCCTCCACTGCCTTCCCAGGCCACAGCAGAGAGCTGGAGTGGAAGAGGAGCAACCGGCACAGAATCTAGCGCCCTAACCGGGACTAGAACCCAGGGTGCCGGCGCCGCAGGCAGAGAATTAGCCTAGTGAGCCGCGGTGTGGGCCAATACATAACCTTTAAGAATCATTGTCTGGGATGCCCACATCCCATCTCAGAGTTCCTGGGTTCGGGTCCCAGCTCTGCTCTGAAACAGACCACTCACAAACAGTGGGAAGAAGGACAATCAGTTAGCAAGTAGGAAAAAAAACATTCAACCTCACTCAAAGAAATACAACGCTGTGCCGTTGTCCCATGGTCAGAGGCTGACCTGTCTGAGGGTGATTTTCCATTCTGGCGGCCGCATGTCCCCAGAGCTCTGCCCCACCCCCACCCCTGCCTCTGTGCTGCTGGGGTCAGAGGTCACTACATCCTCTTTGGAGAGTAAGTTGGCAAACACTCTCAAAATTAAAAAGACATTTGCCCTGGGGCTGGCTCTGTGGTGTAGTGGGTAAAGCCATCGCCTGCAGTGCCGGCATCCCATTTGGGCACAAGTTCAAGTCTCAGCTGCTCCACTTCCGATCCAGCTCCCTGCTGTGGCCTGGGAAAGCAGTGGAAGATGGAACAAGCCTTGGGCCCCTGCACTCGCATGGGAGACCTGGAAGAAGCTCCTGGTTCCTGGCTTTGGATTGGTACAGCTCTGGCCATTGCAGCCATCTGGGGAGTGAACCATTGGATGGAAGACCCCTCTCTCTGCCTCCTCTGCCTCTCTGTAACTCTTTCAAATAAAATAAATAAATCTTTAAAAAGAGAGAGATCTGATGAATGAGAGACACTAGAAGTGCTGCATGGAGCAGATCGGGGGGCTAGGGGCCCGTGGGAGCCAGTTGTGGGGTTGTGGGGAGGCACCTCCCGGTCCACGGAGGAGCAAGGCGCTGGGTGCTCACAGGGGCACAGGAGGCAGGGTCGGAGCAGATTCCAGAGGTGACAAGAGCGGCCATTTCTGCTGCCAATCCTGCCAAGTTCTCCATGCCCCGTCTTCCTGCAGGTGGGCTTTCTCAGGGCTGTGCTGGGAGGGCTGGGCTCTGCCTTCACTCAGACTGGTGGTGCGGCTTTGGAGTGACCTCTGCAGGACTCGGTTCGTGCATCTCCAAGATGGGAGTCGGCCGAGCACAATACGCGGAAACTGCTCTCAAACGCCATTGTTTCCTGACCTTTTCAAAGCCTCCTCTTATTTCAGAGAAGAGGAGAGATTTCACCCAGGAAGCAAGAACGTGGGTGCTAAAAAAGACATGGTCAAAAATCAAATAAACAAAAAGCTTAGTAAAAGGCTTAGAAGATAATATGAAGAAGAGTCGGCGCTGTGGCGTAGCGGGTTAAAGCCCCAGCCTGCACCGCTGGCATCCCATTATGGGCTCGGGTTCGAGTCCTGGCTGCTCCACTTCCGATCCAGCTGTGCACCCTGGGAGGGAGGGGTGACGGCTCGGGTACTTGGGTTCCAGTCACCCATGTGGGTGAGTTCTGGGCTCCAGGGTTCAGCCTGGCCCAGCCCTGGCCACCATGGACATTTAAGAAGTAAAGCAGCAGATGGAAGATCTCTGTCTGTCACTCTGTCTTTCAAATAAAATAAAGAAGCAAATTTGTAAAAGCTTGAAAGAACTCAAAAAAATTATATATGCTTGTTTAAAACAAGAAAACTAGAGAACTGGTTCTGGAGGGCTCTGAATAAGGAGAGATCCAGAAAGGGAACACAGAAGGAGAAGAAGTCACCGAAGAAAATGTTCCAGCCCTGTGGTCACAGATTACAAGAACTCGCTAACCCCAACGGGTCCCCTGAGAGTCGCTTCCCCTGAGAGTGAAGCGTCTACACCGTGCAGAGTGGAGAGGTCCGAGCTCATACAGGAAGTCCAGACCCAGCGTGGCTTCAGAGAAGGACTTCGGAAACAGGACACAGGGAGAACAAACTCCTTCAGGGATACATTGGAGTGAAACTCACGGATTGCTTCAGCCACGCCCAGGTTTTGGCTGGAGAGTCGGGGGCGGAGCGGAGGGGGCTGGGGGAAGCAGAGAAGGCAGATCTCAGGTGGGCAGACCCCACTAACCCTCGCTTGTGCAGTGACCGTGAAATGTGGGTCTGGGCATACTCTGAAAAGCGAGAGCAATCATTTGTACACCTGAGGTAGACAGGAAAACCTCCACCTGCCAGAGAAGTGGAGACATGAGTGGTTACCCACGGGGCCGGCAGGTGGGGCAGGAGATAGGGAAATAGAAGGAGAACTTGTGTATTTTTCCCCCCTCTGGGTTCCTCTGTACATTTTGAATTCCTTTTTAGCCGTGCAGCTGCATTGACTGATTGCCTTCATGTAGATAAACAGTGAAGTAGGAAATGCTGGACAGGTAGAGCGTGGCAAAGTGGGTTAACCCATCATTGGCTGTGCTGCCATCCCATATGGACGCCTGTCCCGGCTGCTCCATTTCTGATCCAGCTCTCTGTTACGGCCTGGGAATGCAGTGGAAGGTGGCCCAAGTCCTTGGACCCCTACACCCTTGTGGGAGACCCGGAAGAAGCTCCTGGCTCCTGGCTTTGGATCGACCTAGCTCTGGCCGTTGGGGTCATCTGGGGAGTGAACCAGTGGATGGAAGACCTCTCTCTCTCTCTCTCTCTCTCTGCAATTCTGCCTTATAAATAAATTAATTAATTTTAAAAAAGAAAGGAAGAAATACCAGCAAGTAAATGGTGTTGAAAGACAGGTGGTGCCTGCATCGCTGGCGATCTTCCCTCGCACGCTGTCTCTGTCTTCAGAAACAACTCATGCTGGCTGTGTCTGGGGAAAAGGGCGTGGCTGCGTTGTGTGGGGCGCCCTCGGAGCGTGACGATGCCTATCTGTGTGCTCACGAGTTCTCAGTGCTTGCAGAAGGCCAGGGTCCTGGCGCGCCTGGCCCGGAACTCACTCTCTCCACCTTTAGAAAACCCAGTGAGTGATGGGACCCGGAAGACCCCCGGTGGGAAGCCTGCTGTGGGTGAGGTTCAGGTGCCGGGATTTGAGTTGTGTCTCTGCCATTTTCGTGAGTCCATCTCTTGGTGCAAACCACGAAGCTCGCTAAGACTCATGCAATCACCCCAGAAACACTGCACTGCCTGTGGTCAGGTCCTTGAAATGATTGTTGAGTAAACGATGCATAGATGAACACGACTTTCCTGAGGTCACCCTTGGGCGGGCTCTGCCAGAGGCCACAGGTGCCCTGTTGCAATTCGGCACCCTGCCGTGCATCCCAGGAGACCCCAGCAGGAGCTCTCCCTGTGCGACTCCCTCCCTTCCCATGGCAGGCCTGGGTTCAGCTTCCTTTGCTGCAAGTTACACCTTGTTCTGTGTGCCGGTTTCCGACAGCATCCCGCAATCATCTCCCTAGCTGTTTGTTTTGTCCATCGTGACGTGGACAGTTGAAAAGCAAAACCAGGCCATGGACATCACAGC
This sequence comes from Lepus europaeus, assembly GCF_033115175.1. Lineage (NCBI taxonomy): Eukaryota > Metazoa > Chordata > Mammalia > Lagomorpha > Leporidae > Lepus > Lepus europaeus. The sequence goes on from NC_084836.1 coordinate 68,155,034, forward strand.
ATTGGGCCAGCATCATGGTACAGCAAGTTGAGCTATTGCTTTCAATGCACCAGTTCGAGTCCCGGCTGCTCCACTTCTGATCCAGCCTCCTGCTAATGTGCCTGGGAAAGCAGTGGGGGATAGCCCAAGTACCTGGGCTCCTGCCACCCATGCAGGGGACCAGGATGGAGTTCCAGGTTCCTGGCCTCAGCCTGGCCCAGCCCTGGGTCTTGCAGCCATTCTGGGGAGTGAACTAGCAGACAGAAGAGCGCTCTCTCTCTCGCTCTCTCTCTCTGCCTCTCCTTCTCACTCTGTGTAACTCTGATGTTCAAATAAATAAATAAATCTTTTAAAAAAATACATAACTGCTACAGGAAATAATGCATTTTACCCAGAAAAAAAATGGAATGTGATTTTGGAAATGGGCACGGGGAGGGGCTATAGCGGAGCGTTCCTGGGAAGGGGAGGTCCCCGCACGCTCACCCCAGGTAGCAATGACACTGACCCGGATGCACACAGTGGGAATGGTGCGGCCAGCAGATGGCTGGAGCAGGTGCTCCATGTGTTTTGTATGTCCCCACGGGGCTCAGTTATCCTACTACTGTTTCCTGCCTTCACGAGTGTTTCTCACAGACACAACTGCATACGGGCAAATGGGAAATTCACATTAGGCTCCAACTATCCCGTGATACACCAATCCAATGAAACCAATTCCTGTCTTTGAAACACTCAGTGGGGGCCAGCGTTGTGGTGCAGCAGGTTGAGCCACCCCTTGCATCACTAGGTCCCATTTTGGAGCACCAGTTCAAGTCCTTGGCTGCTCTATTTCCTATCCGATTCCCTGTCACTGCACCTGAAAAACAGTGGATGGAAGCCCAAGTGCTTGGGCCCCTGCCACGCACATGGGAGACCTGGATGAAGCTCCTGGCTCCTGGCTCTTGGATCTGGTCCAGCCCCAGCCATTGCAGCCTATCTACCCAAAAGACCAGAGCCAGTGGCATCAGGGCCATTGCTACCACTGCTGTGCTGGCAAAAGAGGCAGACCAACTAGGACAAGACTTGGGCCTCACAGCGCCCCCATGTGGTGGAAGCACTGACATGGGATGCCAGCAGGCGCCGGATGTCAAAGACCCACCTTACCCAGTACCCACTCAGCTTCTCAATCAGCCTAGACTGAGGTTCTTCAAAACAACTCGCCTCAACCCAGCGACCCCTTGATGAGACGATGGTCCAAGAAGCCCCGTTACATGGCTGCGTTGATTTGTTGGACCCAAACCAAGCACCCCGGTCTGATCTCAGTGATGTGTACAATCTACCTTGTTCACCCATGGGAGTAGCACAGTACAGGAAGACAGGGTTAGGAGAGCGGGCGCTGCTGGCATCACCGAGGACAAAGTCACTTGGGCTCAGGCCTCGCCCCAAGGGGCCTCCGCTCCAAAGGCGGAACTCACTGCTCTCACCCAAGCCGTGAGCCGGGAAACCGTAAAGAACTCGCTATCCACACTGAGCGCCGGTGTGCTTCCGCAACCCTCTACGTTCATGCTGCCAACGAACGCGAACGGGAGCTACTTACTGCTGAAGGGAAAACAGCTGAAAACAAAGAAGGGATATTGAGCCCCCTAGAAGCTGTATGGCTGCCAGAAAGATGGCAGTCACTCACCTTACAGGACACCAAACTCCAGATTCCCCAGTGGTCACTGAGGGAAATCATCTGTCCGACAGGACAGCCAAGGAGACAGCTTCCCTTCCTTTAACACTTCTACTTCTGAAGGGCTCCCCTTCCCTCAGCTTACCAGAGACACCCACTTATTCGGCCAAAGAAGAATCTTCAGGGCCGGCGCCATGGCTCATTTGGTTAATGCTCCACCTGCGGCGCCAGCATCCCGGTTGCTCCTCTTCCAGTCCAGCTTTCTGCTGTGGCCCAGGAAGGCAGTGGAGGATGGCCCAAGTGTTTGGGCTCCTGCACCCGCATGGGAGACCAGAAAGAAGCACCTGGCTCCTGGCTTCGGATCAGCGCAGCGCCGGCCATAGTGACCATTTGGGGAGTGAACTAACCAAAGGAAAACCTTTCTCTCTGTCCCCCTCTCTCTCACTATCTATAACTCCACCTGTCAAATTAAAAAAAGAGAGAATCTTCAGCTATAAACAGGTGAAAAAGGACTCTATGGGCTGCCGGATATTGCCAAGAGACAAATAGTATTGCCAATCAGTCTTGGTCACCGGCTGGCTAGACAATCACATTCAGCCACCCATCTGGGGGACACTCGGCTGTCCCTGCTTATCAAGTCATAGGTTTTTCTTTTCTCAGCTACGCCAACTGACTGAGTGAGCAAACAGCCCTCAGATGCCCCACCTGCACCCAGATAAACCCAAGTCAAAAACCAAGGGAAGGGGCTGGCGCTGTGGTGCAGTGGGTAAAGCTGCTGCCTGCAGTGCCGGAATCCCATATGGGTGAAAGTTCGAGTCCCAGCTGTTCCACTTCTGATCCAGCTCTCTGCTATGGCCCAGGAAAGATGAAGTAGAAGATGGCCCAAGTCCTTGGGTTCCTGCACCTGTGTGGAAGACCCAGAAGAAGCTCCTGGCTTCTGGCTTTGGATCAGCGCAGCTCCAGCTGTTGTGGCCAATTGGGGAGTGAGCCAGTGGATGGAAGACCTCTCTCTCTCTCTCTCTCTCTCTCTGCCTCTCCTCTCTCTGTATAACTCTGACTTTCAAATAAATAAAATAAAATAAAATACCAAGGAGAACTCCAGGGACATAGTATCTAGGGCTGGGAGATAGATTTTACTGAGATAAACATGCCTCAGGCAGGGCACAAATATTTGTACTGTTTCCGGATGGGTGGAGGCAAAAACATCTCGGTCAGAAACTGCCCAAATATCGGTAAGATTTTACTTCCCAAGATTATTCCGATGTCCGAATTATTCCAAGATTATTCTGAGGTACAGATTGCCCCCTCCATTGCTGCAAATGATGGTCCTGCCTTCACTGCGTCCATAACTTAGTATTTCCTGGAAACCATATTGGGCCAACCGGCGCCAGAGCTCTGGACAGACAGAACCCATGAATACAACCATCAAAAGTACTCTGTCAGGCCAGCACTGTGGCGTAGCAGGTAAAGCCGCCGCCTGCAGTGCCGGCATCCCATATGGCCATTGGTTCGAGTCCTGGCTGCTCCTCCTCTGATCCAGCTCTCTACTTCGGCCTGGGAAAGCAGTAGAAGATGGCCCACGTCATTGGGCCCCTGCACCTGCATGAGAGACCTGGAAAAAGCTCCTGACTCCTAGCTTCGGCTGGTCATAGTTCCTGCCGTTGTGGCCAACTGGGGAGTGAACCACTGGATGGAAGACTTTCTCTCTCTCTCTCTCTCTCTCTCTCTTTCTCTCTCTCTCTGCTTCTCATTTTGTGTAACTCTGACTTTCAAATAAATAAATCTCAAAAAAAAAAAAGTGCTTTTTCTAAATGAGTTTGAGAGACCGGTGCAGGGTGGACTTGGCTACTTCCCCTCACTCTGCTGAGGGCCAGGTGTTCTCCCGATAGAGAGGAATTCACTCCTTTTGAAATTGCAGTGGGAGACCTACTCCATGGTTGCCCAAGCTCGGAGGTGCAGAAAAGGGGAGACCATGGATTACATTCTCTTGAAGTCTCCCCGATCTCCACACCAGGGCCAAGGGTCAGTCCGTCCTCAGGCGCATCCTGCGCTCTCGCACCTGCTCCCTGTCATCCATTTTCCAGCCAGGAGACTCGGTTTGAATCAAAAAGTTCCAGAAGGAAGGGCTGCCTGCAGCCTGGAGGGGACCTCATGCTGTCCTTCGACGACACCGACAGTGGGAAAGGGTGAACGGCATCCCCACTCGGATTTGCCCCTCCGGTCAAGCCTGCACCTGCAGAGTCTGGCATCAGGAGACTCAGAACGTACACCACCAACGTGGAGAGTCACAGAGGGCTCAAACCCCTCAAACCAAGACTGACTCGTACGTATGTCGCAATGCGTGCGGCTGTGATCATGCCCTCAGCCTCTGCCCGAGCAGCACAGCGACAAAGGGCTATGATGTGAGTTTACGTTGCTTTCCCACCAGAATGGGGCTGTCCTCCCGAAGATCAGCTGGACGTGCTATGGCCCCGGAACTCAGAGGAGCCCTGTCACTTTCTCTGTGGATTTGGTCCATCTCTTCCCGTACAGGAGGGCTAGGAACCAAATCACCAGCCCAGCCTCCTACTTGGCCCCACGGGGTGTTTAGCCTCTGCCCAGGAAACCCGGGCGAGGCCAGTTGTAATGATGCCAGTGAATTCCTTCGCCCATTCTGGGACTGGGTGACTATGGTTGGGCGGGAATGACACACAGACGATTCGTTTTTGAAGAGGGCAAACCAAGTATTTCTGTAAGTGAGGAGAGAGATGCAATCCGATCTTCATCCAAGTGACTCATCCTGATGATTCCATGAGGAGTACCGGCCTGACCTGGGGCATTCGGATTCATAGCTCCTGGCCTGCCAGAGATCCTGGGTCCACATTCCACATACGACGATGATCTATTTCCCCGTGTTCAACAAGAAAAACCTGCCGGTCCTCTGGCGAGGCTAGAAGATCCATTTGCTGACACCTGCATGGTTCCCCCCGCACCAGGACCCATCCCAGACCCTGGGTTACTCTCTGAAACCCTTCCTCCCCCCTACAGCTCCTAGGCTGCCCCCCATTCCCTGGGATCTGCATCTCTCATCGACTACACCCAGCGCGCTCTAGCACAAGAGTGCTGGCTCTGTCTCTCAGCCAGAATGCCTTGTCACACAGGCATCGGAAGCCCTCACCAAATAGTAAGTTCCAGTACTCCATGTTCCGCCAGAGAACCCTCTCTACCCCTAGGATCTACCCAAAGGAATACTTCTTGCGTATTTTCATCTGATTATGACTTTCTTAACTCTCCTTACACTACTACTTGCATGGAATAATATATTCTTTTTTTTTTTTAAGATTTATCTAGTGTATTTGAAAGTCAGAGTTACACAGAGAGAGAAGGAGGAGAGAGAGAAAGAGGGAAAGAGAGAGAGATAGAGAGAGGTCTTCCATCCGCCAGTTCACTCCACAGATGGCTGCAATGGCCAGAGCTGTGCCAATCTGAAGCCAGGAGCCAGGAGCTTCTTCTGGGTCTCCCACGCTGGTGCAGGGGCCCAAGGACTTGGGCCATCTTCTACTGCTTTCCAGGCCACAGCAGAGAGCTGGATCAGAAGTGGAGCAGCTGGGACTCAAACTGGTGCCCATATGGGATGCCTGCACTGTTGGTGGCGGCTTTACCCGCTATGCCACAGCGATCACCACCCCCACCCCTAATAACTCATGATTTGCTTGCACAGTGGGTTTCACCCACTGTATTAAAATTCTTGCAGATGAAAAAGCTCTAGCCCCTTTCTTCTGTGTATGGGTGCGTGTGCTTGCTCAGGGGCATGCCTGTTCAGGTTGAGGGGGAACCTACTCCTTTCCAAGTCTCCTCATGGACTAAATCAAGCAACAAGAACAGCCCCTCTCTTTGTCCCAATCCTGGAAGGCTTGGAACTTACTGGAACAACTGCCCTCATGCGAGGAAAAATCAGTCTCACTCACTTAACCGTGGCCACTGACGCGGACTTTGGTCACCCTCCATACTCCATTGAACACCTTAACTACCAGACCAGTTCTCTTGCCGTGGTGCTGCAAAATAGGAGGCCCTAGGCGGCCTCTGTATCGCATTGGGAGGGGCTTGTTTCTATGCTAATCAGTCAGGAGTTATGACTGACTCCCTCCAAAAGGTAAAACAAAATTTAAATACTTGCTGCAAACAATGCCAAAATTCACAACTGTGGTAGAGTCATGTTTATTTGGAACCCATGACTGATTGCCCTGGTAAATGGCTTTGTGGGGCCCTTTGTCTTCCTCCTCCTCCTCCTCCTCCTCCTCCTCCTCCTCCTCCTCCACCTCCTCTGACTGATGGTAGGCCCCTGAATTCTTCACTGGTTACTAAGTTTGGTTACTAAGTTTCATTGGATGCCATATAGCTTCTGTTAAACTTACCCATAGGCACACCTGTTACTCTGCTCTAAATAACCTTTCTGTTCAATGCCATCACGCGGCTGAAATCAAAGATTTGATTATTGTCAACACACCACAGGGAGAATGAAGTGACACCCCGAGAGCAGGGACTCCATTTTAGAGACAGACAAGACTCCATCTTGAAAAAGCACCCCCCCACACACACCGTGAGACAATGGTAGCACACCACACCCTGCTGGGCAGAACATCCCCCAGCAGAGTGGCTCAAGCTTAAAACAGATAGGTTGCTGGGGAGCAGGTGCCGTGGTGCAGTAGGTTAATCCTCTGCCTATGGCGCTGACATCCCATATGGGTACCAGTTCGACTCTCGGCTGCTCCTCTTCCAATTCAGCATCTCTGCTGTGGCCCAGGAAAGCAGTAGAATATGGCCCAAGTCCTTGAGCCCCTGCACCTGTGTGGGAGACCTGCAAGAAGCTCCTGGCTTCGGATTGGCCCAGCTCCGGCCATTGCGGCCAATTGGGGAGTGAACCAGCAGATGGAAGATCTCTCTCTTTCTCTCTCTGTCTCTCCCTCTCACTGTCTGTAACTCTACCTCTCAAATAAATAAATTTTTTAAATCTTAAAAAAAAAAAAAACAGGTAGGTTGCACCTAGGGTAATGTCTACATTGTAATTTGCATAAGTCCCACATATGATTTAGGTTGGTACCTGGACCAATGTCAAGACTATAATTGATATAGTTTCATATATGCTTTAGGTCAGCTCGGCCCTAGCACCCATGTCTTCCTCGTCCCCTCCTTGTGGTTTTTGCCATTATAAACCCTGTTGCTTGGAGCATCGGGGTCGAGAGTTCTTTAGGGCACGAGCCTGCTCTCCACTGCCCGCAGTAAAATAGTTGCAAAGTTTCTCAGTGGGTGGTGCTCCTCGGTCTGCAGTCCCTCTAGCACAGCCCTTCCATGCGGGCTCGAGGTCCGCCTTTGATCTGACAGACTCCAGTAAGGAGACAATAGCCAAGCCAGTTTCTTGAACAGAGGCACAGAGGTGTTAACTGGGAAAGTGACAGGGTGAAAACAGAACTTGAAGCTGGCCCAGTGTCAACAGAAGTGGCTCCATCACCAGGCCTGCCGGAACCCAGGGGAGCGGCTGGAGACAGAGATGAGGAAGAGGAGCCAGGTGCTCAGCCCTTCCGCACAGCCGCCACGTCTCTGCTCCGGTGCCTGTGCATGAGGGGGTGGCTCTCCCGGGGGTGGGAGAGCCACCAGCTGGATGCCAGGGAGAAGGTGCCGCTGCAGCAAAGCTCACAGGTCCGGGGAGCAGACAGGAGCCCATGGACAGCAAACACCCAGCAGGCTCCCCCTGCTGCCTGGTCTCTGCAGGTCCCTCGGGCAGCTGGCTGGGAATGCAGAGACGTGAGTGACGCAGAGCAGAGAGGCTAAGTGTGGGTTTGGAGCTAAGAGACAGTAGCTGAATGAATAATAGCCACACCCCCCAGTTTGCAATCCCATCTGCTCCGGGTCACATCGTCCCCAAGCCGGCTGAACCAACCCACTGCCTTGGTGTCGACACCCAGTGTCACCCCTGGGCTTTCCATGGAGGGCTGCAGGACAGCCCCTGAGACAGCTCAGAGACAGCCCCTGGCTGTAGCTCTCTGATGCAACAGCACATTAAAACGACCAGTGCTTCCTCCGTGCCTGCCACACAACAGGTGCTCCTTGAATGTTTCCGCAATAAAATCAGACTTGGCTTCAAACGCATGCTGGTTAGGGCAGGATGCCTTTGGCCTGCAAATGCCTCAATTGTTGTTTTTTTTTTTTTTAAATGTCATTGTGACTTGAGTCTGGAATTTAAATAAGGATAATCCTGTAGGAAAAAAAAAAACGATTTGGTGAAAAAAAATCAAATCCGTGGAGATTTTCATCAGTGTGTTATTTACACAGCAGGAGCGAGTGAGAGAGAGAGAGAGAGAGGCTCCCTGGGCTCAGCCTCATTATCTCTAGTATCAGGAAGATGCCTACTTTGCAGGATTAGGTTAAGGATTAGGAAAAAGAGAGGACAAGCTACAGCAGCTGGCACACACCGTACCAGGCGTTTCACAAGCAGTGAGTGTTTTGATTGTCTCAAGTCAGCCTGCAGAATGGAGAGATGTGGCAACATCACACTTAGGCTTATGCTTAAAAAAAAAGAAAAGAAAGAAAGAAAATATGTGCTAGCAGGAAAAATCTGGAAGGAAACTCCCTTAAAGACCAAATAAGTGTTGTGCTCGAGGGGTCACGGGGCCGGTGACTCTTCCCTCTTGCTGTTTCCCAGGTTGCAGTGTAATAAAATACACCCAGGGTTGGTCTCTGCCCCCAGTCCCAAATGCCCAGGAATTTCCTGGGGGAGACGACCCCTGTGGGCCCCTGAGTGGCTTCAGCGTGAGGACCCGGTGGCCACAATTCGATTCAGAACTTGGAACTCTCAGCCCCACCCTCATTCCCTGGGGAGGGCACGGACCAGGGCATAAATTCATCCCCATCATCCCCCAAGAGGAAGCCTGAACCCTGGGGTCCCAGGAGCTGGGTGTGGTGCCACTGGTGAAGCCACTGCCTGCGACACCAGCATTCCACATGGGCGCCGGTTCAAGTTCCGGCTGCTCCACTTCCAGCCCAGCTCCCTGCTGATGTGCCTGGGAAAGCAGTGGAAGATGGCCTAAGGATTTGGGCTCCTCCACCCACATGGGAGGCCCAAGTGGAGTTCCAGGCTCTTGGTGCCATTGCTGATATTTGGGGAGTGAACCAACAGATGGTGGCTCTCTCTTTGTTTCTCTCTCTCTCTCTCTCTCTAACTCTAACTCTGCCTTTCAAATACATAAATAAATCTTTAAAATAAAAGGAATTGAATTAAATTATAGGACACCCAGAGAACTGGACAATCACTCAATGTAGAAAACCCACACACCTATGTCTAAGATATTGAGAGTGGAGAAGACTTTTCCTTTACAAATATTCATTGCATGCGTCAGTACTTTAATAACGGTGAGATAGACAAGGATGCTTCAAAAAGTTGTGGGAAATGGAATGAAGAATAAGTTCATTAAGGTGCAAAACAATTCTGAGATCCCTGCGTGGTTTCTTCATAATGTTCCTAATGAACTTTTGAAAGAGCCCTCATATGTCATCTTTTAAAAGATATATTTATTTATTTGAAAGGCAGAGTTACAAAGAGGCAGAGGCAGAGAGAGGGAGAGGGAGGAGAGGGGGAAGAGGAGAGGGAGGAGGGGGAGGGGGAGAGGGGGAGAGAGAGAGAGAGAGGTCTTCCATCCACTGGTTCACTCCCCAAATGGCTACAACTGCTGGAGCAGCACCAATCCAGAGCCAGGAGCTTCTTCCAGGTCTCCCATATGGGTGCAGGGTCCCAAGGACTTGGGCCATCTTCTACTGCTTTCCCAGGCACATTAGCAGGGAGCGGGATCAGAAGTGGAGCAGCCAGGACTCGAACCGGAACCCATACGGGATGCAGGCTCTGCAGGCAGAGGCTATACATGCTAACCACAGCGCCAGCCCCTGTACATCATTTTGAAGTACAAGCCTGAGCACAACATCCCAAAGATCAGGAAGAATCACACATCAGTCAACAGGAAGTCCAAAATCCCGCCTGCCTGCCTGCCTGCCTGCCTGCCTCATTCAGTGCTCAAACTGTCAGACAGGGACCGGAAGGAGGCACTCAGCCAGAGGCGGTCTTTGTCTCCGTACGGGGTGGAGGGGACACCTGTGCAAGGGGCAGTGGCTGCCAGGAGAGATTGGCCATCCACACAGGTACAAGTTAAGCCGCCGCCTGCAGCACCAGCATCCCACATCAGAGCACTGGTTCGAGTCCCAGCTGCCCCACTTCAGATCCAGCACCCCGCTAATGCACCTGGGAAAGCAGCAGAGGATGGCCCAAGTGCTTGGGCCCCTGCCACCCACATGAAAGAACACGGGGTAGTTTCTGGTTCTCGGCTTCAACCTGGCCCAGCCCTGGCCATTGTAACCATTTGGAGAGTGAACCAGCAGAGGAAAAATCTCTTTCTCTCCCAATCTTTTCCTCTCTGTATTACTCTGCCTTCCAAACAAATAAAATAAGTTTTTAAAAAATAGGCAGGCAGAAATAGATTTTTTTAATGCAGATTTAAATTGTGAATACAAATCTCTATAAACACTCATACATTATACAAAGTTTCACACTTACACTGTATTTCCTAACCACCTCCATTAGTGAATTTATTCCCTCTAAAATATCATTCAATCAATCAATCCAGTTGGCCTTCGTATCCCCAGGTGCCACACCTGCAGGTTTAGCCAACTGGGGAATCAGACATACTCAGAAAACTTCTGTATGCCAAGCAGGTTTCTTTTCCCTTGCCTGTTTCCCTGGACAATACAGTATCACACCTGTTTGGGTAGCGTGTACATTGTATCAGGTGTACATTGTATCAGTCATCCAGAGGTGATTTAAGGCATACTGGAGGTTGGGCAGAGGTTCTATGCTACTCTATAGACAGATCCTAGAACAATCCCCTGTGGATACTGAGCAATCCCCTTACAAGTCTCGCATTCACGTGTCCCACTCTCCTGAAACAGATTTTGAGGCCACGGGTTGAGGATGTGCAACTTGAAGGCAGCAGTATCCTTTTTCCTGACTCCAGTACCAGAGTCACTGACAAGAATCTCAAAAAACAATGCACAAAGGTGGAGCGCAGATCTTGGCTTCTAAATACCACCTGCCCCAAGAGAAACTGAGGGCGCACTGGTGCTTAGCCTAGCAGCTAAGGTGCCCGTGTCTGCATCACAGTGCTTTGGGGTTCAATTCCTAGATCCAAATCCCGACTCCAGCTTCCTGCCCTTGCACACCCTGGCAGGAAGCAGCCATGGCTCAAAGGGCTCCTGCCAGCCGTGTGGGAGACCAGGATTAAGGTCCCAGCTCCCAGCTTCAGCCCCAGCCCAGCCCCTGCTGGCCATTGTGGGCATTCGGGGACTGAACCAAAAGCAGATAGAAGTTCTAGAAATTAAGTGGTGCTGTGAGAATGCATCCCCCTGGCCCAGACTGGGAGGATTCGAGCATGGGTATCAATAAGAAACTCCTTGGTCTACCTCAATACAAACATGTGTGTCTAGAGAGGACATACAGAGAATGCCAACTAATATTATAACATAGCAATAATAATGGACTTGGCAACCGGCACTACCAATTAAGCCAGGAAGCATCAGCCATAGTGGAAGGAGTGGGAGGAGGAGGATCAGGACACTCGGAGAGTTTCAAAGGATCTCTCTCCGCAGTGCCTTCACCTTACAAAGAGGAAAAGTGTAAGTAGCAGGGGAGAAGCCTCCGAGACACCAGGTTTGTCCAGTGAGCAGAGTTGCCATCGGCGGCCGCTGGACAAGCTGAAACCATGCACTCCCTGGCAGGCGCCTAGCAAAACACACAGCATCGCCCTACCAGAAATGCATGGCCAGAGACAGTGAAACATCACACAAACCCAAACTGAGCGGCATTGGACAAAATAACTGGTCCATCCTCCTCAATGGTCAGAGCCCAAGAGGTGGGCTCTGTGCGCAGGGGCAAAAACAGCACTTGGGGCCCTCCCGCCACATAGCCAAATGCCTGGCTCAACCCTCCGCTCTGCTTCTGATTCCAGCTGCCCGCGAATGCCCATCCTGGGAAACAGCAGGCAGGGTGGTGCAAGGACTTGGGTCCCTGCCACCCGGGTGGGAGACCCAGATCGAGTGCCGGGCTGCCGGTTTCAACCTGGTCCAGCCTGGGCGTTGCGGGCATTTGGGGAGAGAACCTAACAGACGGCGACTGGGGGACCATTCCAGAGGAAAGACGTGGCCGCCAAGTCAGTTCTGAACCGGATCGTTTTTGCTATAAGGAATTTATTGGGACAGCTGATCAGACTGGAATGGGGGTCTGAGGATCAGACAGAAGCAAAGACAGTAAATGCCCGATTTTAATGGCTGTGCTGTGGTTACATGTGTAGAAAACACTCATTAAAGTGCGTGGGGCCATTGGCAATGTACTCTCGAATGGATCGGGGTTGGGAGGGAGGAGGTTCTTTGTATTATTCTTACAACTTGTCCGTGCATTAGAAACGCTTTCAAAAAGGAAGCTGAGAGTCCAGATCACTTATTTCAGCTGCGGCCCAAAGCCCTGACTCTTCCTTTATCTCACCTAAAGCACAGGCAGCAGGCAGCTCGGGCAGCCAAACCTGTTCATCCCGGCTGCCAGGCGTGGGCCAGGCACACACGTCTCTGTCCAGGGCTCCAGCCCCGAGGCTGGGCAGGGGAGGGTTGCGTTGAGGCTCAGCAAGGAACCTCAGCACAGAGCACTCAAGGAGCAGGTCGGCAGCTTAACACCTCTGTGGCTTGGGATAGCAGGAGACGCAAATCAGGGTTTTTCCCACACCCGAGGAAGAACCAGCCACAGGTTGGATGCTTTCCCTGGAATAGTTCTGCAAATGCCAACAAGGAAAGAGACAAGAGAGGCCGGTGCTGTGGCGTAGAAGGTTAAGCCATAGCCTGTGATGCCAGCATCCCATATCAGCATCGGTTGGGGTCCCGGCTGCTCCACTTCCCATCCAGCTCCCTGCTAACGCACCTGGGAAAGCAGCAGAAGATGGCCCAGATGCTTGGGTCCCTGCCACCCATGTGGGAGACCCGAATGGAGTTCCAGGCTCCTGGCTTTGGCCTGGCCCAGCCCTGGCCATTGCAAACATTTGAGGAAGTAAACCAACAGATGACAGATCTCTCTTCCTCTGTGTGTGTGTGTGTGTCTCCTCTCTCCCTGTTAATTGCCTCATTCTGCATATCTAGAGGACAAAGAGATAAGTCCTATTACCACACCACCTCCCTGGGCTGTGTTTTGGTGTTTAGTTGTGTATTGGTTTGTCGTCTGCTCACTAGGGCTCTGTCGAAGGCCACGAGTGTGTGTGTAGGTGTGCAGGTGTGCAGCTGCGTCCGACAGACAGGTGGGCCACCCTGAACCGCCAGGAGACAGCAGCAGGCTCACACCCCCATGGAAGCAGCGACTCCTAAAGCAGAAGAAGCTGGGCCCCAGGGACAGAGCGTGGCTGCAGTGCAGAGCTGGGAAAGGCAGAGGCTCCATGCCCCTCCCCAGCCTGAGCCCAGCACTGGCCGTTTTGCCCCCAAACGCTCCTGGTTTGCAGGAGTTAACAGAGCCCTGCTTAGGGTCATCACGCTGCCAAAATTTCCACCGCTGAGTTGTTCACCCAGGCCTGGCAGGAGCCCGCAGGCCCCTGCATAAGGAGCCTGCGAGCTGGGCTCAGGAACTCAGCTGGGAGAGCGGCCCCACGCTGGGCCAGAGCTATGAAAGCAGCGCCTTCCTGGCCGCTCCGCCTGGAAATCACCTACACATCCTGGAGCCCACGGCGGCTCCACCCCCACCTGCTCCCGAGACCCAGGTATGAGCGATGGGCTTCGAGCTACAGTGGCGGCCGGGAGCGAGTCTGCTCCTGCCTGAGTCCAGCCTCTGACCCCCGAGTGACCTCCCACCTCCCTGACCTGGGCCTGACTCATGCTTCCAGAATGGGAGCCGGAGGATTCCTGTTGCCCAGGCGAAGCTGACTCAGGGCTGGTCCAGGGGCTGCTGTGGAAGGGGCTCAGGGTAGGGCAGCTCTGAGGGAGGTAACACCTGTCGCTTCCTGAGCACCTACTATGCTCCAGGACCCAGCGCAGGCATCTGCTACCCTTTCTCAGCCGGAGGGTAGGGTAGCCTGGGCTCGCTGGCCAGGCAGGGGGTAGGGAGGCCTCTGGCCTGGCAGGGGGCATCAGCTTGGGTGCAGGTTCTGAGAAAGGGAGAAAGGCGCCCCTGCTGTGCCCTGGGCTCAGCCCTGCAGTGGGTGGGCAGGGGGAGGCAGCCTGGGCCACACGACCTCCTCCCTACATTCCTGTGGTTTCAAGTGCCCAGCTGACGTCAGGCCTGAGCGACGCGGGAGACTCGCTGTGTCTGGGGCCTGGCCAGGGGCTGAGACATTTCTTTAAAAGCTTATAAATCACTAAGTACTTCCTCTTCCAAGCCAGCCCTACCCGGGGCCTCGGAGGATCCGTCTCTACAGGCCCACACAGCAACTCCCTTTGGCCTCCTTGCTTTCGGGTTAGCCCAGACCCTCGGCAGCAGAGGGGAAGGTGGGTGTGGGGGGGGGGGGGTCACATCACATGCATATGCAATGAAAACACGTGTGTACTCAGCAGCCGAGCCCAGGCGGGCAGCCAGGCCCCCTGGGGCTCCCAGCGTGCGCTGTGAGAACACGCCTGCCAACACCCAGCCCCTCGCACACGAACCATCACACCACTCCACAGGTCCCGGCTGTCCCCAGGCACAGATGAGCTCACCCTTGGCGGGGCACCATGCTCCTCCACGCACCCACAACAGCATATGCCCGAGTCCCACTGTGTGTACACACTTGCAGGTGTGCAAAGGCTGCACATCCACACACGTTGCACTCCTGTGTGCATGGACTGGACACTCACGAGGACCCAGGCAAGGACACCCAGCTAGCTGGCCACGCTCAAATCTCACACCCACCCTAGGCTCGCACATGCATGCAGGAACCACTTCCTATGTGCGAGTGTCCACACAGCATGCACACCCTCGCACACACCCCTGGATGCACAGGTGGGAGCCTCCGGAAGCCAAGGGAAAGAACAGGAGCCCTGGGAGGGGACGGCAGGAAGCTGCTATCCCCAGCCTCACCTCTGGGGGCCGCTGTCAGGGCCGTTCCCCCAGCACTGCGCTCTGAAGTTGGCCTGGAGCGGCAGGCAGCACCGTGGTGCTGGCTGCCTGGAGGAAGAAAGAGAGGGACCCGCCACTGGCCCTGGACTCCCAAAAGCTGTGGAGTGACTGCCCACCCAGGGGCTCGGAGCGGGGAGAATGGACGGCTGGAACTGAAAGACAGGGGACAGGAGTGGGGGGCAGGGAGCGGAGGGAGATGGAAAGGGATGGAGGGAACTGGAGCCCCTCAGGGACCAAGCAAGGAGGGTGAGGGGTGATGAGCGGAGCCTCTGGGCGTGGGGAGGCACCACTGCACCCCCTATCCTCCAACCCCTGCTGGGGGCCCAGCAGGTTGGGCTCCCCCAGTCTGCGTGCTCAGAAGGCAGCCAGGCTGGAGACGAGCCTGTCGCAGCACCTTTGCCAGAGCAGGGACCCCCCGGGTGGGTGGGGTCTCGCTTTGTCCTCTCCTGGGCCTGCAGGACCTGCCCCCTTCCTCACCCCCAACTTGCAGCGAGCCCTGCCTGGTTAGCGACGGAGCACTGACAAAAAGCCTTGGGTCCTAATGACCTCACCTACATAACAGCAAGCAGGTCCCCCTTTCTCTGCCCTGCTGTCACAGCCCTACCCCGCCTTGGCCACCCCTCGCTAGCTGAAGAGTCCCGCCATCAGCCTGAGCTCTCCCCCACTCCTCCCAAGCTCTCCCCCAACTCAGCGGTTCAGCCTCAGGGTCCAGCCTCAGCCTCAGCCCCAGCCCAAACCCCTCCCAGCTCACGCTGAGATCTCGCAAGAACTTCAAACTAGCCCCAAGCTCTCGCTCTATCCCAAATGCCCAGCTTTAGCACAGACCCCCAAGCCCTTTCCCACCACTCTGTACTATACAAACCACTAGTGTGCAAGGGAAGGCGCTCTCTCTCTCTCTCTCTCTCTCTCTCTCTCTCTCTCTTTCCCATGCGTTCACCTGGGAATAAATAAGTAAATAAACCTTAATAAATAAATAAGTAAACCTGGTCTGGCTGCTTCGTCTCTTCTTTCCTGACCTGAGCCATGCTCTGTCTCAGCACCCTGGCCGGCCAGCCTCCTCCTGCCACCCACAAGGGGACAGTGTCCAGCAAGACCCAGGCAGCCCATCCAGGAGCCCTGGTAGGGCAGGTCCCGGGGAGGGGTGGGGAGTGGACCCTCCTGCCCCCACTGGCCCGGCAGGTCCGCTGGGGTGCAGAGGAAGCTGGGAACCCAAGGCTGGGCCTCAAGCTCCCCTTGTTGCCTGAGTCCCTCCCGGTTCGCTCCAAATAAATGCAAAAACTCGGAGATGTTTGCAGGTCACAAAGTCCCAGAGAAAGGAAGCCTTGAACCCCAAATCCTGGGCTTGGGCTTTTTGCCACGGGCACCCTGTCAGGCCTCCCCTGCCCCCTCCTGCCCCTCTGAGGCACACCCAAAGCCCACTTAAGCCACACTGGGCCGGGGAGGGGGGTGCTGCTGGGCAGTGGCTCCACTTCTCCCAGGACTCAGAGCCCAGCCAGCAGCGCAGAGGCTGTTCCCTGACCAATGCTGAGGGTCAGGGTGAAAGGGACCGCCCTCTCCTTTTCAAACAGGAACACAGGCTTGAAGAGGCGGCCTCTTGTCTGAGCGCCTATGGACCAGCCTTTGGGGCCAAAAGGTAGGAGCCAGATGAGCCACGACCACGGCTCCAGCCCTCTGCCTCCACCTCCCCCCCACCCAATCAGAACCCAGCTCAGCCACTGCCCGGGGTCCCATCCACACCTCCCTGGGCCCCCCATCTCCCACCCAGTGGGGGAGTCCCATGTTCAACCCTGCACCCCCACCCCACAGGTCCAGCTCAGCCTCTGTGCCTCAGACCTGATGCCCACTCCAGGGGCATCCATACCCTGGTCTCCCCAGGAACATGCCACATCCCTCCTCCCAAACCCAGAAGCAGGCTGCCCCACCCTTCCTTAGCATTCAGTACCCCTGTGTACCTCCCTGGCTTCGCCTGCAGCCACCACTCCCTCCCCCAACACCCCCAAGGACCCTCCAAACCACAGCTGCTTCCTGGTGCCTGGCTCAGCCTGAAGGGCTCAGCCCACATTCTGGGGGGCCCAGCACACCCCTTGGAATCCCATAGCCCCCTGGAATGCCCCCCTCCCCCAAGACCGCTGCAAAGCATAACCCGTCTGCAGGCAGGGTCCCAGCAGCACACCTGCAGTTCCTCGTAGGTATTTTCCGAAGAGTGTCTAATAATTATTAGACTCTACTTATTTCCTGTTGGTGTGTGCCTCGCTCTGCCCACTCCCCCCTCCCCCAGGAGGTTCACGGGCAGTGGTGAGCCCACTGCAGGCTGCGGGCCCCAAGGACCACGCCCTGGGAGGTTGGTTGTGCAGCCCCACAGGAGACTTGGGGGCACACCCTGTGAACCCCGAGCTCCTTAAGCCCCTGGGATTTTGCAAGACCGATGGGTGGCCTGGGCGGCCCAAGGCACCCCACCCCTGCCTGCCTGCAGATCCCGGGGCCTCTGCAGAGCCTCCCAGGGCCCCCCCTCCAAGGATGATGTCATCCTGTCTCAGCAGCTGCCAGCGGGTGTATGTGATACCTGCCCTGGGGAAGCTTCCAGGCTGGGACGTGAGGAATGAGCATGACTCCCAGGGCCCCGAGAGTCCCAGGCAGGAAGTGGGGCCGGGATGCAGGCGGACCGCATGGTGCGGTGACACTGGCATGGGGAATGGCCACTCCTCCTTAAGCACTTATTAAGCGTGAGACTCCAAGCCAAGCCGTTTGTCTCTGCCGTAACTCTGCAGGGCAGACTAGAGAGGGGTTCCGGCCCAAGAGCTGGGCCACAGCTGGGGTTCAACGCCAGACCCATGCCCCTTTCCACCCCGTTCTGCAGCCACCCCAAACTCTCCAAATGGGCCCCCCTTGCACTCAGCATGACCCCTCCTCTCTGAGGCTCCCCCCTTGCCCTCCCATTCCCCATCAGCCCCACCCACCTCCGCCACACCCCGGTGTTAGCCTGGCCGCCTGTGAGCAGACGCCTGCCCCATTGTACAGATGTGAAGACTGAGGATTAAGGACGGAAAGAAGCTAGCCCAAGGTCACACAACTGGGAAGCAAGCGAGCCTGGTTAGAACCCAGGTTATTAGAGCATCGAGCAATAAAGCAATAAAGCTACAGACAATTAGGGAATGGTATTAGCAGGACAAGCTGCTGAGGGTGCCCAGAAGTTCCACGGCCAGGGAGGCGGGGCCTTGGGAAATGGGCGGGGCCTGGATGGGGGGGGCTGGCCAAAATCAGGAGGGTGGTATAAATTGGTGGAAATTGCTTGGGCGGAGTGGGCGGGACGCAAAGGACCCAGCTGTGCCCCCCAACACTTGCTGTGTGACCCTGGAGAAGTCTCTTGCCTCTCTCAGGGACACCTGTGTATAAATGAAGATGAGGTGAGCTGGATGGTTTTGGGGCCCCTCATCTTCTCAGGGCTCTGTGTGTGTTGCCGCAGGACCTTGAATCCCAAACACACACCCGAGCCTGCACAAAGACCCCCCCACCTTGGGCCAACTCCCCTCCCCCACCCACCTCCTACCCACCACCAAGGCTTCTGGTCCCAGCCCTTGGAGCTGCTTTCCCTGGCCAGGTAACAGGCACTGCCCTGCTGATGGCGGGCACCCAGGAAGGGGGGACACCTTGCTGCCATTCTGACTCAAGAGATGCCCGACAGAAACTAGCCCGCCCACCTGTGCGGGGCTGACTCCCCCACTCCGGAGCCACTGTTCCACCTTCCTGCAGTGTGGCATCTGAGGCGGAGGAGGCTGAACTGGCTGGTTGGAGGAGCCACCTCCCTGGGACCGGGAGGGAGATTACGAAGGCGCCAGGCCCAAGGCTGCGCCATGCACCTGCCACAGCTGCAGGGAGATGGGCAGGTCCGCCAGCTCACCCCGCCCCATGACCTCATGGCTGCCTTTGCCAGGATCTGGCTTGGGGAGCAGGTGCTGACAGCAAGGCTTGGGCATGGAGCCCGAGGAGCAAAAGGCGGGAAGGCTGCTGGGAGCTGACGACAGGGCCGTCTCCGTGGGATGTGACGTCCCTCTGGCCAGTGACCCACCAGCTTTGCTCCCCTCCTCGGACCTCTAAGAGCTTCGCTCGCGCCCCTGCCGACCACCGGTGAGGGTAGCGGAGGCTCCTCTCCTTTCCTGGGACCAGCTACCCCTTGGCTTCTCTCTCTCTGCTGGCCCTGTGTTAAAGCACGGACGGTTTCCTGGGTGGGGACCAGGGCGCTGCTGCAGGTTCGCATCTAAGTGGCAGTCATCAGAGATGATGCGACCCCCACACACGCCTCTGTCCCAGTGTCAGGGCAACCCAGCCCCATGGGTCTCTCATGCCTGGACACCCAACTTCTTCCCCAGCCAACCCCTGCAGACCCCACCCCAAACAGTCCACTTCACCCACCCCCAAATCCACCCCGAGATGGAGACTCCTCCATCAAGCCTGGCTGGGCAGGCTGCAGCTCCCCACCTGACACGGAGACACCTGGTTGGCAACCCAGAGGCCAGGAGTCACCTCCATCCTGCTGGCCCATCAGGGCCTCCCCCCACCCTGACAGACAAAGGCCTCAGCATGGCTGCCCTCAGAGGATGCCCCGGGCTTGCAGCACAGCTTCCTGCCTGCATCTCCCTCTCCCCACCTGGGAGCTGGGCCTGGGCCCTCACTCTTCCAGCTTCCCAGTCCTGCCCATTGATCCTGCAGGGGACACGGGACTCTGCTTGTCTCTTCCTCCCCAGTCACCATCCAGTGCCTGTGTCCGAGGTGCACCTGCTGCTTCCTCCAGGGACCACAGCCTGGGATGTGCCCCTCTCCCCCGCCCTCCAAGGAACTCCCAGAAATCTAGACAGTGCCTCTGCCTTGTACCCTAGGCCCACACACACACGCATGCACACACTTGCACACTACCCTCCCATCTCCACACCAAACCTCCATGACGTTCTCTGCATAGAAAGGGAGTAAGCTAAGTTCCCCTCCAACTGAGGACACTGTTCCCAGCCCAGCCCCCTGCTTCCCCCCCCCCAGAACAGCTGAGCGCGCAGACTAACAGGAGGTATCCTGGCCCTCTGGGGAGGGGTCAGCTGGCCTCATTAACATTCCCACTCCGCCTTGCACAAGCCCTCTCAGCCCCACCTCGGGAGAGCCACACCCACCTGGCATCCCCCAGAGAAGACACTGTAACCACACTGTAACACACACTGTAACCAGCACTGGACCAGAATTCTTGGACAGGAGGGCCACACCACACGTCCATGTTGGTTTGCAAGGGCACCAAGTGGGCTGAGCAGGCGTGCGGCTGGTCAGTCTCCACCCAAGGGTGCAGGTCGCTGATCTGGGTGCCTGAGGGGGGGCCACCGGGGCCTGGCTGCTTCTAGAAGAGTGGCGCCAGGATGCCAGCCCCCACTCCAAGGACAGCCTTATCCCTCCCCCACCCGCACCACACTTCCCTGCTCTCAGAAGCTGACCCCGAGGCCCCTTGGCACACGGACCCAGGGTTGTCGGTGGCTTTGCCTTTGGCCTTGTCTATGTGCTGCTTTGCACACGCTCTCCCAGGGCTACACCTTCCCCCAGCGTGGCTCCTGTGAGAGGCCCCGGTGTTAATTAGGCCCACGTTGTCAGAGGATTAGTCCCTGCCTTGGGGAGTGCCCAGAGAGATTCTGGAATCCGAGGGCGCTCCCCTCTCGATGCGATTTTTTCCTCTTGATAACCAAGCGATCCCGCTGATGAAATTGCCCACAATAAGCAGTTTCTCCTAGTGTCTGGGTTCCTGCTGTGGTTGCCAGGGAGGCCCCAGATCAGGTCACACTAGGGCAAGGCATCTCTGGGGAGTCCCTGGACGAGGCCAGCTACTCCTCCCAGGGAAGCTGCTCCCTCCGGTCCATTGCAGACCCGTCCAGGACCAGCAGCCGGATGCTGTTGCTGCATCTCCCAGCAGCCCACACAGAGGCTGCAGCAGGCTATGGGGTTAGAGTGACCTGGGATTGAATTCCCCATTCTAGCACTGACTGTCCTGGCTCCGTGAGGTTAAGCGCTCTGTGCCCCAAGCTCACTGCCTGGAAAATGAGCGCAAGAGCAGGAAGCTTTGAAGAGGGGAGCAGAGACTGGTGTGGGCACCAGTTTGTGCTGTGCCTGGCAAAGTGCAGACTTCGCTGCCAGGGACCACCGCAGGCTCTGGGGGAGGGGAGAGGCAAAGAGCCTGTCCCTGGGCAGCCGGGCTGGGATTTCCTCAGAGCTCCCCCTACTGGTCAGCTTTTATGGGAAACTTTTTTGTTGTTTTTTTGCCATTTTTTAAAGATTTATTTATTGGAAAGACAGAGTGGCAGAGACAGAGAAAGAAAGAGGTCTTCCATCTGCTGGTTCACTCCCCCAAATAGCTGCAACAGCCAGGGCCGGGCCAAGCCAAGTCCAGGACCCAAGAATTAATTCCACCATGGCCTCCCATGTGGTTGGCAGGGGCCCAGCACTTGGGCCATCCTCAGCAGCCTTCCCAGGTGCGGTAGCAGGGAGCTGGATCAGAAGCCGGGTGGCCAGCACCCCAGCTGGCCCTCCAATATGGAATGCCGGTGTCACAGGCGGCGGCTTAACCTGCTCTGCCACGCTAGCCCCCCCTTTTATTTTCAAATATTTGTTTAATTATTTGAAAAGCAGAGTGACAGAAAGAGACACCTCTATCATCTGCTGGTTCACTCCCCCAAATGCCTGCCACAGCTGGGACTAGGCCAGGCCAAAGTCAGGGGCCCAAAAGTCCATCCTGGTCTCCCACATGGGTGGCAGGGACCTAAGCACTTGGGCCACCCTCCTCTGGGGTGCATGAGCAGGAAGCTGGATCAGAGCAGTGTAGCTGGGACTCGAACCAGCACTCCAGTAGGAGATGCGGGTGGCCCAAGAGAGAGATTAACCCTGTGCACTACAATGCCTGCCCGGTATCCAAGATCATGGGCCAGCTTGCCTTAGCCCTGCAGCTGGCCCAGGGCCACAAGCTGGAGGGGCAGTGTGCCTGCGCACCTGCCCACAAGCCACTCCTGGGGGTCAAATTTGAACCTGACTGAGACCAAAGGCGAGAGGAGGCTTCCCGAGGACTCCTGGAGAAGACAGGGCTGTGCCTCCAGCTGCATCAACTACTCCCAGCATAGCACACGGGAGTTCTCAGCGCAGGTTCTTGGTGGAGCAGAGGAGGCAAGACCGGGGAGTCCCCACGGCCCCGGCCCTGCAGAGACTGCAGTGAGTGGCAGAGGGGTGGTCTCTGGCTTTTAGGAAGAAACCCACTGCACAGAGCCCACAGATGCAGCCTTCATCGCACAGCACAAAGACATGCACTCACGTGGCTTCCTGCTGTGTGCGAGGCAGCAGGCAGGACAGCTGGTGCATTCTCCCCCCTCCCTCCTCCCTTTCTGAGATGCTCAAGGAGGACTTGGTGGGGAATGTGCCGCGGGCTGCCCGCGCGCCCACCTGCCTGCATCAGGCCCCTTTGCATGACTTCCCGCCGGTCCTCGCACCAGCACGCAGGCTCTTAGGAGATGTGTGGGGGCTGGTGCTGTGGCGTAGCAGGTAAAGCTGCCACCTGCAATGCCGGCATCCCTTATGGGCGCCAGTTTGAGTCCCAACTGCTCCACTTCCCGTCCAGCTCTCTGCTGTGGCCTGGGATAGCAGTGGAAGATGGCCCAAGTCCTTGGACCCCTGCACCCACGTGGGAGACCCTGAGGAAAATCCTGGCTCCTAGCTTTGAATCGGCACAGCTCCGGCCGTTGCGGCCAATTGGGGAGTGAACCAGCAGAAGGAAGACCTCTCTCCCTCTCTGCCTCTCCTTCTCTCTCTCTGCAACTCTGACTTTCAAATAAATAAATCTTTTAAGAGAGAGAGAGAGAGAGAGCCATGTGGTGTGCTTGTTGCATGTGTGGCTCCACTGAGTGTCCTCTACATGTCGCTCACGGAGTAGCCAGAGCCCGAGGAAGGCTCAGGGGGTGGCTTGCTCAGACTCCCCCAGCTGCAAGCAGGTGCAGGCGGAGTCCTCGGCTTCTCTGCCCATCTCACAACACTCACACATCCACAGGGCTGAAGCGGTTCCAAGCCGTGGTGGGGTCACTGAAGCGAAGCAGCACCCCCTCCTCAGCTCCTTCAAAATCCAGATGGCTGTTTTAATCAAACCAAATGTGGATGGATGGGCAAATGAGACGTCTGATGGGGGCTTACCCTGGACCCTGTGTCCTTGGAGCTTGCAATCCCCTTGCTCCAGAGGGTGACCCCAGACCAGAGCCCCAAGAGCCTGATCAGAGAGGCCTGGGTCTCCATTCACAGAGCAAGAGGGGTCTGCATGGGACAAGGCAGACCCCCGCCTATGGGGCTGACGCAGGCCTGGCTGCCAGGGCCCCCGGGCTGCTGGAGGGGAGAGGCGGCGGAGAGCATCCTCAGCCACCCAGCCCCGCCACAGAGCGGGGGGCGGGGCCAGACCCAGCAATGCCGCCAGCAGCTGAAATTCCCAGCCCACACGGCACCCCGGGCTTGTGCCCCGCCCCCACTAACACCCCAGCAGGAAATGTGTTGAGCTCGTCAACATCTCTCTGGCCACAGGGTCGGGGCTCCCGCAGCTCCGAAATGATGGGGCCGGGGCTGGGTCATTAGGCAGGGACACTGTCATTACCACAGGTGATGCCACCGCACGCAGACAATGGCAAACAGTCATTAGTGGCTGTGTCACGGGGCGAGGCGTTGCCGGCCGGCGGCCCGAGGGAGGACAGAGACACACTGGCACACTCACACTGGCACAGGGCCCTGGCACATGTCTACACACAGGGGACAGGGAAAGGCACCTGTGTGCATGGAGGTGTGAGTGGGAGACCCACACGTGGCCACACCCTGGCTCACAGACTTACAAATGCACACGTCCACACAGCATTCACACACATGCTCACACGCAGTAACATGGCACACACATGCATGGTCACATACACAGTAACTCAGCACATACACATGCTCAGATACAGTCACATGGTACACGTGTGCATGTTCACACACAGTAACACAGCACACAGATGCATGTTCATATATACAGCAGCATAACGTGTGTGTGCTTGTGCACACACAGTAACACACAGTACAGATGTACATATTCACACACAATAACATGGCACACATGCTCATGTTCACACACAGTAACATGGCACACACATGTCCACACACAGTAACACAGTACTTGTGTGCATGTTCGCATACACAGTAACACACAGCACACACACATGTCCACACATAGTTACACAGCACACACACATGTCCACACACAGTAACACAGCACACACACACATATATCCCCACAGCACACATGTGGCTGAACAGGTTGCTGTCCAGCAAGGTCCCCAGAACTCAAGATCCCCCACACACCAGAAGGACAGAGCCCTTGGGTTGTCCCCAGACCAGGCCCCCAGACTCACAGGCCCCTCCCTGTGCTCTGAGACAACCACACAGACCCTCAGACTGCCCCATGCCCCACACCCCTTCTTCACTCAGCAAGGAGAAACCAGAAACAAAGTATAGCAAGGAAGCGGCCTGGCTGTGTCAGGTTCAAGGCTGCAGCCCCCCAACACCCCGACCCCGTACCCCAACTTGAACCCCAAAATGGCCCTCTGTGGGCATGTTCCTGAGAGGCCCCCACAGGAGGGGGAAGCAGGCGGGGGAGCCTGGGATGAGAGGAGGAAGGAGAGGAAGAAGAGAGGAGGTAAGCCCCAGGCTCTGCCCAAGCCTGCGCCTTCGCTCTGCCTCCTCAGCGTGGCCGCTCCAGCTGTGGGGCCCGCGTCTCTCTGGCAAGTGCACCGGCTGGAGCAGAGGCTGACTCCCCGCTCCCTGGCTGGGCGCCTCGGTTCCTGTGGACCCCACTGCCTGTTCTTCCCACTCCAACCCGCACGGTGCGGAGGCCCGGAGTGGGTCTGCCAGGCTGCGTCCTGCGGAGGCTCCAGGGGCGGCCCCATCTCCTGGCCTTCTCTGCCACATACCGGCGGCTCCCCGACCCTCTGCCAGGGTAGCCATGCCAGGGGGTCTTCCTCCCCCCACCCCTGTCTTCCACCTTCAAAGCACCTCCACTGGGCCCAGAGGGTGTTCCGGGAGCATCCCTCCGGCTCAGGGCCCCTAACTCACATCGGCCAAGCCACCTTTTGCTGCACTGGGTAACAAACCCACAGGTTCTGGGATTTGGGACAGAGCCATCTCTGGAGGAGAGGGGCTCATTACTCTGCTTCCCTTTTGGCCAAGTCACCCAAGGGGTCACAGGGATTTAGGAAACACCACAGCCACACCGAGGACAGCCCGGCCAGCGGCGCTGAGAACACCTGTGGCCCACATGCAGAGGCATACAAGGAGGGAGGGGCTCTGTGTGGGCTTGGGTGGGGGCAGGGAGGCCTGGGAGGGGTGCAGGTGTCCGTGGGGCTCCCTGGATCTGTGGTGAGGGGAGCCACCCTGCCGCTGAGGGCACCCACACCTCCGTGACCCAGGACTCAGGGCAGGGCAGGGTGCGGATGCCGCTCCTGTTTGCTCCCGTGCCTTCCTCTCCCGCATCTGCTGCCATCTGTCAGGAGCCCCAGAGCAGTCTGCTATTAGCCTGGTAAGTGCAGACTGTGGGACGATGACCCAGGAAGATACACCCCACATAGAGGAACGGCCGCTGGAAAACACTCATTAACCCCCAGTCTTGCCCAGCTCTGTCCATCTGTGCAGCCGGGGGCACCTGGGAAAGGAGCTGAGGTTGACAGATTCCCACTGGCCACTTCTGCTCTGCCGGGCACCACAGGCTGGGGACACTGCCCTGCACCCGCACCCCCCCCCCAGCTTCCTCCGGAGTCTCAGAGCTGAGCTGCGGCACTCAGGTCCCAGATGGCACAGGAAGTCCAGGCTGCGATTCCCGTTATGAACTAGGAGATCAGGGGCCACTCTGTGAAGCTGGGGTGCAGAGGCGCCTGGGCCGCCTGGTGGTCACCAGACTCAGCACTCAGGCAGGTCTAGCCGCCAGTGTGGGTTCCTGGGACACAAGCTCACATCTCCCCAAGTTGGCCGCAGGCTGATTTTTCGGGGGGACAGCTGTCTGGGACATTGCCTCCATCTCACCTCAGGAAATAGAGCATGGGGAGGAAGAAGACACAGCTGCCTGCACATAGTAGGTCCCCAACAAATAGATGATTCATGCAGAGTGTTCACCCCCTGCGCTGCTGCTGTGGGCTGAGCATCGCGTTGGGTGCTGGGAACCACCCACCACCCCAGGCACAGCTTTACTGTGCCAGCTGATCTCCGACCGCGGGGACCCCCAGACAAGCGGGCTATCCCTGCCTGGCTCCCTGCCTGGCTGCAGCATCCCAGGGCTAGCTGGCCCGTGTCTGCTGGAGCTGTGCCCAGCGCCACCCTTGCAGGCAGGGAGCAGACAGCGGTTTCGGTCTATTATCGGGCCAGATAAAGGCAGAAGGCTGGAGCTCAGAGGCCCGAGCAGGGTCACAAAGAAGCATCTCCCCATGCCCCACCACTCCCTGGGCTCCACTCAGCTGCCCATCCTTGCAGCGCCTCTTTGTTCCTCTTTGAAAGCAGCCCCAGGGAGGGGGACGCCTTTTCAACAGCTGTGTGCACTGCCCAGAAAGAAGTGCAGGGCGGCAAGACTGGAACCAGCTGGGCAGGGGCTGGCTGGAGAGAGGTTCCGGGGCTCGGAGGCAGAGGAGACCCGGGATTGGGGAGGGTGAGCAGCTCAGCCCCACCCTGCCTTGGCCTCTCTGCACCTGCCCCATTGCTCACCAGCAGAGACCCAGGGACTTGCCCTGAGTGAGTGCCCAACAGCAGGGGTGGATGCGGTCAGCTGGTTTCTCGGGGGACCCGGACTCCAAGCATGGGGTGGGGGGCACGGCTAGAAGAAGGAGAAACAGGGTTCCCCGACTCTCCAATGAGGGGAGAGAAGAAACAGCCCTTGCCCAAGTGAGCCTGAAATGCAATGGCTGCCTAACAGGGCCCAAGGGATACTAACTCTGCAACTACGTATGGCACACCTGCTGGGCGCCAGTGGTGATAGACCAGCAAGGAAACCACGTCCTGGGGGTCGGCGTCGCGGCTCAAGGGGTCAAGATGCCGCTTGTGACACTGGCATCCTGTGTCGTAGAGCTCATTTGAGTCCCGGCTGCTCCACTTCTAATCCAGCTCCTGGCTAATGCATCTGGTAAGGTAACAGACAATAGCCCAAGTCCTTGGGCCCCTGCCACCCACATGGGAGACCCAGATGGAGTTCCTGGCTCCTGGCTTCTGCCCAGTCCAGCCCTGGCTGATGCAGCCATTTGGGGAGTGAACCAGTAGATGGTTCACGTTCTCTTTCCCCACTTCTCTTTCGATCTGCCTTTCAAATCAATCAATCAATCAATCTTTTAAAACACACACACACACACACACACAGCCTCCCAGGCATCATGAGGCTGCTTTTGAGAGCTCCCTGCTAGGAGGATAAGTAAGGGGCTCCCTTCGTGCAGGGAGGGTCAGGGCCAAGGCTCAGAGGCAGACGGGAGGGAGAGGAAGCACAAGTGCTTGGCGCCTGAGCCATGAGGGTGTTTGGGGCCTGGCCTCCTGGGAAGGGAGCGGAGGAGAAGATGTGGAGTTTCCCAGGGCACCCCGGCCGGCCGCCCTGCTGTCCCCAGCCCTCCCCGGCAGGCAGGCGTGGGGCAGCGGGAGGAAGGCGCCCGCCAGTTTCCCTTTGTGCAATCCTTCTTCCTGTTCCTCTCCACCCAGAAGCAGCCCGGGCGGCTGTGCTGAAAGTCAGTGGGTGTGAACCCAGCACCCACGCGGCTCGGCAGGGGCTGGCGCTCCCCAGGGAACTCAGACTAGGAGAAACCTCCCTGCCCGCAGCCCACTCTTGGGGCTATCTCTCCCATAGTCCCTGCCCAGCCCCTGGGGCACCTGTGACTAAACTCTGGGCCTGGTGGGGACGGGGGAGCCTCTGGCAACCTGGGGAGTCTTCCACTGCTTCTTCTATTTGTAGGGGGGACCCCAGTTTTCTCAGCCATCCAAAGGATTCATCATGACAGGAAAGTAGAAGCTGTAGGCGTAGAACACAAGTCTCGGAGCCGGCCGGCAGGGGCTCGCTGGATACCCCAGGAGGACCCGGTGTCAACCCAGGACTCAGTCTGGTGAGGGGACACCACGCCCTGTGAGCCAGAGTCTCTCCCTGCCACACCCAGAGCTCTCCAAGTGGGACCTGCGCTGTGGCATAGCGAGAAAGCCCCCCTGCAGTGCCGGCATCCCATATGGGCACCGGTTAGAGTCCTGGATGCTCCACTTCCAATCCAGCTATCTGCTGTGGCCTGGGAAAGCAATGGAGGATGGGCTGAGTCCTTAGGCCGCTGCACCCGCATGGGAGACCCCAAAGAACCTCCTGGCTCCTGGCTTCGGATCAGCACAGCTCCGGCCATTGTGGCCATTTAGGGAGTGAACCAGCAGATGCGAGACCTCTCTCTCTCTCTTTCTCACTCTCGCTCTCTCTCTCTCTCTCTCCCCCTCTCTCTGCCTCTGCCTCTCTATAACTCTGCCTTTCAAATAAATAAATACATCTTTAAAAAAAATAAAAACCTCTCCACATGTCCTGTGTCACAATGCAACGTAACAAGTGTATGTGCGGAAGGGTGGTCTCTTGCTCATTCCAGAAAGATGTCATCACCAGGCACCTGCTGTGCACCAGGCATGGGACACCCCACAGGACCTGCGCACCCAGATATTCTAAGGGAGGCAGACACAAACAAACAGGTAAACAACCAACAATAAATAATTACAAATTGGACTAAGTGCTCGGAGATGGGAAAGTGTAATTAACCCGGGCTTCCTCTCGCCAGCCCCAGAGGCCTGGCCTCATTACAGAACACCTGCACCTGCCCGTCACACCGGAAGCCAGGTCCCTAGGGACTGACACTTGCTGACCCAAACTGGAGAAGGTGGAGGGCACAAAAGCAATGGTCATCCAGCCCAGAGAGGTCAAGCACTTGGCCTCCAGCCTCCCAGCTAGGGAGTGGCAGAGCCCCAGCACAGGAAGCAGGTCTTCTAACGTGATGATGGGTGTCTCTGTGGTTCCGGGAGACGCGGTGGCCGGGAAGTGACTGTGGAGAGAAAAAGTGGGGCGTGAAGAGGGGGCCCAGAGCGGGAGAAGGGCACAGGGTGAAATGTCCTGTTGGATTTTCCGGGGAATCGTCTGGCCCCTGAGCCTCACGGTCAGGAGATGACCTTGACGGCAGCGTCCACAGCCCCCGAACGTCACTGCTCCTCTGAGCTCCCTGCAGCCGCTGCTCTTGCTCCTGACGGCAGCACCCCCAACCCACACGGCTCAGCCCCTGACACCGCCCCCGCCCCCTCCTACTCCCAGGATGCCCTCCCCTCCCCTGCCCGGACAACTGCCCCTGTTTGCTCGCTGTCCACCTCTGGGAAGGTGACCGCCCTGGGGTCAGTGCCTCCTCCCGCCTCCTCCACCCTCCCCGTGCCTTGTCTCTGACTTGCCCTCACCCCCTTCTCTGCCCTCTCTCTGCCTACAACCATGAGGATGTGTCCTGTCCCCTGGAACAGGGGATCACGGACCCGGAGGCCGCACCAGGGGAAGGGGAGAGGAGAAAGCCTAAATCCTCCTCCTTCTAGTCATTTCCCCCTCCTTGGCCTCTGCCTCCTCAGACCTACACTTGCTTCCCAATCCCAGCCCCAGGTCCTAAGAAATCCCTGCCCCGCAGCTCCTAGGCTGGGCCATCCCACCCCTGGACTAGGCCTCCGGACAGCCCTGCTCATGGGAACATTCAGAGAAGGGAGACCAGGAGCTTCTAGCCTCATGAGGGAGAGAGACGGGCCCAGCTAATGGCCCTGGTGTGGACAGGCACTCAGGAGAGAGGGTGAGAGGGGGCCACGGACCTGAGCAGGCTCATCCCGGAGGACTTCCTGGAGGAGTGACCCTACAGTGAGGCTGAGAAGTTCCCCTGCCCAGAGAGTCCCCTGTATCCCCAACAGGCCCAGGCTGCCCCAGAACCTGGAACATTCATCCATCAGCTCTGTGTCTCGCAGCCGCTGTGCCTTGTGGTCGCTCTGCAAGTCAGGCCTCAGGCCAAATGGGGCACAGGGCGGAGGGGAGGCGCTGAAACTGTGACACAGGGATGCCATTCCCATAAGGCCATCGCCATCCGGCAGAGCGGCAGGGGTGGCTCAGACGCCTCTCCTCCCCCAGGCTGAGACAGAGCCAGGCCTGCGTGGGCAGGAGGCTCTGAGAGGCACAGGCAGAGACAACGGAAACCACGGAGAAAGAGGCGGCTGCGAAAGAGAGGGAGGGGGCTCAGAGGCCAGGAAGGAGCGACGTGGAGGAAGAGATGCAAGAAAAGCCAAGAGGGTGCCCCTTGCTTAAGGACCACTCCACACCCAAGGGAGCGGGCAGGTGGGAGGAGAGTCTGCCCCCGCCATGGAAACGACAACCAAGACAGGCTCCTGGAGACCCAGGGGGGCTCCCAGCTGGGGCCACCCAAGCTCGACCCCCACCCCAGAGCCCCCCAGCCCAGCAGCTTATGTGACAGCACCTCCAGGAGGGGCGGGCAGACTGCCCCGGACCCAAACAGCCCCAGAAGGGCTGAGTCCCCCTCTGCATGTCTCTCCCAACCCCCACCCTGTCTCCCGCTTCCGCAGGAGCCGGGTGCTTCGGGCTCCTTCCAGGACCAGGAGCCGCTCATGCAGGTCCGCAGAGAGGGTGGAGGTCCTCAGGGCTCCAATACAGGAGCCCCCACAAGGGGTGGAGCCAGGGAGGGGCGGGGGGACAAGGAAGGGGAGGGAGGAGGAGGCAGGGCTGGGCGGGGCCCAGGAGTTCTGTTTGTTTTGGGCTCTTCTGCTGCTGTTCCAGTTCAGCAGCCAGAGCTGACAACCAGACACCTCCGCCAACTCTGCCCAAGGGGTCTTCGGCAGCGCCAGAGGGAGCCCCACAGCCTGAGCCCCCCTGGGCAGCAGGTCCCCCATTCTTCCACCAAGGCAGAATAGCCCTGACAAAAGCCACCTGATGCTCGATGCTCAAGCACAGAAACAGCCCCCCCACCCCCGGCCCCACAAGCTGAGCCTGGAACCCTGGGTCTTCACAGTTACCTGAGACCCACCCACCCAGGTCGACCAGAAGGCCGGCAGAGGCACACAGGAGAACCAGGCCTCTGCCTTGGAGACTATGGCAATGGGCCAGGCCAAGGGATTGCCCTAGGCAACCTCCTTCCCTGTCCCAAACAGAGAAACTGGGGCAGGCTGCTTGGGGCATCTACATCCCATTTCAGAATGCTTGGTCCCACTCTGTTCCCACTCCAGCTTCCTCCTCATGTGCACCCCGGGAGGCAGCAGCGATGGCTCAAGTACGTGGGTCCCTGGTCACCCACATGGGAGACCCGGATGGAGTTCCAGATCTGGTTTCAGCTGCACCTAGTCCTGGCATCTGGAGAGTAAACCAGCAGACAAGAGCTCGCTCGCTCTCCTTCTCGTTCTCTCTCTATAACTGTACCTTTCATGCCAATAAATAAATCTTTTTTAAAACAATTTTTAATAAAAGCTTAGAGGCTAAGATAAGTTGTGTGGCCTGAGGCCAGGCCCACAGCCCCCGACCCCCCAGCCTCTTGCTGGGTGACCTTGGGCAAAGAAAGCTCTAGCACCCCCTCTCACATGTGCTTGTGGTGAGGAAGAAGGGGGCGTTGGGGTCATCCCCGCCCGGTGAGCTGTCACTCGGGCACTGGCGGAGCACACAGAGGTGACTGGCGTGGGGGAGGAGGGCAGGCCAGGCCTGACCACATGCCACTCAGATACCAGGCCAGGGTAAAGGGCCGCGGGTGGGTGTTGAGTGGGGGAGTTCAGCGGCCAGCGTATGGGAAGGGGGAAGCGCCTCTGGGGAGCTCTCTCTTCCCTTGGTCCCTTCCATCCCTGACCACCTAGGTCTCCCGCTCCGGCTCCCAGCACCCGGGGTGGGGTTAAGAGAGGGGAAACGCCTCCTGCTCCACCAGAGATGCAGGGGCCCAGGTGAGAGGAGGTGGGGGGGGGGCAAAAGGCAGAGGAGGCAGGGGGGTCATTATTCTCCAAGCCGTAGAGCTATAGGGGATGGCGGCCAACCCCCTGCAGGCCCCGTCAGCCTGGACAAGAGCACACTTCCGGGTCCTCTGCTGAGCGCTGTTGTATTCAACAACAATCCCAGAAGCTGGGGCCCGCGAGCGGCGCTGCGGGTTAAGCTGCCGCCGGTGATGCTGGCAGCCCGTATCAGAGTTCTGATTCCAGTCCCGGCTGCTCCACTTCCTGTCCAGCTCCCTGCTAAGGTGCCTGGGAAAGCAGCAGAAGATGGATGGCCCAAGTCCTTGGGCCCCTGCTGCCGATAGGGGAGAGACCCAAATGAAGCTCCTGGTTCCCAGCTCCTGGCTTTGGTCTCTGCCCAGCCCCAGCCATTGCAGTCATTTGGGGAGTGAACTAGCAAAAGGAAGTCCATCACTCTGCCTTGCAAATAAATTCTTTTTAAGGGGCAGGTGCTGCAGCATAGTGGGTAAAGCCGCCGCCTGCAGTGCCAGCATCCCATATGGGTGCCAGTTCAAGTCTTGGCTGCTCCACTTCCCATCCAGCTCTCTGCTGTGGCCTGGAAAAGCATAGAAGATGGCCCAAGTGCTTGGGCTCTGCACCTGCATGGGAGATCCAGAAGAAACTCCTGGTTCCTGGCTCCAGCCGTTGCGGCCAATTGGGGAGTAAACCAGCAGATAGAAGACCTCTCTCTCTCTCTCTCTCTCTTCCTCTCCTTCTCTCTGTGAGTAACTGTGACTTTCAAGTAAAATAAATAAACCTTTAAAAAATTATTTTTAAAAATGAAAATAAATAAATCTTTTTCAAACACCAGTCACCATCAGTCTAACAAGTCCTGAATCCATCACTCGCCCAAAGCCAAGGACTCCAAGCCTCCGCGATATGGGTGCACACATAGCAGGCCCTCCATAAATGATATCAATATGATTACCAATAAATGATAGGGCGAAGGCAGGAGGAGAGGAGAGAGAGCGGGGGTGGGTGGGGGAGGGGAGGAGAGATAAGCCACACGGAGTGTTTGGCAGCCAGAACCAAAAGAAAGGAGGTGCTGTTTTCCAGTGCCAGGCTGGCACGGGGCCCGGGGCAGCTGCCTCCCACTTGGAACTCAGGGCTGGCCGGCCTCATCTTTTCCAGAAGTATGCAAGCCAAGCTGTGTCACCTTGCAGGTATGCAGCAAGGTCTGGGGCCAGAGGCACGCGCTCGCTTGCTCTTTCCGCCGCTGCTTCTTGGAGTCTCCCCATTCCCAACCCCCCCCTCCCCAAGCCAGCCCTGACTCCCTGAGCCAGGCTTGCCTAGGCTTTGGGGGGCATCTGGGACCAGCCCCCTCTGCAGACAACTCTACCCCCCACCCCACCCCACCCCCCGGCGGCGAGGGAGATCCTGCGTGGTGCTGGGGGCGGGGCGGGCACGCCACAGCATCCAACAGGTTGGTCTGGCTGCGAGGCGTCCCGCCCTCCTGCTGTAATGAGCACTGTACAACAGGTGTTTGCACCTCAGTCCCCAGCCTGTCCTGGCAGCGACAGGAGCTTGCCATCCGTCGTCGGAGTCTCCCTCGCTCGCTCGCCCCTGGGCCCTGCCGCTGCCGGGCCGGGGGGCGCCATGGCCTGCCGCTCCTGCGTCGTTGGCTTCGACAGCCTCAGCGACTGTGAGGTGACCCCGGCAGGCAGCCCCCGGCCTGGGACCTCGGGATGGGGCCGCTGTGGGGCCCCGGGGCCGAGCTTCAGCTCCCGCAGCCTCACGGGCTGCTGGCCCACGGGCACCATTCCCAAGGTGACCGTGAACCCCAGCCTGCTGGTGCCCCTGGACCTCAAGGTGGACCCAGCCCTGCAACAGCAGAAGACCCAGGAGAAAGAGGAGATGAAGGTGCTCAATGACAAATTCGCCTCCCTGATTGGCAAGGTGAGCAGAAGCGGGAGTGGGGGTCCCAGCGGCCCCCCAGCAGGTGGCCGAGGTCAGCCAGCCCCAGCTTAGGTCAGCGGCCCCGCCCCTGCCCGCAGCCAATGGCAGGCGGCGCTGCTACCCCGAGGAGGCGGGCTCCACCGTGCCGGTGACCTTCCTGGCGGTCCCTTAAAGGCAGCCCTGCTCAGAAGCCCGGTTCAGGGCCACCAAGGGGTGCGGGGCCCTGTGTGTGGAGGCAGGAAGGTAGGTGGGAGAGGGTGGGTGCCTCTGGTTGGAACCAGACAAACAGCATGTTTGTGCCCCATGCCACTCCCCCAAAGTCCCAGGATGGAGTCCCGGCACCCCAACCCTCACATGTCCTGCACCCCACTGCCCATGGCCTGCAACTGGCCATGGGGCAAGGGCACCAATTCTCTTCCCCAAGCAAGGGAGCCCCCCCAGAGAAGTCCCGTCCACCTCCCCGGCCTCCCTGCCCCAATAAGCCTCTCTGGCCAGCCCTCCGCTCCACTGTCTCCTGCCCACTGTGTCTGCCCACTGGACTGATCCTCCCTGGAAACGCACAACCCAGCCACTCACCCCGGCTCCTCCCTGCCTGCGTCTTGGTCTCTCTGAGGCTGACTCTGGGGTGCTCATCTCTCCCATGAGGTGGGAGCTTACAGACAGAGGAGGCAGAGGGAGGCGAGCTGCACACACCAAGCCCCTGCCCGGGGTTTAGCCTCTACACGGACATGGCCGGGGCGATGTCACCTACCCACACAGCACCCCTGCAGATGGGCAGATGGAGGCCCAGAGAGGCTGGGTGCCTTGCCCAAGGGCACACAGCAAGTGGCGCCATCTGGATTTGAACTCAAGCCTGTGAGAGACAAAGTCGGTGCTCTCTGGGACGGAGACCGATGCTTTCCCTGCCTCCCGCCCTGTTCTGGGCCCTGGAGCCGAATTTTTTCCTCTGCACTGAGTGGCCAGGCGGGGGCCATGCAGTGAGAGGACAAGGGTGTGCTGGGCTCGGAGGGAAGGCGCCTCCGCCCCACACCTGGCTGAATCCCTTAGAAGGAGCGCCTCGCCTCACCAAGCTGTGTCATCCAGCTCCAGTGGGTGGCTTTGCTCCCCATAGCACCCTGGGCCTCTGCCATGGTGGTGGGAGCCAGGGTTGGCAGAGGGCGGGGAGGGGGGCCCTTGGGGCGGAGTCCTGCAGCTGAATTGGACCTCGGCCTTGACATGGGGTGCCCTTCTGGGCCAGGGGTGGGGGAGACTCAGGGAGCTGGGGGTGCCAACCCTTTGGGGGGCTCTGCCCCGAGAGCCCCCACTCCAGCAGGGGAGATCTGTTTGCTCCCATCCCTCCCCAACTCCGAGGGCCCCGGGAGGAAGCAGGCAGCCGATGAGAGTGGGACCCCTGCAGAAGCATGATGGGGGTTGACTCCTGGCTGCACCACAGCTGTGCAACCTCAGGCAAATGTCTCCACCTCTCTGTTCCCCCAGGATCCCCTGGGCAATGCGCCGCTTGTCAGGACCAGATGGGATAATTTTTGAAAAGCAGCTAGGACCTTGCTGGCATGTAGCGAGTGTTCTATAAACACTCTACGTGTGGAAAAAGATACAACCAAGCCCTGCCCGTGAGATTCAGTGGCCCCCCTGGGGAATGGAGCAGACCCTCCCCCCCATCACAGGAACAGGACCTGTGTGGCCCGGACGCTCGCCCTGGAGCCTGGGGGACTGGACCCTCCCAGGTGGTCAGCCTCCTGCCCCAGTCAGGAGCTGTAGTTTAGCAGACTCAAGCACCAATACAAAAATTATATATATATATATATATATATATACACACACACACACACACACATATATAT
The DNA here is from genome assembly GCF_033115175.1 of Lepus europaeus. NCBI lineage: Eukaryota > Metazoa > Chordata > Mammalia > Lagomorpha > Leporidae > Lepus > Lepus europaeus. The sequence continues at coordinate 68,190,585 of NC_084836.1, forward strand.
ATTCCTCCCCCCAGGACTCTGCCCTGGCCTGGCCAGTGCCATGGAGTCAGTTCTGGGCCTCCAGGCCTCAGTTTCCCCATCTGCAGAGTGGGGAGGCAGAGAGAGCTGGCCTTTGTTCCCAGGGGCCGCTGGTCAAGCTGCCATTGTATAAGGACAGGGGCTCCGGCCAGAACGGGGAGGAGGAGGAGGAGGAGGAGGAGGAGGAGCGAGCGGCGACGCTCAGCACCCTCCTGGGTGGGAAGCAGTCACCCTGCACCTCTCAGAGCGCAGGAATCCTCAGCCTCCCTGGGTCTCTGTTCCGAGAAGGAGGAGACTCTCTGCAGGAGAGGCCCTGGGTGGCGGTGGCCACAGAAAATCCACCAAGGGGAGAGGGAGACGGGAGCTGCCCTTGGTCCCCTAGGATAACAAGTGCATTCCGGCTGAACTGGCTGACCAGAGCCACACGCTCAGGTTGGAGCTGGAGCATGCGAGAGTGAGGTTAGACTAAAGGAAGGACTTCCTGGTGTGAAGGTTTCTCTGCTGCTCCTGGGTGGAGGAAGGAGCCTCCCGTATCTCCTCTCGCCCCACCCTCAGTGTAAACACGCGGCTCTGCTTGTCAAAACAGAGGCGAGGTGGGGTGAGCAGGTACCTCCCCCCCAACACTCCCTCTCACATACAAAGCAGGGCACCCTCCTGACCTCCATCCCTACGGAACCTGTCTGGCTGTGATCTCGGCAGACAGCAGGCGTAAGGTCAGCTTCATGCAGAACTTACCTGTATGGGTGGGAGCTTGGCCATCGTCCTGTGCTCCTGCTGGGGGAGTGGCAAAGGGGGCTCCCAAGGGCATCAGCATGTTGGGGAGAAGCCCAAGGATGTGCTCAAGGCTGAGACGGAGAGGGGTGGGGAGACCCCTCCTCTGGTAACAAGGGACACAGGGCACCGGCCCAGAGGCTGCTGGTCGCTCTGCCAGGCACCAGTGCCCTGCAGCATCCCAGCCGGGGCAGGAAGAGGCCCAGCCGCCCGCCTGTGGCTGCAGGGGACAGAGCTAGACTTAGCAGCGTGGCGTCCTCGGGACCAACACAGCCTGCACGGTGCAGGAGCCAGGCCGCAGCCGGCCCCTCACCTCGGCAGCTACCCACAGCCTGGGCACCAAGGGGGCAGAGGGCTCCCGGGCCACCGCGGCTCAGGACAAACGAGGGGCACATAGCTGAGGGTCTGGGTGGAAAGAAGAGGTATCTTTCAGGCTCAGCCGGGAGGGGGCGGGGGGTGCTTCCTGCAGGTGCACACATGGGGGGGGGGGGCGGGTAGCCAGGCCCTGGGAGGAGGGTCAGGGAAGCGTTCCTGAGAGAGAGAGAGAGAGAGAGAAAGGCTGGGGGCACAGGCAGGAGAGCCCTGGGCCCAGTGGAGCTGGACTCGGGGTAGGGGGGAGAGGACCCCAGGAGGGACCCTGACAGCCACAGAAGCCCCTTCAGGAGTAGGAGGAGGTGGGAGGGAGACAGAGCAGGAGAGGGGCAGCAGGGCTCAGCACAAAGCCAGCCCCCCCCCGCCGAAAGCCAAAGCCCATCCCAGAACAGGGAAGCTGGGGTCCCGGGACCCACAGTGGCCCCAGCCACAGCCAGGGGACCCAAGTGCCTGGATTCCAGGCCTGGCTCTGCCCAGTGCCAATTTTGCCAAGCTCCTTGCCTCTGGGCACCTGGTTGGCTTGTCCGTAACACACCATTGATGGCTCCTCGCAAGGACTTAGCAAGTTAAAGATGCCAGGCCCGCACACAGTAGGCGCCACATAAGCGTTTGCTATTGATACTTCATCCAAGCGGTCCCTGGATTCTTCCCCCCAGCAGCTGTCAGAGGTTGTTCTAGCTGGGGAAACTGAGGCTCTGGCTGGGGCAGGGCGGGGCAGGGGCTGCGACAAGTCTGGGGCTGTCCAGAGGATTAGTCCTTACTGAAACACTAACAAGGCCCTGAGTTTCCAAAATAGGATGAGACCAGGCTAGCTGCAGCCAGGAGGGGGCAGCTGAGCCCAGGACAGCCCATGTTCCCTGGGGTCTCCCACCCCAGCCCACAAGGCCCAGGAGAGCCTGCCAGACGCTTCGGCACCCTGGTTCCCCCTGCTGGGTGGCTCCACCTCAATCAGATCCTCTCCGATCTTGGCACCCTCAGCTGATCAGTGTTTGTCCCAGGAGGCGCACTCCGAACACGCAGGGCCCCGGGGGTGGACATGCACAGATGAGCCGCCGCCTCCCAGGAAGCACACCCCCCCGCCCGCCCACGCACGGGAGCACCCACACCTGGCCCACTCAGTGCCCTCCTCGTTGTCCCAGGTGCAAGCCCTGGAGCAGCGTAACCAGCTGCTGGAGACCCGCTGGAGCTTCCTACAGGGCCAGGACCCCACCACCTTCGACCTGGGGCACCACTACGAGGAGTACCAGGGCCGGCTGCAGGAGGAGCTGCGCGCCGTGAGCCAGGAGCGGGCACAGCTCGAGGCCAACCTGCTGCAGGTGCTACAGAAGGTGGAGGAGTTTCGAATCAGGTAGGGACCACCAGCCGGCTGGGACGGAGGGCGGGGACCCAGCTGTCCTCAGGCTGGGAGGCCTGGCCCTGCATGAGGCTTTATTTTTTCTAAAGATTTATTTTATTTATTTGAAAGTCAAAGTTACAGAGAGAGAGAGAGAGAGGTCCTCCATCCACTGGTTCACTCCCCAGATGGCCACAATGGCTGGAGCTGTACCCATCCGAAGCCAGGAGCTTCTTCTGGGTCTCCCACGTGGGTGCAGGGTCCCAAGCACCTGGGCCATCTTCCACTGCTATCCCATGCCATAGCAGAGAGCTGGATAGGAAGCGGAGCAGCCGGGTCTCGAACTGGCGCCCATATGGGATGCCAGCGCTTCAGGCCAGGGTGTTAACCCACTGCCCCACAGCACCGGCCCCATCTTTATTCTTTATTGAGAGCCTGGTACACGCCAGGCGCTGCACACACTTGCGGGATACCGCGGTAAACCTGCAGCCGCGTGGGCTGGGGGAATTATGTCACCACTAGAACCACACAGGGGTTTCTGCTGGGGATGTGGCTGTGGATTTTTGTCTCGAGTGGGCTGGAGAGGAGAGGCACATGACCAGGGTGCGAGCCGGGGATGGGAGAGCATGGCTTCGTAGGTCAAGGCGTGCCAAGCCTTGACGGGGACTGCGAAGTAGAGAGGTATGGGAGACAGGGCTTAAAGGGACAGGCAGAGAGCCGGGGGGCAGTACGGCCCAGTGGTTACAGCTGCAGGCTCGGGAGGCGGGTGAGTCCTTGCCCCCAGCCCGCCCCAGCGTGGAGGCCTTGGGCAGTGTACTGAACTCTGTACCTCGGCTCCCTTCAGCCATGAAGGGCAGTGGTGACGGTTGATGTCCTCAAGACAGGCCCGAGGAGGTAGCCGGCAGTTCAGCACGCTCTAGTGGGCTGGGGCAGGGGGCCTGGGCTGAGGCTGAGTTTGCCCAGCCCCTGTCTCTAACCCCTGCCTTCCCTGTCCTAGGGAAACACACACAGCACATCCGCTGGGAGCTGTCCAAGTTCCCGATACCCCACCGAGACCCTAACAAGGAGGGCCAGGTGGTTCGCCTGGATCCCCTTCCGGTTCCCACGGACGCCCTATAGATCTTTAGCCTACAAAGGATGGGAGAACAGCAGAGCCGAGTGGGAGTCTGGGGGCCTCCTTGTGTGGAGAAGAGAACTGAGACCAGAGAGGGCAGGGCTCGTCCTTAAACACACAGCCAGGCACGCTGTGTCCCACCCCGAGCCTCGGCCAGTGGCCGCACACGGCTACTCCCAGCCTCCCAGCCTTTGTAACTACAAGTTCTGTCCGGATGCCTCGCATTGTTCTCAGCAGGCTCCGCCCCCCGTTGGGCCTGCAGCCGGCTCTCCCAGAGCCTGCTGTCTGTTCACTGGGCCCACTGGGCTCAGGGCCTCTCTTCCCCTCTCTGAGCCCGCCGGCCTGGCCACAGGGTGTGTGGGGCTGCAGGGGGAACCTGCAGCCTGGCAGTGCACAGCCCAGGGTGGGGGAGGCCCCCAGGGCCGGGAGGCGCCAGGCGGAGCCCTGACAGGGAGGGGCTGGGCCCTACCTCTGCCGGCGATGAGATCAGCTCTGGTTCCCAGGAATAAACAAAGGGGAGACGGGGCTGTGCACAGTTTGGGAGCTGGGTGCTGAGGATGGGGAAGAAGGCGGGCATCGTGCGGGGTAGCAGGGACCCCCAAGGACGGGCCGGTCGAACCCTTCTGTTTACTGAGGACAAAGCAGAGGCCCAGCTCGTGCCAAGGGGCTCAGAGATGGCGTAGACAGGGGTGCAAGCTGCTCAGGGTACTAGAGCGTGGGGAAGGGCTGGCTGGGGGGAGCCCAGTCAAATCAGGCGCGAGATGAACTGGAGCAAGGTCGCCTGCCTCCTGGGGAAGCTGAGGCGGTAGCCTTAAGGTGACTGGCGCCCAGCGTCTGACCCCAGCCCCAGGATCCTGCTATGCCACCAGCCTCTCCCAGGGCTCAAGCCTTGGCAGGCCCCAGCCCACTGCCCCCAAACCCAGCCAGAGGTCCAGGGAGAGAGCAGAGCTGGCCTGGCAGGCTTGCTGGGGTAGGGGCGCGCCCCCTGGTCTGCCCTTCCCTGGCATGTCTCTCTGTGCCCTGGGAGGGTCCTCAGAGCCGCAGAGAAGCCCCTGTGCCCCCTTGCCGGCCCCACCTCTGTGCCCCTTTCTCGGTAGCCTAGGCTGCAACCCAGGGGTTGGGCGGCTCCACCAAGACTTGGAGGCCCCAACCCCAGGCACCAGCTTCCCTCTTAAGGCTTTGCATGGGACAGAGCTAAAAACAGATCGGGTCAGGGAGAGGACAGGCCCCCAGCATTGGGAAATCCCTGGTGGACCCAGCAAAGGTGAGGTGTCTGATAAGGGGGCAGGAGGGGCGCACACCAGGGGGCAGTGTGGGGAGAGGCAAGGAGGGGGCTGGGCGCTTGGCAGATCTCCACCCCCAGCCTGACTCCAGCGGGAAGCCTTTTTTTTTTTTTTTTTTTTTTTTTGAAAGACAGGGTTAGAGAGAGAGGTAGAGACAGAGAGAGAGAGGTCTTCCATCCACTGGTTCACTCCCCAGATGGCCGCAATGGCTGGAGCTGCACCAATCCGAAGCCAGGAGCTAATTCTGGGTCTCCCATGCAGGTGCAGGGCCCCAAGGACTTGGGCCATCTTCTACTGCTTTCCCAGGCCATAGCAGAGAGCTGGATCAGAAGTGGAACAGCTGGGACTAGAACCAGAGCCTATATGGGATGCCAGCGCTTCAGGCCAGGGCTTTAACCCGCTGCATCACAGCACTGGCTCCTAGCAGGAAGCCTTTGGAGTCAGCCAGCCCCTAGAATTTATGCAGGGTGTGTAGAGGATGTCAGAGGCCACAGCAGGTGCAGGGGCACCACGTGCCGCTGTGGAGACATCAGCCTGCTGCATCCGCACGCCATGCCACCAGGAGTGCCACGCCCCCAAGGCTCACACAAGAGCTGAGGTCCCAGGATTGTGAGACCATGCAGCTCCCAAGCCCCCTCCCTAACCAGCCATGACCTCCCTGGTAGAAGGGGCCCATGGCATCCCATAGCTGGGGCTTGGGCAGGGTATGGATGAAGCGCCCGGCACACGGGAGGCGTGGCTAGGGGGTACCTGGCGCTCCCTTCCAGGCGTTTTTGCTCTGCTGGGCAGGCCGCCCCCCACCCCACCCCTGCGCACATCTGCCCAGCGCCCTCACAGCCCTGAGCGACAGGCGGAAGCCAAGGCCGAACCAGGCAGGGAGGAGGACACGCTTGGTGCCTGTGGGTCCAGCCCTGGCACTCCACAGGGCCAACACGAGGGCAGCCGGGCAGGCGGCAGAGGGACGCTGCCCTTGCTGGGAGGTCAGAGACCCGGGCAGGCAGGCGGCTGTAATTAGAGCCGCTGGTGATTCAGGCATTCCTGGAGAGGAGGGAGGGAAACTCGCGGTGCGGAGCCCCTACATCCGGCTGCTGGGGCGGGCGCAGAGGCCAGTGGACACCCAGAGCGAGAAGGAAGTTGCTATAGTTGCTGAGCACTGGTTGCATCAGAGGTGGGCTCTGGCAGCTCTGGCTGGCACACACGCACACACACACACACACGCCAGGGGAGGAGGCTGAAGTTACAGAAACTCCCTTAGTTTAACAGCACCAGAGGCAATTCGTTCATGTGGACCGGCCCAGCGGGCTCACTCCCCGAGACTGGGCATCGGATCCAGGTGCCGCCGTTTGTACAGGTTCTTGTACCAGCACAGGTGCATCACTGGTGGGCTTAGTGCAGCCTACAGGATCCAGGCCCACCCATGAGGAACTTGAGACCACGCTTATGGGGAACTTGAGAGGGGTGGGGGTAGCAAGGTCCGAGGGGACTTGGCCCCAAAGCATCTGAACCTGAGCTTGATAGGGGAAAATACAGAAGAATGGAAGTGCCGGGTGCAAGGGCTACACAACCCGGGGAGGCTTTCTGGAGGTAGACGTGAAGCAGAGAGAGGAAGCGACCAGAAGTGGCCAGGGGAGGACAGGGCAGGGGGGAGGGGAGGTGAGCAGGAGGGAGAGAGAACAGGTGCCCGCACCAGGGTGTCACAGCAGGGGGAGTATGTCAGCGAGGACGTGGCAGTGCCTCCATGTGGCGGAAGGGCCACTGTCTCCCCACTGGCACAAGGTCCCCAGGGGAAGCTGCCTGGGCGAGGTGAGCAGCACCAGCTCCCTCACCTCCTTCTCCCCTCCAGGTACGAAGATGAGATCTCCAAGCGCACAGACCTGGAGTTTACCTTCGTCCAGCTGAAGAAGGTACCGCTGCCTGCCCTGGGGCTTCTCCATGCATGGCCCCGGCCCCCTCCCCTCAAGGCCACCTGCTGTCCTTTGTGCCCACACCGGGCTCGGAGGGTCACCTCCCCCGGGGCCAGCAGACACCCCTGTCCACATGCCACTCCTTTCTCAGGCTCCGATCTCCTCCGGAACCACGCCCACTCTCACCCAGAAAGCAAAGCCCCCACCACCACCAGCACCACTCCTGCCCTGGGCCGGGCCCTCCCTCTCCATCTCTCACCACTGCTCCCAACCCTAGGACCTGGATGCAGAGTGTCTCCGACGGACCGAACTGGAAACCAAGTTAAAGGGCCTGCAGGGCTTCCTGGAGCTGATGAAGACCATCTACGAGCAGGTGAGTGAGACGGCGCCGGTGTCCGGCTGAGCCACGAGCTGACCGGTCCACAGGCAAGGGAGGTGGGGGGCGGGTTCCCAAGTGCCTTCCTGTCCACAATCTGACATGTCAGCCTTCCACCTGCCCCATGGAACACGGGCAGGTTTCCCCCAAAGACCCTTCTCTGAGAGAGAACCATGTCTTCACCCGTGCTGGAGAGCTGAGGCTATGCAGGGCAGCAGGTGCCCCAGGCGGGGATTGGGAGTCTGGCCTCAGTCCAGGAGCCTTGAACAACCATTGCAATGGCACCAGTCTCTCTCTAACCCCTGCAGCCTGAGCTGCAGCCGCCCCGCACCCACCCACCCACGCATCCAGGGCAGCTCTGCTCAGCGCGTGTCACAGCCAACTCAGTTCGGGGCTCCGGCAGGGGCAGCTTGCAGTCAGAATTCTCTCGTTCCCTGGCAGTACCAACTCCTGCAGGGGACAAGCAGGCACGGGGGTCAGTCCATGGCCCAGGCCAGTCCTGGTGTGTGTGCTGCCCACATGTGCATGGTGGACCCCGCTGTGGCTGCCACCTGCTGCTCCCTCCCCCCGACCCCACACGAAGCTGCATTCTCCCATCCACAGCCCGATGCAGGGCTTGCGGGCGTGGAGAGCAGGTACTGCTGGGCTAGGGCCCCCTTCCACAAATGCCCCTGGTCCAGCTAAGAGCAGGAGGCAGAGCCATCGTGGGGGACAACAGGGGTTTAGCGACCTTCGTGCTACAAATGGCTGGTGCCAAGCTGCAGCGCCACAGCCAAGTTCAAAGGCATCTTCGCAGAGCTCCGCTGAAACAGCCCTGGGGGACCGCTGAGCACAGCTTCATGACCTCGGCTCTGCAAGCCGAGGGGGTGGGGGGCTTTGCAGCAGGCTCCGCCCCCAGCCAGGGCTCCCCTCAGGGTAGGGCTAAGTCCAGATGTGGCCATAACACAGCTCAGAGCCTTGGGAACAGCAGGGAGAGAGGCAGCGTCCCCAGCGGACCACCTCCACCATCGACCTGAGTGTGTGGAGAAGCCCCGGCCCCCTCCCCTCAAGGCCACCTGCTGTCCTTTGTGCCCACAAAGCCTGAGTGTGTGGGGAAGGGGAGGGATCCAACTGGGACACCGCACCTGCCGGCTGGCTTGGCTTAGGCGCCCCTCCGCCCACACTCACTGTGAGCAGGGCCAGCATTTCTGCAGCCGGCCTTGTCCCTGCGCTCACGGACGCCTCGGCAAGCTCAGAGCTTGCGCTCCAAGCCAGGACAGGGGCCCTGCAGGTGTGGCAATCAAAGAGGCAAATGGCTGGAGATGACCAGCTCTATCCCTGGGCCTTGCCGCAGCACCCCCCCCCCACAAAACTCCTTACCGTTTCTGCGACTCTGAGTGCTGTCTATGTCCCTTCTGTGCCTCAACCATCACTCCCTCACTTGTGAAACAGGGCCAGCCCCGTGCAGGTCCCAGACTGCATCCCAGGCAGCGGGGAGAGCGGGGAGGCAGGACTGAATTTGGTGATTAAAGAGAAAGACGCCGCTGTGCTGAGAGCAGACAGGGCCAGGGCGGGAGCCCGGGCTCTGGGAGCATCACTCACACGGGGTCTTGGGCCAGAGGCAGGGCTCGGACGCTGTCACCTGTGATGCGTATCGGGGCTGGGTATCATGGAGGGGTTGTGCGTGAGGGTCTCGGAGTGTGGTCTATGCAGTTACAGGACCCCCATGGAGAAGGAACTGCAGGCTAGGTAGCAGGTGCCTGGGCAGTCCAGCTGCCCCTCCCTGGTCTCCTCAGGGCAGTGATTCAAAGACCCCTCCCCCCAGATCCCCAGACCCTGTCATATGAGACGGTGTAGAGTCCACTGTGTGGGTCCCCTCTCTGGGTGACTTACAAAACCTGAAGCGACGCTAACGGTACGTCCATCAGGGCTTACGCTGTGTGGCCTGGGAATAATGACAAGGAAAACATCTACGCAGTCAGTACAGACACTGGGTTTCTTCCCCAGCTCTTTTTGCTATGTGCCTGGTTGACTACGGGGCTGTGGGGCTGACATTTCGGGAGGCAGCGAGGTGGTGAGCAGGTGTTGGGGCCGGGAGGTTGCAAAGACCACACTGGCCCCTTGGCTACAAACATTTCTGCACCCACTCCAGGGGGGTCTCTAAGCCAGCACTGTCCCCTAGAACAGCTCTGTGAGCCCCGTATGTCATTTCAAGTTCTCTGGAGAGACAGATACAGAGAGAGTCCTTGTTGCTTGGTTCATTCCCCAAATGGACTGGGCTGGGGTCAGATCCAGGAGCCAGGCACTCAACCCAGGGATCCCACAGAGAGAGCAGGAGGCCAGTGCCTTGAACCATCGGCCCTGCCTCCTAGGGTCTGCATAAGCAGGAAGCTGGAGCCTGGAGCCAGAGTCAGACGTGGAAGTCAAGCACTCCAGTTTGGGATGTGGCTATCTTAACTGGCACCTAAATCATCCGGCTATGCACTCACCCCTAGACGTCACGTTTAAAAAAAACAGATCATTTGAATTATGTGTTTAAGATGAAAAATCTAATGTGTACTCTTTTTTTTTTAAGATTGATTGATTTATTTGAAAGGCAGAGTTACAGAGAGGCAGAGGCAGACAGAGAGAGTCTTCCATCTGCTGGTTCACTCCCCAAATGGCCGCAACAGCCAGAGCTGGGCTGATCTGAAGCCAGGAGCCAGGAGCTTCTTCCAGGTCTCCCACATGAGTGCAGGGGCCCAAGCACTTGGGCCATCTTCTACTGCTTTCCCAGACCATAACAGAGAGCTGGATCGGAAGTGGAGCAGCCGGGGGTCTTGAACCGGTGCCCACTTCACTACAGCACCAGCTCCTAGTGTGTACTTTATACTCCCAGTTTGCTCTGACTTGGGCCTGCCCCCCTTCAAGTGTTCAGTAGCACAGGTGACTAGGGGCTGCCTCCTTGGCCAGAGCAGGTGCGAGCGACGGGAGGCACCAGCTGCGGCTGCCCCATTTGGAAGGAAAACACCTGGGCACTGTAGCTTCGGCTTTGGAGCAGATGCTGGATCGGAAAAGCATTGCCGCAGAGGCCCAGCCCATCCCCAGGACACGTGTGCACACACAGGCACACACGCATGGACACACACACAGAGGCAGCCGGGATGTGCTCTACAAAGCCCTCCCCAGCCAGCTGATCAAGACCTCAAGGCCTCATCTACACACAGCAGCCCCCTAGACCACCCCTCCGCCCCTACCCTCCAGGACGCAGGGTAATGAAGAGACCCTGGGAGCAGAAACTCATAGCCCTCCTCTCCCCAGCTTCTGGTGCAGCTCCCAGTGCACTCGGGTTCTGGCCGCATCCACCTGCCCAGCCATAAACCCTAAAACATCCCCTCTCTTACTACTTATTGTGCACCTGCTATATTCCAGGCTAAGTGCTTTGCTGACTTAATCTCAATTCGCGCTCACAACCCTATGAAGTAGAAGTAATGATCAAAATAACATTGATTTTTGAGCAACGCCAATTTGAATCCTGGCTCAGGAGCTGTGTGTGCTGGAACAGCTTAGGTTAATCTTTCTGTGCCTCAGCTTGCCCATGTATAGAGTAGGGAGAGTAACAGCACCTACCTCACTGGGCTGCTCAGAAGCTGTGTTCTGTTCATACACCCAAAAGCATTTAGAACCATGTCAGGCACAGGGTGAGCACTGAAGAAACCTCAGCTGGTTTCGGTTCTGTGATTATACCCATTTTACAGATGAGAAAATTGAGGCTCAGAGAGACTTCACAACTTGACGAGGGTCACCTGGCTAATAAAAGGTGTTGGCAATGAGAGTCGCATGCCAGCAAACCCTGTGTTTTGCCAGCCAGCACAGAGGGGCCCAGGAGCGCACCACATGCCCAATGCATGGAACCCCGTGAGGATGGCTGTGCACACAGCACCCTCTCGTCCCCGGCTGGGATGCCAGCTCCCCCTGGAGGTGGTGGTGGTGGTCTGGGGTGGGGGGTGGCGGGGGGGAGGCAGCGTCATGAGCCCAGAGTGATGGTGCACGTAGTACTGGCAGGAGTCAGGCCCACAGCCTGCTTCTGCTTGGGAGCTCCAGCTAAAGTTCATGGATAGTCCAGCCAGAAGCCCTCATCGTGAGGCTAGCCACTGAGCCCAGGGTCCTCCAGACTGCCCCCAGGGAGGTCTCACAATGCCCACCCCTCCCAGGAGCCCCGCCTTGTCACCAAGCAGCAGCCACGCAACAGCCCTCAGCCCTCCATCCACGGCTCTGGCATACAGGTCGCCGGGCACAAGCAGCAGCCTCTGCCAGGGACAGACACGAGAGCCACCCCCACCGGCTGTACCTCTCTGAACGTACAGGTGCATATTCAGAGAGTCAGCAGGGGCCCAAGGTCAGAGCCACGCTCAGGGTGCAGTCACAAGCCAGGCAGCCGAACTCAGCTCTGACACGGCCCCGAGAGCCGAGTGCCCGTTCTGCAGCGGAGGGAGGTGCAGGTTGGACATCACTGGCTCGGGTGCATCAGTGAAGCCCCCGATGTGGGGATCCTGCGAGGCAGCCAGCCGGCGTTCTCGGCTACGAAGACAACCAGGAAAGCAGGAGAGAGAGAGAGAGACAGACAGAGAGAGAGAGAGAGATGAGAGCGGGTCTGCGGTTAAAGGAGACTACGCACAAGGCAGTTTCAAAACCTTGTGTGCAAACCCGAACGAGAAGGGCAGGCGCCTGGTCTCTGAGCTGTCTGAGGACCCCAGGCAGAGCCCTTGCCTGGATCGCATTTCAAAAATCACGAGGCGGTCTGCAAGCTGGGCACATGGACTACGAGCTGATGGCTGAAACCGGGGGCTTTGGGTGGACTGCCAGGGCCAGCAGGCATAGGATGCAGGCGCTGCCCCAGCCCTGCCCACCCCACCCCACCCCACCCACGCCTCCACCAGGCTCCCTCCCCGCCTCTCCTCCCGTCCTACAAGGCTGCCAGGGGAAGCCCTGTGTGCCACTTGTCCTCTGTCCCCCGCTCAGGCCACCCAAGACAGGACCCCTTGCAAGCCTCTAGAGAGCGCAGTAGCCAGAAAGCTTACCAAAAGGCTGGAAAGACATCCGAGCTGCTCTGGCTCCGTGTGGCTGCCCAGCCAACAGCACCAGCTCCAGGCCCAGCTCTGCCACCCCCAGTGGTTCCCATGACTCCCTGGGCCTCGGCTTGCTCCCCTGTGGTCCAGGGAGCCTGGGCGGCGGGGGTAGGGGAGAGCGAGGTAGGGGGCTGGCCCCTGGTGAGCCCCAGGGGAAGGGGGGGGTGGCTTCACTCTTCTCCAAGGTCACAGGACAGGGAGAAAAGAAAGCAAATATTGGGACAGCTGCACTTATGGGTCAGGGAGTAGGGTGCAGGCCACCTACCAGGGGTTGCATGCCAACACGTATTCAATGTTGGGGGAGCCTGGGGACGAACGTGGCTCTGCAGACCCAAAGCCAGGGTGACCTGGGGAGCCAAGAGCCTCCCGGCCCTGCTCCCCTCTGCACAGATGGACAGAGCCGGGCGGAGGATGGGGGGCGTCCAGCCAGAAGAGAAGCCGCAGCAGGAAGTCACCCTTTCCCATCTCTCCAGGGACTCGCGAAGGGGTGCAGGCACCGGGGGCAGCAGGGGGGCCTTGTGCCCTGTCCCCCAGCCCTAAGCCCCCCGCGTCTGTGCCCGGCCAGGAGCTGAAGGACCTGGCAGCCCAAGTGAAGGATGTGTCGGTGACCTTGGGCGTGGACAGCCGCTGCCCCATCGACCTGAGCGGCATCGTGGAGGAGGTGAAAGCTCAATACGATGCCATCGCGGCCCGCAGCCTGGAGGAGGCCGAGGCATACTCCCGGAACCAGGTTGGCGCTGCTGGCTGGGCCCCAGGGTGACCAATATCCCAGAGGGGACTGGAGACACACAGGGGCGGGGTGGGCCTGGCCCTCCCGGGGTGAGGGGAAGCAGTCGGGAGAGAAGCCATCAGCCTTGCTCTCATCCAGCCGTGCTGAGCACCTGGGGCACGGTGCAGGGGCTCACGATCAAGGCGGGGCCGGGGTGCTGGGGGCGACACAGGAGCCGCCCCTCACTGCCACCCCCTCCCCCACGGCCCTGCAGCTGGAGGAGCGGGCGGCCCGCTCAGCTGAGTTCGGGAGCAGCCTGCAGAGCAGCCGCTGTGAGATCGCCGCCCTCAACGTGCGCATCCAGAAACTGCGCTCCCAGATCCTCTCCGCCAAGAGCCACGTGAGGAGCCCCCCCCCGGGGGGGGGGGGAAGGTGCTCATGACCCTGAGCCTCCGTGCCTCGGTTTTCTAACCTGTAGAATGGGATGGGAGCAAGCCTCCTAAGGCAGTGATAAGGCTCACAGGAGGGAGTGGAGGGCCCCGGAGCGGCATCCGGCCGGGACAAGCCTGCAGAGCCAGTGCGGCACCCCCCCTACACACACCCCCTCTCTGCCCCCTCCCTGCCCCATTCCCCAACGTCTTCCCCTCTGTCCTCCTGGCTGCAGTGCCTGAAACTGGAGGAGAGCATCCAGACAGCCGAGGAGCACGGCGAGCTGGCCCTTCAAGACGCCAAGGGCAAGCTGGCCGAGCTGGAGGCCGCCCTGCAGCGGGCCAAGCAGGACATGGCGCGGCAGCTACGCGAGTACCAGGAGCTCATGAACGTGAAGCTGGCCCTGGACATCGAGATCGCCACCTACAGGAAGCTGGTGGAGGGCGAGGAGAGCAGGTGCGCGGGGTGGGAGGAGGAGGGCTGGAGGGAGAGACCACTGGGCAGACCTGGGTTCCAGTCCCGGCTTGGCCACTTACAATCCAAGAGCTTGGCCTGCTGTGTTACATTCTGTAAAATCGTTAGCATGGCTCCCGTGCGTGGTGGGGGAAGGAGGGATTGTGTGGCTGTGCACACAGGGAGCAAGTCCAGAGGAGAGGAGGGTGAGGTCCAGAGAGGGCAAGCCGGCTGGCCAGGGGCACACAGCAGGGGGACCGCCACGTGCCCTCCCCCTGCCAGCCCCTGGGCCCTCATTCCCACGGGAGCCAGAATCACGGCTCCCTTCCCTTCCCACCACATCCCTCTGTCCTCCCCCGCCATGCCAGGATGGACTTGCCCTCGGCCGCCGTGATCAGCGCAGTGCAGTCCCGATCCAGAGTCGGTGAGTACATGTGGCCGAGGAACTCGAGGAGGGGGAGTGGTAGGGGCACGGTGACCCCAAAGGCGTCAACGGCCGCCAGCCTCCAGCGCCTTCCTTTCCCCCACCCTTATGTCCCTGGCAGCGGCCTCCAAATCCCGCCTCTCCGCGGGCCCCTCCCGGAAGAAGAAGAAGAGCAGAGGCCACGTGATCCAAATCACAGAGACATCAGAGAAGTACCTCTCGCAGGAGTCCGAGGTCTCCGAGTAGGGCGCTGGAGCCCCGGAGCCCTGGGGTCCCCCCACCCGCCGCTGCAGCAGGAGGGACTCCAGCTAGACTCCAGAGAGCAGCTAGGAGGGGAGGCGGAACCTGCCACCATGCTGACAGCAGCAGGGCTCGGAGCAGGGCTGCTTGGCTGTGGGTTTTGGGGGATGGGAGGGGAGAGTCAGGGTCCTTCGGGTCCCCCCAGCTCTCCCCCCCCACATAGCTTCTCACTGCCCTGCCCTTCCAGCCTGGGGTGGGAAGCTCTCCCGACTGCGTGCACTGGGACTTGGGGGACACTGTGGCTCCACCTCACTGCCACTCTTGGGCTCTCCCTCTGACACAGGGCTCCCCCCAGGAGCCTTTCATGCGTCTGCCCAATGCTTGCCCTGAACTCACTGCTCAAGCCTTGCCTTGCCACTGCCTGGGAGCGAGGCCCTGCTCACCCGGCCCAGGCCCCGGTCCCCCAGCCGCCCCCCGGGGTGCTGAGGGTCCCCCCTGGCTTCTGCACCACCTGGGCTCCCCCGACACATGACAGTATTAGGGGGTGAGTGCAGGAGGACCCCTGGGTGTCTGAGAGCTAAGCCTGGACCTCAGGCCAGCCTGGACACCAGCCCCTTCCTCCACCCCACCACCGAGGGGGCCATCGCCACGCCTGGGCAGGCTGCACCCGGCCAGCTCTAAGCACCTTCTCCAAAAGTTATTCTTGCCATGATCCACTCACGGGGAGCAGGAGGCAGTGGGCAGCTTGAAACCAAGCAGGAGAACAGCCCCTCCCTCCCTCCCTCGCACAGCCACCCAGCCCGGAACCTGAGCGCTCTGCCTCCAGCCAGGACACTGGGCTGGTGCCTGCCGTGCAACCCCAGGCCCATTTCCCAAGCATGCCACTTGCCAGGCCTCTGCTCTCTCCTGCTTAGCTGAAGGTGACAGCCCCTTCCTCAACCCCCACCCCCCACTCCCCCACCACCACCACCAGGCCCCTGCCTCCCTGGAGCAGGCCATGACGATGCAGAGTCCCGGCCAGTCTGGGGGCATCGGAGCCCTTGGGGCTGTGGGCAGAGAGAGCCGCCTTGCATGCAGCCAGCAGGAAGCCCCCAGCAGGCGGGCAGGCGGGAGGGGGCTCCACACCCCCCCCACCTCACCCCCCCCCCAGCCCTGGGCTCTCATTCCCTCCCTCTCCCCACCTTGCTGCTCCTCCTATTGCCTCTCATGTCCCCAGGGGGGCGGGGCCTCAGGCCCCACCCCAGGAGCGGTGCTGGTGGGCTGCTGACCCTCAGGCCACAGGGAGCCCACACTATACTCACCCCCGAAGTCCCAAAGACGGTGCTGCTTTTTCTCGGGCTATCTGTCGGCTTCCTGGGGAGTGGGTCCTCAATGGGGATGGAAGAGAAAGTATATATTATTTTTTGTGTCGTAACTTATGTGGCTTTAATTTATTGCTTCCCGTCCTGTGCCTGCATGCTCCGTGCTGTATGTACTATTCTGGAAAATCACTCAGACCCCAACTGCCCCACCTGGCTGCTGGCTCAGGGCCACGCCCCTCCCCCTGCCAAGGGAATGAATAAAATGTTGAGGACAAAGCCTCCGGGTCTGGTTTTCTCTCTGCTCTGGGGTGGGTCAGGCCCCTGAGCAATCAGGCTGAAGGTGGGCATGGGTTGGGGGGGTGATGTAAGGACCTGGCTCTACCCCCAGCTCAAGGCAGCTTGCACTCCCAAAGGTCTTCTTCCCCACCATCCCTCAAGGAGATTGTGCAGGTGCAAAGAGATTATTGCAATCCGAGGAGAGAGAGGCACTGGAGGATGCCCGCCCGCCCCCCTCGGGCCTCCGAGTTGCCTGTTTCCCAGTCTGGGACACTCAGCACCCACTGTCCACCTCAGCTCCCAGGGAGGGGCTGGGTGGGGGAGGGCCCTGTTTCTCTCAGCAATGGCAGTTCTATGGCTTGGGCACCCTGAACGGGAAGCTGACCGCTGGTGAAGCCATGATTGCCCGCACAGCAGGTGTGAAGGCTGACAGAGCACCAAGGCTGCCTCGCTCAGTGTCAGCATGGCCAGGCCCTCCCGGCTGGAAGTTCACAGGCCAAGTTCATCCATTCGCCTGAGAACCCCAAGGGGCGAGCTACGCCACCCTCGGGCCCCGGAAACTTGGGGACGGGTAAACCACGTCCCCACCTGAGATACAGGCTGCGAGCTGATACGGGCTCTCATTCCACGTCTGTCTTCAAAATGGGGCTGTCCCGGGCCGGAACGAGGCGACGTGTGCGTCACTCGTGTCCTCCCACCTCCTCGATCAGTTCTGATCACCTCCAGCTGCCTGCCCTGTGTCGCTGACCGTCAGAAATTCCCAGCTAAGCCTTGTTGATGGCTTCCTTTTGCTTTTGTTTGCAGCATTTTTATTATGTTGTTCAAAGAGTTTTATTTCTTTTTTTAAAGGTTTATTTCTTTATTTGAAGGGGATGGTTGAGAGAGAGAGATCTTCCAAAGCCAGGAGCCAGGAGCTTCCCCCGGGTCTCCCATGCAGGTGCAGGGGCCCAAGGACTTGGGCCATCTTCTACTGCTTTCCCAGGTCATAGCAGAGAGCTGGATCGGAAATGGAGCAGCCAGGACTTGAACCAATGCCCATATGGGATGGCGGCATCACAGGTGGCAGCTTTACTCGCAGCGCCAGCCCCAGCGCCAGCCCCAGCAGCCAGGGTTTAAACCGGCACTCAGATAATACAAGAGCCAGCATGGCAGGTGGCAGCTTAGCTCACTGCACCACAACCAGGCCCCAAAACATTTTTGTAGTCTTGGACTCACGCGTTATTTCGAGAAATTTATTACCCACAAGTGGGCCATTCATTTGGCAAACACGCATGGGGCGTGCACACACACCCCAAGCCTGGGCCTGGCCCTGCCCTGGGTGACCGGGGCAACATCAAGCCACCCAGCAGTCACCTCCATGTCTTCCACTCCCACTCCGCTGCTTAGGCAAAGCCCCCGCCCCTGTCCCCACCCCTGGCTAAAAGCCTGGGAGCCCCCAGTGCCTCCCCAGGGCTCTGCACAGGGCCTGGCCCGCAGCAGGTGCTCAGGCAACAGAAGCTGAAGTGACGCCCCTCCCCCACCAAGACCTCCCAGCCTGAAAGTCCCACAGAGGCAAGGGCAGGGCCCTGGTGGCACACACAGGACTCACTGAGCATGTGCGGAATGGATGATCCCGTGGGAACCAACTGCAAATGCAGACTCTCCTGCCCCGCTCTGTCAGCAGATCTGTAGGGGTCCGCTCCTCCCATACCCCCCACCCCAGGGTCCTTGACCTCTCTCCTCCACTCCTGCTCTCCAGGAATTCAGCACATACCTGGCCGAGGGCACCAGCCTGGCTCGGGCTACAGCAACAGAAAGCAGCCCGGACCTGGGTTCAGCTCTCCATTCTCTCGAAGCTCCAGTGGGCTGGGAGACCACAGAACTGAGGGCAACAGCGCAGCTGGAGGAGTTAGTCTGGGAGGGCTTCCCGGAGGACAGGAGCAGGCGGCTTGGCAGGAGCGGGTGTTAGGGTGTGCAAGGAGGCGAAGTGGGGGACAGGGAGGGAAGGTGCAGATTCGCTCAGTCCCCAGCCTGGGGCTGGGAGTCAGCAGAGGAAGCTGGGGGTGCGGTGCAAGAGACGAAGGGAGTGTGTGAGGCACAGACTGCAGTGCGGGGTGCCCTGCGCCCTCACCACCGTCCAGAGGGTGCTGTGCATGCAGGGGGCACTTCTTAGATGCTGGGCAAATGAACGAAGTCGTGGGTGGCAGGGACGGCAGCCATTGAGGACATTCTGAGCACCTAGCAGGTGCTGCATCTTGTGACAAAAAAAAAAAAAACTGCGTGGGTTTTAAATGTTTCTGGCGTGAACGCAAACTTACCTTTTTTAAAAACTTCTGTTTAGGCCGGCACCGTGGCTTAACAGGCTAATCCTCCACCTTGCGGCGCCAGCACACCGGGTTCTAGTCCCGGTTGGGGCGCAGGATTCTATCCCGGTTGCCCCTCTTCCAGGCCAGCTCTCTGCTATGGCCCGGGAAGGCAGTGGAGGATGGCCCAAGTCCTTGGGCCCTGCACCCGCATGGGAGACCAGGAGAAGCGCCTGGCTCCTGGCTTTGGATCAGCGAGATGCGCCGGCCGCAGCAGCCATTGGAGGGTGAACCAATGGCAAAAAGGAAGACCTTTCTCTCTGTCTCTCTCTCACTATCCACTCTGCCTGTCAAAAAAATATATATATACAAAAAAAAAAAAAAAAAAAAAACTTCTGTTTAGTGGGGCTGGCGCCATGGCGCAGTAAATTAATCCTCCTCCTGCGGCGCCGGCATCCCATATGGGCACTGGTTCGAGTCCCAGCTGCTCCTCTTCTGATCCAGCTCTCTGCTGTGGCCTGGGAAAGCAGCAGAAGATGGCCCAAGGCCTCGGGCCCCTGCACCTGCGTGGGAGACCTGGAAGAAGCTCCTGGCTCCTGACTTCGGATAGGCACAGCTCCAGCTGTTGCAGCCATTTGGAGAGTGAACCAATGGAAGGAAGACCTCTCTCTCTCTCTCTCTCTCTCTCTCTGCCTCTCCCTCTCACTGTCTGTAACTCTACCTCTCAAATAAACAAATAAAATAAAATCTTTTTAAAAATAGATTAAAAAAAAAAAAAAACCACAGCTCCCATCTGTTGATTCAGTGCTAAAGGCCAGGCTGGGCAAGGCCAAAGAAGGGGGTGGGGGATGGGGGCAGGAACTCCATCCAGGTCTCCCACGTGGGGTGGCAGGGGACCTGATACCCTGAGCCATCACTGCTGCATCCCGGGGTCCCACATCAGCTGAGTCAGGAGCTGGAAGAGGGAATCGAACCCAGGCACTCAGACTGTGGGACGCGAGCATGGTAATCTGCCCGTTTGTGGTGGGGACATTGTGAGGCAGCCTCCCAACCGATGCTGCGGCCAGCAGAGAGGATCCTGGTCTCCGCAAGCTGGTGGGGCTGGTGGGGGGTCAGGGGTGGCGGGGTGGGGAGGATAAACAGCCCCTGCCTCCCAGATGCAAGAGAAGAGAACCCAGCACTGCGCTTACACACAGCAAGTGCATGATAATGACAACAGCAGACACGCACTCTTCAAAGTCTTTTTTTTTTTATGCCCAGTGCCTGGTCAGAGGAAGCCTGACTCCCCGTGGTTACCGTGGTTACCGTCTGCCCAGATTAGAGAGCAAACGGGAAGCGGCCCAACCCCGCCCCTTCCCTGTCGAAGCCGACCGGCCGGACTGCATTCCTTTAGGGAAAGTCAGTGCCTTCTCTGGCCAACAACACTGCGGCAACCACTGCCCTCTGCTGGCCGTGGCTGGCCTAACACTGTCCAGGAGCTGAGCAAGCCCCGCCTCCCCACACACTGGGCTCAGGTCTGGGGAAAAGTGTGTAGCTGAGCGGCGAAGACACGTATTAGAGGGCTTCCTGGGAAGGCGGGGCCCTGGGAGGCAGCCGCGATGGCTCAAGGGGTTGGAGGTTAGGACATTGCTTGTGATGCCAGCATCCCTTCAAGGCTCAGCTGCTCTGCTTCCAATCCAGCTCCCTGCTGGTGTGCCTGCGAAAGCACAAGAAAATGGCCTGAGTGCTTGGGCCCCTGCACCTGCGTGGGAGACCCAGAAGAAGCTCCTGGCTCCCGGCTTCGGATAGGCGCAGCTCTGACTATTGTGGCCATTTGGAGAATGAGCCAGTGTTTGGAAGATCTCTCTCTCTCTCTCTCTCTCTCTCTCTCTCCCGCTCTCTGTGTAGTTCTGACTTTCAAATAAATAAATACATTTTTACAAAAAGATTGTATGGCCCCTGCAAATGCCCTCAACTGAGCAAAGCCCAGCCCTGCCCAATCTTGTGTCCCAACTCCCAAGAGGTACATGCCGGCCTCAGTCCTCAGTCAAGAAATACTAATACTCATCCCCAGCCAGCATTCCCTGGTGCCTCCCATGTGCCCTGGGGACTCGGCAGGAAAGGAACCCCCCCCCAGGCCCCTGCCCAGGGGGAGTCTATGTGCTCCTGGGGGAGACAGCCACATGGGGTTAATACAGCCTAGGAAATCAGGGCAGGAAGGTGTGCAGGGGGCCAGGGGGCAGCAGACACCTCAGCCAAAAGCAGATTGGGTGGAGAAGGTCAGCTGGCAACCTTCCAGAATGTGCAAAGGCCCTGAGGCAGCAGCCTGCCTCCCCTGCCTGGAGACCTACATGGAAAGAGGGGAGAGTGGAAGGCAGCATCCAGAGGTGACCAGCCCGCCTAGGCGGGGCCTCATGGTGGACTTGAACCCTGAGGGAATGAGGCCGGTGGTCGGGGAGAGGCCCGGGGCTCTGCCAACTCAGAATTCTAACAACCCTAGGGGGCGCTGTGCATCCAGGCTGGAGCTGGGGACATTCCAGAGGGCTTGAGCCTGTCTGAGTCCAGAGGCCTCACCTCCCCACCTGTCTTCCTGGTCACCACGGCCAGCTCGTCTCGCCCCATTCAAGGCCAGGCCAGCACGGGCACCCTCGCCTCCACCCAGCTCCCCCAGTGCCCTCTGCCCACCAGCCCCGAGTGCTGTCTGTGAACCTGTTGGAGGAGGGGGTCTATCTCTCTGGGAAGCCACTGTGCAAGATCGCGCCCACGCCTCATGTGTTTCGGCCTCGGCTCCCCCCCACACACACATGCCCTCCTGCACCGCGGCTCCCCACCATCCGCAGGCTCCGAGCGCCCCCTGCTGACCACAGTCCCACCTGCAGCTCCACGGCCTGCAGAGAGCCGGCTACTGCACGCAGCCTGGGATCCGGGACTGGGCATGGGGCAATTCCCAGCGCTGGAGCGCCGCCTCGCCCTTCTCTCAACACCCTGTGACTCACAGAGAGAGGTTAGCCCTCCTCGCCCCTCTTTTCCCTCAGGGATCGGGGTGGTTGCCTGGCACACAGCTATGGGGAAAGGGCCCGGAAGCATTCTCCCGGGCCTGCGACCCTCCCGCAGGCTCCCTCAATTTTGTGGGCGGTGGGTCCTCAGCCATTGGCTGGGGGCTGCAAAAGCCCAGGCCCGCCCCCCTCCAGCCTAGCTCTTTCATCTTCTTCTGCCTTCTTATTCAATGTCCCCCTGCCGGTCCTACCCCTCCCTAAGAGCCCTCCCTTCAAACCCGGAGAAGTCTTGGGCCATCATCACACATCCTGCCATGGCTCACAGGCTGAGATCCCTTTCTGTGCTGGGGTAGGGCCAGGGAGCAGGCCGCGGAGTGGGACACAGTGACCCTCGCGAGCAGGTGCACCCTGAACAAGTGTGTGTTCTTGTGCACGCATGCATACAGCCCAGGAAGCGCTCGGCTAGCGGCAGCCGGCACAGCCCCCTTGGCCTGCGCCTGCTGTGCGGATGGAGAACGCCAGGGGCTCCCGCTGGCGGTTAGAGGCAGAGTCTCCTGGGCTGGAGTCCCAGCAGACAGACAGGCGGGCGGGCGTGTGAGCGCATGCGCACTCCCGGCATCTGCGCTGTTTGCGTAGCTGCTGAGCTGCCCGCAGAGAGCTGGAGCCTAGGCCTGGCAAGATCCGGGCCGCCTTCCCCCTCCTCCTAGCCACAGACACTTAGGGTCCAGCCAAGGCCTGGGGACCCTGTCTCCCTCCAGGCCACCAAAGACTACTCCCTGCTGTGATGATTTGGGGTGCTTTGAGGGGCTCTCCCTAGGTCTGGGGAGCTGGCAGGGGGTCCTCTTGGGATCCCCCAACCTGCCCGACAGCCTTTCTCAACTCCATCTCCCCAGAAGCCCACGGCTGCTGGGACAAGCCCTTGGCTAGACATCCATCGATGTCCCCTAAGTCCCTCCCAGAGCCCTCTCCTGCCTGCACGGGCCGGGGCCCCAAGACAGAAACCTCTGTTCCTGGGTCCAGTTGAGAACAGGTGTACCCTGAGAGGTAACCCTGAAGACCCTCCAGGCGGCCCCCCGGGGCTCTCAAGGTCACCCCTTCATAGAGTACCTGTCGGTGGCCAGGCCCCAGGGGGCTGATCTAGGACCCGCCCCCTGCCCATCCTCACCCCCAGGCAGACAAGGGGCACCTGCAGGAGCCACTGTGCTACACCAAGTAGCCCTGCCAGTTGCCTTCTGCACCTGGAAGGAGCTGGTGTTAGAGGGAAAGAGGGGCGGCACAGCCCCCAGTCCGTGGCTGCTCCCCCTGCGGGGATAGGGCGGGGGCTGCAGGGAGGGCCCTTCCCAGGGCCCAGTCTTCCGGCTCCAAGGATTTGCATTGCCCAGACGGTAGCTAGCGCAAGGCTGCCTCTGTTGCGGCCACAGCCAGGCCTGGGCTCCACAAGAGAGCGCCTGAGCTTAATGTCAGAGCCACAGCTGCTCTGCCAAGCTAGCTTCGCCAGTTCAAACCGGCCCACCAACACGGACAGGAGGGAATGCAGGAAGAGCACTGGACGGGGAACCAGGGGTCCGCTCACTCGCTGGAGGACCTAAGCCTCAGTTTAGCCACCTGGCAAATGGGGGCAATGTTTTCACCCTCCTCCTCCCCACCACCATTCCGTGTGCCTCTCCCCACTCCCACCCGCTCCCAGCCTGCAGACCAAGGGCCTGAGCTGAGGCTGAACCCCTCTCCAGCCCCCTCCATGGCCCCTGTGTCCCCAGCTTCACCCAGAGACAGCACACAGAAAACGCCGAGCTGACCGGCACGGACCAAGTTCTACTTCTCGGCCCCCAGCCCCAGTGGGAAGCAGGAGGGAGACACAGAGGCCCCTGCCCTCTGGAGAAGCTGCCAGTCCGACGGGGGAGGGGCAGAAGCCTGGCAGTCCTGCCGGGACCCTCTAAGGCAACCTGCCTACCGAGCAGGTGGACCCGGTGCTGCTCCGGGCTCCCCAACCCGAAACTCGCGCAGCCAGCGCAGGCCGGGTCGGGTGATGCGCCAGGTACCGGGGCGGGGCTCGGAAGCCTCTGTTCCCGCAGCGCCAGCACCCGCAGGCTGGCGTGCCCGGACAAGGAAGCGGCTCAGGGCCGCCCGGACGGGACGGGACGGGACGGGACGCGAGCGGTGCCGCCACATCTGAGCTCTGCCGCCTTTCCCGGGCGCCCTGCCCGGGGCGGGGAAGGCAAACCTCCGCCCCCTGCTGGCCGCCGGGGGCTGTGCACGCCCGGGAGAAGTCCGCGGGGGCCGGCTGCGGCGTGGGCGTGCGATGGGAGACCCCCACCGACCTACCTCCAGGATCCCAATGCCCTCTCCGAGCCAGGGTCACCGTGCTTTGTAAACAGTAAGCGCTCGCTAAATGGATGGACGAACGATTATTGGCGGGCTGCGGCCCTGCTCTCAGCAACCCCCCTGCCCTGAATCCAGAGAAACCACACCTTCTAACTCTCATGTCATGGCCCACTTGGCTTCTAGAACCTTCTAAGGAATCCCAGAGCAGGCCCAAGGAAGCCACATCAGTAACCTAGCAGAGGCTGGTGCTCTGTGGCAGGTCCTGGGGTCTCCTCCTCCCTCTGAGGACTCCAAGGGTTAACAGGAACCCACAGGCCTGGGGGAACGGGAAACAGGTAACAGTCCGGGTTCACCTGTCTTCAGATGCCCCCCACGGAGGCCTGGGAAGAGGGCAGAGACCCCTGTGTGTGCCCCCTAATGATGGAGACCGGAGGAACAAGTGTCAGCTCTGTGCCAGCAAAGGCCTTGCACCGACCGGGACACAGGCTGGCGGGACACCCAGGGAGGGTGACTGAGACACAGGGTGTGCGTCCGTGTGGACGGCGGTGGAAGGCACGTGGAATGGATGCCCCCGGCCGGAATTTCACAGGGACCTCAGCCGCATAGATGGAGACGTCCCCCCTGCATCCCCCAGAACCCGGGGCCAGGGAGAGAGGGGCCCCGAAACAGCAGAAGAGACTAAAGTCAGACAACGGGTAGAACTTCCTGCTGCAACCTTCTGAATTCCAAGCTGATAGGAGATAGGGCAGAGGGGTTCCTGAGCCCAGGGACTTTGGAAGATCCACTAAGTGGAGGGGCTGGGGGTGGCTGGTGCAGCTTGGGCCTGTGGGAAAGGTCCCAGGTACAGAAGGCTCCAAGGGAGGGGTCTCCTGGCCAGGCTCCCAGCCACCAAGCCGATTCCTCTTTGGCCTCCGCAGTGCAGGCGCCCACCTTTGGGTCCCCCGCCCCCCAGCAGGGCAGCCGGGACTCCCGTGGGGCGAGGAATACGGCTTGCTCGGCTCGGTACCAGGATTGGGACGCCAGGCAGCCCGGGTTCTGCCCAGGCCTGGGGGCCGGGGCTGGGCCTCCTGTTCTCCCTAGCTGGCAGTGGCATTTGTTACCTAATAAGGTGCTTTCTCACGGAGAGCGCCTGCCGGGCCTGTGGGTGGGGGGTGGGGCCGGTTCCCGGAGCGTACCCCAAGCAGGAGCAGTGCTGTGGGGGGGGAGGGCGTGCAGGGTCAGGGACAGACCCCAGGTCTGGCACATGCAGGCAGCGGCGTCTCACCCTTGTCCCCGCAGCACAAGGCCATCTATGGGCTGTCTGGGTCCCCTGCACCCATCTCCCCCTGCTGTCTTTAAGCCCCTCCCCCCCCCACATGCACAAGGACTCTCCAGGGAGAAGCAGCAGAGACAGCAGCCCTGCCTAGGACCCCTGCCCTGCCACAGGATTGGGGAGGAGGGCACGGAGGGGGGAGGAGTTACCCCATGTCTCTCCCCAAGTGACAATCAAGTCAGACCCTGGGGTGCCCCTGCCTGCCTCTGTGGTCCAGGGACTCCTAGTGATGGCTGAGCTGACCTAGAGACGAGGGGAGCACCCGTGTCACCAACGTCCCCGCGCCTGGCTCAGGCCAAGCCACAGGGGCATCAGCTGGGGAGGCCCGAGCCCAGCTGCCCCTCACTGAGCAGCTATGAGTCTCCCAGAGCCCTCCTTTTCCTCGTCTGGAAAATGGGCAGAGTAGTGTCCTCCCCTCTAGGGCTTGCTTCAAGGGAGCCAGTGACTCGGGTTCTGAGCACACAGGGGCAGCTAGGGAGGACCCGTGTATCCCTTGTGGCCTCCGTCTGGGCAGCCCCTGGTTGGGGAGAGGAGGGGAGGCCACGTCTGTTGTTGCTTGGGGGCACCACAGGGTCCTTGGTCACCAAAGGACATCCAGGCTGGCTCACAGCACCAGCGCCCAGGCTGGGCCCCAGTGGGAGGCCGTGGGTGTCTGCTGGGCCGCCACGCAGCTCAGCCACACCCCGGTGAGTCATGGCTGCGGCACACACGCGCCCCGCCAGAGGGAAGAAGCAAAACTCAGAGCCAAGGCATCCAGCCTGAGTCACACACAGGCACACCCAGCCACGTGCCCCGCCCGCCTGCAGGGGTGGGGGGGCGCCCTGGTGCAGACGGGGATCCCAGCCCCACAGTGGGACCTCGGAGTCCCGCAGCCGGGTGGGGAGCAGCCTGGCTGAGAGCCAGGAGGCAGGCGAGGGAGCCAGGCTCAGAGGCACAGGCAGAGGGGAGCGGCCTCCCACTGGGGAAGGCTGTAGGTCTGGGTTGGGGGCCCCTGTGGCAGCAGCCCTGACCCCAGCTCCCAGCTCCCCACCCAGACTTGGGGACGAGGCCGGCACCCTGCGAGCCCCAAAGAAGGGGTCCTATGCCCCAGATGAATGTGTAGATGAGAGGGAGGGCAGGCAGCAGGTGGAGGCAGGGGCCCTACAGTCCCTGGCAGGCCCAGTCCAATACACCAGGGGCCACTGCTCCAGCTGGGAGGGACTCGGGCCCCTGGAGCACGTGGGGCCCAGGAGCAGGGCACCCCGAGTACCAGTCAGGACTCAGAGGGTGGAGGGCCCAGCCACTGCCAGCGTGGGGTCCAATCCAGAACAGAGCTGAGAACAGCCCAGCCGAGCCCCCCAGGGACCCCACAGGGCAGGGCACCAGATCCTCAAACTCTCTTGCAGGCTCCCGTGTGCCTAACCTCAGAGTGTGCTTGTGTTAGCCACCCTGCACCACAGACTCTACCCCTAAGGCAGCTCCGCCAGGCTCAGCCCTCCTCACCCCTTCCTATACAAACCCACCTCTGAGCCCTTCCCACTCCCATCTCCCACTGTGGCCCAAAGCCCCAACGCCAGCATTACTGCTGCCCCAAATCTATGATGCTCCCCTAAACCCCGCCTTCCCGGGGACTTCTCATTCCTCATCCAAGTAGCACCTGGCCTGCCTCTGCCCTCCGCACCAGCCCCACCCTCCACTCCCCAAGCCCCAAGCCCCAAGCCCCTCACCAGCCCCACATCCACCCACACCACCCACCCCGCGTCCACTGTCTGGCCGCCGGGGACATCCGAGGGTGAGACTGTGCCCAAGAGAGAGCTGAGCAGAGTGCTGGTCCCAAGTAATGGTCAGAGCCCCCTGTGGGAGTGGCTGGGAGCCACTGCAGAGGGGCTGGGCAGGGGACACACGTGCCCCCAGGTAGGAGAGCAGGTGCACACCAGCCCTTGTGCCTGGGGCTCTGGGCAGCACAGGCCATGGAGGAGGAGAGCCACGGTCTATGACTCCATGCCCCTATTACGATGGACAGGGCAGGCCCAGAGTTGTCCCCTGTCCCATGTCTGACCCCCACCGGGCCAGGGCTCACCCCAGAGGCCAGATAGGGGTCAGGGGTGGCTGAGAGCAGTGGGAGATAGAAGGGATCCTGGAACAAGTAGAGGCCAGGTTCCCAGGCCAGAGTGTCCCCAGACCTAGCCCAGGAAGTTCTTCTTGTCATCTAACCTCCATCCCATACCATGCAGTCCAGGGGACGAGGTGTCCTCCCACCCCTGCCCGGGCTCTGGCACCTGGGTGCCCCCTGCTAGGGGGAATACCCCACAGGAGTTGTCACTCGCAGCCTACACCCCCCCCCAGCCACACAGGCCCCCAGCTGCCCCCAACACTCCAGCTGCCCCACCCAGACTACAGCAGCCCCAGGGGTTCCAGCCCCCAGCTTCCTGAGGGCGCAGCCTGCCCTCGCTGGCTTGGTCCCTGGAGCGGGGAAGGGTGTCAGTGTCCAGCCCCTGGTCTCCCCCTCTGCTTTGTGGAGGCCAGGCCAGTCCACGCTCAGCTGCTCTGCACAGCCCTGGGACACTGGAGTTATCATCCCCATTTCACCTACAACGGCACTGAGGCTACAGGAGTGGAGTGACAGCAATGGGCCAAGTGGCAGGGTGTGGGTGAGACCCCAAAGCTCACCCTCAGGGGGCTGAGGACCTGCCCCCTGGGAGGAAAGAAGGGGGGAGGGCTTGGGGCAGGCAGGGCCAGGCCCAGACTTTCACTCGGGTCCTTGGAACCCTGCTAGGGACCAGGACACATTGTACATTGCAACCCCCGCCCCTCACCGCGTACATGCACAAGCACACACAGCCCCACACCCCACGCGGCAGCTGTGCACGGAAACGCTCCTCTCAGGGCCCCCGCCCAGACCTGCCAGGCAGGTCCAGCCGGCCCTGCCACAGCCCGGAGACTCCACAGGCTCCCTGCCTCCACTCTGCACCCCCTGCAGTGATTCCGTGGGACAGGAGCGCCCCCAACTGGCGAGGATGTGACAGGCAGGGGATGGGGGATGGGGAGCCAGGTCCAGCTCAGGCCCAAAAAAGGAAGTCCTCGGTGCCCCCAGGACCTCACTGGGCACCTAGAGCCGAATCAGAGGAGGTGAGCCTAAAGAAGAAGGGAGGAAGGGCAGGCCTGGGGACCACAGGAGGGAACAGCAGAGAGGCAGAGGCAGGCGCCAGGGTTCCGACCTTGGACTTGGCCATGGGCTGGGGCAGGAGGTGAAGGGGCACCTGCTATGGCTCCCAGACCTGGCACGGGGCACGTGGGGAGCCCGGGGTCTGTGAAGGTGGCTGAGGAGCTCACCCTGGCTGGGCCAGGTCCAAGGGGGCTCGCAGCCGCCCTAGCAGAGACCAGCAGGACAGGGCCACTCGTGTCTGAAGCTCTGGGACTCAAGACCTGAGGCGGGGAGCAGGGAGATTCCCTGTGGCCCCGGCTTCCTTGTCTCTGCAGACGGCCTTGGCAGGGGACAGTGCATCTGAGGTTCCCTGCCTCCCTGCCCCAGGCATCGTCCTCCCCGGCCTGGCTTCCTGATCACGCTTCCTGGGGACACAGATGACCCCTCCAACTCCTGTCCACCAAGCCCGGGAGGCCGCCAGCCTCTAACTGAGCATGGGTATCAATGACCACATCAGACTGGCCCTCCCAGGGCCCCTCCTACGTGCTGTGCCCAGAAAGGCCCCTCCCTGTCCCAGGGGTACCCAGGGGGTACAGCCTTGCTCTGCTCTGGGGACCCCATGGGGGTGCCTCTGTCCCCAGGGCCAATGTCTTCTGCAAAAACTCTGCTCAGAGAACCGCCAGCCTCTGCGGCAGGCTGAGGGTTCAGGAGGAGGAACGGGGGCGACCCCTCCCCTCTCTAAGCACAGACCCCAGCTCTGAGACCACGCAGTCAAGCTCCAGGGTCTCACAGCCGCCAGAAACAAGGCTGCCTCATCCGCTCCCGCCGTGGGCCCCACGGCAGCCCCTTCCAGCCAGTGGGGCTGACACTGAGCCGGTTCCATCCGCTGCCCCCTCAACACCCTCTCCCCCCACTACCAACACCTGGCACACAGAGCCCCACCCCCTTCCACCAGCCCAGACCCCAAAATGGTGCTGAATGTGTGCATTTTCTCACTGCCATATCCCACACTCTGCTGTGTGCTCCCTGCTGTACCCCACGCTGCACCCCCACAGGAGAGAGGAGGAGACTGAGGGTCAGAGAGGTGACTAACCCCTGGGGTAGAGGGCACGGCCCTTTGTAAGGTGGTACCTGCCTCGTGCCCGCCCCCACCTGCCTACTGGGGTCCACAACGGCTGGAGCTGAGCCGATCCAAAACCAGGAGCCAGGAGCTTCTTCCGGGTCTCCCACATGGGTGCAGGGGCCCAAGGACGTGGGCCATCTTCTACTGCTTTCCCAGGCCATAGCAGAGAGCTGGATCGGAGTGGAGCAGCCAGGTCTCTAACCAGCGCCCACATGGGATGCCGGCACTGCAGGAGGCGGCTTTACCCGCTCCACCACAGCGCGGCCCTGGGTCCACTCTCTCTTGCAGGTGTGCCCGCCTCCCCATGTCTGACAGGGCGGGGTGAAGGAACGGCGGGGGAAGCACCTGCCCTGAGCCGGTCTCTGGGATGCAAAAACAGGAAGCCCACCTGGGTCTCTGCTCCCAAAGGACGAGAGCAGTTGTCCTGGACGTGGAAATTGACAGGGGAAAAGATCAAATTGTATTGAGCACTTAATATGCACCAGACGGCCGGCGCCACGGCTCACTAGGCTAATCCTCCGCCTTGCGGCGCCGGCACACCGGGTTCTAGTCCCGGTCGGGGCACCGATCCTGTCCCGGTTGCCCCTCTTCCAGGCCAGCTCTCTGCTGTGGCCAGGGAGTGCAGTGGAGGATGGCCCAAGTCGTTGGGCCCTGCACCCCATGGGAGACCAGGAGAAGCACCTGGCTCCTGCCATCGGAACAGCGCGGTGTGCTGGCCGCAGCGCGCCTACCGCAGCGGTCATTGGCGGGTGAACCAACGGCAAAAGGAAGACCTTTCTCTCTGTCTCTCTCTCTCACTGTCCACTCTGCCTGTAAAAAAATAAAAAATAAATAAAAAAACAAAAAAATAAAAAAAAAAAATAAAAAAAATATGCACCAGACATGCTCTAGGCACCTTCTATGAAACAAATCACTTACCTAGCCCCAAACCCTCTGAGGGGGGCGCTGTTACTCTCCCCGCCCCCACCCCACTCCGTGTGCGACCCGCCCAGTCACCTGACGTTAAACAGCAGCTGAAATTAGCAGCCTGCTCTGGCCAGTTTAAGCTGGGCCAGAGTTTCCTTGCTCGGATGAAACCATCTCTCTCGGCGGTCCCCTCCTCCCCCAGGTCTTGAGAAGGGGATGGTGCAGTGGTGCCATCTAGGGGCAGAAATGTGTAGTAGGGGAGCAGGGGCATTGGGTAGGGGCCGGAGGGAACTCAGTGGGGCAAAGATCTTATCAGAACCCTCAGCACGCAGGGGCCGATCAATGGGGCAGTGACTCCAGCACACATCAGTGTTGGTGAGCTGCAACAGGTGGATCCTCACAGCCCCGCCCCGGGCCCCTGGAGCTCACCTTGCAAGAGCTACCATGAATGTTTGGCTCACTGGGAAAATACTTAGTCAGCATTTTACATGCTGAGCACTGGTCAGGGCACTGGGAACCCCAAAGTGGGGTGGATGTGGCCCCTGCCGAACCGGGTGGCTCTGTGTTGAAAGTGAGTTCCAACCACAAAACAGCCCTGGGGCCAGCAGAGAAGCCAGGAAGCTGTCAGGAGAAAGTGAGCACTTCCACCCCCGGGAAATCTGGAAGGCTGCTTGGAGGAAGAGGCATAGAGCTGGGCCTACACAGATAGCTAGGGTTAGGAGGAAGAAACTCGCTCCAGAGAAGAGAAGTGCCAGGAAGCTCCCCAAGAGGGAGAGGCCCCCCACCCCGGAAAAGTGTGGGGAACAGCCTGGAGGGGAGGAGTCTAGGAAAGGGAGGGGTGGAGCCAGGTTGCCCAGGGATGGCAGACGCAGGAGGAGTTTAGACCAACTCTGCAGAAGTAGGGAGCCATGGCAGGAGTTTGAGCTGCAGAGTGCCCCCCCCCCCCGTCGGGGTTGCAGCTGGGTGGTCAGAGCAGAGAACACTTGGGACAGTGAGACCCTCAAGCTGGCCAGTGAGCCACCAATATGGGCCAGGCTGGAAAGAGTGTGAGCTAAAGGCCAAAGAAGCCCCCCCATGAGTCTGTCTCGGGGGTCTGAGCAGCCTAGGGAGGCGGGGGCCGACCAGCCCCACCCCACGGTTGCCCCTCTCCCACCCAGCCCCGTCAGCCCCAGCCCCCAACCCCGGCCCCCTCTCTCCCAACACCTTTCTCCATCCCTCAATCTCAGGCCTGCTGCGTGCAGCCCAGCAAACATCCTCAGAGGAAGGCGGGCATTTCAGCATGCATTAGGCACCTGCTGTGTACACAGCCCTGCGGTGAGCTGAGCGGTGCTCCCACTTCCCCGGACCTTGGCTGTGACCTTAGCTAGCAAAAGGGTTCTTTGAGGATGTGATGAGCCTGGCGGTGAGCCGGGTGGGGCCTGAAGCGAAGCACAGGGCTCCCACGGGATGCGGCGTGAGGAGACAGAACACAGACACACAGTGAGGCTTCCCTTCAAAGAGGAGACGGGCAAGATGGGGAGGGGTGCAGAGACTGGAGCCAGGGGCCAGGGCAAAACAGCAGGTGCATGTGGAACAAGGGATTATCTTCCGGACAATCTCTCTCTCTCCCTCTCCCTCTCTCCCTCTCTCCCTCTCTCCCTCTCTCCCTCTCTCCCTCTCTCCCTCTCTCCCTCTCTCTCTCTGCCTTTCAAAAAAAAAGTTTTTATTTTGCAAGATTCAGTCATGTGGACCCCCACCCAGCAACCGAATCCAGTCCGGTCACTCCCCGAAGGCTCTCCCTCGGACACCGGGGTTGCACTGAGTTCCCAGCCTCTCGGCACTGTAACATCGGGTCTTGGGCTTTAGACATGTGTGCGCGTGCATGTGAGTGGTGGAGCGGATCCTGTTCCGCTACAGCCGTCAGGAAGGGGAGGTGGGCCCAGAACCCAGGGTGCGGCAGAGGAGGAGGAGCTGCCAGCAGGGGGCAGCAGTAGGCAGCAAGGGGCCAAAGATGGTGATGCCCGGCTAGAGCCCCTCTTCCCCGCTTTCCCTTAGCCAGTGTAGACAAGGCTGCCATCTTGCCCCTCCTCCCCAGAGCAGGGTCTCAGGAAAGGCACAGCACACGTGCTCCAGCTCGACTCGGCAACGTGCAACAGGACGCAGAATTTCAGAAAGCAGGAAGAAGAGAGAGGGGCCGACGGCCTCCAGCTAGAAGGCACGGCAGAGCGGAGAGAGCAGCGCAGTGAGTAGTGGGTATTCTCACGGCCATAGCCTGGCAGAGCCGGGGCTCCCCTAAGTGCCCGGCTCTCCAAATCTCCACCGGAATGCCTCTGCAGTCTCCGCGGAGCTGGCCTCCCCGGCAGGGAGCACACGTGTCCCACCAATCTTGCACCACTTGTGTGCCAAGCACCTGGGCACGTGCCCACAGCCTTGGCCAAGTGCATGGTCATCCGCTTCATCCACCGAGGTGTGACGGAGACCCCTGCGCCTGTGCCCTTTGCATGCTCACAACAGGCACGCGCGCTCCCCAGGGTGAAATGGGGGGCGCTGCTCCCATGTGGGGCTTACCCCGAGAGCATGAACCCCAATTATGCCCTTAAGGAACAAGGAAGTGACACTACAATGGATTTTAAGCCAGATCTTGGCTGGGAAATGCATTCCCTGGCCTCCACTGGCCCCTATGTGTTACCTACTGCTCTGTCACCCATCACCCCAAGTATTTATTCTGTGGCCTGCGCGGGGGTGAGATAGTTGGGAACAGCTCAGCAGGTGGTTCTCTCTTAGGTCTCCCAGCCAGGGCACCGTTCTCGAAAAGGCTCACAGCTCCAGCACGGGGCTGCTGGCAGGAGACCTACCCCACGTGTGCAGCTGGCCCCCGGCTGCTTGTGTGTCCTCACAGAGGGACAGCTGGCTCCCCCCCACCCCCACCGCTTCGGGTGATGCAAGGCAAGAAGTCACAATGCCTCTCGTGAGCTAGCGCCGGAGTCAGCCAAGGACAGCTCACTGGCCTGCTTCCACCCTGCTCGGGCCAAGTCCGGTCACACCCTTCCCCTTACGTACTGTCCACGGCTGCTTTCACACGCAACGGCACGGCTGGCTGATGGCACCGGAGGAGACCCTACGCCCTGCAAAAGCTAGATTTTTTTTGAGAGGTGGATAGACAGACAGACAGACAGAGATCCTTTCCACTGGTTCATTTCCCAAATGCTAGAAATGGCCAGGGCTGGGCTGAGCCTGAAGCTGGGAGCCAGGAACTCAATCCAGGGCTCCCATGTGGGTACCAGGGCCTGGCTGATTACCTGACCAGCACCACTTCCCCCAAGGTATGCGTCAGCAAAAAGCTGGAGTCAGAGGCCAGAGTAGAGAACAGACCCAGGCGTGCCAGCATGGGATGTGAGCGCCGTAGCCTCCCGGTTACGCAACCCCTGTCCCTAACCCAAGGCCGTTTACTGTGACCTGTGCCAACTTCTCATCCAGCCTTGGAGTGACCCCCTGCCCTTCCGCTGTCACCCACTAATGAGGAGCAGGTCACTAGTCCAGCCCCACACAAATACACACAGAGACAGACACAGGCGGAGACAGATACACACACACACAGAGACAGACACAGGCGGAGACAGATACACACACAGAGACACACACAGAAACATACACAGAGACATACACAGAGAAACACACACAGAGACATACACACAGACACACACACAGAGACATACACACACAGACACACAGAGACAGATACACACAGACACACAGACATATACACACAGAGAGACACACACACACAGAGACACAGAGACAGATACACACAGACACACAGACATATACACACACAGACACACACACAGAGATGGAGACACACACAGAGACATACACAGAGCCATAGATGCAAACACACACAGAGACACAGACACATACAGGCACACACACACAGAGACGCACACAAACACACACACAGACACACACCACACAGAGACATACACAGATACACAAACACACACACAGACACATAGATACACACAGAGACACAGATGCACACACAGACACAGAAACACACAGACACACACACATGTAACGGAGATAGCTGAGCGCCGTGTGCTGAGGGAGTGGCTTCAGGGGACCATGAGCAATGGCTCCAGCTGCCAGAAAACATGGGGGCCCTGTCACATGCAGGCGGCCGACAGCTGGGGTCCCGGTCCCCACTCCCCAGCTCTGCAAGCCAGGGGCCCCCAGGCCAGGGGAATCACGATTGAGTTCCATTTGCTGTTCTGGGCTTGGTTTTCTCAAATCTCTCCCCGCCTGTCCGATTCTTCACTGCAGTGTCTGCACACTCACGGGGTCCCCCACGACGGAGGCACGGCTGTCCAGGCCAGGGGGCGTGGCGGGGTCCTCTGTCCCAGAGACCCCGCCTCCACTGTTCCCAGGCCCAAGCGCGCGGTCACCTTCCTGGCTGCGTCGTCTCCGGGTCGCTGCTGTCTGTCTGGCCCTGGGGGACACGCCCTATCCGTGAACCGTGTTCCCTCCCAGCGTGGTGTGGCAGCGACAGGTGCTCACTCCTCCTCAAGAACACGGTTCTCCAGGCGGCCTTTTGTCTGTCGGCTCTGTCCCTCCTGGAGCCAGCCCCCCACCCACCTCACAGCACAGCCTCTCTCCTGGGAGCTGTCTCTCCTGTGTGCCTAGGGTCCCTCCCAGGAGCAAGGAGGCACCCATGCCCAGAGCCCATGCTGCTAGAGTCTGCTGGCCACATAGCTGCCACTGTCGCTGGTCCCCAGCGCCCTGACCATCCCCACCAGACGCACCCTGCACATGCTGTTCCCTCTGGCTAGAATGCTTCTCCACCAACTCTCCCGTCAGCTCTAAGGCCACACCTCACTCCTGCTCAGAGGCGTGCCCTATCCCCTGTGCCCATGGCCAGACCCAGCCTCTCCTTCAGCTCTTGAGGGTTGATACCGGCCAGGCCGGAGGCTCCGTGGGGGCAGGGAGGGATCATCGCTGCCCCCCAGTGCCTTGCAGAGCCTGGGGTGCATTAAAAATGGGCTCAAGGGGCCAGGGTTGGGCCGCAGCAGGTTAAGCCACCACCTGCAACACCAGCATCCTATATCAGAGTGCCGGTTCGAGTCCCAGCTGCTCCAATTCTGATCTGGCTCCCTGCCGATGCACTGGGGAAGCAGTGGAGGATGGCTCAAGTGCTTAGCTCCCTGCCACTCACGTGGGAGACCCAGGTGGAGTTCCTGGCTCCTGGCTTTGGAACTCTTTACAAAGTAGACAGCTTCTGTCTCGCCCTCTTTCTCTGTCAATCTGCCTTTCAAATAATTAGATCTTTTTTTTTTTTTTAATGCACTTGAAAAAGCTTTGTGAAAAGCATGAATGAACAAATGAACAGCTTCATAGATATGCCGGCCGGAAGTTGGGGGCCACAGCTGGAAGCAAGACAGCACAGCAGAAGCTGAGCCTGCCTGCTTTCAAACAACAGAGGTCGACTTTGCTCTCGCGAGCTTGAGGGGTCCCTTGGTTCTGCTTCTGGCCAGGGCGCAGCAGCGAATAGCATCACAGAAGGTGCACACGCAACATGAGGGCACCCGTGGCCAGACAGGAAGCCGGAGGGACTAGGCTCAGGCTGCTTTTTACAGCTGCTGGCTCTGCTCCCCAGGAACTAACTCCGGGTCCCAGGAGAGCTGGCTTTATCCATGACCACCACCCCCAGGAGGCTCCACCTCTTAAAGGGCCCACAGCCATATACAGTCAGACCCAAACCTCAGACCTCTGAGGAGAAAACTACATCCACACCCTAGCAAGGCCTTGTGCAGCTCGGGGAGGGGGGTTCTGCAGGTTTGTCTGCAGAGAGGCTGCAGGGGTGAGGCATCATGTGCGCACCTGGAACCTACAGCAGTGCCAGGGAGGTGTGGGAGGGACCCCTGAGGGCTGGGGGCTGAGTCCACCAGGACCCCTAGGGAGATGCCAGAGTGCCAAGACCCCTCCTCCCCAGGAGGAAGGCCAGACAAATCCTCTTAGGACAAATCTCTCTGCTAGAGATATGATATAAATACGATTTATTTTTAACTTTTTTGTTAAGACATATAAGGCCCACAGAGAAATATTTAAATTTAGAAATTATAACAAAGCAAATATCTGTATAAGCCCACCAAGGTGAAGAAAGAGGGCGTTGGCACCACCCCCAAAAATCATGCCCGCCCCGCCCCTCTGCCCCCACGTCATTATTTGACTTCCAATGCTGTCACTTAGTTTTGCCAGGGTTCGCACTTTATCTGAGTGGAGCCACGCCATAGTTCTTCTTCCATATCTCATTTCTGTCCCTCATTCACCTTGTTCAATGCCCTGTGGGTCTCAACTTTTCACTGCTGTGGAGTGCTCCGCTGTCTGCACCCCAGACGGAGTCACCGTAGCCCTTGGCTACTGGGTTGTGTCCCTTTGGGGCACCGTACGGAAGGGTGCGGGAATCCTGGTGACCCCGTGCCTCAGTGCTCACACAGGTGCATGCCTGGGGTCTAAAACCTGGGGATCTTCCTCTAATACTCTGCACCAGATGACTTCCCAGCCGGGCTGCACCAGTGCCAAAGAAACGCCGTTGCTCCACAGCTTTGTCCAGACCAACTATTTTTACATTGTTTCATTTCAGCCTTGCTGGTGGGAATGGAGAACCAGCCACCTGCTGGTGCTTTAACCCCGTGTTTCCTCGATAAGCAGGGCCGGTGGGCCACTTCTCATACTTGCCAGGCTACTATTTTTTGTAAAGTGCCTTCTCAGATCATTCCATTGTCCCATCGGCTGCCATTTTCTTACTGATTTATGGGCATTCTTTTTGCTTTGGCAGCCTTATTGAGCTGTGGTTGACATACAAATAAAACCAGAAAAATGCATATTTAATGTAAAGTTTAGTGAGTTTGAATCACAATCAAGAAAAAAACACAGGGTTGGTGCTGTGGCATAGCAGGTGAAGCCGCCGCCTGCAGTGCCAGCATCCCATATGGGTGCCGGCTCGAGTCCCAGCTGCTCCTCTTCTGATCCAGCTCTCTGCTGTGGCCTGGGAAAGCAGTAGAAGATGGCCCAAGTCCTTGGGCCCCGGCACCTGCATGGGAGACCCAGAAGAAGCTCTCGGCAGCCACCGTGGTGGGAAGTCCTGGCGTTTGCCAGTGCCTGCCCCCACACACTCAGGGTTTCAGAAGGAGCTCCCCTCTGCCCAGCTGCCTGCCCCTCGGAAGGACCAGGCTACCTTCCTTGAGACCTGCCCGCCCACCCC
Organism: Lepus europaeus; assembly: GCF_033115175.1. NCBI lineage: Eukaryota > Metazoa > Chordata > Mammalia > Lagomorpha > Leporidae > Lepus > Lepus europaeus. The sequence goes on from NC_084836.1 coordinate 68,227,956, forward strand.
CTCCACCAGGGAGCCAGCGTGCATCCAGCTCCTGCTGCTGGGAACTCCAGAAGGTCCCTGGGGCTGCACCTCTGCCCACAGCGAGTCCACCACGCAAAGCCACTAAGCTCCCACTCCATCCCCAGGGAGCCCCCGAGTGTCCACTTCCAGGGAGACAGGTGCGGCAGGCAGCTCTCTGCCAGGGCTCACGACCCCCATGTTCTTCCAGCAAGGTCTGTCGGGTCCGCCCTGCACTGCGGGCCCCCCTGACGCTCTCTCCTATACCCCCTGTTTCCATCACCCGATCCTTGCTCTGTCCAATGAGCCCTGGGCATGCAGACACTGCCCGAGCACTAAGTGTATGGATTTCAACATCTAACCCTCCCAACCACCACTATGCTGATGCCCAGAGAGGCTGAGCCACTCACCCAGGGTCACGCAGCTGCAGGAGTGGGGGAACCAGCACCAGAGCCCCGGGCTCCCCATCTACCTGCACCCTAAACCGCTTGAGTCTACACTGGCTCAGATGTAGCAACTTTGTTTTCTTCATGAGGGGCTTTGCTTTCTGGCACACAAACACACGCCGACAGGCGCCAGCTCTGTGTCACCGCCCATGGGGAACGCTCTGGGACGTCCAGCTCTGTGGCAGTAGAGGGTCACCCCCAGCGACGGAGACAGCCGGGGAAAGGACTGGAGGCCCTCTCCCCTGCTGTGGGCCCAGGCACCTGCTCCCAGCTTCTGCAGCAGTAAAGATGGGAGACCCGGATGTGGGGGGTAGTCCTCGGTGTTCCCAGCACCCCTTGCAGCCGGGGAGTCCCGTGACTGAGTGCTGGCCAGTGGGATGTGAGTGGAAGCCAGGAGGTTGCAGGTGCTCCTCTGGCTCTGGCTGGACACAGAGGTGGCCGGGGACGGCCCGCTGACCTGCCAGCCTGTAGAGCCAGGTAGGAAAAAGCCAAGACCCTGACCTTGTGAAGTTGCTGTCCCCATGCCAGAAAGATCCTGTGAAACTCACGTGCGAAAGAAGGGTACCATTTTCTTCTTCTTTTTTTTAAGGTTTATTTTATTGGACCGGTGCTGTGGCATTGCAGTGTTGCAAGTAGTCACCACCTGCAGTGCCGGCATCCCCTATGGGCGTGGGCTCGAGTCCCGGCTGCTCCACCTCCCATCCAGCTCCCTGCCGATGCGCCTGGGCCCCTGCACTTGGCCATTTCCTGGCTCCTGACTTTGGCCTGACCCAGCCCTGGCCTTTGTGGTCATTTGGGATGTGAACCAGTGGATAGACGATCCCTCTCTGTAACACTGCCTTTCAAATAAATAAATAAATCTTTTTTTAATTTTTACCAAAAAATATTTTATTTATTTGAAAGGCAGAGAGAGGTCTTCCATCCGCTGGTTCACTCCCCAAATGGCCACAATGGCCAGGGCTGGGCCAGGTTAAAGCCAGGGGCCAGGAGCTTCTTCCAGGTCTCCCATGTGGATGCAGGGACCCAAGCACCTGGGCCATCTTCTGCAGCTTTCCCAGGCTCATTAGCAGGGAGCTGGATCAGAAGTGGAGCAGCCAGAACTTGAACTGGAACCCACATGGGATGCCGGCACTGCACCTAGCAGCTTATCCTGCTATATCACAACACCAGACCCCAAAGTAATTATTTTTTAAAATAATAATTGAGGCAGATGCTGTGGTACGGCAAGTTGGGCCCTTGCCTGTAGGCCTGCATCCCCCTTCGAAGGCTTGGTTTCAGCCCCAGCTGCTTCACTTCCAGTCCAGCTCCCTGCTAATGTGCCTGGGAAGGTAGAGGATGATGGCCCAAGTCCTTGGGTTCCCACAACCCACATGGGAGACCCAGATGGAGTTTCTGGCTCCTGGCTTCTGTCTGGCCTGGCCCCAGGTTTTGCAGGCATTTGGGTGATGAACCAGTGGGTGGAAGGTCTCTCTCTCTCTGCCTTTCAAATAAAACACCTTACAAAGAAGAAGCAGTGATAATAACTGCCCTTCCCACAGCCAACGCCTGCACTTCCAGGGAGAGCTGTGGTCTCAGAGCAGTCAAGGGGACTTCTAGTCTCAAACAGCAACCACCTCCACCCCTCTGTGCCCCCAAGTCTGTGGGCTCACCAGGAGCACCAGGCCACTGTGCCACAGCAAAGGCCCACCCCGGCCAGATGCCTTGGATGGGGGAAGCAAGGAGGATCCTGAGAGTCAGCTTAGCCAATGTCCCCTGGCCATAGACTGCGCCCTTCCCGGCGCTTCTGCCCCCACACACACTCCTGTAAATCAGGCATCCATTCCCACCCCCAATCTAGCATGATTCTCAAGATCTGTCCAGCAGCAGGGGCACCCACACCCGCCGTGCGGGGAGCAGACCACTGTGGGTTTTAGAATCTGGTGCTCATAGGCCGGTGCCGTGGCTTAACAGGCTAATCCTCTGCTTTGCGGCGCCGGCACACCGGGTTCCAGTCCCGGTTGTGGCGCCGGATTCTATCCCGGTTGCCCCTCTTCCAGGCCAGCTCTCTGCTGTGGCCCAGGAGTGCAGTGGAGGATGGCTCAATTGCTTGGGCCCTGCACCCGCATGGGAGACCAGGAGAAGCACCTGGCTCCTGGCTTCGGATCAGCGAGATGCGCCGGCCGCAGCAGCCATTGGAGGGTGAACCATCGGTAAAGGAAGACCTTTCTCTCTGTCTCACTATCCACTCTGCCTGTCAAAAAAAAAAAAAAAAAAAAAGGCAGAATCTGGTGCTCAGGAGATCCTGGGAGGGGCCGGCTGTGCTCTCCATGTGTGCAGTCCCCAAAGGGAGCAAATCCCACCTGGCTGGGACTCTTGGGCGTTCACAGGAGACTTCGGAATCCTGAAGCCCGGACCTCAGCGGAGGAGAGGCCGCACCCAGGACGCCCACGAGAGGGCGCTCCAGGCCCGCCGGTGCCTAACCAGGCGGCTCCGACTCAGAGCCCAGCACGCCCAGGGGTGGGACGAACGAGATGCAGGAAAAGGGCGTGCCCACGTTCGCAGCGCGCTGTCTCACTGCTGTATTTCTTCCTCGTCGCCCAGGATCTGCTGCCATTGGAGGTGAGAAGCGCCCTGGGCGGGGTGGCCTCGTGCCGACCCTGCCCCCAGTCCCTGAGCACTCCCACAACAGCGGCCATCTGGGGATAGCATCCATGTCCTTGTGAACTCAGGCGCTACAACCCGGGAAACGGGCGTCCCGAGCGGCTGTGCGCCCAACGCCCTCCCGCACAGGTGCACACACCTGGCCAAACAGCCCGCGTGCTTTGTCGCGGGAGCTGACACCAGCGCGGGTCCAGGCTGGGAATACACGATCATCCCCGTCCCCAACACAGCTACGCCGAAGGGATGGCCCCACGATCCCGCCTGGGCTCCAGAGAGAGGTTTGCTGCGGCTTCCTGGAGAGTCGTGGCCCCCACTCTCCTAGGAGAGGCCCCTGCCCGCCCGCCCCCGGCTCGCCCTCCTTCCCAGCCACCTCCGCTGAATCCTTTGGGCCGCAAGGGGGCGCCAGCCTCACGCGGCCGCGGCCCCTCCCTTGCCTGGAGGAGGAACCCACAGAACCCCAGGCTGCCGTCCGCCGGACCCTGACACCCGGCCTTCCCTGCCCTGCTGCTCTGTGGAGCTGACACACCGCGCTGCCCGAGGCATGCCCCCATCCCTGGGGTGACTGCGGGCCTTGGCCTGCAGGATGCAGACTGGAACACGTGTGGCCCTGGCTGAGCGTGCGTGCTTAGTCAGCGCGGGCTAGGTGCCAGGGTAACGGCCAGCCTGCAGGTGTGCGGGCCTGGGCCCTGAGCAGGGTTCAGGGGGAGCCGGCAGTGGTGCAGCCAGCAAGCGGGGCGGGGGTCCTGGCATCAGATGGGGAGACGACGGAGCTGTGGCCAGCAGGAAGGGAGGGTGCCTGCTGGCACAAGACCAGAGGGCCAGGGGCAGGGGTGGGAGAGGGGTGGACATAGGGTGTTGATCCAGAGGAAAAGACAACCAAACCGGAGCTTGGCTGGGGCCAGCATTGCGGCATGGTCGATTAACTTGCCGCGTGGTTCCCAATCTGAGCCCGAGGTTCGAGTCCCGGCTGCTCCACTTCCAATCCAGCTCCCTGCTGATGCACCTGAGAAAGCAACAGAAGATGGCCCAAGTGCTTGGGAGACCCGGATAGAGTTCCAGGCTCCTGGCTTCAATCTGGCCCAGCTCTCTCATGGGATGCCAGCACCACGGGCCACAGGTGACGGTCCACCTGCTACGCCACGGTTTTTAAGTATACTACCTTAAAAGATTCTGATTAGCCAGAGGACACAAAGGCACGGGTGGGGTGCCCCTTGGAGTGGACCTGAACTCAACCAGGAGAGAGCTTTGGGAGAAATTCTCAAGGTAGCTTTTTCCCAGAAGGATTGCTTATTTTCTGTTCATCAAATAGCTTCATAAAGAATCCATTCCTTCCCACGGTGAGTCCAGCGACAGAGCCACACGGTGACCGCTAGCTGTCACCAGAGGCCAGTGTGAGTGACAGGGCCGAGGACATGGGCTCAGAACATGCTGCAAGGAACCTGGGTGAGCTCAGTTCCCTGCAGGATGGAAGCATCACCAGTGTCCCGGCCAACTGCCCCCAGGAGCCAACAGCAGGTCAGGCCTTTGGGTTCCCTCGGCCTGACCCCTGGTGCCTGCTGCCCAGCCAACAGCCCAGGTCACTGACCCCAGTCCTTGAATCAGTTCGTTCCGAGCCACAAGGCAGCTGGGCTGTGCCAGACCCAAGCAGTCGAGAAAGCTCCAAGATGGCTCCTTTGTGACAGCCGGGCTCAGGGAAACCAGCCAAAACCTCGCACGTGACTGGAAGCGCGCGGCGTGGCAAACTTGGGGCGCAATAGTCATGGCAGAAGTGAAGTTCCGGGACCACATGTGCATCCTGTATAAGAAACTTGAACAGATTTAGCCATGGCTCCGTGTGTAGAACTTTGTTTCCCACCAGTTGTAGTTCCGAAATGTGTTTTTTAACATCACTCTTTGGAAGAGGGGGGAGAAAAAGTGAATTAAATTTAGTAATGTGACATTACAGTCTTTGGAAATGAAATCAATTTTATGCTGCCGTTCTGACAAAGCAAGCGAAATGAGCTCTCTGAGATGACATTCATCGCATTGTTTCCTGAAACGTTCTCGTCTCCCAGAGGGCAGAGACAGCCTTCCCAGAGCGTGTTGATTGCAATGGAAGCTCTGGAAGATGCTCCTTCCAAAACTGCAGGGGAGGGGGCAGTTAGCCGCGTGGTTAGGGTGCCCGCCTCCCATATCCAAGTGCCTAGATGTGAGTCCCAGCTCCACGCCAGTGTGCACCCTTGGAGGCAGCAGCGATAGGTCAAGTGCTTGGATCCCTGCCACCCCCCATGGGAGACCTGGATGGAGCCCCCAGCCCCCCAGCTCCAGCCTGGCCCAGTCCTGGCCTTTGTGGGCACTTTAAGGAGTAAACCAATAGATGAGCTCTCTTTGTCTGCCTGTCTCTTATCTCTTCTTCCTCTCAAGTAATTTAAAAAAAAAAAAAAAAAACTGCCATAAAGAATCCTGCTCAAGAGCCGGTATCTTAGTGCAGCAGATAAAGCCGCAACCTGTGATGCCAGCATCCCACAGGGGCACCAGTTCGAGTCCTGGCTGCTCCACTTCCAATCCAGCTCTCTGCTAATGTGACTGGGAAAGCAGCGGAGGATGACCCAAGTCCTTGGGCCCCTGCACGCACATAGGAGACCCAGATGGAGTTCCAGGCTCCTGGGTTCAGCCTGGCCCAGCCCTGGCTGCTGCAGCCATTTGGAGAATGAACCAGCAGGTGGAACATCCATCTCTCTCTCTCTCTCTCTCTCTCTCTCTCTCTCTCTCTTTCAAATAAATAACTCTTAAAAAAGAAAAAGAATCCTGGCTGGCGCCGTGGCTTAACAGGCTAATCCTCTGCCTTGCGGCGCCGGCACACCGGGTTCTAATCCCGGTTGGGGCGCCGGATTCTGTCCCCGTTGCCCCTCTTCCAGGCCAGCTCTCTGCTATGGCCCGGGAAGGCAGTGGAGGATGGCTCAAGTCCTTGGGCCCTGCACCCGCATGGGAGACCAGGAGAAGCACCTGGCTCCCAGCTTCGGATCAGCGCGGTACGCCAGCCGCAGTGGCCATTGGAGGGTGAACCAACGGCAAAAAGGAAGACCTTTCTCTCTGCTTAACCTGAGACTTATTCCCAGAGACCCGGGATGCTTTTTTTCCAGTAACACTCATGAGCGTCCCTGGGGCCAAAGGACCTAGGTCCCCACTTGAGCACCGCCTTACTCCCTGGGGGAGAGGGGTGCAGCCCACTGCTCCCTGCAGAGCGATTCTGAAATACCCATTTCTCCCAAATGACAAAGGATGAAACATCATTCCTCCTTTTACTCATCCCCCCTTCCATCCCTGGAACATTTGGTACGTGACAGTCGGGCCCAACAGGCGGCACATTGCTCCCTCCGCCCGCCACCTGTGCGTCTGAAGTGGCTGCTTGGGCTCCTGGTGTCTCCACACCCCGCCCCATCCTGGGCAGGGTCTCTGGGAGGTCCTCTCGGCCCAGCTCGCACCCTTGGGGACAACATGCTGAAGCCGGGAGGAGGGGCAGTGTCTGGAGAACCCACTGGAAACGCATTGGCACGGATTGATTTCCCCACAAAGTGTGCCAGCAACTATGCACCCCCCACCCCCAGCCCCAGCCCCGGCCCCTGCTGCGTGCATGCCAGCAGTTCGCCGGGCCCGTGGCTGCCAGGGCGCCCCCCCCAACAAGGTTCTAGCCCATTCCTACAAGTTCTCGTGGCTGAGGAAGCCGAGGGTGCCCAGTGCTGGGCGTTCCCTTCCTCTTCCCCACTCAGAGCTCCCAGGCACGAGGCTAGCCGGGGCCCTCCGTGCTCTGAGAGAGCCAGGCTGGCAAGGAGGAGGTGGCTTTTGCAAAGAATGGGCTCTGTGTCATGGAAACAGGAGGTTATGGGGATGGTCAATGTCACACAGGGACCCAGGGGGCCAGGGGCTCAGTAGGGAGTCGGAGCAGGAGTCCGAGCCCACAGCACCCAGCGGAAAGACACCCCCCCTACAGGGGACTCCACTACAGAGGGAGGGGACTCCACTATAGAGGGAGGTGGCTCCTCGGGGTGTCCCTGCCTCAGAGACGGCTCTGGCCATAGTGTGAAGCATGGGGGCTGAGACACCAGCAGACATGGTAGAGATGGTGGCCGGGAGACAAAATGCAGCCTGGACCAGGCAGAAAAGGGACACAGTGGGGACTGGCTGTGGAGCGGGGGTTGGGAGGGGAATTGAGGGAGGCAGCTGTGGGGTGGGGGTGGGGCGGTGGCAGAAGAAGCAAAGCCTGCTCAGGACAGAAGCCCAGCTCCCCTGACCCCTGCCCAGCCGGCCGCCCCCTCGCCAGGAAGCCCCAGCACGCAGGCCTCTCTTCCATCCCCCAAGACACGAGAGTTCATGGCCAAGATGGGACATTTTCACCCGCTGTGCCTCTGGCAGGAACATCGTGCCCCAGCACTTCCTTGGCCCCGAAGCACCTCACGGGTCAGCTCTCGACTCAGATGTCACCCCCCCCCGCCCGCCACCTGCCCCGCGCCCCACAGCTCCCCTGGATGCTGACCGACAGCTCCCGCGGGCATCACCCCCCCCCCGCAGGGTCCACAGGCTCCCACCCATCTTTGTAGGATGGAGGGAGCACTTGGGTGCCAGCCCCGCCTGCTGGCTGCAGGGCCAGGGCCATAGGTGCGGGAGAAGGGAGAGGGCAGGAGCCCAGGCTGAGCCCCCAGAACTGGGTCTGCAAAAACGGCAGACCACCTCAACACCAGGGGTGACAAGCAAGGGTGACAGAGCCCACCCCCATGGGCGCAGAGGTGGGGCAGGGGCTCCCGGAGTGAGAGCCAGGTGGTGGCCGGATCCGGGGTTGGAGGGGGGTCCCGATGCCAACGCTTGCCACCTGGGGTCTGAGTTTCCCCACTCTGCCGAAGGGGAGAGAAGCCGGTCTGAGCTGCTCTGGAGCCCGTGGTCTCAGGCCCCCTTGGTCCTGGCACCGAGCAGCTGGTCGCAGGGGAAGCGGCCAGGACAGCGGCGGCCGCCCCAGGGCTCCGTGGTTGGACCTTCAGGGGGGCGGAGGCCAGGCTGGGCGAGACGAGAAAGGAGGGAGGCTGCAGCCAGGAGGCGGCCGCCGGGGCAGAAGAGGCCTATTTTAAGGTGGAAGAAACCCGAGCGTGCCTTGGAGTCGCGGCCAGCAGAGAAGCAATTACAGAAGGCCGGGCCGCAGATGACACGGGGACAGGGAGGGCGCGGAGCGGGCAGCGCGGGCTCCTCTCTCCCCTAGGGAAAGAGGTGAGGGCATCAGAGCAGAGTTGGGGGGGGAGCGGGGCTTGAAGGGAGGCGGCCGGAGGAGGAGAGAGTTGGCCAGAGTTGAGTCATGGCCAGGCCGGGGCCATGCTCCGTCACCCACCCCCAGGACGTCCCTGGTGGACCTCAGCTTCCCCATAGCCGGGAGGGTCTCTGCGGGCACCCAGCGGCCCCGGGTGCAAGTTCAGACAGCTCTACAGTCATCTGGGGCTGTGCAGGGAGTGAGGTTGGGGTCAGACTCAACGGGAGAGATGGAGAGACCGGGAGAAGACAGAGGCCCTCGGAGCCAGGGAGTCTGGTGACGATGCTGAAAGCCCCTCTGGCCTCCCCCACATCACCCCTCTCCACCACCCAGGTCCCAGGCTGCAGGGCCCTTCCCAGCACCCCAGACCTGCTTGGGTCACAGATGCTCCCAGCCAGCGCCTCCGTTTCCCAAACCCTCCCTTCGCTGGCCTCCCCCTCTCCTCTCCTGCCCCGGGGATCACCAGCCTCATTCACCTCCTACTGCCTTCTCACCTCCACCCACTGCGTCCCTAGCCACACCCTGGTCCAGGGCTCTCCCTGCTGAGCCTGAGCCCTACACACCCCCGGGAGGTCGTGGCGCCCCAGCAGCCGCCCCCTGCCTGTGGCTTCCCCACCCGTGGCACCCTGCATCTGTGCACCCCAGAACTGAGCGGACTCCGGGGTGGGCAGAGACAGCCCCTGCTGTGAGCTCTGTGGCTTGGGGTGGCCCCCTACACCCAGCCCAAGTACAGCCTGGGACCAAGATCTAGAACATTCCACGCCCTCGGCATGGGGGCTGCTTCAAGGTTAACAGGTGCAATCACAGTGCATCCAGGCTTTGGCCCAACTGCCCATCTCCATGGAGCCGAGACATCAGCACCTCCTGGCTGGTGGGGGTGGTGGGGGTGAGACCATCCTCTTCCCCGTTCTGACAGCCTCCATGGTCCCGGGATGCAGGACACCGGGGCTGCGTGGCAGGCACGGTGCTGAGCTCCGACCCGGGTCAGGACGACGGAATCAGGCCATAGAGAGGTGACTCAGTGTGATTCTGGAGTCCCAGCTCTTGACCAGGCTGAGGAGGGAGGAGAAACTTAGGCCTGCCTCGTTGTCCAGGTCCTGAGCAACGTGGGGCCCGAGGCAGGGCCACCCCCAGGCTCGCCGGGAGACCCTCCTCCCCTTCTGCCCCGTTATCCCTCACAGCCTTGCCCGTGGCCTGTGTCGGTCCCCTCGCGGCTCCCCAGCCAGCACAGGTGACTTTGTTTCCACTGGCTGCCTCTTTGCAGCCAATCTTCTCCCCGTCGCAGATTAACCACCCCACCCCACCCCAATTCCTTGAGATCCGGGCCTGCAGTATCACTTCCTCCAGCCCCCTGGCTGCTCCCAGCATGAGCTCCAGCCCCCGCTCCCACCACCCCTGCTTGTAAAGCACCCACCCTGTGCGCTGCCCTGACTGCTCTCAGCCCCCCGCCTGCCCGCCACGGGCGCCCCCTCTTTGCTCCCGGGTCCTTCCTGTTTGAACTCCAGTGTCGTGGGGCTGTTACCTTGCACAGCAGTCACTTCACAGAGAGAGGAGGAGCACGTAAAGTATTCTGGGAAGAGATCGGTGGCCTGGCACCTCCTCCCTCCCTCCCTCTTCTCTTGCAGACGGGTTGTGTTTGGGGAAAATAACAATGTCACAGGAAAGAGACTGGGGGCCAGGAAGATTTGCAACCTGGAATCCAGTGCCCAGGATCACAAAATCCACTCTGCTCTCAGAGCCTGGGGTCAGGCTGGGCTCTCAGACCCCGCGGTAAACAGAATGAACTGGTGCTCTTGCACACGCTAGCCACAGGGGGGCAGCAGCGTGCTAGCATGCAAGTCACTCTGGGAAATTCTCTTACAGGACAGCCACCACTGTGGAGACCTCCGGGGAGAGGGGCGTGGTGGGCCCACCTATTTCAGTATCTACCAGAAACAGGTCATACTGCAGGGGAACAAGCCGCTGATTCCAAGGTAACGGGCTGGAAATAGACTGCTCTCCCACACATTTAATAACAAGCGGTAGGAAGCAATGGGGCACGGCCAGGTGCTGGGGGCACCCCAGGCCTCCCTGTGAGACACGGACCCGCAGCCCTCCACAGGACAGGCCACGGGCCCCTCAGACCACTGCCGCCCCGCACCGGAGCGGGGGCTGGGCCCGTGTCCCCAGAGGCCTGGCAGAGGGGGCACGGCCAGCACCCAGTCCCCGGGCTGGTGGGTTCATGCAGTCCAGGTGCATCTCAGGAGGTGCAGCAGAGCATGGGGGTCCCGGGTGCAGGTCTCTCCACATCCAGCTGGCCCCTAGCCTGTCATCCGCACCACACACCGGGTCAGGGTGTCAGCGTTTCGGCAGCAGGAGGCAGGCTGTGCGTGTGGTGCTCGAGAATCTGCAAAGACAGCCGTGCCCTCCACCCCCCACCCCGTGTCGCTGGTCAAAGGGCTACCCTGCGTGGAGGCCAGGGAGTGGACAGGATAAACCCTCAGCCCTTCCCAGCTCAGGGTGCGACCAGCCGATCCCAAGCTCCCAAGCACAGCCTAAGGGAGATTGCTTGCAGAGAGCCCAGGTGCCCAGCTTCCCCAGGTGGTACTGAGACTGGTACCCACCCACCCACACCCACATCCCGCCTCACCCCGGCTGAGCACCCACTTCCCAGTATTCCCACGGCCCTACCCAGGCCCACGGCCCCACAGCAAGCATCTCAGGACCTCCCCCAGGGGACGCGGAGGTCCCCTAGCGCTGAGGTGAAGGGACAGCAAGGACAGGAAGTGGGATTATCGCCCCAGGTGGGAGCAGACGCCACAGTGCTGCAGCCCAGCCCTGCTCTCCACTGGCCCCCGCTATTACCCTACCACCACCTGAACCTGAACCCAAAAGGCCAAGGCACTGGTCTCCCTGCTCAACCCCGACCCCTCCACTCCGACCACGTGGATCTTTTCTCCATAGAGGTTTATTCCAGCTGACCCTTGGAGCCCCTCCCCATGACTCAGGGCAAAGCTGAATCCAGCAGCCGAGGCAGCTGTGACTGTTCCCAGCAGCAAGAGGGGACAGGAGGGGGCCGTGACACAGAGGTCCTCTCTGCAGAGGCCACCCATGGCAGCAGTCTGAGAGCGCTGGGGCAGCAGGCAGGCTGTCCAGGTCGGGAAATGAGGGGGCTCCGGGGGCCAGCACCAGTTCTGCTGCTCCCCGAGCCTCAGAGCTGCTCTGCGAAGTCCTCGAAGCCCCCACTTGTAAGACGTGAAGGCTCCCGAGACCCTCTCTCCCTGTTGGGGAAGCGTGGCTGGGGGAAGAAGGCTGGGCAAGTGACAAGATGCATGGGGCCAGACGGCAGGGAGACCCCAGCCATGCCAGAGCCCCAGGACCCAGCCGGGAGCAGGCTGTGTCCCCTGAGCACAGACAGGGCCCCCGGGCCAGGCCCCACAGGGCACACACTCGTCGTCACCGAGGTGCCGAGGTGAGAAGTGGCCGATGAGCAAGGGCACGGTGGCGGCTGGGATTAGCGCCAGGTCCTGGGCTGCCCGGCGGGCTGGCAGGTTCTTGGCCGCTTCACAGCTGCTGAGCTGCACCTGTCCAGCCGCCCCTGCCCCGCCCCTCCCAGCCCCTCTCACAGGCACCCAGTGGGTTCCCTTCTCTGGGAGAGAAACTGGGGACCCCGCCCAAGCCCTGGGCAAGGAGGGCAGAACTCGAGCATGGGAAGGGCAAGAGAGGCCAGAATCACCCCCACCCACCCACAGGAGCCCCCGAGTTCCCAGTAACACTGCTGAGCAGAGCAGGCTTCCCGGCTCAGCCCCTGTGGCTCTGCCGGGAGGTGGCCTTGGCCCGGAGTTACCTTCTCCTTTGGACCACCCAGGCCCTTTCCTCCATATGGTTCCTGTCCTTGGCGAGACGCAGGCAGGAGACCCAGATGGAGCCCCCGCAGCTGGGAACCCTCAGCCCCACTTCCTGGGGCTACGTGCTCCTGAGGCCCCCCAGCTGCTGGGAGCCAGGCCATCCGCATAACCCACCCACCCACCCCCACCCCAACACGCACAACACACCAAGTCCTGGCCCCGAGGGGGCCTGGTGCACCTCCCCCCACCCATGGCCATCCAGCCACACTCCCGGCCAGAGCAGGCAGAAAGGAGCCTTACCCAGAGCCCGCCTGGGAAGAGGCAGAGGGGCAGGGGTCCCCTAAAACCTGGACGCGGCCGGGGGCAGGCTCACTGACCCTCTTCCGCCTCTGTTCCCAGGAAAAGAACAAGAGGGTGGGGAGGGGACACTCAGGAGGGGGGAGGGGCGCTCCTTGGTGGATCCCAGCATGGCCCCCTCCCTCCCGGGCTCAGCTGGGACCAAAGCCACCCAGGAGCTGACTCCCCAAGGGGCCTCTTCAATGAGTGCTCAATGGCGTGGCTGCCACTCGCCCTGTGCCCAGCCCTCTCACCTGTGTGGGGCACCCCGGAGCCTCTGGGCTGAGTCCAGGCTGCCCCGAGGCCGCCGCCCAGGGCAGGCCGGGCACCTAGGAGGAGTCGTCGCTGCCCCCGCTGTTGCCGCTGGGCTCGGAGTCGCAGGACGCCCGGCGCTCGTGGGCCAGCAGCGCCGCTAGGCCCTGCGCGCGGAGGAGCAGCCCGCCGGCCAGGAACAAGACCCCGCAGAGCACCAGCAGTGACAGCACGCCCAGCACCGCTGCCTGCACCGTGCGCCGGCCCCCAGGGAGCTCCAGCGACGCCCCTGACTGGTTGCAGCAGGTCAACCAGGCGGCCGGGGCCAAAGCGCCCACCTGCGAGCCGTTCATGCTCCGGCACTGGCGGCTGCCCAGACGTGTGTGAGGCTGCCAGATGTGCCGAGGGCCTGGCCGCAGCAGCGGGGAGGGGCCAGAGGGGCGGGTCCCCGAGGCCCCCACCCCTCGGGCAGACAGAGGGCTCCTCCAGCGTGGACTCCGGCCCCTTCTCCACAGGCCAGGCGTGTTTCTTCCCGTCCCCAAGGCCCACACCCCTACTCATGCAAACACAGCGAGCCGGCCCCAGGCGCCCCTGCCCCAAGGAATCTCCCCAGCCAGGAAGGCAAACAGGAGGCAGCACCTCCCTGCAGCCCCATCCTAGCTGCTAGCTGGGGCGCATCCCCTCTGAGCAGGACACAGGACAAGGGCGCCGCCCTTCTGGGACTTTCCTGGCCCAAAGCGCTCCACTCTACCCTGCCCCATCAGCCCCTGAGGGGCCTCCGGCAGCCTGGGGGAACAGTTCAGACCGGGGCCACCAGGCCTCCCACCCCAACCCTTGTATAAACCGGTCCCCTAACTCAGGGGAATCCCAGTGCCAGGAGGGAGGGCCAGGACTGTCCTGTCCACCAGGCAGCCTGCCGCCAGCTGCTTGTCCCCCAGCCAGGCCACTCCGGGAAAGCTGGGACAGACGCTCGCCCCTCGGGCCAGGTCTAAGGAATCCCGCAGCTGGCCTCTGCTCCCCTTCTGCTCACACGCACCTGGGCCAGCCGAGTCCTCGGAACGATCAGATCAGCCAAAGGCCGCGTGGAAGGTCACGCGCGGGCGGGGACTTGCTGGGGGCCGTCCCCAGCTCCTGGCCCCCCAACCCCCTGAGGCCTCACACAGGACCAGCAACACCCATGGAACCTCAGGCACAAACGCCCCATGGCCAAGAGCAGCTTCACAGGAGAAAACCACATCCACGCCTCCCAGCCTCCCAGCCTCCGAGCCTGCGCCACACCAGCTCCCCACCCCAAGCTCCCTTAGCGGCCCTCACACACAACTCCATCTGCTCAGAACTGCCCCAGGGAGCCAAAAGCCATCGTAACATCCGGACCCAGTCAGCACATGCACAGCACCCACTGGAGATTCTGCCTGTGCCCGTGGAACTCGCCAAGGGCAAGGCCCCGGTCAGCACGAGGCCAGCCTGCCTGGAGGAAGCCCAGGCCCCAGCTGGCCAACCGGAGACATCCACACGGAGCTGCCACCCCAGGCACTCGGGGACCTGCGCATGTGCTGTGGCCACAGGGCCTTCCCCGGCCAGGGAAGAGAAAAGCCACGCATCCGGACCCCACGGCTTCAGTCCGGGGCTGCAGGGTCGCGTCTGGCTGGGCGACCCCTGCCTGTGTGGCTCTCCAGCCACCGAGGGCACCCCCGGTGTGTAAGCCCGTCACACTCACGCCCTCGCAGGAACACTGGAAGGGCTGACGTCTGGGGCCAAACACCGCCGGGGAGGACGGCTCAACCCAAACTCGCACTCTCAACTTTATTCCCCGACCCAGTGGCGTGCTTCCACGCGGGGACGGCAGAGAGCCCCGCAGGGGGTGTGTAGGACGCGGCCTCTGGCAGCAGCCCCCTCGGCGGCGCCCCGAGTTTGCCGGTGCGGGTCCCAGCGGGAGCTCCCTGGGCTCCGGCCAGGGCTACAGAGCCAGGGTGTCCTTGATGAGCCTGCGCATGGTGGTGGTGACGGAAGTGCCCAGGGCGTCGGTGATCTGGAAGGAGATCTTGTACAGGTAGGGCTGCACGTCCCGCAGGCCCGTGTCGAACACGTTGTCCACCTCGGACTGCGTGGGCATCTTGGGCAGGTACTCGTGCCGGTTCATCACCTCCACCACGTTGGTCACCTTCTCGCACAGCCTCTCGCCCACCTTCTCCCGGCAGATCTGCCGCTCCTGCTCCGTGGCCAGGGCCACCACGTGCACCTTCACCGTCCACACCTCCCACGGGATGCACTCGTCCGAGAAGGGCCAGCGGGACTTCTTCTTCTGGTAGAACTCCAGGGACATCTGCCCCAGCCCGTCCCCACCGGAGCTGCGCAGGGCCTCCTGGGGGGAGAGGGGGCACACGATGAGCAGGAACACAGCCGGCCCCCCGGGGAAGTGCTCTCCCAGCCCCCGCCCGAGGGAACAGGATTTGTGTGAAGTGACGGAGCAAACTGAGCAGACCTATCTCCTAGCCCAGCAGGGATTGGTGCTACGGGGGGCCGGCTTCCTGTATCTGAGCGCCAGTCTGAGTGCCAGCTGCTCCATTTCCGATGCAGCTTCCTGCTAACGCGCGCCCTGGGAGGCAGCGGACGCAGGCTCATGTCGTTGGAGCCCGGCCACCCACACGGGACAGGGTTCCTGGCTCCCAGTTCTGGCCTGGCCCAGCCCGGGCCACTACAGGAGTCTAAGGAGTAAACCAGGTGGACAGGCTTGTAAAAATATCAAAATATCTACCCATGGAAACAGGGAAACACTGCACATCTGAATGGAGGTGGAGTTAACAAGCACACACCCACTCCCTCTTCCCGAGTGAGGCACGGTTAGCACTGTGGCCTGGCCGTTCCACACAGGCCCGCGCCCCCACAGCCACACTGCCACAGGGACCCCCTCCCCACCACGGAGCCACCCGGGGAGACAAAGGCAGAAGCCCGCAGAGACAGCCAAGAGCCGGGGCTTCCCCTGGACACAGCCGTTCCCTCCCTAAGCCCCTGGGGCCCCAAGAGCAGCTCCAAAGGCACCAGCTCTGCAGATCAAAAGAACCCAGCGCACGCGCACCCATGCACAGAACAAGGGGCACTCAGGGACCCCTGCGCCCCTACCTTGAACTCCCCGACAACCTTGCGCAGGGCGCGGTCCAGCTCATCAGAGGACACGCGCACGTAGGTGAAGTCGATGAAGTCGCAGTCGACGTCCTGGGTGCCCACGGTGCCAATGGAGTAGGTGCCCTCCTTCTTGTAGTGGAACTTGCCCGTGCTGCGGTGCAGCAGCACCGTGTGCAGCACAGCCAGCATGGCCTCCTCCACCTGCCGGCCCTCCACCGTCACCTCCAGCACCTCCGAGCGACAGTTCATCCTGCGGCGGCGGCGGCCCCACCAGGGTGGGCCAACCTGCCAGAGGCGCCCGGGTCAGCACAGCCCTGCTCTGCACCCAGCTGCGCGTTACCAGACCACGCTCAGCAGGGGTTTGCAATCCCACAGGCCGCCCAAGCTTGGCGCCCGCTCCCGGGACAGCAGCTAAGAGGCACTGGCCGTGCACAGGCAGGCACAGCCCTGCCCTGGGGAAGCTGGCCGGGTGGAAGGCAGGAGGCAAACGTCGTGGGGCCGGGAAAGACTGGAGGATGGTCTTGGGGACCCCGAATGGGCTCTGAGGAGAACGTAGTGACCAGCCAGGTGCCGTCACTGCGTGCAGACCAAGTCTGTGCGTTACCCCTGGCTACAGAGCACAGGACGACTTGGAGCTACTCTGGAGTCACACGCTGCTTTGAGAACTCAAAGGAAGTCTTGAAGACGGAGCTTTTAAAAAGCTGACTCTCGGCTGGCGCCGCGGCTCACTAGGCTAATCCTCCGCCTTGCGGCGCCGGCACACCGGGTTCTAGTCCCGGTCAGGGCACCAGATTCTGTCCCGGTTGCCCCTCTTCCAGGCCAGCTCTCTGCTGTGGCCAGAGGGTGCAGTGGAGGATGGCCCAAGTGCTTGGGCCCTGCACCCCATGGGAGACCAGGATAAGCACCTGGCTCCTGCCATCGGATCAGCGTGGTGCGCTGGCCGCGGCGGCCATTGGAGGGTGAACCAACGGCAAAGGAAGACCTTTCTCTCTGTCTCTCTCTCACTATCCACTCTGCCTGTCAAAAAAAAAAAAAAAAGAAAAAAAAAAAGCTGACTCTCTGAGCGAGGCATGCACACGCACCCCAGATCTCCCAGGTTTCCAGGGCCACCCAGACTCCGGGGAAGACCCTGCAACTGGGTGAGGGCCGGGGGTGAGGGGTGAGGGGCGTCGATCTCGGGCAAGTGTTCACCAGGTATTGGCCATTTGTTATCCTACGGCTAATATTAGCCAGGACACGACGTTACCCTACGGCTGGCGGGAGGGAGGGATCAGCGGCAAGGAGAGATCGGACTCCAGAACCAAACAGGAGTGCAGACGGAGAGGCCCAGGGCTGGACAGACAGTCCGCCTCCTCCCACAGGCGACCACCGCCTCCGCACAGCTCGCGTCGGCCCAGCCCCGCGGTGTCCCGCCGCCCTCCCTTCCACAGCTCCCCCTCTCGCCACCCCCATGCCCCAGTCCCCTTCTCACAGCAGCCATGTTTGGTCCGTAAAGCACCTGCTGTACCCCAGGACCCCCCTACCAGCGAGCAGGGCGCGGGACGACTCCTCCCCCAGCCGCTTCCCCCGGGGCCAACTCGGAGCCACGGGCACCCGGACGCCCACCGTGTGCTCAGCCTGGCCTCAGGCCCCTTCCCCGCTCCCACCTCCTCCCGCTAAACAGCCCTCCGGCCCCGCGGGGCGCATCCAACAACCCCGCCCGGGTCCGGCTCCTCTCATCGCCCCGCCCCCACGAACCTGCGCACTCCCGGCAGCAAGGGGACAGCGGACTCCCGGGCTGTCTCGGGGACGGCGCCCCGCGCCCAGCCTCACCGGACTCCGAAGTTCGCGGCGCGTTAGCTGCGGCACCAGACCACCGCGGCCACAGACGGCGCCGGCGCCGGAAGCCAGCTCCGGACCCCGGACCAGCCGCCGCGCCGGGACGGTTCCACCTGTGCCGCGGCCTCCGGCGGGGGGGAGGCGTCCGGTTCGACCGAGCCCACCTGGAACGCGGCGCTCAGATCTTCTGTACAATCACCTTGGCGCACAGCCGCAGTCCTTTTCTTCTGTGAAAACTGAATTCTACTTTTTTCTGGGTTCTCTCTCGGATTTTAAAAATTTAATGGTGAGGTGTTCCCCCCCCCCGATTGGACGAATCCATTCACCCTTTACCACAGAGAATGTTGTTGTGCTTCGGCTGGAACGACGTACTTCCGCCATAGAGATAGGCGGGAAGGAGCGGCCGGCTGGGCTCCGCGCTGCCTCCGCCGGCGGAGAGGAGTCGGGGCGGCGAGCCGGCCTTGGGGTCCCAGACCCCGGCCGTGCTGAGACCGGGAAGGGGTCTCGGGGAGGTTGCGTATGCGGCCGACCGGACGGCAGAGCTGGAGCGTGTATCACAGGCTCCCCCGGCCGGGAACCCACATGAAGATGCTGGAGCAAGGATCTTGTCGCTGAGCGCTCACTTCAGCCAGCAGCAACCCTTGGCAGCCTGCCGCGACGGTTCTTGTAAGTCTGGCAATTCCGCCATCGCTTGTCGGAGGCCCTTGGCATTCGAGTTCCCGCTGCATAGACAGGAAGCTGCTAAACAGGACGCCCACATCCCTTAGGGGAGTGCCTAGGTTCGAGTCCCAGCCCCGCCGCGGACCCCAGCTTCCGGCTGGGAGGTGGCAGGTGCTGTCTCAGGTGGTTGGGACACCTGGATGGAGCTCTCCATTCCCTGTGTGGCGCGCCTTTGGGGAGCGAACCCGTGGCTGGAAGCTCCCTCTCTCCGTCTCCCCGTCCTGTGCTTGTCAAATTCTAGCAAACGAAGAAGTCCACACCTTGCGACCTGTGAAGTGGTAGGGATATGGGTTCTGAGCCCTTGGAAACTTCCTGGGGACACCTTTGTTTCTATTTGTAGATTGCAAGTCCAGGGTAAAGCGGGCATTGTCGGTGTCTCTATTAATGCCCCCACTTCCTCCAGGAGGCACTGCTGAGCTACTTGCTTAGGGGTTAGACTTCATCTCCCAAAACGACAGATCACATTTGTTGAGTGGGATTAAAAAGAGCTTTAAAAAAATTATTTCTTGGGACCGGTACTGTGGCATAGCGGGTAAAGCCGCCGCCTTCAGTGCCGGCATCCCATATGGGCGCTGGCTTGAGTCCCGGCTGCTCCACTTCCGGTCCAGCTCTCTGCTGTGGCCTGGGAAAGCAGTAGAAGATGGCCTAAGTGCTTGTGCCCCTGCATCCACGTGGGAGACCCGGAAGGAGCTCCTGGCTCCTGGCTTCGGATGGGCGCAGCTCCAGCCTAGTTGCGGCCAATTGGGAAGTGAACCAGAGGATGGAAGACCTCTCTCTCTCTCTCTCTCTCTCTCTCTCTCTCTGCCTCTCTTTGTCTGTGTAACTCTGCCTTTCAAATAAATAAATACATATTTTTTAAAAAATTATTTCTTTATTTGAAAGGCAGAGTTACGCAGAGACTTTGCATCCACTGGTTGCCCCTCACACCCCCATCTCCCTCCCCCAGCCACTTCAGCCATAGCTGGGCCAGGGGCCGGGGGCCCAAGCACTGGAGCCATCTTCAGCTGCCTTCCCAGGCACATTAACAGGAAGCCAGGTCAGAAGCAGAACAGCAGAGACTCGAACCTGGGATGCCGGGGCAGCAAGTGGCAGCTTGGTGCAAATCAACCGTAGGAGGTAGTTAAGACACTGACAGTGCTGGAGCTTGCGTGCTTGCCCAGGGTCAGGCAGGAAGTGACGGCACCTGGGCCTTAAACCCAGGGCTGCTTCCCACCTCAGAGCCCTCTTTCTGGCCTCTCCAGCCCAGGTCCTCCCCGGGTAGTGCCATCTCCAGCGCTGGCAAGTGCTTGGTGTCTGCTGGCCGGGTGGGAAATGCCTGGCTATGTCGCATTTGCCAGTTTCCTGCCATGGCCAAACTACGTGATGTCACTGAATTCAGAGTCCGGAAGGAATGAATGATTACATCTTGAATCAGGGAGTACAGGTGGCTCCAGCACCCCCACTCCCACACACACCCAGTCCTTCCACACCCAGGTGCGCAAGCCCCTCCCCTGGCTGGCCTTCTCCCCCAAGTCTGTTTCCCCCACCCCATCTCGTTCCCCCAGCGGGCCCTGCTCATACTCAGAGCCCTCGCGCCTGTCCCAGGCCTGGGCAGCTCTCCCAGGAGAGCCTGGGAAAAGAGTAAGCTGCCTGCCCTGCAGCCCAGCAACCCTTCTGGGGGGGGGGGGTACCCAGAGCCCAGAGCCCACCAGGGACCGAGGGCAGTGATGACCGCCTCTACCCCCAACACGCCTGTCACTGCCCCTGTCGTGACAGCAAAACCGAGCCTCAGTGGGTCTGGGAGCTCAGAGACAGCCCACGAGCTCCATGCAGGCAGGAGCCCCAGCACGCGGTGTGAAAAGAAACAGCAGCAGCTTTGTGGGGGTCAGAGGAGGCCGGGCTGGCGGCGACCGCTGTCATCCCAAAAAGATGCCGGTGGCCTGGAACAGGAAGTGACACATTCAGAGTGACCAGGGGCCCCAGGCCCCGCTCCCAGCAGGCTGTGGGGAGTGAGACTCAGGTGGCCGTGGAGAGCATAGGACAGCAGCCCGAGGAGTCGGGCAGGGAAAGGCTGGCTCCAGGAAGGAGCTGAGCTTCCAGGGTGATTCCAGGAAGACTTTCTGGAGGAGGGGAGAGAGAAAGGCTGGGGGGGGGGGGGGCAGGACAAGCTCAACAAGGGTCAGAGCTGGAAGCCGGGTTCCCCAGCAGCAGACGCAAGGACAGCGTCTGGCCGACTTCTCGGCCGGAGCCCAGGGCCACGGCCAGCCCGGCGCACAGGCCCGCAGCAAGAGGCCCCTAGCGGGACCTTGAAGGCCAACCCAAGACCTTGGGAGGAGGCAGCTGGTTTCGGCCGGCCAGTGTGGCCTTGGATGGCCCCACCTCATCCTGGTGTGCGCCCAGGGGAGAGCCGAGCCCCGAAGCTGGCCCCGCAGGCCACCCCGGCTGCTGCAGAGCTGACCCCAGTGGCGTCACGGGGTGTGACTCAAGCCCCAGCGACAACAATAAGTGGCACTGACGTCAGGCTGGGGGCTCCTGACGGTGGCCAGCCTGGCCGGAGAGCCAGCACCCTCCCTGACCACTCCCAGCCGGGGGGTTAGGGCGCGGGGGCAAGGAAGACCAGCTGTCCCCTTCCGACTAATGCCCCCTGGGAACCCTGGGCAGGGGCTCCTCCGCCACCCACCCTTTCTGCAGTGTCACTCCCAGGCCCCGCCCTCCACAGCAGAGGAAATGGCTGGGCTGAGAGAGTGGCTGAAGGCGAGAGGCCGAGGCGTCTCCCAGCCTCATCAGGAGGAGCCGGAGGCCCCCCGACTGGACCCGCCCCGGGGCGGCAGGCCCGGCTCTCCTGATGACATGGGGGGGGGGGGGGGCTCTGTGCCACCACGGGGGTGGTTGGTGGGGGCCAGGCCTGTGTGTGTGTGCAGCCAAGTCGGGCTGGGGGTGGGGCTTTCTTAGTCCCTTGTCCCCGCCCCCAGGGTCTCCCTTCCTGCCCGGTCTGTGTGCCTGTTCCTTCAGGAGACACGGTTCTGTCCCTGTCTGGGGAGGGGATTCGGTGCCTGGGTTGCACAGGGCAAGGGCTGCTTACCCACCCCTGGCAAGTCGGGGGGTGCGTGTGGTGTCTCTGGCCCCCCTGGGGGGGCTGTTTTTCTGTCCCTGGTTCTTTGGCAGGCAGGGGACATCTCTGTCTGTATCCCCGCAGTAGCCCCACTACCTGGGAGCCCGGCTGGGGTCCAGGCTTCCCGCTGGGCCACCCGTGGCTGGGCTCCCTGTGATGTGACCGTCAGCACCCCCGCCGCCTGGCTGGCAGCTGGGCACTGCTCCCTGCTAACGCAGCATGTACCAGGACAGGCCCCCACCCCCTGCCACGCTCCCCTCCCCGGCCCAGCTGCCACCCCCAGGCCCCATGGCCACACGGGGCCTGATTTATTAGGGCTGGACAGTGCCAGTGCCTGGGTCAGACCTTGTGGAGACCTCAGGCGGCCACCCAGCCTGCCAGGTTCAGGGCCTAGCAGGAGGCGAGGGGAAGCCGGGGTGGAAGGGGTGGGCCGGCCAAGGGAGCGAGGCTGGCTCTGACTTGAGCTAGGCCCCCCGAGTGGGCCTCCTGCCCTCAGAAATGGAAGGAGACCTCAGGAAATAAAGGAGACTGCTCCCCTGTCTCGAAGTGGCTCTTTCTCGTCCCCACCGTGGGGAGCCAGAGGTTTCAGAGACCCCCAGGCCGGCCTAGGCCTTTCCCAAACAGCTCCCCCCAGCCAGGGCCATGGCGGGGATGCAGGCTGCGCGCCGGCTGCACTGGGCAGCTGCCGGCTGAGCCATGGGTCCACACGGCCAGGTCCTCACGGGGCTGGAAGCCTGATGGACCTCACAAGGGCTCTCTCCCTCCTCCAGCTTCATCCCCTGCAGTAGACAGAGTCCAGGGGTCTCCCTGCATTGCGGGCATGTGGTGGAGGGGCAGGGGACACCCAGATGTCGAAGCCAAAACACCCCCTGGGAGTCCCAGGCCCAGTTCTCACATGAGGGCAGCCCACACAGCCGCCTCGTGGTGGCTGCCTCTCCCAGTGGCCACCGCGCCGGCTGCCCTAGGCCATGCAGCCGAGTGCACTGGACAGGATGGACCCTGTATACTGCAGTGGGGTTGCCCGTGACCTTCAAAAGCCTCCCGTCTCCTCGAGGCTGATCCTCCCCACCGCCCTCCGTCGTGAAGATCTGGTGGCCAGAGCCCAGCTGTGGGGCAGCTTCCTCCGCCCCAGGCACAGCACCCCCCACCCAGCTAGACCTGGGAGCCAGCCGGTGGCACTTCAGGGCTGGGGAGGGGGCCAGCGTGGGCAGGGTGGGGGAGGGCGAGAGGCAGGCTTCCTGGGTCTCTCTGTAAGGACAAACAGCAGGCTTTGAGGCCTTGGAAAACCCCGCCCGGGATTCCAGGCCCCGAGCCGCCAGCGTCATTGCCTTTTGACTATTGTCCCCTGTCGGAAGCGGGCCCAGCCCCCGGCCAGCAGGGACAGAGCGGCCATTGTGCCGCCCCACCAGGCTCAGTGCCCCCTTGTTCGCCCTCGGGGCCCCAGCGAGACGTGGAGGCCAGTTCTCCCAGTTGCTGAGTGAGGAGAAAGGACCTGGGCGAGGCCGGGTGGGGCCGGCGGAGCTGGAGGCATCAGCTCCCCCCCTCCACAGGGTACCCCGAATGCCAGCGTCCCAGAAGGGGACAGCCAGCAGTGGGGCGGCTTCTCCTCACAAGGCCCAGCCAGGGGACCTTCGGCTTCACTAGCCAAACACGCCGGGCTCAGCCGCTTGCGAGCCCAGTGGCCTTGGCAAAGTCATTTGTCATTTCCTTTCCAGAGAACGGGGTGATCCTTTGTTTCTAAAAACAACAGCCGAGACTGGGTGCTTCCCACGGGCCAGGCACCGTTTGAAACGTTCAGAGTCGCTCAGGTAAGCCCGACAGCAGCAGCACTAGGAAGTGAGTGTGATCGTAACTGGCCCGCAGCCCACAGCGGACAGGAGCAAACCCGGGGCAGATGCAGGCTCCAGGAGCACGTGCTGGCTCCTCACCGCTCCACCGGGAGGTGGGGCGCTCCTGCTGGCCTCACTGAGCGGCAGCAAGGGCAAGAAATGACAAGCGCCACAGGAAAGGGACTTCACCCGCGGGGTCCCATCCTGCAGTCGCCACGAGCAATGTCCTCACCGCGGGCCTCGAACGTGCACTGGGATCCAGATTCTCCCTGGGGCCGGCGCTGTAAAGCAGTGGGCTAAGCCTCTGCCCACAGTGCCGGCATCCCATATGGGCGCCAGTTCGAGTCCCGGCTGTTCCACTTCCAATCCAGCTCTCTGCTGATGCACCTGGGAAAGCAGTAGAAGATGGCCCAAGTGCTTGGGCCCTTGCACCCACATAGGAGACCTGGAAGAAGCTCCTGGCTCCTGGCTCCTGATTGGTCTAGCTCTGGCCATTGCAGTCACTTGAGGAGTGAACCAGCAGATGGAAGACCTGTCTCTCCCTCTCTC
Organism: Lepus europaeus; assembly: GCF_033115175.1. Lineage (NCBI taxonomy): Eukaryota > Metazoa > Chordata > Mammalia > Lagomorpha > Leporidae > Lepus > Lepus europaeus. The sequence continues at coordinate 68,251,856 of NC_084836.1, forward strand.
TGTGTATAACTCTGCCTCTCAAGTCAATAAATAAACCTTTAAAAAAATCTTCTTGGCCATTCCCCAAGCAGTCCTTTGCCCCCCCTCAGAGGCCTGCCCGGTGCCCACACCTACCTGGGGGGAGCGGCAGGGCCACAGCGAGATGGAGATTTCCCAGCAAGCTCTGCTCCCATCCAGAGCAGGCAACCAAGGCTCAGAGAGGAATAGGGGCTCTCCAAGAGAAGCTTGGAGGGTCGGAGGCAGGCTGGGAAGCTGTTGGGAGTTGGTTCTGCTGACAAACACTGCCCCCCCACCCCACCACCGGCAGCCCTGGCACATGCTCGCAAGCCCCCCTGGCACTGCCAAGACAGTGGTCACTGAGCCAGGGCCGTGGCCTCCCCACCCCCGCCACACGAGGACCCTTCAGGAAGGCGGAGGTGAGGCTGTTTCTGCAGTGTGCGGGTGGAGCCATGGGGGAGCCCCCTGCTTCTGCTGCTAAGCACAGCACAGACAGCCCCACCCCCTGGGGCTGCCCGCCTCCAGCCAATGCCCAGGGCCCCGGGCAAGAGATGGTGAGGGACAGGCGCGAGGGCACCGCCTTCAGGACTCCAGCCAGGTCTCTGTGGAGGTGACAGTAACCAGCAGGCACCGAGCACAGGCAAGGGGCCGGAGCTCACATGTGGCCAGCCACCCTGGGCCTGGGGTTGGGCCCCTTGTAGATTCCAGTTTCTCAGAGGGGCAGCCCCTGGCCATAGGTACTTGTTAACAGCTCAGATTCATTGGCCCCCAGGTCGGCAGGGCCTTCCTCCATGTTGGGAGACCAGCTCAAGTGCTGTGCGAGGCAGCTGTATGAAGCAGCGGCCAAGGTAAGGGGGCGGTGTGTGGCTGGTGGTGGGGAGAGGGGCTAAGGGAGACAGACAACCCCAGTTTCAGCTACATGTCTATTTTTTATTCAATATATTAAATATATTAATCAGAAAAGTCACATACTACAAATCCAAGAAAAATACACAAATATAAATGTCAGAATGTGTCATTTGGCTTCTCCCTCGAGTGACAGGCTATGTACATGTGGAAGGAGGAGCAGAAGGGACCCCCAAGTGGTAGGAGGCTGGAAAGGTTGGCCCAGGCTGGGGGGCCCCCCGGCCCTTCCTCCCACCTCAACCTCTGCCCTCCTGTATATACAGCAATGTTCGGCTTATTTACAGCACGGCGGTGTGTGTTAAAAACGGTTTATCTTACAAAAAAAAAAAACCATGAAGGCCAGAGCAGGGCTCGGGTAAGACATCATAGTTGGGGTCACCCCCCCCCACTGTGAACACACGCCCCTTCCGAGCAGGTGAGGAGGTGAGTCAGTCTGTAGTTCAAAGGCCAGGCTTCGGGGCTGAAGGCACATGGGGTGGCGTGCACGCATGGGCGCACGCGTGTCCTGGGGCCAGGTCAGAAGGGCAGCGTGTCCATGAAGATCTTGTCCACGATGGGCGGAGGGGGCACCAGGTCCTCCAGCTTGAGGTAGAAGATTCGTTGCCGGCCCTGGGTACACAGGGATCGCAGTTCGGGCAGCTTGCCCAGCAGGCGGGACAGGCAGCTGTCCCCAACGTGTTCCTTTAAGCAGCCGGTGATGCGGTTCTGCAGCTCCTCCACCCGCTGTGGCTCCTGCAGCCCGTGCCGGTCTTAGAGGAAGGAACAGCATTAGCCGGGCGTCTGAGGACCAGACCCCCGCAGGCCCAGCCTCCAGCCCGGGGCACCCCCCAGAACACCTTCACGCTCTGTAGAGGCCAAAGGCAGGAAGCCAACGTAGGCTCAAGTTCCCAGCGAGAAACTGAGGCCCCGGGCAGTTTACATGGCTCACCCAAGGTCACACACAAAAAGTAAAACCCCTAACCCTGGTTTCCTGGCTGGGCCCAGGCCTTTTCAGCTCTGAGAAGCCCTAGAGCAGAGATGGGGAACTTTATTTCTGCCAAGTGCCATTTGGACATTTGTAACATCAGTCATGGGCCATAATGAGCCTGTGGCGTCGGCATCCCGCAGGGGCGCCAGTTTGAGTCCCGGCTGCTCCACTTCTGATCCAGCTCCCTGTTAATGCTCCTGGGAAAGCTGCGGAAGATGGCCCAAGTGCTTGGACCCCTGCCTCCTGCATGGGAGACCAGGATGGCGTTCTAGGCTCCTGGCTTCAGCCTGTCACAGCCCTGGCCATACTGGCCATGTGGGGGAGTGAACCAGCAGATGGAAGATCTCTCTCTCCTCTCTCTCTCTAACTGCCTTTCAAGTAAAATAAATAAACCTTGTTTAAAAAAAAAAGTTAGCCTGCTAGAGATGTATTGAATTTTTTTTTTTTTTTTTTGACAGGCAGAGTGGACAGTGAGAGAGAGAGAGATAGAGAGAAAGGTCTTCCTTTTTGCCATTGGTTCACCCTCCAATGGCCGCCGCGGTAGCGCGCTGCGGCCGGCGCACCGCGCTGATCCGATGGCAGGAGCCAGGTGCTTATCCTGGTCTCCCATGGGGTGCAGAGCCCAAACACTTGGGCCATCCTCCACTGCACTCCCTGGCCACAGCAGAGAGCTGGCCTGGAAGAGGGGCAACTGGGACAGGATCAGTGCCCCGACCGGGACTAGAACCCGGTGTGCCAGCGCCGCAAGGCGGAGGATTAGCCTGTTGAGCCACGGCGCCGGCCGAGATGTATTGAATTTTGAGCTCTGCCTGTAGTTTCCTTGCCAGGACCACACCAAATGATTCCAGGGGCCTTGCATATGGCCCGAGGACTGGACATTCCCTAACCCTGCCCAGGGCCAAGCAGGTGTGTTTTAGGGGAGCGCCTTCCAGGAGAGAGGCTGCAGAACTCTCCACACCCTGTTGAGCCCACGCTACCTCTGATTTTGTTTTACACGATTGGATCCCCCGTGACATGTATGGGGAAAAAGGGGGGGGGGGCAGCAGATACAGATGCATTCTGGCACTTCAGAAAGCACAGGGATCTGACAGCGTCTCCCCCACAGTCCACGCTGAGTGATGGCCGAGAGACCGGGACTAGAAGGAGCCACAAGGAGGGACTCTGGGGGTGCTGGTCCTGTCTGTGTCTTGACCAAGGTGCTGCTCCGACACTGTTCCTGAATGCAGCACTTTAAAAACACACCAAAGCCCTAGGCCAAACACATGCCACCTGCAGGCCATCACTCCGAGGCTGCCTGGGGCTTCCGAGTTGGGAGCAGCTGAGCCACCTCTCCAATTCCTATTGTCCCCACACTTTTCCAGGCAGGCACGAGCCTGGGGTGGGGGGTGGGGGATCCATGCAGACCCATCAGATCCCCGACACCTGCCTCCGTGGGTCCAGCTTGCCACCAACTTACTCACCGGCGATCAGCACGAGTGCGGACAGGCAGGCAAAGGCAGGGACGTCCACAACCAAGGAGTGCAGGGAGCGTGAGAAATCCAGGATGCTGTCGATCCAGTCACCGAAGCCGCGGGCACACTGTAGCCGGTGCAGCACCAGGCCAGAGCAGAAGATGAGCTTGCCCTCGTCCGGCTTAGACCTGGAGGATGGCAGGGACACAGTCGGCCATCAGGGCTTGGGGCATCCCAAGGGCTGGGCCAGCAGGGGAAGGGGCTGGGAGGCGGTGGGGGGCAGCTCACCGGTACGCCAGGCGGAAGACGAAGAGCTCCAGGAAGGCCGACTCCAGCAGCAGGTCCTGGTCGCTCGGCACCAGCTCGGCAAAGCCAGGGATCTTCTCGGCCCACTTCCGGACGACCTCCAGGGACACCGAGAGCAGCTCGTAGAACTGCTGCACGTCCCTGGCGTCTTCCTTCCCAAAGCAGGGCAGCGCCAGGTCCTGGAACTGAGAGGACCGGGCAAGGGGTCAGCATGCCCGGCAGGGGCCAGGGCTGGCCGTGACAGTGACCTGGGATCCGCCCCACGCTCATGCGCTGCCAGTTCGCACCTAGCGACCGGCCGGGGCTGGGGCCACCCAGCTTCCCCCCTGTCGGTCTGTCCACCCGGGTCGGGGGCGGGGGAGGCCCTCACCAGCATGCACAGAAGCACAGCCCAATGCTTGCTAACCTTGGAGAAGTCCAGTTTGGCCGTGCTGGGCCCCGAGTCCAGGTGCGCGCGGACAAGGGCGGTAAGGAGATTGGCAGGCGAGGCATCGGGTGGCTGCTTGGGTTTCGAAGGTAGCCGGCCCCGCCGCCCCTTCAAGCTGTCTGTCCGGACAACTGCAGAGAATCGGGCAAGGGTGAGGAAGCACCCCACCGCTTGGGTGTCCTCTCCGCAGGCCCCAAGACCCAAAGCGCCTACAGGAGCCTCCCCCTGTACCTACCACCACCCTCACCATCTAGGCAGGTGGAAGCTGCCTCCCACAGGGACTCAGGGGTCCAGCCACGCAGCCCTTCCGGGTCGGGCGTGCTCCGCCCTGCTGGGCCCCGCCCCCGACACCCACCTTCCTTCACCATGCCCACGGCCAGGCACTTCTGGAAGCGGCAGAACTGGCAGCGGTTCCGCCGCCTCTTGTCCACAGGGCAGTCCTTGGTTGCCAGGCAGATGTACTTGGCGTTTTTCTGCACTGTACGCTGGGTGGGGGAACGCGGAACAGGCTGTCAGGGTTTGGATGGGGGGGTGGGGGGAGCCCAGGGGAGGGCACCGCCGTCCAGATCCTGCTGCTATAGCAGACAAAAGGGCTCTCTGTTCACAGCTATTTTTCTAACATTTGGGTGGCAGGGGAGGGAGAGCCGGACGGGTGGGGGGAGAAAAAAAAATCTTAGAGACAGGAGCAGGGTGGCGGGGAGGGGAGGTGTCTGCCTCAAGAGGAAGACCCCAGGACAAGAGATTAGGAGCCCCCTGCAGTTCCCGCACCTGTAGTGCCTGTGTCGGCCTGTGCCTTCCCACGGCAGACAGCAGAGTGCCCAGGGGCTGGGGGTGGGGTTGGATAGCTGAGCAGGCACCCAGCACTGGGACAAACACACAGCCTGTTCCCCAGTCCACCCCCAGCCCTCAAGAACCAAACCCTCTGTCCAGATGCTTCCATCTCACGCCAGAGCCATGAGTGCCTGGGCCACCCCTTCCCACCAGGCCCTTACAGGAGAGCGCGGCCGGGCAGAAGACCACCAGAGGCTGGCCACTCGAATGTCCCCTCCTGGGCACTGCTGCCTGCACCCCCCCCACCTCCCTGCAGCTCTCTGTGGTCCCTGAGGCAGCCACATGCCCCGGGGCAAATGGCAGGTGGCTACCCTGCTCCCTACAGCACAGACCCTGCCAGGCTGAGATTTGCAGCCCCCACCCCTGCCCCCGCAGCCAAGTACCTTGAAGAAGCCCTTGCAACCCTCGCAGGTGCGAACGCCATAATGCTGGCACGAAGCATTGTCCCCACACACAGCGCAGCGGCCCTCGCTGCCACCTGGAGCCCCGCTCCGGGCCTTGGCTGAGGTCGCCGGCGTGTCCAGCATCCTCGAGCCGTCGAGGTGTGGGGAGGTGGGCACCAGGCCTGGGAAAGCCGCCGCTGGCATGGAGTAGCCCTCTCCCTCCCCGAGCTGGGGGGTGGCCTGCGATGGCGACGGGAACAGCTTCAGGGGACTCTGGCCCAGGCCGGGGCTGGGACCCGTCGGGGGGCTGAAGGAAAAGAAGGCCGGTGGGGGCCCGGCAGCCTTGGGCAGCTGCTCTGTCCATGCCCGCAGGCCGTCGTAAGTCTGGCTGGGGGAGAAGTGGCCAAAGGAGCTGTCCCAGGGAGAGAGCTGGGGTGGCTGGAAGCTGGGCGTGTTTGGCGACGGGGCTGAGCAGGGGCTGCCGTAGTGGTCGGAGCCGCTGGACAGAGCGTCGTCGAGGGGGCCGCTCAGGGGGCCAGGGTAGCAGCCGTACACTTGGAAGTCCTCGAACTTGAAGGAGGCAGAGGCGGGGGAGGTGGCCGAGGACGAGGACGTGGAGGAGGCCGAGGAGGAGGCCGAGGAGCACGGCTGAGCTGTTCCCGGCAGCTGGTAGAGGAAGGTGTCAAACTCCCCCGTGTAGCTGTCCATGAAGGTGCTGAAGCTGGGCAGGGCAGTGGGGGCTGCAGGGGCCGCCTCTGGGCTGGCCAGGTCCATGGTGGGCTTGCTGAGCTCGGGGCTCAGGGGGTCGCTTGCCAGGTGGTCACGTGGTCCTGGGCTGGGCACCGGTGTCCCATACTGGGCTTGGATACAGGGCATCTCTGGACAAGGAGGGGAGGGGAGGGACTTCCGTGAGCAAAGCCAGGCCCGGAAGGCTGAGCCCAGAGCAGCCAGGAGGCTGGCCTGGCCAGCGTCGCAGCCCAAGGAAGGGACACTGAGGCAGGAGGCTACAGTGCCCAGGATCCTGGACCCCCTGGCTGGGGCCCCATGTCCAACTCTAGCCACAAAGACCCCGGGCAGTGGCCCAGCGAAGAGTGGGCTCTGTGGGAAGGCCAGCCACACCCAGCCGGCCTGGGAACCCCGGGCGAGGCACGCGGCCAGAGTTTCTCTGCTGCAACAGGGGGAGCTGTGTTCCCAGCCCCCTGCCCCTCCCCAACCAGGGAAGAGCGTGGGTGCGGGCTGGGAGAAGGGTGGGTGGGAGGGGCAGCCTGGCAAAGCCCCAGCCCAGCACCCCCGGAGCAGATCTGTTGCTGCTCCTCACCAACCAGGCACTTCCTGGGGAACATTCACAGCCATACCCCAGCCTCTGCAGAAGCCCCTGCCTCCCGGGGCTGGGGGACAAGGACACCCTGGCAATGGCAGAGGAGCCGGATGGAAGGCAGGGCTGCGTAAGGAGGGAGCCCAGGCATTGATGCTGCTCTGGAGCCGTCCGCACCTCACCCCACATACGGAGCACAGGCAGCCGAGCCCACACGCACCCCAGTCCTGCCTGCCGTCTGGAGCTGGGCATGCGCTCTGAACTGCCTGGGATGCTCCTAGAGGCAGTGAGGAAGGGCGCCCAGGCTTCCTCGCCACGTCCCCAGGGGATCATGTAACCTGGCTCCCAGCCCTTTAAGGCCATATGTTCAAGGGAGGGGGCGCCAGCAGGAGCAGGCACAGCCCTCTGCAGGGCCAGAAGTAAGGGCAGTCCCTATGAGGGATTTCTCTGCTCTCCCTGGCTATTTGACTAAGAATTGCTAAGAGTCCAGTGGGAGACTTAAGGTGGGGGAGCCTGTGGGCGGATGGGTAGAGGGAAAATGCCTTCTGCCTGGGTTTGCCCACTAAAGTCTGTGCCCTGGCAGGCAGGCAAAGGGGGATCACGCACCCCCAACCCTGAGGAGCCTGAGCAGGAGAGATGGCATCTTTTTTTTTTTTTTTTTTTGAAAGGCAGAGTGGACAGAGAGAGAGAGACAGAGAGAAAGGTCTTCCTTTTTCCGTTGGTTCACCCTCCAATGGCCGCCGCAGCCGGCGCTGATCCGAAGGCAGGAGCCAGGTGCTTATCCTGGTCTCCCATGGGGTGCAGGGCCCAAGGACTTGGGCCATCCTCCACTGCACTCCCGGGCCATAGCAGAGAGCTGGCTTGGAAGAGGGGCAATCGGGACAGAATCTGGAGCCCCAACCGGGACTAGAACCCGGTGTGCCAGCACTGCAAGGCAGAGGATTAGCCTATTGAGCCACGGCACGAGACAGTATCATTCAGGGGGACCCTTAAACCCATAGAGCAGTCACAAAGCAATCCCAAGAGGCTCTAGGACCCTCTCCACCTCCACCACCGTGCCTGGGATGTGCCCACCTCTGCGCTCACCAGGCAGAGAGGCAAAGCTGGGTAGGAAATCAAGCCAGAACACAGAGTACCATAATCAACAGGACAGCGATGAGGGCAGAGGCTGTCCCCACCCCACTGGCCACCAGCCCAGGAAGGCTGCTGGTCCTAGCCTTTCTTCTACCTCCCAGCACCTGACCAGGTCAGCTCCACCCCAGCCTGACACTCAGACAACCAACCTAGGCTGCAGAGCCCCTCGAAGCTCAAGTTCTATCCACCCAGTGGCACCCATCCACAAAAATACAGCACCTGCCCGAGATAAGTGTGGCCACGTTTGCCTTCCCAGGACAGCCTGGGCAGGGATGGGTTGGGGGTGGAGGAGGAAAGGCGGCAGCCACGCAGAACTGGGCGTTTGTTCCAGCCTTATTCAAATCCTGTTTCTCCACTGGGACGTCCCACATCCGGATCAACCCCCACCAACCCACCCCCCATACACACACATACACACCTTCACGCAGGTACTGAACACAAGATATGGACTCACATCTAGCCTCCCGGTGGGGGGGGAGGGCAGTCCCACGGCAAGGAGGAAGAGGTGGGGTTGAAGGCGGGAGGGAGCGGGGAGAATCCGGCTTCAGGCAGGTTTTGGCAACAATATGGTTTGCACCTGTTACACGGAGCAAGCCTCAGGCTGTACCCTGCCTGTAAGATCCAACTGGGACTACTGGGAGAGGGGGTGCAGAGGGGGTCAGGAAGTAGACCCGGGAAGAAGGGAGGGTCCCCCAGGTAGCACCACACCAAAACTCCAAGGCTACTAACTTCCATGCAGGATCCCCCAGAGCAAGTATGTCCACTCTCTCTCTCACAAATACACACACACACACAGTCACTCCAAGCCACAGTTAAAACAATCTTGCATACACCCTGCCCCTGTCCCTAAGCAAACTCACTTATTCCAACACGAAGCAGGCACAAGCACCCTCCACTGCCCAGCCACCAAGCGAGTAGTTTCCCTGGGTAAGAGACCTAACACACCCCTGCAAACTAAGTACTAAGAAAGCAACTGAGCCCGCAGGAGCGCAGGGCTGACAGGCTGGAGTCCGCAGACCCCCTGCAGGGCCATCACCCACAGCACCGAATCTCAGGACACCTTAATCGCCTATAGCTAGATGCCCATCAGCGCCCAAGCCGAAAGCACCGTATGCCCACTTGGGTCTCCTCGGGGACAGAACTCAGGCCCGTCACCTCTGGACAAGTCCCCGCTCCGGGAGGCACTCCGACGCCTGTGGCTTCCACCTTGCATGCTCTACACACCCTCTCCTCGAGCCCAGTAGATTCCAGCCGGAGCTGCTGAGTCCTCATCCCGCTCCAACAGCTAGCCCTGGCGCCCCTGCTGCACTCCACGGCAGCGCCCCTGCGCGCCTTTCTGCCCGCGCGTACCCCCGTCTCATCCCCCAACCCCGTGCACCAGCCCAGAAAACAGATGCACTCTCCCCGCGGGGGGGGCACCTACCCGGCCGGCTCCAGCTCGCCCTGCCCGGGACCCTCGGCCCGAGTCGCAGACTCGGTCCCGCGTGTGCTCTCCCGGTCCCTTCTGCACGCTCCCCCAACTTTCGCAGCCTCTGCTACTCGGGCTCCCCGGGAGCGCCAGACCCTCCTCTTAAGCGCTCCGTGACGCACGGGGAGGGGCGGGGGCGCCACTGACGCACGCGGCCCGGCGAGCTTTGGCCATACAAGGGCGCGGGGGGCGGCGCGGTTCCGGCGGGAGGCGGCCAGGGGGAGGCGCGGGCCCGGGGAGCCCGAGGGGGCGGGGCGAAGGGGGGGCCTGGAATGTCTGCGCGCGTGACGCACGCGGGGTTCCATTGACGCAGGGAGCGCGGATTGTTTGATCTAAAAATAGGTTCCTCGCGCCCGGCGCTCCAGCTAAAAATAGAGCAGCTCCCAGACCCAATGGGCTCCCCCCTCCGGACCCAGAACCGGGCCGGGGGGCGCCCTCGTCCGAAATAGCCGGCCCCGGAGGGCCAGCGCGCGAAGAGAGGGCGCCCTGGAGCCGCGGCCACAGGGCTTTCCCCGGACCAGGATCTTCTCACCATCCGGCTGCCCCGGGCAGCCAACCGCGCCCGGTCCCTCCGGATACCCCTGCGCCCGGCCCCGCCTTTGCACCCTCCCAAGCCCTCCCCCGAGGCTTGGGGTGTCGCCCAGTGCCGCTGCTACTCGTCCAGGACGGGCAACTCCGCGGCACGCCCTGGCGAGACTGCGCCCCCACCTCGGCCCTAGGCGCTGCTTGTGCACTTGACTCGCCTTCCCCGGCAAGGTGTCAGGCCAAGAGCTTGCCCCAGGGGCGTGGGTGTGAGCCCGGGCTTACTCCCCCCCACCCCCGCCGCCGCCCCCAGTCTCCCCGCAAAGTATCTTTCTAAGGACAGGGGTTTTCCGGAAGTTGGCTCGGCCAGTGGGTTCTGCGCCACTTGCTGAACTTGGTACCCCTCCAGTTCCCTCCCCAGCCCCTTACAAGGAGGCTGCACCCTAGCTGAGCAATTATCGAACGTTTCAGAACCTGGTGGAGCCTGGGAAATATTTTCCAACTTGTGGCAGTTCGCCCCCATTTTATAAATAAACAGGCTTGGAGAAGTAATGGCGTTTGCTCAAGGTCACACAGTGAGGTGGTGGCACACAGAGGTAGAACTAGGGCCAGGACATCTTCTGTAAAAGCAACGGCTTCCTTTCACTTGCCCCTAACAACACCCTTTTCCCCTGTCCAAGACCAGGGAAGCCAGCCTTCCCAGCCCTCCTTCTGGTGGAGGGAGCAACTCTGACCGGTTACCTCCCACCAGGAGGGCAGCCACCTGTGGCCTTTCCCCCTGGTCCGGCTGTCACCCCTCCATCCCTGGCCTGGGGAACCCTCAGGGGCAAGATCGGGGGGAAGGAAGAAGGGCTAATACGTGGACAGAAAAACGCCCACCCATGTACCCCCTTGCCTGTAACCCTTTAAGTTTCTGCCTCCAGTGGGCCTGCACCTGCTGCCCCCACTCCCACCTCCTCTGGGCGCCTCAGACACAGAGCTGTGTCCTGGAGGCACTGCCTGCTCCTCATCTGCACTCCCTCTTCCCACACCCTTGTCTTCCACCCACACGCAGGTCCTGAATGCACCCCTGGCTTCATTCATCCCAAGCTGCTTGGCTGCCCTGAGCCCCCTGCCCCCACCCCATCTCTGCTCTTGAGGCCCTACATGCACCTGTTCCCATTTTCCTGGAATTTTCTTCTGGGAACGTCTCCTGTGTGTGCCCCCACTGTTCCCACAGCCAAACCACAGCCTCCCCCGGGGCAGCAGATCAACCCCATGCACCCAGTGACTGCCTCCTGAGCCCTGCTTGTTAAGAAAATCACCCTGAGCCCAACCGGCTCCCTCTTCCTGCACCCTCACCGCCCACCAGCACCCATCTCATATGGATCTGGTCAGCACCTGCCCACCCTCCCCATGCCGGCAGACAGCCTCGATGTGGACAGTGCCAGAATCTTCATCCAAAGACCTTCAAGGCCAGGGTGAAAATGACTGTGGGAAGGAGGGTGCCAGTAGGACCTGTCCAGAAACCCCATTCCTCTAACAGCCAAAGTTTCACTTTTCTTCCTCTTGGGCTTTTGAAATAAGATTTTTGCTTGGATTTTGTGGGATCCTCATGTGGCAAACAATTGCACATCTAGAAACAACAACAACAACAAAAAATTAGGCTTGAAGCCACCAATGTAATCCAAGTCCTCCTCTCATTTCAAAGATTGGGGTTCAAGGAATCCCAAAGGAGCTACCCCCTTGGCTCTGGAAGCACAAGGCAAGCCTGGGCTGGGTCACGGGCAGGTTTCCCCCCCTTGCCCTCCACCCCAGCAAGGCCTTCCTCAGAAAACCAAAACTCCTGTAGGATGCCAGCCAGCAAAACAGCGTGTCCTCCATGGCGTGGCTGGCTGTGCTGCAGCTCAGCCTTCGCTTGGCTTGTTGAGAGAGGCTTGGCATTTGCCTCTATTCCCTACCGCCTTGCATTTGTAATGAGCAGCATGGAGCAGGGGGGGGGGGGGGGACCCACCTGCCCCTACCCCACCCTTCGCCCCATGAGCCGCTGCAGAGAATTCAGTGAAGTCAGCATCTCCGTGGTACACTTCCCGACCCAGGCACCCGCAACCCAAGCCTGCAGGTTGTGGAGGCTACACTCCTGCCGCCTCCGGAGCCAGAGGGAGGGAGCAGAGGCTCCCGCCAGGCCACGCTATAAACCTACGAACTGGAAACCAGCAGGCAAAAGCAAAGTCGCTCTGGGGAACACAGCCAGAGCCTCCCGTGCAGGGGCCCACATGGAGCACCTCGCCTAAGACAGATGGAAGAAAGGCCAAAGGAAAGGGTTTGGCAATCCCAGGCCTGGTCAGGGGTGAGGGCAGGGCAGGAAGGGGGCCCCAGGCAAGGCGTTCTGGGGGCTCTGCAGGGGTACAGTCCAGTTAAGGTGGAACTCAGGGGACCATGCCAACTTGGGAGGCATAGAGCAAAAAAGCTAGTTGCAGGCTAGACAGAGACCCCCCCAACACCCCCTTGGACCCCCTAAGTCCAGCCTTCAAGAACAAGGTCAGAATGAACAGCTCATGGCGGGGAGGGCAGGTGGTAATGGAATCCTGAAGGCAAAGGCAGCAGAGGAGAAGAGAGAGGACGGCAGGCTGGAGACGAGACAGCCCCGCTCGGCCAGCCACCTGGCCATTAACCAGCCTTCCAGTCTGCTCCCATCACCCTGGTCCCCCATAGACCCCACATGCAGTCCTTGAGCTCAACCTTCCTGCCGCCCACCGTTGCACCTGCTGCTTCATAACCCCTATACACACACACACACACACACTGCTCCTCCTCTCTCTACTCCAGCTCCCTGCCACCCTGCTAAGCCTGTGACTTGATGATGGGGTGTGGCGTGGCAGGGGCAGGGAGAGCAGGGATGCGGAAGAGGGTCAGACCTGGGGGACAAGGGCACTTGATGTGGATGCTTCTGTTGAGCGTTCCCAACCCCACCCCCAGGCTCGGTATTAAAATGTGCATTTCCCAAATGTGGAAACAGAGGGTCCCCAGCCCTCAGGGTTGACTCGCAAACTCCATGGTGGAGGCCGGGGCTTCTGGCTACAGGTACACACACATAGCCTGTGAGCTGAAACCAGGGGGACTCTGGCGAGACTGGGAGCCTTCTGGTGCCCAACCGGATGAGGTGGACCCCCAAACAGCCATGCAACTGTGCTCAGGTTCTACGCCACGGATGCCTGCGCTGGGCTGTATCTGTGTGACACTTCCAAACTAGCCACGCAGGGCGGTGCTGTGGAGTAGTAGGTTAATCCTCTGCCCATATCCCATACAGGCGTTGGTTCGAGACCTAGCTGCTCCACTTCTGATCCAGCTCTCTGCTGTGGCATGGGAAAACAGTAGAAAATGGCCCAAGTCCTTGGGCCCCTGCACCCATGTGGGAGACCTGGAAGAAGCTCCTGGCTCCTGGCTTCGGATCAGCTCAGCTCAGCTCCGGCTGTTGCGGCCATTTGGGGAGTGAACCAGCAGATGGAAGAACTTTCTGTCTCTCTCGCTGTCTGTAACTCTACCTCTCAAATAAATAAATCTTAAAAAATAAAAAAATAAATAGGCTAGCCACACCTATGGCCGCAGAGGCAGTGGGAGGGTCTGAGGACAAACTCACTCACGTGTGTTTGAACTCATGGCGGCTGTTTCGCCTCACGTGTTCACTCTGTTAACAGACACTATGAGAACCAGAGTTGGGAGTGGTCACAGCTTCTGACCTGGCTATGTGGTCCATGTGTGGGTGATGGAGAGGCCCGGGGGCTTCTGTGCTTGGATGATGCCCCCCACCCCCTCCTTGAACCAGTGTGGACACCGTGAGGGTCAGGGCACTGCTACCCTCAACCTTGGCACAAAGCACTTCGTGTGTGCTCACAGCAGGTAGCCCAAGGCGGGCCCCAGATGAGCAGCCAAGCCAATAGGATGGGCCTGGAGTTTGGGGGCGCTCAGGGATGGAGGAGGGAGAATTACCCAGCCTGGGTCCCACACAGCTCCCCTCCACCCTGGTCTGGCCCCACCCCTGCCGACAAGAGGGCAGGAACTTGGCCTACTTTCAGCAAGACTATCCCCACCCACGGGGCCTCCAGCCCTTCCCATGGGCTGGGCAGAGGGAAGGAGTTCTGCCCCGGGAGCTTCCCCTCCCTGGCCCCAGGGCCTATCGCCAGCCCTGGCCTGGCCACTTCCTCTTCCTGCAGGGGCTGCGGGCGTCGGGCAGGGGGATTTGTGCTGTGGCCAGGGATGCACTGCCTGCCGCTCCAGGGGGGGTTCCCACGGGCAGCTCTGGGAACCGAGGTCAAAGGGTCAGGCCCAGGCCACTGGCTCTGACCTTCTGGCCCTTGCCCAGGCCCTGCCATGACCACACCTGCTAGAAAACTGAACTCCAAGGCTGTCGGCAGGATAGCCACTGCTCTTCTCTTCCCGCAGCCTCAGAAGGGAAAGCGACGCAAGAGCTACCAGGGCTCTCAGCGGGACTGGGGAGCCAGCACCCTCCTTCTCCAGGAAAGAGATCACCAGCAACCCCATCCTAGGGTTTGCCCAGAGATGCGGCTCCACCCGACACTGGGGAAAAAATTCCAGGCTGGGTATACAGCAAGTGCCCAATTAATACTTGGTAGCAGCTGGCTAATTGAGGAGATCGGGCTACGGCAGGCAGTCCAGGGACTTCTCTGTCCACACCTCCCTCTCAGAGGGCCAGAGGAAATTCACATGCAGCCCCCGGGAATAACATCCGACTTAAGGGGGAAGAGCCAGACAGAGCTGGCGAACAGACAAGATCACCCAGTCCCCGTGAGACAGGTGGGCCCAGTGCCTCACAAGCACCCTCCCTGGAGGCCCCTCTGCTCCAGATGCTAGCCAGCTCCTCGCGGGGTCTGCTACCACCTCGCCCGATTATCCTCACCACCCACCCATTCCCCTGCCCCGAACCCCAGCTCTCCACCCAGCCTGCACAGGCAAAATTTCAAATTCCAAAATAAAAACGCTCTGATAATTCGCCCCAGCCGGAAAGGCTGATGTACTTTCCCATTGTTAAAGTATTTTTAGTCGCTGGCTCTGGATTCGCTTAGAGACTCACGTTCAGAAAGGGGGGAAAAATTTTTTTTTTGGTTGAGAACTGGGGAGGAGGCCGCAGCAGTCAGAGCTCCTGCTTCTTCCTCGCGGGCCAAAGCCCCTGGCCCGGGGCCCAGGGAGTGTGTTTGTGGCAAGCTGGCTGGCGGACACGCCAGAGACCTCACGCTGGCCCGGCTTCTCCGCACCAAAAGCAGCCGGCACACCAGACAAAAGGGCAGGCAAGGGGCTGGGGGTGCAGTAGGAAGCCAGGCCCGGGGCCGCAGCAGTCACTCACCCTGCCCAGCGCCTGGGCCCCAGCCTGGCTTCCTCCTCTCCGCTCTCGAGGCCGAAAGCTGTGGTATGAGGGTCACGATGGAAGACAAAAAAAAAAATTCCTAACAGCCCAGCACCCCGTGCCTCAGCGTCCCCATTCCCAACACTCACCGGCTTCCTCCTCACGATCCGACGAAGACCACGGAGACCACGGACAGCCACACAGGTGCAGGATCCCAGGGCGGGGCTGGGGGTTCTTCCTGGCAACGGGACTGCCCAGGCGGCTGAGGCCGTGGACCAGCCGAGCAGGCTCTGGATGTACAATGGTCTCCACGCCAGCGTGTCCTCCTCTGCTTATATAGCAGAAACCAGAGCCGGCCCCTAGGGATGAGGAGGGAGCCGCCTTGGGGCACTCTTGGCCGGGGGCCTGACTCTGGCCCAGGTCAGCGGGAGCCCAAAATAGTCAGCTGATGGGAGCCCCGGCGTGAGTGTGACCCTGGGCCCGTGCCCGGGGCCTGGCAGACAGGTGCCCACGTCACAAGACCAACGGCTGCAGGACTCATGGGGCCCCGGCTGGCAGCCCTTTGGGGTGGCCTTGGCAGTGCACCTGGCAGGGGAGTTCCACCCAATCGCCACCACAATCCAGACAACGGGTGAACCTAAGGAAGTGTGCCTACCACGGCTGCTGTGCACCCAGAGCAGAGGCGGTGGTGCAGACCAAGGGGAGGGAGGCACCTGTGAATCCCTTTCCCTGTCCCCAGCAGTCCAGGGACTTCCCCTTCAACTTTCCCATCCCAGCCACGGCTCCGGAACGCTGCACCCTGGGCACCAACTCTGCAGGAGACACGGTGTGTGTGCAGAGGGCTCGGGGAGACACGGAGCTGGCTCCTGCTGCATCCGGGATCTCGGGGCGCAGAGCCAGCCCCGTGTCCTGGGGGAGGAGGAAGGGATCACGGGAGCCTATCCAGGTACTGGGCTGACTCCAGATGCAGTCACGGTACCAGCACTGTGGTGCCCGGAGCCCCAGTGTCTCCGGGAGGGGCTGGCGGAGAAGCTACTTCCTCAGTCAAGCAATGCTGGGCCTTCTCCGGGGGCACCCTCCTCCCCCAAGACAGCGGGCTGTGTCCTCCGCCATCAGAGCAGACCCCGGGGAGACCCAGAGCAGGCTGGGCCCTACACACCCTCACAAGCCAGATGGCCAGGCATCCCTCCAGCCACAGTTAGAATCAGGACTTTCTTGGCAAGGAGGTTGGGTGAGTAGTGGGTGGTCTCCCTCTGCCTCCCTCACCATAGCCCTATAGGCCTGCCATGGAGAGGAGCTGTGACTATCACACACCTCCCTGTACTTTCTCAGAGCAGTGACTGCACCTTGGAAACACGCCAGCTCCCCCACCGGCCCTATCTGCCTGCCCCCTGCCCCATTATCCTCCCATGCCAGCCCCGGGATGCCCAGAGACAGGCAGGCACATGGTGCCTTGGGAGCAGCTGCCACACCCCTGGCTCCATCAGCCCCTGTCACCAGACCCAGAGCCTCCCAGTCCAGCCCCTGAGAAATCAGGCTTCCCTGTTCCCACCCTTACATCACTCCCAGTTCCAAAGAAACCAGATCTCCTGGCCCCGAGCAGTACCTCGCAGCCACCTCTGCAGGGCTTTCCCCCCATCAGCCCCCAAACCACATCTGCCTTGGGTACTCCCATCTCTGCCCCTCCACCCCACCTGCTGGGGGCCCCCAGGGGTGAGCAAAACACAGCAACACAACACTCACGCTTCTGGATGGATCGGGCCCTGGGGAGCACTGGCAGGAGGAGCCAAAGACCCAGGGAAGAGCAGGGGCTGGCCTCTGTCCATGGCGGGGTCTGCAGAAGACAGCCAGAGTGAGTGCTAGAGAGAGCAGCCAGCAGGGCTACCCTGGGGACAGCCAGAGAACACAGCCACGTGGGCAAGGCCAAGATCCAGGCTGAGAGGGAGACAAGCTGGCCCAAGGACCTCCTTGAGCTGGGTGTCAGAGACTGCGGGGAGCCCTTGGCCCTGACCCAGGCAGAGAGCTGGATCGGAAGTAGAGCAGCCGCGACTTGAACCAGCACCCATATGGGATGCTGGCACTGCAGGCAGTGGCTTTAGCCACTGTGGCTATGCCACAGTGCTGGCCTGCCTCCCTCTCTCTCTCTCTCCCTCTGTCTCTCTCTCTCCTCTGTCTCATAAATAAATACATGGATTTAAAAAATAAAAAGCATCAATGCTGGATCCCAGACTGTCTGGGTTTGAATTCTAACTCCACTGCTTATCACCTTGGGCAATTACATAATCTCTTCCTGCCCCCTCGTCTCCCATCTATAAAAGTGATCATCTGAGGGCTGGTGCTGAGGTGTAGTGGGTAAAGCCACCACCTGCAATGCCAGCATCCCATATGGACGCCGGTTCGAGTCCCAGCTGCTCCACTTCCGATCCAGCCCCCTGCTAATATGCCTGGGAAAGCAGCAAAGGATAGCCCAAGTCCCTAGGCTCCTGCCACCTGTGTGGGAGACCTAGAGGAAGCTCCTGACTCCTGGCTTCAGCCTGCCCCAGCCCCAGCTGTTGGGGCCATTTGGTGAGTGAACCAGCAGATGGAAGAATTATCTCTCCCTGTCTCTCCTCTCTCTGTTAACTCTGACTTTCAAATTAATAAATAATAAGGGCTGCTCCTTAAAAAAAGAAAAAGTCATCATCTGGACCTGACATCTCTAACTTTGACAGTCATAGGTCCTGGGGCATAAAGTGAGTTAATACACATAAAAGGCTTGGAACACTGCTGCAAATACATGTGCTACCAGGGGGGGGCTTCACAACATTCATAGAAAACAGAATTAAAATTATTCTGGGGGCTGGCGCTGTGGTGTAGCAGGTAAAGCCGCCACCTGCAGTGCTGGCACCCCATATGGGCACTGGTTCAAGTCCTGGCTGCTCTTCTTTGGATCCAGCTCTCTGCTGTGGCATGGGAAAGCAGTAGAAGATGGCCCAAGCCCTTGGGCCCCTGCACCCATGTGGGAGACCTGGAAGAAGCTCCTGGCTCCTGGCTTCAGATCGGCGCAGCTCCAGCCATTGCGGCCAATAGGAGAGTGAACCAGCAGATGGAAGACCTCCCTCTCTCTCTCTGCCTCTCCTTCTCTCTCTGTGTAACTCTGACTTTCAAATAAATAAATAAACCTTTAAAAAAACAAACAAATAAACAAAAAAAACTGAACGAGCCTTAAAAGCTAACCCCAGACCCTGGCCCCTATTCCAAGCCACTATGGGGACCGCTTGTCCTTGCACCGTGGAAGCCAACCAGATGCTCACTCCACCCCCAGCCTCCTCAGCTCCCCCTGATAGTACTGGAACGGAAGTCCCCTGCAGCCAGGGCCCCTGAATCAGCCCCGCCCCGCCCCACCCCGCCCCTTTTCCCACACGCTTCCAGCACTTTCCCAGAGTGCTGGGACTCTAACAGGCTGAGATGGGGGCAGGGAGAAGGGTTCCAAGATGGGAGGTGGGGGCAGGGCCCCAGAGGATGGGCGAGGGGCTTCCTGGCCCTCCTTTCCTCCCGTAACTCTGCTGGCCCACAGCACCCAGGCTCTCCCTGCACTGAGCTCCCAGCACCCTTTGTGCTATGGGTCCAACAGGGAACAGGAAGTGAAGATCGCAGCACAGAAGGAGGTGGCTACAAACCTGGGAGCCCAAATCCATGCAGAATGCAAACTGAGGCTGCGGCCGGCCCTGACCCACGGACTACCCCGCTTTGTGCCCTCCCAGAGTCCAGAAATAGGTCTCAAGGTCCCTCCAACCTTCTCTTTCCCACACACGGGTCCGTAGCTTGGGAGGAAGGACAGGGAGGGCCAAATTCACCTGCAACAGTCAGGCTCCCCGAAGGCCTCTGACTTTTCCACCTACACCCAAGAACAGGGGCCAGCACCTAGCACCCAGCCAGGGCCCAGGTGACCCACAGCACTGCAGAACAGGTGTCCTGCCCCCAGCCAAGCTCTCCTCCCTACCGGTCACAGCAAGCATTGGCTGAGAGCCAACTGTGAAACATGCAGAGGGCCGTGAAGAACGAGAGAGGCACCAGAGAGCAAATCGAGACCCCAGACCCTAGGGAGGTCAGGACAGGGGAAGGAACCAAGGCCAATGTCAGCACTGTGCACAGGGCAGAGCAAGCGCTGACTGAACCTGGAGGAGAAAGTGATCCTGCAAAGTGGGGTGGGGGGAGCATCAGGCCAGACCTCGGTGCCCAGCTCTGGCCCCTCCTCTCAGTGCCCCAGCCTCAAGGGCCTTTGTCCCACGTGTGTGCAGCTGGCCCCTCCTCAATGAGGTTTCCATGGCCATTTAACCTGCTGCAAGAACCTCCGCCTCTCCCCACCACCTCCCTCTGTTTCCATCCTCTCCTCAGGACCAGGGCTCATTTGCAACTTACTTGGCACCTGCTGATCCCAGCAGAAATAGAGGAGGCGCCCAAAAGTTTGTGGAAAATGCACATTATGCAAAGACTACACAAGGGTTTCAAACTGTTTTGCACCCAAATAAACTTTGCCTTTACATTATTTTGTTTTGGTTTTTAAGATTTATTTATGGCCAGTGCCGCGGCTCAATAGGCTAATCCTCCGCCTTGTGGCACTGGCACACCAGGTTCTAGTCCCCGTCGGGGCACCGGAGTCTGTCCCCGTTGCCCCTCTTCCAGGCCAGCTCTCTGCTGTGGCCAGGGAGTGCAGTGGAGGATGGCCCAAGTACTTGGGCCCTGCACCCCATGGGAGACCAGGATAAGCACCTGGCTCCTGCCATCGGATCAGCGTGGTGCGCCGGCCGCAGCGCGCTGGCCGCGGCAGCCATTGGAGGGTTAACCAACGGCAAAGGGAAGACCTTTCTCTCTGTCTCTCTCTCTCTCTCTCACTGTCCACTCTGCCTGTCAAAAATAAAATAAAATAAAAATTTATCTATTTATTTGGAAGTCAGAGTTAGAGAGAGAGGGATAGACAAGAGAGAAGGGTCTTCCATCTGCTGGTTCACTCCCCAGATGGCACAATGGCCAGAGCTGGGCTGATCCGAATCCAGGAGCCCGCAGCTTCTTCCAGGTATCTCACATGAGTGCAGGGGCAGGGGCCCAAGCATTTGAGCCATCCCCTGCTGCTCTCCCAGGTGCATTAGTGGGAGCTGGATAGGAAGTGGAACAAGTGGGATTCAAACTGGCACCCATATGGGATGGCTGCACTGCAGACTGGGGCTTTAACCCGCTGCACCACAGCGCCGGCCCCTTCTAGACTCCAGTTTCTCCACTAGGTGCTCAATCAGTGTTTGTAGGTGGTGGCGGGGGTGGGGATGGACCCACCATTGCCTGCACTGGGGCTGGGCTGAGTCTGGGTCAGCCAGGTCACCCATCCCTTCCATCATGCCACAGATCCAACAGTCACAGGGTTCTTCCTATATTAAAGTCACAATCCCGGGGCCCCAGCCTTGTCCCCTGCCCAGGCCCAGCCTGGTCCTTTTCCTCATCTATTTCGATCTTTTCTTAACAAAAGTCCCCTTTGCAACAGGGGGACTGGCTGCGGATAGCCCCACTGCAGCCCTGGGAGCCGCTGTGCTCCAGTTCTGAATGGGACAATGCTCCCTCCCACCCAGAAACAGGCGTACTACTCTTAAGAACAGTAACAAAGCAGCTATTATTTGTTGAACATATACTAGATACTTAATAACCAAGCACTTATATGCTATTCCTCCCATCTCAGCCTCACCAATCTAGGAAGAAGCCATGGTTATTACATAATTTTATCCACACAAAAAAGGAAGAAATATGTTAAGCAACTGCCTGGCAGGTGTTTAAGTCGCACTGCCTCCATCCCACATGGGAGTACCTGGTTCCTATCCCAGCTACTCTGCTTCTGATCCAGCTTCCAGCTGATGTGAATCCTGGGAAGCAGCAGCAACGGCTCAGGTGCTCAGAGTCTCTGCCACCCCTGTGAGAGACCTGGATGGAGTTCCAGGCTCCTGGCTTCGGACTAGCCGGGCCCTGGCTATTGCCGGCATTTAGGGATGCACCACTCAGTGGAAGATCCGTGTGTGTGTGTGTGTGCATGTGCATGTGCGTGTGTATGTCTGAGTCTGTCTGTCTCTCTCTCTCTCTCGGTCTGCCTTTCAAATCAATAAACAATATTGTATTCAGAGAAAGAATGTTAAACATGCCCACAGCTAGAAATGGGCAGAGCTGGTTCTAGAACTCAGACAGCCCAACTAGGGAGCCCAGGCACTTTCTCCCTCCCTCCTTAGGCCGGGTGTAGGGAGTGGAGGCCTCCCAGAGAGTGTTCCACCAGGGCCAGGTTGCTGGGCTTTGGAGATGGGACAGGGCTTGAACTCTTATCAGCCACATGCACTCTCTCCGCTGCCTTGGCCCATCCGGCCGGGCTGTCACCATCACCTCGAATCTGGATTCTGCTGTCCTGTACACTCATTCTTAGTGCTGGGCCACCAGCTGAGTGGCTTCATCCAAGTCACTGAGCCAAATGTTCACTCAGGGTAGGGTCTGGAGCCACACCAGAGAGCCCCAGCGGAGCCCGGCTGCAGCTCCCTTATCCATCAGTGCGCTTCGGGGAGCCTCTGTGTGCGTCCCTAGCTCTGTCCAGCCTGAGTTTTCCCAGCATGCCCCCAAACCCAAATTAGCAATTCACCGTAACCACCTCTGGGGCCTTTTCACCCAGTCACCCATCGAAAGCGGGGGCTTCAAAGGGGTATGTGCCGAGCGAGACCAGGACCTGCGCGCCTTCTTGTAGTCACCACTCTCCACGAAGCCAGAGGCCACCGTCAGGAGCCAGGGTGCCGGGCAGAAAACAGGCCCGGGACACGCGGGACCGAGTCCGAACCCTGGCCAAGCGCCGGACTCCAAGAGCCCCTCCGGGTTCGGATTCTGCCTCGATCCCACCCTGGGCTGCGCCGCGCAACGCCGGGGTCTCCCTCCCGGCTCTTCTGGCAGCGCGCTCCTGAGCTCCTGGAACCCGTTTCCCGCAGCCGGCGGGGAAATGGAAGGAATTCCTCTGGCTTGGCCCCCTCCAGAGCCCCTCGCGGGCCAAACCCCACCCTCGGCGGGGCGCTGGCCGGCGCGCTTGGGGCTGCCCCGGAGCCAGCAGATTCCGCCTGGAACCCAGCTCCCTCCACGCCCCAGTTTCCAAGCTGGGCTCCTGGCGGTGGCCCGGAGCCCGCGCGCGGCGTCCGCTGCAGCCCCGGCCTCCCCGCCTCCCGCGCGCCTCGCTCACCTGCCCAAGCGGGCGCCGCTCGCCTCTGCAGCCCCAGGCGCCGGGATCGGCTCCGCACCGCAGGGGCGCCCATGCCGGGGTGGGGGTAGGGGGGTTAGCGGGGGGGGGGGGGCTCAGACCACGCTGGTGCCGCCACCAGCTGCAGTCGCCTCGCGCTCCCGCCCCCGGGCAGCCCCCCGCCCGCCCCGCAGTTCCGGCCGCGGCCGCGCCCCCCGCCCCCGCCCCGCGGCCGCCCGCGCGCCCTCCCAGCCTCGGCGGGCGGGGACGGTGACGCGGGCCCATTGACGTCTCCGGAATCCCGGCGGCGGCGGCCGACGCAGCCTCATCAATGGCGCTAAAAATAGCGGCGCCCGGAATAGTCAAAGCGCCCCGCCCCGCGGCGCCCCCGCCACGCGCGGTTACATAACCCGCCGCGCGGCCGCAGGCGGCCGTTTTCCAGGTGAGGGCCCCCAGGCCTTGCTCACGCCTACGCACACGGCAGGCCCCCGGGGCTTCCCCTAAGAGGCGGAAAAAATTAGGCTCAGAGAGGCTCGGCGGCGGCCTGGAGCCACACCGCAGCTCCGCTGCTCGCCGCGACAGAGCGGCCGCCGGGGCGCTTGCGGGTAGCCCGGCGCGCCCCGCGCGCCTGCCCAGGCGGCCGGGCACAGCCAGCTCCGCACGCACGGAGAAACGGGAAATTTCCGCCCGACAGAAGCACGCCCACAGGCGGTGCGTCCTATGGCTAGTCACTCTACCTCTCTGAGGTTCCACTTCCTCCTCGGGGTGGTGATGGCCTCCACCTTGACTTTTTATTTGTTCGCTTGAAAGGCAGAGAGAGACAAAGACACACGGAGCCCTCCTAGATTCTGGTTCACTTCCCCAATGCCTGCAACAGCCCGGGACCCAGAACTCGATCTGAGTGACTTCCACGCGGGTGGCAGGGGCCCCGGTTCTTAAGCCGTCCACCTGCTGCTGCTCAGGGTGCAGCCTACAGGACGCCACAGTGGGAAGTGGAACTGGGCCTGGAACCCAGGCGCTCTGATTCTGGTTATCAGGATGCGGAGTAGCTGTGGAGGTGCCTTGTATACAGTAGGCGCTCAGTCCGCCTCCTTGCCCTCATCCAGGAGCCCGACAACCCCCATCACAAGAATAGATAAAGCAGGAAATACCCAGTGGCTAGGAAGGGCTGGACACCCACCCTTCTCCACCCCTGATCCGTGAGCTCAAGCTTCCTTGGGGTGGGGGCAATGCAAGGTGGCCGCAGTCTCTGATGGGCTCATAGCTCTCCCACACTCAGCCCAAATTCCAGGGGCCACCTTCCGCTCCCTACACCCTCCCCTAAATTCCTGTTGCAACTCAAATTCCCCCCCCCTTTTTTGTTTTGTTTTGTTTTGTTTTGTTTGACAGGCAGAGTGGATAGTGTGAGAGAGAGAGACAGAGAGAAAGGTCTTCCTTTTGCCGTTGGTTCACCCTCCAATGGCTGCTGTGGCCGGTGAATCTCGCTGATCCGAAGCCAGGAGCCAGGTGCTTCTCCTGGTCTCCCATGTGGGTGCAGGGCCCAAGGACTTGGGCCATCCTCCACTGCCTTCCTGGGCCATAGCAGAGAGCTGGCCTGGAAGAGGGGCAACCGGGACAGAATCCGGCGCCCCAACCGGGACTAGAACCCGGTGTGCCGGTGCCGCAAGGCGGGGGATTAGCCTGTTAAGCCACGGCGCCGGCTCAAATCCCCCTTTCCTTGTGAAAATCACCTTCTCAGAGCCTGGACATTGCTGTCCCCCATTCAAGTATCAGGCCAGATTACAACTAGAGAATCTGAGGCTTTAAATATATATGGCAAGGAGTGGGCATTTGGCCTGGCACTTCTGATGCCTGCATCCCGTATTGCACAGTGCACAGGTTCAATCCCTGCTATTCTGACCCCAGCTTCCTGCTAATGCAGACCCTGGGAGGCAGCAGTGATGGCCGAGTGATGGATCCCCAGCACCCACGCGGGAGACCTGGATGGCGTTTCTGGCTCCCTGGTTTGCCCTGGCCCAGCCTCCCTGGCCATTGCAGGCATCTGGGGGACTGAACCAGCAAATGTGAGCCCTTTCTTTCTGTCCAGCTGTGCATATCTGATCCATTTTCTCTTTCTCTCTTAAATAAATACATAATTTTTTAAATGGCACAAGTGTCTGGGGGGGTGCGGGGCAGAAGAGAACCATGGGCCAGCTTTTCCCTCACTCACCCAGGCTCCCCACCTTCCTACTCCAGCAGCTTCTGGTGCACGGGCCCTTAAAGAAGTAGCTGCCTGTGCCGGCACTGTGGCATCGCGGATAAAGCCGCTGTCTACAGCAAAGGCATCCCATAAGAGTGCCGGTTCAAGTCCCAGCTGCTGCACTTCCAGTCCAGCTCCCTGCTAATGCACCTGGGAAAGCAGCAGAGGATGGCCCAAGTGCTTGGGCCCCTGCACCCCCGTGGGAGACCTGGAGGAACTTCTGGGCTCTGTTGCAGCCACTTGGGGAGTGCACCAGTGGATGGAAGTGCGCTCTCTCTCTCTCTCATCTCCTTGTGTCTCTCTCTGTAACTCTGCCTTTCAAATAAATCTTTAAAAAAAAAAAAAAAGTAGCTGGTTCATTCTTTTTTCTTTCTCTTTCCAAAAGTCTAACTTTTGAAACATATTTGTCTGTGTAGATACACATTTATTTAGACAGGAGGAGGTGTGTGGGGTGGGGAATAAGGGCCCTGTTAAGCATTTTCCATGCAAGCTTCCAGCCCAGAGGTCTCGCTTTTCCATAAGTACTCAAGCCGACTCATCTGTGTTTTACTACGCTCTCCTGTTTACGACCAAATAGAACACTCACTAAAATGTGGAACGCTGTCACACGCACGCACGCCTTTGGCCCCTGGAGCAGTGGCAGATGGTAGAAGCAGCACTGGCTCAAGGCCTAGACTTGACACGGTTCTCAGGACAGAGTGGCCAGCCAGCTGCCCGGTTCACAGAAGGCACTGAGCGTGTTCTTCTTGGTCTCCCCTACGCATCTGACTGCCCCATCCAAAAAAAAAAGTTTTCCAACCTTTTTTTTTTTTTTAAGGAGTCTCTGAAAGTTACGTATTTCTTATTGGAAGACAGAGACAGACAGACAGACAGACAGAGCTCCCTTCCACTTGTTCACTCCCCAAATGCCAGGAACTCACCATGTGTCTCTCCCGCAGGGATCAGAACCCCAAGCACTTGCGGTATCATCACTGCTTACCAGGGTTCACGTTAGCAGAGCTGGGCTCTGATCCAAGCAGCAGGGACTTGATTCAAGGGACTCCAGAGTGAGACCCAGGGATCTTCACTGGCAATCTTAACCCCGAAGCCACCCGCCTGCCCCAAGAGGGCCCCACTCTTACCGGCTGTGTCACTTCTGGGAAATTATTCTCCCACTCTGGGCTTCAGTCTCCTCATTTGAAACACGTCACAGGGTTGACATGAAGAACGCATCCTTTTTTATGTTCCATTCCTAGTAAAACTCTCATTTATTTATTGGAAAATCAGAGAGCAAGAGAGTGAGAAAGAGGTCTTCCATCCACTAATTCATTCCCCAGGTATCTACAGTAGCTGGGGCTGGGCCAGGCCAAAGCCAGGAGCCTGGGTCACTCCTGTGGGTGTCAAGGCCTCAGCTACTTGAGCCATCACCCACTACCTCCCAGGTTGCACATTAGCAGGAAACTGGGATTAAAAGTGGAGCCATAGCCGGCGCCGTGGCTCACTAGGCTAATCCTCTGCCTTGCGGCGCCGGCACACCGGGTTCTAGTCCCGGTCGGGGCACCGATCCTGTCCCGGTTGCCCCTCTTCCAGGCCAGCTCTCTGCTATGGCCCGGGAAGGCAGTGGAGGGTGGCCCAAGTCCTTGGGCCCTGCACCCACATGGGAGACCAGGAGAAGCACCTGGCTCCTGGCTTCGGATCAGCGAGATACGCCGGCTGCAGCAGCCATTGGAGGGTGAACCAACGGAAAAAGGAAGACCTTTCTCTCTGTCTCTCTCTCTCTACTGTCCACTCTGCCTGTCAAAAAAAAAAAAAAAAGTGGAGCCAGGCCTGGAACCCAAATGCTCTAATTGTGGATGCGAGTGTCCCAAGCCATGTCTTAACCACCACCTCAAATGCCCAGTCCAGAGAGTGCCTCTTCCTAGGAGAGAGACATAAAGCATGCCAGCAAGCTGTCTGGCCCATGGCATCACATCTGCCAGTTCCATACAGGAGGCCTTGGGGAGAGCAGGGGCCGGGCGCCTTGTCCTGAAGCTGTGCCTGCAACGTGCTAATCTAGCTATGCCCAGCTGCTGTTTATTTGGTAGCTTGGGGGTTTCACAGATGGGGTGATATCACCTCTTTTTTTAAGATTTATCTTTTTATTTATTTGAAAGGCAGAGTTACAGAGAGAGAAGGAGAGACAGAGAGGAACAGATACAATCTTCCATCCCCTGGTTCACTCCCCAAATAGCTGCAACAGCCAGGGCTGGACCAGACCAAAGCCAGGAGCCAGGGACTTCTGAATCTGTCATGTGGGTGCAGGGACTCGAACACTTGGGCTGTCTTCCACTGCTTTCCCCAGGTCCATTAGCAGAGAGTCGGATTGGAAGTGAAGCAGCTGGGACTTGAACCGGCGCCCATATGGGATGCAGGTGTCGCAGATGGAGGCTTAGCCTGCTACACCACAACGCTGGCCCCCAACATCACCTGTTGATGTCATTATGGATATTCAGGAAATGTCATTCCCACTGTCTTGTTGGCCACGGTCACTCAGGCAGCCAGTGATGGAACCAGAACCACACAGCTGGTTTGCTGGTTCTGGAACAGGCTCTTTGACTCGCCGTATGGTCCTTCCCGCCCCCAGCATTCTCCTTGCACACAAGTCCCAGGAATGGATGCGCAGCCCCGTTAACAGCCGAGAAAGCTGAGGAAGCAGCAGGTCTGTTACATGTGTGGCTCAGGGGCTGGAGTAGGGGGGAACAGGCACCTGGCCAGCGTCATCCCACATTCTGGGGGCTTACTAACAGGACCACGTCCCAAAGCAGGAAGCCCGAAGGCAGGCACAGGCATGAGTATAAAAACATTGATGGAGTCAGCGCTGTAGCGTAGTGGGTAAAGCCGCCACCTGCAGTGCCGGCATCCCATATGGGCGCCGGTTCGAGTCCCGGCTGCTCCTCTTCTGATCAGCTCTCTGCTATGGCCTGGGAAAGCAGCAGAAGATGGTCCAAGTGCTTGGGCCCCTGCACTTGCTTGGGAGACCTGGAAGAAGCTCCTGGCTCCTGGCTCCTGGCTCCTGGCTCCTGGCTTTGGATTGGCGCAGCTCCAGCCGTTGTGACTAATTGGGGAGTGAACCAGAGGATGGAAGACCTCTTTCTTTCTCTCTCCTCTCTCTGTGTAACTCTGACTTTCAGATAAATAAATAAATCTTTAAAAAAAGAAAAAGAAGAAAAAACATTGAGAAGCAGACTCCGACAGGTCTCTGCTGGCTCTGGGGTGTCATCTAGGTTAACCCCAGAAGGCTTCCTGGAGGAAGAGAATGTGGGGCACAGTGTAAAAGGGGACAGGACCAGGCAGGGTAGAGAGAGGGCACCCCACAGAGAGGGGCTACCCCCACACTGTGCACAGGTGTGGGAGAGGGGCAGGGCTGGGATTCCGAGGGAGGGACCCACCCAGCCAAGGTGAGCCCCAGGACCCAGGACCTGCCTCACAACCTCAGAAAACGTTGATTCAGTTCCACGCAGGGAGTCACCCTGCCCTCACCGCCCTGGCCCTGGCCCTGGCCCTGGTAGCACTGGGGCAGAGCAGGCTGTAGGATATCATGGAATCCCTAGCCCGCTGGAGCCCACTCTTGACCCAAAATAAGGAGGGTGCTGTGGAGGGGATTCCCTTCCCTGGTTCCCTTCCTCATTTGGAGGAACGAGAACCAGTAGGCTGGGATCCCCCCACCTTTCCACAGGCTTCTAGGGCAGGAAAAAAAAAAAAGACAGCGAAGCCTGGGGCTGTCCCAGGAATGGGGGTCACGCAGGGACACCCCGCGGTGAGGTCGCCAGCTCCAAATGACGCCAGGATGACTCCTGCTTTTTCAGGTGCCTCGCATTTGCTCTCCTCGAGTGCCAAGGCAGGTGTCAGGGCCAGCGGGAGAAAGTGGCCAAGGTCACCTGACTGGAAGTGGTGGACATGAAATTAATGTAAGATTTCCCCTAAGAGCAAACCAGAGCTCGATATGAAAAACATATATACATATAAAATCCTCGGCATTTTTTGTTTCAATTACGAAATCAACCACGCTGGTTGGATTGACGAAGTGAGACGGCCATAGTCCCACGCCCAAGAGGGGCAGGGGCTTGGTCACTCTGTCTGCTTCCCGACCTCTCCCTCCTCTTGGTCTCAGATCGGAGCTGCTCGGCCTGTCTGGGCTCCGGAAGGCACAGGGCCGGGTCCCCTTGCAGCGCCGCCGCCTCGCCCGGCCCCACGCCGCGCGCCCCCGCGCCGGGCCCCGCCGCGCCGGCCGGGTGCGGCCCGGGGAAGCCGCTACGTCACCCGGCGCTCCGGAGGGAGGCCGCGCCGGGTCCAGCCAGGATTCCATGACATCACCCGGCGGCGCGGGGCTGAGACTCTGCAAACGCCGCTGCCGCCCATTGGCTCCCATGCCGCCCTTGCAGCCAATAGATCGCGAGTATGTAAATCAGCGGTTGAGCCGACGCTTCCTCCGGGTCGGGTGTATTCGAACAGACGTCACTGCGAGAACGGGGGCGCGCCCGGGTCAGGGAGCAGAGGATCCCCGTGGCGTGCAGGGGGCTGGGCTGGGAATTGACAACGCCGGGCTGTGTCAGCCAGCCCGGAGGGGAACCGAGGGCAATTAAGGGTACGCGCTCTGCAGCTGCGTTTCCAGGGAGGTCCTGCAGCTTGGACAAGTGGGGCAAAAATAAATAAATAAAAAATGGCGGGGGGAGAGTCGACTTGGAGAAAGAAAGAGCTGGAACTTATTCCAGAAAGCACCTCGGCCAGTCCTCTCTGTGCAGAACACAGACACAGCCTCTGTCCCACACTTGTAGTCCATCTTGCAATCCCTCCCTTGTTAAGTGGCTCCCGCCACTGCCGTAGCCAAGGCTCTCCAGAGAAACAACCATGGCAAACACACAGATGAGTAGAAAGAAAGAGAGGTGGTGTGAGGACCGGGCTCACCAGGTCGCAGAAGCCGAGCAGTCCACAGCCTGCTAGCCCTGGGCCCAGGGAAGCTGCCAGCCAGAAGTCTCCGATGGACAGCCTTGGCCCCCAGAACAGCGTGGATTTGCCTTTCCTCTGCCTTGTTGTTCTTTTCCCCTTTGAATTAAAAAAAAAAAAATGTGTATTGATTCTCATCTGTTTGAAAGGAAGAGCAACAGGGAAAGAAAGACAGACGGGGCCGGGGGTTGGGGAGAGAGATCTTCCATCTGCTGGCTCATCCCCTAAATGCACACAACAGCCAGGGCTGGACCACGTCGGAACCAGAAGCCAGGAACTCTGCCTGGTTCTCCCACCTGGGCAGCAGGGGCCCAACCACTTGAGTATCATCTGTTGCCTCCCAGGAGTCATAAGCAGGAGCAGCCAGAGGTTGAACCAGCACTCCAAGAGAGGATGCAGGTCTCCTCCCACGACAGCCACCCCACTTTTAATGCATTTAAATTTTATTTATTTATTTATTTTTGCTTTATTTGAAAGGCAGTGAGAAAGACAGAGACAGAAAGAGGTCCTTCATCCACTGGTTCACTCCCCAAATGCCAAAAACAACTAGGGCTGGGTCAGGCCAAAGCCAGGAGTCTGGGACTCATTCCAGGTCTCCCACATGGAGGGCAGGGACCTAGGTATCCCAGCTATCACCTCTTGCCTCTTAGGATGCACACCAGCAGGAAGCTGGGTCTGAAACAAAGGAATCAGGGTTTCAATCAGACACCCCAGTGTGGGATGTGGGCACCCCATGTGGCATCCTAAACATTGCATCAAACCCCAAGTGCTCTTATAATTTATATTTATTGGGAAGACAGGAGAGTGAGAGAGAGCGAGAGAGAGAGAGAGTGAGAGAGAGCAAGAGACAAGAGAGGGGATTCACTGGTTTGCTCCCCCAAAAAGCTTGCAACAGCAAGAAACTACAATTCAATCCATGTCTTTACAAATAAAAATTAAGCATCACAGATGTAAAAAGATAATGAATGCATTATCAGTGAGATATTTCACAGTCAGAAAGCCCAGAGCCAGCTGAGTCTCCCACTGAGTGGCAGGGGCCCAAGTATTTGGGGCCGTATCAGCTGCCTTCCCCCGGGGCACGTTAGCAGGGAGCTGTATGGGAAGTGGAGCCTGCTGGGGACTTGAACCAGCGCTCTGATATGGGGTGCCAGCATCGCAGGTGGTGCCCTAACCTGCCACACCACAGAGCCTGGCCCGTTATAAGAGCAGCATAAAAGGGAGGGGACTAAGGGAGGTGAGGCCAGAGCCAGGACAGGGCCGAATCCTGCGGGGCCTGGAGCCCAGCACTGTGCTGCCTGCTTCCTCTCTTCAGGTGAGTGCTATTTTAGTATTGAGGAACCAGGACGTTAGGGAGCAGGTCCAGGGGCCCCGGCCCGGAAGCAGCAGTGTGTATCTCTGCATGCAAAGCAGGGTGGCCTCAGAGGCTGGCCCCCGCCGCGTTGTCGCACACTCCGTGCTCTGCTGGGCCCCAGCGCTGGAGGACAGGAAAGAGACAGAGAGGATGGAGAAAGAAAGGGTCCTCCTTGCCCCTGCAAGCCTGGGCTGGGACGAGGGAGAGGTGTGCGAGCGGTGTTTCTGGGGGTGTGCGCCGGGCGGCAGGCGGCCGGGCCAGCCTGGGATTAGCTGGATCTTGTGTGCAGTTGCCGTTGCCAGGAGACGCGGCTGCTCCTGCTGTCACCAGCAAGCCAGCTCTGGTTACTGGTGAAAACCCCCCGGGGGAAGAGACAGGGAGGCAGGCAGGAGGCAGGCGCAGGGGAGGCCACGCCCCGCCCCCCAGCAGGTGTGGCCCATGCATGCTGTGCCCATCTCTGGTGTGGCTTTGGGGGCCATCTCCCCTATGGCTTGGACCCACCCACAGCTCAGGAGAGAGGTGCAAAGGCAGAGGCCACACCTGGGCATGGGCTGGGCACGTCGGGGTGGGGGAGGGGCACTGCTGCAGGAGTTCAGAGGGAGTCTGGGCCGAGTGTCTGAGCACCAAGGAGAGCAGAGAAGTGTGCATGTGTGTGAGTGTGTGTATTTACAAGGGTCAGGAGCTTCTTCTGGGTCTCACACATGGGTATGGGGACCCAAGGATGTGGGCCATCTTCCTCTGCTGCTCTCCCAGGTACATTAGTAGGGAGCTGGATCAGAAGTGGAGCAGCTGGGACTTGAACTGGCGCCCATATGAGATGCCAACACTACAGGCTATGGCTTAACCTGCTGCGCCACAGCACCAGCCAATTAGGCAATGTAACACCTAGTAATTTATAAAGCATTGCTATTTTCTTGGGGAACGTTTTTACTGTTATTTGAGGGGCATGTATCAGACCTAGCAGTTCAGCCAGCTCCCACAGCAGAGTGCTGGGTTCCAGGGCCAGCTCCCGACTCCAGGGCAGACCCAGGGAGACGGCGCTAGTGGTGCCAGGGGTTGAATTCCCGCCACCCATGTGGGAGACCTGGATGATGTCCCATCTCCTGGCTGCAGCCCTGCCCAGCCCCGGCCATTACAGACTTTTGGGGGAAATGACCAAATAGGCCTTCTGCTTCTTTCACATAAGTAACAAGTAAGTAATTTTAAAAAATTAAATAAAGGAGACAAACAGAGCTCCTATCTGCTGATTCATGCCCAGAATGGCCAGGGCTGGGCCAAAGCCGGGAGCTGGGAACTAAATCCAGGTCTCCCACGTGAACTGCAGTTATCACTGCCTCCTCCCAGGCTCTGCATTGGCAGGAAGCTGGAGCCAGGCCTTGAACCAACCAGACACTAGGATGGGCCCGTGGGCGTCTTAACTGGCATCCTAATAGCTGGGTTCAACGCTGGCCTGATCTGTTCAGCAGCAGGTGTCAACAGGTGCACGATCCGGGTGGCCCCATAAGTCTGAGCACATGAACGCAGCCCCCGGGGGCGCACCGTCCCACTCCCCACGTGGTCTGTGAGAGTCTAGCCCAGGCCACTCAGGACCTCGGGGTTGGTGTGCCTGGTGCTGTCCTCTGCGGTGGCATCAGGGTGTGCGGGCGCCCCCTTGTGTCCACGGCCATAAGTGCAGGGACAGAGCGGACTGGAATGGAAGGCATGGGAATAGGGCTGGCGTGCACCCCCCTCCCACCTGCAATTCCTCGGGCTCAGGACTCCGAGGTGCTAGGGGAGCCCCCAGCTCCCCAGGCGCCCGCTGCAGAGACCCAGCGGTGGGCGCGGCGTGGCTGTGCGCGGGGCGGTCCCTCGGCATTCACACCATAAATGTCCAG
This sequence comes from Lepus europaeus, assembly GCF_033115175.1. NCBI lineage: Eukaryota > Metazoa > Chordata > Mammalia > Lagomorpha > Leporidae > Lepus > Lepus europaeus. The sequence continues at coordinate 68,284,552 of NC_084836.1, forward strand.
ACACAGAGGCACTTTGGGACGGTCTTCTGCAAGCCAGGCAGGACTGCCCTCCCGGGAAGGGCTGGGTAACCCGAGCTGCTGATGGGCCCTCAGGTCACCTCGGGAGCACAAGGCTGTCAGCTGACGTCCCAGAACCATTCATCATGCCCCCAGCCCGGCCCGGCCAGCCCTGGTATGGAGCAGCTTATATAAAAGCTGGCATCCAGGAGCTGAGTGGTGGGTACTTGGAGCAAGGGCAGGCATGCCCCAGTCTCCTCCGTGGAGGGCCAGCCCCTCAGAGTGCATGCTGCCCCGTGGACGTGGGTGGACGGAGCCCAAGGTTCTGGGTGGAATCACCACCCACAGGCATGGGGGTGACAGCCACCAGCACACCCCCACCATGGCCTGGCTTCTCCCTCCTGTGAGCCGAAGCCGTGGAGCAAACTCCTTCAGCTGCCCCTGGCCTCTGTTCTCTGTCCCCGTGCACCACTAGAAGAGGAGGCATTGTGTCTGCTGTTGCACCTGTGCCCACCCCTGCGGCCACCTCTGTGGGCACTGGGAGGCTCAGCCTGGTGGTGACACTGGGCTAAGATGAACCTGCTCTTGCGTGGCTTCAGGTGGTCTTTTAGGTGTGCTGGGCCTGATGATAACTCCTAGCTGTCTTCACCCCAGCCGGGCGTGTGGCCTGGGGCCAGTTCCTTAGGCCCTCGTGCCTCAGTTTCTCCATGTGAGGGACAGGGACAGAGATGCCACCTACAGCCCTGAGCTACCGTGAGGAGCAGCTGCGTGCCTGGCCGAGGCGCTCAGGCAGTTCCTGGCGCGAGAGCAACGCCGGTATAAGTGTTGGCTATAATTAGACAATGTCTGGAGGCGCTGTCCTCAGCTCTGGCTCCTAATAAGCTCCTGGTGAAAAGTGGTTGCTATTTTTAACCTCTGTCTCCTTCGCCGTCTTAATCCCCTTCATAAACCCACCTCCGGGGCAGCCTCGAGACTCCCTCTAAGTCGCCTCTAATTGGCCCTCTGGTTGCCAGTCTGCTGCCACGACCGGTTACAGACGCACAGCAGTCACATCGGCCAGGTGTCTACCTCCGCAGAACGTCTCGTGAGCCCAGGACAGGCTGTGATGGCTCCATCAGCTGCTGAGCGCCGTGTCCCAGCCACCAGTCTGGGCATTCTGGCCTGCGGCACACAGCGCGCCGGCCCATGCAGCCAGGGCATGCCAGCTCCGCCTGCCAGGGCAGATTAGCGCGGGGGGCCCTCCCGCTTCCGGTCACAGCGGTGGGAGCGCCGAGGCCTGCGGGCTTCGCTGAGACACCTGCACTCCGGAGTGCTGGGCGGTGGCGCCATCTACCGGGCACAGGTGGCACTGCCGCCCCTTGGAAGGGAGCAAGGCTGTAGGACGGACGTGCACGCCTGAGCGTAAGCAGGGCGGACCGTGCGCCAGGTTGCAGGAACCAAAGGGGTGAATAAAGAACCTCGGAGAGCCTCCACTTTCCTTGCACGTGCCTTCTAGTGGGGGGTGACGTCGTGCAATGAGAGCTGATTACGCAGGGGCCCGTGGCGGGGTGCGTTTTTGCAAGAGCGGGCACCTGGGTGAGGCCAGGGAAAGGCAAAGCGCCTTTACCCCAGGCAAGCGCATCGGTACAGGGCTGAGCGGGAAGATGCTGAGGTGAGGAATTCTGCGGGCGCTGGTCACGTGCAAGGCTGGGCAGGGGGCAAGGTCCGACCCCCTGTTTGTCATCACAGCAGCAGCGGCAGCAGAAGAACCCCCTGCCAGCTCCCAGAGTCCCAGGGCTGGCGGGCGGGCCCGGGCTAACCTAGGGGAGAGGCCCTGACTCCCCGCAGACGGCGGGGCGGGCACCAACATCCCTACATTTCCAGGGGGGAAAATCGGACGCGCCAGTCCCGAGCCTTCCCGCCAGGGGGCGACGCCGCCCCGCAGCTCCGCGAGCCGGCGCGGCCGGAGCGTGGCCGCCGCGGGCACCCAGGGGCCACGGGTGCCGCCAGGGCGCGCGCCGGGGGAAGGCCCCAGCGTGGGCGGCGGCAGGGGCTGCACCTGGTCTCCGGGAATTCCTAAGGCGACGCGATCAGCTGCCCCAAGAAGCGGTTGCTCACTCGGGCACTGCCACCTGCTTCCCGCCCGGTCTCCGCCCCCACCGCGGCTCGTGGCGGCTGCCCCCCCCCCCCGCCCCGGGGCGAATCTGCCTTGGCGTCCCAGCCCTAAGCCCCTCTCAGGGCGGGCGAGCGTGGGGACTGAAGTGCTGCGCGTCTCCTTCACCCCGCTTCAGCCTAATCCACAACCCGGTCTAGTGGGCAGCCGGCTCCAACCCCCGCCGCCACCCTTCTCCCAGCCTGGTCCAACTCCCGGTGTAGACTTGAACCCCCAGGAGCCACGGTCTGCGGGGAAGCCCTCCGCTGCCCTCCGTCGCTGAGCCGGCCAGCAGGTCCTGGGTGTTCGGACACGGATGTGGCCATTGGGATCAGATATCCATCCAGAAACCCTTGGGAGGTACCTCGGGCGTTCCTAAAAATAGCAACGCTCCAGCCCACCCTAGCACTCCTGGGTCAGAATCTATCATCTATCTACCTACCTACCTACCTACCTATCTGGAACACAGTACTACAGAGAGAGATCCTCCATCTGCTGGTTCATATCCCCAAACAGCCCCAATGGCCAGGCATAAGCCAGGAGCTGGGACCTCCATCTGAATCTCCCACATGGGTGCAGGTGCCCAGGGACTTAGGCCATCCTCTGCTGCTTTCCCAGGCACATTAGCAGGGAGCTGGTTGGGAAGTGGAGCAGCCGGGACTCAAACTGGTGCTAGGAAAAAATCTGAAGTGTAGGGGCGGGGTGTCTGCACTGTTAAATGTCCCCGGAAGCCATTTGCTGCTGCAACGGGTAACCAACCGCTGGCCTTGCCTTCACTCACTCAGAAAGAGGGGTGGGGCTGGGCGTGCTGGAGGCTCAGTCTGCTGCAGGCCGAGCAGTGGGCAGAGAGAGCCCCAGGCACTCATTTGCGCAACTGTTACCTTGTTGCGTGATTTGTACATTGCCTCCGGAAAGGCCCGACTCCAGGAAGGGAAGTCACTGAGATTTGGGAGGTTTTCCTTGACATCAAAATCTTTGATTTCCGTTTGGCCAACGCGCTTCCTGCCCGGGCCCCACTGGCACGCCCCGCGCAGAGAAGGTTTGCGGGGCCCAGAGCACAGAAGTCCCAGGTTCCCCCTGGTTCACGGGGCACACCTGCCGTCAGTTGGCGCTGTTTGCCCCATCGGCCACCCAGTGGGCCCCGTCAGTGGCATCCCGTCGCCAGGCATGGGCCGCAGAGGTGCATGGGGTAGGGTTCAATGGCCTGGGAGCCCCCCAGTGGGGACCCCTGCAGCGGGAGGGGCTTAGATAAAGGGTTGCGGGTTCAGGGGCGGCTCCGCCCTGGCAGAAGCCCCTGCACCCTGGATGGGTAGCAGCGTTTCGAGGTCACCACTAGGGGTCAGCGCAGCGCTCTCCCCCGGGGCTGGCGCCCTGAGGTCCCTCCTGGACCTGCCGCCACCCCGCGCTCCTGTCCACTCCCTTCCCCTGACGACCCTGTCCTCGGCTCTCCAAGCGGGACCCAGCAGCCTCCGCACCGCACGGCGGCCTGATGTCTCGCTTGCCCCTGGGCAATCCCACAGCCTCCCTCAGGGCTGGCTTCGGGTAGGGAGGGCCACCGCCATTGCGCAATCTCAGGCTCCAGGGAAGGTGGGAGTATTCATAGACTCCCCCCTTCCATCGGGTTTCCGCTCGGCACCATCCTTGAGACCCGTTTGTGGACCCTAGCACCAAGTCCCAAGAGTCTCACCCACTCCCCCACTCTGCTGGGCGTGTCCTCCCCTCACTCGGGGGCAGCACCCACACCCGTGGAACCCTGGTGGCCTACTCATGGCTCCCCATCGCTGTGTTCCTGTCCTCAACAACCCCCCCCCCCCCATGAAGCCTTCTCCCTCTGCCTGCTCTGGGCTACAGGAAACAACTAAGAGAGAGAAGCCTGGCTCCCAAAGGGACCAGCTGAGAACCTCTCCAATCCTCAGTTTCTTTATCTGTAAAATGGGCACGAGGATGCTCCCTGTGAGACCCAAGCGATGCAATGGATGTGGAAGTGCTTAGCACAGTGTGGGGTACACAGGAGCTGTTCTGGGCGACAGTTTGACCATCCCTCCCTCCCTCCCCCACCGTATCCCCTGTCTCGTCTCGGTACACCAGCTGCCTCAGCGTGCCCCACTGCCTATGCCCCAGAGCATACAGGGACACGATGCCACCATGCAGGGGAGATAGCAAAAGGCAGGGCTCTGTGAGGACCTCGGGCCAGGCCATGCATGAGATCTGCAGTGGAGTCCACCCCAACCCCCCACCCCCCTTAGTCCTGAGGCTGAGAGAGGATCAGAAGGCTGGTGGGAGGTGTTGGGTGGGAGGCGGGGCAGGGGAATACCGACCACACAGTATTCCCAGTCCCTGCTCCTTTGCCCACCCACCCCCACCCCCTCTGCCAAACACGATCCCCGGGTTAATTTTTAGCATCGCAGCCCGCACATTAGTCACTCCCTGTCACCCACCTACACGGCAGGAGGCTGCAGCGCTGGTGCCGTCATCCCATCAGCTGAGAGGTGGGATGCGGCCCCGCCCTCGGTACCCCTCCTCCTCCCTCTTGGGGTGTGCACAGCCCAGGGCCTGGAGCCCCCTCAGCCTGCGTGAGCAATTTCTGACATCGCTGGCGACACCAGCGAGCTGTCTGGCAGGCGCTGGGCTGGAGGGGGCCGAGGGGGAATCTCCTTTGGAAACAGAAAGCAGCCTTCGCAACCGCGAGGTGCTAGGCTGTCCCACCCCCGGGCCCCGTGCCACACCACCCCCTTGCAGCTGGCCTCCTGGGAACAAAGGTGTATAAGGCCACTCCCCTGGACAAAAGCTGATGTTTGCCATCCTGCAAAGCAGCTGTTCAAACAGGGAGGAGGGGGGCGGCTCCATTTTCTTAATCCAATGTCTTTTCCAGGACTGGGCGGAGCAGGTAGCCAGGTGCAGGTGCAAGTGGCTCCAGTGGCCACCCAGCCCCCAAGGGATTTCTACACTTGATCTTAGCCACAAGACCAAAGGGATTTCTAGAGAGGAGCCCACAGATGCCAGCCCCAGATGGAGCAGAGGAGGGGCCGGGTCACCCCTCACCACCAGCACCCAGGGCTGAGGGGCGTGCAGGTGGTGGGCAGCCCTGTGCAGGGTGGGCCCCATGCCGTGTCAGGTTCTGCTCAAACAGCCTGCAGGTGCAGGTGCAGCTTTGCACAGGCAGGACTGGGCTTTCTGCTCTTGCAAAGGCAAAGGACAGAAGCGAAGTCGGTTGGTATGGTGACCAGTTGGGACAAAGTGCCACACAGTAGACCACTGGGGACTTGAGATCTTGTGCTCACGGAAAGCCCTCAGAGGGAGGATTTTTTAAAAACATTTATTTATTTGAAAGACAGAGGTACAGAGAGAGGTAGACACAGAGAGAGGTATTCCATCCGCTGGTTCACTCCCCAATTGGCCACAGCGGCCGGAGCTGGGCCGATCCAGGAGCCAGGAGCTTCTTCCGGGTCTTCCACGAAGGTGCAGGGGCCCAGGGACTTGGGTCATCTTCTACTGCTTTCGCAGGCCATAGCAGAGAGCTGGATCGGAGTGGAGCAGCCGAGAATCAAACTAACTAGCACCCACATGGGATGCCGGCGCTGCAGGCGGCGGCTTTACCTGCTACACCACAGCGCAGCTCCCCTGAGCACCCAGGGGGCAGGCATCTGTCCTGCAGGGTTCTCAGCAGAAAGCTGCACTGGCAGAGGGCAGTGGCAGCCAAGAGCCTGGCACAGCTGAGCAACAGGCGCAGAGAGAGAGGCAGGGTGGCTGGAACACGCATGACGCAGCAGGAGAAATGATTTGAGCCTGAAGGGAGAGGCAGGAATAGACTTGGAAGGCCTCCTGCAGGGCAGGCAGCCCAGGACGGTTGAAGAGGTTGTGCACTACACACAGGCTCCCAGATGACAACTTCTCGGGCCGGTGTGACTGCTGTCAGATTGGATACACGGAGGCCTTTTTCCAATTGCTCCTCCCGGGGAACAAGGTGTTGTGGAGAAGGGTGTGGACTTTCTCCTCTCACTCCAAGGGAAGCCATCATGGGTTTCAAGCCGTGGGTTGGGATACAAATTTCTTTTTGAAAAGCTCGCCCCAGCTCTTTGCTATGGCCCAGGAGTGCAGTGGAGGATGGCCCAAGTGCTCGGGCCCTGCACCCCATGGGAGACCAGGAGAAGCACGTGGCTCCTGCCTTCGGATCAGCGCGGTGCCCCGGCCGCAGCGGCAAAGGAAGACCTTTCTCTCTCTTTCTCTCACTGTCCACTCTGCCTGTCAAAAATTAAAAAATAAATAAATAAATAAAAGAAAGAAAGAAAAGCTCGCCCAGCCTGCTGTGCAAAGGGTGGTCGAGATGCACAGAAAGCCACTCAGGGACAGGGACAGGAAGCAGGATGGGGCGAGGCCTGGCTGGGGTCAGCCCAGTTTCACTTAAAAAAATTTGAAAGGCAGACACAGGGAGAGATAATCTTCCATCTGCTGGTTCACTCCCTAAATGGGTGCTATTAATGGCCAAGTTTGGGTCTAGCCAAAGCCAGGGGCCAGGAACCCCATCTCCCACGTGGGTAGCAATGACCTTGGGGGCCATCTTCTGCTGCCTTCCCCAAGCCCCATTAGCAGGGAGCTGGATTGGCAGTGGAGTGGCTGGGACTTCCGGGTGGGATGCCAGCATGGCCAGCGGTGGCTTAACCCACTATGCCACCCCTTTTTTATGCTGGCCACTGCCAGGGAGGAGCCCTGGGGCAGGAGTCTCAGGTCCCAGGCCCAGCTCTGCCACCGGCTTGCAGTGCGGCCAGACGGGTCATGTTCCCTCAAAGCTGACCCCTGTTGAGGGTGCATGGGCTCATCCAGGGCAAGAATAAAACAGAGAGTGAGGCAGCAAAAAGCCCCCCAAGTCCTGCTATAAGCAGCGTGCATCCCAACAGGCAAACCCAGAAAAGTCCCCCAACCGTCAGATGGTGACATGATGGGAGGAAGACTCAGGATGGGGGGCCTTTAGGAGGCAGAGCAAGCGCTAGACACCCCATGGGAGGGGCTGGGAGGGGGCCTGTGGAGGACAAAGACCTGGGCCAGCCTCAGCCCCACCAGCTTTGGAGATCTGGAGAGGGAGGCCCGGGCTGTGCTTGAGGGCGTGGAGCCTGCACCGAGGTCAGGCCCGCACATGCAAGGTAAAACCTCCAGGACTATGTTCCTGGCTGCAGGCTGCGAGCACGTGGATGCAAAAACCCGGTGTGTGCGCGTGCACGTGTGCAGGCCTGTGCAGGAGGAAGCGCCGAGTCAGCACACCCGGCCCAGTCCTCCCCCTTAAGGCAGGCACCAGGCAGACACAGATGCAAAAACCCGTCAATTTTATACAGTTTGTGGTTCAGAAGGAACAATAAAATGCTGCAACAGTCTGCACGGCCCCCACCCCACCTCGACACCTGCACGCCCGGGGGCCCCCATGGCTGCCCCCTTTTAGTTTACACAGGTCCCTGGGAGGGGGCTGAGCCCTTGGGGTGAGTCCAGGCCAGGCTGGGGAGAGGGGGCGGGGACCAGCACCGGACGCCCCCTGCAGACCCGCGGGGTGGCACAAGGAGGATGGGGCCCGAGTCATGGCGGGGAAGGGGGGCCAGGGGGGTCGCTTCTCCCCACTGCTGAGGGTGGGGGCGGGGAGCAAGTAAAGCTGAGGAGAGGGCTTCGTGGGACAGGGACCGCGCCCCGGTGGATACCCCACAAGGCACTACTGACCCAGACTGCAGATGGCAAAATGGGCACCCCCAAACCTCTCCCAACCCCGACGCCTACTTTCTCCCTGCCCTCTGCTCCTTCCGGGGCCTGGGCGGACGCTCTCAGGCTGCTCTGGGTTCCTGGGGTCCTCTTGGCCCGCCTCCCCCCCTCCCTGTCGGCCTGCCTGTTAGGAAAGAATAAATAAATAAATACCTCCCCCGACGGCCCGCCCACCCCTACAACTGGCTCTCTTCCTCCTCCAGGGAGCGGTTGAGTCCGGGGATGAACTTGAGCAGCCGCCTACGAAAGCTGCGGTACTTGGTCTTGCGCAGGCCGGGGCCGCACAGGGCCTGCTCCCGGACCTCAGTCCAGAGCGCGCCGGGCGCGCCCCCGCCGCCTCCCGGGCCCGCGCACCGCACGCTGGCGCTGCGGCTGAGCGCGGCCCGCGGCGCCGGGCCCGGCCCTGAGGCTGGGGCTTCGGTGGGGCTGGGGCCGAGCGAGCGGGCAGGAGGCAGCGGCGGGGGTGGCGCGGGCGGCTCTGCACCCCCGAAGAAGCACGTGTGGTAGACCGTGTCGTCGGCGGCGTCGCCCCCGGCCCGCCGGGCGCCCCCGCGGGGACCCCCGGGGGCAGCCAGCAGAGGCCCGAAGGGCAGCGAACCCGGGAGCAGGCCGGCCCCGTAGAGGCAGGAACGCACCGACTCCAGCGTGTCGTAGATGCTCGGGTCTTTCACCACGAGGCCTGGCGGCAGGGAACAGGGCAGGGTGGGCGGTCAGGCCTGGGGCGGAAGCCTCCCCTGCACCGGGGTGTGTGTGTGTGTGTTCGGGACCGCCCTGCCGGGTCCCGCCCACCTCCTCCCCACATCTGTAAGCCAGGAATCGCCAATTTAAATCCATTTAGGATACAAGCGCTCAGGGCTTGGTGCCTCCCATCTGTAAAATGGAGGCATGTATCTAAATAGAGTAACTAAAACTGTGCGTGCCATCAGCCCAGGGCTAAGCTTTGAACTCTACCCAAAGCTTTGAACCTGCTCTTTTCTCTAAACTTCTTTAGAGGGGGTGGGGACCGGCAGCAGAGCAGGTGCCCCCTTCACCACCCCCCACCCTCTACCCCCACCCCCACCCCCACCCCCCAGCCTGTCTACTCACCGTGCACCAGCCGCTGCTCCTGCACCATTAGGGACCTGTATTCCCCCCACTTCTCATACAGGGTTTGCTGCAAGAGATGCCCCAGCCCCAGCGTTAGAGCAGGCAGGGGAACTGCAGGACACAGATGCAGAGTGAGGACCCAGGAGCAGACAGGAGCGACCCCAAGGGTACAAGAGATTCTGACCACAATGACAACTCCCCCCACCCGTCCCCACTGCATTAAAGAGTGCGGGTCTGGGGGCCAGGGCCCCCGCAAGAGGAGGGGGAAGCTAGTTGCCATGGGTGCCCCATACCTTCAGGTACTGCAACCGAGCCTCCAGCTCTGCCTTCCGAATGGATGTCCCGTATAGTGTCTCCAGTCTGGGTGTGGGGGTAGGGACATCATCAGGCTAAGGGAGCCTCGGGCTGAGCCAGCCCAGGAGGCCCTGCGGCCACCACACGTACCTGAGGACATTGCCAGATGCCTTGATGATGTCAACAATCTCTCGGTGCCGGACACCTTCCACGTTCAGCCCATTGACGCTGGCGATGGTGTCTCCTGCCGGGCAGAGAGGGGTCAGCAGGTGCTTCCCTGGGGCACCATGGGAGAATCCTAGTCCTGGCCTTAGCGACAAGGAAGAGGGGCAACAACCCCCTAGGAACACACCCAAACTCCCTCCAGCCCCCTGCCCCTTACAGTTCTGGGGATACCTCCTCTTAACACACCCCAAACATCCAAGAGTCTGTTACCATATCCAAAAAACACACACAAAGTCCCAGCCGTGTGCCCTGCCCACCACATCTGCCTGCTTGTGCAGGCTTGGCACCCTGGTTTGGGGGCTGAGGACCTCTCATAAGTGGAAGGGATGTGACCTTGTACACCAACACCCTTGCCCCATGAGCTGAGCCACCCAGGCCCTGGGCTGTCCCCAGAGTTGGTGACTTCTGTCTAGCCCCACCCCCAACCTGTAAAGGCAGGAAGCGGACAGCGCGAGTGGCATCCAACTGGAAGCCAACAGTTTCTGCCACCTGCCCTCCCAAAGAGCAGGCTTTGCCCATCTGCACCAAGGGACTACGGGTCCCTGCTGGGGCCACGCAGATGAACAGTGGATGTGAAACTACTTGGCCAAGTTGCGATATTCCCCTTGGCTCTCCAGGAGGGTGCGGGGAGTGCTGTTGGCCAGTGGCAGCGAGGCAAAGACTTAGGGCCAGAAACAGTGATGGGATGGGGAGGGGTGCAACTTGGGTTGTCTCAGGCCACCCCTTCTGGAACCTCAGGACTCTGCATTTGCCCAATGCCAGGCGCTCCTAGCAACACAAGTTCCCCAGAGCAGGTCCAGGTAGGGGCAGGATGGCCCCAGGCCCCTGCAGCACAGGCAGACCTGACGGAGGCCACTCCCTCCCATCCCCTGCCCAGGGAAACTAGCAGGCTGCCAGGAGGAGTCAGAGTGGCAGGGCAGCCACCACAGGCCAGGCCCTGGCTCTGGGCCCAGGGAGTCCCCCTGACAGCACGGTGCTATGAGGATGGGGCATTAGCCCCACCTTGCAGGTGGGACCCTGTAAGAGCACAGGGTAAATGGCAAACGTTCCTGCATCCAAAGCCCACAGTCGATCCGGCCTTCTTGGTGGCTTTTCTAAAGGGGGGGGGGGGGATTCAGGAAGAGGACTGACTCCAGCACAGCTTTCTCAGCCCGCTTTGGGGAGCCCTGTAGTTGCCCCTAGGGGCTCAGGCCTCACCTGGTGTGAGCCCAGCCAGCTGGGCAGGGCTGGCCTCATGCACTCGGCAGACAAACGTCACCATCTCCACGCGCTGCTCCTCCCGATGATGAAGTCCGTAGGTCTGCAGGGGAGGAGGGAGATGGCTCAGCCTAGGGGCGATGGGGGGGGGGGGTCCCTGACCCCCACCCGCTGCACCTGCCTCTCCCACCCACCTGGATCTCGAAGCCGAAGGTCTGGTTATCCTCCTTTTCCAAAGTCAGCACTTTCCTGCCGTAGACACAGGGAGGCGAGATGCTGAGGATTCCCAGCCCCACCCCCACCCCAAGACAGGGTGCCCAGGCTCCACGGACGGATGGACACCCGCTCAGGGCCTGCAGGAACTTCCTTCCACATCCTCAGGGAGCCGCCCAGAGCTGGGGGTGGGAGGCCAGGGGTGGCCGGCTCAGGCTTACAGTCGCACCCCGGCTTCCTGGCGGCCTCACTTAGCTACTGGCCGAGGCCCCTAAACTCAGCCCCCGCTGGGAGCCTCTTCAGCTCCACAGCTTTGGGCAGGGACTGCCCCGCCCCGCCCAGTCACGAGGCTCAGGCTCGGCTCAGAGACCACAGCTGCTCCTCCCAGCTGCGGTGGGGCCAGCCCACCAGATGTGAGGGCTGGGGGAGGGGAGCCATGAGGCCGCCCCTTCCCGCACTGCAGGCCTGCCCACTGGACACAATGACCTGGAGCTGCTCCAGGTCCTGTCCTGCCTGCTGGGGAGCCCGGAGTTTCCTCTGCCCACCCCACCCCCCAGCCCCTTCCTTCCCGCCTGGCCCGAGGCCCCTCTGCGTCTCACAGGCCTGGCGCAGGGACACCCCTTCAAGGGCTGAGCAGCACCCCAACTTCCAAGGGGAGGCCCGGGCACTCTTCCTGCTGTGGGTACGGAGGAGCAGGGGACCCTAGACTGGTGATCTCTCTCTCTGCAAACGGCCGGCGGGGTGGGGGTGGGGGCTGGAGGGCAGCTAAATATCCCAGGCTCTCTCTTATGCTGCCACCCTTTAAAAATACGGAAACACTTCTCGCCTCCCAAGGGGCGAGTCTGACGGCCTTGTGTTGAACCACTGGAGAGAAAAGAAACCTCTGCGCACACCTCGTGTCTTTCCTAAGAGAGCTGGGCCCGCTGGGAACAGCGCAGGCCCAGAGGCCAGAGGCCAGAGGCAGGCTTAGCTGGGCCCAAGCACGTGCACACGGCTCAGCTACGGTGTGGGCTCAAAGACCTGGGTTAGGGCAGCCCCTGCCCCCCACCCATCTACATCTCCCCAGGGAGGCGTAACTGGCAGGGCCTGGGGGTGGCTGAGGAGCACCTAATGACTCAGAAGTCCCCACCTCCTCTCTCTGACACCCCCTTAACACAGCCCACACCCCCACCTGCCTCTCACTCCCAGGGTGGGGGAGCCAGGCTTGAAGGGAGGGAGGAGAACGCCCCCTGACGCACAGCGCTGTGCCCCCACCTCCACCACCCCCCCCCCCGCCCCAGCCCCTGCTGCAGTCCCAGGGGGCGAGGGTGCTGGGGTGGGCTGACTCACCGATGTTGTTCGGGACTCTGGGTGAGAGTCTTCCAGCGGAATCCTGAACTCTGAGCGGGAAAGACAGGAAGGAGCAGGTGAGGGTCCTTGCCCGGAGCCCTGGTCTCTCCATGGCGCTCCACCTGGGCTCCAGCCCTGCACAGCACACCCCTCTTCCTGTGGCCTGTCTGTCCCTTCCCAATGCCATCCATGCTGGGGTGCTGGCAACACTTTTAGGATCACTCCTTACCTGGCTCCCCAGGCTTTGACCCCCATCCCACGGCCTTTGGGACAACAGTCCTCCAGGGCTCCCAGGCACAGGGCCCCCTAAGCTCCCTGCTGGTTCCCAGGCTGGTGAGGAGTGGAGTCAGTGCTCTAGAATGTTCTCTACTCCCAGGACCACGTCTTGGGAGGGGGGGTGGCACTCAGGTCTTGCAGACTGAAAACTGAGGCAGGCAGGGGCTATCTCCAGGGGTGGGGGGACCCTCTGCGCACCAGGCCTCTCTCCCCATGGCCTGGGGGGGCCAGCTATTCCCTGTGGAAGAGCAAGCACATGTCGCTTCAAGGGCCAGCGGCACCCTTCGACACCTGGTCTCTCCACATTACCAAGTGTTTGAACAAAAAGATCTTAGACATTCTAACTTGTAAGTCTCCACTATACTCAGCCAGGGAGCTCGGGGGTTGTTGTTGGGGGAGGGCTGCCAGGGCTGGAAGTCCCAGCTTCTGCCTGATGTTTTGGTCTTAGGAGGAAGCCTGGCCCAGACCAGCCCTTACTTGGCGCCTGGGCCTTTCCCGGTCAGGGCTGCCCCAAGGCCAGGCAGAGAAGAGGCCCTCTTTCTCCAGCCTGGGGTGGGGACCTTCCCAAATGGGCCGGGGAGGAAGGCTAGGCAGCAGAGAGAGACCCTTTTGTCTTTCAACCCGATTTTCATAAAATGCAAATTTCCAACAAGCTGTTCATTGTATGGGGGGGGGGGGGAGTCGGGGCCAGGGGAAGGAGGGGGCTGAGTAGGGAAAGGCCACCACCCCTCTCCCCAACCTGGGCCTCGGGTCCCCTCGGGCCAGAGGAAGCTGGGCTCCAAGGGTTGGGGGGAGACGCCAAGGGCGGGCGCGGCCGCATCCTTCCTGCCCCGCGGGCGCCCTGCGACCCCTCCCGCCGCGTCCGGTGGCGCTGAAGTCCAGGCAGCAGCCGCGGCTCGCGCACTGCACGGTGTCGGCGCGGGCCAGGCCGGGAGGCTGGGACTCCCCTCGTAAGAGGACTGCTCTCCCGAGTCGGCGGCGCCCACACACGCCGCGGCGCGGCCACCCGCTAGCTCCCCACCCGGGGACCTGGGACCCTCAACTTGTCCATGGCGAGGGGCATGGCCCCGTCCTCGGCCCTTCCTCTCAAGGCCCCGGCGAGGGTGTCCTGGGGGCTTCGAGACAACCGGACAGGGAGAGACGGGACATGGGGGGCCGGAAGCCAGACGGAGCGGGTGCTGGGGGGGGGGGCTCAGGGAGGGAGGGGCGAAGAGCCACCAAAACGGGGGCGGTGGGGACTGCACCCCACGGGGATGGGAGGAGGGGGGTTCAGCAGGCACAGGTTGGGGCGCCGCGGACGCACCTTACGGCGGGGCAGGGTACCCCCGGACACGGCGAGCGCGCGGTACAGCTCGGCGGGGTGGTAGTCCTCCAGCGCCGCGTACAGCTCTTCCGCGGGCGGCCCAGGGCTGGCGGCGGCAGCAGGGGGACCCGAGGCCGGCGTCGCGGCGGGGGCCCGGGCGCCGGGGTCCGGGGCTGCCGCCGCCTCCTCTTTCTGCTGCAGCTTCCTGAGCCGGCGGAGGGTCATGTCTCCCGCGCCGGGCAGCCCCGGGCAGTCGGCGCTCGCTGCTCTCGGCGGCGCCGCCAGCGGCTCACGGAGACCCGCGGGAGGGCCCCGGGCCGCCTGCCTTTATAGGCTCCGGGCGCGGGGCGGGTCCCGGGGGGGCGGGGCGGGGCCTCGCCCCTCCCCCCGCGCCCGGGACCCGCCCCCCGCCCTCGACGGCCGGGGTGCGGGGAACGCGGGGAGCCCCGGGGCTGTGCGCGGGCGTTTCGCCGCGGAGGTCTGCGTGATCCCTCAACGGGGCCTGTGCGGGAGGCTGGCGGGAGATTCGAAGCTTGGGGGTGGGTGACTGGAGCAGTTTGAGTGTTGGCGTGGGGAGGGTGGCTGGCACAGCACGGGCCACTGTAAGGAAGTTTGGGGCTCCACAGAGATCCAGGGCACCGCAGGAGACCTGAGGCCAGGGGAGCGAAGCATTGGGACTGGGAAGGGCAGAAATTGGGTGAGGGGGGGACGCCTCTAAACTGCGCCTACGCAGAAGCCCCAAGGGAGAGTGGACCCATGCCTTCGCCTTTTCTTAGGTACCCCAGAATTGTCCAAAGAGGCGGCCGCCTCTTCCCACGCCAGAGGAGAAGCAAGCGAGGGGGGGAACCTGAGTGCCACAGCCTGTGTTCTGGGCTGTCTCCTCCCGGGTCCGCTATGGGCCCTATTGCATAAACCCTTTGCCAGCCGCGTGCTGTGGGGTTGGCTCGCGCTCAGCCTTCCTCGGACCCTGAGTTAGGGACACCCCACCGCCACCCCGGGCTGATTGTTGCCATGGCTGCTGGGCTGCTGGAGAGGCAGGCAGCGCCCAGCCCGTCTGGCGTCAGGGGTGCTCAAATAAGAAGTGAGAGGAGGAAGTGGAAGGCCACGTCTGGTGTGCGAGGAGGGGCCAGCCACCACAGGGCGGCAGCACGCGGGCGGCGGGCGGGTGATGCGCTGTCCCTGTGGCCGCCTCCGCAGGCTTCCCCCTGTCTGCACTGAGCGCATCCCTGGGGCTGCCCCCGCCCCATGGTGATCTCATCTGGTCGCCATAACAACCCTATCAAATGGGTACCATTCTCTTCCTTACAGATGAGGAGCAGAAAACTGAGGCTCCAAGTCATCCCAGTGCGGTTCAAACCCCAGCGGCCTGGTCGGAGGCGGATGCTGTCTCCACCACCCAGCGCTGCAGCTCCGCCCTGTGCCGGGACCTGGCTAGACGCTGGGGCTAGCGGCATGTCATGCAGGTGCAGGGTGACACAGGAGCCCTGGGGAGTTCAGAGGGGGCGTGGCCGGCTGCCCCTGGGGAGCCCTGAAGACGCTGTACCCTGCCCATCTGGCTGGTTGCTGGTCTGTCTCCTCCCCCCTCCCACCAGGCCCCCAGGGTCCCCAGCCACTACAGGTGGTGTGGGTGGGAGGGGCTGCCTCTCAACCCCAGATGGCAGGATGCTTGTGGGTGGGGGCAGGGGCGGATTGGGGCCTGCCGGGAGCTAAGCACCTGCTCCCTAAGTGCCTTCCCCATCCTCCTCTACCTAGTGGCCACCCGCTGAGGGGCCCAGGGGTGCGGGTGAGGGATCACAGGGCTCATTGTACTTGTCAGTACAGCAGGGCCCCCAGGATGCCACCGGCTGCTCTGGCATCTGGGGTGGGGGTGGGGGGTGAGGAGCCTCGAGGCAGGAGAGGCCTGGGTCTCTTTTTTGCTCATCCCAATACACAGTTTCTTCTGTGAAGGCTCCACCTGCCCATCCCAGAGGCATCTAATGGGCACCTCCTTGCCTGAAACCCAGAGAAGTGGGCGGCACACAGGCCCTGGGCCCCACAGCTCTGCTGAGATGTCCCTCCTTGGGGCTGGCTGCAGGCAGGTCAGGCTCCCCCCACCCCCCAGCGTTCCCACCTCCAGTGTCTTCCTGCTGCCCTGGGGTTGATTTCCTGAAATTCTGCAAGTTCAGAGCTGGAAAGAGCCTTGGGGTCTGGAAGGGACACCGTGGGGCCCAAGCCCTGGCTTAACACGCGGGGAGAGACGATGGCAGAATAGGCACTGGGACCCAGGTTTCCTGACTTCGGGGGATCTGCTTCTTCGGCGCTGCTATCTCCCTGTGAGCTGGGAGCCATCCTGGCTTTAGTGTCTCCAGGGAGGGGACCCAGCGCCCAGAGGCCACTCCCCGGAGTGGTGCTGCCCTCTGGTGGCCGGGAGCGTCTTGGTGGAAACTCTCCCAAAGGTTGCCTGCTGAGGCCAGACTCTGCCTGGAGCCCCAGCCCTCTCCCTCCCAAGTAGGGATGCGTTCAGTCGAGATACCGGGGCGGCCTTGACCGTGGAGCTTGGGCCCTTCCGCCTGCTGCAGCCAGCCAGTCGCTGCTGCTGCCCTGGCGCAGAGGAGACGCGCCAGGGAGAGGGTGGGTTGCTGAGGGGCCACAGGCCAGGCGGCAGGGGTGAGGCAGCCCTCCGTGGCCTCTTCCCAGGGGAGTAGTGTAAGCATTTTGTGCACACCTGCAACTTCCTCTTCCAGGTCCCCCCAGCTTGGACTCACCATCTGGTCTCTGTCACCCCGCTTCCGGTTCACCTTCCTTTTGCTCTGGCTGCCTCAGCTCCTGGCACTCAGGATGGGGCTTGGGGTGGGGGTGGGGCCCAGGCTGACGGACAAGCCCAGGTAACTCCCCTTCTCTTTGGGGTGACACTCAGGTGCACGCACGACCCAGGGAGAGCCAAGTCCTGCTCCCCTGACCCTGCCTGAGCTCTAGGGGTCTGAAGGAGTTCTCACCACTGCTTGAAAGCTGGGGAGGAGGGAGGGCCAGGGCTCAGCGCTCAGCTGGCTCTGTGGCCTGGCAGGAATGGGGCTGGGCCCCAGCTACAAGACTTGGCTTCTTGGGAAAGGCACGGGCAGCAGCTGGACAGCTGACTGGGTGGGGCGTGGTGGTTTTCTTTTCTCTCTCTTTTTTTTTTAATGGCTGCTGCAACCCCGCAGTGTCTGTGGGACAGTGTGTGTGTGTGTGTGTGCGCGTGCACAGGGTCCCGGGGACGAGGCCAGCAGCACAGACTGGGCACAATTCTCGGGCGGCTGGGGTAGGGGAAAGTGCGTGTCGGGGTTTATTTGCCTTGGACAATGGGTAGTTTCAGGTCTAGTCCTGCGTGAAGGCCAGGAGCCATCTTGTCTCCAGGTGGAGGTGGCACTGTGTCTCTGCTGGCTTGAACAGGTTTGAAGCGAGAGTTCCTGTCCGCTGATTCACGCCTCAGATCTCTGTGTTGGCCAGGGCTGCACTAGGGCCAAACTCTGGAGCTTGGAACTCAATCCGGGTGGGTGGCCGAAACTCAGTCACGTGAACCATCAGCACTGCCACTCGGGATCTGTGGTAGCAGGAAGTCAGAGCCCAGGCTTGAACCCAGGAACTCCAGTCTGGGATGTGGAAGTCTTACCTACGAGGCCAGTCGCCTGCTCCCATTTCTTATTTTGTTTTTTATTTTTTTTTAAGATTTATTTATTTATTTGAAAGTCAGAGTTACACAGAGAAGGCGAGGCAGAGAGAGAGAGAGAAAGAGAGAGAGAGAGAGGTCTTCCATCTGCTGGTTCACTCCCCAATTGGCCACAGTGGCCGGAGCTGTGCCCATCCAAAGCCAGGAGCCAGGAGCTTCTTCCAGGTCTCCCACGCAGGTGCAGGGGCCCAAGGACTTGGGCCATCCTCTACTGCTTTCCCAGGCCACAGCAGAGAGCTGGTTGGTAAGCAGAGCAGTTGGGACTCGAACCGGTGCCCATATGGGATGCCAGCACTGCAGGTGGTGGGTTTTCCAGCTATGCCACAGTGCCGGCCCCACCCACTCCCGCTTCTACACCTCACTCATGAGACTCTTGTCTGCTCCTCCCTTATTTCAGAACACATCAAGAGTGACGATGGAAAAGGACCGCTCCTAGGGTCCCAGGCTCCCCCCACTCGCTTCCCTCCTGGTAAACATGGCTGATCAACTGCTTCATTTCTGACTCCCTCTCGTAGGGGGACAGCATTGTGCATCAGCCTCCCCACACCCCCAAACTCACAAGCAAGACCACCAGGGTGAGAATCTCCCAAGGACTCCAGCTGAAGCCAGTTCCCATCGTCCCCAGCGTTCATACCTGCTCACGCCCAGGCCTGCGTGTGCTTAGCTTTTTCCTTCTTCCTGAAGTCTACACTGAGTTTCCAAAGACAAGCAGGACCACAGGACCACACACCAGCCTTCCTGCAGTAGTCTGGCTTTTGGTGCCCCCCCCCCCCCCAAATGGCACCGAAGGGGACAGCTTTAAGAGGCGGGTCCCAGGAGCTGGGCGGGGCATGGGAGCTGTGTCCAGGTGCACAGGGTTGGTGCCCTTAGGGAAATCGAAGTTGCTGGAGGACCCACACGGCACTGCAGTGAAGATGCTGGGTCTGCTCCTGCCTTGACCTTGGACCTGCTGGCTTTCAGAAATATGACCAACATGTTTCCATTGTTTATAAATCACCCATGCTAAACTATTATTATTATTTAAAGGTTTATTTATTTATTTGAAAGGTAGAGTGAGAGAGAGAGAGAGAGAGAGAGAGGGATGCAGAGATTTTTCCATCTGTTGGTTCACTCCCCAAATGGCCACAACGGCCGGAGCTGTGCTGATCCAAAGCCAGGAGCCAGGAGCTTCGTCTGGGTCTCCCACGCAGGTGCAGGGGTCCAAGCACTCAGGCCATCTGTTGCTTTCCCAAGCACATTAGTAGGGAGCTGGACTGGAAGTGGAGCAGCCAGGACTCGAACCGGTGCCCACACAGGATGCTGACTCCACAGGCGGTGGCTTTATCTGCTACGTCACAACACTGGCTCCTCACTGTGAATTTTTAATTTAATTTTTAAAAACGATTTATTTATTTGAAAGGTAGAGTTACAGACAGGTAGAGGGAGAGAGAATGAGCGAGGAGAGTGTTATCATCCACTGGTTCAATCCCCAAATGCACACAACAGCCAGGGCTGGGCCAGGCAGAAGCCAGGGGCTTCATCCAGGTCTCCCTCGTGGTTGGCAGGGGCTCAAGCACTTGGGCCATCCTCCGCTGCTTTCCCAGGGGGATCACCAGAGAGCTGGATCAGAATGGGAGCAGCCAGGACTTGAACCGGTATTCAAATGGGATGCGGGTACCACAGGCAGCAGCTTAACCGCTGTGCCACAGGGCCAGCTCCACTGGCTGTTAATTTTTAAAGATTTATTTATTTTATTTGAAGAACAAAATGACAGAGAGGGAGAGGGAGGGAGGGTGGAGGAGAGAGAGAGAGAGAGACAGAGAGAGAGAGAGAGAGAGAGAGAGAGAGAGAATCTGTCCACTGGTTCATCCCCAAAAGCCGAGGCTGGGCCAAGCAGGAGCCAGGAACTCCATCTGGGCCTCTCCCATGCGTGGCAGGCACTGAAGCACTTCAGCCATCACCTGCTGCCTCCCAGCTCCTCAGCAGGAGGCTGGATAGGGAGCAAAGGAGCCGGGACTCAAGCCAGGCACTCCCGCGTGGAATGTGGGTATCCCAAGCCACTGCACCAAACACCTGCCCCTGCTTATTTGTTGAACTTTGATTCCAGAGCCCCAGAAAGACAGAGGGACCAAGATCCCCCTCTGCAGGCTCACTCCCAGGATGCCCACAACAGCTGGGGCCTGGGCAGGTGTCAGGCATTCAAGCTGTCTCCCACGTGGCGGGAGCCATCGCCACTGCCTCCCAGGGTCTGCGTGAGCAGGAAGCTGAGGTCAGGAGTTAAAGGCAGGCACGGAGCCCAAAAACTCCACAAAGGAAGACTGGGGGCATTCCAGCCTGCCAAGCCAAAGGCCCGCCCCCGGGAGGTGTGCCTTAGGTGTGATTGGCTCTGCGCCCTCCGTGACGTGAGCGGGCCTCAGCCAATCAACGGAAAGCCTTGAGAGACTGACGGCTCCTGAGGGAGGGCTCTGCTTTCAGATTCCAGACCCCAGCCCAGCTCCGCCCTGGGTCTCTGAACTCCGCTTCCCGGGCTAAGCTCTGTGCACACAGCCATCATCAGCTGCCCAGGCTTTCTCCAGGACTGGCCGCCCTCCGTGCTCCTAGGGCAGTCTCTCCTGAACTCGGCTACGGTGCATCTGGCTTTGGTTGTATTTAGCAAGCATGCAGGACTGCGAAGACACGTGGCGTGGGAGACGGAAGTCAAAGAGGTGTGAAATGAAAACCCCAGTGAGAAGCCACTCAAATTGGCATTTAGGTCTCCTGTGTCCCGGGGCCCTACAGCGGTGACAGGGGGCCCTCTCCAGGGGCACCGGCGGGGCTGCCAGCCTCACTTCCCCGGTGCTGAGGCTGAACCTGCCACTCGCAGGCTAGACCCTGGCAAGGTGCCTGATTAGAAGGGAGCCTCCTCCCTGACCGGGTGAACAGTCACTACAAACCACCCTCTTGGTGTCTCCGGAGGAGCAGGTGCGCAGATCCCAAGGGGCTGCAGCCACAGCGGCATGTCACCCAGGTTCCTGGGCTTCTGCCACTTTGTCGACAGCACTGCAGCCAGGACACAAGGGCAATTGGATCGGTAGCAGCTGACTGGGTCACTGGGACACGCACGGCGCTTCAGCTTCCGGAGCTTACGGGGTTGAATCTCCGGGGGATCAAGGCTGCCTGGACCCTGGCCGTTGGGAGGAAGGGGTGGCCTCCCCCTCTGCCCACCCCAGTCCCCCACCCTCAAAGGCTGGGCCATCACGCTCCAGACGAAAGACAGCTGGCACGAGAGGAGCTCTGTGAATAAAACTTTTAATAATGTACAGCAGAAACTGGACAGGCTCATTCTTATATTAAAACAAAAGATTTCCTATATTACAATTTATTTACATTTGCATACTGAAGAGGTAAAGTGTCTAAGTGGCTATTTTACAGTCCTTTCTAGTAAAATGTACAAAAACAAACAGAAGTACCGAGAGTGCCGTTTCGGGGCGGGGGGGAGCCTTGAGGGTGCCCCCACCGAGAACGGGCTTGGACTTGGTCTGTGAACCCCGAATCCGAAGGTGCAGGCGGCCCCCCGGCCGCGCACCGGGCGCACCAGCGCGGCTTTAGCGTCTCCCCACCTCTGGCCGAGCGTCAAGAACGGTGAGGGCCAGGCGTGGGACTTCCTCAGACCTGCTCAGCCTTCCCCAGCCGTGCAGGACGGAAGTGGCGGACCGGCGGCTCGGGAGTCACGGCGGGTGCGTGTTGGCAGGTTCCCAGAGGCTGGCTGTGGCTCGGGGCGGAGCAGTCCGCCGCAGAGGGTCTCCCGCACGGAGGGGGGGGGGGGAGGTCGGTGGTGGGGGGTGAGCACGTCGCCCCTCCCCCCAGGTGACGCAACTGGTAATCCAGGGCAGTCAGTCCGTGGCCAGTAAATCGGCCCAAAGAGTTAGGGGAAAGATCTCCTTTAACGCAAGGAAAGCAACACAGGGGGAAATTATAAATAGAACGGCCAGGAGCGTGGGAGGCCGAGGGGAGGCTTTGGCAGAGACTTGCTGGGCTGGAGGCAGGGGCGCGCTGAGGCTGCGCACGGCCACTCCCCGGGGCCAGGGAGGGGCTCAGAGCCGACTGGGGATCGGGGGTCTCGCTGCAGGCAGGGGCAGGACCCGCTTTTCTTCAGTGGTCTCAACACAAGAGGCTCAGAAAGGCTCTCGGGGGCGATGATGGGGTCTTCCGGTCTGGAGCCAGCGCCACCTCAGCGTCAGGAGCAGCAGGGCCAGGCCGTGGCCCTCGAAGTCGCATTCCCGGGCCTCCCGGGGCCAGGCGCGCGGGACACGCATGCTCAGTAACCGCCTGCAGGGGGCGCAGCAGGGCCGAGGCACACAGGGAACCGGACGCAGCAGGGACACGACCCCTCCCCGCCCGAGGAGGCTCCCCCAGGGCTGAGTGGACAGGCTCAGGTGCAAGGACAGACGTTTCCAGTGTGATTGAGCTATGTGCGTTGGATCACAGAATCATCTTTTTTCGTGTGATTGTTTTTGTAGGGATTTCTTTAAAAACAAAGATTGAGAGGTAATCATCACACAGAGATGGTTCTTTTACAAAAACTGAACAATATTTAAAAAAAGTTAAAATCCAGACCCTCCCAATAAAATAAAATAAAATAAAATAAAATAAAATAAATCAAACCACTCCAGTTAAAAGCTATGGCTTCAAAGTTATTATATACCTAGATATGCTGACCGAGTCACCACCCACAACCGTTTCTAGAGATCATTCAATACTCTACTCTTGTTAAAGAACACGTTCGCCTCGGGCTGCTCCCCGGCCAGGGTCCCTGCAGTAGGTGCAGAACTCAGCCACCCACCCTCACTACCCAGGTGGCCCAGGGCAGAGCCCCACGCAGCCCGACGCCTCCCCCCACCCCCCCTGGCTCCCCACCCTGAACCCACCACCACCAAAAATGTACACTGCTGATTCCAGAATCTGGGACAGGGCAGATGCGACATTCCGATCGGAGTCCTGCGACCCGGCTTCACACCCCCCCCGGGGGGGGGGGCTGTCCTAGGCTTCACAACGGGGGGGGGGGGGGGGGCTGTCCTTGACTTGACGCTGAGGGCGGGGCCTGGGGCTGGTCCACGCCCTGATACCCTGTGCCGCTGCTGACCCCAGCGCCCAAGACTCCCCTTGCCCATCCTGCTCCCAATTTTGACCCGAAAGCCTCTCCTGCCGTGGACAACTGGGCCAGCTTTGGTTCTGGGAGACTGGAATGGAGGAGGGGAGCTGAGTGGATGCGGGGGCGGGCCTCAGGGGGGAGGGGCCTCCTGGGAAGGGGCCCGGGGGACACCAGATGCTGTGCACTGGGGAACAGAGGTACCGGCACGCAGAGACAGCAGACGGGCACACACCTGACCTGCACGCGCACAGGAAGCTGAAGCAGGTGAGTGCGCACACAGACAGACAGACACACACCACAGAGGGCGCACCTCGGCACAGGCGCGCACAGCTGGACAAACAGGCAGCAGCCCCCCCGCCCGGCAGCGGTCCCCCTGCCCCCCCATGTCCGTGCGGGCGAGGCGGGGAGCGCGTGGCTCAGCGCTGCACTCCCAGCTCCTTGGAGCCGCCCTGGGGCACCCCAGCGCTGGCAGCGAGCTGCTCCTGCGGCCCCTCCTGGCCGCGCGCCAGGGGCACCAGAGCCGGCGGGACTGCCCACTACAAGCAGCGCATGATCCGCTCCGAGTCTCCACGCCATCCGGAGGTAAATAGAAAAGGTGTCTGTGTCTCAAACCCATCGTGGGAGTGGGCGAGTCTCCCGGGCTCTGTCCCGCGCGTGGGCCAGGCCTCCTGGCCGCGGAGGGCTGGGCAGAAACGAGAGGTAGGCCTCCATCGTGCGCTCACCACGGGGCTGCGTGGGGCGGGAGCAGGCTAGATCTTCACATCCTCCTGCACGCTGAGCTGGGACAGCGTCTTCTTGATGCGCAGGGCGGTGAGGCGCGCCGCACCATTGGCGTACCAGCACTCCCGCATCATCTTGCCCATCACCCGCAGTGCCTGCAAGAGACCCACCGGCCCTCAGCGCTCCCGGCCCACAGCCAGCCCCAGCCGGCGGCAGCTCCTGCAGCTGCAGCCTCCGAGGAGCACCGGGCCAGACGCGCGCGGCTCTGTTCACGCGGCCGAGGGAGCGCGTGGGTTTCCTTCGCCAGTGCACACGCGCCCTCTAGCGGCGGCTCCCTCTAAAAGTCATAGCTACCCATGCTGGGCTGTCTTCCAGAACCCTAAGTTCTCACTGCACGCAAAAGGCACCCGGGTGCGGGGCAGGTGCGTTACCTGGACTGCGGTAATCATTCCCCCACGCTCAAATCTGCGTGCTGGGCACTGCAGTGACAACCCATCTCCGGAAATAGCCGGTACAAAGTAAAGCTGAGCCGCAGGCAGCCTGGAGACCCACGTGCACATGGCCAGGAAAGCCCGCCCTGAAGCGACTCGGAGCCCAGAATGCCTGCCTATGTCATAAATGATTTCCAGCAAACGCTGTCCCCTCGCGATTCTGCCTGCCACCTCCCCCACGCTGTCCAGCCGAACCCCAGCTCCCACTGGCAAACTGCAGGGGGGACCCTCCCTCACAGGCAGCCCCCCCCCCCCGCCTCCCTCCTGCTCAGGCCAGCCCTGCAGCCTGACAGCTCTGCAACTCCAGGCACCACTTGTTGATCTGCATCCTAGGAGAGCGGTCACCTCTGAACGCCCGGCAGGAGCAGCCTGGAACCCAGAACCCAAGTGTTTTGGCTTCAGATCTGAACGTTTGCAGCTCCGTGCTAAGAAAACTTGGGGAGGGGACCCGGGTGCAGACAGCACTCACTCAGGTCTCTCACGCACCTCCAGCACAGCCTGCTGGTGTTGCTATGTCCTACGTGCCCCCAAGCCTGTGTCCTGACCGCTGCCGGGGGCGTGGCGGCGTGTCAGCCACCACCAAGCTCTGGATTCCGGGGATGCGGCGGCCGGCTGCTGCACCTGACACAATCAGCAAAGCCCCACGGGCAGGGCAGGCTTCCTACCTCGTAGCTCTGCCACCAGTTGGGGACGTTGGGACGTAGCTTCTGGTCACAAACGACCTTCCGCATCTCCTCGATGGAGGGGTCGGACGGCACCAAGTCATAATACGGCAGCTGATACTCCTCGTGGACTCCTGGCAGGAGAGAGGAGGTGTGCCTGAGTTCCCAGGGAGGAGGAGCTCATTCAAGAACCACACACATCGGCACGCACGTTGGGATCTGTGAACACCAACTTGGGCTCCGCGAAGCGGGCTGGCCCTGGCTGTGCGACCAGAACCATGGGAGTACTGAGAACGGGGCTGGCCCTGTGTCACGGTGCGTTAACCGGCACCCCACACGGGCACCAGTTCGACTCCCGGCTGTGCCCTTCTGATCCAGCGCCCTGCTAACGCGCCTGGGAAGGCAGTGGAGGATAGGCCAAGTGCTTGGGCCCTGGACAACAATGTTGGAGGCTTGGATGGAGTTCTCGGCACCCAGCTTCAGGCTGGCTCAGCCCTGGTCACTGTGGCCATCTGGAGAGTGAACCAGCAGGTGGGAGACCTCTCTCTCTCTCCCTCTCTCCCTTCTTCCCTCCCTTCCTCTGCCTCTCTGTAACTCTCCTGTTCAAGTAAGTAAATAAATCTTAAAAAAAAAAAAAAAAAAGACGTGTGTGTGTGTTTAAAGACACCTACATCCCTGCGTCCGACTGCCAGCTCCGGCCCCCGGCTCCAGCTTCCTGCTCATGCAGACCCCGGGAGGCGGCAGGTGATGGCTCAGGTAGCTGGGTTCCTGTCACCCACCTGGGAAGCCTGAAGTGAGTTCCTGGCTCCAGTCTCAGCCCTGGTGGGCTTTTGGGGGAGCGAATCAGAGAATGGAAACTCTGTCTGCCTCTCAAATAATGAGCAAAAAGAAAAAGGCTACCGGATCACCTGAAAAGGCTCCACTTCAAAAACTCGCTGCTGGGAAGAGGTGAGAACTCTTGGGCAAAGTAAGACTAGTAACTCTGACAGTAACAAATATTTTTAAATCCACCAGTTCACAACGATTCTAAAAAGAGAGACCTGTCAGCGTCACAGGATGCTAGAAATGAACTCATTATTCTGAAACATAACAGGCAATCATGTATTTTCTTGCTTTCCCTTTTCAAGCTAAAGTCTTGGTAACAAACAGAGAATTAGGGAAAGTTTCACTTCTTCGTAAATTTTTTTTAAAGCTTTATGGGGCTGTCATTGTTGCACAGTGGGTAAGGCCACCGCCTGCTATGCAGGCGTCTCATAGGGGTGCTGGTTTGAGTCCTGGCTGCTCCACTTCTGATCCAGCTCCCTGCTAATGCACCTGGGAAAGCAGTAGAAGATGGCTCAAGTGCTGAGGCCCTGCCACCAATGTAGGAGACCAAGAAGAAGCCCTTGGCTGTGGTCCAGTCCAGCCCTGGCCATTGTGGCCACTTGGGGAGTGAACCAGTAGATGGGAGAGTCTCCCTCTCTCTTTGTAACTCTTTCAACCAAATTAAAAAATCTTTAAAAAATATATTTATTTATTTATTTGAAAGGCACAGTTACAGAGAGAATGGGGGGGGGGAGAGAAAGAGAGATCTTGCATCCACTGGTTCACTCTCCAAATGGCTCCAATGACTGGGACTGGGCCAAACCAAAGCCAGGATCTCTCACGTGGGCACAGCGACCCAAGCACTTGGGCCATCTTCCACTGCCTTCCCAGGCACATGAGCAGAGAGCTGAATCAGAAGTGGAGCAGCCGGGACTTGAACCGGTACCCACATGGGATGCTGGCACTGCAGGCACCACTATGTCGGCCCCTTCTTTTTAAATTTTATTTTTTATTTATAAGGCAGAGTAACAAGTGGGAGGAAGAAGGGAAGGGAAAGGGGAAGGGGGGAGGGGGAGAGGGAGAGAGAGAGAGAGAGAGAGAGAGAGAACCGATCTTCCACCTGCTGGGTCGCTCCCCAAACGTTTGCAACAGTTGGGGCTGGGCCAGGCTGGGGCTGCCGCGTGGGCGCAGGGACTCAAGCATTCGCGTCACCATCCAGCTGGGTCAGAAGCAGAGCACTGGGACTTGGATGGGCACGGATGCTGGATGCAGCAGCCCATGGGGTGGCCTCAACGCCCACACCAAAAGGACCACTGCTAACCCTGGGAACGAAACGCCAGGCTTCCCCAGTATCGCGGCCCGAGAGCCAGCGTGCCAGCACGCAGTGCCTCTGCCGGGGAGGAGAGCCCCAGCCCTGCTTGGCTCCTATGCTATCCCCTCCTCCCCGCCTCTGTGCACGGAATGACGACAAACAAGGGGCAGGCATTTGGCCACTCTCAAGCACTGGTGACCCTCCACGAGAGCACTGGGGTCTCACACAGGGCCCTGGCTCCTGGTGCCCGATTCCTGCCACTGGGGGGGGGACAGTGCTGACGGCTCAAGCGACTGAGCTCCTGCCTCCCACGGGGGACACCTGGATGGAGTTCCTGGCCCTGTCTCGCCTGTGGGACACTGGGACGGAGTTCCTGGCTCCTGCCTCGCCCGTAGGACACCGGGACGGAGCTCCTGGCGTCAGCGCAGCCTCAGCTGTTGCAGGCCTCCGGGGAGCGAGCCAGCGGATGGGGAGCTCTGTCTCCGTGCCTCTGTCTCTCTGACCCTTAACCAAAGTCTCCAGGTTAGCACAACACAAAACACTACTCACCAGAGGGCTCCGCAGAGCAAACACTTCCCTCCCGCAGCTGCCTACAACAGCCCGGACGCTTGGATGAGTCCCATGTGTGACTCAGGCTCTGGCACCAACCACCCGACAGGGTATAAAAAGAAAGGGGTGGGGCCGGCATTGTGGCACAGCGGGTTAGGCCACTGCCTGGGATGCTGGTATCCCATGTGAGCGCCAGGTTTGAGCCCTCGATGCTCCACCTCCGATCCAGCTCCCTGCTAGTGCGCCCGGGAAAGCAGCAGCAGATAGCCCTGGTACCTGGGTCCTGCCACCCGTGTGGGAGGCCTAGAGGAAGCTCCTGGCTACAGTCTGGCCCAGCCTGGGCCATTGTGGCCATCTGGGAAGTGAGCCGTTCTCCGGGTCTCTCTCTGTCTGTAATTCTCCCTTGCAAATAAATAAATCTTAAAAAAAAAAAAAAAAAAGATAAGAAACGGGGGCAAGGGGCCAGCACTGTGGCATAGCAGGGAAAGCCTCTGCCTGTGACGCTGGCATCCCCTGTGGGCGCCAGTTCAGGTCCTGCCGCTCCACTTCCGATCCAGTTCCCTGCTAACGTGCCTGGGCAAGCAGCTGAGGATGGCTCAAGTGTCTGGGTGGGCCCCTGCACGCACGTGGGAGACCCGGAAGAAGCTCCTGGATTCACCTGGCCTGGCCTTGACTGTTGCGGCCATCTGGGGGAGTGGACCAGCACGGAGAAGCTCCCTCTCTGTCTCTCCCCTCTCTCTGTCACTCTGACTTTCTAATAAATCAATCGGAGGAAGCAGGAAAGCGAAAGGAAAGAAAGGAGAGGAGAGGGGACGAGGGGGCGGCGCAGGACAGCAGCACGTTCAGGCAGCTCCGTGTGCCGGAGGCGGCAGGCCGTGGCCAGGGAAGGAACAGAAAGATACCTCCGGAGTTGCACCGTCGGGCGATCTCCCAGTACACCAGCCCCAGGGCGTAGATGTCGGCACACTTGAACGAATCAAAGTGCTTCATGTTGATGGTTTCGTCCAGTACTTCCGGGGCCATGTACCTGCAGCACCCATGGAGACAGGGTCACAACTTCCTCCCCAAAGCAAAGGCTCGGGGCCCCTGCACACCGGGCGGGCCCTTGGGGGCTGGGTCTGGGGCAGGCCCGAGTGCTTCTCTTTACTGCAGCTTCCTGGTTTTGGACTCAGATCTCAGCGCTCCCGCACAGCTCTGCTGGTGCCGGGCTTGTCTCAGGTGAATCCCTGATTTATTTTGGAAGAGCCAGAGAGAATCTTCCATCTGCTGATTTGCTCCCCACATGCTCCCAGCAGCTGGGCCGGGCCAGGCTGGAGCCAGGAGGTCAGCAGTCACTCCAGGGCTCTCCTGGGAGTGGCGGGAGCCGTCACCACTGCTGCCCGGGGTGCACGCAGCAAGATCCAGGCACCATGATCTGGGGCGATGGCGACCTGACTTGCGCAGTGACTTAACAGCCGCGCCAAGCCCCAGCCGCTGTGTCTCTCTGCTTCTTAGACATTGAGACGTTGCTTCTCTGGGGCAGGCATCCAGCCTAGCAGTTAAGCTGCCCAGGTCCCACACCAGAGCGCCGGGGCTGGACTTGCAGCTCAGGCTCATGACAGCAGCTTCCTGCTAATGCACACCCTGGGAGTCACCAGCGATGGCTCCAGGAGCCTGGCTCCAGCCACTCACATGGGAGAGCTGCACTGAACTCCTGGCTCCTGGCTTCAGCCCAGTTTGTTTTGTGCACTTGGGAGCTCTGTCTCTGCTTCTCAAGTGAAACCTACGAGCAAAAGGCAGAACCGGGCCGGCGCTGTGGTGTAGCGGGTTAAAGCCCTGGCCTGCAGCGCCAGTATCCCATATGGGCATCAGTTCAAGTCCCAGCTGCTCCACTTCCAATCCAGCCCTTTGCTGTTGCCTGGGAAAGCAGTAGAAGATGGCCCAAGTTCTTGGGCCCCTGCTCCTGCATGGGAGACCTGGAAGAAGTTCCTGGCTTCAGATCGGTACAGCTCCGGCCATTGCAGCCACCTGGGGAGTGAACCAGCACATGGAGACCTCTCTCTCTGCCCCTGCCTCTCAAATCAATCTTTAAAAAAAAAAAAAAAAAGGCGGTCCCAGTTCCACCTCCCAAGTCAGCCAGTATCAGAGGCCCCTCCTCTTTATGTCACTGTGGGTGAGGTGGGAATCGGGCTCACACCCTCAAGGGCTTCCCAATTTCCACCCGGCCCGACCCACCGAGCCCGGCTCCTCAGGGGCCTCTGCTCCAGCCGCCCTGTGGAGCACAGCACCTTCCTCCCGCCCCCAGCCCCTGCGCCTACCCCGCCTCCAGAACCGCTCCACATTCTTGGCTCACTCCCCGCCCCCTAACCCCTCAGGACCACCGACAGCCCCGTGGCTGGGAAGGCCGGGGGCGGGGGGGAACGTCCTACCGCTTGGTGCCCACCCTCTGGTTGGGGGCGATGTCGATGGTGTCGGTGACAGCGTCGTGGCGCACGGCCAGGCCCAGGTCTGCGATGGCGCACATGCCGTTCTTCTTCACCAGGATGTTCTTGGACTTCAAGTCCCGGTGAGCGATCCCCGGCTTCCCTGGCAGGAGAGCAGCAGGCGTGGGTCAGGCGTTACAAGATGGCAATGGCCCTCCTGGGGCGGGACGAGGAGTAGCACGTGACCGCCCCACTGCTACCCTCGCCTCCCTGCACAAATGTACCTGCTGCCACCACGCACAGGCTGGCGACAGGATCCAGCTTCCACGCTGGCTTCCTACCATGGCCCGCGGAGCCTGTTGCCCAGCTCAACCAGCCCCGTCTCTGTGACCAGGGCCAGGATCCCCCCAGAGCCGACACCGCCCACAGAGCTGTGGCGAGGCTAGAGGTCTGTGTCCTCCAGGGCAGCCCCGTAGAGGGGCCAGAGCATGTGGGGGGTGTGTGCGCTCACCTTGGGTCCCCACGATCTCCATGTGCAGGTGCGCCAGCCCACTAGCAGCCGACAGGGCCAGCTTGATCATGCCCTCGATGGTCACCGTGTACCGGTTCAGGTAATCGAACAGCGAGCCGTGCTCATGGTAATCGGAAACCAGCCACAGCTGCGTCCACGTGCCATTATCTGTGGACGACACAGGCCCATGCTGGAGAAGGCGCGAGATAGGAGGGAAGGACCTGTGCCACGCTGCCACCTCCCCTGCACGCCTGACACCCCCACGCCCAGTTTGTCTGTACGGGCACTGGCTGTCGTCTCGAGCAATGACAGGGGATGGCACCCCACCGTGGCCGCGGGCTATGGGATTCTGACAGCACCCTGCTGTCAGCAGTCCGGAGACAGCAAGCAACACCCCGTGGTCTGAGTAGCCTGGCTCCCAGGTGCCCAGGGCTGAATCTGCAGCTGCTCCACAATCCTCGGAGGCCTCTCAGGCTGCCACTGCACCCCACCCATAACGCCTCTCCACAGTCTGCCACTCCTGCCCAGCAGTGGCTGTGGGCTCCCCGTGAGAGCAGGGCAGGCCCCCACCTGCTATACTCCACTGTGCCAGAGCCCAGTGCACTGCCCAGGCTGCCCGGAGATGCTGGCTTGTCTCAGATGTGGGTGGCAGGGGCACGCGGGGGGGAGGGGACAAGGAAGAGGGCAGAGGGTGAAAAGTAAACGCCAGGTGCCGGTGATCTAATCAACCTCGCTGGGTGGGGCTGGAACAGGGACCAAGCACTTTCGAGCCCCAGCTGCCACCAGCTCTGGTGTACCACACTCCAGGTACCACGGACACAAGAGCCAAGGGGTCTGACCTGCCACCTGCTCTGGCCCTCGCGTGGGCTTCCACAGCCAGAGCCCTCCAGGCACAGCTGCCAGAATCAATACAGGAAGCGGCTACAGGGCTTCTCTGATCACGACCAGGGGCCCACCCAGCACAAGTTAAAAGGGAAGGCGGGGGCCAGTGCTGTGGCGTAGCAGGTAAAGCTGCTGCCTGCAGTGCTGACATCCCATATGGGTGCTGATTCGAGTCCCAGCTGCTCCACTTCCAATACAGCTCTCTGCTATGGCCTGGGAAAGCAGTGGAAGATGGCCCAGGTGCTTGGGCCCCTGCACCCACAAGGGAGACCTGAAGGAAGCTCCTGGATCCTGGCTTCGTATTGGCGTAGCTCCAGCCGTTGCAGCCATTTGGGGGGTGAACCAGTGGTTGGAAGACCCCCCCCCCTTCTGTCTGTAACTCTACCTCTCAAACAAATAAATCAATCAAAAAAAGAAAGAAAGAGGCTAGGCGTCTTCTGATGCTTCATGATCTGTCCCCATCTGAAAGGGAGCAGCTGGCCCACAGGGAGCAAAGCCCACTCCGACGCTCTCCAGTGAGGGACATCCGTGGCCATTCGTGTTAGGGACGAGGAAGACAAACGGGTCCTCGGTACCCCATGCAGGCCGGGTCCCCCCCTCCAGAAATGCAGCTGAAAACGCGCACCTGGTCCCTCGCGGGCTGCTGCCAGCCCGGGCTCCTGCCCTCCACACCCTGGAGCCTGGCTCTCGTGTCACGACCTGAGCGGCTGGCAGAGGGCCCGGCCCCCGGCAGTCACTAACTGCTACTAAGCAAGGACTCAGACTCGAGCCACTGCCCGCTGTCTTCGGAACAGAGCACAGAGCCCTCCAAAAGGCCCTGTAGAGCTGGCCTCGGCCTGCCACTCCTGCTGTCCGTCGCCAGGCCCCAGCCGCGCCAAGTCACCGCTGCACGGGGGCAGCGCCCTGCCGGCCGGCTTTCCCTGCCTGAGCTGCTCTCGCCACCTGGGCACTGCTGCTCACCTCCTGCGGTGCGGGGGGAGTGTCGGGAGTCTCTGCTAGCCCGCGAGGCCCCCAGACATGGAGTGCCCAGGCACACACCAAGAAAGGAGAGGGGAGGGGGCGGTGAGGGACCACAGGGCCAGACCAGAGGATGCCCTGGGGATGCCCTGGGGCCAGGCAGGGCTTCCTTCTCCCGTGGCGCCTGCACTAAGGAAGTGTCCCAGATGCTGATGACGCCACAGAATGTGGAGCACGTGGCTCTGTGGTTCCCCTTTCCTGGCAGGGGTGAGGCCACAGTTCCTCACTGTGATGACTGTCAGGATAAACCTACCAGGGCCCCCACGTGGGCCACCCCAGGGCGGGGTTTGGGGGCGTGTGAAGGAAGGGAAATCGAGGCCACCGGCATGGCGTGGTGCCTGAGCCACCCAAGTCCCTGCTGCCCCACTTCCAATCGCCCAAGTGCTTGGCCCCTGCACCCACACCAGGGACCCAGATGGAGCGCCTGGCTCCTGGCTTCAAGCTGGCCTAGTCCTGGCTGTTGAATGCAATTGAGGAGCGGACAGAAGACACCCCCACACCCCCTACCCCGTGTCTTTCAAATAAACACACAAGTAAATCTATCTTGGAAAAACGGGGCCGGGGAGGAGAAGCTGGCCAGGCATGGCGGTGGGTCTGGCGGGTCTGGTTAATGGCTGCATGTTGGTGGCAACCACCCGGGCTTCCGGGTCAGCTTTCCACAGACAACACGGCTCGGGGCCTGGGGTGGGCCCCGCCTCCCCACCTCACCTTTGTTGTCGGCGGCGATGAAGCCCAGGATGTTCTCGTGGCGCAGCATGACCGTCTGGTAGATCTCAGCCTCCCGGAACCAGGAGCGCTCTTCGCGGGAAGAGAAGATTTTCACAGCCACGTCGCCGCCCCGCCAGCGGCCGCGCCACACCTCCCCAAAGCGGCCTTTGCCGATAATCTCCTGTAAAACAATGGTTCGGGCCACTGTGCGCTGGACAAAAAGGGGCAGCCCTGTGGACCAGAGAAGGGAGAGAAACGAGGCGTTACACACGGGCCGTGCTCCGCGGGGAGGGCGGGGCGAGGGCAGGGATGGCCGGGGGCCGGCGGGCTGGGAGCCACCTCAGCGGCCACCAGAGGGCAGTGCGGTGCGGCCCACGGGCGCCAGGCGCCGGAGCTCCAGCTCTGCCCTGGGCGGGGGGCGACGTCCGTGCCCACAGTTAATTTTACTCTCTCTATACGACTCATCATTGTGACTCAGGGTCTCCTCAGCTGTCCAGTCCCCCTTAACATCACGGCTGACGTGACTCCTCCGCTTCCTCCCCCAGATAAACAGACGGTAGTGACCCTGGGTCTGCGGGCGTACATTGCCGTCTACTGCAGGCTTGCCGAGCCCGAGGCTTGTTTCCCATGTGTGAGCCAGGCATCGTGACCCCATGTTACAGATGTGAACACTAAGGCTGAAAGGGGAAAGTTACGGCACTCATCCAAGTTCACACAGGGGTTCAAATCCAGGTCTCTGACTCCGTAGCCTATGCTTACACACACACACACACACACACTTAGTTATTTACTTGAAAGGCAGAGCGACAGAGAGGGAGAAACAGCAAGAGAGGTAGAGATCTTCCACCTGCTGATTCACTCCGCATGGCCACGGGGGCAAGGAGAGGACAGGCTGAAGCCAGGAGCCAGGGACTTCATCTGGGTCGCCCATGTGGGTGAAGGGGCCTACTAAGTACTCGGGCCATCTTTCCCTGCTTTCCCAGGCACAATAGCACGGAGTTGGATCAGAGGACTCGAACCAGCAACTGTGTGGGATGCCAGCATTGCAGGCAATGGCTTAACCCACTGTGCCACAATACTCCTAGTCTATGCTTTTTAAAAATGTTTATTTATTCCTTCTTATTAGTTTGAAAGGCAGCGCAATAGAGAAAGAGACAGGCTCTTCTACCTGCTGGCTCACTCCCCAAATGCCTGCAACAGCTGGAGCTGGGCTGGCCAGAAGCCAGGAGCCAGACAGTCCATCCGGGTCTCCCATGTGGACGGCAGGGACTCACCACTTGAGCGGTCATCCGCTGCCTTCCCAGGCACACGAGCAGAAAGGCGAATTGGAGGCCAAGGTGGAGGCAGGACTTGAACCAGGTGCTCGGATACGGGACGCGGGTGTCCCAAGTGGCAGTTTAACCCATGGTGCCACCACCCGTGCCCTGTCCAAAGCTCTCAACCAGGCATAAGAGAGGCACTGACATCCCTCACGCCAGGCCCTTCCTCTCCCCATGCCCTGCGTCCATCCCACTGGGGCCCTCTCCCCAAGGACTTCCCACTGGCTCTAGCCCCAAAGCCCCACCTCCTCCTGGGCCACACACCTGCACACAGCCCTGCTCCAACCACCACCAGAATTTCTTCTACGGAAAACCAGCTTCCCTCTTCCCACACGAAAACCTTTCAGCCGACGCCTCTGCTGCGTACCTGGTACCCGGGCCCCAGGCGCCAGCACCTGTGTCTTCTCCCCCAGGCTCACTCAGGGTGCCTTCCGTGACCTGCCCTGTTCCCTGCCTCTCACAAATGCCACCTCGTTCTTCCAGACCCTCATACGCATGCTCTGCAAGACACCCCGGCCATCCCCGCCTCTTGTACCCGGCCCTGGGCGGCCCCCTCCAGCCCGGGGTGGGCCATGTATCGCCAGAGGGTGCCGAGCGCACAGCTGTTAGAAGGAGCCCGCAGCCTGAACTTGCTGCACGGAAAACCATGCAGCACGGCGCGAGCTCTGTCCGATCTGAACGGCGAAGGGACTCATCCACCCAGGGAGCCACAGTCACCAGCCATCTCCTTGCACACAACTGAGCAGGCCCAGGGCCTCCCCCAGCCGTGGCCATTCCAGTCGCAGTCAGCCAGGCGGCTGTAGCCACTGTCCCACCTTCCAGCAAGGAAGCAGCCGTGCATTTTCTCGGCTTCTAAAAATATGCAGCTTTTTAAATACATCCATCATCTCGGTGCTCTCTGCTGCAGGGCTTAATAAAGGCAAAGCCACGGACACTCAGGAGCCGGCGCGGCTCACAGCACAGCTGCGTGCAGGGAGGAGCGGCGGCCACGCCTGTGACGGTGGTGCTCCTTTCAGGGCAGCAGCCTCGCGCCAGGGCCAGGACACAGCTAGACCTCGCCGGCTTCGCCGCGATCCCTGGGGGCGCCCACATTACTAAGACCATGGCTTCATCCCCCTCAGCGCCCCTTTCCCATGCCATTCCCACCCAACAGAGGGCGCGCGCACACACACACACACACACACCCCTGAACAGCTTCGGCTCCCCGGCCCTCAGTGCTGGCCTGGTGCCCAGGTCTGGCGTTGGGTTCTGTTCCCTCACCTGAGAAAGACTGGGCGGACATGGCCAGGTGGTATACCACAGGGCTGGCGCCAGGCTGCACGCCCAGGCCGGCCCCTCCCCGCAGCCCCTGGGTCAATGATTCACAGAGCCTGGCCCGCAAGCCTGGCTCGGTGTCCTCAGAGTCCCCTTGCGGGAGGCTCAGAGATCAATGATCAGCTGTCGCCACGTCACAGGCACCCAGAGGGGTCCTGCGGGAGCACCCCACGTCCTCAGAGCGGGGCGGGGCTCCTGCAAGGGAGTGGCTGCCCTTGACCGTGGCTTCCCAGGCAACAAGAGGCTTTCTGTGAACTGCTTATCTTATCTCATGATAAGAGCTATGAAGCCGGATGGATGACAGAGAGGGATGGCAGAAACCAGGGCAGGGCCCCTCGCGCCCTGATGCCCGGGGACGCCCGGGGACCGCGGTACCTGAGCCGGAGCCCGAGGTGGAGAGGTCGTAGACGAGGTCCTGCAGCGTCTTGTCCTTGGACAGGCACATCTCGCAGGAGGGGTCCTCCATGTCCAGTCTCTGGCGGTTGTGGTAGACACGCTGATGGTAGTTAATGACGAGGAAGACGACGATGATGATGAGAAAGAGCAGGAACACGGGGCCGGCGATGATGCCCACCAGCTCCACGGGGCCCCACATGGACGGGTGCTCGGGCTCCTTGAGGTGGCCTGGGCCAAGTGAGAGGGGCGGAGGAGAGAGCCAACAGTGAAACAGGAAGGGGCAGGACAGGGAGCCCTGTGCTCTTGGGGTTCCCAGTTCTCCGGCCTCTCTGGTCTCACTGGGCTGCTCTGCCCGCCCGCATGTCTCTCAGATGCCTCCCAGACTTCTTGTGCGAAGGCACCCCTTTCACCAGGCGCCCCATGGCCCACCGCGTGTCCTCACGGTGCATCGCTGCTCCTGCTCCCAGGCCAGCCTCCCCCGACCTTACGATGGCACCCAGGGCTCTCTCCAGCGGCATCCTCGCAGAGGGGTGGGGCTGGCATCCCCTGCCTCCATCACTGCCACCCACCCCATCTGACACCCCCTACCCAGACCAGGCCCCTCTGCCTACCTCTGGGGGCCACCTCCCTCCTCATCCGTCCCACGTCCTCCTGTGGACACCCCCGCCTTGGCTCTTCCACTCGTCACTGGGGCCCACGGCTGCTGTTACAGCCCGAAATGTAGCTGGCACCCGAGTGGTGACAAGTTCACCCTCCTTCTCATCTACCTGTCAGACTTACCCCTTGTCCCCGGGGGGTACACCGAGCAGGCCACAGGCCGCGGACTCACCACTGGGCACCCGCAGGTCGATTTTGTTGCAGAAGTCCGTGTAGCAGCAGTGGGTGTTGCGCAGGTCCTCCGAGCTCAGGCAGTAGAACGGCTTCCCGGCGGGCACCAGCTCCACCTTGGGGATGCAGGTGCGCACATGGTGCTCGATCCCGTCCAGGTTGAAAATGGACACCATGCAGGCCCCATCCGTCTCACACGTGTCGTTGGTCTGCAGGCAGCTGGTGCACGCACACAGCAGAGCTGCGGGAGACGGGGGCGGGGGGACAGGGCGCACAGCAACAGTGACGGTGAGGTCTCGTCCAGCTCCTTTTGCAAATCCCTAGCACACGTGAGAACCCGACAAGGAGCTTCCATGAGAGACGGGCCAGAAATGCAACTGCAAGCAGGACACCCCCTTGCGCCCGCTCATGCCCAAGGCTTCCCTGCTGGGGCTGGGTCCCAGGCCCGCGAGAGACTCCCTCCCACAGACGCCCGCCGAGGACGCAACGGCCTCTGCGGGAGCAGGACACCCCCAACACGCACGCTCCATGGGAAACCCCATGGGCTCCAGAGCTGGCCCATGTGCGTTCCCACGTTCTCGCCTGCCTTTGACAGGCTCCCCCGGCCACTCCTCCCTTCAGTCCACAGCAGGTGCTCCAAAGGGAAGAACTGTGACAGTGACCTCAGGGAGTCACTGAGGACCGACGGAGCGGGCACGCGCGCACCAGCAGCGCCCCAGGAGGCGCAGGCGGCACCATAACTAACACGCGTGTGCACACGCACTCCACCGCTCCTCTCACGCACGCAGTGTGCAGGATCACCTTGGGCCCGCCGGGCCTGCCTGGGTATGCATCATCCCTAAGTGTGTGCCACTGACAGGAAATGACTGTAAATTAATTTGGCGCCTCTGAAGCCAGTTCAGCAGCCCCGGGCCGCAGGCCTTTATTTATCTGACTAACAAGAATAGCCCAGACGGCAGCAGTTGCTTCTCCCTGGCGCTGTCTCCCATGAGCCTAACCTAGCCCTGACCTCCTGGGAGGGGCAGGAATGTCGTTCTGGCCACTAGAATACCGAGGCTGGGGCGGCCAGGGGATGGAGGCGGGAGGGCCACCGGCCCCGGCTGGCGCGCGGGCAGAGCTCTCTGGACGCCAGCGAGGCTGCGTTCACAGCCGGCTCCCAGAGAGGGATCCATCCCACCCAGGTGTGGCCTGCAAATGGTCAGCTCCCGCACAGCCCTAGCCCGGTGTCTCAAGCCCCTTCCCTCAGGCTTTCTATCAGCTGAAGAATCCCTGGCTCTTCCCACCCACGGAGACACAGGTGCTGCGGGGCAGCAGCACGCAGCGCCGCGGGAGGACCTGCTGTGGCCCCCGCATTGGCTCAGATCTTCTCTTCCGGGGGAAGATTCCAGAGCGTGCAGCTACCTGCTTGGAGGGTCCGGGCAGGTGCTCATTAGAGCAGGGTCCAAGTCTTAAAGGGAGTTTAAAGCAAATTCCTCCAGAGCTCCGATGCCAGCGCTTTGGGAGGCAGCCAGCCCGCGGGAGCCCGTGCACCACTGCTGCATACGCCGCGGCTCGCCGCTTCACCTCCCCCTCTCGCCGCCCCGAGTGGACGTCCAGCTCACGGCACCCGTGCTGCAACACACCCCCCCAGGGCGGTCCGCTACCCCCTCGTGGCAGCGGGGCACGGGGGGGTCCCCTCTTAGCACACGTGTGGGGCGCCGGCTCTATCTGCGGAAGGGAGAGGGGAACAACTTCAGGAGGGGCTGTCCTGAGCGCAGGCAGGCACACAGGGCCACACGCTGGGCGGCCTCTTAGAAGCTCGCTCCCCCGCCATCCATGAGCGGGGCCGCACGCCTGGAGCCCCCCGGGGCCCAGAGGCGGCTTCTGCTCGCGCTGGTTCACAGCCCCGTTTGCAGTGATTCATTCCGGAGAATGAACACGCCCACACGTGGCTCATTATTTTTGGGAAGTACTTAAACAATCTTGGTGTAAGACAGGAAAGGAGCAAAGTGGTGAAATCCATGCTAGACGGGACGTGGAACCAACTGGGAGCTGGGCCCTGTGGGTTTGTGATAAGGACCGAGCTGGGCGGGGGGTGGGGGTGGGGTGCTATGCGCGTCTGTGTGTTTATGGCTGCCCCCACAGGAGCCGCGGCAGAACAGGTCCCAAAGACCCCAGGCCCAGCACCGGCTCCAGCTCCGGCTCCGGCTCCGGCTCCGCGTTACTCACTCGGCCTGGAGCCACTGATTAACCTGGCGCCCAGAGCCTGTGGGAACGCTGCTCAGTCCACCAAGCGCAGCGGCTAATCACTGGTTCTCAGCCCAGCCAAGACTCCCGCGACGTGGGACATTTCAACAAGTGCTTAAGAAATAGTGGGTGCTCGAGAAACGTCAGCACCTCCTCCTGAAGTGGAGAAAAGACGAAGAAACCAGCTGAGGGCAGCGGGCGCTGTAGCCAGTGCGGCCCAAGCTCTGCCAGCGGGCGGGCAAGCCCTTGAGCTCTCTTGCCCGATTGCCGAAAAGGAGGGACCCAAGCAGATGCCCGCTCACGTCCCTGCCAGCTTGAGCCTGAATCTCGTTCTGTTTACACATTCACATTGTCCGGACGCAACACCCCCAACTCCGGGCTGAGTCTCTCCGCAGCGACTTGTACACACGGCCCTTCTGCCTGGGCTTCCGTTCACGCTCCTTTTTCACAGAAACAAGAGAAGCGACCGTGAGACTACAAACACATCTGAGTTTACTCAAGTGCCACATCCTCCATCAGCAACCTGAATTCCGCTCTCTTCCACGGCTCCATCGGGACCAACAGGGCGAGGCCCTTGCAATCCGTGGCACAGTAACTCATGAGGTTACAAAGGCCACACGCGTGTACAGAAACACGTCTGACACTCGCCTTATCCCACGACCCAAGAGGCACGTGACACAGAAGTCACACAGGGACAAAACCTCTCTGCACGTAAGTTAGAGTGCAGCCGGAACAAAAGCCCCATTGAAGCACTCCTGCTGTGCGCGTGTCCCTCAGGCAAACCTGCAGCCGCCAGCGCCCCGCCAGGGCCCGGCCACGGCTGCCAGGTATGATCACTATGATCAGCAGCTGGCTGCAGCCCTGGCGACCTGCAGAGCTGCTTCCTGAGAAGTCTGAGAGTCCCAGCCCGGGCAGGCCCCACCTGGCTGCCTGGTGGGAAGGCCCCGAAGGCGCCGGGCACAGCGCCGGGGAACAGGTATGTAAGTGCAGTGTGGTGGGCCCAGTGCTGCGGCGCAGCAGGTTAAAGCCATCAACCTGTGCCACCGGCATCCCGTATAGGCTCCGATTAGAGTCCTGGCTGCTCCACTTCCAATCCAGCTCTCTGCTGTGGCCTAGAAAAAGCAGTAGAAGATGGCCCAAGTCCTTGGGCCCCTGCACCCACGTGGGAGACCCAGAAGGAGCTCTTGACTCCTGGCTTTGGCCTGGCCCAGCACTGGCCATTGTGGCCATCTGGGGAGTGAACCAGCGGATGGAAGATCTCTATCCCTTCCCTGTAACTCTGCCTTTCAAATAAATAAATCTTAAAAAAAAAAAAAAAAAAAGTCAGTGGCACACCGCATACCACCCATGTCTGCCCCAGCAGGTAAAGGTTGCCAGTGAAGCCACTGTGTTCTTAAAGCCACACAAACAACAGTTTCCGGCTTCTATGGATGGGTGACTGCCGGGGCTGGCACATTTCACGCACGGCACTCACCGGGATCTAGATGGCATGGAGAAGCCTCACCCTTCACGGTTTTAGGACCGGATCACAAAATGCCTGCCGGCCCTCTCCTCCCAGTGCCAGCAGCCGTCAGCCACCCTCACAACCAGGCCTATTTTAAATATTCCTCCATGTGCTGTGTCCAAAGTTAGGACAAAGACCACAAATCTGATGTCGGGATCAGAAACACCAGTTTTATATTTGGGGATGATGTTTCTGGTTTTGTTTCCCGTAAGTTCGGAACCGCTGTGCCAGCTACCCTGTGTTACCCAGACTTCTCACAGTCGCCGCCTCCCGGGAGCCAAGGCAGGCGAGGCTGTCCCACTCTGCGGATGCCGGAGCCTCAGGGGAGTTTTGGGGCTCCCTGATGCTCCCTTGGACCACACCCCAAGCAGCTTCTGCTACGTCCTTCCTGTGGGTCCAGCCCAGCTGCACTGTAGACCCACCCTCACGAAGGGACCTGCTCTCCCGCACGGCAGATCCACATCCAGCTTCCGGACCCGAGTCTAACCAAGCTTCACCGCGGTGCCTGGAGCTTGTCTCCGGGGCCCCGGTGTGTCCCAGCCTGAGACAATGGGGCCACTGGAAACTCCTGACTT
This sequence comes from Lepus europaeus, assembly GCF_033115175.1. Lineage (NCBI taxonomy): Eukaryota > Metazoa > Chordata > Mammalia > Lagomorpha > Leporidae > Lepus > Lepus europaeus. The sequence goes on from NC_084836.1 coordinate 68,325,357, forward strand.
CATTTTCACCCCGCTACCTGTACTGCAGCTGTGCCTTATTTTTAAGACAGTTCTTGGGGTCAGCATCGAGAGCCTCTGCCTATGATGCCCACATCCCACCGGGGTGCCGATTGGGGTCTCGGCTGCTCCACTTCTGATCCCACTCCCTGCTAATGCTCCCGGGACAGCAGTGGAAGATGGTCCAAGTACTTGGGCCCCTGCCACCCACGCGGGAGATCTAAATGGAGTTCCAGGCTCCTGGCTTCAACCTGGCCCAGTCCCCGTTGTTGTAGTCCTTTGGGGAGTGAGCCAGAGGTCTGAAGATCTCTCTTTGCCTCTCCCTCTAACTCTGCCTTTCAAATAAATAAATATTTTTTTTAAAAAGTTCATTACACCAGTGTTAGTTCCTGTCATTATTTATTTTCATTTTATTTGAAAGGCACAGAGACAGAGAGAAAGACAGCCACAGAGATCTTCGACCTACTGGTTCACTCCCCAAATGCTCAGAACAGCTGCGGTTGGAGCTGGCTGAAGCCTGGAGCCTGAAACTCAATCCAGGTCTTCCTACGTGGGTGTCAGGCATCCAAGTCCTTTGGCCCATACCTGCTGCCTCCTAGTAAAGTTGAATTGGGCGCGGCTCTGGGATGGTATGCGGGCACCTGCCCTCCCCTTATGGTCCTCCCATGACAGTAAACAACTGTGCTGGGACAGTGAGGCCGGTGGTGCCGATACCCAGAACCCACACTGGAGTACCGGGGTCCCCTTCCTGACCCCAGCTTCCTGCCAATGCAGACCCTGCATGGCAGCAGGTAATAGCTTACGTGATGGGTTTCAGGCACCCATATGGGAGACCTGGGCTGAGTGCCTGGCTTCAGCCCCACCTGTTAAGGGGCTGAACCAGCAGATGGAAGCTCCTGCTCTCTCACTCTCTCTCTGCCTCTAAAATTAAAAAAAAAAAAATTTAAATTTAAATTTAAGGTTAAAAACCCCACCATCACCTTGTAGGTGGCTGAAAGTCCTGATCAAGTCTCTCAGGTCATAGACCGATTCACCTCCTGACAAATTCTCAATTCTTAGTCTCCCTGGGCCTTAGGGAAACCGCCTCCCCTGGAGTGGGTGACGCTCTTGGGCTCCGCAGCCCCCAGCTTTTATTACAGATCCTACCAGCTCGGCAACAATGCCTGCTGGGGAATCTCTCTGCAGGCAGAAGGCACGGTCCAGCTCACCCATTCACCCCGGCACCTGCGGGGCTGGTTCCAACTAGAACCACGTGAAACATGTGCTCCTCAAATGACCATTGAAGAGGACAATCAGAAAGGCCTTCAAGATGAGAGGGGAAAGAACACCATGCGTTTCTGTGCTCACGTAACAACTCAGCCCCACAACTCTGTGGCCCCAAACCCCCGTTCACTCTGCAAACGGCTCATGAGGACCATGGGTGTGGGCAGAGCAGGCCTGGCTCATTTCCACTCTGCAGTGACTGGGGCTGGGGTCCAGCGGGGGCTCAGCCACTCTGCTTCCGCTGCCTGTGGTCCCTCCCTGAGGTTCCTCTGGTCCCTTGGGGCTTAACCACTGGCTTCCCTGGAGCAAGGCCCTGAATGGAGCGAATGTCCTTTGGAAACATCACAGCCGCCATGGCTCCACGGGTGCAGGCAGTGAAGCCCCCACTCAGACTCACGGGGAGCAGAGGCAGAGACCCCTGTGGCTGAAGGAGTGCCAAGGCTGCCTGGTGAGACCACACAGGACAGGAGGTACAGCTGCAGCCATTCAGGAACCACCGTTTGCCACAAAGACCCACTTCGATCAGGTCTAAAACATCCGGTGCCTTTTGTCTGTGCTTAAACTCAGAATAAAGCAGCCTTTATTGAGAGTCAACTGGGAACACAAGGTGAGCTTTAGACCGCCAACCACATCGAGAGGGAGCTGACACCTACAGCGTGGTCACTTCGGACAAGTCTGGGGCTCTGCGCTCCCACGGCAGGCTGCTCAACAAAACCCTCTCCCTCTCCCTACGAGCTCCCCCGCCATCTCCTCCATCACCAAGTGCACCTTCCAGAGGGCATAACTCCGCCATGACTCACGGCCTGGGCGCCGAGGTCAGCCAGCCCCAGTCTCCATCACCTGCTGACTGAGCCGCACCGGGCCGCTTGGTTAAGCTCCCTGGCCTCGGCTGCCAGGCTAGGTACCGGGGATAAAAAGAGAATCTGCTTCATGGGGTGGCCCTGAGGAGCAAGACAAGATTTTACATCAAGCTTAGCAGAGCGCCCGCCCGTGGCAGCGTCATCCGCCGCGACTGCCCATCAGGTTTCCGCCCACCTGTAATGTTTGGAGGCACCCTTCAGGCTTAGCTACTGATGCTGGGATCTTCTGCAAGTTCTACTGTAAACTGCCAAGGTGCCCACGATAGCCTTACACCCGGAAGTACCGACAAAGAGCCTTAGTATCCCCAGACAGCCAGCGTTCAAACGTCTTCCTACTGTCTCAGAAACGTTTCACAGTTGTTCCAATCTGGACCCAAATGGAGTCCTTTCACTGTACTTGGCTAGGAAGGCTCCTGCACCCCTCTCCACCCTCGGGCTTCCCACTCACTCCGTTCTTTTCCTTGCAAACCACCTGCTGAGGAATCGAGGCTTACGGGCAATGGTTTCTCACATCCTGATTTTTGCTCACGGAGTCCCCAGGGTATCATCTGATATGTTCCTCTCTCCTGGATACTTTTATAAAATGTATTTTAAAAGATTTATTTATTTGTTTGAAAGGCAGAGTGACAGAGAGGCAGAGGCAGAGAGAGAGAGAGACTCAGAATTTCCATCCACTGGTTCACTTCCCAGATGGCTGCAATGGCCAGGGTTGGGCTGGGCCAAAGCTGGGAGCTTCATCCAGGTCTCCCACGTGGGTGAAGGGGCCCAAGAACTCAGGCCATCTTCCACAGCCTTCCCAGGCCATTAGCAGGGAGCTGAATTCAAAGTGGAACAGCTGGGACATCAACAGGCACCCATTCAGGATGCTAGCAACACAGGCGGCCACTTAGCCTGCTCCGCCACAACCCCGGCCCCATCTTGACAGACTGCTGGTTAGAGCTACAGGTTCCATATCATGCAGGCTCAAATCTGTGGCTGGAATGTCACGGTGAGGAGTCCTTCCCTCACGGGACACACAATTTCCAGCGGTCTCCTGCGAGGCTGGCTCTGCAGCCACAGCTACCACTGTTACTGGAAAGAGCGCCCCTCTTCTGCAGCCCCAGGACCCATGTCGCTCCCCTCCTCTAGCCCCAGCCCCACTGGGCACACAGTCCGCAGCATGCATTCACTCCACGCGGACTGACTTCTGTGCTAGGGTTCCTTCAATGCCCAAGACGGTACTCAGCCTCCGCTCTCCGGATCCTCAGAGTCTACCATCAGTCGTGTCTTGGCTGACTCCGTGGCCGCTCCCATCTCACTGCCCAGCTACGCTGTGGCCCTGTCTTGGTCCAGCTTAGCTCCTGCCCTGTGCACTTTACTGCACAGCCTGTGGTCTCGCCTCTCCAACCTGCCTTCCCGCCTGCCTGTGCGTCCCCCGAGGTGCAGGACGGACTCAGTCGCATCCAGGCGTTTACTTGTTCCTGGCTTCCCAACTCTGCTACTTCCCTGCTACCTGGTGGGGAGGGCTCCTCCCTACAAAGGTTATTAATGCCCTTACGAAGACAGTATGCCTGGTTTGGGTTTATACAAGGACGCTTTACTAAGGTTTTTTTCGGTTTTTTATTACTGTTTTTTTTTTCTTTGTGCACAAAAGTAATCCACATTTCCTTGTTAAAAAATTTCAAACACCACAGAATACACGATTGGAGGCTGAGAGCCCCCCAGCCCCTGGTCCGAGGCCTGATGCACGCTCCCCCGCAGTTTCTTAGGTGTACTAAGATTAGAAGATTCTTTAAAAAAAAATTTTTTTTTGACAGGCAGAGTGGACAGTGAGAGAGAGACAGAGAGAAAGGTCTTCCTTTTTGCCGTTGGTTCACCCTCCAATGGCCGCTGCGGCCGGCGTGCTGTGGCCGGCGCACCGTGCTGATCCGAAGCCAGGAGCCAGGTGCTTCTCCTGGTCTCCCATAGGGTGCAGGGCCCAAGCACTTGGGCCATCCTCCACTGCACTCCCGGGCCACAGCAGAGAGCTGGCCTGGAAGAGGGGCAACCGAGACAGAATTTGGCGCCCCAACCGGGACTAGAACCCGGTGTGCCGGCGCCGCAAGGCAGAGGATTAGCCTATTGAGTCGCGGTGCTGGCCAAGATTCTTTAAAAAAATTTTTGCAAATTGGGTGATACAGAAAAATGAGAACAACTGCTGTACCAACATGCATTAAATAATGATATCAGGGGCCGGCGCTGTGGCGCAGCGGGTTAATGCCCTGGCCTGAGGCACCGGCATCCCGTATGGGCGCCGGTTCGAGGCCCAGCTGTTCCACTTCCAATCCAGCTCTCTGCTATGGCCTGGGAAAGCAGTGGAAAATGGCCCAAGTCCTTGGGCCCCTGCACCCACGTGGGAGACCCGGGAGAGGCTACTGGCTCCTGGCTCCGGATTGGTGCAGCTCTAGCCATTGCGGCCATCTGGGGAGTGAACCAGAGGATGGAAGAGCTCTCTCTCTCTCTCTGCTTCTCCTCTCTCTATGTAACTCTGACTTTCAAATAAATAAATATTTTTTAAAAAATTATATCAGTCAAATAGAAATAATGTCTAAAATACATGACATAAGATCCAATGCAATCCCTATGAAAATTTCAGTGTTTTTTTCTATTTTTCAGAAACAAACAAAAAATGGTCTTACATTTCACAAATGACACTACACAGATAAAACCATCTTAGGGCAAAACAAAAAAACAAAAACCAAGGTGGAGGCTCACACTTCCTAATTTCAAACTCACCGGAAAGCTCCAGTTATCAAACAGTGCGACCCAGCGTAAGTACGGACAGCCCAGATGGACACCCATGCACTTAGGACCACCTGATTTAACAAGCACGCCAGGTACCTCCACGGCACGTAACAGAAAGACGCCAGACCTTACCCTATGCCACGCCAAAAGTTAATTCAAAATAGATGAAAGCCCTGAGTATATGAGCCCACTCGGACAGTGTAAAACCTCCAAAATGCTTAGAAACACAGGTGAACACGTGTGGCCTTGAATGCTCTCGCAGATATAATACCAAAAGCACAAGCAACAAACGACAAACAAATCAGACTCCATGAAAATTAAAAACTTGTGTTCCAAAGGATAGTATCAAGAGAGTAAAAGATAACCCACAAGAATTGAGAAAATATTTGTAAATCATATACCTGATAATGTTCTAGCACCTAAGATACATCAAAAAATCATCCGGGGTTGGCACAGTGGGTTAAGATACTAGCATCCCATGTTAGACTGCCGGTTCAACCCCTGGCTACTCTGTTTCCAATCTGGTTTCCTGCCAATGCACCTGGAAGGCAGCAGATGATGGTCCAAGCACCTGGGCCTCCGCCATCTGTGTGGGAGACCTGGCTGTTACAGCCATCTGAAGAGTGAAGCAGCAGACGGGAGATGGGAAGAGTCCTCTCTCCCACTCACTCTGGCGCTCCCTCTGTCACTCTTTGAAATAAATGAACAAATAAATTGTGGAAAAACAATCAACAGTAAAAAAAAAAATCAGAGTAGGTGCTAAGCTTAACAGTTAAGATGGTCACATCCCTAAGGGCCGGGGCTGTGGCGCAGTAAGTAAAGCAGCTGTCTGCAGTGCTGGCGTCCCATGGGGGCACTGGTTTGAGTCCCTGCTGCTCTGCTTCCAATCCAGCTCTCTGCTATGGCCTAGGAAAGCACTAGAAGATGGCCCAAGTCCTTGGGCCCTTGCATCCGCATGGGAGATTTGGAAGAGGCTCCTGGCTCTTGGCTTTGGATCAGCGCAGCTCCGGCTGTTGCGCCATCTGGGCAGTGAACCAGCGGATGGAAGACCTCTCTCTTTTTCTCTGCCTCTCCTTCTCTCTCTGTGTAACTCTGACTTTGGAGTAAATAAGTAAATCTTGAAAAAAAAAAAAAAAAGAAATCTAGAAAGCAGAATCGTGGATGTCAGAGGCTGGGGCAGGGGAACAGTGGCTGCTTGGAAGGTACAGGGTTTCCTCCAGCAGTCATGAAGAAGTTCTGGAACTATGGAGCAGTGATGGCTTGAACATCATTATGACGGCGCCTAACATCACTAAAGTATACACATTGTAAAAAATATTTATTCTCATTTACTTGAAAGGTAGAGACATATATACACAGAGAGAGAAAAAGAGAGATCGATCTTCCATTTGCTGGTTCACTCCCCAAATGTCCACAACACCTGAGGTTGGGCCAGTCTGCAGCCAGGAGCCTGAAATCCGACCCCGGTTTCCCATGTAGGTGGCAGGGACCCGGTTCTTAGAACACCACCTGTCGCTTCCTGGGATGCGCATCAGCAGAGCGCCAGCCTTGAAGGGTCTCCCACGTGAGTGGCAAGGACCCAGGTACTTGGAGCACCACCTGTCGCCTCCTGGGACGCACATCAGCAGAGCGCCGGCCTGGAAGCGGAGCAGCCAGGACGCGGTCCCTGGCACTCTGGTACTGGACACCAGCACAATGCTCATCCTGACTGGTATACTTGGAAACTGTTAAGATGGGGCGGGGGACAGCTGGTTAGGCTGCCACTTGGGACACTCACGTCTTGTCAGAGTGCCTGGGAGGCAGAAGAAATGGCCCAAGTACTTGGGCCCTTGCCACCCATGTGGGAGACCCGGATGGAGTTCCTGGCTCCTGGCTCCTGGCTCCAGCCTGGCAGGCATTTGGCGAGTGAACCAGTAGATGGAAGATCTCTGTCTTTTCAAATAAATAAAAATGAGTAAACAGCAAAAAAAAAAAAAAAAAAGGTTAAAATGATACTTTTTAAATGTAGTTTTTTCCAGTTAAAAACTACCATAAATCCGTATTTGCAAAACAATATGTATCATTTCAAAGATGAAAAGAGAAAAACCCAATACACGCATAGGAAAGTAAGCTGGGGGCACGACTGCGCTCCTGCTGCACCCGGGGCTCTCCCAGCGTCCTCTCCCGTGCTCCCTCCAGTTCCCAGCGCAGGGCGGGGCCTGCAGTCAGCCCGGCAGCTTAGGGGGCAGGGGGCTCCTGGGCTGCCCGGCTTCCACCTGTCTTACATTCATTTCTGCCTCTTCACTAACGACGGCCTCCACTGCTTTCTAAAGAAATCCTTCAGCAGCTACCGACCTAGACAACTGCCACAATGTGTATGGGGAGCCGGGTCCGGTTTCAAAACCAAGGTGTCTCTTGAGGCGTCTGGCACTGAACCCTCACAAAACGGAGGTGACGTTTGGTTCTCCCACGGGGGCAGGGAGGGGGGCTGACCCCGTACTCCAAATACTCCAACCCCGTCCGCGGCTGCGATGGGAAAGCCACCGCAACCCCTCACCCCTGGCAACTGCCAAGATGGGTTAGATGAAAACTGCCAGGGACCTCAGAGAACCGTAACAAAGTCGGACTCCACATGGGCACTCGATGCTGTCCACAAAACACACAAACCGGAAAACGCACCTATCAAACAACCCCGCTGCCTTAATAAGGGGAGCTGTGGGCACCCCAGGTTCCACCCCAAGTCACAGGGGGATCCTGGTGTGGCATCCCCACAGAGGGAGGCTTGCGTGAGGGAAAGCTCCACGCTCCATCCAGGCCACGCAGCGCCCTTCCGCCGTTCTGCCGAAACAGACCCAGCCCGAGAGAGCTGTTGAGACAAGTCCAACCTTGAGCCTCGGGTCTGCAGAATGAACGCTTTGTTCTCCCTCCAAAGAGACGTCTGATGTTGATGCTAAGCAGGCCCCATTTATGACGGAGCGTAAATACCTGCACATCTCGCCCACCTGCTGCCCGGGAGCAGTGCGTAGTACTGCTACGGTGGGGTGCGCCTGGCGTCCCCGGGGCCCAGGTGTGCAGGCTCAGTGGCCACAGTCACGCTGCCCACCCACAACGACTCACGGTGGACAACGCACACGGAAGGCTGCTCTGTCCTCTCGGCTCATTAGAGCCGGGCATGGTAGCCACCCCTGGTGCTCCGCTCCTGACCTATTTACCATGGGATGGATGAGTGGAGTGGAGACGGCGCGTGTCACAGTTCTGAGTGAGAAGAGGGGACAGGAATGATTGCTTCAGGCAACTGGGACAATGAAGGTGCAAAAAAAAAAAAAAAAAAGAGAGAGAGAGAGAGAGAAAATCAGTAAAAACAGAGAACTGACAAGGCTGAGATCAAGTCCACGTGGCTGGAATGGGACAGCCAGTGCCAGGAGAAGCGGGAAGGGAGATGACAGCCCATAGCTTCTCAGGGACTGGGAGAAGCAGCCAGGCACAGAACGCCAGCAGGGCGGAACAGGAACTGGTGACCCAGGATCGTACCAACAGTGCAGCAAAGAATCAATTCAACTGACCAAATGTGCTAGTATTTAGGATATGCAAGGCTCTGGGACAGGCCAAAGCCATGTAAAGAATCAATCTATTCTCAACATCAGTGTTTGGGGCGGGGGCAGTGGGAGGAGCAGACGACCACAAACACACGGGCGCCCACGCCACCCACACAGGCAGCGGAAGCAGAGGCTGAGGGGCCGACTGAGGGGCCACAGGAGGACAGGGGTCCCGCACCCGGGGGTGCGGCTTCAGCTAAGAGAAAGGGGAGGAGGCTTTCCAGAGAGAAGAGCAGGGAAGGCAGAGGGCCATGAGAAACCGAGGTCCAGTCAGAGACAAGGGCAGCGAGGAAGACCAGGGCCGGAGCGGACCGACTGTGGGTCTGGAGGGGTCTCAAGTGGATCCTGGGGCCACATAAAGGCACTGGAACCACCAGAGAGAGCACGTGTGCATTTTCAAGGTCAAACCCAGCAGCAGGAGGGGTCAGCTGCTGTCTGCCACACTGGCATCCCGTATCAGAGCATGGGCTCAAGTCCGGGCTGCTCTGCTTTCAATCCAGCTCCCTGCGAACGTGCCTGGGAAAGCAGCAGAAGGTGGCCCAAGTGCTTTGGCCCCTGCACCCATGTGGGAGACCCGGATGGAGTCCTAGCCTCCCGGCTGCAGCCTGGACTAGGCCTGGCAGGGGCAGCCACTTAGGGAATAAACCAGGATAGCGGATTGATTTCTCTCTCTCTCTCTGCAGTTAAAGGAACTAATTTTTTTTTTAATCCAGCATTATAATAGCTCAAATAGGAGGCTGAAGGCAGAAGCTGGTGACACGGCTACAGCAGTAACCAGAGCACACAGTGGAGCATGGGCTGCCGGCGTGCGCCTTGGTTTCCAACGGGCCTCGGGCCCACCACTTAACCTCTCTGAGGCCCGGGGTGCTCATCAGTAAGCTGGGAACGAGAGCACCTCAGGGAAGAGCTGTTTAGCGTAAGGGAGACAGAGCAAGCGCTGCACGGTACGCTTGGGTGTATGGTGACTGGTGAGCACAGCGAAGCTTTCATTCCCGCGGCATCACAGGGCACGAGCTCAGCATTCGCCCTCGGGTGGTGATGTCCCAACAGGAGGGGCCATGTGTGCATGTGCGATCCCTCTCCTCAGGGCCCCTGCCTCTCAGCATTCAGTTCCGTGCCACGCACGACCTGGATCTTAGCAATGGACACCGACTGAATCCGATTCCATTTTACCTACTATAAGTGCAGAATGTCGTAGACAAGCTCATGCCAAGTTGGGAGCAAGGAGGGTTTTCTACAACCCGCCTCCCAACCCTTGGGGAAAAAAAGTCAATTCAGTTCCAAGCACCACAGGGGCAGGTGCTTTGGCCCGGTGCGTTAAGCTACCACTTGGGGGCCCAGTACTGTGACGCAGCGGGTTAACGCCCTGGCCTGAAGCGCTGGCATCCCATATGGGCGCCGATTTGAGACCCGGCTGCTCCACTTCCAATCCAGGGCTCTGCTATGGCCTGGCAAAGCAGTAGAAGATGGCCCAAGTGCTTGGGCCCCTGCACCCATGTGGAAGACCTGGAGGAGGCTCCTGGTTCCAGCCTTCGGATCGGTGCAGTTCTGGCCATTGTGGCAGTTTGGGGAGTGAACCAGAGGATGGAAGACCTCTCTCTCTCTCTCTCTCCCCTTCTCCCCCTCCTTCTCCTCTCTCTGTGTAACTTTGACTTTCAAATAAATAAATAAATCTTTTAAAAAAATGCTACCACCTGGGACACCTGCATCCCACACCTCAGTGCCTACAGTGCCTAGGCTGAGTTTTGTCTCCGCTTCACATCCAGCTTCCTGCTAATGTGCAACCTGGGAGGTGGCAGAAGACGGCCGAAGTACTTGGGCCCTGCCACCCATGTCAGGGACCCAGATGGAGCTCCCAGCTTCAGCCTGGCCCAGCTCCGGCTACTGTGGGCATCTAGAGAGCAGCGGGTGGAAGATCTCATGCTCTGACTTTTCAATAAATAAAAACACAAACTTGGCCGGCGCCGTGGCTTAACAGGCTAATAATCCTCCGCCTTGCGGCGCCGGCACACCGGGTTCTAGTCCCGGTTGGGGCACCGGATTCTATCCCGGTTGCTCCTCTTCCAGGCCAGCTCTCTGCTATGGCCTGGGAAGGCAGTGGAGGATGGCCCAAGTGCTTGGGCCCTGCACCCCATGGGAGACCAGGAGAAGCACCTGGCTCCTGGCTTTGGATCAGCACAATGCGCCAGCTGCAGCGGCCATTGGAGGGTGAACCAACGGCAAAAAGGAAGACCTTTCTCTCTGTCTCTCTCTCACTGTCCACTCTGCCTGTCAAAAAACAAAACAAAACAAAACAAAAACCACAAACTTACCTGTAAAGAACCCACAATCCCCTCTCCCCTTCAAACACTCAACTCGGAACCATCCAGAGAAAAGACACAGGCAGATGAAGGTGCACGAGGGCTCCTCCCATGATGCTGGGCACAAGGTCAAGTACCCTCGGGCCTGTCTTGGATGCTTCTCACTCGTCTCCTCTCCCGCTTCACTTCTCCTCACCATCAGCACCTAACTTGGCCCACCCCACGCCTCCACTGCGTAAAAGAACACCTATGGCACAGCTTCTACAGGCCCCAAGTCCAGGCACAGGGTAACTGGTGCCAGCCAGGGCTGTTTTCCCGTCTAGAACTGGGTTCTCTTCCAAGCTTTCCGGCTGTGGGCAAAACCCACTGAGCTCCCCTCAAACTCTAACCTGTTTTCCTTCCAGCTGACGGCTAGGGACCACTCTCAGCAACTCCAGCCAGCCCGCCCCCCGCCCCACCTCCTTGCCCGCATGCTTGCCAGCCTGGGTGGGCGGCTCGCTTCCACGTCTGTGGCTTCCTCTTCCACCACCGGCTGAGAAACCTGCTTCTGAAGTTCTCAGGGACTGGTTCATGTAGGCCAGGCGCCGTAATTACACCTGCTCAGCCTGTCCTAGCAGTCCCCAGCCCAGTGTGTGACCGAGCCCCGGGGCCAGCAGGGAGCAGAGGGTGCAGGGGGGTGGCCGCGGTCACCCTACACTTCTTTGTCTCTCTCGGCACCCTGAAGGCGAGCCTCACAAGGGGAAGGCAGTGTGTCTCCCGGACACCTGTGGCAGTGCCTGGCTGAAGGCAGATGCTCCCTGGGTGGGTGTTTGATCGCCACAAGATCTACACACGCTGGGGTCTGCTCAGTTCATCTGCAGTCTGGAACTGGGACTGCGTGTGTCTCAGAACCCTGGATCAGCACAACTACCCAGGAGCCCTGGGAATCGCACACACCATGGGAACGTCTCCCCCTAGTTGTACAGCTCCAAGGGATCACGGTCGGTCCTCTTTATCCACACATTCCAGGTTTGCGAGTTTGCCTGCTCTCGAAAATTGATTTGTCACCCCCCCCCCCCCCAATCAAAGGCTCACAGTCCTTCCCTGGTCACTTAAGGACATGCACAGAGCAGTGGAGACGTGAGCCGCCCGGCACACATGTTCCCAGCTGAGGTCAAACCAGGCAACACGCTGCCTTCTCGTTTCGGTTCTCACGCGGGAAACACATGTTCCTTTTGCAGTGTATCCAGCGCCCTGCTTCCTACTGATCGCTTCGCTGCTCAAAACGGCCCCCAGGCCTGGTGCTGACCGCGCTCCTAAGGGCAAGGCACCGGTGACGTGCCTCTCGAAGAAAACACACGGGACTGACACCCTGGTACAGGCACGGGCCACGGCGCTGCTGTCGGTTTCTCAATCAGGGACGTAGTAAATAGGATGTCTTCCAACGGAAACTCACAAAGCCAGGTTATGTGCTGATTACATGACAGGGACACTGTGTGCGGAGGCCTGCAGGAACCTGACCCTGTGTGTGTCACACACACACACACACACACACACACACACCCCCGCGGAGCAGCGCCTTCCCAGGACAGAGCTGCCACCGGCGAGGAGCGTGGACATGATCGGCCCGGCTCCACGGCCCCAGCAGCCACAAGAGGTGCATTTGGCAACTGTGACTGATAACCGTGTTTACTTATTTATTTTCCGTCTAAGCCACTGCAATTGTTAAGTTCTGAAACAGCAGAGTTAGGGACTCCTGTTCATCTTGCTCTGTTACCTCCCTAAGCCAGCAACTGTTCCGGGCACAAAGACAACCAAAATGAACCAGGAGGGCTCCTACAGGTAACCCTGTAAATACCAGCAGTGATGTGATGCGACACTTCCCAGGGAAAGGCGGTAACTTTCATTAAACTCAAAATATTCAGCCAAACGCAGCCTTAAGGTGGAATAGAAGGAGAAGGAACCCGGAAAACAGGTGACACAGCCCTGGGCCGGAAACTTCACGGCTAACCCACACCCTGGCGGCTCCACAAGGAGCAGGGAGCTGTCCGTCCGCTTGCAAACAGCACCGGGGCTTGGCGTCCAGGATGGAGAACCCAGCGGGCAGAGACAACAGAGTGACAGGCAGAGACAGCACCTTGGAAGCCCAGGCTCCCGTTACACCAAGCGGGAGCTGAAAAATCCTGGGGCGGCAGCAGTCCAGTGTGGGTATTGCAACCTGGCCACAAGGCAGGGCCTGCCTCAGGTGTGAGAACCAGGGCCCAGCACGGCCAGTGCAGGTGGAACCGACGGGTTCCAAGAGGCCTGCCCGCGACGGAGGCCCAGATCACAAAGCAGCTTTCTCTTTATGAACAGAGGCAAAGGAGAGAAGACCCTCTGACATCAACTCCTACTGTAACACACGACACAAGAACTCAAGCCAAGGAGGTAGGGTTCTGGAGTTAATGTTCACTCCTGCTCCGGGCAAGGACTGACCAGTCAGCAATAAAGATTTCAAAAATGAAAACACAAGATGCACTTCAGTATTCTAATTTAACCTTCAAAACTAGAGAGGTTCCGAGACACGGCGCTGGTACACCTCGACACCCCATGCTCCAGGGTTATCATGGGAACAGCATGCAATGCAATCCAACTCACGCTCCAAATGCAACAAGCGGGCGTGCACGGGCCGTGCCGGGAGCAGCAGCGGCGGCGTCTCCTCGGCTCCTCCTTGCTTACTGATTCATATTTTGGTAGCAAGGTTACAATTAGCTCACCGGTGTAGAATAAACCTATTTATAACACAGCAGTCCACCTGAAAGACACAATCCTTTGACAAGGCTGCTGCAGGGACAGAGTGCAGCTTCACCCCCAGCCCACGCACACAGCAGGTTCCCAAGGTCCTGGGGGGGGGGTGTTGGAGGCATGTGCAGCCTCCGCACGGCTTCCCCTCCCCGGTGCAGTCACTCCTCTGGCCACCTCTCGGCCTCCATGTTCTTATGTAACATTTACATAGGGCCATAAACATACCCAGAGTTGCGTAAGAGTTACAACGTTGCCAAACCAATGAAGCCTAAAGCAGGTCACTCCCTCCAGACCTGCTTTGATTAGCACCCACGGTGGCAGAGAGGAATTTGAGGAGACCTGAACCCAGTCCGCAGAAGCAGCACAAAGGTAGAAAACGCACCATGGGGCCATGTGCTGCCTCTATCAATCACAGAGCGTGCTCCCCTGCCCCCCGAGATAAAAAGTCACCCAACAGCCCTTATTCACTGAAGTCAAAAACTGCATCTAAAAATACCTCCACCAACTGGCCCTCAGTCAGCAGCCCCACACCCGGCCTGGGGACAGCCACACAGCGCTGCACCGGGGGGCCACTGAGGCAGGCGCCCAAGGCTTAGCCAGTTGGTCAAGGGCCGCCTGGAAGGGAGCAAAGTTCCCGGGCTGAAAAGCAGTCCCCTCCTCCTCTGCTTCCTCCTCCTCCTCCTCCTCCTGCCTCTAACCTTTAACCAGGGTGGCCATTTTAACAGGTTTTATCACATCGGCTCTGGGAGCTGTCCTAACAAAACTCCAGAGAGGGTCTCTGCTCCTCCACAGGAGCTGGCTTCCGCCCTGTTTCCAAATCCACGGCCACGCAACAAAATCACAGGGCTTGGCTTCAAACTGGATTTTCAGTCAATTCAAAAGGAACCTCCAATGTCTGTCCCTCTGCTTTTGTCCTGAGACATCAAAGTCCTGTTCTTTTACTAACTCAGTGTTAACCACGAAGGTAAACATTCCAAAGCCAGGTCTTAACAACACGATATACCTATCAAATGGATGCTATTTCTAGCCTGAAACTCATTCTCTGTATCACCTTGGCCTTTCGCTGTGTCCCAGGTAACTCATTAATTAACAGAAACACCTATCCTTCTACTGCTCTCCTACCCCCTCCAAGCTGTGGGCATTGGAGCTGCCGGGCTCCATCCCTCTCCCAGACCATGTAGGGGAGCACAGGAAAGGCAGGGCATGGGGAAAAAAAAATCAACTTCTTGTCATTGCACAGCCTCTATTTTCCCAGAAGTGACGTGTGACTTTAAGCCTTTTGCAACAGTGGTCTCCGCAGCATGCACTACTGGCAACTCCATGTGTCCGGGAAAAAAAAAATACAGTGTCTGGCCAAGAAGTTGAAAGGCCCTCCAGAATGTTTGCTGGACACACAACCTAATTTCCCAGTTGCCAAAAACAGAAAGGAGCTCCCTCTTACGCCCACCCACCCTCACCCCAACAAACGTCCATTGTAGGCAGGTTACCAAAAAACAATGAACTCTGCCCCATTCACAACCAGTTGGATTATCAATTAAACACTCTTAACAACAACAAGAGAAACCCCACAGCCACTCCGCCAAATCAGCAGGGAAATAAATGATTGTTAAAAATCCTGGGGGTATGATGGGCAGGATAAAAATTCCAATGCTAGGAATTTAAGGATTTATTCCTACACACACACACACACACACCAGACAAACCTGAAGGCTTGAGTCTCCTTATTCTCCCCACCTCACTTCCTATACCAGGTTACACATCCCAAACACACAGCCCATAATAAGCCCCCATGCTCCCCCTTCCCTGCAAACATCCTTATTCATGGAAATCACTATCAGGCAACAAAGGTGCACCTTTATGGTGTTTATAAGACCTGTGGAGGTTACCTATGCCCCAAGGACGGGCGAGGTGCTTACCGGGAGCATTAGCCAGTGAACAAAGACCCCACTGCAGAGCCTATACCGCCCGGAATAAACATCAAAGCCCGAGATAATGAACTTGTTTTCTGAGAAGCAAAAGTGGCGTGGTGTCTCTCCTTGATGGTCTGTAGCCACCTGAGAACACACACACACACACACACACACACACACACGGCCCCCAGCGCCTGGCAGGTTAGGGGGCTGCTGAGAAGTCAAAGCAGCAGGCTTTGTACCCGGGGCTGGTCTCCCCCAGACCCATCTGTGGGACAACAATCAGTTCAACCTATTGAAATCCAAATATAACCTTCACCTGCTACCCCAATGCCAAAACGCGTTTGAGCCGACTCTGAAAAGGGAAGCAGGGTTAGGGTTTCCGGGCCTCTTTGCAAACAGCACAGCCACCAGACTGTCCCCCACAACCCCCACCCCAGGAAGGTGCCCACCTCCACGGCGGGCAGGGTGGGTACAGCATCAGGCAGCAGAGGCTGTGGGAAGGAAATTAAGTGGTGACCAAGGCCAGGCACACCACCGATGGCCGTGGGGGAGGTGGCCAGCTTCTAGGGTTTCACCTGACAGGCATGGCAGAGAGATCCACTGAATGGGCCCCCTGGGGTGGGGTGGGGAGGGGTGGGGGAGGCCAGGAGGAAAGCAAATACAGCCAGGGATCAGAGCAGCCGCGGGGAGCCAGGCTTCACAAGGCTACCAGATTCCAGAGCCGAGCCTGGGAGAGGTGTAGGGGCCTGTTCCTCCCACTTGCTCCCCACTGCATCGGCCCGGCGTGTGGGCTGCGAGGGTCGGGGGGGTGCCCCGCTGAACTCCAGGGACGGTGCTTGGGGGAAATGGGATTCCCTTTCCCAGAACATCTGGCAAGGAGGGGACGAGCCTCCCCAAGTGCAGGGGGCTCAAGGAAAGGTCAGAGACCCCCACCCCTCCAGCCCGCTGGGCGCGAGGACCCTCTCCACACCAGGATACCTCGGCGGAGAGCCAAGACCCCCACGGCCCGAACCCCCCAATCTTGGCGGGAGAAACAGGCGCCCCCCCACCCAGGAGCATCTGGAGCGAAGATACACTGCCCCCCGCCCCCTGGACACGCTGAAGGGCAGAAGCCACGGCGCTCCCTATGTCGCAGGCGCCGGCCCCGGGGGTCCCCAGCGCGGAACGCTGAGGGTGCCGGGGGGCGCGACCCCCTGAGCGCTGCCCGGACCCAGCTCCGCCTGGAGGAGAGCTCGGGTCCCCGGGGCCCGGCCGAGCTCGGGCCGCGGCGGGGCGGCCGCGCCTCGGAGGTCGGGGGGGAAGAGGGGGAGGCCGAGCGAGGGTCACCCCGGACACCTCGCGCCCCCCGCCCGGCCATATTGTGCGCGTGGGGCGGGGGGCGCGCCGTCGCCCGGGGGCCGCAGCTCCAGGCCTCGCCCTCGCCCGGCCCTCTGCAGCCCAGCCCCCGCCCCCGCCCCAGGACTCACCCTGGATCCCCCGGGGCCCGGACCCGCCGCTGCCCGCGAGCAGGAGGACGACGAGGGGGAAGAAGGAGGAGGCTCCGGCCGACTCCGCCATAGTAACCGCCGCCGCCGCAGCCCAGCAGCGCCCAGCGCGCGCGCGCGCGCGCCCCCGGCGCCTCCCCTCCTCCCGCGGCCCCGCTCCCGCCTCCCGCTCCTCCGCCCGGCGCCGGCACGTGCGCTCCCGGCGGAGCCGGCGCGCGCGCGCGCCCCCGAAAGGGCGGGGCCGGGGTGCGCGCGGGCGCCCGCCTTAAAGGGGAGTGTCCCTGTTAAAGGGGTGGGCGGGGTTCGCGCCTCGGCCAACCTCGCGGAGCCGTGCGGCGCCCGGCGCGGAGGAGGCCGGAGCCGGACGTGCAGCCTCCGCCCCTCTGCTGCACCCCACGCAGCGCCGGGTTACCTTATCAGCGCCGATCCCCTCCCCCCACGCCGGGCCCTGGGCGAGCTGCGGCTGGTGCGCGGTCCGAGCCCGGAGCCGCCCGGCGTGGCCCTGGGGCGGGGAGAGGGTCCTCGCTGGCTACCCTCGCCCCCTGCAATGCCGCGTGCGTGCACGCTCCTTCCATAACACAGCAAGGCTTTGCAAATGATGCAGCTCAGGCGTGGTGGGGGCTGGGCGCAGTCGCCGGCGCTGTCCTGGCCGCGAGCGCCCTGTCGGTACCGAGAGCCTCTCGCTAGCCATTCCCCTTTGCCCGGTATTCGCCGGTGTCTGTGTAAGGGGAGACGACAAATGTTTATGCCGAATGTCAACTTGCCTACATATCCTTGCGAGAACTGGACACCGCGTAGGCGCTAATCGAAGCCCATTAAATTATGAGCCGTCTGGGAGATGGAACACGAGTTAGTGATTTTAAAATCATGGTTGCAAAAACTAATGGCGTGAGATACTGTTAAAGGCAGAAGCGTATTACATAACTACTCAGAGTGCTGTTCAAATTTGGTGATACTATATATTTGCATGGAAAAAAGACTGGAAGGATATTACCCAATGTTATCAGTAGTTACTGCCAGGAAGAATTCTTTTCTTTTCCCTTAAACGTTTGGGTGATTTCCAAATTTGTGCTAAATACATGTCACTTTCAGATTTCGACAAAGATGCTTATCGAAGCTAGGCGGAAGAAGAGTTCACTCCCTCAGAGGCAAGGGGGCCGGAGATGGCGAACAGGGCAGGGTCTCCCAGGTTCTTGATAACGAAGCTTGGGCAAGCTTGAAGCTTGGCTAAACCCATGTTCCCCGGCTGTGAACCGGACAGGCGGGAGCAAGTTTCTCAGGTGGACTCCTTACAAGTTGTCATCAAACTGAAGCACCATCCTCTCCCTGGGCAGAAAAACAAGACGAGAGGCACACACACAATGCACACACGGTCACACTTGCGCAGGCACTGCCAAGTGGATCCCGCAGCTGGACGAATAAACACCTTATTTTTATTCTGCTCTCCCTCCCGCCCTCCCCTCCACCACCACCTCTAGTAGGCACCTCCCACCTCCTGTCCATCTAACTGGTCTCCCCAGGCGTACTCTGTCCACACCAGGTCTCCCAGCTGCAGTGCACACAGCTAGTTCCCCAGGGCTTCCTTCCCGAAACACCACCAACTGGGTAGCTTAAAATAACAGAAACGTGTTCTCTCACAGCTCTGGAGGCTGGAAATCTGAGACCACAGTGTTGGCAGGGCCACTGCTCTCTCTGAAGAGCCGAGGGAAGAATCCTTTCTCGCCTCTTCCAGCTCATGGTGGTGTCCTGAATCCTTGCTGTTCTTTGGTTTGTGGAAGCAAAGCTCCCGTCTCTGCCTCTTGGGTCTTCTCAGGGCTGCCTGCTCTCTGAGTCTGTGTCTCTGGTCCCATCTCTCTCTTCTCTCTCTCTCTCATTTCAGAAGGATGCCAGTCATTTAGGGCCCACCTTAATCCAGTCGACGGGCGTTCCAGTAATCTTTGATTAGGTCCACGAAGAGCTTGAGGTCTTTGAAGGTTCTGGGTAGATGTGAGCGTAGGAGGGACACTGTTTAACAGATACAATCAGCAAGCTGTCTCTGTGTTTGGGAAGGGAAAACAGGCCCTCCCCTCCCCTTGCAAGGGGGAGGGGCTCTCCTTTGTGTCCTGCTCAGCAAGGGTTGCCACTATGTTGCCACTGTGGCTACAATAACAGATGCACCAGCAGTAAAGCTAAGGTTGTTTTACTGCTAGGCAGCAAGGCCAGCCGCGAACCTCAAGGCACCAGGCCGAATTCTGGGTCTGGGGATCAAACGCCATCTCCAATAGCTCCCTTAATAGCGTTTGACTTTGAGCAAGATGTTTTCCCTCCCTAAGCCTCAATGCACTCGTCTGTGGAATGGAGCTGAGCACAGTTCTGTAATAAAGATGTGAGAATTGCTTCAGATACTCTATGGAGGGGACCGGCACTGTGGCGTAGTAGGTTAAGCTGCCACCTGTGGTGCAGCCATCCTATATGGGTTCTGGTTCGAGTCCCGGCTGTTCCACTTCCAGTCCAGCTCCCTGCTGATGACCTGGAAAAACAGCAGAAGATGGCCCAAGTGCTTGGGCCCCTGAGCCACATGGGAGACCCGGAAGAAGCTCCTGGCTCCTGGCTTCAGATCAGCCCAACACCAGTCATTGCAGCCATTTGGGGAGTGAACCAGCAGATGGAAGACCTCCCTCTCTCTCTGTCCCTCCCTCTCTCTCTAACTCTGCCTCTCAAATAAATAAACCTTTTAGAAAAAGATATTCTAGGGAAAGCATTTAGCACAGTCTCTGACATGCAGGAAACGAAAGAACAGCTGTTATGATTATTAGCACTTGGCCTTCACTGCGATCCTGAGTGGTGCCCACTTTATGCGTGAGGTAACTGAGACCTAGAGAAACAGCTTGCCAAGCTCACGTGGAACTGATCGTTAAGGCCACAGCCCACCGCCCTGTGCTTTCTGCGACATCTCAAACTTTTTCCAGGGTCAGGGCTTCAGGATTGGATGCAGGTAGGAAAGAAGACTTGACAGGACAGGAGGGGGTGAGTTCCATCCTGCACACACACACGCCACTCACCTGCATTTGGGGCATCTCCTCCCAGAGATGAAGCCCCTTCCCTTCCAAGTTCTGGGGTGCACGCCTGTGCCCCGCACCCCTTCCCACAGGGCAAGCTTCGCCCATCCCTCCTCACCATCCCTGAAGTCCTCAGCAAGGCGTCCGTTTTTGTTTTTAAGATTTATTTATTTATTTCAAAGGCAGAGTTACAGAGACATGGAGAGAGAGAGAGAGAGAGAGAGAGAGAGAGAGAGAGAGACAGCTGGGGCTGGGCCAAGCTGGGAGCCTAGAACTTCATTCTGGTCTCCCATGTGGGTGCAGGGGCCCAAGCACTTGAGCCATTCTCCGCTGCTTTCCCAGGCCATTAGCAGGGAGCTGGATAGAAAGTGGAGCAGAACCCGGAACTCCAACCAGCGCTTATATGGAATGCTGGTGTTGCAGGCAGTGACTTAACCTGCTGTGCTACAATGCTGGCCCCAAAGTGTCTGTTTTTGTAAGCTGCCTTCGTTTTAGGGCTGTACCTGCACCACAGTCCACACACTTCTTTTGCCCTCTGCTCTACTAGGAAAAAATTTGCTCTCCAGGTTCCAGTAAGCAGATCACCCAGCATTACAACTGCCATCTTGGTCACAAGACACAGTTTCCTAGGAGACAACATGGTTTGCCTTGGGGAGCAGCAAGGTCATTAGTCACAAGGAGACTAAACTTTTTTTAAAAGATTTATTTCATTTTTATTTGAAAGGCAGAGTTATAGAGAGGCAGAGAGAGAGAGAGAGAGAGAGAGAGAGAGACGGGCCTTCCATCCACTGGTTCACTCCCCAGATGGCTGTAATGGCCAGAGCTGTGATGATCTGAAGCCAGGAGCTTCTTCCAAGTCTCCCACGCAGGTGCAGGGGCCCAAGGACTTGGGCCATCTTCCACTGATTTCCCAGGCCACAGCAGAGAGCATAGATTGGAAATGGAGCAGCCAGGTCTCAAACTGGTGCCCATAGGAGATGCTGGCACTGCAGGCGGTGGCTTTATCTGCTTCACCACAGCGCTGGCCCCAGTCATGGCTCTTGCCCCCGAGATACTTTAATAGAGAGAAGCAGCAAGAAAGAGGCAGCCCTGCATGATATATGCTGACGCAACCCCGTGAAGGTTCAGTGGGGCACAGAGGGTGAGGATGGCTCAGCTCTGCAGGGAGGTGTGAGGAGACGGGCAAGGCTCCACCTAGAGGCTTCCTTATAGCTGATTGTCAGGAGATCCAAAAGTGCTCGCCAGACAGCCATGTGTGGGGCAGGCCAGCGGATGGCTGGGGCCAGTCTGGCATTTAGGGGGATGGGAGTGGCAGAGCAGTGCACCCAGAGGGTGGAGCTGAAAAGTCGAGTTGGAAAGATTGTCAGGTGCCGAAGTGCCCTTGGAAGGGTTTTTAAGAAAGTAGGTGACCAATGGGAACAAATCTGTGTTTTAGGACGAGCACTTGGCCGAACCAAGCAACCATGAGCTTTGTACGGCTGGACAGCTGGTGCTGAGGAAGCCGAAGACGGGGCAATCCCAGGAGCTCAGCGAGACTGGAGGTGGCCTGACCCAGGCAGCAGCCCTGGAAGAGGGGGTAAAAACAAAGCAGGCTCAAGAGACTGAGGTGGAGGAGACAGGGTTGATGGGGTGTGGCTGGCGAGGAGAGGGAACGGCCCCGTGGGATTCTGGGATGGTCTGACCAGTGTGACCACTGCCTGCTGGCTCCATTTTGCAGAATAGGAAGGGCAGCTTTGGGGGAAAAAAAGACAATGAGTTCCCTGTCAAGCAAGCTGAGTTTAAAAGGCAGCCTGTAGGCGCCCGGAGCCAAGGAGACGTGGACTTGGAAGTCAGCAGTACAGCCGCGTTGTTCACACAGCTCGAGCGACCGCGAAAGCTCTGGAAGGACACTGGCAGGAGAGAGGAGACTGAGAAGCAACAGCTCCGGAAACAGGAAAGGACCTGGGTGAGAAGAGAGTCGTGGAAACCAAGGCAGGAGAGGCCTGCAGGGCCCAGAGTCCCAGGACGAGGAGCGGTGGAGGTCTCCTGGATCTGGCCATGCTTACGCCTGCAGTGAAAGGGCGCTGAGGGACCACAATGACCGCGGGCCGCGATGGGAAGAATATTTGGGTTTCCATCAGCAAACCCTTAGCTGAACACAGCTCAAAATGCTCAGAAAGTGCAATGGAAAAAAAAAAAAAAAAAAAAACCCTGAGGTCAAAAACTAAGGAATAAAAGAGAGGAAGAAAGCACATTGCCCGAGTGAGAGTATTTGCATAGCAGGTGAACTTGAACTTGAACTTGAACTTTGGTTTCTGCAAGCAAAGTTGGGTACACAGAGAATCAGAGTCCCTTGGATGTGATGACTCGAAGCCCAGGCCCATCCAAAGCAGGGAATCTAACGTGAGATTCTCTGCACAGAGCCGTGGCTCCCACAGGGTGAGACACCAAGTCTGAAGATGAACAAGAAATGAAGACCTCCTTCAAGACACTCCAAGTGAGGAAGGCTGGGTGACTGTAGCCTTGGCTCTGGGTGAGAATAGTGGAAAAATCTTCCCAGAGAATCCTTCATAGCAAGCTGACCTCGGTGGCTTGATCTCATTCCAAATTTGTCTTGTGTGTGTGAGATCTGGAAAACTATCCTTAGATTCAAGTGGCCCCGGGGCCACCAGTGCTTCCTGGAAGTACAGGAAGTTCCTAGAGAAGCAGAACTTCTGCCCAGGCCAGGAGGAGGATCCTCGTGGACGAAATTCCAAGAAATGTAACCGACACAGTAACAATACCCAAAAGCACAAAACAAAACAGGGCAGAGAGAAGGAACAGCCAATTTAGCACTGCCCACTCAAGGGCACGTGGTGTGGCACGGTGGATTAAGCCACTGTGTGGGATGCCCCCATCCCATGTTGGAGTGTCTCGGTTCAGGTCCTGGCTTCTCCACTTGCAATCCCGCTTCCTGCTAATGCGCCCCCTGGGAGGTAGCAGAAGATGGCTCTAGTACTTGGCACCACAGCCAGTGTTGTGGTGTAGCAGGTAGAGCCGCCACCTGTGATGCCAGCATCCCATAAGGGCACCAGTTTGTGTCACTGCTTCTCTATTTCCAATTCAGCTCCCTGCTAATTGCCTGGGAAAAGTAGTAGAAAATGCTCTGAGTGTTGGGGCCCCTGCCACCCACATGGGAGACCTGGATAAAGCTCCTGGCTCCTGGCTTCAGCCTGGCCCAGCCCTGGTCTTTGTGACCATTTGGGAAGTGAGATAGAATATTTCTCTGTCTCGCTGTTGTTCTGTCTTTCAAGTAAATAAAATAAACATTAAAAGTAAAAATAGGGGCCAGCGCCGTGGCTCACTTGGTTAATCCTCTGCCTGCGGTGCCGGCATCCCATGTGGGTGCCGGGTTCTAGTCCTGGTTGCTCCTCTTCCAATCCAGCTCTCTGCTGTGGCCCTGGAGTGCAGTAGAGGATGGCCCAAGTGCTTGGGCCCTGCACCTGCATGGGAGACCAGGAGGAAGCTCCTGGCTCCTGCCTTCAGCCCTGTTGTTGCGGCCATTTGGGAAGCGAGATAGAAGATTTCTCTGTCTGTCTGTTGCTTAGCCTTTCAAGTAAATGAGAACAAACATTAAAAGTAAAAATAATTGTTCACTCATAGAAAAAGTCTTTCAAATGAGGTCTCAGCAGGTTAAGCCATGACCTGTGGTGCTGGCATCCTGTATGAGCACTGGTTTAGTCCTGGCTGTTCCACTTCTGATCCAGCCCTCTGCTATGGCCTGGAAAGGCACAAACAATGGCCCAAGTGCAGGGGCTCCTGCACCCACATGGGAGATTGGGATGGAGTTCTGGGCTCCTGACCTTGACCTGGCCATGCCCTGGCTATTGTGGTCATCTGGGGAGCAAATTGGCAGATAGAAGACCAATCTTTCTCTCTCCCTGTCTCTTCCTCTCTCTAACTCTACCTTTCAATTAATTAAATAAATATTTAAAATTAACAAATAAATTAAGACCACATTTAAAATGTGTAAGTTGGGGCTGTTACTGTGACATAGCAGGTGAAGCTGCCACCTGTAGTGCTGGCATCCCATGTGGGTGCTGGTTCGAGTCCTGGCTGTTCCACTTCCAATCCAGCTCTCTGCTATGGCCTGGGAAAGCAGTAGAAGATGGCCCAAGTCCTTGGGCCCCTGCACCTGTGTGGGAGACCCAGAAGAAGCTCCTGGCTCCTGGCATCAGATAGGCACAGCTCCAGCCGTTGCAGCCATCTGGGGAGTGAACCAGCAAATAGAAGACCTCTCTCTTTCTCTCTCTCCCTCCCTCCCTCTCTGTAACTCTGCTTTCAAATAAATAAATAAATAAATAAACCTTTTAGAAAAATAAAATGTGTAACTTATGTACAAATTCTCGCATACCTCACTGTTAGCTATTCAATCATAGAAGAGAAACAGTATGTAACTTCCAGATTAAGAGAATGAGGAAATAGAGTGAAAAAATAATCCAAAGGAGGTGAGAAAGGAAAGGAAAATACTAGCAATGGGGTAGATAGAAAGAAGAGTTAAAGGGAGAGTGTTTGTCACAGGGTCACAATGCTTCTTGGGATGTCCACATGCCATATCAGAGTGCCTAGGCTTGAGAGCCAAATCCTCTGCCTGTCACCCTGCTTCCTGTTGGTGCATACCCTGGGAGTTACCCAGTAGGACCTAAACTGAGTTCTTGGCTCCTGGCTTTGGCTTGGTCCTGGCTATTGCAAGCATTTAGGTAGCAAATCAGTGAGTGGATCATCTCTCACTCTCTCTCTCTCCTTTTCAAATAAATAAAAATGTGAAAATACATTCAATGATATTCATGATAACAATAAATGTAAATGGACTAAATAATCCAATTTAAAAATTATTTCCAGATTATAAGAGAAGCAGAAGGATACACAAGGCCAAGAAAGTGTTTATTTTGCTTCATTACTTTATTTTTTATTTTTTAAAGATTTATTTGTTTTATTTGAAAGTTGGAGTTACAGAGAGAGAGAGAGAGAGAGAGAGAGAGAGAGAGAGAGGTCTTCCATCTGCTGGTTCACTCCCCAGATGGCTGCAATGGCCAGAGTTGCACCAATCCAAAGCCAGGAGCCAGGATCTTCTTCCAGGTCTCCAATGCAGGTGCAGGGGCCCAAGGACTTGGGCCATCTTATACTGCTTTCCCAGGCCATAACAGAGAGCTGGATCGGAAGTAGAGCAGCTGAATCTTGAACCAGTGCTCATATGAGATGCCGGCACTGCAGGCAGCAGCTTTAACCCGCTACACCACTGTGCTGGCCCCACTTCATTACTTTAATAAAAAGAGAAACAGTGCAGTTTAGACCGTAATAAAGGAGTTAAGAGGAATTCAAAGGTTCAGCAAAAGGAGGGCAAGTGATGGGGCCAGAACCCAGGGTAGACAGCACTGTGATGGCAGTTGAGCTGGAGGAGCCACTGTGGAGAATGGAGTGCTGTCTAGGAAGACAGGGCTCAGCAGAGAGACACTAGGGCCCATGCAGGATTGCAGAACCTAAAGCTGAAGTCGCAATAATCCTCTTTCATGGACTAGTTTCTTTTGTAGGTGCTAAAAAGCCTAATGTGGGAGCAGGAGACAGGACGGTTGCAAGTGTTGGGGCTCCTGGAGGGACAGCTGCAGGAAGCAGTGGCAGGGCGAGTGAGGCCATGGCAAGAACGCGCATGATGTGCCCGGTAGCTGAGTTCAGGGGGACTGGCAAGGGGGCTGCTACGAACCTGAGAATCCCAAAGGCCAAAGGCCAGGTGGGTGGCAGCCACAGCCTGCAGTTTGCTCTCAGTGGTCCTAGGGGGTAGGGAGCACTCCCAGGTTTTCTTTTATTTTTATTTATTTATTTATTTGACAGGCAGAGTTAGACAATGAGAGAGAGAGAGAGAGAGACAGAGACAGAGAGAAAGGTCTTCCTTCCGTTGGTTCACCCCCCAAATGGCTGCTATGGCTGGCGTGCTGCGCTGATCCAAAGCCAGGAGCCAGGTGCTTCCTCCTGGTCTCCCATGCGGGTGCAGGACCCAAGCACTTGGGCCATCCTCCACTGCCTTCCTGGGCCCCAGCAGAGAGCTGGACTGGAAGAGGAGCAACCGGGACAGAATCTGGCACCCCAACTGGGACTAGAACCCAGGGTGCCGGCACTGCAGACGGAGGATTAGCCTAGTGAGCTACGTCACCAGCCATGCTCCCAGGTTTTCTAACTCACACTCTGCCCGATCCTAGGAGCAGTTTCTTTCCTTTGCCCCTCGCACTGACCTGGATCCACTCCAGCCTCCTTGGTAAGTGGGCTCCATGTCCTGAGCCTGGGCATGCCCAGTGGTCAAACAGGATTTCTTTGCCCGTCTCTCTCTTTGTTGTGAGCCTTCCTGGCCGACAATGTTCTTCTCTGGGCCCTGGGTGAACCTCACACCTGATGTCACACTCTCTCACTTCTCCCTCTCCCTCCCAGCCTCCTTCCTCCACCAGGCGCCCTCGGGCTCTGAGAGAGAGCTCCCTGCTTTTTGTCCACTGCCTTCTCCACAACACACAAGCTCCACCCTGGCCTAAAAACTGTGCTACTGGCAGCCTCGCTGGGGTTGTGAAGTTATTTCGTCTGATCCCCTTGTTGTACAGGGAGAGAGGCCTAGGTGCAGACAAGGTAAGTGGCTTGTTCAGGACAGGGTCAAAGCTGGCAGTAGAGATTTCTACATGAAGACAACTTAACTCTCCACCCATACCGACTTCCTGTGCACTTGAGACCAGAGCTCAGGGACTGGACATTGACTCTGCTCTGAACTTGAGCCAGACTGTGTATTTAATCTGCATAGCAACCCCACGAGAAGAAGCAGCATGATTCACCCATTGTAGAGAAGAGGAACTGAGGCCCAGAGGGCCTGAGCAGCTTCTGATGTCACCCAGCTATGCCTGGCCCTGCTCCCTTGTTGTCCTGTTTCCTATAGTGGCCTCTCCCTCTCCCTCTCTCTCCCCTCTTCCTGTGCTTCCTCTGCCCTGTCCAGTCCCCCCGACACACACACACCCTAACTCCTCACAATTTTCCTCCTGCCTGGATCACAAGAGTCCACCTCTCCCAGCAGATGCACCTGCTTCTCCGGGGGGAGTGTGCGTGGTCTGCCTTCTGGCCTCAATGGATGTGTGCCCTGGCAAAGCAGCGAATAGACTGGCTGAGCTGTTCACACCTCTCTCAGGAGCACTCAGCTAAGAAGCTGTGGCAGTTGAGTCCCTGAGACAGTGAACACTGGATGCAAGTGTCTGGAACACACTCTGGATGAGGGCAGCAGATGAGGTGGGACCAGAGAGACAGAGTTTCCGCCAGGTGTGCCTGTGGGTGTGTCCCTGTGCACACAAACCCTCCAGCCCCACCCACTCCACACGTACCCGGCCCTGTGCCTTCTCAGATCCCGTGAGATCTGGCTCTCTGATTCCCACCTCTCCTCCCCGGTTGAAGCGTTTGTCCTTGTGGCTGGCCCAGCACCTCACACGTGGCTCTCCCAGCGCAGAACCCGACTCCTCCAGGAAGCCTCCTGCTGCCTCCATGCACAAGTCGTCTGCGCTTCCCCAAGCAGATCACAAAGTCACCACAGCGTCACTCATTCCCATCTCCCGCCCCGCTCCGCCACGAGGTTCCGCTCATGCCCGGTGAGTGCTGGAATCTTCTCTCTGGCCATGCACCATTCTCATTTGCCATCTGAAGTTGGACAATGATTTTTGCTGCCATTTGATGTCCTACCCGACCATGCATCCATCCCGGGAACGCACAGTGGGTGCACATGTGGCTGGCGCTGGAGTAGGTCCTGGGAGTGATTAAGCCTGAGTTGTTGCCTTCCAGGAGTTCACAGTCCAAGGGGAAAACCCAGGTCTTCCTTGCCAAGCTGCCTACATCAACAGCTTCGGCTCCATGATCCCAGCTATGTACTCACACAGACACAGACACACACACACAGACACACACACTCCAGGTGTGACCATCGCCCTGTCGCCTTGTCACACGCATCCAGACACAGGCTCTGTCTCATTTGCTCCTCCCGACTCCTCCATCCCCTGCTGCTTCTCATACCCCTTACCCAGGAAGAGGGCCTGGCCCCCTGCCCCACCCACCACTTTTTCTGATCCTCATTCTGCAGTGCAAGAACTGATGCTACTGTCTGAGTGTGTGTGCGAGTGAGAGTGAGTGTGCGAGTGAGAGTGTGTGAGTGAGAGAGCGTGCATGTGAGAGAGAGTGTGCAAGTGAGAGTGTGCGTGTGTGGGTTCGAGTGTGTGAGAGACTCTGTGTGTCTGTGTATGTGTGTGTGCGCTATTTTAAGACCCCAGCACTTTGCAGAGACCTGGTGGGGGCGGGGAGGCCGGGCAATCTGAACCCCGGGGCAGCCTGGGCGTCTGGGGAGCCAGGTTACTGGCCGCCAGCTGCAGAGCCTCGGCTCCCACCATCACTGTTGCCTGCTTGCCTGCCGCCGCTGCACCGATGCCCTCCCCTGCTGCTTGTCTGGCTCGCTGCAGCTCCGCCCGACCCAGCCAGACCACCGCCCTCAGTCCTCTCCATGAGTTAAGCTCAGGCGTTTGCACCCCAGGCATCATGTCAAAGCGTTGTGTTTCTGGAAACACACACACACACACACACGCAGAGAAGCCTTGAAATTCTTGTTGGCACAGGTCCAGGGATTTATTTATGAAATTCCCGGGGGGGTAGGAGAGACAGAAGTCTGGCCTTCGCAGACTGAGTGCTGTGCTGTCATGTCAGCACACTGGCGTGCACTTACTCAGCGCCCAGCGCCCACCCAGGCCGGCCCGGCTGGAGGGGGCTGGGGGAGGGCACAGAGCTTAGCGCTTAAGACAGCAGCGATGTTTTCGGCCCCTACCCCCACCCCACCACCATTCTGCCTGGAAGAAGGAAAAAGCAGAGTGGATACTGACACCTGTTGGCCACCGTTCCCTACTGGGTCCTCTCTAGGCTCTGCCGCCTGCCCTCCCCGCCACCACCAGCTCCCATACTGCTGCCTTGCTCTCCTCCTTAAGTGGGCAGCCTCTCTCTTGCTGGCCAGCTCCACTTCAGAGTCTGTGTTGTCCTGGGGGTGGACGCGTGGCTCCTCCACAGAAAGACTGCAGGTGCTCCATGTGCTACCCCAGCCTCTGCAGTCTGGCATAAACAGAGACAGGGCTCCTGCCTAGGGATGGCAGGGGGTATCTGGGCCACTCAGAGTGGCTGCTATATCTTCCCCAAGGATGTTGGTGGTGCTCCAAGGGGAGCCTGCGGGAAGTGTAGGGTGCGAATGGGGAGACCGCCTCAGTTCTGCTTCCAATGCCAAGTGTGTCGACACGGCCTGCCAGGTCAAGATTTCAGGCTACTGCCCCGGGCCCAGCCCACCTCTCAAAGAGAACTTGGTGGGATCCGAGGCTCCTCTCTGCTCCCTTGAATTCGACCGAGTTGGAAAGGGTGGGTCTGGATGTGTCTTTCGTTTCCCAGATGCACCTGCCTTTGAGGGGGATGCTTGCAGAACCAACACCTGGGGAATGATTGATGTTCTGCAAATGTCGTGTTTTCGCTCCAAGGCCTTAGAGGTGAGCTCCCGGCTTTCAGAGCTGTGCCAGACAGAGGGCCACTGCTCCTGCCACACAGACCCATGGGCCACCATCCACACAGGGGACAGGGAGTGGGATGGGTGAAGTAGGAAGTGAGCCCTGGAGGAAGAGCAGAGAGAGAAGGGTGTCTTGTAGAGACCACAGAACCAGCCCTATCCTAAGCAGACAAGGCTCCAGGTCCCAACAGTCAGAAAGAAAACACAGACAGTGCCAGGGGGCTCGCAGACCCCCCAGGAGCTCTGGGAAGCCCCGGCCAGGTTACACAGAATGAGTTGGAACAGCGGGGGCAGACTTGCTTTCCAGCGGCTCTCAGGTGAGGCGAGCAGGTGTGGGCAGGCTCCCCTGCCTGGGGAGCCTGTGGGGAGTAGGTGGGCCTGTCTCTTGTGGGAAGGAGGGCAGCGTGGGCCTGCCAGGGCCTGCGTTCACGCCCACGTGTGCGTGCGTGTGTGCATGTGTGTGGGTGTGTTGGGAAAAGGCTGGCACAAGGCTTGGAGACACAGAAAGGTGAAGACTCTCCCTCTGGGGCTGTCCTGGGCAGCCATGGCCCTCCTCCCAGGCTTACGGGTAAATGTGGCAGGAGAGGGAGAATATAAGGGCCCCCCGATCTATTTCCAGACACCCTAGAAAAGGAAGGACCATGGCCTTTGGGTTCAGGCCAAACCGAGTCCAATCCCAGCCCTGTGATCTGCCAGTGGTGTACCCTTGCAAAAGGTTTCTGAGGACAGAACGATACTGCTCCTTACCGGTTGCCAAGGGCGTGGAGATGGGAGCGGGGTCAGTACTCTGGGCCCTGAAGTGAGAACCCTAGCTTCCAATCGCCCCTTACCTGCCTGCCCACCTGCATAGCCCTACGCAGAGGATGAGCGCAAGGCTCCCAGGAGCCCATGCTGCGCATACCTGGCTTGGGGGGACATTAGTATTTAGCCAAAGGAAGGGCTCAAAGCATGCCAGCCCCGAGCACAGAGCGGGTGCTCCCAGCGCTGTGGTCCTTGTCCCAGGGTCCAGCCTCTCTGCAGAGCCCGTGTCCCAGCTGGCCTTGCCTGTGGCTTCTGGCCAGTTTTTTGTTACAGTAAAATCTGGTTTTCCCCCAGGCTGGTCCTTCCCAGGCATGCTGTTGTCATGGGAACCTGCAGAGGCTGCTTCGGTGTTGGGGGTGGGGGGGAGAGAAAGGGTTTGTGGATTAAAAGCCAAAGGACCCCACCGCTGCTGTAGAGCCAGCCCCTGGGAACTGCCGGGGGGCGGGGGTAGGTCAGCCATGGGGGCTTCCTCCCACCATGCCCCAATCCGGCTGCCCAGCGCTCCGTGAGCCCAGAAGGCAAGCAACCACTGGTGAAATACCCTGATTCAACACTCTCTCTCTGCCACCATTTCTCCGCCAGCCTTTCCAAAAGCCAGCCCAGGACCGGACAACGCGGGGCTGAGCAAATGCACGTTTGGAGTGGGGCCATGCAGTGCGCTGGCTGCTCCTCCTTGTCCCCTTCAAGCACCACAGCGGGACAATCAGCTTCACCTCGCAGATGGGATTCCTGGAACCCAAGGCTTTTGATGTCTGTCCTTTACCCTCAAGACTGGAGGGGGCTTGCCCTGCGGTGGGTCAGGGGCTGGAGGAGACAAGCCTGGAGCTGTGTGTCCCTGCCCTGGGGCCTTCCATCTGTCTCTCCCTTGGGAGGTGATTACCAAAGGACAAAGCCCCTCCCCACTAAAATTCCAATTCCACTCCAGAAACTTCCGTCTGTCAGCCTGCCTCCTTCTTTCGTTGCTTTTTTTCCCCCCCAATTTATTTGAGAGGTAGACAAGAGACAAACAGAGCTCCCATTCTCTGGTTCATCTTCCAATACCTGCAAAAGACGGGGCGGGGCCAGGCCGAACGCTGGAGCTAGGAACCCAATCCAGATCTCCCACATGGGAGATAGGGACCCAAGCACTTGAGCTGGCACCTGCTACCCCACCCCCCAGGGTGTGTATTAGCAGGAAGCTGGAATGGAGCCCTCAAAGGTGGGACTCAGGTATGTTTATTTTTTTAAAGATTTGTTTGTTTATTTGAAAGTCAGAGTTACACAGAGAGGAGAGTCAGAGAGAGAGAGAGAGAGAGAGGTCTTCCATCCACTGGTTCACTCTTTAATTGGCCGCAACAGCCAGAGCTGTGCCGATCCAAAGCCAGGAGCCAGGAGCTTCTTCCGGGTCTCCCACACAGGTGCAGGGGCCCAAGCACTTGGGCCATCTTCCACTGCTTTCCCAGGCCATAGCAGAGAGCTGGATCAGAAGTGGAGCAGTCAGGTCTCAAACTGACGCCCATATAGGATGCCGGCGCTTCAGGCCAAGGTGTTAACCCGCTGTGCCACAGCGCCAGCCCAATGGGACTCAGGTATCAACGGTGAGTGGAATGCCTACTCCCACCTTGCTTTTTGAAAGAGCGGAACAGCAACACACCAGAGCCTTCAAGAATTTCATAAACATGGGGCTGGTGTTGTGTCACAACAGGTTAAGCCACCGCGCCTGCAAGGCGTGAGCACGGGTCCTGGCTGCTCCACTTCTGATCCAGCTCCCTGCCACTGTACCTGGGAAAGCAGCAGAGGAGGGGTCAAGGGCTTGGGCCCCTGTCATCCACGTGAGAGGCCAGGATGGAGTTCCAGGCTCCTGGCTTTGGCCTGGTACAGCCTTGCCCATTGTGGCCATTTGGGGAGTGAGCCAGTGGATAAAAGATTTCTCTCTCTCTCTCTCTCTCTCCCTCTCTCTCTCTCTCTCTGTAACTCTACCTTACAAGAAACAAACAACAAACCTTCAAAAAAGGGAGAATTTCATAAACTTGAACTCTATAATTCCACTCCTAGAAATTATTTCAAGGATCTCCATGTGCTTCTTAACCCTGCTTATTCCAGTTGTAGGAATTCAACTTAAGGAAATACTGGAAGCAAAGATGTGCATAAAGGTTTGCCTTGGGAATATCATTTTGGTTTGACCTGAAAAACTAAAATACTAGTAGCAAATGCTCAGAAATACAGCATTATTCATGTAAGGGGCCCCCATACAAAGAGTTGTCTGAGGGTCGGCGCTGCGGCGCAGTGGGTTAAAGCTGCCGCCTGCAGCGCAAGCATCCCATATAGGCGCCAGTTTGAATCCCAGCTGCTCCACTTTCGATCCAGCTCTCTGCTATGGCCTGGGAAAGCAGTAGAAGATGGCTCAAGTGCTTGGGCCCCTGCACCTGTGTGGAAGACCTGGAAGAAGCTCCTGGCTCCTGGCTTCAGATCAGCTTAGCTCTGGCCATTGCATCCAACTGGGGAGTGAACCAGCTGATGGAAGACCTCTCTCTCTGTAACTCTGCCTTTCAAATAAATAAAAATAAATCTTTTTAAAAAACCACAAAGGGTTGTATGAAAGCATTTAGTGACCTGAAAAGGCATTTGTGATACAGCATTAATGGCAAGGGGAAGCAAGTTATAAAACAGGAACAATATAATCTAACATTTGTAAAAACACTATCCACGATAGAGAATCGGAGGTTACACAGCAAAATAGGTGGTGAAATTACAAATATTTTCTTCTCAATGATCTGTGTCATCAACATTTTTAAAGATGATTATATACTACTTCCGTAATTAAAACACTTAACAAATCTAATTTAAAATAAACTTATCCACAAAGATACCCATTGCACCATGATTGTGATTAAAAAAAAAAAAAACCACAGGGAATGGCTTAATAAATTACATCATATGTTGCATTGAATGTTATACAATTGTTAAAATGCTTTTAACATCTGTGTAGAAATATTAAAGTATTTATGATATGTGAAGTGAGAAATCCCAGGCAGAAAATGGAATGTGCACCCTGATTATAAAGTATGGAATGTATTTATGCAATGAAAATATTTGCTACAGGGGTTGGCGCTGTGGTTTAGCGGGTAAAGCCACAGCCTGCAGCGCTGGCATCCCATATGGGCGCCGGTTCAAGTCCTGGCTGCTCCTCTTCCAATCTAGCTCTCTGCTATGGCCTGGGAAAGCAGTAGAAGATGGCTCAAGTCCTTGGATCCCTGTACCCACATGGGAAGACCCAGAAAAAGCTCCTGGCTCCTGGCTTCGTATTGGCTCAGCTCTGGCCGTTGTGACCATTTGGGGAGTGAGCCAGCAGATGGAAGACATCTCTCTCTGTCTCTCCCTCTCTCTATAATTCTGTCTCTCAAACTAATAAATAAGAATCGTAAAACAAACAAAAAAAAAACATTTGCCACAATTTGCTGGGGTGTGAGTCTATGCAAATATTTCCCTCCTTTTCTTTTCTTTTTTTTTTTTTAAAGATATTTATTTATTTATTTGAGAGGTAGAGTCACAAACAGTGAGAGAGAGAGAGGAGACAGAGAGAAAGGTCTTCCATTCGCTGGTTCACTTTCCAAATGGCCGCAATAGCCAGAGCTGAGCTGATCTGAAGCCAGGAGCCAGGAGCTTCTTCTAGGTCTCCCACACAGGTGTAGGAGCCCAAGGACTTGGGCCATCTTCTACTGCTTTCCCAGGCCATAGCAGAGAGCTGGATTGGAAGAGGAGCAGCCAGGACTTGAACCGGTGCCCATATGGGATGCCGGCGCCACAGGTGGAGGATTAACTTACTATGCCATAGCGCTGGCCCCTTTCCCTCCTTTTCAAAATTACCAAAATATGACGCTTTACCTCTTCCATTAAACACTGCATATGCACTCATGGGAGGAGACCAGGAGAAGCACCAGACTCCATTTCTGAGCTTAGAGTAGAAAGATGGGCACACAGAGTTCAACATCTCGGCCTCAGCCCTGGCCTCATCCATCCATTGAGTTCCTGGTGATAAGAAGATGGCTCCTGGGGCCCCCACAGGGTGGCACAGTGGAGGCACAGCTGCCTCTCGCAACACTTGCCTCCTGTACCTGGGAAAGCAGCAGAAGATGACCTAAGTGCTTGGGCCCCTACACCTACGTGGGAGTCCAGGGTGGAGTTCCAGACTCCTGGCTTCAGCCTGGGCTAGCCCACTTGGGGAGTGAAGCAGTGGATGGAGAGGGTCTGTTTCTCCCTCCCTCCCTCTCTCTCTCTTGTCTCTCTCTGCTCTGTCGCTCTTTCAAAGAACTAGATCTCTTACAAAGACTTTTGCTGAACTTCTGCTATACGTGTGCAAACTTCTAGTTTCAC
This sequence comes from Lepus europaeus, assembly GCF_033115175.1. Taxonomy (NCBI): domain Eukaryota; kingdom Metazoa; phylum Chordata; class Mammalia; order Lagomorpha; family Leporidae; genus Lepus; species Lepus europaeus. The sequence goes on from NC_084836.1 coordinate 68,360,026, forward strand.
AGCAACGTTTTCAGAGAGTGAGGGCTCTGCTGGTTTCGTGTAAGAGAAACCCAGGGCGGCTGTTGAATGGAATTTTTCATTTTCTTTTTTTCTTTCTTTCTTTCTTTTTTTTGACAGGCAGAGTTAGCGAAAGACAGAGAGACAGAGTAAGGTCTTCCTTTTTCTGTTGGTTCACCACCCAAGTGGCCGCTATGGCTGGTGCGCTGCAGCGCTGCACCGGTCTGAAGCCAGAAGCCAGGTGCTTCTCCTGGTCTCCCATGGGGTGCAGGGCCCAAGCACTTGGGCCATCCTCTACTGCACTCCCAGGCCACAGCAGAGAGCTGGCCTGGAAGAGGAGCAACCGGGACAGAATCCGGCGCCCCGACCGGGACTAGAACCCTGTGTGCCGGCGCCACAGGCGGAGGATTAGCCAAGTGAGCCGCGGCGCCAGCCCCATTTTCTTTTTTATTGAACCCTACATTGCCTTAGGGATGCAAGAGTTCCTCACAGCTCAGTGCAACTGGCCTCAGAAGCAGCCCCACTCCGTGTCCGCCTGTCTCTCTCTCTCTGGGTCTCTGCCTCGACTGTGTCTCCGCTTCCCGGCTCACCAGGCCACGTGGCTACCGGCAGCCATTGGGTCTACCGTCTGCCTAGCCTCACAGGGTTCTCACCGGGTTCCGATTCCCAGGCCAGGAGCTAGAAACTGATGGTCCAGCATGAGGGTCAGGTGCCAGCTCTTGGGCCCAGTTATGCACCAGGGTGGACTGACACGGAGGCCAGGAGCCACCCACTGTTCCTACAAGGGAAGAAGGAATGGTTCCTGAACAAGAGTGGAGGCTGTTGGCGGGTGCGGGGTGCAGGTGGTTGGAAAGAGACATCAGTGCATATGGGACATGGTGGGCGTCGCTTGTGCCTCTCTGCAGATGACAGGCTCAGAGAGGCTGGTTGACAGGCCTGAGGTCACACAGCTTGAGAACGGCGGAGCTGCAATTCCACCCCCCACCTGCCTGTCTCCAGAAGCCGCTACGTCACACCACCCACACACTCACTGAGGAAAGCAAGTCAGCCAGGCTGAGAGTCACGGACAGGGAGCATGGGGTGTATAGAGGCCCGGAGGGACACTGAGGTGAGCGGCTGAGCCATGGGCCAAGTTGGATCTAGCACAAAGGGTCTGCTAGAAGATGCTTGGACGGCTACCCCCGGGGGCCACGATGCCTAGGGCAGAGTGTTGCAAAAGAGCTCCCTGTGTTTTAGGGCGACAGACAGCCGGGCCAGGAGGGATATGCCAGACCAAGAGGAGGCTCCACTAACCTAGGTGGGAATGCTGGGAGCCAGGAGCCAGGAGCTCCGCACCAGGGACCAGGGCCGGGATGGAGAGAGGGAGAGGACATTGCGAGATGCCTGGGACTTAGGACCAACCAGAGTTTGTGTTCGCCTGATTGGCTGGAGGCCCCTGGTGATAGGGAGAAGGGAGTCAAGAACAGATATCTGGTGTTTGGTTAATGATTGTCTGAGCACGGGGATGGAGAGCAGGTTGGGGGTGCGGGTGAGTTCTGTTTCAGATGTCATCCAAGGAGCCATCTAGAAGGAGATAGGCCATGACGTCTGGAGCTCAGGAAGGGAGGCCGGGGCTGGCGACCTGGCTTAGAAAGTCACCTTCAGACACTGAGGCCAGGGCGCAATGGACTCGCCCCGTAGGGGTGGAGAAGAAGCAGGGGACCCTGGGACAGACGCTAGGGAGGGCTGGGGAGGAGAAGCCAGCCTGCAGAGACACAGGAGAGCAGCAGTGGGCAGCAGTGCCTGACACCGCCCGGAGGTGCGGGAAAGAAGGGCGGCTGGGGCCACCCTGGTTGGTACAGCAGAGTTAAGCCACTGCCACCTGTGACGCCGGCATCCCAGAGCAGAGTCTTGGCTGCTTTACTTCTCATCCAGCTCCCTGCAGATGCACAAGTGCTTAGGCCCCTGTAGCCATGCAGGAGACCAGGATGGAGTTCCAGGCTCTCGGCTTCAGCTTGGCCTGGTCCTGGCTGTTGTGGCTGCTTGGGGGAGAGAACCAGCGGATGGAAGATTTCTCTCTCTCTCTCTGACACTCTGCCTTGCAAATAAATAGCTCTTTTTTTTTTTTTTTTTTTTTTTTAAAGGAAGGAAAGGCCAAGATGGCTGGATTCAGCAAGTGGGAGGCCAGTGGTAACCTCTCAGAGGTCAGTTTCCATGGCAAAGCCTCAGGCAATGGGCTGGGGAATGAGTGGGAGGTGAAGAACAGGGCTGTGGCCAAGAGCTGGGAGGGGTGGGGAGAGAGGATAGAGGTGGGGGTGCTTCAGGGGAGAGGGTTGACCGGCTCTGTTTGCGGCTCTGTTTGCATCCTGGGGGGTTGGGTGCGGGGAGGGCCTGATAGAGAGAAAAGTGAGTTGAGGACTCAAATCAGGAAAAGGACCGGTGTTTTCAGAGTGAGAAATGCAGAGAGCGCGATGGCTCCCAGTTGAAATCTTGAGGGCTAAGAAAGAAACACCGGGAGTGTGCGGGGTGCTGCACTAGAATGGCTGCAGGGGCCGATTCACACCGCACCCCAGTCTGTCTTCATCCGGAAGAACCCCGCAGAGGCCGGAACGCGTGACCTTGACCGCTGGCTACCCAGAAGCCGAAGAACGGCAATGTGATTTTATTCATTTCAGGTCCACACAGGGACAGAAAGTATTACCTAGTGTTTGGGAGAGAATCATTGGTAATTAGCATAGAAATTGTTTGCAATGTAAATGAATGTTTCTGAAGTCCTCTGCTTAAAAACAGTACTTTAGTATTTTAAGAATTCCCCTTGTGGGGTGAAACCACTTTAGATCTATTTTAAGACCTTGTGAAGTCTGCTTAAATGTAGCTTTTTTTTTTTTTTTTTTTTTTTTGGAAAAGATACCGGTGATATCAGAAAACAGATTCTGGCGAAGGTAAGATTGTGCAACTGTGCATTGCACCAGCGCTTGCAAAGGCCATTTCCACCAGCGAGCAGCTCTGATTGCCAGAGATTGTTACTAAGGGAACAGTGGGCGTGAATATAAATTTCCTCTCTCCGAAGACCTAACTGAAGTATTGATCCAAAGGCAGCAGCCCGTGAGCACAGGATGGGGAGCCTTTTCTGAACTGAAACAAGTAAATGATCGATCCGGAACTGTACCTGGGCACGGCAGATGACCCCACTGCTTTTCACCTGGCCTTGAAAAATCTCTCCGCTTTCCTTGCCTCCTGGAGGAGGAGGAGGCCAGAGAGATAAGAGAATGGGGAATTGGGGAGCAAGGTAAGAGCTGTCCCCACCCAGCCAGTCTACAGCCCTGCAGGATGCATGCCCGCATGCTGTGAACATGGGAACAAGAGTGGGATTCCATCGTTGGTGTTATTGCCATTATTTATTTATTTATTTGTATTTTTAAAAGATTATCTATTTGAAAGTCAGTTACAGGGACAGGAAGAGAGAGAGAGAGAGAGAGAGAGAGAGAGAGAGAGAGGTCTTCCATCTGGTGGTTCACTCCCCAGTTGGCTGCAAAGGCAGGAGCTGGGCAGATCTGAAGCCAGGAGCCAGGAGCTTCCTCCGGGTCTCCCACGTGGGTGCAGGGGCCCAAGGACTTGGGCCATCCTCCACTGCTTTCCCAGGCCATAGCAGAGAGCTGGATTGGAAGAGGAGCAGCCAGGACTCAAACCAGCACCCATATGGGATGCGGCACTGCAGGCACTGGCATTACCTGCTATGCCACAGCGCCGGCCCCCATCATTATTCATGGAACAGCGATTCCATGCAGGCCCTTTGCCCACCATGAGCCCCACTGCTGAGGAGCACCTAGAAAGAAGCGAAAACTGAGCCCTCAGAGGGTGTGTTCTGTTTCATGCCAGGATCACAAGTTTCTGAGTGGCTGAGCCGGGACTCAACTCTGCTCATTTGTTCTCTGGGCCTCACACTGTCAACTTCACCCTGTGCAAGGTGCCCAGGTCTCTCTTAGCCTTTATTCTACTGTTCAATCTCCGATCTCCTTCTGATAGTTTTAAAAAAATATTCCATTTCTGGCTGGCACCACGGCTCACTAGGCTAATCCTCCACCTGCGGTGCCAGCACCCTGGGGTTCTAGTCCCGGTCAGGGCGCTGGATTCTGTCCCGGTTGCCCCTCTTCCAGTCCAGCTCTCTGCTGTGGCCCGGGAGTATAGTGGAGGATGGCCCGAGTGCTTGGGCCCTGCACCCGCATGGGAGACCAGGAGAAGCACCTGGGTCCTGCCTTCGGATCAGCGCGGTGCGAAGGGCCATTGGAGAGTGAACCAACGGAAAAAGGAAGACCTTTCTCCCTGTCTCTCTCTCTCACTGTCCACTCTGCCTGTCAAAAAAAAAATTCCATTTCTTTATTTGAAAGGCAGTTACAGAGAGAGGGAGAGACACAGAGAGAGAGAGAGGTCTTCCATCCGCTGGTTCACTTCCCAAATGGCCAGGGCTGGGCCAGACGGAAGCCAGGAACCAGGAGCTTCTTCTGGGTCTCCCACACAGGTGCAGGGGCTCAAGCACTTGGGTCATCTTATACTGCTTTCCCAGGCCATAGCAGAGAGCTGGATCGGAAGTTGAGCAGCCCGGGCTCAAACCAGCACCTATATGGGCTGCCAACATCCCAGGCGGCAGCTTAACCCTCTGCGCTAGAAAGCCGGACTCTCCTTCCAATCTTTATCTTGCTCCCCTCATGCCACTGGCATGCTAGTGAGCGTGTCCGTATCCTGAAATATGTGCACACCCTCGTTAAGCCTGTCATATTGCTTTGAATCGGGATGCATTCTGAACTTACGGCTAAGGCGACGTGCTGTCTTGCGGGTCGATTCTACATTTTTATGACACTGCACTCCACTCCCACAACACTTCGCTTATCTATTCCTATTCCACCAGCAGACAGACATCGAGTTTGCCCCCAAACAAGTCTGGCTGCGACCCAGGCGAGAGTGTTTGGCACCTCCTCCCGCGGGTCCCTTAATGCACCTGCTCAGGAATCTCTCTGAGAGACATACCCAGCACTGGTAGCACCAGGGTGAATGGCATCACCATACCCGCTTTGACCAAGCAATGCTAATGCAGCTCCGCCGGTGTATACGCCCGCGAGAGTTGCACAAGAGTTTCTATTTCCCCACATCCTTGTCAACACATGCATTACTCACTTTGCTAATTTTGCCGTTTTGATGGATGCTAGCTGGTAAGTCATTTAAATGTGGAATTCTCGGCTTCCCAGTGAGTACGAGCATTCCTTTCTGTACTTGTGAGCCCTTTTGGCTTCCTCTTTTGTGAATTAACTCTTCTTTTGACCGTTTTCAACTGAGTCTTGTGGATTTGTAGGAATTCCCCATGCGTTAAAATAGATATGAATGTCTCAGCAGTTTTAAATTATAAACAGCTCCTTGCAGGATACTATCTATTAACTTTATTATATTTTTTAAAGATTTATTTAGTTATTTGAAAGTCAGAGTTACACAGAGAGAGGAGAGGCAGAAAGAGACTGAGAGAGAGAGAGAGAGAGAGGTCTTCCATCCGCTGGTTCACTCCCCAGTTGTCTGCAACAGCCGGAGCTGCGCTGACCCAAAGCCAGGAGCCAGGAGCTTCTTCTGAATCTCCAATGTGGGTGCAGGGGCCCAAGTACTTGGACCATCTTCCACTGCTTTCCCAGGCCATAGCAGGGAGCTGGATCGGAAGTAGAGCAGCCGGGTCTCAAACCGGTGCCCATATGGGATGCTGGCACTGTGGGCGGCTTTACCCATTATGCCACAGCACCGGTCCCTTCTTTCCTTTTTTTTAAAAAAAATATCTTGTGTATTTATTTGAAAGGCAGACAGAGATTCTCCATCTGCTAGTTCACTACAAAAATGTCCTCAACAGCCAGATCTGGGCCAGGCTGAAGCCAGGAGCAAGGAACCAGGAGCTCCCTCCGGGTCTCCCCTGGGGGTGGCAGGGACCCAAGGACTTGGGCCGTCACCTGCTGCCTCCGACGGTGCGTGTTAGCAGGGAGTTGGAATCCGAAGAGGAGCCAGGACTCGAACCCAGGCCCTCTGATGTGGGATAGCTTGACTGGTGCCCCAAACACCCCCCCCTTCAGTAACTGTTGGTGCAGTTTTTATCACAGATCAGTTCCCAAGTGCACATGTGTCCATACCCGAGTTCTTTATTATATTCTGCTTGCCCACCTTTCTGGTATGATTCTGTTATTCTGTGACTTGTTCCTGTCTTATTGTCTCCTAGGCGAGCCCCCTCCCCTTTTTAGGCTTCCTCAATATGGGCCAAGCCAAATTGACATACCCTTTGACCCCAAAATTGCACTTTTCATTTATTTATTTATTTTTTATTTATTTGAAAGAACTACACCAAGAGAGGGACAAAGAGAGAGGAGAGAGAGAGAGAGAGAGAGAGAGAGAGAGAAAGAGAGAGAGAGATCTTCCATCTGCTGGTTCACTCCCCAAATGGCCGCAATGGCCAGAGCTGCGCCGATCCAAAGCCAGGAGCCAGGAGCCAGGAGCCAGGAGCCAGGAGCTTCTTCTGAGTCTCCCACGTGGGTGCAAGGGCCCAAGGACTTGGGTCATCTTCTACTGCTTTCCCAGGTGCATCAGCAGGGAGCTGGATGGGAAGTGGTACAGCTGGGACTTGCCCTGGCATCCATATGGGATGCTGGTGTTGCAGATGGTGGCTTAACCCACTGCACCACAGTGCCAGCCCCCAAAATTGCACTTTTATTTATTTATTTGAAAGAGCTACAGCAAAAGAGGGACACACACACACGGGGGGGGGGGAGGGCGGGGAGGTCTGCCATCCAGATTCATTCCTTAGATGGCCACAACGGCCAGAGCTGCGCCAATCCGAAGCCAGGAACCAGGGTTTTTTTCCAGGTCTTCCACGTGGGTGCAGAGGTCCAAGCACTTGGGCGATCTTCTACTGCTTTCCCAGGTGTATTAGCAGGAAGCTGGATGAGGAGTTGTATAGCCAGGACTTGAACTGGTGTCCATACAGGTTGCTGGTGTTGCAGATGGTGGCTTAACCCATTGCACCACAGTGCCAGCCCTCAGAATTGCACTTTTTAGAATTTATCCTACAGATACACTTGAAAGTAGTTAAATGATGTATTTACAAGTTTATTCATTGCAGCATTGTTTGCAATATCCAAAAGTTGCAGATAATTCAAACTCCCCAAAACAGGGTAAAATATGAACTAGTTTAACTATGGCTCATCCAAACAGAGGAATGCTATACTGTTATAAACATAAATACATGTGGGGTTGGCACTGTGGTGTAGCGGGTAAAGCCACCGCCTGCAGCACCAGCATCTCATATGGGCGCTGGTTCAAGTCCTGGCTGCTCCACTTCTGATCCAGCTCTCTGCTATGGCCTGGGAAAGCAGTAGAAGATGGCCCAAGTGCTTGGGCCCCTGCACCCACTTGGGAGATCCGGAAGAAGCTCCTGGCTCCTGGCTCCTGGCTCCTGGCTTCGGATAGGTGCAGCTCTGGCTGTTGCGGCCAATTTGGAGGAGGGGAAATGAATCAGTGAATGAGAGATCTCTCTCGTGTCTGTGTGTGTGTGTGTCTCTCTGTGTCACTCTGCCTGTCAAGTAAATCAAAATTAATAAATAACTTTTAAAAGAAGCAAATGTCCCTGGTTCGGTGAGCACTGACTACTGAAGCCCGAGCAACCGCAGTGTCAGGCCACCTGCAGGCAGGCTGACTCCACTGCAGGTGCAGCGTGGGAAAGACTGGAGGGCCTGCCCCGCCCTTCTCCTCCCCTCCCCTCCTCTCCTCTGTTTCCTCTTCTTTCCTTCCTTTCTTTTAAAGATTTGTTTATTTGAAAGACAGAATTAGAGAGAGCGATCTTCCACCTGCTGGTTCACTCCCCAAATGGCCACAAAAGGGCTAGGCCAGGCCAAAGCCAGGAGCTTCTTCCAGGTCTCCTATGTGAGTGCAGGGACCCACGTACTTGGGCCATCTTCTGCTGCCTTCCTAGGCGCAGTAGCAGGGAGCTGGGTTGGAAGTAGAGCAGCCGGGACTCCAGCCGGCGCCCATATGGGATGCTGGCTTCACAGGCGGCGGCTTTGCCTGCTACGCCACAAGCAACGGCTCCTGTTGTTTATCTCTCTGAACATCGTCCAGCTTCTTGCCCTGTAGGAACCCAGATTCCAAATCAGTAGAGTCAAAATTCATGAGCTTTTCCAGGAGTGAACCTGAGCCTGAAATTATGGAAAATCTACTCAGTGCAGACCCTCCGGCCACCTACCCACTGCTACTGGGAAGCACGCACCTGGGAGAAGGCTCATGGATGCGCCCTGGGCCTGGCTGCCATTCCTTCCGCAGCCACTGGCCATTGTCCCTGGGCTCAGGGGCCTCTCAGCACCCAGTGCTTCCTGCCCCAGGCTCCCCTCTTGACCCAGGTCAAGCAAGGCCCTCCCTGGGGGGGACCCAGGCAAGTCTGCAGGCTAAATTCCTGGAAACAAAATTGCGCAGTGTTGGGACCTGTTTTCTCCCTGGTTCTGGGAAGCCGTCTTGGGGGTGGGGGTGGGGGTGGGAGCAGCAAAAGGCAGACCAAATGCCCATTATACCCAAGCCTGTCAATTTCCTTTCTTCATCTCTTTATCAGTGTTTGTGACTGTGCTCCTTATCAACAGGAAACGCCTGCCTGGGGGGTGGGGGAGGGGAGATGAGGCAGGTCCAGGGGGACTGGCCGCCCGCTGGGAATTCTGGGTAGTGTGCTGCTGCTGGGCTGGCTGACCGACTGCCTTCTGGTAGCCAGGACCTGGGAAGGCTCCCGGGCTCTTTGCCCGTGGCGTGGACACAGGAAGGCCCCCACCCTGGGACCAGAGGGACTGCAGGAGGTGCAGGTCCTGGGTAGGAGCCCAGGTTTGCTTCTCCCTGACCAAGAACAGGTGCTCAAACAGCTCCAGGTAGAAAATGGAGAACCCGGGGCAGGAATCGAGGCATAGCCAGGGAAGTCGCCGCTTGGAAAGCTGGCAGCCCGTCTCTGAGGGCTTGGGCTGGAGGCCCAACTCCACTTCCCACCCATCTTCCTGCCCGTGTGCATCCTGGAGACAGCAGGTGATGACTCAAGTGGTTGGGGTCCCTGCCACCCTCATGAGAGACCAAGATGGAGTTGCGGCTCTGGCCTCGCCCTGGCTGCTGGGGACATTTGGGGAGTGAACCAGCAGGTGGACGATCTTTCTTTCTCGTTCTGTTACTTTGCCCTAGAAATAAAAATAAACTTTTTCTAAAGCTTTATTTATTTTATAGGCAGAGCTAAAGAGAGGGGGACACACACAATCTTCTGTCTACTGGTGGGCTCCCCAAATGGCCTCAACAGCCAGGTAGGAGCCTGGAACTCTATATATGTCTCCCACGTGGGTGCAGGGGCCCAAGCACTTGGGCCATCTTCCACTGCTTTCCCAGATGCATTAGCAGGGAGCTGCATCAGAAGTGAAGCAGCCAGGATTCGATATGGGTTACCAGGCCACAATGCCAGCTCCTAAGCATTTTTATTTTATTTTTTCCTTACATTAAGATAACTGTGGAGGTTGGTCCTGTGGCGTAGCAAGTAAAGCCACAGCCTGCAGTGCTGACATCTCGTATGGCCGCCAGTTCAAGTCCCGGCTGCTCCTCTTCCCATCCAGCTCTCTGCTATGGCCTGGGAAAGCAGTGGAAGATGACCCTAGTGCTTGGGCCCCTCACCCTTGTGGGAGACCTGGAAGAAGCTCCTGGCTCCTGGCTTCGAATTGGTCCAGCTCCAGCCATTTCGGCCATCTGAGGAGTGAACTAGTGGATGGAAGACCTCTCTCTTCTCTCTCTGCCTCTGCCTCTCTGTGACTCTGCCTTTCAAATCAATCAATCAATCTTTAAAATAAAGAGGGAGGGAGAGAGAGAACTGCGTTTGCCCCTGATTTCCCACCAACCCTGTCTGCGTTCCAGGTGAGAAGAGGCCAGATGAGCTGCTGAGGACACAGAGACATTAGCAAGTCCCTGCCCCTCCCTTCTAGTGTGGTTGCCTCCGAGTCCTGAGGCCGCTGCTTGCACTGGGCACCCAGGCCTAGGACCTGGGTGCAGGGCACAACTTCTGGAGGAAGGAAAAGAGGGAATTGTAGCACTGATGAACCTCCTGCTAGGCACCCATGCTTTAAAGGAGTTATTTTATTTGAAAGGCAGACAGGGACCTTTATTGTGGTGCAGTGGGTTAAACCATCTCCTGCAGTGCTGGCATCCCATATGGGTGCTGGTTCGAGTGCCGGCTGCTCTACTTCCAATCCACCTACCTGCTAATGCGCCTGGGAAAGCATTATAGGATAACCCAAGTCCTTGGGCTCCTGCACCCGGGTGGGAGACTCGGATGAGGCTCCTGTCTCCTGATTTGGCCTGGCCCAGTCCTGGCCACTGCAACTATTTGGGAAGTGAACCATCGGATGGAAGACCTCTCTCTCTCTCTCTCTCTCTCTCTCTCTCTCTTTCTCTTTGCCTCTCCTCTCTCTGTGTAACTCTGACTTTCAAATAAATGAATGAATCTTTAAAACAAGCAAAGAAACAAAAAACGAAAGGCAGAGCAACAGAGAGGGAGAGAGAGGGGGAGAGAGGGGAAGAGAGAGAGCATCCAACCACTGGTTCACTCCACAAATCACTGTGACTGTTAGGTCTGGGCCAGGCTGAAACCAGGAGCCAGGAGCTCCATCCAGGTTTCTCATGTGGATGTATGGGCCCAAGCACTTGGGCCATCTTCCGCTGCTTTCCCAGGCACATTAGCAGGGACCTGGATCGGAAGTGGAGCAGACAGGACTCAACCAATAAGGGATGTCTGTCTGTGAGTTGTTGCAAGCGGTGGCTTAACCTGCTGCACCACAATACCAGCCTCCCGCCCACTTTTTTTTTTTGTTGTTGTTGTTAAAGAGCCAGTGCCTTAAAAATGCCCTTTGATCATCTGATCTCTCAGAAAGGTCTCCCAGGAAGGGGACACACTGAGGGTTAGGTTTCCTGGGTGGTGGGGTTCACATTCCAGTGTTGCCAGGGTGATGCCCACGAGGGGTATTCCGGCCAGGCGAGGCTCCTTGCATGGCCGAGGGGTGCAGGTTTGTGGCTCTTTCTTCAATGTTGCAGGAAGCTGAATAGAGTCCAGGACCTGGATCTTCCGATCGGTCATGGGAAAGGTTTGTGTCGAAGGGGAGTTGGGCTACCTGGCTCTGGCCACGGGCGCCCTCCCAGCTGTAACTCAGCCACCCTTGAGCAAGCGGCCCTTGCCTTAGGTGATGATGCAAATACAGACCTCCCAGTTTGCCTCACACCCCCTGGCCTGGGGTCTCCCTGGTCAAGCCCACTCTGCCCTGCCCCCAGCATTCGCTCCTGCATCTGGGGATGTAGGTCAGTGAGAGTGGGTGGGTGAGGACGCACAGAGAACAGAGGCTCATCCTGACATGACACTCCGCAGGGCAGCAGTGACAACACTTAAACCTGAAAACTGCCTGAAAATAGACTGTGTCTATGACATTATGCAAATAATATGCAAAGTCAAGAAGCCCTCTGTCTATTTCTAGCGAACCCAATGTGGCCCCGGTGGAAGCAGCGTGTTCCAAAAGTCGCCCACCCAGCTTGATGGTGGCACAGCCAGCCCCAGGAGACTGAGCTCAAGACGTGCACCCCAGGGCCTGGCATCTGGGCAAGAGGCCTTTGCCATGTCTCTGGCGGCCGATTGCAGTATCAATGAGGATATGGAGAAAGCAAGCCATCTTCCTCCAGGGTTGTTGGGGGGTGGGCTACAGAGGCCTCGGTGGGGGAAGGGGCTCCTGCCCCTGGGCCATCTTCACCCCTCTCCAGCATAACACCCACCACCCCCAGACCCCTTCCTTGTAGAAGTGGGAAAACTGGAGCCTTATTGGAGCTTAGGGTCCCCCAGGGAATCAGAGCAAAGCATAGGGTGCAGTGGATAGTCTTCCAAAGCAACGAGGATCTGAGGCTGTAACACAGGACATGCAGGCCTGCCCAGGATTCGTCTAATCCATCCCGCGTAGTGTGCCGGGACCTCCCCTCTTGGGGAGGCAATTTTCTCACCACCCCCTCCCTACTCTCCACCCACAGCATGGACACCAGGCTGAGGACGAGGGGCCCGTGTCTGGCAGGTGCAGGTGCAGGAGGGATACTACCTTTGTGGGATGCTAGGGGGCGCCCCTGTTAACATCCCTAAACCCCGGTCCTAGGCGGAGGGGTGTTGGTTGTGCAGGACCCCAGGCACCCAGTGTGGGAGGCCACAGACCCACACCGACTGGCAGGCTGCAGCGAGCAGGCCAGGTGGCCAGATAAAAGGGCTTGGGGCCCCCTCCCGGGGATCCCCTAAGGGCGCGCATCTAATATAAACGCAGAATTTCCGGGCTGGGCAGGCCCCGGACAAGGGCTCCTCCCGGGTCTTTCAATACCCACACGTCTCGGCATGTCCCCGCCCCCAGCCTCCGGGGCAGAGGGCGGGTGGCGAGGGGCTTTCTGAGCGCAGACGCCAAGGAGGGCGCCCAGGCGTGGGAATCTTCCCACCGCGGGGGTGGGGACCGACTCTGGACAAGGTGGGAGTCTCTACTGGAGGAAGCAACTGCGGAGGACCGGCCCCGGCCGCCGGCGCGCCGACTCAGACAGCTCTCGCTAGGTGTGGCTTTCGGGGGGACACAGCTCCTGCGCACGCACGGTCGGCGGGGCCGGCTGTCCCCACCCTGCCGGGAAAGACCCGCCGACCCCGCCAGGCAGGCAGGCGGCCAGCAGAGGGCGCCGGGGCGAGCTGGCTGCTCCCTGCAGGGTCGGAGCGGAGCCTTGGGGGCGCCCCAGGGGACCCCAGCCGGGGCTGCAGCGGAGGCCCACGCCTGGGAGGAGCTGGGGATTCAACCACGGTTTATTGAGGACCTACTAGGTGCTGGGCGCGTGGTAGATGCTGCCACATACGGTATCTCCAGGTAAGAAGGGATTTCCACCCTTCGTGCAGGCCAGGCGTCAGGCGGCTGCTGCTTCTCCCCACCCCTCGCTGTCACTCCACCTCCTGCCTCACGCCTCCTTTTCGGGATTTTCCGGTTTGGGAGAGCTGCTGCCTTCAGTCTCTGGCTGTGGCGTCTCAAGGGGGAGTTTGCCCCCAATTCCTTCAGGAGGGAGCCGGATTGCTGGCCTGGGCAGGTCCCCCCGGGGGCGGGAGGCCCTGCAGGAGTGCTCTGAGAACCCAGCAGCTGACCCAACTCCACCGCCTGCTTTCGCCCAGTCTCACTTCCTGGTTCCCCTCTGGCCTTGCACAATGCTGGGAGCCAGGCGTGGGAAAGTGCCAAGCTGGCCTGAGTGTATGGAGGGGGGAGAGGGGAAGTCGTCTTTGCCCCCACCCCACCAAGAGTTGCTCGCCGTCAGGCTAGGTGTTCCCAAGCTCTGGGCTGCCCTTGTCCCCAGCCTGAGCCCCACCCCCACCCCTTACACTTTCTCAAGCTCCACCTCCTTCCAGTCCATCCACCTGCTCAGTACGTGGATTTAATGCCTTGCCATTTTCCACTGAGTTCTCCCAAGACATATACCCTCTGGGGCCTGGGCCCTGTCCCATAGGAAGTAGGTACTTGGTGTAAAAAGCTGGAGTCAAATTTCTTTTGAGCCTTGAAGTCCCAGAGGAAACCACCCCTAGCCCTGGGGCCCAGAAGACCAAGGAGAAGGGGGCGGGGGCTGGTTCTGCAGCTTGCAGAGCTAGACCAGGAGGCGCCGCAGACACTTCTGGAATAAAGTCCTTTGCAAACCCCCCCAACCCCCCCAACCCCCCCCCCCCTTGTCTTGAGGTCCAACAGCCAGGAACTGGGGCCTAAGGTGCACATGACACTGATGACCGTCCACTCAGACACAGACTGACATTTCAAAGAAAATCAGTGGAGCAAGCGGCCAGGATGAGACCTGGGCCCCGGACTCCCAGCTCAGCCTCTCCGCCAGGGTGGGCCCTGGTGTCCTCTTGGTTCCCCTGCAGGTGCTGTGGGCCTCCCTCCTCTGACCCATGCCTGTCCACTGGCCCTCCCACTGCCTCAGCAGGACCCCTGGGGTTTTGAATGCCCTAAGAAGTCACCATGGATGGGGTGGTGGGGAGTGGGAGGGGTAGGGCGCTGGCCCCGGCTGCCTGGGAGAGCTGGCATTCTCGCCTAGCCAGGGTCTTATCTGGGAGACAGAGAGCCAGGAGCTGGGCTCAAAACCCACGGAGACAAACCCACGGGCTCTGGGTATCTGGGGCTTGTGCCAGAGTCTGGGCTCTGGCAGGGGCGTGTGTCTGCAGAGAGCTGGACAGGGCCCCTGTGCCACCGTGGTGCCTGGGGTGGGAAAGGCAGGGGGTCCACAAGTGCAGGCCTGGCCGCCTGGCTCCGGTCCTTTGGGAGGGATGGGGGTACCCCCCACTGGCACAGGGGTGGGAAGAGAGCCTGGCGTCATTGCCTGGCGTCAGGGAGCTGGCTGCTTAGAGCAGGCCAGACGGCGGGGCATCGGATTTCAGCCCGGCTGTAATTTTGGCTGGATGGGCTGGGGGCCCGAGCTGGGCGGGGCGCAGCTGCCCCACAGAGGGGGGAGCCCCTCGCCAGCTCTCACTTTCAACGCCACCTGTACCCAGCCGGTCGGGCCACCATCCACGGCCTCCCGGCCCCACGCCTGCAGGCAGAGGGGAGACGGCGCCCGCCCCGAGTCTAGTGGATCGCTTTCGGCTTCTCCAGGCTGTTGCTGAGCTTCTGCAGGGTTTTCTTGATGCGCAGCGCGGTGAGGCGGGCCGAGGGGTTGGGGTACCAGCACTCTCGCATCATCTGTACCACTCCTGACAGCACCTGGGGCCGGGGGGAGGCAGAGGACAGGGAGAGGGGGGCGTGGGAGCAGGGAGGGTGGCAGGAGCCAGGTAAGGATGAAGAGAGAGAGAGAAAACGTGGAAGACTAAGAGAGGGGCTCAGATCCGCAGCAGCACCCCTCCTTCCCCCGTGAGGGTGGAAGGAGCCTCTTACCCCACCTCCCGCCTCGGCCACACCCGCGGGGTAGGCAGAGCAGGCCCTGCAGCCCATGTGCAGCCTGATCCCCAGTGCAGGCCAAAACCTCCATCACATGGGCCCAGTGGACGGTGGCAGCATGGGTGGCAGGCAGTGCCCCAAAATGCTTGTGTCCAGGGTTGGAACCATCCCAGGAAGCTCAGCGGTGCTAGGACATGCCAGCAGCGCCCCCTGTGCTTCCTGAGAGCGTGTACGTGTGCAAAGGGGCACACACGTGGCTTTTTGTGGGGACGTGTGTTGTGCAGACACGTACACACGCCTGTTCCATGTAAGGACACACACGTATACATTCATTCTCTCAGTAAATGTGCACGGGGCACTGTGAGAGGTGACAGAGCTACAGAGCGAGCGAGCAAAGACGCCTGCTTTGTCCCCCCCAACCCCCCCCCCCCCGGGGAGGCGCCCATTGCAGGGGGCGGATTTGTGCTTGTGTGTGGCTGAGTGTCAGCCCAGGAGCATGTGCACGCCTGTCTGTGTTTATATACATGCGTGTGTGTCTTCATGTAGGCATGTGCGATGTTTGGAGAAAAAACAAAAGCAAACAACAACCAAAATTCCCTGGCAGGAGATGGGGCTGAGAGCCTCTGAGTTTCTGGAAATCCCAGGGTAACCCGCGGGCCGGGGGAGGGGGCGGAGCCTCCGGGGAGGTGCTCCCTCTCCATCTGAGACACACAGGAGACATGCACGGGGCACGCAGACCTCAGACGCAAAGTCCCTGGGACCTGGACCCCCGCCCACCACCAGCCCTCGCCCTCCCGACCCCAGCAGAGGCCTCACCGGGTCTGCAGCCAGGCGGTTGGGGATGGTGGGAGTCTGCTGGTCCACACACACCACCTTCTTCATGTCCTCGAAGCTGGGGTCATTGGGCACCACGTCGTAGAATGGCGGCCGGTAGTCCTCCACGATGCCTGGGGGGCGGAGGGTGGAAAGGGCCATCACTCGGGACCCCAAGGAGGCCCAGCGGGCTGCCTCGCCCACCTTCCACCCTGTGCGGAGACCGTAACAGGTGTATTAACGGATATACATTCTGCTGTTCATTTCGCACTTCCCATATGCCAGGCATCGCAGGTGCCTTCCCGTCGTTATCCCTAGTCCTCACAGCAGCCCAACGAGGCGCCTACTGCTGTGACCCCCATTTCACAGATGAAGAAACTGATACTGAGCCCTAGGGAACACAATGGAGTGGCGGCAAAGTCAAAAGACTCTCATCAGCTTCCTAGGCCAGATCTTGATCCGGTCTTTAAAAAAAGAAAAATATGTATTTGAAAGGCAGAGGTACAGAGCCAGAGGAGGAGGGGAGGGAGGGATGGGAGGAGGGAGACAGGCTGGGGCTATGGTGTATCCCATATGGGCGCCAGTTCGAGTCCTGGCTGTTCCACTTCTGATCCAGCTCTCTACTAAGGCCTGGGAAAGCAGTGGAAGATGGACCAAGTCCTTGGGCCCCTGTACCAGAAGAAGCTCCTGGCTCCTAGCTCTGGATCAGTGCAGCTCCAGCCATTGTGACCATCTGGGGAGTGAACCAGTGGATGGAAGACCTCTCTTTCTGCCTCTCTGTAACTCTTCCTTTCAAATAAATAAATCTTTAAGAGAGAGAGAGAGAGAGAGAATCTTCCATCTACTGGTTCACTCCCCAAATGGCCACAACAGCCAGGACTGGAACTCCATCCAAGGTTGCCACGTAGGTGGCAGGAGCCCAAGCGCTTGGGCCATCCTCCGCTGCTTTCCCAGGTGCAGTAGCAGGGAGCTGCATCAGAAGTGGAGCAGCCGGGACTTGAACCATTCATTGCCCGTACAAGATGCCGGCGTGAGAGGTGGCCAGCTGAAGCCACTGGGCCCCAACACCAGCCCCTCCAGTCTTTTCACAGCTACGCAGGCCCTGGGCCCTGCCTGCAGACCTGGACCACCACAAGTGCCTGGTCCTAATAGCACCTGGTGTTGTTTACTGAGCACTTCCTGGGTGCCTGGCCCTGTCCTGGGTGCTCTCCGTTAAATCCTCGCACGGTCAATGTCACGCTATCAGCTCCATCTGACACACCAAAAAAGTAAGACCGAGGCAGTTGAGCAACCTAAGATGAACAGGTGGTAACAGACACAGCCAGAGTCTGACAGCAATGCCCATACTCCTGACACCCCCCCAACCTCCCCCCCCCCCCCGGCTGGTGGACTGCTGGATGAGGACTGGATCAAGCACAAAAAATAACTAAAAATGGTTGGATGCCTGCAACCACTGGGGCTGGGCTGGGCTGAAGCAGGAGCCCAGAAGTCCATCCAGGCCTCCTGTGTGGATGGCAGGGACCCGACCACTTGAGCCATTGCTGCTGTCTCTCAAGGCACACGCTAGCAGGAGGCTGGGTTTGCGAGCGGGGCTGGGACTCAAACCCAAGCAGCCCAGTACGGGACGTGGGTGTCCCAAGTGGCCACTTAACAGCCGTGTCACATGCCAATAGGTCCAAAGAGCATCCCCCAGCCCCAGGGCCAGCACGCCCTCCGCTGAGCCACGCGCCAGCAGCGCTCCCTCCCATGTCACCCCCAGTGCGCAGTCCTCGGTGACAGTTTTCTGACCGTGGTGCCCCCCAACCCATCTTGCTTCCCAGCCTGAGGCCGGGGGCCCCGGGGCCACGCAGGCCACAACCTCAGGAGGGCCTTGGCCAGCTGCTTGCCCCCGTGGCTGGCTTCCAGGCCGGCCCCTCGCAGCCCGAGCCCTAATCAGCGCTGCCCGGAGGCCTGAGCGTGTCTAATGAGCCTTTAATCAGAGCCGGGGCTGACACCAGATTACAGTGTTTATAATGCGCGCTGACAGCTCTTCCCTGCCAGCCCAGAGCCTGCACACAGCCTCCGACCCAGCCCTCCCCTCCTGCCTGCAGCCTGCTGGGGGGAGGGGAGGTGGGGCTTGGCTTCTTCCAGGTGCTCCCTCCTGCTGACCACAGCCCACGCTGGGCAGGTCGTGCCCTGAGTCTGGAGGAACTGAGCCCCCGAATCAGGGTCTCCAGGAGGGGTTGGTGGCCAGCATGGGCAGATGTGCGCCAGTACAGGGCTCCGCTTGTGTCCTTAGGATCGTCCCCAGTCTGCCAGGCCGCCCACAGCCTTCACCTTGGATGCACCAGCCCCAGACGACCCCCGTCCCCCATCTTCCGTCCAGTCCACAGCTGGGCAGGCACCGACCACAGGGTTCACCAGGGCAGGTCCTGCATCTGCGCCCATACCCAAGAGATCGAGAGGCCCTGCAGCAACCCACAGGAACAAAGAGGCAGCAGAAAGCAGGCGGAGCAGGCACCATAACAGCCTGCATTCCTGTGGATGAGGAAAGTAAGGGCCAGAGAGGCACAGAGACGCAGTGATAAAGAGCAATGGCCCCTGGTGCTGTGGCGTAGCGGGTAAAGCCGCCGCCTGCAATGTCGGCATCCCATATGGGCACCGGTTCAAATCCTGGCTGCTCCACTTCCAATCCAGCTCCCTGCTAATGCTCCTGGGAAAGCAGTGGAGGATGGCCCAAGTGCTTGGGCCCCTGCACCCATGTGGGAGACCCAGAAGAAGCTTCTGGCTCCTGGCTTCAGCCTGGCTCAGCCCTGGTCATTGCAGACATTTGGGGAGTGAACCAGCAGGGGGAAGATTCTCTCTCTCTCTGTAACTCCGTCTTTCAGATAAATAAATAAACCTAAAAAAAAAAAAAAAGTGCTGGCCCCAGAGTCAGACTGCCTGTTCTCAGACCCTGCTGCTGTCTGGAGTCAGCTGTAATTGTGTTCCTCAGTCTGCTCGTCCATCAGATGGGCATAATACTATGTCCAGCACTTATCCTGCTACAGCAATAATGGCCATGGATATTTGCCTCTAAGCACTGCTCTGAGTATTTGGATTACCTCAAAAACCAGAAGCTGCTTTTAAGTCTCATTTCTCAAGTGAGGAAAGTGAAACACAGACAGGCTAAGTTGCCTGCCCACCGTCCATCACAGCGCACTCAGGACCCAGGCAGTGTGCTCCCAAGCCCACTCTTAACCACAAAGCCGTAACCACCTCCCTGCCAACACAGGAGGAGGAAGACACGCGAATACCTGTAGCACTTATAGCAAGGCATCTGGTGCAATTTAAGCTCCATAAATGTTAGCTTGCTATTCATATTTGTTATTATCACACACCCGGGATTTTAGAACCAGAATCACAGACTCATAGGCTCTGCCGGACCTCACTGCCTGAGCGGCACTGAGGCAACACCAGGAGAGCGCCCCCGGCTGCACCTGCCCGCCGCCCTCCCCCGACACTGCGCCAGGCGGGCCCTTACCATTGACAATGGTCCGCCGGGCGATCTCCCACAGCACCAAGCCAAAGGCCCAGACGTCCGTCCACTTGTAGGACTCGAAGCAGTCGGTGCGTATCTTCTCCTCCAGCACCTCCGGCGCCATGTACCGCTTGGTGCCCACCCTGGGATTGTGGCCGATGTCCAGGTAATCGCTACCCTGGGAGTGCATCACAGCCAGACCTGCGGGTACCAGGCCTGTCACTCACAGGGCCCACATGGTCCCTGGAGTTGGGGGGTCCAGGGCTGCAGGCCATATTTGGGTGGGAGAGTCACAGTGATGTATCGACAGGCAGGCAAATGGATGCCCACCTTGAGCTGGGTCTGGACACAGGGCAGGAGCCGCCACAGTTTGTCATCTGAGGCTCTATTGTGCCCACTTCCCGGAGCAGAGCCCCGAGGCTGGGAATGGAGCAAGATGAGAACTGGAGCCCCAGCCCCAGCCCCGACTGCTCACCCAGGTCCGCGATGCAGCACTGCAAGTTGCTCTTAACCAACACATTGCGGCTCTTGAGGTCGCGGTGGGCGATGGCCGGTTTGCCCTGTGTGCCGAAGATCTCCACGTGTAGGTGCGCCAGGCCGCAGGCCGCGGACACCGCCAGCCTCAGGGCCAGCTGGGGCTCCAGCGTCTGTCTCTGTAGGAAGTCGTAGAGCGAGCCGTGCTCGTGGTAGTGTGTGATGAGCCACAGCTGCGTGCTCGAGTTGCGGGAGGTCATGTCCGAGGCGATGAAGCCTGTGGGGGTCAAGGTCGAGGGGGAGGTCAAGGTCAAGGGGGGGTCAAGATCAAGGTCGGGGGGGCCAGGACAGGGCATGGGTGGGGTCAGGGCAAAGCAGGGGCTGGGGTGGAGGTGGGAGCTGAAGGGGATCTGGGGGTTAGGTGAGGGTGGGCAGGTGCAGGGGGCCGACGGTCTCCCTTGCCTAGGATGTTGTCGTGTCTCAGCAGCACCGTGTTGTAGATCTCTGTCTCCCGGAACCAGGACTGCTCGTCCCTCGAGGAGAAGATCTTCACGGCCACACTCTCACCGTGCCACAAGCCCCGCCACACCTCTCCGTAGCGGCCCTTCCCTGACGCGGCAGCCGGAGGAGAGGACGAGTTTCACACCCCGAGCACTCAGAGCCCCTCAGCTTGGCTGCTACACTGGTGACATCCCCGCCACACTGCATCCAGACCCAGTCCCGGCTGCAGGCCACCCCTAGCTGCCTCTCGTTCCACCCCTGCACCCACAGAAGCACCAGGTCCTGGCCCCTCTCCAAGCCACTCCCCTGCCCAGCACAATCTCAACCTGACCCAGGCCCGGCCCCACCCTGCCTGCCCGGGGCCTCACCCCTCCAGGCTCATGGAAACCCTCTCCCAACTCACCCACACACTCCACCAGGGCCACCTGCCGTGCCACTGTCCTCTGCACCAGGAAGGGGAGCCCCGAGCCACTGCCCGTGGTGCAATTGCTGTCCACAAGGTCCTGGGGGCACCAAGGGACCACTGAGAGGCCGCCCACCCCCAGCAGCAGCCCCCTTCTCTGGGAGTCATTGCCCGCCCCCCGCCCTGGGTCCCAGCGTCCTCTCAGCCCCCCGCCCCCCCCATGCCCATACCCCCAGCATGCTGTCCCCTTGCTCGGATGTCTTCAGGATGAGGCTGGACTCGCCCAGGTCGCTGTACAGACCCCGCTGCTTCTCCTGCCTCCGCCGCATGCGCCACAGGCCCAGGGCGCCCAGAGCCAGCAGGACCAGCAAGGCCATCACGGGGCCCAGGATCAGAGGCAACTGGCCATCGGCTGGGTGCTCCGGAGGGGTTTGGGTGGCTGGGAGAGGGGGACATTGAGGCCCAGCGTCCCCCTTCCCGCCCCCCCCCCCACCTGCGGTAGCCCACTCTGCCTCGCCTCCACCCCTCCCTGGCCAGAGCACGGGAAGAAAGCAGGGCGGGCAGAGACAGACAGGGGGCCCTCCCGCAGACCTACCCTCAAGCACCAGGGACACGTTGTGGTTGCAGTGGGGGCTGTAGCAGCAGTAGTGGCTGACGAAGTCGGTGGGGCGCCCCCTGCAGAGCTCCGGGTGCAGGCTCCCACAGCCGCGGTGCTCCTGGGGGCGTCTGCCCTCCTCCCGTACCAGCACGACTGTGCACCAGGCCCCCTGGCACGTGGGCCCTCTGCAGTGGGGGTTCTCACACGTGCAGGTCAGCAGCGGGCCTCGCAAGGGCCGCCCAGGGTCACCTGGGAGACACACGGGAGGCTCAGCCACCATTCCTGTCCCATCGTCCAACCCCTCAAACAAGCTCGGGACCTTGGGGCCTGAACTCCATCCTCGGAGCCTCCGAGATCCCAACCTCCCCTCCCAGCTCTCAGGGCCCTCAGCCCCAGCTCTGAGGCTCTCCCGGCCTGGGAGACGCCCCCACCCCTGCACCCCAGACTGCGATCAAGCTTTGGACTCAAGGGGAGAACAGAGGAAGACCAGGGCAGAGAGCTTGGCTTGAGCCCCGCTGTCTTCAGCCTCCAGCCCAGGCTCCGGGGCCTCCCTTCTTCCCAGCCTTTCAAATTCAGCCTGAGCAGCAGCTGAGCCACCCAGGGCCCCATTCCCTGCCTGCTCCCCAGACACTCACCCTGGGTGAGGCCCAAGGTCATCAGCAGCATCAGAAAACCGCTCCTGGGGGGGTTCAAGGCCATGGTCGCTGGGACAGGAGAGAGACAGGGAGACTGGCAAAATGTGACAGCTGCGGACTACGGCTCCCTCCCAGCCAGAGGAAATCACTGGGTGTATTTTTGGGGGGAAGGCACGGAGGCCACCTCCCTACTCCCTGTGTCTGCTTGGGGGGCGGGGCCTACAGGGGAAGTTCTGGCTCACTTCCCCATGGAAACCATCCTGTTAGGGGTGAAGGGTGGAGAGCCCATGTTTCAGTCACTGAGAGCTTAGGGGAACCCTGGCTCCAGTCCCCGGCTGCTGAGGGCTGGGCTGGCATGGAAGGCACAGCAGATGCCCCTCATCTTCTGCTCCTCACCCACCCCCCTCCTGGCTTTCACCCCTGCCCACCCTTTTCCCAGTGCCCCGGTCCACCTCCAGCCCCCCACCCCTGGCTGCCTGGAACATAAACAGACTCCTAGCTTCACTTCCTGCTATTCAGGGTCCCGCCACGCCAGGGAACAGGAATCAAGATTGTTTAGATTGGGGTCTGGATAGAACAGGCAAGGAGTCACGCAGGGCAGGGAATTGGGGCAGCCGGCAGCCAGTGTGGGGTCTGGAGACGGAGTTCTGGGAGCTGGAAACCACAGAATCCAGCCCCGTGATGTAGAGCAGGTGTGAGGGGGTGGGGAGTAAGGCTCAGACAGGGCAGGAGACTTGTCCAGGGTCACAGGGCTCTCGGGAACAGCTCCAGGCGCCCACACGCCTTCCACTCTCTCTCTTGCCCCAGTAGTGGCTGCCCTACCCGGCCCCCGGTGCCCCCGTTTGGCGCTGGCTCACACCAGGCAAAAAGAAACCTCTCTGCTCTGCTCCCCCACCCCAGGAGTGACTGGTGCCAACTCTGCGCTGTTCCCTGGGCCCCTCCTGTCCCCGGAACTGTCCTGCAAAGGGTGGAGGAGGACCGGTGACACGAGGGAAGTGAAACACACCGAGACGCCCAATGCATGACTGTCTGCGGCTGGCCAGGGCTGGCCGAACTGCTCCAGCCGGTTGGTAGAGAGTGTTTACCAGGAGCAATTCTGGTCTGGGACAGTCCCCAGCCCCTGTCCCCCACCGGCCGCCACTTCAGAAGCAACCCTGCTTTTCGTCTCCCAAAGGGTCAGACGCAGAAAGCGGGGGCTCAGGCTGCAGCAAGAAGCATCGTGGTCAGACGGCGCCCAGGACTTCCTGAAGGGTACAGAGTGTGCCAGCGTCGGTCTGGGGCCAGGTAGGGCGGCAACCGCGAGGGAGGCGGGGTTGGCCTTTGGCCTGGCTTGGTGAGGACTGGGCATGAGGCCACGTGGTCTGAGGATGCAGCCAAGATGCTGAGGCTGGGAGTGCAGGATGGCTGGGCGAGCAGCTTCGTGGGCCTCTCTGCCTGGTGGCAGCTCCGGCCTTCCTGCCGGCGCTTCCTCTGCCCCAGAGGCCCGAGCTCGGGAAGGAAATGGAACCCGGGGCTGCTGCAGCTGTGCCCCCAGCCTCCGCCTGACCTCGGCCCTCCTGCCCCGCCCGGCAGCCAGTGACGACTCAGGCAAGCACTCTGCAATGGGGCCGGCAGCTGACGGAGAGACGGCCCGAGCCCACTGGGGATCCCAGCAGGAACCACTCCTTGGCAGCCCTGGCTTGCCCAGAAAGCAGCTAAGGAGAGGGGGTATGAGGCTGGCAGGGAGTGAAAGCCACTCCTCTGACAACCCCAGTCCATTCTCACCTCCTTTACTTGGAAGCAGAATCCCCTGCGGTGCTTGGTGGGAAACGCACGCTCTCCAGTCTCGCTCTCACTCCAGATTCTGGGACTGGCAGGAAACCTGCATTTTAAAAACGCCCCCCCTACCCCACCGGGGAATGAGAGATGTGTTCTCCACAACATCAAGACAGGTTCCTGGGCTTTCATTTCTTGGTGCCCGGGGACACACAGAGAGGGGACTCTCATTCCCACCCAAGAGAAAGGGTGACCCCGGCTAAACCTGAGGCCAGCGGTTTGGGTGGGGCAGGGACCCCCTACCTTGCAGGGACGCCCCCAGCATTTGCACAGTCCTAGTACAGTCTACTCCCGGGAATGGGGTGGAGGAAAGCCAGCGATGCGTCCAGCTCCGACCCGGAAGGTTAAGTGCAGGAGCGTGCTGAGCTCTGACCAGTTGCCCTGCAAGCTGACTGCAGCATACTCTCCTGGAGCAGAGCGGGAGCCTTTTGTTTCTTAGCAAAACAGTCCTGCTGATAGAAGCATCACTGCTGTTGGCCAGAAACCACAGCTGCTCGGCTCACTGCAAACATGAACTTAACCCTATGAAATAATAATGGTTAGCCTCCTGTGAGTACTAATTATGTGCTAATTCCTGAACTTTAGAGATGTATTTATTTATTTGAAAGGCAGAGTAATGGGGTGTGTGTGTGGGAGAGAGAGAGGGAGAGAGAGAGAGAGAGAGAGAGAGAGAGAGAGAGGTTGTTGACTCACTCTACAAATGGCTGCAACAACCAAGGCTGGGCCAGACTAAAGCCAGGAGCCTGGAACTCCACCCAGGTCTCCCACATAGGAGGCTGGGGTCCTAGCACTTGGGCCATCTTCTGTTGTCTTCACAGGTGCATTAGCAGGAAGCAGATGGGAGTGGAGCATCCAGGGCTCAAACCAACACTACGTATTCAGGATGCTGGCTGTACCAACAACACTGGCCCCAGGGCTAAACCTTAATGGTTTATCTCCATTAAATCTCACAGCCACTCAATGGGGAAACTGAGGCTCGGGCACTTGAGTCTGTCGCTGCTAAACCTCTAAGCGCTTGAGTTAGGCGGGGAAAGACCGGATGGCACGGGCCTTGGCAGACACATTGGCCCCTGCCATCCTCATCAGCAGGTGGACTTGGGTTTGTTTACACACCGAGACAGACATTATCTGTTCTGCTGTGGGTAGAAGCAAAGTAGGGGGGTAACTGGGAGACGCCTGTCAGTCTCTTTCCCTGCAGCGCAGCCGCTGTATCAGCAGCAGCTCATCACAGCTGTGACTGCCCTGAGGCTGCGGAAGTACTGTGTCAAACACATCTGTCTTGCCTGCCCCTGCCCCGCAGCGGGTCTTGCCTGGACTCGGCTGCTCACATAAGGCTGCCCTCAGGGGTCACTGCATCATCCCCTCAGCCCCTCCGGAGCAAGCCTGGATGTCCTAGCCGCAGCAGCCTGCCTTCTCCCAGGGGACGGGGTTCCTGGACACACACACACACACACACACCCGCAGACACCTGGAACCTGTCTCATTACCCCTGATGAAGTCTGACTTACAAACGCGTACACTGAGAGATGAGCCGTAACAACTAATAATAAAATAAAACAATGGTAATCGAAGTATTAATTCCACCTTTTCACTTAAAAGCAGCACCAAAAGGCCGCTCTTTGGCATATCCAAATTGCCAGTATCACTGCTCCGGCACTGCTGGGTAAAATGCTGGTTACTTGAACAGGAGCACCGCCATACAGCCAGTCTGGCAACCAAGACAGCCCGCAAGTGACCACTGGTGGACAGTGTACACGGCGTGGACACGTGGGACAAAAACACGATTCGTATCCCGTGTCCCAGGAGGAACAGAGTGGGACAATGCAACATTTCATTACACTATTCAGATCAATGTACGGTTTACAACGTATGAATTGTTTCTTTCTAGAAGTTTCCATCTAATGCTTCCAGACTGCAGTCAACCCTGGGTGCCTGAAACCACAGCTAGAGGCGACTCCCGCATGGCGCAGTGGTCCCGCATGGTCTGGATCACGTGGACTCGAGTTCAAATCCTGCCTCTGCCACTCAGAGCTACGAGATCTGGGGCCAATGACACAAGCTTCTGAGGCCCAGGCTTCCCCTTGTAGGCAAAATGGGAATAATATTAGCACTTATTTTATAGGGATGATGTAGTGAAACTGTTCAGCAAAATACTAAGTGGTATACAGTAAGCACATAATGAATGCTACCCAAACCCTATGGACACCACCAGTGAACCTGCAGACCAGCTATTCGAGTATGCGTTTGTTGATTTAGGTAGCATGGTCAGAATCACCCATTTTATGCTATCTGTGGCCAGCATTACAAGACAGGAAAAAAAGTGGCCGGCGCCGCGGCTCACTAGGCTAATCCTCCGCCTTGCAGCGCAGGCAAACCGGGTTCTAGTCCCAGTCGGGGCACCGGATTCTGTCCCGGTTGCCCCTCTTCCAGGCCAGCTCTCTGCTGTAGCCACGGAGTGCAGTGGAGGATGGCCCAAGTGCTTTGGCCCTACACCCCATGGGAGACCAGGAGAAGCACCTGGCTCCTGCCATTGGATCAGCACGGTGCACCGGCCGCAGCGCGCCAGCTGCGGCAGCCATTGGAGGGTGACCCAACGGCAAAAGGAAGACCTTTCTCTCTGTCTCTCTCTCTCTCACTGTCCACTCTGCCTGTCAAAAATAAATAAATAAAATAAAGACAGGAAAAAAACGTATCTCGGCGGGTATACAGTAAGTACTCAATAAATGCTGGCTATTTTTTTTTTCTTTGACAGGCGGAGTGGATAGTGAGAGAGAGAGACAGAGAGAAAGGTCTTCCTTTTTCCGTTGGTTCACCCTCCAAAGGCCCCTGCGGCCGGCGCATCTCGCTGATCTGAAGCCAGGAGCCAAGTGCTTCTCCTGGTCTCCCACGCGGGTGCAGGGCCCAAGCACTTGGGCCATCCTCCTCTGCACTCCCTGGCCATAGCAGAGAGCTGGACTGGAAGAGGGGCAACCGGGACAGAATCCGGTGCCCCGACCGGGACTAGAACCCGGTGTGCCGACGCCACAAGGTGGAGGATTAGCCTGTTAAGCCACGGCGCCGGCCAAATGCTGGCTATTTCTAACAATCCAAGGAGCTGGAGGACAACTGGGGCAGTGTGGGGTCAGAAAGCTGGGACCTTACCCACACATGGGGTGCCAGCTGCTGTCTAGACAGAAGAGGAGGTGGGGCTGACTGAAACTGGGGTCCCTCCGGCCTGGGTCCTTGGTGGGAGGCTGTGGCCAGGGTGCCCAGGCAGGGTCAGGGTGGGTTTTGCGGGATGGAGTCTCCGCAGCGGCAGACCCTTCCAGCACGGAGGGCCTGGGACGGGTGGGCTCCGAGTGGGGGCTCCACCGTGCTGAAGTGGCCCCTGGCCCCCAGGTGGCCCGGAGGGGCGTGTGATGGCGCCTCCGCGGGCCAGGAAAGACCCATTCACGGGGGCGGGTAGAACAGAGGCGCTCTGGGAGTGCCCTCCCATCAGCCTGGTGGCAGCAAAGTTTCCCGCGTCCCAGCCCAGGTGGGTCATGGGCAGACCCGCCGCGCAGACAGCGGCGAGGGCCACCGTGCGCTCCAGCACGGGCCCTGCCAGGACCTCCCCAGAGGCCTCGGGGACCCGCCCAGAGGAAGGGCCCCCTGCGGCGGGGGTCAGGCCGTCCGCACCCGGTCCCGCCCGCCGACCTCCACTCACCTCTGGGCCTGCGGGGCGCAGCGGACCGCGTCCCCTCCCGGACGGCGGCCGCGGACGCGCGACGACGAGAACGGGACTGCGGCCGGGGTCTGGGCGCCGCCCCGGACGGGGCTGGGATCGGTTCGGGCTCTGCTCGGCGCGGCTGGCGCGGCGGCCTCCCAGGACTGGGAAGGGGGCTGGAGCAAAAATGTTTCTTATTCCAGCGTCTTCCTGCCTGGCCCGGCTCCACCACTCCCTCCTAATAAACCGTTTCCTATTGCCCAGCTCGCCGCCAGGCCGCCCGCTGGCCCCTTGCGGGGCTGCAGGGCCCGCCCTCCTCCGCGGCCGCTGGGACCCCAGCACAGCTGCCCCTCACTCCCCAGGGAAGCCCCAGCCCAGTCTCCCACATCCGCCCGCCCAAGGGGGGCGGGTCTTGGCCCGCGGGGGTCTTGAGGGCGCCTGGCCCAGAGCCGTGGGGGCTAGAGCCGAGATGAGGCCGCTCCTAGCAGCTGAGGGGGCCTCGGAGGGGAGGGAGGAGAAGGAGGGTCAGTCACCTGTCAGGGCAAAAAATGGGGTCCGGACGTTTTGGCTCTGCCCTTGGGGACTCCCCAGTGCCTGGGATTCCTCCCTTGGGCTCCTCCCAGTGTCCACTTGCCCCAGCCCAGGGACAAGCAGGCCCAGGTGGGTGACTCTGGGTTACCTGATGAGGGTGGCCTGAGCCCCTCTGGGCACCCCAGCTCTCTACCCCAGGGTGTCCAGAATGCAGGGAGAGCTGGGTGCCTCCATGGACCTGCCTCCTCCAGGCAGGCCCCCATCCTATCAGATGGAGCCAGAGGGTGCTTCCCTGGAAATCCTGCTGAGACAAGGCAGCTGGGGAGGGGGGCAGATGGCTTCCAGGCCAGGGGGCAAGGCCCCCACTCCTACCCCCGACCCCCCACACCTCTATTGTTGCTCCAGCTTGTGACATCCTGGAGGCAGGACTGTGTGATCTCAGGCTAGCAACATCGCTCCTGGCCCAATCCGCTAAATGGGCGTGCTGCAGAGTGCCAGCCCCATGGGGCTGGGGGAATGGAAGGAAGTGGAGCTTAACTTTAGCACATAGCAGATGCTGGCTGGCTGGGCCGGTGAGGAGGAGTTTGCTAATTAAGTTCATGAATGAAGCAGCTGGGGAGGAGGTGGGAAGCCAGGATTCTGCAGGAGGGGCAGGGACCCCCACCCACTGCCGGGAACAGAGGCTGGGGGAGACAATGGTCAGAGGCTCAGACAGCCAGTGACTGACCTCACTCACTTCCTCCCGCAGCTGCTTCAGTGAATTCCCAGAAGGGCCGGCACACCCCAATTTCAGTGTCAGGACCGAGCCGTGTCCTGCAGCCAATAAGGAAGTAGTATGGGATTACGGTATCTGCTCTCCCAGATTATAGCGGCAGCTTGGGCACTGTATGAGCCGGAGGCCTGCGAGCGGGGCCTGTGGCCATCTTTCACACCTCCTCTCCTCCCTCCCCCCATCCGCCCCACCGCACAGATCTCCATCCTGGGGGGAGGGAGCGGAGGCTCTCCCTCCCCACCCCCGCCCCAGCAGGCATTGAGTCTGAGACGCACACGGGGACAGACCAGAGCTGCCAGGACACCGGCTGGGCACTGGGGAGCAGGAGAGAGGACCCGGTGGTAAGTGGGGGCCAGTCATCCATGCTGGAGTCTCCCTCTCCTCCACAGAGCGCCGAGCCCTCTGGCCCTGGACTGAAACTCTCTGGGGGCTGTCTGGTGAGCCTGGTGGCTTGCAAAGGTCCCAGAGGATCTGAGGGTAGTGGGGAAGGGATCAGAGGAGGGACAAAGACTTGGAGACAGCACTGGAGCCTCAGCCCAGAGAGAACTGGGAGAAGGAATTACGGACCGTGGCCAAGTCTCTGAGAACCGACGGCTCCCAGGGACCAGCTGTTTGCCATTTTCAGCCAGGCCAGAACGAGAGGAAACAGGCCCCAAGGACTCAGATGAGAATTTAGATGCTCAGAAGGATTTCTCGGCACGGCCTGAAGCAGAGGCCTGGAGGTCATGGGAACTGGGTGTGGAGTAGACCGGAGGAGACTCCCACTGTTGGAAGGCATGTGACGTGCAGCCTGCAGGGACGGCAGGGGGATGGACACCTTGACCTATAGAGATTATTTATTTGAGAGACAAAGTTGCAGAGAGAGAAAGAGACAGAAAGAGAGAGAGAGCGAGCGAGAGAGAGAGAGATCTTCTTTCTGCTGGTTCACTCCCTAGGTTGCCACAATGGCTAGGCTGAGGCCAGGCGGAAGCCAGGAGCCAGGAACTCCCTCTGGGTCTCCCATATGGGTGGCAGGGTCCCAAGCTCTTGGGCCATCTTCCACTGCCTTCCCAGGCCATCAGCAGTGAGCGGGATCGGAAGAGGAGAAGCTGGGACTCGAACTGGCACCCATATGGGATGCTGGCACTGCAGGCGGCGGCTTCACCCACTATGCCACAGCACCAGCTGCTCACTTTGATCTCCTAGGAGAAGCTATGGGCACTAAGTTCAAGCTTCACCCTTGCACCATGGGTGTACAACCCATGCACACACAGAGGGTCCCATGCTTGGTAACACTCCACTCTTTCCGTTGAACAAAGGGCTCTGCATCTCCACCTTGCTCTGGGCCCTACAAATTAGGTAGCCCGCCCGTTCTGCACCAGGCGGAGGAGGCAGGAAAAACAGGGGAGGGGCCTGTGCGCTGGGCTTGGCTCCGCTGATGTTGCAGCATGAGAGACTCAGGTTAGGCGTGGAAGAGATGATTCAAACCCAAGAGACAGGAACATGGTGGTGCAGGGTACCCAAGGGGCGAGAGTTGTGCAGGAAGAATAAAGGGGGTCGTGGACCGAGGCCGGTAAATCCCATCTGTTCCACACATGGCAGAGTCTTCCAGAGTGTGAGCTTTACCTGAAGGAAGAGGGAGAGGAACGAACTTTCTAGAAGTCTTCGGCTCAGGGCATGAGGCAGCATGGGGCTCAGTGTCTCCCCCCCCGCACACCGAGTTGGCACCGGCTGATCCCCAAGACCCCTCCCAGCCATCTGCAGTCTTCCTGGGCCCTGCCGCTGTGAGTCAGGTGAAAAGGGTGCTCTTCCCAGCACGTCCGGACGAAGCTGGCAGCCGGGTTCCCAGACGCCCAGCCGCCAAGCTCTCTTCCTCTTCCTCTCCTGCCCTTCTGGATGGCGTCGTCCGCTCGCTGCCCAGGCCTTCAAGATGACTCATCCAAGTGTGGACGCTCTTGTAGGGGGCTGGGGAGAGGGTGCATCCGGCAGGAGGTTCTGGAGGTGAGCCGCTGCCCACTCGAAGCCAGAGGGCTGGGTGGGCGTGAGGTTTCGAGTCTGCAGAGGCCCCGCCCAGCCCGGCAGCTCAGGATTGCCTGCCCTGCGTGTCTCCCAGAGCCTCGAACCCGTGCCCACCAGCCCCACCTCACTGCTGGGGAGAGGAAATCAGCAGAAGGGGCGGGGCTTGGAGCACCTGTGCTGTGAGGTTCAGTTACCGTCCCCATGGGGGGTTCCTTCTCCAGCTGTACTCTCTATTTTATTTTTATTAATTGAGAGGCAGAGACAGATGGACAGAGGATCTGTCTGGACAGTTCCCAAAATGTCCTCAAAGATTACATCATCAGGACTTGAGGAGGGTCAGTGTGTAAATGCATATAGTAGGTGCCATATACATGGGTGCTATACTTATTATGAGTTTACAAGAAAATAATTTATTTTTAAAGATTTATTTATTTGAAAGTCAGAGTTACAGAGAGAAGGAGAGGCAGAGAGAGAGAGAGAGAGAGAGAGAGGTCTTCCATTTGCTGGTTCACTCCCCAGTTGCCTGCAACGGCCAGAGCTGCGTCGATCCGAAGCCAGGAGCCAGGAGCTTCCTCCAGGTCTCCCACATGGGTGGCAGGGGCCCAAGCACTTGAGCCAACACCTGTTGCTCCCAGGGGTGCGCACCAGCAGGAAACTGGCTGGCTCAGAAACGGAGTGGCCGGGACTGGAACCACGCACTCTGACATAGATGTGGGAGTCCCAACTGGTGACTTAACTTCGGTGCCACACGCCCGCCCATCCCTGGAGCTGCAATTCTGATGGGGGTGGGGAAGACAAGATCTCGTTCCTGAGGGCCTTGCTGGGTGTCTGGGCGGGCAGAGGAGGCATGGAGGCTCCCTCACCCAATGAGGGGCAGGGTCTGAGCTTGGGTGAGGGAGGGCAGGACGGGCTGGCAAAGAGGGTGGGGGCCTGGCAGGCTTCTAGGTGCTTCCGAGGGGTTACAGTGAACATCCCCAGCAGGGCGCCCTGGGCGTTTGGACGGGAGGGGGCCTCCAGGACTTAAAAGTGAGTGCCGGTGCTGCCTGGGAGAAAACTTGTTTGGGAGAGTGGCCGAGTGGCTGCGCGAGGCCAGAGGCCAGCAAGGATTTCCTTCAGCTCGGGGCCACTCGGGTGGGTGGGACCGGATTGCTCACGCTGGACTCAGGAATCTGCCTTTGTTCCCAGCTGCAGGGGAAATGCCACAAACTCTGCCCCGTTCCCGCCCCCTCCAGCATCCGTGCCCAGGCCCTGCCCCTCCCAGGCCCGCTGCGCCTGGGACTTAGAGTCCTCGGGCACATCTCTGCCCCTTGCCCGGGCGTGGGTACAGCAGATGGGGGCCCGGGGGCGTCTGAGGCAGGTTTGACGTAAAGAGGC
The DNA here is from genome assembly GCF_033115175.1 of Lepus europaeus. Taxonomy (NCBI): domain Eukaryota; kingdom Metazoa; phylum Chordata; class Mammalia; order Lagomorpha; family Leporidae; genus Lepus; species Lepus europaeus. Next base: position 68,392,084 of record NC_084836.1, read on the forward strand.
ATAAAGAAGGAATTCGGGCTGGACTGCTCACCTCTCCCCTTTCAGCCTCAGGGTGGCCACAGCTCTTTGCAGTTAAGGCGCATGCCCAGGCGAGAGGGCGGGGCTTGGGCCTCCCTCCGCTCCCCCCCCCATGTGGTCCGCTAGACCCTGAAATTCCGATCCCCCCAACACACACAGGCTGTGTAGGCAATGGAGGCAAAACACCCAGGGCAGAGAGGAGGGGCCTGGACCCTTGGGCTGTAGGGGTGGAGGTGGGGGAGGGAGGGGGCACCACCTTTATTTTTTTGCACCATCGGTGAGTCTGTGTGTTTTGTGTGTACTTGTGGCCAAGTGTGTGAGTGTGTGTTTTCGCCGGTGTGGCCCTCTGTGTGCTCCGGGCAGTGTGGGTGCCAGTGACATTCATGGCCTGTGTCCCCGCGGTGTTAGAGGCAGGGCCGGGGGCGCACCTACCAGTCCTCCTCTCCACAGGGAACAAGCAGAGGTGGAGAGAGCAGCTCTGTGCCTCTGCAGGGGCCGCTGGGTGGGACAGAGGGTGAGACACACATGCGTCAGAGCACCTGGCTTGGGCGCTGATCCCAGCTTCCTACTGATGCGCAGCCGGGAGGCAGCAGGTGATGGTTCCAGTACCTGGATCCCTGCCATCCACACGGGAGACAGAGATGGCATCCTGGGCTCCTGGTTTTAGCCTGGCCCAGCCCTGGCTGTTACAGGCATTTGCGGGAATGAACCAGCAGATGGAAGATCTGTCTGTCTCTCTTTCAAATGCATCAATGAAAACAAATGAATGAATAATTTGAACAACTATTGGTATTCAGCCTGTGTGTGAGCCCTAGCAAGATGGGCAGCTGAATTCTGGCAGAGGAAGGGGCCTGGAGAGGACCGGCTAGGCAACGGACAGGGGCAGCGGCCTGGGCCTGGTGTGCCAGGAGGCACGTTAGGGTTCAACCCTATGGGAAAAGCGACTGGCGGAGAAGGGGACCCTGTGCGGATGCCCCAGTGTGGGCGGGAGGGGACTCAGCCTGATGAGCCCTCGCCTGGCCTCCTGGCCTCATCACACACACACACACACACACATACAAGCATATACACACATGAATTCCCTTGTCTCCTGATCCAGCAGGAGGGTCCCTGGGCATGGCTGAAAGTCATCAAGAACCCTTGCCACACCCAGATCCAGGGAGCTCCAAGAAGAGGAGGAGGGGGCATCTGATGAAGGCAGAACCTGCACTCGGGTCTTCAGAGTGAGTCATCGCAGGCCATTCTCAGAGGTGGGGTGACACACAGACATGGTGGCTGCCGGCCTGGGAGTCAGCGGGGCCCCACTGACATCCTGGCGTGGCTTAGGATGGCCAACCCTGCATCCCCTCTGGAGGCCCGGCCTGTGCCTCAGGTGAGGGTGGGCCCATGCACCCCAGGTCAGCTTGGCAGTGATGGGGTGCGGGCTGGGAGTGGGCCTGGGTGGCAGGTGCAAGATGAGCAAGTGTGGGCTGGGGAGCCCAGGGAATGCCCACCCACCTCCTCCAGAGAGCTGCCTCTCAGTTATGTTCTCCCTGCTGCTGCTTCGAGCCCAGTAGCACACAGGCTGCGCTTACTGAGTGGGCCTCACACACTGCTCTTCATCGAGACATTGACTCCCCAGATGGTCACAACAGCCAGCACTGGACCAGGCCAAAGCCAGGAGTCTGGAACTCCACCCAGGTCTCCCACCTGGGTAGCAGGGGCCCAAGCACTTGGGCCATCTTCTGCTGCTTTCCCAGGCCATTAGCAGGGAGCTGGATCAGAAGTGGAGCAGCCGGGACTCAAACCAGCACCCCTATGGGATGCCGGCACTGCAGGTGACAGCTTTACCTGTTCTGCCACAGTGCCACTCCCCCATACTAGCAACCACCCCTCTGCCGCCACCCCAGTAGCTTGTGTTGTAGCCAGTGAGGAGCAGAGGCTGGGAGAGGCAGAGCCAGGATTGAAACCCGAGTCTACCAGATTCTGAATGCTGCAGCAGGCGCCTTCCCTGTGGCCCGGGGTCCTATCACGGGCTGCTCGGCCTCTGCTGATGGGGCCCCTGCCTGGAAGCCTCAGGAACTGGAGAGCTGGGGTGGCTGGGAGCAGAGGAGAGGTCGACTGCGAGACCGAGAGCACAGCGGAGCCCACCCAGGCCCCTCTGAAGGCTTAGGGGCTGGGAGGGAACTGGCCCCGAGGGACAGCCTGGGTCTGCAGCTACCCCGGGGACTGCTAGGGTTGGGAGGGTAGGTCTTCTCCAAGGAGGAGGGGCTCCCTCTGCTGGCCCAGGCCTTCCTGTCCACTCAGCTTCCTGCTCCAGCACCAACCAAGCTGGGACAGAGCCAGACGGGGGAACCCCAGGTCCCCCTCCCCTCCCGGTCCCAGCTCTGAGGTGGGAATTGTAGGCGGAGGCCGTATGCTATGGTGGAACCAACTCGGGCTCCGGGGTCTCCTGGTGCCACTTTGCCGCTCGCCAGCTGAACGTGAGGCCCAACGTTCACAGCCTCAGTTTCCCTAATTGCACCATTGGAAGACAGGGAATAAGAGAAGGGTGTGAGCGAGCCCAGCGTAGGGCCAGCAGCCCCATGGTAGCCCCCCCGCCCAGTTCTCCAGGTGACCGCTGGGAGGCTCAGAAATGTGATCCCCCTTGCCCAAGGTCACGGCCGCCTCCCAGGCCACAGCATCTCACTGGCAGGAGCACAGGTGTCGTGGGCTGTCTGTGACGTGGTGCCCAGGCTGGCGTGGTGTGCTGGGCTCTCAGCCCTGGGCAGGGAGGGGAGAGCCTTGGAGGGCAGGGGCCCTGCCTGAAGACCACACCTCTCAGGAGCAGGTTGGCTGTTTGCAGAACCCTTCCTTTCGGCTGTCTACTGGGTTCCTCCGAAAACCCCACCTCTCTCCATTGGACAGATGTGCAGGCTCACGCAAGAGAAACTGAAGTGCCTCATTCAGGCTAATACAGGTGGGGAAGGCAGGGCCAGCCCCAAGCCTGTTCTGGCCCAGCTTGGTTGCTGTCAAAGCCCGGCATAGAAATCCCACGCTGTCTAACGCTAGTGGTCATTTTCAAGAGAGAGAGAGAGAGAGAGAGAGAAATCTTCCATCTACTGCTTCACTTCCCAAATGGCTGCAATAGTTGGGCTGGGCCAGATCAGAACCAGGAGCCAGGAACTCTATCTGGGTCTCTCACGTGGATGGCAGGAGCCCAAGCACTTGGACCATCGTCTGCTGCTTTCCTGGGTGCGTTAGCAGGGAGCTGGATCAGAGGCAGAGCAGCTGGGACTGGAACCAGCACTCCAGTACCAGATGTGGGCATCGCAAGTGACGGCTTAACCCGTTGCACCACTATACCGACCCAGATTTATTTTTAATTAAAAAAAAAAGTGATATGGCATGATTTTAAAAAGTCACAACGCTCTGCGAAGAGAGCAGATGAGGTAGCCTGGATGTGGAAAGAGGACATCGGGAGGAACCGAGGGAAATCTGAACACAGTGCAAGCTTTGTTAATCCTAATTGTGAGGCATGGGCATTGGCTTCCCAGTTGTAACAAATGATCTATATCCGCATTAATAGCAGAGAAAGCTGGCTGCGGGGTGTGGGGGCGCTCTGTGTACTATTTCACAGCTTTTCTGCAAATCTAAAACGGTTCTAAAATAATCCTGTTTCTTTCTTTTTTTTTTTTTTCCATCAAAAGGACAGAAAAGATACTTGGTGAAGAGTTTTTCTCCCTCCCCAGGTTGGCTGCTCAATTCTCCCGCAGGGAAGGCGGGAGTGGAGGGGGAGGGGTGGTGGCCGAATGTCAGGGAGCCCCCGCAGTCACCGCCTCTGGCTCAATCTTGACCTCTGTCCTTTTTGCATCTGTGGGACCCGGGCTGTTATCTGCTCTGTGCCTGCTGTCCTCCAACATGACAGCTGCGGGGTTTTAGGGGCCAGGGGTCCAGTGTGTAACTGTGCAGTAAGCACTTCATAAGCGGGTACTGACTTAACATTATCCTCGTGACTTACAAACAAGTGTATTTATCTTGAAAGCTTTTTTGTTGTTGTTTATTAATTATTGGAGAAACAGAGAGAGACCGAGACAGCTTCCTCTTTGCTGGGTCACCCCCAGATGCCTGTAACGGCTGGGGCAGAGGCTGAAATGGGAGCCGGGAACTCAGCGTAGGTCTCCCACAAGGGTTACAGTGACCTGAGCCACCCCCGCAGCCTCCAGGGTGTGCATTCGCAGGAAGCTGGGGCCAGCTATCAAACCCCGAAAATGCCGAGCTGGGACGTGATTGGCTTAACCTCCAGGCTGAACACCCACCCAAGATACTTTAGCTCTCGGGGGGCTACGAACACCCACGAGTCGCTGAGGATAACTTTGACATGCTATTAGCAAGGGGCTAACCTGCGGGTGACTGATTGACAGCAATTATTTTTGTCTGATAAAACAATTAAAACCATACGTTCTGCTTACCGGGGAGGAAGTTAGCTTTCTACACCTAACTTTGTAAAACTCCACCACTCTCAACACCTCTTTTCCCCTTTCTGCCTTTGATCTCATCCGCTGTTTCAATCAAGCCGAATGAACCCTTGTGCTCCATATAGAGTGATGAGACGTTCAGCTTGGTGAAAACTGTACTTAGACGCATGGCTACGTGGCATGCTTGCTGTTCCACGCTTCGCACCCTACAGACTTGAGAGCAGATTCACCGAGGTGGAGGTGACCCACCCACCCTCCCCTGCATCTGTGCCTACTTGGCCTCTTTCTCCTCCTGCCTCTTCCTCTCCATCCGGAGCTCCTGGTAGTGCCAGACAGGGAGGGCCAGCCTATGATGCCCTGAAGAGCTGGGCTTCGGCAGGCACAGGCTGAAAGATGGCGGTGCCTTGGAGAGAAGGATCTTGGGCACTTGGGACCTGGGGCTGCTACTGTCCCTCCACTGTAGCCACTGAGGGAGCATGCCCTGGGGGCTCTGGTAGGGGACAAAGACCCGGGGGCCAGGGACGACCTGGGGGGGCTGGGGAGCAGGGGGTGGGGGCGGGGCAGTCCCGAGCAACTCCGGCACGGATTTGCCTCGGGTGCCCACTGCAGGTGGGTTGTCAGGGCACAGGGTGTGGCAGGCAGTGGTGAGGAAGGGGCTGGCTAGGCTGGTGGTTATGGTGACAAGGTGGTCCAGGACGCCCCCCTCTTGAGGATCCTGGGGGAAGGAGAAGGTCAAGCTGGCCTGTAGCCGCTCTAGGAAGGTTGGGGCAGCCCGCGCCTTGGCCTGTGCTACCAGCTCAGGCAAGGGTGGCCACTCGGGCCGGTAGTGCTCGCTGAGCTGCTCCAGCCGGGGCCGCCGCAGCAGCTGTCGGATCCTCTGCACCACAGCGAAGCTGTCGGTGAGCACTGCCAACTCCAGGGCCGTCTTGCCCCGCACTGGATCCACCGCTGTCAGATCAGCACCTGGGAGGGGGCCACACAGGATGATGTGAGGGTTGGACAAGGGGTGGATTCTTCCAACGCAGGATGGAGTTGGGTTAACTCCTCAGACACAGCGTCCCCTACTGGTGAATAGTGGTATTGCAACCTGCCGTTTAAGAGCCCAACAGGCTGAGCCGCAGAGGGGAAGAAATTCAGTGGCAGGCTCCCAGGTGGGAGCAGAGGGAGCAGAGGGAGCAGAGGCCCAGGCTGCACCTGCGGGGCTGGGGGCTGGGGCTGGGGGTGGGGAGGGGAGCTCTGCTGGTTCCCTCTCCTTCCTCCCTGCATCTCCACTCCCTTGGGATCCTGCAGCATGCATAGGGGAGGAGCCCTCACTCTGAGACAAAGGAATGGCTGTGGGGTCCTTCCCTCCTCATGCCAAACCCAGCCTGCTAGGGTGGGGAAGGGGAAAGCCAGAGGCTGGAATCCCACCAGGGTGAGCCCCACCTTGGGGAAGAACGAGGACCCCCCACGCCACCGCACGCATCAGCCTGTTCGCTGGAAACCTGTCTTAGAGCACCCTCAGCCTACAGGCGAGGCTCAGAGTGGGAGGCCGTCTGGCCAGGGGTCACCCAGAAGGGGCAAGGCCAGGGCCAGAAGCCAGCGCCTGATTGTGTTTTCCCTGCTGGTCTCTGTTATCCTCCCAGGCTGTCTTTTCTGCCTGCTCCATCTGCTGAGCCATCGACAGCCAGACTGAGTTGACTGAGAGAAGCTGGCAGCGTGTGCCTCTCCTCCAGGAAGTTGGCCTGGATTGATCCTCACCCCCTCACCCCTTTCAAGGCTCACTGGCTGGCTGGGTGCAGGAAGCTGGTGGGAGGGGCTGAGGCCACGCACCTGCCATGAGGAGGGCGGCCACACACTCGGCGCGGTCGCGCATGGCGGCTTTCATCAGCGCCGTGAGCCCCCGCTGGTCGCGGCGCTCCAGGTCCAGGCCGGCGTAGTAGTTGAGCAAAAGGCTTAGCAGAGACACGTGGCCTGCAGGGCGCCCAGGGAGATGAAGCTCCACACCTGCCCTCCTCCCCACGAAGCAGCAGAGCATGGGGGGGAGGGCGGGGGACCAGCAGCCTCGCACCTGCTTGGGCTGCCAGCATGAGGGCTGTGTCCCCTCCATTGTCCTGTTGGTTCACGTCGAGGAAAGGACAGCGGCTGAGCAAGACCACAACGTCCCTGAAGCCGCGACAGCAGGCGACCATGAGGCCTGTCTGGGGGCGGGGCAGCTGAGTCCCCTCTTGGGTCTCCCTGGAGCCCACACCTGTCCCAGGGCCCAGCCCCATGCTCCCCCACCCCCTTCCAGCTCAGCACACAGGTCGTGGGGGGTGACCTTGACTCACTCACTCTCTCTCTCTCTCTCTCTCTCTCTTTCTCTCGGGGACTCAGGGCAGTGCAGCATGGGGTACGGAGCCCTGGCCCAAGCACGCAGTAGGGGTGAGGGAGGGGAGCGTCTCACCCGCCCGTTGCCATCGGCCTGCGTGGCCTCCTCTGGGGAGACCCCAGCATCCAGCAAAGCCTGCAGCTGGGCCGTATCGTTGCGCACGCAGGCCCAGTACAGGGCGGCTGCCGGCCTGCAGCCTGGGGCCAGGCTGTCGGGGCCTGGGCAGGAGGGTGGCCCAGACATGCCCAGCCCCGCCCTGCCCAGCGGCAGCTCTTGCTCCTCCAGGCTGGAGCTCACACAGCAGGCATCTGGAATGGAGAGGGGAGGGCCGGGTCTCCTGCAGCTGTAGGAGCCATAGGAGGGCAGCGTGGGTCCAGAGGGGGCCTCACCTGGACGTGGGAGGAGTTCCATGAGGCGGTCACCACAGCCGGCCACAGCGCCTGGGGCCCCCAGCCGTCCGTCTCCCAGACTCCCGGGCACACACTTAGCTGGGGCCTGGCTGGCTGCTGACAGATGGGCAGCCTCAAACCCCTTGGGCTGAGCTGGGTCAAGCGGGTTAGGAAGGGATTGGGGGCCCCAAGCGGGAGTGCTCTGTCTCGGGAGCTGGCCAAGATCCTGCCAGGCGGGGATGGGCCTCAGACCGGCTGCTCCTCCCTGCCGGGGGGGGCTCCAGGAGGAAGACGGGAGGGCCTCGGCCCGATGGCTCCCCAGCTGCGGAGCCCAGGTGCACCTAGCTCCAAGGACCCTTCCACCTGTGGCCCAGCGGGCTGGAAGAACAGGTGCTGGGTATCACACCAAGTAGGCCTGGGGCTCCCTGAAGCACTGAAGGGGTTACTGGGACTTATAATTATTATTTATTTATTTGAATGGCAGGGTTACAGAGAGGCAGGAGCAGAGAGAGAGAGAGAGAGAGAGAGAGAGAGATCTTCCATCTGCTGGTTCACTCCTCAAATGGCTGCAATGGACAGGGCTAGGCCAGGATGCAGCCAGGAGCCAGAAGCTTCCTCCGGGTCTCCCACGTGGGTACAGGGCCCCAAGGACCTAGGCCATCTTCTATTGCTTTCCCAGGCCATAGCAGAGAGCTGGATGGGAAGTGGAACAGTCAGGACTTGAATCATATGGGATGCCAGTGCCACAGATGGTGGCTTAACACGCTGCGCCACAGAGCCGGCTCCAAAGCTAAGCTTTTAAGATCTCTCCTTGGGGCTGGCGCTGTGGCACAGCAGGTAAAGCTGCCGCCTGCAGTGCTGGCATCCCACATGGGCGCTGGTTTGAGTCCCGGGTGCTTCACTTCTGATCCAGCTCTCTGCTATGGCCTGGGAAAGCAGTAGAAGATGGCCCAAGTCCTTGGGCCCCTGCACCCATATGGGAGACCCAGAAGAAGCTCCTGGCTCCTGGTTTCAGATCGACACAGCTCTGGCCATTGCAGCCAACTGGAGAGTGAACCAGCGGATGGAAGACCTCTCTCTCTCTCTCTTTCTGCCTCTCCTTTTCTCTGTGTGTAACTCAGGCTTTCAAATAAATAAATAAATATTTTAAAATATATATATATCTCCTTGCTGCTTTACGAGTAGTGCCCCAGTTAAGGGTGCGTTCTGTCGTAAGCAGACAAACGCGGGCCTCAGCCCGGTGGCAGCTGCTCCCCATACCCCGAAGCTGCTTTTTTTGTTGAACTGCAGAGGCTGGGAGCGAGAGTGACACTCCCGGGAGTCCCCTGAGCTCACACACTGCTCGGTGCGAGACACAAATTTGGAGCTGAGCTCTATAGCTTGGGACATCCGTGGCAGGGTCACCCGGTGAGCGGCTTCCTGTAGCAGTGCCGGTTACTTTCTGTGTCACAGGCGAAGCTCACATGACCCTCATTGCCTGGAGTTGTCTCTGGACCCAGACCTACGTCTCTAACCCCTTGTTGTGTAAGCCGGCTAGGTTTATTTCCGTTAGCCGCCACTGAACCCAAACTGTTGCCTTGGGCTTAAGGAAAGAGGGGTTCCTTCCTCTGACTCTGCTGCAAATCTTTCTGAGAGCTTCATCCGGCACAGCCTCTATTGAAAGAAATCCTGACTTTTGATTCGATTCATCCAAAATTTGTCCTGGAGCAGGCCTGGTGACAAAGGAGATAAGTTGCTACTTGTGAAGGTAGCAGAAGATGGCCCGAGAACTTGGGGGCCTGCCACCATGCGAGAGACCAGGACGAAGCTCCTGGCTCCTGGTTTCGGCCTGGTCCAGACCTGGCTACTGTGGCCATCTGGGGAGTGAACCAGCAGATGAAAGATTGTCTGTCTGTCTGTCTCTCTCTCCCTTGCTTTGACTTTCAAGTAAATAAATAAATCGCTCAAACAGAAGAAAGGAAAAGAATCATTCCCCATTAGAGGAGCAACAAATCATGAAAGGTTTAAGAATTCAGTATATTGGGGTGGTTGAGCGTCATGGTGCAGCAGGTTAAGCCGCTGCCTGGGATGCCTGCATCCCACATGGGCGCCAGTTCAAGACTTGGCTGCTCCTCTTCCAATCCAACTCTCTGCTATGGCCTGGGAAAGCAGTGGAGGATGGCCCAAGTCCTTGGGCCCCTGCACCCATGTGGAAGAAGCTCCTGGCTCTGGCCATGTGGCCATTTGAAGAGTGAACCAGTGGATGGAAGACTTCTCTCTCTCTCTCTCGCTCTCGCTCTCGCTCTTGCTCTCGCTCTCTGTCTCTGCCACTCTGTAACTCTGCCTTTCAAATAAATAAATAAATGTAAAAAAAAGACTCTGAAATACTGTTACTGTGTCTGCTAGTATCATAAAAGTGTGAACGAAGTGTAATTGTTAAATATTTTAAGTTTTATAATGTCCTTTTGTCTTTTGCTTATAAATTAATAACAAGTAAGTAAACAGATTTTAACTATTTTATGTTTCCTTTTTGTTCTTTATGCAAACTTCTTGGCCATTCCCTACAGTTTTCTATTGCCTATAGGAATGTTCTAGCTTGATCTTCTTCTTTTTTTATTTTTAAGAATTATTTATTTATTTGAAAGCCAGAGTTACAGAGGCAGAGAGAGAGACAGGGAGAGACAGAGACAGAGATAGAGGTCTCCCCTCTGCTGGTTCACTCCCCAGATGACTGCAATGGCTGGAGCTGCTCCGATCTGAAGCCAGGAGCCAGGAGCTTCCTCCGGGTCTCCCACATGGGTGCAGGGGCCTAAACACTTGGGCCATCGCCATCTTCTACTTTCCCAGGCCATAGCAGAGAGCTGGATCAGAAGTGGAGCAGCCGAATCTTGAACCAGTGCTCATATGGGATGCTGGCACTGCAGGCGGTGGCTTTACTCGCTACGCCACAGTGCCAGCCCCCTAGCTTGATTCTTATTTTCTCAAACATGTGAAGCAAAGTTGAGGCTGATGGCAAGCTGGGGATCCCCTGGCACTTTGGGGGATGCAGGTGGTACAGGCCCGGTGGGAGCAGAGGATGCAGGCTGCCCTCGGGAGCTGCAGGTACCACACACTCAGAACACAGCACAGCTTTCCTGGCTGTAGTGACTTGGAGGCCTGGACCAGGGAGTAGACAGGATGAGCGAATGGACAAACAGGGGAGGGCTGTGTGCCTTCTCCAAGGGCCGGTCCATGCCTTGGAGCGGGGGAGAGTTTCTTCAGATAAAGGGAATGGTCCCAGAATATGGTGTCCTGGATTTTGCACTCAATCTGTGTGCAATGTTCTGGCACAAAAACACTGCTGACAGCCAGAGAATGCTCTCTGAAAGCAGGTGCACCTGCTATTAAAAAAAAAATATTTAAGAAGAGAACTTCTGGGGCAGGCATTGTGGTGCAGCATGTAGAGCCAGCTCTTGTGACGGCCCCATCTCTTCCCAGAGAGCCGGCTGGAGTCCCAGCTACTTTGTGCATCTGATGCGGGGCCCTGCTTATGCACCTGGGAAGGTAGTGGAAAATGGTCCAAGTTCTCGGGCCCCTGCCACCTCCGTGGGAAATCCAGATTACGTCCGTGGTTCCCAACTTAGGTCTGACCCAGCCTCAGCTGTTGGTAGATATTGTGGGAAATAAATCAGTGAATGGGAGCTTTCCCTGCCTCTCAAATTTTTGAAAATTTAAAAAAAAAATGTGCAGTTCATTCACAGGAGAAATATGAAAGATCAGAAAACATATGAAAAGATGCTTCATCTCACAAGCCAGCAGGGAAAAGCAGGTTAGAATAATGAAATACTGCTTTTGGCCCATCGACTTGGCAAAAATTCATTGTTAATAATATTAAATGCTTACCCTATGGGGGGATGTAAATCAGTGGAGGGTTTTAGGAAAGCATTTTGGCAGGAAATGTCAAAGTAATAAATGTGCACAAACATTGGCCCAGAAACACTGCTTTTAGAAATCTTTCCCCAAACACCACTTCCAAAGGTATAGTCCCTGGGACTGCCCTTGGAGCTGCAGGTGCCACACACTCAGGGCCAGGAGCTCCTTCCTAGGGCGTGGGCATGGCTTTGCTTGTAAAATTCCAAAATTAGGACCAGTTTAAATGCTTATCAATAGGCTAGAGAAAGGAGAGTACATGAAGATCACACCTATGTTAAAAAAAAAATAACTTGAGGCCAACACTGTGGCATAGCAGGTAAAGCTGCCGCCTGCAGTGCTGGCATCCCATATGGGCGCCGGTTCGAATCCTGGCTGCTTCACTTCCGATCCAGCACTACCCTGAAAACATCTTTAATCTACTTTGTAAACTGGCTGGGAAAAGTTAACTATAATGATACACACACACGTACACGAGCAAACACACACACATACACAGCACCAATGGCTCAGACAATTGGGTTCCTGCCACCCACACGAGAGACCTGGGTTGTCTTCCCAGCTCCTTTTCTCAGCCCCTGACCCAGCCCCAGACTGCCGGACTGCGGTGGACATTTGGGGGTGAATTAGCAGCTGAATGCTCGCTCTCCCTGTCTCTCTCTCTCAAATAAATAAATACGTTAAAAAAAAAAAAAAACACCGTGGCTCACTAGGCTAATCCTCTGCGGCGCCGGCACCCAGGGTTCTAGTCTTGGTCGGGGCGCCAGATTCTGTCCCGGTTGCTCCTCTTCCAGGCCAGCTCTCTGCTATGGCCCAGGAGTGCAGTGGAGGATGGCCCAAGTGCTTGGGCCCTGCACCCGCATGGGAGACCAGGAGAAGCACCTGGCTCCTGCCTTCGGATCGGCACAGCGCGCCGGCCATAGCAGCCATTTGGGGGGTGAACCAACAGAAGGAAGACCTTTCTCTCTGTCTCTCTCTCTCACTGTCTATAAATATCTCTCTCTCTCTCTCTCTCTCTCTCTCTCTCTCTCACTGTCTAACTCTGCCTGGCAACAAAACAAAACAAAACAAAACACAATTCCTGATGAGATTCTACTGTGCGGCGGAGGCTGAGAGCCAGCAGGCAGAACGTTGCTAATTACAAAGTGGCTAATTTGAGAGGGTGGGGGGGTGCAGGAGAGGGGCAAGAGGGGACTGTGCTACTTTGTTTGTTAAACTACTGCTTTTGAATCTTCCTTTAAGATAACGATTACCTGGTTATCACAGGAAGAAAGGAAAGAGACATTTCTCCGTTTCTCCGGCTACTTCTTCCCCAAGCTTTCCAGAAGTCGTTCCTTGGTGCTGATTCACTCCGTAAGCATCCCTGGAATCCTGCTCCGTGTCCGGCCCCTGCCCCAGCGCTTGCACTGTGCTCTCTCACCATCACAGCCTCCTTCTTGGCTGCTTTCACCTCCTTGGCCGTCTCTGCGGCTCCTGCATCCAGCCCGGGGTGAGTTGCTTTGTAAATGTGTGCACTACACAAAAAAGACTGTCGAGGTTTAGGGATACTTTAAACTGTGCTGAGAGCTCCCAAGGACGTCTGGGCGGGTGAAAGGAGATGTTGGGATTTGCTTTTTCAAATTCTTCGTCCCCAAACCTAGAGAAGCTACTTCTAGTCCAACACCAAGCCCCATAAATCCCAACCTCAGTCAAGGTCCTGTTTCTGCAAGGCAACTCTTAGCCAGCAGGTGGCAGCCCTGGGCAGGAATTGGGAGCGCATCCCCACCCCACGAACTTGAGGCTTCCTAGGATCCCAGGGGCAGAGGCAGAGGTAGGGTCTGGACAGGAGGGTCGAGGGTCTCATTTTTTTTTTTTTTTTAAAGATTTACTTATTTATTTGGAAGAGTTAGAGAGAGAGAGAGATAGAGAGAGAGAGAGAGAGAGAAAGAGAGAGAAAGACTTCGATCCACTGGTTCACTCCCCAGATGGCCACAACGGCCAGGGCTGGGCCAAGCGAAAGCCAGGAGACAGGCGTTTCTTCCAGGTCTCCCACACAGGTGCAGGGGCCCAAGCACTTGGGCCATCTTCCACTGCTTTCCCAGGCACCCCACCTAGGCTTCCCTCTTTGGGAGGATCCTTATAGATGCTCCCACTGGCTCCCAGCACTCCTTGTGTGTGGCTCTGCCATAGAGATGGTTGTGGCAGTGGGGAATGTGTGGAGTGGCAGGCATCATGATGTCCCGAGTGCTTGGGCCCCTGCACCTGCGTGGGAGACCCGAAGAAGCTCCTGGCTCCTGCCTTTGGTTCAGCGCAGCTCTGGCCATTGTGGCTAATTGAGGAGTGAACTGGCAGATGGAAGACCTCTCTCTCTCTCTCTCTCTCTCTCGCTGCCTCTTCTCTCTCTGTGTAACTTTGACATTCAAATAAATAAATAAAATCTTTTTTTTTTTTAAAGTAGCTTTGAGTGCAGATTGGAGCATGGATCAGTCTCCTCCAGGGAGCCACATCTGCTGTCATCTCGACCTGCCTTTTGCGGTCCCATCCACAGCACAGGTACCGCCACAGGTACTCGCTGGGGATGGCAGTCGTGGGGAGGGGCCCACAGCTGAAAGACTTGACACAGGGGGCGGGGTGGAGCATGAGCCTGTAACCCATGGCCTCTAACCCCAGCTCTGGCCCTTTCTGGGGACCTGCCATAGGTCATGTCCCCTACGCCCTAGATCATGATCTACATCACAAAGCCTGTAGCTTGTAACTCAGCGCTGCCTAGGAGAGTCTGGGATTGATTTAGGGCTGGCTCTCGCCAACTCACCCTCACTGGGCTATGGCCCCTGGGGTGAGGGTGGGGATGGGGGTCAGAGGTGAAGTTCAGGCGGTGGGTAGGGGTGGGGGGCGGTCCTGACCACTGTGCATCACACCTGTTGCACACCCTTCTGTACTGGGGATCGGGGGAGGGTGCAGGCACAGGAGTTCACGGTTCTTATCAGCTATAGCCTGTCCTCTCTGGCTCAGCTCAAGCCATACTGGGCATTCAGCGCCTCAGGCTCTAGGCATCTCGCAAAGCCAGAGAGAGAAAGAAAGAGAGCCTCATTGCCCTCCAAGTAAGGCCCTCCGCCCCCTGCCACCACCTTCTGCTGCGCTGAGCCGCTCAGAGCAGGGCCTCCCCAGCCTGGGGCTCCACGGGCCACACCCTCTCCATTTCTGTTCATCCTTGGTGTCCTCCACGCTGCCAGTGTCCAGCCACTGACCACTCCCTTCAGCAGTTCTCTGAAGACTCCCCTCTACTCTGTTTCAAACTTTGCCACTGTCACCCACACTAAATACATTTGCTCTGGGGGCCTCGGTGGCATAGTGGGCTAAAGTCTGCCTGCGGTGCCCGCATCCCATTTGGGCGCTGGCATCCCATATGGATGCTGGTTCGAGTCTCAGCTGCTCCACTTTTGATCCAGCTCCTTACTTATGGCCTTGGAAAGCAGTAGAAGGCAGCCCAAGTGCTTGGGCCCCTGCACCTGGGTGGGAGACCCAGAGGAAGCTCCTGGCTTCAGATAGCTAAAGCTCTGGCTGTACCATTTTGGGAATGAACCAGTGGATAGAAGACACCCCCCCCCCCAATAACGCTTTCAAATAATTAAAATAAATCTTTAGAAAAAACCATTGTAACAACTATTTTTTTTTATTTTTTATTTTTTTTTCTTTTTGACAGGCAGAGTGGATAGTGAGAGAGACAGAGAGAAAGGTCTTCCTTTTTGCCGTTGGTTCACCCTCCAATGGCCGCTGCGGCGGGCGAATCTCGCTGATCCGAAGCCAGGAGCCAGGTGCTTCTCCTGGTCTCTCATGCGGGTGCAGGGCCCAAGCACTTGGGCCATCCTCCACTGCCTTCCCGGGCCATAGCAGAGAGCTGGCCTGGAAGAGGAGCAACCGGGATAGAATCCAGCGCCCCAACCGGGACTAGAACCCGGTGTGCCGGCGCGTAACAACGATTTTATAAACAAGGACTGGGCAGGCACTTACAGTTTACAATAACCGTTATGTTTTTTATACCATCATAGGCTTTATTTTAAAAAGATTTATTTATTTGAAAGGCAGAGTGACAGGGAGAGGGAAGGAGAGGCAGAGAGAGATCCTCCATCCACTTCTCACTCCCCAAATGGGTCCAAGCGCTTGAGCCACCTTCCACTGCTTTTCCAGGCGCATCAGCAAGGAGCTGGACCGGAAGTGGACATGGAACAGCATTGCGAGTGGCAGCTCCACCGGCTGTGCTGCAACAGCCCCCCCACAAGGCTTTAAAACTTGTTGTACAGTAAGAAGAATCGGAGTCGCCTGCGTCAAAGGCAGTGAGAAAGGAAAGCTTGGGTTGCTACGGCCCCATTCCAGATTCAGAGGTCCAGGGACCCACTGGCGGTGGCCCAGCCAGGTGAGTGGCAGGGACGGGATTCCACATGGGGGCTTTGTGTGCCCACTCAGTCTTGCTTCCTCTGCTCGGCCACCCCCTCCCCTTGTCTCGGTCCAGGTTGAAGGCCATCCCCTTGCGTCGGGGAGCTGGGGCACAGAGCAGCTGAGCGGGTCTGCTGTCCGGGTCATCTGTTAACACTGCACCATCTGTCAGTTGTACTCCCAGAGGCCGGCGTGGGGGAGGAGGCTGCCTTGCCTGGGGTCTGGGATCCCAGGTCCCTCCCCTGCAAGGGAAGATCCACAGCAGACCAGACTGGTTTTCCTGCCTAGAAGAAGGAGCATGGGTGGGGGACATCACGCAACATGAGGGGTCAAGCGCCATGTGCACAAAGCCCCCACCCCCGCGTCCGGAGCCCAGAGGAGGAGGGTGAGCAGCTTCTGAGGCTTGGAACAAGCGCAGCGCGAGTCCATCTTCCAGGGGCCGGCAGATTGATGGGGCCCCGGTGTGGCGGGCTGTTACTCAGCCTCCTGCCCACCCCGCCCTCTTCGCCCTCTTCGAGAAGGCTTTTGTGCGGGACAATGAGTTCTCCATACATTCCAGGGGACTGGGCTGTGGGGGAGGGGAGCACCAGCTACCCCCCCAACCCCGCCCCCGGGACCCGCCCCAGAGAGCAAGAGGTGGCTCTCCTGCACCTGCCCCCAACTCAGCTGACCAGCCCTGGGGCCCAGCTGGGAAGGCAGGCCCGATAAGGAAGCTGAGGCTCTGATACAGAACCTGTGCCCAATTCCTGCTTCAATCCCTTTGTCTTCCCCTCCCCTACTTACTCTCTTCCCCTTCCTGGCCAGCCCCTTGCTCAGGTAGTCACTCGACAAACACCTGTGCAGTCCTAGCTCTCTGCTTGGCTAGGGGAGACCCCTGCTCTGCAGAGTCCATGGTGGGTGGCTGAGGGGAGGGGGCTATGGTTCAGAGGAGCTAAAGCTTAGTTGTAATGACAGCCCCCATCATCCTGCTCCAGGGGGCACCAGAGGGTGAATGGTTGCCCCAGATCACCCCTCAGCATTGCTCTGAGAGTTGTGGGGACCCAGGGTCCCCCCAGTGCCCTCACTGCCCTGTGCCCACCGCCACCCCCACGCTGACTCTGCTGGCGTCAGCCCTGTCCCGCCTCCCGGCAGTAATTATTAAACGCCTGGGCTCACCCTTCTATCTCTTTTCCCCACCACGTGTCTGGTGTGCAGTAATAATTAATGGAGCCACTGCTTACCAAGCGATTTGTGTTTGCCGCGTGTGTGTGCTGGGTGCCTCTGACTGTTTGCAGCCTGTTTGTAAAGAGAAGATGTGAGTGATCACTTCGTGGGGGTGAGCAAGCAGATCAGATCAGATCAGCCACATGAAGAGGGCTCAGAAAAAAAGCCTGGCCCACAGTACCCACTCAGTTGAAGGAGAGGCTGTGGGGCCGGCGCTGTGGCACAGCAGGTAAAGCTGCCGCCTGCAGTGCCGGCATCCCATATGGGTGCTAGTTTGAGCCCTGGCTGCTCCATTTCCGATCCAGCTCTCTGCTATGGCCCTGGGGAAGCAGTGGAAGATGATCTAACTCCTTGGGCCCCCTGCACCTGTGTGGGAGACCTGGAAGAAGCTCCTGGCTCCTAGCTTCGGATTGGCCCAGCTCCAACCGTTGTGGCCATCTGGAGAGTGAACCAGCAGATGGAAGACCTCTCTCTCTCTCTCTCTCTGCCTCTCTGTAACTCTGCCTTTCAAATAAACAAAAGTATAGGCTGTGATGATGGCTTTTTAAAAAAGATTTATTTATTATTTATTTGGAAGGGAAAGCAATGATGGCAGGGGGGTGGTACAGGGAGAGAGACGGCAAATGGAGCAAGTAAGGAAGGGAATTCTAGAACGCAGCGCACCCTGGGAAGATCCCTGTCCGGCTAAATGACACTGACTCAGGTAGTGATGACGACGGGCAGGTGACGCTCCTGTTAAGAGCTGGGCCCAGTGGCCCAGCCAGGTCAAGGCCAGAGGTGGGGGCAAGTTTGTCAAGTTCAAGGGGACAGAAAAGTAGCCAGGCAGAGGAGAGACTCAGGGGAAGAGCGGTCAGTTCAGCTCCGGCAGGGACCAGGGGAAGCTGGGGCCATCTTCCCCGGGAAGCCAAGGGAGGCTGTTAAACCGGAAGCGACTGGTTCCCACTCCCCCACCCTCACCGATTTCTGTTTTTAAAGGTCTCTGGCTGCGCAGAGCAAACAGGAGCCTTTGCAGGGGTGCCAGGAAATCACCTGCCTGGACAAGTGAGGGGTGGGGGAGGGGGCACGGGCTGATCCGGGGTCTACCTTGCAGCAAGAGTCAGGCTGAGGGTGGGAGAGGGCCAGGACGCCATGTTGCTCCAGGGGTCGCTAACGCTGAGCCAGGAGAGTCCAGCCCTCGTTGGCGGGCCACTGCGGCTAACCCAAGCCATTTGCCGCCCCTAGCACAGCCGGCAGCCCTAACCCTGCGGCAGTCGCAGGCTCACGGGGGGGGGGCGCCCCCATGTGAGAAGAGGGGCCCTTGCTTTCCTCCGGAATGAGTCAGCACCTGCCAAGGCCTGGTGTTCGCGCAGGTCGCAGGCTGCGGAGCGCCATCTCCCTCGGGAGAAGCCAGGACGCCCCGCCCCGCGGCCCGGGAAACCGCGCCCCAGCCCCGCCCCAAGTCCCGGCCAGCGCGGGTCCTGCGCGCAGCTCCGCCGGCCGCGCTGCGGGCGGGGACTGTCCGGAGCCCTAATTGCTGACATCTGCTCCCGCCTCCCCCTCCCCCACGGCCTGGGGGAGGGTCTGGGGCGCGCGCAGGGCTTGAGCCTATCGCGGGGACACTGCAGAGGGACGAGCCCTGAGCACCCCCCACTGCGTCTTTTAGGAAGCGCCGGGTTGGAGTCGCTGAGCGCTGAGCGTTGCAAGAGCCAGAATCCCAACCTTGTGCTACCCTGGGAGTCGGGCGAGAAGGACCCCGCTGTCCCGCTGAGCCTGCTTGGGGCGGGGTGGGGGTGGGGTCCCACCTGGAGCGTGCTGGGGCCTGCACCCTGTCTGTGAATCAGGCACCCAGCAGCTACTTGCTGGGTGTGTCCTGAGGATTGGGCGCTGGTCCTGGGGAGACCAGGCGGCATCAGGCCTGCCTGTCCCTAGCCTTGGGAAGCCCCTGGGAGGTAGAGGGTGGGGGTCGCAGAGGGAGGATGACGAGCTGATCTTTGGGAGAGTCGAAGCATAATTGTGTATGGCAAGAGTGAAGTTGAAGTGATTGGAACAAGAGTATTTCTGGGTTTTGGTTGTTTTGAGACGAACCCGAACGAGGTATGTTCAAGAAAATATTGTTCTCAAGAAAAGTCAGAAATGTGAATATTTGTATGTTGCCCCCTGGCTTTCAGATGTTGACAGCTATAAGTATTTTTTTAGAAATACCCAGTCCCCCTGGGACTTTGCCTGCAATTGAATCTCATATGGGTGCCGGTTCAAGTCCTGGCTGCTCCACTTCTGATCCAGCTTCCTCTGGGAGAGCAGTGGAAGATGGCCCAAGTGCTTGGGCCCCTGCACCCATTTGGGAGACCCAGAAGAAGCTCCTGGCTTTGGCCTGGGCCAGCCTTGGCCATTGCGGCCATTTGTGGGTGGGAGTGAACCAGCAGATGGAAGACCTTTCTCTCTCCTCCTCTCTCTGTAACTCTGCCTTTCAAATTAAAAAAAAAGGAAAAAGAAAGAAATACTGTGTGCCGAAAACACCACGACATAAGTGTATCTAGGGACCACTGGGGACCAGTCTCAAAGAGCTGCAGAGTGGCTGGAAATGTGCTGGAAGTTTTGGAAGGAGGGAAATGATGGGAGTTGCAGGGCTGGGTTTTAGGATGGAGGACTGCCCGCTAGCAGAAGGGCAGTGGCTTTGGCCATGTTGGTCAGAGGGGCGGAGCTGAACAAAAGCAGCTGAGCTGGGGGTGGGGGTGGGAAGAGCCCCCCTACACACACAGTGTTAGGGTCTGGGGGGATTAGCCTTCGCTGGTGGGGGTGGGAGCAGTGTTCAAGGTTTCAAGTCCCCTGTCCCTTTGCGCTCTTTAGGGGACTGAAAAAAAAATCCCCCAAGGTTGGGCTGGGTGAGACCAGGCACTGCGCCTGCCCAGGGCGGGGCCGGCCGGGGGAGGGGCTCCGTATCCAGCCTGGCCCTCTGGAAGACCCTGGCCCTGGCCGGCCCTAATGGGAACCACACGTGGGGTGAGCCTGGAATCCCGGATCGCCTGTGACGTTTGCCTTTGGAATCGGACTCTCGGCTGGGGTCACTCCTGACCGGCCCAAGCCTGGGGCCTCCCGGCCCCAGCTCCCCTCCTAATCACTGCCAGACGCTGCACCCAGCCCTGCGGCCTGCCTGGGACCTGGAAGGGGGGTGCTTCGTGGGCCCCATTTCCTGCCAGGAGAGTACCCAAGCCCTGGCGAATTCTCCCAAATCCTAGGTTTTCTGCTGGGCCAAGGGTTGCTCAGACACAGCAGAACAAGTCCTCAGGCCGGCACCGCGGCTCACTAGGCTAATCCTCCGCCTTGTGGCACCGGCACACCGGGTTCTAGTCCCGTCCCAGTCGGGGCACCGATCCTGTACCGGTTGCCCCTCTTCCAGGCCAGCTCTCTGCTGTGGCCAGGGAGTGCAGTGGAGGATGGCCCAAGTCCTTGGGCCCTGCACCCCATGGGAGACCAGGAGAAGCACCTGGCTCCTGCCATCGGATCAGCGCGGTGCGCCGGCCGCAGCGCGCCTACCGCGGTGGCCATTGGAGGGTGAACCAACGGCAAAAGGAAGACCTTTCTCTCTGTCTCTCTCACTGTCCACTCTGCCTGTCAAAAAAAAAAAAAAAAAAGAACAAGTCCTCTGCAGGCGCCCCAAACCAGTGCTCCCCAAACGTCACTGCTCCCTGCTCCTGCCTTGTGGAGACGGGTATCCTCCACCTCCGTCCCCCCTGCAGTGTCCCCGGGGTCTCTGTGGGTCCCTGGATCTGAGCATTTCCTGCCAAAACAGGAGCGGCGAACTGTCCTCTCCCAGCATGTTTTCTTTAAGACTTATTCATTTGAAAGCAGAGTTACAGGGCAAGAGGACTGATGGGGGGGAGGGTCTTCCATCTGCTGGTTCACTTCCCTAAATGGCCCCAATAGCCGAGGCTGAGCCAATCCAAAGTGAGGAGCTTCTTCCGGGTCTCCCATGTGGGTGCAGAGGTCCAAGCACTTGGGCCATCTTCCACTGCTTTTTCAAGGTGCATCAGTGGGGAGCTGGATGGGAAGTGGAGCAGCCAGGACTCAAACTGGCGCTGCTGATACAGGAAGCTGGCACTGCAGGCAGTGGCTCAACCCGCTGTGCCACAGCGCTGGCCCCAGAATATTTCCATGTAACTTCTCCTCCTCCTAACCCAAAGTCCCGCTGCCCTGGGATCTGGGGCTGTGTCAAAGGAGGCTCAGTATAGCCAGAAAACCAGCTCCAGGTTTTAGGCCAGGGCTGTCATCACACTTGCTAACCCCTCCCCAGGGAGCCACGGTGAGGTAAGCTGCTGTTTGGGATGCCCACATCCCATCCAGAGTGTCTGGGGGCTGGTGCTGTGGTGCAGTGGGTTAAAGCTCTGGCCTGCAGTGCCAGCATCCCTTATGGGCGTTGGTTCTAGTCCTGGCTGTTCCACTTCAGGTCCAGTTCTCTGCTCTTGCGCCTGGGAAAGCAGTAGAAGATGGCCAAGTCCTTGGGCCCCTGCATCTGCATGGGAGACCCAGAAGCAGCTCCTGGCTCCTGGCTTTGGATCAACTCTGCTCCAGCAGGCTCAACTCCAGCTGTTGCAGCCATCTGGGGAGTGAACCAGTGGATGCAAGATCTTTCTGTCAGTTCCTCTCTCTTCCTCCATCACTCTGCCTTTCAAATAAACAAACAAACAAACAAACAAGACTTTTGAGAGAATTGAGCTCTCTCCAGAGCTTCCAAGGCTGTGATGTGAATGCAGGGGGGCACTTCTGCTCAAGTTCCTGGCTCTCCCTGGGCCCCCAGACCCTGCCCTCGCCCCCTGGCACCCCTCACTGAGAACTTCCAGGCAGCCTGCTCAGCATCAGGCCAGGACCCAGGAGCTGGGACAGGCTGCATTCCTGGGGGCAGGGGAGAGAGGGGAGGGGGACCGTGCCGAGCCCCCTCCTCCCATCCAGCAGAATCCCCAAGCTGCCCAGACTGATGTCCTCACTAACCACGCAGCTCCATCCGAGCCGGCGCAAGGGCAAGGGGCCAGGGACCTGGGGACCTCTCCTGACCTCTGCTTAGGATGAAACCTGTGCCTGGCGCTGTTCCACTCCGGGGTCCCTAAAGCGAGGTGAGCCGGCACGCATATGCGCATGTGCACAGCGCAGGGGGGCGAGGGCAGCCCCCTCCCAACACTCTCGACCCTCGCTGCGGGAGTGAACGCCACACTCCTGCTGCAAGTCAGCTCAGAGAGAAATCGGGCCCTCCACCCCACCCCACCCCACCCCATCCCCCAGCCGTGTTTCGGGAAGCTCTCCCAATGAATATTTAATAGCTCAGCTCCAGGCCTGATTGAATTTTAATGTGGGCGACCCAAGCCCTGGAGCCCAAGTCCAGGCAATTAGTCAGGAGCCATTAACACTGACAGAACTGATTTATGGGCGGGGACCAGGCCCCTGGCCCGAGGTGGTGGTGGTGGTGGTGGGGAGAGCCCAGGCTTCCTGGCAGCTTGGGATTGGGCGGACAAAGTCTGTCTCACTAGCCAATCTCTGCGGCTGTGTCGGCCTGCTTTGCATCTCATTAGCATAGCACTCCTGGCGGGCCAAGGATGGGTGGAGTTGGGCAGATGACTGGGAAAAGGAGGTGGACCCAGGCTTGGCATCAAGGCTACAGCCAAAGCCTTTCTTGGTTTTGCACGTGGGATTCCACCATTCCTCATATCCAGAAAGGGCCATTCTCTGGGAGAAAATTCCAAAGGAGAGAAGGGGGACAGAGACTAGGGCCCCCCACCCCCAGGGAGGGGCTTCAGGACCCCTTAAGACACTGGGCTTCTGTAGCTCTTCCACCTCCCTTTGGGGCCTTGCCCCAGGGGGCTTGGGCACTGTTGGGGGGTGGGGTCTTGGGTTATGCCCCAGGGGCTAGGATGAAACCAGGGGCTCTGGGAGAAGGCTTCCTCCTCTCCCACCCTCAGCCCCCAGACCTGTGGGAATGAGGTGGGGCTCAGCCTGGAGGGGTCTATTGAACTGGGTCTGACCCCTTAAGGCATGGGTCAAAGATTAAGCTGACAAGTCCACTGCCACTCAGGCAGCTGGCCCCTCCTCACCAGCCCCACCCCATCTGAGCCCTTCTCCAGAGGGAAGGGGGTGAGGCCGGGCATCCTGCCCTTACCAGGCAAGCTTCTCCAGGGTCCAGGCCACCGCTGAGCTGCAGTTGGGAAAGTTCCTGGTCTTGGGGGGTTGGGGCATGGACCGTGGAGATGGGGGGAACGGGCTGGGCTGGGACACTGTGGAGGCTGTGCAGATGTTAGTCAAGGAAGGTTCCCTGGGGGAGCTGCAGAGCCTGAAAGGGGAGGGAGAGACCAGATGAAAGAAAGGGAAGTGCTGTGCCTGGGAATACCCAGGTACAATGGGAGCTCAAAAGTACACTCATGGGGGCCCGCGCTGTGGTGCTGTGGCGTAGAGGGTTAAAGCCTCAGTCTGCAGTGCTGGCATCCCATACGGGCGCTGGTTCTGGCTGCTTCACTTCTGATCGGGCTCTCTGCTGTGGCCTGGGAAAGCAGTGGAAGATGGTCCAAGTGCTTGGGCCCCTGCATCCGCATGGGAGACCCAGAAGAAGCTCTTGGATCCTGGCTTTGGATTGGCACAGCTCTGGCTGTTGCAACCACTTGGGGAGCAAACCAGTGGATGGAAGACCTCTCTCTCTCTCTCTCTCTCTCTCTCTCTGCTTCTCCTTCTCTCTGTGTAAATCTGACTTTCAAATAAATAAATATTTAAAAAAAAAGAAAATATAGGATAAATGTTTGTGGCTTAAAACTGCTACGATTTGGAAGAATTTGTGCGTAGCAATAGATAATCCAATAGAACACTCTTTTTATTTGTTTATTTGAAATACAGGGTAAAAGAAAGAAAGAAAGAGAAAGAGATTGATCTTCCAACTGCTGGTTCATTCCCCAAATAAGCTGCAATATCCAGGCTGAAGCCAGGAGCCTGGAACTCCATCCAGGTTTCTCACGTGGGTGGTGGTAGGAGCCCAAATACCCGGGCCATCCTCCACTGCCTTCTCAGGTACATTTTGAAAGTCAGGGCCGGCACCGTGGCTTAACAGACTAATCCTCCACCTTGCGGCACCAGCACACCGGGTTCTAGTCCTGGTTAGGGCGCCAGTTTCTATCCTGGTTGCCCCTCTTCCAGGCCAGCTCTCTGCTATGGCCCGGGAAGGCAGTGGAGGATGGCCCAAGTGCTTGGGCCCTGCACTCCATGGGAGACCAGGAGAAGCACCTGGCTCCTGGCTTCGGATCAGCACGATGTGCCGGCCGCAGCGGCCATTGGAGGGTGAACCAATGGCAAAAAGGAAGACCTTTCTCTCTGTCTCTCTCTCTCACTATCCACTCTGCCTGTCAAAAAAAAAAAAAAAAAAAAAAAGTCAGAGGTACACACACACACACAGAGGAGAGAGAGAGAGAGAGAGTGTCTTCCATCCACTGGTTCACTCCCCAGTTGGTTGCAATGGCGGGAGCTGTACTGATCCAAAGCCAGGAGCCAGGAGCTTCTTCTGGGTCTCCCACATGGGTACAGGGGCCCAAGGACCTGGGCCGTCTTCTGCTGCTTTCCCAGGCCATAGCAAAGAGCTGGATTGGAAGTGGAGCAGCCAGGACTAGAACAGGCTGGGATGCCAGCACTGCAGGTGGCAGCTTTACCTGCTATGCCACAGGTGCATTAGCAGGGAGCTGGATCAGAAGCAGAGCAGCTGGGGTTCTAACTGACACTTCAGTAAGCAATGCTGGCTTCCTAAGTGGTGGCTTAACCCGCTGCTCCAGGACACCAGCTCCAGGAGGGCATTTTTTTTTTTTTTAATTTGTTAATTTTTTTATTTGACAGAGTTACAGACAGTGAGAGAGATAGACAGAGAGAAAGGTCCTCCCTCCGCTGGTCCACTCCCCAAATGGCCACCACGGCCAGCGCTGTGCCAGTCCAATCCGAAGCCAGGAGCCAGGTGCTCCCCCTGCCCCGGCCTCCCACGCTGGTGCAGGGACCCAAGCACCCGGAACATCCTCCACTGGAGGGCATTCTTTTAAGAAATGTTCTGTCAGGGCTGGAGTTGCGGTGTAGTAAAGCCACCTCCTGCAACACCGGCACCCCATATGGGCACCAGTTTGAGTCCTGGCTGCTCCATTTCCAATCCAGCTCCCTGCTAATGCTCCCGGAAAAGCAGGAGAAGATGGCCTAAGTGCTTGGGCCCTGCTCCCACATGGGAGACTTGCTCGCAGTTCCTGGCTTCTGGCTTCTGCCTGGTGTAGCCTGGGTGGTTGCAGCCATCTGGGGGGTGAACCAGTGGATGGAAGAGCTCTCTCTCTCTCTCTCTGCCTTTTTTTTTTTTTTTTTAGATTTATATATTTATTTGAAAGAGTTACAGAGAGAGAGAAGGAGAGGCAAAGAGAGAGAGAGAGGCAGTAGAAGATGGCCCAAGTCCTTGGGCCCCTGCACCCACATGGGAGACTTCGGGGAAGCTCCTGGCTCCTGGCTTCAGATGGGACCAGCTCCAGACACTGCGGCCATCTAGGGAGTGAACCAGCGGATGGAAGATCTATCTCTCTTCTCTCTCTCTCTCTCTGCCTCTGCCTTTCTGTTACTCTGCTTTTCAAATGAATAAGTACATAAATATTTTAAAAGAAAACATTTTAAAATGTGAATAGGAGAGCCCTCTTGCTCACCCCATTGGGCTACCAGGAGCCTGGATGAGCCACGACCCGCGGTGCTTAGCCATGGATGGCTGCATAGGAAATGCCTTTATTTCCAGCAGGAATTTTTGTTCATTGGAAGGAAGCTTTATTTACTGCCCCAACCCCACCCCCCTCTCTTGCACGGTGCGACAGTTTTATGGGCAATGCGGGTGCATAGAGAGGCACGCAGGAGGAAGGCAAGTATCCACGCCCTGGACCTGCAGACGTGAAGGGGGGGTGGGGGGCAGTAGGTCTCTATCACCGACCCGCCTTACAGAGGGGGCTCCAGGAGTTAAGGATAGATCGGGATTTGAACTCCCACGTAGCCTGGCTCCAAAGGCTGCACCCCTCACTGCACTTCGGCAGCCACTGAATCTGAGCTTCCTATTTATAGCCGTGGAAGCAGGGGCCCAGGCAGGGCACTGGACCTGCCCCAGGCCCGCGGGCAGGGGCAGCCGGCAGCCGCCCGCCCGCCCCGCCCCGCGCAAAGTGCCCCTACTTTCCGTTTCGGGCTCAGGCGCGGCTAGATGGGAGGGCGGGGGGCGGAGGGGCGTGCACGGGGGACGGCAGCCGGCCGCCTTCATTCTCCGGATTCCCGACGCGGCCATTGTCCGGCAGGAACGCCGGGCCGGGCGGCGCGGAGGGCGGAGCCTCTCCCCGGGAGCCCCGGAGGCGCCGGCTTTGTGCTGTTCTCGCCGGGGCCCCTCCGGGCCTGCACCAGCCGGGGCCTGCTTCCAAGCGACGGTCACTGCTTTCCCAGCAGGCTTGTAGGAGCTGAAGCGTGTGCTCTCGACCCTGCCAGGCCCGCCAGTCCCGGAGGGCTGCCTGGAGGAGATGGGGCTGGGAGCTCCTCAAAACTAAAAATATACATTCCCAGCTCTCCTAACTGAGACGTGTCCTTAAGCAGTGCACAACGGTGGCGGTTGCAAGTCTGTTCGTTTGGCTTTCAGTTCTGGGGGAAAAAATGGACAAGAAAGGAAACTTTACATTTATACTTGCGGGGCCCGTGCTGTGGTGCAGTGGGTTAAAGCCCCAGCCTGCAGCGCTGGCATTCCCAAGTGGGCACTGGTTCAAGTCCTGGCTGCTCCTCTTCTGATCCAGCTCCCTGCTATGGCCTGGGATAGCAGTGGAAGATGGCCCAAGTCCTTGTGCCCCTTCACCCACGTGGAAAACCTGAAGAATCTCCTGGGTTCTGGCTTCGTTTCAGCTCAGCTCTGGCCGTTGTGGTCATTTGGGAAGTGAACAGCAGGATGGAAGATTTCTCTCTCTCTGTCTCTCCCTCTCTCTGTAACTCTGTCTTTCAAATAAATAAAAATAATTCTTAAAAAAATTAATAGGAGGGAGCTGGATGGGAGTGAGGCAGCAGGGACTCTAGCTGGTGCCCAGATGCTGGTACTGCAGGTGGCGATTTAACCCATTCTGCCACAACGCAGGCCCCAGTGTTGTTTGATTTTTATAAACATGTGTTTTACTTGCGTAACAAAAGGGGTATGTGCCCCGTGTGTGTGTGTGTGCGCACGCGCGCACGTGTGAGTGTTCCCTCATCATCCGCTGGTCACAGAACAGGTCCCATGGGCTCCCGCCTGGCAGAGGGAAGAGAGCTGTCAAGGCGTGAGAAAAATGCCAGGCAGGCAACCTCTTTCCCAAGTGCCCGCAGGCTCAGCACCTATCCAAGAACACCGCACACCAAGGTGAGGTGACCAGCAGCAGGAGGACATGTCCCCCCCCACCCCCACCCCCTGACCCTGCCGCCGCCACGGTGAGGGGGGGAGATCTGGGCTGTAGCCAGGGCCTCTGCCCGTCACAGCACCTGGCACGGGTTCCTCCGCCTCTCCCCTCCCTCTCCACTCTGAGTGTCTTTGGGGAGCACTGCAGTCTTGTTCACATCTCTACCGTCAGCGTTTAGCACGCAGGCTCCAGTCCGTGTTACGGAAGCAACGAATGAATGAAGGGGCACACAGACGGGGCGGGGGTGGGGTGGGGGGCGTAGAGCTGATCAGTGGCCCTGGGAGGTGTCCTCTGTGTCAGAGTGACAGGCACTCCTCCTCGCTACACACACACACACACACACGGAGCTGCAGGCAAGGGAGAAGAGGGAGGCTCGCAGGGGGATTCTCTCCAGCCCTGCTTCTTGGGGAGGGTGTGGTTCCACACTCTGAGCCCTGCAGGGACACACAGTACCCTCTGCGCCCTTACAGACCCCAGATCCGGGGAGGGAGTGGTGCAAGGTGCCGAGGTGCAGGCTGGGCAGGTCAGGGAAGGCATCCTGGAGGAGAGACCTCCTGGTTGGCTGGTGAAGGGAGGGGCGGAGGCTGGGCCAGAAGCCCGAGGAGCAGGGAACCTGCCTGGGCAGCCCAGTGCTGTGGGATTTAAACACAACCAGATGTGCAGGGAGGAATCTCCTGGTCAGGCCCAGGCCCAGAGAGGGCAGAGTGGGGGTGGGGAGGCTGAGGACACTGGGATTTCCAGTTCTCCGGTTTTTTTTTTTTTTTTTTCTTTTTTTGACAGGTAGAGTGGACAGTGAGAGAGACAGAGAGGAAGGTCTTCCTTTTGCCGTTGGTTCACCCTCCAATGGCCGCCGCACTGTGGCCAGCGCACCGTGCTGACCGGAAGGCAGGAGCCAGGTGCTTCTCCTGGTCTCCCATGGGGTGCAGGGCCCAAGCACTTGGGCCATCCTCCACTGCACTCCCTGGCCACAGCAGAGAGCTGGCCTGGAAGAGGGGCAACCGGGACAGGATCCGGCACCCTGACCAGGACTAGAACCCGGTGTGCCAGCGCCGCAAGGCGGAGGATTAGCCTATTGAGCCGCAGCGCCGGCCTCCAGTTCTCTGTTGGGCCCTGGCTCTGGTTGCTTTAGGGAGGGAAGCCCAGTGAGAGCCAGATGGGCTGGATCTCAGTACCCTCCCAGGTTACAAGGGAGGTCTTGCAGCACCGGCGGGAGGTGGGGGGGGGGTGGCCTCTAGGGATTCTGGGCTCAGCCCCTGGGGGAAAAAAGGGTGGAGCTGGTAGCTCTGCAGGAGGTAGGGGACAAGTGCAGAAGGCTACATCTGAGTAGGGTTCTGTAGGATCAATAGGAGTCCACTGGGCAGACTCCAAGGCATAAACACGGTGCCAGTGTTCAGTGAGAAATTTTGCAGGGCTCTAAGGTACTAGGTGGGATTAACTGGGGGTATCCATGGCAGAATGGGGGCTGGGGTGGGTGTGCGTCTATTCAATGGCCAGGCAGCAGGGCCAGGTGAGAGTGAGGATTCGGCAAGTGGGGTGTTGGACTCCCAAGAGTTGCCCCCGGGAGGTAAAATGAAGGCTGGTGGCCAGCCCATCTCCTTCTCCCAACACCCCCCCACCCCGTGTTTGGGCACTGAGCTGTCTGCCTGCCTGGAGGGAGAAGCACTCTGTCCAATTCCTGTGGCGTCTCTTAGGGATGTGGGCTGGGGAATGGACCCAGGTGCAGCCTGTGGCTCAGTGGAAGGCAAAGCTGGGGAAGGGGTGGAGGGGACACAGCCAGGGCTGCCACAGAGCCCAGGGTGAGAGGCGTGGCAGCCAGCAGGGGGGAGGAGGGGTCTCTGGACACCCCCCGCCATCGCCTGGCCACACCCCAAACCCCTAGCCAGACACATTTCCTTCCTTTCCTGCTTATAATGACTTCGGAGCTGCCAGCTGCAGGGCCACAAAGAGAGGCCTCCACGCCTCACCCTTTCCTCTTCCTCTCTGCCAGTTCTTCCCTTCCTCCCCCACCCTCACCCCTCCCCAGGGCACTTTTCTCTCCTTCCTCCTCACCCCACCTGCTCCTCCCTGCCTCGAACTCTGCTCTCTCCCTGCCAAAGCTTAACGTGGATTCTCCCTGGGCCCCGTGGAGCTTCTCCACCCTTGCAGCAAGACCTGGTCGCAATGTCACACACATGTTACACATGTCACTACCCCCACCCCTCCCGGGCCCCAGCAGGTGCCTTCCCTAGGGGCGGTGGCCATAGGATTCTCCACCCGGGGATTCGATGTAGGCCAAAGGGCTGTGGCAGAGTGGTGTGTGCTCTGTGGAAGCCAGGGGGCTGTCATCACCACTATTATTATCCAATCCATTGCTGGGCACTTGACCTGCCTGGAACCGATCACAATGACCTCGGCAGGGGGGCTCTCGGGGCCCAGCTCCCTGGACTTAGGGCAGCCAGCAGAAAGGTCAGGTGGCAGTCCTCAGAGATCAGCCCCTGCCCCTGTCCCCCCACCCCTCCCCCGGGCCAGGAGGTGAAGAGATGGAGGCCATTGGCCAAGATGGAGTGTTTGTCAACCCTGGAGGCTGCGTGATTCAGGAAAAGGACTTTAATGAGCTCAGGGAGGGGGAGTCACACTTCACTGTCTGAGCCCTGGGGCAGGATGGGGGTGGTAGGGTGCAGCCACCGACCTCACCCCTACCTGCTAACCCAGCCCTTGATGGGCAGTTTGCCCATCGGAAACATGGCAGATGCTGGCCTCACCTTGGGGCTGTGGGGTCCACCAAACACATCTCCATGGTCCCCAGCTCCCCAGCCAAGGACTTCCAGAGGGCTAACCTTGTCTTTCCAGCCCGCACAGCCAGGCCTTTCTCCCCGTGGGCTCGTGGAGATGATGAGGCAATGAATCACAGGGTGCACATCAACTCCTTCCTTCAAGCTGGGCTGCTTGGTCCAGCCCCACTCCTGTCGCCCACACCTTCCCCTATCCCCGAGCCTGGGACACCCAGAAAGCTGGGCTTCCCCCCCAGCCAAGGTGGCTCGCGCGTGGACACTGACCTCGCCCTTAACTCCTACTTCTGACCCAGGGGGAGCCTGGCTGGTGTGCCGGCGGGGGTGGGATGGGGGGGATGCAGTGAATTCCAGCCCGTGTTTAGCTCTGTGACCCAAGCGCCTTGTTCCTCAAGAATTGCTCAAGGAGTTCCTCCCAGTCTCTCCAGCCTGGGCTTCCCCCTTAGCCCTCCCTTTCCGATCCTGCTCTGGACACATCCCTTCCCGGTGCCGGGCTACAGTCCTGGGGGTCAGCAGTGCACAGGAACACAGAGTTCTGGGACTGGAAATGACGTTGACCGTGGTGAGTTCCAGAACCTTGCCTGGATGCTGCTCTGCCTTCCGGGTGTGGGCTGGGGGTGGGGTGGGGTAGGGGGTAGGGACGTGTGATGCCGCCGGTCTCCTTCCCTGAATGCCACCTACAGGAGTGCTTGTCCCACCCCAGGGGTCATGCAAAATGCAGAGGACAGGGCCTTGCTCTGCAGGCGGGAGGGTGAGGGGCACAGGGCAATCCGGAGGGGCTGCCACCCCCAAGGAACACACAGCTGGGAAGAGAGGAGCCCTAGGCACTGGACTGCGGGGGCACCCATGGCCCTGACGCCCCTCTGGGGGCCAACATCCACCCAGGACTCTTCCCTGGACCCTCTGCCACGGCCTGCGGAGGGACAGTGGGTTCCTGGCCTATATCACTACCAAAGCCTTCTCTGGGACCCACCCCAGGGCAAGGCGCTGCCTTTTGGATACTTGTGGGTGTCCGGCCTAGCGGATGCTGAACGCATGCTCCCACCTACAAAGGCCTTGGGACAGAACACACAGACTGGAGGTCTGGGACTGATACCCTGACTTCCCCCAGTGCCTTCATCCCACTTGGCCTAGTGTGAACACCCGCCTCTCCAGGAAGCCCTCCAGGGAAGCCCCCAGCCTAGAAGTCACGCTCCACGGTCCGCTGCCCGCCGCGTCCAGGGCTCGCCCTCCTCCCAGCACGCACCTGCATTCGAGTGGCACCGAGGCAGAGACCCGGACTCGCCGGGCTGCGCGTTCTGCGCCCCCGGGGCAAAGCAGAATTCCGCACCGCACCTAGCGCGAGCTCAGCTCACCTAGGGGCAGGGGAAGGGAACTGAGCCCACGTGGCCTGGCCAGGGCCCAAGGCAGTCCTGGGAGAGGGGCGTCCGGTGAGGCGAGCGGCCCGGCTGCCTTCCCCTTTGCCCTTCGACCCAGGAAGCCGCTCACACCCCCAGCGGACGAGCTCGGCGGCCGGCCGGGCCTCTGGATCCCGGCCTTCCCCTCTCGGCCGGCCTCTCTCCCACCCCTGCCCGCCGGCCCAGCCTCCACCCCCACCCCAACTTCCCGCTCCGACGGCCCGGGAGAGGCGGGGGCGGGCGCGGGCGCGCCTGAAGTGGCGCAAGGACACTCTCCACACCAAGGGTCATTTGCTCTTTTTCCCCCCTCTGTGGCTAATTTATTTTAGAGCTAGAGGAGGGAGGGGGCGGGGCCAGCGGGGAGGGTGGCGAGGAGGGGCCGGGCGAGCCCCGGGGAGGTGGGGGCGGGGCGGGGGCGAGGTGGGGGAGGGCGGGGAAGGAGCCCGGGGGTGGAGAGGGCCGGGGAAGGGGCGGGAGTTGGGGGAAGGGAGGGGCACCAGGGGAGGGGAGGAGTAGGGGAAGGGGAGGGGAGCGAGGGCCTGCGAGGGAGGGCGCTGGGGCGGGTGAGGGGAGGCGGGGGTGGGGGTGGGGGTCCTGCCTGCGGGGGGAGCGGGGCCGCCCCTTGTCCGGCCACCCCCACTGTCCAGTCCCGCTCCCGGCCGCGGCGGCCGCAGCAGCCGCAGCAGAAGCGGCTCCAGGATGGTGAGCGCCGCTGCCCCCCAGCCCTGGCCTGTCGCCCCCGGCCCGCGCCCCCGCCCCGGTCCCTGGGCCGGACGCCCTCCCAGGCCGCGCACGCTCACCTAGGACCCGGCCGGGATGCCGAGGTACGGGGGCTGCGGACCGGGGCGGGGGCAGGCACGGGAGCGCGCGGGCGGGCCGGGGTCAGGGGGTGGTGACCGTTCGGTCGGGGTGTCCGGAGCTTTGTCCGCGGGCGCGGGGCCGTGAGAGGGCCGGAGAGGGCGGGGGCTGCGGGTCGCGGGGTTCAACTAGGCGGGGGTCGGAGGGCAAGGCCGACGAGAGACCCTAGCGGGTGCGTGGGAGCCGAGGGTCACTTCCCGGGGGGAGGGGGCGGGCGGAGCAGGGGGTCGCCGCTGGGCCGCCGAAGGGCACCCCCTCGCCACCCCTTCCAGTGCGCAGGCTGCATCCCTAGGGAGCAGCCGGCTCCGGGGGGTGGGGGGCCTGCGCGATTTCTGGGGGCGGGGGGAGCGGGGAGCCAGATTTGCGGGTTCGGGTCCCAGAAGGATCTAGCGTCCGGAGCCCGAGGGCCGGCCCGCAGGCCCCTCCCACTCCGTCAGGTCTTTGTCCAGCGGCCCCTGTGTGTGTGTGGGAGGGGGTGGGGGCTGGGTTACGGCCCGGAGATTCCCCGGCGTGGTGACGGAGCAGTGACAGGAGACCGAGGCTACTTCGGGTGCCTGCGCCCCTAACGCCCACCCCCTCCGCTTCTTCCTGCCGTGGCCCGGGAGCGCAGAGCCCAGTCTCTGAGTGTTGGGGCTGCAAGGGACACCCCATTACCTTCGCCCGTGGGCTGCAGGCTGCAAAGGACACCCCCTGAGCTCCCCCTACCTGGAGGGAGCCCCCGAAACTTCCCATCCTCTCGAGGCTACACAGAGATTCCCATGCTAGGGTCCAATTCGCAGAGGGGCCCCCGCGGGGTGCTGGGTACACAGTAGGTGCCCAAGCAGGACGTGGACCCCCCTCTCCCGGCCCCGCCGGCCCCCCATGGCCCCGCCGGAGGAGGGGGCCTGGGAAGGGGTCTGCCGGGCGAGTGCGAGCAGCCTGGAGCCGGCGCCCCGCGGCGGCCCGGAGCGCAGGGGTGGGTGGACGGGTGGGTGGGCTGTTAAAGGGACGGTCACTAAATCAGGATTAGGCCGTGGGGCTGTCAGGCTGCCGGCCCTGTCTCCATGGATACCTAATTTGGAGGAGAATAGAGGACGGAAGAATGTTTGTGTTGTCGTCCGCACGGGCTGCAGCGGCCGAGCCGGCCCCTGCCTCGTTCCGGCAGCGAGGAGTGGGGACCCGGTGCCAGCCCCACTGTAGGCTTCCGGCGTGGGGGCGCTTCTCGGATCCCGGCCTCGGCCTTGGCTGTGGAGCGGCCCAGAGGTGCCGGGGTGCATCCGAAGACCTGTGATCCTTCAGGGCGGGGGGGGGGGGCGAGCCGTCCCAGAGCCCAGCCCGACCCCCACAAGGCATCTTCCGTGGTCGGCGCCCGCGAGCCTCCCAGCCCGGGAGCAGAGGCTGTGGCCTGCTGCGCCCTGGCCTCCCAGGACCCGTGCGCTGGGCACCAGCCGGGGTGCGCGGTGCCCGCGGCCCTGAGCGCTCGGGGCAGAGGGCGGGGCGGGACTTCCTGGGGGTGGGCGAGGAACGGGGCGGGGCCTGGTGAATCCCCTTCTCCCACGTTAACACCGTTTCGTGGATTTCTTGAGTTCATCGGTGTGCGCAGAGGCCCCAGCGCCCCTGATCGCCGGGCTGTAGTAGGTTCTGGAGGAAGCTCTCTTGGACCAAGGGGTTGTAGCTGTGTGGAGCAGGGCAGCCTCTCTCCTGAGGCCCAGCTTGCCTCCATTCCTCGGGGGCACCCCCATCCCCCCGGGAGAAGAAGAGGGGGCTGAGAGGCGCTGGGAACTCTGCTCCAGTCTGGCTGTGGTGTGGCCCCGGGCTGGGCTGTAATTGGACAGTTCTGCAGCCCGCACCCTGAGGAGCTTGGGAGAGCAGACTCCAGTGCCCCTTCCTGCCTTCCTGCTGGTCATCCATGGCCGCAGCTTCTATAGATCAAGAATCCCCTCCCTCCCCTGGGCCACAGCTTTATTGCTGAAATCTCAGACTCTCTCCACGCAATTTCACGCCTCTCTGCCTTTGCGCCCTGCAGTTCCCCAGCCAAAGGCCTTCCCCATTGTCCCCGTCTCCCCACAGCCTCCTCATTCTTCAAGGCCCAGCCTGGATGCCACATTGCTCCAGAGCCTCCCGAGAGTCTTGTCGCTGGCTCCTCCCTCCCTCCGTGGCCTCCCAGCCCTGCACCTGTGCCTGGCTGCACCCTTTGTGGAACATAACCCTTTCCCTCCTGCCTGCCTCCCCTCCCCGCAGAGCGTGGCACCTTGTGGGTGCCCACCAGTGTCTGCTGGCCCAGCACGTGGCAGGTTGTGAGGGCTTCTCACCAGGCAGCCTGCACGGCGCCCACTCTGGTCACTTCCAGGCCAACCGCTCTCTGCTCCTGGGTGGTGGAGACCCCTGGGTGGGTCTCCTGCTGCTGCTGCTCCTCCTCCTCCATGACCCTCACCCCACCCCCACCCCCAAGTGTGGGAGGACTTTGCCCCTCTCCTTCCCCGTGGACCCGCATTCCTTCCCTGCCATTATCATCCTGTTAAACAGAGAGGCCAGTCAGGGTCCATATGGATTACATTAACAATTGCTTATTATCTGGGCCCAGACTCCCCCCACTCTCCACCCCCCAGCTTCTACTGCTGCAGTTTCTGGGCCCTTAGGAGCCCGCCTTCCTGCCTCCCCCTCCCCCCACCGTTGGTCAGCCAGGGAGGGCAGAGGACAGGCCGGGTCGTCCCCCCCCCCCCCCCCCCCGCCTTCCTATGCCTGCTAGCAGTTTCGCCTCTACTCTCAACTGGGCAGTTAAGACTCCCTCACCCGATTTCATGCAAACCAGGTTCCTTGCAGGAGCATGGCTCTGTGAGGCTCCAGGGCTGCATGTGGCGGAGGTGGACCCGAGGCCTGGGTGCACCTGCGGCCTGTAATACTGAGGGCCCCTGCCTTGCCCACACCTGGTAGACCTCCTAGTGTACTGGAGTCTTCTGCTGTTTTGGGCAGCTGGAGAGCCAATGAGGGAGATGACCAGGGCAGGGGGCCCCTGACGGGCTGTGTGGCATTGGGACCCAAGACGTGTCTGCAGTGACAGCAGCCAGACATCTGTGGCAGTCTCCTGGATGGCAGCTCGGTTGGCCTCGGAGGATGGGAGTGGAGCTGCTGCTTAAATGCCTATCACCCTCGAGATTGCCCAGCGTGGAGATCCAAAATAGATTTTTTTTTGTTTGTTTTTGTTTTATTTTTGACAGGCAGAGTGGACAGTGAGAGAGAGAGACAGAGAGAAAGGTCTTCCTTTTGCCGTTGGTTCACCCTCCAATGGCCGCCACGGTAGGCGTGCTGCGGCCGGCGCACCGCGCTGATCCGATGGCAGGAGCCAGGTGCTTCTCCTGGTCTCCCATGGGGTGCAGGGCCCAAGGACCTGGGCCATCCTCCACTACACTCCCTGGCCACAGCAGAGAGCTGGCCTGGAAGAGGGGCAACCGGGACAGGATCGGTGCCCCGACCGGGACTAGAACCCGGTGTGCCGGCACCGCAAGGCGGAGGATTAGCCTAGTGAGCCGCGGCGCCGGCCTCAAAATAGATTTTTTAAATAAAGATTTCATTTATTTATTATCTGAGAGGCAGTGCTACAGAGAGAGAGAGAGAGAGATCTTCCAACCGCTGGTTCACTCCCCAGATGGCTGTAATGGCCGGAGCTGGGCAGATCTGAAGCCAGGAGCCAGGAGTTTTTTCCAGGTCTCTTACATGGGTGCAGGGGCCCAAGGACCTGGGCCATCTTCCACTGCTTTCCCAGGCCATAGCAGAGAGCTGGATCGGAAATGGAGCAGCCGGGAGTCGAACTGACGCCCATATGGGATGCTGGCACTGCAGTGGGGGCTTAGCCCACTACAACACAGCGCTGGCCCTCGTAGTGGATTTTGATTCAGAGCCCTTGGAGGGGCTAATCAGAGTCGCCCCCAGAAAAATGTCCTGCTGTTAATTGGTACTAGGTTTTGCAAACTGCTTTCCAGGGTTCTTGGGCTCCCCAGACTCTCACTCGAGTCCGGCCCGCTCTGATGTGCTGCAGCCCAGGGCTGCCAGCCTCCGCCCTCGGTGCTCACTCTATGGCCATGGTGTTGGCAGGGGCGAGAGGGGGCCTGGGCCAGCCTTCAAGTGGAAGGGATCCATTGTCAGTTTGGGGTCTGAGCTGCTCATCCCAGCCTGATGGGGAGGGCCTTGCTGTCTTAGGAGTGGCAGGCAAACCTGGCCCCAAGCCTTTGCGTGGCTCCGTGGCCCACGCTCACATAACACTCATGAAACACGCTCTGTCCTCTGTGAGGTGGGCCTCAGAACAGCGCCCAGCTCACGAGCACTGCCGTGGCCCTCGTTGCCCGGCCGGGGAGAGGAGACTGTGGTGGGAGCCACCCCAGAGCCTTGGCTGTGTTTCTCCTTAGTGCCTCCCCACAGTGAGCAGTCTGCAAAGCCTGGGACCTCAGCCAGGCTTGAGAGGCTACCCAGCCAGGGCCTGGAGTCCTGGGCCCCCGAGGCTCCCTCCAGGCTCACTGAGCCCTGAGCTGGCCCGTGCATGCCTGGAGTGTCCGCTGAGAGCCCTCAGCCTCCCACTTGGCCAGGGAGACACAGGGGGTGTCTCTAGCCCTGGCCTTGCTTGCCATGGAGATGGGTCAGCGTCTAGGTGTTGAATCATCCCACAGCCTCTGACACGGGGCCAGCTTCAGGGACCTTGCAAGGATTGGGGACTGGCTCAGAAGCGAAGGGACAGGCTATGCTTTCAGGACCAGCCATCCCTGTATTCCCTGGGATAAGGGAGCCTCTAAGGGCACAGGAGCTGGGGAGGGGACAGGACGGGTTGGAGCAGGGAGGCCTCAGGCAAACACCAGCTACTTGGCTGGCGCAGGGAGTCATTTCCTGGTGAGGCTGTGCCAAGTGACATAGGGAAGGGGACAAAGGCCCCTCCTTGGGGGCCTGGATCGTGGCACAGCTGATTAAGCCGCTGCCTATGGTGCCAGCGTCCCATGTGAGTGCCAGTTGGAGTCCTGGCTGTCCCACTTTTTGATCCAGCTCCCTGCTAATGAGCCTGGAAAGTCAGTGGAGGGTGGCCTGAGTGCTTAGGCCCCTGCCACCCACGTGGGAGACCTGGAAGAAGCTCCTGGCTCCTGGCTTCGGCTTGAGTTGAAGTCCTGGCCATTTGGGGAGTGAACCGGCACATGCAAAAATCTCTCTTTCCCTCTCTGTAACTCTGCCCTTCAAATAATTTTTTTTTTTTAAGCCTGCAGCTTAGGGAGTGTCTACCTGCAGCTTTGGCCTGTGGATGTTCAGGGGGCTGGTGGATTTTGTTCTGTCCAGGCCAAAGGGGAAGAAAGCTGGTAGGGCTTGGGTTATATCTGAAAATGGACCCTTCCCCCCCCACACAGCCTGCCTGCCTGCCTGCTCCCTGGGGACTCCAGCCCCCAGGACAGATTGCCCTCACACCCAGCTCCTCCAAGGGGATGGCATCTCGCTGGTGGCTGGACCCGCACTACTCCACATGGAGGCTGCTTTCCCAGAAGGCTGTCACTCAAAACAGCGTCTCCCGGGCTGAGCCTCTTTGGGCTTGAACTCTGGGGTCTGGGCCCTTCCTTGAGAAAGATGCAGCTGCCCTAATGGGCTGGGGGAGGTCTGGAGTTCAGTCTGGGACTTGTCTATTAGACAGCCAAGTGCGGGTGACCCAGAGACGACAAGAAGAGTGCTTGCACTTGCCCGGGCACTCGGATGCTGAATGTCCCTGCTGACGGGAGCTCAGCACTTCCAGGCAGCCCACCTGTTCTCAGACAGAGCCAAATGCCTTTTTTTTTTTAAAAGACTTATTTATTTGAGAGGCAGAGTTACAGAGAGAGGAAGAGACAAAAAGATGAGGGGAGAGAGAGAGGAAGAGACAGAGAGAGGTCTTCCATCCACTGGGTCACTCTCCATGTGGCCACTACAGCCAGAGCTAAGCCAGAAGCCAGGAGCTGCTTCTGCATCTCCCACGCGAGTGCAGGGACCCAAGGACTTGATCCATCTCCTACTTCTGTCCCAGGCCATAGCAGGGAGCTGGATCGGAAATGGAGCAGCCGGGACTCAAACCAGCACCCATTTGGGATGCCGGCACTGCAGGTGGAGGCTTAACCTCCTACGCCACAGCGTCGGCCCCCACCTTTGTTTTCTTAGCTATTAAATGGGAGCGATGGCTTCTGGTTCTCAGGTGGGAGGCAGACAAGCACCTGGCTGGAGACTGCCTGGGCGATCGCCCTCTGTTCTAACTCTGTTTCCTAAGTTATCTGTGCCTCAGGGTCCTCCTTTGTCCTTGGGAATAAAGCCCTGTGGCCCTTGGGTGATGTAAGTGACCTTGACCTACAGGTGGAAGCATGTAGGGCAGACTTGGTGTTGGGAGTCCCATAGGGGCAGACAGAGCAAGGGGCTGTGGGCCCTCCTCAGCGTCCTCTCTCTCTCTCTCTTTCTCTCTCTTTTTCTCTCTCTCTGTGCCTGTGGCCCTGCCCGCTCATACCAGGTGGACCGGCCAAGCTGCATAGCTGGAGTGACTCAGCTCAGCATCCCCGGGCCTGGGAAGGGACAGGAGGAGGCTGAGGTGCCCCTGGGGGAGCCTGGGTGGGCTGCCTGGTCCTGTTACTCACCTTTGGGCAGCCCAGACACCCCCCCAGGGGGGTGTCTCTCCCCCACCCCCTGCCAGGCCAGGAATAGAAAGTCACCCAGCCCTTGACAGCCACATGCAACCTGAAATGCCACAAGTCACCCCCGGGACCTGCTCCTGGTGATAGGGGGGTCCTGGAGGAGACCCCGGGCTCTTGGGCTCAGACCTGTGGTGGGCAGCCCTTGGAGAGTTCATGGGTAGAATTGTATTTCCGTGTCGGTCATGGAGTTTATAGTCCTGGTTGCTTTTATTTTGTGCAGTGAGAATGGTATTTTTTTTTTTTTAAGATTTATTTATTTATTTGAGAGTCAGAGAGAGAGCTTCTATCTGCTGGTTCACACCTCAAATGACAGCAGGAGCCTAGAACTCCATCTGGGTCTCCCACATGGGTGCAGGGGCCCAAGTATTTGGGCCATCCTCCACTGCTTTCCCCAAGTGCATCAGCAGGGAGCCGAACCGGAAGTTGGGATGCAAACCAGCACTCACGAGGGATGTTGGCGTCACAAGTGGCGGCTTAACACACAGCGCCGGCCCGAGAAAGTGCTTTTGAGAACACACATCTGTTCCCGATAGCCAAAGGGCCTATAGAACTGGAGAGAGCCCTGACCATGCCACACCAGGATGCAGACCCCAGAGGAGACGGGCATAGCTGTCCAGAGCTGGCAGCCCCCTCTCACTGGGTACCTGTGTTGCATGGGCCAGCTCATTGGAGTCCCCTGCAGCCTTGGGAGAAGCAGAGTGGGTCCCATGTGCAAAGCCAATCATCCCTTAATGGGCCCGGGGCTGGGCCGATGTGGAGGAAGGCGCCCGAGAGGGGCCCTGGTGGCAGGGTCGGAGGCTGGTGGGGGCTACAAAGGGACGGACTGTGGTGCCAGCCTTGGGGACTTAGCCCTGACCAGTGGGGGTGGATGCTGTGTTTCAGGGGGAAGGAGCACTCACAGGCAGCCCCACGAGAGGAGGATCAGGCCAGAGGGCAGAGGTGGTAAAATCAGCAGTAGCAGGTGGCGGGGGGGACACGTGAGAACTGTGGGCCACTTCACACAAAATGTCAGCGGCACTCCTGGAGCCCTGAGTCTGCATGGACAGGAGGTGCACTGGGCTGTGTTCGGTCCCTGAGGCCCCCCTGCAGGCTTACAGGGTCCCACGCCGAATCCCATGTCTCCTCTTGGGTTCCCAGGGACCTCTGGGAAAATGAGGCTCAGGCTGCAGCTGAGTCTGGGCATGGGAGGTGCTGCAGAGGGGCCTGGAGCTGAGCATGTGAACTTGCCGGGGCGGTTTCTAAGTGGCAGGGGAGTGGGGAGGGCGGGGGCTGTGAGGCAGGGCCCTGGGGCTCCTTCTCTGCTGGCAGAGGAGAAGTTGGCGCCAGGCCTCCCAGGGTTCAGGGTCAAGCTTGGGGCATCCCCGGGAAACTGGGATCTAGCACTCAGTCTGCATTTCAGTGACAGCCAGGCGGTCAGGGGCAGGGCTGGGGATCTCACTCCCGCAGGGTGGCGCTCTTACGGGCCCCAGCAGGCTTCTTCCTTGAGGGCAGCCTTGGAGAGCCCCGCCCTTCCTCTACTCTCCCAGGCTGCAGCACCCAGGTGGAGCCTCCCCCTGGCCCTGTCTCAAACCCGGAGCCCTTCCGGGTGGTATTGAGAACATGGGGACATCCACCCAGCATCCTGGAGGCTGTTTCAGGCCGGTGCTACTCCAGGGACAGCTGATCACGGGGAGGGGTGGGGGGCTGAGACCTCCAGATGGCCTCCTTGGGCTTGCTAGAGTGTGCCTGGAGCCCCCCAGCCCTGGGTCAGTCTTTGAGGCTTCAGGCACCTGCCTCACTCATATCCCGACCGGGTCAGGCTGTCTTGGGTGGGCTGGGGGCAGCAGTGAGGGTGAGGATGGGGCAGAAGGCAGGAAGGACTGTGTCTCACTGTGGAATGGGCTTGTACTTAATCCCCTCACCCCTTGCTGGAACTCAGGCCCCCAGCCTCGTTTGCCACCTCTGGGAGGTGACAGCTCTGGCTGTGCGGGGAGCTCTCTGGGAAGAAGAGGTAGGTGCACTCTGGTCTCGATCTCTGCCTTTCCAGCCCTGTTATTTATTTATTTATTTATTTATTTATTTTTTTTTTAAGATTTATTCCAAAGTCAGAGTTAAAAAGAGAGAGAAGGAGAGGGAGAGAGAGAGAGAGGAGGGGTCTTCCATCCCCTGGTTCACTCCCCAAATGGCTAGAGATGTGCTGGTCCGAAGCCAGGAGCCAGGAGCTTCTTTTGAGTCTCCAATGCGGGTGCAGGGGCCCAAGGACTTGGGCCATCTTCCACTGCTTTCCCAGGCCAGAGCAGAGAGCTGGATCGGAATTGGAGCAGCCAAGACTTGAACCGGCGCCCACATGGGATGCTGGCGCTGCAGGCGGCGACTTTACCGGCTATGCCACAGCACCAGCCCCTCCAGCCCCGTTATTGAAGCCCACTGCAGCTCCAGGCACGGGTCAGTTCCCAGCCACAGAGACTCGAGGTTCGAGGGGGCAGGCAGCCTGGACCCTCCTGGAGAGTGCCCAGAGAGAAAATGCTGGGCTCACCAGAGTGGCTTCCTCATGCCGGCACTGCCTAACCAGGTGGAGCAAACCAAATTCAGATAAATCGTGTTTTCTCAGGGAAAGGACAAGGGTGATTTCCAGGCTGGGTCTCCCGGCCTGACTCCTGCAGGGAGAGATGATGGGGACAGCAGTGGACATCGGACATCACCTGGCTTGGGCTGAGCTGAGGGTGGAGCCCCAGGAGGCGGGTCTGGAGAAAGCCCCCGAGAGAAGGAGGCGGGCAGGAGGGGAGCATTTCAGAGCTGGAAAAGTGATCAGCGGCTCTGATGAGGCTGGAGTGGGGCGGGCAGCCTCGGGCCCCAAGCTTGGACAAAGGTGGCCGCCAGGCTGAGCCCTCCCCCGACCCAAGGCCCACATGGAGCGGGGGCCAGGCAGGGGCCCAGTGCCCTTCCTGGAGATCGGGATGAGGCTGAGTCTGCAGGTGCAGCATTGGCAGCCTGGGTCCTGGGTCCAGCTCGCAGCTCCTCAGGGCCTTTACCTAGAGCAACCCCAGCTTCCTGGGTCGTCCAGGGGCTGTCTGATCGGTGACTGTGGGAACTGAGATTTTATGGGCCGCTTACCCACTGCGGGAGCTGGGCCCCCCCACGTCAGCTTCCTCCCAGCCCCAAGCAGGTGCCCACCCCCCTGCTGTGTCTCCTCCCAAGCTCCCTCTCCTGCTTTGTCAGTTGTAGGTGGAGCTCCTGTAGTCCCCGGGCTGGGGGTGGGGGCACAGAACAGTGGGACTTACTCTCCGGTGCTGCGATTGGCCAGAGGGCCATGGGAGGGGGCTCATGGACGCAGCTGGGAGTATGTGTGTATATGTGTGCATACGCATGGGTGCGTGGCTGTTTGAGGAGTGGGGGCTGGGGTGTCCACTGTGCCCAGATCATTGGGCAGAGACAAAGGACTTTCATCTGGCCTGGAGCAAGGATCAGGCCCCTGGCAGACCATGTCCCTACCTGATCAAGCCGGTTAGGGAGCGCACCTGTCCAGCCTTATTCCCTCCCACTACCCCTGGGCGTGGTGGGGGCTTTGTCAGCGTGGACGGGTCACTGCATGAGTGACTGTAGTTTTAGCTGGGGTCGTGGCTGAGACTTAAGAGGCTGTGGGGCACAGGGGAGATGCACACCTAAGGAGACA
The DNA here is from genome assembly GCF_033115175.1 of Lepus europaeus. Lineage (NCBI taxonomy): Eukaryota > Metazoa > Chordata > Mammalia > Lagomorpha > Leporidae > Lepus > Lepus europaeus. Next base: position 68,434,515 of record NC_084836.1, read on the forward strand.
GACAGCCTACACTGGGGAAGAAGTGGTGGGAGGCTTTGACACGTCTTGGGAACTTCCTTGCTGATGGTAATCCAAAGAGACTTCTTCAAAGAGGGGGTGAGTGAGGCTGCGGCTTGGGCTGGAGCTGAGCATTAGCCAGGGAGCCCTGGAGACCTGCTGATTTTGATGTGAGGGCCCTGCTCGGGACTGGGCATTTTGGCCAAGGCTCCGGTAAGGAAGGGCTGGCAGGATAGGTCCAGGTCCTTCTTTTTTAAAAAAATATTTATTTATTTATTTGAAAGTCAGAGTTATACAGAGGGAGAAGGAGAGGCAGAGAGAGAGAGAGAGAGAGGTCTTCCATTCGCTGGTTTACTCTCCAAGTGGCCGCAACGGCCAGAGCTGTGCCGATCCGAAGCCAGGAGCCAGGAGCTTCTTCCGGGTCTCCCACATGGGTGTAGAGGCCCAAGCCTTTGGGCCATCTTCTACTGCTTTCCCAGGCCACAGCAGAGAGCTGGATTGGAAGAGGAGTATCCGGGACTAGAACCGGCACCCATATAGGATGCTGGCACTGGCAGGCTGCAGCTTTACCCACTACGCCACAGCGCCAGCCCCTCCAGGGCCCCTCTTCCTAGCTGTGGTGACCTTCGCAGGTTCACTTTGCCTCCTTGAGCCACCGTTTCCTCCCTTGGACAATGATGGGGAGAAGGACACCTGTCTGGCGGGCACGGGGCGAGGCGTGGGAGTGAGGGACCACTGTGAGGCTGGGAGAAGGAGCCGGCTCCTTCCACAAGGGTGTGGCCCCTGGCCTAGCTTCTCAGGACCACAACAGATGGTCCCAGCGCGGCTGTGGCCCTGACCGCGGATGCAGGCAGGGATTTCAGTGCCGCCCCCTCCCCGGCATGCACACACACACACACACACACAGAGCCCAGATGCGGCAGCTTCTCCCGCTGACCGCCTGCTGTTTGGCATTTGACACATGAGGAGGGCCGAGGCCGCAGCCCCACCCCCACACCACCCCACCCCCGGCCCAGAGAGGAGCCAGGCTGGCGCGGAGGCCTCACTGCCTCCAGGAAGCAGGTTCCCAAGGGCCCTGATCTCTTTACCATGTGTCCGGCGGCCTTTGATGGGAATTCCATCGGCCCTTTTGTCCTCTCTCGGGGGCCTGAGTGGCGGTGGAGACAGAAGGAGGGAGATTTTTTTTAAAGAGGGAGTCCAGGTGGGGCCTGTGGGGGCTGGGGTGGGTGCCTTTCAGCTCCAGCCAGGCCAGGGCTGCATGGTCTCCTGGGTTCACAGACACAAACTCCCCTGTCACCCCCGAGGTAGCCTCCCGGCCCCACCTCCTGCAGCTTAGTGTCCTAGGTGGGCTCAAATGTGGTCACCTTGACTCTTTTCTTTATCTGACACAGAGGTAACTTCAAGTCCCTTTGCTCCCCCATCCATCCATCAACCCACCCACCCATCTGTCCATCCATCTGTCCATCTATCCATTTATCCATTCACCCATCCCCACACACTTATCCACCCGCTCATCCATCCATCCGTCCATCCGTCTGTCCACCTATCCATCCATACACCCATCCACACACATCTGTCTACTCACTCATCCATCTGTCCATCTATCCATCCACCTATCTACCCACCCCTCCATCCATCCACCCACTCATCCATCTGTCCATTTATCCATCTACCTATCTATCCATCCACCCATCCACACACACCCATCCATTCATCATCCATCCATCTGTCCATCCACTCATCCATCTGTCCATCCACTCATCCATCTGTCCATTTATCCATCCATCCGTCCATCCACCCATCCATCTGTCCAACTACCCATCCATTCACCCACCCACACACACTCATCCATCTACCCACTCATCCACCCACCCACTCATCTTTCTGCCCAGTTATCCATCCACCCATCCATCCATCCACTCACCCATCTGTCCATTTATCCATCCATCCATCTACCTACCCACCCACACATCCATGCGTCCATCCATCTATCCTACAGCCCATTAAGAACTTAGTGTGTGCCAGGCACCGTCGTAGGTGCTTGAGATATATCAGTAGATGAAACAAAGTCCTTCACTCATGGAAACCCTCCTGGGTCACACAGACAAGGAAGTCCTCATCGGATTAGGCTGAGTGCCATACAGCCAACATCAGACTGAGGGGGACAGTGGGGCTGGAGCGGAGCAGGTAAAGCCCACCTGCTGAGGGTTTAAGAACCAGGCAGGCCAGGGTGATGAGTTTGGAATTTATCCTGAGTGCCGTGGGAGCCAGCAGATGCTTTGGGGAAGAATGAATGATAGGGAGTGTTTGCTAGGCCCCTAGGTGGGTGCTGATGCTAGCCGGTACATAGGGTGGCGTAGAGCTGGGGACGTGAGCTGGGAGACTGCTGCCGCCATCCAGCGGGGAACTGTCCCTGGAGGCAGCGAGAAATGGCTTCTCTGGGATAGAGTTTGAAGTTCAGCCTGCAGGACTTGGTGGCGGGAAGGGTGACAGTGAGGGTGACGCTGCCCTAGTCCGTGATGAGGAAGATGGAGGGCGGGCAGGCAAAGCTTGCTTCTGGAAGCGTTGGTTCTGCAGCTCAGTCCGGGCTATGGGGGTGTCAGGGAGAAGTGTGGCAGTGGGGGGAGGGGGACGCTGGCTTGAAGAGCCAGCCCAGTGCTGGGAGTTGTGCACCGAGGGCTGACCACTGACCAGCAGTGTGCGCGTGGTGCAGGTGGCGTGTGGGGCAGGGTGCCTGGCTGTACCTGGAGTAGCCACTTCACTGTTGTTGTGTTGGGGGTGCAGGTGCAGGGTAACAAGCAAGTAGAGAGAGGATGTAGCTAGAGGGGATTTAGATATTTTGGTGTTTTTTTTCCCCCATGAAATTGGACGAATACTCCAGTATTTGTTAGTGGGGCTTGTTCCAGCCTCCCCAGGAAGGCCAGGGTTCTGTTGGAGCTGGAGAGGCCGGGGAGGGATGCGGGAACTGATCAGGGAAGCAGAGGGAAGAGTAGGTGGCGGCGGGGGGCGGGGCACTGTGATGGGCGATGGGTGGCAGTGGGCGGCAGTGCCGGGAGAGGGCTGGCCTTGGAGCTGAACAGGGAAGGGCGGCCATGCCAGGATATTAGGGGAGCAGCGCTGGCTGGCTCCGTGCTGGGCGTGGCACGCTCACCTTCCCCCACCAAGGACAGAGTGTGAGGGCAGGAGAGGCTATGTCCCCGCAGTGTGCATCTTTGTCTCACCCAGCCTGGGCAGGTGGCACAGAACTCAGGCCAGTCAGATTCCAAACTCTGGTTCCGGTTCTCCCTGCAGAAGGTTGTGTGGCCTTGGGCCAACCGCTGTCTCCCTGGGTGCTGCTGTCTCCTTCTCTCCGGGCTGGGACCTCCCCTACACCCCATCCCCAGGGCATCCCCTCTTCCCTCTTCCAGATCCCAAGTCTGCATCCGAAAAGACTCTCAGCTGTGTCTGAAGCCCCAGCTTTCTTCTCTGCACGGCTTAAAAAAAAATCATTCTCCCGTGATTCCTCCTCAATGATTAACATTTGTCTAGGTGTTTTAAGGGTAATAGAATGACAAGTTTTCATTTTAAAGCTTACTTTTGGGGGCTGGCACTGTGGTGTGGAGAGCTAAGCCTCCACCTGCAGCGCAGGCAACCCATGTGGCTGCTGGTTCGAGTCCCGGCTGCTCCACTTCTGATCCAGCTCCCGGCTGATGCACCTGGGAAAGCAATGGAGGATGGACCAAGTGGATGGAGTTCTAGGCTGCTGGCTTTGGCCTGGCCCAGCCCCAGCCCCAACTATTGTGGCTGTTTGGGAAGTGAACCAGCAGATCGGAGATCTCTCCCCAACTCCTCCACCTTTCAAAAAAAAAAAAAAAAAAAAAAGCTTTAAAAACTTGTATATATCCATGGTGTACAAGTATGAAGTCTTGAAATCTGCATACATTGGGGGATGACTAAATCAAACTAATTAACATATGCACTGCCTCACATACTTATCTGTGTGGAGAACACTTAGAATCTACTCCCTTAGCGATTTCCAATACTGAGTACGTTGTGATTGACCACAATCACCACACTGAACAATAGCTCTCTTGCACTGACTTCTCCTAACAGAAACTTGGCATCCTTTGAACACCTCCCCCTCCCTGCTTCCTCCCTCCCACCCTTCCTCCCTCCCCCCTCCTTTCTCTTTCTTTTTCTCTCTCTTTCCTGTCTCCCTCCTTCCTGCCTGGCTACGGACACTCCCACCTTGTCTTCCAGCCTGGGAGCCTGGGCCCAGTCTGCATGTCTTCAGTGCTGGTCCCTGGGCCCGGCCTGCTGGAGGTGGCGTAAAAACTTGCTGTCTGCAAAGAGGAGGCAGTGGCGCCGTGCACCTGCCGCAAATGCGTTGCAGCCTGAACACGCTGGATCATGCAGTTTCCACTCTGGCCTCCTACGGCTCATCCCGAACATGCATTGAGCCCCACCCAAACCAGACCCTGGCCCAGGTCCCCGGCATCCCCCAGGCAGAGTTCCGGGGTGGGGTGGGCAACAGTCCTCTCCGGTGCCGTTGTCACCCCTCCCATTGTCACCCCTCCATCTCCTCTCTCTTGCTGTAACTGGAGATTGGCATGAGGGGGCAGGGCCCAGAGGAGGGGGCACAGTCTTGTTGAGGCTCTGCCAGGCAGCCAGCCCAAGACCCCCACCCCTTCCCCCCCACCCCTGCAACCCACCCAGGGCACCGGTTGTGAGCAGCAGACAAAAAGCCTGGAACAAAAGGCCTGTGAATGGATGAATGGGGTTTCCCTGTGCGGGGCCGGACAATGGGATTCTCCACGCAGCCCCTCGGTCCCAGGCGGAGATAATGGAGTGGAGAAGCCTTGCCCAGAAGGGCGGCCTCGGCCTCTTCTCCACACAGGCGCGCATCCGCTGTGCAGCTGCCCCTCCTTCTCCACCCTGCCCCCAAGCCCTATTTGGTCTGGGGGTGGGGGGTGGGGGGTGTCGGTCCTTCCTCCTGGTAATGAATCCACAATCTCAGTTTCTGTTAAGATCTAGGGAGGTCTTGGGCTTCCCACCTTGCATAAAATGTGTTCATTTAATTGAAAAGCAGAGCAACAGAGAGGGAGAGAGCAAGATCTTCCATCCACTGGTTCGCTCTCCAGATGCCTGCTACAGCTAGGTCTGGATCAGGCTGAAGCCAGAAGCCAGGAACTCCATCCGGGTCTCCCCATGGGTGCAGGGACCCAAGCACTTGGGTCATCTTCTGCTGTTTTCCCAGGTGCACTAGCAAGGAGCTGGGTCGGAGGTGGAGCAGCTGGGACTAGAACTGGTGACCATATGGACTCCCTTTCTGTCTCTCCCTCTCTCTGTAACTCTTTTTTTTCTTAAATTTATTTATTTGAAAGGCAGGGTTACAGAGGGAGGGAAGGAAAGACAGAGACAACCACAGAAAGAGAGATCTGCCATCCACTGGTTCACTCCCCAGTTGGCCGCAACAGCCAGAGTTGTGCTGATCAGAAGCCAGGAGCTGGCTTCTTCCAGGTCTCCCACATGTGTGGGGGGGACCAAGCACCTGGGCCATCTTCCACTGCTTTCCCAGGGACATGAGCAGGGAGCTGGATTGGAAGTGGAACAGCTGGGCCTTGAACCGGCGCCCATAAGGGATGCCGGCATCACAGGTGGTAGCTTTACCCACTATGCCACAGTGCTGGCCTTAAAGATTTATTTACTTATTTGAAGTCATGGAGTTAGAGAGAGAGAGAGAGAGAGAGAGAGAGAGAGAGGGAGAGAGAGAGAGAGAGAGAGAAAGAAAACAATATCTTCTGTCTGCTGGTTCACTCCCCAAATGGCCACAATGGCCAGGGCTGAGCCAGGTTGAAGCCAGGAGTCAGAAGCTTCTTCCAGATCTCCCATGTGGGTGGCCAGGGCCCAAGCACTTGGGCCATCATCTGTTGCTTTTCCCAGGTCATCAGCAGAGAGCTGGATTGGAAGTGGAGCAGCCAGGACTTGAACTGGTGCCCATACAGGGATGCTGATGTTCCAGGCAGCAGCTTAACCCACTGAGCCACAATGCCAGCCCCTGAAATTTATTGTAAAGGTTTCTAGAGGGAAGAAAAATGTCTGAAGTCTACCTACCAAAGCCAACTGTCTCAACACACAGATGACGAAAGTGGACACACAGCAGGGTCAGGGGTCTGGCCTGTGGTCACAGTGACAGCTCAGGTACCTGCAGCCCAGGATGCCAGGGGAAGGGGGAGGGGCGCACCATCTGAGCCTGCCTCAGGCCACATGCCTGGAGGGCCACAGGGGGCAGAAGCACCTGGGGGGGGGGCACGTGGCAAATAGGTGTGGCAGGGCGCAGCCGGTCTGCCCAGCCTCAGGGTACAGTGTTAACAGGCAGCAGGTTCACAAGCAAGAGTCCCCTCTGCTCGGGCCGTTTTGCTGGGAGGAGATGAGATTCTTCAGTGCACAGCTCTGGGCCATGGCCACGCTTGTGAGCCAGCACACAGGAGTGTTGGTACAGCCGAGTTGTGACCCAAGGACCAAGGGCTGGGCTGAGAGGCAGCCTGGCAAATCTGCAGGCCTGGCTCTGTAGCCAGAGTGCTGGGCTCCACTGTGGAGTGGCTGTGGGACCTCGAAGAAGTGGTATTCCCTCTGACCCTCAGTCTCCTCATCTGGAGAATGGGATGATAATGGTATTGATCTCAGGACTGCCAGGGCTACGTGAGATATTGCAAAGCAGAGAATGGGGCTGGTCGGCTTCCATGGCTTGGGTGCTGGGGAAAGGCACAAAGATCAGTGTGCCACGTCACAGTTGGCCGGAAACACCGGCAGAGAATGTTCCGGCTCCCTTCTCCCTGGGGGGGGGGGTGCAGACATGCTGAGTCACTGGCAGCACGGGTTGCTGGGTGGGCTCTTAGTGGATGCTGGACTGTGTACTTCACCGACATTCTTTTTTTTTTTTTTTTTTTACTTTTAAAAATGTTTTATTTACTTATTTGAGAAGCAGAGTCACAGACAGACAGACAGAGAGAGATCTTCCATCTGCTGGTTCACTCCCCAGATGGCTGGAGCTGCGCCAATCCGAAGCCAGGAGCCAGGAGCTTCTTCCAGGTCTCCCACGTGGGTGTGGGAGCCCAAGGACTTGGGCCATCTTCCACTGCTTCCCCAGGACACAGCAGAGAGCTGGGTCAGGAAGTGGAGCAGCCGGGACTCAAACTGGCGCCCATATGGGATGCTGGCACTGCAGGCAGCAGCTTTACCCGATATGCTACAGCATTGGCCTCCCAACATTCTTTTTTTAACCTTTAAAACCAATCTGTGTCCTTTACCGGATGGAGAAACTGAGGCTGGATGAGGGCCAGCACCATGGGTCACACAGAGCCTAAGCCTCCATGAAGACCAGGTCTCTAGCAGTCAGAGCTGATTCTCAGGGGACTGGGTGTGGCCCGGGAACCTGGAAGGTGCTCTCAGGGGCAGGGGCTTCTTTCCTGCAGGCTCGGGCAGGAGCTGGAATGGGGGGTGCTGTCTGTGTAATAGCAGGATTGCGGCCTGTGGCCGGCCTGGGGACAGGGAGGGGAGACAGCAGGCTCCACCCACCCTCTGGAGGCTGTGTGCGCTGTGCGCACGCCAGCAAGCTGGGTCACACAGAGCATGCACATGTGAGCAGCGTTCTCGGCCCCACTGCAGCCTCACCCGTGTCTGCCTCACACTTCTGCTCTCCTCCTGCCCTCCTGTGGAGCCTGGTCCAGGGGCGGCTGCGTTCTGTCTCCGGAAGGAGGGGGTGAGGGTCCTACAGGCTCCAGGATAGCCTATGGCTGCCTTGCTCGCAGGAGGAACAGGGGAGGCCCGCCAGCAGAGGGCGCATTGCTTCAGGCAGAGCCTGACGCCCCAGGAGCAGCGCAGAAGGGGAGCAGGGGACTGGCTTCTGGGGGGGGGGGGGAACTGGCTGTTGGGGGGGGGGCTGGGTCCAGGGCGGTATCTGGAAGGCGGGAAAAGCTGAGCCGTTCTGAGAGAGGAGGGGGAGCTCACCTGGGCACCAGCTCCCAGCCTGAGGTCCAGCGGGGATGGCAAGATGAAATCAGGGCCCGAGGTGAGGGAGATCCACGCAATGGCTGCATTTTTTTTCTTTCCTGGCTGAAATGGGAAGAGAGTTCCCCGGAGTGGAAGGGCCGGTATCCGAGGAGGCTGAGGGTTAGCCATCAAGTCCCGGACAAGGTCCCACTGGGGAAGGGGCTGAATCCAGGGGTGAAAAGAGGGGGTGGCATGGAGTTGGGGTGCAAGTGTGGAGGAGGACTCAAGCGACCCACCATCTCCAGCATGCAGCGGGGGCCCTGAGGTTGGTCTGAGGGTGAGGATTTTTAGGGAGGACCACTGGGGGCCAGGGTCCGAGGGAGCTCGGCCCAGGGTCTCTGGGTACAGGGACCGAGGATACCACGTGACAGCAACCAGGAGGACCAGAGCAGCCAGCAGGGCCTGGAGGAGATGTGTGTGTGGATACGTCTAGATCCAGAGGCTTTTTTTAAATTTTAAAATCATAATTCAAAGCAGTCATGATGTAAGTCAGCCCCAAATCACCCATGTCTTGGGTGCACGTGGCGCGCTGATGTCCACATACGCAGTGGAAGGGGGACGTCCACCTGCCCCGAAGTTGCCCTTGGGGTCCTGTCCTCCAGCTGCTTGGACACACACAGCGCATTATTCCCCGAAGTCCACGCCTTTCGGCACGGGGCTGCTTCTCCCTGGCACCAAAGCCCACTCTCTTCCCTCTATGGGAAGGAGCCAAGGCAGAGATACCGGTAAATAGGAAACAAACAAACAAACAACAACAACAACAAAAACAAAACCAAACCCAAATCCCAAACCGGCTAGGGGTCCATGCAGCAATACAACGCTTACCTCCCGTGACCCTGCCACAGCCACTTGTGACCTTGAAGTTGCAGGAAATTACCGAGTAATGCCGCCCATCTCAGGGGGCCCTGTGGGCAAGAGCTGCCCCCAGACCACTCTCAGCTCTGCGCCCTCGTGCCTCTAGAGGGAGGCTGCACCGGCTTACACCTTCAGAGTCTGTCTTCTGCCCCAGAGAGGACACTGGGTGATCTCCAGCTTCTTCTCTAGCCTTGCTCAAAGCTCTGGTGGTCCTGGCATGTCTGGGTGCTCCTCACGGTCCCACAGGCTGCACACTGCCCAGGAGCTCTGCTGCTTCGTTTTTTATCAAAGATTTATTTTTATTTATTTGAAAGCATTACAGAGAGAGAAAGGTCTTCCACCACTGGTTCACTCCCTAAATGACTGCAGCAATCTGAAGGCAGGAGCCAGGAGCTTCCTCTGGGTCTCCCACACAGGGGCCCAAGGACCTGCGCCATCTTCCACTGCTTTCCCAGGCCATAGCAGAGAGCTGGATGGGAAGTGGAGCAGCCGGGACTCGAACCAGCGTCCATATGGGATGCGGGCGCTTCAGGATGGGGCTTCAAACGCAGCCCTCTTTTTTTTTTTTTTTTTTTCTTTCCTAAGACAATCTGAGGCTTTGACTAGTACAGGAGTCTCTGCCCTTTCACTACTTTATCTGCTCTAAATCTTTTCATTTTTAATGTATTGGAAAGGGGGAGAGACAGAGAAAGATCTTTCATCTTCCGGTTCATTCCTCAGGTGCCTAAAGCAGCAGGGCTGGGTCTGGCTGGAGCCAGGAGCCTGGAACTCCATCCTGGTCTCCCACGTGGGTGGCAGAGGCCCGGGTACTTGGCCATCACCTGCTGCTTCCCAGTGTTTAGTAGCAGGGAGCTGGATTGGAAGAGGAGCCAGGACTCAAACTGGCGCTCTGACATGGAATGTGGACATCCCAGTTGGTGGCTTAACCCTGCTCTACTTTTTTTTTTTTTTTAATTTAATTTTTTTTTTTTTTGACAGGCAGAGTGGACAGTGAGAGAGAGACACAGAGAGAAAGGTCTTCCTTTTTGCCGTTGCCGTTGGTTCACCCTCCAATGGCCACCGCGGTAGGCGCACCACGCTGATCCAATGGCAGGAGCCAGGTGCTTCTCCTGGTCTCCCATGGGGTGCAGGGCCCAAGCACTTGGGCCATCCTCCACTACACTCCCGGGCCACAGCAGAGAGCTGGCCTGGAAGAAGGACAACCGGGACAGGATCGGTGCCCCGACCGGGACTAGAACCCGGTGTACCGGCGCTGCAAGGTGGAGGATTAGCCTAGTGAGCTGCGGCGCCGGCCAACCTGCTCTACTTCTAGGGGGGTACAAATCATACCATACACAGAGCTGTGGGCGTATTATGACGGTTGTCCAGAGGGTGGCAGTAAAGCACCTTGAGAAAGGGCACTGCCCTGACTTGCTTTTTAAAAAAATGTATGCGATGGGGGCTGGTGCGGTGGCTCACTTGGTTAATCCTTTGCCTGTGGCGCCAGCATCCCATATGAGTGTTGGGTTCTAGTCCCGGTTGCTCCTTTTCCAGTCCAGCTCTCTGCTGTAGTCCGGGAGAGCAGTGGAGGATGGCCCAAGTGCTTGGGCCCCTGCACCCACATGGGAGACCAGGAAGAAGCTCCTGGCTCCTGGCTTTGGATCGGCGCAGTGCCGGCCACAGCGGCCATTTGGAGGGTGAACCAATGGAAGGAAGACCTTTCTCTCTGTTTCTCTCTCACTGTCAATAACTCTACTTATCAAATAAATAAATAAATGAAAATGTGAGATACACTACACATACATATATACACAATGAAATAATAGTCAGCCAAAAAAAAAAAAAAAATGTATGCGATGGAGCCGGCATTGTACCGGGTAAAGCCGCCACCTGCAGCACCGGCATCTCATACGGGCACCACCAGTTCAAGTCCTGGCTGCTCCACTTCCAACCCAGCTCTCTGCTATGGTCTGGGAAAGCAGAAGCAGAAGATGGCCCAAGTCCTTGGGCCCCTGCACCCATATGGGAGACCTGGAAGAAGCTCCTGGTTCCTGGCTTCAGATCGGCACAGCTCTGGCTGTTGCGGCCATTTGGGGAGTGAACCAGTGGATGGAAAACCTCCCCCTCTCTGCCTCTCCTTCTCTCTCTAACTCTGACTTTCAAATAAATAAATAAATTTTTTTTTAAAAATGGGAACCTCAACTTGCTGGTTTACTCCTCATGCCTGTGACAGCCGGGGCTGGGCAGACCTAAGGAACAATTCAGGTCTCTCACATGGGTGGCAGGGACCTAAGTACTTGAGCCATTACTGCTGCTTCCCAAGGTGTACATGGGCAGGAAGCTGGATGGTCCAAGCAGGTTTGAACCCAGGGACTCTGATGTGGGAGGCCGGTGACACAAGCGTTCAAACATCAGCCCTGGTCCTGGCTAATTGAGTGTCTTGTGCTCTGCACCTTTGGAGGTGCTGTGCCTGTGATCTGGGGTACCCTGCTGCCTCTAGCCTGCCTAGTCAGCTCGGCCCCTCACTCTCACTCATCTTCCCATCAAGCTGCCACCTCCACGGTGAGGCTTCTCACCAGGTGTGGCATGCTGGCCAGAGTGCAGAGCCCCAGGCTCACATGCCTATGTCCTCACAGGGATCTCTCCCAGCTGGCTGAAACAGCCCATTCATGGTTAGCAAAGCACTCGGGATTTACTCAATGAAAATTTGCCTAGGTTGTGAGAATGCCCAAACCTGTCCAGTAACTCATCAGAAGCTTAGGTTTGAGAAATAATCCACAGCAAAAATACTTGTTCTGGGCACACCACGGGCCCTTTCCGTTTTTTGAGATTTTGTTCTAGGATCGGGCCTGCCCACTGGAGCCATATGCTGGGGGAGTGCTGGTCCCCAGGCTCTGGGTCTGTTTTAGCAATGTTTGACTCATACCTCCCCGCCCCCTCCCCTTCCTCTCCCCCCAATTTGGAAGGCAGTTACAGAGAGGTTACAGAGGCAGACAGAATGAATGAATTTTCCATCTGCTGGTTCACTCCCCAAATGGTCACCATAGCCAGGGGTGGGTCAGACCAAAGTCAGGAGCTTCATCCGGGTCTCCCATATGGGTGCAGGGGTCCAAGGACTTGGGCCATCTTCTGCCTTCCCAGGTGCACGAGTAGAGAGCTGGATTGGAAGTGGAGCAGCCAGGTCTGGAAGTGGTGCCCACATGGGATGATGGCACTGCAGGCAGTGGCTTTATTTATTTATTTGAAGGGCAGGTTGGAGAGAGGAAGGGAGAGAGGTCTTCCATCAGTTGGTTCACTCCCCAAATCGCCACAATGGTCAGGACTGGGCTGATCCGCAGCCAGGAGCTTCCTCCAGGTCTCCCACCTGGTTGCAAGGACCCAAGCACTTGGGCCATTTTCTGCTGCCTTTCCCAGGCCATTAAGAGGGAGCTGGATCAGAATTGGAAGAGCCGGGACTTGAACCAGTGCCCATGTGGGATGCTGGCATGGCAGGTGGTGGCTTCACCTGCTGTGCCACAGTGCCAGCCCCTTTTTTGCTTCTTTTGAGCAATTTTTTTTTTTTCACATTGCAAAGTGAGTCTAATCTCATGTTCGTCTGGTTTCTGGGAAACTCAGAAATTTGTGACCCGCGGTCTGTGATCATGTGACCCCGTCTTCTTCGCAATACGGCCTGAGTAATACTTGTGTACTGTGGTGAGATGCATTTTGGGAATGAAGCAGCTGGCAGGTAACCCGCCCTGGGCACACAGCCATTATGGTGCGGTTGGGGTGGGGGTGGAACCCCAGGGCGCTCCAACTTCACCAGGCAGAGGCCCAGACGCCGCACGGAGAGGAAGTGAAGGGATTTTTGGGTCAGCCACAGCGGGTTGTCAGGGACCGTGAGGCTGAGAGGCACACACAGGGAGCATTTCTGATCTCAGGCCCAGAGCGGGCTTTAGACTCTCAGGGGTCGCCACTGGGAACAGGGCACGTGGGAGTTCCAGCCGGAGGGTCAGGAACCCCGGGCACTCTGACAAAATCATAACCACTGCCTTCGAGATCAAGGTGGACAAGCCCCCAGGCTACCGGCACTGACCTCCTGGACACCAGGAGGGGGAAGGGCGGGTCCAGCTGTTGGCCGTGTCCTTTGGAGGCTTCTCTTGGCTCTGAGGGCAGTATTTGGAGCTCATTTTAATCCCGGGGTAGAAGGGGGCTTTGGTGCCAAGCGTGCGAGGGTAGGAGGCTGGCGGGGGCTGCTCGTCGGTGGAGGCGGGTTCCCAGAGGCCTCTGCTGGCTCTCACTCGTCGCGCCCCTCTCTCTCTCTCACCTGCAGCTCTGTCAAAGATGCACTGGACACAGGAGCACGCCCAGCCCCTCAACCAGTGGCCAGAGCAGCACCTGGACGTCTCCTCCACCACGCCGTCGCCGGCTCACAAGCTGGAGCTGCCCCCGGGGGGTCGCCAGCGCTGCCACTACGCCTGGGCGCACGACGACATCTCCGCCCTCACTGCCTCCAACCTTCTCAAACGTTACGCAGAGAAGTATTCGGGGGTCCTGGACTCGCCCTACGAGCGCCCCCCCCTGGGCGGCTACGGCGACGCCACCTTCCTCAACGGCGCCAAGGCGGACCCCGAGCCCTGGCCGGGGCCCGAGCCGCCCTATCCTTTGGCCTCGCTCCACGAGGGCCTCCCGGGAACCAAGTCGGGCGGCGCGGGCGGTACCGGGGGCCTCGCGGGTTCCCCGGTTTTAGCGGGGAACTTGCCTGAACCCCTGTACGCCGGCAACGCCTGCGGGGCCACGTCGGCGGCGCCCGAGTACGCGGCCGGCTACGGCGGCGGGTACCTGGCGCCCGGTTACTGCACGCAGACCGGGGCCACGCTGCCCCCGCCGCCCCCGCCGCCCCCGGCCGCGCTGCTGCAGCCCCCGCCGCCGCCGCCCCCCGCCGGGGTACGGCCCCTCGGGGCCGCTCTACAACTACCCCGCGGGCGGCTACGCGGCGCAGCCCGGCTACGGCGCCCTCCCGCCGCCCCCGGCCGCGCCGCCGGCCCCCTACCTGACCCCCGGCCTCGCTGCGCCCACGCCCCTGCCCGCGCCCGCGCCGCCTCGGCCGGCGCCCGCTTCCTATGGCTTCCAGGCGGCTGCTCCCGGCGCAGAGGCCGGAGTGTCGCTGAAGCGCAAGGCTGCCGACGAGGGCGCGGACGGCCGCTACCGCAAATACGTGTACGAGCCCGCCAAAGCTCCCGCGGCCGACGGCGCCCCCTACCCCCGCCGCGGACAACGGCGAATGTCGGGGCAACGGGTTCCGGGCCAAGCCGCCGGGAGCCGCGGAGGAAGCGTCGGGCAAGTACGGCGGCGGCGTCCCGCTGAAGGTTCTGGGCTCCCCGGCCTACGGCCCCCAGCTCGAGCCCTTCGATAAGTTTCCAGAGCGGGCCCCGGCGCCGGCTGCCCGCGGCGGCTTCGCGGTGCCGTCGGGGGAGCCTCCCAACGGCGTGGACCAGAGCGCGCTGGAGCTGGTGACGAGCAAGATGCTGGACTGCGGCCCGCCGGTGCAGTGGGCAGACGTGGCGGGCCAGGGCGCGCTCAAGGCGGCGCTGGAGGAGGAGCTGGTGTGGCCCCTGCTGCGGCCGCCCGCCTACCCGGGCAGCCCGCGCCCGCCGCGGACCGTGCTGCTCTTCGGGCCGCGCGGCGCGGGCAAGGCACTGCTGGGCCGCTGCCTGGCCACGCAGCTGGGCGCCACGCTGCTGCGGCTGCGCGGGGCGGCGCTGACCGCGCCGGGCGCCGCGGAGGGCGCGCGCCTCCTCCAGGCCGCCTTCGCGGCCGCGCGCTGCCGCCCGCCCGCGGTGCTGCTACTCAGCGAGCTGGACGCGCTGCTGGCCGCCCGCGACGACGGCGCGCTGCAGGCGCCGCTGCTGGCCTGCCTGGACGGCGGCTGCGGCGCGGGGGCCGACGGCGTGCTGGTGGTGGGCACCACCGCGCGGCCCGCCGCCCTGGACGAGGCCACCCGCCGGCGCTTCGCGCTCCGCTTCTACGTGGCGCTGCCCGACGGCCCGGCCCGCGGGCAGATTCTGCGGCGGTCGCTGGCCCAGCAGGGTTGCGCGCTGAGCGAGCGGGAGCTCGCGGCCCTGGTGCAGGGCACGCAGGGCTTCTCCGGGGCCGAGCTGGGGCAGCTGTGCCAGCAGGCGGCGGCCGGAACGGGCCTGGCGGGGCTGCAGCGCCCCCTTTCCTACAAGGACTTGGAGGCGGCGCTAGCCAAGGTGGGCCCCCGGGCCTCCCCGAAGGAACTGGACTCGTTCGTGGAGTGGGACAAGATGTACGGCTCCGGACACTGAAGGAGCGCGCGGGAGACCGCGGGCGCCGCCACCGCTTGCGGGGAAAGCCGTTGGCCAAAGTGGGCTGGGGATGGGGGGTGCTTTGCGGGTGGATTTCATTTTTGGGGGAAGGAGGACGCTTCTTCCAGGCAGGTCCAGATGCCAGATGCGCTGTGTACTCAGGTTTTTTTTTTTTTTTTTTTTCTTTCCTATTTATTGTGGAAGGGAGGCTCGCCATCTCCGCTGGCGATGGGGCGGACCCGCACGGGGCCGGCACCCCTGCCACAATTCCTTTTTGCCTCCTGGCCCTCTGAATGGCACCCTGCACCCCTCCGCTTTCTCTGCAGTCGCTTTGTCGCTGGCCCTGTTTCTCTTGCGCCTTGTTGTCGTTGTCTCTCCCGCGCCTCTGCCGCTGTCCCTGGCCCCCTGGTTCTGACTCAGTGTCCCTGAGCCGGGAGATCCAGAGGCCCCGGGACTGGGGAGGGAGGGGAGGGCGGGAAACTTCCCTCCCACCTCCTTATCTCTCACTCAGCCGGGATGAAAAAAAACAAAAACACACCCAAAGCCCAAAGAAGTTTTTTTTTGTTTGTTTGTTTTGTTTTGTTTTGAGGAGAAATCCCAGAGATGTAGCTTCTTTATTTTAGGCCTCTTAATTTTTGTAAGATGTGTAGCGTTTGCTGTTTTTCTTTTGACAACTCAGGAAGAAACTGACCTCAGAAAGAATGTTGGACTTTGGCTGCTGGTAGCCGGCTTGGGGCAGGGGCAGGGGCGGGGCAAAACCCGGAGCTCTTCCGGGGCAGAGACAGAATGTATTCCTCAGGGCTTCCTCCCCAAGTCCCCACGGGCGGTAGGCAGGGGTGTGTGTGTGGGGGGGGCTGCCGGGTGGTCTTCAGAGGGGGTGGGGCTTGCTCCCTGCCTACTGCTCCCCCCACCCCTTGCCGCAGCCTAGTATCTCCTGGGAAAGGGTTAATCCAGAGTTGGGATGCCCCTTGTCCATGGCCTGCTCCTGGCCCAGCAAGTGGGCTAAGAGGGCCCCAATGGCCAAGGGGATGAAGGCAAAAAGTCCCCAGAGAGGCCATCTCACCCGGGGGCCCTGCCTAAGCAGAGGGCCTCCAGTCACCTGAGCTAGGAGGATCCCCTGGGCAGGGAAGACTGCCAGCCCTCAGCTGCCTTCCCTGTGTGTGTGTGTGGGGGGGCTTGTGCAACCCTCACTGGGCCCCTCAGAGCCCCAGCTCTGAGATGCAGGTGAGGCAAGAGACGGGCACCGTGCAGGATTCAGCCGCGGTCCCGCCCACACTTCCCCCAGGCCTGGAGCCCTTTTCTCTGAGAGCCCTAGCCCTCTCCTTCCCCGTGCCACCTGGGCAGGCACCCCTACTCTGTTTCACACCTCTGAGCTTTGGTCCAAGGGGGCGCCTCCTCTTCCCTCCCCCAGCCCAGCCTCTCTCCCTTGCCCCTGACTGCCCATGGAGCTCCTACAGAGTCTACCGCCTCCCCCTCCTGGCAGGGAGGGTGTCCCTGGGGGACATTCCAGGTGCCAAGGTGCTGAGGGCCCATGCTGGCCCGGGAGCGCTGTCAGGAAAGCTGCTTGCTTTTCCCTCTTGGTCTCTTCCAAACCCTCTCTCTCCCGGGAGTCAGCCGGGTGCAGAGGGAGCGTGCGGTGAGCGAGGGGTTCTCTCTCAGGTGTGTGTGCGCGCGCGCGTGCGCTCTCGCGCAGGGGGCGGGTGGGCGGAGCCAGTCAAGAAGAAGGGTTGGGATCCGTGTCTTCTAGAGGCAGACAGCTCCGGGGGTAGACAGGGGCTCACTGACCAAGACCCAGGCTGCTCTCCCGGGCTCTTCCTGTTCCCCAGGCCTGGGGGACTTTGCACAAGGAGACAGCCCCCAGGCTACCGGTACCTACCTCCTAGACACCAAGGTAGTAGGGAAAGGGCAGGTTCAGCTCTGGCAATGTTGGTGGGAGCTGGGGGGAGGGGGGACATACCAAAGAATCCCAGGGCCGGCGGGGGGAGGGTGGCCTCTGTTAGCTAGCCTGCTCCTTCCCCCCCAGTCGGGGTCAGGCACCTGTCCTCCGGCTGTAACCATTTCTACCTCATTTTGCTGCGTGTTGTACATGGACGTATTTATCTCCTGTCTGACGATGCTCTGCAGTTATGGTCTACCTCAGAAGAGACTGTATTTTAAAAGAAAGTATTAACACAGTATTAAAGCAATGACAGGTGGTTTCCGGAGGATTTCTTGGTGGGGGTGGGGAGCGTGCGATGAGGGGAGTCCTGGGATGGGAAGGGGGGAGTGCTTAGGCACCCAGGCCGGTCTGCCAGGGATTCTGTGGGTGTTTCTGCTCCTTGGGCACAAAGTTCCCGTGGGACTTCTTTGCTCCAGGGTGTGAAGCCCCTGTCCGGGGCAATCTCCCAGAATGCTGTGGCGTTGGGGCAAAGAAGGCCGTGAGTGAGTGAGCACACAGGAAAGGGGGTGGCAGAAGAGGAGGAGGAGTGAGAGCGACCCTGCTGTAGCCCTTAGGCACCAGGGCTTCCTTCCTGCAATGGAGGGAAAGCAGGCAGCGGGCAGCCACGTCCCAACATTTCAGGTCACGTGCGATCCTTGGGCCACCATCCCACCATCCACCAGTCCCCAGCCTCCAGCCTCTGGCAGCTCACCATCAACAGGGAGACTGAAAATTCACGAGGGACCCTTGCTGGGAAAGTTCTGTGTTCATGCTTCTATAAGGCTTGGCCCCCAGCTCCCTGAGGTCCCTGAGTGCTCTCAGTAAACCTTTACAAAGAGAATGGGGTGGGGTGTGTGTGTGTGTGTGTATCTGCTAGTTCAGTCCGCAGTGCCTGTAACAGCAGGAGCTGGGCTGGGCTGAAGCCAGGAGCCAGGAACTTAATCCAGGTCTCCCACATAGGTGACAGGGACTTGAGCCATCACCACTGCCTCCCGGACTCTGCAATAGCAGGAAGCTGGAGCCAGGGCCAAGAATGGAACCCACTCTGCCTGTGAGGCACGGGTGTGTGAACTGCTAGGGTAGGAGCCTCCTTCTGGAAGCAAAATTCTTGAAAATGCATGAGAGCGGCTGGCGCCGTGGCTCACTAGGCTAATCCTCCGCCTTGCAGTGCCGGCACCCCAGGTTCTAGTCCCGGTCGGGGCACCGGATTCTGTCCCGGTTGCCCCTCTTCCAGGCCAGCTCTCTGCTGTGGCCCGGGAGTGCAGAGGAGGATGGCCCAAGTGCTTGGGCCCTGCACCCCATGGGAGACCAGGAGAAGCACCTGGCTCCTGCCTTCGGATCAGCGCGGTGTGCAGTGGCCATTGGAGGGTGAACCAACGGAAAAAGGAAGACCTTTCTCTCTGTGTCTCTCTCTCACTGTCCACTCTGCCTGTCAAAAAAAAAAAATTAAAAAAAAAAAAAAGAAAAGAAAATGCATGAGAGCTCAAGGGGAACAGTACACCCAGGTGCCCAGGCTTGCGGGAGGCAAAGCCAGCAAAGCTGCCCCTCGCAGACAAATGTGGGTGTTCCTGGACGTGGGGGCATTCAGCCATCCCAGCCCTCCTGGTGCTTGGAGGTCCAGCCTGCTTCCCACCCCTCTGGTTTATCTTGCGCTACTTGTGTGCAGGCATTGTGGGTGGCACAAGCCACCATTCCTGGAGAGCCCCCAATCCAGATGGGAAAAGCTTAAGAGAGATCACTTACGAATACAACTCAGGCTGGTGCTGTGGCATAGTGGGTAAAGCTGCCGCCTGCAGTGCCGGCATCCCATATAAGCACCGGTTTGAGTCCCGTCTGCTCCACTTCAGATCTAGCTCCCTGCTAATGTGACTGGGAAAGCAGTGGAAGATGGCCCAAGTGCTTGGGCCCCTGCACCCATGTGGGAGACCCAGAAGAAGCTCCTGGCGCCTGATCATCCCAGCTCCGGCCATTGTGGCCATTTGGGGAGTGAACCAGTGTATGGAAGACCTCTCTCTCTCTCTCTCTCTCTCTCTCTCTTTCTGCCTCTCTGTAACTCTGCCTTTCAAATAAATAAATCTTAAAAAAAAAAAATACACACCCCCACAGGGGGAAGTCATGTGGCCTACTGGTTAAGATGCTAGCTAGCTAGGACACCTACACCCTCCCCTGGAGTGCTTCTGTTCCATACCCAGCTTTTTTTCTTTTTTCTTTTTTTTTCATACCCAGCTTTGAGAGAGGCAGCAGCTGACAGCTCAAGCAGTCCGGCTCCTGGAGTGTGTGTGTGTGTGTGTGTGTGTCTGTGTGGGGACTGGAGGCACTGCCTCCCTTACCCAGCGGACAGGCGGAAGGCAGGAGTGGGAGAATGGGACACGAGAGATGCAGGGTAGTGGAGAGCAGAGGATTCAGGCTTCTGTGGGTGGCAGATGGATTGGAAGAGACGTTGGGGACTCCCTCAGTTATTAGGCAGAGAGACAGAGAGCGAGAGAGCCAGAGATGGCTTCCATCCGATGGTTCATTCCCCAGATGCTCACAAAGGGACACCAAGAGCCAGAAACTCAATCTCCTTCCCCCACACAGGTGCCACTAGCTATTTCCCAGGGTGCACAGTAGCAGGCAGCCCCGATAGGAAGTGGGGACTTGAACCCAGGTGCTCGGATGTGGGATGTGGATGAACCAAGCAGGTGGCTTAAATGCCACCGCCCCAAGGGGACTTGCTCAGTTTCAAGTCTAGAAGCCTCTTCCTGGGTTCCTGCCTTTGGGGGAGACCTTCCTCGGGGGAGCCGTGGGTGGAGGAGCCCCTCCCCATCCCTGGGTGTCCGGGGTCCGCCCCTGTTCTGCAGCCCCAAGAGTTCCAGGCCCCCTCCCTGCCACAATCCAAGGCGCGAGGCCCCTCCCCCACCGCGGGCATTCGGAGCCCCCGGAGCGCGCACAGTCTGTCCCCGCCACCGGCTATGGCGGCTCCGGCTCTGGTTCTGGCGCTCTGGGGCTGGACCTTGAGTCCTGCGGGGGCCCTGGACGCCATAGGCCCTCACGCGGCCGTCCGTCTGGCCGAGCTGCTGACCCCCGAGGAGTGTGGCCACTTCCGGTCGCTGCTGCAGGCGCCAGAGCCGGACTTTGAGGCGGAGCTGGCCCGACTTTCTGAGGATCGGCTGGCGCGGCCCCCGCTGGTGAGGCCCAGGCCTGGGTCGCCGGGCCAGCTGTGGCGGCGGCGGCGGGAGGCCCAGGAGGACCCAGACGCGGTGTCGGACGGCTGCCGGGAGGCGCTGGCGGCCTGGCTGGCTGTCCAGGCCCCATCCCTGTCCTGGGACCGCGTGGCCCGCGCCCTGCGCCGCTGCGGCCGCCCGGATGTGGCCCGGGAGCTGGGCAAGAACCTCCACCAGCAGGCGACGCTGCAATTGCGCCAGTTCGGGCAGCGCTACGTGGGGCCGCCGGGCCCCGCCGCGCCCCTGGCCGCCGGCCCCGCGCCCGGCCCGGCGCCCGGCCCGGCCCGGCGCGCCCGGCGCTCCTCGGAGCCCCACTGGGACGAGCTGGAGCTGATCCTGGAGCGCCTGCCGCAGCCGCCGTACGAGCGCAGCCCCGCGGGCTGGGTCGGGCCGCTGGCGCTCGGCCTCCTCACCGGCTTCGCGGGCGCGCTGGGCACCGCGGCGCTGCTGCTCCTACTCACGCTGTGGGTGGCGGGCAGCGGCCCCGCTCCGCCCGACGCTTTCCGGCTCCCGCTCGCCGAGGGGCGCGGCTCATGGGAAGCGGAGCCGCTGCTGAGGGTGCCCCGACGTAGGGCCGGGACCCGCTCGGCTTGGGCTGCAGCGCGGCCAGAGGCGCCCACTCCACTGTGAACTGGGAGCGCGATCCTCGCACGGATTATAAAAGTCACAAAACACTGCACGGAGGGAGCGGTCGGTTTGTCCATTCACTGGCAATGCGCGGCGTAGCCCTCGAGCCGCCAGCTCTGGTGCCCGCGTCCCAGGGCCGGGGCAGACCTCCCGCTGCTTGCTAGCAGTAGCTCCTCTTTCTTCTCTACTACTTAGCGCTGCCGCTTCTTGGGCAGGAACTGTGTGCTTGGCCCTAGTACTAAGGGGCCCCAGCCATTATTTCATGCACTCTTCAAAACCCCAGAAGCCCCATAGAGCATCTCCATTTCACACAAGGAGACCGCAAGGTGGTGGCACAGTTGGCTTTGGAAAAAAAGTCCTGTTATTTATTTGAAAGGCGAGCGAGCAAGAGGTATCTCCCATTTGCCGGTTCACTCTCCAAATGCCAACAGCTGTGGGGCCAGGCTGAGGCGGGGAGCCAGAAGCTCCATCCAGGTCTCCCTTGTGGGAGGCAGGGACCCCAGTACTTGAGCCATCACCTGCCGCCTCCTGGCGTGTTCATGAACAGGAAGCTGCAGTTTTGGAAACTGAGTGAGGATTGTGACCCAGGTGCTGGCCTATGGGATGCTTGCCTTCCGAAGGGGCAGTATTTTACTGTTTCACCGAACGCCTGCCCCGTCGTCCGATTTTTTTGAACCCCAAGCCATCAGATTTGCAGTCCCGAGGGAGCACTGTGTGTTTGCAATAAGGGAGCCGGAGAAATGCCAACAGGGACCTGGGATTTGCAGCTCCCCTGGGGTCTACACGGAGGCCCTGTTGGAGTGCGCAGGGCCTAGAAGGGGTGCCCACTGCAGGGGCCTGCTGCCTTCCAGGTGCCCTCTCCACGAGGGCCAGGCCTCTTGGTATTCTAACTGAAGCCCCAGCCTTTTCTGCCCACCTCCAAGCAGCGAGCGGCAGAGGGCAGGGCCAGCCCAGGCACGCATGCGCGCACACACACCCCCCCTCTGCTCCCAGCCCATGGGGGTGGTGGTGGGGGAACAGAGGAGCTCCACGTGGTCCTTCGGGGTGGGAGGGCCCTGGGTTGGAGGGGCTCTTGGCGTGACAGCCAGGACAGAATGACAGGCCAGTCCAAGAGGAGAGTTGAAAACAAGATTGACGTAACCCTTTATTGCAAATTCTAAAGTAAAAAGATGTACAGTACAAAGTAAAATTGAAATTTCAGACTAGAAACTTCCAATCCACGGATACATTCTCATTTCTCAAGGATTTCTGCCATTTCCTCATGAACAGAACAGGGAACAAGTCGGGGGGGGGGGGGTGAGGGCGGGAGATACAGCGGAGGGCGGGGGGTGGGGGGGAAGAATTCCGTGTCTAGAGTAAACGACAGAGCCCAGAAGCAAGTGAAAGGAAAGACGGTTCTTGACCTGCTGTCCTGGTGATGAGAAGCGGGGGTGGTTGGAGCAGTGCAGTTTTAAATGGCTCTCAGAATAGCAGCATATATGGTACCATTGCATCTTTCCAAAGACCAACAAGGCTTCGCCCTTCCCTAGTGCCTTGGCCTCTGTATCTCAAAAACGCTTTTACAAAACATGGACGTAAAGCCTCACAACACCCCTGTGAGGTAGGTCAGTATTATTGCCCCCATTTTACAGATGGGGCAACTGAGGCACGGAGAGGTTAAGTGACTTGCCCAAGGCCACACAGTGAGCCAGCGGCCAAAAGCCAGGGATAGAACACGGTTCCATCCCTTTTCTGGAACCACTGGGCCACACTCCCCTTTCCTATGTGCATTCTTCACATACAGACACACACGCACACTAGCACATGTGCACAGCTGCCCGCCCCACCCCCACGGAGCCTCTGTGCACAGCACACAGCAAGGGGGGGAGGGGCAGGGCAGGGGTGCCTCAGGAGCATCTAACGGGGGAAATCTTGGCAGTCTGGGAGCGGGCATCCTAGGAAGCCCAGGGCCGACTCCGGTGCAGGCCTGGGGCCTCTGCCACCCTAGGCTTCCTCTTCTCTCCTGATGTCCCCCTAGCTGATGGTTGCAGCTCATTTTTTGGGGGGGCAGGGGGGGAGGTACCTGAAAATGAACGAAGCTTTTTGCAAAACTTTGGGCAGCATCTGAGAACAGAAAAGAGGCATCGCGCCTGGAGATGCCTAGGACTGAAGTCACAAATGGCTGCTTGGCCTCCATAGCAGGCCTGGAGGCCGGGGGTGGGGTGGGGGGAGCCCAGGGAAGAGGAAGAAGAAGGGGAGGGGGGGGGCCTGACCTACCGCCGTCTCTCTCAGCGTGGAGCAGGACTAGAGTGGGCACAAGATCCTCCTGAGAGAGTGTTTCTGGGCCAGGGGACACGGCCCGAAGAGAGACGTCCCCACAGCAGGGGGAGGGGAGAAGAGGACCCAGAGCCGGGGCCCCGCCCCCCCTCCCCGTGCAAGTGTGAAGGGGTCGGCCCTGCCCTGCCCCAGGGCGGCCAGGACGTGGCCAGGTCAGCGGGCTTGGAGGGGAGGCTGCCGGGCGTCTCCTAACATTCTGGTGAGAAGGCAAAAAAGTAAGGCCAGTCCAGCTGGGTTGGCTGACATCTCTCCGGCCAATGGCGGGGGAGGGGGCTTGGGTGGGCCTTGGAGTACCAGCCCAGTAGGTGGGAGAAATGCATGCAATGGAGTAGGGGTGGGGAGTGCGCTCTCGGGGCAGGGGCAGGACCTGGCTCTTCTCCCCCCCAAGCTCTGACCGGGGCGTCTGCCAAGATGCCTCTGACTCCTGTTCCCCGAGAGTGCTACGGTCCCAGTTCCCAGACCCATCCCAGGACCCAAGAATTGGGACAAACAACAAACACCACGACAGGCTTCCCTTGTACAGGAAAAAAGGCTCGTTTTTATTTCGCTTCCTTTTCGCTTCTATAGTGATGCGCTTCTGGCCACTGCTCGTGCAAGGGAGGTGCTGGCTTCTGGGGGGTACAGTCTACACTGGTTGTGGCCAGGAGTGAGAGGGCCCTGGGCGCTGGCGCTCCAGGGGCTGCCCCGCCCCCTCGGCGGGGGGGGGGGGGAGTTTGTATTTGCCTCCCCCCCCGCAGGTGCCAGAGCCTCTCCCTGCCCTCAGCCTCTCAAAGCCCCAGGAGGCTGAGGGAGGAAGGGGCAGGGTGATCGCCACATATAAACCAGCGCCTGCGGGCAGCGGCCACACATCTAGCTCTGCATCCGAGATGAACAGCATTGCACGCGTCTTTTTGCTTTTGTCCTTTTTTTTTTTTAAAGGTGGATTGTAGGGGTATAAATACTGCACCAAGGACCTGGCTACAAAAAATAAATATTTATACTCTATTTATATATCTCTATATGTGTGTGTGCGTGTGTGTGTGTGTGTGTGTGTGGTGACGCTGTGGCTGCTGCTGCTTCTGATTGGCTGCTGACCCACTCAGCAAGGAAGTGCGACACTGTCCTCACTGATGGTCTTGGTTCCGTGCCTGTTAACTGCGGGTGCAGACTGCTGGTGATGGTGTGTCGGTTACTACCAAGGAAGTGCTGAGTGGGATGGGTGGGTGAGTGAGCGAGCGAGCAGGTGGAGGGGCGGGTGGTGGGAGAAGTCAGAAAGAAAAGTAAAGCTTCAGAGATAGCGGAGGGGCATGGGGGGAGTCCGGGGCGGGGGGGCTCCTTTCCTAGGAAGCTGGCTGATGGCGGTCGGTGAGCAAGGCCCAAGTGTTGTGGTCAGGCTCCAGCAGCTTCGGGACACGGCTGGTGCGAGTGCTCAGCGTACCTAAGCAGGACCACAGAACCCTGTCGTCTAGCTCAAAACCTAAGAACAATTTACGGAGTTTAGCCAGATCTTGCATAGAAGTGGTTAGAATTTATTGCACATTGGAACAAATATATATATATATGTATATATGTATATATATACACATATATATGTCGTTTTGGAAAAGACCATTAGCGATAAAAATTTTTTTGTCTGTCTGTCTGGTTCGGGGATGTACATCGGCTGATAAGCATCTATGTTCTGAGAAGAAAGAAAAGTATAAAAAATAAAAAATAAACATGACAATGGCATAAGCCAGAAGCCACTTCCTATTTAATAAGTTAGTCATTTTTGTATTTACAAAAAGGCATGCCAATAAAATAAAATGATATCTTACAGTATTTATAATCCTTTTTTTTAAAAAAAAAGAATTACCACGTCAGCTTGTTTTGTGCTGTTTACAGTAAGAGCCTGTACACGTGACTATACATTCGTCCTAGCAGTTGGCGGGGGCATGGAGAGAATGCCCTTCCCCGGTTGGTATTGGGTGTAGTATGAACATTCTAACGACACTGCAGAAGCAGGCTTAAGAGAGCCGGTCTGAAAGATGTGGAGCTCTGTGTCCTAACTTGGCCGTGGTTTGTTCTATGCAAAACTAGCCAGGTGGGTTGCGCGGTAGCTTCCAAGGTGCTTCCACTACAAGGCAGATCGGTGCGTGGCCAAGATGGGGTGGGACTCTTTCCTCCTCTGTGGGATGGTTCGGGAAGAATTTGTTTGCACTCAAGTCTCTGGGTAGACTCCCCCCGCCCAAGACACAGCCAACAGCAGCCTGCAGGGGCTTTGGAGCTAAGTCACTGGATTCGGACCCCCTACCCTCACTTCTGCACAGCAGGAGATGGAATGCAAGCTGGGATACTCCCCCCCAGAAGCCACCCTCAGTGACAAATGGCAGGTCGCTAAGCAGGGAGGGAGATTGGCGTGAAAGAGAATGCCGCCGGTGGGGGGGAAGAAGGAGCTGGAACATTCTAGAGACGTAGGACTAGGTTGCTTTCTCAGGAACCCCAGTGCAGTGAGGAACCCAGGAGGGCTTGGTTCAGGAGCAGGCCCTGAGCCACTAAGGAAAGAGCCCACAGCCACGCCCCCATGCCGCTGCCCTCGCCCACCTGGGCGGGTCAGGGCAGCCCTGCTTGGTGGAGAAGAGCAATGGAGGCAGAAGGCATCATGCAGGCGTGATCTTGTGACAACCCCTCTGCAGAAGTGAGAGGCCGGGTCACGGATTCCCCAGGGGCCCGTGAGCCGGGAGACAGCCCTGATGCAGGAAGACAGGATACCGAATGAAGCGAGCCCACCGTGACCCCACCCCCAACCCCAGCAGAAGGCCCCCAGAGATGACAAGCTATTCTGCATAGCGCTTTCATCTCTACCTCAAGTATGTGTCAGTTCTTCAATATGAAAGGTAAACAATCCTCGTGAATATTGCAAAATACAAATGAAATTTTTGTTTTCTTTTCAGCCCTAGGATTTGGTTTTACAGTGTTGTTAATGGTACAAGCCATTCGGGATCTGAGTCTCCCCTCGTACTGGCCGCAGAGCAGTACTGATTAGTTCATCTTGCAAAAAAAAAAAAAATGTGCAACAGTGGCTGCATGTCTGAGAGAAGTCTGTTAACCACGGACACGCAACGGATCCATCTGCTTGTTGGACTGGGTTTGTTTTTGTTGGTGGCGGCGGCGGTCAATTGATTGGTTAGGTCTTTCCCACCCAGCAACTGTGTATGAAAGACTTCTAAGAACTCAGAAAAAAATTGCAGCCGGGATGGAACTCTTACCGTTTTCTCCCAGATACAGTGAATGGTGCAGGGCTGGGTCCCGTCCAGAGGCTGACCCAATGCAGGGGATAGGAGAGTAGTGTCCTGTGGCGTATGGATCTCATGCATGAGTTCTGATCACGGCATGCCATCATGCAAATCATTTCTACGCATTGAACGAGCACGATGTTCGGAATCGGCCTGAGCAAGTCCTCCTCAGCCTGGAAAAAACCGGATTATTTCCCCCTACCCATCTCCAAACCACGGAAAGCCCATGTGGAGAAGATGCGCGTTATGTCAAAGAAACTGACAATTAAATGACATGGGCTAAATGTGAGTGAGTGAGTGAGTGTGTGTGTGAGTGTGTGTAGTGTGTGTGTGTGTGTGTGTGGTTTCTTTTTGCCGCTTTAGCTTAACTAATGTGAGAATGCAAATATAGTTTGCATGGACAAACAAACTTTGAAAGCGATGCTTTCTGCTTCCGAGAATCGACAGAACGGAAAAAAGTAAAATCAAATCCATTTTTTTTTTTTTTTTTTGGCTGCGGCGGAGACAACGTTGGCCCCAGCAGCCTCTCCTCGGTGTTTGTATCCTGTTGGTTTTGTCCTAAGTTGCATTGACTGATGTGGAACATGCAGTAACCACCTGCCCAAGCAGTAGAAAAAAATCTGTGAGTCCAGGGAGCGGGGTCCTGTGCCCTTGGCAGGTCACTGCTCAAGATGCAACCGTGTGACATGGAAAGCAGCGTACGCTTCGCATAGGTCTTCGGGTTCGTGTCCCCACAGCTGTTCTGAATGGATAAGATGCAGGAAGTTTGTAAACAATCGTCAAACCGTTGGCCCGCGCGAGTCTGAGCTCCGAGCGGCGGCCGGGTTCCGCTCGCCTCTAGCACTTGGACTCTCGGACCTGCTTCTGTCTCTTGGCCCTTTCCCTCCGCCCTTCCTCTGCCCGCTGCTGCTTCTCCTTCTCGGGCTTGGTCACGCTGTCGTAGGACGGGAGGGAGGCTGTGGAAGGGGTGCTCTCCTTCTTCTCCCTGTGCGCGCCTCCATTCCCCAGCTTATTGGAAGCTGTCTTTTTGCAGACGAAGCCCCGCCTCGCCAGGTGTCCCCGGTAGGCACGCTGCAGGACCACTGCGGACACCTCCTCCTGCTTGCGCCTCAGCGTGGTCGTGATGGGCTCGTAAGACACTTTGGAAGGATTGGACGCCACAAAGCGCTCCTCCATCTGCTGCCGCAAGATGTCCAGCTCCCCGCTGTCTCCCAGGACCCGCTTGGTGAAGGCAAACAGGATGTCCAGGCAGTGGATGCGGTCCCCGCTCACCATGGGCAGGTCCATGGCGATGAGCTCAATGGTGTTAGGCTTGGGCACGCGCAGCGGGTGCTCCAGCGCATCCGCGAAGTCGGCCAGCTTACAGTACTCGATGAACTGCGTGGCGTCGGGGTCGAACTTCTCCCAGATCTCGTAGAAGGTCTCGAAGTCGTCCTCGCTCAGGGGGTCTGCGCTCTCCTCCGTGGCCACGCTGAAGTTCTCCAGGATGATGGCGATGTACATGTTGACCACGATGAGGAAGGAGATGATGATGTAGCTCACGAAGAAGAAGATGCCCACCGAGGGGTTCCCACAGTCACCCTTGAAACCGCTGCCCGGGTGCTCCTTCTCCAAGCTGCAGTCCGGGGGACGGTTGAGGATGGGCAGCAGCAGCCCATCCCAGCCAGCCGAGGTGGTGATCTGGAACAGGCAGATCATGCTGTTGCCGAACGTCTCGAAGTTGAACATGTCGTCGATGCCGGCCTCGTGCTTCACGTAGGCGAAGTTGGACATCCCGAAGATGGAGAAGATGAACATGACCAGGAAGAGCAGCAGGCCGATGTTGAACAGGGCAGGCAGGGACATCATTAAGGCAAAGAGCAGGGTGCGGATCCCCTTGGCGCCTTTGATCAGACGCAGGATGCGCCCGATTCGGGCCAATCGGATGACTCGGAAGAGGGTCGGGGAGACAAAGTACTTTTCGATTATATCAGCCAGGAACATGCCTGAGGACGAGGGACAGAAGACGCTGTGTTACTGACATCGGAGCTGCCCTGTCTCCTTCCTTGTTTTTCACCTGGCACCTGGAGTCCAAAGGGCTTTGTAATAAGAGCAAGTGCCTCGCTCCGCAATCTGTACTCTCCTAATAGCACCATAGCATGTCCTCACTGCAAAGGAGACAGAAAGCCTCACACAGAGGCCTCTGTGCCCAGCAGGCAGCCCGAACAGAGGTGAGCACCTTTCTTCCCAGATCTGCTTCTGCCCCTTGCATTCCCCAGGGCGTCCACAACCCCAGAGCCGCCATCTGTCTAGTTTCACAGGATGAAACCCACGAGCTACCGAGAGCATCCCATCACACTCGGGAAATCCCACTGCATCTATTTTTAAAGATTTGTTTGAGAGGCTGAGCGACGTAGAGAGGCAGAGAGTGAGATCTTGTACCTACTGGGCCACTTCCCAAATGCCCACAATAGTCCAGCCTGGGCCAGACTGATGCCAGGAGCCAGGAACTCCATCCTGGTCTCCCAGGTGGGTGGCAGGGGCTGCCTTCCCAGGCGCATCAGCAGGAAATTGAGTCAGAAGCAGAGCTACCAAAATTCAAACTGGCACTTCGATGTGGGATGCCAGCGGGTGTCGCAAGTGGTGGCGTAACCTGCTGCACCACTGACGTCAGCCCGATTCTATGTAGCTTATCCTTTTAGATCTATATGGATTTCTTCCTGAGATTTATCACGTTTATGAGATGGATCTTGTGTGAAAATAGGTGTCGGGGCGGGCGTCTGGCGCAGCGGTTCAAGTCGCCACCAGGGACGCCCACAGCCCATACCAGAGTGCCGTCTCAAGTCCCAGCTCCTCTGCTTCTAGCCCAGCTTCTGCCCCAGACCTTGGGCCCCCTGCCTCTTATGCAGGAGACCCACATTGAATTTTGGGCTCCTAGCTTTGGCCCGGCCCAGCCCAGCTGTGGCTGTTGTGGGCATTTGGGGAGTGAAATTAGTAGATGGAATATCTCTCTCCATCTGTCTCTCTCTTTGCCTTTCAAATAAAATGAAAAAAAAAAATAGGTTCAGGGGCTGGCACTGTGGTGTAGCAGGTAAAGCCGCCACCTGCAGTGTCGGCATCCCATATGGGCGCCTGTTTGAGTCCCAGCTGCTCTACTTCCGATCCAGATCTCTGCTATGGCCTGAGAAAGCAGTAGAAGATGGTCCAAGTTCTTGGGCCCCTGTACTCGCATGGAAGATCTGGAAGAAGCTCCCGGCTCCTGGCTTTGGATCAGCACAGCTCTGGCCAATTGGAGGGTGAATTAGCAGATGGAAGACCTCTCTCTCTCTCTCTCTCTGTGTGTGTAACTCTTTCAAATAAATAAATAAACCTTAAAAAATAGGTTGAAATGATTCATTTTAACAATTCAGTGGTATTTCCTTTCACTTATCTGTCTTCCTGTGCCAGAACAGCAAGTTTTCCTGATGTGTGTACACACGGCTTTCCGGAATATTATGGCTGTTCTCCACGATGCTGTTGAATATCCATATTCATAAATGATGGGCACGAGGTCCCTGCTCCCCACATGGCCCACTTCCCTCTCACTCTGCTGTCCCCACTGTTCCATTAACACCACTGATTTTCAAGATCCTCTTCATACCTTTTTTCTTATCGTCCATCTCCCCAGCTGGAAAGATAATGGGCCCCTCTCAGAGCATCCCGATTTTGTGCTGCAAGCCATAAATGAGAGACCACTCTCAGTGGGCCATGGGGCCACGGCAGGAGCAGGACACAGAAGCAGAGCGTGGAAATTCAGGAAGGTTGTCTGTAAGACCGCAGAGCGAGCCGCGAGCCCCAGGCGCCACAGCAGGGGCAGAGAGGAGAGGGCGGGGCATGGGGAGGCAGTGCCACACTTTCCCCACTCAGGGTCTCTTCCTGTCCAGGCCCTGAGCAGTGTGAGGTTTCCGCTGACACAGGGCAGCTTGGTCTAACAGGGCAGTCTCTCTCATCCACAGGAATTCAGATAGAAGGCTACTGAATCCCCTTATTCAGAGGTTTTAAAAAGAGACTTATGGGGGCTGGTGCTGTGGCCTAGCAGGTAAAGTCGCTGCGTGCAGTGCCGGCAGCCCATATGGGTGCATGTTTGAGTCCCGGCTGCTCCACTTCTGATCCAGCTCTCTGCTGTGGCCTGGGAAAGCAGTGGAAGATGGCCCAAGTCCTTGGGTCCCTGCATCACTGTGGGTGACCCAGAAGAAGCTCCTGGCTCTGGATTCGGATTGGCACAGCTCCGGCCATTGTGGCCATTTGGGGAGTGAGCTGGTGGAAGAACTCTCTCTCTCTCTCTCTCTCTCTCTCCTTCTCTCTCCCTTTCACCATCTGTAACTCTACCTCTCAAAGAAATAAATAAAATCTTTAAAAAAAAGAGGATCCAGGGGGCAGTGTGCACCAGGACCCTGCAGGGGGAATGACGGTGCTGTGTTACCCAAGGGGACTTTGTCACGGGGACGCACAAGGCCAGCAGACTTTTGTGCTGCTCTGAAGCACAGGCCTGGAGGGGGCAGCGGGGAGAGGGGGAGGGAGGCCGGAGTTGCCGCATCGCTCAGCAGGGCCGGAGCCCTGTCTCTGCTGGTGTCAGGCAGTCCCACCTGCGGGACACAAGATGCCCTACAGGAGGCGATGCTGTGCTCGGGGTGGGAGCCGATGGGTGGCATCTCTCGGCCCACCTTCCAGGATCTTCCTCTCCACGCTGTAGGCCCCAGCAGAGTACACGCAGTCACAGAGGGAAACACGGCCTCTGGGGCCTACCTGAGTTCTGCCGCTGCCGCCTCCTGCGTGACCCTGTGCAGGTGCACAGGGGCGATGCTAACTCACGGCTGCTTCCTGGGCTGCCACAGGCCTGGACAGGGTCGCCCAGGTGCCCAGCTCAAGCTGACCCTGGCCCACGGTCAGACCCCAGTAAACGGGTGTTTCCTTTGGCAGTGGCACAACTGTGCCACCATCACAAGAAGTTTCCGGGTGATTTCATTAAGTTGAACACTCTGTTCCCTTTTCCCCTCTGCAGCACAGCCTTTCCAATCCCACAGAGCTGCGGGCACACAGCACAAAACTCACTGTGTGCTCGCCTCGCCCGGCAGGGGGTGCCCCCACCACACCTGTGTGTGTGCTCCGCCCAGCAGAGGTTGTTCACTGTACCTGTGTGTTCGCCCCGCCCGGCAGGGGGAGCCCCTGCTACACTTGTGTGCTCGCCCCGCCCGGCAGGGGGCGCTCCCCGCGCCGCGCCCCACCCACTCACCCACGATGGACAGGATGACCACCACGAAGTCAAAGATGTTCCAGCCGATGGTGAAGTAGTAGTGGCGCAGGGCAAACATCTTGAGCACACACTCGCAGGTGAAGAAGATGACGAAGACCAGGTTGATCCAGTAGAGGATGTTCTCCATCTGCTTGCTCTGCGTGTCCGTCTCCACCATCATCGTCACCATGTTCAAGCAGATGAGCATCATGATGACAATGTCGAAGGCTTGCTGCGTGACGAAGTCGAAGACGATGCCCTGGATCTTGTTCTGGGGAGGAGGAGAGGGAACGGGATTCAGCAAGGCCTTTCCCAGGGCTGGCGGGCTCCCAGATGTCCGCACTCGGGCCCCACCTGCACGGCCTCACTGCGCTGCCCGCTCGCGTATCTGATCCCGCGTGCCTCCCCGCCGGCCTCACCCTGACTCTTCTCTCTTGGCCCCGTGGTGCAGGGAGAGCTCCTTCATGCCTACTGCACGTGACACACCAGCACACCTGTGCCCCCACCAGCCCGCAAGCCGCACCCATCTCAAATCCCTAATTCCTCCAATCTCTCTCTCTCTCTTTTTTTTTTTTTTTGACAGGCAGAGTGGATAGTGAGAGAGAGAGACAGAGAGAAAGGTCTTCCTTTGCCGTTGGTTCACTCTCCAATGGCCGCTGCGGCCAGCACATCGTGCTGATCCGAAGCCAGGAGCCAGGTGCTTCTCCTGGTCTCCCATGCGGGTGCAAGGCCCAAGGACTTGGGGGGTCCTCCTCCACTGCCTTCCCGGGCCATAGCAGAGAGCTGGCCTGGAAGAGGGGCAACCGGGATAGAATCCGGTGCCCCAATCGGGACTAGAACCCGGTGTGCCGGCGCCGCAAGGCGGAGGATTAGCCTGTTAAGCCACGGCGCCGGCTCCTCCAATCTCTTGGGCCAGGGGGCAGTTTCTTTTCCTTCAGCCTCCACCCGCTCCAAGAAGACCCTGTTAATGTTTCCTCCCCACAACAGAACCAGAACCCACCCCCTCATCTGGCTGTGCCACCATGGCCACTCCAGAGGGCCCTCCTCAGTGCGGGCTGGGCTGAAGCAGACCCAACCCAATCCATGACCTCCATTTTTCTTGGCCATGGCCCTGTAATTATTTCCCGTGATGCCCCAGGTTTTATTGTAGCTGTTTATTTATTTTCTTTCTCTCATTCTCCTGCAAGCTCCATGGTAGCAGTGTCTTAAATTTTGTTCATCACAAAATATTTATAGATATTTAGATATTTGCTGAATGAATGGTAATCATTTTTTTATGAATGCTTCTTACCATGCTAAGGTTTTTTTTTTTTTTTAAACAGCTTATTTATTTGTGTGTGTGTGT
This sequence comes from Lepus europaeus, assembly GCF_033115175.1. NCBI lineage: Eukaryota > Metazoa > Chordata > Mammalia > Lagomorpha > Leporidae > Lepus > Lepus europaeus. The sequence goes on from NC_084836.1 coordinate 68,467,599, forward strand.
GAGAGAGAGAGAGAGAGAGAGAAAGCCTATCCACTGGTTCATTCCTCAAATGCTTGCAACAGGTGGGGCTGGGTCAGGCTGAAGCTGGGAGCCGAGTTCAGCTCTCCCACATGGTTGGCAGGTGCTCAACTATTTGAGTCATCGCTGCTGCTCCCCTATGGTGCATTAGCAAGAAACTGAATCAGAAACAGAGCAGCCAGGATTGAAACCAGCACTCAAGATATGGGATGTGAGTGTCCCAAGCTGTGGCTTACCCCACTGTGCCACAACACTTGCTTCATTTACCCATGTCTGACTGCGGAAGAAAATGCATTCAGGTCCCTGTACGCAAAGAACCGGGCACAGCCTCAGACTGGTGCTGGGAGTCAGGCCCTCAGGGACACCAACACTGGGTTCCAACTTTTCTTCTCCCATCTACACACTAGAATGCCAAGGTCAGCTTTTTTTTTTGACAGGCAGAGTGGACAGTGAGAGAGAGAGACAGAGAGAAAGGTCTTCCTTTTGCCGTTGGTTCACCCTCCAATGGCCGCTGCGGTTGGCGCGCTGCGGCCGGCGCACTGCACTGATCCGATGGCAGAAGCCAGGTGCTTCTCCTGGTCTCCCATGGGGTGCAGGGCCAAAGCACTTGGGCCATCCTCCACTGCACTCCCAGGCCACAGCAGAGAGTTGGCCTGGAAGAGGGGCATCCGGGACAAGCCCGGTGCCCTGACCGGGACTAGAACCCGGTGTGCCGGCGCCGCAAGGCAGAGGATTAGCCTAGTGAGCTGTGGCGCCGGCCAAGGTCAGCTTTTTGCTTTTTTTTTTTTTTTGATAGGCAAAGCTATGGCCGGTGCGCTGCGCCAATCCAAAGCCAGGAGCCAGGTGCTTCCTCCTGGTCTCCCATGAGGGTACAGGGCCCAAGCACTTGGGCTATCCTCTACTGCCTTCCCGGGCCACAGCAGAGAGCTGGACTGGAAGAGGAGCAACTGGGACTAGAACCCGGCACCCATATGGGATGCCAGAGCCGCAGGTGGAGGATTAGCCTAGTGAGCCGCGGCGCCGGCCTGTTTTTTGCTTTTGAAAGCTGCCTTAAAGGAAAGTTCCAGGAGGAAGTCTGGCTTTGGGGGGGTTCTGTCCCCTTCCCTGGCCTGGGCCACAAGAGGCTCTGTTCAGGTTTTCTGCTGTTCCGTTCTGTCCGTCTCTCCAGGACCAGCGCCCACGTGGCTAGCGCACTGCTGCTCGGCCACTTCTGGAGGCGGGGTTGGAGGATGGGTTCGGTGTGAGCCAACCCGAGAGCCAGCCCAGGCTGCGAGCCCTGCTGGCGTAGTGGGTGCCGGGCGCTCTCACCTGCCCCTTCTCTGCCAGGGTCACCCTAGCAGTGCCTTTCCCCTAAGGGCTCCCGCCTGCACTCACCAGGGGGCGGGGGATGGGTTTCTGGGGCTTCTTGGAGCCCAGCTTCTTCATGGCATTGTAGTACTTCTTCTGCTCCTCCGTCATGAAGATGTCCTGACCTCCGAAGTAAGGGGAGGAGAGAGAGGAAGGGCTGTTACAACCGGTGCTCGGCCACAGTCCCCTCACCCAGAGCCCACACCTGCCCTTCTCCCCCGTCCTGGGGCCGGCTCAGCTCCAGGCTGTCTCCCGATGGCGTGAGGCGGACCTGGCGTGACTGATCCCAACTCCAGGAGCCACCTGCCTTGACTGGCGGCCTGGGCTCCCTGAGGCCAGCCACTTGCTGAAGCCAGTTACAACCCACGGTCTCACAACCTGTTTCTGGCCTGCTTTCCCCATGGCAATTTTGCAAGGAAAGTCTTAAAGAAGATGATTTTCCAAAAGTCCTGGTTAATGGCTCATGCATCTGAGCCGATCTTCAACCTTCGGAAGTCCTGGGGCAAGAAGGCAATCCGGAAAGTTCCTTAGTGCTTGCTGGGCAAGAGTACACTTGCCCAGTGAATGACAAGGGTCATCCACTCCATTTGCTTTGGGAAACTCGGGATCCTCTGGGCTAAGAAGGAAGTGAATTTTCCAAGGGTGATCTCTCAGTTCCCACTCTGCAGGCTTCACGTAATTGGCTGCCAGTGTAGGCCACTTCCCACCTCCGCTCCACCCTGCAGCTGTTAGGGGCACCCATTGGTGGAGGGACCCAAACTGGTAAAAAGCCCCAAGAATTCTAAGACGGCAGGTCTTTGTCACAAAGCACCCAATCCAGCCCCAAACAAAAAGAGCTGGTGGAGGCCACTGAGACACCACGGTGATGGCGCCGGCTTTGCAGAGGGCAGGAGGGGAGTTTGCTCTCCAGAGGGGGGAGGGCAGAGTGCTGTCCATCTGGGAGGACCCCGCCCCCGACCACGGGCAAGGAGGGGAGGAGACCTATCTTTTTCTTTTGTTGATTGAAGTTATCAATGATGACCCCAATGAACAGGTTCAGGGTGAAGAAGGAGCCGAAGATGATGAAGATGACGAAGTAGATGTACATGTAGATGTTGTCCTCGTATTCCGGCTGCTCGTCAGGCTGTCGAAGGGGAAGGAGCAGAGGCGAGGAAGGGTCAGCTCTTCTAGCTCACGCTGGCCACCTGAGCTGCTGAGCAGGCGGGGGCCAGGGTGGGGCCCGCGAGCCGCCCTACTGGCCTGCTAAGTGGACGAGGAGGGAAGGGCTGTCTGCCTGCTGGGAGCCGGGAGCCACACTTACCTCCAAGCCATTCTTCCCTCCCTCCCTCCCTTTTTCTCTGGCTGGGCTCTGGCTAGCAGCTTGCTTTCCCCGGATCTCAGATCTCTTCATCGCGTGCGCCCTGCCTTACCTTCCGGGAGTCCACGGCTGCATACATGATGTCCATCCAGCCTTTGAAGGTTGCCTGGCAAACAGAGCAAGGCATGAGCCTGTGCCGCGAAAGGGCTGGCTGGGAGTCTAGACAGGGGTCCGAGCGCCAGGCTGAAGTTCAGCACAGCCTCACAAGGACACAGAACTGTCTGCTGGTTAACACAAGGGGCCTCCAGAAAGTTCCTGGGAAATGGCATTAGCAGCTTAAGCTTACTTTGGTGCAAAAGTCTGAGACTGAGGCGTGATGAGGCGTCTCCAAAGTGTTCCCAGGAAAGTGTGTATTATGACAAAAAGTATCTTTATAATTAAACATTATTTTGCACCAAAATAAACTTTGCATTCATTTTCCCCACAAACTTTCTCAAGAACCCCTGCTTTGCAGGTCCCAGGACAGCTCTGGGGACCCATCGACATTTGGCAAGGAGTTGAGCAGACAGTGGTAACTGGATCAATACTATTACAAAAGCTCTTTAACAGGGGTGGTGGCAAATGCATATTCATGAGCGAATGAATGCGGGACCTACTGAAGGGGCCAAAACACAGCCTCCCACTGGGAGCTCCTTTTAAAAAGCAAAGATGCCAATTCCTGGTTGCATTTCCGGGGCAACCAAGGCCAGAACTTCCTGGCCTACCAGTTCTAGTCCGTCATTCTACTGCATCTTGCCAACAATCATGGCCAGGCAATCCAATAGTCTCCAGCCGGATTCTACCTTTTTCCAGGACACAGGAAGTTCTTTATTCATGGAAAAGACCCTAAACACCGCCTGTCCGTATCGGGTGTGGACTCACGGAACCCAGGAGCTGGCTGGCTGAGTGACCCTGGCTACATTTGTTTTCTGGAGCTGCCTCCATTCGATTTTTTTTTTGACAGGCAGAGTTAGACAGTGAGAAAGAGAGAGAGAGAAAGGTCTTCCTTTTTCCGTTGGTTCACCCCCTCAAGTGGCAGCTACGGCTGGCGTGTTGCAGCTGGTGTGCTGCACTGATCTGAAGCCAGGAGCCAGGTGCTTCTCCTGGTCTCCCATGCGGGTGCAGGGCCCAAGGACCTGGGCCATCCTCCACTGCCCTCCCGGGCCACAGCAGAGAGCTGGACTGGAAGAGGAGCAACCGGACAGAATCTGGCGCCCCAACCGGGACTAGAACCCGGGGTGCCGGCGCCTCAGGCGGAGGATTAGCCTAGTGAGCCGGGGCACCAGCCCCCATTCAGTTTTGATTTGTGGCTGCAAGTCTCTTGAATTGGGATGGGACAACAGCAAAAGAGCTTTGGGGCAGGATAAATTCCGTCTCACTTTATTTTACTGCCGGCTCACAGGGTGTGCCTGCTTGCTACGCACGCACCGTTAGGCTGAGAGCTTTGCCTGCACCAACACATTTAATCCTCTCAACAACAGTATAGCGTAGGCCTAGTAATAACCATCATGAAAATACACAATGGCAATTACCATTAATGAAGCACTGTTATGTGGCAGGCATTGTGCTAAGAAACTTAAAAAATCACAGGGGCCGGTGCTGTGGCGTAGCGGGTAGAGCCGCCGCCTGCAGTGCCAGCATCCCATATGGGCACCAGTTCAAGTCCTGGCTGCTCCACTTGCGATCCAGCTCTCTGCTATGGCCTGGGAAGGCAGTAGAAGATGGCCCAAGTCCTTGGGCCCCTGCACCCACGTGGGAAGACCTGGAGGAAGCTCCTGTTTCCTGGCTTCGGATCAGCACAGCTCTGCCTGTTGTGGCCAACTGGGTAGTGAACCAGTGGATGGAAGACCTCTCTCTCTCTCTCTCTGCCTCTCCTTCTCTCTCTGTGTAACTCAGACTTTCAAATAAATAAATCTTAAAAGAAATCACAAATCCCGTGAGTATCCACGCAAGCTGTTATTATCCACACTTAATAGATGGAGAAACAGAGGGGCCAAGGAACTTGTCCAAGTTATCCAATACACAGCAGAGGGCGGCTCAACTCTACAGCTGAATCTGCCATGTGCGTTTGCACTATGTCATTTTGCTGTCCGGATGTCCCCAAAATCTGGGGGGGAAAGAAGTGATGAAAACAAAATCCAGCCCAAAGAGATCGGTCTGCGGAGTTGCAGTCAATCCCTCCTTACCGATCCCACTGGTGCTGTCTCCGAGGGCGGGGACGCGAGCGGCCGCCTGGCAGCCCTGGGTTCTCCCTCTTTAGTGTAGCTAAAATGTAGGGTGATTGGATTCCACCAAAATGATCCCCCCCTTTTTTTGTCTATGCACTTGTTCTCCTGTTTTTTTTTTCCTCCCAATTCTTCAACTACAATGACTTGGGGAGAGAAGTGCCGTCTTACATGGCAGAAATCTTATTGTACGTACAACTCTGCTTCTGAGCACAGCTCAGGGGTCCCTTAGCGTGGAAACCTGGGAGGGGCCAGAGAACAGGCAGGCGAGCCCTCTCCTTCCCCACCCCCAATCCAGGTTGGGGAATGATCTCGTTCCCACCACCCTACTGAGAGTAACCATGATTCGGGGAGCAGGGCTGAGAAGGCAGGGCATGGGGGAATGCCGGCTGCCGCCTGGATTTCAGGGCGCTAAAGGATGGATGCGTGCCACTTACCACTTGAAGAAGAGCCAGGTACCCCGCCCCGACGTTGTCAAAGTTGATTTTCACATTCTTCCATCGGATCTCGGTATTGTTCCCTTCCATGAGCTTCTCACAGTCGGTTTTATTGTTGACAATTTCGATCTTGAACCGGACCTCGGAGGTCTCGTTAAAGCAGTAGTGGTACTTTCCCGCGAACAGGTTAACACCCATGATGCTGAAAATCAGCCAGAAGATGAGACACACCAGCAGCACATTCATGATGGAAGGGATGGCGCCCACCAAGGCATTTACCACCACCTGCGTTGGAAGGGGGAGGCTGCTGAGTGTCCGGAAACACAGAGGGGCAGGCGCGTTCTTTTCGTTTCCAGGAGGGGAATGACATGTCTGTGCCTTGTTCCTCTAGGGAAGCCCCAAGTTCCCTTTGCAATCAGAGTAATCGGATGGATCCGCAGGCAGGATCCGGAACGTCTAAGTCTCTGAACTTGACTTTGAGGAATTTGAATACATCTTTACTGAAACGCAGGCAAATTGTCCCTGCCAAGCTTAGAGCTCACTCCTCGGCACAACCTGGGACTGAACACAGTACTGCTCAGTCCCACTGGAGTCTCCCTCTGCCTCAACTCAGGGAAATTTGCCCCTGTGGGCGAACTGTGAGGAATTTCAAGCTCATGGGCTGTCTTCCGATGGACATTCCCCCTCTGAGAAACAAGATAGGACCGTTCAAACCACACAGAGCCGCCCTCGAGACCGGCGGCAAGTTAACATCTCTCTTGTCTGTGCAAGGCCATGTATCAGATGTCAGGCAATAGCTGAGCATGCATAGTTTGCAGGCTCAAGAAAAAAGAAAAAAGCTATATTCCCTCTACCAAACAGTATAATAGAATCAAATCCGAACAGGTGTGCTTGTCACTCGGGGTCACTGTTCTGCTGAGCCTCTCTTTGCCTGGTGCATCTAAGAGTCTGCTCGAATTCCAGGGTTTGATTCCATTCTTCCCGATGTATTACCCAAAAGAATGACTGAGATGGGGTGTGTGTGTGTGTGTGTGTGTAAAGGTTTGGGTGACAGCACTGCCCTGGAAACTTAAAAACTGGCAGATGGTTAAGAGTCAGGAATAACAATAATAATAACAATAAATTATAATAATAAAAAGCAAAGGAAAAATCCCTTTGAGAACAGAAGCTTCTGGGGTGTTTGTTAATCTGGGTTTTGCTTTGCATGGGTGGTGAGAGAACTTGGACAACATCGCACTGCTGTAGCAGCTTTCGTGGGGGGAGTTCAAGTGCTCACACTAACACTTCAGGTGGTGGGACGGAAAAGAAGGCTGGTTTCCATTTCTGCCCTGATTTTAATAAGCAAAAATAATGCTCCTTCCTTTTCCTGGTATCCGGGAAGGCTAGGAGAGTTAAGACACCAGGTACAAGTGAAGTCTGTCTTCTACAGTTTTGTTCAGAGGCAGTGACAGGTGTCAATCACCAATGTCCCTGCTTAATGACAGGCGTGGCTGGCTCTATCAGTCAGCCCAGCGCAAAGATGGGCCGGTCATACTGGGCAGGGACACCAGGGGGCAGTGCTGAGCTCTCACGGGCCATAGCAGGTTTGGGTTTTCCAAAGCTGGGTTCTGTTTTTGCCTTAGCCTGCATGGTCACGCATTAGACCGGGTGGTGGGGAAGAGCCCTCTCTTCCATTCTACATGAACAAAGGTGACAAGAAGCCTGCTACGGAGCCACGCTTCCTTTTAGGTGAGCACATTTGTTCTGTGTTTCTCCGATTCTTATATGGAGGTTTTTGGATCGAGAGGCAGTTACTTCTTAATTTTAGACCAAGAAAGCTCTTCTAGACCTGATGGCTCTGTCACTGGTATAGAATGCTCACCACTTTCTCAATGGATTATCACTCTGAGCAAGCAAAGCCAGACTATCCAAAACTCAGGAAATGCTCCATGTTAACTTTGGAAGAATGAGAGTTGTATTTACTGGTTGAGCTGGTTTGGCCATGGCTCACTCTTTGGTGAGAACACCAAAAAGCAATGCAAAGTGGCAAAGAACAGGCAAGGTGGGGGGGATGGTCCACAGATGGAATGGTCACTTCGCAACCAGGAAGAAAGGGGATTATGGGAAGAGTTCAAAGGTCAAGTCTACGTGAGCTTGGGTGAGAGACAATGACCTTACAGTAGACCACTGCAGATGGGATCTAGGGAAGCAGACCCCCAAAAGGTTAAACTCCCAGCGGGGTCTGTGTGCCACAGTGAGATCCAGGGTGAGGGTCACAGCACAGGAGGGTCATCGGCCAGTGTACAAAGTTCTCTTTGAACGTGTAGATGCACAGATCTCACCAAAGGCATTGATGCATTAAACTATATATATATATTTTTTTGCTAAACCTTGCTCCCTGGAGCGACACAGAACCTTGTAAAATCCATTGCCTCTGTTAAGACACAGAAGTACTTTTATTTGTTAATCATTACCAAAGGAAAGACTTCTGGGTTCTGTGCCTAAAACAGCAGAGAGAGTTGATGCAATTCACTGATTTAAGTTCTTTGCTGTGAGCCTTGGCTCCTAAGTGGCAGTCTCATAGGTTAAGTAGAACTGAGCTGGGCTACGCATAGAATGTGTCGTTCTGCCACTATTCTTGGCAACCAAAGAGCAAGAGACTACGCTTTTTACTTTGGGCTCCCTGCTGAAGATACAGCATGAATGGCCACTCCAGTCTCCCCTGAGAGTCACTTAAGCAATTGCATGACCCCGTCTGCTCACTACCTGCTCTCCAGAAGCTCCACGTTGCCCTCACTAGGGACGCAATCCACTACTGTTGAGAACCCAGCCAGCCTAGACCTGGTGCTCGAAGTTAGGTTCCAGCAATCCACAAAGAGTGAGTTTCTTCATTGGAAGCTTACACCTAGTAATTGATACGCATCTCACCCAATTGATGAGAACATTCCAATGGAGACTAATTTTACAGCATTTGTGTCTTCTCTGTAATGCCTGGGACACTGCTGGTGCTTGCTAAACAAGATCCAGGTCCGTCAAATAGCTTTGGACATCTGGCAGAGGGAACATGGCCTTCATGGACAACCACGCACTGGCGACCAACAAACACGCATGCATGCATCATAGCGCCACTATGAGGGCCTCTCAGAAACTTCACAGCACGGCAAAGAAAAAAAATCTCTGAATGAAGATGACGATGGAGGAGAGAAAAGCAAAGAACTACATTAGGGAAGTGTTCCTTTGCCGGGAGCGGGAGTGTTTCAATTTTCTGGTCTTTGGTTTGAGGAAGGAGAGGAGGAGCAGACGGAAGTCAGCATCCCAGGACAGGCTGGGGCCAAAGGCATCTGAGCCTATAAGATCGGAGCAGCAGAGTGACAGTTGAGGCCATCCCCACGGACGCTGTTCACTTCACTTCCTCAGGATCGCTGACTGAAACCATCTAAGGGCAGGCTCTCAAAGCAACCCAAACCGAACGATGAAAAACAAAAAACCACCACATGCACCTTCTCTATTCAAAACCCATCTCAATGCAACGGGCAGACCGAACTGCTGATTCCCAGGGGAGCTTGACAAGGAGCCTGCTCGAATTCCATCTCGCCTCCTTGCAGTCGCTCTTCCATAGGAGGGCTGGGAAACTATAGGACAGGGATGGGACCCAGGGACTCAGCCAGTGTCAGCACTGACGGCTACACCCTGCACCACAGCGTCCTTTCCTGCAACGCTTGGCATCAAGTTGCCACTTTGGGCTCAAAGCCCTTCTTCCCCACATTACGAGGCCATTTCAAAGAGTTCGTGGAAAATAGGATGATGAGGTCAGACTTTATTTTGGTGCAAAAAGCTTGGGAAATCCTGTGGACAGTTTTTTATTTTTCACCCAGTGCATTTCCCATGAACTTTTGGAAGGGCTGCCACCTTGGATCAGAAAAGACTTCGGTGCAGATGCTTTTCAAATAGAACTATTTTTTTTCCCTAGTGCTTCTCAAATAGAACTTTCCAGAACTTACCCACTCTGGACCCCTGGGCTCCTTGACTCTGCGAAAGCTGATGGGTGAGCTATTTGGGAGTCCAGGGAAGGGGAGGAGAAGAGCTGACAGGGAAAGACACAGCTGCCACCAGGGCTCCTGGATCCATGTTACTGCAAATAGGCACCAGCTGGCCTGTGAGGCCCGCCTCTGCCACAGCCTGGCCGGGCAGGAACCGGCATCCAGATGGACAGGTGAGTTCAGAGGCTGGGGCGGGCATTACTGGGGCTTTCTCCAGGGATTGCCAGTCTCCTGTGAGGAGCCCCGGGAACAGCCTTGGGGTCCCCTGGGCTACGGAGCTCAGCTCCAATGCTGCCAGTCCTTTGTCCAGTGAGCTTCCAGGGGCCCAGGGGCCTGTGTCTCAGCCAGCAAAGTGGATAATCAGCTTGAACAGAACAAGTATGATCCACGACAACATGCACTTCTCCTGAAAAAATGTGGGGTGGCCGGGGGGAGGGTAGCCCGGGGGGGATTCTGCACGTGAGCCCTGGGCAACATCTATTTTCTCTCTCTCTCTCAACCTAGCCCAAGTCTAGCAATAACTCTACTGCACACATTCTGAAACCTCTCTTATCTGTGGGAGAAAGGCTCAGAAGCCCAGGCTTGTCTGTTTAAATAATAAACCTGGATGTCTCCCGCTGTGGAGCTGCCTGTCCTGCATTTGTGCAGTAAACCAAACTGCACTGTGCTACACAAGAAACCGCCTGGGTCCGGGTCCGAGCAAACCTCAGTAGCAAAGTGAGACCCGCATGGTTCACGGCCACTTCGCCTCTCTGCAGCCATGGGGGGCGTCACCGGCTGGTGGCTGGGGGAGGTGGTGGTGGGGTCACAGAGGAAGCAGCCCCACCCTGGCACCTCGTCTTGTCCAATCGGTCTTGCCTCGCCTAGGCAACCTTCACAGGGGAATTCTCACTTAGACTCTTGAGCTCTGCACGTTTCAAACAATGTGTTCTCTGGTTTGCTCTCCTGCATGAATTCAACACGTGGTCCGAAACGAGTTTTCTTGGTCTCCTTAAGCGTTAACAGACCTCTCTGGTAACCGTAGGACAACGCTGACCAACCAGGGCCGGTTGTTTGTTTGATTTTAGGCAATTGGCTGCGTGGTGTGCATTAAGTTATTCACACAGAAAGACAGAAGGTGGCACCCCCAAGGGGGCGCCTTGTACTGTTTGGGTGTGGGCGGGTCCAGAGAGATTTGCAGGCACCTAGCTGAGAGGTGCACCTGCCCAGGGTTCGTTGCTCCGGCAGTGTCAGCCTTGGGCGGACCGGACAGCGTGGGGTGAGGAAGAAGCTTTGCTACCAGACAAGAGGCTGCCAGTCCTCGCGGGGACTGGGTTGAGAACAACAAGGTGCAATAAGAGGAATCAGGATAGACAGAAAAGCATTTCTTCTCCCGGGGCCATGCCAAATTCTGCTCGGTCCCCACTTCCCAAGGCCCCTGCTCAGCTGCTTTCTCGGTGGTGGCTCCAAGGCCACAGCGCCCCCTCGCGGCCCTCTCCCTGCCTTGCAGCCCCGTGCTTTTCGGTGGGTCTTGGGTGGGTGGGGGGGCACAATTCCCCTTCTTTGCACCTGGTGATTCTCCCTATGGTATCAACAGCCCAGAAAAGAAAAAAAAAAAAAAGCCGTCCCCGAACGCTACAGGTAAGCCAGGCCACATGAGGACAGCCCACGTGAACACGTTCTGCGATGGGGCCCACACTGCTGTGATGAGGCAGCCCGGTGCAACGCCCCTGCCCACGCGTGTGTGTGCGCGCGCGCGGGGCGGGGGACGGGGCGCACGGCGGAGGGTCGGACCGCAGCTGCGTCACACAGGTCGCATCTTAACGACCCCCCGCACCGTGTGATCGGTTCTGGCATGCTGACAGTTCCCGGTGGCATGCAGAAGGATCAGCCCGCTCTCTCTCTCGGTAGCTTACCCTCATGCCTTCAAATCGTGATAAGGCTCTTAAGGGTCTCAAAGCTCTTAGGGTCCTAAGGGATTTAATGGCACCTAGTTCCGAGTAGCCCAGGGCATTAGCTATAAGGCTGACTAGAGAGACCTACACCGGAACAGAGGAGAAAAAAATAAAAAACAAAAAACAAACAAACAAAAAAACAAAGGGAAGAGAAGAAAGCAGAGGTTCCAGAGAGTTAGAACACAGCCCCTAGCACTGGTGACACGGATCGCTCCCCCCACCCCTGCCCCGCCCCGCCCCGGTCAAGGACGGTGGGTGACACCAGCTGCCTACTTCAACTTGACTCAAACGACCTGGAAGGAAAGGTGGTTGAGAGAGGCAGAAGAAAACAACAACAACAACAACACAGAGGGAGGAGGCAGTCGCGAGGAGGAGGCGGTCGGGCACACGCAGGCGTTGGACAGGGGAGGAGGTGGGGGCGGGGAGGGTGAGGATGAGCGAGTTTCCACCGGAAGAAGAGGAGCCTGAGAGTTGACAAGAGCCTTACCCTCGCCCTGCATAGTCTGCGGGGTCCCAGCAGTTCCCATTAAATTAAGCCAGACAAATTTAATGGCACCTATGGAAAAGAATACAGGTAAATACGCGTGCCCCACGCCAGCTGCCCCTCCTCAGCTCACTCACGACCCTGGGTTGACCAACGGGGGACACAGCTGCGTGTTCCGGAGCTGCGCGAGTCCCCGCAGCCCCCGGGGAGGAGCGCGCTTGCGGCTCCGGGAGAACTCGCCCAAGCCGCTCCCCCTGCTCTCCCTTGTAACTCTAGCAATCTTTCCGTCTTGGAAGCACAATCCCGAGACCTTCGCGGGACCAGAACGTGGGTGGGTCTGGACAACGGAATCCAGACTTTTCCTTAGCGTTCCCCGTGCTTGCCTTCCAAAGAACTGGCCTCCGCTCTGTCCGTTTCCGGGACAGTCTTCTATGGTTCCAGTGTGGTTGGATTCACAGCTGGAGGAGGGGGCGGGTGCTGTGGCGCGGTGGGTGAAGCCACCTCTTGGGATGCCCACAGTCCGCATCAGAGCGCCTGGTTCGAGTCTCGGCTACTGTGCCCTCTGCTCGTGAGCAGAGTGGGAGGCAGGAGGTGATGGACGGAGAACTTGAGTCCCCGTCACCCAGGTGGGAGACTCAGATGAGCCCTAAGCTCCTGGCTTCAGGTCAGCCCAGCCCTGGCTGTTGTGGGCATTTGGGGGAGTGAACCAGCAGATGGAAGTTCTCTCTCTCTCTGTCTCAGTCTCTGTTGCTCTGCCTTTGAAATAAGTAAATATTTAAAAAAAAAAAATAAAAAAAAAAAGCTTGGGAGAATTCTTAAGGGAAAAAATTTTTTTTCCCTTTATTTTATAGATCAGGAAATTGCGACCTAAACAGAATTTGCCTGCTCTGGAGCCAAGATTAAAGACCCCCGTTGCGAGCTCCTAGGCCAATTTCTCCTGTGGCAATGTCCCAACAGGAGTGAACAAGCATCTGAAAACCTGCACTGGCTTCCGCGGAGAGAAGTCTTCAGGTTCCCAGGCTCAAGCGCTCTCCGGTTCTTGCACAGGCAAACTTACCTTGTTCTACCAGAGCTGTCAGGGCAGAGGCCACAAGGACCCCCCTCCCCTGGGGTACTGCGTTCACCTCGGGCTGTCAGGCCTGATCCTAGAGACTCAGGGCGCCAAGGCCCGAGAAGGCGCGTGCACACACACACTTTTTAAAATGAAACACTTGCAATTAGGCAGCCGGCCAGCAGGGGGCAGAAGAGGTGTGAGCAGGTTCCAAGTTTACAAAGCCGTGTGAACCCTGACCTATGCCTGCACTCCGGCAGTACCCAAAGCAAATCTGGCCCCAGATGGCAGCCCCTCCCGGCTGCCCACGTCCTCTGACGGGTGCACGGTCCCCAGTCCATCTCTGCCTCCGCGGTCTCCCCACAGCAACACGGACCGGCCATGGCCACTTTCCTTCTGCTAAGAAATTTAGGCACAGGCGTCTTTTGCCTACTAGCGGCAGGTGCAACCAACTCTTAACCCCAAACAACCAAAAGCTACCAGACTCTTAGGGAGGCTGTCACAGACACATCTGGGGTGAGCTACCCTGTTCAGAACGCCCCTGGGTCAGCTCCGTTCTGGGAAACATGCCAGGGAAAGATGGCCAAAGCATCCAGCTTGGAGTGGCTCTTGGCCTCACACCAGAGACAGAGACCCCAGCTCCTGAAGGTGGGCGACTTTGTCTGCTACCAAATGGGGAGAAGCGGGGAGGAGGCATGGGCGGGCTGGTTCTCCACGCTGCTCCCAGGGACCCCGCTGCTCCGCCCATCAGACTGGCCAGGGTGGCCCAAGGCACAGCTCATCCTCAGCAGGTGAGGGCGCTCTTGTCATCCTCTGAGTCTCCATGTTAACTCCCCGCCGGAGACAAGCAGAACATTGCTTAAAGTAAGCTTGCAGGAAAGCGGTGAACCTTAACACAAAAGCGAGTGGTGAGAAAGCGACAGGTCCGGGCGGCTGTCCGGCTGCAGGCATGGTGGAGGACAGAGAGAGACACTGGGGGGTGCTTTTTCAAAACCACAGGACATTGTCCAACAGAGAAGGTTTTCGGAAATGCACGCTCAGGACGGAGTGCGTGGTCTCGGGAAGCCCCCTGGAACAGACGCAGTCCCGCACGTGACTGGAAACCAATTTCCCTGGAGGAAAAAGGCGGAGTTATCCTATAGCACACGCTGTCCAGGGCAAGGACCTGCGCAGAGGCAAATGCTGTGTCCGGCTGGAACCCTGGCTTGTATGCAAAGACAGCTGAGCCTGGACGGTGTCTGGGTTATCCCCAGGAGTCTAAAATGTGCTCTCAGCAGCTTTCAGGGGGGCAACAGGATGACTGACAATCTCTTAGGGAAGCAAACAGGGGCGGGGTAGGGGGAGGAGAAACAGACACAGACATCACGGCCTCCCAGGGACCCAACGAGGGAAGAGGCTCTTGGACAGTGCTGCGCTAGTACCTAAATGTGCACCTGCCACACGCAAACACCCAAGGAGCCGCACAGACCCAAACAGACAGCAAGAGCTCCCGCGGTTCCGGCTGGCCAGGTGCTGGGCTGAGCCGCCTTGCCAGTCCACAGTGCACAAGGGGCAACCAGTGGAGCCAGCATGATGGATTGGGGAAGTCCCTACTGAGCACGCCGTGCTGGTGACTAGTGCAGGAGCCCCAAATTTGCAGGTTCAAGGGGAGCTGCCCTTGCTGCATCCTCTTGCAGTCCCCACAACACCCGGCAGGAGGCGCTGTGGACACACATCTGGTGAGCCAAGAGCAAATGAAATCTTCCTGGGAGTGCCTTGTCGGGAGAATGTTGAATTTCCTCAGGCCTGAAGCGGGCCAGGGGCCCCTGGAAGCTGGGACCATGCCTGCCTGTCCCCTGGGGGTACTTGTGACTTCTTGGGACAACTGCTACACAGAGAACTGTATTCCATTTGTGTTGTTGACCAACAGCTGGCACAGAAGGTTCTCGGAAGCCAGTGTTACAGCAACGGGGTTAACGGAGCAGAAGCTGGAGGGACTGGCGGGCGCTGTCAGCTGGCTGTATGCCTGCTTTATGCTTGCTACTTCATCCCACCAGAAGTAACAAGAATGTGTCTGGAATGAATGGTGATGTGAGACATGCTGACAGCCTTTTGCCACATCTCTGGGTACCAAGGCAAGTGGGAGTCCCTGGTCAATATTCTGGGAATTCTGAGGTGCCTCCCTCCTTGGGAAGAGGATGGTGGCTGAAGCTAAGCCATGGTGGGGAAGCTTTGTTCCAAACCACAGCCTCCCTAGGGATGGTAGGAGTGTGCCCATGTCTGTGCATGGGGACTTCAAAAGGTTCATGGAAAATGGAATGGAAAGACAAGCTTATTTTGGTGCAAAAAAACAAATTCTGAAATCCATGCATAGTTGTTTTCATAATACACATTTCCCAGAACTTTAAAACAAATTAAAAATAATTTATTCGAGAGGCAGAGAGAGAAGGCGGGGGGAGGAGAGAGGAGGGAGAGAGATCTTCCATCTGCTGGTTCACTCCCCAAATTCCTGCAACAGCTGGGGCTGGGCCAGGCTGAAGCTGGGAGCCTAAAACTGAATCCAAATCTCCCATGTGGGTGGCAGGGACCCAAGAACCTGAGCCGCCACCGCTGCCTCTCAGGGTTCTGGAATCCAGGGCTGGGGCCAGGAATTGGTGCCAGACACCTCCCCCCCCGCCAACCATAAGTGAAGCACAGGCATTTTAACCAGTGTCTTAACCACAAGGCTAAATGCCCATTCTTCCATGAGCTTCTTGAAGACCCTTGGCGTCTGTCTTGAGTTTCTGGAAGGTGCAAGAGATTGAGGGGCTCCCACAGGGGTCCCACAGGTCCCGAAGAACTACTCTGAAGCGAGGATAGTGCTGTCTCCCCTTCTACTGAGAGGGCTGGGCCAGCCACACTTCAGTTCTCTGCACCGTGGCGCTTTAAGACTCAGAGCCGCAGCATTCTGTCTGTCTGTCTGTCTGCCTGCCTGCCTGTCTGGGGGAAGTGGAGGGCCTTCTGCTGAGAGGTGTGGTCCACAGCTGTGGAAGAGAGTGCCAAAGCTCTGTGCTCCCATGGCCTCGTGCGAGGACTCTCTGGGGCTGGCCGATCTGGTTCACCTTAAGGGCACAGGGTAGCTCCCCCTCTCCCCCGGCCCGCCCTCCAGAAGTCAGGATGGTAGGTAAGTGGCACCTGCAGATTATGTGTCAGGAAGGGAATCATTTATAGGATGGTGGGCTCCTGTCCCCTAAGCAAGGCTGCTGTGCTGTTCTACCCTAGGCCCCAGCATTGGCCGCCCAGCCCTAAACGCACCAACCCAGCATCCACCTGCTACACAGGACATGAACTGCCCATGGGTCCTGGGCCCGCATTCCCGTTTACTCTTTCCTTGCATGCTGGGAGAAAAAAAATGGCTTTAGTTATCACACTGAATGAGAGAAGAGCCACCATCGTTAGGAAAGCTGACGAGGAGTGAGCACTGCTGGCGTGAGCCGCGGTGGAAGAAGACGCAGCTTCCAACCTGAAAAGCAACACAGGGTGGGGTGGGGGGCGGCGGCACGGTCACCATGCTGGGAGATGGTCCCCAATCCTGGAGGGAAAGAGAGACGGATCGGGTCTGGTGAGCATGGTTAGAAGGGGGAAGGGGAGTGCCTGTGCTTGGTGGAGACACCTTCTTCCAGATAAACTGACTGGTTCCGGCGAGCCTGGTACCAAGACTCGGGTCAGATGGGAGAGTCCACGGGCACGGCCAGCAGGAGAGTCCACGTAGGTCCCGAGACAACCACCTCCAGCCCAGAGCCCCCCCCCCCCCCATTCTGCCCGCAGCAGGAGAGCACAGCCCCTCCCTGCTCCTGGGACTTCATCTGTGACCCCGCTCTCTCCTAATCCCTGAATCTACACGAAGCAGACCCGCCAGAGCTGTAACTGCAGGGACTCCCGAGTTTCCTGTGCCTGGCATTAAGACCTGGGACTCTTCTGAAGCCCAGCCCACGCCCACGCCCATACCACGCCCATACCACGCCCACGCCACGCCCCGGCTCCTCTACACCCTGGACCCCAGGCTGCCTCCAGCCTGCTTTCCGTTTTCCCACTAGCGGCGGTGGCAAAATAGAAAGCCAGACACGTACGGCCACGATGAGGAAGTCCAGCCAGCACCAGGCGTTGGTGAAGAACTTGACGAAGCCGTAGGCCGTCCACTTGAGCAGCATCTCCAGGATGAAGATGTAGGTGAAGACCTTGTCGGCGTACTCCAGGATGGTGCGGATGGTCCGCCTCTGCTCAATGTAGATGTCCTCAAAGGCCTGAAAGAGAGGCGGCGGCTGCCCGTGACGGTGGCCTTGAGGCCGCCCCTTGCTGCGCGCGCGCTCTTGATTTCCCAAACAGCTCTGCCGAGCTGAGCAGGGTGTCATGTCCACGCTCCACGATTCAGCCACCTGAAATCGTTCAATGACTTCCAGCATAGTTGGGATCAGGTGTCTGTTTTTTTTTTTTCTGTCCACATTGACATTAGAACCTTCCACCCTGAAGAACTCTCACACACTTTGTCAGTCACCTCCCTCTCCCTGCCCCCCGGCAAGTCCTAGGGCTTCTCGGCACCACACATTCAAGGCTCACCCGTGTGCAGCCCATGCCAGCCCCTGTCCACCTGTGACCGAGCACATGCTAATGTGTGGCTGGCTGTCCCACACTGCACTTTATTACCCATGAACATTCGTGGTGTGCGTGTCTTTTGGCCACCGTCCGGATATGTTTTTGCGTGGACATATGAGTTTATTTTTCTAGGGTATATGCCTAGGATTAGAATTGCGGGATTGGGGCCAGCGCTGTGGCGCAGCGGGTTAACGCCCTGGCCTGAAGCAACGGTATCCCATATGGGCGCCGGTTCGAGACCCAGCTGCTCCTCTTCCGATCCAGCTCTCTGCTGTGGCCTGGGAAAGCAGTAGAAGATGGCCCAAGTCCTTGGGCCCCTGCACCCACATGGGAGACCCAAAAGAAGCTCCTGGTTCCTGGCTTTGGGTTGGCACAGCTCTGGCCATTGCGGCCAGTTGGGGAGTGAACCATCAGATGGAAGACCTCTCTCTCTCTCTCTCTCTCTCTCTCTCTACCTCTCTCTGTGTAACTCTGACTTTCAAATAAATAAATCTTTTAAAAAAATTGCAGGATCATAGGGTAAATCTGTGTTTGATTTTTTTTTTTTTTGGGTTGAGGAAATTGCCAATCTGGTTTCCAGAGTTGGCTGTGCCATTTCACGTTCCCGCCAGGGGAGTATGAGGATTCCAGACATGAAAGAATCGCTCCTTCTGTCAGTCCTGTGGCCCCACTGAAGGGAGGGATTCACAGACGAGGCAATTTCCTGATAAGGGAGGACACATGTGTCCCCACCTGTAGAGAGCCACACACAGGTGTTCAGGTACGGTGCCAAGGGGAGGGAACGCCCAGAGTGTGAGAGAGACGCAGAGGTGCAAAAGTCCGCGGTGAGGCAGTGGGAAGTGCCTACTCTCAGCAGTGCTGGAAGAACAGGGAGACCGGGTTGTGTGCACCCTCCCATCCCCAGCAGGTATAGACACAGAAGGCAGGTGCTCCAGTGGCCAATGGCAGGTACAGCCAGAACTCGTGGGTCCCACGGTTCTTCTCAGGTCCAGATAGCGCCACTGCTCTGCTCAGTCAACAGCTTTTGGGCCGGTGCTATGGCATTATGGGTTAAACTGCCACCTGCCATGCCCACATCCCATATGCGCACAGGTTCGAGTCCCGGCTGCTCTGCTTCCGATCTGGCTCCCTGCCGAGGTGCCTGGGAAAGCAGCAGCAGATGGCCCAAGTCCTCCCACGTGGGAGACCCAGATAAAGCTCCTGGTTCTTAGCTTCGGCCTGGTCCGGCCCTGGCTGTCGTGGCCATTTAGGGAGTGAACCGGTGGATGGAAGACCTCTCTCCCTCTGTCTCTCCCTTTCTCTAACTCTGCCTTTCAAATAAATAAATGAATAAATCTTAAAAGAAGGGAAAAAAAAGCAACAGCTTCTACGTCAGGCTTCCCTTAACTCCATTTGTAGAAAATATATTCTGTAAACCCAGGGATCTGAGGGCCTGGGACCGATCTATGTCACTGGGACTCAAGTCCCTGCCCTTGGAAGTCACGCCGTGATCACACTCTAGTCTCCTCTCGGTGTTTTAGCTGCGGCTTCACTTTGCTGTTCTTTAATCTCATGCCTGTGGTTGCAAGGTTCCTTGTGCACGCTGCTTCTTCTTTTTAAAGATTTACTTATTTATTTATTTGAGATACAGAGAGACACAGAGAGAGGTCTTCCATCCATTGGTTCACTCCCAAAATGGCCACAACGGCTGAGCCAGGACAAAGCCAGGAGCCAGGAACTCCATCTGGGTCTCCCACGTGGGTACAGGGGCCCAAGCACTTAGGCAATCTTCTGCTGCTTTCCCAGGCACCTTGGCAGGAAGCTGGATCGGAAGCGGAACAGCCAGGACTCAAACCAGCACCCATATGGGATGTGGGCGTGGCAGGTGGCAGTTTAACCCATAATGCCACAGTGCCAGCCCAAAAGCTGTTGACCAAGTAGAGTGGGTGACACTCTGATACGGGATGCTGGCATCCCAGGCGGCAGCTCGGCCCACCGCACTGCAACGCCGGCTCCCTGAGCATTCCATTTTGACAAATGCAGTAACGCAAAAGCTCAGGTCATGTTTCACCGCTGCATTGTCCCTTCCTGTCCGTTTCCTGCAGTGCGATCTCCGGCCCCCCCAAGCAGCACAAGGGACCACAGCTGATCTGGGTGTTCAGGGAACCTGGGCATGGGGCCCCGCTGGTTTCGCTGAACCGTTCCCCCGAGCCAAGCCCTCACTGCGTTCTCCCCCGGGGCCTTACCAGGGCACCACTGCTGAGCAGGATCATGAAGATGATGAATGTCTCAAACCAATTGTGCTCCACGATCAGGAAGCAGGTTTTCCGCAAGATCCACCAAGACTTGCCTAGCCCTTCCTCAATGTTCACCTGACAACACTTGAACCGCTGCACACAGCCTGGCGGGAGGGAGGGAGGGAGAGGCGGGTCAGACCGGGGGCCCCCCGGGGCTCAGCCCAGGTCTGCCCTCCCCACTCCTCTCCACCCCCCAAAACCCCGGTTTCCCAACAGGTGCTGCCCACCGCATGGCCGGAAGCCGCTATGGGGGCCGAGTCGGAAGGCCCGGCTCAGATAGGGACAGTGTGGTAGGGGCTGGCAGGGCCCTTGTCAGTCTAGGAAGCAGCAGTGAGTGGGAGGATGGAAGGCAGGGACATGGAGCGCAGGCTGTGATGGATAGGACGTTTTACGGGAAGGTTTGGGGCTGAAAGTTGAGAGAAAACGGACAAAGTCTGAGAACTGAAACTTGCTATAGCTCGAAGCTGAATACAGACATCTCTCAGGAGGGTAGGGTGAGGAACAGAGTCCTGGAGATGGACACGAGGCCCCCTAGCTGCTGGTCGAGCTGTGCCCAGGAGCCGTCAGGTGTCACGTGCCTGGCCCTGCGCACGCACCTTCGGTGAAGCATGCGTCCGGGTCCAAGTACTCCTCGGGCTGCTCCACGGGCACCTCCTCCACCTCCGGTTTGATGTCAATGGTGCTGCCTTCAGAGGAGCTGGTGTCATCAAGTTTCTAGAAGCAAGGGAGAGGGAGATCAGGCAAGGCTGCGGCCATGCATCCACCAGAGAGAGAGAGAGAGAGCGCGTGCGAGGGAATGTCCATTTGCTGATTCTCTCCCCAGATGGCCCCAACAACCAGATCTGGGCCAGGCCAACCTCAGGAGCCAGTAACTCCATCCAGGTCTCCCACATGGGTGGCAGAGGCCCAAATACTCGGGCCATCTCTGCTGCCTTCCCAGGTGCACTAGCAGGGAGCTGGACTGGAAACGGAGCAGCTGGGACTGGAACCGATGCTCAGATACGGGATGCCGGCATCTCAGTCAGCGGCTTCACCGGCTGCGCCCCAACACCATCCACCTGTGCCCCTTCTCTGCCCCTAAATTCTTAGTACAACTCCTCCTTGGCCAAGCCACGATGAGCTATACCATAACCAGGGTTCCCCAGGACCTCTGTTGGGAGTATCACGTCCAAACCCAGAGAAAATAGGGACCCTCCTGGAACCAAAGGTGGTTCTGGGTGGGTCTCAGGGCCACGGCTCAGGGGGAAGCACTCAGACTGTGCCCCGGCCCTGGGCGGAGATGACCCAGAACGAAGCTGCTCGGTCCAGGCGCATCTCAGGCACTCCGGCCATCACAGTCGGTACTGGGGACGTGGGGGAGGTATCTCTCAAAGGGGCATCGGCCATGCCAAAGGCCCTCCCCTCCCAGCTCGTGTTGACAGTGAGGTTGGGTTTCTCGGCTTGGGACCTTACGTCTTTGCTGCCTTCCGGGTCCGATTCGCTGCTCACATCCTCGGTGTTGAGGTTCTCGAAGTCGGACTCACCCACGGCGATGGGCACGCGCACGGTGAGGTTGGGGTTGTTGATGAAGGACATGTGGTCCTCGTCGATGATGTACTTCTCCACGCTGCTGCCGATGCCGCTGGTCGTGCCATTGCCATTCCTCTGGAAGTCGCCGTTGCGGTGGATGTCGGCGCCAGTATGGTTGGCGATGCAGTTGGCCTTCTTCTCGTACAGCTCGTCCAGCGGCTTCACTTCATCTGCCTCCCGCTGCTTCAGGTGCGCCTGCATGAAGGCGCGCACTTTGGCCTTGACCCAGGCCACGCCCTTCTTGATGCGGATCACGGAGATCTGGAGGTTGTTCATCTCCCCGTCATCGTCCGTGGCCGCCAGGTTGTCCGCGCTGAAGGAGCTCAGCAGCAGGGCCAGGAAGAGGTTCAGCACCTGCAGCGGCCGGCGTTGGGGGAAAGGAGGCAGTGAGGAACTGGCCGAGGGAAGGGAGAGCTAGCCGCTCACCCCCCGGGGTTGCCCACCACAAGCTGGAAGGCTTCTTGGTGGTGGTGGTGGGGGTGGGAGGAGTGGACATGGAAAAGGAGCTTCCATTGCATTTGTGGGGCCCACGAGTCATCTTAAGTGTTTGGTTTTGGCTGCAAACACAAGGAGTTTCATACCTGTCTTCTTGCATAGCTTGCCTACAGACAAGGAACTTCAAAAAGTTCATGGAAAAGATAATTAAGAAAGAAGTGTGTTTTGATGACGGACCCTTTTGAAATCCATGCCTGTGAGTCCATACACGACTTCCCTTTCCACATTGTTCTCTCATTTCTCTGTCTGTCTGTCTGTCTACCTACCTATCTATCTATCTATCTATCTATCTATCTATCTATCTTTTTTAGTTATTTGAAAAGCAGAAGGACCAAGAGAGCCAGGGACAGAGCCAGACAGAGATTGTCCATGGCACTGGTTCACTCTCCAAAATGCCTGCAACACCAAGGGCTGGGCCAGGAGCCCAGGATGCGATCTAGGGCTCCCACAAGGGTGGCAGGGAACCAAGGACGTGGGCCTTTGCCTGCTGCTGCCTTCCAGGCTGTACATTAGCAGGAAGCCGGAATCAAGAACAGAGCCAGGACTTGAACCCAGACCCCCCTGTATTTGATGCAGGCTTCCCAAGTGCCAAACACCAGCCCCAATGTACTTATTACTTCTTTTTATAAATTTTTTTTTATTTTTAAATTTTATTTATTTATTTATTTAGACAGGCAGAGTGGACAGTGAGAGAGAGAGAGACAGAGAGAAAGGTCTTCCTTTTTGCCGTTGGTTCACCCTCCAATGGCCGCCGCGGCTGGCACGCTGCAGCCGGTGCACAGCGCTGATCCGAAGGCAGGAGCCAGGTGCCTCTCCTGGTCTCCCATGGGGTGCAGGGCCCAAGCACTTGGGCCATCCTCCACTGCACTCCCAGGCCATAGCAGAGAGCTGGCCTGGAAGAGGGGCAACCGGGACAGAATCCGGCGCCCTGACCGGAACTAGAACCCGGTGTGCCGGCGCCGCAAGGCGGAGGATTAGCCTATTGAGCCATGGCGCTGGCCATTATTACTTCTTTTACAACCAGAAAAAAATAGCAAGGGTTGTATTTATTTTGGGGAAAATGGCCCCCAAATAAAATGAAAATGATGGATATGGCCGGCGCCGCGGTGGCCACTGGAGGGTGAACCAACGGCAAAGGAAGACCTTTCTCTCTGTCTCTTTCTCTCACTGTCCACTCTGCCTGTCAAAAAATTTTTTAAAAAATGATGGATATGAATTATTGGGGGTGGGGGAGGGTTGTGTCCAAGAGAGCAGGCGCATACCAAGTACTTTGGGCCCATGAGGCTAGGAGAGCCAGCCTTTCACACAACAAACCAAGAAGGTAGAACTGAAACTCTTCATGCTGTCTTAAGACTGCACTGTCCTTGGGGCTGGCGCTGTGGCATAGCGGGTAAAGCCACTGCTGCAGTGCCAGCATCCCATATGGGCTGGTCCTGGCTGCTCCATTTCCCATCCAGCTTTCTGCTGTGGCCTGGGAGAGCAGTGGACAATGGCCTGGGTGCTTGGGCCCCTGCACCCGTGTGGGAGACCTGGGAGAAGGCTCCTCCTGGCTTCAGATTGGCTCAGTTCTGGGCCGTTGTGGACATGTGGGAAGTGAACCAGCGGATGGGAGACCGCCCCCCCCCCCCCTTCCTCTGTCCTTGTTTACCTAAATTTACAAAAATGAAGCAGCCTTAGCAACACAGCTGCTTCCTTGTTCTCTTGCATAGTCAAGCGCCAGGCGTTCAAACATATGCTTTCTTTCTCCATATTCATTTTAACTACCATGAACATCAAAATTCATTACGGTTCTTAAGACATAATCTTGGAGAGTGGAAGGGAGTCACTTTTTTTTTTTCTTGATAGGCAGAGTGGACAGTGAGAGAGAGAGACAGAGAGAAAGGTCTTCCTTTTTCTGTTGCTTCACCCTCCAATGGCCGCTGCGGCCGGCGTACTGCGCTGATCCGAAGCCAGGAGCCAGGTGCTTATCCTGGTCTCCCGTGTGGGTGCAGGGCCCAAGGACTTGTGCCATCCTCCACTGCCTTCCCGGGCCATAGCAGAGAGCTGGACTGGAAGAGGGGCGACCGGGACAGAATCTGGCGCCCCAACCGGGATTAGAACCCGGGGTGCTGGCGCCGCAAGGCGGAGGATTAGCCTACTGAGCTGCAGCACCGGCCGGGAGTCACTTCTTGATTGACACTTGGTGCTTTGTCATACTTTGGAAGGAAAGGAAGGTATGCATTTGAGGCGGAAATAACATAAGGGCAAGGTGGCAGACACACGACCCGTGAGTATTTGGATTCTCTAGGGCATTTATTCAAAGGAATGTGGCTGGTGGAATTGGGGTGAATTCGAGACAGTTTTGCAGGCCACGCTGAGGGACAGGAATTTATCTAATTGGATCCACTATTGGTTCTTGGATAAAGGAGTCGCACATGACGACAGGGATTTGAGATAGCCATTCCCACCAGCTATGTGAGTTAGGGGGCTGCTGCAGGTATGAACTGGTAAGAGTTTGGACCAGGCAGTAACAACACCAAACCCTAGCATACGGAAGAACCTGCTGGGGGTGGCTGTTCGTTACAAAGAAATATTTCCTCTCTGGGGGGGGGGGGGTGCTCAGCATGTGGCCGAGCAGTCAAGATGCCTGGGGACCTCCTGGGTTCAACAGTAAGCTCGGGTTCTGAGTCCAGCCTCCTGCTAATGCAGACTCTGGGAGGCAGCAGGTGACGGCTCAGGTAGCTGGATCCCTGGCACCCATGTGGGAGATCTGGATGGGGTTCCCAGCTGCTGGCTTCGGCCTGGCCCAGGCTCAGGCATTCAGGCATTGCTGGCTGGGGAGTGAACCAGGGGGTAGGCATTCTCTCATAATAATAATAATAATAATAATAATGATAACAATAACAACAACAACAATACCTATTCCCTTGGCCTACCTTGAAGAGATTCTGATTCAGCAGATCTGATATAGGGCTTGGGATGTGGCTTTTTTCCCCCTAAACTTTATAAACTGTATTCATATGCGAGGTAGAGGTGGGGGCGGCCCGGATTAAGTGAACCACTGATTAAGAGCACGTGTTCTCTCTCTCGCTCTTTCCCTCCCTCCCTCCCTCCTAAATGAAGGTACATCCCAAGCCATACACCGGAGGGATGGGACAAAGAAGGGCCTGGAACAGCATCACGGGGGCCCAGGGGAGAGACGCGCTTTGTCCTGGGTTCAGGTGTCTGGGGACAGACACTGCGGGGGCATCCCGAGACAGCTGAGCGCAGCCAAGTAGAGAGGTCAGGCGAGGAAATGTGACGGCACCCCACCAGGAGGCAGGGGGTGGATTCACCGAAGCAGTGAGAAGCCCAGAGAGATCGGGGCCGAGGGACAGGGTGCTGGGGATGCAGAATGGGAGGAATTAGAGAAGCAGCGAGGGTTTGGCTTGGTGGGATTCGGATGCCAGTTAGGACACCCACATCTCACATCGAGAGCACCCATGACACCTGGCTCCACTCCTGACTCCAGCTTCCTGCTAATACGTGCACCCTGGGGGGGCAGCAGGGATGGATCATGGGACTGGGGTCCTGCCACCCACATGGGAGACCTGGATTGAGCTTTTGGTCCCACCTTCTGCCCCAGCTTCGAGCATCACGGGCATTTGGGGAGTGAATCAAGATGGAAGAGCCTTCCCTTTTCCTATCTGTGTCTCTCTACAAACTTTCAAATACATAAAACATTTTTAATAAGAGAGAACCATCATGACGGTTATTTTTATAGGTCAAATGAAAGCATTAGGCGAGCCAGGGCTGGCGAGGAGAACCCTGTCCTGGCTTCTTTACGGCAGAAAAGGGGGATGAAATGAAGTGGATGAGCCTGCCAGGGTTGCCTAAGCCCGCCCTCTCTCAGTTCTCCTTGCTCTATGCTTGCAAGGGGACCTGGAGGCCTGCACTGCGAGATGGAGACTCCTCCAACGGTGGTGTGCACACGGATCCCTTGGGGACCCTGTCGGAAATGCAGTGTCTGAGTCAGTAGGGAGTTCTGGGTGGGGCCTCAGAGTCCACAGCTCACGGCTGCTGGTCCCTGGATCGCGCTTCGACAAGGTGCTGCGTCCCCGAGGCTGGCTCTCCAGGTAGAAGACAGCGGGCGCACTGACCCAAACATAGCCAGGAACTGACCTGCCATTTACACAGATACAAACCCAAAGATGATTTGGATCAGTGATCAGTGGTTCTCACTGGAAGGCAGCCTGTGCTCCCCAGGGGGCCTTTGGGCACTGTCTGGAGACATTTCTGGTTGTCCCAGCGTGGGTGACGCTAATGGCATCCAGCGGGTAGGGCTAAATCCTACAACGCCCAGGAAAGCCCCACAGTGGAGAATTATCCAGCCGAGGACGTCAGCAGTGCCTAAGTCAAGATTATCTGGTTTGGGTAAAAGGGGTTTTTTTTGGAGCTCCAAGAGCAGACTTTGAAGTTCAACTTCAAGTGCACACCCTGTGCACACAACGGCAGCCGTGTGATCTCGGGGAAGGAAGGTCTCTTGACTTCTACTCAGGTTTGTTGGTGTTCTAATTGTGAAAAGTGTGTGTGTGTGTGGGGGGGGGTCATGAATCGGAGCTCTGTAAGCACTGGGCTCCTCCCCCTCACTTGTACCTTAGGGTCCCCTGGGGGCTGGGCAAGAAGGAAAAAATCAATAGACAGGGAAAGCAGGAGACGGAGGGGGCTGGGGGCGGGGCTGGAGGTTGAGGGAGGGGCTTCCAGGCCAAGGGTGGAGAACCAAAACAGGCACAAGGTCTGTACTAACCACCAAGTTGCCAATCACCATGACCATCATGAAGACGATGAGACACATGGCCTGGCCGGCCACCTCCATGCAGTCCCACATGGTCTCGATCCACTCCCCGCACAGCACCCGGAAGACGATGAGGAAGGAGTGGAAGAAATCATGCATGTGCCAGCGGGGCAGCTCGCAGTCCTGGTTGATCTTGCACACGCACTCCTTGTAGCTCTTCCCGAAGAGCTGCATCCCGACCACAGCAAAGATGAAGACTATGATGGCCAGCACCAGGGTCAGGTTGCCCAGGGCGCCCACGGAATTCCCAATAATCTTGATCAACATGTTCAGCGTGGGCCAGGACTTGGCCAACTTGAAGACTCGAAGCTAAGGGAGAAGAAGGAGACAAGAGGAGGGATGCTAAATGCCAGTCGATGCACTCTCTCAGCACGCGGGAAAACAAAGACGACTAGACTGGTAAAAGCTGCAGTGTCGGGAAGAGTCCCAGGATGTTGCTGACTGGCTCAGGCTCAAGCGGGGAGAACTTAGGTAAGGGAAAACCGATGAGTTTCATAGGAAGCGAAACATTTACAAGTAGGAGGCAGGGATGCTGCCTCCAACCTCCTGGGATTACATGGACCTTAAATCCCAGAACCTAAATGTGAACACATCCTCTCCCAGCTGGCGGGCCCTGGCCTTCTCAACGGCCTTGTCGAAGGGGAGTAGGGCAAAAAGTCATCTGTCTCTTTAAAAAAAATTAAAAAGCAAGCATTTCAAAAAAATTTGCAATGTCTCCCTTTTGCTTGCCAGTACATAACCCCAGCAGCTGATCTGAAAGTGCGTGACATGCTCGGGATAACGTGGAGGAAAAAGCAGAGTTCTAGATCGGGGGGAGGGCCACAAGCTCAAACTTCTCAGGAAAAGGGCCAATACCGTCACTAACTCAGAGGGCATGTACTCTGCCACGGTGACTACGAGGCCTTGGCTAATGGCCTGGCGGAGCGTGAAAGGCCACGGTGGCTCAGCCAATGGTTATGGCAGATACTGCGGGTTAACACATAGCTGATACACAGGGTGACAAGGATTTTGGTAGAAGACAACAGCGCTGCCTGGAGCGTTTCTCCTCTGTTTGAAAATCAGAGTCTTCCATCTGAGTTCGACATTTACTGGGGTCGCCTGTCTCCCTTTCCCTGACCGGTTTGTACGTCAATGAGCATATTTGTTCTAAGGCTTTATCTCTCAACCCTCCCTTCTTGTCACTGAAATAATGAAAACTATTCTTAAAAAGTGGGCTGGATCGCAGCCATGGAACAGTGTGCGGAGGTTCCAGAAATCAGCCAGATGCTGTCTGCGACCCGGAACAAGTGACACTGGTGCGTTTTATAAAGTGGCCCTCTGTTCCGATTCTCTCTCAGAACTGCTCATCGGTGTTGCAAGGGGCTGGGTGCTTTCCCAGGAGGCTGGAGAGACCTAAGCCAGCTCTGCCACCCAGCAAGCAGCAGGGAGTTTGGTCTGAGTGGGCAGCCTGAAGAAGCCTGGAGCTTCTCCAGGGACTCAACCAGCCCAGGCCCAGGCCTCCTTCAAATACATTAATATTAATAATAATAATAAATCCTTCTTAGCTAATAATACGGAAAATAAGGCCACACCACATGACAATCCATTTCAACATAATGTTAAAAAATATGATTTGATTCTGATTTTCTGGAAGGGGTTACGATGACAGAGCAGCAAGGAATGGGAGAGTGACCATTGCCATTCCAGGGAGACAGATACGGCAACGGTTCCCCGGGAAATCAAACCAGACTACCAACGCAAGGCCTGTGGGAATCCTCCTTCGGCTTCTAGAATAAGCGTTATCTCTAAGCATTGTTTGCATCCTAAAGTCATTCCCGTTTGCTTACAGAGTCTTAAAACAAACTTCTACGTTAGGTGGTCAGCGGGAATGCTGTCAGGATTTTTAGTAGTAGCCAAGCCAGTTCCAAACAGCCAAGCGGAATCGAGAGGAGAATTACAGGGTAAGGGCGTTAAGGACTCATCAAGCTAACTTATACACAAACTCTTTCTAGTAGCTGCAAGCTAGCAATAGTGAAAGAAAGTGGAGAAATATGGAATACCAATCGGAAAGATCGCAGCACCGAAAGCCCCTCCACGTCCGCTAGACCCAGTTCCATTAAACTGAGGGACACAATAAATCCGTCAAAAATGTTCCAACCTTCTTGGAAATAATAGTAGGGGTCCATGGCTATGAGCTTCAGGAACATTTCCGCTGTGAAAATTCCAGTGAAAACCTAAAGAGGGGGTGGGACAAGGGGGACGGGGGTGGGCGGAAGGAGAGAGAGAGAGAGAGAGAGATAATAGAGAAAAGAACACCTCTGTCATTCTCTTTGAACACAGCACGTCCGAGAAAGCTCACGGGCCAGCCGTGGTTAAACTCTGCATCTGACTTTAACTGATACCTGGGTCCCCACCCCAAGCGCCCCACGGGAGGTGGGAAAGTCTCTTTATTTCTCTCTTTTCTACTCCTTGGAATTAAAAAATATTAATAAAAGTTGAAAGAGTTTGTAATTGACAGGGTGTGCCTATTTCTGGGTAGACGATCAGAATCTGACATAGGTGTATCCCGAGCAATGGCTGGAGTTGGGGGGAAACAGCACCCCGCCTCCTCAAACACGATGGTTCTATGAGCTGGAAACTCACTTGCATCTTGAATGAAAGCCCCAGCCCCAGTGTCCCCATTTTTTGTTGCCAGAACCACTCAATTCACACTGTTGCAAAGAAAAATCAGAAAAACATTTGGGGCCAGCATTGTGGTGCAGTGGGTTTAAGCCGTTGCCTGCAATGCCAGCATCCCATTAGGGGCCAGGCCGAGTCCTGGATGCTCCACTTCCCATCCAGCTCCCTGCTAATGCACCCGGGAAAGCAATAGAAGATGGCCCAAGTGCTTGGGCTCCTGCCATCCATGTGGGAGACCTGGTTGGAGTTCCTGGCTCCTGGCTGCAGCCTGGCCCAGCCCTGGCCGTTGTGGTCATTTGGGGGAATGAATCAGCCGATGAAAGAACTCTCTCTGTAACTTTGCCTTTCAAACAATGATTAAATCCTAAAAAAACATATACCAAGCAAGAACAATACCACCTGGATGACTTAAAGGATTGGCAGTTATTTGTAGGTGTGTGCCAGGAATGTCTATGTTAAAAACAAAAAAACAAGCTTACTCATAGTATTATAATTGGAACAGAAAAATACAGTATTATTCCTGACTTATTACGTGTTTTATGAAGCCTAGATATATGCTGTGGGGTCTCTCATTCAAAATCATAGAAGAGGGGCCGGTGCTGTGGTGTTTTGAGTAAAGTTGCTGCCTGCAGTGCCAGCATCCCATATGGGCGCCGGTTTGAGTCCAAGCTGCTCTACTTCCCATCCAGCTCTCTGCTATGGCCTGGGAAAGCAGTAGAAGATGGCCAAGTCCTTGGGCCGCTGCACCTGCTTGGGAGACTCGAAAGAAGCTCCTGGCTCCTGGCTTTGGATGGGTGCAGCTTCGGCCATTGCGGCCAATTGGGGAGTGAACCAGCGGATGGAGGACCTCTTTTTCTGTCTCTCTGTAAGGGAGAAGCCTTTCAAATAAATAAATAATAATCTTTTTTTTTAAAGAGTGGGTCTAAGGTTATCCCTAGGGGGCCGCTCTCATTTGTACTATGATGATGCTTTTGGAGAAGGAAGAAGGAAGAAGGAAAAGTGATGTATTAGCAATCAC
This sequence comes from Lepus europaeus, assembly GCF_033115175.1. NCBI lineage: Eukaryota > Metazoa > Chordata > Mammalia > Lagomorpha > Leporidae > Lepus > Lepus europaeus. The sequence goes on from NC_084836.1 coordinate 68,497,890, forward strand.
ACAGGACTGTCGTCAAATACTCACTTGAGAATTTATGTTCTAGCTCTTCTCGAAGGGCAGTTGAGGGTCCCTGGGGGCCCTAAGACCCTCGCCGGTCCTCCCCTTTCCCACTACATATCCGTATGAGGCCAGCTTTTCTCCCTACATGATGGACTAAGTGCAGAAGCAGGGAAGGGGGTCTAGTTATCTCCTATTAAAACAGACCCAATGGGGCCGGCGCTGTGGCGTAGTGGGTAAAGCTGCTGCCTGCAGTGCTGGCAACTGTATGGACGCCGGTTCGAGTCCTAGCTGTTCCACTTCTGATCCAGCTCTCTGCTATGGCCTGGGAAGGCAGTGGAAGATGACCCAAGTCCTTGGGCCCCTGCACCCGCATGAGAGACCCTGAGGGGGCTCCTGGCTCCTGGCTTCGGATCGGCTCAGCTCTGGCCATTGTGGCTATTTGGGAAGTGAACCAGCAGATGGAAGACATCTCTCTCTCTGTCTCTCTGCCTCACCTTCTCTCTGTATAACTGTGACTTTCAAGTAAAATAAATAAATCTTACACACACACACACAAAAGACCCGAAAGGGATTTGCAAAAATGGCAAATCCTCCCATACTTCTGTCTTTGTCTTAGATATAATTTTTTTCCATATGTGTTATTTATGTTCAATGCGTAATGGGTGATTTAAAAATAAATAAGTGGATACTTTTAAATGATCTCTTAATCAGAGATCATTATCATGGAGATCATTCAAAAAGTGAATATCAGTGGATATAACCCACATAAACCAAAGCTCTTTAGCTCTTTTTATTTTATTTTATTTTTTTTTGACAGACAGAGTGGATAGTGAGAGAGAGAGACAGAGAGAAAGGTCTTCCTTTTTGCTGTTGGTTCACCCTCCAATGGCCACTGCGGCCGGCGCATTGCGCTGATCCGAAGCCAGGAGCCAGGTGCTTCTCCTGGTCTCCCATGCGGGTGCAGGACCCAAGCACTTGGGCCATCCTCCACTGCACACCCTGGCCACAGCAGAGAGCTGGCCTGGAAGAGGGGCAACCGGGATAGAATCCGGTGCCCCAACTGGGACTAGAACCTGGTGTGCCAGTGCCGCAAGGCGGAGGATTAGCCTGTTAAGCCACGGCGCCGGCCGCTCTTTAGCTCTTTTAAGAGATTAAAAGGGTCTTGAGACTACATATCAATCGAGACCCTGTTTTAATAGAACATTCTGAATTCATAGCCGGTGCCCTGGGATGCTTTGCTTGGGGGTTGCCCTGGGGCTGCAGCAGTACCCCTCCTTCTGCATTAACTGCATCTGCACAGTGTGGGCTTCACTGGGAGTAACCAGGGTGTGGCACGGTCCTCGCAGTATTCTTGGAATGGGGGCTCCTGTTCTATGGCGGGCCCTCCCCCAGAGCTCAGGAAGTGCCAGTGGAGACCTGAAAAAAACAGTGGTCACGATGAATAACTCACTCGCCGGGGGCAGGGTGACCAACTCATCCCTACTGGCCTGAGACTTTTCTGGCTTTCTTTCTTTTCCTTTTTAAAAGATTTATTCATGGGGCCGGCGCTGTGGCGTGGCGGTAAAGCCACTGCCTACAGTGCTGGCATCCCATATGGATGCTGGTTTGAGACTCAGCTGCTCCATTTCCGATCCAGCTCTCTGCTATGGCCTGGGAAAGCAGTAGAAGATGGCCCAAATCCTTGGGCCCCTGCACCTGCGTGGGCCAACTGGGGAGTGACGCAGCGGATAGAAGACCTCTCTTTCTTACAGAAAGAGGTAGAGACAGAGAGAGAGGTCTTCCATTTCCCCAGATGGCCGCAATGACTGGAGCTGTGCCAATCCGAAGCCAGGAGCCAGGAACTTATTCCGGGTCTCCCACGTGGGTGCAGGGACCCAAGGACTTGGGCCATCTTCTACTGCTTTGCCAGGCCATAGTGAGAGCTGGATCGGAAGTGGAGCAGCCGGGACTCGAACTGGCGCCCATATAGGATGCTGGCACTGCAGGTGGTGCTTTACCAGCTATGCCACAGCTCTGGCCCCTCCATGCCTTTTTAAGACAGGGAAACATATCACTGTGAGCCAGCCTGGTCCGAGGGCATAGTAGCTGCCGCTGGACAGCAAGGCCTCCCAAAACACCATAGGAAGCAAGGACTGATTCTGTGATGAGCGAGGACGAGCAGAGACTTAGAGGAAAAACCCAGCTCTCCGGGGAAAATGCCACCATCAGCAACACAGTTTATGATGTCACATTTCTCACTGCTTTAACTCCTGGCTAATAGTATGAAGCTTATATGTGGGAGCATTACGATGGGCTTGAGATTCGACTCTGTGGCCCAGGCCCTGTGCCAGCGTCAGGCATCACACAGTGCGCCCACCCACAGGCACTGCTACGGGGCCGGGCAGCCTGTGGGAGCAGTGTGTTCTGGAGACGGCAGGTGTCTCGCGGGGCGGCAGTGAGGCTGGGGCAGGTCCCCAACCCCAGATGGGAAGGAGTGCAGAACCATCTAGGACGGGTGCCAGAGAACATTACAAGACCTAATTGGGTGCAGGGTCTGTGCTTTCAGAATTCGAACTAGCAATGATGTTGCAATGCTTTGTAAGTGTCTCCAGGACTCAGGGGTGTGTGTGTGTGTGTATGTGTGTGTGTGTGTGTGTGTGTGTGAGAGAGAGAGAGAGAGAGAGAGAGAGAGCGCGCGCGCGAGCGCACACACACTGGCACTGGGCAGAGATCCTACTCAAAGGAAATGGCAACAGCTAGGCCTGAAGACACCAGGCTGTGACTCCTGGGGAAGAACAAGGCCCAGAATGACCTAGAGGACTTGGCCCAATTAACTCTGCAGCCTATGGAAATCCCATCAATGCCATGAGACCCTCAGCATTCAAACAACTCTAGCAACCATCGAAATTCAATCAGCCAGGGCTGGCGCTGTGGTGTAGCGGGTAAAGCTGCTGCCTGCAGCACCGGCATCCCATATGGGCACCAGTTTGAGTCCTGGCTGCTCCTCTTCTGATTTAGCTCTCTGCTATGGCCTGGGAAAACAGTAGAAGATGGCCCAAGTCCTTGGGCCCCTGCACCCATATGGGAGATCTGGAGGAAGCTCCTGTCTCCTGGCTTCAGACTGGCACAGCTCCAGCTGCTGCGGCCATTTGGGGAGTAAACCAGCGGATGGAAGACTCCCCAGCCCGACCCTTCTCTCTCTGCTTCTGCTTCTCTGTAACTCTTTAAAATAAATAAATAAATAAATAAATAAATCTTAACAAAAATTCAATCAGCCAATTATTCAACCCATCAAAACTCAATGAACTCCTGATTTTTGTACTAAAGAAGGAACACAAACAATGCTCAACTCACAACTATTTGACTCTGGAACACACTGTATAATCTATTCTTCAGAAACTGCATGATTCTAAATGATATGACAAATTAAAAGTATGACTTCAGCTAACGTTAAAATAAGCCTGGCCCATATCGACTAATAGCAGAAGCTGGGTGATGGCCCAGAAGTTGGAATAGAATTTTCAATTTCTCACAAATAGCTCCCATCTGGATAATGAAGAGATGACGGTGTGGGCACGCACGGGGCTACCAGTGAATGTACTAGGAGCTCCCTGTTTTGCAGTGGTTCTTAATTAAGGTAAAGGAGGGAGGGATTTGCTGGAGCAATTTGCAGGAATCCATTTAAGAACCAGAATGAGAAAAGAAAAAAAAAATCCAGAAGTCCCTGGCTCAGCGGTTGAAACCAAGCCACTGTGCCGCACCTCTCATTCTGTCACCGTGGTCGGTTCCCTGCCAACAGCTCTTCCATGACACCTTCAAAGTTCTGCAGAAGCAGGAAACAGCTGAGCGGTGCCAGGCCTATGTGGGATATGTCTGCTTCCATCAAGCTCAAGAGTGGAGGAGCAGGGAGAGGCGTGCTGCAGGTGGAATGTGTCCACAGCACGACCCACTTACCAGATTCCCTACAGTCAAGACGTGTTCAAACTGCGGTGTCATAGGGTGGTGCTCCATGGCCATGAACAGTGTGTTCAGCACAATGCAAATGGTGATGGCTAAGTCCACGAAAGGGTCCATGACTATCAAGTTCACGATCTCTTTTAGTTTTATCCAGTATGGGTGGCACTCCCAGATGAGGAACGTGTTGGCAAATTTGTACCAGCATGGCGGGCACTTTCTCTGGGACTCTTCCAGCTCTGTAGTGAGTGAAGAACAAAAAGATAGCTGTCAATCACAGTGAGAAAAACACAGGAGACCCAGGCCGGGCCTCCCTGGCCACCGCCACTGCTGTTTCAATGTTGAGAATGAAGTAGCTGTAGGAGAACTTGACCCTCAGTTATAGGGATCTCCAGTCCCCAGGTTAGGAGCTTGGCCTCTGAGCCTGACTCCCTGGGCTTAACCTGGCTTCAACCCTTTGTAGGTTCCGAGACTAAATTATAAGCTCCCTGAAGGAGGTTCCATGGGTTTGACTGAGGAGTAAGCGAGATGTTTATACAGCAGGGGGCGCAATGGTCAATACACAGCTCGGAATGCCTGCATTCCATTATCAGAGTGCCTGATTGCTTCCTGCCCACGTACATCGTGGGAGCCTGGCTCAGGTGGCTGGCTCCCTGCCACCCACGAGGGAGACCCGGACTGAGTTCCAGGCTCCTGGCTTTGGCCTGGCCCGGCACTGGGGGAGTGAACCAACAGATAGAAGATCTCTCAGTCCGTCTGTGTCTCACTGACTTTCAAGTGAAGTGAGAAACAAACAAACAAACACTTTTTTTTTTTTTTTTTGGTACAAACTCCTAACATTTTACCGAGAAGAAGACAGCTGTCTTAGTCTACCTTCCCTTCTCCCAGCCAGCTGGATGGTGCCCAGGTGATGGCTTTATTTTAGACGGGGTGATTGGGCTGGGCATTCTGATTGGCTCCCTGGTTGCTAGGAAAACGGTTGCCTTGGTTTCCGGGATGGAAGGGCCACGGCAAGCGCCACGTGGGAGTCTGCGTGGGAAAAGGAGGTCTGTGAAGGAGAATTCGCTTTGGCTGCTTCCTCATAGGATCCCTCTTTCTCCAAGGTAAATTTAGTTTTCTCCCCCCTGCCCCAAAAAAGAAAATGCAAAGGTTCTCTTATTTCTATAAATTCTTACAGTACATATTTGGGAACCCGGTTCTCCTCCCCTGGGGTCTGCTGAGGCTCTGACTGTGCGGACACCATCGTACTGTTTGACAGTGAACCGTCAGGCAGGGGATCTCCCACGCCCCGAGGCGCTCGGGAGATTCCTTCAGGGGGACTGGGGTATTTCTAACCCACGCATGCGGAGAAGAGGAGGACCCTTGGGGTGATGCGGCGTGGCCCACACAAAGTGAGACCACGTGGCGCTGCAGGGGCCAGCCCCACCAGCAGCTGGGGGAAGACAACCTTTGAGAACCACTCCCCGCGCCCTGTGCCTGCAGTGGGCAGTTGGGTTAGCAGATGGGGCTGTCCAGGGCTTTGGGACCGCTCTCACGGACAACACCCTGTATGTCTCGGACGTCCTGAAGTTGTTTTTGGGGGGGGGTCATCTGTCTTCTGCACGAAGGCAGAGCAGGGAGGCCCCCAGTTCTCCCTGGGCAGGTGCTTTGCTCCATTCCATTCACGTTTTACGCATCTACCAGGCACTGAGGATGGAGCTGTCCCTGCTCCGAGTGCCCTCACTGCTCCTCCTCCCTGGCTGTGTGGCTCTGTGCCCGCGTCCCAGCCCTGGCCCGCTGAGCAAACCCCAAGGCAAATGGCTCTGCCGGCTGTGGTGCTCCCGAGGTTATTGGATCACGGTGAACATGTCTGCAACAATTCTCATTTATTTGCAGGATTCTAGAATTCTCCACTGTGGCTTCTTTGGTAAGCAGGAGCCTGCTTCTTTGGCTTTAAAAAAGAATTCTTCTGGACTCTGGGTTGAAATCACATCAGAGCTTCCTCACTGTTTAACGTTGGCTTTTAATGTTGCAGCAAGCCTGGGACCAACAGTTAAAGAGGAATACATCCTTCCTCATGTCCCTGAGTCCAGCCACTCCTTGCCAGCAGGAGAGAAAGACCAAGAGGAGGATGGGCAGAAGAAGGAGAAAATTTTTAAAATGCCCCAATGGTATCCAATTCAGCAGAGGGAGGGGAGCTCCAAGGCCCCCCAAAGGGACCTTTGCAGCGCCAACACTCCCCACTGCTCCAAAAGCGGCCAAGTTCAATTTGGCGAGAGTCCAGACAACTCCCTTTGCCAGCCAGCGTAGCAACCAACAACCATTGCATTGCAGCACGGCTCTCCCGTCCTGATGTCTCCAGCAATAACAACATGTACCCGTTAGAGGCTGTGGGTTTCGCTTTCTCAACTGCCATAAATACCCGGGAGGAATCCTGTGTCCGTCTCCAAGTGAGTGACAGAATTAGCTGCGGTTCTTGAGCTAGGGTTTCTTAGCTTGGAATTCTGCGATCTGTAGTTATTTGTCTGTACTCTCCGAGGCTCAGTGGCCAAGCTGGAAGAGGCTCTACTGGACAAAGACCTCAACGGGAGCAAAAGAAAACGGCAAAGACTGGAGCTTGTCAGGCAGCTGGAAGCCTGAGTTCTGTATTCTTTGTGCTCCATAGTTTCACAAGATCAGTGCAATTGTGATCTTATTTCTTGTGCATTTGTGGGGAGTATAAACAGCCCCAGGGAGCTCCTGTTGAGGGATTCCCGCCCCCTCCTCTGTATGGAGTGGGAGTGGTGTCGGGCTGAAATGACACCAGGATAATTTTGAGTTTCCCCATCTGAAGGCCTCTGGCTGTCACTGGGATGGCCTGGGTGTCTGACGAACCCACAGCGGGACCACTCAGCTGAACCTCTGTGGCTTGGAGGAAAGGGGACGCACGCAGAATCAGCCATGATCTTGTGAGACAGCCCAGCTGCTGAGTTTACTACCCAGTTAAGGCAAGAGAAGCCCGGGCTGCAAGCCCCCACGGGAGGGAGGGCAGCTCTTTGCTCAGGGAAGGTCTGCTGCGCCAAGAACGCAGGCACCAACGCTGGTGTCACCACGCACGTACTCGTTTCCACTGCGGCTGCTTTTCTGTCGTGGCACCGAGCGTCTGGGACAAGAGGGGCCGCCACCTGCCTAGTCACACATTAAATATATTTATGGAGATGTGGGGGTGTTTGAAGAGAGACAGAATTAGGTGCAATCAACACGCACGGCACATTTCTCCTGAAGAGAAAAATCAAAAGGCTGTGAAGGAGTTACAAAGGGAAAAGAGGAAGGCTGTGTTTTGGGGCTTGGCCACAGGGCAACTCCATCATTTCTATCGCTATAGTTTTTTTAAGTCTCTCTCATTTTCTAAAAAAACTGAGTTATCTGCAAGACAAAATGGGAGGGGGAGAGAGAGAGGGAGGGAGGGAGGGAGGGAGGGAGGGAGGGAGAATCTCTTCCATCTACTGGTTCACTCCCCAAATACCTGCAACAGCTGGGGATGGGCCAAGCCAAAACTAGGAACCTGGAATTCCATCTCGTTCTCCTATAGGGTGGCAGGGGCCCAGGCACTCAGGGCATCTCTTGCTACCTTCCCAGGCGTATTACCAGGGGGCTGGATTGGAAGGAAGCATCTGAGAGTGGAACTGGTGCTGCGACATGGGATGCAGATGTCGCAAGTGGCCGCTCAACCCTCTGTGCCACAAACGTCTCACAATCTGTGTGCGAGGCTGGCAGCAGAGGTGAAGATCTTGTTTGTCTGCATTTAGATTTGGGAAAAGAATTCATGGTCTTGGTTTCTATGCTCAGTAGGATCTGTGTCAAAAGCCCAGGGGCCGTTTTTGCAAAGCTCAGACAAGGGGTTGGGATTTGGTTTATTGGTCACGCTATACATATTTACGCACCAGTAGTGTGGACGGCCAACACCCCCAGCGCACTTACCTTCTACCAGAGTATTTGTAACAACACTCATTATACTGTTAATTCTGTCTTTCCTTCCATAGGAAGCCAATTGGTCCATGGAGACTAAAAGAGACCCAGGGCCTTTCTTCTTAATTTCCACCTCAGTTGTAGCCTAAAAACAAAAACAAAAACAAACAAAACCATGGTGAGGGAAGTCTCGTGAGGCCGGGCCATGCTGGACAGGCAATCCATGCATTTTTTTTCAAACACTGCTTCTTTAATCTCAGTCCCTTCAAGAAGAAGTAGATGAACCCAGTTGGCCATGGATCACCCTCAGTGGTCAATTCACACCGAGTTATTCAAGTCTGCACAAATCTGCAACGAATCCGAGAGACCGGCCAAGACCTGCGCAGCTCAGCAGGTGGAAGACGCTACCGGAAGCAGCCCCATGTTTTCCCGTCCATGTCTCTAGGCCACACGTGCCTAGCATGGCGTACGTGACAAAGTCAGTCAGAGGCCGAGTCCCTGGTCACATGGATACTGCATCTGCTGCTTCCCGGGGTCCCACTAACAAAATGCCCGCTTTAATGCCAAACCCGCACCCCACTGAGCGCTGCTAGGGAGGTTCTACTCCAAACCTCTCCCTGGCCAGGAGGGAAGCAGGGGAAGAATCTGCTGGCTTAATTATAGGGATTTACATCCATCTGGCCCTGTCGCAATTTCGTGAGCTAATGCTCAAATTCCCACTCAAAGAAAAATGGCAAGGGGACATCATCGGATAGTTATTTAAAAGCCATCTGCTTTTAAATGCTCCACCCTGGGCCATACTGAAATGGAGGATGATGGCGAAGGCTTTCTTTGTGTCTCTTTGCTTTTTATGAAGATTCTAAATTGTGTGAGGCTTAAGGGGGGTGGTTCGCAGGCTGGTTCTCCAGGGACCACACCCTCCACTGTCCTGGGTCACCCATGGGAAGTCGGGAGGGGACAGAGGTAATCGCCATCTCTGAGGACAGAGAAGGGAAGAGTTTGCAGGTGGCTGCGGGAGTGTACCCTGAGCCGCGCCAGAATGGTCCTAGCTGTTGTGGGCAGAAACTTCTCTCTGCAGAGTTACAGCAAAAAGCCCTTCTGACCTTACGCTTCTGAAGATTTTAAGGAGCCTATGGGACAAAGTCCCTAGCAGACGACGAGATTTACCTCATCAGATTGTTTCACGTATGCAGCTGAGGGGCTGATTTTGATTGTTGGTGGACTTACAAAAGAAACTGGAAAAAGAATAGATTTCCTTGGAATTCCTGGCTGCGCTGTTATATAAACACTGTATGTGTAAGAATAGCTTGTTAACCATTATCTCAGATCAAAAGGTATATTTCCTTGAGAAGCTACTTTTTGCTATAGTCCTCAGGTAGATAATAAATCAGATAAAGCTATTATATTTTTAAAATGACGATTATTCTACACATTAAAATAGAAAGGTCTGGCTTAAAAAACAAAATCAACAAAAAAACAGTCAAAAAGATGGTCAAATTATTAGCTTATTATTTGATAAATAGGATAATCTTTAGCGTGGGCGTTTAAAAATTACATATAGAGAAAAGTTCATCCCCAACTTCATACTAAGACCTAATGGCTGGTAGTTATGATCTGTCTGTGTTAAATGGAAGTAAGCAGCCAGCACCGTGGCTCAATAGGCTAATCTGCCGCCTGCAGCACTGGCACCCGGGGTTCTAGTCCCAGTCGGGGTGCCGGATTCTGTCCTGGTTGTTCCTCTTCCAGGCCAGCTCTCTGCTGTGGCCTGGGAGTGCAGTGGAGGATGGCCCAGGTCCTTGGGCCCTGCACCCGCATGGGAGACCAGGAGAAGTGCCTGGTTCCTGGCTTCGGATCAGCGCGGTACGCTGGCCGCGGTGCGCAGGCCGCAGCTCGCCGGCCGCAGAAGCCACTGGGGGGTGAACCAACGGAAAAAGGAAGACCTTTCTCTCTGTCTCTCTCTCCCACTGTCCACTCTGCCTGTCAAAAAAAAAAAAAAAAAAAAAAAAAGAGAGAGAGAGAGAAATGGAAGTAAGCTGTAGCAGGAATACATGATGACAACTTCCAGAACACTAAAATCTGTTCTGTTGGCCGGCGCCGTGGCTCAACAGGCTAATCCTCCACCTAGTGGCGCCGGCACACCAGGTTCTAGTCCCAGTCGGGGCGCCGGATTCTGTCCTGGTTGTCCCTCTTCCAGGCCAGCTCTCTGCTGTGGCCCAGGAGTGCAGTGGAGGATGGCCTAAGTGCTTGGGCCCTGCACCCTCATGGGAGACCAGGAGAAGCACCTGGCTCCTGGCTTCAGATCAGCACGGTGTGCTGGCTGCAGCGCGCCGGCCGCAGCGGCCATTGGAGGGTGAACCAACGGCAAAAAGGAAGACCTTTCTCTCTGTCTCTCTCTCACTGTCCACTCTGCCTGTCAAAAAATAAATAAATAAAAAAATAAATAAAATATGTTCTGTGACTTGTTTTAGACTACATCTTAGTTTTCTAGAATAATAATAAAAACAAGAGTGGAAATCAGTGAAACAGTGAACAGAAAAACATTTCACAAAAGTGAAATGCTGATTCTTTGAAAAGATTAACAAACTTTTAATTTCTCTAGCAAGATTGATCAAGAGAAATATTATTTTCAAGAATTAAAAAGGGAGGGCCAGTGCTGTGGCGGAGTGGGTAAAGCCAACGCTTGCAGTGCTGGCATCCCATACAGGTGCCAGTTCAAGTCCCAGCTGCTCCACTTCTGATCCAGCTCTCTGCTATGGCCTGGGAAGGCAGTGGAAGATGGCCCAAGTCCTTGGGCCCCTGCACCCGCGTGGGAGACCCGGAGGAACCTCCTGGCTCCTGGCTTCAGACCAGCTCCACTCTGGCCACTGTGGCCAACTGGGGAGTGAACCAGCAGATGGAAGACACCTCTGTCTCTCTCTCTGACTCTGTCTCTCTCTCTCCTCTCTCTGTGTAACTCTAATCTTTTTTTTTTAATTTATTTAAAAGGGGACATCACTACAAATCCTACAGATATTTCCAGGATACTAAGGATATATTGTGAATAGCTTTACGCCATCCCTCTACCTTACAAAACACAACTTGCCAAAACAGATCCAAGAAGAAATAGAAGGCCAGCACTGCAGCTCAATAGGCTAATCCTCCGCCTGCGGCGCTGGCACACCGGGTTCTAGTCCCGGTTGGGGCACCAGATTCTATCCTGGTTGCTCCTTTCCCTGTCCAGCTCTCTGCTATGGCCTGGGAGTGCAGTGGAGGATGGCCCAAGTGCTTGGGCCCTGCACCCCATGGGAGACCAGGAGAAACACCTGGCTCCTGGTTACGGATCAGCGCGGTGTGCCGGCCGCAGCGCGCCAGCCACAGTGGCCATTGTGGGGTGAACCAATGTTAAAAGGAAGACCTTGCTCTCTCTCTCTCACTGTCCACTCTGCCTGTCAAAAAAAAAATTTAAAAAAGAAGAAATAGAAAACCTTAGTCTATATTAATTAAGAAACTGTAATAACGAACCTTATTAAAAAACAAAAAACAAAAAACAACTCCAGGCCCAGATAGTTCTACAAATGATTTCCAACAAAAATTTAAGGAAGAAGTCATACCAATCTTACACAAATCCTTACAGAAAACAGGATGAGGGAATAGTTCTCAACTTATTTTATAAGATTCGCATAATCCTGATATCAAACCTGACAAAAACATTAGAAGAAAAATGTGAGACCAACATCCCTCACAGAGATGCAAACTCACTAACAAATTATAAGCAAATGAAATCTAGCAATAAATACAAAGGATCATGCATCCTGACCAACAACTGAGTTTCTCTCAGGAAAGCGTGATTGGTTTAACCTCAGGAAAAATGTCAATGTCACTTCTCACCCCGACAGAGAAACGGAGGAAAGGCACGTGATCACGTCATGGATGCAGAAAAACAACATTCAGCGAAGTTCAACACCTCTGAATAATACAAGTTCTCTGCAAATCAAGAATAGCACATAGCAACTTCCATCTGAGGAGAGACATCTATGAAAACCTGTAGCTAGCTTCCTGGTGAAACACTAACTCTTTCTCTGCTAACACTGGAAACAAGGAATGATGCCTGCCTTCATCACAGGTATTCAGTTTTGCATCTGAACTCCTACTTAGTGGCATAACGCAAGATAAAGACTGCATCTGCCGTTATCCATAGACAATGCTACCGTGTACATAGAAGACTCCATGGAACTTTAAGAAAACTGCTAACAGAGCCAATATGCTAACTTATCGGGGTCACAGGATACACAGTCAATACATAGGACCAACTGAATTTCTACACTTTGGCAAGAAACACTTGAGAAATAATACTTTTAATTTTATTGAGAAATAATATTTTTAATATTTTAATGTTTTTAATACTTCGATGGCAGAATCAAAAAATATCAAGGCAAGGAATACATCTTACGAAAGATATGCAAGACCCCGCTATGAACCACTCAACTTTGCTGAGAGAAAGTTAAGACCTAACTACATGAAGAACTATACTATGTTCATGGACTGTAGGAGGGTGCCATTCATCCTCCCCACACTACAGATTCTGGAAGGAACTGACAGGTCTTCTAAAACTTGTGAGGACGAATGAAGGCTCTAGAATAGAAATGCAAACTTTGGATGAGGTCTAGAGTGGGCATTGTGGTTACGTGTGGTTCTTGCAATGCCTGCAGCCCACACCAAAGCACTAGTTTGCGTCTCAGTGACTCTGCTTCTGATCCAGCTTCCTGCTAATGCATCTCAGGAAGCAGCAGATGATGGTTCAAGGTCCTGGGGCTCTGCTGGCCAGAATTCCAGGCTCCTGGCTGTGCTAGGGGATGTAAGACACCACTCCCTCCGCTGACTCAAGCAAATGAAAACACTCAAAAAAAAGGTCAAGACTAGCAAAATAATAGTTGTAAGATTAGTTTGGGGCTGGTGCTGTGGTGCAGCGGGTTAACACCTGGCCTGAAGCACCAGCATTCCATATGGGAGCTGGTTTGAGACCCAGCTGCTCCACTTCTGATCCAGCTCTCTGCTGTGGCCTGAGAAAGCAGTAGAAGATGGCCCAAGTCCTTGGGCCCCTGCACCCACATGGGAGACCTGGAGGAAGCTCCTGGCTTCGGATCGGCGCAGTTCTGGCCATTGCAGCCATCTGGGGAATGAACTAGCGACGGAAGATCTCTCTCTCTCTCTCTCACTCACTCTGCCTCTCCTTCTCTGTATGACTAACTATGACTTTCAAATAAATAAATAAATCTTTTTAAAAAAATGATACACTGGACCTCACCAAAAGTAAAAATTATGGACCTCATAAATGACTCATACGCAAAACATGTAAAAACTTGAGCTAAACACACATGTCCTATGCAACCCAGGAACTTCACCCTGAGGGACTTATTCACTCTAAGTGAAAGCATTTATCTGCAAAAAGCTATATACAAATGCTCACAGAAAACTTACTCATATTACCTGCACACTGGAAACAACTCAAATGTCCACCAAGAGGAGAACAGATGAACAAACTGGGGTATATCTATACAAAGAAACATCGCTTAGCAACAAGGAATATAGCTTGATGATATGCATATAAAACACAACACGAATGTGCATGTGTGTGTGTATATTATAAGTGTTTACATATATACATTATATATATATTTAAATCTCATGGAATGAAAGTAGTTAAATAAAAAAAATACACAGTGTCTGAATCTACACATAGGAAAGAAAAATAATGGATGATGACACGAGTCAGGAGTGGTTGCCTGAGGCACTGGCCTGTGGCACGGCTGTGAGCTCACTGTTTGGGGTGCCCACCCTCCACCGTACAGTACTTAGCTCAAGTCCAGGCTCTGTTCCCAACTCCTGTTTCCTGCTAATGCGCACCCCGGGAGGCAGCAGCTGATGGCTCATGTCCTTGGGTCCCTGCCACCCATGTGGGAGGCCTGGATGGAGTTTCATGCTCCTGCCTCAGGCTGGCCCAGCCCTGACTTGTTGCAGGCATTTGGGGACTAAGAATAAACCAGCAGATGGAAGATCACTCTATGTCTGTCTTGCTCTGTTTCTCTGCCTTTCAGATAAAATTAAAATAAATAAGTGGGGAGGGAGGAGCAATAAAAAAGAAATTCTATTTTAAAAAATAGTGGTTGCTGGTAGTGGATGGGGATCGGCTAGAAAGGGGTATCCGGGTTCTTTTTTCAACAGTCTCGTGGCAAGAAGAGATTTAGGGGAAAATCGTTTGTTTGGTTGGAAGCTCCTTCCCTACCTCTTTCTGACTGCCATCTTTGGTAACTCCTGGGTTGAGGCCTACCCACCATACTATTGCAGTTTGCCGAATGCAGAGGGTGCGGATGCATGTAAAACGCCACCCCATGGAAAGGACAATGCTTTGGTTCACTCAGAGCCTGACAGATCCGTTCTGGATCCACATATCTACCTCTGCTCATAATTCATGCACCGAGGGAGCAAGCCCCTAGAGGAGACTCAGAGGCAGGCGGCAAGGAGGGGAGGCTGCACGTTGTGTCCTGACTTGAGGCCAGCGGCCTGGGGGAAGCCTGCAGGTGGGCCAGCGAGAAGTGGGGTGTCCCACGTGATTGCCTAAGAATGGTTTTTGCAGTCACCCTGGGCAGAAATTGTAAATGTGAGGGAGCAGTCACCAAGCCCAGGTTGCTGGGCCTCCTGCATTGTCCCAAGAGCCAGCACCTGGCTCCCTTAGGCAGGCCTCTTAACAGGCAGGCCTCTGGGTCTGTTGACTGTAGATCTGGGTCTGCCTCCCAGCAGGCTGGAGGTCAGAGTTCTGTTTTGTGTGTGGCTGGCCATTTTCATTGGTACAGGCAGCATCTGAGCATCCATCAGATTAACGGGGAGACAGAACAAACCCATGTGCACTGCAGTGAACCACCACAATGATCCAAACCCAAACTGCCACATCACTCAGACGTGGGAGAACGCCCAAGTGGGAGGGGCAGGACAGTCTCCAGAGACAAACACACCTGTATGAGGAAACCCTAATCCACCGAGACCCCAGAACACTGGATACCAAGCCAGGCGGGCAGTCCCTGGCAGCCCCTCCTCCCAGGGTGAGGGTGGGAAGCTGGGACGAACGCTCATCCTTCCTGCCTCCCTCCCTTTCCTTTCCTTCTTTCCAACAACACATTGAGACAAAACGCACACAACACAAAATCCATCATTGTCATCACTTGGGGCTGACCCCTCCATTTTGGTATATTCACATCATATAACCGGCACTGGTACCTGGCCCCAGAACACTTCACCGCCCCGAACACGAATATGGTACCTGCCAGCAGGTATCGCCAACCCCTCCGCCTGCGGCGCACCTGGGAGCAAAGCTGTGAGTCACAGAAGCAGCCACTATGTACCTTCACCAAGTACTTTGGAAGCTAAACGTAGTTTGTTCCAGTTCTCTGAACTCCAATGCAGAGCTTACGGGAGCATTTCGCCGCTGACCCACCACCTCCTCATCTGGAGCAGCCCCTCTCCTCCCAGAGACGATGGCCCGCGGCTCCTGCAGAACACCCGCGTCCTGATGCCCACCACCAAGGCAGCTCAGTGGCCTCAAGATCCCAAGCTGCTTGTATGCAATGGAAATTTATCAGCTGGTTACCTTTACAGAACTAAAACTCACAGCGTCTTAGAAGCGTTCCTAAGATCTAGCCATTCATCAGTTCCCTTACTCAAGGCTTCCTTCAATGCTTTAAAATAATTGCACAACAATTTTTCCTTCTTACACCTGGCCCTCTCTAACTCAATCAACTCAAACAGCACTCCCACCATCTGCTTCTCAGAACGAAAAAGACCAGAGAGGAAGGGACCTCGGCTCTCTGAACACCAGGAGTGGGCCATACAATACGCTTCTCATTTTATACCTGTGAGTTTTAATCTTCACAATAGGTCTATGCCGGAGGTGTTTTTTTTTTTTTTTTTTTTTTTTTTTTTAAACAGAGGAGAAAATGGCTTGGTGATGTTATCTTCCCAGAATCCTGCGAGTATTCAGCTTGGCTTTAGAACTCTTGCAAACCAAACCTCTCTTACCTGAGCTATCTGAGACCGGAAGTGTTCCAGATTTTGGATTGTGGAATATTTGCATCCACATAATGAGGTGTCTTGGGGATGGGGCCCAGGAAATGTGTGTGTGTGTGTGTAGTTCAGACAACACTGCTAGTGCACCTGTGTTCTGCCTATGACCTGTCACAGGAGGTCAAATATAGAATTTTCCGATTGCAGCACCACCACACAGCACTCAAAAACTTTTGGATTTTGGAGCATTCTGGATTCCAGTTGTTCAGATCATGCAAGGGCTCATGGGGAAAGCTCTGGAGTTCCATGCCTGGATTCACGTCTTAATGCTACGGCCCGCCTTGCACTCTCGGAGAGGTTACTGCTTCCTGCCAGCCGAGGTTCCCTCCTCAGTAAGATGTGGAGAACAGCACTGCCTCTCTCGCAGGGCGGGGGCTGTGGGCATTAAGTGCAATCACGCTTGTACATCTGCAAGCTACTACGACGTGCTTTCTGGGTTAGCGGGAGTCTGGGTTTCTAAGGGCACCTGCCGTCTCCATCAGCAAAGAGCAATGATTTCGTCATCCACTTTCCCAGCTCAGAGATGGTGGCACAGGGAAAAGTCCCTTTACGCTCTGCTTCAGCCAAAAGCAAACATAGAAATTCCTAAACTCTGAGGGAACTCAACACCATGCAACCACGACTGAGTAATTAATGAGCGTGTGACTTGGTTCTGAGGAGACGCGAACGAGGTGATGTCTTTTCTTTAATGGCGTAGTGTCCTGCTCATTCTGAGTCTGAAGACAGAAGGCACAGCCTAAGCATGAATGTAAATGTTCAGTCATTTACTTATTTGAGGGGCCAGCATCATGGTAAAGTGGTTTAAGGAGCTGCTTGTAATGCCGGCATCCCTTACCAAAGTGCTGCTTTGAGTCCTGGCTCCTCTGCTTCTGTTCCAGCTCCCTGCTAATGGCCTGGGAAGATGGCCCGAGGGCTTGGGTCCCTGCTGCTATGTGGGAGACCTGTGTGGAGCTCCTGGCTCCTGGCTTTGGCATGGGCTGGCTTGGCAGCGGTGGCCATTTGGAGAGTGAATCAGCAAATGCAAGATCTCTCTCTTTCAGTTAAGTAGATAACTCTTTTTAAAAAACAGAATATAAATTATTTAATTAACTTATTTGAAAGGCAGAGAGATAGAGATGAAGCTCTCATCTGCTGGTTCACTCCCCACATGCTTACAATGACTGTGGCCGGGCTGGGCCAAAGCCAGGAGCTGGGAGCTCCCAGGTGGGTGACAGGAACTCAATTACTTGAGCCGTCACCACTGCCTCCCTGCCTTCCCTACACTGGGAAGCCTGGGCTGCCAGATGAGCAATTAGTAACTCTGGAATTTGTAATCAAATTTTACAATATTAAAATAACCTAAGGGGCAAATATCATAGCGCGGAGGTGACGCTTCTGTTTGGGACACCTTGCATGTGTGCGAGTCCCCGGCTCCTCTGATCCCTGTCTGGCTTCCTGCCAATGCACACCCCAGGGGTGGGGGACAGCAGATGATGGCTCAAGCACTGGGGTCCAAGCCACCTTTGTGGGAGATCCAGATGGAGTTCCAGGCTCCTGGATTTAGCCTGGACTAGTCCTGGGGAGTGAATCAGTCAATGGAAGGCTCATCCTTCCTCCCCCCTCTTACCCCTGCTCTGCCTTTCAAATAAACAACTTAAAAACAGAAAAGTCTACATAAACTATGTTCCAAGGTAAATGACTGTTTTCCCACTCTCCATTGGAGTTAACATTTAAGGTGTCAGGTAACTCTGACATCAGAAAGAACTTGGTAGGGGCCAGTGCTGTGGCATATAAGGTAAAGCCGCCACCTGCAGTGCTGGTATCCTATATGGGCACCAGTTTGAGTCCTGGCTGCTCCACTTCCAATCCAGCTCTCTGCTGTGGCCTGGGAAAGCAGTAGAAGATGGCCCAAGTCCTTGGGCCCCTGCACCCATGTGGGAGACCCAGAAGAAGCTCCTGGCTCCTGATCAGCTCAGCTCTGGCCGCTGCAGCCAATTGGGGAGTGAACCAGCGGATGGAAGACCCCTCTGTCTACCTCTCCTCTCTCTCTGTGTAACTCAGACTTAAAGGAACACAGACTCCCAGAGAGCCTGCTCCCCATCTCAAAAACGGGAATAATAATTTCCACTGGGTGCGCCTTACAGGATTTTTTTTAAGACGACATTAAATAATGCAAGTGAAATTAATTTGTAGCTTGTAAAAGGCTCCATACAAGTGAAAGGAGAAAGATTTTTTGCTTTTAAAGAAAAGGGTAGGAAGAGAGGGGACCACCTGGGAGATACTCAAATGCTTCTGAGTGTTTATCTGTGCAGTCGGTCACCAGCCGCTAAGGACAGATGGTTCTGGAACATTTCCTCCACACATGCGTCATGCTGGTTATACAGGCCTGGCTGCTGTCATGCTGTGTTAGAGCCCATTGAGGTGTTGGGACATGCTGCCCCCAAGGTGTCCACTGCGGGCGGGGGGGGTTGCTGGGCAGTTACGGGATTGGAGGTGGGAAGGATCGGGGCCTTGGAGGTTCTGAGAACTGAAAGGTTGGACAGAGAAAGGTGTAAACAGCTTAGAATTTAAAGGGCGGCTCAGAGATGGCTTTTCCCCAAGAGCAGGCGGAGACCCCGATGCAAACCCCTAGGCGAGTGAATTTGTGGAGCTACTATGATGTGCAGCTCTTCAGAGCCTGGCAACTGATTACATCTGAAATTCATCTCCTCCCCCCCAAACATCCGGCCTCCCCGTCCTTCCTTTATCTCCATTTCAATCCCTTTAAAAGTCTGGGTCCAGTTATCTCTGGTCTCCAACACCTCTCCCTGCCTGCCTCTCTGGGTTACGCACCTGCCACCTTGACATCACGCATGGATTGGCCTCTTTGGGAAAAAAAAAAAAATCACACATCGTGTGACCTTTTTTTTTTTTTTAAATGGAAAAAAATAAGATCTTTAAGTTCCAAGCTGTCTCCCTAGGAGGAGAGAAGAAGTGGGGGCAGGAGAAGCAATGGCAGCTCCAAACTGGCTCAGACTTTGGTCATTGGCAGTGGCATTCTCAAGTCGCCTGGGGTGGGGACAGAGGCTGTCAATCAAAGCGGGGGTGGGAAGAGACAGAATTCCAAGTGGAGAGAAAGGGTGGGAAGGGGAAGGAGAAGAGGGGGCTTGAAGAAATGGCAGCAGCACACAGGGTAGGGCCCAGGGGGTGGGCGTTAGAGGGAGATGGCTGGGGGGCATTAACCAGGGCAGCCCGAGGGACCAGGGACCGGGCGCCATGCCTAGCCTCCACCTCTCTCTGTTAAGTCCTTACACTGTGGTCGGTAGCTGCCTTATCTATTTTCACCTCTGGCAGGAGCCGGCCGCCGATGTGGGAGCCGGGGCCGCCGATGAGGGACACCACGCCGTTGCAGTCCACCGTGCTGTTGCGCTTGACGCTGCGCCGCAGGCTGGGGAAGATGCGCGACGAGCGGCTGCCCTGGCTGTAGCCGCTGTAGCCGCTGTAGCTGCTGCGGCGCTCGCGCGCCCGGATCGGGATGAAGAGCGAGTCGCGCCGGCCCTCGCTCTCCTCCACCGTGCTGTGCTCGTCGTCCGCGAACTCGTTCTCCGAGCCCGGGTCTCGGAAGCGCCCGGGCCCGCGGAAGCTGAAGATGCTGCTCTTGCTGTTGTGGCGGGAGAGGAAGGGCGAGCCGGGGATGCTGAGCAGCGACTGCAGGGGCAAGAGGGATCAAGAGTGAGAATGTGAGATCCAGCGGTCCCTGGACTCCCGGGGCCCAGCCCCCAGCCCAGGGACCAGAGCACAGGTGCATGTAGAACTTCTGGATGCAGGCGGCGCACCAGGACAGCGATTCAGGAATTCCCACACCCCTACCCCGCGCCCTCTCCCGCACATTGCACGCTCCACGCGGTACCCGCGATGCTCACACCGCACACCCTGTGTGGCTCCTCCTGCCAATCACGCGCCCCGTCCCACCCAGTGATAAAGCCGACTCAGTAACCTCCCCATGGGAAGTCTGAGTGACTGCCAACGGTACAACCCCCAGTGGAAACCAGCTGTGAATGACAGCGCTCTCAGCGTTGATATTTTCAAGTCGAATCTCCTTTGTGGCCTAATCCCCCCCACCCCCATTTCTCCTGCCAGTCCTCACTCCCTAGGGAATATGTTATGCACCTGGGTATTTTTGTGGCTTAATGTCTGCTACTGACCACCCTTGAACAACTTCTCTGCAACAGAAGCGTTACAAACTGTACTCAAAACGTGAGTCTCTCTGTGGCCAAGTCTCTGAGGAATTTAAAACTTCTCCTGACTTGTGTTACTGCAATGCTTATGAAAACCCTCGATCAAGCTACACAAATGTATTGCACTATTTATAAACAACTGGCTTTAAAGATAAAACATTACATATTTTATAATTGGATTTTTTTTTTGACAGGCAGAGTGGACAGTGAGAGAGAGAGAGACAGAGAGAAAGGTCTTCCTTTTTGCCGTTGGTTCACCCTCCAATGGCCGCTGCAGCCGGCGCACCGCGCTGATCTGAAGCCAGGAGCCAAGTGCTTCTCCTGGTCTCCCATGCGGGTGCAGGACCCAAGCACTTGGGCCATCCTCCACTGCACTCCTGGGCCATAGCAGAGAGCTGGCCTGGAAGAGGGGCAACCGGGACAGAATCCGGTGCCCCGACCGGGATTAGAACCCAGTGTGCTGGCACCACAGGCAGAGGATTAGCCTATTGAGCTGTGGCGCCAGTCATAATTGGCTTTCAACAGAAAATCATATTAGAATGCATTTCTCAAAGAGATGGATGGGATTTTTTTTTTGTCAACTAGAGGTTAAATATTTGCTGGTGGTATTACTTATCATTAGAATGAGATACTTTCTAGTATCCTTTTCACTGGAAGACTACTAGGAACAGAAGAATTATGTTATAGTACTACTATAGTAATTCTTCAAACTCCTTCCAAGTTATCTGCCAAAAATGACACAGCAAACCATCAGCAAAATTTATTATAATGATGTCTCAGCGAAAATTACATTAGTTCCTCTTTAAATTCTGTTGAAAACAAATCGTTAAAAGCCCAGCTCTTGCCAAGGGACTGGATACTTGGTTATTAGTGGCTTTGCTTCTCTTGATTTCTGCAAATGATTACTTATTTATATTGACAGGGGTTCCTCTTTCATGTAAAACTACCTAGTTTAACCAAACAGAAAAGCATGGAATAATCAAAATATCATTAATTTGTAATCAAATCATTCTAATCTCACAGGCTTTACCTGCAAGCTAGGCTCACTGCTTTATGAGACTGTCCACCACGTGATCCAAGGACGTCAGCCCACATGTTTGAACATGTGAACTCACTTTTCACTTTTAATAAATGTATGCAGATCTGAGTGACAGCCGCCCCACTGCTGAACTTCCAACACCCAGCACTCCCAATTATTAACTTTGATCTGAACAGAAATATCTAAGCAGTACTGCAAAAAGCCTGATGATGAACTAAAGCTCTCTGGATCCAGGGAAATGTTATAGATGCTAATTTTGTTAACTGTCCTTTCGTCCGGCATCCTAAAGATGACTACACCTCAGGACAAGGGAGCGGTGGGGTGAGAGGGACACGCTTTCCTCACGCAGGGAGGGAAGGGGGTGCTGGAAGGAGAAGCGGGAAGGGAGGATGGGTGAGGCCGTGGCCGTGGCCGAGGTGTGCAGGGCTGGCTCAGGCCCTGGGGTGCACTGTGTTAAAGGCCTGGAAAGCAAGCTCTTGAGACTGCGCTTAGAAAGTCCCCAAGAGCCTCACAGGGGGAGCCCGTCCAGTTGGAGGAAACTTGGCAAAGCACTGGCCTGAGACAGTCTGCCTGAGGGGGACTCTGAGGGAACTCTGACACCAATTTTTTAAGTGGATGAGACTTTTGCTTTAGGGTTTAGTGCTTTGCACCTCTTATCGCAGGAGGGGCTGTGGCAGCAGATCCCGTACCTGCTGGGGAGACCTATTCTGATGATAACTTCTGGTGAGAACCCTGAAGGGCCACAGGACTCCTCCTTACTTAATTCGTGCCCTTATCTCTTTGCTGTGGAGAATCCATTTCCGGTGCTACGCTCAAAATGCCTCCAGTTCCAGCAGCTCCTTAGAAGGTACAGAGCCCCCAGGCCCAGACCACTGCCTTTTCTTCAGGCAATTCTAGTTCTCTCCCAGTCCAGCCTCCCACCTGTGTCTCTGCCCGGGGACTCAGTCTCTTCCTGCTCTGGCTCTAAGCAGCCCACGTGCTTCTGAGATGCATGATTTGATCCCTAGGGGCCACATGGAGAAAACCAGTCACCAAGGAGCTCATTTTGCATGAATTGGTAAGTGTTTAGGGACTGTAAGATCTGCGGGCACTCTGGCTTTGCTCTCTGGCCCCACCTCCACCAGAGAGGATCCCAGACCCCTAGGAGCAGACTGGCCCTGGGTGACGCAGAGCAAGGGTTGGTGAGTGAGGCAGTTCAAGGAGGTGGTTGAGGCTGTAGCTTTGGATTGCCTGGTCTTCATGTGAGGAACTTCCTGTTCACAAAAATCTTTCCTGCAAAACCAGGGGTTTCTGCCCCCTTTTCCAGCCAGTGGCGTTATGGTTGCTGGCTTGGGAAAACAAGCCCTGGGGTGTTCAGGACTTGGGATGATGGCCCTCACATTCCATAGAAAAACTGCGCTTGGGGAGCTCAGGGCATCCGTGGGCTTGGAAAGATTCAGATGTCTGGAATGTCATCTGAATGTGTGTGTGTGTGTGTGTGGTTTAAAGGTTCTATTTCTATGTCAAAGTTAGTTTGTAAAATGTGACCTGGGGACCCCTGCTGGTCCCTGAGACTATTGTAGCAGGGCCCACAAGTTCAGAATTATGTCAGGTTAATAATGAGATGGGGGTCGGCGCTGTGACATAGCAGGTGAGGCCGCCGCCTACAGTGCTGGCATCCTGCGTGGGTGCCAGTTTGAGTCCTGGCTGCTCCACTTCCCATCCAGCTCTCTACTGTGGCCTGGGAAAGCAGTAGAAGATGGCGCAGGTCCTTGGGCCCCTGTACCTGCGTAGGAGACCCAGAAGAAGCTCCTGGTTCCTGGCTTCGGATCCGCACAGCCCCAGCTGTTGTGGTCAGTTGGGGAGTGAACCAGCAGATGGAAGACCTCTCTCTGTTTCTGTCTCTGCCTCTCTTTTTCTCTCTGTGTAACTCTTTCAATAAATGAATAAATCTTAAAAAAAAAAAGATATAGGGGGAATCCTAAGGCAAAAACTTTTGGGAATGGCTATGATAGGATAATAATTAAAATACTTTGCAAAACATTCTACATAAAATTTAGAAACTGTCTTGAGCATTATAAACAGAGGGTGGTGAGTAGGAGACAGGTGGGCAGGAGACACGCAAGTCACAGAAACTTACAGGTATCTGAACTGTGCCATGGGAAAGCCAAAGCCAACGGGAGAGGTGGTGGTGGTGGGGGCTGTGCAGGTGGGTGGAGAGGGGCAACAGACTCGCACACTCCAGCGTTGGCCAGGCCTGCTTCTAACACCTACTAGTCACATAACCCTGGAGAGAGCAGTTCATCTTGGGGTGGTCACTGGGCATAGCAGCCAAGACGCCACTTGAGGCGCCCGCATCCCACATCGGAGAGCCTGGGTTCGAGTCCTGACTCCACTCCTGTTTCCAGCTTCTTGCTAATACAAACCCTGGGAGGTGGCAGAGGATGGCTCGAGTAGCTGAGTCCCTGCCTGCCACCCACGTGGGAAGACTGGCATGGAGCTCCCGGCTTCTTGCTTCAGCAAGAAGTGGGGTTTTCTTTTCTTTTTTTTATGATTTATTTTATTTATTTGAAAGTCAGAGTTACACAGAGAGAGAAGGAGAAGCAGAGAAAGAGAGAGAGGTCTTCCATCCAATGGTTCACTCCCCAGTTGGCCGCAACAGCCAGAGCTGAGCCGATCTGAACCCAGGAGCCAGGAGCTTCTTCTGGGTCTCCCACGCAGGTGCAGGGGCCCAAGGACTTGGGCCATCTTCTGCTGTTTTCCCAGGCCACAGTGGAGAGCTGGATTGGAAGTGGAGCAGCCGGGACTCGAACCGGTGCCCATATGGGATGCTGGCACTGCAGGTGGCGGCTTTACCCACAACGCCACAGCGCTGGCCCCAGAAGTGGGGTCTTCTTAGGGGTGGTGTTTCTGGAGCAAAGCACAGGGGTGGAAGATGGGCATGGCATCAGGGGCGCATCTGGTGGGCATGGGGTGTGATAGCCAGAGACTGAAACACTGTATAAACACGGAGCAGGGCAACGCTGGGAATTCCGTGCTAGGGCTGTGGGACTTTAACCAAAGCAAACAGAATGTCTCTGATTAGGGGAACGCCCTCAACCTCCCACTAGCTCTTCTGCACTGTCAGTATTTTCTTCGAACACCCAACTCCTTCAATAAGATTTTTAATCCCCTGCACCTGTCAGGGTCATCGTCCTCAACCCCCTACCGCCCATCTGCAACCTTCTCCACCCCCCACTGTCCCGTTTTCCCAGCATTTCAGGGCACAAGGTACTGCCCAGTGCAGTTAAAGGCCACATCTGTCTCCACATCCTCCGTTTCCCACGCCCGCCCTCCATCTCCTGGACTGTCCAAGCGTGTACTTCTCCCTCTGGCCTCCCAACCCTTTAAAGAAGCGGGGTGGGAGGCAGGCACTCGCTGTCTCACTTCCCATCTGACATGGCTTCCCAGAGTCCTCGGTGCCTTCTTGGCCACCACGCCCAGCGGACACTTCCAGTTATCTCACCGAGCAGCTGCGTGAAATTCCAACGCACGCACCACTGCCCTGCCTCCTCTAACCCTTCCGCTCCCGGCTCTCCCGGCACCTCTGGGGCCCAGCATGCTCTTCCTGGGTCGGCCCCCCTCCTACACCTGTGCCCGCCAGCTGTCAGCGGCTCTGGCCCACTCACGCTGGGTGATCTCAGCAAGTCTCATGGTTTCAGCACCACTTCTCAGCTCGGGGCCTCTTCCCCTGGGCTATCATCTGACTATCTAGAGCTAGATTTGTCTCGAACACCTCTCCACTGGGCTTCCTAACAAACCACTCAAACCTGAGATGTCCAAACTGGAACACACTCGTACTTTCCTCCCAAACCTGGAATGTCGTTTCTTCCATCTTACAGCTGCCTCATCAACACACATCTATGTTGTCTGACTGATTCCTGTTTGGTCCTCAAGCCTTGGTTCAGACGCTCGGACGCTCAGGCAGTGCCTGCTACACAGATAGCAAGAGCTAGGCTCTGGCACCTGATCTGCTAATGGTATGAAAAAATAAAGAGGGGTCAGTGCTGTGGCATGGCAGGGTTAGAGCTACAGCCTGCAGTGCCAGCATCCCATATGGGTGCTGGTTCGAGTCCTGGCTGCTTCACTTCTGATCCAGCTCTCTGCTATGGCCTGGGAAAGCAGTAGAAGATGGCCCAAGTCCTTGGGCCCCTGCACCCCGCGTGGGAGACCCGGAAGAAGCTCCCGGCTCCTGGCTTCGGATCAGCACAGCTTTGGCTGTTGCAGCCAATTGGGGAGTGAACCAGCAGATAGAAGACCTCTCTCTCTCTTTGCTTCTCCTTCTCTCTCTGTGTAACCCTTTCAAATAAATAAAATAAATCTTAAAAAAAATTAAAGATTAGAGAAAACAAAACCATAGTGGCCAACCACAGTGGAACGAAGTAACAACCGGGTTAAGGTTAATGGGGATAGAGAGAGGTTCATGGGGATGGGAGCAGGAGATTGTGCTGTGATAGAAGGCAAAAAAGTAATAAATAAATAAATAAATATGAACTGGGCAGTGAGAGCTACAAGGAAGAGGCACACAGTGACTCATCTTTGGGAACAAAGAAACGATGCTGAGGACAGTGCCACGGGCAGGGATATGCCCTGTTCTCCACCTACACCCTGGCCACATTCCTTTAAAATGGGCAGTGGAACGGAATCCAATCCAACCCCTTGGGGACTTGGGTAGTCTTTTTTTGATAACCCGAGCTATCTATTTTATGATGATGTTTATAGCAACAGAACCGGCCACCAGTTATCCACGAGGCCTCTCCCCTTTCTCCCAGTTCCCCTTAGGTATTAAGGCTGGAGAAAACCGGAGGCGTTCAATGCACGGCTCGGCTAATTTTTCCGCCTGACTCCGTGTCCCTGGAATAATTAATTACCAGAACAGGCCATGCTCCAATCAGGTCTCCTCCGGAGCTTCAGGGTTCCTGCTGCTATTTTTACTGACGACGGGTGACACGAGATTCCTAAGCAGAGGCGTCTGGGTGCATTCTGTGCCTCGGTGCTCAGGGGGAGACGCGGGCCGGCGCGGAACCCACCCGTGCGTTCTCGGGCAGGGCAGGGCAGCACAGGGCCAGCCGCACCCGCCGGAAGTGCCTCCGCCCCGGGGACGCTCACCTGGTTCATGATGGAGAATTTCCTCCCAATCCTGTTGTCCGGCAGCCGGAAGCCCTTCCTCCGCAGCCCGTCCTCCGACTCGGACTTGAACACCTTCTCGGGGTCCCCCTTCTCCTCGCCCTCCGATAGCTCCTTCTGCTTCCTCTTCTTCCTCCGGTTCCGCCGCTCCTTGGCGCTCTTGGAACTCAGCTTGGAAATCTCGGACGAGCTCCGCGGGGAGCCGACCCCCTCCTCCCCTTCTTCCTCGATGGCATCCTCTGACACGGTCCCTGCCGAGGTGGCCATGGCGGCAGCCTAGGAGAGGAGCCACAGTCACATTTGAGACCAGAAGTTTCCTTCCCCCCAAAAGTCGGTCGCAGTTAGCAGCCGGCACCCCCTTTTCCACAGGGATAACAGGGCGGGGAACCAGGAGGAGGGCAGCGCCACCTGCTGGTGGACACCGCGGCCACAGCCTGGCCACCTGCACCGGCCCTTCATTGGCGAGAGCAGAACCCACAGCGCCGATCTTGGGGCTTGCTCTTTGGAGTATCTCGGCCAAGGATGCGACTGCCTTCTCAGCACCACAGGCCGCTTTGTGAGAACCTTCTGGAAATGAACGCTAGGAAACCACGTTACTTAGATGCTAGGGATGCAACCACGGTTGCTTGTGTTTGAACAAGGTTCAGCAAGTGAGGGTGGGAGATCATTTTGCCTGTATCCTCTTTTCCATTGGCAACAATGTTTTCTGTGAGCAGAGGGAACCTCTGCAGGGGCTCCTCCTGTTTTTCTCCGTGATAGGCAACGATGCTTAGATGAAGCACTCCAGAAACTGCCCTGCTGCCTACGTTTTCCTTCCAGCTGACCAGTTGGGAAATTCAACAAAAGGTCACGTCCGCAAATGATCTGGCCGCTAAGACAAACAGACCAATTGGATCAACCATGCGTAGGGGTCCCTTGGGTTCTTTTCATCAGACCGGCGAGCTCTGCGTGGCGGTGTGCCTACACAGCAACACCCAGAGGCAGCCTCGGTCACCGGGATCCGCCCGAAGCCCAGGGCAGGCAAAAAGCCCACCACCGACCTGTGCCTCTTCCTGCTGCTTCTTCAGCTGCTCCAACATGGCCTTGAATTCCGCCTCTTTCTGCTCAGCCTCCTCCAGCGTGGCCTGGTTCTGCTCCTCGTAAGCCATGGCCACCACAGCCAAGATCAAGTTCACCAGGTAGAAGGATCCCACAAAGATGACCAGGACGAAGAAAATCATGTATGTTTTGCCGGCTGCTCGCAGAGTCTGCAAAAGCAGAGATCATTTTCTGAGTCAGCTGCGTCAACTTAACAGGGCCGGGAAGGCTCTGTGGGCCTTTTGAATGGGGACAGCCCGTCCTGTCTGGGATACACGGCGTCCCCACTGGTCACACAGCCTCATCCTCAGCTCACGGTAAATGGCACAATGGCACTATTAACCTCCACCCATGGTAACAGAGAAATCCCCTCCTGTTACCAAATTCTCCCCACATCCTCATTACACAGAAAAGTGCCTTCTTCTTTTTTTTTTTTTTTACTTTCAGGGAAAAATGCGCTGAGTTAAGAATTCTATTTGACTTCAGTGGCTGGCTGGAAGACAGTTTTAAAGGAAAGAATGCAAGACTTTGCCTCGTTTATCTACTGGTCCTCAAAGAACATTAACAAATTCCCTCCTGGGAACCAGGTCCCAGTCACAGGAGGTCCCCTTCTTGAGTGACACCCTACCTTATCTTTTTGCAATAGGGTACATTTCAAAAAGAGAGACAGGGCATAAAAGATAGCGGGAAGAAAAGAAGAAGACCCTGGGCTCCTTCTTTTCACTAACAGTGAGCACATGGCCATCTAAGAACAACTGGGTTTTAGAACAAGTACATGTGACCATATTCCCCAATTTTTATCTTTATTTCTCTCCCTCACAAGTATTCAATGGAGGGCCGGTGTTGTGGTGCAGCAGGTTAAGCTGCTGCCTGCAAAGCCAGCATCCTACATCAAGGCACAGGTTCGAGTCCTGGCTGCTCTGCCTCCAATCCAGCTCCCTGCTGGTGCAGCTGGGAAAGCAGCGGAGGATGCCCCGAGTGCTTGGGTCCCTGGCACCCATATAGGAGAACCTAGATGGGAGTTCCATGCTCCTGGCTTGGGCATAGCCCAGCCCTGGCTGTTGCAGCCATTTGGGGAGTGAACCAGCGGATGAAAAAATCTTTCTGTCTCTCTCTCTTCTCTCTGCCTTTCAAAATAAATGTTTTTAAAGTAATTTAAATAATGGCACATAGCACCAGTCACAAATATTTTATGGGAAAGACTTGCATCTGAGTGAACTGTCCAGTAGAAAAGGGAGAACTCATTTGGTGGGGTGAACGGGGAGCTTTCCTTAAAGAGGTCCCTCCGTCTGTCACAGGGGCGTGATTTTATCACCAGCTGCCGGAGTCACAGAGAAAATTAAGGGACTGCTGTGGGACTCTGAGGCTGGGAGAGCCTGGGCAGTCGCCTGCAGCTCCTCTTCCATTCCAGCCAGCAAACTTCAGCACTGTGCCCGGAGTCACGGAGTCACCCAACAGAATGGGACTCAGCCTGCTTTCAGCTGTGCCAACTCCAGATGCGTTACAAATCCCAGACATGGAGATACGCTCAGACTCCCAAGGTCCCTGTGTGCAGACAGCCCATCTCTATAACATCTGGCACAGGACCGTGCACAGGGAAGTATTCAGTATTTTTTTTTAGATGCCCTGAGCCCCAAACCCAAAACGAGAGGGTGAACTAACAGGAAGTAGGCAGAGACAGCAGATTCCTGGGCTGGGTAAGAAGCTGCCATGGTGGAGAGAGCTTTGACAGCTCCACGTGCCTGTGCATCCAAGACGCAAGGCATGGGAGCCAGCAGAACTCGCTGGACACGTGACTTACTTAACATGGAAAGAAATCTACCCCCGGGGGGTCCCACTGGACAGCTCCCCCATGGCCCTCCTGCACAGAAAGCCCCCAGCCCACCTGCCCTCGTGCAAACTCCACCACCAGAGAGAGAGAGAGAGAGAGAGAGAGAGAGAGAGAGAGGGAGGAGAGGGATTACTCACCAGCTGATACAAGTTTTCCCAATAGTCCTGGGTCATTAGGCGAAACAGCGCCAGGAAGGCCCAGCTGAAGGTGTCGAAGCTCGTGTACCCGTAGTTGGGGTTCCTGCCCGCCTTCATGCACTGGTAGCCCTCCGGGCATTGCCTGCAGACAGAACGGGCACTTCAGCACTGGTCAAAAGCACCCGCTCATCCACGCCCTCCAAGAGGGCGAATACTGTGACTCCTCCCACTCCAGGACAAGGGACAGCGCGAAGAGCCAGGCCAACAGATTAGAGGGCAAGAGAAAGAGACACAAGTAGGCACGCAGCTAGTAGGAAGTTGGGAAGGGGCAGGCCAGGTCCGAACCAGCAGATCCCTTAGGAATGTGGCTTCCCATGCTCTTCCCCAAACTTAGGAATTGCCCGCTCTACAGGTGGCGTCTGTGCTTCTGTGCGTCTGCGCTGTAAGCGGTGAGGCCAGGGGGTTCTTGTGCCTGCCCCGAGTGTGAGGGCCGCTGTCCTAGATTCCTTCCGGCAGGCAAGTCAGCCAATCCAAGCTCAAGCCAGCTACCGCCTCCCGTGCCAAGGGCCCCGGGAGTACCTCTTCATGGTCTCGGCTCTCCTGGCCCTCACCGTTGACAGCCTAGCTCATGCTGGGGTGCCAGAGACCCCCTGGTTACACGACTTTCTCTGCTTCTGGACTCACCAGCTGTGCCTTGCCATGTGGTCTTTAGTATCTACCTCGGTACGGGGAATTCGGTGGGCTTGGTGGCTGCTGGGGCCGTGTTAAAGCACAGTGCCTACTATACCCATTTTATGGGAGAAGGAGTTGAGGCTCAGCGGAGTTGAGTGGCTTCCAGAGGTCGCAGGGCTGGACGCAGCAGAATCATGACACATGCACCTCTGGGCCCTCACCTATGTGAGGTCAGGACTGGTGGATTCCCGGTCACCCCTGGGTGACACTGTCCTCACTCTATACTGTGTTACTTTTGTGACACCATCTGGTGTTACAGAATCTATCCTCCCCCTGCCCCGTACCTCCCGCAGCCAGCTACAGGTGCAATGTCCACTTTGGATGGGTAAATATGAAACAGAAAGAGAATCTGACCCCGACTGTAAGAGCTACCACGTGGGCACAAAGGAAGGTTGAAAACACCACCCAATCTGATCCACTAACAAGAGGCACAGTGTTTTTAAGGCCAGAGAACCAAAGGAGCCGAGCTAACTTACCCAGCGTCGGAGCTGTTCCCGCACAGTAAGGGTTCCAGCATGCCAGGAACTATGTAAAAATTTGCTAGGGAAGTGTGAAGAGGGAAGAAAGGAACAGGCAGGTTTAGGTGGACCAGAGATAGAGTTACACTGTTCCTAAGGAGCCAATGGCCTCAGCTCCTAGTAACCTTCCCTGACCACAGTGAAAGCAGCCATGGATCCGCTCTCAGCAGAATCCCCAAGTGTTCCGGTTCCTCCAACAACAGGGTGAGAACTCCCTAACTGCAACCGGATGGCACAGCCTGACTCCCTGGGCCTGGTGGGTGACAAAGGCCGTATAGGATAAACAATGCTCATGGGGCTGGCGCTGTGGCGTGGCAGGTAAAGCTGCTGCCTGTGGTGCCAGCATCCCATATGGGCGCCAGTTCAAGACCTGGCTGCTCCACTTCCAATCCAACTCCCTGCTAATGCACCTGGGAAAGCAGTGGGAGATGGCCCAAATGCTTGGGCCCCTGCACCCACATGGGGGACCCAGAAGAAGCTACTGGCTCCTGGCTTTGGATCAGTCCAGCTCCAGCTGTTGTGGCCACTTGAGGAGTGAACCAGCAGATGGAAGACCTCTTTAACTCTGTCTTTTGACAGGCAGAGTTAGACAGTGAGAGAGAGACAGAAAGGTCTTCCTTCCGTTGGTTCACCCCCCAAATGGCCGCTACGGCCAGCGTGCTGCACCGATGCAAAGCCAGGAGCCAGGTGCTTCTCCTGGTCTCCCATGGGGTGCAGGGCCCAAGCACTTGGGCCATCCTCCACTGCACTCCCGGGCCACAGCAGAGAGCTGGCCTGGAAGAGGGGCAACCGGGACAGAATCCGGCACCCCGACCGAAACTAGAACCTGGTGTGCCGGCGCCGCAGGTGGAGGATTAGTTTAGTGAGCTGCGGCGCTGGCCGAATAAATAAATCTTAAAAAACAAAACAAAAAAAAAAAAACCAAAGAAACCCACTCACATTCCACAGGGACATTGGGAACTAAATGTTTAAATATCCCAGGGAACCCAGCCAGGGGAAAAAGAATGAATTTGATTTCACCCGGCTTGGAAGCTTGAATTTCGAAGTGGATTCCAGGGGCATACGCAAAGATGCTCTCAAGTCCTGCCTGCTTGCAAGAGGCTAGGCCAGGACCAATGGCGGGGGCTGCTGTCAGAGGCCCGTGCTCCCTCTACTCCCAGGGAATGGGGACACCTGCCCGGCCGCCCGCCTTCCCCCTGGGGCCTAACCGCTCTTTGGAGGCCGGGGCTGGCTTGGTGCCGCCCCACGGAGGAGGAGCCACCTACTTTTGTTGTTGATGTACTCCTCCCAGTCAAAGCCTTTGGTGCCATTTTCCAGGTAGCTCTCGTTGAAGTTGATAGGCCACACGACACACTTGTTCCGCAGGTTCCCCATGAACAGCTGTAGGCCAATCAAGGCGAACACGCTCAGGCAGAACACAGTCAGGATCATCACGTCCGACAGCTTCTTCACCGACTGGATCAGGGCGCCCACGATGGTCTTGAGGCCTGTGGACACAGCACCCCGGCACCGGCCTCAGTCCCCAGCCCTTCCCCACCTCCCCACCCACTCACCCCTACCCCCCGCCCTCCCGGCCGCTGGCGTCTGCTCTTCCCTGCGGGCCTCAGGACCTTCACACATGCTGTTCCCTTCCACCTGCATTCTACCTGCCTAACGGCTGCTTACTCTTCAGGCGTCAGTGTAAATACCACCTCCTCCAGGAAGCCCTCCCTGACAACCCTCCTTCCTCTGCTGTTATCAGTCTCTGGGAGTTCAGATAAGGAGCACCTTATACTTCCTCCGGCATAGGGATTGCTATGATGATGAATTCTCCATGACTGTTTTGTTCACGGCTGTCTCTACAGTGCCTATCCCGCCGCGGGCACGCGGGACACATTTGTTGAGGCAGCAAATAGAAGACGAGGGATCAAGGAGGCTTTTAGTTTGGAAAGGAACACTGGGGAGCTTGAGTGCCCACAGCAAGCAAGAAGGCTCAGTAACAATCCCTGCACATTGTAGAGGTCAGCTCTGAACTCAGGATTCAGTTTGCCTTTCCATTAAGGGACGTGTCCCCCTTCAACGACGACGACCTTTGCTCTGTCCCAGGGGAAAGACAAAACTTGAGCTTTGCAAGCCACGGGTTCCCACTTAAAGCTAAAGAAGGGAGACTTCGTGACAGCGCGAGGAGCGGTCGTAGGGGGCTCCGTGCTCTAGGGACCGGAACAAGCCTGCGTGGGGCTCTCCTGGGCTGGGACACCAGGCTGCCCGCAGGACACAGATCTCTGAGTTCACGCATGGCTCTCCTCGGCACGCTCAGACACCAGGCGATCTGACAGGCACGGAGCCCTCCCGGAGGCCAAAGCACCAGGCAGACCCAGGCCTCAGCAGGGCTCCCATGCAGGCCTGACCTTGGAAGACCACTCCTTTCAGCCAAGCTACTGGTGTCTCCTTGCAGGACCTGAGCCATACAGCTCTAGGGATCTCAGTGGTTCATTTTACAATGGGGGACAAGTGGTTGAGTATCATGGGGCTGCTGCAAGGATTAGACATCGCTCAGGGAAAACACGGCACCTGGCCCACGCACTGCCCTCTGCCAAGGGACCCGGCTGGGATGACGCACTGTGCGGCTGACTGCACAGGAGGCCGGCGCTCTAGGGGGGGATGGCTGTGAATGTAAGAAGCCAGAATTCCGTAAGCCGAGCTCAGTAGCAGTAGTGGGTGCTGTGCCTCGCACAGACCCGGGCACAGGGCAGGCACTCTGGATTTTACTGAAGAAGCAAGTGAATGAGAAATCTCTCACACACAGAGCCCAGAAAAGAGAGCCCAGGATTAGACTTCGCAGGTGCAGGGTGTGCAGGGCTCGCTGGGACTTCCTGCAGCCTCCCCAGGGACGAGGAAGCAAGGCCCTTCCAGCCGGAGTCCCTGCCTCCTCCCAGGGCTGGGCAGAACGAACAGCAGGCAGGGAAACAAGAGTGGGAACTCTGTCCCTGGCTCAGTCGTGAGGGCCACTGTGTGCAGAGCGGACTTCAGGTCACCTCTCGGGCTCACGCTGCCGGCTGCAGAGTGCGGGACACACACACAGGTCCACATGGCAGCAGACACTGCAGGGCACGTGGCCAATCTTCCCTAGAAGCCTCAAAAAGCAAGATGAGGGGCAGGTGTCGTGGCACAGCGTGAAGCCATCATTCGGGATGCCCGCAACCCGATGCCTGGTTCCAGTCCTGGCTCCTCCAGGTTCCTGCCGATGCACAGATGATGGCTCAGGTGCTCGAGTCACTGACACCCAGGTGAGAGACCCGGAGAGAGTTCCTGGCTCCTGGCTTCAGCCTGGCCTAGGCATTTGCAGATGAGAACCAGTAGGTGAAGGATCTTTTCTCTCTCTCTCTCTCCCTCCCCCACCCTACCCCTCCCTCTCTTCCTTTAGAATAAAAAATAAAGAAATAAAACATTCAAAGAATAGGGCAGAGATTTTAATTTGTTGGAGGTGAAGTGGCTGACAGTGCAAACTTGTCTTTCATACCTAAGGTACCAGGGAGCTGCTTCGCAGTACACAGCCAGGTGGGAGGCACGGGTGGCCTGACCCAGGAGGCCGCCGGGAGGTGAGCGCGCCAGTCCCCTACTGCGGAACTGAGGTCTGCGCAGCTGCGGATGAACACAGTAGTCCTCTTGGGGCTGGCACTGTGGCTAAGCCTCTGCCTGTGACGCCAGCATCCCATACGGGCACAGGTTCTACTCCTGGCTGCTCCACTTCCAGTCCAGCTCTCTGCTATGGCCTGGGAAAGCAGTAGAAGATGGCCCAAGTCCTTGGGCCCCTGCACCCACTTGGGAGACTGGGAAGAAGCTCCTAGCTCCTGAATTTGGATCGATCCAGCTCTGCCTGTTGTGACCATCTGGGGAGTAAACCAGCGGATGGAAGACCTCTCTCTTTCTCTCTCTCTCTGCCTCTGCTTCTCTGTATCTCTCTCAAACAAATAATCTTTTTTTTTTTTTTTTTAACCCACAGCCTGTGACTCTGGCATCCCATAGGGGTGCCAGTTCTAGTCTTGGCTGCTCCACTTTTTTTTTTTTTTTTTTTTTTTGACAGGCAGAGTTAGACAATGAGAGAGACAGAAAGGTCTTCCTTTCCGTTGATTCACCCCTCAAGGGGCTGCTGTGGCTGGCGTGCTGTGCCAATCTGAAGCCAGGAGCCAAGTACTTCCTCCTGGTCTTCCATGTGGGTGCAGGGCCCAAGCACTTGGGCCATCCTCCACTGCCTTCCCGGGCCACAGCAGAGAGCTGGACTGGAAGAGGAGCAACCGGGCTAGAACCCGGGGTGCCAGTGCCGTAGGCGGAGGATTAGCCAAGGGAGCCACGGCGCCGGCCTCAAATAAATAATCTTTAAAAATAAAAATAGTCCTCGTGGTGTTCGCCTGGGTTAGGAAGAGGGTCTGGGTCCACAAAGCAGCTGGCTTGTTGTTTTGAAAGTCAGGAACTTTACAAAGAGTACTTGAAGCGGCAGGGAAGCACAGCTGCTGGGGTCTTCCCCGCTCCTTTGGAAAGAGCTCACTTAGCTCTGTCTCTTCTCAACACCGGTGGTCACTCAAGGCCCTGCCCATTGCTATTTCTTTCCTGCCTCCCTCCCTCCCTTCCTTCCTCTTTTTATCTGTCTGAAAGGGAGAGAGAGGAAGAGAAAGAGATTTTCCATCTGCTGGTTCACTCCCCAAATGCCCACAACAGTCAGGGCTGGGCCACGCCAAAGCCAGGAGCCAAGAACTCCGCCTGGGTCTCCCAGGTTAGTGGCAGGGGCCCAAGCACTTGAGCCATAACCTGTCACCTCCCAGAGTGTGTGGAGTTGAGACTGCATCCCAGGCACTCCCTTATGAGATGCAGCGTCCCAGGCAGCGGCTTCACCTGCTGTGCCTCGGAGCCTGCCCCTTGACTGCTACTTTTCTATGCAAATGTTTTCTATTTCTGGGAACTCTTCGGACAGTTCTAATTTATACGACAGGAAATTCTAAGCCATGAGTGCCAACCACCTGCTGTTCCAGGAAGGGGTCCTTCTCAGAAGTTACGGGGTGTTGGGTGGACACCCGACCTAAACTCAGATCCTTTCCTACAGGCGTTATAACGGGACAAGAGACAGGTGAGGAGTTTCTTCGTGTGTGGGGACGGGAGCATGTACACCTGGGAACTCTGTCGTCACTTAGGGCGTGCGTGAGCCTTAACGACGTCAGTATGCGAAGAGATGCAGAGGGTGCTGGCAGCCCCTGGGCTCCCTGAATGACTCCTGCGTCCCTTCAATTGCAGCCAGAGATGCTCAGCTCACACAGCAGCCATGGAAGGAGCTCATCTCTTTCCTGGGAGAGGGCCTGGATGCTCACACACAGGTGTGTGGCATCTCTTCTCCGTGAACCAGATGTCACTGCTGATGGCATCTGGATACAAGAGGCCAGGAAGCAAAAGAAAATAATAATAATTTCCCTCAAGGGCTTTGCTTTGGAGCCTGAGGCTGAGATCATGTGAGATTTCTTTCGGCTTTTGAGAATGTCTGAAGCAGAAACTTAGCTGGAAATGGTTTTCAGTTGCTTGTGCTTCGCAGGGGCTCGGAGGGACAAGTCAATATTCAGCAAGAATAATCAGCTCGTAATATTAATCGTGGCCATGCAAAACACTTACTCTCCAAGACTCTCACCCAGGTCACAGAGAAACACTTGGCAGAAGGCTTGGTGGGGGGAGGGAGGCACACAACCCCCCGGCAGTACTGACTTTAAGTGGTCCCTGGGCTCCAAGCTGCCGAGACCCCTCCTCCCTCCATGAGGAATGCCCGTATCTGCTGGCACCAGCGCCCATCCGCTGGAGGGGGCGCCAGCACTGCAGCTCAGGAGCTCAGGTTCCACAGATCCGCAGCCAGGGGCTGCCCCTCCCAGCCGAAGTGCTCCCTCCATCACCAGCGCAGGTCGAGAAAGGCCAAGAAGTTGCAGGTGCAAGCCTTGACCGGAGGAAGCAAGCGAGAATGCAGGCCGCCCCTGTTCCGGCTGGGACTGTTTGCTTCTTCTGTTGGCTCCTGGCACCGCACACCGGAACAAGCAAGATCCTGACATGATGACCCCAAACAGAGCAAAACATGCCTCCAGATGACTCCTGCATGGAGCAGTGTGCGTGCGACAAAGTAGGGGGCCCACTGGACAGTGAGAACTCTCGGGAAAGGCTGGCATCGGTGTGTGTCTGAGCACGGACCCACGTAGAGGAAGGTCAGTTCTGG
Organism: Lepus europaeus; assembly: GCF_033115175.1. Lineage (NCBI taxonomy): Eukaryota > Metazoa > Chordata > Mammalia > Lagomorpha > Leporidae > Lepus > Lepus europaeus. The sequence goes on from NC_084836.1 coordinate 68,534,739, forward strand.
AGAAGCAGCTGTCTGTCTATGGAATTTGGAGGAGCAGATGAAGCCATGGCTGCAGAATTCTATCTCATGCTACGCCCAAAGGCACCTCTGAGCCCCTGTCACCTTCCAGAATGTCCAGCAATCCCCTGAGCGAACGGATGGAGCCGGCTCCATCCATTATTTCCAAACAGGACCACAATCTTCCAGCGCAGTGATGGCCAGACTACAGACAAAGCTAACTCGCACTCCCTGGTTTACAGGTCAGGTTGGGAAATGCAAAGCGGCGTGGAGCCACGCGAGCTGATTCCTCCGCAGAGTTAACACGGGAACGAGGCCCCGCTGGCAGTGACAGGAAGTTTCGGAACCAGAGGGAAGGAACAGAACAGCTCCCCGCCGGCTGCCAGAGCCTGGCTGGGGTGCGGGGAAGTCCTAGGGGCAAGGTGGTGCCTGCCAACCCTCCTGCTGCAGACACACGCTTCCCAGCTACAGTTCTGGAAGGTTCTCCAGGCCAAGAGTAATCTGGAAGAGATGTGGAGGCTATAGATTTGTCTGTTCCGGACCAGATGCACGTCACAGAGTATACCTGGCTCTCAGAGGTGCGTGAGGGGAACCTGCGAGGCTGAGGCTGGTCCACTCAGGACCACTGTTAGGTTTTAGTTCTGTTTCCTGAGAAGCAGCAGGAAGGAAGAGGCTCAAAACCACCATGCTTGCCAACCAGAAATCCTAAAAGAAGCAATGTGTCGAACAAGGTCTTAAACACTCCCAGGGTCCCTCGGCCACTTGGTGGAGATCGCCATGTTCACAGCCTTTACCTTTAACAAAAATTCTTCCTTGTGAGCAGGAAGGCCCTTGCTCTCTGCCTGACCTGCCGGTCGGCAGTGAAAGCCACCAAGTCGCAGAAGAGAGAGTGAATATCCAGGAGAAAGATGATCGAGGAGTCAGAATGCTCCAGACAGCAAAACGGGCTGAAAGCAGGACTGACGGGCGGCGGGAGAGCAGAGCTTTGGAGGAGCCATTGAGACGCTGGGAACCAGGAGGAAAGGACATGGGGGCGCTCCCAGCCCACTCTACAGGGGGTCTTCAGACAATGCATGGGAAATGAGCATTATAAGACAACTGCATGGATTCCAGAATTTTCTTGCACCAAAATAAACTTATTTTTAAAGCGATTTTTGTTACTTTTTAAAAAAAGATGTATGTATTTGAAAGGCAGAATGAGAGAGAGAAAGAAAGAGAGAAAAATGATTGAGCAAGCTTCCAACCACCAGTTCACTCCCCAAAATGGCCACGACACCCAGGTCTGGGTGATGCTGAAGCCAGGAGCCTGGAACTCCATTTGGGTCTCCCACCTGGGTGGCCACCCTCCACTGCCTTTCCAGGTGCATGAGCAGGAAGCTGGATTGGAAACGGAGCAGCCAGGACCCAAACTGGCACTGTGATAAATACGGGGATGCTGGCGTTACAGGCAGTGGCTTTACCCACTGCACCACAACACTGGCCCCAATTTTCACTGATTTGAGAAACACAGAGAGTGAGACAGATATATATATACGGAGAGAGGCACCTTCCACCTGTTGGTTCACTCCCCAAAGGCTCACAACAGCTGGGGCTGGGCCAGAGCCTGAGTCAGAAGCCAGAAACTCAACCTAGGTCTCTCACATTGATGGCAGGGACCCAGCCTTTGAGCATCACTGCTGGCTCCTGAGACTGAGTTGTGGAGAAGCTGGAGTTGGGAGCTACAGCTGGGACGCGAACACGGGCTCTCTGACACAGGCTTACCTGCCAGGCCAAAGGCCCACCCCTTTCCCCACAAGCTTCGGACGTCTCCTTATATTGATACCATTAAGTGCGAGTCGAGAAAGACCTGGGACACCTTCCTTGAGGTTCCTGCACTCTCTCTGGGTGCACCTGCCCACTGGGAACTTCTCACAGACTCACTTGCATGTTCGTTTTTGGGCCCAAGCTCCAGAACAAGCAGTAAAAACCAGGCTTTGACATACATATCTTTGGGCAGAATCCTTCAATGTCAGGTTGAACCTGGCAAATTCCAGACCAGGAGCCACTTGAGAAAGACCCTGGTGTGTACTGTTCCCTGAGCTGATGCCCCTGAGGCTGGAGGCAGTCCAGGGACCACATGCAACTGGCATGTTTTTGGCCTGGCTGAACAAGAAGGGGCAGAGGGTGTGCTGGGTCTTCACTAAGACACAGAAAGATGCTGCAAAAGGCTGGGGTGAATCCAGGAGCCTTACTCTGCCACCTGGTGGCACCCTGGCGGCTCCGACCCCAGCCTCCTAGGACATGTGGATGAGGCGGGCGCTTCTAGAAATCGCAATCTGGAAATCTATTTCAAACAGTGAGGCTGAGGCCTAAATCCTGATATAATCCCTGCATGTGGACTTCTGTTGCTTCGCTTCTTTATGATCCAGGCACGTGCGGAGCACAGCTGCGGGCCCACTGTTGTGTTGGATGCTGTATAAGTACAGGCGCGTACGCATACCGTGTTACTGCGGTATTAAGGATGGATGACGTGGCGTCAGTCGCTTACGCTGTGCCCCCAGGTCAACCATGCAGCAGGGACGGTGGTGGGAGCCCTGGGCTAGTCCACAGGGAGCACCTGCTGTCTGGCTTAGCAGAACGCGGCTTTCCGACTTGATTCTGGAAGAGCAGTCGGGAGATCACAAGAGCATGGAGGGACAGAGGCCTTGCAGAATACGCTGGGGGAAGGGGTGAGCGAAACACACAGATCTCACTGAAAAGGGGCCAGGGGGCCGGTGTCTGGAGCAGTGTTAAGATGCCACATGGGGGGCTGGCGCTATGGCCTAGGGGGTAAAGCCACCACCTGCAGTGCTGGCATCCCATGTGGACTCCAATTCGAGACCCAGCTGCTCTACTTCCGATCCAGCTCTCTGCTGTGGCCTGGGAAAGCAGTAGAAGATGGCCCAAGTCCTTGGGCCCCTGAACCCACATGGGAAACTCAGAAGAAGCTTCTGGCCCCTGGCTTCGGATTGGAGCAGCTCTGGCCATTGTGGCCAATTGGGGAGTGAACCATCGGATGGAAGACCTCTCTCTCTTGGCCTCTCCTTCTCTCTCTGTGTAACTCTTTCAAGTAAATAAATAAATCTTAAAAAAAAAAAAAGATGCCACATGGGACATCTCCATGTAAGCGTGCCTGGGTTCGAGTCCCCCAACTGCTTCCAACGCAACTTCCTGTTGCTGCACCCTGGGAAGCACAGGAGGTGGCTCCAGGGCTCAGGTCCCTGCCACCCACTCATGGATTAGACATTCCTGAAGTTCAGTAAGAGCTCCACACTGGGGCTGGTGCTGTGGTGTAGCAGGTAAAGCTGCCACCTGCAGTGCTGGCATCCCATATGGGCTCTGGTTTGAGTCCCAGCTGCTCCATTTCTAATCCAGCTCTCTGCTATGGTATGGGAAAGCAGTATAAGATGGCCCAAGTGCTTGGGCTCCTGCACCTATGTGGAAGACCCAGAGGAAGCTCCTGGCTCCTGGCTTCAGTTGGCAGCCATTTGGAGAGTGAACCAGTGGATGAAGACACCTCCCTCCCTCCATCCCTCCCTCCCTGAGAGACCCGGATGGAGCTCCAAGCTCCTGTGGGTAGCTGGGGAGTGAATCAGCAGATGGAAGATTGATCTGTGTGTGTGTGTGTCTTTCTCTGCCTCTCTGCTTTTCATATAAAGTGAAAAAATAATCAAATAAAAAACAGAAGGGGCCAGAGGAGAGATCAAAGGCAAAAGGAAAGACTTGGCGCTCCAGAGGCCTTGAAGGTTAAGATCAATGCTCAGGCCGACATCAGTGCTGTGTGAGGCTGCCTGGACACCGAGCTGGAGTTTCTCTTAAGCAGGTTTAAGGTGCTTGGCAGGAAAATCTTGGTAAATCAGGGCGGTAGCTTTTGGCCTGATGCTTGGCCTCTGGTTGACAAGGATTCAGCTACAGTTGCCTTTAAAAAGAAAGGAGTTCACCTTCCGTGAGGTGCTAATGCCCCAGCCCCTCCATGGGCCACATGTCATCATCTAAGTACCAGGTGTTTGGATAACATGGCTAAGGGGAGAAGAGAAACATCTCTCAGCCTCCAAGGCGGGGGAGCCAGGTGACGTGACACCTGCCTGCCGGGGCCCTCACACCTGCTTTAGACAGCGTGGTTCCTGGAAACCCCCCCAAGCCCGAGCCCTGAGCCCAACTCGAGTCCAGAGAGCGGCTGTGTACTCTTGACCTCCACGACTCCCTCCATCCTCTAACTGGACTGGTCCTTAGTACCCTCCAGGTCCGGTAATTTCGAGAACCCTGACCCAGGGTCCAAGGGTAGGTTTCTGAGGGGGGTGGGGGCCTGTCAACTTTCATCTGATTTTCAAAAGCTTCAGAACGTTAAGAACCACTGGGGTTTGCTCAACCAGGACAAAAAGGAAAAAGGCAAAACCTTTAGAGAAATTGTCCATGAGCTGCCTGTCAACCCGCCCGACTGACGCCTGTCATTCTCCTTTGGGCTTCTGCGGTTTCTGCTTGCCCATACCTTCAGCTGCCTCTTACCTTACCTGCCATTTTTTTTTTATTATTAAAAAAAAAACCAGCCCCTGTGTAAGTTTTCACTGGGCTTTCTGTGTGCGGCTGCCGCCTGCGCGTGCGTGGGGCAGGTGCGTACCGCTGCTCGCTCTCACGAAGCGAGGGGGGGGGGGGGCTACCCCAGGTCAGCATGCTACCTCCTGTCACTGGGTAAAGTCCCTCCTGGGAGTAAATGATTCCATTAATATACAGGAACAGCGACAGGGTGATGCTCTGGAAAAGATCCCACCAGCCAGTTGAGCTCCAGGAAGTCTGGAAGTCACAGGCGATGGAATGGCAGGGAAAATGTGAAAATCACTGTAATTCCATGAGGCCAGGAAGCAAATGATTTACGGACAAAGACACAGCTGGCTCTGTGTCGGCTTTTTTTTTTTCTCCCTCCCCCCAGATAGTGTTACGATCCAAGTGACTCTCAAGCGCGTGCTTTTTTCAAAAGCGTGGATGGAATGGGGGCCGCATGCCTGGCAAGCGCCATCAGAGGAAGCCGCGTGCAGACCCCAGGCCACCTCCTGGGCCAAGCATGCAGCATGCGAGGCCGTGGCCACCTGTGCCCACGCCAGTTTAGAATGTGGGGCGGCGGTGGTGGTGGGGGGTACAAATGAGGAGCGGAGGCGGCGAGGTGGGTCTCGTGTGCACGTTTCTCTCACCTGGAATTACAGAGATAGTTTTCAAAGCTCGGAGAACCCTGAATGTTCTCAGCGCTGAGACATTGCCCAGGTCCACGAACTCTGTCACATATCTGTAGCAAGGGAGGCGACACGCAGACACGAATGACGAACACAGACACAAACACGAACGAGCAAAAGAAAAAAAAAAAAAAAGAAGGAAACCAAGACGAAACCACAACAAAACAAAAAGTACAATACGTCACATCGGGGCCTAACCCAACACCTAACAGCAGCCCCGGGGCCGTCTTACCTGGAATTACTGAAATAGTTTTCAAAGCCCTCAGAACCCTGAAAGTGCGCAGAGCTGAAACATTGCCTAGGTTTACAAACTCTGTTATATACCTGCAGAATCAAACCAGAGTTAACTTATAACCGTGCCACTGGGCGAGGGGCTCATCACAGGGCGGGGGTAGGGGTGGGGGAGGGGGGAGTCAAAAAGGGTCTATATACAAGCTATAGGTTCACTTTTTTCCTTGCAAAAGAAAAAAAGTTTCAAAATACAAACATTTAAGGAGCACTTTTTTGTTGTTGTTGTTGATTTGTTTTTTCTTTTCATTGGGCAAAAGAGAATTCCAAAGTATGGTTTGGAAAGAACTGGTACCACCAGGAAGTCCTGGAGCTGGTTTTCCGAGCCAGCCAGCGATGCGCTGGGTTCAATCCGGAATGACCTAACTATTGGCCCATTTACGTCTTTTTTAGCAAAAACCAAAGGCCAGGGGGTATCCAAGGCTCGCGTCCCCAAGTTCTGCACAGAATTTCTTAGAACAGGGAGACAAATTTGTACAGCATGAGCCCCCAGGGAAGGTCCATGTTGAGGTCACCTCCCAGTTGGTGCTGGCAAAGATGCCAAAAGTCTGCGCTCTTCCTCATCCGAGAGCCGAGTGCAAATGCTGGTTAAGTCACGACTATAGGTGACGTTTTAGCCTGTGCCGTGCAAAAGCAGAGGACTCAGGAAAATCCAGACCAGGGGATCGGAGCAAAGCCTGCGTGTTAACTGCTCGTCTGATCACCAGCTCCGTGCCTAGCAAGGACACTTAAGTTTGAAAATGAACACCAGGGTATATTCATAAGGCTGAAGCTAGAAAAATGCCTTCATAGAGCAGAAAGTCAAAGTTCCAGTGGCACATACCCAGTGTGCCTGATGCACCCACATTTCTAGGGTGGGAGATATCTTTGTAGCTGACGTGCACACCCAAATGTGCAAATGCATTCTCTCTGTCGCATGCACACATACGCGCGCACACACCCCTCTACACCACCCCCAAACCACAAAGTGCTTTCCCACCCTGGGAATAAAAATAAGAAAGCCCGCTGTCATTCTCTGTCGTCAGCTAAACTCCCCAAAGTGAAACATTTGCTTTGCTAAAACAGAACAGGTTACTCCAAGCGGCTGGCGTAGCGGTGGGGTGGGACACTGGGCCCCGCAGTGGCCGGAAATTCGAGTTAGTCACCCTTCAGGAGGGCCAGTTGGCATGCCCTGGCTCACGTTTCAATTTTAAAATGTGCTCTGAGGTCTGTGTCATGCAGCCTCGTTAAATTAACATGCGATTAAAGGGAGACGGAAAAAAACATATCCAGGAAATTCATTTTCAGCTGAAGGTTTATACCTAAAAAAAGTGTCAAGTCTTCACAGAGCCCCGGCCCCTCCCCTGTGACAGGTGCTGGGAATAAGTTAGGAGGCAGCACCTGCGGGAATCCCGCCCCACTTCTGGCCCCTGCAGGCAAGAGCCTCCAGGGCTCTCCTCACACGGTTACCCAGTAATTCCCCACACAGCTTCGTCTACAAACTCACACGACCACACACCCCGAAAGGAAGGAAGCAGCGAACTTACGCCATCATGATGACGCTGAAATCTAACCAGTTCCACGGATCCCGCAAGAAGGTGAAGCCGTCTATGCAGAAGCCCCTGGCAATGATTTTCACTAGTGATTCGAACGTATAAATCCCTGTGAATGTGTACCTGTCAAAGAAACGGGAGGCTGCAGGTGGCTTCTCAACGGGCGGCGGCTGTAAGTGACCCTGCAGAGACCTAACGCGGGCTTGATGCGTGGCTTTTGCAGACAGAGGGAGCAGAGCGGGGAGGAGCAGACGCGCCCTGGGCGTGCGCCCACCAAGCCCTCCAGGGCACCGAGCGGCGTTCTGCAGGGATTCCCAGGGATTCACTCTGCACGGCCAGCCGAATTCTCCATCATTTGGAGGCGGGGAGGAGGCCCCAGGAGCTATTTTTAGCCTTAGAGGAGGCAAAAAAGCAAGGGAGGCCTGGACTCTGAGAACAGGGCGTCTGGAAGCACAGGGGCTGGCGGAGGGTGAGTGGGCAGCCAGGCCACAGCGACTTCCAGGGCACGCCTCCCCTTTCTAGTGGGTGCTTTTGGGGCTACTACCCGAACTCCACATGCACCGTCAGCCAGCCCGCCCGCTGTGAGACAGAGAGCAACCATTTCTTTCCCTTTGTGGATAAACTGTGGCAAAGCAAGATTTGGGGACTGAGAAAGCTTTAAAACAAACAGGCAGAGGAATCTGTGAGCTACTTACTCCACATTCTTCGACCAGTCGGGAGGGTTACTGAAAGTCATGAATACACAGTTGGTCAGGATAGTGCACATGATGATCATGCTAAACACTGTGGGGGAGAGTCAAGGGCATAGACAACGCCAGCCTGGCCTCCATGGGCTCGCAGCCCTGACCCTGCCCCGGTTGCTTCTGTGCACTGATGGCTGTGCCTGTGCACTGACTGTACTGTGCACTCACGGCTGTGCCTGTGCACTGACTGTACTGTGCACTGACTACCTATGCACTAACTGTACTGTGCACTGATGGCCATGCCTGTGCACTAACAGCTGTGCTTGTGCACAGACTGTGCAGACTGTACTGTGCACTGACTGTACTGTGCACTGACAGCTGTGCTTGTGCACGGACTATACTGTGCACTGATGGCTGTGCTTGTACATGGACTGTACTGTGCACTGATGGCTGTGCCTGTGCACTGATGGCTGTGCCTATGCACTGACGGCTGTGCCTATGCACTGACTGTACCTGTGCACTTAACTACCTGTGCACTGACGGCTGTGCCTGTGCACTGATTGTACTGTGCACAGATGGCTGTTCCTGTGCACGGCTGTACTGTGCACTGATGGCTGTTCCTGTGCACGGCTGTACTGTGCACTGACTGTACCTGTGATCAGAAGTCTCCCCCTCCACTGGCCTCCCGATCCTTCAGGGGCGAGGGTAAATTAAATGTGCACTACTCAGTCCTCCTTTATTGTTAACAAGCTCACATCTCAAGTTATACTGGCAAATCTCCATGTACTTAGTGGTTAACATCCCCTCTTCCCCCTGTCCCCAATTCCACAGAGCTGAGCTGTCTGTCCTCGGGGGCAAGACACCAGCGAAATGCCCCATCTGGGAAGGGTCGAGGACACCTGCCCCCCTGCACTCCTGAGAGGCCGCAGCGCAGCAAGCCTGCCTCCCTTTCCCGCAGCGCCCACAGCAACCCGTGTTGTCGCCATGTCAGCTGCACCCAGGTCCTTGCTCAGCTGTTTATGTGTTGTCTACGGAGAGAAATGAGGCCATCTGGGGGCTGCGTGAGGTCTTCAAACTCACACTGTTCCTCTCACGAGCCCGGGGAGCCGCAGCTCACTTGTAGCTGACTCCCTCCCTCTTGTTCACATATTTGCTGTCCATACCCTCCCCGTGGGGCTGTATGAAGGGAATATCCTCACAGCTGGATCAATAACGTGCTATTTAGAACCATCTCCCACTCTAGCGGAAAGCATAGGAGTCCATTCTGAATCACTGATTCTTTCCAAACCCTGGACTTCAGGCCTCGGCTGCTCTTTAACAACAGACTTCAGAATTGGGTAGCTTGGGGCAGGCGCTGTGGCACAGAGGGTTAATGCCCTGGCCTGCAGCACCGGTATACCATATGGGTGCCGGTTCAAGACCCGGATGCTCCACTTCCAATCCAGCTCTCTTCTATGGCCTGGGGAAGCAGTAGAAGATGGCCCAAGTCCTTGGGCCCCTGCACCCGCATGGGAGACCCAGAAGAAGCTCCTGGCTCCTGGCTTCAGATCAGCGCAGCTCCAGCCATTGCAGCCATTTGTGAAGTGAACCATAGGATGGAAGACCTCTCTCTGTCTCTGCCTCTCCTCTCTCTGTGTAACTTTTTCAAATAAATAAATAAATCTTAAAAAAAAAAAAGAATTGGGTAGCTAAAGTCTCAAAACTCACTCAGGGTGCAATGCTCTCCAAAGCATGGGACTAGATAGTGTTAAAAGCCAGCCATGAAAGTTCAAAGTCGCTCTGCAAAATGGCTAAGCCTACCATGTAACTTTTTCGTTTGTCGTGTATATTCATGTATTAATGAGATGTCATGGGCCAAAAGGGAGCAAATTGGCATTTTTCCATTTGAGGCAAGCAAAAATACCAGAAGAGACCCAGACCTTGGCTGCAGCTGGCATCTAAACCCCGCCACGAAGGAGGCTCTCTCTCCTGGAGACTGTCTCCCAGACTTTCCAAGCCTATGGCTCAAGATGTCGCAAAAATGCAAGGCAGATCCCTACAACATTCATTCAGCTCTCCAGGACTCAGGTAGGAGCACTGTTATCTTACTGCGTGAGCGGGCTGAACAGTGTGCCACGGCTGGAGTCACTAGAAAAAGCGAAGACTTCGCTGAAAGCTGACATCTTCCCGTCCCTCGTCCTGACACCTGTGGAACCCCAGGTTCCCACTACGCCGATCCCAGGAGAAAAGAACCAGCCGAGGCTCTGCTTGGGGGATTCAGCAGGCCTTGCATGCCTGGCCGGACAGCCAATTGCACTACAGGTAAAACAAAACAAAACAAAACAAAACAAAAACAATAACCAAAACCTCCACACCCAGCTCAGCTGTCGAACCTGGGAAGTGTACACCTGTCACCTCGCCGTCACTCCACTGGCTCCACGTTTGCAGAAAAGGATATGAATGTATCAAAATTTTAATAGCTATTCTTCTTATCAGGTTAAAAGGACTTAAAATGTACAAGGCAGGCGTAGCACTAAATCTGAAGAGAGTTTTCCCTCTGTTTAATACTACAAAGGTCTGTGGAGAAAGAAAGAGAGAGAGATCATTAAGCATAGCTATGCATCACCATCTGAAACAGTTCTTTTTCCATGCAAGAAATAAAGAAATTCAAAGGCACTTAACAGTTCTACTTCCCGATTTGGTTTTTAAGGCAAGGCACCTTAAAGGCAATGTTTTTCCCCTCCCTCCCCCCACCTCCCACCCCTGCCATGCCCCCAGGTTACACAAACTGAGAGCCCCTAAGTTGAAAACCCAAACCACAGAATGCTCCAGAATCCAAAACTTCCTGAGTGCTGATAGGATGCTTAGAAAGTTCTGGAATTCGAGACATTCCAGATTTCAGGGTTTGGGGATGTGGGGTGTTCAACCTGTATAGTCTGCACAAATATCCCCAAATCTGAAAAACCACTGCTGGCCCTGGACATTTTGGAAAGAGATACTTAATGGGTCTTTACAGCGGGTTGGCAGAATCTTAGCAGTGCTACAGAAGAAACGTGGCTCTTGGAGAAACAAGCCGTGTGAATTACACCTAAGATATCCTTCCAGGTTCTGGTCGTTCGCTTAGGATTCACTTGCTTAAGAAATGTTGACTGCACTTGGTTAAAATGTTGATTGGCGCTTTGGTATTGTCAGTGAACAGGGCAGTCCTGGCCTGGAGCTTATACGCGAATGGAGAAGGAAGGCAATACATTTAACAAAAACATGAGTAAGGGAATTAGACAGCGTGACACCCAGAAAGTGGCAGGTGCTATTATAAAAGAAAAGGAGGGGTGCCAGAGAGAAAACCAAAGTAACCAGGCGAGGGGCTGGCTGAAGGGAGGGGGATGGTTCCAGAGGAGGCGGGCAGGGTAAGCCCGATAAGAAGAGACCTTTGAGTGAGGACTGCAAGGAAGAAGAGGTCTTCCTTTCGCCAGCGCCTAGCTGCCAAGTCTGCACTGTCTGGCTTTTAAGAGCCTCCGCTCTCAGCCTCGCCAGATCATCCAGTCCTACTCCCCAGTGTGAAGCTTCCTGCGCGGCCACACCAGTTCCTGTCTCTGGAACAGGTCATCGTGATGTGCAACTTGGGCCTTTGCACACTGCTCATCTTACCCAGGATGCCCTGCTCTGAAAATTCAGTTCAGTTAAAGTATTTTTTGAGCATCTCTTCTGCACCAAGCATTGTGTGCAGTCCAGGGACATGCAAGGAGAAAAACTGTCCTTTTAGGGGGGACGTCCACGCGGCCTGGTACTTAGGATGCAGGAAATTAACAAAGCTCAGTAGGTGTAAGGTGTGAGAGGCAGCAGGAGGGAGAGACAGGGTGCTCACAAGGGAAGGTCACTAATATTTGGAAGGGGACCCAAAGGGTAAAATGGAGGGGTCGATGCCATGGCACAGAGGGATATCACCACTTGCAATGCTGGCATCCCATATGGGAGCGTGAGTTCAAGTCCTGGCCACTCCACTTCTGATCCAGCATCATACTAATGCACGTGGGAGGCAGTGGAAGATGGCTCAAGTGCTTTACCCCTTGCCAAACACATTAGAGACCTGGACTGAGCTCCTGGCTCTTGCCTGGCCCAACTCTGGCTATTGCAACCATCTGGGGAGTGACTCAGCAGATGAAAGAGCCCCCCCCCCCCTTTGCCTTCCAAATAAACTAATGCATACATTCTTTTTTTAAAATAAAGGATAAAAAGGTGTGTAGAGAAGTCAATTGCGCAGATAAAGGGGGACGGGCCAGCAAGGAAAGGCAACAGCAGCTCTTAACTGCGGGTTGTTTACAGGGAACGGACCAGGAATTCAGCGCTGATGGAGGACATGGTGGCCCAGGAGCACAGGATGTAGGGTGCTGCAGGAGGGTGCAGGGGGTTCCTGAACTGTGCCTGCCCCAGGAGACCAGGCCAGCGGCAAGCAGGGTCTGAGTAGCTCCCTGGGGGAGGGACGGTGCAGATGGCTTTTTATTGTTCTAACTCAGAGCAATGCATGCTTATAATAGTTTTTAAATGGATCATAAGATTAAGTTCCATCCCATTACCCAGTGAGAACTTTGCTGCCAGTTTTTTTTTCTATATCCTTCCAGAAAATTTCCATGTAAATATAAGCATATAGACTGATCCTTAAAAAGTCTCTCTCATGGGATTGTACCATAAATATTCTTCTGCATCTTGCAATAAGAAGATGAACCCCCACAAAGAAAAGCCCAGGACCAGATGGCTTCACTGTTGAATTCCACCAAGTGTTTAAAGGAGAATTAACACTACCTCCCCCCAAAAAATAGAAGTGAAGGGAACATATCCCAATTCATTCTATAAGACCAGTATTACCTGCATACAAAAACCAGACAAAAAAAAAGTCAGAAGAAAATTCTAGACTCATGCTCCTTAGGAACATGGACATAAAAAGCCTTGGCAAAAATGCCAGCAAAATTGAACCCTGCAGCATATTAAAAGAATCATACACCATGACCAAGGGAGAGATGGTTTAGCCATGAGACTCAGCTGATGGAACAGAGCAGTCTAATAAAACAGTGGAGAAAGACCCTGGGGACCACGCCAGCAGGTGCAGGAAAGCAGCAGACAAAACTCAACAACTTTCCATCATAGGAGCAGTCGACGATGGAAACCAGACGGAGAAGGCACTTCCTTTCCCTGGTGCAGTCACCTGTGAGGGCCCCACAGCTAACGTGACCCCTGCTTCTGTTTCCACTCTTGCCCTGCCCTCCGCAGCCAGGCTTTGAGCTGAGGGCAGGGCCCGAGCTGGCACTTCCCCCTGACAGCTCCCAGCTGGCACCCAGTCATCCCCAAACCGCCCTCTGCAAAGCACCTGTAGGCCTCTGTGCTCCCACGGCAAATCACAAGGCGCCAATCCGGCCCTTCTCAATCACCTCCTCGTTCAAGCTCAGGATATTCCCGTGCAGGAAGGGTCACCGGCACCCTCCCGCCTTACGAAAGCCCAGGAGAGGCGCCACCTATCGGCGGTCAATGTGAGCGCTCGGAGCCACGCCCCTGCTTCTACAGGCTGAAGTCAGTGTGGGGGCTAGTGAGCAAGAGAGGGGGACCCCAGGGGTCCTCTATTCTAAAGCAACCACACAGCAAAGAGAGGACTGGCCCAGGTGACAGAACCTAAAACCCACCAGGCCAGGCCTTTACGAAGGCACCCGCCCACCTTGGTAGGCAGAATTCTGAAAAGTAACACAGTCCCCACCTCCCAGCCCCCCTGCCCTGGTCTGGCCGTGATGGACACACAGGGAGCTAGAGGTACCTCGAGGGTATTTCCTATCACAGAATCAATGCCTGCGGTGCCTGGCATACAGCAGGTGCTCATAATAAATGTCGAGTGGCTGATGGACAAATGCCTGTGTTGGACGAGGTTGGGGGCGGGGCAGGGAGGAGAGGAAGGAGGAGGAGAGGAAGACAGGAGGGAATTGAAACGTGTGCTCTGGTTGATGAAAAGCCAGGAGGTGGCCAGCGTTCTGAGTCAGGGCGGCAATGAGGTGGCACGCGGGAGGGGGCGCCCGGCCTGAGGGAGGCTGGGTACCTTCAGTGAGGCACACAGCTACATGTCCAGAGGCTGGGCAGAGCAAGTGGAGTGGGGGTGGGGGATGGGGAAGGGTGCACAAGAGTAGGAAGCTCCGCTACTGTGGGCAATGATTAGGCACTGCATGTAAACACTAGGAAAAGGGGTCTCGGATGTCTTCACCCTAAAGAAACGACGGATGCTGGAGAAGACACCTGTGCGTGCCCTGACTTGAACAAGGTGTACCTGTGTCTCGACACCACACGGCACCCCATAAACATGGACAGCCTTTGTGTACCAGCTGAGACTACTATAGCGGCTGTGATGTTGTAGGTAGAGAGGTTTTGTTTAGGACACGTTACATGTGACGTAGAGATTGCATAGTGATTGCTGCACTTGGCATAAAAGCTGTCTGTCACTGCCCACGTCTTCATCAAGCGTAAAACCAGGAGATCTTAATTCGACTGGGACAGAAATCAACATCTGGTCTGCACTGAACCTCCCGAGAGGCAGCTGAGTCCTTTGTACATAGAGCAGCCGACTGCACAATGGTAAGATGAACTCCATCACCAATAAGGTGTACAGAGAGCTTATACACAGCTGTTCATAAATGCATCTTTTGCATAAAGCAAGATGCGGTTTGGACCAACCCAGATACTCAAAGCTTAGGAGTTTTGCCTTTTGACGCTGGTGATGCTGATGAGAGAGAGAGAGCGAGAGAGAGAGAGAGAATGGCACACATGAGCGTCAGCAGACTTCCCCAGGGAAGTGCAGGATGTAAATGCTGCCTGCCCTCCGCATTTATGCATTGCATAATTTTATGCAGCTCTACCAGTGTGCAGCCCGAGGACCACTGATGACACCCGGACGCACACAAATATCGGCTGCTGTGGCGGTGTCCCCAGTAAAACTCTGTGGACACAGACCTTAAGGCTTCATGTAAGGTTCACACGCCCAGCCGTTTGAGAATGTAAAAACCGTCCTTAGCTCGTGGGTTGTGCAAAGACAGATGGCAGGGCTGATACGCCTGCTTGGGAGCCAGACTAAGGCCAGACTGCTGCATGAGAGTCATCTGAGCACTCTTCTTTAAAAAAAAAAAATGCACACTCACAAATCCCACCTGCAGAGTTCTCACTAAACACGCCTGCAGGATGATCCCGAAATCTGAGCTCACCGGGTCTGGGGGGGTCCCCAGATCACTTCTCTGTTCCCAGACCACGTGGGCCCTGCAAAGTGAGGCTTCCACCTGGCTTAGGGTCTGGCTGAGCACCTGTATCTCTCCTGGTCTCACATAAGGTGAGGGGGGTGCCCAGGTCCTTTCCAGCTCTCACGTGGGGTTCTGGGGTTTAGGGAATTCACAGAGCCGCTGGGATTAAGTACAAGCCAGCAGCAAAGCCCCCTGTCAGGGAGAAAGCCCATTGTTACTGAACCCCCTTGCTTTACATCTTGGTAGAATTCTCCTGGCTGGGTGTGTCCAGGCCAGGGTCGCGCTGGATGCTCTCCTGACAACCCCGGGCGGCGCCGGCAGGGGGCAGCATGGGGAAGCCGTGACAGAAGCACTGGCTTTCAGCACACAGTGACTAGGAAGAGAGGATGACCAGTGTCGGCTGGTGATGGCTTTTTTTTTTTTTTTTTAATATATAAATGAACGTCGAAGCCACTGGCCCGCCCGATGCACCCTCTGTAAACACTGACTGCAGGTGTGAGGCCAGAGGAGGACATGGGGACCCTGGTTGAACACCACGCTCTAGCCCCTGGGCTCCTCCGAAGCCCGGATGCGCATGGCTTGCAGGAGGGTGCTCCTTAAGTAGCCACCACTTGGTGCCCATGATGCCTGATAGTAGTTTACCTAATCTGTCTTAAATTAAATCTTCGTGCAGCAAATGAGCCAAAAGGGAAACTGAAATTAGATTGCGGTTGGCTACCCCAGGGGATACATAGGTTTAGAACAGCAGCCACGGACGGGGCTAGTAAGGGCACAGTGAGCTGGCGGCATAAGACGCGCCTCCTGCAGAGCCCGGCTTTCCCTCCCTGGGAAGTGAGCTGGGGCTTGGGCCCCAAGTGAACAGAATGTCTCTGCCTTGGGGGCCCACGGTCCTAGGGGGAGGGGTGGCCCGCCACCAGCTCATGCACAGACACGTTGCCCAGCATGTTGCAAAGGCGCTAAGGTGACCCTGCACGTCCTCCCAGCACTGAGCATGTGCCCGCTCGGCCCCCAAGACTGGCACCGTTTGTCTTAGCCGCATGCAGAGTGTAAGTTACAACAGCAAAGGGTGCACGAAACTGCGAGGGTACTGTGTGGATGATTGCAGGGGTGGTGTCTCTCACAGGACACGAAGCTTCTCAGAGAAGCACCTGCGACAGCCCTGGTCGGCTGCAGGCACACGGCCATGCCGGCAGCTCTGTTCACAGCCAAGCTCTCCCCATCCACTAGGGCCAGGGTTGATGGTGTCCCGGTTGCAATGGACACCTGGCGGCTCAGAGGCTTAGCCAAATCTAAACCAGAGTCCTTTGAGCCTCTGCAGCTGTAACTGTGAGTGGTGTGGACTTACGACCACCTTGGACCCTCGATCTACCCCGTTCATTTTTAGCTGAATTCTGTGGCCCTAAATCTTTGTCACCCAGAACCTAAGATACAGAATTTCTCAGGGGCCAGTGCTGTGGCTCAGCAGGTTAGGCTGCAGACTGTAACACTTCCGGCAACCCATACGGGCACCGGTTGGAGTCCTGGCTGCTCCCCTTCCAATCCAGCTCCCTGCTGATGTGCCTGGGAGAGCAGAGAAGAAGGCCCAAGTCCTTGGGCCTCTGCAACCATGTGGGAGAACTGGATAGAGTTTCAGGCTCCTGGCTTTGGCCTGGCGCAGCCTTTGCTTGTGTAACCACTTGGGGGAGTGAACCAGCTTGCTCTGTCTATCCCTCTCTCTCTCTGGAACTCTGGCTTTCGAATAAATAAATAAATAAATAAATAAATCCCTTTTAAAAAATAAATAAAAGGATTCTCCATCATCCATGTACCTCTCCTGAACTAGACGGCTGGCCAGTTGTCCGCTAATCATGAACAACCAGGCACTCACTTCTGAGTCACCGTGTATACAGCTGACGACAACTAAATGTCCTTTCCGACTTTTCCCTGTCTAGACACAGGAAAACCTACTGCAGACGTTGGCAGGCTGGCTGTTCAGAGGTCAGCAGCCTGCCATGTGACAAGGACAGAGCCGTGTTGAAGGGTCCCAATGTGTTTCTGGGTATGCACTGGCTGGCTGCAGCCCGTGAGCGGAACCACAGCGCAGGTTAGGCAGCCCCACGGGTCGCCGGGCAGCGCTTCTACCACCACCCAGCTGCCCTTGGAAGCGGCACACCAGGGGTGGCCGCCCAGGGCAGCAGGGGAGGCTCCACCTGGGACACCCGTGTCCCAGCTCAGAGTGCACGGTGTGAGCCCCAGCTCTACCACTGACACTGGCTTCCTGCTGAGGTACAACCTCTGGACAGCAGGCAATGGCTGAAGAACCCAGATCCCTGCCAACGCAGACCCGGGGGAGACCCGGATGGAGTTCCTGGCTCCTGGCTTTGGCCGGGCCCTGTCTTGGCTGTTGTGGGCATTTGGGGAGTAAACCAGCTGATGGCTGCTCTGTCTCTGTCTCTCTGCATTTCAGATAAGTATAATGCATTTTAAAAAGTCTCTTAAAAAGGAATTATGAACTAAAGCAGGATATGAGGACAAAGGCCAAAACTCTCTCCGAAGCTTACACTTTTAGAATGTTTAGAGCCCTCTGAATGTGCCTCCCAAGGCACTTAACTGAGAGCCAAGCAAGAGAGACCTCTCAGAGTCACATTTTTTAAAAGACAGTTATTATTTATTTAATTACTTATTTGAAAGTTAGAGTCATAGAGACAGAGGAAGAGAGCTCTTTCATATACTGGTTCATTACCCACATGGCTGCAACGGCCTGGCCCCGGCTTCACCCCAGTCTCCCACATGGGTGGCAGGGGCCCAAACACTTGGGCCATCTTCTGCTGTTTTTCCCAGGCCATTAGCAGGGAGCTGGATGGGAAGAGGAGTAGACAGGACTTGAATCAGCAGCATATGGGATGCCAGCATCGCATGAGGCAGCTTTACCTGCTATACCACAATGTAGGTCCCTAAAAGCTATATTTAAAAAGAAATTCTGAGTGGCCAGTGCTGTGGCTCAATAGGCTAATCCTCTGCCTGTGGCGCTAGCACACTGGGTTCTAGTGCCAGTCGGGGCGCCGGATTCTGTCCCGGTTGCCCCTCTTCCAGTCCAGCTCTCTGCTGTGGCCTGGGAGTGCAGTGGAGGATGGCTCAAGTCCTTGGGCCCTGCACCCGCATGGGAGACCAGGAGAAGTACCTGGCTCCTGGCTTCAGATCAGCGCGGTATGCCAGCCACAGTGGCCATTGGGGGGTGAATCAACGGAAAAGGAAGACCTTTCTCTCTGTCTGTCTCTCCCTCTCTCACTGTACACTCTGTCAAAAAAAAAAAAAAAATTTTGGGGCCTGCACTGTGGCATAGCAGGTAAAGCCACTGCCTGCAGTGCCGGCATCCCATATGGGCGCTGGTTCATATCCTGGCTGCTCCACATCCGATCCAGCTCTCTGCTATGGCCTAGGAAAGCAGTGGAAGTTGGCTCTAGCCCTTGGGCCCCTGCACCCACATGGGAGACCTTGAAGAAGCTCCTGGTTCTTGGCTTCAGTCTGGCTCAGCCCTGGCAGTTGTGGTCATTTGGGGAATGAACCAGTGGACGGAAGATTCTCTCTTTGACTCTCCCTCCTACCCTCTATAACTCTATCTTTCAAAAAAAAAATCACTTTTAAAAATTGTTTTTAGGGGCTGGCACTGTGGTACAGCAGGTGAATGTCCTGGCCTGAAGTGCTGGCATCCCATATGGGTGCCGGTTTGAGACCTAGCTGCTCCACTTCCGATCCAGCTCTCTGCTGTGGCCTGGGAAAGCAGTAGAAGATGGCCTAAGTCCTTGGGCCCCTGCACCCACGTGGGAGATCTGGAAGAAGCTCCTGGCTCCTGGCTTCAGATTGGTCCAGCTCTGGCTATTACAGCCATTTGAGGGAGTGAACCAGCGGATGGAAGACCTCTCTCTAACTCTCCTCTCTCTGTGTAACTCTTTCAAATAAATAAATAAATCTCTTTTAAAATTTGCTTTTAGTCGCTGATAATTTTATGTGTGAGTCTATTTGAAGGAATAATAACATTCTATATTTATGAAGAATTGACTGTGTGGAGGGCACCCTGCAAAGCTTCTCCATATAACAGCTGTCTCAACGCAACCCCTCCACGAGGTCCGTGCTATTCCACACATGATGAACTTGAGCCCGGGAGGTTAGGTAACTTATCTAAGACCACACAGCTATTAAGTGGGACACCAGGCCTGAGCCCAAGGCAGGCAAACTCCAGAGCCTAAACTCGTAATTTTCATGCCATTCTGCAGTAACTACAAAAAGCTTCAGAACCATCAATCAAACCCAACTCCTCATTTCACAGATAAGAAGCCAGGCTGAGGGCTCCACCTCCGCTAAGGTTGCATAGCCGGTGGGCAGGGGGTGCAGGGGTCACAGGGCTTCCAGCCCCGCATTGCTTATACGCCAGGCTGCCGGGTCCAACCCTCAGGTCCACAAAGCTATCACACACATCCCCGGAACACCCACAAGACAGCCTCAGAGACCACACTGGTCCTTCCTCCAAGCTCGGTGGTGCCATGGTTTTCCAGGTGTTTCTGCACGCTCGCTCTCGCTGGGTCTGACCTTGCAACCCCACGCCCTTCAACCCACACCTTCCCTTACCCACACCCTGGCAGGACTATTCTTTCTCACGGTGCACCTGCCCTTGACCTTCTTCCCCTCTGCTCTCTTAGGGCATGCAGACCACAGCTGCTCCAGGGTGCAGCAAATTGCAGGTCCATTACGCAAAGCACGTTAGCCCCTTGGTTAAGTGAACTTACATTCTGTATTGTCATTCATATTCATTCTCTCTCTCTCTCTCTCTCTCTCTCTCTCTCTCTCTCTCTCTCTCAGAAAGCAGCAGAACAGAGAGACTTAGAAGCTTGGATTTAAGACCCAACTCTCTGGCTTATCAGCTGTTGTGATCTCAGGCCATGACTTAAGGTTCTAAAGGCTCGGTTCGGCATTGATAAGAACAAGGGTAGTGACTGGTACCCCTGAGAAGTGCTTGACCAGGTTGAGGGTTCCATGAAAGGTCACAAGAAGCCCTTAACATGGTGACTGGCACAGAACACGCGCCCAGCAAGTGCTGTGACTGGGACACCTTTGCCACTGTCGCACCCAGCGGCCACTCCTGAGCTGAGGCTCCAAACCAGGGGCAGTTGTCGGAAGGCCCTTTCAGGGGGCTCACACACACATTAATCGGCACCCACACACGTGGCACAGGCCAGCAGGACCCTTGTGCACAAGCTAAAGCAAGGGTCCAGGGCAGCTGGGAACGCACTGGCTCAACATGGGCCCCCGAGTGTGTTTCAGACCTGGGCACTCAGGAAGGGAGAGGGAAAAAAACGTGCTGATGCCAGGACGCACCCTGCCTCCCCCGCCCAGCTCCTGCTAGCTCTTTCGGACAGCGCACTATTTTTCATGCTTCGTGTTTTTGTCTGCACCCTTCTCCGTATCTGAGCTCCTCGCTCTTCTCTGACACAGGGAGGCTTTAGCTGTTCTTGTTGAAACCACACTCCCAAGCGGGTGGCAGGGACCCAAGCACTTGAACCATCAACTGCTGCCTCCCAGGGTGCGCACTAGGCTGGAAGGGATAGCAGAACCAGGAACTGAACCCAGGCTCTCCCACATGGAATGCGGGTGTTCCAAGGGGTATCTTAACTGCAGTGCCAGGCACCCACTGCCGTATTTTAGCACATTCAGGTCCAGCTGAAATATCACCTCCTGAGACAGCCCCCTTCCCCTCTCCCATGCTGAATCACCCGCCCTCCTGGGTGTCTCGCAACACTTGCACTTCACTTGTTACTTGGAACAGCTGACACAGAGACACTGGCATTTTTGTTTTCACATCGGTATTTCTCACTGGCCCGGGAGACCAGTGGTGGTAGGAACCCTATTTGTGTCTCACAGGTTTCCTCGGCTTAGCAAGCAGAGAATGAAATATGACACCCGTCTGGCACAAGGCAGGTAGTTCAGATACGCTTGCTAAAATGTATGAACGAATCTCTCAGGTGTGAAGAAATGATTTAGTTTGGGGCAGGCACTATGGTACAAGCCGCTATCTAGGACACCCACAATCCCTCTCAGATCCTGGCTCTGCTGTGTGGCTTCCTGCTAATGCACACCCTGGGAAGCGGCAGATGATGGCCCCTGCACCCACGTGGGAGACCCGGAAGAAGCTCCTGGCTCCTGGCTTCAGATCAGTGCAGCTCTGGCCGTTGCAGCCATCTGGGGAGTGAACCAGTAGATGGAAGACCTCTCTCTCTCTCTCTCTCTCCCTCTCTCTTTCTCTCTCTCTCACTCTTTCTCTGCTTCTGCCTCTCTGTAACACTGCCTTTCAAATAAAATAAATAAATCCTTAAAAAAAAAGAACTAAAAAAACTAACGTGCCAACTTTGCAATGGCAGCAATGCAGAATGAGAGAAAATTCTCTAAAAATGCTGGTAGAAAACAGCGTGTTTGTGCAACATCCTAGGGGACCGGGACAAGTTCACAGCAAAGTGGCTGTGAAAGGCAAGTTTAATTCCATGCACAAAATAGGAAAGCCATGCCTACTTTTTCCATAAAATGCATCTTCCACAGAGTCTTTTTTGAAGACCCTTCATACTTTATAGAGTGGTGGTGACCATGGGCACTAAGTTGACACACTCCTGGCACTGAACCTGGCCTTGCCATGGACTTGCTGAGGGCCTGTGAGAGAGTTAAATGTTTTTGAGCCATACTTTTCTCTTACTTGTGAAAACGCTCATCATTATAACTGATACCCCCTACCCCAGTACCGGTCATCCTTGTGGGGCAGCAGAAAACTGGGGGGAGCCAGTAATGGAATCTAGAATTTTGGGAGTGCTGTCAGCAAGATGGCAGATGGTGGAAGATAAGCAGGGGAGAGACTGAGCTTGGCCTGGGACACACGGGGTTGCCTATGGGAAATCCGGGCAGAGGTGCCCGGCCAAGCAGGTGTTGAGTATTTAAGTAGCATTCCAGACTGGAGACGGCGCCAGGAGCCCCCCACTGAGAGACTGGGTGAGATCACCCAGCCAGAGAGTGCCAAATGGGAGGAATGTGGGCCAAGGGCGGAACCCGGCGGGGCAATAGCAACATTGATGGGAAAGGAGCAGGAAGGGAAAGAGAAAGCAAACAGTTCGAGAAGCAAGGCCAAACAGGCCAAGAAGGCAGACAGCTTGCAAGAGTGGCCAATGCACCACACACGGCAGAGAGGGTTAGAGGGCTTAGATCTGAGCCCTCATCTTCCTGGGAAAATCCTATCTTGAGGATGTGCAGGCTGCAAGGGCGGTGGAGGTGGGCAGAGATGAGCAGTGCAAAGCAGAGGTCCCTCTCTACGATGCCCAGCGGCACGTGGAGAGATGAGCCTGGCTGGGAAGATGAGGCCATGTTAAGGAGCTGCCAGGACGAGGCTAGACGTGTGTTCACAGACCGGGGAAGGAACCACCATGAGAGGGAACAACGCAACACACAGAACAGAGAGGGGGTGGCCAAGTACGGGGGGGTACCCGTCCCTGAAGCTAGAGCATTCTTTCACTCACACCGAGGCCACAGGCCCACCTTCCCAGCCTGGAACATGAGGTGCACCCCTTCCAAGCCTGTCTGGGAAAGCCTGCAGCCGGCTGGGACCAGGGCTGGCAGAAACTGGCAGATGACAGGGCAGGGCAACCCTTACCTTAAGTTGTGTCTAACAGTAATTCTGACTTTCAAATAAACAAATAAATCTTTTTAAAAAAGTACAGTTAATCAGTGTCAGATGACGACCAGGGTCACTGTGGCACTCTCTGACATTTCTGTGTGCGTTATTAAAGAATGCCACTTGATAGGGTCAATTCTTACAAGAATAGGAGTTCCTAACTCACACCCTGGAGAAACCGAGAGACCAGTTCCTTAACAGTCTTATTCACTTCCTAATCAATGGGCCCAGATGGCTGAGTTCCACCTATGCAGACACCTAAGACAGGCCCATAAAAACAGGTCATTCTCAACACGGCGACAGCACTGGCTGTAAAACCACCCAGAACACCTGCAGGATGGGTCCTTTGAGAGACTACAATTTGGTACTTGCTAAAGACCCACTGAAGGCACAATATTTGAGAAAACACAAACTGGAGTCTCCCAAAGTTCAGCCTCTGTACCAACTTAGAGAACCCCAAACCTCGACCGTCCATGGCATGCCATCCTCCTCAGAGCATCCATAGTTATCTACAATGACTTCCTCTGTGCGTGTGTGTGTGTTATCTGTCTCCTTGACAAAAACTAAACTCCAAGAGTCTATCTAACTTATCTTTGTTCCCAAAGGCACGGAGCACGAGCCCGGACAGAGAGAAAATGCTTGGTCCCAATTTCATCAATTATCAGATGAAAGAGTTGTTCAATTCCTTCCTAACCCTGCACGGCCCATCACAAAACCCTGCCAACTTCTCTCTGAAAATCCCAAATTCCTCCGTGCCCCTTCATTTCCGCTTGCACCACTGGAATTCAGACTCTCGCTACTGTACTGCTGGTCCCCTCGTCCCAGCTCTGTCACCCCACACATCACTGCCCTGCACCAGAGCTGGGATCATACTCCCACTCAGAGACCCTCGGGGGTTCTCTACTGCTTAGCAAGTGAAGACCACTGTGCTGGCCCAACACTGGGAGCCTGCCACGCCTCAGCTCTCCCTGCTCCTCAGCTGCCAGCTCAGATTCAGATGGAATGAGACCTGGCTTTTGCTCCCAGCTTCTCAAAGCAGCATCTCCGTTCATATTGCGCCTCTGCCTAGAATGCAAGCTCGGCCCCCCTCCTAAAAATCCAAGGCTTTGGGGCAGGTATGTGGCCCCGTGGGGAAGGGCCTGTGTCTCATAAGGGAGTCCCTGGGCAGGACACCCGGCTAACTGTCCCTGGGCAGGACACCCGGGGTTCCTGCTACCCACATGGTTGACCTGGGTTGAGTCCTCAGACAGCAGCATTAGCCCTCCTGGTCACTATGGTCATCGTGGGGAGTGAACCAGCAGAGGGGAGCTGTCTCTCTCTAATAAAAATAAATAAAATCCAAGGCCTGATTCAAATGCTAATCTTACCATGAAACCATTCTGGGGATCCCCCCTAACCCCCCGGGTCAAAGATGACATCACATCATATGCCACCGAGCCATAATCACACAGAGACAAGGAGTGGACTTTGTCTTCATGTGGCTGACAAACTAGCAGAATGCTTAATAAAAGTGGGTGCGGGGGCTGGCACTGTAACGGAGCAGGTAAAGCTGCCGCCTGCAGTACCGGCATCCCATATGGGTGCTGGTTCAAGTCCTGACAGCTCCACTCCTGATCCAGCTCTCTGCTATGGCCTGGGAAAGCAGTAGAAGATGGCCCAAGTCCTTGGGCCCCTGCACCTACATGGGAGACCTGGAGGAAACTTCTGGCTCCTGCCTTCAGATTAGAGCAGCTCCGGCCATTGTGGCCAATTGGGGAGTGAACCAGTGGATGGAAGACCTCTCTCTCTGTCTCTGCCTCTCTCTCTCTCTTTCTCTCTGCCTCTCCTCTCTCTGTGTAACTCTGACTTTCAAGTAAATAAATAAATCTTTGAAGAAAAAAAAAGTGGACACGAGAGGACTTAGAATGTTCAGGAAATAACACCCTCTGTGCAATGCACCCTTGTGACTAAGTGACCAGAAGAGAGGCAAGCCCAGCGCGGCAGCTGCTACCTAAGCACCTTTCCCAGCGTCCACTCTCCAAGCTTGGACTCCACCTGTGTCGCCCTCTGAAACATCTCCATTAGCAAGTCTGTTTCCCAACCCTCTTCCTCCTCAGCTCCTCCACCACGCCAATGCTTTGGGAAAGAAAGAAACATACTGGTAATCAGTCTCCCCCCACCCCCACCCACCCACCCCCCTTTTAAGGGCTGTATTTTTGGAAAATGGGAAGATGTCTCATTAGGAAAAGCTTAAATGTCACTTTCTGTATCCACAGCACTTAGAAAAGTACATGGCGCTTCCCCATGCATTAGCTCACAAGATTCATTCATTCACTCATTCAAACACAGAGCTCTTACTATAGGGCAGGCACCGCTCCAGCTTAGGAGGACACGAGAAGCAAATAAACACAGTATGCACCAGGCGGCAAGCCCCATGGAGAACAATGAAGCGGGGGCGGGGCGCCGGGCTGTCCAGACAGTCCAGAAATGATGCTAACCAGCACTCCGAGACGCCAGTGAGATGCTGCCTACGTGCATCATCTTAATATTCTATAGAAACTGAGGCCCTGAATGACCCATCCAGTGCCATGCCCGAGATCACTGGGGAGTTAGATGAGGATGGAAGACCTCCCAATTCCTGGTCTACTGCTCAGGCTATCAAAGAGGGATCCTGCTTAGGAATGCTGAACCAGGCTCCTTGCCCTCTGTGTAACAACACTCGGACAGCAGCCAAGAGTCCCCCACCCCACCCCACCATCCATGCCTGCCATTAATGGATCCATCATCCTGAGAATGGCCCATGTCTCAAGGGCTCCCGAATATTACCTTAATTTTATTTGGAAGATAGAATAGCTGCAAAACTCCTTTTGTTCTCTTTTGTTATTTGTTAACAACAAAGTAAATCAAAGTTTAAAAACATTTACTTTTAGATAAAGCATAAAGCAACTCGGCTTGTCAGGTGAAAGACCCAATGCAACAACTCATTAGCAACACTTCAAGACACAGGTGATGAACACGAATCCTGCTTTAATCACCTTTCTCTGCCCTGGACCTACTGAAAGGTTGTGAGATAGATTGGGGGAAAATGTCTAGCCAGGAATTCACGTGTGTATGTGTGTGTGTGTGTGTGTATCACTTAAGAGTTCTTTATTTGAGGGAGTTGATGGTCAGGAGAAAATTGTAACCACTGTTGGGAACACAGGTGCTCGGCCACACCTAATACGAGTGAAATCGGAAATGAGAATCCTACCTGAGATGGGGCTGAAGACCTTAGTGTATAAGAAAGCTCCAGAAGCAACAATCGGCACTGGTGTAGGACAACCAGCCAAGGCTAGAGGGAAGCAAGGGACCATGCACTGGGCCCAGACAGATGGGTGGGATGCCAGAGGTGAAGTTAAATGATGGAACACGCAGTGGGTATGTGTGTGTGTGTGTGTGTGTTGGGGGTTGGGAGGGGCACACTACACAAATGTAAAGTTATTTGCCGCACACATCACCTGTTTCAGGCAAAAGCATGAGGTTCACTGAGAAAGACACAGACAACGTGCACCGCAGAGAAGGGAGCTGAAGCTCTGAGGGCTTAAATGACCCAACCCAGGGCAAAGTGGGAACAAAAACCAAAGTTTTACTTCCTAGCTGGGGGCTCTTTCTACCATGTCCCCTTGCCACAGGCTGGGGAGGGGCTATGGGCAGTGTGTGTGTAGGGGGGAGGGATAATCTGCTTAGAAAAGTGACAAAGGTGGGGAGGTGAGGTTCCAGGTCATGCAAGGTTCGAGGCCTAGCTGAACCCCGGAAGCGGTGATGCTGAGCCCGGGCCCTGGGACAGGCTGTTGTGGGGGCTGCTGAGGGAGAAGACGCAGTGCTGGTTACAACGTGAATCCCACCCTCCCAGCAGAAGGGGCTCCCCCAAGAGCATAAGTGAAAAAGGGGATTATCACTCTTTCTCTGTTTGCTGGCCCAACTTCAGAAGGCCCGAGCCCACTGAGGCTGGCCCCCAACTGATGCAAAACCAGGAGAGCGGTGAGCCAGAAATATGCTGTGGTGAGCGGAGGGGCAGGAGGCGTGGTTCTCGTCCGGGTTCTGCCACTGACGGCGGCGCTGACTTCTGACAAAGCACTTAACTTCGAGAAACCCCTATGAAATGAGCAGGCTGGGCTGGGCCAGGCAACTGTGATGTTCTATGGTTCTAAGTGCAGCCCTGCCCCACCCCATCACTCCGCTTTGCAGGAAAACGGACACACCAAGAGCTGCAGGCAATAAAACGGACCCAGGGAAGCCATATACAGGTGCTTTCACCCTAACGGGCCCGTGTCTTACTTACAGGCACGACAGAGCGCTGTGATTGGGATTTTTGCCTTTATAGAAGCCTCTCTTCTCTCAAGGCGAACGCGCTACATGAAAGGCACATGCACACGAGTCATCAGTTCCAACACACGGGGAGGCGGGTGGGGGTCAGCCAGGGAGGGGATCTTCCGCTGACTCTGTGCCTGTGTCAGGCAGTCTTCAGGCACACCCTGGGCCATTCAGAATTCCACACGTCCCCGTGTAGCACTGGAGGGTGTGATTTCAGGGTGAAGACAGAGACAGAGTCCTCTCAGTTCACTTAAAAAAAAAAAGAGGGAGACTGGAGAGAGGCACTGAGAGCTGACAGTGCTAAAACTGGAGGTGCCACAGCATAAATGAGGGAAAAGAGGCCACAGTGTTCAGAAGGGAGGAGTGGCCAGCGCTGTGGCGTAGCAGGTAAAGCCGCCACCTGCAGCACCGGCATCCCATATGGGCGCTGGTTCTAGTCCCAGCTGCTCCTCTTCTGATCCAGCTCTCTGCTGTGGCCTGGGAAAGCAGTGGAGCATGGCCCAAGTCCTTGGGCCCCTGCACCTGTGTGGGAGACCTGGAAGAAGCTCCTGGCTCCTGGCTTCAGATCCGCACAGCTCTGGCCATTGGGGAGTGAACCAGTGGATGGAAGTCTCTCTCTCTCTCTCTCTCTCTCTCTCTCTCTGCCTTTCCTTCTCTCTGTGTGTAACTCTTTCAAATAAATAAATAAATAAATCTTAAAAAAAAAAAAAAGAAGGAAGGAAACCAAAAACAAAGGCATTTGGGAGAGTTAAAGTTCCAGAACACGCGTGGCAGGTTTTGCTCATATATGTGTGCACATTAGGTCTGGAGGACCCTACTACAGGCAGTAACCTGTGCAGGCAGAGAAGACATGGGAAGATGAGATAGGTGTGAAGGAGAGACTTTTTACAGAATATCTCCGAGTTGTTGAGTGTGCAATTATCTATTTTAAAAATTAGATGCGTTTGTCTAAACATTCGATGCAAGCGTTTGTAGCAGACAACTGGAAAACAAGACAGCCAAAGGAAAAAGGCACTTAGGACAAAGTAGCAGGAGGCAAAGGGCGAGTAAAGTTCCGAGGCTCGTCAGCGAGGACCATCCAGTGGGTTTGCACGGGCACTGGGGAAGGCCCCGTGGGTCCCAGCATGTGCCCAGAGGTCTGTGATAGCCAGGCCAGCAACCGTGACACACGATTGTTAGGGCCTTGTGTGGGCCCTGGAGTGTGAAACCCACGGGGCAGAGAAACCAGAAGTCTGCTCATGGGGAATGTGTTCTCGCCGACTGCGAGAGAGAGAGAGAGAAGGGAGCGAGCAGCGCGTCTCCACGGCAGTCACAAATCAGAAGCTGTGGCCCACAAGGACAAGAACAAGGACTCCCACTGTATCATTCGGCAAAGAGAGCCGCCCTTGGGAAACAAGCAGAAAGGAACGTCCCCTTAAGGTCATTCCTACCTGTATCTCTTTTTGATTTGTGGGTTAATTCCCTGTGTGCGTCCCTGCAGTGGAGGCCTGGCTGGTACAAGGCCTGATTAGTAACAAGTGTTAGGCATGCCTGCGAAGGTTGGCGAGCACACTGGAGCCAGCGTATTCTTTTTAATCAACTGAAAGATCTCTCATTTCAAAGGACAATTACCACTTGGGAAGTGCTAGCAATGTTCTTCCTTCTAAACTTTTCCGTGTGTAAGTATATTAAACTTTAAAAAAAAAAAAAAAAGCAAGAGTATAGGAAAATACAATTAAGGTGATCCTTTTCAGAGCAATGTACCCTTGTGGTAAGGGCCAACAGGCGAGATCAGCCTTTATACATCATGACGAGCCGGCTCCCTAACGGAGCACCATCGGCAATGGTCCAGGCCATCAGAGGACCGACACTCACCAGAGCAGAGACCCCAGGCCAGGCCAGGCTGTTGACAGCTGGGGTGTGGGGACTGGAAAGAGGCAGGAGCCAGATGAACAGGCATGCAGAAGGGAACTGGGCTCTGACAGCTGCCAGCTGCCTGTGGTTTCCACGTGTTAAGTGGAAGAAGATGAAGTTTCAATTGCATTTGAGTTGGAAGAGTAAAAATTTAGGCCCAAGGAAATAAAGTGACTTACTAAAAGTCATGCATTCATTTGGAGTTTTTTCCCCCTCCTTTATACGAAAAAGGGAAAACTGAAAAACAACAAACCTGGGGACTTAGGGGCCGACAGCTCTTACTTTATCTACTGTGCCCTGTGTCGCTGGCACGTTTCCTCCCTTAAACTTCCTAGATTGCTCAGTGGAAGAGAAAGTTTACTGGTCCCACTGCTTCCTAGGGTGTAGCTGTTCTGGGCAGCAGCCAAGCTGCATGGGCAAAGGAGCATTTGGTGTCTGGACCGCCTGTGTTATCCTGGACTAAAAAATGATCCCACAGCCAGAGCCAAGTCAAGAGATTCCTGCACCTCGCCTTGACTTCTGTCGCACTGAAAGCCCCCCAACGTGCAGAGATACAGCAAAGTTGCCAGGGACTTTATGAATACAAAATCACAAAAAGCCATTTCCCCTCTCGTCAGGAAAAAACCTCTCTTTAAGTGACACCTGTCCAATGAGGGGTTCCCTAAGACGATGACCAACTCTGGGACCAGGAACGCACCCAGGAGAGTCCACTTCACCACCTGTTGCCTTGTTTCGGAAGATGACTGTGAGAAAGAAACCCCAGACTCACTCAGATAATCATTTGGGAAGTTGGGAAACCCTGGGCAAAAGAACACAGGTTTGTCTGTCACCTGCGCGCCCCGCCCCCAGGAATAACTGGACCAACCCAGACAGTCAAGGCCAAGGCCGAGGCTCTGGTGCCTCTCCCTGCTGGTCTGTGCTGCTTTACTCTCTATCTTGTCCCTGTCCCCGGTGGCTCTGCACGAACTTCCCCCCGAGGGGCCACCCTGTGCCCTGCAATGGCCGCTTCCTGTGTACAGGCAGCTCTGATACGGTGCGAGTGATCCTGCATGGTGCCCTGTCGTTTTCTGGACTCCACTGAACAGTCCTGCTTCTTCCCCACCCTCCATGTGGCCTGGAGCCCAAACCAGAGGTCTTAACTGATGGGCTGGACGAGCACCGACACCCATGGCTGGCCCTGGGCGGCCGCTGCAAGGACAGATCACCCCAGAGCCCAGCCCTGAAGCTGACGGTGAGCGATTTGGCCACACTCTGGCCCCGAGACACGCTTCCTGCCAGCCCATCTCCCCCTAAGCCTGCTGGGAAGTTGGAGGTGGCGGCGGTGGTGGCGGTGGGTGGGGGACACCTATGGCCACCGCTCCTCCTGCAACTCACTTTCTGTGTCAAATAGTAGGGGTCAAAGTCCTCCAGGGGAACGGCCACCAGGCCTTGGGGGATGTCCCCGTAGATGAAGGGCAGGCTCTTCCCTGCCTCCAGGTCACTGTTGGGCTTCGGCTTGCTGTCCTCATCGTCCTCCCGGTGGCTGCCCTCGGCCTTCGGGGGCTTCTTGAGCTTGCTCTCGGCGATGCGCCTCTCGATGTTGGCCAGCGACTCGGGGGTGAACGGCTTGAAGCTGTCGGGGCCTGGCGGTGCGAGCAGCCGCGCTGCCATCTTCTCATCCTGCAGCAGCTGCTTCGTTCGTTGGGCTGCGTCCGGGGCAGGTCAGCTCTGGAGGAGAGAGCAGCACAGACAGCATTAATCAATCACTGCTCGGAACAGAGGCCAGCCCAGGCCACCTCCCTCGCAGCTTCCGGTCCCCACCTTTGCGACACACAGCGTGTCTCCCTTGCCCCTTGCCTTGGTGATTTTTTTTTTCTCGGTGGCAGGAATGGACTTGGGCCATAGACCAGTCATTGGCCAAAAGATGGGAGTCTCCAGAATCTCTAGTACTTATCATAGGCACTTCCTGTTAGGCGACCACAGACAACTACAGCAACAAGAGGGCATAGTCCACACTCTCGGGGGCTCTTTGCTGAACTGCTAAGACCCCCGTGACACCAGAGTGGCACAGTCAGCTCCAGTTCAGGGAGGCCCCAGACGCCCACACCACCTGCCTTTCCTGGAGCTCATGCCCCCCCCCCCCCCAGGGAGCTGCTCCCCCTTTTAAGGACGACACAAAGGTCGGTCCCTCCTCCCAACTTTCAGTTCCAGAAAGCAAAAGCTCCACGAGGCACAGAACGTGGCTGAAACAGCTGCCACCTGCGTGGGTCCTCCTGTTTCAGGTTAGTTTCCAGTCCACCACGCAGAGGAATGGCTGTCTGGAAGCGTCTCCCTCAGTGGCCAGGCTCCGGCCAGGGTCAAGCAATTAAAGCACTTGCCCCCGTGGAGGGGGCTTCCCCTTCCCACGGAGCCCTGGAACTCGCGCCTGGGCACCAGTGGCAGGGCAGGGGGCTGCAGAACCCCTTTCTACGAAGGATGGCTGAAGTTATGCCATCTGACAGCCAGTCTGTTCCCACATGGGTCTACACAGAGTCCAGGCTTACTTCAACATGGGCCCTGATATGCAGGAATCCCGGTGTTAAAGCAATCGGCATTTGGCTAGCGTCACGAGAGGCCAGGGCAGGGGAGCGGCCGTGACAGCCTCAGGGTTTCACTGGCAGTCCATCTGGCTGCACAGCACTGTCTTTTCTCCTTTAGTCTGTGAGCACAAGGACAAGCCAGGGAAGTGGATTTTTTTTTTTTTTTAAAGGCCGAAGATTGTTCTTTCCCTTCCTACTTGGCCCACTTGGGGCCCACTCTGGAAACCCACAGCAGAGTTATCTCTGAGTAATCTGGGAGGGGGCTGCCTCCTTAGTCCACCTGCTGAGATCCCAACCTCTCCAGGGCTACTGACTGCTACATGGGCAAGGCCCCCAGACATCTGCAGGTGGGTACCTGCTCACAGCACGGGATGCGTGAGGCCAGAGCCACAAGTTGGCCCCACACAGGGTATCCCATTGTACCAACACCATTGGTTCACAGAAATTACTTCCTTGTGGGAGGGCTCAAGGCTTCACGGCTGTGAGGGATTTCACAGGTCCAGTCCCTTTAACTTCACTGATGTGGACACAAGGGGTCAAAGGGAACTGGCTGGTCTGCCCCAAGTCACAGGGCTCTGATGTGCTGACTCGCCCTTCCTTGCATAGTTGCCCATCGGCTCGGCTCAGCGAGAAAATCACATGGAAATATTCTGCTTTTATTGATCCGAGGTTTTGGTGATGTTTTTCCCAACCTAAAATTCCCTGTCCCCTTACCTATCCCTGCAGTGCCCCCTCTCCCCCTAGTAAGCCCCTTTTCCCCCACAGTTCTCCCAACAATGCCTCCTTCTGTGCTCCCAGGGCACCACGCCACGCTCAGGCTCTCAGCTGACACTGGTTACCTACTGCATCCCAAGCGCCTCGCCTGCATTAGCTCATTTAACCTCCAGAACAACACGAGCGAGCTCAGTACCATCCTGGCCACTTGACAGGTGGAGAGAGAGAAAACGAAGCTGCACGCCCCAGGAAACGACACATGCTGGACTCAGAACAGCCTAGACTCACCCAACACCCGGGGCACCTTGGCTCCTGCACGCACGCTCACGCGCAAGCCGAGGCCACTCCCAGTTGCTACTCAGAGGGCAGCCTAAGTCACCGGAGAGGCTGACAGTTCTTGTGATCTCACTGGAGGGAGCCGGGTTCTGCAACTCGGGCCCTGCTCTCAGCTCCTCAGTCCCCTCAGCTACCCCGGCTCGCCGCTGCATTTCAATCCTCCCTCGACTTCCCTGGGCACACCCGTCCCCCACTCTGCGTCTGGTGTGGGCAACCCTCTGCTACGCTCGTTCCCCCACAGCTGCAGCGTCCTCTCGGCCTCACCCCTCCCTTCTCCAAGGGCCAGCCTGGGAAACGTCTGTCACACTCTTCCTTTCACAGGCATCTCTGAGAGCTCTGCCGAGCCCACTTTGGAATAACCCATGTTAAACACCCATCTCTTGGGGCCAGCACTGTGATGTAGTGGGTAAAGCTGCTGCCAGAAGTGCTGGCATCCCATATGGGTGCCGGTTCGAGTCCTGACTGTTCCACTTCTGATCCAGCTCTCTGCTAGGGCCTGGGAAAGCAGTAGAAGATGGCCCAAGTCCTTGGGCCCCTGCACCCATGTGGGAAACCCGGAAGAAGCTCCTGGCTCCTGGCTTTGGATGAGCACAGCTCCGGCCATTGCGGCCAATTGATGAAAGACCTCTTTCTCTCTCTCTGACTCTCCTTCTCTCTCTGTGTAACTCTGACTTTCAAATAAATAAATGAATCTTTAAAAGAAAAAAAAAAAAACACGCATCTTGCTTCCAACCCCAACTCCTCCTCCTGGTTTTTTATTTCTGTTGTTGGGACTATTGTCTGACAGCCATATGAAATGGAACCACAGTCATCTCTACCAGGTCCCCCTTTAATTTATTAATTGATTTTTAAAACTCTTTGGGAGCTGGTGCCATGGTTCACTTGGTGAGTCTTCCACCTGCAGCGCCGTTATCCCATATGGGCGCCGGTTCTAGTCCCGGCTGCTCCTCTTCCAGTCCAGCTCTCTGCTGTGGCCCGGGAAGGCAGTGGAGGATGGCCCAAGTGCTTGGGCCCCTGCACCTGCACGGGGGACCATGAGGAAGCAGTTGGCTCCTGGCTTCGGATCGGCACAGCGCCAGCCATAGCGGCCATTTGGGGGATGAACCAACAGAAGGAAGACCTTTCTCTGTCTCTCTCACTGTCTATGACACTACCTGCCAAATTAAAAAAAAAAAAAAACTATTTGAAAAGGGGTTGGGGGAGAGAGAGACAGAAAGACAGACGGACATAGCGCACATCCACCGGTTCACTCCCCAAATGCCCAGAGAAGCCAGGGCTGAGAGCCAGGCCAAAGCTGGGAGTCTGATTTATTCATTTGAAAGGCAGAGAGACAGAGAGAAGGAGTGACAGAGAGATCTCTCATCAGCTGGTACATCCCTAAATGTCCACACCAGCCAGGGCAAGGCCAGGACGAAGTCAGGACGAGGGAATTCAGTCAGGGCAGGGACCCAACTACTTGCGCTGCCGCTTACCACCTCCCAGGGTGTGCACCTGCAGGAAACCGGTACAGAGCTGGGACTCCAACCGGGGCGCACCACTGTGGGACGTGGGCACCCCAAGCGGCATTGGTTTAACCACCGAGCCAAACGCCTGCCTTCTCCCTTCTAACTTCCCAGGGGCATCTTGTAACAACCAGTCCCTATGCTACTGACATCCAATCTATCAATCTGTTCTGTTCTGTTCAAGCATCTTTGCCTGCCCCAGGGTTATACGGGTATTCTCCCATGTTTGCTTAACCTTCCTCAGTTGCAAACCACAAGGAACTGATTTGTGCGTGTGATGTGAGAAGAAGTCAATGTTAATTTGCCCCTACACGGAAATCCACTTAACAAAATGTCTAGTCACCGGAACCTGCGCTGACTACTGAATTCGCTTTCATCTTAGTTTGAAGCCTCCTGAAATCTTTCTTTCTTACCTAAGCTTTCCTCGTCCATCAGACTCAGCTTCAGCTCCTTCTCCTTCTGAGAAAGGGCTGCAAAAGGGAGACAGGAACTTTTTAGATTTACAGGAAACTTAGGGAGCAGCGAGTCCAACTGCTCTACCTATAAGTTAAAAAGAGAGGCTGAGCTGTCCAGGTAGCAGCGGATGGAGCTGGGATCCAGGTTTCTCGGCCTCCAATAAAATGTACTTTCTGCCAACCCACAGTCCCCCAGCCACCGTGCTTTGTCTGTCCCGGCTGTCTGTCCGGCCATGTGCCCGTGCCCAGGTGATGAAGGAGTGAGAAAAGCAACGTGGAGCTCCAGAAGAGATGGAACTAGACTCACAGCCGGAGGCAAGGCTAGGGTTCTCTTGCCTTGGCTGTCCAGGAGGATTAAGTCCCAAGTTTTCAATGCTGGGAGTATTTCAGAGATGTGATATTTATTTCAGAGTTGCCATAAGCGTTTTGTTTGTTGCTCAGTTTAAGTCTCTTTCCAGGTGTCCTGTGGATAAGGACAATGGGACACAATGGTTTTAAAATGCCAGTAGTGGCCATGACACATGCACAAAGGAATCCAAATTGAGAGCTGGGGTGGAAGCCAGGAAGAAAACCGGCTCTGAAGAGGGGCTGTGACAGGGATTAAAGGTGGAGGAGTGGTTAACGGAATGCCCAGGGGGACACACATCAGACAACAGGCTGGGATGGGATCTGAGAAGAGCAGAGAGCAGTGCTGAAAACTTGCCTCAGGGCCAGTGCTGCAGCATAGCAGGTTAAGGCCCCATGCTGCAGCACCAGCATCCCATATGGGCGCCGGTTAGAGTCCCGGCTGCTCCACTTCCAATCCAACTCTCTGCTATGGCCTGAGAAAGCAGCAGATGGCCCAAGTCTCTGGGCCCCTGCACCCTACGTGGGAGACCTGAAAGAAGCTCCTGGCTTCGGATCAGCTCAGCTCCAGCCTTTATGGCCATTTGGAGAGTGAACCAGCAGATGGAAGACCTCTCTCCCTCTCTGTCTCTACCTCTCTCTGTAACTGTCTTTCAAATAAAATAATTCTTAAAAGAAAAATACTTGCCTCAGATCTGATCAAGAAAACCAGAGTTCAAGGCTCACTCTTCCTTGATTCAGAACCTGCCACAAATCTGCAGGGTAGTGTGAGTGTGAAGAGGGAAGGGCCAATGGAAGAGGATTAGACAGCACACAGATGACCACTCATGGGTGGTCAAATGCCTTTGGCCAGAGGTCCAGGGCCGCTTAGTGGGGACAGGTGAGTATTTTCAACAAAAGGTGCTGGGCAGGCTGGATATTCACAAGCACAAGACTGAAGTGAGTCCTTGCCCCATACACAAAAACTGACTCAGAATGGATCACAGATCAAGAAAACACAGGGGCAAATCTTCATGACATTGCATTGAGCAATGATTTCTTGGATGTGACACCAAAAGCAAAGGCAATGAAACTAAAAGATAAGGTGAGCTTCATCAAAATCAAACACTTTTGTGATGGCAATGCAGGAGCCAGTGCTGTGGCATAGTAGGCTAAGTATCCGCCTGTGGTGCTGGCATCCCATGTGGGCACCAATTTGCGTCCTGGCTGCTCCTCTTCTGATCCAGCTCTCTGCTATATCTTGGGAAAGCAGTGGAAGATGGCCCAAGTCCTTGGGCCCCTGCACCTGTGTGGGAGACCCAGAAGAAGCTCCTAGCTCCTGACTTCAGATCAGTGCAGCTCTGACCATTGTGGCCAACTGGGGAGTGAACCAGCAAATGGAAGACCTTTTTCTCTCTCCATCTCTGCCTTTCCTTCTCTCTGTGTAACTGACTTTCAAATAAATACATAAATCTTTTTTTAAAAAAAGGCAATGATAGAACAAGAGAAAATATTTTCAAATCACACATAGGAGAACTTTACAAAGTTCTTAGCAAAAATGAACTAAGTTTATTTCAGTGCAAAAAAATTGTGAAATCTGTAATATGAGGAGTCTTCAAAAAGTTCATGGTAGTTCCATATTACCAAAAAAACTATGCATGGATTTCAAAATTTTTTTTTGCACCAAAACAAACTTATCTGAGAGAGGAGAGAGAGAACATTGATCCCTATTCATTGGTTCATTCTCCAAATGCTTGCAATAGTCTTCAGTATCTGCATTACATGGGACCCAGAGTCAAGAGTGGCACCAAGGTGCCTGCATCATAGTTCAGCAGGTTAAGCCTCTGCCTGTGGTGCTGGCATCCCACATGAGCACTGGTTCAAGTCCAGGCTGCTCTGCTTCTGATCCAGCTCCTTGCTAATGTGCCTGGGAAGGCAGCAGAATATGGCTCAGGTGCTTGGGCCCCTGCACCCATGGGGGAGACTTGGATGGAGTTTTGGACTCCTGGCTTCAGCCTGGCCCAGCCCCTGCCATTGTGGCCATCTGGGGAGCAAGCCAGTGGATAGAAGATCTCTCTGTTTCTCGCTGTGTTTCTCCCTCTCTCTTCGTTACTCTGCCTTACAAATACATAAAATAAACCTTAAAAAAAAAAAAAAAAGGAGTGGAACCAGGCATACAACCTTATATGGGACATGAAGTGACTTAAGTGCTAAGACAAATGCCTACCCTTAAACCTATATTTTAATTCCATTTTCCATGAACTTTTTGAAGTATCCTTATATCTGATAGGAAATTAATTCCCAGATATACACAAAATTATAGCTTAACAAAACCTTAAAAATGCAATTAAAGGCCGGCGCCACGGCTCAATAGGCTAATCCTCCGCCTGCGGTGCCAGCACACTGGGTTCTAGTTGCGGTCGGGGCGCCAGATTCTGTCCCTATTGCTCCTCTTCCAGGTCAGCTCTCTGCTGTGGCCCAGGAGTGCAGTGGAGGATGGCCCAAGTCCTTGCGTCCCTGCACCCGTGTGGTAGACCCAGAGGAAGCTCCTGGCTCCTGGCTTCAGATTGGCTCGGCTCAGGCTATTGCGGCCACTTGGGGGAGTGAACCAATGGAGAGAAGACCTTTCACTCTGTCTTTCCCTCTCTCTGTAATTATCTCTCAAATAAAAACAATAAAAAATCTTTTTAAAAAATTATAAGCCTAATGCAATGACAGTGGGAATGTAAATGGTGTAGTTGTTACAGAAAAGAGTATGGCAGTTCCCCTAAAATATTAAACACATAATTACCACAGATAAAGCAATTCCACCTTTACATACACACCCAGATGAACAAGGGGCTTAAGATGCTCATGTTCCCCTGTTCCTACAGTAGCATTACTCAAAACAGCAAAAAGGTAAAAACAAGCCAAATGTCCGCGAGTGTTGATAAATATAAGGGTACTTCAAAACATTTGCACGAAATGCAATGAAAAGACAAATTTCTCCTGGTGCTAAAACCTCTTGAAATTCATACATATGTAAGATGTGGTACGTACAAACAATGGAACCTTACAAAGCAAGCAACTTCTGGGGGCCAGCGTTGTGGTGTAGCGGGTAAAGCTGCCACCTGCAATGTCAGCATCCCATATGGGCACTGGTTCGCATCCTGGCTGCTCCACTCTAGATCCACCTCCGTGTTAATGCCTGGGAAGAGCAGTGGGAGATGGTCCAACTATTTGGGCTCCTGCCCCCTACATACGAGACCTGGATAAAGGTCTTGGCTCCTGGCTTCAGCCTGGCCCAACCCCAGCTATTACAGCCACCTGGGGAGTGAACCAACAGATAGGGGTATTCTATCTCTCTCTCCCTCTCTCTCTCTGTCTTTCCAACACTTTCAAATAAGTAAATAAATCTCTCTCTCTAAAAAAAGGAGGAAATTCTAACACATGCTACGACATGAATGAACCTCGAAAAGGTACTAAGTGGAAGAAACCAGACACAAAGGACAAACACTGAATAATCCCACTGATAAGAGGCACCTAGAGCAGTCCCATACGTGGGGACAGAATAGTGTTACAGGTGCAGGGGAGAAGCAGCGGGGAGGAAGAGTTTCATGGGTGTCAGTGTAGGCTGAGAAAGTTCCGGAGATGATAGCTGCATAGCAATGTGTGTGTAAGTTAATACCACCGAACTGTACGTGTAAAATTGGCCAAGGCACAAGGCCAGCACTGCGATGTAGCAGGTAAAGCCGCTGCCTGCAGTGCTGGCATTCCATATGGGCGCTGGTTCAAGTCTTGGCTGCTCCACTTCCAGATCCAGCTCTCTGCCATGGCCTGGGAAAGCAGTAGGAGATGGTTCAAGTCCTTGGGCTCCTGCACCTGCGTGGGAGACCTGGAAGAAGCTCCTGACTCCTGGCCTCGGAAGACCTCTCTCTCTCTCTGCCTCTCTTTCTCTCTCTGTTACTCTTTCAAATAAATAAATAAATCTTTTTTTAAAAACGGCCAAGGTGGCAAATTTTAAGTTAAGTGTAAATACCATATTTTTTAAGAGAGAGAAGAAAACCTTGCTATGCTTTCTCGTATATGCCAGAAGCTACACTCTGATGAACGAGGCAGTTCATGCCTGTTTGCGGTCTTCTTCGGGGTAGGAGACAAACAGGCAAAGTGCAATACTATTCATCCTCCAATAAGCACAATCAGCTTCCACAGGAACACATGACAAGACACCTGAGCTCATCTGGGGGAATAGGGCAGGGAAGGCTTTCCCGGAGAAGGGAACCATCTACCCAAGGCCTGAAGGCCGGGCTGGTGGAGTGGG
The DNA here is from genome assembly GCF_033115175.1 of Lepus europaeus. Taxonomy (NCBI): domain Eukaryota; kingdom Metazoa; phylum Chordata; class Mammalia; order Lagomorpha; family Leporidae; genus Lepus; species Lepus europaeus. Next base: position 68,573,821 of record NC_084836.1, read on the forward strand.
GATGGCAAGGAACCAGGCGGAGCTTCGCAGAGAAGGAAGTGCACATGTTGGAGATCGGAGATCAAGCCATTTAGGCGCTGATGGTGCAGGGGATGTGGGCTTCAGAGAGTCACCCAACAGGCGAGCAGGGACCATGTCGGAAATGCAGAGTCCTGTTACCATGGCTGGACCAAAGCTACACCTGCGGGAGGTTGTTCTAGCTACAGTGTTTGGATGAGTGGGCAGAGGGGAGTGGAGCAGGAGAGGAGCAAGTGTGCAGGAGACTGGTGTGGGCCCTCGGCAGCTGCAGGTGTGCTGCTCTGAACCGTCCTGCTGGCCAGCTGATGGTGGGAGGGCAGCAGGACAGAGTCAAGACAGACGCTCGGATTTCTGTCCCCTACAAACAGATGCACAGCAGTGCAGTTCTCCAAGATGGGGACCGAGACGTGGGGCTAAGATGATGACTCTGCTCGGGGTGGGGTTGCGTGTGAGGTGCTTTGCTGCACCCTATGGGCAGCAGGACAGGTGGCTCTAAAGCTTAGGGGAAGACTGAGCGTTGAGAACCAGAAGAGAGGAAGCTTGGTACAGGGCTGGAGCCTGCAAGCCAGCTCTTTGCATGTGATCTGTTAACTCATTTGGAATTAGCCAGAGGAGCGGCTCTGCGCTGGGAGGAAGTGGGCGGCTCCTATCCTAGGAGGAGAGAGAAGAGCAGCCAGATGGAGCTTTTGCACCGCCCCCCCCCCCCCCCAAGCCGCCTTCTTCTTCCAATGACACCGGGATGCTGGCCTGCCAGTTTCCTACTTTGTCACTTACATATTTCATTTTGGAAAACCTGTAACAGTTCTAGAAATGGAAATCAAAACCATTTTGCCAAAGTCTGACTTTAATCATTTTAAACACGAGGGGTTGCAGCCTGAAGCCTCTCCCTGCTCCCAGCTCCTGGGGGCTCGCCCTCACCAAGAGTTCCCACAACTCTTCCGTCGCGCTGGCCTGCCCCAAGCTGAGGTCACTTGTGACTTCTCACCTCCCTCACCTCACCTCCACCAAATTTACCGAAAGCTCAGCCACTTGCCTCTGATTCCCATAAACTCGGTCTCTCCCGAGCCCTTTTGAGACAGTCAACTCCTGGTTCACTCAGGAATAGATCTTCCTGGAAGGGTGCTGGATAGAAGCCCAGTGTGGATATCAACACAAGTCAACCATATAAGTAAGTCTATCAGGAGATCCCTGTGAATCGCTTATACTTTGAGTATAGATATTTTGATCTAAACATACTAATTATTGGGCAAGAAGTTGTCCTGCTTAGGAGGCCAGCACTGTGGTGCAGCAGGTCAAGCTGCTGCCTGGGACGCCAGCAGCCCACGTAAGTGCCGGTTCATGTCCTGGCTGCTCCACTTCTGACCCAGCTTCCTGCTATTGTGCCTGTGAACACAGCAGAAGATGGCCTGAGTGCTTGGGTCCCTGCTATCCATACGGTATACGGGGATGGAGTTCCAGGCTCTCGGCTGCAGCCTGGCCCATCCTGGCTAATGCAGCCCCTTGGGAAGTGGACCAGTGGACAGAATCTTTCTCTCTCTCTCTCTCTTTTAAAAAATAATGTATCCTACCTAAATGAAGTAAGAACCAATGATTACAATGTTTTTAAATAAACCCAAAAGTTTTCTCTGAGCAGGTGCCATTGGCTCAAAGGTTTCCACCCTATTAAGTCCACAGAAGCACTGGCCATCCTTTCTGCTTCCCAGCTGTGATGTGGTCGCACCTGTCTCCCTGACCCTGCAGATGCTACAACCCGTCCTCTGCTGTACCACCCTTGTCACCACTGCTCTGCCCTGCAAATCTGACTTGCTGCCCATGTGTCTCTTAGCTCCTCCCCAAGGCCACACGAACTTCCTGCTTCATATCCCAGGTGCTGCCTCTGCATCTATTCTCATTTTTTAAAAAAAGATTATTTATTTATTTGAAAGTCAGAGTTACACAGAGAAGGAGAGGCAGAGAGAGAGAGAGAGGTCTTCTATCCACTGGTTCACTCCCCAAGTGGCTGTAACGGCCGGAGCTGTGCCGATCCGAAGCCAGGAGCCAGGAGCTTCTTCTGGGTCTCCCACGCGGGTGCAGGGGCCCAAGGACTTGGGCCATCTTCTACTGCTTTTCCAGGCCACAGCAAAGATCTGGATCAGAAGTGGGGCAGCCGGGTCTCGAACTGGTGCCCATGTGAAATACCAGGACTGCATGGTGGCGGCTTTACCCGCTATGCTACAGCACCAGACCCTCTATTCTCAATTTTTCACTAGCTTCCTTAATCCTGGTTAGGATCACACCTGCCACTTTATCTCCAGAACCCTGCGCATCGGGTCTCCCTGGATCCCGGCCACGCTCGTTTCTTTCTTTTTTTTTGACAGGCAAAGGTAGACAGTGAGAGAGACAGAGAGAAAGGTCTTCCTTTTCCATTGGTTCACTCCCCAAGTGGCCACTACTGCTGGCATGCTGCGCCCATCTGAAGCCAGGAGCCAAGTGCTTCCTCCTGGTCTCCCTTGCGGGTGCAGGGCCCAAGCACTTGGGCCATCCTCCACTGCCTTCCCGGGCCACAGCAGAGAGCTGGACTGGAAGAGGAGCAACCGGGACAGAATCCAGCACCCCAACCGGGACTAGAACCCAGGGTGCTGGCGCCACAGGCGGAGGATTAGCCAAGTGAGCAGCGGCGCCGGCCCACGCTCGTTTCTTTACATGGCATCCACGCCTGCTTCTGTGCTGCGGTGGCGAGGCTGAGTAGTTACCACGGAGGCTGTGAGGCCTGCAAAGCCAGAAACACATCCCATCTGACCCCTTCCAGAAAAAAACCTGCCCACTGGTCCCGAGTCTCCTGTCACTTCTTGTGTAGCTGCCATAGCAACCATCTAACTAGTCTCGCTGCCTCCAGTTTCATTTCCTTTCTGTCTATCTGCCCCAAGGGGAGATTTTTTTCTAAGGTGTGTGAGTGATTCCGACCAACTGGCGCTTTGGTTGAAACCTGTTAGTGGCGTCCCACAGACTAATGTCGTACTCCCTGAGGTGTTCCTGGGAACTCTAGTCCCAGAATAACAACCCGGGCTGCTAGAAGGTTCCGAAAACTCCTGAGCCAAACAGACCAGCTGGACACAGATGAATCCAATAGCAAAGGGCTCTGCTTCCATGATGAGTGATTCTCTGTTTCATTTTTCCCCAGTGGCAGCATGCATACGAGGGCTCACCCTCGACTCTCTGTGCCCGCCTTGCCGTGACACTGGGCCTCTCCTACCCACCAGCATGGTCTCCTGCTCCCCTCCCTGTGGAATGAGACCAGAGCCCAAGGCGTCCTGTTTTCCACTCCACCATGTTCAAGTTTCACGTTAGACAACCGGCAGGTGCTCATACTCCTGGGAGGAGCAGAATTTGCAGACGCTGCATTTTCTCTGAAACGTCTGAACCACTCTGGAACCTGGCTGAGAAACTCTTACTCCATGTGTTCCCCCAGAAGCACTCATGGTGCACGGTGGGACTAGGAGGGAAAAAAAATTCTCTCTGTAGGAAGGAACAGCTGGATGTACTTCCCGACTACAATGTCCCTAACTGCAACTGAAGCAGAGGAAACTGACACATCTGCGATGCCATGCCGCTTTTTCCCTCCACAGCTGAACACAGTTACTCAGCGTAAGTCCACTGAGTACAGGATTTGGGTGAGACATTCAGATTCCGGCCAAAAATCCAAGTTTTGCATTTTGCCCCAACTGGACAGGGACCATGAAAACTACTTAACCGACAAGAAAGTGCAGGGCTTAAAACACACCTAACATGTGGAAGGGGTACAGTAAATACCAGTTTTAAAAGTGTTCATTTCCCAGCTGCTACGGAAAATCCAAACGTGGGTAGGAAGCATCAGTATACCACATGTATGAAAGACAAACACAGGCCAGACGCAGAATGAATGAGACACGCACCTGCCAAGTTCAACTGAGGAGCAAAGAGGACTTCACTCTTTCAGAGAAAAGAGACACGGTGGAGACACTGACTAGGCATAAGCAGACTCTTCAACCAGGGACACCAGTCTGGCTTTCAACGCTGGTAACCACACAGGGTCATATTACTTGGTATTATTTATTTGAGAAGTAGAGTTACAGACAGTGAGGGGGAGAGATAGAGAGAGAGGTCTTCCCTCCACTGCTTCCCTCCCTAAACAGCCGCAATGGCTGGAGCTGCGCTGATCCAAAGCCAGGAGCCAGGAGCTTCTTCTGGGTCTCCCATGCAGGGGCCCAAGGACTTGGGCCATCTTCTACTGCTTTCCCAGGCCACAGCAGAGAGCTGGATAGGAAGAGAAGCAGCCAGGACTAGAACCAGTGCCCATATGGGATGCTGGCACCATAGGCGGAAGAGTAACCTGCTGCGCCACAGCACCGGCCCCGGTCCACATATACTTTTTGCAAAGTGTATGGAGTTCAGAAGTCATGTGATTTCACAGCTGGCCTTAAGTCTGCCATCCTCAGACTTGACTAGAGAGAAGATTGCGAGCTTTCTGCTTCCTGTGATTAGCAAGACTCTAGGCCATATGCTTCTCTGAGGCTTCAGAATCTCCAATACAACGGTCTTGGACAGCTGACATCACCCTACCTATAGACTTGATTTTTAAAAAAGAATTATTTATCTTTTATTTACTTGAAAGAGTTACAGAGACAGAGATAGTGACAGAGAGATCTTCCATCTGCTGGTTCATTCCCCAGATGGCTGCAATAGCTAGGGCTGGGTCAGGCCAAAGCCAGGAGCCAGGAGCTTCATCCGGGTCTCCCATGTGGCAGGAGCCCAAGGATTTGAGCCATCTTATGCTGCTTTTCCCAGGCCATCAGCAGGGAGCTGGACAGGAAGTGGAGCAGCCAGGATATGAACTGGCACCCATATGGGATGCTGGCAGCTTTACCTGCTATGCCATGATGCTGGCCCCAGCCTGTTTAAATTTAAGATATCAGGAGCCAGCACTGTGGCGTAGCGGGTAAAGCTGGCGCCTGCAGTGCCACATCCCATACGGGCATTGGTTCAAGTCATAGCTGCTCCATTTCTGATCCAGCTCTCTGTTAATGACCCAAGGAAAGCAGTTTAGGATGGACCAGGTCCTTGGGCCCATGTACCCACGTGGAAGACGCAGAAGATGATCCTGGCTCCTGGCTCCTGGCTCCGGCTTGGCTTAGCCCTAGCTGTTGTGGCCATTTGGGAAGTGAACCAGCATATGGAAAATCTCTCTCTCTCTTTCAAATAAATAAATAAATACATCTTTTAAAAAAAAGTTTAGGGTATCAATCAAATCAAGATCCCTACTGCACTCCTGGGCCAAGACTGGGAACAGCTCTGATGCTGTCACTGAACAGCTGTGTGGCCCTTCTTTTTTTTTTTTTTTTTTTTTTTAAAGATTTATTTATTTAGGCTGGCGCCGCGGCTCACTAGGCTAATCCTCCGCCTTGCGGCGCTGGCACACCGGGTTCTAGTCCCGGTCGGGGCGCCGGATTCTGTCCCGGTTGCCCCTCTTCCAGGCCAGCTCTCTGCTGTGGCCAGGGAGTGCAGTGGAGGATGGTCCAAGTACTTGGGCCCTGCACCCCATGGGAGACCAGGAAGAAGCACCTGGCTCCTGCCATCGGATCAGCACGGTGCGCCGGCTGCAGCGCGCCAGCCGCGGCGGCCATTAGAGGGTGAACCAACGGCAAAGGAAGACCTTTCTCTCTGTCTCTCTCTCTCTCACTGTCCACTCTGCCTGTCAAAAAATTAAAAAAAAAAGATTTATTTATTTATTTAAAAGTCAGAGTTACACAGAGAGAGGAGAGGCAGAGAGAGAGAGAGAGGGAGAAAGAGAGAGAGGTCTTCCATCCGCTGGTTCACTCCCCAGTTGGCTGCAACGGCCAGAACTGCACAGATCCGAAGCCAGGAGCCAGGAGTTTCCTCTGAGTTTCCCACGTGGGTGCAGGGGCCCAAAGACTTGGGCCATCTTCTAATGCTTTCCCAGGCCATAGAAGAGAGCTGGATCAGAAGTGGGGCAGCCAGGTCTCGAACTGGCGCCCATATGGGATGCCGGCACTTCAGGCCAGGGCATTAACCCGCTGCACCACAGTGCCGGTCCCAATGTGGCCCTTCATGAATCAACTCACCCACCCAAATTGTGGCCTTATTTATAAAAAGAGGGAGGCAGGTCGGTGATAGGATTTGCAGAGCTGGCCCTGCAATCTACCACTTGGGTGCCCGGGGGCCAAATTAGATAAAATTTGTGAAGTCTTCATGTCATTGTCTGAGTGTCACAGACGATGCCTGTGAAGTGGGTGTTAATAACTAACAGAATGCTTCCTGCAGTGGTTAACACGGGCGCTGACTGCCTGCTGGGGACAGTTCCAAGAGCTCGACAGCAGTCTCTGATCCTCCCAGCGACCCTTCGAGGCCAGGTCACTGGTGAGAAACCAGCACAAGGAAGCTGGGAAGTTCGCTCGAGGACACACCTGGGCTTCAAGTCCCTGCTGCCTGGCTGCAGGCTCTGCTCCCTCCCTCCCAGCTCTGACTGAGTCCATCAAGTTAGACGTATTAGTCGTTCTCAAGACTGGCAAAGGAAATGTCTCTGAGTTTACCGAGGTCCAAAACCTACAGAGGCTGGGGGTAGGTGCTGTGCTACAGTAGGGGTGAAGCTGTTGACAGGGACACCTGCAACCCGTATCAGGGCACAGGCTTGAGTCCTGGCTTCCCCGCTTCTAAGCCAGCTTCCTGCTAACGCGCCTGGGAGGCAGCAGATGTGGGCCTGAGTGCTTGGGTTCCTCTACACACGTGGGAGACCGGATGGAGCTCTTGGCTCCTGGCTTCAGCTTGGCCCAGCCCCGGCAATTGTGGGCGTTTGTGGACTGAACCAGCACATGCAAGCTCTCTCTCGCTCTCTCGCTCTCTCTCCCTTCCTGCCTCCCGTTCTCCCTCTCCCTTTCAAATACATAAATAAATCTTTTAAGAAACCCTATAGAGGCTTAATCAGAAAGAGTGACGCACTGAGGCAAAGCCTATCATCACGGAATTGTGTGCTGAATAAAGGACGGAGGCGGAACCGAAGGTTCCAGTGCCCTACAGCTGACCCTAGCAGCATGACCAAGAACTCGTGCTCACTCACGGAGGCAGCGGAAAGCTTAGAACTCAGATGTGAACACCAGGTCCCACTCACCGAAGTCACGCTGTAAAGCAGATCGCGCGGATAGCTGGGAAGCCGGCACTCAAAGTTTCAAGCGCTCTTGTTTTCAGTTGCCACAAGTCTTTTTCCAAAGGAAACTGCACACAGAATGTCAATAGATAATGTAGTGCTTGGCTTCCTCTACACATGTGGGAGACCAGATGGCTTGGGGCCTGAAGCCCACCGGGCTCCTCCCAAGGCAGCCCTGAAGCGAGCCCTGCACAGGAGAGGAAAGAATGCCCTGGGCCACCCCGGCAGCAATGGTCTGGGGTCTGGGTGAGCATGGCGGGGGGTCTGCTGTGATTCCTCTGAAAACCACAGCCTTTCACCTGCCTGCCCCTCGGGCAACACACAGTTGCTTCCCTGGCAGAAGACACCGAGCCCAGTGTAAGGTGAGACAGTGGCGTGCAGCTCCAGACTCTAAGCTGGGAGCCCCCAGCCTGCAGAGTGGCGCAGAGAGTGGGGTTCTGCTCCTCATTCGCCAACACAAGCGTGTGCACGCATGCACACACCGTGACCACAGGACCCAGCCCCCGCCAGGTACTGGCCAAACTCAGAGCTCACCTTGCATGGGGCTGTACAGGGCAAGGGCAGCCAGGTGCCCCAGGCAGCTGCTGGGGTGCTTGCACGCAGTGACTCCAGCCTGAGCTACATCTTCATCCACAGGGTAATAAAATCACCCGCCTCCCGGGGTCACATGGAGGCACAGACAGGAGAGCTACACACATGTGAACATGAAACACGCCACCGCCAGGCTGTGTACATCAGGGAAGTTCCAGCAGGAAGTTCCCTGGGGTCGGCACACCAGCACACCAGCAGGAGGTTCCCTGGGGTCAGCCACGCTTAAAAAAAAAAAAAAAAAATACCAGGGCAGATCTTTCCCGAACAAGACTTTGGGCTTGCAAGGATCTTGGGAGGCTGCTGCAGCTGACAGAGTAACAAACTCTGCAAATAGTTGCTGAGCCTACAAATTAATGCCACCTCATATTTGCAGAGTGCTTTGACATTTACAGAGTATTTTCTTATGCTTTGCCTCATCTTGTCCTCGCTGGTAAGTTGCAAAAGAGCAAATATTCCTAGGTCCGACTTCACAGAATAAAAGCTGTCCCGGGTTAATGAGGCCAACTGACTTCCTTGTGCAAAACAGCCAGTGACACTGGGGACAAGAATTAAGCGGCCCCCTATCCCATTTGCCAAGGAAAGAGATTTCCCCTCCTTCTGAGACCAAGCCACCTCTGCGGGCAGCTGAACAGAATGGCGGGTGGAAAGCAAAGCGGAAAGCTCTGTATAGTAACAGAGATGATGACGAATGAAGACGACAGGTAGTTAAAACCTAAGAATGCAGGAGAGTGTGGCCCAAGAGATGTAAAGGAGTTCTGGGGACAAAGAGGAGAAAGAGAAAAGAGAAGATGGGTGGCCGGTGCTGTGGCGTGGCAGGTAAAGCCACCGCCTATAGTGCCGGCATCCCATATGGGCGCTGGTTCTAATCCCGGCTGCTTCTCTCCTGATACAGCTCTCTGCTGTGACCTGGGAAAGCAGAAGATGGCTCAGGACCTTGGGCCCCTGCGCCCATGTGGGAGACCCAGAAGAAGCTCCTGGCTCCTGGCTTCAGATCGGCGCAGCTCTGGCTGTTTCGGCCATCTGGGGAGTAAACCAGTGGATGGAAGACCTCTCTCTCTCTGCCTCTGCCTTTCAAGTAAGTAAGTAAATCTTTAAATAAAGAGAGAGAGCGAGAAGATGGGATGGCCGCTATCCAGCACAGTGGAAAGTCCTTTTAGCAAGTCTGCAAGAACACTGTCCAATGTAGTGAGAATCCTCCAATAAAGAGCTACAGAATTCATTATGTCTTTTGGAACTGAATTAGAACAAGAGTTAGAAAGAGAGAGGAGAATATTTACATATGTGGCTGTTCTGTTGTAACAATGCCTTAAGACAAAAGTAAGGCAGCTTACAAAGTTCTCGTTACATCTGAGAAACACCAGCATGTGGCCACCTATGGGCTGGAATCCCTGTTTCTGCTTCTCCCCCAGTGCTTCTGTTATGATGACACACTGTGGATGTGGTATAGGACAAGAACCTGTCCTTGGGGCTGGCGCTGTAGCGCAGCAGGTTAAAGCCCTGACCTGAAGTGCCGGCATCCCATATGGGCGCCGGTTTGAGTCCCGGCTGCTCCACTTCCGATCCAGCTCTCAGATCAGTAGTAGAAGATGGCCCAAGTATTTGGGCCCCTGCACCTGTGTGGGAGACCAAGAAAAAGCTCCTGGCTCCTGGCTTTGGATTGGTGCAGCTCCGGCTGTTGTGGCCATCTGGGGAGTGAAACAGTGGATGGAAGACCTCTCTCTCTGTGTCTCTACCTCTCTCTGTAAGACTATCAAATAAAATAAAATAAAATAAAATTTTAAAAAGCACCTGTCCTTTTAGAAGCAACGAGAACTACCTCAGCAGTGCCTATTCGTTTTTTGTTTCGTTTTAAAGATTTATTTTATTTATTTGAAAGGCAGAGTTACAGAGAGACAGAGGTAGTCTTTCATCCACTGGTTCACTCCCCAAATGGCCACAATGGCTGGAGCTGTGCTGATCTGAAGCCAGGAGCCAGGAGCTTCTTCCAGGTCTCCCACATGGGTGCAGGGGCCCAAGCACTTGGGCCATCCTCTACTGCTTCCCAAGCCATAGCAGGGAGCTGGATCGGAAGTGGAGCAGTCAGGACATGAATCGCCTTCCATATGGGATGCCAGTGTTGCGACTTTACCCACTACACTTTGGTTGTGCCATTCCCCTGGCCCAGAATGCTATGTTGCCCATCCTTGCTTGGGGTGGCTGTTTCTACCCCCGTCCCCATATTACTTTAAAGTACAGTTTTGTGTTGATGGGTTTCATTTTCCCTGTGCTATCATACGTGCCTTAAGGGTAAAATCAGTACATCTTCGCAAGGCTCTGCCTTGCATCACACTCTGCCAACAGAGAGGAACACAGCAGCCTGCTGGGCGACTGCGTGTGGCATGAATCAAAGCATGCATCCAGCTACTGTCTCAAGTAAGACAACGGCCACACCAGAAAGCACGCTGCCTCCTGCATCTCTTACACAACAGTGTAACTGCTTTGAGATCCTCAATATCCAAGAGGACCTGGGCTCAGAGCAACTACATTTATCAATTTCTGTTCTTCGCCTGTCCACACAGCCACTGTCTAAGATCTCTGTGATGAAGGTTACACGATGACACTGGTTGTCAATAACATGGGGTGGTCCCGCTGGGCTCTGGTTGCCATGGCTTCTTCAGATCACCAGGTGGAAGCTGGCTGACTCACACCTGATAGGCTAAGGCATTCCAAAAGAACTGTACTATTAAAAAAAAAAAAAACGCATGCTCGGGACAACGGCTACCTACTGGGAAAGGCAGTGAGCAGAGCAGGGCGGGGCGGCTGCTGTGCTCTGGATTGCATGCAGCCACACGTTCACGGCGTCTGCATTTCTCTACGTGCACGTTAGAGAGAGCTGGCGAGGCTCGCTTGCCATGGCAGACACCTGAACTAAGATACTAATACCAGGGGAAGCTGGGTCCGGGGTACAACAGGAACTGTGTACGACTTCACGACTTCTGTTTTGTCAACTTGAAACTAGTCAGAAAACTGACCAGACTTCGCTAATGTTAAGAAATCATACCATTTAAAGCAAGATTTTAAAACACCACTTATTTATTTATTTTTTTTGACAGGCAGTTAGACAGTGAGAGAGACAGAGAGAAAGGTCTTCCTTTTTCCATTGGTTCACCCCCCAAGTGGCCGCTACGGCCAGCACGCTACGCCCATCCGAAGACAGGAGCCAGGTGCTTCCTCCTGGTCTCCCATGTGGGTGCAGGGCCCAAGCACTTGGGCCATCCTCCACTGCCTTCCTGGGCCATAGCAGAGAGCTGGACTGGAAGAGGGGCAACCGGGATAGAATCCGGTGCCCCAACCAGGACTAGAACCCAGGGTGCCAGCGCTGTAGGCAGAGGATTAGCCAAGTGAGCCACAGCGCCAGCCTAAAACACCACTTATATCAGATGAATTAACAAATGTTTAAAAATCGTTATTTGTCTCAATCTTATGTATACTTTTTTCATTTCTCCATCTCCTCATTCATCACCTCTATCAATCATTGGCATCTAAAGCCCTAGCTTTTCATTTCTTCACTGAACAGTTCCAGGGAGAATTACTCACATCTTATTACTCAACATAATTACCTTTCCTGCACCTATGAATGGAAAACCTGACTTTTCCCATCAGATGACTCAGTTTCCAGAATGTCCATTCGGTCACGACCTTCTCATTCATTCGCTTGTTCATTCATGAAGCTTTCTATGTGACAGACATTGTGCTGGGTACTGAGGACTGACTCAGTGATGTACAGAATGCCTGCATCCCAGCTTTCCAGGGCTTCAAGCCCAGGGGAGACAGATGCACAGCCAGCCAGACACTGCACAGCACACGACAGCACAAGGACAGGCCCTAGGGACTCACATCACTCAGAATCAGAGGCAGGGGTCTGTGAGTTGGGGGTGGGGAGTATATTTCCCTATAAAAGGGGTACTGGGGCCAATGTTGTGGCACCATGGGTAAAGCCACTGTCTGTGATACAGGCATCCCATGTGAGTACGGGTTTGAGTCCTTGGCTGCTCCATTTACAATCCAGCTCCCTGCGGATGTGCTTGGGAAACCTGCAGAGGATGGTCCAAATAGGTGAGCCCCTGCACCACATGGGAGACCTAGAAGCTCCTGGTTCCTGGCTTCAGATATGCACAGCTCTGGCCATTGCAGCCATCTGGGGAGTGAACCAGCAGATGGAAGACCTCTCTCTCTCTCTCTGCCTCTGCCTCTGTAACTCTGCCTTTCAAATAAATAAATAAATCTTTTTTTTTTTTTGACAGGCAGAGTGGACAGTGAGAGAGAGAGACAGAGAGAAAGGTCTTCCTTTGCCGTTGGTTCACCCTCCAATGGCCGCCGCAGTAGGCGTGCTGCGGCCGGCGCACCGCGCCGATCCGATGGCAGGAGCCAGGTGCTTATCCTGGTCTCCCATGGGGTGCAGGGCCCAAGCACTTGGGCCATCCTCCACTGCACTCCCTGGCCACAGCAGAGAGCTGGCCTGGAAGCGGGGCAACTGGGACAGGATCGGTGCCCCGACCGGGACTAGAACCCAGTGTGCCGGCGCCACAAGGCGGAGGATTAGCCTATTGAGCTGTGGCGCCGGCCTAAATAAATAAATCTTAAAAAAGAAGAAAAAAAAGAAAATCAGTATGTCTCAACATGACTTTATGAAATATTGAACATCATTTTTTGGATTTTAAAATTCTGGCTGTTTATTTCCTGAGCCTTAAAAAAAAAGTTTAAAATGCAAAGAGAACATTAAATCATCTCTAGGATTAAAGTATCTGAAAATGGAAGCCAGTTAAGGTCATCGTAAAATATTCTCAGTCCCGTATGCAGAGAAACCCTCTGAACAGCCTGAAGTACTACCTCATGGTCTTACTTTGTGATCTCTTTAAAATAATACTTATTGCCATTTTTCCCGGTTATAAAAATAATACACATTACAGACAACTTGGAAGATATAAGGGCATGTCCAAAAAAACGGTTTGTGGATAATATATATTATAAAAAATGCATGCGCAGGTTTCAAAATTTTGTTTGGACCCAAATAAACATCTTTTTAAAATATTTATTTATTTATTTGAAAGGCAAAGTTACAGAGAGAGAGAGTACACAAGAGACAGATCTTCCATCTGCTGGTTTACTACCCAGATGGCTGCAACGACTAGGGATGGGCCAGGCCAAAACCAGGAGCCAGGAGCCTCTTCCAGGACTCCCATGTGGGTGGCACCTGGGCCATCCTCTGCTGCTTTTCCCAGGACATTGGCAGAGCGCTGGAACAGAAGTGAAGCAGCTGGGACATGAACTGGCACCCATATGGCATGCTGGCATTGCAGTCTGTGGCATTACCTGCTATGTCACAAAGCCAGCCTCTAAACTTAGCTTTTAATTCATTTCCATAGGAACTTTTGAAGTATCTTTGCAAAACAAAACTGTCTATGGGCCTAATAATTAGGGAACTACAGTTAAATATCTCTGTGTTCTTTCCTTTGTCTGTAATCTTTAAAAAATTGGGGATGATATTCCCCTGCATTGTGAATGAATCCTTTTGTTTTACAAAATATTTCAGATATAAAAACAGTAGTATCTTCAAGAAGTTCAGAAAAATATGTATCATGGGAAAAACTACACACATGGATGTCAAAACTTCTTTGCCCCAAAATAAACACCTTTTCATTCCATTTTCCATGAACTTTTTGAAGTATCCTCATATTCTTTCTGGTCGAGTTCCTCTCCACCCTCCCTCTTCAGCCACTATCCTCAAGCAGGCATTTCTTGTTCTCTTGCATATAAAAATATACCCACATACAACCTGAAGGATTATTTTGCAACTTTATGTAGGTGCAACATATCAATCCTGGTATTTTTTAAAAAAGACTTATTTATTTATTTGAAAGTCAGAGTTACACAGAGAGAGGAAGAGAGGCAGAGAGAGAGAGGTCTTCCATCCACTGGTTCACTCCCCAATTGGCCGCAATGGCCACAGCTGAGCCAATCTGAGGCCAGGAGCCAGGAACTTCTTTTGGGTCTCCCATGTGGGTGCAGGGGCCCAACCACTTGGGCCATCTTCTACTGCTTTCCCAGTACGTAAGCAGAGAGCTGGATTAGAAGAGGAGCAGCTAGGTCTCAAACCAACACCCATCTGGGAAGCCAGCACTGCAGGCAAAGGCTTAGCTCACTAAGCCATAGTGCCAGCCCCTATTTCTACACTTGACTTCACAGGGTTTCCTCTTGGTCTCAAAGATTCTAAGTAATAAAACTGCATAGTTTGTAAATATAATTATACTTACAATTATACAGTTATAAAATAAAATACACCTTCACCAATTTATCCCTTCTCTGCTCCAGGCCAGAGTATCATAATTAAAGAAAATGTACCTGCTGGCACTGTAGCACAGTGGATTAAGCCACCACCTGTGGCACCTGCATCCCATATGGATGCCGGTTTGAGTCCTGGCTGCTCTACTTCCCATCCAGCTCCCTGCTAATGTGCCTAGGAAGGCATCAGAGGATGGCCCAAGTGCTTGGGCCCCTGCCACCCATGTGGGAGACCTGGATGGAGTTTCAGATTCCTGCCTTTGGCCTGGCCCAGACCGGGCTACTGTGGCCATTTGGGGGAGTGAACCAGTGGATAGATATCTACCTCTCCTTGTAACTCTTTCAAATAAATAAATAAATCTTTTTAAAAAAAACTAAAAGAAAATGTAAGTGCTTACATAAATGCGGACTCCCAGAATGCCCCTGGTGAACCTGCACATGGCGGCACAGGAAGACTGGACGAAGATTCCTTGTACGGCTACACTTGGGTGAGGCTCCTAAATCTTGTGTTCCATCCGCCTCTGCACTTGTAGCATCTGATTTTGGCAAAAGACCCCTGCTAAGCTCAGGCAATCAGGACTTGAGTATGGGGGTCTGATTGCGGTAACAGGCTGTCAGGTTGGCGTGGCCCAGGGAACCACCTGGTCACTGACTCACTGACCCCAGCACCCCTCCCTGGCTCTGCACCCCCACCTCCCCATGCTGTGTTTGCATCCAGCCCCATCTTCCTACTCCAAGACCTCAGCACAGCAGCCCTTATGCCACGGAATTCTCCGTGGTCCTGAATTCTCCGTGCCCGGGCTGTAACAGGCATACCTGAGTCATTTTCTCTCCAGCCTGATCAGCAACTGCCATGTCTTCAGCTTGGCGTGCTACAGAGGAGGCACTGAGTCTTCCCTGGCACTGACCCAGCAGAACCCTCTGCAGGCCTCCTGCAGCCTCTCGAGAGAGAGAGGGCAGAGTCGAGGACAGGGACGTCCTATGAGCTCAGACAACCTGGAGACAGAACTTCCGCAAAGCACCCTGGTGACAGCAAACCTCCTTGTCCAAACAGCTGATGGAGATTCTTATTTAAAACTTGATTTTTGAGCAAACAGACTGAGAAACTGATTTTTTTTAAATGGCCATTCCAGTGCAAAACCAGCTGGGAGATGGAATAGGTCAGAAAATAACAGAGAGGCTTGGCTGTTACAGAAAGGACTCCAGAGAGAGATTTCTCTGCACAATGGTTTCCATTGCATCCATTTTATTGCAAAAGATAGGATTTCATCTTTTTTGATGGCTGAGTAGTATTCCATGAAACCATTATGCTTAGTGAATAAGCCAGTCTCCAGAATAGAACTATTATGTTTTCTCTGATATGTGGCATTTAATATAGAAGACCAAATAAAATGTATAGGACTAAAACTGACATCTCATGATGTGATTGTCATGTTTGGCCCTTGTCTAGACTGCTGTGGAACTCTGGCCCTCCCTCTTTTTACCTGTTGAATATCAAGTTTGGTAGTGAATTAAGCCTGGGATTACAGAGGGGGAGTGAAAGCATGGCCTTGTAGAAATTAAAAAAGAAAAAAAGGAAGCATGGAGGGGCATTGAGGGTAAGAGACGGAAGGGGAAAAGTATAGTTATCTTCTTACAACTGTACCTAGCAAATACATGAAATCTGTTCTTTTTATATTAATCAAAATTTTAAAATGCATAAAAAATAAAAGAAAATGCAATAAACAGTAAAAGAGAGATAAAGAAAGAAATATTTCTCTGAGTCCCTACCTTAAAAGCACCTGCAGCAGTTGCATGTGTAAGTATCTATGTGTACACACACACACACACATATACACGGGGCAGGAAGCAGCCGCCTGAGGAGGCCCTGGGGATTCTGCCCCACCCCGTCCTTGGCAGCGTACCCCTGGCAAGACCTGGAAAACACTGTCGTGTGTCCTTTACACAGGTGACGACGCCAGGTGTAACACAGAGCTTTACAAGGTACCTGTACATATATTACCCTATTGGATTCCCCAAATAACTGGGAGCTGGCAGGTGTAGCTATTCTCATTTCACAGATGAAGGCCTTACAGCTCACAGTCGGGAAGCAATGTACCCGAGGTCACAGCCAGGGCTGTGAAGGCCCTGGAGGAAGCAGAACAAGGAACACAGGCCACAGAGGGCATCGCCCCCTACAGGCAGGCAAAGTGTCTGCAAGGAGCCCTGGGTAAAAACGGGCTGATCCCAAGAGCTGGGCAGGGGCGTGGCCACGGCGCTTCAGGGCTTCAAACACACCTGTAAGCTTTCTTTCACTCACCAAAAAAAAAAAAAATCCAAAGTACATATTGTCTGATTTCCTATATTTTTTCTGCACGCTTAAAATATTTCATAACGAACATAAACGAATT
Source organism: Lepus europaeus (assembly GCF_033115175.1). Lineage (NCBI taxonomy): Eukaryota > Metazoa > Chordata > Mammalia > Lagomorpha > Leporidae > Lepus > Lepus europaeus. Next base: position 68,590,318 of record NC_084836.1, read on the forward strand.
CTGTAAGCAAAGTGTAGGGGATGCCACCACGCTGAGGTTCAGAAGCCAGCGAAAAGAAAGACATGGATGCGGGAAGCGGCCTGCACGTGGATACAGGGCGAAAAGACCGACCTCCCCAGGAACCCGAGGAGCCGGAGGACTGAGCTTGCCGGCCAGATGGCGGGGCTATGCAACCACCAGGGGGAGCCAGGAGGCCCCAAGGAAACCAGCACAACCCACACTGGGCCAGGCTGATTTCAGGAACCTGAGGCCACTCCAAAATGCTCGTGGGAAAACGGAATTAAAAGATGAATTTATTTAGTGCAAACACACAAACAAACAAAGACCTTTGACAACTGCGCACAGGTTTTTCACAGCACACATTTCCATGGGCTTTTCGGAGGACCCCTAGTACCCGGGGCTGATACTGCAGCTGCGGCTCTGAACCACACGGGTAAGATGCAGGAAGACAGAATGAGAGAAATGGAAATTTTCAGTGCAACAAATTTTGAGATCCATGCACGCCTATTCCCCCCATCCTGCGCCTGTGTTTCCATGGACAGGGCAGGGTAGCAGAGAGCAGGCAGCCAGTTCTAAGGGTGAGGTGCCAGGGAGTTAGACAAGAGCGGGGCTGGGGATGGGGCTGGGCTTCACCTCCGGGGGACAGAGTCCTCTTTGTTTTACCATGGCAGCCTATAGAAGTCACGGGAGCCGGCCCGGGCAGGGCACCCCAACCAGCGGCGGGGCAGGGGTCTTGGGGGGCTGTACTTCCTTATATTCTCTGGGGGAAACAGTTTTTTTTTTTTTTTTTAAACATCTGTGTTCTTTATGTGTCTGGCTGGTTCTGTTATTTCCCCTGTTCTTTGCATGTGAACCCGGGCAGGGGTTGGGGGTGGGGGAAACAGGACTGTATCTTGCTGGAGAGGTGCACAGCCAGGCCCAGAATAGAACACTGGCATCCTGTCTCTCGGCGCACTTCTGGACCATGCTACCTCAGGAAGGAACATTTGAAAATAGTCATTCTCTCCCACCTTGCCACCAAGCTGTGCACAAGCACCTGATTATGAATGGAGCTGGCTAAGTGACTCAGCACTGGGCCGGCTCCCCTGTGAGTCAGGCTCGGGACCTCGGGGGCTTGGAAACATGATCTCTTTAAATGTGACTTTGAAAACCAGGGTCCCTGCCACCTAAGATCGTCAGGGGACTTTCAGGGGCACTTGGTTTTGTTGGCGCGAGGGTCAGCATGGTCGCCGCTCTAGTCTTTGCCACGTGCTGGGCCTGAGTAATTCCGTCATCCGTCATTTGCACGGATACTGCTTTATTTTTGTGTACTGTACAGGGCTTCAGGAAGTGGTTGTAGCGGCCAGGAGCAGCTGGGATATGGAGAGAGGGGCACAGACAGCCCGGCCGACACGTGGCTGGACCTCAGGTACCAACCAACGACTTAGGGGCCCGCCTGCAGCTGCTCTTGGTGACAGAAAGCATCTCCCAAGTGGAGCTTCCCGTGGCTTCTCCGAAGCAGAGCAACTCTTCATTTAGCCTGGGAGGGGCACGCTGGAAAGCTGCCCCAACCCATCCCTGTCAATGGCCGTTGGTTTTGACCAACCTGCTCCCGGCAGGAAAGGAGCCAACCTGAGCAGTGACCCCTGTGACAGATGGCACAGCAGAGACAGAAAGGGGCTGACCAAAAATCCGCCTCCCCACAGAGGAAAGAAGCCTGGTGCTTCAAGGCTGGGATCAGGGGCACACAGCACAAAGACCCACCAAGTGTATCAGAAACTTGTCCTCAGGACAGCAATGCGCTCTCACTCTCGCTCGCTCGCTCGCTCGCTCTCTTTCTACCCCACCTTCTTCTTTTTTGACTGACAGAAGAATCAAAAACCCTTGATGATGGCAACTCAGGACCATGGGCCCAGTGAGCTGCCAGGAGTGAGGTTTTGGAATAAATCATCTTAGGGAAAAGTATGATGGTGAGATCTGGGGGAGGACACCTGAAACCGCCCAGGGGAACCTGAAGGCATAAAGCAACATTAGAACAAAGCCACATTACCAAAAAGACGAACTGATCTTGAAATAACCCGTTTGGAGAACACTGCAAAATGTCAGTTTTAGATTGGACCTGTGGTGGCAAGAAAAACAATAACAGCAACAAAACAAGCAGCCAATGACCCCTCTCTGCTTGGGTTTCATTACCCAGACAGGAAGGGTGGTGCTGGGGAAGCAAGAGAGCAAGAAACTGACCCAACAAGGCAAGGAACAGGGGCCAGCGCCCAGCACTCAGCAGGTCTATAAGCACTGTCTCCAGACACCGCCCGGAATCCTGGGAAGGAAGCGCTATTTTTTGCCACTCTAAATGAAACGTAAAACCAAACACCACGGCAGCATTCTTCACAGTAGCCGGAAGGTGGAAGTCACCCAAAGTGCCCATCAAAAACTGAACAGAGAAGCAGGGGGCGGAGCACACGCACAAGGGATTCTGCAGCCTCACCACGCGGGGCAACCTGACACGCACCCCTGCGACACCAGCACACCTGGCCGGCGGTCGCGCAGAGCCATGAGTGCTCTCACACAGGGTCCCCCAGGGAATTGTCGCTTGCTGGGCACAGAGTGTCATTCGGGGAAGATGCGAGGGTTCTAAGGCTGTACAACACAGAGAATCTACCAAATGCCGCAAAACTTTGCCCGCCCTTCAACATGGCCCCAGTGATGCACTCTGTGTTATGTATGTTTTATCACCATTCAAAAACAAGTGTTTTAAATAGCACAGTGAGGTTAGGAAACTCAGCCAGACCAAAACTAGGCTACAGAACGGACAGAACTCAAACTCCGATTAAAGCTTGCGATTTTCCCAGGTGCTGCTCCCTCCTCCCCCATAGGCTTTGGGACAGGGGCACAAGGACAAAGACAGACAGCCGACAGCAAGAGGCCTCCAGGCTCGGCCTGCTACAGCCTGGCCTTCCCCCTCCCGCTGGCCACCCGGGTTTCTCACTCAGGCTTTGTCCAACCTTCCTTTCCACTTCCCACTCAACTCTCCCAAGAGTAGGCAGATAAACACTCACAGGACAGACCTAGGCATTCCACTCCCACATCTCTCAAAGAATTCTGGAGACCCTCCAGGCTCCCAAGCCTCCCTGAATAGGAAAGCAGTGAGGCCCTGGCTGAGATACAGGGGCAGAAGTCATTTGTAAACCAATGAAGTACAAGTCACCCCTCCCACAGTGCTGAGAGTTTGACACCCTGATGGCCGTGGCCCAGTCACTCACAGATTACCAAGGAAAGGCCAGCCCCTGCACAGCTGCACAGGAACAGCGACCCCAGAGGCAGCACACGGCATCCGCTAAAAAGCTCACTCCTCCAGCTCTGTCGGCGTCTGTCTCTGTGACCTTTCACGGTCCAATGTTGGTTTTTGAGGTCAACGAATAGCCAAGCCCGTGCTCCATATGGCAAGTTTCCAAAACCACAAGAGAGCCACCACGTCCTATAAACACGTGAGCCAGACACTCGGACAGCTGTCACACATGCTTCTGGGTTTATCGAGGTTTGAGAATCTCAGGCTGAAATTCTGCAGAGCAGATAATGTGTGAATTTCCGGTAAAGACATCATCCAGCCTGGTACTGACTAATACGCAGCTACACCGATGAGGAACAGGAAGGCAGCGGCTTCTAGCCAACCTGCTGTTAACTCGCGGATAAGAAAGATGCCCTTACTTCAGGGGAGAAACAGGCTCGCGGGCACCAACACTCAGTTCTTTCCTCCACTTGGAAACAGTCGCTCTCAGTCATCTACGGCTGGGGCCAGCACTCAGGCCGCCGAGCCCCGAGCTGTGAGCATCCTCACAAGAGCGAGAATCCTCTGCACTCTCCAGATGGAAAGTAACCCAAACGTTGGCACACCTCCTCCAAAGACTGCTAATGCTTGCCCTGTCTGCTACGAAAGCCAGACCTCTTGACAAGGACTATGCTGTCAGTGATGGCGAGAGCCTAAGGGATGCCTTCCGCAGAAGCGAGAGGCTCTGTAGGCAGAGTCCCGACCTTGAAGGGCATCGTCACCTACAATGCCTGTGACCCACTTTGGTACAGAGCTGCAGGTTGTGCACGGCCACAGCGAACACCTGCAATGTAACAAGGGCACCAACTTGACCTCTGCCGCGGTGGTATTCTCCTCCTGCCTCCAGCATGCCCCATGCCCCTAGCACGCCCCTCTTCTGTTTCCCACACCGTCTCTAGGGTCAAGACCAGGACCTCCCTCCTCACCCTCCCAGTCTGCATGCCGATTTCTCCTTCGCTTGCATATGTGCTGCTTTCCAAGAGTCCTCGAAGGTTTGATTTAAACTACATACACTGAGGACAAGTGCTAAGCAGTCGATCGTGAGTATCTGCAGAGTACCCTGCACCCTAGGTTCTGTAGGAGAGGAAAACCCATCCTCTTTAGTTGCTGCCCTCAAACTGCCAACACGAACACGTCCAAAACAGCATGCAATGACTAAATTACAGCTGTAGACTACAAACACTAGAAAAGTTCAGAGAAGGTCAAGGTCTCTCAGTTCTTGTTTCTTGGAGTCAGGGTCAGAATCCAAACAAAGGAGATTGGTTCATTCATCCCCTGCTGGTTTTCTGGGCCCTTCCTTCCGGCAGGCTATACTGTAACATCCTTCACCTCTGGGATGCCCTGGGAGTGTGGGCTTCCCTGCCTCATTTCACTTGGACAACAGCAAGTTTGTATCAAGTTCAACTCTCTATTGGAGCTCTCTCTCTGGTAGACAGCCTCTACCCAAAATGCACACCTTAACAAAAAAAAAAAAAAAAAAAAAAAAAAAAACAAAAAACAGTGCTGGGCGAGTCTCCTGACCCCTGGTCCTGAGTCCCTAATGTTCCCCCATGCTCATCTCTACACTCCTGGGCCACGCACATGACCATGTTGCTTCCTCCATTACTGCTTGTTAGATGCAAGAGTCAAAAGCTGGGGCCAGTGCTGTGGCGCAGTGGGTAAAGCCGCCACCTGCAGTGCCGGCATCCCACATGGGCACCAGTTTGAGTCTGGTTGCTCCATTTCCCATCCAGCTCTCTGCTATGGCCTGGGAAAGTCATAGAGGATGGCTCAAGTCCTTGGGCCCCTGCACCCACGTGGGAGACCTGGAAGAAGCTCCTGGCTCCTGGCTTCGGATTGGCGCAGCTCCAGCCGTTGTGGCCATCTGGGGAGTGAACCAGAGGATGGAAGACCTCTTTCTCTCTCTCTCTCTCTCTCTCTCTCTCTCTGCCTCTCCTTCTCTCTCTGTGTAACTCTGACTTTCAAGTAATAAATAAATCTTTAAAGAGAAAGAAAGAAAGAGTAAAAAGCCAAGACAACCAATGAGAGCTCTGTGCATTTTAAAAAATATCTTCCCCTTGCCAGTGCCACAGCTCAATAGGCTAATCCTCCGCCTGCGGCGCCGGCACACCGGGTTCTAGTCCCGGTTGTGGCACCGGATTCTGTCCCGGTTGCCCCTCTTCCAGGCCAGCTCTCTGCTGTGGCCCGGGAAGGCAGTGGAGGATGGCCCAGGTCCTTGGGCCCTGCACCCGCATGGGAGACCAGGAGAAGCACCTGGCTCCTGGCTTCACATCAGCGCGTGCGCCGGCCGCAGCGCACCGATCGCAGCAGCCACTGGAGGGTGAACCAACGGTAAAGGAAGACCTTTCTCTCTGTCTCTCTCTCTCTCACTGTCTACTCTGCCTGTCAAAAAAAAAAAGAAAAGAAAAAGAAAGAAAGAAAAAAGAAAGAAAAGAAAAGAAAAAAGAAAAAAAAATCTTCCCCAGGGCCAGGCATTAGCTGTTGGACTCCTATGTCCTAGACTGGAGGGGCCTGGGTTCAAGTCCCAGCTCTACTCTGGAACCCACCTTCCTGCTAATGTGCATCTTGGGAGGCGTACTTAGGTTCTTATCCCAAGGCGGGAGACCTAGACTGACTTCCTGGCCACTGGCTTTGACAAGGTCCTGCTTTGGCTGTTGAGGGCATTTGGGAAGTGAACCAGCAGAGGGGGAGTGCTTGCTCACTGGCTTGCTCCACCCCCCACCTCTCTGTTTTCAAACCCATCAAACTAAAATTAAAAAAAAAAAAAAAAAAGCTAGCTCAATAAAGACGAAACTTAAGTTACAATATCTGCCCTCAGATTGTCAAACAGAAATCTGTCAGTGACGTACTTTCCTTTATATCTTTCGCCCATGTGAAAACTCGAATCCATAACCGTGAAGCGTCTCGAAATCTAACAACACATCCAGAAAGCGACTGGTGGGGGCCGCATGGGGCAGTGGGGGATGGGAGACAGCACAGGGAGACAAGGCACTTCCGTCTCCAACACGAATGTGTGCCGGGGAAAGAAGCGAGAGGAGATCAGGAACTTGCCAGCCCCCCGGGACAGCTGGCCAGTCTAGGCCTGCTCACTGGAAAGCGCATCCGAGGGTGGAGCCTTCCTTCTACACAGGCAATCTTGCATCCTGCTTCTGCGCTGTTTTAAACCATTCAGCAGGCGGGCGGGGAGAGCTCTATGAAGGAATCTCTCAGATTCCGTATTTGGCATCTGTTGATCACAGGGCCAAAGCATTTACACCTCCCCTGAGACCTGTGGGCTGCACTCTGGCGTACCTCGTGTATCCACACCGCAAGCGCGGGTTCTCCCCAGGCCCCTGTTGCCCACCCCCCCAGGCCAGCTGCAGGCATTCAAACTAGTCAGCCCTAAACCACTGCCCTTGCCCTGTCTCACACCCACTTGCTCCTTCTGCTTCCTGAGCAAAGCTGGTCCTCTGTGGCAGGATCTGCCCCCTCTTCTCTTGGAAATTTAACTAACGGGGGTCAGCGCATGGTGCAGTGGGTTGAAGTCCCAGCCTGCGATGCTGGCATCCCTAACAGGCACCAGTTTGAGACCCAGCTACTCCACTTCCAATTCAGCTCCCTGCAAATGTGCCTAGGAAAGCAGTGGAGGATGGCCCAAGTGCTCGGGCCCCTACAGCCATGTGGGAGACCCAGAGGAGGCTCCTGGCTCCTGGCTTTGGCCTGGCCCAGCTCCTGCCATTGTGGCCATCTGGGGAATGAACCAGTGGGTAGATACTCTCTCTCCCTCTCTCTCTTAAAGGTGACACATCAACTAGATACAACCATTCCCACGGCCAACAGATGCAAAGAACCAGAATGTAGCCTTGCTGAGTCCTGCACCCTGGCTTCCACTGTGCTTAGAAGAACTTACCTGTCCTACTAGACCCCGAATCCCTTTGCAGACTGAAGCAAGCTCCTCTCTGGCACTCACCACTTCCCAAATGCAAGGCTGCAGGCACAGCAGTCACGGGGTGAGCTGAACATTACACAGATACGTAAATAACTACTTGGACTTTTTTAAAGCCTGAATCTTAGCAGTTATTTAACTATCCCCTCTGCTCTCCTCCCCCTCCCCCCAATAGTGTTTAAACACTAACAATTCAGTCTGGTAGTATATATATATATGTATATCTATATATATACATATATATATATACATATATATACACACACACATACCACATACATGACCCATACATACCACAACATGACCCAGCAATCACACACCTAGGTGTTTACCCCAAGGGACTGAAAACCCTGTTCAAACAAAAACATGGACACGAACAGTTACAGTAGGTCTGTCTTAACAAGCATCAAAAGCAGGAATGGCCAGCACGTCTTTAACGAGCAGATGAACAAACAGACTGAGGTGCGTGTCCGCAGAACGGAAAATTAACTCAGCGACAAAAGGGTTCAAGAAGTTATCGATTCCCGCAACAATGCGGACGAGCCTTGAACGCGTTTTGGCGAGCAGAAGACTATGTATTATATGACTCCATTCTGGAAAGGGCAGAAAAACAGATTAGCAGCTGGCAGGGTTTGTGGTGGGGGGCAGCTGTGAGTTGTATAGGGACATTTGTAAGGTGATGGAACCCAATGTTACTGGGGTGCCACACACACAACCACGCATCTGTCAAAAGCCTACAGAGCTGTACCCTACAATGCATGGAAACTTGAGAGTGCTCCAGGAAGCCAGGGAACCCCAGAATAGAACACAGACTGTGGCAAGTGACACTAACACGGGTAAGACAGAGGGAACAAAATGCACAGCATAAACTCACCGAAGGGGTGGGGGCTGACCTAAGTGACCTTGGAAAGTATTGCTTTGAAGGGCAACCACAGACATTAAAAGGACCTGTGCAGGAGCTCTGTCCCTAGTTGGTGAACGTGCTGGGGTGTGAGTTCACAGTTCCACGCCTGCCTCACACACACACAGGCTTGAGGAAATAGCTCCACCATCTCCTGCCCTAGCTGACAACGGGCAGGCTTCGCACTGTCAGAGAGGGAAGAGCAAATACGCCAGGCGGGGGGTGGGGGAGGATGCTATGATGAACTCTGTGCTACCCATCAGGGTCGGAACTGTAAGAGGGCGCCCGCAGCATGCCCAAGCCATACACAGATGGGCAGACGCAGAAGCAGCTTTAAATACGTACACACGCGTGGGTTAGTACATATAGGCCTGGATGTTCCTAATTCCAAAGCCCAAAACCAAAATTTTGAAAAACCTGAGACTCTTTGAGCATAGATACGGCACCACAGGTGGAAAATTCCACACCTGACCTCATGGGACAGGCAGCAGTCAAAAATAAATCTAAGAAATCACCTTTGTAAAAATGGAATATAAAACATAAATGGCCTTAGAAAGCTGTACATTTTTACATCAGTGAAAAATAAATAAGAAGTTTCTTTAAAAATGTAAGTGGCTTTTGCATTTAGAATTCTGTCCCATTCCCAAGGTGCCGCACTACATATAATAAGCACATATTCCAAAATTCAAAAAAAAATCACAAACCCAAAACCCATCTCGTGCAAAGCATTTCAGATATAGGACACTCAACCTGTGTATGTGTACTTCCCACTGAGAGGCCCCAGGAGCAAGGCACAGTCCAGTGCTCAGATCTTGATCTCTACTAAAAAAGAACCAGGACTCCTTGACAAACAGCCTGTTCGGGCTGGCGCTGTGACGTAGCAGGTAAAGCTGGTGTTTGTGGAGCTGGCATGCCATACAGGTGCAGCTGCAAGTCCTGGCTGCTCCACTTCGGATCCAGCTCCCTGCTAACGTGCCTGGCAAGGCAGTGGAGGATGGACTTGGGCCCCTACACCCATGTGGGAGACCCAGAAGAAGCTCCTGGCTCTTGGCTTCAGATCGGTGCAGCTCCAGCCATTGCGGCCAACTGGGGAGTGAACCAGCGGATGGAAGATCTTGCTCTCACTCCCCACCACCCCATAAGAAAATAAGAAAGAAAAACAGCCATTCTAGAGCTGGGACAGGGGCACTACCAGTTCAAGCTGAGCCTGGAGCATCTTCTAGATCCACAAAGCAAGGAGGGACTCACCTCCTACCAGGATGAGGGCAGGCGAAGTGAACCTGCCAGAGGCCTCAGCAGCCAAAGTGCCAAAGTGCAAACAACCTGTTACAACCCAAAGGGCAAAACACATATCCAGGATGCATTCTGATACAAAGTAACTGATAGATAAATAAACACGGCAGAGAAGGCAGGAAGGCAACAGTGTGACTGGACACCACCTCCTGCAGGGTCCGTGGGATTCTGTCCTCACCCCTCCTCTCTTCCCCCAGGCGCCGGCTAGTTCAAATACACTGGAGACAGTAACTTCACACTCAGCGCCTTGGAGACCACTGGTTGAGGGTGGCATCCCCAGGGAAGCGTCTGGTCATTGTCACACTTCTGTTTAGTCATGACACAAGTGCCAGACTAAATCAAGGGATGTCCTCGCCGGGATTCCGCAAACCTACCAAGGCGCGTCTGAGAACCTGTCCCGGATCAAGAACCTGTCCCAGACCAGAGGGAGGACTTTGGCGTGACAGCCAGGAAAATCCAGATAAGATCTAAAATCTAGTTAGCAGCAGCGTATCGATGCTGGTCTCCTAGTGGTGTCGGCAAATTCGAGAAGTTTCTGGAAAGTTCATGGGAAATACATATTATGAGGGGAAAAAAATGCAGGCTTTCAAAAATCGATTTACACCCAAGGGAATACTTCTGTTAACCCCACTATCCCTGACCTTGGTGACACAGCCTCATGAAGTGCACCTGCCACACTACCTTGTGAACTGGAAGTATGTGACCGAGAGGGAAGACTGATGTGGCTTCTTCACTGGGAGTACACATGAGCCTCCACACGTGGGAGACATGAGGACCCTGGCCCTCCCTCCCATGCCCCCACATGAGATCAGCTAGAAGTCTCCGGCCTGCCCGTGAGAGGCCTACCCTCTGCCTGCTCGCTCACCACAAGGAGCTAAAGAAATTTGGGTTGCCCCAGTCTCCACGTGCAGACTAACGCATCTCCACACTCACTACCATGTCCATGGACATTCTAATCCCACAGCAGCATCCGGGTCTGTGGCCAAGACCCCAGCACCGATGGTCACACCTTATACCCACCCCTGCCATAGAGGTGTTTTTTTTTTTTAATATTTATTTATTTATTTGCAAGTCAGAGTTACACAGAGAGAGGAGAGGCAGAGAGAGAGAAAGAGGTCTTCCATCTAATGGTTCACTCCCCAATTGGCCGCAACAGCTGGAGCTTTGCAGATCCGAAGCCAGGAGCCAGGAGCTTCTTCCAGGTCTCCCACACAGGTGCAAGGGCCCAGGTACTTGGGCCATCTTCCACTGCTTTCCCAGGCCACAGCAGAGAGCTGGATCAGAGTGGAGCAGCTGGGACTCAAACCAGTGCCCATATGTGATGGTGACGGCTTTACCCTCTATGACAAAGCGTGGGTCCCCGTGGAGGTTTTAATGGTTCATTTCCTGAAAGGGGTCACCAACACAATGCACCTGCTCCTCCTGAAGGAACAGTAGCACTTTTTTTCAGTAACAATTCAGTTCTAAGGATTTATTAGCTCTCCTCTGGGAAAGCTTGCATACTAACCACACAGATCCTGGTCTCTGAATCCAAATACAGGAATCACCACTCAGAAGAGAACCTCTAGACCCGGAGACGTGGACGGTCATACTTGCTTAATACAATGGGCAGAGATGATCACAAAGTGTTGTGAAATAAAAAAGGAAAAGATACAGCCTCAAAGCAATAAAACATGGCCTGAGTGTCCCCTCCACTGCACTGCTCTCTAAAACCACAATCTGAGGACAGCACACGCATAAAAACCTGAGTGTCTTTCTGGCGAGCCTGTGTCGCTCCAGTCACGCTAACAGCAGCAGCTTCTCCCTCCTCACCTGCCCTGCACTGGGATCTGATCCTCCAGATCCTTCCCCCTGCCCTGACTGATGCAGGTTCAGCAGGCAAATTCAAACAAGGGATTCCAAGGAGTCTTCGTGCAATGGTTCTTGTACTGTGTGCACAGCCTTCCAAGACTGTTATTTTTCTTTCTTTCCAATTGCTGCTGCATTGTGTTTCTTTACAAAACTCACACTTGTTGGCTGGTGCCGTGGCTCAATAGGCTAATCCTCCACCTGTGGTGCCGGCACACCAGGTTCTAGTCCCGGTTGGGGCGCCGGATTCTGTCCCAGTTGCCCCTCTTCCAGTCCAGCTCTCTGCTGTGGCCCGGGAGTGCAGTGGAGGATGGCCCAAGTCCTTGGGCCCTGCACCCGCATGGGAGATCAGGAGAAGCACCTGGCTCCTGCCATCGGATCAGCGCGGTGCGCCGGCCGCAGCGCGCTGGCCGCAGCGGCCATTGGAGGGTGAACCAATGGTGAAGGAAGACCTTTCTCTCTGTCTCTCTCTCTCACTGTCCACTTTGCCTGTCAAAAAAATAAAATAAAAAATAAAAATAAAAAAAAGAAAGACAAAACTCACATTTGCACATCTCGAACTATCCAATAGCATGTGGTTGTATAAAGAGAAAACTGCAACAAGACTGCAATTTGTGGGGCCAGTGCTGTGGTGTCATGGGTAAAGCCGTCGCCCGCAGTGCCCATGTGGGCACCGGTTCAAGTTCTGGCTGCTCCACTTCCAATCCAGCCGCTGCTCCACTTCTGACCTAGCTCTATGCTGCGGCCTGGAAAGGAGCAGAAGATGGCCCAAGTCCTTGGGCCCCTGAACCCACGTGGGAGACCTAGAAGAGGCTTCTGGCTCCTGGCTCCTGGCTTCGGATTGGCCCAGCTCCAGCCATTGTGGCCACGTGGAGAATAAATCATTGGATGGAAGACCTCTCTCTCTCTCTCTCTCTCTGCCTCGTTATAACTCTATTTTTCAAAATAAATAATTTTTTTTTAAAAAGAAAAGATTGCGGGCCGGCGCCGTGGCTCAACAGGCTAATCCTCCGCCTTGCGGCGCCGGCACACCGGGTTCTAGTCCCGGTCGGGGCACCGATCCTGTCCCGGTTGCCCCTCTTCCAGGCCAGCTCTCTGCTGTGGCCAGGGAGTGCAGTGAAGGATGGCCCAAGTCCTTGGGCCCTGCACCCCATGGGAGACCAGGAGCAGCACCTGGCTCCTGCCATCGGAACAGCGCGGTGCGCCGGCCGCAGCGCGCTACCGCGGCGGCCATTGGAGGGTGAACCAACGGCAAAAGGAAGACCTTTCTCTCTGTCTCTCTCTCACTGTCCACTCTGCCTGTCAGGAAAAAAAAAAAAAAAAAGAAAAGAAAAGATTGCAATTTGCAGAGACAACAAAGCCAGTTCTATGACTTAACAGCCTACCACCTGGGTCCCTCTGGGGAAGAACACATAATTCACTTTTAAAATTGTGCTTTTCCAGATTTATTGTGTAGCTCATTTTATTTAAGATTTATTCATACTAAAGGAAGCAGACACCAACCTGATCATGGCCAAGTAAACGTGAAAGACCCAAAGCACCCACTGACCTGACTTTTGGTCCCAAGCGCATTGTCAAAAGGACTGCTATTAAGAAAACACTCCACTCTTACAAATGTGCATCTCTGATTTTCCAGGAAAGCCTTGGTTTTATTTTTAAGCAATTTTTTAAACTTATTTTACATACTTGAAAGAGAGAGAAAGGCTAGGGGGGCGGGGCGACGCATAGAAAGGAAGAGAAGAGACTGGCAGAGATGGATTTCCCATCCACCTGTTCAATTCCCAAATGCCACAAACCAGGCACTCAATCTGGGTCTCTCGTGTGGGTGGCAAGGACCCAGCTACCTGAGTCATATCCCAGGGGATACAGTGCAACATCAGGAAGATGGACTCCAGAGTAGAGCTGGAACTGGAACCCAGGCGCTCTGATTATGGGATGCAGGGGTCCCAGGCAGCATCATAACCCCAACGCCACCCCGAGAGCCTTGCATTTAAAGAAAGAAACACTACAAACAATCTAAGTAACCCTAAGGGACAACTTTATAGCTTCTCACATAAAACATTTCCACATCCCCCATGCTGACCGGAAAGAGAAGACCCTGACTCTCACAGGGCTTCTATTCTACCACCGGCAGAGTCAGCAACAGCTACGCACACCCTTTGTCTCCTGCCTACACAGACACGGATGTGCAGGGGACAGCAGGTGACAAAACTGTAATGCAGACCAACGTCCAAACTCTCCTGACTGGCCCAGCCTTGCCCTTGGCATCACAAGACCCCGTTCACGGCCTCCTGGCACACCGCCTGCTGGAATCAGAAGGGTGACAAAAGAAGGACAATGCTAATTTGTCCAGTTCTTTCCACATAACTTTGGTAAAAGACTAGGCAGAACTGGAGTTGGATGTTAACCAAACCAAGACTTGAGTTGACACAAAGGCTTCCAGTACCAGTTCTAACACTTATCACCCTATTGAAGAATAAAAACTGATGCATCATTTGCAGTTATGAAATAAGATACAGGGCCTGCTGCTGTGGTGTAGCGGGTTAAGCTACACCTACACCTACATCGGCCTGCGGTGCCGATATCCTATATGGGCGCCAGTTTGTGTTTCAGCAGCTCCACTTCTGATACAGCTCCCTGCTAATGTGCTTGGGAAAGCAGTAGATGACTCAAGTCCTTGGGTTCTTGCACCTATGTGGGAGACTCAAATGGGAGTTCTTGCCTCCTGGTTTGAGCCTGGTCCAACCCTGGCTGTTGTGGCCATTTGGGGAATGAACCAGCAGATGAAAGATCTCTCTCTCTCTCTCTCTCTCTCACTTGTAAAGGAAGAGAGAAAGAAAGGAGACATAAGATTGGGATGAACAGGGCTGGCGCTGTGGTACAGCGGGTTAATGCCCTGGCCTGCAGTGCCAGCAACCCATATGGGTGCTGGTTTGAGACCCGGCTGCTCCACTTCTGATCTAGCTCTCTGCTATGGCCTGGGAAAGCAGTAGAAGATGGCCCAAGTCTTTGGGTCCCTGCACCTGTGTGGGAGACCTGGAAGAAGCTCCTGCCTCCTGGGTTCAGATCAGCTCAGCTCCGGCTGTTGCGGCCAACTGGGAAGTGATCCAACAGATGGAAGACCTCTCTCTCTCTCTCACTCTCTGCCACTCTTTCTCTCTCTGAGTAACTCTGACTTTAAAATAAATAAATAAATCTTAAAAAAAAAAAAAAAGATTGGGATGAGCTTAAATGGACACACGTCTTAGCCCAGCAATTCATTCCCAAGTGTTCATTCTATAGAAGAAACCTCACAGATGCCAAATGCATGTACAAGGATATTCAATGCCACCTTCCCACAGTAACAAAGGGTTGAAACGGATGGAACAGTGTATATGTGCTTATTACAGAAAGTACACGTTTACATGGGACACATGCCCATCAACAAGGGACTTCCCAGCCAGATGCATGCATCTGATGGCATTCTGTGAGCTGAGAAGAATAAGGCCCTCTGAGACACTGATGTGGAGCGGTCTCCAGGCCACATCAAGAGAGAAAGCACAGCAACGAGCAGTGTGTGGGACACGCTACCGCTTTTGTTAATGTGCACACACGTCTCAGTATCCTGTATTTGGTCATGTGTAGGATCTCTCTGAAAGGATACTGGAGGCCCTGGGAAGTGGCTTCCACCAGGGAAAGGGCCTGGGTGGCCAGGGACATCGGCCACTCTCATTTTGTTCCCTTTGTAGCTTTCAGAAGTGCTACTCACTGCAGACATTATCTATTCACAAACTACTTTAAATTTCAAAATTATAAAAGGAGTTGGAGGGAGCACCCTGCACACAAAAGACACCCAAGTCCTTCTTCCAGAAGCCTCCCCACTTGGGGCCCCCAGGCACCTGTCAGTCCTGTCTCACTTGCTCTCCCAGGGTGTCTGACACCTGAAGCCACTGCCCTTCCCGCTCCTGCCAGCCTTGCTCCCCTCCACGCATGTGCCGAATAAAGAACTAAGTCTCTGGCTCCAGATAGGATGTGGTAAGTCCACCCGACTCTAGCTCTCCCACCCAATTCAAGTAAAATCCCTGGGCCACGCTGCTCAGGATGTTGGTCTGATGGTGCAGGTAGGTAGGAAAACAAACTAAGACTCAAGGTCCCCAGTCTGGAACCAGCGGTGCCACCTTGTTTCCCCCTTTTCTGATATCTTCTAGCCTGACCTCGGAGGCAGTCCCAACTGAGAGCTGTTGCAGCAGGTGCACACAGAAGCTGCAGGAGAAGAAGACAGCCACTTCTGATTCCCCCGGATCAGGAATCCCCAAATGTGGAAGGGCCTGGAGAAACTCTCCCGGCTGTCTCTTCAGCTCTCTCCTGCCCTGCCGCGGGATGAGGAGAGCTTCTCTCTGGTCAGGGGACCTGGGAAGCCGAGGCTGCAGGGGGTCTCCACTGCTAAGCTTTGTCTCCTCATCTTCCTTCCATTCGATTCCCACAAGAGATGTGGTCATGGCACAGAAACTGCTGTCCCAGACTGCCGGAGAGGAACAGGGAGAGGAGAGAGTTCAGGAATGCAGTGCTTGGACTCTGGGGCTTGGCCCCGCGATGCGCACACATGCACCTCACCCCATATACCTGACCCAGACAATCTGCTGCCCAGGTCTGAGAATGGCCACTGGCTGGTGCATTCATGGGACAGACAGCAGGGTAGCATGGCAAATTGATGCTCAATCCCCAGCCCGCAGGAGGCAGGCAGGAATTTGTAGCCTGAACATAACTGGACTGGTTGCCTGCTAAGACAGACAAACAAAAAAACCCTGTGATTTTAATAAGACTCAAAGTCTCCTGACATTATTCACAATGTCCAGGATACAAAACTAAAGTGACAAAGAAACTTGAAAATCTCAACAATGGAAAAGACAATCGAACAAGCAGCAACAGCCCCAAGAGCTTTTAGAATTATAAGATTGTGGGGTGGGTGTTTGGCACGGTGGTCACTGCTCCACTTGGGATGCCAACATCCCATATCAGAGCGTCAGGGTTCAAGTCCTGGCTCCGCTCTGTGTCCCAGCTTCCTGCCAGCGTGCATCCCGGAAGGCAGCAGGTGACAGCTTCTGGAGTTGGGCCTCTGCCACTGACATGGGGGACCTGGACTGAGTTTTCCACTTCTGCTTTCTGGCCCAGTTCTGGCTTTTGTGGGGGCATCTGGGGAGTGAGCAGGGGATGGAGCTCTCTGCCTCTTTGCCTTTTAAATAAAATAAATAATTTAATTAAATGTTAGAAGTTAATCAAAGATATATTTATTTATTTGAAAGAGTGCGAGAGCGAACCAGTGAGAGAAATATCTTCTATCCATCATTTAACTCCCGAAATGGCAGCAACAGTCAGGGCTGGGCTAGGCCAAAGCCAGAGGCCCAGAACTCCATCTGTGTCTCCTACATGGGTGCAGGGGCTCAAGCACTTGGGCCATCTTCTACTGCTGGATCAGAGGTGGAGCAGCTGAGACTCAAACCGGTGCCCATATTAGGTGCCGGTGTCACAGAGGGTGGTTTAACCTGTTGAGCCACAACACAGGCCCCTCAATTCAGAATTCTATGTCCAGTGGAAATTTCCTTCCAAAATGATGATGAATTTCAGAAATCCTCAGAAAAATCAAGACAACTCACAACAAAAAGAAATGCTAGAGGAAAATGATGCTACAGGGAAATCTAGAATATCAGAGAAGGAAGAGAAATGGAAGTGGTGAATGCCTGGGTAAATCTAACAGCTTGTCTTACTCCTGTTCTGTTAAGTTCTTTAAAAAAAAAAAAAAAAGAATGAGGCTGAAGGCACAAATTTAAACACTTTAGATGAAATTTGTCATGTATGTAGATACACTATAAATAAGAATTATGACCAAAGGGAGAGATTAAAAAGATCAACATAGTACTAACATTTCTACACTCCACTTTGAGTACTAAAATATTAGATTTAAGTAAATTGAACACTTAGGCATGCTTACTGTAATCCCTAGAGCATTGTGAAAATAATTATACTAAGGGATACAGGAAAAAAAAATCCTCAATTGAGAAATTAAAATGGAATTCTAAAACACATGCAAATAACCCAAAAGAAGGCAGGCGAGAAAAAACAAACGCAAAACAGAAGGAACCCACAGAAAACAAAGACTAAAACGGTTGACCCAAACCCAGTCACACCGTGTTGTGTCAGATGTAAAAGGTCTAAACAGCCAATTAGAACAGGGACCATCATGAGGAGCTGGTAGGCAACAGACGCGGAGGTTGAGTTAAGCGAGACGCACAGGTGGTAAAGACCACCCCCATGACCTTGCAACCAGTCAAGAAGACGGTTTTGCACACTTAAACCTAAGCAAGAACGCAGCTCTCACAAATACGGTTCCTACCGCAAGAGAGACGGTCAGAACAGACCTGGTGAAGCAGGACACGCTATTGGCTGTCCACTAGAAACCCGCAACAAATACGATGATGTACAGGTTAAAAATAAGTGGGTGCTAAATGCAATATGGTCGTCTGGATTGGGTCCTGGAACAGAAAAAGGACATCAGTAGAAAAATCTGGCGAAATCCAAATAAAGTCTGTGGCTTAATATTATACCAATGTAAATGTCTCATTTTTCTTAAGTGTATCACGGTTACATAAGATGTTAACATTAGGGGAATGGGTGAGGAGCATACAGGAAATTGCTATACTATTTTTGCAACTCTTCTATAAATCTGAAATTACTTCAAAATAAAAAGGTTTTTTTTTTTAAGTGAAAAGAGAAGAAAATAAATACCATGAAAAAAATGAATCATCAGAAACTCAAGTGGCTATATAAAAAATCAGTCAAATTAGACTTCCAAGCAAGGAAAGTTACCAGGGATAGAGAGAGACATGAAATAGTGACAAAAATGGCCAATTCACTAAGACATAACAATCCTAAATCGGTAGGCAGTCAACAAAAAGATTCCAAAATACATGAAGCAAAAACTAATAAGACTAAGGGATGAAATGTGGAAACCCATAGATAATTAGAGACTTCCATTTCCCTCCTCAATAATCAATAAAACAGACATACGGGAGATAATCAAGGATACAAAGGAACTGAACAATATCAACCAACTGGACACAACCAATATTCACAGAACACTCTTCTGAACAACTCTTTCCAACTACATGCCAACGGTCACCAAGGCAGAGTATTATTGGGGACATAAAACGACCCCTTGAGAAAATTTGAAAAACTGAGATCAGAAAAAGTACATTCTGTAATCATGATGGAATTAACCTAAAAGTCAACGAAACCAACACTGAAAAACCTCCTAACACTCTAAAAAATATAATTTACAATAATCCTTAAGCCAAAAAGGAAGTTGCAAGCGAAACAAACACTCAACACATCAAAATTGGTAAAAATACAGAAGTACTTAGGGGGAAATTTATAGCATTAAAAACTTAGAGGGGCCAGTGCAGTGGCGTAGCAGGTAAAGCTGTGGCCTGCAGTGCCGGCATCCCATATGGACACCAGTTTGAGTCTCGGCTGCTCCACTTCTGATCCATCTCTCTGCTGTGGCTTGGGAAAGCAGTGGAAGATGGCCTGGGTCCTTGGGCCCCTGCACCCACGTGGGAGACCTGGAAGAAACTCCCGGCTCCTGGCTTCGGATCAGCACAGCTCCAGCTGTTGCAGCCATCTAGGGAGTGAACCAGTGGATGGAGGACCTCTCTCTCTCTCTCTCTGCCTCTGCCTCTCTGTAATTCTGCCTTTCAAATACATAAATAAATCTTTAAAAAAAAAAAAAAACTTACATTAGAAGAGAGGTCTTGGGTCAACATACTACCCTTCTAGCTTAGAAAAACAAAAAAAAGTGCAAATTAATTTAAAGCTGGCCAGAGAAAGAAAACAAAGAACAGAAGTCAACTACATTGAAAACAGAAAAATAGAGGGAAAAAAAGGTCAATAGAATCAGAAGTCTATTATTTGAAAAGATGAATAAAGCTGGTAAGTCTCTGGTCAAATAAAGCAAAACAGAATGAACAGGCGAGTCAGCAAGCCTGGACTGAAAGGAGATCGCCACAGCCATCACAGACACCAAGGAATCTGACAAACCTGCAGAACTCAGCCAAATGGACCACTCCGTGAAAACGCGCCCAAAAGCAGACAGCTCGGATGGTCCCGTCTCTACTTAAAGAATACCTAATTTGTCGCTAAAATCCTTCACACAAAGAAAATCTTAGGCTGAGATGGCTTCACTGGAGAGTTCTACCAAATACTTAAAAAAAAAAAAAAACCTCTAGAGTCTCTTCCCAAAAAATATCAATGGGACCACTTTGTGATTTGTTTTATAAGGCCGGCACCATCCTGATATCAAAGCTAGACAAAGACAGCAGTGGGCGGTGGGCTTCATGGATAAGGTGCTAATTGAGGTCCTACATTCTATAGCAGGGTGCCCAGGTCAAGTCCCAGCTATGCTCCTGATTCCAGGGTCCTGCTAATCCACACTTAGAAGGTAGCAGGTGTTGACCGAGGGCCCTGCCACACACACAGACGACCTCAACCAGGTCCTGGTCCCAGCGTTGGACCTGGCCTCCCAGCCACTGTGGGCACTGGAGGAGTGAGCCAGCAGATGGGAACTCTGTCTGTTAGCTTCTCTCCATGTCTCTACCTCTCGAATATATAAATAAATATTTTAAAAAACCAAAAACTTTATTTTTAATTGAAAGGCAGAGTGACAGAGCCAGAGAGAGACCGAGAATAGATTCATCTTCCACCCACTGGTTCACTCCCTGAATGCCCACAACAACTAGGGCTGGACCAGCCAATGCCAACAGCCAAGACCCTAATCAGGGTCTCCCAAGTGGGTATCAGGGACCCAAGGACTCAAGCCAGGGTGAGAATCAGCAGGGCAAAGAGAATGTAAGAGGGGCTGGCATTGTGGCATAACTGCAAAGCCAACATCCCACGTGGGCACCAGTTCCAGTCCCAGCTGCCCCACTTCTGATCCAGTTCCCTGCTAATGCATCTGGGAAAGCTGCAGAAGACGGCCTGGTACCTTGGGCTCCTGCACTTGTATAGGAGACCTGGATGAAGCTCCTGGCAGCCATTTGGGGAGTGAACCAGGAGATGAAGAGCTCTCTCTCTCCCTCTGTAACTCTGCCTTTTAAATAAATACAGTAAATATTTTTTTAAAAAAAAGTACAAGAAAGAAGAGAAAATAAACTATAGCCCAATATTCTCATGACCATAGATGCAAAATATTAGCATATTAAGTCCAATCATTTAAAGAAAGATGTATCACAACTATGTGGAACAGTCTAACCCAGGAATGCAAGACTGGTTCAATATCTGAAAATCAGTAAATCCTCTATATTAAAAAACTAAAGAAGAAAAAATGATATGATTGTATCAGTTCACACAGAAAAAGCATCTAACAAAATTCAACACTTATTCCTGATAAAACTCTTCAGAAACTAGAGATACTAGGGAATTTAACTTGATAAAAAGCATCTGCAAAAAATTGCAGCTAGGATTGGTATCATGGCACAGCGAGTTAAGTCACTGCCTACGATGCCAGCATCCCATATGAGTGCCAGTTCATGTCCCAGCTGCTCCTCTTCCAATCCAGCTCCCTGCTAATGTGCCTGGGTAGGCAGCAGAAGATGGTCCAAGTATTTGAGCCCCCGCCACCCATGTGGGAAACCAGGATAGAATTCCTGGCTCCTGGCTTTTGGCTTGGCCCAGATCCAGCCATTGTGGGCATCTGGGAACGAACCAGCAGATGGAGAATCTCTTTCTTTCTCTCTTTGAAACTACCTGTCAAATAAATAAATAAGTATTTTTTTTTAAATCCTCATAGCTAACATCCCACTTGATGGTGAAAGACTGAATGTTTTCTCTTTAAGATCAAGAAGAAGGCATGGAAGTCTATTCTCACCACCCACACTCAGCATCTTACTGGGAGTCTATAGTAAAGGAGAAGCAAAATGAAAGAAAGAAAATACAATAGGGGCCAGGGCCAGGCTTTGGCGCAGTAAGGTAAGCCTTCTCCTGCAGTGCCGGCATCCCATATGGGCGCCAGTTTGAGTCCCAGCTGCTCCTTTTCTGATCCAGCTCTCTGCTATGGCCTGGGAAAGCAGCAGAAGATGGCCCAAGTCCTTGGGCCTTGCACCCATGTGGGAAACCCGGAAGAAGCTCCTGGCTCCTAGCTTCGCATAGGCGCAGCTCTGGCTGTTTCGGCCATCTGGGGAGTGAACCAGCAGATGGAAGATCTCTCTCTGTTAACTCTGCCTCTCAAATAAATAAATTCTGTAAAAAAAAAAAAAGTTTACATAAAGAAATCCACATTTTATGTATAAGACATTAACTAAAAACTGAAACACAATGTAACATTCATATTAATTCAAAAAATAGATATAAACCTAACAAAACAACTAGAACCTATATTCTGAAAAATGCAAAATGCTGATAAAAAACAAGTCAAATATGATCCAAATAAATGAAATGACATATATTATACTCATTGATTGGAAGACCCAAAATAGTTAATAGATGAATTTTCAAATTGCTCTACCGTTTTGATGTGGTCCCATTCAAAATGCTTAGCAGGAGGTTTTATGGATTGTGGAATTTATATGGAAAGGTAAAAGGACTAAGACAGCCAAGACAACTTTAAAAAGGAGCAAAGTTAAGAAAAGTCACACTGCCCAATTTTAAGTCCAGCTATAAAGATAATCAAGACAGTGTGGTTTTAGTGAAAGGACAGTCACATAAATCAATGGAAGAAAAGAACCCAGAATAGACCAGCACAAAAACAGCCAATTAAGCTGTGACAAAAAAACACAAAACCAATTCAATGGAGAAAGACTCATCTTTTCAATGACATTGGCGCTGGAACAATTGCACACGGATCTGCAGAAACAGAACTGTGACCTAGATCTTACACCTTGTATGAAAATTAACTCGAATGGATCACAGATCTAAATGTAAAATTATAAAGACTTTACAAGAAAATGAAGAACATTTATGGGTAAGACAAAGACATAAAACATGGCCCACATAAGAAAAAAAAATTGACAAATTAGACTTAATCAAAATTTAGAATCTTAGCTTTACAAAAGACATCGTTAAGGGAAGTACAAGAAAAGCTACACACAAGGGGAAATAGTCCTGACTAAGTCAGCTAATAAAAACCTTGTATCTAGAATATTTTTCCTAAAAAAAAAAAAAAAAAAAAAAAAGTCTCAAGACTCACAGTAAGAAAACAATTTTTGAAGAGACTCTTGACCAAAGATACAAAGTAACAAATAACAAAGCATGTGAAAAGATGTGCAACATCAGCAGCCATCAGAGCCACGGGAAGCAACCACCGCACACCTGTGAAAACAGCTGAGGGGCCGGCGCTGTGGCACAGCAGGTAAAGCCGCCGTCTGCAGTGCTGGCATCCCATAAGGGAGCCAGTTCAAGACCTGGCTGCTCCACTTCCAGTCCAGCTCTCTGCTATGGCCTGGGAAAGCAGTAGAAGATGGCCCAAGTCCTGCACCCATGTGGGAGACCCGGAAGAATCTTCTGGGTTCCTGGCTTCGGATCGGTGCAGCTCCAGCCGTTGCGGCCAATTGGGGAGTGAACCAGCAGATGGAAGACCTCTCTTTCTCTCTCTCTCTCTGCCTCTCCTCTCTATGTAACTCGGACTTTCAAATAAATAAATAAATCTTAAAAAAAAAAAAAAAAAAAAAAAAAAACGGCTGAAACAACAAAACTGACAAGCCCAAGCACTAAGGAGGACGTGGTGCGGCTTAACTCCCACACGTCGCTGGTGGGGATGCAAGCGGTTTTCCAGTCTCTATATTGCCAATCCCACGATCAGGGATCACCTTTGAGAAAGGAAAACTTGGGGTCCCAGAAACACCTGTCTATGTTTCCAGCAGCACCACTGCCGGTCACCAGACGCCAACGGATGAGTGCCGTACACGGTGGGACAGTTTCATACAGAGGAATGCTACTTGGTGATACAGAAGGACAGATGACTGACAGATACAATGTGGGTCCATCCCGATGGCATCACGCTGAGCAAAGACGCCAGGCTCCAAAAGTCATACATGGCACTATTATTCCATTTATATGACATCTCGGGAAAAGGCTTAAACCACAGGGATGGCGACTGGACCATGGGTTGCCCTGAGTTAGGGAGCAGAGAAAGACCTGCCCTGACCACGGTGGCAGTCACACAAACCTACACACGTGTTACAACTCACAACTGCAGGCCAATTGTAAATTCAAAAATTAGAACTGAAAAATAACCAAAGTTGTTTAAAATGTTAAAAGGAAAATATGTATTTATCATTTGTTAACTAGCACTTCAAAAGCTTTCAAAATTCCATTTCTATCGGACATATTATTGTAAGAACAACAGTGCCTTATTTGGAGATATATATATCTCCATATATGTATATGTGTATATCCATATATGTGTGTGTATGTGTGTATATATATATATATATATATATATATATATAAACACTGAGATAAGGAAAAGGTTTCCAAATACCTAAAAGTACCTGGTTTCTCCCTGTGACACTGTCAGCCTAATCCACATCCAGAATGCAGGAATTCTGTCCCTAGAGTTTGGAAAAAAAAAAAAAAATTCACAATTCCTCAAAACTTGGACTAGCACACATGCTTTGAGGTCTATAGAGCCATACTGAGTTGTTGTTTTTTCTTTAAAGATTTATTTTATTTATTTGAAAGGCAGAGTTACAGAGAGAGAAAGAGAAAGAGAGAGCAAGCAAGCTAGCTCTTCCATCTACTGGTTTACTTCCCAAATGACTGCAATCTCCTGGGTTAGGCCAGGCCAAACCTAGGAGCCTGGAACTTCTTCCAGGTCTCCCACGTGAGTTCAGGGGCCCAAGCACTTGGGCCATCTTTTGCTGCTTTCCCAAGTGCATTAGCAGGAAGTGGGATCAGAAGTGGAGCAGCCAGGATGGGAATGACTATGCCACAATGCTGGCCACAAATGAGTCTTTATAATACCCCCCAGAAATCAGTACTCAGTTCCCACAACTAAGAATTTAAGGGGCAGGTGTCTGGCCTAGAAGTAAGACATTAGTTGGAATGCCCAAGCTCCAGTCTGGAGTGCCTGGGTTTTATCTCTAGCTCCAGCTCCAATCCAGCTTCCTGCTAACACAGGCACTGGGGGCAGCAGGTGCCAGCTGCAGGTGTAGTTGGTTCTCAGTCACCTACATGGGGTACCTGGATTCAGTTCCTGCTCCAGCTTTGCCCCTCTTACCTCTCTTGGGCATTTAGGCAGTGAACCAGCAAATGGGGGAGTTCACTCTCTCTCTCTCTCTCAGAGAATAAATGAATATTACTTATGAAATAAAATAATTTGAGATGACCGAAGGTTGGGAAGGGGGAAAGGGTAGGTAGAGGGAAGCCAAAATATAGCGAGAGAGAAGGGATACATCCTGGTGCTCCCCAGCATGAGATGGGGGAGTCATAGTTCACAACAGACCAGTATGCACTTTATGAATACACAGAAGAGATGAGCTCCGAGGCCCCAAACACAAAGTAAGAAGGGGAGGGAGCATTCCTCTCCAATTCCGTCAGTACACACACTATATATTCGCTGAAACATCCCACTGTACCTCGTAAATGTGTAACAATAATGTGAACCAAAACATATTTTAATGCTTAATGAGATGGAAATGTTAACTCACCTGATTTTATCACGACACACAGAATGCCTGTATTGAATTATCACACTGTACCCACAAATATATACAATTAAAATTAAAATAATAATAAATAAAAGAAAGCCCCACAAATGCTTACAAGGGTCTGTTATTATGTCATGGGTGAAGGAAACAGCTGGAGAGGCCTGACAGGGCCACAGCTGCACACAGAGCCACAGCCCACATGGCTCTCACAGGGTCACAGCTACACACAGCCCACAGCCCACATGGCTCTCACAGGACCACAGCGCACACACAGCCACAGCCCACATGACTCTCACAGGGCCATAGCCACACACAGGCCCACAGCTCACGTGGCTCTCACAGGATCACAATTGCACATAGAGCCATAGCCCACGTGGTGCTGACAGGGTCACAGCTGCACACACAGCCACAACCCATATGGTGCTGACAGGGCCACAGCTGTACACAGACCACAGCCCATGTGGCTCTCACAGGGTCACAGCTGCACACTGGCCCGCAGCCTACATCAACCCATTGGTTCTGAGTCCTGCCTAGAAAAGTGACACAGACTCCTTGCTTTCTGTGGATGATCATTTGCTCCTGAAATTTTACAATGATTGCACTAAGTGATACATGCATTACTTTAAAAAAAAAAATCCTTTCTCTGAGCACCACCATGGCCAAGGTAGTGCTGCAGAATGGAGCCCCCCAAGGGCCCAGGAGTCACATTCCACTGCTCAGTTCTCTGCATCACAGCCTCACAGCTGGGAGACCAGCAGGTAGCCTGCAGGGGAGTGGGAGGGAGAGGGAAAAGCTTCAGGATTCCTGCAGCTTACAAGGGACAGGCTAAACCAGAGACTCACTCACGACCAGCCAAGGTGCCGACGGCTAGCAACAAAGCCCGCCAGCCCCCAAAGCTCAGGCTGGATTCGGTGTAACTAAATTTAAAGATGGAAAACACTCATCTAATTAACGGAAATCTTGATACCCACTCCATGCAAAGACAGAAAGGGACCTATTTTCTTTGACCTATAATGTTGCTGAGAAACGTCTAATGCCATGATTCTGCCAAAGAGAAGTCTTAACCTTTGGGCACTTCTGGCCAAAGTTTCCTCTATGAGTCAGGGGAAAAAAAAAAAAAAAAAAAAAACAAGGCCAGCAAGTGAAAGATGTACAGAGTCACTGCTGCTTCCTTGCCTCGCTGAATCATTCCACCTGTGCGCTGAGGAAACCCTTTCTTAGGTTCTACACAGCGCCCACCCTCCTTTCTACAGACAAGAAAGGAGAAAGTGTCATAAACAGGGGCTGGCTCTGTGGCATAGCAGGAAAAGCCACCGCCTGCAGTGCCGGCATCCCATATAGGCGCCGGTTCGAGTCCCAGCTGCTCCACTTCCCATCCAGCTCTCTGCTATGGCCTGGGAAAGCAGTAGAAGATGGCCCAAGTCCTTGGGCCCCTGCACCCTTGTGGGAGCCCTGGAATAAGCTCCTGGCTCCTGGCTGCTGGCTTCAGATCAGCTCAGCTCTGGCCATTTCGGCCAATTGGGGAGTGAACCAGCGGGTGGAAGACCACTCTCTCTCTCTCTCTGACTCTACCTCTCCTTCTCTCTCTGTGTAACTCCGACTTTCAAATAAACAAAAACAACTTTTTTTAAAAAAAAAAAAGTATCATAAATAGAAAGTTAAAAAAAAAAAAGATAAATTTCCAACCCCACTAAAATGTTACTTGCACTAGAACACTGGAACAGGCGGACGCATAAAACAGATTGCTGGCTGGCGCCGCGGCTCACTAGGCTAATCCTCCGCCTAGCGGCGCCGGCACACCAGGTTCTAGTCCTGGTCAGGGCACCGGATTCTGTCCTGGTTGCCCCTCTTCCAGGCCAGCTCTCCGCTGTGGCCAGGGGGTGCAGTGGAGGATGGCCCAAGTGCTTGGGCCCTGCACCCGCATGGGAGACCAGGAGAAGCACCTGGCTCCTGCCATTGGATCAGTGCGGTGCACTGGCTGCAGCGCGCCAGCCACGGCGGCCATTGGAGGGTGAACCAACGGTGAAGGAAGACCTTTCTCTCTGTCTCTCTCTCTCTCTCACTGTCCACTCTGCCTGTAAAAAAAAAAAAAAAAAAAAAAAACCAGATTGCTGTCGCTCAGTGAAGTGGGACTCACTACCTCTCTCCTCCCAGGCTCGTCTGAGCAGGCCAGGGCCATCTCCAACGGGTACTGAGGATGGAGTTTTCACCCCCGTGACTTGGAGCATTCCAACCAGAAGGCGGACATGAACGAACTCCCACTGTGATTACACAGAGGCCCTCGAAATGGAGCCACAGTGTGGTGTGTGCGCTGTGCACCTGCAGCAGAGTGCTCCATCTAACCTCCTGCTCATGCTCCTGGTTCCACAGAAGCCAAGGGCCAACTGTGGTGGACAGGGACAGAACCTGCAAGAACTGTCAACTTCAATTGTGAGAAGGAACACAATTTTAATGAGTTAAATGGCATGTTTTTTTAAAAAACTGTATTAAGCCGGTGCCATAGCTCACTAATCCTCCACCTGCAGCACTGGTACTCTGGGTTCTAGTCCCAGTTGGGGCGCCAGATTCTGTCCGGTTGCTCTTCTTCCAGTCCAGCTCTCTGCTGTGGCCCGGGAAGGCAGTGGAGGATGGCCCAAGTGCTTGGGCCCTGCACCCGCATGGGAGACCAGGAAAAAGCACCTGGCTCCTGGCTTTGGATCAGCGCAGCGCGCCAGCCGCAGCGGCCATTGGAGGGTGAACCAACGGAAGGAAGACCTTTGTCTCTCTCTCTCTAACTCTGCCTGTCAAAAAAAAAAAAAAAAAAATATTAAACTAAATTTTGGATGCGCTTGTCTCCAGGCATATCCTCTTAAGTCCGTTGGAGGGGCCTGTTTCTTTCTTATTCAAAGATCTTTACTGCCTGGAAAAGGCAGGAAGCTGTACCCAGGCTCCAGGGTTCAGTCCTTGCTGAGTTATGGCTGCAAACCCAAGCTGTAAGTCGCAACCTGCTGGCCTCCCCAAGGAAGTTCACCCAAGTCAAAGCTGATGATTCTCACCCCCAGCCCCCGGTTTAGCGGACAGAACAGAAAGGCAAAGGCCCGGGCTGGGGAAGGCCTGCCACCTGGAAGAGCCTCTTGGCTGCCACCTTAATGCAGCCTGTGACCCCGAACACCAAGACTCTCGCAAAGCAGGGGGGTTGTAGCAACAGGAGCCCAAAGAAAACAGAAGCCACCACGGAGTGTTAGGATAAAACAGTCATCCACTGGGTCCAGGAAGAGGTGCACAAATCCTGTTTCTTTATCTTCCCAGCTGCAGGTAAGCTGAGAATGTTAAGGAGAAAGACAAGCTATGTGTGGTTATGGGTTCGGCAAGACTTGTCTTCCCAAAACTCACATGACATGTTTAAAGTCTGAGGTTGTCTTTTTTTTTAAAGACTTATTTATTTGGAAGTCAGAGTTACACAGAGAGAGAAGGAGAGGCAGAGTCAGAGAGGTCGGTCTTCCATCTGCTGGTTCACTTCCCAAGTGGCTGCTACAGCTGGAACTGCACTGATCCAAAGCCACGAGCCAGGAGCTTATTCCGGGGCTCCCACAAGGGTGCAGGGGCCCAAGGACTTGGGCCATCTTCTACTGCTTTCCCAGGCCATAGCAGAGAGCTGGATGGGAAGTGAGCAGCCAGGACTCAAACCAGCACCCATAGGGAATGCCAGCACTACAGGTGGCGGCTTTACCTGCTATGCCACAGAGCCAGCCCTCTGAGGGTTTTAATATCAAGGTATAAAGAGTGGAGACGTGACTCAATGATAATAACTTGCCCAAGGTCATGGAGTAAATGAAGCAGCAGGGTCAGGATTTGAACCTAGGTTTGTCAGACTGCAAAGCCCATGCTGCTTGTGACTCAGTCTTGTCAGCAGTGTAACTACGGCAACCTTCTTGGGTCTTCATTTCACCTTAATCCCGCATACAGTACTTAACCCTGTGTCCCGCTTGTCTCTAAAATTTTCAGGACACTCTCCTTTGCTGTTTCCTGCATTTGGTTCCCATTCTTGCACAGACTATTCTTTTGTATGTAAAATTACTTAGCAAGAGCTAATGGACTGCCTTACAACAGTTTGGCATTAAACCTAAAAGATGACAGTTCTGTTTCCTTCAACACTTTAATAGCCACAGATTTTGAGGATGGCATTTTCTAAACTGGTGCTAGACATGGAGTAAGAGTGTCAGCGCCTACTACAATGCCTCACACACAGCAGGTGCACAGTGGGACTATGTGTTAAGAGAAGACTCCTTTATTCCTCTGGTTAACTGTTAAATTAAAATTAAGAGAATTTACAGAAACCCAATTCTATGAGTAAACTTTTTCACATTAAAGATGAACCACAAAATCAAGATGTTAAAAGGCTCAGTTTAAAATGAATGTCATTCTGGCCGGCGCCGTGGCTCAACAGGCTAATCCTCCGCCTTGCGGCGCCGGCACACCGGGTTCTAGTCCCGGTCGGGGCACCGATCCTGTCCCGGTTGCCTCTCTTCCAGGCCAGCTCTCTGCTGTGGCCAGGGAGTGCAGTGGAGGATGGCCCAAGTGTTTGGGCTCTGCACCCCATGGGAGACCAGGAGAAGCACCTGGCTCCTGCCATCGGAACAGCGCGGTGCGCCGGCCGCAGCGCGCTACCGCGGCGGCCATTGGAGGGTGAACCAACGGCAAAAGGAAGACCTTTCTCTCTGTCTCTCTCTCACTGTCCACTCTGCCTGTCAAAAATAAAAAAAAAAAAAAAATGAATGTCATTCTAACTTTTCCAAGTACTTCTTGTCCTCTGTTTGGAAAAAAAGACTGCAGGAAATACAACAAAACACATATAAACGATGTGCTTAGGATCAGAAGGCTAAGGACAACTTTTCCCCTCTTTACGCATGTTGAAGTGTTTCTGCAATAAGTTTTGGTTATTTTTACAGTAACTGATCTCACGTGAACAGTTAGACAAAGCTTCGTGTTTTTAACTCTTTCTATGCAGCATGGGTGTACTGCCCTCGTTAGAAGGAATCCATAAGAATCAAGCATTCATTAATTCAAGCATGTGCCATCCAGGACGATTTGTTACGTAACACCAGCACGTTACAGGCAATTTTTTCCATCCACATAGGCTTTCCTTACTTCACGTGGACATGTCTCTATCTTTGCATCCTTTTCAAGGAGGTATGCATTTCTTGTATAATCTCTCCAGAACTCTGGTTCCCTTGATGACAAGCACAAGAGTGACATCTGCCCTAAGACAGCCCAACTTACTTGTCTCTCGAGTAGTTTTCAATGAGACCAAAATGGACTAAGACACTCACTGCCCCATTAAGTTCCCTACCAACCTAAGTTTTCAATGTGGAGTTCTCCCATCCAAGGGTCTCCTATGTTGGGTGTACAAGCTAAATTTAATGCCTCCCTTCCTATTCTGATTTGTAAGTAACTTTCCTGGACAAATCTACTATGGGTCACACACCAGCCTCTGTTGGGTCAGGACCCTCTCCCAGCTCACTGTTCAGAGCAGGCCAGAGCAAATGCCCTTCCAATACGGCTCAACTTATCCTGCTACCTAATGACTTCTTATGGAGACCAAATCTCCATAATATTAACAGTTTCTTGCCATTCGAAATGCGCTGAAATCACGCAGTCAGCAGAATGTCACTGCATGACTGCCGCAGCCACCCGCAAAGCGTCGTCTCCATGAGGGACAGCCAGAAAGAAGTTATGTGGGAGTAATCCAACGTGATAACTAGGCTTCAGCCTCAAGCACAAACCCCTCTGCGCATGCCCTGCCACGTCCACAGGAACGCCTGCTGATAATGAAAAGCAAAGAAACACCCCATCACATCCAGAATGTGTGCACTCCGCCAGGAGAGCCGGGGGAGCTGTCCTTTCAGCACCACAGCAAGAAACCCCAGTAGGAACGGAACCCGGGCAATGCAAATCTGAGCCACGAGAAAAATTTAACCACGCCACAAAGAAAATGACAAGCAACTGTATGGTCACCTCTTTTTTCTGTATACTACATCCCACTTCATTCTATATTATTAATTTAAATTAAAAGTCTCCAAATAGTCTGATAATCAAAGAGTTAACAGAACCCCAAACAAAAGCCAAGGGCATTTTAACTCAGCCTCTCAAGTCAAACCCACACCACTAAGAACTAGTTTGCTTGATCCAACACCAGTCCTATCAGGAAACACCATATTTCCATACTGATTCAGATGTTCAGGGAACATGGAACACGCTTGCAGCCCTGTCCAGGGACAGCCTCGATTTCTAGGACAGAGGATGCCCGCTGAACACCAAATCGTCGCTACCACCCCTCCTCCCAGGCAATAAAATCCTCTTCCAGGGAGAACTGAAGGCCTTATGGGTCATGAGTTCCAAAGACAAACACTGCAATATCTCAAGAACCAGGTTACAGGCAATGTGCTAACGGCTTTCAGCACTCTAAGTCCCATTCCCCCCAGACTCCAACCAGGATGGTACCCGGTGGCAACATTATCCAGCCATTTGCATTACACATCAAAAAATTTTTTTCTGATGAAAGGGGGAAAAAATCCTCCCCTCCCCATATCTGCTAACGCACGTGGAGAAGAGACCCATAGAGGCAGATAGTGAGACCGAAAACCCTACCACGCTGAAATCTCCCCCCTAGAAAGATAAAACATCCCCCAGCCCTAACACATCCACCTCCCTGAAGCCTCTCTCCAGGTTCCAACTTGTGAAAACAGTTTTTAAAAGCACTGTCCCCTTGCTCCCATGGCTCTCACCCACGCATCCTGCTTCCACCCCGGTCTCTCTGCTGCCCACTGTGCACCGCAAGCAGCTCTCTGGGGTAGCCCCTGCTCCGGGCCAATTCCCTCTTCCTCCCCCCTTGCACTGAGCTAGATGCAATGCAAAACCTCTTCTGCCCCCTCCCCCAAACAGATGACACCCCTGAATTCGCAACACAGAGGCCAACCCTGGATTCCCCGGAAATAAAATGTATTCTCCCATCTTTAAAAAAAAACTGCAGTGTAAGTGAGGCAGAGAGCACAGGGTGGAGTAGTTGGAAGGAATGAATGCATGGGTTGAAGAACCCATGGGTTCCTGCCCTATCCCAACTCGCAGATGGGGCCCCTGGAGGGGTCTAGCAGCCCCGGAAAGTTAACTGCCAAGTCTGGCCGGGGGTCGCTGCTGGCAACGGAGGGGATGGAGCTGAGCTCTCCCGAGCAACGCACAGGCTCTGCGATGTCCCCCTCCCCCCTCCAGGGTACACAGGGAGACCCAGAGAGGAGGGGTCTCGGCCTGTGAAGCCGAGCAAACGGTCCCGGGCCCCCGAGCTACCAAGAGGCCAAAGCAGGGTGCTGCTGCCGGCGGTAAGGGGGGTGGGGGTGAGGGCGGAGAGGAGCTGGCTCCGCAACGGGTGGCGTAGCGGAGGGGGTGGGGGAAGGGGATATTCTCAAAGTGATGTACTCCCTAATGCAGGAATCCTAGCCGGCCCCGGACGGTCCCAGGGGCCCCCAACACAGCCCCAGAGCACCCCGCTGGGAGGGGGACCCACGCATCCGAGCACAGGACAGGGGGAGTCCCGGCTGCCCAAAGAACCCGGGAGGCCCCGGGCTTCTGCAGTGGGGAGCAGCCTGGAGCCGGATAGGAGAGGAGGATGCAGTCAGACATGGAGGAGGGGGTAGCGCTGGGGCGGGGGGGGGGGGGGGGGGCTGCTACCGCAGGGAGAACCCGGCAGCGATGCCCTTCCCGGGGCGACCCAGCGCGGGGGGCGGCCGGCGGCAGGCCCGGGTGCCCCGCGGTAACCAAGAGACGAGGAGAGCCAGGCCGTCCGGGGGTGGGCGTCGGTGGTCCCCCATCCTCCCAAAGGGCCTCCCCACCCCACGCCCCGGGGGAACACGGCAGGAGACAGCCAGACTTCCCAACACCTGTCCAAAACGGGGAAGGCGGACATCCCCGGTCCCCGGCCCCTCAGCCCCGCCGCGCACTCTGCGGCAATGCCCCTGACAGGACACGGGCGAGCGCCGCTCGAGGGTCCTGAGGCGAGCAGGAGACCCCCCCCGCGGCGGGCGCGGCGCGGCGCCGGGCCGGGGGGCTCGCGAGGGACTTACGGCGGCGGCGAGGTTGGCGGCGGCGGCCCTAGCGCGGGGCCCGGGAGGCGCGGCCGGACTGCAGAGGCGCCGAGGCTGCGGCGGGCGGGACTGCGGTGGGCGCCATCTTGGAGCGCTCCCCGCGCCCGCCCCCCGCGCCGCCCGGGGCCTTGCATAATTGATGACTCGCGCCCGCCGCGCGCCGCCGCCGCCGCCGCGCGCGCCCCGCCGCCGGGCCCCCCGCCCCGCCCCCGCGCCCACCCCCCGGCGCGCGCCCCGGCCGCCCCCGCGTCCCCCGCGCCCCCCCCGTGGCCCACCTACCCCGTGCAGGGTGCGCCGCTCGCCCGCAGCGCCGCCCGCTCGCCCGCTCTCGGGCCCGCGTCCCCCCGCGCCGCCGGCACCGGATCCGGGGCGAGCGAGCAGGGCACCGGTAGGGGGCGCCGCGCCGGAGCTCCCGCGCCCGCCCCCGCGACGCCCCCGCCTGAGCCACGCGCGCGCGCGCGAGCGCACGGGAGGGGCCCGGGACGGTGGCCGCGCGGGTCTCGGGGCCCCGCTGGGCTGTTGGGGGTTGCTGACGCGTGTGGACGCGAGGAACTCCGTTTGCCAGCCCTTTGGCCAGCTTGGGGAGCTGGGGGGCGGGGTGCGGGTGGGGTGGGCGCACAGCAGGTGGCGGCGCGTGTCTCCAAGGACGCGGGCCTGGTGGCTGGAGCGGGGGCGCACCGCTTCCCGGACGGCCCCCAGGTGTGACTCTGCGCCGGGGTCACCTTCATCGCCCGAGCCTCCGTGCGCGCGTCTGGAAAGCCGGCGTGAGCCTTGGAGCGGCTGGGTCCGCACTCCGGCGAGGAGCCGGACCGTGAACGCGAGCGCCCTTAATTGTGCCTTGCGCTTGCTCATTTCTTCCTGCCAGAAGCTCACCTTAGGGGCTCGACCTCAGTAGCTCGGCCCCGGGGTGCCGAGCGCATGGGTTTGTGGTGGGGACTGTAGGACCCGAGGTGTGCCCACCTCGGTGCCCGCGGCGTGCCTTTTGATGGACAGGTGCCCAGCTAGCTGCACGTGGAGAGAGTGCGGTGTTGAGATGCGTGTGCGTGCACGCAGCTCTCACTCCCCGCGGTGAGGACCGTACCCCTCCCTTCCAAAAGTTTCCCGGTGCTGCTTCCTGGAGCTCCCCTGCCTCGCTCGCCCCCACAACCCTCTCCAGGCAACCACGCGTCTTCTGTGACTGTCCATTAGTTTGCATTTTTCGGGGTTTTAAATAAATGCAGTCATGCAGTGTGAACTCCCTTCGTTCACTCCGCGTAATTGTTTGGAGATTACTCAGTTGCCCGTCGACCGTTCCGTCTTTTTTTTTTTTTTTTTTTTTTTTTTTACTGCCGAGCAGCATTCGCGATGGGGATATAGCACAATCGTTTATCCGGTCACCTATTGATGGCATTTACACTATTTCCAGTTTTTGCCTACTGCCAGTTAAGTTGTTACACGCATTTGCGTGCAAGCTTCTGTATAGACGGATGCTTTGGTTTCTCTTGGGTACGCATATGTAGGAACAGAATTACCGGGTCGGGCTGCAGGTGTTGGAGGTGTAGATTGAACATGCTAAGTAAGGACCGCACCGCTTTGCATTTTGCATCCCGACAGCGCGTTGACAGTTTCGTATGCCAGCGCTGGGTAAGATCGGCCTTTTTCATTCCCAGCCATCCTAAAAGGTGGATTCAGATGTCTCCTTGTGCTATAGACTTGTGCCTTTTCTCTGTTTTGCCTTTGATAAATGTTGTAGTCCTCAACTTTATGTTTGGGTACATAATCCATTTTGAATTAATTTTTCTATATAGTGTGAACTGTAGTTTGAGATTCTTTTTCGTTCCTGTGGCGGGGGGCGGGGGGGGGGGAGCATGGATAGTTCACTTTTCCTTCTTCTGTGCAGTGGTGGGGAGGGAAGGCATGGTAGCTAGCTGTTCCTGCAGTATTTTGTTCAAGACTCATTTTTCTGATGATTGTCTTCGAACCTTTGTCAAAAATCAATTGATCCGGTAAGTCATTGTCTATTTCTGGAATCTATTTGGTTTCTTTCGTCTATTTTCCTATCTTGACACTAACTTGACGGGACTTCAAAAAGTTAGTAGAAAATGGAATTAGAAGATGAGTTTTGGGGGCAGTGCTGTGGCAGAGAGGGTAAAGCCACCACTTTCGACACTGGCATTCCATATGGGGGTCGGTTCATATCCTGGCCGTTCCACTTCCCATCCGCCTTCCTGCTAATAGCCTGCGAAAAGTAATGGAAGATGGTGCATGTGTTTGGGTCCCTGCACCTGAGTGGGAGACCCACATGAAGCTCCTGGTTCCTGGCTTTGGCTTGGCCCAGCCCCAACCACTGAAGCCATCCGGGGAGTGAACCAGCAAATGAGATCTCTCTCTCTCTCTCTCTCTCTCTGTATGTGTGTGTTTCTTTCCCCTCTCTGTAATTCTTTCAAAATAAAAAAAATTTTAAAAATGAGTTTATTATGGTGCAAAAAATTGTGCAGCCCATGTTCTGTGATAACTTCTGTTTTCCATGAACTTTTTGAAGATCCCTGTATGCACACATTTTAAAATTGTTTGCACCAAAATAAGCTCCTCTTTTCATTCTATTTTCCACAAGCATGTTGAAGTTCCCACGTAGCTTTAAGCTGTGTGACTTTGCCCTTCTTTTTGATATTGATTTTGTTATTCTAAGTCCTTTGCATTTCCATATGAACTTTATTTAGTTTGCATTTTTATTTGTTTGAGAGGCAGAGAAATAAACAGACTAGACTGTTCCAATCTCCTTGTTCCCTCCGCAAAAGCCCACAAGAGTCAGGGCTGAGCCAGCCAAAAGCCAAGTCTCCCGTGGTAGCAGGGACCCATTTGCTAGAGCCATCAGGGCGCACATTAGCAAAGAGCTGGAATTAGGAGCAGCACCCAGACTTGAACTCAGGCACTCAGATATAGGATGCTTGCGTCTTTACTACACTCCAGACACCCACTCCTCCATATGAATTTTAGAATGAGCTTGTCAAATTCTACAAAAATATGCACTAGGATTTTGATCAAGTTGGCTTTGAATTTATAAATCATGTTGGGGACAATGCACGTCATAACATAAGTCTTCCATTTCATGAACTCTTCCTGTATTTCAATACTCTAATTTCTCTGAGCATTTTGTAGTTTTAATAGGATACAGGTCTTGCTTGCCTTTTTGTTTTTTTTTTAATTTACTCCTAAATACCCTCTTATTTTAATGTTATTGAATAATGTTTTATATTTAAATTTCTGGTTATTCATTGGTATTATATGGAAACACCAAGTTTTAAATATTGATCTTATGTCTTACAATTTTGCTAAATCTATTTGTCAACTATAGTAGATTTTTCTGTAACCTTGTACCACACACTGGGTTTTTCTACTGACAAATGCATCATCTGCAAATAAACACAGTTTTATTTCTCCCTCTCTGTATTTAATTGCTTTTTTTCTTTTTTCTTTTTTTACCTTGTAGCACTGTCTAGAATTTCTAGTAACAGTGCTGAAGAGAAGTAGTAAGAGAAGACATTATTGCTTTGTTCCTGATTGTAGGAGAAAACTTTCAGTTTTGCATCACTAATAGTGGCATTGGCCGTAGAGTTTTCCTAGACACTCTTTATCGTGTGGAAGATGGTCTCTTCTAGTCCTACTTTGCTGAGGGTTTTTTTTTTTTTAAGTCAGGAATTGATGTTGAATTTTGTCAATGATTTCTGCATATGGTTTTCTTTGTAGTCTCTTAATATGGTAAAATGATTTTTCTTTTTTTTTTTTTAAGATTTGTTTATTTATTTGAAAGTCAGAGTTACACAGAGAGAGGAGAGGCAGAGAGAGAGAGAGGTCTTCCATCTAATGGTTCACTCCCCAATTGGCTGCAACAGCTGGAGCTTTGCAGATCCAAAGCCAGGAGCCAGGAGCCAGGAGTCAGGAGCTTCTTCCAGGGCTCCTACACAGGTGCAGGGACCCGAGGACTTGGGCCATCTTCTACTGCTTTCCCAGGCCATAGCAGAGAGCTGGATCAGAAATGGAGCAGCCAGGTCTCAAACCAGTGCCCATAGGGGATGCTGGCACTTCAGACCAGGGCTTTAACTGCTGTGCCTCAGCCCCTGCCCCAATAAATAAATCTTTTAAAAAATAGTTATAGGGATATTCAGGTTTTATTTGTTATTGAATGAATTTTGGTGGTTAGGTCTTTCAATGAATTTGCTTTTTCTTCTAAGTTGTTGAATTAATTTAGGTCATAAAGTTGTACATAGTAGTTCCATATTATTCTTTTACTACCTACAGAATTTGTAGTAATGCCATCTCTTTCATCCTGATACTGGTACCTTGTTTTTTTTTTTTTTTCCCTCTCTTTTCTTGGTTAGTCTGGCTAAAAGTTTATTGATTTTAGTGCTCTTCCCAAAAAAAATCAAAAACACTTTTTGGTTTCATTGATTTTTCTCAACCAATCTTTTATGGGTTCTAATTCATTTATTTCTACTCTGGTCTTTATTATTTCCTTTCTTTTGTTACTTTGAGTTTCATTTGCTTCTCCCATTTTACCCTAATTTTTTAAAAAGATTTATTTTATTTATTTGAAAGGCAGAATTAGGGAGAGAGAAAGAGAGAGAGAGAAAGAGAGAAAGAGAGAGAGAGATCTTCCATCTGCTAGTTCACTTCCCAAATGGCCACCACAGCTGGGACTGGGCCAAGCCAAAACCAGGAGCATAGAGCTCCATCCAGGTCTCCCACGTGGTGGCAGGGGCCCAAGTACTTGGGCCATTTTCTGTTGCTTTCACAGGCATGCTAGCAGGAAACTGCATCAGAAGTGGAGCAACTGGGACTTGAACCGGTGCCCATATGAATGCTGCCATTGCAAGTAGTAGCTTAACCCACCATGCCAGAACGCTGGTCCCTTCCCCTAATTTCTTAAGGTGAGATCCAAGTAATAGATTGAGATTTTTCTTCTTTTCTAAAATAGGTGTTTAGGGCTAGAAATTTCTCTTTAAGTACTGCATTATCTTCACCCCACAAGTTTTGATATGCTGGATTTTTATTTCAGTTCAAAAGGCTTTCTAATTTTTCTTTTTTTAAACTTTTTTAAAGATTTATTTATTTACTTGAAAGAGTTACACAGAGAGAGAAGGAGAGGCGGGGGGGGGGGTGTCTTCCATCCGCTGGTTCACTCCCCAGTTGGCCACAACTGGCCAATCTGAAGCCAGGTATCAGGAGCTTCTTCCAGGTCTCCCACGCAGGTGTAGGGGCCCAAGCACTACTGCTTCCCAGGCCATAGCAGAGAGCTGGATCAGAAGTAGGGCAGCTGGGACTCGAACCAGCACTCATATGGGATGCTGGCACTGCAGGCAGCGGCTTTAACTGCTATGCCACAGCGCCGGCCCCGAGTACCTTGGAATATTTTGAGACTTGTTTTATGGTCCAGAATGTGATCTGTTTTGGTAAACAGTCCATGTGCATTTGAGAAGAGTGTGGCCTCTGTAGTTGGATGCAGTGCTCTGTGACAGTTAGGCCAAGGTGATTGGCGGGGACCTCCTGACTGTCTTCCTACTGATTCTGTCATTTACTTTTTATGTGTACAAATCTTTTAGATTTGTTTCTTCCTGGATGTTTTATTTTGTTTTATTCCCTTGAAAGGCAAAGAGATAAACAGAGATCTAGTATCTGATGGTTCATTCCTCGTAAGCCTGGGACAGCCAGAGTAAGGCCAGGCCAAAGACAGGAGCCAGGAACTCAGTCTGGGTCTCCCACAACTACCTGGGGACCACCTGCTGCCTCCCAGGGTGTGAATTAGCAGAGGCTGGAGCCAAGAGCAGAGCTGGGGCTCCAACCCTGGCCCTCCAGTGTGGGATGGCAGCGCAACCGCTGTGCCAAATGCCCGCCCTCTGTCATTCATTGAGGACAGTATGTTGAAATTCCTGCATGAAATAATGAATTAGGGGACTGGCACTGTGGTGTCGTGGGTAAAACCGCCACTTGCAGTGCGGGCATCACACATGGGTGCCGATGCGAGACCCAGTTGCTTCATTTCCGATCCAGCTCTCTGCTATGGCCTGGGAAAGCAGTAGAAGATGGCCCAGGTCCTTGGGCCCCTGCACCCACATGGGAGACCCGGAGGAAGCTTCTGGTTCCTGTCTATGGCTTCAGACTGGCCCAGCTCCAGCTGCTGTGGCCATCTGGGGGGAGTGAACCAATAGATGGAAGACCTCTCTCTCTCTCTCTCTCTCTCTGCCTCTGCCTTTCAAATAAATAAACAAATCTTTTTTAAAATGATGAGTTAGTCTATTTCTCCTTGTAGTTGTATTGGATTCTGCTCCATTTTTTTTTTTTTTTTTGAAGCTCTGTCATGAGGTACATTGATGTTTAGGAGTGTTATGTCATCTTCATAAATTCACTTCTTTATCCTCGTGGAATGAATGACCTTCTTTTTGGTAACACTTTTTACTTTGATGTGTACTTTTTCTTTTTTTGTTTTAAGATTTTTTTATTTCTTTATTTGAAAGGCAGAGTTATAGAGAGAGAAGGAGAGAGATAGAGAGAAAGAGAGAGAAAGAAAGATAGGGATCCTCCATCCTCTGGTTCACTCCCCAGATAGCCACAATGGCTGGAGCTGCACCAATCCAAAACCAGGAGCCAGGAGCTTCTTCCAGGTCTCCCATTCGGGTGCAGCAGCCCAAGCATTTGGGCCATCTACTGCTTTCCCAGGCCATAGCAGAGAGCTGGATTGGAAGAGGAGCAGCCGGGACTAGAACCGGCGCCCATATGGGATGCCAGCACTACAGACGGAAGAATAACCTACTGTGCCACTGTGCCAGCCCCAGCAATGTAAACTTAAAGAGTTCCCATTTTTAATGTTTAAAGTGGCTGAAGGAATCAACCACACAAGGTCTAGAGTGTTCATATTTCCTGGGATTTTAATTCTGTAGAATTCTAAAATTATACAAGTATTGTGCAGGGTATTTTTTTTTTTTTTGGCACCTGATCTTTCAAAATTTCTTATGCATTGATAAGATTCTGGCATGGGAATGGATTTAAGATACAACTCAATACTACATCATTTCAGGAAAGGCCAAATTGGTACAGACAATAAGCGCATTTTAAATGCTAAATAGCAAGAATCTTTTGCTAAATGTCCGTTGGTTATAACTCAAAGATAGAAGTTGCAATTCCATCAAACTCATGGCCTCATCAAACTGCTTTTCAAAACCCTTTGGAAGCTTCACTAAACTTATTCACCATATCAACATACTGGCTAATATATATGACAAATCAGATCCTGTCTCAAGTTCTACTTCCAAGGCAATGGCGTGAGGCACCCCAGTTTTATTGAATGCAATGGGTTTTTCTATGACCATTGGAGTCTTTGAGGCACAGCCGCATCTTAGGGCAATATTTTTCCAGATACCAAAGCTGTTTGCTGTCAAAAGCTCCATGCCACTTTTGTCTTATGAACTGTACTGCATCTTTGGATTTCATTCCACCTTCAACAAATGCTCAGGAGACAAGCACTGGAGTTTTCCCAAGGTCTGCAACAAAAACAAACAGCCCTTCAACAAGCAGGTTCTTCATGAAACTTAGTTTTGACAAGACTTAACCAGTGCCGGACAGTCTGGCTGGGTGGTGGTGCACCATCATGAAAAGGCCAGTCGAGAAGATAGATGTTCTCTTTCTCCCCAAGAGTCGTGTCGGAAGTCGCTTCACGGACTCTTGATCTCGTGGTAACTGCTTATTTCTCAAGTTCCTCAATACATTTGGTTGATGTGGCATTGGCTGGGTTATGTGTAGTAAGAAATCTCAAGTTTTCGTATGTGACTTCCACAGGAGCTGGGTGCTTCATTCAAGTCATGTGAATTTACTTAAAGGGGCCGGCACTGTGGTGTAGTGGGTAAAGCCTCCATCGACAGCACCGTCATCCCATATGGGCACTGGTTTGAGTCCCAGCTGCTCCACTTCCGATCCAGCTCTCTGCTGTGGCCTGGGAAAGCAGTAGCAGATGGCCCAAGTGCCTGGGCCCCTGCACCCATGTGGGAGACCCGGAAGAAGATCCTGACTCCTGGCTTCAGATCAGCACAGCTCATACTGTTGTGGCCAATTGGGGAGTGAACCAGTGGATGGAAGACCTTTCTCTCTCTCTCTCTCTCCCCCTCTGCCTCTCTGTAACTCTGCCTTTCAAATAAATAAATAAATCTTTTAAAAACTAAAAAAGAATATGTCTCCCCTGTTAAAACTACTTTTCCTGAAAACCAGACCCTGCAAAGTGATCATTGAGTATTTTTTGGCAAACAGTGAGAGAGGACAGAATTCTGTCTCCTTTTCCCAACACTCTAACAAGCATGCAAATTGTGATTGAGAAGGGGAGAGAGAGAGCACGTCCATTCCCAGGTTCACTTCCCAAATGCCTGCAGTGGCTAGGACAGGCCTAGACAAAGCTAGGAGCTAGGAACTCAATCCAGGTCTCCCACGTAGGTGGCAGGGATCCAATTCCTTGAGTCATCGCCGCCGCCTTCCAGGATCTGCATTGGCAGAAAGTTGGAACCATGAGATTGTATGGGGAGTTCAAGTAACAGAATCTGTTACTAAGCACCAGATCGCTAAACTTAGAAGCTTTGCAAAAATATTCATATGAGGATATTTGCTGATTCCATCAGGATCTTTGAAAGAATCAGAAATGTCAAGGATTTCTTTTAACAATAAGCAATGCCACAGAAGTGAGCTTCCATTTAGATAGACGAACGTAGGATTAGGTTCACCCAGTGTTGCTCCAGGGGACACAGTTGGGCCAGAGGTGGGCGTCCCTGGAGGACAGCTGTGGGGGAGGAAGACAGGATGCGCTACAGGAGCTGATCAGCCTCAAAACAGACCACTCCTAAATAAAAGTGTAAAAAAAAAAAAAAAGCGAAAATGGTTTTCCTAATGGGTAAGATGCCCCCACCCCACATCAGAATGCCTGGATTGGATACCCCACTCTAGCTCATGGTTCTAGCTTTCGGTCAGTGCAGAACCTGGGAGCAATAACTCAAGGAATTGGGTCCCTGCCACCCATGTGGGGTTCTGGCTTTGGTCTGGCCCAGTCCTATCCACTGTAGGCATTTGGGAAGTGAGCCAGTAGATAGGAACTAGCTCGCTCGCTCTCTCTCTCTCCCCTACTCCCTCTCCCCCTCCCCCCCCCTCCTCTCCCTCTCGCCCTCCTTCTCCCTCTCCCTCTCCAATAAATAAATAATAAAAATCTTTCAAAGAAACAGGAGGAGGTGTTTGGCATAGCAGTTAAGGTAATCTGTATCGTGCCTACACCTGTATCAGCGTGCCTGGGTTCCAGTCCTTGCTTCACTCCCAATTCCAGCTACTTGCTAAAGTGAACCCTGGGAGGCAGCAGTGTTGGATCAAGGTTTTAGGTCCCTGCCACCGAGGTGGGTGGCCTGGGTGGAGTTCCTGGCTCCTGGCTTTAGCCCAAACTGGCTACAGCTGTTGCAGGCACTGGGGGGAATGAACCAGCAGATGAAAGACCTCTCTCTCTCTCTCTCTCTCTCTCTCTCAAACTTAAATAATTAAAAAAAAAAAAGAACCACCTCCAAGAAAAGGCACCACAAGT
The DNA here is from genome assembly GCF_033115175.1 of Lepus europaeus. Lineage (NCBI taxonomy): Eukaryota > Metazoa > Chordata > Mammalia > Lagomorpha > Leporidae > Lepus > Lepus europaeus. The sequence goes on from NC_084836.1 coordinate 68,632,959, forward strand.
GTTTGTTGAAGGAACAATCATAAGACCAGTTCTGATTTTGAAAATGAAGAACCCCTTGGAAGAATCTAATGGGAACGATAGATCTTTTCTCTTCCAAGACAAATGTTCAGATGCACACACAGATACTCACGCACACACACACACTAATGCACAGGTCTGCATTCCATCGTGAAACTCCTCCTTGAACAAAGCCTGGGCATTGCGATGCTGGAAGTGTGGAGCAGGGCAGAGCTCCATCTTCCGCCTCGGGGACCCTCTGCTTCCACCCCTGGCCTCATCCCCGGCCTTTGCAGGTTAGCTCAGGTTTCCTGCTGCAAATCCAGCCGCAGAAGTTCCTTCCTTGGTTGGCAGTTCTGCCTCTTGTACCCATTCATAATTTATTTACTCTTCTATCCCTCACCCCATACAGTGTTGCTTCCCCTAAATTCCCTGCTCCCTTCTGTGGAGACAGATGTTAAGCCCGTAGGTTTCGGTGATGCCAGCAGACTCCAGGCTGAAGACTTTATCTCCTCACACTCTGGCAGGCCCTACTGAAACATTGCCGGTGTGGAAAATGTGACTCGCTCCAGCCTCTCTGTCCACTGCGATCAGGGCGACACGCCTCATGCAGTAACCTGTGGATGTTTCTTGGGAGATCCTACTTTTTGGACTGTTGTCACTTTGCAAACAATTGACCAAGTCCTTTGGCTATGTGTAAGAGCGTAGCTCACGCTTCAGGGTCGGCATTGATGGCGCTGCTATGCGTCCTATGGAGGGAGGGCAATGTTTGATCGGCATCGTGGAGAGGCAGTATTCCCTGAGGCCAGCCACGTGGACTGTGGAGCTGGACCTCACAGACTTAAATCCGTGCCATCCCGCGCCGTGCCCTTCCAATCTCTGACAGTTACCAACCACGGAACTCTGCTTCCCTTATCTGTGGGGTCTCTGACAGCTCCCCCAGAGCTATCACAATAACATCTCAACTCCCTATTATTGAATTCAACACTGTTCACAGTTGGGGCCCAGACCACCTGTTCCTTCTCACTTCCTGGGATTTTAATTCATTGGCATTAATTGTAGCAGTCCCCCCGTGCGGCTCACAGCATAAAACGCGCTAGCCCATCTGTTCCTCTGCTTGTGCTGTCTACTCCGTCTTTCTTTCCCTGGTCAACTGTAAATTCTCTGCTTTATAATGCCTTCTCGACCCGCTCCTCAGTCAAAATCAATCGTTTAGTGTATATTTCTGTTAGAGGAATGACCATAATGCATTGCAAAAACATGTGCGTGCATGCGTGCCTGTGTCTGTGTATTTTCCCAGCTATCACGTGCATTTCTGGAGACTAAGCCTTGCCTCTCCTGTGCTCTGTCATAGACAATGTCTTTTTTTTAAGATTTATTTATTTATTTGAAAGGTAGAGTTACACAGAGAGAGGAGCAGAGCCAGAGAAAGAAAGAGAGAGGTCTTCCACCACTGGTTCACTCCCCAGATGGCCGCTGTGATGATCCGAAGCCAGGAGCCAGGAGCTTCCTCTGGGTCTCCCACGCAGGTGCAGGGGCCCAAGGACTTGGGCCATCTTCCACTGCTATCCCAGGCCATAGCAGAGAGCTGGGTTGGAAGTGAAGCAGCCGGGACTCAAACTGGTACCCATATGGGATGCTGGCACTGCAGATGGCGGCTTTACCTGCTACGCCACAGCACCAGCTCCCATCTCATCTTTGAATTCTTTCTTGCATTGTATACACGAATCCTGACCCAGCCGTCTCACGACATAGCGATGTATTTTCCTTGAAAAAGTTAAAATAGCCTCCAATGTCCCTGTGAGTTAAGGGTCCAGTGGGTGCCTTCCTCTACTGCACCCATGTGGGAGACCCGGAAGAGGCTCCTGGTTCCTGGGTTCGGATCAGCACAGCTCTGGCCTTTGTGGCCAACTTGTAAGACCCCTGCTAAAAGTAAATATTAAAATATTATAGTAAAGGGTTAAAAAGTTTAGCTGCTGACAGTATACATCCCTTAAAATAACTGTGTCTCCACCTGCCTGCAGAATAACCTTGGGAAACTGCCTTGGGAAACTGCTCTGTGTAACTGTCTCACGCGATAACACTTGCAGAAGTCCGGAAAAGAGTTGCAATAAGGTTCTGTGACCATTGTATAAACTTACCCCTTCCCTCACTAAAATCGCAACAAGAGTTTGCCCTTCAAAATAGCCAATCACCAAACGCCCCGCATACATATGTTAATCAGGTGGCTATTGTCTTTAAAAGCTGCTGTAACCCCTGCTCGGGGCTCTCTCGCTATCTCAACTGCCTGTGGTGCTGGGGAGCCCGTTTGCGCAAACGTTTTAATAAATATCCTCTTGCTTTTGCATCTACTGGGCTGGAGTTTTGGGTCTTTGGGCGACCACCCGAGCGCGTTGGATTCCCAGATTTGGAGTCCTTCAAACTGAGGACTGAACCAGCATATGGAAGACCTCTCTCTCTCTGCCTCTCCTTCTCTCTCTGTGGAATTCAAATAAATAAATCTTTAAAAAAAACAAAGAGGAATAATATTTATCTACACATAAAGCAGATGTAAAGAACTGAGAGGAAGTACATGTATATTGGAGAGTGAGCTGCCCTCAGCCAAGTTTGGTGCCATCTCTACGATCTGGAGGCTTTAGAGGGAGGTGTCAGGGCAGGATTTAATTGAATATTCCTGGAGTGGAGCTAGAGGCGGGGTTTGAGTACCACCCATTTCCTTGCCCTTTCTGAAGTCTCTGAAGTGTTGTGGTATCAGGTGCATTATCGGAATAGAAGCGTCAGCCGTGGAACTTTATTATTATGTCCTTGTAACTAATGAAATGTCCTCACAGGGATGCAGTCGGCAGCCATGTTGGTTAGCATTTTGACCGGCACTGGTTCTGAGCAGTGGGTTCACAGAAGCTCTGGTTTTTCCACGGCACAAAGCCAGGGGAGGGTTGGGTGAAGCAAGCAGGGCTGAAGCAAGGGGCTGGTGACCTCAGCTCCTACTTGCTTATGTCAGATATTCAATATCTGTCAGGCTTTGCAGCACCTTAAACGTGAGGGAGTTCACAGTTTCAGTATTAGATGATAAGCATCTCTTTCAGTGACATTATCTCTTGGCAAAGCTGGATTTTCAAGAGGCGCCATAACAAAAAAGGAAATACCACGTGCCAATCAATATGGAACAGGAAATTACGGTGGCAGCGCTCAATCTGATCCCAGCATCTGAGACGCCGAGTCACGCTCAACAGGTGCACACCTCCCATTACCATGTCATTGTGGTGACTTAAGAAGAATATTAAAATATTTCAACATATAGATATGATGTTTTTTCAGGAAACTATTCAGTTCTTAGAACATAAGTACTTATTAAGTGGTTTGGATTTCATCAGTCCATAATGGAATTCTTGGGTGTTACCATGGGCTCTCTCACTCCCTTTAGATACCAACAGTATCTTCTTCTTACTGAGGTCTTCTGTAACCATCCTCTCCAAAATGTCAGCCCAGCCTGCTTTATTTTTGTCCCTAGCATGGATGGTTATCCAATATACTGTGGTCTGTTTATCTTGTGTGTTGTCTGAGTCTCCCACTAGAAAGCAAACCCTGGGAGGGCGGGGGTTTTGTCTACTTTATTCACTGCCTGCTTTTTTTTTGTTTTTTAAGATTTATTTATTTATTTGAAAGGCAGAGTTAAAGAGAGGAAGAGGCAGAGAGAGAGAGAGAGAGAGAGAGAGAAAGAAAGAGGTCTTCCATCCTCTGGTTCACTCCCCAATTGACCGCAACGGCCGGAGCTGGATTGATCCGAAGCCAGGAACCAGGAGCTTCTTCTGGGTCTCCCACATGGGTGCAGGAGCCCAAGGACTTGGGCCATCTTCTACTGCTTTCCCAGGCCATAGCGGAAAGCTGGATCGGAAGTGGAGCAGCCAGGACTCGAACTGGTGCCTATATGGGATGCAGGCACTGCAGGCAGTGGCTTTACCCACTATGCCACAGCGCCAGCCCCTATGTATATTTATTTTTAAAGAATTAAAGAGGCCGGCGCTGTGGCTTAACAGGCTAATCCTCCACATTGCGGCGCCGGCACACCGGGTTCTAGTCCCGGTTGGGGCACCGGATTCTATCCCGGTTGCCCCTCTTCCAGGCCAGCTCTCTGCTATGGCCCAGGAAGGCAGTGGAGGATGGCCCAAGTGCTTGGGCCCTGTACCCGCGTGGGAGACCAGGAAAAGCACCTGGCTCCTGGCTTCGGATCAGCGCGGTGCGCCGGCCGCAGCAGCCATCGGAGGGTGAACCAACAGCAAAAAGGAAGACCTTTCTCTCTGTCTCTCTCTCTCACTATCCACTCTGCCTGTCAAAAAAAAAAAAAAAAAAAAAGAATTAAAGAGAGACACAGAGAGATCTTCTATCTACTGTTTCACTCTCCAGATGGCTGCAATGGCCAGCGCTGGGTCAGGCCAAAGCCAGGAGCCAGGAGCTTTATAGAAATCTCCCATGTGGAGGGCAGGGGCCCAACACTTGGGCCATCTTCTGTTGCTTTTCCCAGACCATTAGCAGGGAGCTGGATCAGACATGGAGCAGCCGGGACATGAACCAGCGCCCATGTGGAATGCTGGCATTGTAGGTTTTACCCACTGTGCCACAACACTGGACCCTGAGCAACCAATTTAAATATGCAGAGCACATAAAAAGGAAATCCAAATGTCAGTATGTCTAAAGACTTCAACTGTATTAATAGTTAAAAAAATTTCAAATTAAAACTATAATGAAATGGCTGCAGATTGACAAAAAAAAAAAGGGAAAAAATGTCTGACAATATCAAGTGTTGGCACAGATTAGGGGAACTTGCATGCCTCACTGGTGGGCACGTGAAGTGGTGCCATCACTGACAAAATGGAAGATCGGCCTAGTTCATGTGTTAGAGACGCACTCCTCTTACATACCCGGAGCAACCCATGCTCACCCGCACCGGGAAACGAGCAAAGGAAGGATCATAATAGCAGTGTGTAGGGGCCGGCGCTCTGGCCCAGCCAGTTAAAGCCTCAGCCTGCAGTGCTGGCATCCCATATGGGCACCAGTTTGAGACCCTGCTGCTCCACTTCCGATCCAGCTCCCTGCTATGGCCTGGGAAAGCAGTAGAAGATGGCCCAAGTGCTTGGGCTCCTGCACCTGTGTGGGAGACTGGAAGAAGCTCCTGGCTCCTGGCTTCAGATCAGCTCAGCTCTGGCCGTTGCAGTCATTTGGGGAATGAATCTCTCTCTCTCTCTCTCTCTCTCTCTCTCTCTCTCTCTGGCTCTACCTCTCTCTGAAACTCTTTCAAATAAAATAAAATTGAAAAAAAAAAGCAGTGTGTAGTTACAGAAAGGACTACTCTATAGCAATGAAAACAAACTCAATTAAGCGATGGAAAACAACAGGAGTTTTCCCTTGACCAAGGGAATGATTAGTGGCTACTTCCGGAGGGCGGGAACAAAGGAAAGTAATTGGTCAGGGACAAGAGGAAGGCACCTTGGGCGCTAACAGTGTTGTTTCCTGACCTGGGTGGAATCACCAAACCTTTTTTTCTGTTTTTTTTTTCTTGAAAATTGTGTTCTCTCTTTAATGCATTTTTCTGTATATACTGTGCAATCTCAGAATAGAATACAATTTTAAAAGGAAGAGAAAAGCTAGCAGCTGTTAACACTAGCAACAGAAGTTAAAAGGTCTAACTAAATACAGTTCTTGCAAAAAAAATGGAAATACTGGATCAGTTAAACAGGGATCAGGGCCTGTATGCGTGGCGCATAGCTTTACGAAACTTAGGATCCTACCCATAGGCAATAGGCAAAAATAAGGAAAAGCTGTTTGTGAAACTCACCCAGCAAGTGCTCCAGCCAAAGCATCCAAAAATACGCTTATTGCGGTGGGCGTCTGGCACAGCAGGGAAGTCACCAGCAGCCCATCTCAGAGCGGCTGAGCTCAGGCCCTGGCTCTGCTCGTCATCCCAGCTTCCTGCTACTGCACATCCTGGGAGGCAGCAACCGTGGCTCGAGCCACTGCCGGAGGAGACCCAGACTGAGCTCTGGGCTCCTGGATGTAGCCTGGCCCAGCTCTGGCTGCTGAAGGCATTTGGGGAGTCAAGTAGCAGACAGAAAATATTTTCTCTCTCTTTCCCCCTCTCTGCCTCTTCCTCTCTGTAACTCTGCCTTTCAAATAAATAAATAAAAATTTATTTTAAAAAGAATTATTTTAAAAATAAATAAATAGGGGCCTGTGCTGTGGTGTAGCGGGTAAAGCCGCCGCCGCCTGCAGTGCTGGCATCCCATATGGGCGACGGTTCGAGTCCAGGCTGCTCCACTTCCGATTCAGCTCTCTGCTGTGGCCTGGGAAAGCAGTGGAAGATGGCCCAAGTCCTTTAGCCCCTGCACCTGTGTGTGAAAGACCTGGAAGAAGCTCCCGGCTTCTGGCTCCTGGCTTCAGGTCGGCTCAGCTCTGGCTGTTGTGGCCATTTGGAGAGGGAACCAGTGGATGGAAGACCTCTCTCTCTCTCTCTCTCTCTCTCTAAGTCTGCCTCTCAAATAAATAAATAAAATCTTTTTAAGAAATGGTATTGGTGAGATGAGGATGTGACAGCAAACTGAAGCTTGTGCTTCAGTCCCATGTAACTCAGAGGAGTGACACAGCCAAGGCTCTATAAGGAAGGCCATTTTCACCAGCAGTGGTCCAGGTGGGCCGGACAAGAGAAAGACCAGAGGGAGGGGAGAGGCAATATTGTGTTCCTGTGTGGTGTTGACTTTGGCACTTTCCAGCCTCTTTATTGTTTTGTTTTCACTCAGCTCTGTGAAGGAGTGGTTTATCAGTCCTACTGTAGAAATCCCTGGGTATGTTGTTCATGGCTGGAGGACAAGGAGTTGGTTAACACTGCACAGAATCCTGAAGTTGTCTCACTCCAAAGCAGAGGTGTCCTGGAGCCGGCTCTTAAAGGCTTGTAAGTGGGGCTGGTACTGTGGTGTAGCCAGTAAAGCTGCTGCCTGCAGTGCCGGCATCCCATATGGGCACTGGTTCGAGACCCGGCTGCTCCACTTCCGATCCAGCTCTCTACTATGGCCTGAGAAAGCAGCAGAAGATAACCTAAGTCCTCAGGCCCCTGAACCCACATGGGAGACCCAGAAGAAGTTCCTGGCTCCTGATCAGCTCAGCTCTGGCCGTTGCAGCCAACTGGGGAGTGAACCAGCGGATGGAAGACCTCTCTCTCTCTCTCTCTCTCTCTCTCTCTCTGCCTCTCCTTCTCTCTCTGTGTAACTCTCTTTCAAATAAATAAATCTTTTAAACAAAAAGGCTTGTAAGAGCTAACAGCTAGAGATTTCCAGAATTTTGTGAACATTTGTTCAGCAGACATTACCAAAAATTACAAGATAGGGGTCAGCTTTGTGGCATAGTGGATTAAGCCATCTCTTGAAACACCTGCATCATATATCAGAGTACTGGCTTGAGTCCTGGCGGCTCCAATTCAGATCCAGCTTCTCATTCATGTGCCAGGGAGGTAGCAGATGATGGTTTGGGGGCCTCTGCCATCCACATGGGTGACCAGGAGGGAGTTCCAGGCATTTGATTTAAGCCTGACCCAGCCCTGGCTGTTGTGGGCATTTGGGGAATGAACTGGAAGAGGAAAGCTTCTCTCTCTCTCTCCCCCTCTCCCTCCCCCTCTCCCTCCCCCTCTTCCTCCCTCGTCTCTCTGTCATTAAACATTAAGATGCGTCATGTTGGGGCTGGCACCATGGCACAGCAGCTAAGCTGCCACCTATGATTCTGACATTCTATATGAGCGGCCGTTCAAGTCCCGGCTGCTCCACTCTGATCCAGCTCCCTGCTAACATGCCTGAGAAGAGTAGCAGAAGATGGCCCAAGTGCATGGGCCCCTGCACCACATGGGAGACCTGGATGCAGTTCCTGCCTCCTGGTCTCAACCTAGTCTAACCTTGGCATCTCTCTCTCTGAGTGTCTGTCTCCTTCCCTCTCTGTAACTCTGACTTCCAAACAAATAGGTCTTTTAAAAAATAAAAATGCATCACTTCTGTGGCTGTTGCATTTTTCATAACACAAAAACATTGAGGACAAAGTCTTCCAGTACTAGAAAACTATTTTCTGTCTCCGCAAAGTCATGTAATATCATTGACAAACAAGAGAAGTCCCAGTGGGTCTTTGTCATTTAGTTTGATCTTAGCCATTAAGGTGAACAAAGTGTCAGTCAACATCACGGGAGAACCACAGTCGTGTGTCAGCTGCCACTGGTGATTGGTTATGGATATAGATTTTAGGAAAAATCATTTCTCACTTCTGGGAGAATCAAATGGCTGTATCATCTATTTAATATTATTTATGAGTTATGCACTGCACATCCTTCAGATCAGTAAAATTTATAGTAAGCAAATATTAGATGAGCTCTCAAGAAAAAATTATAGTAAACACAATGAATTCATGTTGCAGAAAAGGGCATTTTTGCTAAACATGCAGCAACACCCCACTACTCTGGGTCATCCAATTACCTTGCCTCGCAAGCAGAGACGGAGCCCAGAGACACTTGTCCATTTCAAGTTAATGAATACTTACCTCTGTCAGGCATAGTAGGTTTATTTTGAGCAAAATGCACTATTTTCGTTTGCCCTATTCCCTGATTTTCTTCTGGGTCTTTGAAATACATCACTGCTTATTTTCAGCCCAAATTATGCAAGCATGTAAGACTTCCTCTAACTCTGTAAATAGTAATTTTCTGACTTGCCTTTCCCTTCAACACACTGATTCATCAACTCTAAGGAGCAGGTTTTATTTTCACATTTTAACATCTCTGAAATCAAGAAGCCTCTTCCAGCCTCCGCTGGCCAGGCAGCAGCTGCGCCACCGCCCTCACATGTCTGAGTGAGGTCCGAGCTGGTACACTGGCGTAGCTACCAACCGGTCTGATAGATCTTGAAGATGTAACAGGGACTGGTGCTGTGGTGTTGTGGGTAAAGCCGCTGCCTGCAGCACCAGCATCCCATATGGGTGCTGGTTCGAGTCCCAGCTGCTCCACTTCCGATTCAGCTCTCTGCTGTGGTCTGGGAAAGCAGTAGAAGATAGCCCAAGTGCCTGGGCCCTGCACCCGCGTGGGAGACCCAGAAGATACTCCTGGCTCCTGGCTTTGGATCGGCGCAGCTGCGGCCATTGCAGCCACTTGGGGGAGTGAACCAGCAGATGGTATTTGAGATCTGGTCTACTCACCATGCTGTATCAAACACCAGACACTACTGCATGTGTATCTCAGATAATTCATTGACTCAGGAAATACAGCAGTGACTTGAAACCTAAAGATCCCTCCATGTAGGATCTGCCCTAACTCCATGACTTCCCCACAAGGGATGTGGGCTTCCCAAACCGTGTATTAACCACTGCACCCAATGCTAATTCCTAAAGTCACCTTTAGTGGTCTAATGGGCAAACATCATGAATGAACAGTTCCAGGAATTAGCACCACGTAAAAACTGCACATCCAAGTTCAGAAGAGAACAGTAAGAGCACCCCAGATATCTCCGGAGCCCCCCTCGGCCACCAACTCCGCTCTACTCCTCCAGAGATAACTGCTCTCCTGACTCCCAACACCATAGGCAAGTTTGCCTCTTTCCCAAGTTTATATGTAAGTGGTATAATAGGCATTATGTTCCTGTTCGCATCTCTCACTCACTGATGGGTGCAGAATTTCCTGAACGTGTGTGCTATGTAGCTCTCTTGTGTGCACCGCTGTGTGTTACCACTGCATTGCCCGGATGTGCCACGGTTCCTCTATCCGTTCTGCTTCATTTTAGGGCTACTTTGAGCACTGCCGCTATAAACATTCTTGAATGTGTCTTATCGTGCATATATGAATGAATTTCTGTTAGGTCTGAGGTAGGAATGGCATTAGTGAGTCGGAGCATATGTTCTGTTTGAGTAGATCTTGCCAAACGCCTTTGACTTGTGACAAAGATATCACTGCGGTGCCATACCCTACCTCATACCGCATAGAAAAATTAATTTCAGGAGAATTTCAAATCTAAATGTGATCACAATGCCAAGTCTTCTATAAGACAGTTCAGGAAAATACACAGAAAATATTTGAGGCTACACTTTACTTTTTAATTTTTTAGGATTTACTTTATTTATATTTGAAAAGCAGAGTGACAGAGAGGAAGAGATCTTACATAAGTTGGTGCCCTCCTCAAAGAGCTGCAACAGCCAGGGCTGTACCAGGCTAAAGTCAGGAGTTAGGAATCCCATCCAGGTCTCCCCCATGGGTGGCAGGAGGGATCCAGGCACTTGGGCCTTTTTCTACTGTTTTTCCAAATACATTAGCAGAGAGCTGGGTTGGAAGTGGAGCAGCCGAGACCCCAATGGACATTGCTCTGATATAGAACGTCGAGGTTGGGTTCTGGAGGCTTGTAGGAGGACATCCAGGAGCCTGGGAGTCTCCTTCCACCTTGCTGCACTGCCATCATCAAGGTGGCCTCGGCCTGTGTTCCAAGATGGCGCCCACAACATCCATGTGTGAGAGCAGCAGGACAGCGGAAGGGGAGGGCAGTGTCCGCCCACTCTCGGTAGAGACAACCTAGGAGCTGCACAGGTCACTTCTTCTCTCCACAGTCCGCAGATCAGAACTTAGACATGTAGTCCCCAGAATTGCCGGGGAGAATGAAAAGCATCATCTTATTCCAGAAGACCCGGTGTCCAAGCACAGGAAAGGGGAACACTATGCTGGGGACCCTGCCACCCCATCCTTAAAGGTGCAGCTGAAATGCCACCACCATCGGCAGCTCTCCTGATGCCCACGGACCAGAAGGACTGAATCCCAGCACCCCTCCACCTTCCCTGCCTGTTGGGAACCACGGTCCCTGGGGTGTGCTCACAGCCCTTTGCCCCACTTGGCTTCTTCTGTCAGTTCCACCTGCGCGGCTTATCCGTGTTCGATTCTGAATCAAGTCTCATGTTGAAAACTGGTAAAAAACCAGGAGAGAGTCTAGCATTTGTTCTGCATTTCCTATGGGAACTATAGATACAGATACCAAAGAGCTAATAAGAAGCTTCTCGGTGTGGAAAACTTCCAACTGAAAACTACAGGTGGGCATCGTGGCCCAGTAGGTTAAGCGGCTGCTTGGGATGTGTCGCAGTGCGTACTTCAAGTCCTGGCTACTCTGTTTGTGATCCACCTTCCAGCTACTGTGCCTGGGAGGCAGCAGGTTAAAGCCCTGGCCTGAAGTGCCGGCATTGCACATGGGCGCTGGTTCTAGTCCTGGCTGCTCCACTTCCGATCCAGCTCTCTGCTGTGGCCTGGGAAAGCAGTAGAAGATGGCCTAAGTGCTTGGGCCCCTGCACCCACGTGGGAGATCTAGAAGAAGCTCCTGGCTCCTGGCTTCAGATCAGCCCAGCTCTGGCCGTTGCAGTCATTTGGGGAGTGAACCAGCGGAATGGAAGATCTCTCTGGCTCTACCTTTCTCTGTAACTCTGTCTTTCAAATAAATAAATAATTATTTAAAAAAAAAAAAAAAAGATACTGCTTGGGACTCTTGCGACCTGTATCAGAGTGTCTGTGTTCAAGTCCCAGCTCCACTACTGATTCCAGCTTCCTGCTAATGCAGACCCTGGGAGGCAACAGCGATGGCTCGAGTGACTGGGTCCCTGCAACCTTCATGGGAGACCCAGACTGAATTCCAGAGTGAGTTCCAGACTTTGATCTGGTCCAGTCTGGCTCTTGCAGCCATTTGAGGAGTGAACCAGTAGATGGGAGCTCTCTCATTGTCTTTTTCCTTGTGTCTCCCAAGTAAGTAAGTAAATAAATTGTTTTAAAAATTTAAGAAGTAGGGGCTGGCACTATGGTGTAGCGGGCTAAGCCTCTGCCAGCAGTGCTGGCATCCCATATGGACGTTGGTTCTAGTCCCGGCTGCTTCACTTTTTTTTTTTTTTTTTGACAGGCAGAGTGGACAGTGAGAGAGAGAGAGAGACAAAGAGAAAGGTCTTCCTTTTGCCATTGGTTCACCCTCCAATGGCCGCCACAGCCGGTGGCCGGCGCACCACATTGATCTGAAGCCAGGAGCCAGGTGCTTATCCTGATCTCCCATGGGGTGCAGGGCCCAAGCACTTGGGCCATTCTCCACTGCCTTTCCAGGCCATAGCAGAGAGCTGGCCTGGAAGAGGGGCAACCGGGACAGAATCCGGCACCTCGACAGGGACTAGAACCCGGTAGGCCAGCGCCACTAGGCGGAGGATTAGCCTGTTGAGCCACGGCACCGGCCTGCTTCACTTCTGATCCAGCTCTCTGCCATAGCCTGGGAAAGCAGTGGAAGATGGCCCAAGTGCTTGGGCCCCTGCACCTGCATGGGAGATCTGGAAGAAGCTCCTGGCTCCTGGCTTCAGTTTGGCTCAGCTCCAGCCATTGCAGCCACTTGGGGAGTGAACCAGCGGAAGGAGGACTTCTCTCTGTGTCTCTCCCCCTCTCTGTCTGTAACTATCTCTCAAATAAATAAATAAAAATATTTTTAAAAATTAAAGAAACAAAAGAAAGATAGAATTAAAATATCACCATTTAGTAGCACCTAAATTGAGCATGACATTTGCTATCCACCAAGGAGAGACAATCATATATTTTATGCCAATATGGAAGAAGTCCTGTCTACCCACCCCAACCAAATATAAACTTAAAAGAAATGTAGGGGTGGAGGAATGTTTGAAACACCAGCACAGGTATGCACTCGCATTCTGATAGAATAAATGGCTGGTTTCCTCAACTTACAAATTGTAAGGAAAAAGAGAGGCAGAGAGAGAAAGTGAAAGAAGCAATAGCTTAAAGGAAACTTGAGGGGCCGGTGCTGTGGCATAGCGGGTAAAGCCGCTGCCTGCAGTGCCGGCATCCCATATGGGCGCCGGTTTGAGTCCAGCTGTTCCATTTCCCATCCAGCTCTCTGCTATGGCCTGGGAAAGCAGTAGAAGACGGCCCAAGTCCTTGGGTCCCTGCACCCGCGTAGGAGATCCAGAAGAAGCTCCTGGCTCCTGGCTTCGGATCGGCACAGCTCTGGTCGTTGAGGCCAATTGGGGAGGGAACCAGCAGATGGAAGACCTCTCTCTCTCCCTCTGTGTGTGTGTGTGTGTGTGTAACTCTGACTTTCAAATAAAATAAATAAATCTTTAAAAAAAAAAAGGAAACTTGAAAGACATAAACTCATTGCAATACTTGGACTTTGTTTAGATCTTGATTTGAGTAAACTGTAAAAACAAACATAAGCCTGAGCCGAGCGAGTACTTGATATTAAGCAACTGTTGTTAATTTTTTGTAAATAATAATGATATTATGTTTATATGCCCTTAGCTTTTGGACATCCATGTAGAAATAGTTACAGATGAAATTATTTAAAACCATGGTGGTGATGTCATAGAGAGATTAAAAAATGAGTGGATGATTGTGCTTGGTTGATGGGTCCCCTGGTTTCATTATATATTTTCTCTACCTTTGTGTATATTTGAAATGTTTCATAATTTTTTTAAAATTTTGAGAGGCACAGAGAGAGCGAGAGCGAGAGCGAGAGAGAGAGAGAGATGCCATCTGTTGGTTCACTCCCCAAGTGCCTGCACAGCAGGACCTAGGCTAGCCTAGGCTAGCTGCAAACATTAGGTCTCCCCAGTGGGTGGCAGGAATCCAGCTCCTTGGGCCGTCACCAGCTGTCTCCCAGAGTGTGCATTAGCAGGAAGCTGGAATAAGCAGCCAAGGCTGGGACTTCCCCAACCACTAGGACAAACACTCGCCCCTCATGATATGTTTTTTAAAAAGATTTTATTTATTTATTTATTTGAGAGGCAGAGTTACAGACAGAAAGGTCTTCCATCCGCTGGTTCACTCCCTAGATGGCCACAATGGCTGGAGCTGAGCCCATCCGAAGCCAGGAGCCAGGCTCTTCTTCCAGATCTCCCATTCAGGTGCAGGGGCCCAAGCACTTGGGTCATCTTCTACTGCTTTCCCAGGCCATAGCCGAGAGCAGGATTGGGAGAGGAGTAGCTGGGTTGTGAACCTTTGCCCATATGGGATGCCGGCACCACAGGCAGAGGCTTACCCTACTGCACCATAGCGCCAGCCCCCAGGAGCCCACTCTTAGGAGAACTAATCCTGTCCCAAGACAATAGCATTGATCGCTCCTAAGGGCAGAGTTCTGGAGACCTGATCATCCCTCGAAGTTCCCATCTCTCAACACTGTTGCACCGGGAATTCAGTTTGCAACGCATGAATTCTGGGGAGCACATCCAGACCATATCAGGGGGCCATCTGGATTCTTTCTCAGAGAGCCTCAGGTTGGGTGGGACAAGAACAGACTCTACAAATGAAAGGATGTAGGGTGGGAGCTAGAATCTGCACCACACCGGCTCACGTGAACACATGTTCACTCACAGTAAGAGAGATGTGTGCAAATCAGGCTTGTGCAAATCAGTTAGGAGCATGTGACAAGCCAGGCAGCAGAGAGAGAGAGGCTGGGCCCCAAGGGCCTCTCCTTGGGACCCGATCGATGAAGCCTCCACCCTCTTAGCACCACCAGCCCTAGACTTTGGGGTTTAAAGATCAGCGTGGGTTCAGAGCCAAGCCCTGATCAAACCATGGGGCCGGCATTGTGGCACAGCATCCATGTGGGCATTGCCTCAAGTCCCGGCTTGGGCCCCCACTGCTCCTGTGAGAGACCCTGATGGAGTTCCAGGCTCCTGGCCATGACCTGAACCAGTCTCAACTCTTGTAGCCATTGAAGAGTGAACCAGTAGGTGAAAGATCTCTCCCTCTCTCTCTCTCTGTCAATATGCCTGTTGAGTAAATCAATAAATCTTAAAAAAAAAAAAAAAAAAAAAGCCTGTAGCATCTCCATAGAGAGGCGAGGTCTCCTTGCTCCTGCATGCGGTGTGAGCTTGGAACCCAGCATTCAGGAGGGCCTGCAACTCACTCTGCTGGAGTACTGACCACGTAAGAAAGTGCAGAGACCAGCTGGAACAGTCCTGAACCTCTGGGAAGAGAGGGCCCCCAAAGCCCCACTTTCCAGCTCACCCCCCCGAAGCCACCAGCTGAGTGAGCAAAGCTAGCTTAGGCCCTTCGGATCCCCGCTGGCCCCAAGTGACCCCAGTGGGTGCCAAACCAGACAGAGGGCCCTGCCCAAGTCACCGTCTCTCAGAATCCCCTGGTAGAATAAGATGGTGCCACCGTGTTCCCTTCCGGGGTGGCCGACACCGGGGTAGGCTGGGAGATGAACCCGGGCTGGCTGACCCCAGAGCTCAGGTCACTCAGATGACCTCAGCAGCCATACAAGAAAGACAAGCAGCCCACCTGTCCTCGCAGAACCCCTGAGCAGGTCCACACTCCCAGGCAATGTTTGCAGCAGCTGCTGTGGGAACCCGACTACAGCGCAGCGGGGGGGGGGGGGGGGGCCTCTGATGGATGCTGGGGGTGGAACACGTGACACTATAAAAATCCAATGTCACAATGAGGGCGAATCCTGGCCCAAAAGGCTCCCACGCTCACTCCCAACAAACAACCCGCCGGACAGAACAGAGGCAAGCTGCGGAATGCAAGGGTCCTGCAGGTGCCTGCGTGCCCAGGGAGACGCTGATGAGCCGGGGAAGCGGAAGTCCAGTCTCAGCCCTTCCGATGTCCTACCGCGCAACCCTGGGGAAGCTACAGAGCCTCTGAGACGGCCCTCAGCCTTTTCACGGCTGGAGCTGGAATGTTTCTCTTTCAGTGCTGCTGTGAGGAATAGCACACCCTGTGTGACATGCTGGTTGGCCCGGAGCAGGATCTCTGTAAACATTCGCTTCCCCTGTGCCCCACTCAGGGATTCAGAGCTGCATTTAGCTCTTTTCAGGCCCTACACGTCTCGGGGTTTCTCATCATTTAGCATCCGTCATGATTTATAAAAGGAAATAAGGCAGAGGGGAGGTGTTGAGGCACTGCGGGTTAAGCTGCCATCTGCCGTGCCGGCATCTCATATGGGTGCCAGGTCGAGTCCCGGCTGCTCCACTTCTGATCCAGTTCCCTGCCAACGCACCTGGGAAGGCAGTGGGAAATGGCCCATGTGTTTGGGTCCCGGCACCCATGTAGGATACCTGGAAGAGGTTCTTGGCTCCTGGTTATGGTCTGGTGCCGCTCTGGCCATTGCAGCCATTTGGGGAGTGAACGGGTGGATGGAAGATCTCTCCCTCTCTCTCTAACTTGCCATTCAAATGAATAAGTAAATCTTTTTTTAAAAAATAAAAGAAAGTAAGGAGAAGGGGGAGTGAGAGGGAAGATGAAATCCGAATGGTACCCCTATTTTGCAGCTAACCGAGGCAACTCAGCACCCACTGCCCATGAGGAGCTGGGGCCAGGCCTTCCGCCTGCTCCGCCGCCTTTGGAGAGAGCAGGATGGCAGGGGGCTGCTGCAGGGCCCGCAGATCAGTCACAGGCATGTTCCTGGGGCTTGGTCCCTGCAGGCCGCCCACTCCGCACGGCTTCAGTGGTGACATCCACGCTCTGATAGCCATGTTCGTCTGTTTGTCCTGCCTGCCTGCGTGGAGTTATGGAGACCCCTGGGGAGAGAGAACAGGTTGGGGGACTCCCAAAGTTCAGCCGAGGGCTTCGGGCTCCTGATGCTGCAGTTAATAAGAAATGATTGCTGGGACTGCCACCATCTGCCACCAGCAGGAAGGAGGAAGAGACCTGGGGGCCCATTCACACTCGGTCTAGTTAAGGGCAAGAACCTCCACCACTTCCACTAACACATCCCTGGCCAGGCCTAGACGGCAGACAGAGCCCACTCCATAGCCACGCTGAGCTACAAACAGGCTGGGAGCCGTGGAGTGCCCTGGGTGACACCAGCTGCAATTTGGGTGGGTGCAGGGTCTTAGTCCACCCGTACAGGATGGACTGGGTCCAAGGAAAGGTGAGTGCGCCGCTCGCCCGTTCCCCAGCCTCCCAATCCCGGAGACAGTCAGATGCAGCGGGGAGCCAAGTCTAGTAGCAAGAACTCCTTTACTTTGTGCGGAACAATACCTTTTATAGCACAAAACTGCAGAGTCATTGGGGCAGGGCTAAGGACCAACCAATCACTTAAAAAATCACCTTACGGGGGGATTTCTATAGGACTAGCCATATGTCTATACACTTGTTACTAGTTTTGTTACCTCCCCTGATGTTGCGCAGCCAATTAGTGTCAGTGGTAAACAACTTTGGATTCTGCCCATCTTACTTCCTCTGGGCGCCATCTTACTCGGCTCCGCGCAGCTCCGTTCCACGCAGCTCGGGCGGGGGCACCCGGAGGCAGCTGCACACATGGAGCCCCCAGGGCTGGCCTGGCCATGCCATGGCCGCGCTCATGCCCCACAGGTTGGGGCAGGAGACACACACTGGGGGACACCTAGCAGTCCCCACCTCCCCACTTCACCCCTGCTGGTTCAACAGTAACCCTACAGTATAAATATGCAAATATTTGCTTGAAAAAATAAACAACAGCAAAGTCATCACTGCAGGGCAGAGAGCAAGGAGGTGTTCGAACCATAATAAAAGGATGTGGAAGAGAAACAGGAAGTAAATTGAGAGGGCTCTCGGTGGCTGAAGCTGGAGAAATTTGAGCAATAAAGTATTGTGATACAGGATTGCAACCCGAAATACAGAATAGGAATAAATCTATTGGTCTGAATTATCGATTCCGCAAACAGATGGGGAGTGTACGGGTCAGCCTCCTGTTACTAAAACAGATGCCCGAGAGAAACTTTTTAGGAAGGAAAGAGGTTTGCTGTGGCTCCTGGTCCTGGAGTCTCACACTGCACCGTCAGACGAGGCGGAGGATGGTGTGTGTAGTGGCAGGCCAGGGAGCAGAGAGCGGCCTCTGGAATTCTGTGGCGTGGGCTCCACCCCCATCGAATGGGTCCCATCCAACCACTCCCCAAAGGCCCCAACTTCAGACGCTGTATCTGAATCCACCATCTACGGCCCACCCATCCATCTGGAATTTAGGGACTTAGGGACACATGCTCCCTACCGAAAAATTCCAACTAGTAGTGGATAATCTCCCCCTTAGGAGGTAAGAGCTTAATCCGTGCCTTCTCTGAGTGTGGGCTGGAATGAGTGACTCAGACCCCAAGAATGTAGGGTAGAGAGGGGGACACGGGGAGACAGTCGAACCGAGAGATGGAGGCTCAGGCTGCACAGGCTAGTCATGTGACCACACAGCACGTCCCCAACCCGTGTCTCGTGGTGGGGAAGGGGCCTCACCTCCGAGGCGCTGCCCTGAAAACCACAACCCCCATTCCAGTCGGGAGGAAAACACCAGAAACACCTCCATGGAGAGACATGCCACGAAATAGCTGGCCAATACCTTCAAAATGTACCCAGTGTTGTTCGCTTGGTTTCAGCAAATCCACCGTGGTACTGTCAAGGCCTTAACATCAGGGGAGGGGCCGGCCCTGTGGCATAGCGGGTAAAGCCACCACCTGCAGTGCCGGCATCCCATATGGGCGCCGGTTCTAGTCCCGGTTGCTTCACTTCCAATCTAGCTTTCTGCTATGGCCTGGGAAAGCAGTGGAAGATGGCTCAACTGCTTGGGTCCCTGCACCCACATGGAAGACCCAGAAGAAGCTCCTGGCTCCTGGCTTCAGATCGGCACAGCTCTGGTTGCTGTGGCCAGTTGGGGAGTGAACCAGTGGATGGAAGACCTGTCTTGCTCTCTTTCTGCCTCTCCTCTCTGTGTGTGACTCTGACTTTCAAATAAATAAATAAATCTTAAAAAAAAAAAAAATCAGGGGAAACCTGGCAAGGGGACGCCCTGTATCATCTTTAGAACTTTCCTGTAAGTTGAAAGCTATTCCAAAATTCAAAGTTTATTGCTGTGTGTATATGTATTGTGTATTTATGTGTGTGCATACATATGTGCTGTGTGCACATGTGTGTTTTATGAAAGTGTATATGCTGTATGCATGTATGTGTTTTGTGTACATGTGTTGTGTGCACAAGTGTGTTGTGGGCACATGTGTGTATTGTGTGCACATGTATGTGTTGTGTATGTGTATGGTGCGTGTGTACGTGCTTTGTGTTGTGTGCATGTGTTACATGCATGTATTGTGTGGGTTGTGTTGTGTGCACATGTGTGTTGTATGTACGTGAATGTGTGTATATGTATTGCTGTGGGTGCATGTATTGTTCTTGCATGTATTGTATACATGCATGTGTGTATTGTGTGCATGTATGTGTTGTATGTGTTGTGTGTTCCTGTGTTTATGCACATGTGTGTGTTGTGTGTCCACGCATGTGTGGAGATGGCTCGGCTCCAACTGAGAACCTTCACATCAGTGACTTTCAAGTTCTGACTTGCACACCCCATGCAAGGGTGGTTAAGGAGTGAGTGGAGATGCCTGCATCCCATTATCAGAGACACAGCCCAGCTCAGCTCCCGACTCCAGCTTCCTGCTATGTCCAGTGGTGACTCCAGTGCTTTGAGCGCCTGCCCCTCATGTTGGGGAATCACCTTGTGTTCTTAAATGCTGGCTTCAGCCTGGCCCGGCCCCAACCACTGAGGGCATTTGGAGAGTGAACTAGCAGATGGGAGCTCTCTCTCTCTCTGTGTGTGCATCTCCCTCTGAAATAAACTTTAAAGATTTTATAACAGTGAAATACTGTTTGTCTTTTGACCCAATAATCATATGTAGATGTGTACTTCAGAAAGTTCCAGAAGGGTCAGTGTTGTGGCACAGCAGGTTGAGTTGCCACCTGTGATGCCAGCATCCCATATCTGATCACCAGTTCGAGTCCAGGCTGCTCCTCTTTGGATCCAGCTCCCTGCTCATGCATCTGGGAAGGCAGTGGAAGATGGCCCAAGCACCTGATCCCTTGTCACCCACATGGGAGACCTGGATGGCGCTCCAGGCTCCCAGCTTTGACCTGGCCCAGCCCTGGCTGTTTTGGCCATTTGGGGAGTAAATCAGTGTATGGAAAATCTCTGTCTCTCTTGCTAGTCCTTTCAAATAAGGAAATCAGTCTTTCAAAAAATGTTCTCAAAGGGGGCCGGCACTGTGGCATATTCGGTTAAGCCTCCACCTGCAGTGCTGGCATCCCATATGGGCACTGGTTCAAATTCCAGTCGCTCCACTTCCGATACAGCTCCCTGCGAATGCACCTAGGAAAGCAGTGGAAGATGGCCCAAGTACTTGGGCCCTTGCACCTGCATGGGAGACCCAGAAGAAGCTCCTGGCTCCTGGCTTCGGATCAGCACAGCTCCAGCTGCCGTGGCCATTTGGGGAGTGAACTGGAGGATGGAAGAATCTCTCTCTCTCTCTCTCTCTCTCTCTCTCTGCCTCTGCCTCTCTGTAACTCTGACTTTCAAATAAATAAATAAATCTTAAAAGAGAGAGAAGAAAGAGAAAAGCTGGTCTCACCTGCCGGTGAGCTTCTCCCTGGGATGCTTTCTCTCTTTTCCCTCTGCCATCAGCTCCCCAACCTCCTCCCCACGGAGCGCAGTGTACTGCCAGGCGCCCTGGGGCCGCTGTGCCGCTGCGGTGCCTGCCGGGACCCAGGGGCTGGAATAGTCCAGGCCACCGCTGTATGTGAGTTTCTGCCCAAAGGCCACCCCCTCAGAAAAGGCTCCCCTGTCTGAAGCCACTGCCCAGGCATCCCCAGCACCCTGTCCCCCCCCCCGAGCTCTGCTCTCTGGGGTTGGGGAGCAACCATCACAGGTGGAGTTACGCAACGTACACTTGCATGTCCTGTATCTGTGTCTCATCTTCTCCGTGAAGGGAAAGTCAGCTGTGCAAACAGGGACCTCTGACAGAGTGCCTGGTACACAGCAGCCACGAAGCCACCCACACGCTGGAAGATTTCCTGAGTTTCCAGACACAAGTGGAGAAAACGTGGCTAGGGGCTGGTGCTGTGGCATAGCAGGTAAAGCCACTGCCTGCAGTGTTGGCATCCTATATGGGTGCCAGTTCAAGTCCCAGTCACTCCTCTTCTGATCCAGCTCTTTGCTATGGCCTGGGAAAGCAGTAGAAGATTGCCTAAGTCCTTGGGCCCCAGCACATGCATGGGAGACCTGGAAGAGGCTCCTGGCTCCTGGCTTCGGATCGGCACAGCTCCAGCCATTGCAGCCAATAAGGGAGTGAACCAGCGGATGGAAGACCCCTCTTTTTCTCTCTCTCTCTACTTCTCCTCTCTGTGTAACTTTCTCTCTGACTTTCAAATAAATAAATAAATCTTAAAAAAAAAAGATAAAGTGGCTAAACCTTGGATGTTCTTCCTTTCCCTTCTTTTAAACATTTCTTTATTTATCTTCATCTGATTTGAAAGGGAGAGAGAGAGAGAGAGAGAGAGAGAACTCCCATCTGATGTTTCACTCCCCAAATGCCCACAACAGCAGGGCCTGGGCCAGGCAAAAAGCCGGGAGCCAGGCACTCAGTGCAGATCTCCCACGCGGGTGGCAGCCCAGTTCCTCGGGCTCTCACAGCTGCCAGGGTGCCTGTTAGCAGGGAGCTGGATCAGGAGCAGAGCTGGGACTCGAATCCAGGTTCTCAGTTGTGGGAGGCAGGTGTCCCGAGCAGCGGCTTTAGCACTGTGCCAAACACCTTCCCGTTCCATCTCTGAACCAGGGGCTGAGACCCAGCCTCACCGGGCTCTCGCATCGGGGCCATGTTCTCTGCAACCACCCCTTCCCCACACCGCCTCCCGGGCCGCCAGGATGTGTTCGACTTTGAATCATTGGCCTCTCTTTGCTTGTGTGTGGCTTTTCCTTCCAGACTGCTGTCAACAATTTTAATTTCTGGAAGGAGCAAAAAGGGGAAAGAAAAGCAGAAAGCAAGAGGAGAAGGAGGAGGAGGGGGAGGCTTCTTCATCACTTCTCTTGCAATCAAAGCATCACTCTTGGCCCTGGAGTTTCTATAGCACACACACCCCCGGCTCTGTCATGCTGCCCCCGTGTCTGTGCAAAATGAGGTAGGAATTCTTGTTGGGCACCTCCTACAGCTCAGTGCTTTTCTGGCTGGATTCACCCTTCTTTGAGCACCCCACCCCCGCCCCCCGCCAGGCTGAACATCTCTCCTCCTTCGGACCCCTTGGAGGGGGAGGGGTTACAAGCAGCTTCCTCATAATTCTGGATTTTAAAAGATTTGGTTGCTCAGTGGAAAAGACCAGGAACGGAGGAGGTGACCAGGGCAGGGGGTAAGATAGAGAGGAGGTACCCGCTTCCTAGTTCTAAAGACAGGAAAGATGCAGTACTTAGCTAAGAAATCAATGACACCGGTGCCCTCAGCAGGGTCCCCTGGGAGCATCGGACCTGGGAGTGACCTATTCCAAGCATTTAATCAACCAGCTAATGGTCCGGGATTTGCTCACGCACCTGCCTGGGAGCCGGAGGCTGAATCTGGGCTGTTCTGCTGGGCAGGAGGAGGCAGCTGTCCCTGGTGCCTGTGTGCAGAGGGTGAGGCGGGGATGTGAGTGCACTAAATCCATCTTGCATACTCAGGGCCATTTTAGGAACTTCGTAAGCCCCAGGGACTCCCAGTTTTATTATTATAGCAAATATATTAAAATGCACTCACATCTTACATTAAACATAATTTACCCCGCCCATTTGAAATGAAGTTATATGATTTTGCTTTGGAAATTGTGTGGTTACGAGCAATGTGAAATTGACAACCGGCTAGGCTTTCCCCGGAGTCGTGGTCTCTACCCAGGCATTCTTATGAAGTGAGAGAATATAGTCCACAAGTTCTTTTCCAACAAAATGACTACTCATAAATGTTAAATTTAGGGGTCGGAACTATGGCACAGTAGGCTGAGCTTCCGCCCACATTGCCGGCATCCCATATGGGTGCTGGTTCGAGTCCAGGCTGCTCCACTTCTGATCCAGCTCTCTGCTATGGCCTGGGAAAGCAGTAGAAGATGGCTCAAGTGCTTGGGTCCCTGCAGCTGTGAGGGAGACCCGGAAGAAGCTCCTGGCTCCTGGCTTCGGGTTGGCTCAGCTCTGACCGTTGTGGCCATTCGGGGAGTGAACCAGCAGATGGAAGACCTCTCTCTCTCTGTAACTCTGCCTCGCAAATAAATAAATAAATAAAATAAATGCCAAATTTAGCATTCAATGAACTTCACATGATGTTACGTTTGACTGACTTTTTTAAAAGATTGTTTTTTTATTTTTTACTTTTTTAAAAGATTTTTAAATTTATTTTTATACAGAGAAGTAGAGACACAGAGAGAGAGATCTAGAGAGATCTTCCATCTGTTGGTTCACTTTCTAAATTACCACAATGGCCGGAGCTGAGCCAATCCAAAGCCAGGAGCTCCTGTCTGGTCTCCTACGTGGGTGCAGGGGCCCAAGGACTTAGTCCATCTTCCACTGCTTTCCCAGGTGTATTAGTGGAGAGCTGGATGGGAAGTGGAGCAGCCGGGACTCAATCAGGCACCCATATAGGATGCCAGCGCTACAGGCCGGGACTTTAACCCATTGCACCACAGCACTGGCCCCTTGCCTGACATTTAATTACAGATTTATTAATATCATTTCACTGGGTTTTTTAAATTTGCCTTTGCACCCAATCCTTTCTTCCTGCATCCTATTAGATGAAAAGCCCCTGCTACTGCAGGCCCAAGCCCTGGCTCCCAGAGCCTCCCGTGCCCCCTCTCCCTGGCTCCCGCCAGCTGTACCCAGCCACTCTTCAGAAGTTGTAATGTGGGCAAGACGGTAGCAAGTAAGCAAAAAGCAGCTGTCGGAACCAGTCAGCAATTGAGCTGCACCACCCAACACGGTTGCAGGCTCTGTACACGCGTCCCATCATGCACCCGAGCCTTACTTCCCATCATGCACCTGAGCCTCACTTCCTGTCATGCACTTGAACCTCACTTCCCATCATGCACCCAAGCCTCACTTCCCATCATGCACCAGGCACCAGGCCACTTCCTAGGGATGACCGTGGGTGTGCTCCCAGTCCCACCTGTATGAGACTCCAGGAAACTTCTGAGAGTCTCTGCCCAGACTCCTCCCCATTTGAATACTCAATTAGGCCCTGCCCAGGACACCACCCCTACACTACAGAGGACAATCCCAGCTTTGGTGGGGGCTGCAGCTCTTCCCGTACTCATGTTTGAGTGTGCACCATCCCTTGCATTTTTCACCCATGGAGACAAGAACCTGGAAGAAGCCCAGCCGGGGGCCAGGTTGCCCAGGGCAGTTCCTCAGGCTCAGCCCCCTCCTCTTTTTCCTTCTTTTTCTAGTCTTTCTTAGCCACCCTGAGAACATTTCCCAGAAATGCCATGGCACTTCAAGCGATGGGCTAGTGCCCCCAACGGTTATTCATGCACAGCCCCAGCAACTTGTTTGCATCTTTTCATAGTGACACTTAAACTTTTTAAGATTTATTTATTTATTTGAAAGTCAGAGTTATACAGAGAGGAGAGGCAGAGAGAGAGAGGTCTTCCATCTGCTGGTTCACTCCCCAGATGACTGCAACGGCCAGAGCTGCGCCGATCCAAAGCCAGGAGCCAGGAGCTTCTTCCAGGTCTCCCATGTGGGTGGCAGGGACCCAACTACTGGAGCCATCACCTCTGCTTCCCAGGGTCTGCATTAGCAGGAAGCTGGAGTCAGGAGCCAGGTTTTGAACCCGGGTACCCAGTGGGGAACAGGGACACCTTAACTGGCACCTTCACCATAAGGCCAAACACCTGCCCCCATCGTTACATTTTAATTGGGCCTTTTTGGAGGTACAAATTTCAATTCAAGGGATTCCTTTAAAGATCTGAATTTAGGGTTTATTTGTAGGAGGCGTTTCCTAGGCAGGTGCAAGAGCCTCTGGGAATAAACTTTTAAAAAGTTCTTCCCCTTGGGAACTCACGCTAGTTGGGGAGATAGCATATGTGATATGCAACCCGTGGTGTCAGCAGTGTATGGAAGCACAGGAGAGCTCATGGTAGAACATTTGCCTCCAGGGACTGGGGCCGCGGCACAGCCTGAGACGCCGGCATCCGTATGAGCGCCAGTTCGACTCCCGGCTGCTCCACTTCCAATCCAGCTCCCTGCTAATGTGCCTGGGGAGGCAGAAGATGGCCCAAGTGCTTGGGCCCCTGCCACCTATGTGGGACACTCGGATGGAGCTCCAGGCTGCTGGCTTCGGCCTGGCCCTGTCCTGGCCATTGCAGCCATTTGGACAGTGAGGCAAAGATGGAAGACACTCTCTCTCTCTCTCTCTCTCTCTCTCTCCTCTGCTTTCTCTCTTCCTCTCTCTCTATAGCTGTCTTTCAAATAAAGTAAAGACAAAGAAGCTTGCTTCCAGCTGCAGGAATTGGAGGTGGCTTCCTGGAGAGGTAACTTTTTAAGCTGGCCCTTAAGTGAACAGCGAGCATCTGGATGGGTTTGGAACCTCCAGCCTGGCCCGCTGCAGTTCGCGAGTTTCTCCAGCAGAGGGCAGACCAAGCAAAGACGGAAAGGAAAGTCCGCGGGTGCGCGCAGCCTTGGGGGCAGCTGTAGAGAACCGCTCTCCAGGCTCACTAAGAAGGGCGCGTCCTCGCTGTGTGAGCTGTGAAGTCGCCCGGTCAGCGCTGACGCCTTTGATCTCGCCTGGGACCGCTAATGAACTGGCATGCTGTGTCCGTCTGCCCTGGTTCAGAGTCTCCTGCCACCTGTCCAGGGGCCACCTCCCCATGGGCACTGAGGAGTCCCCCAGGCAGGTTTGGGTCCAGACTGGGGAAGGGCAGAGGGGCGTCTCTGCGTTGCCATGGGAACGGGTCCCGCCCACTCCTCCCTTCTCCAAGCGCGTGAGCCAGGGTGCAGGCATTTTGGGTACTTGAAGCACCCTGTGTCTTAGGCCGTGCCAGTCGAAGATTGAGGAGCGATCCTGGAAAATTGCGTAAGGGAGTGGGGAGAGCAGAAGAGGGAAGGAGAAGCGGCCGGGCAAGGTTTTTTTGTTTTGTTTTGTTTTTTAAGATTTATCAATGTATTTATTTGAAAGAGAGAGGGAGAGAGAGCTCTTCCAATCACTGCTTGACTCCCCAGATGGCTGCAACAGCCAGGACTGGGCCAGACCAAGGAGCCAGGAGTACCATCTGGGTCTCCCACATGGGCAGAGGCCCAGGTTACTTAAGTCATCGTCTGCTGCTTTCCCAGGTGCATTAGCAGGGAGCCGGAGCTGAGACACTGGCATCCCAAGTGAAGACAGCTGTCGGCGGGAGCCATTGCACAAGGGGTTGTCACTATGGCGTCGCAGGTTAAGCCTATGGGATGCCAGTTCGAGTCCTGGCTGCTCCACTTCCAATCCAGCTCCCTGATGGTGGCCTGGGAAAGCACTGCCTGGGCCCCTGCACCCACGTGGGAGACCCAGGATCGGCCCAGCTCCATTGCGGCCATTTGGGGACAGAGCCAGCGGATGGAAGCCTTCTCAGTTATCTCTCCCCATCTCTCTCTATCACTAACTCAATCAAATAACTAAATATTAAAAACAAACAAAAACACGCTGGGCCACAGCACCAGCCCCAGGCAAGGATTTTATTCCCAGTGAAGTTGCAGCTTCAGCCTGACACCATGGGAGCTTAGAATGGCTCTTGGGGCTGGGCGGTGCCCTCCTGCCCCTGTCCCTGGAAGGCTGGGGCTGGCCCAGGGCGCAGGAGCCACAGGCACCTCCAGCTCTCGCCGCCTCTGGGCGAGTGGCTGCTGCAGGGGTTCCTGAAGACAGCTGTCTGCGGGAGCCATTGCACAGAGCAGCAAAGGGGGGAGAGTCTGAAGGCGGCTGGGGGCCGCTCCCCGCCACATTTGCTGCTCTCTCAAAGCCCATTGCTGTTGGCCCGTCTCTCGGGGACCACATATGGGCCTTGCCAAAGTCCGCTCTCTCTGGCCTGCAGGAGTGCTCCCTGGGGCCGCAGTCCCTCCTCCCGCATTGCCCCATTATCAGTGCACAGTGCCGACATTGGCCAGAGGGGCGGGGCAGGGTATGAACAGGCAGGGAAGTGTTCTGAAAGGCATTGTGCCTGGACCCCATCTCTACCATCTCCAACAAGGAAGCAGGTGCTGGGAGGCCAAGGCTATGTGCGACCCCTACCTCCCCTCCCCACACAGAGAAGATGATGGGGTGCTCCTTTCATAATGACAGCCACTGTGCAACACTCAAGGGACAAGGTTGATCCGCAGCCAGGAGCTAGGAGTTTCTTCTGGGTCTCCCACGTGGGTGCAGAGGCCCAAGCACTTGAGCCATCTTCCGCTGCTTTCCCAGGCCACAGCAGAGAGCTGGATCAGAAGTGGAGCAGCCTGGACTCAAACCAGCGCCCATATGGGATGCTGGCACTGCAGGCAGCAGTTTTACCCACTACGTCACAGTGCTGGCGCCCATTGGGCCATCTTCTGCTGCTTTTCCCAGGCCATTAGCAGGGAGCTGGAACAGAAGTGGATCCCTTGCTGGCCCCAGCTTCCCTCCTCTGGACACAGTCACTTGTGATGGGCAGACTTCTGAGACAGGCGCCAGACTCCTGGAGAGTGAGGGTCCGGGCCAGAGGCGCCCCCTGGCGGCCCTTACAGCAGCTGCAGCCGCGCTGCGAGGCGGCCACAGGAGCCATTTGTCCCCTCAGCAGCTTGAAAGGCTGAGTGGGAAGGAAGGGGCAGCAATGCCGGCTGACACTTGGAAAGCAGACGCCCCGCTGCGCCACCCCAACTCTGGAAACTGGGGTGATTAATGTGCGTTGTGTCTCTCAAGTTGCAGTTGCTGTCCGGCAGTAGAAAGTGTGTAGTTTATACTTCTATGCAACCGTGGAATGTTCTGTGCCTTCTAAATATTTGAGGGCAGGCATTTGGCTTTAGTGCTTAAGACACCACTTAAGACGCCTGGATCCCACATGGGAGGGTGGGGCCTGGGTTCGAGTCCCTGCCCCGGGTTCTGACTCGGGCTTCCTGCTAATGGTGACCCTGGGTGGCAGCGGTGTTGGCTCAAGTTACTAGGTTTCTGCCACCCACGTGGGAGACCTGGAAGACGCTCTGGGATTGATCCGGCCCCACGACCCCTGGCCTGTGAGACTCAGGAAATACTGGCATTTGAAGAACACTTAGGAAAAAAACATCTACTCGTGTCCCCTTGCTGACACTGTTGGGGACATTGGAAACAAGAGATGGACCAGAGCCAGAACCGGCATGGTTTCAGTATCTCCTGACTGCCCCCGCCCCCCACCAGGGCCAAGGGACCCCAGGGAGGTTTTCTGCCTGGTGGTGAGACCCGCCTCCTCCCTTCTAGACTGGCAGCTCACACCCCTGGGCCCTAAGCAGTGGGGGGACAGCACCTGGCCCTGGGCGAGTGCTCCCACACTGTTTGGTTTAATAAGAAAGTCGGGGTAGATGCCGCCCAGCCAAGGGGCTCAAGCAGAGCAGGGTGGGCCTGCCGGACCAGGGTGGGCAGAACGGGGACGGTGCTTTGGCACACACACACACACACCAGCGTCTGTCTCCTAGCTGTGCTGTCTACCGATTTGGCAAACCACATCACTTTGCTGAACTTCCGTTCCCAGGCCTGTGGAAAAGGAGTGGCAGTGCCTACCTCAAAGAGCTGCTGAACGCGTTCCGAGAATGGTGCGTTTCCAGTGCTAGGACTGGCATTTGGCACACACTGCGAGCTCCAAGCAGGGGAGCCTTTGCCAACCCAGATGCTACTCGGTGCTGGTCCTATCCATACTTCCTCCAGCTCCTGCTGTCCATGTGGCCCCGACACTGGCTCCACGGCTGATGGAGCTGGGGTGCGGGTCAGCCTGTTCAGTCTTCCTCTGGTGGGACCCGTGCCTTCCGGGCAATCGCCGCCTCGTGTTGAACTCTGGGACTCCTAGCTCCTAGGAGCAGCTCAGCATTGCTGCCCAGCAGGCCCTGTGCTGCAGTGCCACTGTGATGATTGGGCCCAAGGAGGCCTTTGTGAAGTGCACACTCACCGCACACACAGCAGGCCAGCTTCCGACACGTCCAGGCAGGCTCTGCACAGGGACTGCAATGGTGCTTGGGCTGGGAACACAGGACTCGGGGGCCCCTTGGGACTCAAAATCAGTGCTGGAATCATGCAGCTCCAAGTTACTAGAAAACTGGTTTGCTATCATTTTGCCTGGGTGGGCAAGGTCTGAGCATTTTGTTCCTTGTCTGTCACAGCTATTAGTGAAAATGGGAAGTGACAGTTCTTGTAATTTCTGAGAACACAGACTTTGGGGCTATGGTAATAATAGAACAGGAGATGGGGAAGCTCCCACTCACCCCTCCCCCCCGCCATGTATACACCAAAGATCAATGGCCAAACAAGGTTCTGATGATGTTTTTAATATTTTTTAAAGCTTTACTTGAGAGGCAGAGTTATAGAAAGAGAAAGGGGAGAGGCAGAGAGAGGTCTTCCATCCACTGGTTCACTCCCCAAATGGCCACAACAGCCAGAGCTGTGCAGATCCAAAGCCAGGAGTCATGAGCTTCTTCCAGGTCTCCCATGCAGGTGCAGGGGCCCAAGGACTTGGGTCATCTTCCACTGCTTTCCCAGGCCATAGCAGAGAGCGAGATCGGAAGTGGAGCATCCAGGACTTGAACCAGTGCCCATATGGGATGCCGGCACTGCAGGCGGCAGCTTTACCCGCTATGCCACTGCACTGGCCCCATCCTGATGATCTTAAAACTAAGCAAAGCATGCTGGAACCCCAAAGGGTTGGGCAGAAGCTGAGCTGACCATGGCTTGGGAGGCCCAAGTAAGGTGTGTGTCTTCCTACAAGTTAATATGTGTAAAACATACACAAAGGTTTCAATGCCATGCCTCCCCTCCCTCATTACCACATGGTGGCAAGCAGACAGGAAGGGCCAGCAAGAGGAGGGAGGGCCTGGTCCTACTGGGAGGAGTCTCCTCCGGGGACCCTGCGAAGCAGGAAGTATCATCACTCCCGTTTTGCAGGTGAGGCAGTTCCGGCGCATGTGAAATAGGTTACTGATAGTCATAGGGCTCTGGAGGCAGAGCTGGGAGCTGCCCTGTTACACTGCTCGGGCTTAAGGCCCCCCACCCTCTGTTCCCTGGTGTCAGGAGGCAGTGCGCTCGTGAGGGCGCGGTGCACCAGCTTGTAGGTGTGTGCCTGTGTGTCACTGCTCTCAAACCTAGCCCAAGGAGAAGGGATGGATGTGTGGCCAGGCTTGTAACTGGGGACAGCCTTGGGTGTCGCGGAGATAACTACACACACATCATGACTGGGCCTCTCGGGTCCTGTCGCCTTCTGAGAGAGGCTGACAGGTACAGTCCCCAGCGGAAGGAGCAGCATTCTGTGCCCCACCTCGGTACCATGCACCCTCACTCTTCCCCAGTGGGCACAAAGGGGACCCCAGACCCCAAGGTCCCCAGGCCCCGGGCTGAGACATGATGAGAGGGGCCCGTCGCACTGTCAGTCTTGGGAATGGGATTTTGGAAACCCAGAGCCAGCGAGGCTGTGCGTGGTGGGGGCCCTGAAGCCATGAGAACGCGGAGGAGGAGGCTGTGAGAATCCGACACGGTGGCAGAGCCGCGCTGCCACTGCCGCCGGGGAGGGTGAGCGCGAGGTGGCCCGAGGGGAAGCAGACACAGAAGAGAGCCCCCACCCCAAGCCTGGCCCCAGCTCTGCCGGGAGGCCCCCTGGTTTGCTTGCTTCTGGGTTCCCTGGCAGGCACTTTTGGATATTTAATCACTTGCAATGGCTGCCTCCCCCCTCCCCACCCCCATAAAAGAATCCCGATTTCGTGCAAGTGTTGGGGCAGCATGGTGCTCAAGGAAGATGGGCCCAAGCCAAACACTGTACACTCATCTCTCTTTGCCCCTGTAAAAGAGGGAAGTGATCCAGTTCTGACCAAGGATGTTCGATGAGGGGCCTTCTGGAAGATTCTCTCATTGCAGAGTGTGGGGCAGGGGGTGGGGCAGAGAGAAACATTGGGAAATGCCCCTCCCCCCCAAATGCCTTCCTGCATTTGCAAGTTAGGAGGCCTGATGTGAGGCCTGGTGCTTCAGGCCACCTTGCAACCCCAAGAGGACAATCCACAGCCCTGGTGTGGGTACCACGG
This sequence comes from Lepus europaeus, assembly GCF_033115175.1. Lineage (NCBI taxonomy): Eukaryota > Metazoa > Chordata > Mammalia > Lagomorpha > Leporidae > Lepus > Lepus europaeus. The sequence goes on from NC_084836.1 coordinate 68,663,957, forward strand.
AGTGAACCAGGCCAGGAGCCTCCACCCATATGACTGCCATCAGTCAGGGAGTGTTCGAGGCACTTTTTTTTTTTTTTTTTGACAGGCAGAGTGGATAGTGAGAGAGAGAGACAGAGAGAAAAGTCTTCCTTTTTGCCATTGGTTCACCCTCCAATGGCCGCTGCGGCCGGCTCATCGCACTGATCCGAAGCCAGGAGCCAGGTGCTTCTCCTGGTCTCCCATGGGGTGCAGAGCCCAAGCACTTGGGCCATCCTCCACTGCCTTCCCGGGCCATAGCAGAGAGCTGGCCTGGAAGAGGGGCAACTGGGACAGAATCCGGTGCCCCAACCGGGACTAGAACCCGGTGTGCCGGCGCCGCAAGGCGGAGGATTAGCCTGTTAAGCCACGGCGTCGGCCTCGAGGCACTTTTTAAAAAAGATTTATTTATTTGAAAGTCAGAGTTGGGGGTGGAGAGAGAGAGAGAAAGATCTTCTATCTACTGGTTTGGCTCCCCAAATGGCTGCAACAGCCAGGGCTGGGCCAGGACAAAGCCAGGAAATTCATCCAGGTCTCCCACATGGGTGCAGGCTTGGGCCACCTTCCACTGCTTTCCCAGATGCATTAGCAGGGAGCTGGATTAGAAGTGGAGCAGCCAAGACTCAAACAGGCAACCATGCGGGATGCTACACCACGATGCCCATCTCTAAACGCTTTTCACGTATCAATTCATGCATCCTTAACGAGCCTGGCTATGAGAATGACAAGTGCCCTGTCCCACACCTGTCTCCCCGTGCCCGGTGTCCCCTTAGTGTGGGAACTGGCTGTTTCCCACCAAAATGTCTCCCCATATAGCGCACAGCTCAGTGCAATCTAACCAGGTCTCTTTGTGAGCGCAGAAGGCATCATGGTATATACGGATAGTGTGCTTTGAAAACAGCCCAAAGACAACGAAAGGGCTCCGAGCTGGCGAGCTGTGTCTGCAGCACGCAGGCCCGGCCTGGCTGCCTCTCTAACAGGTGCTCCCGCAGCGCTGGTGGTCAGGGTGTTCACTGGCTCCACCCACTTACTGTGCCCCTTTCTCCTGCTCTCCAATAACAGAATTTGAGAGAGAAAACCAGAGCAACCCCTCTGCAAACAACAAAAGCAAACCCACCCGGCTCTGGCGGGCCAGCAGATTTTAAAGTCTGCACTTGTAGGCAGGGAAGTCCCTAAATGTTAGCGCTTGCTCTCGGCCTGGCTTTCGGTGCCGCGGTCCCGCTTCCCCAGCCACAAGCTTGGGCACCCAGGGGCCGCCTCCGGCTCTGACCCCCCCACCCCACCCGGTCTCCAGCGCACATCCAGGCGCTCGGCTCTGGGCTGAAACAACACCACAGCACAGACGGTTTATACAGACTTTATTTCCCACCCATCGAGGCCAGCGCACGAGTGTGGGCAGGCCAGGTCCACGCGATGCGCGTCCCGGGTCCCAGCCCTACGCGCGCGGAGGGCAGGGGAGGGGGCTCTGTCGCTAGCACACACAGCTACGGGACTGTCACAAGGTTCTATTTACACCAGGGAGGCGGACAGGGGACGCTTCCTACGCCAAAAATATATGCTTTGGACTCTAAAACAAAAATATCTCTATGTCTACGTGAGGGCTACTAGAAACAAGGACGTAGAAAACACAGAAACGTACCAGCTCGCGGGCTGTCCCCTCCCGTGGGCCGCCCGCCCCGGGGCCTGGGAGGGCAGCCGGATCTAGCCAACCCGACAGACACAGAGAGACAGCAGAGGCCGGGGAAGAGAGGACGAGGAGGGTCCTGGTGTCTTATCGAAGGAAAGGACTCGCACGCTCCGTTTGCTGCTGTGGCGGCTGCCAAAGTTCTTGCACCTGTCAAAGACCCGTGCGCCCCGCCCACTTCCGCTGCGCACACGGGGCGGGGCTCCGGTCACTCAGGAGCCGACAGGAAGTCCCGCCTTTTCCAAGGCCGACAGGCGGTAGCCTTGAGACAAACGCCAGGCTCTCGGTCTCTGAAGAAATCCGGAACCACGCGTTCTTCTGAACTCTCGTACACGAAGCTTCCTGCAGCGTCCCTCGCCCCTCTCCGCGTGACGGAGCGACCCCGCGCCTCTCTGGACTGGGACAGTTACCTTCCTCGCTGATAAAGAAATGCTGACTCGGCCAACCGCCATCGCCCTGGTCGGCGTTCCGAGATCAACGTGCCGGCAGCCAGGAAGAATGGACTCAGCAGAAAAATCGCTTCCACTTGGCTCTGGAATGTCTTTCTCCTGTGCACACTGAACCGCAGCTGAGCCTGTGGCCTGGGGGATCCTCAGCCCCCCCGCCCCGCCCCCAGGAGCTAACCAGGAAGCCCCTTTCTCAGAAGCTCCCGGCTCGCACGGCGCCGCTGACGGAGAACTGGGAGACGGAGGGAAAGGCGGGGAGGGGGGGGTGTTTGAAAAAGCCGAGGCGGTGAAGGGGGGGGGGCGCCTGGATGATGTCCCAGTCACCAGCCTGGGCCCGCTCCAAGGATTCCTACCTGATGGGAGGCCCAGCGGCTGCAGTCAAAGGAATGTCGAGAAAGCTGGGAATGGGCACGCGGTGCGGTGGGTGGCGCATCCCAGGTCAGGCGGCCTGGGTTTGAGCCCCATTCAGGCTTCCTACTAATGTGCGCCCTGGGAGGCAGCAGGTGACTGGCGCCCCTGCCGCCCATGTAGGAGACTTGGATGGAGTTCCTGGCCCCTGCCTTCAGCCTGGCCCACTCCATGCTGTTGTAAGCATTTGCGTAGTGAACCAGCAGGTAGGAGACCTCTCTCTCTGATCTCAAATATGTATATTTAAAAAAAGAAGGCGGCGGCGGCTGACAACATTCAATGTCAATGCAGAGTTCCTGGACATCTTGCGAGGATGTGGCTTGGAAACCTGAGAAGTCAGAGGACAATGTAGTAATAAACTGGCAGAGCGACTGTTTAAAAATCCTAGGAGGCGGTGCGTACTGCCTTGCAAAAGGGACACCGAGGAGCTGAGCCAACGGCCGAGAGACCACGCACAGCGCTTCTGATGCTAGTTGAGAAGAAAGCCAGGGCCCTGCAAACCCAGCTCCTCCGCTGCCCGGAGAGCCGAGTCAGGAGCCCAGGCTCGGACAGCAGCAGGTGGCTCTATCACGGCCCAGGCTGCAGAGCTGCAGGAGCAGAAGATGGGGCAGACCTGCAACTTTGGGCTTTGGATGACCGGAAACCACAGATTCTCCAGAGACCTCCCGAAAGTCACAGTGGTCAGAGCCTCACCTGCCAACCACGCCTGGGCTTTAGCACTTGCCAGATTTTTAAAAAGACTTAGGATGAATTTAGAGGCCAGCCACATCCCAGTCGAAGAGAAGCAGTGACTGCCGTCTTAGGGAGCCCCTCTCTCCTACAGGCGAGTTTCTACAAACAAGGGAACGGGGGCCAAGAGCTGAGTCCTGCCCTCAGGCACGGGACACGACCCACCTCTAGCCACAAAGAGCCGGTGTGGAGTCTTGGCCACCAAACACAGCATGGCATAGTCTGCTGGCTTCCCCTTCTCTCTAGACCAACTGCCCCCTAAAAGTCCTGGCTTGGAAGTGACCCACTACTTGGCAGCTGTAGCTCTTCTCCCTCAGGGCCGTGACCCCACCGGCTTCTCCCCTCCTGCCTCCACCCCACTGGCTCCCAGGGCCCCGGTCCTGCAAGGGTTAGGCACAGGAACCACCTAAACACCTGTGTGCCTTCCTCCCCTAAAGCAGTGTCTCCTCGTGTTGGGCGTAACCGCCATTTCCTATACCTGTACCTGCATGAACTTGACCTCATGCTACTGGGCAGAGAACTCTGAGATCAGATTCCCTGGCTCAAAGAGAGATTACATTTGTTCGCCGCCCCACAGCTAGGTGCCAAAAGCTTTATAACCAGGAAATCTCACGGCTACACTCTCATTCGCCAACTCATAACGTGTACATGAACACACAGATTACACACACGTTGCTGCCTTTCTCCCACTCCCAGCGTCCTACCCCCAGTACTACTCAACTCGAGCTCCTCTCCAGGCCTAACCAAGAAAGCAGCAGGAATGGGGCTGAGTGTTTGGTGGGGTTGAGAAAGAGCAGAAAATGAGAGTGGGGAACGGTTCCTCCCATTGAGATGTGGCAGAAGTGAGGGTGGTTATTGAGAGTGGCTTCAAAGGGTTGGCACAGCCTTCCAAGTAGCTACCATTCCTCAGGTGCAGTGACCTGGGAGGGTGTGGCTGGGGAAGGAAGGGCACTGCCCAGCACTCCCTCGGGGCAGCCCAGCATACGGGAGGCAGCGAAAGCCATCAGACAGCTGTTTCTCAGTGACACTGTCATCCGGCTTCCTTGCATCACGGGCATGATGGGCTCCCCGTGCTACATTCCCTGGCCATGCTGGGGCTAGGGAAGTGGGTAAAGTATCACCAATGCCCCCACCCCCGGAGGGTGGCAGGAAAAGATGGAAGGATCAAGATGGAGTAGCAAAGGGCAAATGTTCTCGGAGAACAAAGAAGATGAAAAAGAGGCAAGGCTAGAGGAAGCAGCCAGAGGAGACAGGGAAAAGTCAGCCAGAGAGATTTTCCCACTGACAGGTTGCTTCTAATTTCTGCAAATTTGGGAGGTCAAGGGCTATAGTTATCCTATCCAAACTGAAGCAGTAAGATGTAAAGCTTTGGCTCCCCGAGATTTTACTGCCCTCCTGTTTCAAAGCAGCCTGCCCGATCCCACCACACCTTATGAAAGGAAGCCAAGGCAGCCCCTCCAAGAGCCTTGTGAACAGAAATCGGTCAGACCAGGAAGACAGCAGGACGACACCCAGCGCGAGGCTGCTTGTTCACGGCAGGCATCCGTTCTGAGTGGTTGGTGTCTGTCCTGTACCAGCTGTTAAACACCTTAAAAATCACCACTGTGCTGAGATCATTGTGACCCTAAAGGATAGGGAAATAGGAAAAAAATGCAGCATTCTTCAGCGTCAAAGGTCTTTAGAGTAAGACTAGAATGCACTAAGATGCTTTAAGAGGCAAAGGGATACAGAATTCAATAAAGTGATGTCGGTTCTTCACCTATGCAAGGAAATCACACCAGGAGAATTTCCCACTACGCCACGATATTCCAGGACAAGAAACTGGAAGCGTGATCAGATGCTCCGGCTCTCATTCTGTGTGCAAAGGAACGAGGGCTCTGTCTGCAGGCCCCTGGCATCCATCACAACAAGAGGAGAAGGGAAAACCCATAAACACAGCCTCGAACTAAACACCAAAATGAATTCCATCGCTTACAGTTCACTCGCCAGTGTTGCTTTTTAACCTCTGAGAGGCAACACATTCGTCAGCGACAAGAAATCCATCATGAGAAGAAACCATATGGCTGAAGTGGCTTTGGGCCACTGGGCTTGTGCTGGCCTGCCACTGAGGCAGCTAAGGAGACAGACACGAGAGCTCTCTCCAGATGGCATCCAAGTGTATCTTCAAGACACAAACAGTCCCGCAGAACGATCAGCGATGACACACACCCCTCCCCTACTACTCACAAACACGAAATCTCCCCTAGCTATCCAAAAGGCAGGTGCTACGACAAATCGTCAGCCCAGGACACTCCTGCAGGCGTCTAAACTAATTCCTTCTGGACAACTTAAGCTCATTCTCTTACTCAAGGGAAACCAGGAGAAACTGCCCATCCTCACTCATCACCATGGATTTTCCCGAACCTTTTCCTACCTAAGCTGAACAACTCAGGGTGCCTCTTAGCCCTTGTTTCTTCCAAGGTGCTCACCGAGGGCATGAGGGAGACGCAGCCAGCTGCGAGGCTGCAGCAGGAGGTGTGGCCAGTGCCCTGATGGCTGGCCCTCCTGTCTGCCTCTGTTCTAACCAGCGTCCCCCAGGGCTGCCCACGAGCCTGCAGACCCTAACAGAACTGGACAGCCTTCCCTTTTCTCTCCGTCCCTCTCCAACTCCCCCACCCACGCCAGCCTTTAGGAAGAGGGACCTCAGTGACACAGTGCGTCCACAGGGCTCAGCAGGCCAGCAGAGATGCCACAGAAAATGGCTGGGACATGGGAAGCTGGGTCTTCAGTGGCGGCAGTTCTGAAGTGAGAGAGAGGAAGTGGAGGAGGAGGAGGACCCGCAGGAGGTGGGCTTCCCCAGCGTTCACGTCTGGTGACGGATGGCTGCTGGTCGGGATGGCTGGCTGCCCTCCGCTGCACGCCACGAGGAACTGATCGCTTCGGCATGGCGGTGAGATGGCCACGGACAGGACCAGACCTGGCCTTGCTTCTTCTCGGAGAGACCCGCTGTTTTTTCTGTAACCAGCACTTCCCCCGAGGCACGCACCTCATGGCCCAAATCTTCTATCCTGCGGAGACTCTTAGTTGAAGAGACTGAAGAAAAGTGTTACAATGAGACAGAAAGGGGGACACATGACTCATCCCCGCTCTGAACACAATGCTTTGAAGATATCACCACAATTTGGATCTGGCAATATTTTAAGTTCATTTACAAGTAGACTAGTTCTCGCCTAAAAATAACCACGTGCGTTACACATCTCCACAGCTGCCTGGATTTTCCTCTGCAGGAAACAGGATTCTATATTTCACTCATATCCAGCACACTTTTGTCCATTCGATGAGGAAACAACCCTCCACTTCCGCCCACTGGTGGCCTTGGCTTTTCTAGGCACTTTCGTAGGCGGTGTGACCAGTGAGGTGCCTCCCCGTGAGGCAGCCCTTAGACCCCATCTCACTGCTGAGTAAGTGCATTGCCAAAAACACGGCCTGCCCAGTTATACAGGAATTACCTGTCAATGATTAATTACCTGTTTCTAAAATAACAGTTACAATTTAACATTTCAAATCTCTGCTTGGCAATCATTCTCACTGTGGAACAGGTTAAATAGGTTAAGGTCTGTTTCAATACTTTTAACTCTAGCTGAACATGCTAGCAATTTTCCAGTTTCTGTGGTTGTGGTAATCAGAAAAACGCCCTTCAGCTGAAGTGAGAACCACAAAGAGGATTATGGGAGCTAAGTAGATAAAGCAATTTTACATCCACCTCGGTGGGCAGCTTGACACAGCTTCTCTGTCCAAATATTTGGAAAACATTTTTACGGTTCTTAGGCCTATAGCTTTTCTTGTTGGGTTACCGATGGTCTAGGAAGGGCTATTTATTACACAAATTCAATTGTACAACTAAAACATATCTTAGGTTTAGTACTACTGTCACTTTCGCATCTAGAAATACATAAAATTATAAAAATTAGTCTCTTTACCTCTTTTCCTTTGTACTTCCAGGATTCATACTGAGAGCTTTCCAGACCGTGGTTTTAGGCATTTCATCCGAAATGTTGATCTCAGAGGGATCACATCTGAAACCAAGGCTCATGACAGTGACTGTCTCACATGCCAAATGCATTCCTCCGTCTCCAACGACCACCCCTCCCCACCAGAAGGAAAAAGGCTGGGTGTGAGGCAGCCCAGCCAACAGCTCTCAAGAGCTCTGGGAACCGGATGGAACCTGGCCCTTCTTCCTTCAGTCTCTGTGGATGGAATGGAAAGAGGCTAGGTGGCCACAAGGTAGTGCTCAGGGCCGGGCTGGTGTGTCGGCTGTGAGCCTGGATGCAGGGCCTCCCTGGCTCTGATGGCCACTTCCTGAGTGCTCCCTGTGTGCAAGGCACCCTTCCCTCATTCTCCCACTTACACAGCCCAGCCTTTTCCATTTGTACTTTACAAAGACTCTCATGCTCTGTCTTAGCTCTCCTCACTAGCACAGCACCATCAATACCACTCTGATCTTAACCAGCACTGCAATGGAGACTAACACCCTCACTTGGAAGAAACAGAAACGGAAGCTCACAGAGCTGACAACCCAAGGTCAAACAACAGGCAGGGATAAACCCAAGGCCTCGGCCAGTGCTGATGTGAGAGCCCCAAAGTACCCTGAAGGTCTCTCCAAGCCGGACTCTCTCCTCAAGTGTCAAGAGAGGAAGCAGCATCCCGCGAGGGAGGGAACATTGCTCTTACGTTCCCACCAGAGACTCCAAAGCCGATGGCTCCTTCCATGACAACCTGTAGAAGGTTTATTAAGAGCCAAAGAAAAGGACCAGTGTTGTGGCACAGCAGGTTAAGCCACTGCCTGTGATGTCAGCATCCAGTATGGCTGCCAGTTCAAGCCCCAGCTGCTCTATTTCTGATCCAGCTCTCTGCTGTGGCCTGGGAAAGCAGTAGAAGATGGCCCAATGCTTGGGCCCCTGCGCCCACATGGGAAACTCAGATGGAGTTCCAGGCTCCTGGGCTTTGGCCTGGCATAACTCTGGCAGTTGCGACCATTTTGGGGAGTGAACCAACGGATGGAAGATATCTCTCTTGATCTCTGCCTTTCTCTCTGTAACTATGTCAAATAACTAAATCTTAATAAAAATGAGAGAGAGAGAGAGAGAGAGAGAGAGAGAGAGAGAGAGAGAGAAACACCAGAGAGAGAGAGAGAGAGAAAGAGAGAGAGAGAAACACTTCCATAATGTTCTCCATGGCATAAACTACCACCAGATCAAGGATCCAGCAGTCAATCTGCCAGAGTCTGCATGACCCAGACAGAGCCCCACTCTCTACCCTCTCAGGCTCCCTTGGACTTCTAGGCCCCTCCAGTGTGTGTGTACCTCTTCCTGAGAAGAAACAAGATGCCAAGAGTCAACCTACACACTGACGGCTTTAACTCCCTGTGATCTGTGGTGAGCAACAGAGAAAAGAACTTTTTGTGACCCGCCCCTCCCCCAGGACAGTTCCCCTTTGGCTCCAGGGCTCCAGGTGCCATGAGCCAGGTTGGAACTGGTTCTTTCTGTCTCCAAAGGTTTGCCCATGCATGGGAATTTCATGTCTCTGAGGCTGAGAACTCTCTGGAAATAAAGACCCTATCCTATTCATTCTCAGAAGGTAGCAAAGACAGAAGGAACACCGGTTTGAGGGACAGACGGACTAGGCTTTGAATCTTAGTTTTTCTACAAGCAGCCCTGTAACCTTGGAGAAATGACCCCAAACCCTCCAGGCCTGTTTGCTTACTCCTTGAAGTGTGGCTCAGGAGGCTGGCACCTGGGGGCCACTGTACAGGGGAGCAGGCCAGGAAGCCTCTATCTAGTCCAGTCCCGGCCCAGAGAGGTGCTCAGAACGCCGCTACCCTCGCCTCTCCTCTCGCTGCGATTCCCAGCGTGTGGAATTACAGTGCCTGGCACATCATAGGAATTCAGTAGGCAATGAGATGGCAAAGATATTTTCACTGGGGAGAAACTGGGAGGCCAGATGCTTAGCTCGTGATGCCAGTGCTGCATCCGAGATGCCCCGCCCTGCAGGTGGATATACAGAATAACCCACCCGCCTCCTGCAGGTGGACATGCAGAGTAACCCCAAACAGGGCACTCTGGGCGCCTGGCAGTTTACCTGAAGCTGCTGTTCTTCCCAGGACTGCTTAGTAACTTCCTGCTCTCTAAGGGGAACTTGTCTCCTCCCACCTCCAACATTTTCTCAGCCTCCTGGAAGAAAAGGAGACATTAGACCAAGACAGACACGAGTCTTCTTTAACTTCCCATTCTTCTAATTTCCTCTCACATATACTCTCAGTGATTACTGTCAGGATCTTTCGTAGATTCGACTCATCACAGAAAGGGCCAACCAGATACAGACACATGGAACAGTGTTGGGGGAAAAACAAAGAATCAGAATGTGAGTAAGCCCTGAGATCCCACAACCAGTTTACTGGGAAGAACATACTCAATTATATCACGGGGCACATTTAGCAGAATCTGAATAGTGGGAAATTCTGGAGGTCAAAGATCCACTTTCTTCAACAAAAGGGAAAACAAATGGAAAGGAAGCTCCTAGAGAGATTTAAGAATGATAGCAACCAATGGTAATATATGGACCATGACTGTCTTTAAATTCTTGCTCAAATAAACATGTTGTTGGGGCCGGCGCTGTGGCATATTGGGTAAAACCACCACTTGCAGTGCCAGCATCCCATATGGGTGCCAATTCAAGTCCTGACTGCTCCACTTTCTATCCAGCTCTCTGCTATGGCCTGGGAAAGCAATGGAAGATGGCCCAAGTCCTTGGGTCCCTGCACCCACATGGAAGACCTGGAAGAAGCTCCCGGTTCCTGGCTTTGGATTGGCACAGCTCCAGCCATTGCAGCCATTTGGGGAGTGAACCAGTGGATGGAAGACCTCTCTCTCTCTCTCTCTCTCTCTGCCTTTCCTTCTCTCTCTGTGTAACTCTTTCAAATAAATAAATAAGAATCTTAAAAAAATAAAATAAACTTGTCATTAATAATAACAATCAGGCAGTTGGAGAAATGTAAGTACTGTTCTTTCTACCTTTGTATATGTTTAAAACGTTTCATAATGTATATTTTAAAAATTAATTTCACTAGGGGCTGGTGCCATGGCTAATCCTCTGCCTGCGGTGCCAGCATCCCATATAGGCGCTGGGTTCTAGTCCCAGTTGCTCCTCTTCCAGTCCAGCTCTCTGCTGTGGCCCGGGAAGGCAGTGGAGAATGGCCCAAGTGCTTGGGCCCCTGCACCCGCATGGGAGACCAGGAAGAAGCACCTGGCTCCTGGCTCCGGATCAGCACAGCGCCGGCCATAGCGGCCATTTGGGGGGTGAACCAATGGAAGGAAGACATTTCTCTCTTTCTCTGTCTCTCACTATCTATATCTCTACCTGTCAAATAAATAAAAAATAATAATTTCACTAATTTAAAGGAAATAGGCCGGCGCCGTGGCTCAACAGGCTAATCCTCCGCCTTGCGGCTCTGGCACACCGGGTTCTAGTCCTGGTCGGGGTGCCGGATTCTATCCCGGTTGCCCCTCTTCCAGGCCAGCTCTCTGCTATGGCCCGGGAAGGCAGTGGAGCATGGCCCAAGTCCTTGGGCCCTGCACCCGCATGGGAGACCAGGAGAAGCAGCTGGCTCCTGGCTTCGGATCAGCGTGATGTGCCGGCTGCAGCGGCGATTGGAGGGTGAACCAACGGCAAAAAGGAAGACCTTTCTCTCTGTCTCTCTCTATCCACTCTGCCTGTCAAAAAAAAAAAAAAAAAAAAAAGGAAATAACCTCAGAGGAAAAAAATATGCATAAAGATTTTCCAGTATATAATTAACAAAACCCAAAACAACTTAAAAATCTTAACAAAGGAAGAATGTTTAACTTAATTAGGAGACAATACTATAGAATTTTGGTATTCATTAAGATAACCAACATGATTATTGTATAAAAACATGAAAGTATGAAAGGTTGGAGGAAAAAAATCAAAACTTATACAGATAATACTTGGGGGGCTTCAAAACATTCATGGAAATGCATATTATGGGAAAGCTGTGCATGGTTTCAATTTTTTTTGCACCAAAGTAAACTTATCTTTGAGTTCTATTTTCCACAAACTGCATGGAATTCCTAGCTCCTGGCTTGGGCCAGGCACAGCTCCTGCCCTCGTAGCCAGTTAGGGAGTGAACAAGCAGATGCAAGAACTCTCTGTCACCCTGCCCTTCAAACCCTGCCCTTCAAATGATAAACAGAGTTGTGAAAAGCCCATTTCAGGCGCCACTAGCTATCTGGGAACGCGTCAGCTCATCACGTTCTCGGGCTGGTGTTTTCATTTCAGTATACGTTCTCTGTTTGCTGTGTCCCTAGTGTCCACCATGCAGGCGGCCAGGGGCCGAGGGCGGAGGGAGACAGAGGAACGGAAAGCCCTCTGCAGGTTATCCTTGTGGGGTGCCCAGCCCAGCAATCAAGTGTCAGAAAAGCGTCCACTTTATCTGCTTGTCCAGGTATACCTTTAGGAAGAACTGGGTCTGATAATAAGGGCAGACTCCACGTTGCTATTCTAGATGTGAGCTTGGTCTGTCGACTGTAGGCCAAGGGAAAAAGAACCGATTATCAACTCTGAAAATGAAGGACAGATGGGAGCAAGGTGCCTTCAACCGTGCTCAGCTGAGACCATCCCGAGCTAAGCCTCTCTTCCCAGCTCAAGCCCAGGCCCTCCCTAGGCTCTGTGCAGTGAGGCCCTGTGGGCATGGCAGGTGCAGCGACTCTGACCTCTTCCTCCTTGGCCTTCTTCTTGGCATCGTCCAGCTTCTTCTTCTTGCTCTCAGGCATGAGGTCGTCTAACCAGCTGAGCTCGCGCTTAGAGAAACAGAGATCCATGACTTTCCTGACAAAGACCAAGGCCAAAACCTGGAGGAAGAGAAGTGGGCGAAAGGGGCTGATTTCTTTCCTGGGGTTGAAAGCAAAAATCTTGAGATCTCAGCAGACTGCAGCAAGTCAGGCAAAAGCAGACTCCTGCTGACCCTAACGGCTGCTGCTGGCTGAACATCCTTCTTGCGCCAGGGACCGAGGTGCACGTTCCACATGCTGATATTTTAACTCTCATCCTAACACCCGGACAGCTGAGGGGGCAAGTGACTTCATTCTCTCTGTGCAGATGGCCCTAACAGCTGCCGTACCCTGGCTTGGGTGGCAGGACGGACTGCAGGGCCACACAGGGGTGAGAGCCCGGGCGGCAGCAGCCACACCCAGCCCTGTCACTGTCCCACAGAGGGCCGACGGCACCTCGGAGGACCCTCTGTAATCCCTCGGGTCCTCTGCCTACACATCTCCACCCCACCCCCACCCCAACATCCTTGCTTCATGCCCGCATCCTGTGTCACCAGGAGCTCCCTTCTCTGCCCGCTGGCTGGCCTGACACTCACTTTGTAGATGAGGAAGCAAGCCCAGAGAGAAAGTGAGTTGCCTACAATCTGCCAGCGAATTTCCTCAGGACAGACAGGTGCAGGGTGTCTATCTGCTGGCCCATTCTGTGCCCCTGCAGGCCATCTTCGCCAAAGGGGAACCAGTACTAACCCCAGGTGGCCTGCCTGCTCTCGCTGGTGCCCACCGGCTACCCCTGGCACCGAGACACAGTACAAGGCAAATCAGCCCTTTTGAATTCAAGCACATTTTCCTCTCACTGTAGTGACTACTGTCCCAATAAATCCAAAATCGACGGGACCCCTTCTGTAAGTTCCCAGGAATTTGCTATTTCTTCAACCAAATACTCAACCCCTGAACACAACATACACACATTTGTTTCTCTGACAAAATTAAGCAGCTCAATTTCAGGTTTGTATCTGAGAGATTAAGAGGAAAAAAATCCAAATAGAATTACCCTGTGATCTAGCCAGTCCACTCCTGGCTGTAGACCCAAAAGAATTGAAGGCAGGGACACACCAGGCACTTGAACACCAGGCTCACAATAGCATTAGCCACAGCGTTCACAGGGTAGGAGCAACCCAAGTAAACATCGACAGATAAATGGGTAAGCAAAGTGGAATTTATACACAGAAGGGAATATTATTCAACCTTCAAAAGGAAGGACACTCAGACACACGCTGCCACATGGATGAACCTTGAGGATGTTAGGCTAAGTGAAATCAGATGAACCCTGCACAAGTCCACTTATACCTAGAAAGTGGACTGGTGGGTGTGAGGCGCTGGGCAGAGAGGAGCGTGGGGAGGTACTAATAGTTGCAGAGTTGCAGTTTTGCAAGATGCAAAGAGCTCTGGAGATGGTGGTGGTGATGGCTTGCACAGCAGTGTGAGTGTCCTGTACTTAGTGCCACTGAGTGCTCTCAGAGGGGTTACAGGGACACGCTGTGTGCTATACCTGCATACACTCGACCGCAACTTTCAAAAGCCCCGGCCACACTGGACTTCGGAAACTCACCATCATTGGGAAGACAATGGCAGCCGGAGAGGCTTTGATGAGCCAGAGCAGGACGAGACAGGTCAGCTGGATGAGGGTGAACAGGTGCACTTTGCGCAGCGGCACGTGCCGCAAGTAGATAAAATCTGGCTGGTGCTTTGCCGGCATCCCAAAGAGCTTCAAGCGGTCGAAGAACTGAAAGGAAGGAGCTGACATTGGTTTTCAGCAGACTCCTGTGGGTCAGAAGCCTTGTCCCGCCCACTCACGTCTCCTACAGCACCTATGCTCAAGACAGAAAACATGATTTCCAGCAGCCTGCAGAGTAAACTGAGCCCCAGGGAGAACAAGTAATTTGGGCAAGGTTGGTTAAGTGGCAGAGTCAAGATCGAATCCATTTTTTTTTTTTTCAAAGAATCAACTTATTTATTTAAAAGGTAGAGTTAGAGAGAGGGAGAAACAGATTTTCCATCCATTGGTTCAGTATCCAGATGGCCTCAATAACTGGGGATGGGCCAGGCTGAAGGCAATAGACTGGAACTCCATCCAGGTCTCTCATGTGGGTACAGGGGCTCAAGCACTTGGGCTATCTTCCCCTGCCTTCCCAGGCACACTAGCAGGGAGCTGGATCGGAAGTGGAGCAGCCAGGACTCCAACTGGTACCCATATGGGCTGCTGGTGTCGCAGGTTGTGGCTTCACCTGCTGTGCCACAATGCCAGCCTCAGAATCGATCTTTTCTGATTCTAGGCTCTAGCCTATCCCACACTGTGGCTCCAGAGGACTCTTGGGGAATGCGGAAAACAAGCCAATTACACCTTTCAAAACTAAATCTCTTACTTGTTCTTTGAGGGGTCTGGAGCTAGTCATTAAATTATCAATGAAGTAAATGATCAACTAAATAAGCTGAAAAGATACAGTGAACCTTCATGACATTCCGCATATAGAAGATATGATCATTCTTAGATGATCAAAGATGCAGAGATGAACATTAACCACGTGTCCGAGGTCACACAGGACTCAGTATACGAGAATGCCTATGGAGGTGTGGTGTAGCCACTAAGGCACCTCTGGGGACACCCACATCCCACATCTCAGTGCCTGGGCTCAAGTCCAGCTCCACTTCCAAGTCCACCTTCCTGTTAGTGTGGGATGTAGGAGAGAGCAGCTGGTAATAACGCCTCAAGTACTTGGAGGCCCTGGACTGAGTTCCATGCTTCTGACTTCCGCCTGGCCCAGCCCTGACTGCTGAGGGCATCTGGGGAGTGAACCAGTGAATGGAGAAAGGAAGATCTCTGTCCCTCTCTGCCTTTCAGATAAGATGAAAATAAACAAAAAAGCATATATGTTAAAAAAAAAAAAAGAATAACTATTGGACATTTCTTACAAAGAATTTTCCACCAGTAAAAGAAGCCAAGCTACTATGTGAGGATACTTTGAAAACTTCATGAAAAAATGGAATTAATCCCTGCATCCCTGCATAATTTTTCCATAAAATGCCTTTTCCATGCCGGTGCCATGGCTCACTAGGCTAATCCTCCGCCTGAGGTGCCGGAACCCTGGGTTCTAGTCCCGGTTGGGGCGCCGGATTCTGTCCCAGTTGCTCTTCTTCCAGTCCAGCTCTCTGCTGTGGCCCGGGAGTGCAGTGGAGGATGGCCCAAGTGCTTGGGCCCTGCACCTGCACGGGAGACCAGGAGGAAGTACCCGGCTCCTGGCTTCGGATCACCGCGGTGCGCCGGCCACAGCGCCGGCCGCAGCGGCCATTGGAGAGTGAACCAACGGTAAAGGAAGACCTTTCTCTCTGTCTCTCTCTCTCACTGTCCACTCTGTCAAAATAAATAAATAAATAAATGCCATTTCCATGAACTTTCTGAAAATCCCCTCATCTATGTATGCATAAAGCTAAAAAAATTTTACACCAAAATTATTTAAAGAGTTATTTTATTCATTTGAAAGGCAGAGTTACAGAGACAGAGATCTTCCATCTGCTGGTTCACTTTCCAAATGGCCACAATGGCCTGAGCTGGGCCAGGCTGAAGCCAGCAGCCAGGAACTTCATCGGGGTCTCCCATGTAGGTGCAGGGGCCCAAGGACCTGGGCCATCTTCCACTGCTCTCCCAGGCACATTATGTGGGAGCTGGATCAGAAGTGGAGCAGCTGGGACTCGAAATGGCACCCCTATAGGCTGCTGGCACTGCAGGCTGTGGCTTAACCACAGCACCAGCCCCCAAACAAACTTTTAATTCCACTTCCCATGAACTTGCTGCAGTTTATGTTATCTGGGTCCCCAAGTGATCGATGACAAGCTCCTGATTTGCTCTCTGTAAGACTTGGAGAAATGAGTTGATAGGTAGGAAAAGATAAGTATACAGGGGCTGGTGCTTGGCATAGTGGGTTCAGCTGCCGCCTGTAAGGCTGGTATCCCATACGGGTGATGGTTCAAGTACCGGCTGCTCCACTTCCAATCCAGCTCCCTGCTAATGCACCTGGGAAAGCAGATGGAGGGTGGTCCAAGTGCTAGAGCCCTGCATCCACGTGGGAGACCCACAAGAAGCTCCTGGCTCTTGGCTTTGGCCTGGCCCAGCCCAGGCCGTTTTGGTCATCTGGGGAGTGAACCAGCAGGTAGAAGACCTCTCTCTCTCTCCCTCTCCATCTCTTCTTCTCTAACTCTGCCTTTCAAATAAATAAAAATAAATCTTAAGAAAAGAAAAAGACATGTGTATAACAGAAAGTTGACATCTGCTTACCTGGAGCAGCCCCACCACTCCCCAGTGTCTTCATGATGCTCCTCCGGGTGAAACTCTCTCCATCACACACTTTAGCCTGGCACTGAGCCTACGGCTGTCCACGTGTGGAAGCCAGTTTGGCTCTTAACCAACCTCTCAGAGCCAAGTTTACCAGCACCTGGCAAAGCACCCATGTTTAACACATGCCAAAAGATTTATGACTGGCTGGAATCCTGACCTCACGCAAGCCATACGGAAAAGTTTCTGTACTGTCAGCCCAGTAGGACTACATTTTACCACCAGCTCAAAGTCATGTCTGAGAGAGCTTACCCGGCAAGACTGGGAAGCAAATTCTCAAATTCCCCAGGGTGGGGGGTGGAGGGCGGGGTTTGCCCATCCCAGCTCAGGACAGGTGAACTCACAGTGAGAAGACAGCGGCCTGGCTGAGCCACGCGGTACCTGAATTCCCTGGAGAGAGGAGACGCCCATGTAGAGGAAGACTCCATAGAGCACTGGCATCGGAATGAACTGGAGACAGAGGAGAGAAAGGCCAGACATCAAATGTGGTGTCACAGTACACCCGCGGTTATACCAACTGCCACAGTCTCACCAACGCGAGTAGAACAGTGGCTGGCAGGGCCGGGGCGGGCAAGGATGCTCAGAGGGTGCTGGGTCCTAATTAGACAGGGAAGTAGGCTGGGCTTCTGTCGCACAGCAGGGTAATCAGAAACACCAACAGTGGACAGTGCACTGTGTGTTTCAAAGAAGCTCAGAGAAAGAATGTGTAATGTTTTCACTACAAAGACACCGTAAGAGTTTGAGGAGACAGATACGTCTGACCTGCATTGAAACATCACAGGGTATCCCCTAAATAGGAATAATTTTTTGTGTTAATTTTACAAAAGAACACATAAACTTTTGTATCTCCAAGAACGAAACAAAGGCACAAAATGGTTTCATAAACATTGCGCTGGTTTCTGCTGCCTGTACGTGATTTAGGAGTAGAAGCAAAAGCAGAAGCTGACAATGGTCAGAATCACTCTGTTCTGGGAAGATCACAGTATGTTAAACCACTGTAGCCGCCTCTCCCACCTGCCTGGTTCTTCCTCCTCCAGGTAGATGGGCAAAGGAGACACACACACACACATGCACACACACGCATGTGCACACACAAACACAACTCTTACAGAGCTGATGCCATTCAAGCCTTCCGGGATCACACAGGCATCTTGCAGGGATTTGCTGTAGCTAACATGGACTACCCGAGCTTCCTTTCTGCTCACCAGAGCTGAGGGCAGGAGGGGGAACGACTGGGGGAGGGGCCTTACGACCATTCCAGTACACCCGACTATCCACACAGCACTTCACCACGACTCCATCACACCACGCCTATCACACTGGGCAACCTTCAGAGCAAGTCTGGAGCAGTGAACCGGGGACTACGGAATCAAGACAAGGAGTCTCTTAGCCCAGGGCTACACTCAACTTGCTGTTATCCTGGGGCCAAACACAGCCCCGAACACAAATCCGCTCAGAGTTTGACAAGCACCGTTAGGTTCTACACTGTCCCAGCTCTAGAGCAGCCAGACAGCCCAGCTCCGTGAGCCCCGCGTCCCCAGAAAAAACCCTCCTGCAACAGAGCCAGGGACATGGAGGCCAGGCGATGCCCATCACCCTGCCTCTTCGGCTCCTCCAGGTGGTACCCAGAGCAGGGGACAAGGCACTGGACGTGTCGCGTAGAGGGGCAGAGGCAGTAGGAGGAACTGCGTGGAAAGCAAGGGGACAGGAAGACGGAGCTGCCTCCTTACCACAATGCTTGGTCCTCCGCCTTGCAGGGCGTCTGCATTGCAGTCTGGAGCGGTCTAGGATTCATTGGAAAGAGGGAGAGGAGCCAAGGGAGAGCAGGCGGTGTTCCACGGTGGGGAGAGCCCAGGAGCTCTGCTTCTCACCCCACCTCCCCAGACGCAGGCCTCAACCCTCCTATCCCCCCCACACACAGTTTCTCATGTTCAAGGTCTCTCCTCTCAGCTGCACTCTCCTGCCCGGTGCCGTCTTTTTCTGTTCCAGGTCCCAGGAAGCCTCTGGAGCTGCACTGCACACACTCCTCACTTCCCCCCTCCCACTCTCTCCAGCCACCTGCCGCTGGCTCCTGCCCTGTTGTCCTCACCCATTCCCTCTCTGGTATGGCCCCTCCCACTCCTACCCTCAGGTCTCTGGTAACTACAAACGAAGCACTTTTAGCCCATGTTAAAACACACCAACAGGGCCAGTGTTGTGGCATAGCGGGTAAAGTCACTGCCTATGATGCTAGCGTCCCACACGGGTGCCGATTTGGGTCCTGGCTGCTCCATTTTTGATCCAGCTCCCTACTGATGTGCCTGGGAAAGCAGTAGAAGCTGGCCTGGGGGCCGGCACTATGGCACAGCAGGTTAACGCCTGGCCTGAAGTGCTAGCATCCCTTATGGGTGCCGGTTCAAGACCCGGCTGTTCCACTTCCAATCCAGCACTATGCTATGGCCTGGGAAAGCAGCAGAAGATGGCCCAAGTCCTTGGGCCTCTGCACCCACGTGGGAGACCCGGAAGAAGCTCCTGGCTTCAGATCAGCGCAGCTCCAGTCGTTGCGGCCAACTGGGGAGTGAACCAGTAGATGGAAGACCTCTCTCTTTCTCTCTCTGCCTCTCCTACTCTCTCTGTGTAACTCTGACTTTCAAATAAATAAATAAATAAATCTTTAAAAAAAAAGAAGAAGAAGATGGCCTGAGTGCCTGGGCCCCTGCACCCATATGGGAGACCTAGAAGAAGCTCCTGGCTCCTGGCTTTAGACTGGCCCAGCTCTAGCCTTTGGGGCCATTTGGAGAGTGAACCAGTAGGTGGAAACACTCTCACTCACTCACTCTCTCTCTCTCTCTGCCTTTCAAATAAATAAATAAATAAATCTTAAAAAAAAAAACAAAACCACCAATGCCCTGAGATGACAGCCTATGGCTTAACTTACTGTAATCATTTCATTTCAGAACAAAATGATTTTTTAAAAAATCTTTATCAGCGTCTCCTTCTAAGTCACGTTAAGGCAGCAGAAATGAACGCAACCTGCAGAATCTGCTCTTGGCAAACTTCACTAGGCCTCTAAGTTCCAAAATCCACACCCTTGGATGTCCTCATCTCCCTGACAGCTTCTAGGCTCTCCCTAAGTCTTTTTTTTTTTTTTGAGAGGTAGAATTATAGACAGTGTGAGAGAGAAAGAGAGAGAGAGGTCTTCCCTCTGTTGGTTCACTCCCCAAATGGCCAAATGGTTCACTCCCCAAATGGCGCTCCACCGATCCGAAGCCAGGAGCCAGGGGCTTTTTCCTGGTCTCCCATGTGGGTGCAGGGCCCAAGCACTTGGGCCATCCTCCACTGCCTTCCTGGGCCACAGCAGAGAGCTGGACTGGAAGAGGAGCAGCCGGGACTAGAATCGGTGCCCATATGGGATGCCGGCGCTGCAGGCGGAGGATTAACCAAGTGAGCCACGGCGCTGGCCCCTCTCCCTAGGTCTTCACCTAGCCCCTCACATGGCGTCCTGGGCCCTCAGCCACCTGGGAACTCATCTGCTGCCCCTCCTCTACCCACCCTCTCGCCCCCGCTCTCCTCCTTGGCCCCCCTTCTCTTTTACATCTGCCCTCCCCCCAGTGATCTCCCCTGCTCCCTTGGCTTCCAATACCATCTCTGAGTTGTTCACTCCCAAGTTCACATTTTCAGTCCAGAATCCCCCACTCTGGCTTCTCCACCGAGGTGGCCCCCAGACAGGTCACTCAGATCTGCCCCAGCCCCGGCCCTCCCCAGATCACAAGGTGCCCTCCACCTCCAGCAGGGCCAGCACTCTCCACCAGAGGGCAGGTCAGGCACCTCACAGGCACCTTTCATTTTTCCACTTTGCTCAGCCCAGCTCACACGCAGTAAAGCAAGAAGCAATGCCTTCCTCTCTGTTCCTGCCACCACCTTCCTCATCAAAGCCACTGGCATCTCTCACCTGCAGTAGCTCACAGGCCTCTCCACTTCTTGCCCTCCTCAGCCCTTAGAACCCTACCCTGCGGCTATCAGCCAGAGTGACCTTTGTGAACTACCAACTGCAGATAAACCCCTCGCAGGGCGCTGGCACTGTGGTGCGGCAGGCTACATGTTGCCTGTGACGCCAGCATCCCATAACCACAATGCTGGTTCGAGGTCAGACTGCTTTGCTTGTGTTCCCACTCCCTGCTAATGCGCCTGGGAAAGCAGCGGAAGATGTCCCAAGTACTTGGGCCCCTGTCACCTGCATGGGAGACTCGGTTGGAGTTCCCGGCTCCTGTCTTTGGCCTGGCCCAGCCTGAGCCTTCGCAGCCACTTGGGGAGTGAACCAACAGATGGGAGATCTCTTTTGGTCTCTCTGCTCTCATTGTCACTCTGCCTTTCAAATAAATCAATCTTTAAAAAAAACAAAAAAACAAAAAAACAACTCCAAAACACCTTTAGCAGTGTCCTGGCCCCACTCACACTTCAGCGTGTTCTCACCGTGTTCCTACCCTGACACGACACCCTCAGGCCACACGGTCCTTGAGAGTTCCTAAGAGGCATATCCCCCTTCCCACTCAGGGCCTGCCCTGACTACTTCTCTCCCCTCCACGCCATCTCCCACCATTCATCGCATGGTGTTTTCCATCTCATATCCAAACATCACCATCTCAGCGAGGCCTTCTCTGGCCACCCTCAATTCTCGATGGCACCAGACACCACTATTCTCTTATGCTGTATTTCCTTAGTAGTACATGTCACATTGTGTAATTATGCTCATTTTCTTACCCAACTTGAATAAGCTCCATGAGGGCAGGAGTGTGTAAGTGTGTGTGTGTATGTGTGTGTGTCTTTGGCACACTTCTGTATGTCCAGCATGCAGCCTAGCAGGATTCCTGGCAGAAATCAACTCCCAAGTTGTGCCACCACTACCCGAGGAGGGCAGGATTACCTTTAAGATAGCTGTCATGAAGACTGAGCAGCCCATCAGCACGAAGATCATAAGGCCGGTCACTCTCTGCTCGCGGATGCCCAAGAACTTGGGCTGCTCTCCAGGCGCGGAGCACTCGGATTCCAGCTTGAGGCTGTTCACGTGCGTGATGGACAGGACAGTGGCAGCCACAAACCAGGGCAGGCCCATGATGGAGCAGACGCCCAGCATGATGGCCACCATCAGCAGGTCCAGGTGGTAGCCGCAGCCTTTCTGGGGGGGTGGGGAGGGCAGAGTCTCTGTCACCATTAGTGGGAAGGCAGAAGCAGGACACACAATAGTGAGCTAAGGGTCTTGGGCCCAAGGCAGAACAGGTGTATGGGTAAAGAGGGAGTCCAGGGATCCCAGAGAAGGCTGTGGCCCCTCTTCCATAGACAGCTTGTCCTGTACACACTGTATCACAGTCTCCAGCTTATTCTGAGTCTCACACATGCAAAGATCCACCTTCCCTGGAACAGGAAGCAGAGACGAGCTACAGCTTGACCGCTCTAGGTCAAGAGAGACACGACAGGACCTGGAGCGAAGTGTCCCTACCGGGTTCCCGCAGCCCACGCCCAGATCCTTGCCGGACGTGATGCTGCCCACTCTGAGTAAGCGAAGGGCAGCGATGGAACGCTGAAGCATCTCACTGCTGCGAGCACCAGGATGGACCCCACACCCCTGGGGCCCTCGGGTTCAAAGTTCAGTACCAGACACCAATGGGAGAAAATCTGCCTCAGGCCTGACCTGAGCTTAGCACAGCAGCTGCACATCTGCCTGAGCCAGGGCCAGCAGGGCCTCCGCCACCCACCTTTTCCACGGGCGACAGAGCAGAGGACTGGAGCCCAACACCTTCGCCTACCACACCGACACGCTCCACTGGTGCCTCATCGCTAGACAACTCTTTGTTCTTAATGGACAGAATGGGAACCCTTTCAGAACCCCTTCTATGACCCCGCTGTGATGGAGTTTTATCCTGAGTCTATGTTTCCTGGTCTCAACGGGCTCACCCTAAAATGAAGAGTGTAGCCGGCTGCCGTAGCACCTGCGAGGTCAGAACCTCTCGTTACCTTGAGCTTGTGTTCCTTCCTGTTAATGATGACGGCTGTGATCTGCTGGTCCATGAATATCAAGATAGTGCAGAGAAGAGCCGGGATGATGGCAGCTATCACAGTCCACCAGGGGTTGGGGCCGATGGGGCTGATGATCCACCCACGGTCGTCCCTCGTGGGCTAAGGGAAAAACAAGGCATTCTTATTGTATTATAAGTTAACTATAAGGGCTGATGCTGTGGTGTAGTGCTGATGCCTACAGTGCCAGAATCCCATATGGGCGCTGGTTCAAGTCCTGGCTGTTCCACATCCAATCCAGCTCTCTGCTATGGCCTGGGAAAGCAGAAGATGGCCCAAGTCCTTGGGCCTCTGAACCCACATGGGAGAACCGAAAGAAGCTCCTGGCTCCTGGCTTCGGATTGGTGCAGCAATGGCCATCGTGGCCAATTGGGGAGTGAATCAACAGATGGAAGACCTCTTTCTGCCTCTCCTTTCACTGTGTAACTCTGACTTTTAAATAAATAAATCTTTAAAAAATAACTATAATCATTGGGGCAAAACAAATCAAATCGAGTCACAACACCTGCATCTCTTTTATTCTTGAAGAAGACTCCTTAAAAAATAAAGAAGGCATGAAATACAGCAATCCCTTGGGAAATCCATGACCTTGATCCTACTCTCTCTTGGAATAGTCAATTCGCAATTCTCAATTTTCTGTGGAACATTCATTAATCCTGCACTTCCTTCCATAAACTTCTTTTAAAAAAAAAGATTTTATTTATTTATTTTAGAGGTAGAGTTACAGACAGTGAGAGGGAGAGATAGAGAGAGTGGTCTTCCATCACTGGTTCACTCCCCAACTGGCCTCAACGGCCGGAGCTGTGCTGATCCAAAGCTAGGAGCCAGGAGCTTCCTCTGGGTCTCCCATGTGGGTGCAGGGACCCAAGGACTTGGGCCATCATATACTGCTTTCCCAGGCCACAGTAGAGAGCTGGATTGTAAGAGGGGCAGCTGGGACTGGAACCGGTGCTCATATGGGATGCTGGCGCTGCAGGCAGAGGATTAACCTACTGTGCCACAGCGCCGGCCCCCTTTCCATTAACTTCTCATGCCCCTGTGCACAGAACAATTTTATTTCAACATTAACCCAACTAAATTATAATTAACTACAAAATGTGTTGTAAAAAAAAAAAAAACCTTTAACGACGGGGCTGGCACTGTGGTATAGCTGGTTGAAGCCCTGGGCTGAAGCGCCAGCATCCCATATGTTTGAGTCCTGGATGCTTCACTTCCAATCCAGCTCTCTGCTATGGCCTGGCCTGGGAAAGCAGTAGAAGATGGCCCAAGTCCTTGGGCCCCTGGCACCCACGTGGAAGACCCGGAAGAAGCTCCTGGCTCCTGATCGGCGCAGCTCTGGCTGTTGCAGCCATGAGGGAAGTGAATCAGCAGATGGAAGACCTTTCTCTGTCTCTACCTCTCTAACTCTGCCTTTCAAATACATAAAATAAATCTTAAAAAAAATTTAATGACTTCCAGAGACAACTATAAGTAATTTAGACTTGGGGCCAGCGCTGTGGCACAGTAGGTTAAGCATCTGCCTGTGTGGCATTGGCATTCCATGTGGGCACGGGTTTAAGTCCCAGCTGCTCCACTTTTGATCCAGCTCCCTTCTAATGGCCCGGGAAAGCAGCGGAGGATGGCCCAAGTGCTTGGGTCCCTGCATGCACCTGGGAGATCCAGAAGAAGTTCCTGGCTCCTGGCTTTGGATCAGCGCAGTTCTGGCCATTTGGGGAGTGAACCAATGGAAAGAAGACCTCTCTCCCTGTCTCTCCCTCTCTCTGTAACTCTGCCTCTCAAATAAACAAATCAATCTTTAAAAAAAAAATTTAGACTCTCCCACTCACTGCTCTCTCCAGAAACCATATATTGTGTGTTGATGGCACAGATAAAAGCAGAGCAGAGTCAGTTGCACTGAATCTCTTGGGCTTAGACTGGACTGTTCCAGGGTCCTTCTCCCATCAGAAGTGAAACAGGAGCCTTCGTACCAGAGGCTTGAGAAGGACCCCAAGATTGCTCAGTCTGGAGACGTGCTTGACCTAGGACCTTCTGCACTGTCCCTAGAAGATAACTGTTCAGGGCACATCTACACTCTCCCAGGTTCTCACCCCCCCCCCACGGTATTCTGGGGAGGACACCTTAGCCTATTTTGGTAAATGGTGCTGCAGTCTGGAAGAAACCCTAGTAAAAGGGATACAAATTGGCCGAGTTGGCCCAACCATGGCAAAGACTAGAGCATTTGGTTCCATATTAGTTATGACTCCAGGGTTCAAAAATTCTTTTTTTTTAAATTTTATTTATTTGAGAGGCAGAGTTACAGACAGCGAGAGGCAGAGACACAGACAAAGGACTTCCATCCACTGATTCACTCCCCAGATGGCCACAATGGCCAGAGCTGAGCTGATCCAAAGCCAGGAGTCACAAGCTTCTTCTGGGTCTCCCATGGTGGTGCAGGGGCCCAAGCACTTGGCCCTCTTCCACTGCTTTCCCAGAACATAGCAGAGAGCTGGATCAGAAAAGGAGCCCCCAGGACTCAAACTGGCGCTCATATAGGACACAGGTGCCGCAGGCAGAGGATCAACCTACTACACCACAGTGCCGGCACCCAAAAACTCTTTAACAATACCACCAGGTCCCAAATTATGAATGAATGAGTTAGATTCTAAAATAGAATCTATGTTCCCTTAGTAACAATGTTCCAATTGGTAGTTATGTTCTCACATCTACATAAACTTTTCTTCAATTCTTTATGACATTATAACTCCTAATAATAGTATTGGCCTTTGGATTGGGTCTTGGGAGCTGGGGACCATGTAGTATAATAGGGAAGCGAGGAAGGAAGAAAATTTCACTTCCCAAATGTCCACATTAGCCAGGAATTGGCCAAGGCCAAAGCCAGAGCAGGAATTCAATCCAGGTTTCCTACATGGGCGGCAGGGACTCACCCAGCACCACTGAGCCATCACCATTGCCTGCCAGAGTCTGCATTAGCAGGGAGCTGGAGTCAGGAGCCAGAGCTGGGACTCACACCCAGGTACTCAGATGTGAGATAAGGCATCTGACCTGGGGTCGTAACTGTCTTCCTGTTTTAAATCGTAACATATGAAAAACAGTAAATGGCATTAACGATAACAAGCAGTACTTTCCACTCATTACACAACCTAGTTTCTCTGTTCTCTCTGACTTTTCTCACTGGAACTCAGCCGAGCCCGGAGAGTGTGCCTTTCTGAATGGCAAGGTGTCAGGAGCAAGGTTCAGGCTTCCTTGGCTGCAAAATGCATCTTAGGAAGAGGACTTTCGAGAAAGACTTGCAATCAGATTCTATGAAACCACAAGAGGGAAGCCAGCACCTTGAGGTGTGCTCACCTTGAACACGCTGGGGACTTGAAGCTTTGGTGATGGGACGCCAATCAGAAAATCCACAATCACCATCGTGAAGATGGTGAGGAAGACGGCAAAGTCACTCACCATGGAGCGCACCTGGCAAAGAATTGGAGAACAACTGGTGAGGGAACAGTTCTTAAGGTCCTTGGAAGAAGGCTTTCATTTTGCCATTGAATGAACACAGGCAGTCAGACAACGTGTGAGTGTGAGTACACCCAAATTAACCGAAGACTTCTGTTCAGGGCATTCAGGCTCAGGGTCGGCCCTGGTCTGCAAACTTGGACCAGCTAAGGACTAAGGTGTTAGCCGAGAACCTCTGTGGCAGCGTCAACTCCCCTCATCCCGCATGCCGGGGTCTGGTCCTCCGCGGGTCCTGTCAGTGCTGCCCATGGCTCATCCAGATTCAGAGCCCCTCTCGCCACCTCCCCGGCTCCCCCCAGGTCAAGGCACCGTCGGCTCTTGTCGGGCAACTACAGAAGTCACCTCACTACCTGAAAGGCTTTTCCTGGTGGCATCTGACTACTTCCTATGGCCTCTGACTGGCTCACGTGTTTGCCCTCTCTGATGGCGGACATCATCTGTTCAACTTCTGCATCCCCTGTAGTGCTTAACCCAGACCTAAGCAAGCCCGACAGCAAGTCATTAACTGTGTGTCCAGACAAGGAATTAAAAAAAGACCCAGACCTTATTTACGGCTTTTCTTCCTGAAGTCTAGGGATGCGTTTAAGCTGTACATATGCATACAGGAAACATCATTTCCCAATGGAGCTTCTCCCCCCATTCCTGACCCTGTTCAGCGAGCCCTCACTCACAGAAATGCCACCTTTTCCTCCTACCTGGGGCTCCCTTTCAAAGCAGTGGGTCATTCAGCGACCCTCCACGTGGCCTCGAATTCTGCCCTGCCCAACCCAGCAAAAGTCCAGCTCGCCCCACAGACAATGCAAGCCGCATCAGGGAAAGGCTGCTGGGGCTTCAGCCCCGAACAGCAAGTCAGGAGCGTGTCAGCGCTGTGCTGAAGCGTGGCCGGGGTTCTCGTGGGCAGAGCTGCCCCAGGCAATCACCCCAGGTGACCACGGTCACGAGCCAGCTCCAGCCACCGCACGCTGAGTGTCCCAGAGTTCTGGAAGGGAAACTTACCTGCATGGGGAAATGAGGCTTGGTACCTTTTACAGAACAAACTACCACCTTAAACATAGTGAGGCCTTGAAATCAAAAAAGTTTGCAGTGTCCTCATTCCACACGGCCCATCTATGACAGAGGCTGCCAGACCAGAGAAGAGCGTGCCACAGCGTGGCCCATGGGGACATGGGGAGCTTTCCAGCCGGCCGACCAGTGCACAAGCGCACGGGAGAACGGCAGGGTTTTCTCTCCAGCAGCAGCTTTCTAACAGCATGGAAACCCAGGAGCGGGCTACCTACTCTGGTTGGGAAATAGCGGCTCGTCTTAAAGGTCTTCAGGGTGCTGGAGAGGATGAAGGTGGTGAAGAAGAGAATACAGGACCAGAAGAGCACATCAGGCGTGTAGGGCCCATGGTGGCCACACGCAGACCCCACGAACTCTCCGTGCATCTCGTGGCATTCCTGGAGGGAGAGAGGCAGCATGTTGGGGGGACAAGAGGCACAGGTGAAGGTGTGAAAAGCTGCTGCCTTCCGAGTCTACTGCTTGCTGTCACCTTACGGCCGCTGGGGAGAGCAGGCCCATGGGACCTCCATGCAGCTGGGGGACATGCACCTGCACAGGCCCCTTTCAAGCAGGGTAATGAGTCCTGAGACACTTGAAGATGGACCTGAGGGGCGGGTGGTAGGCGTGGTGGTGCTTTCTAATTCCAGCTTCCAGCTAACGCATACCCTGGGAGGCAGCAGGCCTTGGCTCAAGGACTTGGGTCTCTGTCAACCATGTGGCCGATCTGCATTGAGTTCCCAGCTCCTAGCTCCAGCCTGGCCCGGCCCAGCCTGTTGAGGGCATCTGAGGCATGAATCAGTAGATGAAGAAACTCTGTCTCTCCTCTTTCACTGCCACTCGAATAAATAATACTATTTTTAAAAAAATGAAACCAAAACTGTCCTAAAGAAACACCACTTCCAAGGCCCTGAGAGGGCTGCAGCATTGTGTGCTGTTTGTATGACGGGGGCTCCGAACACAAACAGTCCTTAGGCCCTACAGAGCCAGGATCTGCCCCTGCCCGGCACGAGAGCACAGCCCTCGGGCAGGGTTTCTGGGAGGGCATGAGTGCGAGAAAAGAGGGGGAATTTTCTTGTCCTTTTGTGTACAAGAGAACTTCTGCAAGGGAAAAGCAAAGTCAATAAGAATAGGGCTTCTCCCCCCCCCCCAACCCCACCTCAAAAAAAAGCTTCATGTCTATCAATGCCAGAGTTTGCCCCGTCTTCCTCCCCCGGAAGTCACCGTGGCCAGAGTGTGAGTGCACGTGCGGAGACTTACGCTGACGGTCAGGTTGGCCCAGCCGACCTCTGCTGTCACGATGTTGTGGTCCTTCCAGTACTGGAGGGTGTGATTGTCTGGGTTCTCTGGGGGAGCACACCTGCAGCTGTGGGGGGAGGGGGAGGAGACGCCTAAGGAAAGCAGCCACACTCAGTTAAATGCTTGCCGCCTTGGCTGTGTTTGAGGTGCTGTCAGCGCCCGCCTCACTTCTCCTTGGCGTGCTTTAGATCCCTAAGGTGAGGCTCATCTGTAGGCTCAGCTACACCCCAGGTTTTTGTTGGTCAACACACAAGATGGGCACGGATCCGTGGACTTCACTGATCATGCGCGCGGAGGTGCCTGGCTTGGGGTCTATCTCGTAGGCTCCGGCTGTGAATTGCCGTCTACAGAGCACAGAGGTCCTGCTCCCCGAGTCAGTTCTGCACAACTCCCTTCAGGCCTGGAGGTCTCAGTCCCTTTAGCCCCCATCAGGCTGTTAGCCTCAGAACTGCAGTCTCCTGGGACTGTGGGGGAAACTCCTCCTGACATTGCAGTATCGTTTGGTGACGTCCCACTGCCTTGGCCATTTCCTGGCTACTTACTCCATTGTCATCCCCAGGCCTCCTCTTCCATGCAAACCAGATGAGACCGGACCAGGCCCGTCTCGCCAGCCCCCACACTGCCTCCCAATCAGGGCATGCTTTCATTCTGAACCGCCTGCTGGTATGGTCACCTGTTAACTTTAATTCATCTGTGAATTTTATCAATACACTTCCTAAAATGCAGTGAGGGAATGAAAATTCACAAATGTTTCAACAGATTAGAATCATAGAAGGACATTAAGAAAATAAAAAGCAATTAGGGAAAGTTACAAAGCTCTACCTTCAGGTTTAAAAATCAGTTCCAAGATTGGAAGCAACCAAGATTTCCTTAGGTAGGTGAGAGGGAAAATAAACTGTGGTACACCAGATAGTGGAAAAGCATCCAGTACTAAAGAGAGATGAGCTGGGGCTGGTGGTGTGGCATAGTGGGTTAAGCTGCTGCCTGCGACACCAGCATCCCACGTGGGCGCCAGGTCAAGTCCTGCTGCTCCACTTCCAATGCTGCTCCTTGCTAATGGCCTGGGAAAGATGTTCCCAAGTGCTTGGGCCCCTACAACCCATGTGGGAGACCTGGATGAAGCTCCTGGCTCATGGCTTTGGCCTGGCCCAGCCCCAGCCATTACAGGCATTTGGAGAGTGAACCAGTGGATAGAAGCTCTCTTCTCTCTCTCTCTCTCTCTCTCTCTCTCTCTCTCTCTCTCTCTCTGTGTGTGTGTGTGTGTGTGTATGTCCCTCTCTCTCTGTAACTCTACCTTTCAAATAAAATAAATAAATATTTTTTTAAAAATGAGCTATCAAGCCATGAAAAGACATGAAGGACCCTTAAATGCATACTAGTAAGAGAAGCAAGGAATCTGAAAAGGCCACACAACCAATCCAACTCTATGAGATTCTAGAAAAGGCAAAACAAAACCACGGAGACAGTAAAAAGGTCAACAGTCGTCAGGAATGGGGAGACAGGGTTAAACAGGTGGAGTGGGGAGGGCTTTTAGGGCAGTGAAACTGTTCTGCATCATTACAATAACAGGAAAGACGTCATTGTATACTTGTCAAAGCCCATACAGGGCACAACACCCAGAGTCAAGCCTGGGTGTATAGACCCAGGCCCAGGGCTCCACAGGAAACTATAAACTGTGGGCTGTGACACTGGTGGGTCTGGGTTAGGTTCACTGATTATAACCAACACACCCTCTGGGGCAGGACACCCACGGTGGGGAGGCCGTGCATGTGTCGGGGCAGGGATATATGGAAACCACTTTCTGCCCAACTTTGCTGTGAACCCAAAACTGCTTTTTATGTCTATTTTTTCAAGATCTGTTTTTTAAAAAGCCTATCTTTAAAAAAAAAAATCCATTCCATATATATTAACATCAAATTACTTCAAGAGCTGAGGGGTTCTGGCTTCACATCTGCTCCACACGAACCAGCAGCAGTATGCAACTGAGTAAAACACCCCGCTGGGTTTGATCATCCAAGAATTACACTTCCTAGATCTAAGGCCTGCTCCTCCAGGACTGGTGCCTTCTGTCTTCTCCCTCTGCAATGTGCCTGGCACATAACAGGTGCTCAATAAATCTGTTAAACAAATGAATGAGAAGGGGAGGTTAGAGAGGCAGCTTACAGAATCAAGACCTCCAGTGACAACAGGCTCCAAGTCACCAGGCTCTGGACGTTATACTCCCTAACCATTGTTTCTTTATAGAATCCTTTAACAATCTGAATGCACTGTGTATAAAGGTTACTGAATGGATAACCGGAGCAGGGAGAAGTGGGTGTGTGGCTGGTTGGCAGATGGCTCCACTTCTCTCCAGCAGCTTCAGGTTCAAACTGTTCGCTTTGCAACCAGATCGTCCACAACAGACTGGACGGCCAGAGGGGAAGATACGTGATGTACAGAGCTGAGGGAAGAGGATCTCCAGTCATGATCTATAGAGCAGAAACGATCTACTGGACCAGCCTTGCCCAGATGGCTGCAAACCCAGCCAGTTACCAGTTCAGTTTTCCAGCTGATCCAACTGTGTTGAACCCTGAAGAAAACCCAGTCTTTAATACCGAAGTCTGTGTTTCCAGGTGTATGTGATATGGTGGGAGAAACCCCTGGCTCAGAAAGGCATGATTAATACATCTCTACCTAAAGTGTTCTACGAGTTGCCCTTATACACTTTGAGAGAGAGAGAGAGAGAGAGCGCGCGCACGCCAGTGAGCAAACTCTCACCTCATCCTATAATCCAAGGGCTCCCAAGTCCCCTGCCGTCTTTGCAGCTTAATTGTGCTTGAATGCCCAGAACTGGAAGACATGCTGGAAAGCAGTGCTCCATCATCGCTTCTGACTGCAGGCCCCTGGCGGCCCCCCAGTCTCCTCAGCCACGCGGGAGCCCTGCTGCCCGAGACACTGCCCCCAAGGAAGCTCCCAGCGCTGCAGGCACACGACATCAGCGCTCAACCCAAGCCTCTGGCACTTCCCCAAACCTGACAGAGCAGAAAGCAACTTACTAGTAGAGGCTGAGGCGGTCCAGCTGGCTGTGCATGTGGATGGGGTAGGTCTCCGCCAGGTGGATCAGCTTCTCTATGGCTTCGTAGATGAAAATGATACAGATCAGAGAGGCGAAGGCCTCCTCGGTGAAGCGGGTGATGTAGCAGACCAGGGAGCTGGCGTCCGTCGCCACCAGGACAATGCACAGGAAGGCGGTCCACAGGCCGATGCAGGCTCGCAGGGAGAGGTACGAAAGCGCATAGTCTCTGGAATGAGACCACAGGGTGGCATCGGGAGACAGCGGTGAGAAACATGCTAATTCATCTCATCCCCAGAGCAGCATCGCGGCTCAGCTTCTCTGCCCACTGAGGCCCTGAGCACAGCTGGGTCGAGTGCTGCTCCCTGTAGCCAGGATGTGGGAGGCAGAGAGGGGGGAACTGTCTCACTACAATGCTTCTGCCTTTATTGTCTAATACAACTGTTATTCTTGCAGTAAGAAAAAGGGGCTCAGCCTAGTCCCATGTGCTCCCACTTCTAAACAAAATGAAGAAAATGATTTTTATAGGGAAAGTGGAAAAATTAGGGCATTTCTAAGCTCCTGTTATCATGAGCAACCAGAATAGAAAGGAGAGTGGGGCTGGCGCTGTGCCCTAGTGGATAAAGCCACCTGCAGCACCAACATTCCATGTAGGCACGTGTTTGTGTTTCCGGCTGCTCCAGGCTGCTCCATTTCTGATCCAGCTCCCTGCAATGCACCTGGGAAAGCAGTAGAAGATGGACCAAGTGCTTGGGTTCCTGCTCTCACATGGGAGACCTGGAAGAAGCTCCTGGCTCCTGACTTCAGCCTGGCCAGGCTATTGTGGCCATTTGGGGAGTGAACCAGCAGATGGAACCTCTCTGTCTCTCCCACTATCTCTGTAACTCTTTCTAAATAAATACATAAATAAATCTTTTTAAAAAACTGACTTAAGTGGCCAGTATTGTGGCACAGTGGATTAAGTCACTGCCTGCGACACTAGCAGCCTATACAGGCACTGGTTCAAGTCCCAGCTGCTCTACTCCCAATCCAGCTCTCTAATAACACACCTGGGGAAGCAGTGAAGACAGTCTAAGTGCTTGGGCCCTTTCGACCCTTGTGGAAGACCCAGATGAAGCTCTTGGCTTCGGTCTGGCCCAGCTCAGGATGTTGTAGCCATTTGAGGAGTAACCTAGCCTATGGAAGATAAATCTCTCTCTCTTTCTCTCTCTCTCTTTCTTCTCTCTTTGTAACTCTGCCTTTCAAATAAATAAATAAATAAATTGAAATGGAGGGGCCAGAGCTGTGGAACAGTGATTTAAGTCACTGCCTGCAGCACCAGCATCCCTTATGGGCACTGGTTTGAATTCCAGCTGCTCCACTTCTAGTCCAGCTCCCTGCTAATGTGCTTGGGAGAGCAGTGGAGGATGGCCCAAGTGCTTGGACCCCTGCACCCATGTGGGAGACCTGAATGAAGCTCTTGGCTGCTTGGCTTCGGCCTGGCCCAGCTCTGGCTATTGCAGACATTTGGGAAGTAAACTAGCAGATGGAAGATCTTTCTCTCCCTCTCCCTCTCTGTAACTCTTTCAAACAAATAAAATATTTTTTTAAATGAAGATGGAAATGGAGGAGTTTGAACTAGAGAGGGAGATTTAAAAAAAAAAAAAAAAAGCAAAGTCAAGATTTCCATAGTGGCTGAGGGACATTCATCAAGTTCCCCCAGAACTGAAGGCCTGCTATTTTAGGTATGCTGCTCCTAGGGGGAGGACTACAGGCCAACTGATGTTCTCCCTTCCAGTTCCTTACACTCCTAAATGATATTTGCCTGCTCAGGCCTGCCTTGCACCCTGGCACTCAGCCCTGGCAGCACAATCACCAGACCCAGTTAGGCATGTCACAAAAGTAAATGTCTTACTTGCAGAATTTGAACAAAATCTTTTCAAACACAAGAACTGGCCCAGTACTTCCCAGGATGGTGAGAGCCTGTCCCGCAAATAAGGAATAAGCAATCCCAGTCATGGAGGCGCCAAACAAGGATTCAATTGCACTCTGGGAGGGAAAGAAAAAGCAGAAAAGGCATCAGTGAGTCCACAGCTCACAGCCCGTCAGCAAAAGGCGGTGTCTGCCTATGTCCATTCCTGCCTTCACTCTCCCGGTGCCCTGCCTGCAGTTCACCTAAAAAAGAAGAATGTGTATACACCACGTAATACACAGTACACAGGAATGTGTATACACACGTAATACATAGTACACAGGTTCCTCTCTAATGATTCAAGTGGCCAAATCCATCCGTGTCTGATTCCCCAACTAAGGACTATACTTCAGTGACTCCATTTAGTACCCAAAAATCTATGGGCAGAGGCCAGTGCCATGGCTCACTTGGTTAATCCTCTGCCTGTGGTGCCAGCATCCCATATGGGCACTGGGTTCTAGTCCCAGTTGTTCCTCTTCCAGTCCAGCTCTCTGCTGTGGCCTGGGAGGATGGCCCAAGTGTTTGGGGCTCTGCACCTGCAGGGAGACCAAGGAGAGGCATCTGGCTCCTGGCTTCAGATCGGTGCAGCTCTGGCCGTGGTGGCCATTTGGGGAATGAATCAACAGAAGAAAGACTTTTCTCTCCATCTCTCCCTCTGTCTGTAACTCTACCTGTCAAATAAATAAATAAAATCTTTTTTAAAAAAATCTATGGGCAGGACGGGGATGCCATCCACCCCACAAGCTGTCCTACAGACTCACTTTCAAATGGCATCAATAGATTCACTGTCCACCCCTGGGGCCAGAGGCACTTCCCCTGGTCAGAAGAGGGTCGGTTCTCCAGGGAGAAGCACGTGGCTGTTTGGTAGGTGGTCAGAAGGGCACAGCAGTTCAGGAGAAAGAATATGACCTTCTCAGCCCAAGCCCAGCTAACGCCACCCCCAGCCCCTCAAAGGACCCGGCTGGAACGATCAAGAATGATTAACAGTCCTTACTATGCGTCCCTCAGTGGCTTCTCCGAGCAGTCCCCCAAAGGTGATGACGGGCGACATGCAGGCGCAGTACAGGAACAGGAAGGACGCCAAGCACTGCAGGCTCAGCGCATCCCGGTAGTCGCTCCAGTACCAGCGGGCTTTCCGCTTCACGTCCAGCACCAGGCCCCCGAACAGCCTGTGGAAACACGGCAGGCAGGCCTCCAGCTACCTTCAGAACAGCACTTCAGACGTGCTCTGCATGACAGTGACGGAACGCTTTGGCTCCAACCCCACACCAAGTACAGGAGCGCTCTCTGGAGTCAGCAAAGATTCTATTTGTAGCCAAAAGCAGGACTTAGACTAAATTTGAATGATTATCCCAAGCATAAAAATAATGAATTTGCATACGTTTATTATGGTACCCAGTTAAAGAACTCAAAAACAATTAACAGGAAAGCAAGGATTAGTTTAAATTCTGGGCTGTTAAAAGCAAATGTGAAACACCAACTCCAGATATTAAAGCTGTTAGTTTTCTTACATGTTGTCTACATTAAAAACCTCCATCCAGGCGCCTTCCTACTCTGAACAGCGACGCAGCTGACTCTTGAGAAACCAGCATCATGATTCACTCGTGCAATTGACAAGGAGCAGCAGACACAGGCACGGGCACTGCAGCCGTGAGCGAGACAGAGCCAGAACCTGCTCCCCAGGCCCAACAGCCGGGGGGGGGGGGGGGGGGGGGGGCAGGCCCTGACGGGAGGGGGCTGCAGCAGCACAGATCAGGGAGGGGCACTTCTGGGCCAGAGGAGATAGCAGGGGTGATGCCCAGGTGGGAGAGTGCATTGCAGGTCCGAGGTGCTGCATGAAGCATGACGGATAATCCTGTGTGTGGGGTTGGAGGAGCTGAGTCTCAAAGCACCTTGTTTTGAGGAATTAGAGCTTTATCCCAACACTATGCTCAGCTGTTGCAAGACCATCAACAGGAGCATTCTGGAAGGATCACTCCTGTGCCGGTGTGAAGAAGGGGGCGTGGGCTGGAAGGAGGAGCGGTGAGTGGATTCAAGGGTTAATCAAGGGGGAGATTCTAGAGGACTTAGGGGCAGGACTGCAGGATCCTCTCCACTCCCCCAGGGATAGGACACATCAGGGGCAGGTGATCCCACATGGAGGAGGGGGAGCACTCCTGGATGTGGGCAGTCACTGTATGGGGTTGGGGGGAAGAGGGCTGTTACCGAATGGGAACAGAGTAACCAAGCACCAACCTTGAGTGACCCCTGGGTCAAACCAATGAACTCTAAAAGACATGGCTAAGATAATCACAAAAAAAGCTTAATACGGGCTGAGTGTTAGGCGATTTAGAGAATGGCTGTTAATTTTGTAAGATTTCATAGCAGCATAATAATTATTTTTATCGATGTCCTTATCAGAGATACATACTGAGGTATTTACAGGTGAAATGATACGAAGTCAGTGATTTGGCTTAAAACCAATCTAGAAAACATAATAATAATGGTAGAAAGAAACGGATGGAACAGGGTTAGCAAAATGTTGGTAACAGTGGGTGTGTGGAGTTCTTATATTGCTCTCTCTTTCTCTCCCTCTCTCTCTCTCTCTCTATATATATATATATATACACACACACACACACACACACTGTGATCTGGCTCAGAGCCTGCAGATGGCTCCAAACTTTACCCGAGCTAGGTGGGGCCAGACCAGGCCAGACCAAGGCAGCTCACAGGCTGGGTTTGGCTCTCTGTCCTCAGCCCAGTCCCAGACAGCAGCCCACTCAGGGAAGAAGGCTTAGCCAGCTCTGTCTTTCCCTCTCCCACCCAGGAGCCTGGAGGAGTGAGGCGGCCTGGGAGCTGCGCATCAGGAGAGCAGGCTCAGCCAGCGCTCTTCTCCCCTCCCTCCCCTCCCCAAGCCAGGGACCACGGGTGTCCAGGGACCCAGGCCAGACACTGTTCTGTTTCCCAACACGCTCTCTGTCTCTGGCGTTGGTGGGTGGAGTTGGGATTCACCTTTCCTCAACTTACAGCAGTTAGTGGCAGTCTGGGACTGGGCTGAGGACAGAGAGCCAAACCCAGCCTGTGAACTGCCTTGGTCTGGCCTGGTCTGGACCCACCTAGCTCGGGTAAAGTTTGGAGCCATCTGCAGGCTCTGAGCCAGATCACAGAAGTTCCACCGCACGCTTGGGACCAAGGCTCCAGTTAGCAATCAAGTGTCACTTGGCCACGACACTTTCTCCTCTGGGAAAGCAGCCCCGCAAGGACTTCCCACGCAGCAGTGACTCCCGAGGGTGAGTTCCAGTGTTTCTGGTCCACAGAAAACACAGCGTCTTATTACTACATGGTGAGCGCCTCCTCGCCACCAGTAAGCTTCCTCGGAAGAGCAGGATTCTGGGAGAAAGGTCTCCTTCGGCAACAGTGGGCCTTGCCCCACTCAGACCTCTGAGGGGCCACTGTGACCGCTTAGGCCCAGGGTACAGGAGGTGTCTTCAGGGTGAGCAAGGATGAAAGAAAACTTGTACAAAAAGGAGACACAGGAAGCGATAGAGAGGAGGCCACAGAGAGGAAGCCGTCCGTCTGTGCCTGGTGGTGACTGGGGGACAGCGGTGGGGGGGATCTGAGGCTCCTATTGACAGCATAACCATAGATCAATAAACTAATCTGGATAGCTTATGGAGTTGGCCTCATACCTTATGCACGCATAACATCAGACCCTAAGCATCAACCAGGCATGGAGGCTCCTCTCCACGTCTCACACGTCCCCTCCCTTTCAACACTGCCCTTGATGTCCTGATGTTGGGGCACAAGGCACACAGGCATCCGTATTCACACTTGACGCAAGAAAGGACTCAGCCGTGTACAGGGTCACGGGGAGCCCCTCCAGCCGGCCATCTGCCTGCTGTGCTGGGAGGACCCCTGTTTGAAGTGGGGGGGTCATCGAGATAAAGCTCCTCATTCTTCTTTCCATTAACCCTTCCCCAAAGGGGCATCCCCAATCAGGGGCATAAATCAACGCTGCAAAACCCCTTTTTGGGTGTCCTACTTGCCGTGGCTCTCCTGGCCCGGAACAGTCTGGCCACACCTTCTTCTTTGCTACACGCGGTGTCCCTGCCAGTGTCAGCATCAGAGAGACTCAGGACACCCGTCTGACGGCATGGAGGGTCACAAAACGCAGACCTCAGAGTACTGATTTCAACTCGGTCTCCTTTCGCACCTCTGAGTCTACTCTACCCCATCTTTGAGTGTCTTTCCACACGACAAGGACAACAATGCCCTAGTCTCAAGTTTTACCCAAGGTTGTACAACACAATACGCATAAAGCAGGTTTTTACATGTCAAAGAAATATAATAAATGGCCTGAAGATTTATAAAACCTAATGTTTTTTGTTTTTTGCCAGGCAGAGTTAAACAGTGAGAGAGACAGAGAGAGAGTTATAGACAGTGAGAGAGAGAAA
Organism: Lepus europaeus; assembly: GCF_033115175.1. Taxonomy (NCBI): domain Eukaryota; kingdom Metazoa; phylum Chordata; class Mammalia; order Lagomorpha; family Leporidae; genus Lepus; species Lepus europaeus. The sequence continues at coordinate 68,701,779 of NC_084836.1, forward strand.
GAGAGAAAGGTCTTCCCTCCACTGGTTCACTCCCCCAATGGCCGCCATGGCCAGCACTGCGCTGATCCGAAGTCAGGAGCCAGGTGCTTCCTCCCGGTCTCCCATGAGGGTACAGGGTTCCAAGCACTCATGCCATCCTCCACTGCCCTCCTGGGCCACAGCAGAGAGCTGGACTGGAAGAGGAGCAACCAGGACTAGTACCCGGTGCCCCAACTGGGACTAGAACCCGGGGTGCCAATGCCACAGGTGGAGGATTAGCCAAGTGAGCCACGGCGCTGGCCGAGATAATGTGTTTTTAGAATGTGCACTGTAGGAGGGTCCAGAAACTTCTAGGATGTCCACCTGCAGAGAAGGAAGGCACCCAGGGGTGCAGGGTGGCATTGTGGAGTAGTGGGTTAAGCTGCCTGCCTGCAACCCCAGCATTCCATATGGGCACCAGTTCAATTCCCAACTGCTCCATTTCTAAACAAGCTCCCTGCTAATGGCCTGGGAAAGCAGAAGATGGCTCAAATCCTTGGGGCCCCTGCACCCACACAGGAGACCTGGATGAAGTTCCTGGCCCTTGGCTTTGGCCTGGGCCAGCCCTGGCCATTGTGGCCATTTGGGGAGTGAATCAGCAGATGGAAGATTTTTTTTTTCTCTCCCTCTTTCATCCCCTCTCTCTGTAACTCTGTCTTTCACGTAATTTTTTCTTAAATAATAATTTTTAAAAAAAAAAGAAAGAAAAAGGCACCTGGGCTGGCCGGGAACTGTGACGCCTGATGCAGGCAGTAGGCAACAGGCCGAAGGGCCTACACGGGAGGAAGGGCATGCGTCTCGAAACCCTTTACCAAGGGCTCAAAGGAAAACACCAGCAGCTCAGGAAGAGGAAACATCGCCTCCCAGGCCAAGCAGAAGTAAGCTCTGAGCCCAGGGCTTCCTTTCAGCTCTGTCAATTCCGGAAGTTTTGACTTTGTGAGGCAGAGTACCTAGGGCTTGTGCATGGTCCTGGAAATCTGAGGTTTTCTTTCCGGCCATCAGGCACCATTTCTGAGATCCAATAACTGTTGAGCCAGCCTCCTGGTCTCCTAAACCCCGTGTGCACCTGAGCACAAAGGAGCCCTCTCAAAAGCCTGGGGTCCCAGTTTACTCTGCTTTCCTGGAAATCTCACCTCTGCACAGCTTGTGTTTGGGAGACACCCTCTTGCCCACAAATCCACTACTTTCAAACTCCGGAAGTCCTAGGGAGTTAACTTTTATATACAAAAGGTGAACTGCAATTCTGGAAGATGATCAAATCCATGCTGAAGTAAGCACTAGCTCCCCAGGACAGTCTCAGTCCTGGGATCTGTTCCAAGGGCAGATGCTTCCCCGGACCTGCCGCTCAGGACCTGGCCTCCCCACCCAATTCAGAGCTCTCCCAACTTCCAAGGAAAGGCCTCACTCACTCTGGGGGGTGGTTCTTTTCTGAGACTCCCTCCAATCAAAGGGCTTCTGCTTTCCACCAATGCTCCCTCCCAGGGCAGAGCTATCTGCCTGCACCCTCAAACACAAACCTAAAACCAGACGTATACTCCCATCAGGACCCTACTAGAGTGGTGCCATGCTTCCTGTCTCCTCTCCTGGCTTCGCCCTCAATTTCCAAGACTAGAAAAACACACTGATCCTCACAATTCCAAAACAACCCTGTGTTTCCAGTGATCAGAGGACTGAGGCTAGAAGAATAAGGAAAGCAACTCCAAGCAAGGGAGGAAGAAAAGAAAGAAGCAGGGGCGGGGCCAGCACTGTGGTGTAGCGGGTAAAGCCACAGCCTGCAGTGCCGGCATCCCATATGGGTGCCAGTTCAAGTCCTGGCTGCTCCACTTCTGGTCCAGCTCTCTGCTATGGCCTGGGAAAGAGTAGAAGATGGCCCAAGTCCTTGGGCCCCTGCACTTGCGTGGGAGACCTGGAAGAAGCTCCTGGTTCCTGGCTTCGAATCAGTGCAGTTCCAGCCATTGCAGCCTACTGGGGAGTGAACCAGCGGATGGAAGACCTCTCTCTCTCTGCCTTTCCTTCACTCTCTGTGTAACTCTGACTTTCAAATAAATAAATAAATCTTGAAACAAACAAACAAGGGAGTAGAGAAGGTAAAGCTGCCTCTGTGGTCCCAGGTCTACCCAGCAGATCCTGCTGAGACAACAGCGTAACTCACAGAGCCACATCCACAGCCACAACCTCCTCCCAAGGTCCAGGGACACCTCTGCATGTCATGCCAGCCCCAAATATCACCTTCTCACCTGGGGAACCACACCTCCTACTCGGGGGCTTGCTTCCTTCCCCTGCCATACAGGAGCCTCCTTCTTAGATATCTGTCCTTAAAATCTTGGCCTACAAGAGTAGGCTGCCTATTCAGAGACACGTGCATCTCAGTTTCTGTCTTCCTCCCCTAAGGGAGCTCCTTAACCTGAAATGGTCACTCGGCATTTATCTGCACCTAGTCCATTCCACGCTACAGCTAGGCATCACTCAACAAAGAGTGTCTACTCTGCAGGGTCCTGGCCAGGTGCCAGGAATAGAACGCAGCCCCTGCCCTCTGAGAGCAAACAGCCTAACAGGAAAGACATCGACTCAAACAACAATCACAACATATGATACAGGCTACGGTGGGAAAAGGGGGTTAGAGCTCAATGCTGTGGCATCACCCAGCAGGAACACCCAGCTTCATCTACAGGGCCTGGATGGCTCCCCAAGGTAGTGACACCTTCCCCAAGGAAGTTGACACCTGGGCTGAGACAAAGGATGCTAGCAGGAGTTAGCAGATGAGGAAAGGGAAAGGGGTTCATATCAGGGAAGACTGTGCAGGAAGAAGTGCAAATGACATAGAAAATGATGGCTTGAGAAACCTGAATGACAATTTGACATATTCACAATATGCATAATCAGTGGTTTCGTTTCTAAAGTCATCCCCAGCCGTTAAATTCCAACTGCAGAGAAAGCTGCAAGCAAAGAGGGTGTCTCATTCTTTTATGCAACCTCCGCCCAGGGAGCCGCGCATGCCGGGAAACTTACCGCCCAGTGCGCTGAAGCTCTGGCCCACTGTGGCCCCCGTGCGGCTCGGGTTCTATGTGGCAAACGTTTCCATTTGGAACGCCAGGCATTTTCCTTTTCTCCTGTTAACAGAGGACCACAAAGTTAGCAGAGTCAGCATTTACCGTGGGAGAAGTAATCCCAAAGCAACCAAAAAATGCCTGCAGCTCTCAAATGCATTTGCTAATGTGATGCGGTTTATCGACTTTCCTGGGGTGGGGGGGCAGGGAAGGGGATGCCTAATTTTTCTTTCTCTTTTCCAGCAGTCGATTCTCGTGTCTTGTCCGGAAATAGAAATGGGGGCAGCTGAGATGACCTAAGTCTCAGCTGCAAATCTGTTTGTGTTCGATCCTCACTCGGCCTCTGCACCTTGCCCTGGGAGATGGCTTTGGCTGTCATGTGTACAACCAGGGCTAACAGCATCCTGGGGGGGCAGGGGGGAGGAGAATGTTGCTGGGGAGACTGAACGCACACAAAACACATGGCCTGGTGCTGGTGCACCATGGGAGCTTTCTTTCCACCTTCAAAGAACTCCGTTTGCTCTTTCTGCTCAACTTGGTCTTTTCACTGGAGGGCTTCCTACACGATACACTCCTTAGAATGCCTGCCATTCGCCATCAGTCTTCAAATCTGTCTCCAGCAAGGCTGCCTGACCCCGTCACACCTGAGCCAGTCTGTGTCCCCGCAGCTGTGCTAGTCACAGTTCTGATGGCCTGGGTGCCCTGGAGCAGAGCCGTCTCTGGACTCAGCATAGACCCATGTGGTCTTTGCATTGTCAGACCCCTGCAGTGACATTGGCAGCACTAGCCGCTGGGCTAACGTGCATACATTACCTGCGAAGGGACGTTTTTGGGTGGCTCGATTCGAATGGAGGGGTCCCACTCTCCTGGAGGCAGCACCGTCACCTGGTCTAGGAACTCATCAATGCCTGCCAGGAGATCATCTCGCTCTTTGGCTTTATATGCCACGTCGTGGAAAATCTACAGGAAGAAAAAGCCCTCAGGAAAGCTGCAAGTGAAAACCATCACCGGAGGATATGGTGACGGATGCACAAAGCCTCTTATTTGTTACCTCTGTCATGGGGATCTGCGAGACAGAAAACTTTAGAAAAATGCCAGGATAGAAGGACTTTTAAAAATGAGTATGGGTCAAAGAGAACTAAATATATGTATGCTAATGTAAGAAGCAATGATTCTCAAGTTGTACAATTCTGTTAGCTACAAAAAGTAGGAAAGAAAGGTTCCGTGGAAAATGCTCTTGATCTTAATGGTTGGGAAGACGATGGACTTCCTAATGAGTTAGGAGCTAAGCCTCCCAATGGTGATGGGCTGGGGACACACAGCTCACGCCTCCCTGTGCCCACTAAGACACACGTGTTCTCAGCCCTGCTCTGCGGCTGAGCGCCATTCTCACCAGGGAATGCACAATGCACCCAGTCTGGTTGCCTTGGCACAGGCAAGTCAGCACACTCACACCACCCTGCCTGAGGCCGCACCCCTGACCTCAGACAACTGCTTTCATCGTGAAAAGAAAGTGAGGTTTCTGTATGCGAACAGCTTGGATGCATTTAGTTAACTGTCTGTTTCTAGAAAGTTATGTCTGCCTTAATATGTCTCCCTCTATATCACACTCAGCAGTAATTTTCCCAGGGAAAAAAAAAAAAGGTTTTCTGCATCCTTGATCATTCCACAAGGAAGCAAAATCCTCAGAGGACTTAGCCTTCCACAGCCGGCTCTCAGCAGAGCGCGGGAACCGCTTGCTGGCCGGCAGACGCTGCAATTGCAGAGATTCTCCCCCTGCAACCAGCACAGCGCCCGACCCAGAACACACATGCACTCAGCACTCACGAAAGGAAAGGAGAAGTCGCACGTACCTCATCCGTCATGATGGTGGCCATGGACCTGCCGATCTCGTGGTACTGCTGGCCTTTCCCTACTGGACCCAACAAGATAAACAAAAACCTGGCAGGACACACAGAGGAGGAAACTACTAAGCAAACACAGAGAGGTGACAGCTTACTCCTCTCTAAACAGTGTGACATTTTTCTCCACTATCTAACAGAATCATCACTGTGCCACCAAAACAAAGGAGACACACCAATGACAGAGCACTGGAGTTGTCTGGACCTAACAGCCCTACTCTGGACAGTGGAAGCTATTTGTTTAACATTATTCAATAAAGTAGTTACATTTCTTAGCACGTCTGTTGACACAATTCCCGACTATAGAAAGGATTTTTTTTTTTTTAATTTTTATTTTTGACAGGCAGAGTGGACAGTGAGAGAGAGAGACAGAGAGAAAGGTCTTCCTTTTGCCGTTGGTTCACCCTCCAATGGCCGCTGCGGTAGGCGCTCTGCGGCCGGCGCACCGCACCGATCTGATGGCAGGAGCCAGGTGCTTCTCCTGGTCTCCCATGGGGTGCAGGGCCCAAGGACCTGGGCCATCCTCCACTGCACTCCCTGGCCACAGCAGAGAGCTGGCCTGGAAGAGGGGCAACCGGGACAGGATCGGTGCCCTGACCGGGACTAGAACCCGGTGTGCCGGCGCCGCAAGGCGGAGGATTAGCCTAGTGAGCTGCGGCGTTGGCCGAAAGGATGCTTTTTAAAAACTTAACCTGATTGGAGCCAGCATTGTGGAACAGCAGTTAAGTCATATGAGCCAAATTCATCTCCCGTGAGTGCCAGTTCAAGTACTGGCTGCTCCACTTGCAATCCTGGGAAAGAAACAGCAGATGGCCCAAGTACTTGGGCCCCTGACACCCCTGTGGGAGACCTGGACAGCGTTCCAGGCTCCTGCCTTCAGTCTTGGTCATGGCCACTTAGGGAATGACCCAGATGGAAGATCTCCCTCCCCCATATCTCTGCCTTTCAAATAAATCAAATCTTTAAAAGAAACTTGGCTTATTGTGCAAATTCAAGGTTATCTGACTCCCATTCATTTTTCTAACAAGAAAACAACAGGGAGAGAAGAGAGAGAAGGAAGTTGAAACAACCAAGCCTTGTAGAGGAGTCCACTTGGCGTTTGGACATCTGACTGCCCTCTGATCACGGGGCTCTGCGTCACCAGCAGCCCCACTTCAGAGCGCAGGGACAGTCTTTCGAACAAACGCAGGCACATCTGAAAACCATACAAACCCTGGCAGAACTGTGGCTAGAGACACCTCTACCTTGGCTTGGAGACCTGGGACAGTAAGACTCGGGCTTTGATAACAAATGACTGGCCCTTGCTATGCTCTTTGAATGCTCCTCAGATCTGCATTTCTAGGCTGCAGGTACTGCGAGGTCACAGCCCTGAAAGTCTTAGAATGCACGTGCCTTGTGATTAATCAAAAACCATTCCTGGCCGGCGCCACAGCTCACTAGGCTAATCCTCCACCTTGCAGCGCTGGCACACCGGGTTCTAGTCCCGGTCGGGGCACCGATTCTGTCCCGGTTGCCCCTCTTCCAGGCCAGCTCTCTGCTGTGGCCCGGGAGTGCAGTGGAGGATGGCCCAAGTGCTTGGGCCCTGCACCCGCATGGGAGACCAGGAGAAGCACCTGGCTCCTGCCATCAGATCAGCACGGTGCGCCGGCCGCAGCACGCCAGCCGTGGTGGCCATTGGAGGGTGAACCAATGGCAAAGGAAGACCTTTCTCTCTGTCTGTCTCTCTCTCACTGTCCACTCTGCCTGTCAAAAAAAAAAAAAAAAAAAAAAAAAACATTCCCCGGAGCATCGATGCCAGCTGTTGGTATGAACACTTGGGCAGACATGCACTTTTGAGTCCCCAGAGCATCGATGATAACCATTGGCACGAGCGCTCGGGCAGACATGCACTTTCGCTGGACCGCGTGGAGCTTCCCCTCTGCCCCTACCTTGTTGGGATGGGCACTTCCGTCAGGCCCGAGAGAAGGACGGCTGGGGACAGCCTCACGAAGGCCACGATGGGGCGGTCCAGTGTGTCCACCTCTCCAACCAGCACGTTGGAGGCCTCCGCCCCAGTGGGGATTTTCTTCATGAAGTGAAGGTCCACCTGCGATCCAGAAAAAGCTGCTGGCACTCTGGGATCCAGCGCCTGAAGTATCACGTTACGGTAACACGCCTCCCCACACCGTTCATCTGATCTGTGCAAAAACCCTCTAGATAAAGTACATTATGCCTGGTTTTGCGGTTTGTTTTCTTTTTTCCTTTTAAATGGAACAACCTGGCCGGCGCCGTGGCTTACTTGGCTAATCTCCGCCTGTGGTGCCAGCACCCCAGGTCCTAGTTCCGGTTGGAGCGCCGGATTCTGTCCTGGTTGCTCCTCTTCCAGTCCAGCTCCTTGCTGTGGCCCGGGGAAGGCAGTGGAGGATGGCCCAAGTGCTTGAGCCCTACACTTGCATGGGAGACCAGGAGGAAGCACCTGGCTCCTGGCTTCCGATCGGCACAGCGCGCCGGCCACAACACACCAGCTATAGTGGCAACTTGGGGGGGGATGAACCAACTGTAAAGGAAGACCTTTCTCTCTGTCTCTCTCTCTCTCTCTCACTGTCTAACTCTGCCCATCAAAAAAAAAAAAAAAAGATTTATTTTGGGGCTGGCATTGTGGTGTAATAAGTTAAGCTGCCACCTGCAATGCTGGCATCCCATGTGGGTACCAGCTCCAGTCCTGGCTGCTTCATCTCTGATCCAGCTCCCTGCTAATGTGCCTGGGAAAGCAGAGGAGGATGGCCCAAGTACTCAGGCCCCTGCACCTGCATGAGAGACCAAGAAAAAGCTCCTGGCTTTGGCCTGACCAAGTCCTGGACATTGTGGCCATTTGGGGAGCGAACAAGCAGATGGAAGATCTCTCCCTCTCTCTCTCTCTGTAATTCTGTCTTTCAAGTAAACAAAATAAGACTTTAAATAGATATTGATTTATTTATATTTATTTTTTAAATGTATAATTTAAAATTCAAGTCCTGGCTGTGCCACTTCCGATCCAGCTCCCTGCTAATGGCCTGGAAAAAGCAGCCAAAGATGGCCAAGAGCTTGGGCCCCTGCCACCCATGGGGGGAACCCAAAAGAAGCTCCTGACTCTGGCCTGGCCCAGCCCTGGCCATTTGGGGAGTGAACCAGTTAATGTTAAGACATGTCTGTCTGTCTGTCTGTCTCTCAATTTCTCTCTCTGTAACTGTGCTTTTCAAATAAATAAAATAAATCTTTAACAAAATAAAAAAGCATCGCGAGTGGACAGGAGAGAGCAGAGGCTGTAGGCAGGAAGATGAGGGCTTGGAGCAGAGATGCTGTGTGGCTCTGCTACTGCCCTCGGCCTCAGAGACCCCAGGCACAGGCCTCAGGAGTTTAGGAGACAGCAGCAAAAACACTCCTCTGCAAAACCTTTGGCGGGTGAGAGGAGGTACAGGAGAGCAGGTACCAAAACTGACAGAAGAACCAGGAGGTGGCGTGCGGCTGGCACGTGCATCTAGCATGTCAACACATTGGATCTGGAAGCACGCTCCGAGGAGTTGGCCCTGCTCAGCCAGGAGGCAGAGCGCAGGAGCACGGGGCCTCGCTTCCTGCAGAAGATGCCCTGCTCCGCGGAGGGAGGCTCCAAAACACTGAAGCTCGCCTAGGTTCCAGCAAGGCGGCTCCGTGCTCACTGGAGATAGACGGAGGCCTAGAAGCCAACTTCCCACATCTCCGCTCACCTTGCTTAAATCCACAGGGCTGTGTTCGCAATTCACTCCATTTTTCACTTCCAGATGTGTAGTTGGGACAGACTGAGGAGACACAGTTTGACCTAATTGGAGAAAACCAAGCAGAATCCTGAGTCATTGCCCTCCTCCACGCCCCGGCAGTGCCCCACCACCCACCCATCTCCATTTGGCTATGTCTTCTGCTGAGCCTACTTGGAGAAGATGCCTATGAAGCCACACCTAGCTCCTTACCTACCCCTCAGTTGTAAGGGTCTGATAACTTGCGACCCTTCTTCCTAACACATTCATAACCCTCTTTTATGATTTCTGTAGTAAGGCGCTAATCCTTAACCAGAGGCACAGACAAGAGGCCCCAGTGGAGAACCTGCTCACAATCTGGAGTCCAGGCAGATATCCTTCACACCGTGATGCAGCACATGTGGGGGCCAGGAGACCACAGACGAGCACCTGCCTGGCCACGGAAACTCACTGAGTGTCTGCCTCCCACCCTGCACTAGCTCGGGCTTCACCTGGCTTCACTCACTGGAGCCTCACAATAAACTCAGGGAGTAGGTCTGTTTGCTACCCTTCCTTTACAAGTGAGAAAGTGGACCTGAAAGAGGTTTAGTAGACTGCCCACTGTCACACACTTTTCATGGGGTAAAACCAGAATGACGAGCCTACGAGTGACCCAAGAGCCTACACTACAGTGTTTGGCCTCCCTGGTCTACGACGTTTGCTTACTCCCAGAATGCTCCAGTTCACCCTCTCTGGTCCCTACTTATCCCCAGTGTGGCTACTTGCCAACAGCCACATCAGTTCTTGGGAATAAGTCCCTGTCTTGGGTCCTCAGAGATCTAGCGCCACAAGAAAGACGGGCACCAGTGCCCCCAACATCTCACCAGTCACCAGATGGCCTATTTACAGACCTGTTTACAGACACAGAAATAATGTTTGACAAATACAGCCCCTATGTCCTAGTGACCCAGCGCCTCCTGCCAGTCCCCACGCAGCCCGTTAGTGGAGACAGCAGCCGCGCCGAGTGAGCTCACCGTGCCTATCCATCGAATGCGGGTCAGACTGCCTCTTGCCGGCCTCGGCGAAGGAGCGCACGATGGGAATGAGGTTGCTTCTCTTCTTCTCGTTCTGATGGTGGTGCTTCTTGAGGAGGGCGTCCCGCACCTTCACCCGCATGCTGTCGCTCAGGTCACTGAACAGTTCCTGCTGGTCCAGGATCAGGTCTGCAAAGCAGGCACTCATGTGAACGCGCAATCACAAAGGCCACCTCGGTGTGGGCCTGGGGCTGGGGGCGGGGGCGAGAGGCAGGGGACGCCGCTCAGCTCCAGGGTCTGCAAGAGCTCATTGAGACCATGGCTGCAGAAGTCACACCTTGTTCATGTTATTATGAATTGAAACGTAATATGTGTTGGAAACTATACTGCAAAACTTACATATATTATCTAGTCTAATCCTTATAACCTTGAGAAACAAATTTTATTAAAACAATTTTTACAGATGAGGAAAGGAAGGCTTAAGTCCTACAAAATTCCCCAAGGTCGCACATCTAATAAGTTGCAGAGCTAGCACTCACACCCAGGACTAACTTGAAAGCGCGTATTATTACCTTCTTTGTCTGTCATTTGCCAGACTTCCCCTACAGTCTCTTCCGCCAAGATTTTCGCATTGGTGTAGTTGTCAAGAGGAACAGAGGGGCAGGCACTAGCCTAGCAGGTAAGACTCTGGCTTAGATGCCTGTGCCCTATGTCAGAGTGCTCGCCTGGGTTTCCACTCGGATCCACCTACTGACTCTGACTTCCTTCCCTGGAAGACAGTGGTGGTGGCTTCCCGGTTTGCTTCTCTCATGCAGGAGACCTAGATTGAATTCCCAGCTCCTGGCTTCAGCCCTGGCTACTGTGGGCTTTTGAAGAGTAAACCAGCAGATGGGAGTGCTTGCCTGCATCTTCCCTGCCTCCCTCTCTCTGTCTCTCTCATAACTAAATAGGAACTATTACTGAAGAACACCAAATGGCTACTTGAAAGGGGAACCTAAAAGAATAATTAACTATCTGCTCACCCCAGTTACCACCAGACATGTGTCTTTAACCTTTCAAGACCAACAGAGTTGAGGGGGAGAAAAATCCCAGTACCTGACGCTGAGAGGCAGTGGGCACAGCAGTTAACACCAGGGGCCTTGGAGCTAAGGCCCACATTCCACTCCAGTTCTCTAACTTTCTGGCTATGCGATCTTGGGCAAGGTAAGTAATTTCTCTTAAACTCAGTCTCCTCATCTGTAACGTGGAGCTAACATTATCACCCCATCTTAGGAGACTGCTATGGAAAATCAGATGATACGGATCATCTGTCCTTATCACTAAACATCAGATATCTGATAAGAGACCCATGATCATTTTACTTCAATCCTACATACCTCTCCCCAAACCTCAACCTATTGTCAATTTCTAGCTTCACCCACGGCTAGAATGCTAGCCAATGCTAGGAGCAATGAGTGAGGAAAATCTACTCCACATTCATGTCAAAGATCCATATTTCTGTTTCTTTGATTCTACCCTTCCATTCTATAACCATGGTTCAGGAACTCCCACCCCAGGGGCCATCTCAGATCCCCCTCCATCTACTCCCTCCTTCTTGTTTTCTCTTGTCACCTAATAGTTCTCAAAAGAAAAATGTCTTAGCCCTTTGCAATTTGACTACCCCCATGGAGCTTCTTTTGGAAAAACCATCACTAGTGTCCCAGCTGCTAATCCAGTGGGTGTTTCCGGTGCCCATCTGACCTGTCTCCTCTGCAGCTTCTGACACTGGTACAGCAAAATCTCTTCTCCTGGCTTTTACAGTTGGCTGAATGGTGGCCCCCAAGAGATGTGTCTATGACCCAACCTCCACCCCAGAACCTGTGCATGTGATTTAATTTGTAAAAAGGGTCTTTGCGGCCGGCGCCGCGGCTCACTAGGCTAATCCTCCGCCTTGCGGCGCCGGCACACCGGGTTCTAGTCCCGGTCGGGGCACCGGATTCTGTCCCGGTTGCCCCTCTTCCAGGCCAGCTCTCTGCTGTGGCCCGGGAGTGCAGTGGAGGATGGCCCAAGTGCTTGGGTCCTGCACCCCATGGGAGACCAGGAGAAGCCCCTGGCTCCTGCCATCGGATCAGCGCGGTGCTGCGGCTGCAGCGCGCCAACCGCGGCGGCCATTGGAGGGTGAACCAACGGCAAAAAGGAAGACCTTTCTCTCTCTCTCTCTCTCTCACTGTCCACTCTGCCTGTCAAAAAAAAAAAAAGGGTCTTTGCAGATGTAATTAAGTCAAGGATCTCAAGACACACAGGAGAAACTTAGAAGAAGCGCATGTGAAGACAGAGGCCAAGATTAGAGTTATGCAGCCCACAACCAAGAACACGGAGGGCCCCAGAAGCGAGAAGCTGAAAGAATCAAGAAATAATTCTCCCTAGAGTTTTCAGAGAGAGTAAGGCCCTGCCAATACTTTCATTTTGAACTTCTGGCTTCCAGAACTATAAGAAAAAAAAAAAACCAACTTCTGTACTTTTAACTGACCGTGCATGTGGGAAGCCACAGGAAGCAAACACAGATTTCACGACCACTCCCCAGCCTCCTCCCCAAGCACTCCTCAGTCTCCTTGGCGGTCTGCCTTGCTCCAACCTATCAGAAGCCACCTTTAAACACTGTAGCTCCCCAGTTTCTGTCAGTCTTCTGATCTTTTCTCCTTTCCTAATCTCAGCTGCCCATGGACTGGCAACCTCCTAAAAGTATATCCTAGCCTAGCTCTCTCCTCTAAGTGCCAGCTCCAATTATCCAGTAGACCACCATCGAGATGTCCCGCAAACCCTCAGAACTAAGTACAAACAAAACCACACTCAGAATCCTAAATTCTTTTTCCTTCATTCTCCCCATTCTGCCAAACTGTTCGCATTAATTCTACTTCTGCAGCCTCATGGGGCACCATCTGCCCTCCCTTTTACTCCCTCCTGCCAACTGCCCATGGTACAGGCAACTACTGCTATCAGCCCAGCCCACTTCTCCCTCCAACTCACCTTCTGTATCGCTTTCATCACTACATTCTGAATATGCAAGACTGACTGTCACCCACTCACCAGTGGCTCCCTGTGGTTTACACAGAGTTATCAACAGTTTCAAAAGCTGAAGCGATGTGGGGTTAAGCCCCTGCTTGGGACGACTGCCCATACTGGGTGCCAGTTTGTGTCCTGGCTGCTCAGCTTCCCAATCCAGTTCTCTGCTAATGCACCTGGGAGGCAGCAGTGATGGCTCCGGGACTCGAGTCCCTGCCACCCACGTGGGAGACGTGGGGAGAGTTCTCAGCTCCTGGCTTTGGTCTGGCTCAGCCCTGACTGTTGTAGCCATTTGGGAAGTGAACCAGTGGATGGAAGATTGCTTTCTCTGTCATTCTGCCTTTCAAATAAATAATATTTTTAAAAAGAAAAGATAGGGCCCAGTGTTGTGGCAAAGCAAGTAAAGCTACCACTTGAGATGCCAGCACCCCATATGGACGCCGGTTTGTGTCCCAGCTGCTCCACTTCTGATCCTGCTCCTTGCTAATGGCCTGGAAAGAGCAGTGGAGGATGGTCAAATTTGGGCCCCTGTCACACACACGGAAGGCCTGGATAAAGTTCCTGGCTCTTGGCTTCAGACTGGCCCAGCACCGGCCATTGAAGCCATCTGGGCAGTAAAATGGAAAATCAATCAATCAATCAATCAATCAATTCCCCCCCCTCCCCCCGGTAACTCTGACTTTCAAAATAAATAAAAAGAAAAGCTGTCAGGGGTTCTTCTACCTAACAAGGGTCTCTCCTTCAGCCACAGAGCCAAAAGTTAGCAAACTGTGGATGTGACCCCAGTGAGTTCCATCTTTCCCAGGCAATCAGTGGAACTTCTGGGCACCTTCTTGGAAAAGAGGGGACCCAGGATTTCATCAGTGCTGACTCCTCTCCTGGGTACTTGAAATAGAGCAAAATCAGGAAAAATCTTTAACCTGTCCAGCTGAACAGAGCCAGCTGGAAGGAGAAGTCCCCATATGCGACCAGGTGTTTTTCCAACTTTGCTCCCAAAACACGGTCCCTAAATACTCGTATTTTAACATCTTTCATTCTCTGCAACTCTTTCCTTTGCAAAATGCCAATGGCTTCTTTCTCGAATCACCACCAAGCACATTTCCAAGTTGCACTTACTTTAATTGCTGTTCCCAGGGCTACTTCACCACCAGCAGGTGAACTCCCAGAAGGCAGGGACTGTCTTATCTCAACAAGGGGACTTCAAAAAGTTTGTGGAAAAACAATTTTTTTTTTTTTTTTTTTTGGATAGGCAGAGTTAGTGAGAGAGAGACAGAGACAGAGAGAAAGGTCTTCCTTTTCCGTTGGTTCACCCCTCCAAGTGGCTGCTACGGCTGGTGCACTGTGGCCGGCATGCTGCGCCGATCCAAAGCCAGGAGCCAGGTACCTCCTCCTGGTCTCCCATGTGGGTACAGGGCCCAAGGACCTGGGCCATCCTCCACTGCTGTCCCGGGGCCACAGCAGAGAGCTGGACTGGAAGAGGAGCAACTGGGACAAAACTGGCGCCCCAACCAGGACTAGAACCCGAGGTGCCGGTGCTACAGGCAGAGGATTAACCAAGTGAGCCACGGCACTGGCCGAAAAACAAAATGTTAACGTAAGTTTATTTTGGTGCAAAATGCTTTTCAAAACCTATGCCTGGTTTAGGTTTAACATACATTTTCCACTTTTTGAAGACTTCCTATTTCCCTGTGCCTGGCTCATCATCAAGCACACGGTAGGTACCAAATAAATGCTCACTAAATGAGCAGGCAAATATAAGTCTAAAGACTGGGTCATTTGAATTCCGTAACAAGCACATGAAACAGGTAAAGTTGTTTGTTGGCTGGAAATCTACCCGACAGCAGAAGGTGCTGTGGCTTGCCCAAGGACACACAACCGCAACACTTCTTAATGGGCACGAGAGCGCCTCTTTTCCCTCACCTGACCTTACCTGAAATCTCTTCTATGCTATTTGCACGCATATCCAGGAGGACAGTTCCATTAATAAGGCAGCTCCTTAGCTCAAAGAGGCTGTGCAAGGACAGGGTTGCCACATACGGCTTGCTCCAGCGCTCTCCCCCATCCTCAACATCTTCTTCAAACTTCAGCCACCTGAAAGCATGACACATACAGATGCCAAAGGTAGACAATAAGGTAGACAACCAAGACAAGAGAGACAGATCTTTAAAACAAGCCACTGAGAAAAGCATCTGAAAGTTATACTGAACATTGTAAAAGCGAATGTTCATGTACGTTGGCCAATGAAAAAAGCGTTACAGAACAGTGCAAGATTGAGTACAGTAATTCCATTTAAAAATATATTCATTTATTATTTGAAAGACAGAGAGACAGACTGACAGAGATCTTCCACCTACTGGTTCATTCTTCAAATACCCACAACATCCAGTCAAGAGTCCAAAACTCTACCCTGGCATTCTCCCACCTATGGGATCCAGGCACATGAACCATCAACTGCTGCCTCCCAAGGTGCAAAGTAGGAGGTATCTGGAATTGGACGTACAGCCAGAACTCAAACCCAGGCATTCTAGTATGTGACACAGGAATCCCAAGTGGCATGGAACCCTGTGTCAAATACCTGCCTCAATTCCATCTTTCTTTAAAGGAAATCTGAAACGGAATGGATGGCCGTATCAGATCTCCCTTTATCTACTGCCTCCTTCTGCTCTTCTCCTATCACTTAGAAGTTCTCAAAAAGAAAAAGTTCTTAGCCCCCTTGCAATTTGGCTCCCCCAGTAGAACTGCTTTTGATACAGCCATCACTAACTTTGCAGCTGCTAGATCCCAGGAGCGTCTCCAGTCCTCCCACATGACCGCTGCAGTATTTGACACTGAGAGATCAAAGGCTCTTCTCTAGGCTTCTGTGTGTGTAAGACACCAAATCGTACCCTCCTCATTATCCCTGGAGCAGTGGGATTACAGGGAGCCTCTCACTTACTTCTTTTTGCTTATCTTTATTTTCTGATTTTCTATAGTTAGCATGTATTACCTATTCAATCAAAAATAGATATAATCTATATATCACTGGGACACACTGACAAGTCACATGAATAAAATGACAATATTTTCCTTTTTATCAGTGCCTATGTGACCTGCAGAGGTTTACAAAGACTGAATGACAAACACTAACTGCCTTTTAATGTGGTATCAGGACAGCTGTGTCAGTGAAAACTGGAGTTCTGCTGTGTTAGTTACCCATCTTCTTTCTTGAGGTTCCGGCTCTGTCATTCGTAAGGCTCGCTGGTCGGTTACATCAGGAGCCGAGAAACAGCTCTGGTTCATATGGGGGCTCTTCTGGGAGTTGAGTCTCAAATGAGCAGGGTTACTCACAACTACCCCAGGAAGTCCAGTTATCAGGCTGGCCCATACACCTGAGAGTCTCTGTGAGGTTGAACTGTCCCAGAGGAAGTTCAAACCTCAAAACCTCTGGCACTTGCTAGTGAATTAAAACCCAAATGACCATAATGTTCACCTCCAGAAAAGTCAGGACCTGTACTGTGTCTGCAGGGCTAGGTTCCAACCATTTGGTTTCGTTTGGTATCTTCTAAGCCAGACCTATAACACCAAGATGGCCCATGAATTTGCTCTGGGCCCCAAACAAAGGAGAGAACCTCCTGAAAGTTCTGGCTTCTCTGTACCAGTTGACCTTGAGCATAGCATCAGAAAGAGACCAACACCAAGACCCACTATGGGAGACCCTGGAGCATCAGGCCCCTGCTTCTCCCAACCAGAAAGAAAGGGGCAAGCAGGTCTGTCCCTTGCGGAAAGAGATACGGCCCATCTGCCCACCCAGGCAGGTCTGCAGCCAGGCTCTTTTCGATGGCATCTTACCTGGCTGTCTCCTTCCACTCGGCGTCCTCTCCTTCCTTCACACAGATCTCATCCAGCTCTGTGAACAGCTCGTGCGGCACATGCTCCTCGTCGTCCTCGGTGCCAAGAATGAACTGAACGCGCTGAGACGGCGTGTCTAGGAAATCCAGCAGAGACGCGCCGGGTTCAGCCGCGAGCGTGGGACACAAATAGCAGCCTGCCTCACCTGCTAACTTCAGGAACACAGGAACGAAATCCGGGATGCAGATCCTAAGGTTTCTTTGCTCTCAGAGAAAAGGCTCTTCTGTGGGAGCTGTTTCATGAACTGAGATCACTTTGCTGTGGCTTGACTATGGTAATGGCTCCTGAACTCACCCAGGTGTTTAAACCTAAGAGGTGGGGCCCAGGACAATAGTTCTCACAAAAGCCTAGCTGGGACCAGCCTGCCTCTCTCTCTGCCTGTGTGATCTTTCTTCTGCCATTGCCATCCATGGTCCTCACGAGAGGCCAAACCAACAGCACTGCCCAATGTGGGGCTTGAATCTCCAAAACTGTGAGTCAAAGAAACCTTTTCCATTTATAAGTTAGGTGCCTCGGGTATTTTGTTATAGTGACCAAATGACTGACTAACACACACCTGGAGAAAACCCTACAAGCACCTAGAAAGAACTGTGGTCAAAAGGAATGACGAATTCTCTAGCAAATTATTTTCCTTACTATGGTGCTGACTTTGCTGGGCATGAACTGCCAAGTTTTCACGTGGAGAGTTTTTACTATTCGAGCGTTTCTTCTCTTGGAAGAAAGAAGAAACCCTATGAAAGGGCTTGTGTCTATCACACATTCCCATGGCATCCCCAAGCTCCCAGGCCCTCCCCTGGGAGGGGGTTACCGTGGGCCAGGGCTTCCAGGCCTTCCTCCCCCTGGCTGGCTCCTTTGCCCCGCCCTCGTCTCCGGTGTTTCTGGCCATGGGTGCGGTGGTGCCGATGGCTTTGCCGGCCCAGTGGCATCCGAACCCCCACGTACAGAGTTCTGTGACCTGGAAAAGAAGCAGAAGGTGTGTGGTAAGGTTCCTGGAGGAAAAGGAGCCCAGCACAGTTAAGAGGGGAAAAAAAAAAAAAAAAAAAAAAAAAAAAAAAAGACGACAGCTCTTTGGCCTAATCACAGCTGCAGAATGACAAGACTTCAAAGGCTTCCAAGGACTAAAGATGCAGACCGGGAACTCAAGCTCTCTTGTCCTGCCTGTGGGTGCAAGCCTCACAGGGATCATACATAACATGCATGAGTGCGATTTGCAAACTGTGAAAGCCAATGCCACGGTTAGTTATGGGTCATTGCAATGAGCATTTGGCCCATTGCCTTTAAAAAGGCAATGCAGTGCTCTATCACTTCTGCAGGGAGTGTTGCCAGAGAGGCAGCTTCGAAATCCGACTTGGAGCACGGTGAAGGCACCAGTCAGCCTGCCTGGGTCCCAAACTCGTTAGCCACATGACCTTGAGGTTACCTAATCTTTCTATGACTCATCTTTTTTTTTTTTTTTTGAGAGGAAGACCAAATGAGAGAGACAGAGGCAGACAGAGAGCACTGTTTGCTGGTTCACTCCCCAAATGCCCATAATGGCTGGGCTTGGTCCACCAATGGAACCAGGAGCCACAGATGCAATCTAGCTTCTTACTAATGCAGACCTGGGAGGCAGTGATGATGGCAGGGACCAAATGACTTGGGCCATCACTTGCTGCCTCCCAGGGTCTGCATTGGTAGACAGCAGAATCAGAAGTGGAGCTGGGACTCAGACATGAGATGTAAGCACTTTAACCAGTAGGCCAGACACCCACCCCGTGACTCATCTTTTAAGAGGAATACTAGGGGCTGGCGCTTTGGCATGGCGGTTAAAGCTGCCGCCTCAGTGCTAGCATCCCATATGGGTGCTGGTTTGAGTCTTGGCTGCTTCACTTCTGATCCAGCTCTCTGCTATGGCCTGGGAAAGCAGTAGAAGATGGCCCAAGTCCCTGGGCCCCTGCACCCACATGGGAGACCCAGTGGAAGCTCCTGGCTCCTGGCTTCAGATTGGCACAGCTCCAGCCATTACGACCAATTGGGGAGTGAACCAGCAGATGAAAG
Organism: Lepus europaeus; assembly: GCF_033115175.1. Taxonomy (NCBI): domain Eukaryota; kingdom Metazoa; phylum Chordata; class Mammalia; order Lagomorpha; family Leporidae; genus Lepus; species Lepus europaeus. Next base: position 68,720,474 of record NC_084836.1, read on the forward strand.
ATCTCTCTCTCTCTCTCTCTCTCTCTCTGCCTCTCCTTCTCTCTGTGTGTAACTTAGACTTTCAAATAAATACATCTTTATTTTTTAAAGGAATACTAAAAGCTTACTAGCTAAACATACAGGGTTTTTCTAAGTAGTAAATAAGCTTGTAAAATGCTTAACACAATGCCTGCAATAAGTTTTAACAGCCCGTACATTCTAGGATCAGCTACCATGTGTTTCTACTTTTTGTTTTTTCTGTATTATAGAATATACCATCTAGAATAGCACTGAATGACTAGTTACAAATCATAAGGAACATGAGGCTAGTGTCAAAGAAAATATTTTTTTGTAAATTTATGAGAGAGAGAGAGAGAGCGCACTCTCGTCTGCTAGTTCACCCCCCAAATGCCCACAACAGCCAGGGCTGGGCAGGACCAGAGCCAGGAGTTGGGAATGTAACCCAGTAGGAACCCTACTACTTGAGCCATCAGTGCTGCCCCTCGGGGGCTGCACTAGCAGGAAGCTGGTTAGAGTCAGGAGATGCAGGTGGGTGTGGAACCCAGGTACTTCAACATGGGATGTGGGTGTCTCAACCACTAGGCCAAATGACCCCCCAAGAAAGAATTAAATATTTCACAGAGGAGGGGAACATGAGAAAACCAGTGATCCAACAGCATTCCTCTCCAGTTCCTCCTCTTCTACTTCCTCATTCTTTCCATAAACATACTATGGGTTGTTTTGTTCTGTTTTGTTTTTTAATTAATTAATTAATTAATTTTTATTTTCCACCTGCTTCACCTGCCTTCCTGCCAACACTGGGGCCCAGAATCGGTAGCTTCAATGTTGCTCCCACGTGCAGATTCCATCACTGGTTCACTTCCCAAATGCCCACAACAGCTGGGGTTGAGGCAGGCTGAACCTAGGAGTTGCCTGGCAGGGACCCAATCACATAAGCCATCACCCCTGCCATTAGCAGGAAGCTGGAGTCAAGAGTGGAGGCTGGAACCAGACCCAGGCACTCCAATATGGGACAAAGGTGTCCCAACCGGCAATGTGATCACCTAGGCCAGATGCCTGCCCCTGTGTATGGCTTCTGACCCCACTCTCTACCGAAACGGCCCTCATTAGGGACACCCGACACCACTTAGTCATCAACTCCATCTATTACCTTACATCACTCTCAGTCCAGTTCAAAGAACCTTCCAGAGCCCAGCCTGAGCCAGCCTCCATCCCCGGACTTCCTCCTCCTCCTCGGGGCTCTGGACACCCTTGGCTCCTGTGTCCCTACCCTCCCTGGCTTATCCTCCCTCCCCCCGTGCTTCTCCGCTCCTCCACAGTCCACCCCAGGAAGGCTCCCTGGCTTCTCATCCTAGGCCTTCTTTTCAGTGCTGGCCACTCTTCTGATGCCAAAGCTCGCTTGCACAGAGCACCCCCAAATCCTCACCTGCAGTGAGCCAATGTTCCCCCAGCAAACTCACCATCCTCCGCGCCAGTCACATGTGGTCTCATTTTCTCCCATGCTTCTCTCCGTGGCACTGCCGTTCTCTCAGCTTCCCCAGACGTCCAGCCCTACCTCTCTGTCCCTGCACTGCACACCCTCTGGCGTGGGGATGTCATGCGTTTCTCCCCCACACCCTTGACAAAGCCAAGCCTTTCTTCCTGCTCCCACATTAATTTTTTATTTATTTTAAAGATTTATTTATTTATTTGAAAGGCAGAGTTATAGAGAGGCAGAAGCAGAGAAAGAGAGAGGTCTTCCATCCACTGGTTAACTACCCAAATGGCCACGATGAAATGGCCAGAGCTGCGCCAGTCCAAAGCCAGGAGCCAGAAGCTTCTTCTGGGTCTCCCAAGTGGGTGCAGGGGCCCAACAACTTGGGCCATCTTCTACTGCTTTCCCAGGCCATAGCAGAGAGCTGGATCAGAAGTGGAGCAGCCAGAACTCAAATCAGTGTCCATATGGGATGCTGGCAAAGCAGGCAGTGGCTTTACCCACTACGCCACAGTGCCAGCCCCTCCCCCATTAATTTTTTTTTTTTTTTACAGGCAGAGTTAGAGAGAGAGAGAGAGAGAGAGAAAGGTCTTCCTTTTTCCATTGGTTCACCCCCCAAATGGCCGCTACGGCCGGTGCACTGCACTGATCCTAAACCAGGAGCCAGGTGCCTCCTCCTGGTCTCCCATGCTGGTGCAGGGCCCAAGCACTTGGGTCATCCTCCACTGCCTCCTGGGCCACAGCAGAGAGCTGGCCTGGAAGAGGAGCAACCAGGACAGAATCCGGCACTCCAACCGGGACTAGAACTTGGGGTGCCGGCACCACAGGCGGAGGATTAGCCAATTGAGCCGCAGCGCTGGCTTCCCACATTACTTTAACACTGCAAACTGATCCTCCTGGTCACAGCTCATCCCTACAAGCTCAGATCCCTTTGTGCTCACTCAGGCCTCCATCTCCTTTCTAGTCTTTTCTTCCCTTAGGACAATTATACTTCAAGAACTGAGCGGTCAGCTCAAGAGACATAAAAGTGGACATAGCACATGCTCACACAGAATACACACTCTCGGGGGGAAGGCTGGATGTACCCCAGCAACACAGCAGCCGTCTCCTCCCCATGGCCTCCGCTGCTGCACCCACTCTCACGTCACACTTTTCGCTGCCTGAGCCAAACGGCCATTCCACAAACGTGCTTGAGCTTCCTGGAGGTGCCGTGGCCCACTCATCCCATTGCGCCTTTGTCCTCAGTAGCATTTCTGATTTCCCTGATCAGAGGTGCCGGCCCCTTCCCAGAGTCCCCAGGGGCCCTGACTAGCACTTATTCTCTGCCTTGCAGTAAAGGCGGGCAGTTACCTGTCCGGTCTCCCACTACTCCTTGGCAAGTTCCCCGAGGCCTCAGGCCCTACCTCCCTCTCAGAATCCGAATCTGACTAGCTGCATCCTGTGTTAATCAGAACCCCACCCGCCACTTGTTAACCAACAATGTTCCACTTGAAGTGTCGGTGAAGATCACTGGCAGCGGCGGCGGCAAACTGCAGTCACCTAACAGTGCCAGGTCCTGTCCCCAAGGCTGGGGATCCAGTCGTGACCAGCACAAAGTCCTCAGGACACGTTTTATAGTTGGGGAACAAAGTCGTCAGGAAAGCAAACAAAATCACATCAAATATCAGGGGGGGCCACGAATCAAACCAGGTAAAGAGCTGGAACATCGGGGTAGGGCTGGAGAAGGGAGACTTTGGCTCAGACACTTAGAGAGGATGCCTGAGAAGGAGAGGCCACGGGAAGGCATGGGGGGGGGGGGGGTGTTAGAGTATCCCTGGGAGAGGGACGAACAGGCAGGGCTGGTTCCAAGGCAAAAAGGCCAGAGCGAGGTTGAAAAGACAAGAAGGAAAGGAGGAAGGGGACAAACAGGCAGGGGCAGATCATGAAGAATCGGTGGGCCACGGGAAACAAAACTGGATCCTAGCGACCAGCACTGTGGCACAGCGGGGAAAGGCACACCTGCAGGGTTCACAGGGCTCGCACTGCTAAGAGGGCTGGTGTTATTTAATTTTAAGTATGCTCTGCAGAGAAATTGAAGAGGCAATGCCTGGGCTATTAGAGCCTGTTTTATTAGCTCACATCTTATTGGTTCATTTCCTCACTGTTACCATTAAAATAAAGCAAAGAGGTTGGAGCAAGTGGTATCCTGGGTCTTGTAGAGATACTGGTCGAGCCCAGGTCCTGATGTGCAAGTCCCAGGAAATGTTTGTGCTAGGTCATTCTTTGGAGGAGACACAATGGTTCCATTCTTGCAGCTGTCCTACTCCTTGCTCAGAGGGGCTCAGCAAATGTTTGGCAAGGGATAATGTACGCTTTTGCTTGATTTCTAAATTCCCATGAGGCAGGTCTGAGGCATGGCTGGGGAGACAGCCCGCAGAAGCCTGTGCTGCTTCTGCAGGGAAAGCTCCAGTCTTGGAGAAGGAAGCTGCTTTCTCCTGAGCAGAAATCAGGTCGAGATGTCAGGCGTCAGGTATCAATGTCTAGACCAGGGCTCCGGAGCAGGAATTTGGGTCCTCTGAGAAATGAGCGACGGACACCAGGAGATGCACATAGCACCATCATATGATAGCAGTGCATCATCTGGTTTGGGGTAGTCCTGTGACCTCACAGAACTGACCCTGCGGTCACTGTGCCAGCCAGTCACTGCTCTGCTTCTACAGAGTCTCCTAACCTACAATGTACCCAAACGCCATTTCTTCCCCTCTCACTGCCCATTCGTGTTTGCAGTCCGTGTCACACCTAGTCTTCTGGGGCTGTGTATAAGTAAAGTATTCTAATTTAGTAAAAATTATGAGAGATGGAATGTAGGTGTATATATACAATATATATATTTTATTTATTTACTTGAAAGTCAGAGTTACACAGAGAGAGAAGGAGAGGCAGAGAAAGAGAGAGGACTTCCATCCACTGGTTCACTCCCCAGATGGCCGCGACAGCCAGAGCTGTGCCGATCCGAAGCCAGGAGCCAGGAGCTTCCGCCAGGTCTCCCATGTGGGTGGAGGGGCCCAAGCACTTGGGCCATCTACTACTTTCCCAGGCCATAGCAGAGAGCTGGATCGAAAGTGGAGAAGCCAGGACTCGAACCGGCAACCATATGGAATGCCGGCACTGCAGGTGGAGGCTTTACCCACTATGCCACAGTGCCGGCCCCATGGTGCATATTTTTTAAAATAAGTATATATACCCATCCAGAGAACAACCATTAGTGAGTGAACTAGTACTGAACCTTGCCAAGCAGAAAGGAATGCACGGTGACTGGGGCACCAGTGCACAGTGCACTACACACGCACTGTTTACCAGGCACTCTCAGAGCTCATTAGTATGTAGCAGAGGGCAGGATGCTGCTGGGAGCTTACAGGTTGACTCAAAGTCAGTAACCACAGTGGAATTCTAACATGTGCAACAGAGCCAGTCTTTCTTCTTCTTCTTCTCTCTCTCTCTTTTTTTTTTTTTTTTTTTTTTTTTTTCAGTTATAAAATGCTCAACTGGCTCTGACCTCTGTTAAAAACCTTATTAGATTGGGACCAGCGCTGTGGCGTAGCGGGTAAAGCTGAAGATGGGAAAGCAGAAGATGGCCCAAGTCCTTGGGCCCCTGCACCTGTGTGGGAGACCCAGAAGAAGTTCCTGGCTCCTGGCTTCAGATTGGCGCAGCTCAGGCCATTGCAGCCACTTGGGGAGTGAACCAGTAGATGGAGGATCTCTCTCTCTTTCTCTGCCTCTGCCTCTTTGTAACTCTTTCAAATAAATAAATAAATAAATCTTAAAAAAAAAAACCTTATTAGAAGGCATTAAGCTTACTGCAGGAATCAGAAATCTAGTAGTTAATCAGGTATTAATGATCTGCCAGAAAAGATGGAAAAAGCCATTCTTCCAACTGAAACAACTGTCCTGAGTCCCCCTGGGACTGTGAGCTCACAGAAGCACGTCGCAGGCTGTGACTCCTCTTTAGTTTATCTTTGGAAAGCTGTGCTAACGTCCACTTGAGTTTTTCCCTTACATTAAAAAAAAAAAAAAAAAAGCTGTCAGGTTTTAATGTACCCTCCCTTATTGATAAGATTAACTTATGCAAAAAAAAAAAAAAAAAAGTCTCCTATTCACAAAGTTTCTAACAATATCCAGAGACTAGATCTCAGAAGCGGGCCTGGAAATGGGGTAAGGGAAGGGATGGCCATGTGGGTCCAGGTATAGAAAAAGGGAAGGCTCTGCAGGCCCAGAGGTCTCTCCACAGGCCCAGAACCTTCTGTCACGGCATGCATACTGAATCAGAACACGAGGGCCTGACCTTAACCTCCACCTTCAAGACACAATAGCACCTTGAGTGCAGCCTCACTGATCCTGGGCTGCTCCACAGCAAATCCCACTCTCCTCCTCTCCAGAGTGGGCACGTATCCTCCAACTGCGCACAGCACTCATCTTCAAGGGTAAACAGAAGTAAGATTCTGGCTTTCAGAAAGCTCCATGAATAAAGAACTACTTCCCAACACAGGATCCTGCAATAACGCCATCACCCTGGGTGGCTCTCAGCAAGGTAGAGCATGCGTCAGGGACAGGCTGTGTCACCTGCAGAAGCTGCTCCCGCTGCCAATGACTCGACTGACCACTGTGGACGGAAGTGCGTCCTCAGGAGCCAGAAGCACCTGCCCCAGCTTATTATTCTACTCCCAAGCAGACAAGAGTGCTCATAAATGGTTGCTTCCTTGCTGGGAGCAAAGGCCCAGTGGGTGTTTACAAACACACTGACAGTAACATGGACCTCCGAGGTGCAGTGAGAGGCAGAGAGACAACGGTATTATCAAGGCAGAATGAAGGGAGCAACAGATTAAAACGTTTATAGGGGGACTGACTTTTGGTGCAGTGGTTAAGATGTCTGCATCCCATTTCAGAATGTCTGGGTTCAAGTCCTGGCTCTGCTCCCAATTCCAGCTTCCTGCTAATGTACACCCTAGGAGTAAGCAGCGACATCTGAAGCAGCTGGGGCCGAATTTCTGGCTCCTGGCTTCAGCTTGGCCCAGCTCCAGCTGTTGCTGGCATTTGGGGAGTGAATGGGCAGTAGAAGATCTCTCTGTATCCCTGCCTTTCAAATAAGTAAATAATTTTTAAAGCACTTGAATTAATCTTTAAAAAGACAAAAAAAAATTGATGTGATGGAACGAGATATGAGTACAGAACAGGAGGCTAGTCCCGACGCACCAGCTGCTGGGCTGTCCACACGCAGACCAGCAATGACACCTACCTGCCTGGGGTGCCATGAAGATGAAAAAGACAGCTTGCATAGGTGCCTCATCTAATGCCTAACACAGAGGGCACTGAGCAAATGGAAGCCTCCCAGGCCACACCCCACTGCCCTCACTGCTGTTCCCCCATCAGCTCAAAATGACCTGGACAACTTAACCTTGGCACACCCAAACACCACTGCCCTCCGCTGAGCCACCCACATAAGTTCTCATGGTAACAGAGAGGCTGAGTCAGCCTTACAGCCTCGCCCCATCCATAGGACAAGTGCTCTCTGGGGGTTGCGCAGCATGGATGAAAAACCCATCCCAGAACACACGTTACAGAGAGAGGGTCCCACCCGCCGTCTTAGCACCAGAACGCCGCTGCATCACGGCCTTCAGCCACGCAGGAGATGCTGCATGGACTTAACAGAGGCACGGGACCAGAGGCTGGGCTGGACACGCGCCTTCCCTAATGAAACTGAGCATCGCCACTAATCAGGAAGCCACCGCTGGGTATGCATCCAAGTAGGCCCCCTGGGAAAAGGGGAAGCAGGATGCCACACACTGGTTGGAGGGAGGTGGCAGTTCACGGTGGGGAGCAGAGAAAGGAAGACAGGCATTAGGAGGGTAAACCAGACAGAGCCTGACAACAAAAGTGCTTCTTCCATCCCTCCCACTTCCTAGGTTTTCACAGAACTTTGTGTTGTGAACTCCAAAGGCGAGCTTCTGTTTCCCCTTTTCTTGTTTAGATGAGAACACCAGCAAGAAACTGGAATAGCTAGGACAGAGAGCGCAAATATTGCAAATGGGACAAAATGGTTTTACAGCCAACCTGAGATGCTACAACTCTCTACTTTTACTGTTGCTGTCTGTTTACATGTTCTGTACGCATTTATTTTCCACCCAGTTGTCAAGGGTCAAGTGCTTCGCATTCTCGAGGAATACATTATTTCTTAGCATTGATACGGACGATATTGAACTTCTCAAGGCACCGTCTCAGGTGCTGCAGTTACATCCCAGTGACAGTGCTGTCAGCCAGCACTGGGGATACAGCCCCAGGTTACTGACCAGATGAGGGCCCTGAGGCTCATGGAATTTAAATGCTTCTCCCCCAGGGTCATAAGCTAGAGAGAAAGAGTTAGCACTCCAGTCCAGTGTCCTGGCGGCAGAGCCAGGTCTGTTTCCCACACCAGCTGTGTCTCGCCCATTCTCTGATCCCTCCACGGTTCTTACCTTCCAACTCTTCCTTCTCATAGTGAATGTTAAGAATGGTACTGGTGCCGCCCTGATCCACCACAGCCTCTTCATCTGCTCTCTGTTTAAACACAAATAAGCAGTCAGAGTAGGTCCTTACATATCAGACCGTTAGAGTTACTTGCGGGGGGGGGGGGGGGGGGGGCGGCAGCACACAATGGTTCATGTGTACTTTGAAATTTGAACCTCACAGTAACTTTGAGATGCAAATACAGTAGCCAGCCATCAACCTGAGACTCAGAGAACATCTGGATCCCTGCCATCCACATAGGAGACTTGGCTGGAGTTCGAGGCCCCTTCCTTCAGTCTGGCCAACCCTGGCTATTGTAGGAGTGAACAGGTGGATATAAGATCTCTCTCCATCTGTCTCTCTGTCTGCCTTTCAAATAAAAGGAAAATGAGTAAACATTTAAAAAGGACTCAGGAGCAAACTTAAAGAGTGACCTTGCCAAAAATAGGAAAATAATGATGATATCAGCAACAGACGCGATACATCAAATATGTTTAGACTCAGGAGTTCACAACATTACTTAAAAAAATTACTGATCACCATTGGAGGATAATGTAAATAAACCAACTCATTAGTGTGAAAACTGGAAAATAATTTACCTTGGCTTTCCAGCTTAAAATTATACCACAGAGTAGTTCTATAGACCAGATGAGGGAAGTTTCTCATTATGGAAGAGGAGAAATATAAAAGGAATGATAGAACCTCACCATTTTGCAAGCCCTAGCAGATTGTAATGATTTTTAATAGTTTTGCTAACATCACAAAAAAGACTACCAGGGGCCAGCGCTGTGGCGTAATGGGGTAAAGCCGTCGCCTGCAGTGCTGGCATCCCATATGAGCGCCGGTTCCAGTCCTGGATGCTCCACTTCCAAACCAGCTCTCTGCTATAACCTGGGAAAGCAGAAGATGGCCCAAGTCCCTGGACCCCTGCACCCACGTGGGAGACCTGGAAGAAGCACCTGGCTCCTGGCTTTGGATCGACCAGCTCTGGCTGTTGCAGCCAACTGAGGAGTGAATCAGCGGAAGATGACCTCTCTCTCTCTCCCTCTCTGTCTCTGCCTCACTGTAACTCTGTCTTTCAAATAAAAAATAAATCTTCAAAAAAAAAAAGACAACCGAACATCATATACCTCCTCATGGGAGACCCACATCATCACATATGAGGTAATTTTACCAAATAAATCATCTCCAATCTAATCAAGTTTCTAAATCCAAGTACCAATTTACTGAACATACAATGAAACAGAGTTCCACAAAAAAACATTCCCAGGGAAATATAATCAACAAAATTCAGACTCTGTCCACACAAAAGACCTAGAAAAAAGTGACCAACCAGTAACAGCAAGTATCCTCAACATCTAAGTTGTAAGCTCTTAAAACACCATTTTCAACAGTTAGGTTAAAAGAGACAATGAACCAGATGCAATATGTGGATTTCATTTGGATCCTGATTCAAACAAATCAACTGAAAGGTTTTTTTAAAAATGATTTTATTTTATTTATTTGAAATTCAGAGTTACACAGAGAGAGAGAGGGAGAGAGAGGGAGAGAGAAGGAGGGAAAGGGAGGGAGAGGGAGAGGGGGAGGGGGGAGAGGGGGAGAAGGGGAGAAGGGGAGAAGGGGGAGAGGGGGGAGAGGGGGGAGAGGGGGGAGAGGGGGGAGAGGGGGGAGAGGGGAGAGAGGGGGAGAGGTCTTCTATCCGCTGGTTCACTTCCCAATTGGCCGCAACGGCCTGAGCTGTGCCGATCTGAAGCCAGGAGCCAGGAACTTCCTCCGGGTCTCCCATACGGGTACAGGGGCCCAAGGACCTGGGCCACCTTCTACTGCTTTTCCCAGGCCATAGCAGAGAGCTGGATTGGAAGTGGAGCAGTCGGGACTTGAACCAGTGCCCATATGGGATGCCAGCACTGCAGGCAGCAGCTTTACCCACTACTCCATGGCACTGGCCCCTGAAAGGGTTTTTTGCAGTTAGCTACACATATTAGGGTGGCCAAGATCCAGAACACCAGCACCACCAAATGCTGAGGAGGAACTCTCATTCACTGCTGGTGGGAATGCAAAACAGTATAGCAGTTTCTCACAAAACTGAACATATTCTTACCATACGATCCAACAGTCATGCTCCTTGGTATTTATCCAAAAGAACTGAAAACTTATGTCCCCACAAAAACCTGAACACAGATGTTTATAGCAGCTTATTCATTATTGCCAAAACTGGGAAGGAACCAAGATACCCTTCAGTAGGTAAACAGGGTAAACTGTGATACGACCAGATGATGGAATAGTATTCAGGGCTAAAAAGAAATACGCTATCAAGACATGGAAGAACTTAAATGCACACTACTACGTGAAAGCAGCCGGTGTGAAAAGGCCACGTGCTGTATGATTCCAATCACGTGGCTTCCTGGAAAAGACAAAGCCATGCAGACAGTAAAACCTCAGTAGTTGCAGGGGCTGGTGGGAGAGAGGGCTCAACAGGGGGAGCACAGAGGATTCTGAGAGCAGTAAAATACTCCAGTGATACTATCTTGGCGGACGTATGTCAGTACCCATTTGTCCAAGGCCAACACCAAGAGTGAACCCTACTGTGAACCAAGGACTTTGGGAGAGAATGATGTGTAATGTCCCATCATGAATAGATTTCGATGAATGTTTACTAGCTTTGTGAATTCTTTGATTGATATTCAATGTTTTCTCATAAAACCACATATGGATATAAATGGTTATTCATGTTGGCTTTCCCATTGGTTTTTAAAATCAAGAGCTCAATCAATCAAACAGTTGGTACTGTCCTCAGCCATCTGACACAGCACAGAGCACAGTGGGATTACAGGTGGGTGGGGGGAGGGAGAGATGATTGGTTTTTTGACCCTAAGACTACAAAAGCAAAACACAAGGCAAGCACAGGATCAATCATCAGAAACATTGTTTGAAAATTGACCTCTTTGTTAGTTTCTTTAATTTAGATTGGTACACTACGGCCTGTATCTACAGAGTAATTGTTTATCTACTTTCTTTGTCTTGCTGAGAGAGGGAGAGAGAGAGAGCACTGTTAGCCAAAACATTAAAAGGTCTGGCATTAAAAAAAAATGCAACTGGGGCCTGGACCGGCGCTGTGGTGCAGTAGGTTAATCCTCCTCCTGTGGCAATGGTTCATGTCCTGGCTGCCCCTCTTCCAGTCTAGCTCTACTATGGCCTGGGAAAGCAGTGGAAGATGGCCCAAATCCTTGGGCCCTGCACCTGTGTGAGAGACCCGGAAGAAGCTCTTGGCTCCTGGCTTCGAATTAGCCCAGCTCCAGCCATTGCAGCCATTTGGGGAGTGAACCAGTGAATGGGACGACCTTTCTTTCTATCTCTCCCTCTCACTGTCTGTAACTCTACCTCTCAAATAAATAAATAAATAAATCTTAAAAAAAAAAAAAAAGCACCTGTGTGGATCTTATTTGGATCCTGGTTCAAATACACCAAATATTAAAATAGGAGAAGAAGAATTACAAGGCTCTCACAGAAACTGAAACAACAGAAGGGATATTCGATTACGTTGAGGGATAACTGTTATTTTTGAAAGTAGGAAGATAATCGTGTGATATAGCAGTTACGTTATTTTTAAAAGGTCCTTAATCTTTGGTGACAGGCACTGAAGTCGTTACTGATGAAATGGAAAGACGTCTGGGATTTGGCAACTGAATGGAGACACAGATGAAACACGATGACACGTTCACTTCGGAAGCCAAGCTATGGGTACATGATGATTCATTATGCAAATCTCCCTATTTTGGTATACGCTGGAAATGTTCAAAGTTTGTTTGAAGTTATTCAAAACGAACATAAAAGGACATTAGGCTTCTTTGATCTGGGCTTTCTGCCGAGAACTTGCCAGTTGGCTAGCATTTCTTCTGATGCCATCATTAGTTAGGACCAAGAGGACTTCCTACCCGGGATCTGTGGATTTCCAGGGGACGTGTGGATGGCATTCACAGAGCTGGGCTAGCACATGGGAATGCAAATGTGCATTTTTCTTGGGAAAGTGTCTGCAATATTCATCCAAAAAGGTTTCTGACTCAGGAAAGATGTGAATCATGAGAACCACATTATATAAGCTGGAAAGAAGTGGAAAGGAAGGGGAGAGGGAGAGGGAGAGAAGGGAAATCTACAGAAAATGCCCCGTACTAAGTCTCTCTCTCTGCACTTCCATCTTTGCCCACCGACAGGGACCCACTAGTACATGTGACTTGACCTGAGGCGCCCGCCTCAAGGAAGAGGCTAGACGAAGGGAATGAAGGCACCTTACAAAGTCGAAACTGCAAGACAGGCCTTGAGAGAGGAAGCACTGCTAGGAGCCTTGAAAAATGAATGAATTCTAGCTGAGCAGCAAACCAGATTCTCACAGACGTTAGTGAACGAAGTAAAAAGTGGAGGCAGCTCTGGGTCTTCCTGAATGACTCCAGCTCCTGGGAGCAGCCACAGCTTCAGGGCGGTGGAAGTGTGGGGAGCACAGCGTGTCTGAGCTCTGTGTCCCACACACCTTCCCTGGTGTTCCTCCCAGATCCTGTCAGGTGCAGACCCGCACAGCTGAATCCCGCCTCGTTTCCTGCAGTGTCTCTGATGTTTTACCTCAAGGATCTCTTCCATTTATTTCCCAAAAAATTCAATGTTCTCAGAAATTTTCTATAAAGCCCTCCCATTCCCCATATCTCCATCCCCACCAGAACCAAAAATAAAGAGGTTAATGTTTACTGAGTTATGGCACTTTTAGCCACATTTAAAATATGGGTTTTTTAAAAATTACTTGAGAGAGAGAACCCATGCCCCTACCACTGAATTATACCCCAGATACCCCCAACAGCCAGGCCAGAGTCAGGCCAGAGCCAGGCCAAAGCTGAGGCCTAGGAGCTCAATCCAGGTCTCCCACCTAAGTGGCAAGGAGTCGGTTACTTAAGTTTAACCACAAGGCCAAACACCTGCCCCATTTGACCATTTGTAAATCAATAAATACAGAAATGATTTCCAGGGTTTCTAATCAGCAAACCAAGTCAATACAACCAGTACAGTAGTACCAACAAATATTTGTTGTTGGACACTTGCTATATGCCTAGCACTGTATTTACATATCCTCAAAACAGCCTTAAATCAAGACTGGGCAAAATCTCACAAGAGTTCATCAGAAGAATTCTAACTCAAGCCTGGCTGTGCTCCTACTAACATCACATGCTAATACTGCAAAATCCAAGAACCTGGTCATTTCTGGAGAGCTCAGGTGATGTAATCTTGGATTAATGCCCACAGTGAAAATAGCTCAAGGTCCATATCCTCATCTCAAATCCTCAGTGTTCCAGAACCTGTGCTCTCAAGTGCCCTTTCTCCATCTCCCTATTCGCTTCCATCTTCCTCTCATCCAGCAGAGCCCCGAACCTGACCCACAGATCCCCAGCTCTCTGATGCCCTCAATTACTTCCTGAATGTAGACACCCGGGGGAAGAAATAGAGACTCCACGAGAACTCGTGCCCACACCGCCTCTCCTCCAGGGCCATGAGCTGCCCATCCTCACCCCTCAGCAGCCTGCGAGGGACCTAAAATCCCAGGGACCCCCACCATGAGCCACCCCTCCACAGTACAGATCACTGATGGAGAGAACGGTGGTCCCCTAAAGCGACACACACCCTAACCCTGCAACAATTGAGAGTGTGTTACCCTGCAGGCAAAGGGGAATTAAGGTTGTGGAGGGAAGTAAATTTGCTAGTCACTATCTTACAATAAAGAGATTATCCTGGATTATGTCAACACCATGTAATAATCTCTATGTAACCACAAGGACCCTCAAAAATGGGAGCAGAGGCAGAGAAAGACAGGAGGACACGTGCAAGACCCGGGAGATGCTAAGTTCCTGGCTCTGGAGAGACAGGAAAGGGCAGTGGCAGGGAATTGTGAGCCAAACGATGCAGGCAGTCTCTAAAAGACGGAAAGCAAAGCAAACCCCAGAAAGACCTGAGTCAGACTTCTGAGTGGGAGACGAGGAAGGTGCATTGTGTAAGCCAATCAGTGGTAATGTGCTAGAAAACTAACATTGGACATATATTATGACTTCCTAACCCCCAACAGCAGAGCAAACGTGCTGCTACTCCTTGTGGGAAACTACCCATGACCTAAGAACTGTTCCTGTTACCTAGCGGCACGTTTAGAACACTTACAGCAGCTTTTCTGCACCCCGATTCCTACTGTGAACCCTGTCTACCCTGCCGAGGCAAACCATGAGCTAGGACAACTGTGTGTGGACTTTGAAGGCAGTAAATCTGCAGTGTGCACTGTCCACCTGTTCCTGCTCAGGCCTCTGCTCCCGGCGAAGCCCCTCAGCACAGCCAGTGAAACCAGGGCAATAGGATGCCCTCAGCTCCCCAGTTCTCCTGTCTGGGAAGAACACCCAGTGTGTGCTGGCAGAGGCCAGGGAGGCAGGGATCACACACTGCTAAGCGGTGCGCGGACAGGCTGCTACGTCTGGTTAATACTTTCACTCCCTAACACTGGACAAATATTTATGGACTACCACAATGTGACCAGAGCTGCCCCACTCTCCCCATCCGTTCACTCATTCATTCAGCAAATATTTGCCGAGCTCCAACAAGTGCACCGGAGTCCAGGGGAGTCCAGGTCTCCTTCAGCCTTACATGGGGTGTGGCTCTCCGCCCCTCAGCTGTGCTTCTCAGTTATCAATCCTCTACCAGCACTTGCTGTTCCGGAGAGTTCTACAGAACTGTCCACTCTGGGCAGGCCTGGTGCTCATAAAAGCCTTGGGAACTGCCCACAGTCACTTGTGTCCCCTGTGCCACTTGCTCCCTCCCTGAATGGCTCTTCAGTTCCCAGCACCACTTGGCTCAAATTCTGAGGGTTCCAACCTCTCCAGCTTGCTCCGCCAGCATTTCCTTCTGCCTGGTTCCCAGCGTGCTGACCGGGAGAGCTGTGAAGCTACGAGATGGTCCCAGTTCCAGGCCAAAGCATGGGGCTTTCCCTAAAGCTTCCTCATCTTCCTCTATTATCTCTCCCTCTAAGAGCTCACTGACTTCAAATGTAAATAACCACCTCCAGAGGTCATTAACTCACCCTAAGTTACAGCAGGGGCCGCCTCGCTGGCCTCTTCCTCTCTGGTGCATCCTCTGTGCACCTTGCCACACGTGTCTTCCCACACACTCCCTCAGTGCTCACTCAGAGCTAGGCACAGTGATTAAGGGCGTGTCTTTTGGAGGGAGGCAGACCTGGATTCTGCAGAGCCACAGGCCACTCGGCCACTTCTAGGCCCCTCTACGTCAAAGTTTCCTCAAAATTCATTTGTGACATCTAGAAATTAAATGGGATAATGCACAGAAAACAAGCACTCAACAGAAGTTAACAGCAACAACACAGGGGCTGGTACTATGGCAGAGCGGGTTAAGCCATGGCCTGGGTTCAAGTCCTGGCTGCTCCACTTCCGTTCTAGCTCCCTGCGAGTGGCCTGGGAAGGCAGCAGAGGCTGGCTCAAGCCCTTAGACCCCTGCACCAATGTAGGAGACCTGGAAG
This sequence comes from Lepus europaeus, assembly GCF_033115175.1. Classification (NCBI taxonomy): domain Eukaryota; kingdom Metazoa; phylum Chordata; class Mammalia; order Lagomorpha; family Leporidae; genus Lepus; species Lepus europaeus. Next base: position 68,736,016 of record NC_084836.1, read on the forward strand.
AAGCTCCCGGTTTCAGCCTGGCTTAGCCCCAGTTGTTGCAACCATTTGGGGAGTGAACCAGCAGGTGGAAGATCTCGATCTCTAACTCTGTCTTTCAAATAATTAAACAAATCTTTAAAAACAAAAACAAAACAGTGTCAACAGAGAAAGCAGCAGAGATGCACATGTATAGTCCACAGAGAAGGAGCGGGAGAAAGGATGGGACTTGGGGAGATGTTGGGGACCAACGAGACTGGACGACAAATTCTGAGAGAATTCCATGTGCAGTCAGACCTGGGGGGTCAAAACAGCATTTTCTAGGTGGAGAGGGCGGGTTACAGCTTTCTGGCTTGCACACCTGAGCAAAGGCATAGCCGCAGTGACCATCTGCTGCTCTGTGCAGTTCCTGACTGCCCAGGAGCTCTTCAAGAACAAGCATCTTGCCTTGGGATATGGCCACCGGGTACCAGCATTACAGCCGGCCATACTGATGTGGATGACAAGATTTTGATGCTGGTCCCCACTCCCATGAAGCTCCTATTTGAGAAGGTAATAAAATCAAAACAAGAATGCTTCCGATAAGTTACATATGCTATTCAGAAAAGCAAACAGGGCCATATGAGAGGGTGAGTGAGGGACAGGGGCTGGAGGTAGGGAAAAGCCCCTCCGTGGAGGTGACATTTGAGTTATGAGAAGGCCTAGGCAGAAAGGCCTAGGCAGAAAGGGATCTCCACGGTGGGGAGGATCAGGACAAAGCTCCGGAAGTCCAAATGAGCTTGGCATGCTGGTGATACAGAAAGAAACGAGAGTGGGGGTGCATGGCAAGAGAGGGTAGCATGGGCACTCTGGGAGATCGGCCACAAGGAGACTGGGTTTTATTCTAAAATGCACTGGGAAGTAAGCCAGTGAGGGATTTTAAGATGGGCCATGCCATCAAAGAAGGAGGTACCTTTCTCTGAAGGGGAGAGAGAACTTCCACCTTGCTATGGCCTTGTCTAAATACTGCTGGAGACTGTGGATTCAAAAGGCTTCCATAGCCTAGGCAGCTCATGTCAAGAGCCTTGGGTGACCACTGACGTCATACATAAGAGTGTTAATTGTTAAATCAACAACAGGAGTCACTGTGAACTAACTCCCCATGCAGGCCCTCTGTCCTCAAAGAGTTGTATTATGAGAATTAAATGTAAGACTTATTCTCAAACAGTTTGTTTGTGTGTGCAAATTGTTGAAATCATTACTTAGTATAGAGTTGGTCTTCTGTGTATAAAGTTAACTGAAAATGAACCTTAATGGAGAACGGGACTGGGAATGGGAGAGGAAGAAGGTGGAGGGGTGGGAGTAGGGCCGGGAAGGCAGAAATGCTGGGAAGAATAATATATTCCTAAAGTTGTACTTATGAAATTTGTACTCATTAAATAAAAGGCTTATTTGGGTTAAAAAAGAAAAAAAAAAAGAAGAAGAAGAAGAAGATGGCCCAAGTCCTTGGGCCCCTGTACCCACATGGGAGACCTGGAAGAAGCTCCTGGCTCCAGGCTTTGGATCAGCGCAGCTCCAGCTGTTGCGGCCATCTGGAGTGTGAAGCAGTGGATGCAAGATCTCTCCACCTCTCTCTCTCTCTCTCTGTCTCTGCCTTTCTGTAACTCTGCCTTTCAAATAAATAAATCTTTAAAAGAAAAGAAAGATGGGCCACAACATAATCTGACTTGTGGTTTTTAGTTTTTTTGTTTTGTTTATTTTTATTTTATTTGAAAGGCAGAGAGACACAGATATTCTACCAGCTGGTTCACTCCCCAAATGGCTGCAACAGCCAGTGCTGGGAACATGTGGAAGCCAGGAGCCAGGAACTCCATTCAGTTCCCCTACTGGGGTTGCAGGAACTCAAGCACTGAGTCAGCATCTACTGCTTCCCAGGTGCATTAGCAGGAGGCTGGTTTGGAAGCGGAGCAGCTGGGACTCAAATCAGCACTCTGATAGGGGATGCGGGCTTCTCAAGTGGCGGCTTACTCCACATCACCACAACACCCACCTGTGTGTGTTTGTGTTTGTTTATTTGAAAACCAGAGAGAGACACAGAAAGACCTTTCATCTGCTAGCTTACTCCTCAATTGCCCACAAAAGCCTGGGCTAGGCCAGGCCAAACCCGGATGCCAGGAATTCTATCCAGATCTCTCTCATGAGTGGCAGAAACCCAAGTACCTGAGCCCTCGTGTGCCGCCTCCCGGGGCTCACATCAGCAGGAAGCTGGACTGGAAGAAGTGGGGGATCTGATCCTAGCACTCCCATCTGGATTGCAGGCATTCCAAGTGGCAGCTTAACCTGCTGCCCAGTCTGCTTTGTGTTTTTAAAAGCTCCCCCTGGGGGCCGGCTCTGTGGCTTAGCTGGTTAAGCCGCTACCTAGAGTGCCACAGGTGGAGAGCTCTGGCTTCTCCACTCCTGATCCAGCTCCATCTGGGAAAGGAGCAGAAGACGGCCCAAGTGCTTGCACCCTGCACCCATTTGGGAGACCCGGATGAAGCTCCTGGGTCCTGGATCCTGACTTCGGCCTGGCCCAGTCCCGGCCACTGTGGCCATTTGGGGGAGTGAACCAGAGGATGGAAGATCTCCCTCTCTCTATCTCTCCCTCTCTGTATTCTGCCTTTCAAATAAATAACATGAATCTGTTAAAAAATAAATAAATAAAATTAAAACTCCCAATGGCTTCCTTGTGGGAACCATAGGGCAACAAAGAAAGCAGAGGAACAGTTGTTTGGTCTAGCAGTTAAGATGTCTGTCTTGGCCGGCGCCGCGGCTCAATAGGCTAATCCTCTGCCTTGCGGCGCCAGCACACCAGGTTCTAGTCCCGGTCGGGGCGCCGGATTCTGTCCCGGTTGCTCCTCTTCCTGGCCAGCTCTGCTGTGGCCCGGGAGTGAGTGGAGGATGGCCCAAGTGCTTGGGCCCTGCACCCCAAGGGAGACCAGGAGAAGCACCTGGCTCCTGGCTTCGGATCAGCGTGGTGCGCCGGCCACAGCGCACCAGCCGCGGCGGCCATTGGAGGGTGAACCAACGGCAAAGGAAGACCTTTCTCTCTGTCTCTCTCTCGCTGTCCACTCTGCCTGTCAAAAAACAAAAAAAAGATGTCTGTCTCCTATCAGAATTCCCAGCTCCTGACTTTCCTGCAGTCCTGGGAAATAGCAAGTGATAGCTCAGCGGTAGTTCCTGCACCCACGTGGGAGATCCCAGATTGAGTTCCTGGCTTCCGGCTTCAGGTCCCAGCTGGGGAGTGAACCAGTGGATGAAAGGTTCCCACTCCCCTGGTCTCTCTCAGATAGATAGGTAGGTAGGTAGGTAGGTAGGAAAAAAAAAAAAAAAGGTAGGTAGGTAGGTAAATTTAAGGTAAAAGTAATGATAACTTCTTAAAAGAGAGCAGAGAAATAAAGCAAAGGTCACGATTAGAAGGCTAGGGCAGCAGGCCACCCCAGAGAGGATGACACAGACTGGGTGTATTTAGATGTGAGTCTGGAACCTCTGTGTTACACCAAGGGCAATCCACTCACTTTGCAAGGCCCTTGGCTGCCCTGCACCCAGCTTAGCCGGCACCCAGGAGGCTCAATCGGCAGGTGCCTCTTCTGCATCACTCCTACCTCCTTTCCTCGTTTTCCTCATTCCCTTCACCTCCCTAAATCTCAAGTGCCCATTTGCTTCTCGCCCGACTCCAGCCTTCAGGAGGTCCCGCTGTTCCCATTCTTACAGTGCCTCTCCTCACCCCATCTCCAGTGAAAGTTGCACAAACTGCATAGAAAGGAAACAATTATTATCCATCCTACCCAGAAGCACTCAGATTATCAACTTCCCAGAACGCTAATGGAAACCCACAGGTCATTAGGTTCTCAGTAACACAACCCGCACACATTCTGCAAGTTAAGGGTGCTGTCTCCTCATTTGTTCCAGCCTGTTCTCCCTACCACAGACAGGGAAAGCGTTCTGTCTTTCTGTAAGATTTATTTATTTGAAAGGCAGAAAGAGAGAGAGAGAAGGAGAGAGATCTTTCACCTATGGGTTCACTCCCCCAAATGGCTTCAATGGCCAGGGCTGGGCCAGGCGGAAGCTAGAAGCTTCTTCTGGGTCTCCCACGTGACTGCAGGGGCCCAAGCACTTGGGCCATCTTCTACTGCTTTCCCAGGAGCATTAGCAGGGAGCTGAATCAGAAGTGGAACAGCTGGGACTCGATCCAGCGCTCACGGGACGCCAGTGTTGTAGGCAGCAACTTAACCGGCTGTGCCACAATGCCGGCCCCACAGAAAGCTTCACCAGGAAAAATCTGATCATGATCTCATTCACCCTCTCTTCTTCCTCCCCTTTCCCTTCCTGTTTAACCCCCTCCAACGTCTTCCCCTTCGTCCTCAGAAAAATAGCAACATCTTCAGCAAGGGCTACAAGGGCCCTGGAGGTGTGACCCCAGAATACACCTCCCACCACTCCCCTCGCGGCTCCTGGGGCTCCAGCACACGGCCTTCTTTCAGGTCTTTGGCCAGACTCATCCCCTCCTGCCACAGGACGTTTGTATATGCTGCTTGTTTGGCCCCCACAGCCCTTCGAGCTCCCTTCCTCCTGAGGTGGCATTCATTCATCCTTTAGTTCTGTACCAAAACGTCTTCCTTAGCAAAACCTACTCTGATCTGACACTAAAGCTGGAATGAGTGTTTATACACGCACAGACCTGGCTGGCTTTCTTTCAAAGCACTTACTGGTTTACGATAATACATTGATTTGTGTGACTACATGATTTGAAACCAATTATTTCTTTTCCCATCCCACTAGATGGTAGGTTCTGGGAAGGTACCACTGCCAACGGCTGCCCACCAGCACTGTATCCACAGCAGGCCTTAACAGGGCTGGGTACGGGAAGGTGTTCTAAAATCTGAGATACTGGGGTAGGCGTGTGGCACCATGGTTAAGATGCTGTTCAGATGCCCACATTCCGTGTTAGAGCGCCTGGGTTCAAGTCCTGGCCCTGCTTCAGGATCCAGCTTCTGCTGATGCACCCTGGGAGGCAGCAGGTGATGGCTCAAGTGCTTGGATCCCTGCCACCCACATGGGAGACCTGGATGGAGGTTTCTCAGCTACTGGCTTTGGGCTGGCCTAGCCCAACCCGGGCTGCTGTGGGCACTTTGGGGGAGTGAACCAGCTGATGGGAGCTATCTAGCTTTCTTTCTCCTCTATCTCCTTCTCTCTGCCTTTCAAATAAACAAAAAATAAAGCCTTAGCTATCATTCCTTTTTTGACTGAGCAAACCAAGAAGGAATTATGCACCTTCTGGTAGCAAACTATGACCAGGAAGAAAAGGAGAGTCAGTGTTAGATGACCACTTGCCTACAAACTCAGCATGTCTTCCTTGCCTCTTCCCGGAAAACATGGCTGACGCCAGCATGGCATTGGTTTCCAAGACCTGTCATTCCTCCTGAGCTGGTCCATCATCCCCTTCTCAGCCTCCTCATCAGCCCCAGGCTCCCCACCCCCACCCCCAAGCAACCAAACCCTCTGATGTCCAGCACAGGAGAGGTGCAGGGAGTGAGAGAATCCGCTACGGCTCACTCCCGGTCACACAAGCAATGGTCATCCTGCAAAGCCCTTATAGCCTTTCACAGACAGATCCCTGAGACAAACTCCCTGGCCTGTTGTAATCGCTTGGGAAACTTGAGGTTCCAAGAGGCCCCGCGAGTCGCACAAGGTCACACAGTCCGTGGGAGGCAGCCCTAAGATGAGCACCTCAACCCCCTGACACCTTAGTCCGGAGTTTTCCCTGCCATTAGCAGTCTCCTTCGCGGTAAACTTAAACCTGGCTTTCTCGCCCCCTCAGTAAACACCTGTTCCTGATCCATCAATGCAGCCTCAGCCCCAGCTGTGCTCCCCTCCCCTGCACCTGTCCTGGTCTGTGCGCGGGGCGGGGTGGGGGCGCAGCCGCACTTCCTCTGTGGGAGCCACCCCGGGGAACCAGAAGCCCCCAAGGAAACACACACACACACACACACACAAAGACCTGCCCCAGCAGAGCCAGGGCCCTGGCTATCCTGCGGCCCGCGACGAGCCCAGAGCCGGCGTCTCCTGGCAGGGAAGACCCGGAGAGAACCGGGGCAGCGTGGCGGCGCCAGGGATGCGGCACAGACCGGCCAGGCTCCCGGTTCGGCCCAAGGTCACCCAGCCCCGGCCTGATCCCCACCCACCCGGCCCGAGCGCCCCCTGGCGTCCCGGGCCGGCCTCCCCCTCGCCCTCAGGGGGTGGCCCGGGAAGTCCGGGCTCGGGGGGCCGAAGGAAGGGAGGAGGGTGGGCCGAGGACCGGGAGAGGCTGCGCCCCGGGGAGGAGCGGGAGGCGGGGCCCTCTACCTGAATACTGAGGACGCCGTCCGGCTCGTTACTCCCGGCCGGCATGGCGGCCCCGCGCTAGGTGTCGCCGGCGGGTTCCGGGCCGCGCGTCCGCAGCCCGCGCGCCGGGCTCGGGTGTGAGCGGGCCACCCCCCGTAGGCGACCCCGCTCCCGGAGCCAACGGTCAACCATCAACCGCCGCCGCCGCCGCCGCCTCCATAGCCACCGGCCCGCGAGGCGTCCGCCGCAGCCAATCAGCGAGCGGCCTGGGCAGCCAATCAGGGCGCGGAGCACGGGAGGACGCCGTCCGGCGGTACCCGGGGCGACCAGAGGAGGCGGAGCCAGAGCTCGGGAGCCAACCGCCGCGGGGCCCCGTTGCCGTGGAAACTGCCTCCCTCCCTTCAGCCCCCGCCCCGGGCTGGAAGGTCCTTTCAACTGCTTGCTAGAAATTGAACAATTCCCGCTCCTAGCTAGCGGGCTGCGGCTGCACCTGACCCTTGGAAACTGCACAAGTGCTGCCTTTTACCTCTTCTGAGTTTAATCCTCGGGAGATGAGTTGTTCCGTTCTGGAGGTAGTGGGATGGCGGGGTGGGATGGGGGACGTCCCTGCCGGTTGCAGGAGGAGGTGATTTGGGGGTGAGGGGCCAGGGCCTGGTCGGGTGACTTGGTGAACCCCTGAGCTGATGGGCCAGATTGAAGAGGAGCAAGCCGGTAGCGCTGGGGCCTCCTCAGCAGACTCAGCACTGCCCCGGGTCTGCTCCCCGCACCAGGAGCCTAGACAGAATGGAGCCAAGAAATGCTTCCAGCTTGTCCAGAAAACGGTGGAAAGCCGGTGATCACTGAACAACAGAACCACCGACCCAGAGCCAGGTTAGAACGTCCTGACTAACGAACACATACAGCAGGACTTGAGTTGGACGAGAACTGAAAGGATGGCCAAAATCCAGCCAAGCCCCGCAGAGGAGGCTGCCCCATCACCTCCGACTGTAGGTGGGTGTGCATTGTTGGTGGGGAAAGCATCCTAGCAGCTATGTCTTGGGCTTCATTTGGGGAACATAATCTAGCACGTGTTGAAGCTCCATCTCCTGCATCCTGGATCTTGCATTGACCCTGAAATGGGAAACAAGCAAGGCTGGACTTCTGTGTCCCTGAACAGAGCCATATGTCTGAGCCCCTGTCTAAGCCCCTTGTCTAGATTGAGTCTTAGGGTCCATCGTCACACTCCCTGTCCATCTTATCACAAACCCTGTCCCTTGAACCTGGAGTTCACATCCCACCCTCATGCTCATCTTGACCTGCCAGAATTTTAACTGTCCTTCAAACTATCTCAAAGGCCACCTCCTCCAAGAAGCCTTTCATTATTATGCCCTTTGTGACATCCCTAACAGATGTCAACCCTTCCTGCTTGGAATCCTTAACAGTATTTCAGACCTTAACAGAGTTTCTGGGCTTTCTTTTTTAAATGTTGACTTTAGCTTACTACAATATTATAAATTCTTTGAAAGCAATTATTTTTAAAGTTAATGTCCATTTTTGTTTATGAAAGGCAGAGACACAAAAAGAAAGAGACATCTTGCACCTGCTGGTTCACTCCCCAAATGCCTGCAACAGCCAAGAATGGACCAGGTCAAAGCCAGGAGCCCAGAACTCCATCCAGGTCTCTCACATGGGTGGCAAGGAGCCAAGGACTTGAGCCATCGTCTGCTGTTTCCCAGAGTGCCTTAGCAGGAAGTTGGCTAGGAAGCAGAGTGGGAATTCGAATGAGGCACTTCAATATGAGGTGAGGGCATCCCAAGCAGTAATGTTACCACGGCACCAGATGCCCACCTTGGCAAAGATTCTTTTTCTTTTCCCTTCTGTGTACTCCACAGAATCTTGAAGAATGTTGGACTTATATAAAGTAGTTGGCAAATATAAGATAAGTCTTCAAAAAGGCTGTGGAAATGCATACTATGAAAAGGAAGAGAGATTTCAAGGTTTTTTTTTTTTTTGCGCCAAAATAAGCTTATATTTTAATTCTATTTTCTACAGACTTTTTGAAGTACCTTATGCTTTTAATTTAATCTAATAAAAAAATTTGGGGAGCCAGTGCTGTGGCATAGTGGGTAAAGCCACCACCTGCAGTGCCAGCATCCCATATGGACACTGGTTCAAGTCCTGGCTGCTCCTCTTCTGATCCAGCTCTCTGCTATGTTCTGGGAAAGCAGTGGAAGATGGCCCAAGCCCATGGGCCCCTGCAGTCATGTGGGAGACCCAGAAGAAGCTCCTGGCTCCTGGCTTTGGATCAGCGCAGCTCTGGCCGTCAGCCATCTGGGGAGTGAACCAGCAGATAGAGGATCTCCTTCTCTGTCTCTCCCTCTCTCTGTATCTCTACCTTTCAAACAAATCTTTAAAAAAATGTTCTGAACATTGGGGCTGGTGTGATGGTGCCACAGGTTAAGCTGCTGCCTGTGGTGCCAGTATCCCATATTGGCACCAGTTGGAGTCCCGGCTCCTCCATTTGTGATCCAGCTCCCAACTACTGTGCCTGAGAAGGCGCAAAGGATAGCCTAGGTACTTGTGCCCCTGCCACTGATGTGGAAGACCCGGATGGAGTTCCAGGCTCCTGGCTTCTACCTGGCCGAAGCCCGGCCATTGCGGTCATTTGGGGGATAAACTAGTTAGTGTATGGAAGATCTCCCTCTCTCTCTGTCACTCTGCCTTTCCAATAAATAAATCTTTATTTAAAAAATTATTGAACATTAACTATGGCCAGACCCAGATAGCACGGAAGATGTAGATAAATGTGAAATATGATATAGGGCGGGCATTTGGCACAGTGGTCGAGACAGCACGGGGGACACTTGCATCCCATATCAGAGTGCCTGAGTTCGAGTCCTGTCTCCACTTGGAATTGCAGCTTCCTGTTGATGTGCACCCTGGGAGGCAACAGGTGAAGGCTCGGGTCCTCAGGTCCTCGCCACCCACATGGGAGACCCAAATGGAGTTCCTGGCTCCTGGCTTCAGCCTGGCCCAGCCCTGGCTCTTGCAGGGATTTGGGGAGCCAGTGGATGAAAGATTTATCTGTGTGCGTGTGTTTAAGAAAACTGAAGCCATCTGGAATTCAGTCATTATGAACTCAGAGCACATTGCCTGGCATTGCCTGAGAACCTGGATCCAGCCCTGTGTTTGTGTGCTTTTGCCCTTAGCTGTGTCTTACAAGTTAGCGCGGGGACAGTAAGCAAGTAAACCCACAACACACTACAGGTTCAGATGGCTCCTGTGAGGGTAAACTGAGAGCACAGGGGAAGTCTCACCTGGTGAGGTATGTCAAGCTCAAGTCTGATCCTAAAGTTCATGGCCACCATGTCACTCTGTCCTATAAAAATGGCACTGTCTCTGACATCTGCCACGGAGGCAGGATGGAGGGGGACCAAGGATGGCGCCCACACTCCCCACTCCCCCAAAGATGGTACTGGCCATGGGCAGGGCAAGGCAGGGAGGAGAATGAAGAGGGAGACATCCCCAGGAGCCCTGGTGGCTGTGGTGGAGTAAGAGCCTCTGGCCTCTGGCTCCAGGGTCAAGAGCCCCACCTTCTGGCCTACTGTGCACATTACAAAGGGAGGTGGGCCGCCTGAGGCTGCTGTTCTCTGGGGCACTGTGGAAGCCAGGCATTCCCTTCCCAGGGCTCATGTGGTCTCTCTCTGCTGAGTCCAGACAGCAGGCTCTTAGCTTCTACTGCTCCCTAGGCGTGTTGGAAAAATGCAAGTGATGGTTCTCAGCAGGGCCAGCAATGAAGCCCTCAAGGAGCTGATTGGAGAATATTCAGCCAACGCCACCACCTCCCATTGATGATTCTTCTAAAGAAGCCAAGAAAATCAGTGGGGGCTGGCTTTTTGGCATAGCAGGTAAAGCCATTGCCTGCAGCACTGGCATCCCATATGGGCAGTCCCAGCTGCTCCACTTCCGATCCAGCTCCCTGCCAATGGCCTGGGAAGGCAGCAGAAGATGGCCCAAGTCCTTGGGCCCCTGCACCCACGTGGGAGACCTGGAGGAAGCTCCTGACTCCTGGCTTCTGATTGGCCCCACTCCAGCCATTGTGGCCATGTGGGGAGTGAACCGTTAGGTGAAAGATCTCGTTCTCTCTCTCTGTCTCTCTCTCTCTGTAACTCTGCCTTTTAAATCTTTAAAAAATAATAAAATTAGACAGGAAAATTAAATAACAGGAACAGAACTCAGAGATTTTCTGGGCCAGCATTTGTCCTGGAAGAAGGCATAAAGTGGAGAAGAAAATGTCAAATGAATGTGTAGTGACAACAACCACACACATCATTATCATCACATCAACAGGGAAGCAGGGAGGCACATGACAGGAACTGCCTCACTTAATCCTTGCAGCAACTCTGAGAGAGGTTCTATAATCCCACTTTACCGATGAGAAGACTGGGGCTTAGAGCTGTAGACGTCCTCGGTCCAGACTGCATGAGTCTGACCATCCTCCTGCCTCCCCTGGGGCTGCTGGGGAGCCCCCCCTTCTCTGACTGTCAGACTCCACTCTCTGCTGCCAACTGGGTCTACTTTCTACATTTCATCTCTACCCTCCTCTCTCTAGGACCACTGGTTCCTACACTTCGGGGGAAGAGACAGGTCTTTTTTTTTTTTTTTTTTTTTTTTTTTTTTTTTTTTTTTACAGGCAGAGTGGATAGTGAGAGAGAGAGACAGAAAGAAAGGTCTTCCTTTTGCTGTTGGTTCACCCTCCAATGGCCGCTGCGGCCGGCGCATCGCGCTGATCCGAAGCCAGGAGCCAGGCACTTCTCCCGGTCTCCCATGCGGGTGCAGGGCCCAAGGACTTGGGCCATCCTCCACTGCCTTCCCGGGCCACAGCAGAGAGCTGGCCTGGAAGAGGGGCAACCGGGATAGAATCTGGTGCCCCAACCAGGACTAGAACCCGGTGTGCCAGCGCCGCAAGGCGGAGGACTAGCCTGTTAAACCACGGCGCCGGCCAAGAGACAGGTCTTGAGCCCCCCGGGAGAGATGATAAAGTCGCTGGGTTCTCTTTTTTAAATATTTATTTACTTGAAAGTCAGAGTTACACAGAGAGAGGAGAGGCAGAGAGAGAGGGAGAGAGAGGTCTTCCATCAGCTGGTTCACTCCCCAGTTGGCCGTAACAGCCAGAACTGAGTTGATCCGAAGCTAGGAGCAAGGAGCTTCTTCCGGGTCTCCCACGCTGGTGCAGGGGCTCAAGAACTTGGCCATCTTCTACTGCTTTCCCAGGCCATAGCAGAGAGCTGGATCGGAAGAGCAACAGCCGGGACTCGAACAGGTGCCCATATGGGATGCCAGCACTGCAGGTGGTGGCTTTAATCCACTATGCCACAGCCCTGGCCCCATGGGCTCTCCTTCTTCTCAGGTAATTTCACAGGACACAAAGTGCTAGCTATCCAGTAGTGAGTCACTTAAGACGGATTCGTCCTGAGAAGCACATTGTTTGGCAATGTGATTGTTATGCGACTCTCATGGGGCGCACTTACACAAGCTGGGAGAGCTACAACGCCTCTGGGCGGGACTCTGTCACTGACCAGAAAGTGCACAGCTCTATTGCCCAAAAGGCACCGAACTTCTCTCATCTGGAGATAAACAGGCGTAAATGGGAGAAACTCAGAACATCCGAGAAAACGCTCCCATATAATTGCCGATGTTTCCATTAAAAGCACTCTGATTCTTCCGACAGTTTGACACATCTCTGGCTCTGAACTGTCCAAGGGGCCGCATGGGAGAGTTCCCAATCTTTACTTGCCTTTATGTATCTTCCTTTAAAAAAAAAAATAATTGATTGATTTACTTATTTATTTGAAAGGCAGAGTGTCAGAGAGAGAGAGAGAGATCTTCCATCTGCTGGTGCACTCTCCAGACAGCCAGAACAGCCATGTCTGGGCCAGGCTGAAGCCAGGAGCCAGAAGTTACAGCCTGGCCTCTCACACAGGCAGCAGGAGCCCAATTACTTGAACCACCTTCAGCTGCCTTGTCAGGCACATTAGCAGGAAGCTGGATCTGAAGCAGAGCAGCCAGCCCTGACCTTGAACTCTGATTTGGGATGTAGCCGTGGCAACAGTGGTTATTACTCCCTGGACTACAACCTGTGCCCAGTTTCCAGCTGCTGTTTCTACCTGATTTTTGCCTCCTAATTAGACATCTAAAACCAAAAGGCTGCAGGAAAAGATGTCAAGAACCCAGGAGGAACTTAATGAGGGCTTGTTTGTGCTGTAGCCTGGTGAGCGTCTCCTGTGGCAGGGAAGCGCGAGGCGGGGGGAGTGGGAGAGAGACATGGAGCTCTGTCATGCAGGTGCGTCATCGGCTTTCAGCCCTGCCAAGTCACAGCGGATCTCCGGAGCCTGCGGAAGACAATTTTTTCCCTGTTCACAGCATACTGCCAGCCTGGAACGCCACAGCCGCATATCACAGGGAAGAATCCTAAAGCACCAGGAAAACCGACTGTGAGAATCGCATCACCCACCACCACCCCATTCATCATCAACATCATCCACAGAACTTGGCCACACGGCACTCGGTGACACCTGGCTCTGAGGCAGAACACAGGTGAGACAGTAGAAACCTGCTCTGCTGCCTTTGGAATCACCATTAAGATACGTGGACGGGGGCCCGCATTGTGGCGCAGCCCAAATCCCATCCGGGCGGCCGATTTGAGTCCCAGCTGCTCCGTTTCCAATCCAGCTCCCTGCTAATGCTCCTGGGAAAGCAGCAGAGGATGACCTAAGTTCTTGGGCCCCTGCCACCCACCTGGGAGACCTGGATGACCCCAGTGGAGTTCTGGGCTCCTGGCTTTGGCCTGGCCCAGCCCCAGCCATCACAGCCAGTTGGGGAGTGAGCCAGCAGATGGACAATCAATCTCTGTCTCTCTCCTCCACCCTGTCGCCTTCAAATAAATACATAGTTTTAAAAATTAAGATACTTGGACAGAGGCGGAATGACAGCAAGGACTCCAGAGGAAACAGAACAAAACAGAAAAACGAGCTGTAAAACATAAAAATAAAATGCCATAGGCAAGGCAAGACTAGGCTTTTGAAAGCAGCTATGGGACTTCCAGCTCCGAATGGGAAGCAGGTGTTAACCACGGACCACCTGCCAAGTCCTTGGTTACCAGATCTGAACACGTTTGTATCAAATGCATTTACCTGCTTCTACCTAGCCTAGCCCTGCTTAGAAATGAAGCCCGATTAAAGCGGTTTCTCTCTGCATTCTTGTCTGCCTGGGGATTAGGACCTCCTGAGTAAGGAGGTACGGACTTGGCTTTCAACCAATCGGCTCGAGAGGGCGGGACTTAAGGTGGGCGCAGCTGTAGGGGCTCCCAGGCGTGCAATGCTCCGCACTCAACTGCTTCATCCCCACCATCTCATTTGTGCCTCCCATACACAGAACGTCTTGCAGGCTAAGAAGCTAACGTGTGGCTGGGTCCGGAGACTTGCCCAGGCCTGTTACAGTAAGTGGAGCCCGGTGGAGAGCTGCTGAAGCTCTCGGCCTCATGCTGTGACTTCCCCGAAGGAGAATCCCGACGTGGCATCTACAGAACAGCTCACCCTGCCCCCCCAAATCAGAAGCTCGGGCTCCTCATCAGGTGAGAGTGTCGTGCAGTTCCCACCATGGGAAGCTTGCGAGTGATACCCATTCATTAGCTTACTGAGCAAACTCAGTTCCGAAAATGACTATTACTGCTTCTTATCTCCAGATGCGTGCTATCAGACACAGATATAATTTCAACCCAAGCTATTCTGACTCCCAGTGATACCTCCCCGAGGGCCTTTTATTTTGCAGCTAATAAAAAAGAAAAGAGGCCCATTCGGACGACTGGGCTAAAGGGAAGAGACACAGAATCTGAATTTATTCCGCTTATTTATCTTGCACTGTCTCTAACCGTTCGCCAAATTGAAAAGGTCAGCTTCTTCTCTGAAGGCAGAGTTTTCTTGTCCTTTCCACAAGCCAACAGAAGATTGGAGTATTCGTGAGATCTGCCAAAAAAAAAAAAAAAAAAAAAAAAGGCTGTAAAATGGTCAGCAGAGAGGAAAAAAAAAAAAAAAGAATTCAGGACTCAACACTTAGAATGCAATCAGCGGAGCTTGGGGGAGGCAGAGTAGACGGAAGCCATTACAGGTAGCTTGCATCCCATAATGTCAGCTGAAGACGTCCCAGAACTTCTCGTGCCTGTCCCCTAAGAATTGTTGAGAGGGGCTTAAATCCTGACCGTTTTCCACCCAACACAAGTTCTCTCCCACAGCATCCCCGAGAAGGGGCCAGCCAATGTTCCGTGGATACCTCAGGGACACAGAACTGCCACTGAATGAGGCTGGCAGCCCGATGCCGGGTACGGTTTGCCTCATTCCAAGTGCTCTCCTCTGTGGCTCCCTGGGCAGCCCTCCTTGTAGCCCATTGCCATACCCTCCCTCGCTCTTGTCTTCCTGGGACAAATGGGATTACCGTCTCTGGCAAACCAGTTGCAACTCTGTGGTGGTGGTTCCTAACCACCAGGAGAACTCCAGCAACAGAAAGCCAACTTTAAAAAGACTTCCATGGGGGGCCAGCCTGTGGTGCAGTGGGTTAACACCCTGGCCTGAAGCGCCGGCATGTCATATGGGCGCCGGTTCAAGACCTGGCTGCTCCACTTCCAATCCAGCTCTCTGCTATGGCCTGAGAAAGCAGTGGAAGATGGCCCAAGTCATAGGACAAAATCTTTCTCTTGGGATAATTTTATTATGCCAGTAGTAGCTGCTGAACCCCGCATTAGACAAAGGATTCTCTGACAAAGTGATGCGAGTTCTTCTGACCCCATTTATGCAGAAGTAAATGCAG
The DNA here is from genome assembly GCF_033115175.1 of Lepus europaeus. Lineage (NCBI taxonomy): Eukaryota > Metazoa > Chordata > Mammalia > Lagomorpha > Leporidae > Lepus > Lepus europaeus. The sequence continues at coordinate 68,751,175 of NC_084836.1, forward strand.
CCATAGCTCCTGCCCCCCATGGATGGCACACTTGCTTCCCCTGGATGCTCTCCAGGCAGCACCCCGATAACCCCATTATGTCATCTCTTTCATGCCTTCTGTTCTGTGTGTCTCCAGGGAACCAGACAGCCAGATCTGTTTAATGCCACATAATTTACTATACCTACACCACATTTTATGGCCTTAATTTAATTCATTACAGATATTGTGATGTGGCTCTGTTTTCCCAAAAAACAGGTCACCTCTTCATTTACTTGGCAATCAGCCTCCTCCTGGTTAGCCAGAGTCGGAACTTTCTGCATCTCTTTTCTAGTAAGGGATAACAGAATATGAACCAAAACCCATAATAAGGTTTGTAGTCTCTGGCCCAGAGAGCTTATCTTCTAGAAGTTTACGTAAATGGCTGTAAATGTACATGCATGGAGTTCCAGCAGCACCCTCGCACACCCGGGGATATCCCCCAGTGGAATGTGGGCACAAACATGAGGGGTGCGTTAGCCATAGCGCGTTGCATGCCAGTGCCTTAGGTTGCAGGGAGGGGAAGAAGTGGTGACCTGGCCAGTGCTCAAAGGGGCTGAGATGCAACATACGCACCTCAGGGGGTCAGGAACGGGCCAGACATTGGACTGGCCTCTCGCCTCGCTCTTCTTGAGGTCACCTCTCCCAAGGGGAACCTTTGCTCCCTGGTCTCCCCTCTACCTCCCAGACCTCTGAGAAATTTCCTATTCAAGGGCATCTCCCAGGAAGAAGCCTAGAAGGGGCAAGGTGATCCCTCTCTCTTGGACCAATACCTTCCTTCCTCCCCACAGTGAGCCACCACCCGGCTTCCTTGCTCAGCTCCCTGGAGATTTAGCAGCTCCATTCCCTAAGCTCTTCCTGGGAGTTTCTCTTTGCTTCCTCCCTGAGTGGCAAGACCGGAGTGGAAGGGAACAGAGTCAGCACTTTCACCCACTCTCCTAGAGCAGTAAGTCAACTCAGTGCAGCGTTCGACTTACTGGCCAGATGCTTTGGGGAAGGAAAGGGAAGGGGAGAGAAGGGGAAGGGGGAGGGGTGCAGAGGGAAGGGGAGGGGAGGAAGGAGAAGGGAGGAGGAGAGGGGAGGGGAGGGGAAGGGAGCAGAGGGAGGGGAGGGGAAGAGAGCAGAACTGAGGAGAGGGCAGGGGAAGGGAAGAGAGGGGAGGGGAGGAGAGGAGAGGGGAGGGAGGAAAGGGGAGGGGAAGGGAAGGGAAAGGAGCAGAAGGGAGGGAAAGGAAGGGGAGGCAAGTGGAGGGGAGGGGAGGGGAAGGGAGTGGAGGGAAGAGGAGGAGAGGGGAAGGGAGGGGAGGGAGGGGAGGGGAAGGGGAGGGAGGAGGGGAGAGGGAGGGAGGAGGGGAGAGGGAGGGAAGAGGAGAGGAGGGGAGGGGAAGGGAGGGAGGGAGAGAGTGGAAGAAGGGAGACTTCCAGGATCAGTGACTTCAGGTGTAGCAGGATCCAGGAATCCAAAAAGACTGGGGTCCTTGACTCATCGCCTTTCTCTGCCCCCTCAGTGTTGCTCTGTGCCCAGGCGATTCTCCTTCCTCACGCAATAGCAAAGAGGGCCACGAACTTTCATCAGCTTCCCAGCCAATGGTTCCATCGGTGGTCCTGTGGGTCTGTGGGGGTGCGGGTGGGGGGCTGTTCAAAGGTAGGAACAAGAGTTCATCTTGTTTGCTGGTTTCAGGAAATGACTCAGAAACCTCGGAGTGGCCTGGCTGGGGAAATGCGCTCAACCCAGAGCCAATCACGGAGACCAAGGTGTCGCGGATTCACCGCCAGCGCTGGGGAGAGAGGTGGGCCCCATCTAAACTGCGTGGACTACGAATGAAGACGTTTGATATGGAAAGAAGCAGGTTCTGGACACCGTGCTGGGCCTGCCTCAATCCCTGCCTGTCCTTGTATGTGGTCAAGTTCCACAGTCTCCTGTACTTGCTCAGAGTCCACTTCCCCAGCGTGACAATCTTTTGTTGCCAGGTAGTCCCCCCCCGGGGGGGGGGTCCCCCACCTCCCATCCCCTTCAACTAACCCCTGATACTGTATGTGTGTCTTCTCCTGGGTTGCAGCAAGCAGCAACAGTAGCTACACAGTAACCGTCCTTAACAGCCTGGAGGTCTGGCTTCACTCTGAGTAAAACCAAACCCCTTGCCTTGCCTACCCTAAGGCAGAGATCACTGGGACAGAAATGGGAACTCCCAGGCCCTAGCCATGGCTGCACCATGTGGTTGTACGACTTGTATCCTGCAGGGGTTTAGCTTCCAGGCCAAGTATCCCTGTGTAAAGGTCTCTCAAGTGGCAGAGGAAAGGGGGCCTTTTACCAATGACCACAGTAAAGGGCAGCATTTGGCACAGCAGGTAAGATGCTACTGGGGGGCTGGTGCTGTGGCGCAGCAGGTTAATGCCCTGGCCTGAAGCGCTGGCATTCCATGTGGGCACCAGTTCCAGTCGCGGCTGCTCCATTTCCAATCCAGCTCTCTGCTATGGTCTGGGAAAGCAGTGCAAGACGGCCCAAGTCCTTGGGCACCTGCACCAGTGTGGGAGACCTGGAAGAAGCTCTTGGCTCCTGGCTTCGGAGCAGTCCAGCTCCGGCCGTTGTGGCCAATTTAGGACTGAACCAGCAGATGAAAGACCTCTCTCTCTGCCCCTCCTTCTCTCTCTGTGTAACTCTGACTTTCAAATAAATAAATACACTTAAAAAAAAAGAGGGAGAGACACTATTTGGGACACCTGCATCCAATATCAGATTGCCCAGGTTCAAGTCTCGCTTCTGCTCCCAATTCCAGCTCCCTGGGGGAAAGCAGGTGATGGCGCAAGCACTTAGATCCTGGCCACCCACGTGAGTTCCTGGTTCTTGGTTTCAGCCTGGCCTGGCCTGGCCCAGGCCTGACTGTTGCAGGAATTTGGGAAGTGAACCAACAGATGGAAGATCTTTGTCTCTGTCTCTACCTTTCCTATAAAACGAAAACAAGTAAATTAACTAAAAAGAAAAACAACGTCCCACGGTGCTCTTTGTGGGCTAACAACCTGCCCTGCCTACAGCACAGGTACAGATAAGGGGTGATTATTTCCAGGCAAGAATTTCAAGGCTTGGACTTTACACCTGGTGACACGGCTCGAGGAACAGAATGATTGTCATATGAGGTGTTTCCTTGCTTCTGGGTGTGGTGTGGCTGGGCCTAAAGGCAGTGAAACTGCAGTTCTGTGCTCCCACAGTCAGCCAGGCATCTTGCAGCCCCATGGACCACTGGTGGCATCACACTCAGGTGGGGTGGGGGGATGTCTCTATGACTCAGTACAAGAGCTCACAGAGAACAGCAGCAGCTACCACCCAGATGTACCCTTGTCTCATTTTTTTTTATTTGAAAGAGCTACACAGAGAGGTCTTCCATCCGCTGGTTTACTCCCTAATTGGCAGCAACAGCTGGAGCTGCGCCTATCCGATGCCAGGAGCCAGGAGCTTCTTCCGGGTCTCCCACGCAGGTGCAGGGACCCAAGGACTTGAGCCATTTTCTACTGCTTTCCCAGGCCATAGCAGAGAGCTGGATCAGAAGTGGAGCAGCCAGGACTCAAACCAACACCCTTATGGGATGCCAGCACTGCAGGCTAGCGGCCCCTCCCTTGTCTCATTTTTATCCTTTGAGCTGCGTTTGGCTGCTGTGGGCATAAGCAAAATGAGAGCACCTCGAGCAGGACTCCATAGCCTCTGTTCTTGGCCACTCTCAAACTCAAACCAAACTTCACAGCTCAGCAATGGTTTCCCCCATGAACTGTTGGCCAGGCTGCCCGTACTCTAGAAACCAGCAGGTAAAACTTGACCTGTGCAGTGACAGGCACAGGTCAAGAACACCGCGTGTTGGCCCCACTGGCCCTGTTCAGTAAGTCAGCTTACCCAGCGGCCTGAACAGGCGTGTCTGGAAACTTCAATTACCCTGGGTTTCCATGGAGACAGGGCGGCTGCAGCCCTGGGTGCCCGAGCTGTTGTTGCTGAACAAAGAGCATTGATTGTGCCCTGAGCACTGTTCTCAGTGATTCACATCCATTATCTCACCTAAATTTCACAACAGATCCGTATCAACATCCTCTTTGCTAAAAAGAGAAAACAGGTTAAGCAACCTGCCCACGACTGCAGAACTGCCGGCTAACAGAGGGACTCCATGCAGTCCAGGCAGGCAGCTCCCAGCCCCACATACAGAGGCATCTGGGTGTGGGATGACCCTGTGAAGAACAGGTGGCCTGGCCTGGCACCTCCAGGGTGCTCACTGGGCTCCAGAGACAAGAAGTACCCAAACCCTGGCTCGAGGTGTTCACCCTTTGAGAGTGCAAGTGTCTAAAGATTTATTTTTTTATTTGAAAGGCAGAGTTACAGAGAGACAGAGACAGAGAGATCTTGCATCTGCTGGTTCACTCCCCAAATGGCTCCAGTGGCCAGAGCTGGGCCAGTATGAAGCCAGGGGCCAGGAGCTTCTTCCGAGTCTCCCACATGGGTGCAGGGGCCCAAGCATTTGGGCCATCCTGCGCTGATTTCCCAGGCACATTAGCAAGGAGCTGAATCAGAAGTGGAGCAGCCTGGTCTCAAACCAGCACCCATATGGGATGCCAGCACCAATGGTGGCGACTTTACCAGGTACGCCATAGCACCGGCCCCCAAGGATACAGGTCTCAGATCCGCTCTCACCCAGGAGCAGCAGGCTAAACTTCCCATCAGACATGACGTGCTTGACCGCTGGAGTTAAAAGATTAGGTTTTAAGATTAGTTTTCATTGTCTCCAAACTCCTCTGGCAGGATTATTCCCATTGTTGCATTCCAGGTTCTGCCGAAAATTCTAGCTTTGCAGGCTCAGAGCAAAATCTTGTGTCCTTGGAGGAGGTGCAGGTCCTCTGGGCTGGTGTACCCTGCATTCCCTTTTAGCCTCTCCCTTAGCTCCAGAACAGCCACTGAGTCATCTCTCCCAATCGCCATCAGCAGTGTAAACTCCAGATCAAACAGTGGCCACGAAGCCCAGTTTCTGTCACCCCCCTGCCCCTCCCAGGGCACTGGACAGGCTCTGTCCTCAGATGGGCCTTTGAGGGGCACCCTTGTTCTTTTATCTCTTTCCAAGGAAAAAGGGCTTTCCCAGAGGCCCCCAGGACACACCTCTCTGCCCCCGACTGGTAAGAAGAATGGGTTCATCGTGACGAGCTGAGACTACCAAGAGACCAATAAAAGGATGACACATGACAGAACCCTCCAGGGTTCTAAAAGTCCCATCTCTAGCTCCCCACAGTGGGGCTGCTTGTTCTTCTTTTAAAGCTTTTTTTTTTTTTCCTAGTATTTAATTGAGAGATAGGTTCCCATCCCTTGGTCCACTCCCCAAATACCCACAATGGTTGGGTTGGGCTGGGAGCTAAAAACTCAATCCAGGTCTCCCACATGAGTGGCAGGGATGCAATCATTTGCACCATCACCACTGTCGCCAGGGATCCGCACTAGCAGGAAGCTGGAGTCTGGAGCCAGAGCCTCAAACTCAAGCGAGCCAGAGCTGCGCCGATCTGAAGCCAGGAGCCAGGAGCTTATTCCAGATCTCCCATGTGATACAGGGGCCCAAGGACTTGGGCCATCTTCTACTGCTTTCCCAGGCCATAGCAGAGAGCTGGATTGAAAGTGGAACAACTGGGACTTGAACCATGGCTCATATGGGGATACCGGCACTGCAGGCTGGGGCTTTAACTGCTACTCCACAGTGCCGCCCCCCTCTCCCTTTATTCTTGAGGTGTTCTTGGTATGCCCCTCAGTGATTTGGCAGGTCTGATAGCTGAAATCCAGGCTGAATCCTGACGGCTGAAATTCAACATCTTTTAGTGTCTGAGCTCACCGCTTGTTGTGACACTTGCCCGTCACATGGTACTATAGTCTGACGGAGCACACACGTATCTAGGCACTCCTGTCTCCTGTACTATCAGATACACAGGAGTTCATTCATGCCCCTCTAGGGTTCTGCTGGGAAAAAAAAATGATGTCATGTAAACAAATTAGATAATTCACACCCCTATCAATTTTCCAGAGTGCTTCAAGGGATCCAGGGCCGCTGAGATGCTTGGGGCCCCAAGAACTCTATGAACAAGTGTTTTTCCCTCTCTACTCTGCATTTCCCTTGGTACCACGCCTCATCAAACACCAGCCCCAAATAGCACCAACTCCCTGCCTGCCAGGGACCCTTCCTCCAGGGAGATTTATACCCAGCCCATGTGGCCCATGGTTTTGCCCATTACGCCATGCTGGGGCATCCACAGGGCCTTGCTGGTAAGTAGCTCTTTAAAGAATTTCTGCTGTCCTCCCTTTTTTTGGAGGGGGCAAGAGACCCCCAAATCAGGTCCAATGTTCATTTGGAGTCACGAAGCCAATAATGAATCCAAAGCTAAGAGCAGCAGCATAGGTTTTATTCAGTGGCCAAAGGGTGAAGCAGGGGCCTGGCTTGCAACTCAACGTCTCAGCCTACTGTGGGCTGAGAAGGCACAGACACAGAGCAACAGGAGGAGGGCGAGGAATACGCCAGTAAGAGGGAGGGAAGTGCATGGGTTTTGCAGGAAGGAGGCAGAATCGGGGAACCACCTTTTGTCCTTTCCGCTGCTTGTGATGACCACTGTTATGGTGCCAGTGGGAGGGATTTCTGGCATGGAAGTGAGATTCTAATGAGGCTGAAGTCGGCTTGAGGTCATGTTGGCAGCCATCTTGGATCTCACTGGTTCAGACCAGTTGGCTGGGGTGGGGGTGGGGGGTGTGGAACTCTTGCTGAAAAGTCTTCCTGTTCTCAAAGAGAAACAAAGTTAATGTGGGGCTGTGCAGACACTGCGCTGGGTCACATTTCTGTGCATCCCTGATTTCCAACGGTAAGCCCACTTTCATCTGCTGTCAGAACCACCACCCATTCATGGAAAGGGAATGTTGTTCTTCTTTAGGGTGTCCTTTGAAGTCTCTCCTCCTTGAGATCAAAGCCCACCAGGGCCAGCATTTTGGCACAGCAGGCTAAGCCACCTCTTGCTGCCTGCATTCCATCCCAGAGAATTCTGCTCCCAAGCCAGCTCCCTGTTAATGCGGCTGGGAAGCAGTGGATGATGCTGAAGTGCTCAGGCCCCTGCCACCCATGTGAGTGACCAGGATGGAGTTCCAGGCTCCTGGCTTTAGCCTGGCCCAGCCCTGGCTGTTGTGGTCATCTGGGGAGTGAACCAGTGGATGGAAGATCGATCGATCTCTCATTTTCTCTCTCTGGCATTCTGCCTTTCAAATAAATAAATAAATAATTAAAAAAAAAATAGCCTTCCAGATTTATCTTCAGGTTCAGGTGGAATACACCCAGGAGAGGGCCAAGGGACAGTGGTTGGCCCTGTGTGGCCTCTGCCTACTCCACCCTCCACACCTGGAGGTTCAGAGAGAACTTTGTATATAGGTTGCCTTTGGACAATGTCAACATTTCCTGAAGACGGGATTTTTTTTTTTTAAAGTCTTCAGTCTAACACCTTATCAAAAAATTGTTTTTAAGATTGATCTATTTATTCAAGAGGCAGAGTCACAAACAGAGAGCTGGAGAGACAGAGAGAGAGGTCTTCCATCCTCTGGTTTGCTCCCCATATGGCTGCAATGGCCGGAGCTGGGCCAATCCAAAGCCAGGAGCCAGGAGATTCTTCCACTGCCCTCCCAGGCACCTCAGCAGGGAGCTGGACCGGAAGTGGAGGAGCCCGGACTTGATTCCACATGGAATGCCTCTGCCGGGGGCGGAGGCTTAACCTACTGCACCACAGCACCAGGCCCTGCAGACTGGACTAAGTTTACAGAGCCAGTGGCTGCAAGACTCAAGATTCAACACATTGGGGCTGGCACTGTGGTGCAGCGGGTTAAAGCCCTGGCCTGAAGCTGGCATCCCATATGGGCGCCGGTTCTAGTCCCGGCTGTTCCTCTTCTGATCCAGCTCTCTGCTGTGGCCTGGGATAGCAGTAGAAGATGGCCCAAGTCCTTGGGTCCCTGCACCCACATGGAAGATCCAGAAGAAGCTCCTGGCTCCTGGCTTCAGATTGGCGCAGTCTGGCCATTGTGGCCATCTGGGGGAGTGAACCAGCAGATGGAAGACCTCTCTCTCTGTCTCTACCTCTCTCTGTAACTTTGTCTTTCAAATAAATAAAATCTTAAAAAAAAAAAAAAGATTCAACACAGTGGGTCTGTGTTGTGGCACAGTGGGTTAAGCCATAGTCTGTAACACCAGCATCCCATATGGATGCCAGTTTGAGTCCTGGCTGCTCCACCTCTGATCCAGTTCCCTACTAATGTGCCTGGGAAAGCAGCGGAAGATGGCCCAAGTATTTGAGCCCCTGCACCCACAGGAGAGAGCCAGATAGAGTTCCAGGCTCCTGGCTTTGGCCTGGTTCAGCCCCAGCTATTGCAACCATTTAGGGAGTGAACCCGTGGATAGAGGATTTCTCTCTGTGTCTCTGTTTCTTCCTCTCTCTATAACTCTGCCTTTCAAATATAAACCTTAAAACAAGTAAATAAAAAGGGGATGAATGGGTTGGCACTGTGGTGTAGTAGGCTAAGAGTCTGCCTGTGATGCTGGCATCCCATATGGGCTCCCATTCCTGTGCTGGCTACAGAAGATGGCCCAGGCCGGCGCCGTGGCTTAACAGGCTAATCCTCCACCTTGCGGCGCTGGCACACCGGGTTCTAGTCCCGGTTGGGGCGCCGGATTCTATCCCGGTTGCCCCTCTTCCAGGCCAGCTCTCTGCTATGGCCCGGGAAGGCAGTGGAGGATGGCCCAAGAACCAACGGCAAAAGGAAGACCTTTCTCTCTGTCTCTCTCTCACTGTCCACTCTGCCTGTCAAAAAAAAAAAAAAAAAAAAAAAGATGGCCCAAGTACTTAGGCCCCTGCATCCACATCGGAGACCTGGAAGAAGCTCCTGGCTCCTGGCTTTGGATCAGCACAGCACAGCTCCAGCCACTGTAGCCATTTGAGGAGTGAACCAGTGGATGGAAGACCTCTCTCTCTGTCTCGCCTTCTTTCTCTCTCTCTCTCTCTCTGTAACTCTGCCTCTCCAAAAAAAAAAAAAAAAAAAAAAAAAAGATTCAACACAGGTCTCACTCCAAACATGCTTTCCCCTTGCCAAAATCGTATACTACCTAGAAAACCCAAGAGAATCCATTGGCATTCTAACAGAGCTCCATGAAATAGCTTTAAGCGTTTCAGACAATGTAATGAAAAATGTCATTATCAAGGGTTCTTGCCAAAACGTCAGTGTGACTCCTTTTCCAGGCGATATTTCTAGAAAGAATCAAAAGAAATCAGTCACAATGGCTGCCTTTGGGGAGGCAAACTATTTGCTTAGGGAACAGCAGCGGGGGGGGGGGGGGGGGGGACACTCTGACTTCACAGTACTTTTGAACTTTAGATTGTGCCGAATGCATACATTAACTGTTAAACATAAGTAAAGAAGATTCCATGGGAATTAACAAGCAATAAGGCAAAGATTTCAAGGTTGTTTTTTTTTTTTTTTTTTTTTTTTTTTGACAGGCAGAGTGGACAGTGAGAGAGAGAGAGAGAGAGAGAGAGAGAGAAAGGTCTTCCTTTACCCTTGGTTCACCCTCCAATGGCCACCGTGGCCGGGGCACTGTGCCGATCCGAAGCCAGAAGCCAGGTGCCCCTCCTGGTCTCCCATGCAGGTGCAGGGCCCAAGCACTTGGGCCATCCTCCACTGCACTCCCGGGCCACAGCAGAGAGCTGGCCTGGAAGAGGGGCAACCGAGACAGAATCCGGCGCCCCGACTGGGACCAGAACCCGGTGTGCCAGTGCCGCAGGCAGAGGATTAGCCTATTGAGCGGCGGCGCTGGCCAGATTTCAAGGTTTTAAAAGGATGTTAGACACTGGGTCATTAGGCCTGCCAGCGGGTTATTCTATCACGTCTCCTTCAACTTTTTTTTAAAAATATTTATTTATTTATTTGAAAGTCAGAGTTACACAGAGAGAGAAGGAGAGGCAGAGAGAGACAGAGAGAGGTTTTCCATCTGCTGATTCACTCCCTAATTGGCCTCAATGGTCGGAGCTGGGCCAATCTGAAGCCAGGAGCCAGGAGCTTCTTCCAGGTCTCCCACACGGGTGCAGGGAGCAGCCGGGATGCGAATGGGCACCCATATAGGATGCAGGCACTGCAAGCCAGGGCTTTAACCCACTATGCCACAGTGCTGGCCTCTCTCCTTCACTTTTAATCCAAACCATTTCATTTCAGCAACCCTGAGATGCTAGGAATTAGATTTCAAACCCCTTCTACTGAAATTTACAATGTTTTAAATGTCTACAAAGACGGGAAACGTCTCTGTGGTTTCATAAGAGAGGTTTTGCTTTTAGTTGGAGGATAGCTTGTTCCAGGAGGAAAGTTCATTGTTCCTTTTATTACTTGCCTTTGGGCAAAACGATCAGGTAACTAAGATGCAGTTAACTCCTCATTTCAGAAGCTTAAATGTGCATATCTCTTTCTTTTTTAAAAGGGACATTAAATAAAAGGAAATAATTTGGGGCGGAAAGAATATTCACAGCAAAGCCTAATGAGATGTCTTATTTATTGCAATTAAGAAATCTCTCTTTTGCAAACTATACACACAGATCTTAGGCATCCATGAAGCCAAGGCCCAAACAGTGTCTCTGATGCAGATGCTCTCGCCTCCCCCAGTCTCTCAGTCTCCCTCCCTTAAGGTTTCCTTTCCAAGGGCTGGCACTGTGGCATAGCGGGTAAAGCTGTCACCTGCAGTGCTGGCATCCCATATGGGTGCTGGTTCGAGTCCCAGCTGCTCCTCTTCCAATCCAGCTCTCTGCTATGGCCTGGGAAGGCAGTGGAAGATGTCTCAAGTCCTTGGGCCCCTGCACCTGCGTGGGAGACCTGGAGGAAGCTCCTGGCTCCTGGCTTCAGATCAGCGCAGCTCCGGCTGTTGCAGCCGTTTGGGGAGTGAACCAACAGAAGGAAGACCTTTCTCTCCGTCTCTCCCTCTCTCTGTAACTCTACCTCTCAAATAAATATTTAAAATCTTTTTAAATAAAAAAGTCTCTTTGCAAATCCATCTCTTACTACAATCAATTCACTAAATTGAGGCAGTGTGTAGCCAGTCCCACAATGCTCTTTGATCACAGGACTCATGGGGTCCCTTATCTCCTCAATAACACCTTGATTTTCATTTTTGAGAGTTGTTCCATGAAGTTCAGGCCCCAAACAAGAAGTAACGACCACCTAACCAAAGCCCATTTGTCATCATCAAAATTCCAGAAAGAACACAATACCATTGACCAATCAAAGATGGGCCATGAGAACTGTGGACCAACCAGAGACCTGCACGCACGCTGAACGTGAGCCTCTCAACACCAGCTTCAGTGTGTACGATTCGCGGACTCCTAACTCCTCAGAGCACCTGGGAACTAGGCGAGAGCTAGCCAGCTCCTTGCTTTGCACTTCGCAATAAATACCTATTTTCTCCACCACCCTAACATCAGTGATTGGCTTGCTGAGTGCTGGGTGAGTGCACGCATGTTCTGGGAGTTTTACGACAAACTGGTGCCCTTGAAAGAATTCTCGTCCCAAGTGGACATCTCACCCGTGGCTCACAACTCCTGGATGACAGTCACACTTGTCACCCTCATAGACAGCCCACTAGCTGCTGACTGCTGACAGGTGTTGTTGGTGCAAGGTGCTTTTTGGGTGGGAAGAAAAAAAAAACTGGATTTGAATTTGGCTTGAACTTTGGAGATACCTTTAGTAGCAATCTGTTCATGAAGTTACCGAAGTAGCAGCTCTTATGCTAATTTGGTTCAGCTGCGACTGTGGTATGAGACTTTTTTGGAGCTGGAGAGATCTTGAGAAACTGCTCTGCCACTTGACAGACTTGTTTTCCTGTTTTTTTGTTTTTAGCAGTCACCAGGTTTAAGGAAGAGAACACACTTGATGGACCAGGCAGGCAGCTCAGAAAAGAACCAAGAGCAACATAATTTTTTTTTGTAACATAGTTCTTTGTTTATAGGTCTGGCAGTAAATAGAAATGAGAATTCAGAGAGCTCTGTTCTTGCAAACCCCTCAGGGTGTATTTTACAAGATTTTTGCAAAAAGCCTATATATATATATATATTTTTTTTAAGAAAGATGGTATTTTGCTGTAATACTGCTTGGCCACCGTTCTCCCTGGGATCAGATGAGAAGCAGACACTTAACAGCTCTGCAGGTCATGTCACTATTTTCCAGCTACAGTTGCTTTATGAAGAGAAAGGAAAATGAGAGGAAGTCCATATGTGCACGCTTATATGCCTCTCTATCAAAGTGAACCAATATAGAAAAAACAAAATGGAATCTATCTAGAATAGTGGTGCAGAAAAATTAGATTAACCCAAATCCTGTTGGTTCACATAACTTAAATAAATATTTGATAAATAAGTGCTTAAACTTGCTAAAAGAAAAAATGGGAGGGGGGAGGGCCCAGCACTGTGGCATAGTAGGTTAAGTTTCCTCCCATATGGGCACCGGTTCAAGCCCTGGCTACTCCACTTCCAATCCAGCTCCCTGCTAATGTGCCTGGGAAAGCAGTGGAAGATGGCCCAAGTGCTTGGGCCTCTGCACCCATGTGGGAGAACTGGAAGAAGCTCCTGGCTCCTGGCTTTGGATCAGCTCAGCTCTGGCTATTGCAGCCATCTGGGGAGTGAACCAGCAGATGGAAGACCTCTCTCTCTCGCTCTCTCTCTCTCTCTCTCTCTCTCTGTAACTCTGCCTCTCAAATAAATAAATATTTGAAACAAAAAGAGAGAGAGAGAGAGAGAAAATAGATGAAGGTTTTTACAGAATTGTTAACATACATTTGTACCTATGTTTACTGTCCAGAAAAATAGTACACTTGCCTTTGTTAGATATTTAAAACTGTAACAGTAGAATGTTGACTTGGGAACAAGTAATACAAATGAAGGTGCAGTACAGTGCATTAAGTACAACAATTTAGCTTTTAGAGTTTTTCTTTGATAACTGAAAATAATGACCATGCTTATATCTCAGTTTCTTAATCTAAGTGTACTTTCTTTTTTTTTTTTCTTTTTGACAAGCAGAGTGGACAGTGAGAGAGAGAGACAGAGAGAAAGGTCTTCCTTTGCCGTTGGTTCACCCTCTAATGGCTGGCGCACCGCGCTGATCTGAAGGCAGGAGCCAGGAGCTTCTCCTGGTTTCCCATGCAGGTACAGGGCCCAAGGACTTGGGCCATCCTCCCGGGTCACAGCAGAGAGCTGGCCTGGAAGAGGGGCAACTGAGACAGAATCCGGCGCCCCGACCGGGACTAGAACCCGGTGTGCCGGCGCCGCTAGGTGGAGGATTAGCCTATTGAGCCACGGCGCCGGCCCTTTCTTTTTTTTCTTAAAGATTTATTTATTTACTTGAAAGTCAAAGTTACACACAGAGAGAAGAAGAGGCAGAGAGAGAGAGAGGTCTTCCATCCGCTGGTTCACTCCCCTGTTGGCCACAATGGCCAGAGCTAGGCTGATCTGAAGCCAGGAGCCAGGAGCTTCTTCCGGGTCTCCCACATGGGTGCAGGGGTCCAAGCACTTGAACCATCTTCTACTGCTTTCCCAGAGCTGGATTGGAAGAGGAGCAGCCAGGACTCGAACCGGCGCCCATATGGGATGCCGGCACTGCAGGTGGTGGCTTTACCTGCTACACCACAGCAATGACCCCAGAAACAAGGACTATACTTTCTAAAAATTAAGAAAATAGAAGAGTTGTTTCTAAATGTAATACCATATACACTTCACTTCTTAAATTCTATATAACAAGACAGTATTTTGGATCTAATAAGTACGTCTTCAGGAAATGTTGTTACGTGACAGTTCACCATTGCTTTCTGGTTTCCAATAGAAATTAAAATTACTAATGGTAAGAAAATATTCTGATCCATATCTGGAAGCTAAAACTAGATGTACAAAGGAAAACAGCTCCATCTGTGAGAAAGTAAGACACGGCTTTGGTAAGTGAAGCCATGGGATACAAGAGGTGCATTTTGGCGAAGACTGCAAAGGAGTAATTTTTGTACCAACATAGAATGACTGGCACTGTACAAGAAGAAAGAGAAACAGAACAGGAAAAATAACTGAAGGAATGTGGGAAGACTATAAAAGGGTTGTGGAATATGAATCTTATACAGTCGGACTGGCTGAGATTAGAAGGGAACTATTTATAGAGTTTTCTAAAAAGTGAGCATTATGACCAAAGGTACACAGACACAAGCCTAGCATTTGGCTGTGTTAAAGCAACAAGGTGACTTTTGATTCTAAAATCTGGTTTCTATATTTCTTTCAGCTATCTTCTTTTAAAAAAAGATTTATTTATTTGAGAGACAGACAGAGGTCTTCCATCCGCTGGTTTACTCCCCAAATTGCTGCAACGGCCAGAGCTGGGCTGATCTGAAGCCAAGAGCCAGGAGCTTCTTCCGGGTCTCCCACATGGGTGCAGGGCCATCCTCCACTGCTTTCCCAGGCCATAGCAGAGAGCTGGATCAGAAGTGGAGCAGCTAGGGCTCAAACCGGTCCCCATATGGGATGCTGGTACCACAGGCGGAAGCTTAACCTACTACGCCACAGCCCCTACCCCTCAACCATCTTCTGAATTGCAGTTTTTTCTTTTCCTTTTTTACGTTTTCATTTAATTGACTCTCCCTCAGTTTTATAGTTAGCTCCTATAAGCTCTTTTTCTCCTGGTTCTGACTTGATTAGGACCTGACACTACAAATTTTGTCTTAAAAGCCTAGGTAACAGGATCACTTGATTTTTTCACTTGTGGCTTTTCTTTTCTTTCTTTTTCATTCATTTGAAGGGCAGAGATACAGAGACAGACAAACAGACCCACAGACAGTCCTCCCAACAGCCGGTTCACTCCCTGAATGCCCACAAGAGCCAGGGCTGGAGCAGACTGGAGCCAAGAGCTGGGAACTCAGTCTGAGTTTCCGACACGGGTGACAAGGATCCAAACACTTGACCACTGCCTGCTGCCTCTCCGCGTGGGCATCGGCAGGAAGCTGGAATCGGGAGTGGAATCTGGAACTCGATTCAGGCACTCGGGTGTGAGATACGGGGGTCCCATACGGCAGGCTGATCATTAGGCCAAACACCTGGCCCCTAAAAGAGTTTCTGACACTGGCTCCTGGCTGTCAATCATTTCCCTCCAGACACAGGACCAGAGCAGACCTACAACCAGGATAGGTCCATCCTAGCAAAGAGCAACAAGAAGCTCTTTGATTGATCCAGGGGTGTTTCAGAAAGCGATTTTGATCCCAAGGGAGCAATATAAAAGTTGTTCAATAGGGCCAGCGCTCTGGCATGGCAGGTAAAGCCACCACCTGCAGTGCCGGCATCCCATATGGGTGCCAGTTCGAGTCCCGGCTGCTCCACTTCTGATCCAGCTTTTGCTGTGGCCTGGGAAAGCAGTAGAAGATGTCTCAAGTCCTTGGGCCCTTGCACCCACGTGGGAGACCTGGAAGAAGCTCCTGGCTCCTGGCTTTGGATCAGCACAACTCCAGCTGTTGCGGCCAATTGGGGAGTGAAACAGCAGATGGAAGACCCTTCTCTCTCTCTCTCTCTCTCTCTCTCTCTCTCTCTCTGTCTCTGCCTCTCTCTTGCTGTGTAACTCTGACTTCCAAATAAATCTTAAAAAAAAAGTTGTCCAAGCACAGGTGGAGTCATGGGCATCAACCTCAAACATAGACAAAGTAGGAGGTTAAGGATTCGTATGCATGAGTCTTATGACAGCCAGATGGTACTGTCACAAGACTCATGCCAGCATGGCGACCTGGACAAAGACAGCATCACTTCAACAGAGGGAAGCCAACCAGCTACGGTGCTCAGTATTCCCACACCAAACGCCAGAATCCACATAAACCAAGACATGGTTCAAAACCTGTCAGCTCCTACTGCTCAGGTAGATGAAAAACTCTGCTAGGAACATAACCTCTCAATTATGAATGAGAGACATCAGGTTACCTCTGGATTAAACAGGGAGGGACAGGTGCAGTTGCCAGTGCCCTCGGTTATAAATGGGTTGACACATGAGCTACCTTACTGCCTTGGTTCCTCCCCCAGCCCCAGACATAGGAGACTGGGGTTTTTTTTCCCTGTTCTTGGATTCCCTAGGGAATTAAATTCGTATCATCCGCACTCATTTAGATGGGGCTGACGGTCTTCACAATTTCATTAGCTGTTCATGTCATCATCAGATGTGCTTACAGTTGCTATGATGCCTTCACAAGGGGGACTTTGTGCCCTTGTGGAAATAGATCATTGGGATGGGCACTTGGCACAGCAGTTAAGACCCTGCTATGGATGCCTGCTCTGCTTCCAATCCAACTTCCTACTAATCCATACCCTGGGAGGTGACGAGTGATAACTTAAGTACTTGGGTCTCTGCTACACGTTTGGGAGACCCAGAAGGAGTGCTGAGCTCCTAGCTTCAGCTGGACCTGGCTGTTACAGGCATTTGGGGAATGAATGTTTTCACCCTTTCTCTGGCTCTGCCTTTCAAATAAATAACAACAAAACCCAGAACACTGCGTGTTGCATCCCTGGTAGCTCTGGAAACACTCCCTTAGCTTTCCAGGATGTGCACACCCAGATTAACGCTATGTCTGGCCCCATGTGAAGTCTTAACCAATGACTCTAGTTTTTTTAAAAAAATTTTATTTAAGGTATACAAGTTTCATATATTTCCTATATACAGATTTAGGAAAATAGTGATTCTTCCCACACTACCCTCCCTCCCGCCCACACTCCCACTCTTCTTCCTCCTTCCTCTCCTATTCCCACACTTAATTTGCATTATTTTTTTTCTAAGATTTTATTTATTTATTTGAGAGGCAGAGTTACAGACAGAGAGAGGGAGACAGAGAGAGAGGTCCATCCTCTGGTTCACTCCCCCAGATAGCTGCAAAAGCCAGAGCTGAGCTGATCTGAAGCCAAGAACTTCCTCCAGGTCTCCCACGTAGATGCAGGGCCCAAGCACTTGGGCCATCTTCTACTGCTTTCCCAGTCCATAGCAGAGAGCTGGATCAGAAGTGGAGCAGCCGGGTCTTAAACCAGCGTCCATATGGGATGCCTGCACTGCAGATGGAGGATTAACCTACTGCACCATAGCGCTGTCCCCTCCCCACTCTTAATTTTTACAAAGATCTATTCTCAGTGACTCTTCTTCTGATTTGGGAATGGAAGTACCTGGTGGCAGAAGCTACTATTCTTTCAGGCTTGCACTTCAAGAACAGGACTATTCATTAGAATGCTGTTGCCTTTTTGTCACTGTGGAGCAATGGGGCACCTGCAAGATATACAGAAGGGCCCCAGTCTTGGTGCAACAGGTTCGAATCCCAGCTGCTCTACTTCTGACCCAGGTCCCTGCTATTGTGCCTGGGAAAGTAGCAGAGGATGGCCCAACTGCTTGGGCCCCTGCCACCCACACAGGAGACCCAGATGGAGTGCCAGTCTTCTGGCTTTGGCCTGGCCCAGCCTTCACTGTTGTGGCCATCCACATGGGAGACTTAGATGGAGCTCCTGGCTCCTGGTCCAGTCCTGACTGTTGCAGGCATTTGGGGAGTGAACAAGCAGATGGAAGATCTGCCTGTCTGCTTTTTCAAATGAATAAAAACATATAAATACTTTCTTAAAAAAAGAAAAGATCAATTTATTTTGGTGCCAAACAGTTTTTAAAGCCAGGTGTATTTTTCTCGTAATGTGCATTTCCCCTGATCTTTCTGAAGGCCCCTTGTATGCAAGTCTGTATGAGTTTACCAGATGCCTTGCTCTCTCTGGGGGGTGGGGTGGAGGTGTGAATGTTGAGAAATTGGCTCACATAATCCTGGCGATTGGCAAATCCTACACCTGCCAGGGAGGCCTGCAGGCTGGCAACTCAGGTGGGCAGGGTTGTAAGTTGCAGTCTTGAGGAAGAATTGACTCTTCCCTAGGAAACCTCAGCTGACCGTGTGATGGCCGTGCCCGTGGCCAGGAGGACAACCTGTTTATAGCTCACGCTGTAGACTGTGAATCTACAAAAACCTTCATAACCACATGCATATCTGTGTTTGACCGAACAGCTCAGCGCCACAGCCTGGCCAAGCTGGCACAGAAAATCAGCCATCACAGCCACAGTCCAGCTCCACCAGGCCTCAGAGAGCCCACCCAACCCACCCACCAAGACCAGCTGTCCTTCCACGACTCACCACTAGGGGGTGTAGCACTTCTCCTTTAATTCACAAGCTGGTAACATCTCACTTTCCTGCTAAAAATTATGACACGGTTGATTTTGAGACATTCCAATTTCAGAGATGTTAAAAAAGTAGAAAAATATGCCCTAGAAGTCATTCAATACATATGTGCATATGAATTACGTATGCATAGAAAAAGAGTAGAACAGAATCTATTGAAAATGGGATGTCTGTATAATTAGAGTATTTCCAACCATTCTCTTTTTAAGATTTTAGTTGGGATGGAGAGAGAGAGAGAGAGAGAGAAAGAGAGAGAGAGAGAGAGAGTATCTTCCATCCGGTGATTCACTCCCGAAATGGCTGCAACACTGGTTCACTCCCCAAATGGCTGCAACAGTCAGGGTTGGACCAGGCCAAAACCAGGAGTCAGAACTCCATCTGGGTCTCCCACATGGGTGGCAGGGGTCCAAGCTCTTGGACCACCTCCTGCTGCTTTCCCAGGTTCTTTAGCAAGGAGCTGGATCAGAAGCAGAGCAGCCAGGACTCAACCTGGTGCTCCAATATGAAATGCCAATGGTGCAAACAGCAGCCTAACCCACTGAGCCACAACCCTGGGCCCCTGCTCTTATTCTCCCTTTCTCTTATCCCCTCTTTTTTCTCTTCAAGTTCTTTGTCCAGGTATCCAGTGCCAAGCTGAGCCACAGCTAGAATTTGATGCAAAAGGAAAAATATGAACTCCTGGCTTTAATGCAAATAAACTAAAAAAAAAAAATCTGCCTCTTTTCTAATTCAATTTTCTTTTTGATTTATTTATTTGAGAGGCAGAGAGACAGAGAAAGAGAGGGAAAAAAGTAGATACACAAAAAGAGTTCCCATCTGCTGGTTCCCTCCCCAGCTGCCTACAAAGCCCAAGGCTAAGCCAGGGTTGCAGCTGGGAGCCAGGAATACAATCCAGGTCTCCCACAGGAGTGCCAGGAACCCAATGACTTGAGCCATCATTGCTGCCTCCCAGGGTCTACACTGGTAGAAAGCTGGAGTGGGGAGCCAGAGGCAGGTTTCAAACCCAGGTACTCCAGGACGGGATATGGCCATCATAACCACCGTCTTAGCCTCTAGGCTGAATGTCCAGCCTATGTATTTCATTTTCAGTTGAGAGACTGCCATGTTTGACAATTTCTCTTGATCCTAAATCAATATTAATTAACTTAAGCTAAAATAAAACCCTAATAAGTTTTGCTTGGGTGTAAATAAAATATTTAAACATAACATTGTTGTGAGTTTTATTTTTTTCTTCTGTTTTCCATTAAATATTTAGATTTAAAATATATTTGACAGGCAGAGATTCAGAGAATCTCTGCTATGGCCTGGGAAAGCAGCAGAAGATGGCCCAAGTCCTTGGGCCCCTGCACCCACGTGGAAGACCTGGAAGAAGCTCCTGGCTCCTGGCTTCAGATGGGTGCAGCTCCAGCTGTTGTGGCCAACTGGAGAGTGAACCAGCAGATGGAAGACCTCTCTCTCTCTCTCTCTGCCTCTCATTCTCTCTGTGTATAGCTCTGACTTTTAAAGAAATAAATAAATCTTAAAAATATATATATGGCATTAGTGGTGGGTGTTTTGCTCAGAGGGTTGAGCCACTGCCTGGGATGTCCACATCCGCTGCTGGGTTTAAACCCCAGCTTCCTACTAATTCCTAGTACTTCCTGATTCAGCTTCCTACTAATAGGTCCTAAGTGGCAGCAGATGATGGCTCAAGTGGTTGGGTCCCCGTCACCCACGTGAGAAGCCTAGATGGAGCTCTGGGCTCCTGGCGCTGGCCTGCTCCAGGCATTTGAGGAACGGAACAGCAGGTGGAAGCTATCTCACAATCATTTTCTCTGTCTCTATAGCTTTCAAATAAAGTGAAAATACATACATGCTTCAATATTTTTAAATTTAAAATTGGGGCTAGCGATGTGGCCTAGTGAGCTAAGCTGCCACTTATAGTGCCACCTTGCGGCATGCCGCCATCGGAGCACCGGTTCAAGTCCTGGCTGCTCTGCTTCCGATCCAGCTCCCTGCTAATGCACCTGAGAAAGCAGTAGAAGGTGGCCTAAATGCCTGGGCCCCTGCCACCCATGTGGGAGACCCGGATGGAGCTCTGGGCTCCTGACTTAGGCCTGGCCCAGTCCTGGTTGTTTTATCCATTTGGGGAGTGAACCTGTAGATGATTCTCTCTCTTTCTTCCTATCACTCTGCCTTTCAAATAAAGCAAAAAAATAAGATAGAATATGGCATTAAAGCATTTTATGTATCTTGATGACTGAATTTGTTGGTGCCTCCTTAAATTTTGCATCCAAGGCAAATGGCTCACTTGTCCCACCCTCACCCTGGCACTGCCCAGGCCATAACCCTGTTTCCATTTGTCAGCCTCCCCTGACGGGCTTTGGCTGTGCAAAGACCACCAGACACATTTACCCTTGGATCTCTGCATCCGACCCAATTCCCAGCACAGAGGCTCGCACCGTGCTCTGTTGAAGGAAGGAATGAAGGAAAACAGCCAAGGATAATAGCACTCGGACATTTATTGAGTGCTGGTTATACACTGGGTACCAGGTCAGACACTTTGCTAGTAAGTCTAAAAACTCAACACATTATTTTATAATAATTTTTTTTGACAGACAGTGGACAGTGAGACAGAGACAGAGAGAAAGGTCTTCCTTTGCCGTTGGTTTACCCTCCAATGGCCGTGGCCTGCGTGCTGCGGCCGGCGCACCACGCTGATCCGATGGCAGGAGCCAGGTGCTTATCCTGATCTCCCATGGGGTGCAGGGCCCAAGCACTTGGGCCATCCTCCACTGCACTCCCGGGCCACAGCAGAGAGCTGGCCTGGAAAAGGGGCAACCAGGACAGAATCCGGTGCCCCGACCGACCGACCGGGACTAGAACCTGGTGTGCCGGCGCCACAGGCAGAGGATTAGCCTATTGAGCTGCGGCGCCAGCCAAAATAAAATTTTACAGATGAAAAGACGGAGGCTCACAAAGAATCATCAGGTGTAAGGGAATATGGCAGAAATGTGAGCAGCTCTGTTTCTTTTTCTGGGCATAAGAATAAGATGAGAAGGAGTATGCATGAAAATGGGGAGGAAAGAGGTGAAGAAACAGTTGGAAGAGCCAGGGTAATGGCATAGTGGGTTAAGCCATGCCTGCAATGCCAACATCCCCACATGAGCACCTGTTAGAGTCCCGGCTGCTCCACTTCTGATCTAGTTCCCGCTAATGTACGTGGGAAAGCAGCTGATGATGGCCCAAGTACTTGGGCCCCTGCAACCCACATAGGAGACCCGGATGTAGTTCCTGGCTCCTGGCTTCAGCCTGCCCCAGCCCTGGCTATGGCAAACATTTGGGGGAGTAAACCAGTGAACAGAAGATCTCATTCTCTGTCTCTCCCTCTCTCTGTAATTCTGCCTTTCAAATGAGTAAGTACATCTTAAAAAAAGAAGAAAAGAAACATGCAAATTAGGAGAAGCAAACTTTCACATTTTCACATTGGTTAGCTCATTGGAGCTTTAAAACAATCCTCAGCATCATTATCCCATTTTACAGATGCAAGGGGGTTCAAGGGACTTGTTCACGTCCTACAGCAGGGATTGGGCTGTGGGCTGTGGGCTGGCCATCGGGCCTCCCTCCTCACCATCCTGGCAAGCTCCTGGTACCTTCTGCAAACTCCACGGCTAAGTGAAGCCAGCACCTCCCCCTCTTGAAGACAAGTCAGCCCTGCTTCTGACCCCTCCCAGCGGTGGGGGCCTCCTCCGGGACGAACGTGTGCGGAAGTGCCAGAGCTGACGTCACCAGCGTGGCAGCGCTGCCCCTGCCTTTCCTGCGCCGCGTTTCCTGTCCTATGGTGGGGAAACCGCCCTCCCCCCCCACCCCGAGAAGCACACTGAAGTGAAAAGGCAAATTGGGAGCACCTCCAAACAGACCCTCAATTGGCCAAAAAACAAAAGATCGTTGGGGTAGCGAGGGGGTGAAATTCACAGGACTCCCTGAGAAGCGCTGTCTGGGGTCTTGGCACCTGGGGAGTCCCGGCACATCCCACAGAAGCACTCAGTGATGCCTGGCACAGGCACAGAGATGGGAACCGAAGGTCCAGGGGGGTGGGAGATGCAGCCGTGGGTACCTTTCCCTAGTGTCTGTTCTTTGCACCACGTGTCTAACTTTGTCGTGGAAAGAACCCCCCCTTTTTTTAAGTGGCCAGCCAGCAGGGAGGTCTGTCCTGGCTCATCCCCAGCCCTTCCTGGGGTGGGGCGTAGGGGAGCAGGAGCCTTCCTTCCTGTGAATTACAGCACCGCTCATGGTGGGACACATGAGGGGTGGGTCTGCTGTCTGTGCCTCCAAACCAGGCAGCTCCTTACTCCAAGGACTCAAAGTCCTGGTTAAAATCAGAGACAGCACAAGTGAAATAGGATGAGTCATTTGCTCCTGGAATGTAAAACGCACAACACACACTGATCTACTTCCTGGGAACCAGGCTATCACAGTCCTCGGGAGCTCCAGGCTGGGGGTTAGTGGCCATGACCTTGTCCTGGCCAAGAAGTGAGACCGTGCACCTCTCAGGGCTGGGTCGTCCAACCCCTGAGGGCACAGAGCAGATGGAGGAAGACAGGTCAAAACCTGGCCCTCAGGTAGACAGAAATGAATGAGGAGCCGTGTCCCAAGGAACCGCCCTTGAGAAAGACAGCTCCTAAACTAGCAGGTGTGCTGGGGCACCAGGTGGAATGAGCCGGGACGGGCTGCCAGGGAGCCCAAAGGGAAGCTTTCCAGAAACTCTCTCTTCAGGGGTGGGCGTTGGGCACAGCTTGGGCCACCTGTATCCCATAGCAGAATCCCTGGGTTCAAGCCCTGGCTCGCTCCTGATTCCAGCTTCCTGCTAAGGGCATCCTGGGGGACAGCCAGTGCAGGCTCATGTACTTAGGTTCCTGCTACATAGAAACCCAAACTGTGTTCCCAGCTTCTGGTCTCAGCCTGGCCCAGCCCCAGCTGCTGTGGACATATGGGGCAGTGAACCAACAGGTGCAAGATTCTCTCTCTCTCTCTTTCTCTCTCCTCTCCCCCCCGCCTTTGCCTTTCAAATATGGCAAATAAAATGCAAATAATTTTTTAAAAAAGGAAGAAAGAAAGGCTTTCTTTAGGAGCTTAAGCCCCCAAAAGAGAAGTTCAAACTCAAATAGGCAAACAAAGGAAAAACTAAATTGGTGGCCTAAATTCCTACCAGAGAAAGTTTCCAAATTATTGGTTATTGGGAGTCATTCACGCTACTCCTCAATTACTGAGATAAGGGCCCAAAAGATTACATCTCAGAACCGTAGCATTGCTGCAGGTCCTGACAGGTTCATTTGGAGCTAAGCTTGGGAACTGAATTCCCCGAGTTTCTAATTCCAGCCCTGTCACTACTCGCTCAGCGGTTCTGAGTGTGAGCGTGCCCCAGAATCACCCGCTGAACTTTAAAAACACCCATGGCTGCGCCTGGAAAACTTTGCATGTCTAACAAAGTTTCCCAAACGATGCTGACGCTGCTGGTCCGCGGACCGCACTTTGAGAAACTCCCAGCCGCCCCCCCTCGGAGACACAGGGTCACCACAGCAGGTGTCTGTGGTGACCACGAGCTCTTGTGGGAGGGCGGGGAGGAGTCACTTGCCCAAGAGCACCCCGCCAGTGGGAACAAACCTGGGACTGGACCCCGGGGCTCCCCGCGTCCCCTCCAGCGCCGATGCCCCGGGCTCGGAGCGCTCCCGCTGCGCTGCAATGAGCCGGCCCCATGCGCGCTCCGCTGGCGGCCACCGTGGGTGTCCGGGGTGGTGGGGGTGGCGGGGACCCTCGATCTTCCCCGGCGCGAGGCGGGCGGCTGCACCTGGCGGCGGGCGGGGCGGGGCGGCAGAGCCCTGGGCGGCGGTGCAGGTCCCGCCCCGGGCCCGGGCCCGCCCCCCGAGCCGTCCCGTCGGGAAATCAGCGCACGGTCCGGATGCGGGGCTGCGGCTCGGCCACGGCGTCACAGGTAAGCAGCCGAGGAGCCCGCGCCCCTGCCGGCTCTCGCACTCGGAGTCCCCCCTCCGACTCCTCGGGATTTCCCTCCTGTAGCTCAGCTCGCCGCCGCCGCCGAGGCCTCGCGCACCCTCTCCCCTCCTCCGCCCCCCTACGGTAAAACCGAGGGGCTGGGCCGAGCCGGCCCCTCTAGCTGTGGGTCATGGGGGAAGCGGCTCCTCCTTCCGCGGGCCTCCCTCACCCGCGGAAGTTGGGCTTGGAGAACTGGACCCTGCACGGGCAGCCCAGCCCACCCCCGGCACTGGGAGGGCGGGAGGAGGGCTGGCCCTTGCGCTCCCGACGGGGCTCTCCCCACCCTGCCTGCGCCCCTGTCTCCCTCCCAGGCCTGGCTCCCCACGTTGGGCCACCCCACGTGCTCAGGGCCCCAAATCTTCCTTCCTGGGCAGTGCCGTGCAGGCAAGGAGAAGCCCCCGCCCGTGGGGGTCGCTCTGAGCCCTGCTGGTCTGACCCATCTCCTAGGGTCTTGGGGGAGCGCGACGTGGTCCTGGTCCGCTGTGTGGTCGCGTTGGGGGAGGAAGCGTGATGGGTGTTCATGACTGTGACTGTCACCAGCTTCCTGGTTTCTCTCACTCGTTCCAAACCCCAGGCTGACAGAAAGGAGAAACCGCCTGTGACCGCCCCCCCCGCCAAGTCCTGAAGACCCAGGCCTCTGAGAAGGGTTCTCGTGGGCAGGCGCGGTGGAGGGTAGGCTGTGGCCAAGCTTTGGATCCCATAGCCTGGTCCCCTGGGCGGGTGTTAAGGCTGTGCTGTGGATCACCCCAGGCTCCAAACACAGGGTCCAGGGCTGGGTGAGATTGCTAACTCTGGGCACACCAAAGAGCCTAGGAGGGCTTAGGCTTGCTTACCCAGATCCACATGTGTGTGAGTGTGTGTGTGCGCGTGTGTGCACTGTGCTGCCCCTTCTCTCCAGGCCCCTGAGCAAGGCGAGGTGCGGGGTTTGAAATACAGTCCGGTTCATGTTTATCTAGCCAAAGCCAGTGCCTGGACAGGCATTGCCCAGGCTGCAGGTGCCTCTAGGAGCTGCCACGCATTTGAAAGTGACCGGTAACTGTTTCCAGGGCCGTGAGCAGGACAGGCTAGGGCAGTGTGGAGCTGGCGAGAGGAGGCGAGGCACGCTGGGCGGCCCAGGAGTGACTGCCCCCAGTAGGCTGGGCAGACGGCTTCCCTCCCACAGCAACGTGGAAGGGAGGCCCTGGTGCGTGGCAGGTGCCCTGTGAGATCAGCAGCGTCTTGGCCTGGGTCCAACAGGGAGGAACCCGGACAGAATATAGGACCATGTGCTTAGTCTGGGCAGCGGATGCCTGGCACAGGAGTCAGCGTGAGGAGGGGCAGCTGACCCCAGAGCTGAAGGCCCCTCCCGCAGGGAGGCGCTGGGTAGGATGAAGACAGCCGTCTGACTCAGCTCCGCGGCTAAGCTTGCAGTGGGGAGCCATGACCAGATCACATAAACACTCCCTGGGTGGGGAGCCAGGGAGAAGGTGTATGTGGAAGTCCCTTGGCTAAGCGCCAAGCTCCAGCCAGACAATGTAGTGTCACGGTGAAGAGAGCAGGCTCTGGAGAACATACGGGCTTGAGTGCTAATTCTGCTTCGGCCACTTCCTCACTGTGCGCCCTTAGCCAAGTTCTTAAACCGCTCTGTGCTTCAAGGTTCCCTCCGTATACAACAGGGAGGCTGGCTGCAACCTGACCTGCTAGGGTAAGCAGTCACGTTAAGAATGGTGAGGATGGGATTGCGGGGCCCCTGGCAGCTGCAGTTCCCCCAAGGGACCAGAGAGGCCAGAGTGGGGAGGGGTCACAGGACCCAGGCCATGGCCGGCTCTGCCACAGCTCGGGTGAACTTCATCCTGCCCTCTGCCCACTGCGGAAGCCCGAAGTGTCCGTTCTGGCTTGAAGGAGAGGAGAGAGAGGATTTGAATAGCAGGAGGTCAAGTTCAGGGCAGTGCCTGTCTCTGCGTGGAGCTCAATGCTGTAATTGTGATTGTGTAGAAAAGGCTTGCGTGGTGAACTCGCATGGGTGCAGTGCAGGGAGGAAAGGGACTCTTAGGGGCTCTTTTTAGCCCCCTGAGCCCCCTGGGTGGGGTCATGTTTGTCTCTTAGACCCTGTCCACCTGGTCCTGAGCCTTGGGAGGGGGGGAGGAAGGAGGACATCTGGTCCTTCGGCTCACGCTGCAGGTGACAGAGAGCTGAGGACAGTGGACAGGCGCGCACTTTGATCAGGACAAGCACTGTGGAAGGAAGTTTGGAGAGCAGGATTTAAGGACTGGGGAGAAGAAGGAAAACAAGACCCAGGCTTGCTGGTGGTCTTTCCTCTGGGGAGAGCCAGGTAGGGCACAGCTTAGGGATAAATAAATACTCCTGCCCCCACCCCTGGGGGGGCTGGGAGCTGCAGGGAGGCCTGGGGTGACAATCTGAAGAAGCAGCCTGGCTCGCTTAGCCGTCCTGCGAGGGGACGTCTTGGAGGAGGAAATGCTAGCGGCTGCTGAGCATCTGTTCAGGCTCGGGGGCAAAGAGCAAACAGGAAGCTTGGGCTGCCCAGGCCGGCCGGCGTCTGCCACAATCCAGCCGCACCAAAGGAATCCCAATGCCAATGAATATGCTCTGGGGACTGTGCAAGGGGGAGCCAGGAGGCCTGAGAGCCCTAGGCTGGCTGGCGGGCGGGCAGCTGCGACCTCTAGATGCTGAGTGATACTAGGGCTCCGTTGCAAACGACGGCTCTTCACTGCAGAGGAGAGGGGAGGAGCCGGGAGGCAGGGATGAGTCAGCAGGATTTGGGAGTGGGTGTGGCGGGAAGCTGGCACTAAGCAGGCGGAGCGCCTGGGAGGGGGGCAGGGGTCCGGGTCGGCGCAGCTTGGTGCTACTGGCTGCGGTGGGGAGATCTGGCTAGCTAGCGGTGGGGGGTGGGGAGTGGGGAGTGGCTGGGCGCCAACCCTGAGCGCAACCTGTGGCAGCCTTCCTCAGCTCCCCCCCCCCCCATCGCCAACCAACAGATGGTAAAACTCCATCTAAGTTCTTTTTTTTTTCTCCAGATTTATTTATTTATTTGAAAGGCAGAGTTACAGAGAGGGAGAGGGAGAGAGAGAGAGCGAGCTTCCATCCACTGGTTCACTCCCCAAATGGCCACAATGGTTAGGGCAGAACCAGGCCAAAACCAAGAGCTAGGAGCTTCCTCTGGGTCTCCCACGTGGGCGCAGGGACCCAAGCACTTGGGCTATCTTCCGCTGTTTTCCCAGTTGCATTAGCAGGAAGCTGGATCAGAAGTGGAGCAGCCAGGACTTGAGCCAGCACCCACCTGGGACACTGGCACTGCAGGCAGCGGCCCCAGCCACCCGGCCCCCATCCAAGTTCTTTTTTGGCCCTTTCTCAATAGTAGAGAGGTTCTCCTCAGGGTCTCCAGCCTCTAATCCGCACTTGACCTCCCCCTCCCCGCCCCAGGCTTCCTGGGAGTGAACAGTTAGCAGCCTCTGCCCCACCTTGGGCCAGCAGATTGTCCAGCCAATAACCAGTGAGCTGATGAGCTTCCTGCTTGCTTGCCTATAATGTTGTTTCTCGGTGACTTTGCCTTGGGATAAGTCAACAGCTACTTAGTGAGGGCCTATCCTGTACCAGTCACTGTTCCGGGTACACCGCGGTGAGCAAAGATGGGCCAGCTTTTTCCATCCGACCCCTCCCACACACACACACACACACACTCCCCTCACCTCCGCCCCCGTGTGGATAACTTAAGCTGAAAATCCCAGGCACACTTCAAAGGAAGTGGGCTGCGCTGGAGATGAAATTGGTATGGCCGGCACCGCGGCTCACTAGGCTAATCTGCGGCTCACTTGGCTAATCCTCTGCCTGCAGCGCCGGCACACCGGGTTCTAGTCCCGGTTGGGGTGCCGGATTCTGTCCCGGTTGCTCCTCTCCCAGTCCAGCTCTCTGCTGTGGCCCGGGAAGCAGTGGAGGATGGCCCAGGTGCTTGGGCCCTGCACCCGCATGGGAGACCAGGAGGAAGCACCTGGCTCCTGGCTTCGGATCGGCGCAGCGCCGGCCGTAGCGGCCATTTTGGGGGTGAACCAACGGAAGGAAGACCTTTCTCTCTGTCTCTCTACCTGTCAAAAAAAAAAAGAAATTGGTAGTCTGGCTATAGAGACAACCTGCCGTGCTTCTTCCTGGGGAAAGAAACCACAAGGTTGCAGTTGCAGACTTGTGGAAAAAGCTGGGAGCATCCATCCCATAGGGGTCATGGCAGGAAGCTGGAAGCGTCTTAGCTCTGTGTGACAGAAGAGGGTGGAGGTGGAAGACACGCGGGGCTCCCAGCCTTGCACGGCGTGAGTGCAGGGGTAGGCAGAGCGCTGTGTTGGAGGGGAAGGGGGGCGGCACCACCACTGGGCTGACCAGTCCTCAGGAGCTTCCCCCAGCTGTGGGGGCCCTCCCCAGTGCATGTCGCGACACGGGCTGCACGCACCTGCGGCCCCAGTGAGAGTGGGGACAGCCGCCACTTTGGGAAGAAACCTGTACTTGAGCTGGAGCCTGAGTTACTTGAGCAAACATCCCTGTTGGTAATGGGGCTGCTGGCTTCCTGGCTGCCACGTCTCCTCCCTCACGGAGGTGAGCGGCTGAGGTGAGCCGCTGAGCTGATAAACAGGAAGAAATTGAGTTACAAAGGAGGCGACCTGGGCAAAGGCGGGTTCTGGGTGGCTGCTCCTGGCCATCACAAAAGCCTGCCCAGGACTTCCCATCCTTGAAGCATCTGTGCCTTTGGGTGGCAGCTGAAGGAGGGCATGCACCCCAGGACGGGGGCCTGGGAGTGGCACAGATAGCGGTGACGCTGTCCACTGGGACTCCTGTAAGTGCCTGACTCCAGTGTCCTGCTGCTGAGGCCCCCTGGGAGGCAGCAGGTGCTGGCTCAAGTGCGACACCCAGAGGGACACCCAGATGGAGCTTCAGGCTCCTCCTGCCTTTGGCCCCGGGCCCAGTCATAGCCATCATGAGCATTTTAGGGCGTGAACCAGTGGATGCAATTTCCCGTTGTCTCTTTCCTCTCTCTCTTCGCACCTATCAAAGAAATGAAATGAATAAATAAAAGTGACAAGCAAATGTGTCATGGCAGAATATCCCGTGCCTAATTAGTGGCAGGTGCCTCTGGGGACATCGCGAAGTGTGGCCGGGGCTTGCGGTTCAATCCCTGTGACTGTAACAAAGAGCTTACACAGAAGCAAAACCGGTTACACTCCCAAACTTGTGCCAGACTTTGGAAGTGGTGAGAAGGTGGAGACAGCCTGTCCTTTTAGCTCTGGCAGTTCACCGATGGATGCATGAGGGAAAAGAGATGTCTCTGACACAAGGCAGGCTGTGAGGCTACACTCCGAGGGGCCGCAGGAGGCTAAGGGAGCAGCCAGGGTGGGGAAATCTGAGAGGGCTTCCTGGAAGAGGCGACAGTGTAAAACGCAGGGATTGAACTGCGTCACTGGCTCTCGGACTCCTATGAAAGACATTTTACAGCAAGACCTGCTACTTGCCTGTGTGCCACAGGGAATCCCATGGGCTAGTTTAACGCTTTGAACGTCACAGGCATAAATTCTACAAACTAACAAACTCTTATTTAAAATCTTAAGTATTTGCCATGGTGCCGTCCACCATTGCCTGAAAAAAAAAATCTTAAGCATTTAAATGTCTTGGGCCTTTAGTTTCCTGAATTTCAAGCAACTCATTTTAAAACTACTTTTAAATGTTTTAATTTTTATTTATTAATTTTCCATCTTATTTGAAAGGCAGAGAGAGAGAGAGAGAGAGATCTTCCTTCTTCTGGTACATTCCCTCAAATGCCCGCGACGCATGGGTCTGGGCCAGGCCAATGACAGGAGCTGGAACTCCATGTCACTTGCCCACAGGGAGGGGCCGGTGCTATGGCGTAGCGGGTAAAGCCACCGCCTGCAGTGCCGGCATCCCATATGGACGCCGGTTCAAGACCTGGCTGCTACACTTCTGATCCAGCTCTCTGCTATGGCCTGGGAAAGCAGTAGAAGATGGCCTAAGTCCTTGGGTCCCTGCACCCACGTGGGAGACCCAGAAGAAGCTCCTGACTCCTGGCTTCGGATCAGTGCAGCTCCGGCCATTGCTGCCAATTGGGGAGTGAATCAGTGGATGGAAGACCTCTCTCTCTTTCTCGTCTTCTGTCTCTGTATAACTCTGACTTTCAAATAAATAAATAAATCTTTCAAAAAAAAAAAAAAAAAAAAAGCTCCCACAGGGAGCCAGCTCCCTGCTCCTGCCTGGAGCACACATCAGCAGGAGTGGAGCCAGGACTTGAACCCCGGCACTCTGATATGGGGTGCAAGTGTCCCACACAGCATCTTAACTGCCAGTGGATACTTGCGCGTCGCCATGGGGTCCAGTGCAGTACCTCCCCACGCAGACGCAGCATAAACAAATCAATCGAACCAGGCAGCCAGCCCTTTATTTCCTTTTTTTTTTTTTTTTTTCCCATGTTTGGAAACCACCAGCTCCACTCTTTTTATTTTTTTAAGATTTTTATTTATTGGAGAGGCAGAATTAGGGGTTGGGGGGAGACTAATCCTCTGCCTGCGGCGCCAGCACCCCAGATTCTAGTCCAGGTCGGGGTGCCGGATTCTGTCCCAGTTGCACCTCTTCCAGGCCAGCTCTCTGCTGTGGCCAGGGAGTGCAGTGGAGGATGGCCCAAGTGCTTGGGCCCTGCACCCCATGGGAGACCAGGAGAAGCACCTGGCTCCTGGCTTCGGATCAACGTGGTGCGCCTACCGCGGCGGCCATTGGAGGGTGAACCAACGGCAAAGGAAGACCTTTCTCTCTGTCTCTCTCTCTCTCACTGTCCACTCTGCCTGTGAAAAAAAAAAGAAAAAGAAAGAAAAGCAAAGGTGATCCGGCTACTCGCAGGCCTGTAGGAAAGAACGCTCAGCAGGAAGCTAGTGAGTGGAGGCGGCCGCAGACGCCCATGCCAGGGAGCCAGAAGACGAAACCCCGTACTGAGGGCCCCGCTGTCCGTGTACCGGGCTCACCTCCTACACAGAGCACGGACTCCGTCTTCCTTCTGTGCCTCCTGTTTCTGGTTGCCTACGCTGAACAAACAAAACAGGGAGTGCCCAGGCTAATCACGGGTGTCTCCTTTCATTTCAGGATGTGGTTTGTACCTGGAGGAACTGCAGGTTCCAGGAAAAAAAGGTCAGGCTGAAGGGAGAGCAGCTTCCCGGGGAAGAGCTCCTTTGAACGCTTGTGTCTTTCTCCAGGGGGAAATCTTAGGAGCAAAGAGAAACCCTCCCCCCACTCTGAGAGACCAGCACTAGGCGTTGGAGTGATCGGGGTTGGGGGTAATTCTGAGTCAGTCAATCAGGGAGGCCTTCCTGGAGGCAGTGAGTCTTGAGCACAGCAATAGCGAGTAACTATAATGTTACTGTGCCTTTGTTTCTAACTGGGCTTTGATAGAAACTATCAAAAAAAGATCCAGCTGCAAGATGGGAAGTGTTTCCCTGTTCTGCAGGGTCTGGGCTCAGAGCAGATGCAGTAACAGAATGGATGAATTTAGTTCAAGCAGAGCTCCCTGGGCTGGGCCTAGCAGAGCTGGACCCCTGGGATAGGAAATTGCCTCTATGTGGAGCCCCCACTTCCTCCTGGAAGCCTTCCCAGAGCTCATGGGCACTCTCGACCTTCCTCAGCGTGGCCCTCACCATCTGTGCTAATATTAGGTTTAATTCTGTTAGCTTCGGAATAGGCCGTGTGGTCTGTGCTCGGGGGACAAATGGCTACTCACTGAAAGGCCTTCTTCCTGCTCCTGTCTCCTGCAGGGACAGGTGCTGTCCAGGTCTCGTTCTCCAACTAGATCTTAAAATTCCTCGAGGACAGGAATTGAGTCTCGTGCCCCGTCCGTGTCCCTCTGTGTTTGGAACGGGGTAAACCATCTCCTCCCCTCCCCCAAGAGCATCTTCCTGGCACCGAGTCATGTCCCGGCCCCATCTTACCTGGCCCTGCAGCCTCTGAGCAGGTGCACGCCCTGTGCACCTGCCACCAGCTGTCAGGTTGCCCCTTCTGCAGGGCTGGCCTCCCGGCTAATCCTTTGTTGCGCCCCATAGCACAGGTCAGGGCTGACTTCCGGGCACACTGAACAAGGCCCTCATGATCTGGCCTCAACCACCTGTCCAAGCCCGTCTTCCGCTACTCCCATCAGACTGGACTGCCATCGTACCAAACAGTGTGCAGGGCTCTGCCTGGCCACGCCGTGTCCCACCTCTGGCCGCGGCACCTGCCATTCGCGCTGCTTGCAATGTGCTCACCTCGCCTCGTCTTGCCTCGCCCCACCTCGCCCTGCTTCTGCGTCAGTGCTCAGCCTAGCTCCCCCCGCCACACTAATGCACACAAGTGCTGCTCCCGCCCATCTCCGTTAGCACCCAAGAGTGTCTCTTGGGCTGCCTTCTTCCGGGGTACTCCCTGTTGAAAATCTGACTCTGCCTGTACGATTCCTGGTCGCTCTATCCCTTGCATCCGTACGGAGGACCTGGTGGTCGGCAGGTGTCCGATATATGAGCAGGTGTTGGCCGAATGAGCAAGCCTTCTCTCCCACCTCCTAGACAGCAGTGCCTATAAAAAGATGCTCCAAGAGATTCTTCTTGTGTGAGTTTTTGATGCTGCTGAGTGTGATGTTAGCAAAGAAAGCGCGTGTCCCCCCGGCCCGGAGGGAACCGTGCTGCCTACCGAGATCATAACCCCCACACAGTTCCCAGTTCTAAGTGGTCCCAACACCAGGCTTCTCCACAGGCAGGAGCTTGTGGATTCAAATAACAGCTCCACCAGAGTCACCTTTGAGCAAAACCAAAGGTGATGAGACCAGGTGCCTGAGGGTTACTCATGGGAAGCTGAGCAGGGATTTCTTTCTTTATCATCAAAGGATAAAAATGCTACTGTTTTATCAAGGGCTTGGTCTATGCCAGGCCTTCTGCTGAGTATTTTACACATGTTACCTGATGTGAGTTAGGTATTAGTTACGCCCACTTTGTAGATAAGGAAACTGAGGCTTAGAGGGATTAAGTAAGTCGTCCAAGGGTTACTCAACCGCTAATGATAAGAACTAACACCTTCTGTGAACTTGAACTTGCCGTGTGCAGAGCCCGCCAAAGCTCTTTGCATGAATTGCTTCTTGGAACTTAATCCTTGTAGCAGTCCTACGAGGTAGGCGGCTACGGCTAAAAGGGGCAGGCCGGGCCTGGTGCCAGGTCTCGGACCGCCAACACCTCCCGCTCACCCAGGAGGCTGATCCTTCCAGAATTCGGCCCAAAAGCTTTCCAGCACCCGTCCTCAGAGCTGGGGACCACACATCTGCAAGTGCAGCCTGGTGAACACCCTGCCCGGTAATCTTCCTGTGTCAACATGGAGTCTTGGATGTTTCTAAAAATTCTCTATTAAATACAAGGAGACAGAGCAGGATGCGTATGCGATCAATGTGGGGTTTGGCTAACAGCAGCCAAAGTAGCCGTCTCTAATCCGGCGCCTCTCCCACCTCTTCAGAGACTTCGGTTGTAGTGTTTCTTTAGTTGTATAACTTTTTATATTATTTTACTTGAAAAGCACAAATACAAAGGAAGATCATTCACTGGTTCACTCCCCAAATGCCAGCATCAGCCAGGGCTGGGCCAGGCCAAAGCCAGGAATCCAGAACACAATCCAGGTCTCCCATGTGGGTGGCAGGGACCCAAGGACTTGAGCCATCACTGCTCTCTTCAGAGTGTACGTCATCAGGCAGCTGGAGCCAGAAGTGGACGTGGACTTGAACCCAAGCACTTCAACATGGAATTCAGGCATCTGGGAACCCCCAGACATCTGCTCTATCCTTTAGCTCCCTTGGTAGCCTTTTTTTTTTTTTTTTTTAAGATTTACTTATTTATTTGAAAGTCAGAGTTACACACAGAGAGAGGCAGAGAGAGAGAGAGAGAGAGAGATCTTCCATCCGCTGGTTCACTCCCCAGTTGGCCGCAACGGCCAGAGCCAAAAGCCAAGAGCTTCCTCCGGGTCTCCCCCATGGGTGCAGGAGCCCAAGCACTTGGGCCATCTTCCACTGCTTTCCCGGGCCATAGCAGAGAGCCGGATTGGAAGTAGAGCAACCAGGACTCGAACCGGTACCCATATGGGATGCCGGCGCTGCAGGTGATGGCTTTACCTGCTACACCACAGCGCCGGCCCCATGCTGGTTCATCTAAAATTTTACTTTTAGGTGCCAAGTAGTTTTCCAAAGTGCTTCTGTTGATTGACTATCTCCCTGTAGGGGCAGGCATTTAGCCGAGAGGCCTGCATGCAATGGGAGAATGTGCTGGCTCCGACTCCAGCTTCCTACTAACACAGACCCGGGACACAGCAGTGATGGCTGAAGTCACTGGGCCCCTGCCACCCATGCAGGAGACGTGGATGGAGTTCTGGTTCCTGGTTTCAGCCCGGCCCAGTCCCAGTTTCTGTGGACATTTGAAGAATGCACCAGCCAATGGGAGTTCTGTCTCTTGAATAAATAATTTGTTTTACTGAAAGAATTTTAACGTCGAATTTCAGTGTCCCCCGGTTACCTCGCTCCTCCAAACGTCAGAACCTTAGGGCAGGGAGGAAACCCTGGGGCCAGCGTCCTCGATTTACGAATGAGGGAGATTCAGGCACGGGAAAGTGGGCAGCCGTGCAAAGCGGCTCCACCAGGCAGGCAGCCCCAGCCCCCAACGCCCCCCTGCCACCGCCCCCCCCCCCCCCGCATTGGCTCATTCTCTCTCGTGCCCCCTTCCCTTCTCAGGCTGAGGCCCAGTGCACCACGAGGGTCCCCGGCAGGGTCGGACCCGCGCCCGTCCTGCAGGATGCGGCTGTTCCGCAGACGCCACATGCCGCTCCGCCTGGCCGCGCTGGGCAGCGCCTTCCTCCTCTTCCTCTTCATCCTACAAAGGGACATGAGCAGCAGCGAACAGGCCACAGAGAAGCCGTGGCTCAAGTCGCTGGTGGGCCAGAAGGGCCACGTGCTGGACCTCATGCTGGGGGCCGTGAACAACCTCCGGGATTCAATGCCCAAGCTGCAGATCAGGGCCCCGGAGCCCCAGCAGACGCAAGCCTCTGCCAACCAGTCCTGCCTGCCCGGCTTCTACAGTGCCGCTGAGCTGAAGCCTTTCTGGGAGCGGCCTCCGCAGGACCCCCAGAGCCCCGGGGCAGACGGCAGAGCGTTTCAGAAGAGCGAGTGGACTCCCCAGGAGACGCAGGAGAAAGACGAGGGCTATAAGAAGCACTGCTTTAATGCCTTCGCCAGTGACCGCATCTCCCTGCAAAGGGCCCTGGGGCCAGACACGCGGCCCCCAGAGTGAGTAGCAGCCAAGGTTCTGGGGCGAGCTGGGTGGCTGGTGAGGCTGCGGCCACGGGCCTGGTGCCAGGGACAGCGTCGCAGGGAGTTGAGAATCCAGGCAGGGGTTTCCTTTAAGCCCTCATTTCTTTCCTTTTTTTTTTTTTCTTTTTTCTTTTAAATTATTTTATTTATTTGAAAGGCAGGGAGAGACAGAAACAGATTTTCCATTTGCCGGTGCACTCCCTAAATGGCCGCAACAGCTGGGGCTGGCCCAGGCCAAAGCCAGGAGCCTGGAACTCCATCCAGGTCTCCCCTGTGGATGCAGGGACCCAAGCACTTGGGCCATCTTCTACTGCCCTCCCAGGTGCATTAGCAGGGGGCTGGGTAGAAAGTGGAGCAGCCAAGGACTCCAGCTGGCACCCTTATGGTATGCTGGGGTCGCAGGCAGCGGCTCAACGCACTGCACTGCAATACCAGCCCCTAAGCCCTCATTTCTTTCCCTGACCAACTGCCCCGGTCCCAGGAGCTGGGGTTTGAGAAGATACGGTCAGGCCAGACACCCAGGGAGACCTATGAGAGCGAAGACAGAATCCAGGAGGAACTTGGAACCCCGGGGCCAGGCCCTGCAGGCACAGGGGTGAGAGGGACTGACACCAGCCAAGGTTCCATGGCTGAGCTGCTGGGAGGGGCGCCCTAAAGGTCAGGGACATCTCAGCCCTCCTCCAGTGTGGGCCCAAGGCCACGCCCAAGGTCCTGAGGTCCCTCCCTGCAGCCTCGCTGGGACGTTGCCCAGGTGCTCAGCCCTGGGCTTGTAGCCCTGGAGTGTAGCACTTCAGTATCCGAGCTACAGCCCCTCCTGTGAGCCCGACCGTGGCTGTGTTACCACTGGCCTCCACAGACTTTTTTTTTTTTTTCTAAATATATATTTATTTAAAAGGCAGAGGCGGAGAGAGATCTTCCATCTGCTGGTTCACTCCCCCAAAAGGCCACAATGGCTGGGGCTGGGGCTAGGCGCAAGCCAGGAGCCAGGAGCTTATTCTGGGTCTCCCATGTGGGTGGCAGGGCCCTAAACACTTGGGCCATCTTCGGCTGCCTTCCCAGGTGCATTAGCAGGGAGCTGGATCAGAAGTGGAGCAGCCAGGACTCGAACCGGCACTCCAATATGGAATGCTGGTGTTGCAGGTGGCGGCTTAGCTCACTGAGCCACAGCACCTGTCCACGGTGAAAGGTTTTGTCTCTCCCTGCTCGGTCTATGTCTTTTCCAACTGGAGAGTGGACAAAACAGGGGACTCTCAGGTGGGGGGGGGGGCATGGAGAATCTCAGAGCAGCAGAGAGGTCCCCACGGAGTGTTGGGCCACGTGAACCCTTGAGGTCACTCCTTCCCCCGCCCCTGGGCAGCAGCGGGCATGGGGCTAGAGAAGAGGTTTTGCAGGATACGGGCGGTTTGTGACAGCAGTGTCACATTGCAGGGAGCCAGTGAGGAAATGGCTGGGAGAGGAGCTGCACATTATAAAGGGAAGACTTTGTAATTATAAAGCTTCCCTTCTGAGTCAGAGAATTGCAGCCGCTTTGCTCAGAGGTCAGATTTGCCCTTTTGCACTTAGCCCTCTGGGGTCTGGGATTGGATCACACTGTGCAGCGCACACGTCACAGAGGAAGAGGCAGCCCTGGGAGCTTCTTGCTGCCCGAGGGGCAGGGCTGGGGGCACTGGGCTCCAAGCCCCGCCCGGTGGTGAGGGGTTAGTTGGCTAGGGCCTGTGTAGAGGGGCTAGGAGCAGGTGCAAATGCAGGAGGAGCTGGAGACAGGGGGCAGAGAATGCCGCTGGCATTGAAGGGGAGCAGGGAGTGGTTGGGGGGCTCTCTGGACAGAGCCCTCCCCACCTCTGGAACACACACTCCAGGCCGGAGCCCGGAGAACCGTGCGCCCACACCGTGCTCTTTCCAGATGTGTGGACCAGAAGTTCCGGCGCTGCCCGCCCCTGCCCAGCACCAGCGTCATCATCGTGTTCCACAACGAAGCCTGGTCCACGCTGCTGCGGACCGTGTACAGCGTGCTGCACACCGCCCCTGCCGTCTTGCTGCGGGAGATCATCCTGGTGGACGATGCCAGCACTGAGGGTGAGGCGATGGGGACCCTCTCTGGGGAGGGAGCAGCTTCGCTCAGGGGAGTGGGCACCAGCTCCTGGCATCACGGAGCATCGGGGCGTCCAGGAGCGGGAAGAAGGCTGGTGGGGACCAGGGATGGATACTTCCCTTTTCTTTTTCTTTTTTTTTTTTTTTTAAGATTTATTTATTTATTTGAAAGTCAGAGCCACACAGAGAGAGGAGAGGCAGAGAAAGAGAGAGAGGAGAGAGAGAGAGAGAGAGTCTTCCATCCAATGGTTCACTCCCCAATTGGCAGCAACAGCCAGAGCTGCGCTGATCCAAAGCCAGGAGCCAGGAGCTTCTTCCGGTCTCCCACGTCGGTGCAGGGGCCCAAGGACTTGGGCCATCTTCTACTGCTTTCCCAAGTCATAACAGAGAGCTGGATCAGAAGTGGAGCAGGCGGGACTAGAACCAGCACCCATATGGGATGCTGGTGCTTCAGGCCAGGGCATTAACCCACTGCGCCGCAGCGCCAGCCCCACTACCTCCCTCTTCTAGTGCCTGGACTTTGTTCACATTCCACCCAATGGGCTCCAAGGGCTTTGCGTCTTGGACGACCAAGCTGGGAGAAGGGGGGGAAGGAGGCTAGGGACAGGCCTTCCCCTGTTTCTGACCAATTAGACCACACTTCCTGCTTGCAGACTATTCTAGAAGCTGTCTTGGCTGTGGTCGTTAGTAGATGAGGCTGCTCACCCACCTCCCCCCACAGCACTCCATGCGGGCGCCGACCTCAGCTGAGGGCAGTGAGCAGCGCCAACGCAGGCGGCCTCTAGCAGGTGTGCGGGGGCACGGACTGGAGTGAGGACCGCTGACTTGCTTGTGTGGTGGGTGAGGGATTTTAGCAAGGGGGCAGCCGAAGCCTATGCCTCGTCTCTCCCAGTTCCATCCTTGCTCGGCTTGGAGAAAGAGCTGTGCAAGCATCAGTTTGGTTTAGTTCGTGGCTTGGGAACCGTGCACCAGCGGGTACCTGTCACAGCTGGGGCTGGTTCATGGTGGGGGTACCACTGGAGCTGGGTCTTAAAGGGTGAGTGTCTGGGAGGAGGGGAGGGCACAGAGGGCATTCCGGAAGAGAGAAAGGCATATGCAGGCTCGTGTTTGTTTGGGTGTGGGGGTGGGTTTGGTGTGGCTGAGACTTGGTTTGTTGTAGGAAGTAAAACTGCAAAGATGCTGAATTGACAGTCATCATTCCTACCAGGCTATGTGGTCTATGCCACCAAACTACCTTGTTTCAGACCATAGCAGCTTCGTTTTGCTTTGCTGGTTTTGTATATAGATAATCTTACTTGGGAGACACAGAGGGAGAGAGGTGGATACACACGCACACACACACACATACACAGCTTTTCACTCACTCCCCAAATGCCCACTACAGCCGGGATGGGGCTTGGCCAAAGCTGAGAGGCAGGAGCTCAGTACATCTGCCCCCATGGGTGGCAGGAACCCTACTACGTCACGGTTACCTCCCAGGTCTGCCGTTAGCAAGAAGTTGGGGTCGGGAGCCGGAGCTGGGATTCGAACCCCCAGTACTCTGCTGTGGGACGTAAGTGTCCTAACCTCTACACCAAATGCGTGAGCGTGGCAGCTTTGGAAGAAGGTAATTGGCTGGAACAGAGGCCAGAGAGGCAAGTTCTTAGGATCACTTGAGAGTGCCGATGTCGGGACCAGGGCTAAGGGAGCGGCTGGGGCTGAGGCGGTGGCAGACTGCGCATGTGCAGGAGCTCCCCGCAGGTGGCACCTGGTGCCTGGGGCTCCCCCAGTGTGTGCCCAGGGGTCCTCCAGGAGGGCCGGGGTGGGGCTGCTGGAAGGAGGGCCAGGGCTGTGGAGGGAGGGCTGTGCGGGAGCGCTGTCGAATCCTTGTGCTCAGAGAGCCGCCATCTTCCCGGGGAAGACAGGCACTCAGCAGTGCTTGGCAAGCGAAGGCAGGCGAGGGCCAGGGACGCAGTGAAAGGGTCTGGTGGGCACAGAGTGCGCAGGTGGGGCTCGCAGAGAGGGCAGGCCTGGACGGTGGCCTCCAGGGAACCTTGGTGGCCCTGCAGCGGGAGCCCCGGTGTGTCAGCTGTTTCATAGCCCCGCCCCACCCCTGTGCTGCCCATCCCTGGGAAGCTTCTTCCCCTGGAACGCAGGTGCTGGGAGTTCCAATCTGTTGGCACTCACCACCCAGAATTCCACACGCCCACCCACAAGGCACAAGTGCCCAGCCAGGGAGCTCCTCTGCCAGACCAGACACGTGACATATGACCAGGCCAGCAACAGCAGCCTCGGAAGAGCTCAGCGGGGCGTGCATCGGCATAGCTGGTGTGGCACCAGTGAAGATGCTGGCATACCCATCAGAGTGTCTGGGTCCAAGTTCCCACTCTGCTTCCGATCCCACGTTTCCTGCCAGCTCCGACCTTGGGGCAGTGGGGATGGGTGGAGTAGTTGGGTCCCTGCTACGCAGGAGGGAGGCTGGGATGGAGTTCCTGGCTCCCAGATTCAGCTCTGGCCCAGCCTCAGCCATTAGGGACATTTTAGGGAGTGAACCAGCAGATGGGAGTTCTCTGTCTCTCTGGTTTGTGGTTCTTTCTCTCTCTGCCTCTACAATAAATAAATTGTAAAATAGATTGTAAAACTTTCAAAAAAAAAAAATCTACCCAAAGCAGAGCAGCCTGTGCCTAGGGCAGGCCCCGTAGCCCCTCCCAGGCTCAGATTGGGTGCTTACATTGTTTCTAGCTGTCTCTTCCTTGTCGCCCTGGCCTCTCTCTCAAGGCCAATTCCAGCATCTCAGAAGCACCTGCCTGAACAGGTGTTCGAGACACTCATTACGGGGTGGGCATTGTGGAACAAGCATCCACATGCCGTGGGTTTAAGTCCCGGCCCCTCCACTTCTGATCCAGTTCCCTGCCAATGTGCCTAGGAAAGCAGCAGAGGATGGCCCAAGTACTTGGGCCCCTGCACCCATGTGGGGGATCCAAATGGAGTTCCAGGCTCCTGGCTTTGACCTGTCCCAGTCCTGGCTGTTGTTTGGGGAGTGAACCAATGCATGCAAGATATCTTTGTGTCTCCCTTTTGAATAAATAAATTAAATAAATCTCTCTCTCTTTTTTTGCCAGACACTTAGACAGTGAGAGAGAGAGAGAGGCAGAGAGAGAGTTATAGACAGTGAGAGAGAGACAGAGAGAAAGGTCTTCCTTCTGTTGGTTCAGTCCCCAGTGGCCGCTATGGCCGGCACTGCGCCGATCTGAAGCCAGGAGCCAAGTGCTTCCTCCTGGTCTCCCATGCGGATGCTGGGACCCAAGCACTTGGGCCATCATCTGCCGCCCTCCCGGGCCACAGCAGAGAGCTGGACTGGAAGAGGAGCAACCAGAACAGAATCCGGCGCCCCAGCCGGGATTAGAACCCGGGGTGCCGGCGCCACAGGCAGAGGATTAGCCAAGTGAGCCACAGCACCAGCCTGGCCCCTCCACTTCTGATCCAGCTCCCTGCCAGTGTGCCTAGGAAAGCAGCAGAAGATGGCCCAAGTGCTTGTGCCCCTGCTCCCACGTCGGGGACCAGGATGGAGTTCCAGGCTCCTGGCTTTGGCCTGGCCCAGTCCTGGCTGTTGTTTCGGGAGTGAACGATGCATGCAAGATATCTTTGTCTCTCCCTTTTGAATAAATAAATTAAATAAATCTTTAAATCACACACACACACACACACACATACACATACACACACACAGATTAAGACACCTTTGACTGAGTCCTGACTCGGTTTCTGACTCCAGTTTCCAGCTAATGGGCACCCTGGGAGGAAGCAATGATGACTCAAGTACTTGAGTCCCTGTCACCCATGTGGGAGACCCAGATGGAGTTCTGGGCTTCCAACATTGGCCT
Source organism: Lepus europaeus (assembly GCF_033115175.1). Taxonomy (NCBI): domain Eukaryota; kingdom Metazoa; phylum Chordata; class Mammalia; order Lagomorpha; family Leporidae; genus Lepus; species Lepus europaeus. The sequence goes on from NC_084836.1 coordinate 68,792,780, forward strand.
GGCCCAGCCTGGGCTGTTGCGGGCATTTGAGGCGTAAAACAGCAGGTGCAAAATGTGTCTGTCTCTGTCTTTCAAAAAAATAAAATAAATACAAATTTAAACGAAAGAAACACCTGCCTGAAAACAAAACCTAAACCAGGTGTGGTTTCCTCCCAGATCCCGGCCTCCCTCTGCATCTGTCGAGAGCTGTACTCCTGTTGGCTCACACAGTGCACGGTCGCCCACAGGGGTCGGCAGCACCCACGTGTGTGCGCATGTGTGTGGCGTTCTGGGGGAATCTTTGGACCCCTGGATAGACCCCCTACCTCGAGGGCCTTCAGACTCCCGAGGTACAGGTTTGGTTTAGTGGGAAAGGACAAAAAAAACCTCTGATGCCAGTTCAGAAATCTCTGCAGGATAAAATTTCCCGCGTTTCACTGTCTGATCAGATTAAGTGGCTCTCGTTACGCACACACAAGCCAAGGCTGCAGCTCTGCCAAGACGCGGTCCCTGCTCTCTGTCCTCCTATCCAGGCGCCCAGTGGCAACCCTGTGACCGTGAGTGTACAGGCACTGATGCCGGGGTCGGTGGTGGGGAGTAGGCCAGTGCCAGGCTGCAGATTCTTTGTGACCTACCTATGAGCCAGACCCAGGGCACAGCCACTGGGCACAGCTCACTCCTGGTCTGGCACATTCTACCAGCATCTGAAAACTAGCCTTGCAGGCCAGTGGGTCTCCTGGGTCCCCCCACCCCGGTGTCTCATATCCAAAGCCCTGAGCTGCCCTGGGGAGGCTGCACAGCCTGGAACCTGCCACCACCGCCACCCACCCCGCAAGAAGTTGCCAGTGGGATGGAGGGAGTCAGACTGGTACTGGGGCCCAGGAAGAGTGTAGTCCCTGGTCAGCACCGATGTGAGTCGCAGTTCCCTTGTGGTCTCCTGGACCCCTAGGAGGACAACGGGGCTGCAGAAAAGTCATGGGGAATTTTCCATTGTCCCCACCATCGTTTTGAAGCCCCCTTGTACAAATCAGGAGCTGTTGATGGGCTCTGGTTCTCGCTGGATCACAACTTTTTGATGTCTGTTTTACCAGGCACCAAGCTTCTCACCTCTTTCTCTGTGTTTGTTTTATAACACAGGCAAATAGCTCTGTATTAACGCTCTGTCTTAAATTTGTAAAAGATTTCTTCAACTTTATTTATTTTTACTTTTAAAACTATTTATTTATTTATTTATTTGAAAGGCAAAGTGACAAAGAGACAGGGAGAGACAGAGACAGAAGTCTTCTATCTGCTGGTTCAGTCCCCAAATGGCTACAATGGCTAGGGCTGAGCCAGGCTGAAGCCAGGAGTTTCTTCCGGGTCTCCCATGCTGGTACAGGGGCCCAAGGACTTGGGCCATCTTCCACTGCTTTCCCAGGCCATAGCAGAGAGCTGGATCGAAAGTGGAGCAGCTGGGTCTCGAACCGGCACCCATATGCAATGCCAGCACTGCAGGCAGCAGCTTTACCCACTACGCCACAGCGCTGGCCCCCCACATGTGAGTTTCACCTGCCAGTGTGCTCCTTACACATGCACGTGGGAAGCAGCCAAGCATGAGTCTTCATTAGGGTTTGAGATATGGCCCGGTATCCAAACGCTGTACCCGAGCAGGTGGATTGCAGAATAACCCCCAGAGAGTGTTGCACCTGTGCGCTTCTCCTTTTACCCTTCCATAGTGATTCATTAACAAAGTTCCAAGTTGCAGTTAGAATTGAGGCTGGACAGCACAAGACAGACGGGAAAGTAGAATAAAAATAAAAGGAAAGGGGCCAGCGCTGTGGCATAGTGGGTAAAGCTGCCGCCTGCAGTGCCGGCATCCCATGTGGGTACCGGTTCAAGTCCCAGCTGCTCCACTTCCAATCCAGCTCTCTGCTATGGCCTGGGAAAGCAGTGGAAGATGACCCAAGTCCTTGGGCCCCTGACCCACGTGGAAAACCCAGAAGAAGCTCCTGGCTCCTGGCTTCAGATTGGCACAGCTCCGGCCATTGCGGCCATTTGGGAAGTGAACCAACGGATGGAAGACCTCTCTCTCTCTCTCTCTCTCTCCCTCTCTCATAAATAATCTTTTAAAAATTAAAAAAAAGAAAACTAAGAGAGAAAGCGCCTCTGTAAGAAAGGTTTTCTCCTTTCTAGATTTTTCCGAAGGCAGGGAAGAGGGGGCAGCCCCCAAGGAAGGGGTCCATGAAAGCCGCAATGTCTTGATTTGCTGAGTAAATAAATATTTGTTAGCTGTCTGTTCAGTGTGAGCGCCTGTGTCAGAGCCTGGGGAGACTGCACTGAGCAGGTTGGGTGTCTGTCTTCTTGGAGCCGACGTTTTTTAGCCGGAAAGACAGAACATAAATAATTCCAGATAGTGCCATTACAAAGAAAGTAAATTAGAGAGGAAGAAAGAACAGAACACAGGATGACAGGCTAGTGGGTGATCAGGGAGCTCCTGTAGTCGGAGTAGCCAAGAAAAGTTATTCTGAGTGTGCTCAACATGAACAGCGTGTGCAAAGGCCCCAGGGCTTGCTCTGTTAATGGGGCAGAAAGGCAACCAGCCTGGCCGAAAGGAGGTGAGCAAGGGAGCAGAAAGAGCACTGGTGCAGAGGGAGCTTCAGGGAGGTGGGCAGGCCTCCAGGGGAGCCCTCTGTGGCTGACGGGCACCATTTGGGTTTCTCGTGTGTGTGCGTGGTGACATATCCATAAGATAAAATTCGGCCAGCGCCGCGGCTCACTAGGCTAATCCTCCGCCTGCGGCGCCGGCACACCGGGTTCTAGTCCGGGTCGGGGTGCCGGATTCTATCCCAGTTGCCCCTCTTCCAGGCCAGCTTCTCTGCTGTGGCCAGGGAGTGCAGTGGAGGATGGCCCAAGTGCTTGGGCCCTGCACCTGCATGGGAGACCAGGAGAAGCACCTGGCTGCTGGCTTTGGATCAGCGCGGTGCACCAGCCACGGCGGCCATTGGAGGGTGAACCAACGGCAAAGGAAGACCTTTCTCTCTCTCTCTCTCGCTGTCCACTCTGCCTGGCAAAAAATAAATAAATAAATAAATAAAATTCACCAGCTTTGCCATCTGAAATTCTGTGGCATTAACCACATTCACGTGGTTGTACACCCATCACTGCTACCCTTTGCCAGAGAGATTTCTTCCCAAACTGAAACTCTGCCTTTCCTCTCGGCCAGCCCCCGGCAACCGCTGTTCTCTCTGCCTCTGTGAATTTAACTGCTGTTCTATTTCACATGAGAGGAATCATGGTATTTGTCCTTTTCTCTTCCTTTTTTTTTTTTGGGGGGGGGGGTAAGAATTATTTATTTATTTATTTGAGAGGTAGAGTTACAGACCGAGAGAGAGAGAAAGAAACAGAGAGAGAGGTCTTTCATCTGCTGGTCCACTCCCCAAATGGCACAAAGACTGGAGCTGCGCCATTCCAAAGCCAGGAGCCAGGAGCTTCTTCCGGGTCTCCTATGTGGGTGCAGGGGCCCAAGGACTTGGGCCATCTTCTGCTGCTTTCCCAGGCTGTAGCAGAGAGCTGGGTTGGAAGTGGAACAGCCAGTTCTCGAACCGGTGTCCATATGGGATGCTGGGACTACAGGCGGCAGCTTTACCCTCTGTGCCACAGCGCCGGCCCCGGTGTTTGTCCTTTTCTGACTCTCTCTCCCTTAGCACAGTGTCTTCAGTTCATCGTGTTGTAGCACCTGTCGGAATTCACTTCCTTTTTGAGGCTGGGTAGCGGTCCATCGTATGGGTGGAACACAGCTTCCTTATTCATGCATTGATGGGCATTTGAGTCCATCCCACCTGGTGGCTATGGTGAACAAGGCTGCTGTACACATGGGTATGTGGGTGTGCAAATGCCTGCTGGAGTCCCTCTCTCCAATCCTTTCAGAGATACACCCGGGAGTGGAATGGTTGTTGGTGGGTTTTGGGTTTTTTGTTTTTTGGTTTTTTTTAAGATTTTTTTAATTTTTATTTGAAAGGCAGAGTTACAGAGAGAGAAGGAGAGGCAGAGAGGTGGGGGGTGGGGAGGAGAGGTCTTCCCTCCACTGGTTCACTTCCCAATTGGCCGCAATGGCCAGAGCTGCACTGATCCGAAGCCAGGAGCCAGGAGCTTCCCACGTGGATGCAGGGGCCCAAGGACTTGGGCCATCTTCTACTGCTTTCCCAGGCCATAGCAGAGTGCTAGATTGGAAGTGGAGCAGCTGGGTCTTGAACCGGTGCCCATATGGGATGCCAGCACTGCAGGCGGTGGCTTTACCTGCTATGCCACAGCACCGGCCCCCAGGAAGTGGAATTGTTAGATCATGTGGTCATCCTGTTCAATTTTTTAATAAGAGCCGTCGTGCTATTTGAACTTTCCTTCTTCTTTTTTTTTTTTTAAATCATTTAATCATTTATTTATTAATTTGAAAGGCAGAGTAACAGAGACAGAAAGAGAAATTTTCCATCCACTGGTTCACTCCCCAAATGCCCACAACAGCCAGGGCACAGCCAGGTGGAAGCCAGGAGCCTGGAACTCCATCCGGGTCTCCCACATGGATGGCAGGGGGCCACCTTCCACTGCCTTCCAAGGTGCATCAGCAGGGAGCTGGATCGGAAGCAGAGCAGGCAGAACTCAAAGCAGGCAGTGGCGTAACCACTGCGCCACAATGCTGGCCCTGGACTTTTTTTTTAAATTCAAGAGGCAGAGAGCGAGACACACACAGGCAGAGCGCGCCCATCTGCTGATTCACTCACTCCCCAAACACCAGCAACAACAGGGACTGGGCTGGGGCCAATCCTGGGAGCCGGAACTCAGTTCAGGTCTCCCAGACAGCTGTCGGGGGCACAGTTAACATGCTCTCTACCAGGGTCTGCATTGGCAGGAAACTGGAATCAGGAGCCAGAGCTGGGAATGCACCCAGCTACTCTGATACGAGACCCAACTATTGGACCAATTGTCTGCCCCCGGAGATGTCTTGAAGTGCAGTTGGAACCTGCTGTAGTGGCAGGGTCCGAATTACAGCTAGAAGTCACAGCCCTGCCGGTCCTGTGGAACGGACTGGGGAGTCAAGGCTGCGAGATCAGTTCATACATTGTGTCCTGGGGTGACAGTGGGGACGAGCAAACTGGCAGTGCTGGCGGTCACTTAGTTGTGAAGACAGGAGGACCCAGACAGACTCTGGGGCAGAGCAGCTGGAGGGAAGCTGGCACTGTTCCCTGACAAGCGGGAGACCTACGGGGCTGGCGTTGTGCTATAGTGGGCTAAGCCTCCGCCCGTGCCGCCGGCATCCCGTATAGGTGCTGGTTCAAATCCCCGCGGCTCCACTTCTGATCCAGCTTCTGCTAATGGCCTGGGAAAGCAGTAGAAGATGGCCCAGGTGCTCGGGCCCCTACACCCGTGTGGGAGACCCAGAAGAAGCTCCTGGCTCCTTGCTTTGGTTCGGCGCAGCTCCAGCCATTGTGGCCATTTGGGGAGTGAACCGGTGGATGGAAGACCTCTCTCTCTGTCTCTCCCTCTCTCTGCCTGTAACTCTGCCTCTCAAGTAAATGAATAAAAAAAAAAACATAAAGATGGGGGAGACGGAGAGTGGAGGTCTGGGGTGGAAATCTTGGGTTCTGTTTGAGCCTACGTCAGGTGGGTGTTTCTGTTAGTCCAAGCAAGACCAGGAGCAGAGACCTGGCAGCCGTCAGACCTCAAACCGCGGGCTCCTGTGTCAGGTTCACAGTGGTGTCGTCCACTTGGGTGGTGATGAACGAAGCTGCGTGGGGGTGGGGGTTGTTGAAACGAAAAGCCTGCCATCGGGGGTGTCAGTGTGTGGGCGGGATCATCTGGGGCTCTGTGCTCAGCTCCGGATCGTACATCCAGTGAGCCCAGGAGCAGGAAGAGTGGACAAATGAGACAGGTCCCCTCGAAGGGCCTGAGGCCGGGGCTGCGAGGTGCAGCCGGGCCACCTGGACCTGGAAGACACTGGAAGGAAGGCGTGGGAGGAGGCTGTGTCGTGCCCCGCCTCTTCCCCAGGGGGTTCGCAGCCCAGTGCTTCACCTCTCACCACAGAACCCACTTCCTATCATGTTCTGTCCCAGGGTTATCTCTGCTGCCATGAGCTTCCTGTGAGCCCAGTGAAGCGAGTTCTCAGGGCAAGCGCCTGCTTGGGTCCCTCTCTCCTCCCTGGACAGAGCCAGCACCCGGGGCTGGCGCTGGGCGGGCGTCTGAGCTCCTTGACGGGCAGGATGCTGAGGCTGTCCGTGCCCAGGGCAGGCAGGTGCCGGGCAGTGCATCAGCTGATGCCTGCGAGGAGCCCGCTGGGCTGCAGCTGCCCCAAGAAGCTGATGTGCACTTACACAGTCCCAACAGCCGGAGACAAAAGACTTGATTCCTGGAGTGAGTGGGCCACAGGCCCTCGCTCAGATGACTGCCCGAGAACCCAGGCACAGGTCGGCACTTTGGGAGCACTCCTCTGTCCAGAAAAATTAAGGAACTGGAGTTCCAAGTTCAAGAGTATTTCCTCTGCCGAGAGCACCATCCTCCCAGACAGGGAGCAAAGGAATGGCTCAAGCAAGCCCCCTTCTCTCTCTCCTCCCAGGGTCAGTCTCTCTCTCTCTCTCTCTCTCTCTCTCTCTCTCTCTCTCTATATATATATATATATATATATATATATATATATATATATTTGAAAGGCAAAGCAACAGAGAGACAGATCTTCCGTGTACTGGTTCACTCCCCAGATGCCCGCAAAAGCTGGTGCTGGGCCAGGCCAAAGCCAGGAACCCAGGTCTCAATCGGGGCCTCCCGTGTGATTGACAGGGACCCACGTATTTGAGCCATCCCGTGCTGCCTTCTAGGATGCACACCTGCAGGAGGCTGAATCGGAAGGGACAGAGGGGCCGGCGCTGTGGTGTAGCAGGTAAAGCCCTGGCCTATGGCATCAGCATCCCATAGGGGGGCCGGTTCAAGTCCTGGCTGCTCCACTTCCGATCCAGCTCCCTGCTAATGCACCTGGGAAAGCAGCAGATGATGGGCCAAGTGCTGGGGCCCCTGCACCCACGTGGGAGACCTGGAAGTGGCTCCTGGCTCCTGGCTTCAGATCCGCCCAACTCCAGACACTGCGGCCATTTGGGGAGTGAACCAGTGGACGGAAGACCCCCCCCCCCGTCACTCTGCGGGTGCTGAGAGCGTTTGGAAATAGTGTCACCACATACATGTGTGTGCACATGTACATGCACAAGGGTGTCCATGCGTGCGCGTGTGCACATTGAGTGTGTGTGCACGAGATCAAAGGCAACCAGGAAATTGAGTTCCGGACCCCAGGCTGTCAAACACCACCTCTAGAGCAAGGCCCAAGCCCAGGGCTGACCCCACAGGCCTCTGCAGCTGCAGCCACCCATTCTGCAGAGTTGAGAAAGGCCCTGAGGCTTGGTGTGTTAAGGAGGCAGAAAGGCCAACGTGGCCAGACGGAAGTGTCAGAAAAGGCCTGCAGAGGGCGCTGGAGACACCCTCCCTTCAGGAAGCTTTTCCTGGAGGCTGGCATCACCGCTCAGCTGATTCGGCTGTCACTTTTCAGGCGCAGCATCTGCCTCGCATCCCACACCGCAGTACCATTTCAACACCTGGCTCCTAGCTCAACTCCTATCGGGACGCCGGTTTGAGTCCCAGCTACTTGGTTTCCCATCCGGCTCCCTGCTAATGTACCTGGGAGGGCAGCAGAAGATGGCCGAGTGCTGGGGCCCTGCACCCAGGTGGGAGCCCTGGAGGGAGTTCCTGGCTCTGACTGCAGCCTGGCCCAGCCCTGGCTGTGGTAGGAATTTGGGGGATGTACCAGCTGATGTAAGATCTCTCTGTCTCTCTGTCTCTCTGTTTCCCTGCCTTTCAAATAAATAAATAAATTTTTGAAAAAAATTGAGAGGCAGAGTTACAGACAGAGGGAGAGACAGAGTTGGGCCTATCCAGAGCTGCTTGGCACACTTGCATTTTCTTTCTTTTTTTTTTTTTTTTTAAGATTCATTTATTTTATTTGAAAGTCAGAGTTCACTCCCCAATTGGCCGCAGGAGCCAGGAGCTTCTGCGAGGTCTCCCACACGGATGCAGGGGCCCAAGCACTTGGGCCATCCTCTACTGCTTTCCCAGGCCATTGCAGAGAGCTGAGTCGGAAGTGGAGCAGCTGGGACTCGAACCGGCCCCCATAAGGGATGCCAACACTGCAGATGGCATCTTAACCTGCTACACCACAGCGCCAGCCCCAACATTTGCATTTTCGTAAAGTTCTCCTATGCAGAGGAGTAATAGGGAGGGTTAGAGTTAGATGCCCTGCTGCTGATTCTGCGAGCAAGAAATCAGCACTTGGAGGCGCTGTGCATGTTGGACTCACTCTGAGGAACCTGGCAGATGGAGACATTGAGCCGTGGCTGCACAGCCCCACCTGTGAGGAGTGGCAGCTGAGAGCCCGAGAGAGGCATGGGGAGCCTTTGTCAGAGTTGTGTACTGGAGTCAAGACCAAAGAAGCGGTTCTGGGGTGCTGTCTGGGACTTCAGGGGCGAAGCTGGCGGCCGCTATCCCCAGCCTCCCCAGTCCCACACCCTAGCCTGCTGCTGTGGAATGCTTCAGGCGGCGGGAGTGCAAGGGTTAAGATTCAGGCTGCGGGGGGCTAGGATGCTTGCCTCCCACACTAGGGAGCCTGGGTCCTGACCACAGCTCCCTACTAAGAGGCAGGAAGTGGGGACTGAAGTGACAGGGGAGACCTAGGTTAAGTTCCCCCAGCTGCTGGCTCTGGCTCCGGCCCCACCCCAGCCATTGCAGGCACTTGGAGAGGGATCCAGAAGAAGTCAGACCTGGAAGCCTAGGGCCAGCTGGACTTGGTGCCCACCAGGCGTCAGGTTTGCAAGCAAATGGCCCCTGTGCTTGCAGAGTACTTGAAGGAGGAGCTGGAGCAGTACGTGAAGCAGCTGCAGGTGGTGCGGGTGGTGCGGCAGGAGGAGCGCAAGGGGCTGATCACCGCCCGGCTGCTGGGGGCCAGCGTGGCGCAGGCGGAGGTGCTCACCTTCCTGGATGCCCACTGTGAGTAAGAGAGCGGCTGGTATACACGCGTGCGGGCATGCGGGGAGGCCCCATCCCGTCTCTTCCTGGCACAGAAGGAGGCTGGGGGTCCACTCCAGCTGCTTCTACCTTTTTTTTTCCCCTCCTGATTCCAGGGCTCAGGAGGTGCACCTGAGCCCAAACAGACCCTCATCCCTTTTAATTCCGTCTTTCCCTGGAGTCGCCCTAGTATTTGCGGAAGTTCAAGGGGGAAGTTCTCCAGGCAAGCGAGAGGAATTATTCTGCAGCTGGGGCTGAAGCTTGGGATGCAAATGCCACCCCCCACACCCAGGGTGGGGGAAATGCCTCCTTCTGCCCCTCCCCCTGCTGGGGTTCCTCCCTGGGCATGGGGGGGCTTTGTGGGCAGGTCCCTGATTGCTGCCTTACCTGTCTGCCCCCCCCCCCCCCCCGCAGGCGAGTGCTTCACCGGCTGGCTGGAGCCTCTCTTGGCCCGGATCGCGGAGGACGAGACGGTCGTGGTGAGCCCCGACATCGTCACCATAGACCTGAACACTTTCGAGTTCTCCAAACCTGTGCAAAGGGGCAGAGTCCACAGCCGGGGCAACTTCGACTGGAGCCTGACCTTCGGCTGGGAGGCTGTTCCCGCACACGAGAATCGGAGGCGCAAGGATGAGACGTACCCCATCAAGTAAGGACCACCCCTTGGGGAGCCCCCCCAGCCTGGCTCCAGGGCCACCCAGTTCCGGAGACCTGTGCTGTCTCGCATCAGCGTTTATCAAGTGCTCTCTCAAGCACTTGATTATTAACTTCTCTTTCCTGATGAAGGTCGGCACCACGATCAGCCCATTTTACAGCTGGAACACTGAGGGCTGTAGTAATAGCTGACTTTGGGCCATGTGGCATGGATGCCCGTGCTGGGCTGCCCCAAAGCCCCTTTCCCACCCTCCGGCCTAGTGGTTTGCCCTCATCAGCCAGTTACTGCATGCCCGATGCTGGACAGCCAGCTTTACCCATGTTGTCCCATGTGCTCCCTCCCCTGCCTGTGGAATGACAGGGCGGGGGCTTGTTCTGGGGGTGGGAGACGCTGGCTGGGGGCCACTGTTGAATAGCATGGTCATCAGAGGCAGCAGCCCGGGCTGCCGAGGTCAGTTCCCCTGAACTTTCATTTTTTTAAAATATTAGGCCGGTGCCGCGGCCCACTAGGCTAATCCTCCACCTTGCGGCGCCAGCACACCGGGTTCTAGTCCCGGTCGGGGCACCGATCCTGTCCCGGTTGCCCCTCTTCCAGGCCAGCTCTCTGCTGTGGCCAGGGAGTGCAGTGGAGGATGGCCCAAGTGCTTGGGCCCTGCACCCCATGGGAGACCAGGAGAAGCACCTGGCTCCTGCCATTGGATCAGCGCAGTGCGCCGGCCGCAGCGCGCCTACCACGGCGGCCATTGGAGGGTGAACCAACGGCAAAAGGAAGACCTTTCTCTCTATCTCTCTCTCACTGTCCACTCTGCCTGTCAAAAAAAAATATATTATACATATATCTGCTTTTTAAAAGAAATAGAGGATTTATTTATTTATTTGAAAGGCAGAGTGGGAGAGAGAGAGAGGAGAGAGAGAGAGATCCTCCATCTGCTGGTTCATTCCCCAAATGGCCACAACAGCCAGAGCTGGGCCAGTCTGAAGCCAGGAGCCAGGGGCACTCCCATATGGGTTCAGGAGCCCAAGCACTTGGGCCATCTTCCATTGCTTTCCCAGGTGCATTATCAGGGAGCTGGATCGGAAGTGGAGCAGCCGGGACTCGATCAGGCACCGGCACTGCAGACAGCAACTTTACCTCTTTGTCATAGTGCCAGCCCCAGAACTTTTCTAAGATTTTTTTTCCTTAATTTGAAAGGCAGAGTGACAGAGATGGAGACAGAAATCTTTTTTTGTAAGATTTATTTATTTATTTGAAAGGAAGAAAGATATATATATATATATATATATATATATAGAGAGAGAGAGAGAGAGAGAGAGAGAGAGAGAGGTCTTCCTTCTGCTGGTTCAATCCCCAAGTGGCTACAACGGCCGAGGCTGGGCCAGGCCAAAGCCAGGAGCCAGGAGCTTCTTCTGGGAGACAGCAGTCTTCCATTGGCTGGTTTACTCTCCAAATGGCTGCATTAGCAGGGAGCGGGATTGGAAGCTGGGTAGCCAGCTTTGTTGTTGTGAAAGGCAGTTCCAGCTGGCGCCGTGGCTCAACAGGCTAATCCTCCACCTTGCGGCGCCGGCACACCGGGTTCTAGTCCCGGTTGGGGCGCCGGACTCTATCCCGGTTGCCCCTCTTCCAGGCCAGCTCTCTGCTATGGCCCGGGAAGGCAGTGGAGGATGGCCCAAGTCTTGGGCCCTGCACCCGCAAGGGAGACAAGGAGAAGCACCTGGCTCTTGGCTTCGGATCAGCGAGATGCGCCGTCCGTAGCGGCCATTGGAGGGTGAACCAACGGCAAAATGGAAGACCTTTCTCTCTGTCTCTCTTTCTCACTATCCACTCTGCCTGTCAAAAAAAAAAAAAAAAGGCAGTTCCAGGCCGGGGCAGTGAGCCAGCACTGTGATATGGGATGCAAGAGTCGCAAACAGCGGCTTCACCTGCTGAGCCACAACGCCGGCCTCCCTGAACTTTTCTGTAAATTGCCAGGTAGCAAAATATTTTAGGCTCTGCTGGCTACATAAAGCCTGTTGCATAGTCTTCTTTTTGGACTCTTAATTTTTTAATTGGCATAAAAATCCTACATATTTATGAGATACTATGTGATGTTGTGATATGTGTATGCATTGTATAATGTTCAATTCAGGGTTAACACGAGGGTAAAATATATCAATTTAAAAAAAAATTTACAAGTCTTTTTTTTTGGACAGTGAGAGAGAGAGAGACAGAGAGAAAGGTCTTCCTTCTGTTGGTTCACCCCGCCATGGCCGCTGCAGCCGGTGTGCTGAGGCCGGCGCACCGCGCTGATCTGAAGCCAGGAGCCAGGTGCTTCTCCTGGTCTCCCATGCGGGTGCAGGGCCCAAGGACTTGGGCCATCCTCCACTGCCTTCCCGGGCCACAGCAGAGAGCTAGACTGGAAGAGGAGCCATCAGGACAGAATCCAGTGCCCCAACCAGGACTAGAAACTGGGGTGCTGGCGCTGCAGGTGGAGGATTAGCCTAGTGAGCCGCGGTGCTGGCCACAAGTCTTTTAAACATAAAAACTGGAGTGGCTGGTATTGGGGCCTAGCGGTTAAAGCCTCTGCCTGCAGTGCCAGCATCCCATATGGACACCAGTTCCAGTCCCAGATGCTCCCCTTCCAATCCAGCTCCCTGCTAATGCATTTGGGAAAGCAGTAGAAGATGGCCCAAGTGCTTGGGCCCTTGCACCTGTGTGGGAGACCCAGCAGAAGCTCCTGGCCCCTGGCTTTGACCTGGCCTGGCCCAGCACTAGCGGTCATGGCCATTTGGGGAGTGAAACAGCAGGCGGAAAGTCTTTGTCTCTGTTTCTTTTTCACCTCTGCCTCTGCTTCTCTGTAACTCTGCCTTTCAAATAAATAAATAAATCTTTTAAAAATAATTTTAAAAATATAAAAACCGGTATTAGTGTTGTGGCACAGTGGGTTAAGCTGCCACCTATGACACCAGCATCCCATATGGGCGCTGGTTTGTGTCCCGGCTGCTCCACTTCTCCACTTAGCTCCCTGCTAATGTGCCTGGGAAGCAGCAGGCGATGGCCCAAGTGCTTGGGCCCCTGCACAGGTGGGAGACCCGGATGGAGTTCCCGATTCCTGCCTTGGGCTTGACCCAGCCCTGTCCGTTGCAGCCTTTCAGGGAGTGAACCAACAGATGGAAGATCTCTCTCTCTGCTCCATGCTGTAACTGCCTTTCAAATAAATAAGTAAATAAATCTCTAATATAAATATGTATATAGAGAGTGGGTACTGGGTGCAGCAGTTAACATGTAGCTTGGGAGGCCTGTGTCCTACATCAGTGCCTGCTCTGCTCCTAAGTCCACCTCTGTCACCAACGTGTCCCCTGAGAGAGAGCAGTGAGGGCTCAAGTGCTTGGGTCCCTGCCACCTACCCGCGTGGGAGACCTGGATTGAGTTCTGGGCTCCTGGCTTCAGCCTAGGCCAGCCCCAGCTGTTGCAGGCATGGGGGGAAGATGAACAAGCAGATAGGAGTTCTCTCTGTGTCCTTGTGTTTGTCTGTCTGTCCGTCCGTGTGTCTGTCTCTGCCTCTCGAAATCAGTTTTAAAAAAAATCTAAAGTAATAACTAAAAACGTAAAACCCCTCCTTTGATCTCGAGCCTCATAAAAAGAAGAAGTTTACCAGGTTTTGCCCTCAAGCCCGAGGGTCCGCCTCCGACTGCAGGGTGGGCAGTGGGCTGGGAATCCCCTGCTCAATGCCCAGGGCTCACCGACCCCCTGCCCCGCACCCTGCCTGTCCCTCCGCACGCTGCTTGAATTTAACGGCTGTCACAATTGAACTGAGATGGGGAGTGGCCTTTGGGTGGTTTGTGCCATTGCGTTCTGGACCCGCCACACACGTAAGGGAGAGCTTGACTGTACATCCGGGGTAGGGGACAGCAGAGGCTAGGGACATGATGGCCAGAGAGGTCAGGTTTGACAGGGGGAGAGGGAGTTCCTCCCCCCACCAGCCCTCCCAGAATCCTACCAGGTGCCACCCCAAGTCTCAGTCGGGAGGGCTCAGGTGGGTGCCCCAGGCAGGATGCCAGGGCTCCTGGACACTCACCTGCTCTGTCTCCATTAGCAGGAGAGGGAGAAAAGACAGAGCAGGTGAAAGAGAAGAAATTCAATCTCTCTACTGCCCCTCCATTTGGCTCACAGATGCCTTTTGTTTGGTGCGCACAGTCAGGCCCCGCCCACCCCCACCCCTGGACACCAGGGGCCAGGCACACAGTGGCACAGTCAGAGATGGGACACCTGGCTCCCGTCCGGTGCTGATGGCCCGGCCTCCACTGTAAGACAAAGCTCCAGTGTCTGAGCCATGAATTTGCTCTCTGGTTCCAATGGCCCGCTAGCATGCATGGCCAGCCCAAGGCACTGCACATCGTGCCCCCAGAGGGACTGTGCACCCCTCTACCCTCCCACCCTGCCCTCTCAGAGTTGATGAGGCAGTGAGGGGGAGCAGGGGACGAACCCGGGCATCCAGGAATGAGGGCAAGGAATTCGGGGTGTTTTCTAGTGATTCTCTGTCATGGATCTAAAGCATGCTTTCCTTGTTGTTGTTGTTGTTTCTTTGTTTTTTTTTTTTTAATATTTATTTGAAAGTCAGAGTTAGGGCCAGTGCCGCGGCTCACTAGGCTAATCCTCCGCCTTGCGGCGCCGGCACACCGGGTTCTAGTCCCGGTCAGGGTGCCGGATTCTGTCCCAGTTGCCCCTCTTCCAGGCCAGCTCTCTGCTGTGGCCAGGGAGTGCAGTGGAGGATGGCCCAAGTGCTTGGGCCCTGCACCCCATGGGAGACCAGGAGAAGCACCTGGCTCCTGCCATCGGATCAGCGCGGTGCACCGGCAGCAGCGCGCCTACCGCGGCGGCCATTGGAGGGTGAACCAACGGCAAAAGGAAGACTTTTCTCTCTGTCTCTCTCTCTCACTCTCTCACTGTCCACTCTGCCTATCAAAAAAAAAAAAAAAAAAAAGTCAGAGTTAGAGAGAGAGAGAGAGAGAGAGAGATCGATCTTCCATCTACTGTCACTCCCCAATTGGCCACAATGGCTGGAGCTGCACCGATCCGAAGCCAGAAGCCAGGAGCTTCCTCCAGGTCTCCCATGTAGGTGCAGGGGCCCAAGCACCTGGGCCATCTTCTGCTGCTTTCCCAGGCCATAGCAGAGAGCTGGATCAAAAATGGAGCAATCGGAACTCGAACCTGTGCCCAAATGGGATGCCAGCACTGCAAGCAGTGGCTTCACCCGCTATGCCACAGTGCAGGCCCCTCCTTGTTTTTATCCTAAGCTAATTTGTCCGGGACTTCTCACCCTGAGAAAGCAAGACACCAGGGCAGGCGGGCAAATGGCCTTGTGGTTAAGACACCCACGTCCCACATCAGAAGGCCTGGGTGGGTTCCCAGCTCCAGCCCCTGGCTCCAGCCTCCTGCCTGTGCAGAGCCTGGGAGACAGCAGTGGTGGCTCAAATAGTTGGGCACCTGTGGCCCTGCCGCAGCCCAGATGGAGTTCTCAGCTCCTGGCTTTGGCCTGGCCCAGACCTGGCTGTTGGTGGGCATTTGGGGGAGTAAACCAGCAAACTGGAGATATATTCTCTCTCTCTCTCTCTCTCTCTCTCTCTCTCTCTCTCTCTCTCTCCTCAAATAAGTAAAAGGCAGGAGACAGGTCTGCTGGGAACTCTCTCCAGAGGAGGCTGGCGGTGTCAGGGACTCGCCTGGAGTCCCAGACTGTCCCCAGTCTCTCTGGACTCTGCGTGGGCTGACTTGAGATCCTTGGAAGAGATCGAAACCAGGGACAGGAAGGCGGCTGAACAGGAGGGTTTCCAGCTAAAATTGCTTCCAGAACAGGCAGTTGGCAGTGCCGTGACGATGCCACTTGGGAATCTCCCAGGCAGAGGACCCAGATGGAGTGTTGCCAAGCTCCTGACTTGGGTCAGGCCCAGCCTTGGCTGCTCTGGGCATCTTGGGAGTGAACCAGCTCGTGAAAGATGTCTGTCTCTGCCTCTGTACCTTTCAAAGAAAGAGAATAAATCAAGGATTTGTTTAGAGAAATTTTGCCCAGAAAGTGGCTGCAGGAACCAAATCCATGGTGACTGGGCCAGCCACAGGTAACCAAGGGCAGGCTCTTTGATGTACTGCCCCTGGCTGAGCCCCAGCTGTGTGTGAGGTACCTGGCTAGGTGCTGGGGTGATGGAGAAGGTGTTGGTCTCTTTGTGCTTGGTTGTACCACAAGAGGGCAGCAAAGCCCCATCCAATCCAAGCTGCCTTGGCCCAGGAACAGAAGCAACCGCCACCATTATATTCTCTTGCAGGAACTTCAAAAAGTTTTGTGGAAAATGGAATGCAAAGATGTTTATTTTGCTGCCAGAATTGTTTTTGAAATCTCACACATCCATTTTTTTGCTGTCTTACGTATTTATTTGAGAGGCAGAGAAAGACAGGCAGAGAGAGATCCCATTCAGTAGTTCACTCCTCAAATGCCTGAAATGGCCAGGGCTGAAGCCGGAAGCCAGGAACTCCATCCGGGTCTCCTACATGGGCGGCAGGAAGTTCTTGGGCCATCACTGCTGCCCACCATGGTCTGTGTTCCGAGGAAGCCGGAGTCAGGAGCTGGAGCCAGGTGCTGAAGCCAGGAACTCCCGGTGTGTGGAGTCTGGGAATCTCAGCAGCTAGGCTAACTGCCTGAACAAGTCTTTACATAGCACGTTGTCCTGAACTTTTTGAACGGATTTCGTAGGCAATGGGTTTCAACCTTTTGCTGCACCGGAATAAACTTTGCTTTTCACTTCGTTTTCCATGAGCATTTTGTTCACTGGAGTACCCTCGCCCTCAGCCCCGCTGTGATGACCGAGCTGATAACCAAACCCCTACACGAGATGTTTCTTTCTCTTTTTATCTTGCACCGGGCCCATGCCGCCCGCCTTTTCCGGAAAGCCAGAATCTTCTCCTAACCTCTCAGCACACCTTGTGGTCCCAGGAGCCCCTCTTACACGTCCTCCTTCCCACCCCTGCTCCAAGCAACCAAAGCTAAAGTTTCTCTTTCAGGGAATATAAGACATCAGGGTCAAGCTCCTGCCCATATGGTGCGAAGGGCTGGGGACCCTGAAACAGAACAGGGCCAGCCCAGCGGAGATTACTAGTTCATTCAGGCTTTGAGTCCTGCCTGCTTTCACGAGTGGATTGTGTTTCTGCCCTGCTCCAGGCTCTGTGCTGCCGCAGCATGAGCACAGCTCGGGCTGTGTGTTCCACACACAGGCGTGGCGGGCGACGCTTGACATGTCCCTGGATGAGGGGGTGACCATGTCTCCTTTCAGCTGGTCCTGCAGGGAGGCCCCAAGGGCGGCAAGCGAGTCCGCAGAGGAGGGGCCCGCCTGTCCCAGGAGTGGGGAAGGGACCAGGGAGCCAGGTCGGGTGTCCCCACAGGCAGAAGACGCACACAGCTCTCCCTGTCTCTGCAGATCCCCGACGTTTGCTGGCGGCCTCTTCTCCATCTCCAAGTCCTACTTTGAACACATCGGTACCTATGATAATCAGATGGAGATCTGGGGAGGGGAGAACGTGGAAATGTCCTTCCGGGTGAGAGTGAAGAGGGCTTGGGGGGGCCACGCCATCCCAGGGGAAGCTGGAGGTGCTGTCACACAGTGGCAGCCTTGGGGATGTGTCCTCTGGAACTTGAACTCGAGAGAGTGGCCGTTTCCCACCACAGCTCCCCGCTTCCTCTGCTCCCCTCTCTGTCCGTGGCAATCTGATTGGACAACTCACAACAAATCACTGGGCGGAGTGATTGTCAATGTCACCGGAAGTGACAAAAAGCCACTATGAGGCCCCTCCTCCCAGGTTAGAGGCCACCGCACCCCTGGGAGTCACAGACTCCTGTGACTGTGAGAGGAGACAGCGGTCCCCAGTGCTGGTGGGCACCAGGACCCTGAGGCACTCTGGGAGTTATGCAAATCGGGAGGCAGTCCAGAGGAGAGGCTGGGTCTCCAGGAATCCCTGGGCCAGTAGAATCGTGATCAGTAAGATCTCTTGCAAAACCACCTGTGCCCATATCTGGCATGGGGGGGTACTCGGCATGTGGCAGCCACGCTGATGTGGGGAGCAACAGGGCTCCCAGTCGAAGACTCGAGAGAGGGCCCCCGGCCCCCAGGAAGCTGGCGTGCCAAGGGCGCCGGGTCCCTGTGCCACAGGCCACCTGGTAGTTGAGTGGCCTTGCTGTGAATGAAAGCGCACTGCTCTCACCTGGAGCTGAGCGCTGGCCTAGAGGCTGAGCGATCAGGGCTCCAGTCCGGGACAGACATGAACAGACCCAACTGTCTTTTCTCTCAAGAGGGCCCTTGTAAGCTGCGGACCCTGCCAATCTCCTCTGCTTAGGTCAGGGGGAGCCTGGGGGTGACTCATCCCAGCCTGGAAGAAACCCGATCCACACTGTTCTCCAGCCTCTGCCTGGGTCCCTCAGACTTAGGGTCTGGGGCCAGGGAGAGAGTGTCTCCCGGCACCCCCTCCTGAAGGCGCCCGTCCTGTCTCCCTCCGTGTCAGGTGTGGCAGTGTGGGGGCCAGCTGGAGATCATCCCCTGCTCCGTGGTGGGCCACGTGTTCCGTACCAAGAGCCCCCACACCTTCCCCAAGGGCACCAACGTCATTGCCCGCAACCAGGTGCGCCTGGCTGAGGTCTGGATGGACAATTACAAGAAGATTTTCTACAGGAGAAATTTACAGGCAGCCAAGATGGCCCAAGAGGTGAGAGGAAGGCAGGTGTCCAGGGGTGAGGAGGAGTACAGGGCCCCCGGGACCCCCATCTCTGCTCGCAGTGTCCCCCTTTGTGGGGTTCTGTGAGTCAAAGCACCAAGATCCTACAGGGGGGAAGGGACCTTGCTGTCCCTACCTGGAAGGAGCTCAGAATTGGGGACCAGGAGAGCACTGATTAGGGAGTCTCAGCAGATGAGGGAGTGGGGCGGAGGCTCTGTGTGTGGGGTCCCTGAGCCAGGCCAGGGGTTTGGATGTGACCCCCTGAGCCAGTGGCCCCCACAGGTCCTAAGCAGGAGAGGAAGCAACCCCAGGAGCTCTGTGCTGTCTGGGCGATGCCTGCCCACGCGGGGAGGTCGGGGTGGCGGTGGGGGAGGGGTGACACTGCCCCCTGGGGCCCCGACTTGCCTGGCAGAAATCCTTTGGGGACATCTCGGAACGGCTGCAGCTCAGGGAGCAACTGCACTGTCACAACTTCTCCTGGTTCCTGCACAACGTCTACCCAGAGATGTTTGTTCCCGACCTGAACCCCACCTTCTATGGAGCCGTGAGTCTGGAGAGCAGCCTGCCTGCCTGTCACCCCGGAGGCCCTGGGGAAGTCCAAGGCCACACACCCCCACAGCTGGGCCACCAGAGACTGAGGCTTCCCCACCACCCTCCTTGGCCCAGACATAGATGGCCAAAGACCTTGTGGGCAGCAAGCACTGGCGTGCACTGGGGGTCCTGGAGCTTCTGACTCAGGACTGGGGTGGGGCCCGACATTCTGCATGTCTAGCAGGTACACTGCTGGTCTGGGATGGCCCTTTCGAGAACCACGCCTTGTAGGAGAGCTGGGGGCTTCTTCCAGGCCCCTGGAGGCTGCCCAACCCTGCCCTGTGGTTGGGGAGAGGCGGGGGGCATCCCAGCTTGTCCTTCCCATCCTGGGGGGCTCTGCACCCCACTTTGCTGTCAACTCCTGGCCCCCGGAGCTGGCGAGCATAGGAACTGAGCAGAGGAAGACTTGGTCCTGTTGGGCCCCACCTAAAATGTTCCTGACTCTGCTCTCCCCTGTACCCTACCCCACCCCCGCTTTTGTCGTTCTGCAGATCAAGAACCTTGGCCTTGGCCAATGCCTGGACGTGGGTGAGAACAACCGAGGAGGGAAGCCCCTTATCATGTACTCATGCCATGGCCTCGGTGGCAACCAGGTACCCAGGCCGAAGGGGAGAGGGGCCCTGTCCCTTCCAGGGACTCCTTCCCTGGGGACTAGAGTGGGCGGAGGTGGCACCCCTGACGTCGGGAAGCTCCCAGTTTGACACAGACGAGGGTTGAAGTCAGAAGGGGGCATGTCCAGAGGGAGAATCACAGTAGGCTGCCTGGAGGAGGTGAGCTGCTCAGTGATCACTGGGGCTAAGATGCACTCCCTGTCCTGGAGCCACCTACCTGCTCCTGCCACCCAGGAGTGACCCCAAAGCAGCCACCTCGTGACATCTCACAGCTGCCCAATGCCCAGGGAGCTCCTGCACACACACTTCCCAAAGGAGGCACCAGCAGCCGGCCCCTTCCCCAGGACTCCATCTCCCTGAGTGCCCAGAGCAGGGGCGTGCAAGGCCTAGCAATAAAGGGGTCAGCTAGGACATCTGTGTCCCCCATCAAGGGTCTCGGTTTCATGCCCAGCCGCGGCTCCTGACTCCCAGCTAAAGCAGACCCTGGGAGGTAGCAGGTGACGGCTCAAGTGCTTGGGTCCCTGCTGCTCACATGGGAGACGTGGTCTGAGCTCCCAGCTCCGGCTTTGGTCCTGACCTGGATGTTGCGGGTGCCTGGGGGAGTAAACTGGCAGATGGAGTCTCTCTCCCTGGACTTCCACCCCACCTCTCCAATGGCCATTGGTCTTCCAGATAATGTTAGGTGATACGTTGATGAACAGTTTTTATTTTAACAGTGATTTATACTAAAAATAGAACCAGCCCATCAAACATGTGTTTCCTAGCTGTTGCTTAAAACGGAGCTAAATTAAATGTTTAAAAACTTTTTTATAAATGGGAAGACATGCTAAATGTTATTTATTTTCATTTTATTTGAAAAGCAGAGAGAGAGAGAGAGAGAGAGATCCTCCATCTGTAGGTTCACTCCCAGATGGCCACAACGGCCAGGATCCCAGAACTCCATCCGGGTCTCCCACATAGATGGAAGAGACCTAACTCCTTGAGCCGTCATCTGCTGTTTCCCAGGCATACCAGCAGGAAGCTAGATCAGAAATAGAGCAGCCATGAGGCCAGTGCTGTGACACAGTGGGTTAAGCCACTGCCTGCACCACCTGCATCCCATATGGGCACTGGTTCAAGTCCCAGCTCCTCCACTTCTGATCCAGCTCCCTGGTAATGCGCCTGGGAAAGCAGCAGAAGATGTTCCAAGTGCTTGGGCCCCTGCACCTGCCTAGGAGACTCAGAGGCAGTTCCAGGCTTCTGGCTTCAGCCTGGCCCAGCCCCAGCCATTGTGGCCATTTGGGGAGTGAACCAGCAGATGGGAAGATTTCTAGCACCCCTCCCAATCACTCTGCCTATAAATAAATAAATCTTTCAAAAAGTGGAGCAGCCAGGATGTGAATCGTCCAATATGGGACACACACATCCCAAGGGAGAGTTTAACCAGCTCTGCCACAAGCCCGCCCCAACCTCAGAAAACTATATTAAGTAACTGTCAATCATCTCTGATAAACCAGGTCTGATGGAAATCACAAAGGTGGCACCTTACTCACTAAAAACCTTGGCAGGGCCTTGACCGCTGGCTGCTCCCCAGCTGGGTTGGCATCTGGGGGCCAGGTGGCTTTGGAAGGGGGCGCGCCATCTCCACCTGCTCCTTAGAATCTCCCCCTCTCATCTCCCCTCCCAGTACTTTGAGTACACAACCCAGAAAGACCTCCGACACAACATCGCGAAGCAGCTGTGTCTACACGCCAGCGCCAGCACCCTGGGCCTCAGGGGCTGCCACTTCACCGGCAAACACAGCCAGGTCCCCAGGGACGAGGAATGGGAATTGACCCAGGTGAGACCGCTGCCCAGAAAGCTGAGTTGCAAACCCAAGGCCACTTCTGTCCCCACCCCCCCTCCCCGCCACCCGCTTTGTTCCGTTGCATCATGTGCCCGAGACACTGCGCGTGCGGGGCGGGTTGGGGTTCCATGGGAAACACGGCGAGTGTGGGCTGGAGGCCGACTCAGAGAGACGCAGGTGGAAAAGGCATCCTGGTTCTTGTCTGCCCCGTGGGCCAGGTGCCACGTGCCAGGGGCTCTCACCTGCCCAGGTTCTGTTCATCCTTGGGGGTGGGGCGGCGGGCGGAGGCAGCTGTGTCCTAGCCACAGGTGCTCCTGTTGCTATGGATGAGCTGGGTGAAGCCCGTGAGTGGCTTAGGAGACCAGAGGCCTGGCCTTGAGGAATGGGGAGGGCAGGGGTGGTCCCGGGTCTTTAGGTCTGGCTGTGTGGGGGAGGGGAGGCCGCCTCTTCTGCAGCCGCTCAAGCTAAAGCGAGGAACCCTGGGACTGCGCCTGGTGGCCCAGGACGGAACTCGGAGGCGCCCTCCTGGTGCCTTCTGGGGTCTCCTCTGCCCCTGCTCAGCTGCCCCCCACCCCATTCCAGCCCGTTGCTCTTCAACGGATCCTTTGCTGTTGCATCTTCCAGGACCAGCTCATCAGGAACTCAGGGTCTGGTACCTGCCTGACATCCAAGGACAGAAAGCCAGCCATGGCTCCCTGCAACCCCAGCGACCCCCACCAGCTCTGGCTCTTCGTCTAGGCTCCTCCCTGGTCATCCCCATTGGGGGGACCCTGTCCTGCACCCAACAAGCCTCTCCGGAAACAGAGCCACTGATGTCCAAGGTCCTGGTCCTTGGACCGACCCTCCAGCGCCAGATCATGAGGGACTTGGCTTGGGTTCTCCTTCTGTCCTGGAGACAGAGGGCAGCCGGGAGCGGCTCGGGACAGCACTGCCAGGCTCATACAAAGCGCCCCCGCGGCCACATCCTGAATCCTGCTTACACAGCAGCACCGCAGACTCCAGGGAAGCCGCGTGTTGCCACAGAGGCAGCTAGGGCCCAAGGTAGCCTCCCTGGCTCCCATTACCGGAAGTCTGCTGGACCGTTTAGACAGAAGGCAGCCTGACGGGTGGTTTCTGTGTTCACCTGCGCAGCAACCCCGTGAGAAAATCAGGACAGGATGCTGCATGCCCATTTTACAGATGGGCAAGTGGAGGCAGAGGTGAAAGAACATGTGTGCCGGCCCCCAGCCAGCAGGTGGCCAGAGCTGAGGCTGCTGGCTCCTTCCACTACGCGACGAGAACACTACACCACCTGCCAGCCACCAGCCGTCCTGTTCCCTCTGCCCGCCCGTCCTGGTCACTTCCAGCTGGCTGGCTCCACGAAGCCTAGGACAGTGGAGCCAGGTGGTCCCCGGTGGGGGAATCCTGGGATGCTCATGTTGAAAGAAAGCTCACTGGGACCAGTGATTGTCAAGTTTAGGTCCCAGGCATTTTTTTTTTCCTAAGCCCCATATTTAAAGTCGATAAAAAGCAGAGTAGCCTCGGCAGAATTAAGAGATCTGCTGTGCCTACGAGGTCTTCTCTGAGCGAGCCGGACCCGGCAGCTCGTGGCTGCTTTACCGGAAGTAGAGCGCCCAGGTGCATGGACAAGCCCATCCAGGGAGGCTGCTGGTGATGTCAGTAGCAGGCCGGCACCACAAGGGGGTGCTCTAGGACCACATCTGCCTCCTGCCCCGCCCCCCCAACACCGCAGGTGGCCACCTAGCCCTCCCCCCACCAGAGCTAGGAGGCCCCTACGGAGGCGAGGTTGAGGGGCAAGCCCACCAAAAGGAAAAGAGCTAGTGGCCAGGATGTGACCTGGCGTAGGGAAGGGGAAAAGTTCCTTGTCCGGAAGAGAAGGTACACGGGATGGCAGTGAGAATAAAGGTTTCTGGGCGTGGGCCCTCGCTGTCTGTTAGCTGTCAAGAGCTGGGTTTGGGGCCACAGTGTTTGGTTCCCTATGCGTCCTCTGCTGCCCCCACCCCCACCCCGTGCAGCCCAGGTGTTGCGGGCAGAGCGGATGTGCACGGAGCGACCCTGAGATGGGGTCCCTCCGGCATGGCACGCCCACCCCAAAGGCACGCGGGTGCTTGGAGCCAGCGAGTGGCAGGGATGTCTGGGGCGCAGGGCGAGCGCGAAGGAGCCATTCCTTGCACCCGCGGGTGTCACTGAGACGGCTCCGTGTGACCTGAGCCCGCCCACCAATGGTGCCGAGGGCTGGGTAAGCAGAGATGCCACAGCCGCGGAGGTGCCAAGGGGCAGGGGCCTGGAAACCACCGGGACACTGCGGGGAGGGGTTGTGAGTGTGGGCGCCTTCGTGGGTCGTAGGACAGCCTGCCTTCCTAGGGTCCCGCACTGCTCAGAGAAATACAGCCGGAAAACTCTCCCAGTAGGGGTCCTGAGATGCCACGATGGATCTAAGCCAGGCTGATTGTATCTTATGAGAACAATTTTGTGGGCCCCTCGGCCTGGGGTCACATCTGGGCAGTCACCCTCCCCCCACCTGCCCTCCCACCTCCTCCACCCCACCCCACTCCCCCTGGCTGCACTGGGCTCCCATGCAGGAGCAGCCAAGGCCATCTTGCCCTCATTCAGCACTGATGCTGTTGCTTTCAAGCCACCCCTCTGAGCGTGGCTGTCTTCCCACTCCCCAGCCACCAGCCAGGTCCTGGCTCTGGGAACCTCTCAGCACCAGAGGGGCTCCCGTGTGCGCACCATGGCCCCAAATAGCTAAAAACAGCCAAGAGCATATCCCTAACTCACTTTTCACAGTTTTATTTATTTAATTTATTTGAAAGGCAGACAGGAGGGAGCACCCACCTGCTGATTCACACACACACACCAGAGACCCAGAGACCAGACCAAAGCCAGGAGCCCAGAACCCAAGCCAGGTCTCCCACGTGGGTGGCAATGACCTCCTAAGCACTTGCGCCATCACCTGCTGCTTCCCAGGGGTACAGATCAGAAACAGGAATGAGGACTGAAGCCAGCCACTCTGATATGAGATGTGGGCACCCCAAGTGGCTTCTTAACCATGACTCCAAGTGCCAGCCCCTGTTTTCAGTCATAAAAAATAATCCACTGGAGAGAAGTCCAATCGTATAGAAAAATATGAGGTTTCTTTAAAAAAGTGATTCATCATCGTGGGCCCACTTAGCCACTGACTCATTCCCCGGGGACGATGCTCGGTCACCCAGCTTGGGCAGGGCCTTCGTTCCTTTTTTAAGGACTACACAAATGAAATACGTGTTGTGGTCACTCAGTTCTCCCAGGATGTCTGTCTGTGTCAGCTCATTGAGTCTAACTCATTTTCTCTTGAAGCTATGTGATATTCCATAATAGAGATAAACCCAGTTTAGTTAACCTTCCTCCCCCCCCTTTTTTTTATAAAAGATCTATTTATTTATTTGAAAGATAGAGTTACAGAAAGACAGGTTTTCCATCTGCTGGTTCACTCCCCAACTGGCTGCAACAGTCAGACCTGCGCCGATCCGAAGCCAGGAGCCAGGAGCTTCTTCCAGGTCTCCCATGTGGGTGTAGGGGCCCAAGGACTTGGGCCATCTTCTACTGCTTTCCCAGGCCATAGCAAAGAGCTGGATCAGAAGAGGAGCAGCCAGGACTCGAGCCAGCGCCCTTATGGGATACCAGCACTGCAGGTGGCGGCTTTACCTGCTACGTCACAGTGCCGGATCCCCATACATATACTTTTGTGTTTATTTCAAAACATGCATTCCTCAGGTCCAGTGCTGTGACACAGGCTAAGCCTCTGCCTGGGGTGCTGACATCCCATATGGGCGCTGGTTCTGAGTCCCAGCTGCTCCTCTTCCAATCCAGCTCCCTGCTAATGCTCCTGGGAAAGCAGCAGAAGATGGCCAAAGTGCTTGGGCCCCTGCCACACATGTGGGAGACCTGGATGGAGTTGCTGGCTCCAGGCTTCAGCCTGGCCCAACCCTGGCCTTTGGAGTCATTTGGGAAGTGAACCAGCAGATGGAGGATCTGTGTATGTGTCCCTTTATTTGTTTATTTTTAATTTTTTAAGATTTATTTATTTATTTGAAAGAGTTACAGAGAGAGAGAGAGGTCTTCCATCTGCTGGTTCACTCCCCAGATTACTGCAATGGCTGGAGCTGAGTCAACCCAAAGCCAGGAGCCAGGAGCTTCTTCCAGGTCTCCCACACAGGTTCAGGGGCCCAAGGACTTGGGCCCTCTTCTACTGCTTTCCAAGGCCATAGCAGAGAGCTGGACCA
This sequence comes from Lepus europaeus, assembly GCF_033115175.1. Taxonomy (NCBI): domain Eukaryota; kingdom Metazoa; phylum Chordata; class Mammalia; order Lagomorpha; family Leporidae; genus Lepus; species Lepus europaeus. The sequence goes on from NC_084836.1 coordinate 68,818,502, forward strand.
GAAGTGGAGCAGCCGGGACTCGAACCAGCACCCACATGGGATGCTGACACTGTCTTCTGCCCCACCTACTACACCGCAGCACTGGCCCCAATGTGTATCCTTTTCTATCATTCTGCTTTCAAATAAATAAACAAAATTTGTAAAATAAATGAATTCCTCACAATGGAATCTCTGAGTCAGAAGAAATGCAATATGTTAAGATGTAGGCCAAGGCCACTGGCTATGCCTAACGCCAAAGCTAAGCCTGTGAAGAGTCCAGCCAGGGAACTGGGCACAGTTGTGAGGGTCTTAGGTACAGTCTGAGAATTTTGCTTTATTTTAAGATTTATTTATTTATTTGAGAGAGAAAGAGTTACAGACAGAGAGAGGGAGAGACAGAGAGAGAGGTCTTCCATCCACTGCTTCACTCCCCAAATGACTACAACAGCCAGGGCTGGGCCAGGCCAAAGTCAGAAGCCTGGAACACCATCCAAATCTCCCATGTGGGTGCAGGGGCCCAAGCACCTGGGCCATCCTCCACTGCTCTCCCAGGCTATAGCAGAGAGCTGGACTGGAAGAGGAGCAGCTGGGACTCAAACCGGGGCCTATATGGGATGCCGGCCCTGCAGGCGGAGGCTTAATCTATCACACTGTGGTGGTGGCACCGGCCCTGTTTTTGGTTTTTAAAGCCAAGAGGGATTGGGCTGCTCAGGGCTGGGACAAGAGTCCAGGGATGGGTGTGAAGTTAGTCCTGCCCGGGCTGCCACTTTGGAGTGGGTGATGTCCTCCCAGCCCCAGACCTGTCCCCTTGTGCTCCAGAGGGGAGCGAGAAGAGGGAAGACAATGACCAGAGCGGCCCTGGGCACCCTGGCTGGGCTCAGTCCCTTCTCTGGGGCCACTTCGGGAATGCTGGAGGCTGTCCTGGAAGGGAGCCTTTGAGGTTACTGAACCACAAGGGACCCCTTCCTCAGCCTCTCACAGGCCCTCCCACCCCCACCCCTAACCCCTGCACCCGGAAGCTGGGCTTCTGGGGCCTCAGGCACAAAAGCCCCAGGCAAGCCAGAGGTTGTCCTGCTTCCCTGCGGGTTCCCAAGCTCCTCCCTGCCCAGATCAAAATTCCCCGGCTTGGGCTAGGGTTCCTGCCCCACCCACAGCTCTCTGCTCGGCTGCCAGCAACAGCTCTGGTCATTTTGTGCACAACCGGGGTTCCCTGCCTGCCCAGCTCAGGATGCATGGCTGCCACCCCCTCCCTCCTCCTCTGCCCACTCTGAGGTCCTCACCTCTGCGCTATGGGCTCCGTCTCCTACCCTGCCCCGCGATCCCGAGCACTGAGGCTCTCTTCTGGGCTTTTCACCTGAGAGTTCCCCCAAGCGCCTTCCTCCACCACAGTTCCCCATGCTGCGGGCTGGCGTTCGGTGCAGTGGTTAGGATGCCATTGGGATCACCCGCATCTTCAAGCCCCTCCTCTGCTCCCAAGTCCAGCTTCCTGCTAATGCACACCCTGGGAGGCAGCAGGTGAAGACTTAAGGACCTGGGCCCCTGCCACCCATGTGGGAGACCCGGATGGAGTTCTGGGCTCCTGGCTTCAGCCTGGCCCAGCTCTGGCTGTCGCAGGCATCTGAGCAATGCAATAGTGGATGGAAGATCTCGTTCACTCTCTCTCTCCCTCCCTCCTCCCCTCTCAAACAATAAGTAAGTACATTTTAGAACCATCTTAAAGATTCATTGATTTGAAATGCAAAGGCAGAGAGAGAGAGAGAGAGAGAGAGAGAGAGAGAGAGAGAGAGGTCTTCCATCCACTGGTTCACTCCCCAAATGGCTGCATTGGCCAGAGTTGAGCCAATCTGAAGTCAAGAGCCAGGAGCTTCTTCTGGGTCTCCCATGTGCAGGGGCCCAAGGACTTGGGCCATCCTCTACTGCCTTCCCAGGCCATAGCAGAGAGCTGGATCAAAAGTGGGGCAGTTGGGGCTGGAACTAGCACCCATATGGGATGCCGGCACGGCAGGTGGCAGCTTTACCTACTACGCCGCAGTACCGGGCCCCCTAAAAACATTTTAAAGGTAAGGAATTCCCTGTACTGCATCCCCTTTGCTTTCGACCCCACACTGACACCTATGTCTGAACCTTGGGGCGATGCCCAGTCTCCCTGTGGGGGCCGGGAGACCTCACTGGTGTCTTCCTTCCTCTTGCCGGTCACTTCCCCTGCCTCTCCTGTCCCCACTGTTACCTCCACATGCACACAGAAGGTCTCTGCGTGGAGGGTGCCACTGGGACAGTGAGGCAGTGACAGATGACAAGGACAGGAGCAGGGGAGCACCCTGTGGGCAAAGCAGTCCCGGTTCTCCAGCCAAATGCTGAAACCACACATGTTGGATGCTTGTCGACTACCAGCATATGATTAATCAGGCCCTGACCTTTCTGTGTCTTGGAATAACAGATAAAAGAGTTTACTTGAAAAGAAAGCTTTTCATTTGCGTTTCCATGTCACCTGTGCTTTTCTCTGCCTTCCACGGGGCAGCCCTGCCAACTGGCAGGAAGAAGGCCCACAGAGCTGCTGATAAGGGGAGTATAAAAGAGGGCTGGGCTCATGGCTAGGGAGCCTTGGGCATTCTGTCTGCAACATGCTGCGAATCGTGGTGCTCGCGACCCTGGTCCTCTATGGTAAGTGGGCTGCAGGACTTGAGTTCGACAAGAAAGGACATCAGAGTAGGGGGCGGGGAAACTTCTTGAGTCCCAGCCCAGGACCGAGGTTGCAGGGGTGGGAGTGGGGGGTGCATATGTCTGCCTCTGAGTCCAGCAAAAAGCTTGACTCTCCTGGAGCTGAAGATAGGACGTGTTAGCACCATCAGCCACACAGGTCCCTCTGCGTGCCAGGACCCTGAGCTGAGAAGCCCCTTCCAGGGAGGGGATTGGGTGTCCCCCCTACCCCAGTGACAAGAGGACATTCTTAGCGGGTGACCGCCCGGCTGGGATGTGCATGTTGTTGGCCCTGCTCTGCCCTGGGGTGGAGTTGCGGGGCGGCGGGGAGGGGGGGGGGAGTTGCTCTCCAGCCAAGGGGTGACCTCGAGCAGACTGAGACCACAGGGAGCCTCTGGGGCTGTAGCCCCCCGCCGGGGGTGGGGGGAAGGTGGACGGAACCTGAGTAGAGCCCTTCACAGAGTTGCCAGAGCTCTGGGGACTGCTTGGGGAAGCAGGAGGCACTCAGGCCCCCACCCCTGCCTTCAGAAAGGGGCTCAGTGCACTTCCGGCGGGGGCTGGGGGGTGCCCCCATTTGTCCGGGAGGAGCTGGGAATTTGCAGACAAGGCTAAGTGCCTCAAAGCAAAGCCGCCGCCACCCGCCCCGACCGGGCCTGACCCGTGCTTAGTCATCACTCACTTTTCTTCTACCCCACAAAGGACACAGTACCCAGGACCTTCCGGAAACCAACACCCGGGTTGTCGGAGGGACTGAAGCTAAGAAGAATGCCTGGCCCTCTCAGGTGGGTGCGCCTCTCTGGGACTTTCACACTGAGTCACACCTGCCGGGCGCTCACGCGTGCACACACACACACACACAGCCGTTGATCCGCGTGTCTGTGGCGGCTCAGCAACAGGTGCCCTCTGCCTGTCTAGGGTCTGGATCTTAAAAAGATGGATGGGCCTGGGTAAGGTGCTTTCTTGGAAGAAGGGGTCCCGCACGCACCCAGACACGAATGCGACACCACTCACACCACGCTCAGCAACCCAGACTCATACCTCTGACTCTGCATACCTTGAAACACACATAGCGTGCACACGCACATGCACACACACACATACGTGGGGCGTGTGCCTTATTTTCACAGGGAGTTTCTACCATTGTAACAGGACAGCTGGAGTCTGGTGTGAGCAGGTGTACGTGTGCGATGCTGGCCACATTGCTGGTGACGGGGCACATTTTGAAGGGCTCATGAGAAGTGAGATGGGATTCCGTTTACAAAAGCGTGAGCCTAGGCCGGCGCCGTGGCTCAATAGGCTAATCCTCCGCCTTGCGGCGCCGGCACACCAGGTTCTAGTCCCGGTCGGGGCGCCGGATTCTGTCCCGGTTGCCCCTCTTCCAGGCCAGCTCTCTGCTGTGGCCCAGGAGTGCAGTGGAGGATGGCCCAAGTGCTTGGGCCCTGCACCCCATGGGAGACCAGGATAAGCACCTGGCTCCTGGCTTCGGATCAGCGTGGTGCACCGGCTGCAGCGCGCTGGCTGCAGCGGCCATTGGAGGGTGAACCAACAGCAAAAGGAAGACCTTCCTCTCTGTCTCTGTCTCTCTCTCTCACTGTCCACTCTGCCTGTCCAAAAAAAAAAAAAAAAAAAAAAAAAAAAAAAAAAAAAAAAACCCACAAAAGCGTGAGCCTCAGTTGTCAGGAGCAGAGCTAATGTACAGTGGGAGGCGTGACAGGAGGAGCCGCGAGCTGTTGAGAATGATGGTCCCTCCGGTGGTGAGCCGGGGCTGAGCTCTGCAGAGCTGAGCTTGTGCGGCTGGGCTGGAGGAGCAGGTCCTTGGCTGCATTTCCTCCTCAGAGGGAACGGAGGAAGAACCTGGGTCCTGGGCCATGGCAGTTACTGGGAGGAAGGATGCCAAAAACAAGGGGCTTCTCAAAGCTCTTGGAAGATGGACTTAAGTCTGGGGCCAGCATTGTGGCACAGCAGGTTAAGTCACCCATGTGACGTCCGCATCCCACATCAGAGTCCCAGTTGCAGTCTTGGCTGCTCTGTTTCTGATCCAGCTTCCTGCTCATGTGCCTGGGCAACAGCAGGAGATGGCACAAGTGTTTGGGTCCCTGCCTCCCATGTGGAGTGTCTTGGCTCCTGGCTTCACTTTGGCCCCGAACTGGCTGTTGTGGCCATTTGGGAAGTGAACCAGTAGATGGAAGATCTCTATCTATGCATATATCATCTCTATATATGCATATATCATCTATTATCCTTTTATCTGTCTCTCCTGTCCCCCTCTCTGATGCTCTGCCTTTCAAATAAGTAAATAAATTTTTTAAAGATAAGTTTATGTTAGTGCAAAAACTTTTAAATTTATGTATTTAAAAGGCAGAGAGAGAGAGGGGAGAGAGAGAGAGAGAGAGAGAGAGAGAGAGAGAGATCTTCAGTCTGCTGGTTCACTCCCCAAATTCCCACAATAGCCAGAGCTAGGCCAGGTCAAAGCCAGGAGCCTGGAACGCCATCTGTGACTTCCACATGGGTGGCAGGGACCCAAGTATTTGATCTGTCAGCCTCTGCCTCCCAGGGTGCACACAAGCAGGGAGCTGGACTAGAAGTGGAGGAGCTGGGACTACACAAACTTGGTACTCTTATTATGGGATACAGGTGTCCCAAGTGGCAGCTTCCATCTTTGCCCTTGGTGCAAAAGCGTTGGCCAGCCATGGCTAGTTTTTTCATGATACACATTTCTGGAGACCCCCATGCACTGGGTGTGTGCACACAGTGGATATCGCTGAACCATGCAGCTCTTTCCTGCTGGTTCTCCTTCTCAGCACCACACTCTGGGCAGCTCTGCAAAGCAACGGACTGCATTTGCCAAGCTCAGAGGAAACCCGTTCACCATCATAGCCCAGGGTGCCAGAGAATGCTTTGAGCGATACCAGGGACTTAAGGAGGTAGCAAGGTCAAAAGGGGGCGGAGAAAGCCCTTTTGAGAAACACCAGTCTATCCCTCCTCTCTCCCCCTACCCCCATCCAGATCTCTCTCCAGTACAAATCGGGAAGCTCCTGGTATCATACTTGTGGAGGGACCCTCATCAAGAGTAACTGGGTGATGACAGCTGCTCACTGCGTGGACTCGTGAGAAAATGATGCATTTTCCTGGGCCCTGGGAGGGGGAAGGGGCTGGCTTTGACCCCTCAGAGCATGCCGTGAAGGGGTGGGCAGTGGGTTTCGGGGTTGACAGGGAGGTAGGACCCGTATAACAACAAGGACAGGTTTTGGAGTAAGGCAGGCTTGAGTGTCAGAGTCTTCTAGATAGGCAGCCCTGGACAAGTGAGCGTCTCTATGCCCCATTCTCTCAGATGAGGTCATAATACCTTCTTTGTAGTTGTTGTGAGAAGTGAGTAAATATTTAAGTGCCTACTCGAGGTCTGACTGGTGACTATTTTTTCCTATTTGTCGTGAGCAATGGTTCTCAAATTTGCACTTGGATCAGAATAACCCGGAAGGCAGATTGTTGGGCTCAAACCAGCAGAGTTTCTGATTTGGTAGGACCTGAGAATCCGCCTTTCTAACAAGACTTCAGATGATGCTGGACCAGCCATCAGGTTTTAAGAACAAGTAGTCTAGGGGGCAAGTGTTTAGCCTAGCAGTTAAGACACCTGCGTCCCATATTGGCGCGCCTGGGTTCAATACTTGGCTCTGGCTTCTGAATCCAGCTTCCTGCTAATCCAGACTCTGGTAGGCAGCCCTGATGGCTCAAGTAGTTGAGTCCCTGCCACTCCTGTGGGAGATCTGAATTGAGTTCATGGCTCCCAGCTTGGCAGGCATCGAAGGAGTGAACCAGCAGATAGAAACTTTCTTTCTCTGACTCTCAAGTAAATAAATAAAAATTTTTAAACGATTTATTTATTTGAGAGGCAGACTTACAGAGAGACAGAGACACACACACACACACAGAGAGAGAGGTCCTCTATTCGCTGGTCCACACCCCAAATGGTTGCAACGGCTGGAACTGAGCCGATCCGAAGCCAGGAGCTTCCTCCAGATCTCCCACATAGGTGCAGGGGCCCAAGCACCTGGGCCACCCTCCACTGCTTTCCCAGGTCATAGCAGAGAGCTGTGGATCAGAAGTGGAGTAGCTGGGACCCAAACCGGTGCCCACATGGGACACTGGCTCAACCCGCTACAGCCCCCCAAGTAAAATTTTTAGAAAACTAATAGTCTAGAAATGTATACATCCTTTTAAAAAAATCTCTCTGAGGCAAGAAGCCATTATTTCATTTATGCCACTAACCTCTCCCAAGTTATGAACTAAGAGGTTCCCAATGCTTAGCTTAACAAACTGTGCAGATTAAGGCCACAAGTGCCTAACTCAGCAAATGAGAGTGCTTGTTGCCCCCTCATCTTTGAGGGTCTTTTTTGTCTCTTCTTTGCCCGGGGCCAGATGAGATGTCTGTTAACCTTTCCCGAAAGGGGAGAAGGAAGAGGTCTGAGCCCCGGGGATCACTCAAGGCTTCTTTTACTCCAGCCAATTGACCTTCCGCGTGGTGGCTGGTGAGCACAACCTGGACCAGAACGACGGCACCGAGCAGTACGTGAGCGTCCAGAAGATTGTGAAGCATCCATCCTGGAACAGCAATAACGTGGCTGCAGGGTAGGGGCAAAGCCAGGCTGGCAAGGGAGCGGGGGTGGACGGCTCCCTAGCCAGGGAGTGGATCTCGGCTTTCTCTCCATGTTCTTCTAGTGGGCTGTGGTGGGCTGGCCTTTGGCTGGGGAGCCTCGCTGAACCCTCACCGGATCCTGCAGGGAGCAGGGAAGCCTTTTGTGTGTTTCTTCTTTTGAGAATTCTGTCTCGAGCTCAATCTCCTTTCTCTCTTTCCTGGGATGTAGAGAGCTAGGCTGCAATGCTGGGCTCCACCAGTAGGTGGTGCTGTTAAACACATAATGTCCCACCACCCTATTGCTGGCTGCTCCAGTTTGGGGCCAGCAAGGGAGCACCCTATTTCATTTGTCATTTGTGTCCAAGTCCACGGGGACATAAAAGCTAAGAGAGGGCCAGCGAAGGCCTGACTGCCCCCTCCTCCCTCCCGCTTTCCTCCTGCAGCTATGACATCGCCCTGCTGCGCCTGGCCCAGAGCGTGACCCTCAATAGCTCCGTCAAGTTGGGTGTCTTGCCCGAGTCGGGAGCCATCCTGCCCAACAACAACCCCTGCTACATCACAGGCTGGGGCAGGACCAAGAGTAAGTCACCCGCCTTGGCGTCAATCCCCTCAGGGACCCTAACTAGACAGCTGGGTCTCTGGAGTACAAGACCAAGAACGTGAGGAACCACAGGTGAAATGCATGATTGTTAAGGCGAACTAGGAGGTGGCTGTGGAGACGTCGAGGCAGAGATTCTTAGACTTAGGAAAGACTGACCTCAGAGAAGATTCCATACTAGCTCCTTGTTGTTGTTTTTTGTTTTCTTTTTTAAGAGATTTTTTTTATTTGAAAGAGAAAGAGGGAGAGGGAGAGACAGGTGAGAGAGAGAGGAAGAGAGGGAGAGATCTTCCATCCGGGGGTTCACTCCCCAGATGGTTACAATGGCCGGGGCCAGGCCAGGCTGAAGCCAGGAGCCAGGAGCTTCTTCCAGGTCTCCCACATGGGTGCAGGGGCCCAAGGACTTGGGCTATCTTCTACTGCTTTCCCAGGCCACAGCAGAGAGCTGGATCAGAAATGGAACAGCTGGGACATGGGCTAGCATCCGTATATGATGCCAGTGTTACAGGCAGTGGCTTTACCCACTATACCACGACACTGGTCCCAATCCCCTCATTTAAAAAGATTATTTATTTGAAAGGCAGAGTTACAGAGAAGGGGGGGTGTCTTCCATCTGCTGATTCACTCCCCAAATGAGCCCGACGGCTAGTGCTGGGCCAGGCCAAAGCCAGGAGCCAGAAGCTCCATCCAGGTCTCCCATGTAGTGCAGGGGCCCAAGCACCTGGGCCATCTTTCACTGCTTTCCCAGGCACATTAGCAGGGAGCTGGCTCAGAAGTGGAGTAGCTGGGACGCGAACTGGCAGCATCGCGGGTGGCAGCTTAACCCACCTCTGCCACAATGCCAGCCCCCAGCCCCTCATTTTATACAAGAGGACACAGAGGCCCAAAGAAATTAAGGCCCTTGATCACATGACTTGTTAGTGCAGAGCTGAGTGGACACGGGCTTCTCCCTGCATCAAGTGTGCTCACTGCATGTGACGTCACGAAAGGGTTGTTTGAACGAACCAAAGAAATAATTCATGTGCAACAGCTCTGAGAAAGAGCCAGGGAAAGGAAAGCTACATCAAGCTCTCAAAGCAATTGACACAAGTGTACGTAATCGCAGTCAGGCAGGCTTATCAACAAACAAGACAGCCTGGATACCTCCTTACGTCACAAAAGCAGGAGTAGGATTGGCAGTTTGGAGCACAGAATGGCAAGCAAGGAGGACTCCCTAAAGGAAGAGGCCTGAAGCTGTCACATAAAGAGGAAAGTGATGGGGTGCCCGGGGAGAGACAGGCAGGGAGGCAGAGTCTGCCCAAGGTTTGGTGGGTGGGGTGCGGAAGGTTTCTCCCCGGGACAGCGAACTGGGGCTGACTCCTGATGTTATGTGTTCTGTCCAGCCAATGGGCAGCTGGCCCAGGCCCTGCAGCAGGCCTCTCTGCCCAGCGTGAGCTACTCCACCTGCTCCAGCTCTTCCTACTGGGGCTCCACCGTGAAGAACACCATGGTGTGTGCTGGCGGAGACGGAGTCCGCGCTGGGTGCCAGGTGAGCCTGCAGGAGGCGTCCGGTCCCGCTCTCCCTCTCCGCCTCCGCCCTCAGCTCCTGTCTCACACCTGCTCCCACGCCCTGGTGCAGACTCAACTTCCTACCCTGGCATCAGAATGAGAAGCCTTCCGTGGCAATCACGGAATGTCAAAGTCCAAAGGAAGCTTGAAATTCATCTTGCCCAGTGCCACCCCCCCAAAGCGTAGATGTGGCCCCAACATTTGCGTGTTGGCCCTTGTGTGTGTGTTTCTTTGGAAGTTGCATGTGACCTACATCTTTTATGGAAGCAAGGAGGGTGGCCTGAGGGGTTGTTGTCATTGGATAGAAGGTGACCCCACTCTCAAAGGTCCAAATTTGTCTCATAGTTCCTTCATCACCACCCCTTTAGTATTTAGTATTTATAGCAGCATATCAGGTGAGTGTGGGAGGAGAAAGTACCCAAAATAATTGTATAATGTTTTATGTATAACAGGGCGAATTCTCTTCTATTCAGACACATTACAGGGTTTCTAATGCAGTTCAACAACTCTTCATGGTGTATCGACTGCACGCTGGCAGTGCGCTAAATACTAGGGATGCGAAATGAACCAAACAAGCTGAAAGACAGGAACAGCTCAGCAGACATACAATGGGAGCTGGTAATTCAGCGTGGCTATGTGTTGTGATATGGGTATGCATGGAGTGAGGCGAGATCCTGGGAACAGGTGCCGACCTCTACCTGCTGGATAAGAAAAGACACGTTCCTTGAGAAAGTGGAATCTGTTGTGAGTTCTAAAGGTTAAAGGGGAAAACATCAGGCAAAAAAAAAGAAAAGAAAAGAAAAAAAGCAGACATTCAGAGAGAAGAAAGAGCGTAGAGGAAGGCAAGGGGCCAAGAAACAACCTGGAAAGCATAGAGAAGTTGAGGGCGTGCCCTATGGCCCCAGCAGGGCTGAGGGTGGAAGCCCACAAGCCAGATCCAGCCCCCTGCCTGTTTTATTTGTACGGCCTGTGAGCTAAGAGTGGCTGTTGCATTTTTCAATGGTTAGAGGGGGAAAAAATAAAAATATTTCCTGATGTGTGAAAAATTAGTTTTCATACATAACACTGTATTGGAACCCAGCTGGTTGTTCACTTACTTATTATTATTGTTTGTGGCTGCTTTTGCACCATCGTGCAGCGGCTGTGACAGAGACCGTATGGCCCACAGGGCTTGACGTAGGTCCTGTCTGGGCGTTTACAGAAGATGGTGGCTGACCCTGACCTAGACGGAAACCCTCACCATATACGCAATATCAGGACGTGAGTAGAGAGGCCAGAGGGAGCCTCATGGCTTTGGCTCCCAGTGCCTTGCCTGGGGACTTGCATTTTCTCCCTGAAGGTTTGGAAACAGAACAGCATGAGCAGATTTGCTTTTAGGAGCGCTGAGAGGCGAGGAGACTGGGTGGCGGCTCTTGCAATGACCCGGGCGAGGACTTGGAGGTCTCAGTTAGGGTAGCAATGGTAGGAACGAGCAGGAGAATCTCCAGTGACCTCCAGGCTTGTGGTTTAAGGGATCTGGACAGGGAGTTTCTGCCTCCAATGACACAAGACTTACAGGATTCGGAGAGGGAAGGTGACAAATTTGGTTCTGGACAAATTGAGTTTGAGATCCTAGTGGGACAGTCATGGATGGGTTGACCACTAAGAAATTCAGATAAGGAAATGGAGCCTGGGAGAGAGAGAGAGACTTGGGTTAGAAGTATCTTTGAGAGCAAATGAAAGCCCTCCCAAGAACGGTTGCAGGAGAGAGAGAGAGAGAAAGAGAAAGAGAGAGAGAGAGAGAGAGAGAGAGAGAGAGAGAAAGTGGGTTGGGGAAGAACCATGAGAACATAAGTGTTTGGGTGGCCAGAGGTAGGTGGAGGACAAGGAACTCACTAGGATCTAAGAAGGGAGGAGTAGAGAGAAGGAAGAGAAAACTATGGAAGAAGAGTTTACATAATCTCAGGAAACACTGACAAATAGATCATCACCCAGCACACAGAGGAGCCAGCCAGGAGCCACTGCCGATAAGAATTCCAAATGGCTACCTGGGCAGTTGGTGACTCACTGGTAATCACGGCAAGAGCACCTTTGGTGGATTGGTGAGGGCTGAGTTTGAGTGAAGGGCGAGGAGTAGAGAGGCAACAAGAACTACAGCAAGGAATGCACATTCCTCTCCCAAGAACCTCGGGTGACGCAGAGGAACGGAACAGACCCAGACGCTTCAAGGACAGTGAGTCTTGGGGAGGGTGGATCTTTAAAGAAGAAAGGAAGATGGTTAGCAGAGAGGAAAGGATCCTAGTGAGCCGGACAGAGGGATTAGTAGATGGCACGAGATCCCTGGAGGAGGAGAGAGAGACAGGAGCAGAGCGGGAGCCGGCTTTGACCAGGAAGATAGCACGTGTCGCATGGAGGGGAGTTTGCAGCCTGGGGAGCTGGCAGGTGTTCTGGGTTATTGCTTCTAGTTACTCATGAACTGGGAGCCATCTACCTGAAGGCAGAAAGGTGCGAAGGTTGCACAGATCTGCAGTAACTGAGGTAAATGGGGGAAAGGACTGGACTGCAAAGTGGTGCCCATAGGCTGAGCTTGGGACCGAGCGATGACCACATGGACGAGTGTCATTGCATGTCACTCAAAGACTGGGTCGTAAGGGAATGGATTAACCCAGGGCTGGGCTCTCTCTTGCATGACTGGCATGGAAGAAGAACAGGATTGCAGGTCCCAGCCAAGTGGGGGAGGAGAAGCCAGTAGGAGACTGGGAGGCTGGCTGAAATCCAGTGGAAGAATTTAAAGGGTTTTTGTGAGCCCAGATAAATAAATAAAATGACCGGTTCACCCTAGTTTTCCTGGGACTTTCCCAGGAACTCTATATATATGGGCATAGCAGCAAAAACCAGGCAAGTGGGGAGGAGAGGGACCGACAGGTAAACAGGTAACACCACCGTCTCCAGGTCTTTACCAGCCAGCTCCACCTGTGATCTGAGGTGCAGCCTTTCTGAACTCATTCACGTCCTTCTGCCTGTCTGCCTGTCTGTCTGTCTCTCTCTCTCTGAAAAACTAGAGTGCTTTCTCCTGGCTGCCACTCCACGCTGGCAGTTCTCAGTCAGTGGTGTCCCTGGGCCCCGCCCCGCTGCAGTCTCTCGAAGGATGCGCCTTCTGGGTCCCCGGCCTTCGGCTCCCAGTGGTTCACTGAGCCCTTTCCTGCAGCATCCGTGCAGGCCTCTGAGTGTGTTCACAGCTGTTCTTTCTGCTGTAAAATCCTGCCACACCCTCCATCTCTCCAGAGCCTGGGTCTCTTTTCAGCTCGAATAGCTTAAAATCATTGTATTACAGTACGTACAATTCAATTATCTTCCATTCCTCTCGTTCGGACATACTCTCAAATCTCTGTTAGAATTTGGGTGGAAAGGATTCGGGTTGCTTTGAGTACAAGAATGAAAATCAATAAGCTAAAAAAAAAAACCCATCTTTTCCTAAAGTAGCGGCTAGGGGTAGGGTACAGCTAGTTCCTCTTTAAAAGAAAATTAGCCCCAGTTTGAACTTTTGGTCTCTTTCTCTAGTTCTACTTTCTGTTTTGTTTCATTATGGAATAGATTTTTTAAAAAGTTTACTTATTTGTGTTTAGTTGAGAGGCAGAAAGACAGAGAGAGAGCTCTTCCCTCATCCGGCTCACGCCCCAAATGGCTGCAGCAGCCAGGACTGGGCCGGGACAAAGCCAGGAGCCAGGAACTCCATCCGAGTTTCCCACGTGCGTGGCACAGACCCAAGTGTTTGAGCCATTATCTGCTGCTTTCCAGGGTTCACATTAAAGGAAGTTGGCTGGGAAGCAGAGATGGGACTGCATCCCAGGCTCTCTGATACCGGGGCTTGAGTGTCCCAAGGGGCAGCTTTAACCTGCTACACCACAACGCCCACCCCTAGTCTTATTTTTTAAGTTTTCATTTTTACCGAAGCTCTGTACTTATTAAATTGATTGAATTGGCAAGTAAGTCTCTGAGACTCAATGGAAAAAATTGTCATGATGCTGTCTAGCTTTCTCATCCCCAGAGGGGACCACTTTTCAATTCTTTTCAGCTAATTCTCTGGCACTCCTCACCTTTAAAAAAAAAAAAAACAACATATTTACATTACTGCTTAATTTTTCAGTTCAGGCATTATGGGAGATGGGGCTGCTTCCTTTTCTATGCGTACACACCTGCTCCCCTAGGCGTAAACTTTTCCCATCACTTTCTCAATCGCCCAAAATCATTTTGGTGAGATCAACATTCGGTGTTCATTATAATTATGTAAAATGCTGTTCACAATCGTGTGGTATTCTAGGATTACTTTCCCTTTCCTGCATCACTTTCTTCCCCAGGGTTAGTAATTGGCTCTTTCGTTTGCTTAATGTGTGGTCAGGTTCCCACTAATTCCACCCCACATTCTCCAGTCATTTGTAGCTGACCTGTGTCTTGGTGGGTTCATTTGCATTCATGGTGAGGGACAATTATGGGACATTTTTTCCTGGAAACTCCAAATCTTTGGTCCTGAAAATATTGTTTATTTGATCATGTCTCCCCCTCCATCTTTAGTTTTCTGTTTCTAGAATTTCTACTATTTACACGTTCACTCCTAAGCAGGTTCTCTGATTTTCTCTATATTTTGTGTGTTCTTTATGTCCCAGCTTTTCTAATCTTTCATTTCTGCTATGAAGTTTATAATTTCCAAGGGTTATTTTTGTTCTCTTAATGTTCTGTTTAATAGCATGCAGTTCTTGTATCATGGATATAATCTTTTTATTAAAAAATATATTTATTTATTTATTTGAAAAGAAGAGTCACAGAGAGGCAGAGGCACAGAGAGTGGGAGAGAGAGAGAGAGACAGAGAGAGAGAGAGAGAGAGAAAGTTCTTCCATCTTCTGGTTCACTCCCCAGATGGCCACAATGGCCAGAGCCATGCTGAGCTGAAGCCAGGAGTCAGGAGCTTCCTCCAGTTCTCCCATGTGGGTGCAGGGGCCCAAGGACTTGGGCCATCTTCTCCTGCTATCCCAGGCCATAGCAGAGAGCTGGATCGGAAGTGGAACAGCCAGGACTTGAACTGGCAGCCATATGGGATTTGGCACTGCAGGTGGTGGCTTTACCCACTATGCCACAGTGCCAGCCCCCTTGGATATAATCTTAATCATAGCTTTATTACTTGTTTTCTTCTCTCTGCTTGGTTGCCTTCATATTTTGTTTCTGTGTTTTGACCTTTCATTTTTGTATTGGAGGTTGTCACTGGATGTTTGGGGATCCCTCACTGTCTGCTTTTATTTCAGGGTGGAGTTGTAGCTCTGAGCCTTAAAGGAAATTTGTCTATAGCAGACTTCTCTGGCTAGGCCACTATCGTGGATGACTGTCAATGCCAGTGTCTTTGGGTCTTTCCTCTTGCCTGGCCAGATGTCCCAGAGAAATATCTTCTAATTTTATGCTTGGTGTTATAGACTTGGCATGCTGGGAGCTGAGTGAGAAACATGCCAAATCCAAATTCTATAAATTCGGGTTCCTCTGATTCTAAGCCTCAGTGTGAAACCACAACCCAATGCCTCAGTTTCTCTCCTCTGCACTACATCTTCATTTAAAGAGCACAGACTACCTACCCTGAGCCCAAGTCCCTGACCTACACAGACCCATTGGTTTGAATGCTTGGGATGACAGAGGCACTGGAATGCCTACCTGCCCAACCCCAAACTTAAGCCAGTGGAGCTACTGAAATAAGATGTGCAGAGTCCTACGCTAGCATCCGAGGGGAAGGTATCAGTAAGACACAGCTCCTGTCTGAAGACACTCAAAGATGTGTGTGGGAGGTAGAAACAAATTATGAAACCAAACTGCGAGCCAGATCAGGACATACGTGCTGCAAAGGGGAGGAAGAAGTGCTGTGGTTGTTTAGAAAAGACAAGGTTCATTCTGATTGTGGGGTATGAAGGAAGTGGAGATCTGAATAAGAACATTAACACTGTACAGCAAAAACAAAGACCCAAAGCGCCGACGTCCTGGAGTTTTAGGACTCCGCTTCTGCTCTGTGCAGGGTGACTCTGGGGGCCCTCTCCATTGCTTGGTGAATGGCCAGTATGCTGTCCACGGAGTGACCAGCTTTGTATCCAGCCTGGGTTGCAACGTCAGCAAGAAGCCCACAGTCTTCACCCGGGTCTCTGCTTACATCAGTTGGATAAATAACGTGAGTCTCCTTGAATGATGGGTTGACACAGATTCAACTGGAGATCCAAGCACTGATTGGTTTGGGGAGCAAAAGTTGGGTTGGCGAAGCCAGCAGCTTCCTTACGACACTCATGAGTTTCTTTCTTTCCCTTCCCTCTGTAGTGCAATTTCCCCCAGTAACACTGTCCCCCCCCCCCCCCCCCAGTTCCTCTTCACATACCCACTGAGCACACTACTGCTAACACTAAGACAGGGGCATCAGCAGTTGTGAACCAAGCACGTATCAGTGCGGTGCTAAGTCAAAGCCAGGGGAAAACCAGCTTCAGAAAGGCCTGCACGCTTCTGGGTACAAGAGCGAGGCGTCAACATCCTCTCCCACGCCTCTGGCTGGGGCCATTGTGGAAATTTGCTCTGACTTTGGAGAGAAGTTGTCACATCTTAAATAAACCAAGCTCGATGGAGGGTTAGGTGACTGCCTGTCCCGACCTGAGAGTCACTCAGCGCATCTCACTGTTCCCTCCAGCCTTTAGACGTTTTCTCGAGCCATGTGAATCTTGGTTCGTGGCCATTTGCTGGGTATGCACCCATAACACAGATATATCCTGGTGTAACTCGGGCTTGTTTCTTGCCCCCACCCCCTCTCAACTCCCTGGAAGCTCAGTACCAGGTCAACTTTTATTTTTTAAAATATTTACTTATTTAATTGAAAGTCAGAGTTACAGAGAGAGAGAGAGAGAGAGAGAGAGAGAAAGGCAGTAGAGAGAGAGACAGAGAGAGATATCTTCCATCTGCTAGTTCACTCCCCAAATGGCCGCAACAGCCAGAGCTAGGCCAATCCAAAGCCAGGAGCTTCTTCGAGGTCTCCCACATGGGTGCAGGGGCCCAAGTCCTTGGGCCATCTTCTGCTGCTTTCCCAGGGGCATTAGCAGGGAGCTGGATCGGAAGCAGAACAGCTGGGACTCGAAACAGTGCCGGTATGGGATGCCAGCACTGCAGATGGCAGCTTGCCTTGGAGCACCACACTGCCAACCCCTCAGCTCATATTTAACTGGGAGCCTTGAGGAGATAGAAGGGAGGTGGGCTGAAGTTACTGTCTGTGGATTTTTCTGTCTTTTCCTTCAGGCCATAGCTTCCAACTGAGCCTTCTCCTGAGTCCAGCCGCCTACCCAAGATGGCTCCTACATCTGCAACAGAACTCAAGGTCAACAAGGAAAAAGCCTTCAAAGAGACTCCTGAGCCACACTCAAAAAGCAAATAAAAAACTGAATATACAGTAAACTACTGTGTCTTTCCATCTGTAATTAAGGCCTCTAGAGGAAATGCAGGAGAGGGCCCAAGCTGGATTTCACACCTAGGGGCTGGTTCTTCTGGGGGCTGCTTAAAAAAAAAAAAATTAACAGTCTCCATTTGTAGAATCTTACTAGATTATAATACATGAATAATTTTTAAGCTTTATTTATTTATTTGAAAGGCAGAGTTACTGAGAGGCAGAGGCAGAGAGAGAGAGAGAGAGAGAGAGAGGTCTTCCATCTGCTGGTTCACTCCCCAAATGGCTGCTATGGACAGAGCTGGGCTGATCTGAAGTCAGGAGCCAGGAGCTTCTTCTGGGTCTCCCACGCAGGTGCAGGGGCCCAAGGACTTGGGCCATTCTCTACTATTATCCTAGGCCACAGCAGAGAGCTGGATCAGAAGTGGAGCAGCCAAGACTCCAACCAGTGCCCATATGGAATGCCGGCACTGCAGGCGGCAGCTTTACCCACGGCACTATAGCACCAGCCCTAACATGAATAATTTTTAAAATATTTATTTAGTGGGTAGAGTGACAGGAGACAGAAACAGACACACACACACACACACACACAGAGAGAGAGAGAGAGAGAGAGAGAGAGAGAGAGAAAGAGGTCTTCTATCTGTTGCTTCACTCCCCAAATGGCAGCAACAGCCAGATCTGAGTCAAGTCAGAGCCAGGAGCCAGGAACTCCATCTTGGTCTCCAGCATGGGTGGCAGGGGCTCAAGTATTCGAGCCATCTTCAGTTGCCTTCCCAGGTGTATTAGCAGGAAGCTGGATCTGAAGTGGAGCAGCTGGGACTCCAATCAGCACTCTGATGTGGGGTGCCGGTGTCGCAAGCAGAGGCTTAACCTGCTGCACCCCGTCACTGGCCCCCGGAGGCTGCGATCCTTACCAGGGCCCAAATTAAGCCCAGAGGGAGTAGTTTTATATCATCCAATTCCGGTTATTTTAATATCTACTCACCCATTCATCTGTTTGGTCTCCTGTCTTCTCCTGTGCCTATTTTCTGTAATCAAAGACATAGAATGCTTGGAAAAGATCCTGAGAGTAGACCGTAGGCTCATGCTTCTTGGTTCACTCTTCAGTGCCTAGAACAAGCGCTCATCCTGGGCTTCTGAGCAATGCCAACAACTGGGATACAGTACAGACAGGCGTGTAGGCTTAGGAGGTGGGTCAGATGCAAGTGAGAAGTCAGAAAGGAGACTAGAGAAAAAAGCATAGGAAAAAAAGAAGAAGATGTGAAACAAAGCAAGGGAAGGGGTGAGGGGCAGAGACAGAGTAGAAAGGAAGAGGCAACAATAGGAGGCCTCAAGCTAAGTGTGAATCAGCACTTCAGGGCTGGGACTAAAATAGGCCAACCGGATCCAGGGTTCTATAAACCACAGAGAACCGGGAACCAGATAATTCTGCTGCATCCTGGTCAGGGCTCTGTCTGTCAGAGTGGTCTACCAGGAGACCAGGGGGGAGGGCTTGAAAGGAGAAGTCTGACAAGATGGAAGGCAGCTTTTTCATAGCAATCCCTGACGGGCAGACAAAAGGCACGAGGGGTAATAAACATCATAGCCAGAAAGACAGTGGCTGAGACAGGCTATGTATCAGCAGCAGCTTCTAGAATGTTCTGTAGGCTAGGAAGAGACTGGACTGTGTTCCTGTCCCAGTTTTACCACTGAGGAATGGGATAGCCCTTGGGCAACTTGCCAATCCTTTCGAAGGCTCAATTTCCCCATCTGGTTAACTCTGTGGCTCCTGCCTGGTCGCTGCACAATCTGGTGATCATCAACTTTAATTCCCAAGATGTTTGTACTAAAGGGTCTTTCTTGGAAGGTAGTGCTGGGATGCATTGCTGAGGGTGCTGCCAAGTTCTGGGAGGGACAGGTATTGGTCTCTGCTGGTGTCACACCTGTTCTTGTGAGGTAGGAAGAAATTGAGCCTACGTGTGTGTGCAGGGCCTGAAGACCAGCACCTACCTGGAAGCTCCAGAAGCCCAGCATTTTGCACTTCAAAGTCCTGCCCAGACCCTGAGAACCTCCCAGGAGGACCCAGTCCTTCCCCCAGGGAAAGCTCCCAGGAGAATTCTCTCTCCTCAGGACCAAAGGGGTTACCTGACCTGATAACAGGGGGCAATAAAACCTTCTCAGCCGCCCTAAGGGAAACCCCCCTACTCTGCCCCCTACTCTGCCCGGGGCCAGCAAACCTGGGGAGGAATTTGCTAATTTTCACCCAACAAACCCTTCTGCCAGGGCTCCCCCTCCTTTGTCCTGGAGGACAGGGGGAGGTGGGTAAACAGACTCCCTTAAAAACCAAGGGATTCCAAACAGACCACCCGCTCAGCCCTCTGCCTCTATCTCTGCTCTCTGTCTCATACCTGAATTCTTTCTTGCGTGAATACAAGAACCCCAAGGCTTCCACAGACTTGCCATCATCTCTCAGGGTCCACAGTACCACCATCCTCTGGGTTTCTCCCCACTCCTGCCCATCCAACATCAAGTCATGTAACATTTTCTTCACTCTGCCTCTTCCAGGCCATCCCCAAAGTTGGCATAAGAAATAAAACCAAATTACCTACTGCCCGAAAGTTTTGTATAAGTGAATTAGGTACATCTCGTTGCCAACTTCTCTCTACCTCCAGACTTTAAAAAAAAATTTTTTTTTATTTGAAAGGCAGCGTTAAAGGAGAAGTTATCTTCCATCTGCTGGTTTATTCCCTAAATAGCTGCAACGGCCAGGACTAGGCAAAGCCAGGAGCCAGGAGCTTCATTCAGGTCTCCCACGCAGGTGCAGGGGCCCAAGGACTTGGGCCATCTCCCACTGCTTTCCCAGGCCATAGCAGAGAGCTGGATCGGAAGTGAAACAGGGACTCCCAACTGTCAGCGGACATGAGTGAAATAGGTTCTTGTCTTTGCACAACAAATTCAAACGT
Organism: Lepus europaeus; assembly: GCF_033115175.1. Lineage (NCBI taxonomy): Eukaryota > Metazoa > Chordata > Mammalia > Lagomorpha > Leporidae > Lepus > Lepus europaeus. The sequence goes on from NC_084836.1 coordinate 68,838,329, forward strand.
GAGACAAGCAAGGCCCCAAGGTTTAATGGGGTAGGGCATCCGGCAGAATGGATGGGCGAGACCTCTCTGGACAATCTGAGAGCGTTTCCGGTCATTCAGACGGAGAAGCAAGGTTACACGGTTCAACGGAGAGAAGACACCTGACAAGGAAGGTGGGAGGCTCAGGAAAACAGCTGAGGGCTGACTTGTGGTTTGTAGTCAGACTGGGGCTTATAAGGGAAAGGGGTCCAGTTTTTCCCCGCCTCCTTATTCTCCAGGACAAAGGGTTTGCTGAGTGTGGGTCAGGTAACATTTCCCAGGAAGTTTCACTGCTCAGTGCAGTCAGACTGGGTAGCCCACGTGGGACCGGGCAGAGGATCGCCCCCCACCCCACCCCTTGCGGGAAGGCTGTGAAGATTTTATGCACAATGTCATGGGGCTAAGGAACCAATTTGGTGCTGAGAGGATTCTCCTGGAGAGCTTTCCTTGGGGGTGGGGGAAGGGATGGGGGAGGCTGAGACCACCTGTAAAGTTATCAATGTATGGGTGAGACTGTGGTGTAAAATACTGGGCTGTTTCCAAGGTGTGCTTCTACCTTCTGCTGAGGTTTGGTTTTCCTTAGCCACCCCCACACACCAGGCTAGTTTCTTTTATTTATTTATTTTTTAATGTATTTATTTAGAGGCAGAGTTACAGAGAGGTGGAGGCAGAGAGAGAGAGAGAGAGGTCTTCCATCCACTGGTTCACTCCCCAGTTGGCTGCAATGGCCAGAGCTGCGCCAATCTGAAGCCAGGTCTCCCACGTAAGTGCAGGGGCCCAAGGGCTTGGGCCATCTTCTACTGCTTTCCCAGGCCATAGCAGAGAGCTGCTCGAACCGGTGATGCAGGCACTGCAGGCAGTGGCTTTACCCGCTACACCACAGCACCTGCCCTGTTCCAGGCTTCTTGGAGCCAACTCACCGGGCAGTGGCTAAACCACCACCTGGGGGGAAAAAATTCAATTTCGTTTACTCAGCGGCCCAGCACGGAGCCCCGAGCGTGAGCCACAATTTCCCCTACAGTTAAGACCCTGGCTGCCTAGCACCCAATGGCGCCTGCCCAGCGGCTTCCGTGATTCCCCCGTTTTCCGGAACGCCCTGACTAGCAGACCCGTTCAACCAGGCCTGCAGCTTCCGCGTGGTGCGAGTGAGCGCCGCCTGAGGGCAGCCCGGGGGTCCCGGGCCGCGGCCCCAGCGCCGAGCCGGCCCGAGCGGCCGAGCGGCCCGAGCGGCCTGCGCGCCGGAAGCGAGGCATGCTGGGAGGGAGCCGCACTTCCTCCTCGGGGGCCTCAGAAAACCACAGGCCCGGCAGCCGCCCCTGGGGAGCCGGCAGGATGGCCGAGGGCAAGGCGGGCGGCGCCGCGGGCCTCTTCGCCAAGCAGGTGCAGAAGAAGTTCAGCAGGGCCCAGGAGAAGGTAGGCGGGCGGCGGACGGTGGGGACCCTCGGGGGGTGGTGGTGGGGAGGGTCTCGGCATGGAGCGAGGAGTGGGCTCCCCTGGGGGGGGAGGACCGAGGCCGCCAGCCGGTCCTGGGCCAGGCAGGGCGGGGCCGGGCAGACGAGACAACAGTCTCTTCTTAGGAACCTCCAAGGACCTTCCGGCTGACGGAGAAAGGGTGGCCGAACAGTGCCCGCGGCCCGCTGCGCAGCAGCTGTTGTCCTAGCAGTCGATCCGTATGTCAGGGATGCTGAAGGTGGAGGGGGCATGGCCCCCAGGTGCAGCTTGGACTGGGAGTCCACTGAGGACCAGGACGTTCCCTGCGTGGGTCTCCCTTTCCCTAGCCCCTCGCTGGCCTCTGGGTGCGGTGCAGGCTGATGGGAGCCCTCACTCTCAGATCTTGCTGTAGCTTATCTCTGTTGGGGAGTTTACCCCAGCCAGGATGTGAACGAGTTATCTCTCTGAAGATTGTGGTTTTTGCTTAGCAGCTGTTAGTCTTGCTCCATCCAGCACCAGCATTTAGCTGCCCAATGTTAACGTGCCCATCTACATGGTGTGGATGTTCTAACACAGTGTGTCATGTCTGGGGAAAGGGAACACCGGGGGGGGGGGGGGCAGAGAAAGAGAGAGAGAGACACCCAGGAACTCCATCCTGGTCTCCCATGTGGGTAGCTGGTACCCAAATACTTAGGTCATCATCTGCTGCCTCCCACATGCACAGTAGCAGGAACCTGGATTGAGGCAGAACTGGGGCTGAAGCCCAGGCACTCCCAGTATGGGATGTGGACATCTCAAGGGGGCATCTGTCCTTTTGCACTCTAATGGCACTTTTATTTCCGTATGTTCAGTATCTTCTTGGTGTCTAACTGGAATCTGCTTCCTGCCTGCACCCTAGTTGACGGGGTGGGTGTGGGAAGACACCTAAGCTGGAAGACAGAAGGAGGGAAGAGGAGAAAGAAATAGGATAGATTTTAGTTTTTCTAAGGGTTCATAGTCTTTCAGTCACTTGGTTGAGTAGTGCATGCTCATTTAACAGTTGAAATATTTGTATTCTTCTAAGATGGAGAAGTGGCTTGGGCCTGGGAAGGATTAAGGGCAATTAACCTCTTATGCAATAAGAGCTCCCCAAATAGCAACAACCGGAACTGGGCCAGGCTGCAAAGCTAGGAGCCAGGACCTTCATCCTGGTTTCTCACATGGGTAGCAGGGGCCCTGGTACTTGGGCCGTGTTCCACTGCTTTCTCTGATGCATTAATTAACAGAAAGGTGGACTGGAAGCAGAGAAGCAGGGACTTCAACCAGTACTCTGGTATGGGATGCCAGTGTCGCAGTTGGCTTAACCCGCTGCAAAACGCCAGCCCCATAATAATAATCTATAAAAGACAAGCAATTGGTTTTGCCTCATTCACCCTCTGTCTTCATCTGTTTTTTTTTTTTAATTATTTTTTTAAAGATCAACTTTTTTTTTTTTAAGATTTATTTATGTATTTGAAAGGCAGAGTTACAGAGAGGCAGAGAGAGAGACAGAGAGGGAGAGAGAGGTCTTATATCTGCCTGTTCACTCCCCACATGGGCACAAAGGCTGGAGCTGGGCTGATCCAGAGCCAGGAGCAAGGTGTCCCACACAGGTGCAGGGGCCCAAGGACTTGGGCCATCATCTACTGCTTTCCCAGGCCATAGCAGAGAGCTGGATGGGAAGTGGAGCAGCCAGGTCTTGAACCGGTGCCTTACCCACTATGCCACAGCACTGCCCCCTCTGTCTTCATCTAGACAATCATGAATACCATGCTGTTACTTTGGACTTTCTCTCCTTTTTAAGTGTGAACTCTTTTTTTTTTTTAAGCATTTATTGAACACCTACTATTTAATCTAGGTTTTTGCTCTTTTTTTTGACAGGTAGAATTATAGACAGTGAGAGAGACAGAGAGAAAGGTCTTCCTTCCATTGGTTCACTCCCCTAATGGCCGCCACGGCTGGCGTTGCACCAATCTGAAGCCAGGAGCCAGGTGCTTCTCCTGGTCTCCCATGCGGGTGCAGGGCCCAAGTACTTGGGCCATCCTCCACTGCCTTCCTGGGCCATAGCAGAGAGCTGGCCTGGAAGAAGGGCAACTGGGACAGAATCCGGCGCCCCGACCGGGACTAGAACCTGGTGTGCCGGCGCCGCAAGGCAGAAGATTAGCCTGTTAAGCCACGCAGGCCTTAAGTGCGGAACTCTTAAAACTGTAGGTAAACAATGTCCTTCTTGGGGCTTCAGCCCTGCATCTGTAAAATGAGATCTTGGTAACATTCGGGGTGATAAGGACACTGGGTTGAAAGGGGAGGGAACTTCTGTAACCTCAGAGTCAAGTACTTCCTCCAAAGAACCACTCCCTGGAGTAAGCATCCTGTTCTTCCTGCCCTGAACCCTAGAGTTACAAACTTGAATTGCCCTGGGGAACTCCAAGGCTGATAACAGAAAACAAGGTGCTGTGAATCTAGAGTTAGACATAGTTTCAGGAAGACAATGGACCAGCAGCAGTCCAGCCAGCACCCTGAAGCAAGGGTAAGGTGGGAATGGCTTGTTAATATGGGAGGGAGCTTAGCACAATCAGTCTGGAGCCAGAGTCCTTAAGGACTTAAGGGTTGGGAAGTTACTGAGGGCAAGATAAAGAGGGAGAGAGCTGTACTAGGAAGAAAGGATTCCCTGGATCCGGCTTTGCCTTTTCTGTAAGCACTTGGATGTAATCTGAGTAAGATGGGATGGCTAATGTATGAAATACCCAGTGCCTGTTATGGGCCAGGCACAGGGATATAACGAGAGACACTCTCTCTCCCCTTTTGGAGCCAGCATTCCAACCATATGCTCTCACTTATCTCTTCAAGCCTTTAAGCAAATTATTAGTATCCCAGTTTTAGAAATGGGGAAACAAGGTTCTAAAGAGTTGCTGAATGGGTGCCGGTTTCTGGTCCCAGTTGCTCCTCTTCCAGTCCAGGTCTCTGCTGTAGCCCGGGAGGGCAGTGGAGGATGGCCCAAGTGCTTGGACCTTGCACCTGCATGGGAGACCAGGAAGAGGCACCTGGCTCCTGGCTTCAGATGGGTGCAGCGCCGGCCGTGGCAGCCATTTGGGGGCTGAACCAATGGAAGGAAGACTTTTCTGTCTCTCTCACTGTCTATAACTCTGCCTGTCAAATAAAAAAAAAAAAAGAAAAGAAAAATACAAAAATTAAAAAAAAAAGTTGCTGAATCCCAGGTGTCCAGCCTTTGCCGCCTACCCTCAGGCCACTCCCTTTCCAACCCTCTCCTGATAAGCCTCTGACATCTGGGCCTCCGCACTTCCTGCTGACCCTGTCTCAGAAGGAGCTGAGCTAAGAACGGAAACACTCTGCTCTCCTGAACAGCAGGAGTGCAGGTCTGGTGACTGTTAAACATTCCTCTTGTTCCATTTTCCAGTTCCCATCCAAACGCCACAGGAGGCTGGATCTCAGCTGGCCTCACTGTGTTTTTACAGCATGAGATAGCTTCACATCTCCAACTACTGCTTTCACCATCTGTTTGTGATTTCTCTGTGGCAAACCCTCAGACACCCCCCCCACCCCCCCCAGGAGAGTCATTGTGTACCACTCCTTTGTGGGTCTTTTCCTCTGTTGATTTTTACTCAATTTGCATTCCAGAGAACTCAGCTTACTAAATATTTACAGAAAAAACTCCTTTGTTCAGGGTACTGGGTTGAAATTTAGAAGTGAATGAGAGGGATTCTCACCTGCCAGAAGCTTATAGTCCAGTTTTTGTTGTTGTTTTTGAAAGACAGAGTTACAGAAATAGGGAAAGACAGAGAGAGAGAGAGATCTTACACCTGCTGATTGACTCCCCAAATGGCTACAATATCCAGAGCTGGGCCAAACCATAGCCAGGAGCCAGTAGCCAGGAGCCTTCCACATGGGTGCAGGGGCCCAAGCACTTGGGCCATCTTCTGCTTTCCCAGGCACATCAGTAGGGAGCTGGATTGGAAGTGGAGTGGCTGGGACTCGAACCGACACACATATGGGATGCTGGTGCCACAGGCGGGAGCTTTACCTGCTACACCACAGTTCCAGCCCCCAGAAAAACTTTTTAACATGAGTCCACAATGCTGTGTCATAGCTAGGCCCTATCCAGATTGCCTCAGCTGGACCAGGTATGTGGCACAGCAGTTAGGTTGCCGGTTGGGATGCCCTCATCCCATAATGGAATGCTGATTCCATTAACCCAGCTTCCTGCTAATACACACCAAGGGATGGTCAAGTACTCCGGCCCCTGTCACCCACAGCGGAGAGCTAGGTGGAGTTCCAGGCTCCTGGCTTTTGGCCTGGCCCAGCCCTGGACATTCTGATCATTTGCAGAGTGAACCAGTGGAAGGAAGGTCTTTCTCTGTCTCTCCCTATCTCTCTTGTAAGTCTGCCTTTCAAATAAAGAATACAAATTTACCAAAAAAAAAAAAAAATGTAATAAATGATTATGGGGAGAAGTCATTAAAGCTTTATTTCCCCCATCTCAATCTACAGAAAAGTTAAAATAATAGATTAGTCAATAACGGAATATTTTTTCACCCAAATTCACTAAGTGTTAACATTTTGCCACATTTACTTAACTTGTCCTTGCTCTTATTCTTTCCCTCTAAATACCTGTATTCCAACTTCTCGGCTGCCAGGCCAGGCAAATTGGGATAGAGCTTTAGGGGCTGACGTTATGTGGACTCTCATTAGGAAGTACTCCAAAAGTAAAACTTATTCATTCTTCTAACAAACATCCATACACCCTGTTCCCTTGAGGCCCGCTGTCTCCTTGCAGAAGAACACCCTCAGCATGGTGAAGGACTACTCTTACAGTAACACATGACTGGGCCTGGAGCCCTGGGGTGTGTGTCTAGGGTGTGATCATACTCACCTTTCAGAGTCCCTTAGCACACACCTTCACACCTTCCAGGCCTTTTAGCCTTGAGCATTTTGGGAACTGCAGAGATTGGTCTGTGCCAGTCATCACCCCCGCTTTGACTCTAGGCTGTTTTGTCTTCTTTCTCTTTTCTGCCCCCTCCAAGAAGAACCGAATCTGAGGCAAAGGAAGGGAGGGGTAACAGAAAGGAAGTAAGAGTTGCAGTTATCACTTAACAAGGTGGTTTTGCAACTTTCTGGTAGAAAATAGTGTTTTGTTAGGGGGAGGGGGTGGAGCCAGGCAAGATGGCAGACTGTACCCAGGACTGGGGGCTGAGTGAGATGGAGTTAGAGACAAATAGATGCCGCTAAACCAAAAGGAAGTGCAAGCATTTATATGCAAGAGAGTGAAACCATATATGATGATATTGTATATGTATTGAGGCTCACTGTAGGGCCGCACTGACAATTTACATGCATAACGTTGTTTAGTCCTCCTAACAACTGTAGGAGATAAATGTGATTTTATCAGGGGAAAAGGAGGTTCTGTAAACTGTGACTCTGGGGTTTAAATGACTTGCCCAGAGGCTTCTAGCTATTGACTGGAAAGGCCAAGATGGAAGCCGGTATCTGTCCAACTCCAGTAGTCCTAGATCTTAACCACTACACAGAGAGTACAGAAGCGAGGCCCTAAAGCCCTGGGTTAAGAATGGAGACACTCGGGGCGGACTTTGTGGTATTAGTAGGTAAGCCACTACTTGGAGCACCTGCATCCCATGTCAGAATGCTGGTTTGGATACCAGCTGTCCCACACATTTCCAGCTTCCTGCTAATGTGCCTGGCAAGGCTGCAGCTAAAGGCACAAATACTTGGATCCCTGTTACCCACGTAGTAAACTTGGATAGAGTTCCAGTCTCCTGGCTTCAGCTTGGCGCAGTCCTGGCTATTGTGGGCATTTAGGGAATGAGCCAGTGGATGGATCTTTCTCTCTGTCCCCTCTTTCTCTCTCTGCCTTTCAAATAATTTTTTTTTTTTAAAGGAAACATACATACACACATATGGAGGGAGGGAGAGACTTGACTAAAACCTGATGGGCCTTCTGTCTTGTATCCCCCAGGTACTGCAGAAATTGGGTAAAACTGTAGAAACCAAAGACGAACGGTTTGAACAATGTGCCAACAACTTCTACCAACAACAGGTAACCTGGAGGTTGGGGAAGGGGAGCATGGGGGAAGCAAGAAGACACGAGGGCTCTCCAGGTGGCAGAGAACACAGCAGCCCGCATCTCTGTCAGCTCCTCCATGCCACACCACAGGCTGGCCTACTGTTTGTCTCTCCTCTGGGAAGCAGTCTCACCTTTCCTGTTTCTGCTGACCCTGGGCTAAAGGGGACAGAGCAGTGTTCTTTTCTATTAGTGGTTCCCTTCTAAGGTACAGTGGCATCACCAGGTCCTTAAAGCCCGTGAAAGTGAGCCCCTGTCCCCTTAGTGTTTGTTTTTGTTTATTTAATTGTTTATTTCATTTGAAAGAGTGTTAGAGAAAGGGAGAGAGTATGAGAGTGCATGCTGCTGTCCTCTGGTTCACTCCCCAGATGGCCACAACAGCCAAGGCTGGTCCAAGCCAAAGCCAGGAGCCCAGAACTCCAGAATGCCATCCAGGTCTCCATGTGGGTGCAGGGGCCCAAGTACTTGGCCCATCTTCTGCTGCTTTCCCAGGTGCATTAGCAGGGAGCTGGATGGGAAGTGGAGCAGCCAGGACTCAAAATGGCACTCATACGGGATGCTGGCATTGCAGATAGCAGCTTAACCCACTGTGCTACCACGCCAGCCCCACCTTCCCAAAATGCCTCTCTCCCACCCTCATTTCCTTTTTGTTCAATCCATCTACCCTACCTAAGCTCTTAACTCTAAGATAATATTCTTCCTTCTGTCGCTTCCACCAATAAACCTCCCATTCTCACTGTTCCTTCTATGTCAGCTAGCTGTATAGTTTATTTCATGTAGAAAATTTAAGAAGTAGATAACAGGGACCAGTGTTGTGGCGTAGTGGGTAAAGCCATCACCTATGACACTGGCATCCCACGTGGGTACCGGTTCATGTCCTGGCTGCTCTACATTCAATCCAGCTTCCTGGAAAAGCAGCAGAAAATGGCCCAAGTACTCACATGGGAGACCTGGACAGAGCTCCTCATCCCTGGTTTCAGCCGGGCTCAGCCTGGCTGTTGTGGCCATTTGGGGAGTGAACCAGAGGATGGAAAATAACTTTCTTTCTCTCTCTCCCTCTCTTCCCCTCTCTCTCCCTCTCTCCCTCTCCTTCTCATTCTCCCTCCCCCCCCCCATCTCCCTGTAACTCTTTCAAATAAACAAACAAACATCTTTAAAAAAACACATAACAAAGGTTTCACCTCATGGAATATTTTATTTTCCATCTACCATGTGCAAGGCACTGTGCTGGATGGCTTACATGCATTATTTCATTATTTAGTACCTTAAGTGAACATCTAATTGTGATATAATTCTGACATTATCCAGAGTTAGGCCAAATTTTACAGGTTAAGGGCACAGTCCCCTACAACTGCTCCAGGATTCCCAGGCCACCTGCACATCTGGCCATGTGGGCTACAAATTTCAGCTCAAGTTTAACGATTTCCTAAAATGACTCTCAGAACTCAGGAAAGTACTCTACTTATAATTATGGTTTTTATTATAAAGGTTATAAATCAGGAGCAGCTGAATGAAGAGATATATGAGGTGGGGGCTTCCCAGACGTGAAGTGTCTGTGTCTTCAGGACCTTGTCAGCTGCTCACACATGGTATAGAGTCACTCGGTGTCCAGAGCTGCTCTTGAGATTTCTTTACATATTGAATCCCTGGCTGTGTGATTGAGCTCAATGTCCTGCCCGCTCCTCTCCTGGGAAGGTCAGGCTGATACCATCTTTGTTGAGCTTCAGCCCTCAAACAGTATGGCTCACCTTTCCAGCCTGGCCAGCCACCATCCTTAGTCATTTGTTTGGCATCAGCTTAGGTGTGGTCTGGGGAACCACAGTGAACAATGAGACATGGGTCTTAGTGATTACTTCCCTGGAACCAGAGGCAAAGAACAGCCAAGTTCCCTTTTTATTAGTGTTTATTTTTTTTTATGTTCAACTAACTGAAAGACACTGTGTCAGAGAGACAGAGACAAAGATTTTCCATCTACTGGTGGACTCCATAAATACCTGCAATAGCCAGGGCTGGGTCAGCCTGAAGCCAGAAGCCTAGAACTCCATCTGGGTCTCCTATGTGGTGGCAGAGACCCAAGTACTTGGCCATCATCTGCTGCCTTCCAGGTGCATCAGTAGGAAGCTGGATGGGAAGTAGACGTGGAACTCAATCTCAGGCACTCAGATACAGGATGTAGCGCCTTAATCCCACAACGCCACAGCACCTACCCCCAGCCCAGTTCTTCATATGCAATATCAGTTAGTTGAGCTATTGGAAAATAATTTCTTACATTATAGTAAAAGGATATTAGCTATCATCTAATTCAGTAGTTGACTATGTATCACAGACTTTGGGGAAATACTTAAAAATGCAAGGTCTCTGCCTGGAAATCTTTTATTTATTTATTTATTTTTGACAGGCAGAGTGGATAGTGAGAGAGAGAGACAGAGAGAAAGGTCTTCCTTTACCGTTGGTTCACCCTCCAATGGCCGCTGCAGCTGGCGCATCTCACTGACCCGAAGCCAGGAGCCAGGTGCTTCTCCTGGTCTCCCATGCGGGTGCAGGGCCCAAGGACTTGGGTCATCCTCCACTGCCTTCCCGGGCCATAGCAGAGAGCTGGCTTGGAAGAGGGGATAGAATCCTGGGATAGAATCCAGCGCCCCAACCGGGACTAGAACCTGGTGTGCTGGCGCCGCAAGGTGGAGGATTAGCCTGTTAAGCCACGGCGCTGGCCTCTGCCTGGAAATCTTTTAAATGGAAAACTTAAAATATGTCCAAAGGGAGAGAAGCTTATATAATGGAGCCACATGTATTTTATCACCAAGCTTCAGTAATTTGTCAGTTCACAGGCCGTTGTGTTTCATCTGTGTCCCTGCTCACTTTTCTCTGGTCTTGATTATGATGAAGCCAGTTCCAAAAACTGTATCATTTTACTCATTAAAAGTGTATTGTCAGGGCTGGTGCTGTGGGGTAGTGGGTAAAGCCCACCATATGAGCACTGGTTCAAGTCCCGGCCACTCCACTTCCAGTCCAGCTCCCTGCTAATTTGCCTGGGAAAGCAGCAGAGGGTGGCCCAAGTGCTTGGGCCCCTGCACCCACGTGGGAGACCCGGAAGCAGCTCCTGGCTCCTGGCTTCGGCTCAGCCCAGCTTCGGCCATTGCAGCCATTTAGGGAGTTAACCAGTGGGTGGAAGGTCTCTCTTTGTCTCTCTTTCTCTATCTGGACTCATTCAAATAAATAAATGAATAAATCTTAAAAAATTTTAACCACACTGGGGCTGGCATTGCGGTGGTATGTGTTTTCCCAAGCATGTTATCAGGGAGCTGGATCGGAAGTGGAGCAGCCAGGATTCAAACCAGTGCTCATGTGGGATGGCCAGCATTGCAGGCTTGACTTAACATACTGCACCACAATGCCAGCCCCTACAATTACTTTCTTCTGTATGTGTATTATATCTAAATATATCCACAGTAAATGAATGTGAGGTTTATAGAAGTGAGATTATTCCATGTATATGCTTTTGCAACTTGCTTTTTTCAGTTAACATAATACAGGTAGCCTTTCAGATATTTTGGATTAAATATTGTACTGAAACATTTTAGTGCTGTCTTAAACAAAAACAACAACAACAACAAAAAACAAAACATTTCAGGCTGGTATTGGGTATAGTAGTTGAGGTGCTGCTTGGGACATCCGTATCCAATATCAGAGTCCCGGGTTTGGGACTCTGCTTCTGATCCAGCTTCCTGCTAATGTATACCTGGGAAGCAGCAGTGATGGCTCAAGTTAGGTCCCTGCCATCCACGTGGGAGACCTAGATTGAGTTCTGGGCTCCTGGCTTCCTCCTGGCCCAGGCCGGACTATTGTGGACATTTGGGAAATAAGTCAGTGGATGGAAGATCTCTATTTTTAGCCTCTGTCTCTATCTCTCTGCCCCTCAAATAAAAAAAAAAGAAAAGGGGCCAGCATTGTGGTGTAGTGGGTTAAGCTAGTGCCTGTAATGCTGGCATCCCATGGTTGGAGTCCTGGCTGCTCCACTTCTAATCCAGATCCCTGCCAATGTGCCTGGGAAAGCAGCAGAGGATGGCCCAAAGTGCTTGGGCTCCTGCACCTACATGAGAGACCCAGATGAAGCTCCTGACTCCTGGTTTCAGCCTGGCCTAACTCCGGCCATTGGAGCCATTTGGGAAGTGAACCAGCAGATGGAAGACCTCTCTCTGTCTCTGTACCTGTGCATTTCAAATAAGATAAAATAAATCTTTTTTAAAAAGGAAAACAAACTTTAAGAGCATCATTCCTTAATATCATAAAATACCAATGTTCAGATTTCCCTGTTATGATGTCAACAGTGTTTTACAGTTTAAGTGAACAGTTTGTTTACATGTTTACATCTCTGAGATTAAGGTTAATTCTCTTGATCTGTTACGTTTCTAATCCCTCCCCTATTGCAGTTCATTTGTTCATACATGATAATTTGTTCGCAGCCTATATTTTTGATTGAATCTCCATAATGTTGTTTTGCTTTTTTAATTTGAAAGAGAAAGGAAAGGGAGAAGGAAAGAATAGGAGAGAGAACTCCCATCCGCTTGTTCACTTCTCAGATGCCCACCATAGCTGGAACTGGAGCCAGAAGCCAAGAATTCAGTCCAGGTCTCCCATGTGTGTAGCAGGGACCCAACTTCTTAGCCATCACTCCTGGCTTCCAGGCTCTGTGCTGGCAGGAAGTTGGAGTCAATAGGCAGAGCTAGGAATTGAACCCAGGCACTTTAACATGGAACGCAGATGTCTTGCTTGCTAGGCCAATGCCTGCTCCCACCATGGTGTTGTTTAACTTGTTCTTCTGTCTCTTGTATTTTCCATAAGCTGATAGATTAAGGAACCTGATGAGGTTCAGATTTTGGTTCGTGTTTGAGTGGCAGGAGAGGAATACTTCATGATGTCATTCCTCCTTCAGGAAGAATGTGTCTGATTGTCTCCTTTTTTGTGTGATATTAACAGCCATAGGTGCTCACTGGCTCTGGGATCTGTGTTTTGCATCAAGCCTTCTACAGTGTAGCCATGCGAGTTGGAGAATGGCATTAGACAACCACTGATCCAGTCTGACTCCTTCTGGGGAGCTAGGATCTTACTAAGATGCAGTAATTTAATCAGGGTGACACAGCATGTAAGCTGCAGAGCTGGGACTCAGACTTAAACCCTGTGCGGTTGTCACTGTTCCACACCAGAAGGGCTCCTTGGGCCTCTTCACATCTCTAATCACTCTTCTACGTCTAACTCCAGCGTGAAAAGAAGAATCAGCACTACTTTGAAAGGTTATGACATTTGATCCACTCTGCTGCAGGTGTGTGGGTAGAGGGTAAGATATGAAGGGAAGGCCTTCAGGAATCGTGGCCTTTAGCACAGAGTTAAGACACCGCTTTGACACTCACACCCCATAGCAGAGGGCTTGCATTCAAGCCCTAGCTCTGCTTCTGATCCAGCTTCTTCCTCATGTGCATCCTGGCAGGCAGCAGGTCATGGCTCAAGTGTTTGGGTCTCTTCCACTCTTGAGGGAGGTTTGGATGGACTTCCTGGCTCCTGGATTTGGCCTGGCCCAGCCCTGGCTGTTGCAACCATTTGGGGAGTGAACCAAAGGATTTGGGAGTGAACCAGAGGATGGAAGATCTCTGTCTACCTTTCAAATAAATAAATAATTTTTGAAAAGATTTACTTACTTGTTTGAAAGTCAGTTATAAGAGAAAGACGGACAGACACAGAGATCTTCTATCTGCTGGTTTACTTCCCAGATGGCCACAATGGTCAGGACTGGGCGGGGCTAAAGCCAGGAGCTTCATCCATGTCTCCCATGTGGGTGCAGGGGCCCAAGGACTTGGGTCATCTGCTGCTGCTTTTCCTAGGCCAGTAACAGGGAGCTGGATCAGAAGCAGAGCCATGGAGACTTGAACCGGCGCCCATATGGGATGCCAGTATCGCAGGCAACAGCTTTACCCACTGTGCCACAGTACCAGCCTCAGATAAAGCAGTTTCCTCAGAATGCCCTGTGCAAGCCTTCCATCTAAACCTCACTCTAGGGATAAAGACCTGAGGAGACTCCAGAGAGTGCATGGAAACGCGGCATTAAAACACAGTGCGTGGGGGTCAGTGCTGTGGCATAGCAGGTGAAGCCACTGCCTGGAGTGCTGGCATCCCATATGGGTGTTGGTTCAGGTACCAGCTGCTCCACTTCTGATCCAGCTCTCTGCTGTGGCCTGGGAAAACAATAGAAGATGTCCCAGGTCCTTGGACCCCTGCACCTGCGTGGGAGACCTGGAGGAGGCTCCTGGCTTCGAATCGGCCCAGTTCTGCCTGTTGTGGCCATCTGGGGAGTGAACTAGCAGATGGAAGACCTCTCTCTCTGCCTCTGCCTCTCTGTAACTCTGCCTTTCAAATAAATAGATAAACCTTTAAAAGAAAACACATACACACAAAATGAGTGTTTCCATGAACTTTTTGAAATCTTTTATATTTGAGAAATGAAATGCATTTAGGTTGGAAATATAGAAAACATCTTATTGAGAGAATAATAACTTTATGGTTATTGGATGTTCTCCTTTTAAAAAAATATTTATTTGAGAGGCAGAGTTACAGAGAGAGAGTGGAAGAAACAGAGAGAAGTCTTCCATCCGTTGTTTCTCTCCCCAAATGGCCGCAACAGCTGGAGCTGGGCCAATCCAAAGCCAGGAGCCAGGAGCTTCTTCCGGGCCTCCACATGGATGAAAGGTCCAAGGACTTAGGCCATCTTCCATTGCTTTCCCAGGCCACCAGCAGGGAGCTGGATAGGAAGTGGAACAGCCAGGACTCAAGCTGGTGCCCATATAAGATGCTGGCGCCACGCATAAAGGCTTTACCTGCTGAGCCATAGTGCTGGCCTTGGATATTTTTGGTAAGGTCATTGAACAGACATCTCATGAGAACCTACTGAATGCCAGCCACTGTTGCTAATGTTGGGATTTCCACATGAATCGCAGCACGCCTGCCCTGGAGCTTGTCACAGTTTAAAGAGGACAGCAGTGACAGTGCAGTGAGGTCCCGAGGCTGGATGTGGGGTGACTGAGATGAGCAGGAAGGAGGAAGGCAGGGTGAAGGGATGGAAAGTGAAGTAGTTGCTCGTGTGCCTGTCCCTCACCTATAGTCAGCTTGTGCATCAACTTTTTTTTTTTTTTTAAAGATTTATTTATTTATTTGTTTAAAAGAGTTACAGAGAGAGGTCTTCCATGCACTGGTTCACTCCCCAGATGGCTAAAATGACTGGAGCTGCGCTGATCTGAAGCCAGGAGCTTCTTCCGGGTCTCCCACGCTGGTGCAGGGGCCCAAGGACTTGGGCCATCTTCTACTGCTTTCCCAGGCCATAGCAGAAAGCTGGATCAGAAGAGGAGCAGCCGGGACTAGAACTGGCGCCCATATGGGATGGCGGCGCTGCAGGCCAGGGCTTTAATCCGCTGTGCCACAGTGCCGGCATCCCATACGTCAACTTTTGACTAGGAGCTTTTGCAATCACTCCTGACTTCCCAGCTGGCTTTCACGGCCTTGCCATTTGCCCAGCTTCCAGATCACATCTCCATGGGTGCTTTTTCTTTGAGGCTCTGTGTGCTTCTCCTGTACCCTCTCTTCAAAACTTGTTGCAGAGTGGGCCAGTGGTGTGGTGCAGTGGGTCGAACTGCTGCTTGCAATGCAGGCATTCAGAAGTGTGCCAGTTTGAGTCCTGCTGCTCTGCTTCTAATCCAGCTCCATGTTGGGTTCCTGGCTTCAGCCTGGATCAGCCCCGGCTGTTGTGGCTGTTTGGGGAGTGCACCAGTGACTGGAAGTTTCTTTCTCTCTCTCTCTCTCTCTCTCTCTCTCACACACACACACACACACACACACACACACACTGCCTTTCAAATAAATAAAATAAATATTTTTTAAAGACGTATAGGAAGAATTATTTTCCTGAAGCAGGACTTCAATCTTATTTCTATAATGACAGCTGCTTCCAGCTCATTGCCTTTATAATCAGATCTAACCATCTAGCTCCATCTTCCCATCCTGGGTCTCCATGAAACGGAACACTTTCAGCATTTGCTCAGGTCATACTTTTTATCCTTGTTTTGTGGTGTCTGGGTTTCTCTGGGTCTATTTTTCACTGGCAAGTAAGGAAGCCCAGGACAAGTACCTTCTGCCCCATCCTAAGCACAGCAGTGTCCTAGGACCTAGCTCTGACTAGCCACGTGCTTAGGGCAAGCTTCCCCAGTGAGTGGTTCATTAACTGAGGGCTGGGACTGTTTGCATAATGGGTGGGAAGACTGACTCAGACTCTTAATGGCAGTGCCAAGAATTTGGCAAGGATTCAGAGAGCAGAAGTGATAAAAATCATACAATTTAGAGCTAGAAACAGCCTTACCCTGCATTTAGATGAGGAAGCTGAAGCCAGAGAAGTGGATTAGCTTGCTCGTTGGGGGTAGAGCCAAGTTTCTCCCAGACAAAAGAGAACCTTAGACCGTGGGAGTCAGATCTTTCAGGCAAGGAGAAAGATACTGGGAGTATTCAGCTGGGAGTCATTGTAGGGGAGAACGGATGGATGAGAGAAATTCACGGATGAGAGAAATTCAGTGATACCCAGGGATGTCCCTTTACCCTCTGCTCCTCTTCCACTGTTGTCATCTCCACACACACACAGGAAAGAGCAACTGTATAAAGGAAGAACTTTGTGCCTAAGACGCATGGTTTTGTTGTTGTTGTTGTTAAGGTCTACTTATTTGAAAGATGGAGAAGGAGAGGGAGAGAGAAGGAGAGAGCTTCCATCTGCTGGTTCACTCCCCAGATGGCCACAACAGCCAGGGCTGGGCAGGCCAGAGCCAGGAGCCAGGAACTCCATCCTAGTCTACCCCCTGGGTGGCAGGGGCCCAGGTACTTATAATCAGATCTGGGCCTCTTCCAGTACCTTCCCGGGCATTAGCAGGAAGCTAGATCAGAAGCCAAGTACTTGAAATTTGAACAAGCAGTCCAACGTGAGAACCAGCGAACCCACTGCGCCACAGCACTGGACCCTAAGAGGTGTGATTCTAAAAGATAGAGATGGAGATTGACTTTCATGAGGTACAGTGGAGGGCAAAAGGCGTTCACATTTTCTCAACGATGATGTAGATAGTGCCCCTTGTTTAGACAGTGAACAATCATACATGGTAGCCTTGATTATTGACCTGATTTTTCAGGCTATGTAATATCAAATGGGAGAGAAAGTTAAGACTGTCATTGTAGAAATCATGCAAGATAGTTTAATAGCTTTTATTATTCAAATATATACATTAAATCAGAATTTTATAGTGAAGCAATAAAAGTTGAATCCACATTCTTTTCATTAAAAAATAATTAGAAATATTTATTTATTTATTTATTTATTTTTTTTTTTTTGGACAGGCAGAGTGGACAGTAAGAGAGAGAGACAGAGAGAAAGGTCTTCCTTTTGCCGTTGGTTCACCCTCCAATGGCCGCCGCAGTAGTGCGCTGCAGCCGGCACACCGCGCTGATCCGATGGCAGGAGCCAGGTGCTTTTCCTGGTCTCCCATGGTGTGCAGGGCCCAAGGACTGGCCATCCTTCACTGCACTCCCTGGCCACAGCAGAGAGCTGGCCTGGAAGAGGGGCAACCGGGACAGGATCGGCGCCCTGACCGGGACTAGAACCCGGTGTGCCGGTGCCGCAAGGCGGAGGATTAGCCTAGTGAGCCACGGCGCCGGCCAGAAATATTTAATTTTTGTAATCCCCAAAACTCTTTCAAAATTTCAAAACCTAGATTATCACATTTCAGAACTCTCAGACTTACACTTAACCTTACCCATGTTTAAAAGACATTGAGGACCAGTGCCGTGGCTCAATAGGCTAATCCTCTGACTGTGGCGCTGGCATCCCGGGATCTAGTCCCGGTCGGGGTGCCAGATTCTGTCCCAGTCACTCCTCTTCCAGTCCAGCTCTCTGCTGTGGCCCAGGAGTGCAGTGGGGGACGGCCCAAGTGCTTGGGCCCTGCACCCACGTGGGAGACCAGGAGAAGCACCTGGCTCCTGGCTTCGGATCAGCGCAGTGCGCTGGCTGTAGTGGCCATTGAGGGGTGAACCAACCGAAAAAAGGAAGAATTTTCTCTCTCTCTCTCTCTCTCTCTGTCACTGTCACTATCCACTCTGCCTGTCAAAAAAAGAAAAAGAAAAAAGAAAGAAAAGACATTGTGGCATTGTGGTTAGCAGGTAAAGTTGCTGCCTGGGATACCAATGTCCCATATGGGTGCCAGTTTGAGTCCTGGCTGCTCCACTTCTGATCTAGCTCTCTGCTGTGGCCTGGCAAAGCAGTAGAAGGTGGCCCAAGTCCTTGGACCCCTGCACCCACATGGGAGACTGGAAGAAGCTCCTGGCTCCTGGCTTCAGACCAGCCCAGTTCTAGCTGTTGCAGCTATCTGGGGAGTGAACCAGTGGATGAAAAATTCTCTCTCTCTCTCTCTCTCTCTCTCTGTGTGTGTCTGTATTTCCCTCTCTCTATAACTCTGGCTTCCAAATGAATAAATAAATCTTTAAGAAAATAAAAGGCATTGTGTTCATTTAACATCTTAGACCATCTGTACTTTTTTCTGTGAAGGAAAGAAAACAAGGAGCAAGTGAGACCTTCCTTCCTGCGGATGCTCAGTATTTCTGAATTTTGTTAGCAGACTGAATCTGTCTCTAATATGCTATTTTTTAAAAAGATTTATTTCTTTATTTGAAAGAGTTACTCAGAGAGAGGAGAGGCAGAGAGAGAGAGAGAGAGAGAGAGAGAGGTCTTCCATCCAGTGATTCACTCCCTAGTTGGCCGCATCGGCCGGAGCTGTGCCCATCCAAAGCCAGGAGCCAGGAGCTTCTTCCGGGTCTCCCACGTAAGTGCAGGGGCCCAAGGACTTGTGCCATCTTCTACTGCTTTCCCAGGCCATAGCAGAGAGCTGGATCGGAAGAGGAGCAGCTGGGACTCGAACCGGCACCCATATGGGATGCCAGTGCTTCAGGCCACAGTGCCGGCCCCTATAATATGCTATTGAAAGTGCTTTCTCAAGGTCACCAGTGACTTTAATTTACCAAGTTCAGTGGCTTTTACCAGTTCTCTCTGAGTTTGCCTCTTCCTTTGTCATTTCTCTTTTTTTATTTTAAGATTTGTTTATTTCTTTGAAAGGCAGAGTTATGAGATGTTCCACCTGCTGGTTCACTCCTCAAATGGCTGCAGTGGTTAGGGCTGGGCCAGGCTGAAGCGAAGATCCAGGAGTTTTGTCCAGGTCTTGCGTGTGGGTTCAGGGGCCCAAGCACTTGGGCCATCTTCCACTGCTTTCCCTGGTATATTAGCAGGGAGCTGGATCGGAAGTGGAGCAGCCAGGACTCGAACTGGTGCCCATATGGGTTGCTGGCACTGCAGGCCACGCCTTTAACCCACTGCACCACAGCATCGGTCCCCATTTAATTTTCATTTATTTGTTTATCTGAGGGACAGAGCTCCTGCCTACTCTCTCATTCTCCCAAATACCTACGAGGGCCAGGGTTGGGCTAGACTGAAGCCGGGAGCAGGGAACTCAATCCGGGGCTCCCACACGGACGATGACTTAAGCTGTCACTGCTGCCTTCCAGAGTGTGCATTAGAGGAAGCTGCAGTCAGAAGCCGGGGTCAAGAAGCAAGCCCAGGCACTGAGACGTGGGACCCAGTCCCTGAGCTGCTAGACTAAATAGCTGCCAAGAGAGAGTTTTAATATGAAGTGTGGTCAAAAGCCTGGACTGGCGTAGAAATGAGTGCTGGAGGCAAGAAGACGGATGAAATAATCAGTCTAGTTTTCTTTATTTATTTGAGTAAATTGGGTTTTCTGCTGCTAAAATCAAATAATAGTGAACTTTTCCCAAAGATCTCCACAGGGAAAACATTTAGGTCATTAGAATGGAATTTTCATTTTTCTCTCCTGTAATTTTTTTATACTCTTGGTATGGCTGTCTGGGAATGAACACAGCAGATAACAAAGTTAATGACTTGTCATAGCAAGTTCATGACGTGTATTTATGGTATACCGCATAATGTATGTTGGTTTTCATCTTGGCCATCCTGTAACCCATAGGCTGGCCCTGAAAAGTACCTTGAAGTGAGTGGCCTGCACCTGTCAGTTCAGTCCCACACTCCAAAATGCCACACAGCTACTTCCCCACTGCACTCGAGAAATCAGTTTACACATAGGAGAGACTAGGGTGGAAAGGGGCTTTAACCCCACCATGGGGAGCAGTGAGGAAACCTGGGCAAGAAGGCTTGGTGAAGGGCATGTGAAGGTTGTCCTCAGACACACGCGGAAGAGGAAGGAGGCCAGCCCAAGACAGCTGGGCCGCAGCTCCAGAAAGAGCTGTTCTAAAAGGAAGCAGAGCTGTCCTGCAAGAGGTTTGGTCTCTGGTTCCTGGAGGTGTTTAAGAAGCAGAAGCGAGACAAATACATGTCAGGGTTCAGATAAAAGCAGTTCATCTCAGGTTGAGCTTTGAACTTCTTCTTCTTCTTCTTTTTTTTTTTTTTTTTTTAAGATTATTTATTTGAAAGACAGAGTTACAGAGAGAGAGAGATCTTCCATCTGCTGGTTTCATTTCTCAGATGGCCACAATGGCAGGGGCCTGACTGATCCAAAGCCAGGAACAGGGAGCTTCTTCTGGGTCTCCCGCATGGGTGTAGGGGCCCAAGCACTTGGGCCATCTTCCACTGCTTTCCCAGGCCATAGCAGAGAGCTGGATGGGAAGTGAAGCAGCCAGGACTCGAACCAACACCCATACGGGGTGCCAGCACCACAGGTGGCGGCTTTATCAGCTGTGCCACAATGCCAACCCCAGATTTGAACTTCTCTCTTTTTTTTTTTTTTTTGACAGGCAGAGTGGACAGTGAGAGAGAGACAGAGAGAAAGGTCTTCCTTTTGCCGTTGGTTCACCCTCCAATGGCCGCCGCGGTAGGCACGCTGCGGCTGGCGCACCGTGCTGATCCGATGGCAGGAGCCAGGTGCTTCTCCTGGTCTCCCATGGGGTGCAGGGCCCAAGGACTTGGACCATCCTCCACTGTACTCCCTGGCCATAGCAGAGAGCTGGCCTGGAAGAGGGGCAACCGGGACAGGATCGGTGCCCCGACCGGGACTAGAACCCGGTGTGCCGGTGCCGCAAGGCGGAGGATTAGCCTAGTGAGCCGCGGCACCGGCTGAACTTCTAACTCTTAATGATACCTTCCTGTCTTTCCACACCTTTCCTTTTTGGAGAGAGAGGAGACCTAGTCTGCACTTGGCAGGTCCTAGTCTTCAGTAATGAGAATTCAGACACAGGCACAAAGACGGGAGTAGGGGTGGGCAGATAGAACCCTCGACGAGGATATTGAGGTTGGAACAGGAACGTGAGTGAGGCTCCTTGGAAGAACAGTGGGGATGTAGGGAAGGGTGAAGTGGGGTGAAGTAGAGAACTTTAGGAGAGGCGAGGGAGGCCTGTGTGAGGGTTCAGAGAAGGAAGAGACTGGGGTCCGCAGAGGATGGCAGCAATTTATCTACCCAGAAAGGAGGGCGTGAGCCAGGGGATCTCACTAAAATTGTCATGCAGAGGACACTTACGTTTCAACAGAAGAACTTGACATGGGCTCTGATTCACTGGATGAGAGAACAAACAAGAAAGAATACATGTTAGTATAATCCCTCAACTTAAAAACTGGCCCCAGACAATTGACAGCTTGTTGTAAAGAAAGTAAAGACTGGGCCGGTGCTGTGGCACAGCGGGCTAAAGCCCTGGCCTGAAGCACCAGCTTCCTATGTGGGCACCAGTTTGATTCCGGGCTGCTCCACTTCCAATCCAGCTCCCTGCTAATGAGTCTAGGAAAGCAGCAGAAGATGGCCCAAGTTCTTGGGCCCCTGCACCCATGTGGGAGACCCAGAAGAACCTCCTGGCTCTTGACTTCAGATCAGCTCAGCTCCGGCCATTGCAGCCATTTGAGGAGAGAACCAGTGGATGGAAGACTTTCTCTTTCTCTCTCTCTCTCTCTCTCTCTCTCTCTCTCTCTCTCTCTATCTCTATCTCTATCTCTATCTCTATCTCTCTATTTTTCTGCCTCTCCCTCTTTCTGTAACTCTGCCTTTCAAATAAATAAAATAAATCTTTAAAAGAAAAGAAAGTAAAGACTGGGGGCTGGTGTGAGGCACAGTGGGTTAAACCCCAGCCTGCAATGCTGGCATTCCATATGGACACCGGTTCAAGTCCCAGTTGCTCCTCTTCTGATCCAGCTCCCTGTTAATGTGCCTTGAAAAACAGCAGAAGATGGCCCAAATGCTTGGGCCCATGTGGGAGACCTGGAAGAAGTTCCTGACTCCTGGCTTCGGCCTGGCCCAGCAGATGGAAGACCTCCCTCTCTCTGTCTCTGTCTGTCTGTCTGTCTCTCTCTGTGTAACTCTCTCAGGTGAACAAATAAATATTTAAAAAAGAAAAAAAAAGACTGGAGTAGGTACGTGGTGGTGTTGGTTCGATGCCAGTTACAACACCCACATTCAATATTGGAGCCAGTTTAAGTCCTGGCTGCTCCACTTCTGATCCAGCTTCCTGCTAATGCACCTGGAAAGCAGCAGAGGATGGCTTAAGTGCGTAGGTCTCTGCTACCCATGTGGGAAACCCTGTTGGAGTTCTGGTTCCCGCTTCAGCCTGCCCAGCCCTGGGTGTTGCAGCCAGGAGAGTGAGCCAGCATGTAGAATCTATCCCTCCCTCTCCCTCTCTCTCTCTCTCACTCTGCCTTCAAGTAAACAAATCTTAAGACAAAGGCCAATTTGTAAGAATTGTGATTATTTGAGGAAATTCTGGGAGTAATTTCTTCTCCTTTAACCTACTTTTTGCCTTTGACATCTGGGGTGTATTTGGAAACCAAAGGCTTTCTCCTTTCAGGCGGAAGGCCAAAAGCTATACAAGGACCTGAAGAACTTCCTTGGTGCAGTCAAAGGTATGTATTGCTGCACAGGGTATTTATGCAGCTGCGAGGAGGCCCAGGGGCTGGGGGAAACATCCATGCCAGCGTTTTTCTGTTTTGTTTTGTCTTTACCACTGTCTACCCTGGATTCTTGGGTCTCTGTGGCCCTAGAGAGTGACTTTTCCAATCTCAACCTAGTCCAGCTCCCTTACTGCTAACCTAAGCCACCTGCAGCGATCCACTGATTTTTCAGCCGTGTGATTACAACAAGCGACTTTTGGGGAACCATCAAGTAAGACTGAACTGTCTCCTTTCAGTGATGCATGAGAGTTCCAAGAGGGTGTCCGAAACCCTTCAGGAGATCTACAGCAGCGAGTGGGACGGCCACGAGGAGCTGAAGGCCATCGTGGGGGTAAGGGCAGCCTGGGCTGCGCGACTCCTCTGCCCTCACTGCTGTTCTCACCTCCAGCTCAGCTTAGCTTCTCCATGCAAGAAGACTGGAGAGCAGCTCACACTGTCCGTAGCCCCAGTCACTGGGTAGCAGGGAGAACCTGCAACTCTTCAGGTAATGACAAGTTTTCCCTTATCTGTGAACTCCTCTGGTCTTGACCTTTCCTCTTCTTTAATTCCGTACAGAAGTTTTGCTGCCTGAAGGTGTGTTGGCTTTGAAAACTCTCCTCATGCAATCATTTGTTCCCACACTTCTCTGTCTTCCAAGCTGTAGGGCTCGGGGCTATGTGTTGCTGTTCTTAATCCCTGAACGAATGTCCAGTTCCTTGGGCCTTCCTCTCTCTTCCACAGAATCCAACATGGTATTCTAAATATAGTACTACAAAAAAAAAGAGTTTGTTTCAGGTAGAATTTGGGTATTGCCCTGGTAGGTGGCTGAGAAGTTGAGCCTCCCCACCCTGTGTTTCTCTCCCATAGAATAATGATCTCCTTTGGGAAGACTATGAAGAGAAACTGGCTGACCAGGCTTTGAGGACCATGGAAAACTATGTGGCCCAGTTTGGCGAGATTAAGGTACTTGATTTACAGAACCAAGGCTGTGTTGTGGGTAGCCCATGTGGGTGAGAGAACATGTTGGGTTAAGCATTACAAGTAGAGTTAGAGCCTGTGGTTAGAAATGAAGCTGGGGACAGGTTAGAGGGTTAGACAGGCGGTACAGTGGAGAGCAGAGGTGGCATGGTGGTGTGTTTCCACTTAGGTGTCAGTGAGCTACATGTGGGCTGCTTTTGAAGTAGATCCGGCTTAGGCTTTCTGTTTTAGCTGTGAGAAACAGCTGATGTTGCTAGAGATGTTTGCTGTACGGAAGAGGACATTCGGAGGAGTCATCATAATGGTCTTCAAACACTTGAAACTTTAAGGTGAAAGAGCAGTTCAGCCTATTCCAGGAAGCGGAGTCGGACTTCGCTTATCCACGCGAATGGATGGATCCCATACCTCCTGTGACAGCTGTCTGCTCTGTGCTCCAGCAGAAGCTGAACTGCTTCTTATCTCAGCTGTTGTATTGGTAGGAAGTCGGGCAAGATAATCACCCAGATCTTTTCAAATTCTGTCTGTGATTCAGAGAATGAGGCGGGCCAGTGCCATGATTTGCTTCTCTTTGTAGTCGGGATGAGATTGAGTGGACTTGATTACAGCACTCATAATAGCTCGCTATTTCCACTTTGCCTTAGTGTCAAAGCACTTGATGTTGAGCATTTGATCTTTAAAGTAGCACTTGGGTGTGGACATTTAGCCTCGCAGTTAAGACGCCTGTGTCCCACGTCAGAGAGCCGGGGTTTGATTCCTGGCTCCACGCTTCTGACTCCAGCGTTCTGTTAATGCAAACCCTGGAAGACAGCGGTGCTAGCTCCAGTGACTGGGTTCCTGCTACTCACACTGGGAGATCTAGATTGCGTTTCTGGCTCCAGGCATGTGGGAAGTAAACCAGTGAATGGGTTTACTCTTCCTCCCTCCCTCCCTCCCTCTCTCCCTCTATCCCTCTCTCCACCTCTCAAAATAATTTTTTAAATTAGACAGGATGACCATTTGGTGCAGCAGTTAAGACACCCCTTGGGACGGCTGCACCCCCTGTTGGAATGTCTACGCTCAGGTCTGGGCTCTGCTCTCAGTTCTAGCTTCCTGCTGATGCACACTCTGGGAAGCAGCAGGTGGCGGCTCAAGTACTTGGGTGCCTGCCACCCACATGGGAGACCCAGGTTGCATTCCCAGCTCCCTGCTTCAGCCTGGCCCAGCCCTGGCTGTTGCAGTCATTTGGGGAGTGAATTGAAGATGGGAGATCTCTCTCTCTCTTTCTGACTTTCAAACTTTAGAAATTCCATAAAACAACACTGACATAGGCAGATAGGGCTCTGAGGCTTCAGAAGAGATGGGTTGTGCGTGCCCTAGGCCACAGGCTAATGAATGACAGATTTGGGACTGAGACTTTCAATTTAGTGGGTTTCTCAAGGTTATTTCTCCTGAAGGCTGACCCGGTGTATAATGAGCTCATAGAAAACATGAAAGTTGAAGGTGATTTCCATTTGCTCTGTAGCACTGCCCTTACTCAGTCTCCCCTGAGGATCCCTATTCTTCCCAGATAGTGAGGACCCTCTGGACATGAAACCCTGTTAGAAAACGAAGTCTGATAGTAGGGCACAGGCATCTTGAGTCTCTGCTTGGCGCTGTGTTGCTTACATCCCGATACTACCGAGAAACGAAGACCCACACCCTTTCTCACTACCCCGGGTCAGGAGAGAATTGCGAAGCGGGGCCGGAAGCTTGTGGACTATGACAGTGCCCGACACCACCTGGAGGCAGTGCAGAATGCTAAGAAGAAGGATGAGGCCAAGACTGCCAAGGTAAAAGCACCTGCTGAGATCTGCCGTTTCTTCCTCCCCGCAGAGGGGCAGCAAGTGCAAGGGCTGAGATGGACCTAGGGAGTGGTAATCAAGCACCCGTGTCTGAAGAGAATCCTGTTTCCTCCAGCGCTGACGCTGCAAGGCCAGTCGCGTGTTGAGGCTGGGGACGCATGGGTGTGGGGAAGGAGCAGCATGGCTCCAAGTCAGCCTCCTCCCTGAAGAAAAAATGTAGAGAGCAAAGGAGGCACTTCTATCGCTGGGTTGAGGATGAGGGCGGTTTTCTTGTCTTTTCTCCCACCTAGGCAGAGGAAGAGTTCAACAAAGCCCAGACTGTGTTTGAGGATCTGAACCAGGAGCTGCTGGAGGAGCTGCCTGTTCTTTACAATAGGTAATGTGTACGATTCAGGAAAGGGCTGACGCCTGCAGCTCATGCACAAGTGGAAGAGTGGGGTGCCACCCCGGCCTACCCCTAAGCTGCTGCGTGATGGTAGACAAGCCACCTGTTCTCTGGACCCTGGCTGCTTTGTCTGCAGTCCAGCTCACCCTGCCAGCTGTTCAGTGTTTGAAGACAAGTTGCTTCTTGGGTAGGAGAGATCTTGGCAGGGAAACAGCCGTCGTCATTCATGTCACAAGTGTCTGCTCTCATGCCCAAGTGGGTATTGTTTGAAACAGGCTTGGTTGGTAAACTTCCAGATTCACTTAGGAGATAAACTGTGGGATGATGGTGTGCACTAATGAGGGGGTTTTTGCTCCACAGTCGATGAAAGTGTTTAGACTTTAATGATCAACACTGGAAGAGAAATCTGAGCAGAAACTCCATTTGTATCCTATTTTCTTTTTATTGCACAAGATAGATGAGGGGTCTTCAAAAAAGCTCATGGGAAATACCTATTATGAAAATTTTTTGTGCTAAAATAAACTTATCTGTTAATTCCATTTTTCCAGTAATGTTTCAAAGAAACTTTGTACTTTGATACAGTGGTAGTCAGAGTATTTTTATTATCACTTGATATGAGTCTGTGTATGATGGAGCATTTTTAATGACTACACGTATTCTAAAGCATTAATTATTTGGCTCCTGATTTAAATCAAATCAAGATTTAACACAGTTTCTTTAAAAGTAAAGCTTTCCAATTCATTTATGGGAATTCCCATTGATGTATACATAGGCACAGAAGTCCTGAATTGCATGAAGAGAAAGGATAACTACTTATTATAATAATTATAATTATATGGCCCTATATTTATACAACCCTTTATTTTTAATTTTATTTTTAATTTTTATTTTTTTTTGACAGGCAGAGTTAGACAGTGAGAGAGGGAGACAGAGAGAAAGGTCTTCCTTCCATTGGTTCACCCCCCACAAATGGCCGCTATAGCCAGCACGCCCTGCCTATCCAAAGCCAGGAGCCTGGAGCCAGGTGCTTCCTCCTGGTCTCCATGTGGGTGCAGGGCCCATGCACTTGGGCCATCCTCCACTGCCTTCCCGGGCCACAGCAGAGAGCTGGACTGGAAGAGGGGCAACCAGGACTAGAACCCGGAGTACCGGTGCCGCAGGCGGAGGATTAGCCTAGTGAGCCGCGGCACTGGCCTATACAACCCTTTAAAATATTCTTCAAAGCACTTTCATGTCTATTTCAGTACCTCAAGAGCCTGAAACACATAGGTTCCTGGGACTAGAGGTCTGTAAAACTTTGGTGTCAGCCTAGTCTGGTGCTGTCTCCCCTGGCCCTCCTGCTTCTGACAGCTGGGTGTACTCCTCTGATGAACCCAGATGCCAGAGCACCCCAAATCTAGGATGTGGGTGCTTTCTCTGAGCAGCCTTGGTGGTCACTGAGTTTAGCTTAAGCTTCTCCGAGCTTCTGTTTCAAAGACCTCCTTTCCTGCATTTGTTTGTTATTTTGCTTCCTCATAGTCGCGTTGGCTGTTATGTGACCATCTTCCAGAACATTTCCAACCTAAGGGACGTCTTCTACAGGGAGATGAGCAAGGTGAGAAGCATCCGCTCACCTGCGATCCTGGTGGGCTTTTCTAGCAAATTTGAAGGTAGCCCTTGTTTACATAATGTGTTTTAGCATTCATATTGGCATCACAGATTTTGACTTACTGTGTTTGATAGTCTGTGGTGAACTCTGTATTAAAGTACATAGGTATGCGTGTATTCGGAAATCCCCTCAGAGGGCCCTCTCCGGCTCCATTAACAGCTGAATGCGAACGTCTCAACTTGGGCCTTAGGATGAGTAAAGGGTTAGGCCTATGTGTTAGACCCAAGTGCAGTCTCTCCTGTGCTGGGGAGTAGGGATGCCAGGACTTGAGCGCAGGGCAGCCTTCTCTTCAACACCACCGGTCCTGGCAGTGGACGTGACCTCATGAGGTCTTTCCTAGTCCTGGAAATTCCACATTCTTTGCTGCTACAGTATTAATTATAGTCACACTCAGCTACACACAGTACCCGCTACGGTTTCTTTTGGCGGGTTGGATTTGCCTGGCTAACATTAGACAAGGAGTTTTCATTCCCTGGAGCACTGAAGAAGCTAGCAGGTCAAATCACGCTTAGGGAGCCTGGCATGAGAAGCTGCCGGTCTGCTGATGGGAGAGGCAGAGGGTAGGAGACAGGGAGACAGGAAGGTTGCTGGGACGGGTGCCAGACTGTGCTGCTACAGAGAGGAGGGGCAATGGCAGAGCAGAGTGCGAGACCCAAGGAGGTTTTCCTGGGAGCTGTCTGGAGGAGGGGTTGGGGACGGGGTCCCGTCTGACTGTCCTTTTCTTCCTGGCTGGCTCCAGCTGAACCACCATCTGTACGAGGTGATGAGCAAACTGGAGAAGCAGCATTCCAACAAAGTCTTCGTGGTGAAGGGACTGTCCAGGTGAGCAACGTGAGACTCGGCATCCCTCGTGCTGTGCGCGGCCACAGGGAGCTCCCTCAGCTCAGAGATCCTGGCCTCGTGTGGGATGCGACTGCTGTGCACAACTGATCTTTGTTTTCATTAAATATCGCAGATATAACTGAAGGTGTTAGTAATATAACAGAGCCATAAATATATCTCCAAATTGAAGAAATCTGTCATGATAAATATATTGAATTTCCCAGTGTCCCTCCCATACTCACTTTCTCTACCTGCCTCCACCAAAGGGAACCACTGTATTAAATTTAGTATCATCTCTACGCAGGTCTTTTTACTTTAATCTCACACACACATGCCCACATGAAATAGTTTTGCATGATTTAAAAGTTGATTAGGGTCTGGCACTGTAGCGTAGTAGGCCAAGCCTCCACCTGGGGCTCCAGCATCTCATGGGGGTGCCGATTCCTGTCCCAGCTGCTCCACTTCTGATCCAGCTCTCTGCTGTGGCCTGGGAAAACAGGAGAAGACAGCCTGAGTCCTTGGGCCCCTGCACCCATGTGGGAGATCCGGAAGAAGCTCCTGGCTCCTAGCTTCTGGCTTCAGCCTGGCCCAGCCCTGGCTGTTAGGGCCATTTGGGGAGTGAACCAGTGGATAGAAGACCTTTCTGTCTCTCTCTCTGAGTGTAACTCTGCCTCTCAAATAAATAAATTAGAAAAGAAAATTGATGTAAATGAACTTACTCTGTACATTTTTTTTAAAAGATTTTATTAATTAATTTGAGAAGTAGATTTACAGAGAGAAAGGTCCTCCATCTCCTGGTTCACTCTCCAGATGGCCACAATGGCTGGAGCTGGGCCAATCCAATCCAAAGCCAGGAGCCAGCAGCTTCTTCTGGGTCTCCTACGTGATTACAGGGGCCCAAGCACTTGGGCCATCTTCTCCTGTTTTCCCAGGCAATAGCACAGAGCTGGATCAGAAGTGGACCAGCTGGGACACGAATCAGCACCCACATGGGATGCCAGAGCCACAGATGGAGGCTTACCTACTACGCTACAGTGCCAGCCCCTGTATATATTCTTCTGTAACTTCTTGTTCTTATCACTGTGAGATTTATCTTTGTTGCTACATGTTGCTCACTGCACCCTTTCCATAACTCTTATGGATGCTACTGTATGCCTAGTCCATGGCTTATTTACCTTCCTGCCAATGGGCATTGGGATAAACAAGCATGTTTTATATTTCTCCTTGTGTATATTACCAGAATTTTAAAAAAATATTTATTTATTCATTTGAAAGAGCTAGAGAGATCTTCCATCTACTGGTTCACTCCCCAATGGCCGCAACAGCCAAGGCTGGGCCAGGCCAAATCCAGGAGCCAGGAGCTTCTTCTGGGACACACACGTGGGTGCAGGGGCCCAAGGACTATGGCCGTATTTTGTCTCCTTCCCAGGCATATTAGCAGGGAGCTGGATAGGAGTTGCAGCAGCTGAGACTTACACTGGTATCCATATAGGATGCCAGTGCTGCAGGCGCTGGCTTTACTCACTACACCACAGCACCAGCCCGCTTCCTAGATATTCTAAACTGCTCTCTAAAGTCATTACTCAATTTTACAAGCTACCAGCAGTGAGTAGGAGCCCCCATGGATTCACATTCTTGGTACATGTGAAATTATCAATTTTTTTTTTTTTAAGATTTAGATATTTATTTCAGAGACAGAGTTACAGAGAGAGAGAAAGAGAGGGAGAGACAGAGAGGAGAGGTCTTCCATCTGCTTATTCACTTCCCAAAGTGCCATGCCCAGGCCAGCCCCAAACTGGGAGCCAAGAACTTCATCCTGGTTTCCCATGTGGGTGTAGGGGACAAGGACTTGGGCCATTTCTACTGCTTTCCCAGCCCATAGCAGAGAGCTGGATCAGAAGTGGAGCAGCCTGGCCATTGCGGTTATCTAGGGAGTGAACCAGCAGATGGAAGACCTCTCTCTCTCTCTCTCTCTCTCTCTCTCTGCCTCTCCTCTCTTTGTGTAACTCTGACTTTCAAATAAATAAATAAATCTTAAAAAAAAAAAAAAAAGTGGATCAGCTTGGACTTGAACCAGTACCCACATGGGATGCCAGCACTGCAGGCAGAGGCTTAACCTACTGTGCCACAGTGTTAGCCCCATTGTCAAACTTCTTAATTCTTCCAAGCTCATGGATATAAAATGGAAATTCTTTTTGCAGTTTTAAATCATGACAGCTAGTTACCATGAACATCTTTTCATGTTATTGACCATTCAAAGTTCCCATTCTGTGTGAATTTCCTAGTCATCTTTTTCCTACTTTTCCATTAGGTTGTTAACCCTTTATTTTTTTTTAAGATTTATTTATTTATTTGAAAGGCAGAGTTACACAAAGAGAGAAAGAGAGATAGAGAGACCGAGAGAGAGGTCTTCCATCCGCTGGTTCACTCCCCAATTGGCCGCAATGGCCGGAGTTGCACCAATTCGAAGCCAGGAGCTTCCTCCGTGTTTCCGACGTGGGTACAGGGGCCCAAGGACTTAGGCCACCTTCTACTGCTTTCCCAGGCCATAGCAGAGAGCTGGATCAGAAGTGATACAGCTGGGACTCAAACCAGCACCTATACAGGATGTCGGCACTACAGGCAGCAGCCTTACCCACTATGCCACACGCCGGCCCCTGTTAACCATTTATTTATTTATTTTTAAAGATTTATTTATTTTATTTGAAAGTCAGAGTTACACAGAGAGAGGAAAGGCAGAGAGAGAGAGAGAAAGAGAGAGAGCGAGAGAGAGGTCTTCCATCTGTTGGTTCACTCCCCAATTGGCCACAATGGCTGGACCTGTACCCATCCGAAGCCAGGAGCCAGGAGCCAGGAGCTTCTTCTGGGTCTCCCTGTGGGTGCAGGGGCCCAAGGACTTGAGCGATCCTCTACTGCTTTCCCAGGCCATAGCAGAGAGCTGGATTGGAAGAGGAGCAGCCGGGACTAGAACCGGTGCCCATATGGGATGGCGGCGCTTCAGGCCAGGGCATTAACCCGCTGCGCCACAGCAGCGACCCCCAACCATTTATTAAAAATTGGTTTATATGACTATTTCTTTTTTCTGGTGGCTGGTTGGTATATTCTGAATACTAATCCTTTAATTATATACATTCCAAGTGTCTTTTCCCAGCCTATACCAGCATGATTTTTCCAGTTTTCTTTGTGATATATTTTGGCTTTGCACATTCTTCCTGCTGATGAGTGTAAGCAATTCAGTGTCCCTCAGAATGTGACCGCTGCTCAGCCTGAAGCCTTTGCTTAGACAGTTGTGTTAGGTGGGGCCAGTGCCGTGGCATGGTAGATAACGCTGCCGCCTGCCAGGCCAGCGTAACGTGGGCACCTCCTGGCCACTCCACTTCTGATCCAACTCCCTCTGATGTACCTGGGAGAGCAGCAGAGGATGGCCCAAGTCCTTAGGCCCTTGCACCCACATGGGAGACCTGGAGGAAGCTCCTGGCTCCTGGCTTTCTGGTTTCAGCCTGGCCCAGCCCTGGCCGTTAGAGCCATTTGGGGAGTGAACCAGTGGATAGAAGATCTCTGTCTGTCTGTCTCTCCCACTCTCTCTCTAACTCTGCTTTTCAAATAAATAAATAAATAAAATCTTTTTTTTAAAAAAAGGGTTATATTAAGCTCCTTCTGTGCTAGGTGTTAGGGATCCAAAGATATGAGAGACTTGTCGTTTCCCTAAAGTGATTTCCCGAAAGTTGGAAGTGCAGAACGTGTGCCCAAGGAATGATGTAAGCTTGCGCACAGTGAGTGCCTGAGGAGCCGCTGGGAATCCCAGCAAGCCGAGCATCAGTGTGCACACAGCTTTCAGGAGGTGGTGGGACTGAGCTTGGGACTGGGATAAAGAAAAGGGCTCAGTTTGCTGTTGGTGCCACTTATTTGGCGCTTAGCTACAGATGGCTAAAAAAGAATGACCGGCCAAAGTAGGCTTCCTAGACAAATTTCCTTTTGCCCCAAAAGGAAAGCTCTATGTTTCCTTTCCCCAGAATTAAAAGCCAGAGTTCTTCATCACTATCCATGCTTCACAAACTTGTCTTCATGTACACACAGTTGTCCTAGAAGCTGGGAAGGAAATTTCTTGTTTACTTTGCCACGTCCTGAGCCTTTCAAACTTCCTGATTCCTGGAATGCCAGTGCAGTAAAGAACCTTATGCCACACAAGGTATCCCACGTCAGAAAGTCCCGGAGTGCAAGACCTAAGTTTCCCTCTGCCTTTTCCTCTCCCCATCTCCCATCCTTGTGCCTGGGACACAGCACATGGTTGGAAACTGTCAAGTATGTATCTGTGGGTTGCTTAGTCATTGGTGGGCAGTACCCAGCGATACTCAAGGAGTCAGCCTGTAAGTATTCAACATAGTGTCCAACACATAGTAGACGTTCAACAAATGCTGGAGTTGTTCTTATTATTCATGGTGGTTACATTGTATAACTCGCCACAAACAATACTGCACTGTTGCTCATCCGGGGAACACAGGGTTATTTTCCTGTGAGCCTCTGGTCCCATTATCATTAACCAATACTTAGTGTTCTTTATGTGAGTTTCTATTTAAAGACACCTTCTTTTGTATATATTGTTGCTTCATCAATGTGGAACTTGGAGCCAACAGCACTAACCCCTGCCTGAATGACGCTTACCCAACACATATTTCCTCCATGAGGCACACCAGAGTCTGCTTAGATAGCACTTCAGCTCGGAAAACCGGTTTTAAATAGCAAAATCACTAACAAAAAGGGAAAGATCATGCTGAAAAGTATACTCATGTACACTGGGAGAGCTGCAGCAAAGGCAGGTCGCTGCTCAGCAGAGAAGGTGCAGGGCGGGCACCTCACCTTGCCCCACCTGGTGCGTGTCCATGAATGACTAGGAGAGTACTGTGGGTACTGACCTTTGGGGTCACAGATAAGTGGGCAAATTCATAAATAAGGGATCTGTATGGATCAACTGCATATCACCAAGTTTTTCCTCAGAATAACTATTTGTTAATGTTTTGGTTTTTGTTTGTATTTTTTTTTTTATTTCAAAGGCAGAGTGACAGATACAAACAGGGAGACAGATCTTCCATCTGCTGGTTCACTTTCAAATTCCTGTAACATCCAAGTGTTGGGCAGGCCGAAGCCAGGAGCTCAAACTCCATGTGGGTCTCCTGTGTGGCAGGGCAGGGACCCAAGTACCTGATCCATCACCTGCTGCCTCCCAGGGTCCACATTAGCAAGAAACGGGAATCAAAAGCCAAGCCAGGACTCAAACCCAGGCACTGCAATATGGGATGTGGGCATCCCAATCAGGATATAAATGAAACTGTATAGCTTTTTCTATTATACTTGATAACAGAAGAAGAATTTCCAATTGTACAAGCTTTGTAAAATCATTTTTAAAGCTTTATATATTAGGTAGGTGCCGTGGCTCACTAGGCTAATCCTCCACCTGCGGCACTGGCACCCCGGGTTCTAGTCCTGGTTGGGGCGCCGGATTCTGTCCCAGTCACTCCTCTTCCAGTCCAGCTCTCTGCTGTGGCCCAGGAAGGCAGTGGAGGATGGCCCAAGTGCTTGGGCCCTACACCCACATGGGAGACCAGGAGGAAGCGCCTGGGTCCTGGCTTCAGGTCGGCAAGCGCGCCGACCGTAGCAGCCATTTGGGAGGTGAACCAACGGAAAAAGAAGACCTTTCTCTCTCTCTCTCTCTCTCTCTCTCTCTCTCACTCTCACTCTCACTGTCTAACTCTGCCTGTCTTTAAAAAAAAAAAAGCTTTATGTATTTATTGAAAGAGTTATAGAGAGAGGAATATACTGAGAGAGCTATCTTCCATCTGCTGGTTCACTCCCCAGATGGCCACAACAGCTGTGACTGGGCCTGGCCGAAGCCAAGAGCCAGGAGCTTCCTCCTGGTCGCCCATACAGGTGTCAGAGGCCCAAGTACTTGGGCCATCTTCTGCTTTCCCAGGCCATCAGCAGGGAGCTGGATCCGAAGTGGAGCAGCCAGGACTCAAACCAGTGCCCGAATGGGATGCTGGCACTGCAGGCGGCAGCTTTACCCACTACGCCACAGCGCCAGCCTCCTCTAAAAATCATTTTAAGCTGGTTTATTCTGTTTTCTTATGATGTGCATGCATGATAATTTGTTCTGGATGTTTTGGTTACTTCCGGTCTTTGCTGTTCTGAGTTTGAATTCCCTTTCTGTTTTAGCAGCAGCAGGCGCTCTTTAGTCATCTCTGCTCCAGTTCGAACGTCTGCAGTCTCCAGCCCTCTCACCTCTCCCACCAGTCCCTCTGCACGTTCCTTGACGGGTGAGACGGAATCTGAATCATCTGCTGAAGAGGAGCTGGCCCCTGGTGCAGCCCAGGGAGAAGACAACTGTGAAGTTAAACAGGAGCCCTCAAAAGATAAGGAAATGGCGGAGGAAGGGTCGGAAGCCAGCTCTGAGGAGGAGGAGGAGGAGCCTCTACCAGCCTGCAACGGCCCAAGCGAGGTCCAGCCCTCCGCCACCACCGAGGGCGAGGCGTCCCAGGAGGAGGTTCCCCCTCGCTCGCCACCTGGGTCGCCAGACAGAGCCCTGACCCCGTCGGAGCAGCCCTCATCTCCTGCTCCGGAAGTAGTTCTCCGAACCCGCGCCTCCAGCGAAGGAGCCGAACAACCCAAGAAGAGAGCCTCTACCCAGCGGGCCTCAGCGCCCCCGAGCAGGCCGCCTCCACCCCGCGCCACTCTGAGCCCCAGGCCCCCCTCAGGGGATGTACCCCCCAGCCCGCCGGCCTCCGAAGGGGTTTCACCCGCCAGCCCCGGGGGCATCCTGGGCACTGGGACTCCGAGTCCTAGGGCCTCCTTGGAGGTCTCTCCTCATGCAGAGCCACCAGAGAAGCCAGGCAGAGCACCTGGGGCCAGAGAAATGGAAGACGCCCCTGTTCCAGCCGCAGAACCTTGTGCCTCCCCCACCTCGGTGTCTCAGGTAGGAGTTGGCCTGGCTGAGTCTTGATTCCCTTTTGTAACCTCCGTGTAGCTCACCTTCGCCACAGTCAGGTTGCCGGCCATGATAAGATGTCTCAGTACTCTAGGAGCCTCTTTTGGGTTCTGGGGATTGTTTCATGTCTTCTTAGCACCTGCTGTAGTATCTACCCTTGGGGTAGCTGACGCCTACAACGGGCTTATCTCTAGCGTTATTGGAATATTCCTACTAATTTCTTTCACTTGTGGCTATGGCATATAGACCCCAAGAAAAATAGCAGCAAATTTCCAAAGTGCATCTTTGATGAGAGGGACCTAAAACTCTGAGGGAGGAAAGCCAAAGGGATGGCTTTTGAAAGATAATAGATGAGAAAAAATTCAGAGGCACTGACCTGCTGGAGAGCAGGCTGTTCTGTGAAGAAACTGGAAATCAAGTTCTGTTCTGTTCAGACTAGCACATTACACAAGGGAGACTTGACCTGTTCTGTAAGACTCCAGAGCACAGGACTTGGGTTCTGTGTGCAGACTTTCTAAAAGCAGAACATTTTGGATTAGTACAAGAGACACTTGTAACAATTAGCTCTGTTTAAAAAGTGGGATTGGGGCAGGGTGGGGGGTTGGTGTTGTGGCGTAGTCGGTAAAGCTGCTGCCTGCGACTCCAGCATCTCATATGGGCTCCAGTTAGAGTCCCGGCTGCTCCACTTCTGATCTAGCTCCCTGCTAATGTACCTGGGAAAGCAGCAGAGGATGGCCCAAGCGCCCACATGAGAGACCCACATGAAGCTCCCAACTCCTGACTTTGGCCTGGCCTACCCCCAGCCATTGTGGCCACTTTGGAAATGAACCAGTGGATAGATTCTCTCTCTCTCTCTCTCTCTCTCTCTCTCTCTCTCTCTGCCTCTCTGTAACTCTGCCTTTCAAATAAATAAAATATTTTTTAAAAAGTAGGATGAAAAAGAAGTTTGTAAATACAGGAGCAGGTGGAAGGGGGCAGGACACAATGAGGAGCAGGTGTCTAGCAGCAGGGGTGGGGACCTTTCTTCCACGAGACCAACTTGGACATCACTCACGAGCCCTATTAGCCTGCGCAGCTTTGTGGAATTTCAAGTCCCGCCTTGGTTGTCTTTGCAGGACCAAACCCAATTGATTTTGTGGGCCTTAGGTGGCCCGTGAGCCTGTGAGTCCCCATTCTTGGCTTAGTATTAAGATGCCTGTGTCCCACATTGGAGTGCCTAGGTTCAATTTCTGGCTATAGCTCTTTTTTTAAGATTTATTTATGTTATTTGAAAGGCAGAGTTAGAGGGAGAGACAAGAAAGAGATCCTCCATCTGCTGGTTCACTCCCCAAGTGGCCTCAACAGCTAGGGCTGGGCCCAGAGGGGATCCACGTCTTCCATGTTGGTGCAGGGGCCCAAGCACTTGGGCCATCTTCTGCTGTTTTCCCAGGCACATTAACAAGGAGCTAGATGAGAAATAGAACAGCCGGTACTCAAACCAGAACCTATAGGGGAGGCCAGCATCGCAGGCAGTGGCTTAACCTGTTATGTTACAACACCAGCCCCAAAACCACATATTTTAGTTTATTTTTTTAAAGATTTATTTATTTATTTGAAATGCAAAGTTACACAGAGAGAGGAGGAGAGGCAGAGAGAGAGAGAAAGAGGTCTTCCATCTGCCGGTTCACTCCCCAGATGGCCACAACAGTCGGATCAGTGCCAATCCACTTCTTCTGGGTCTCCCACATGGATGTAGGGGGTCCAAGGACTTGGGCCATCTGCTGCTGCTTTCCCAGGCCATAGTAGAGATCTGGATCAGAAGTGGAGCAGCTGGGACTCGAACTGATGACCCTATGGGATGCTGACACTGCAGGTGGCGGCTTTACCCGCTATGCCACAGTGTCAACCCCACTTGCTTTTTTAATTCATTGCCTTTTTTCCCACAGTTTGAAATATCCTCCAGTACTAGTGAAGGAAGATAGGCAAGAAAAAGAATTAATAAATAAATAAAATCTCACTGTAGTGGTGGTAAGAGATATGAAGGAAAATGAAGTAGAGAAAGAGAGTAGGGGTTGAATGGCAGTTTCAAACAGGGCGCTCAGAGAAGGCGATATTTGCGTGAAGGCCAGGACCTGACCTGTGGGGTGTCTGGAGGAAGAGTGTGAGATTTCAGGTACCCTCAGGTCACACCACCTAACTGCTGCCTGTCCCTGGCTGAGGGCTGACCATGCTGCCTGGGGAGCCTCCTGCTCCTAAGAGCTAACATGGACAAAGGGTACAGGGGGCATCCAGGGTTCAACGGTGTGGGACTTACTCCTACATTGTTCACTTGTTATAGATTAATTTATTTACTTGAAAGGCAGAGAGAAAGATCTTCTGTGTGCTGGTTTATTCCCGAAGTCCACACATCCAGGGCTGGGCCAGGCCAGGCCAAAGCCAGAAGCCAGGAACTCCATCTTGGTCTTCCACTTGGGTGGCAGGGGACCAAAGATGTGGGCCATCATCTGCTTCTTCCTAGGTGCCCTAGTAGGGAACTGGATAGGAAGCAGAGTAGCTGAAGTTGAACCCCCACTCTGATATAGGATGGAGGCAACCGGCCAGTGGCTTACCCTGCTGTACCACAACATGCACCCCTGCGTTGTTCACTTTTTAATTTTTACTTTTAAAAGTTTCATTTATTTATTTGCAAGGCAGAGTTACAGAGAGAACAGCAGAGAGAGAGAGAGAGAGAGAGAGAGAGAGAGAGAGAGAGAGAGATCTTCCATTCACTGATTCACTCACCCAGATGCCCACACTGGCTGGAGACATGCCAGGCCGAAGCCAGGAGCCAGGAATTTCATCCACATCTCCCATACAGGTGCAGGAGCTAAAGTACTTGGGCCATCTTCTGCTGCTTTCTCAGGCACATTAGCAGGGAGCTAAATTGGAAGTAGAGCAGCCAGTACTCAAACCAGCATCCATTTGGGATGCCAGTGCTGCAGGTGTTGGCTCAACCTGCTGCACCATAACACTAGCCACCCCCCCCCTTTTTTTTTCACAGGTAGAGTTATAGACAGTGAGAGAGACAGAGAGAAAGGTCTTCCTTCCATTGGTTCCCTCCCCAAATGGCTGCTACAGCCGGCACTGTGCTGATCTGAAACCAGGAGCCAGGTACTTCCTCCTGGTCTCTCACACGGGTACAGGGGCCCAAGCACTTGGGCCATCCTCCACCGCCCTCCTGGGCCACAGCAGACAGCTGGACTGGAAGAGGAGCAACCAGGACTAGAACCTGGCGCCTATATGGGATGCCTGCGCCGCAAGCGGAGGATTAACCAAGTGAGCCACGGCGCCGGCCCCAACACTAGCCCTTTGATCACAGTTTTTTCCAGAGGTTGGAGAGGCAAGGAAGATGGACAAGGAGGAGACTAATAAAGTTATCTCAGCTGATCCTCTGATGCTCTATCACAATTATATGCCCTCAGTTTTGATAAAACAGAGAAGACCCTAACAGAACAGGAAACCCCCTTGGGTGGCTTCTAGTCCGGGGCAGCTGTGCCGATTCAAAGAGCTAAGCAGATTCCGGCATTGTAGCGGGTAAAGGCGCTCTTGTGACACTGCATCCCATATGGGCTCTGGTTTGAGTCCTGGGTGCTCCATTTCTGATCCAGTCACTCCTGCTGCACCTGGGAAACAGCAGAAGATGGCCCACATAACTTGGACCCTCACACCCATGTGGGAGACCCAGATGAAGCTCCTGGCTCCTGGCTTTGGCCTGGCCCAGCCCTGGCTGTTGCAGCCACTTGGAGAGTGAACCAGAGGATGGAAGAGCTGTGTCTCTTCTTTTTCTTTCTGTAACTCTGCCTTTGAAATAAATAAATAACTTTTTAAAAAATGCAGGACACGTGGATGGTGAATAAGCACAGGATACATGCAGGGCTGTGAGCCGGCGGAGTGTAGTTACTTCTCGTTTTTAGCGATGAAAAGGGCAGCTCAGTGGTATTGTGTAATTTCAGTGTGGAGGTAGTGAGAGTGACCTCCTGTTTGGCTCTGGAGAGTAATAAAACAAATTTGCATTCTTGGAGTGATTGTATTGCAAGGGAGCTGGGGTGGGGCAGATGCTGTCTCAGCATGTCAGGGAGCAGGCTCGTTGTGCTGTTTTCCCTGGGAAAGAGGCACAGAACAACCCCCTTCTGCCAAGGCCAGCTGGTACACTTACGATTGTTGGCTTCCGGGTCTCCTGACCTTGGGCCTCTCTGGTGGCCATGCTTAGCTCACCAGCTGAGACGCTGCCTGCAGAATGATGTTAACCAGAGCGTGTCCGTGTCACCCATCCTCAGAGCCCCTGTGCTACCGTGCGTGCCCACTTCCTTTGCCAATCATCGTAAATCATGTCTTTTTTTTTTTTTTTTTTTTTTTTTTTTTTTTTTTTTTTTTTGACAGGCAGAGTGGATAGTGAGAGAGAGAGAGACAGAGAGAAAGGTCTTCCTTTTTGCTGTTGGTTCACCCTCCAATGGCCGCTGCAGCCGGCGCATCTCGCTGATCTGAAGCCAGGAGCCAGGTGCTTCTCCTGGTCTCCCATGGGGTGCAGGGCCCAAGCACTTGGGCCATCCTCCACTGCACTCCCTGGCCACAGCAGAGAGCTGGCCTGGAAGAGGGGCAACCGGGACAGACTCCGGTGCCTCGACCGGGACTAGAACCCGGTGTGCCGGCGCCGCAAGGCGGAGAATTAGCCTGTTAAGCCACGATGCCAGCCAGTAAATCATGTCTTAAGCAGCATTGTGGACGGAGCACCTGGGAAAGCAGTAAATAAGTGGAACTGGGGAGAGTCTGTTCTTGCTCAGCATTTGAATAATCTGAGAAGGAAAGTTCTGCTAACTCTGGGGGAGGTGGTATCACCTTTGAGCTAATTCATGGCCTAGAAGAGGGGAGGAGGACTAAGACAAGTTTCCTAGAGGAGAAATCCTAGAATTTCAGCCAGCTAGCACTCTCTTGCAGATTGGTTGTTTTCGAAGATGACGTGTATAGTGTATGAATTAAAATTCAATGTCAAAATGTATATGTGTTTTCAAGCTTAGCGTGCCCAGGTCTTCCTCCAGCATAGCAGTTCCTGGACAAGGCTTCTTGCACCTTGGGTTCCCACGTCAGAACCTAGAACTTTCCCCAGAAGAAACTGTTATACCATTGCTTCTCCTAACTGCTTGTTAGGATCACTTACATGTGAGAGTGGCTGTGCCATGCATTTTTTTTTTTTTAATTTTTGACAGGCAGAGTGGACAGTAGAGGGAGATAGAGAGAAAGGTCTTCCTTTTGCCGTTGGTTCACCCTCCAATGGCCGCCGCGGTAGGCGCGCTGCAGCCGGCGCACCGCGTTGTTCCGATGGCAGGAGCCAGGTGCTTCTCCTGGTCTCCCATGGGGTGCAGGGCCCAAGCACTTGGGCCATCCTCCACTGCACTCCCTGGCCACAGCAGAGAGCTGGCCTGGAAGAGGGGCAACCGGGACAGGATCGGTGCCCCGACCGGGACTAGAACCCGGTGTGCCGGCGCCGCAAGGCGGAGGATTAGCCTGTTAAGCCACGGCGCCGGCTCTTTTTTTTTTTTTTTTTTTGAAGCAGTTAAGAAATAGAGATCTCCCATCTGCTGATTCATTCCCCAAATGCCAGCCAACAGCCAGGGCTAGGCCAGAGTAAAGGCGGGAGCCTAGAACTCCATCTGGGTCTCCCATGTGGGCAGCAGGGGCCCAAGTATTTGAGCCATTATCTACTGCCTCCCAGGGTGCTTATTAGGAGGACACTGGATTGGAGGCGGGGGAACTGGGACTCAAACCAGGCACCCTAATATGGGGTGTGGACATCCTAAGCAGTGACTTAACTGCTTGGCCAGATGCCTGCCCCTTTA
The DNA here is from genome assembly GCF_033115175.1 of Lepus europaeus. NCBI lineage: Eukaryota > Metazoa > Chordata > Mammalia > Lagomorpha > Leporidae > Lepus > Lepus europaeus. The sequence continues at coordinate 68,879,375 of NC_084836.1, forward strand.
GCACATTCTTGAGAAAGGTTAGGGAGGTGTTTTCTTTATTTTTATTCTTCCTGAAAGATGAGAAGGTGAGCTCCTGTCTGCTGGGACACTTCCCACATGCCCGCATTGGCTGGGACAGGACCAGGCTAAAACTGGGAGCCGTGAACTCAATCCAGGTCTCCCAGATGGCAGAAACCCAATCTCTTGAGCCGTCACCCTGTCTACAAGGGCTTGCACTAACGAGAGGTTCGAGTCAGGAGCCAGAGCTGGGAATTGCACCAGGTACTCCAATGTGGGACATGGGCAGTCTTTTCGTTGTTGTTGTTTTTTAAGATTGATTTTTACTTATCTGAAAGGCAGAGTTACGAGAGAGAGAAAGTCTTCCATCTGCTGGTTCACTCCCCAAATGGCCGCAACAGCCAGAGCTGAGCCGATCCAAAGCCAAGAACCAGGAGCTTCTTCCAGGTCTCCCACATGGGTACAGGGGCCCAAGGACTTGGCCCATCTTCTGCTGCTTTCCCAGGCCACAGCAGAGAGCTGGATGGGAAGTGGAGCAGCAGGACTCGAACTGGCGCCCACATGGGATGCCGGCACTACAGGTGGTGGTTTTACCCGCTACACCACAGTGCCGGCTTCCATAGGCCTTCTTAACCCCTGGGCCAATTGCCTGCCCCAGGTAGTGGTTTTAAGGCCTTAGAGGAGCAGGCATTTGCACAGCAGTTAGGATACTGCTGAAAGTTCTCTATCAGATACCACACATGCGGAAGACTTGAATTGAGTTCCTGGCTCCTAGCTTGAGCCTGGCCTAGCTCTGGGTGTCGTGGGCTTGTGGAAAGGAAACACACGGGTGGAATATCTCTCACTGTCTCTCTCTGCCTTTCAAATAAAATGAAAAAAAAATTTTTTTTAAAGATCTTACTGATGTATGTCACACAAACCATGTGATGTCTGATCGTAGAAACAGCACTAGAGTGTGAAGACCTGCTTTCCTGGCCTAGCAAAGTCTCTTAACCCTTTGAGCCTTGGTTTCTGCACTGGCACAGGAGGAGGAGGGAGGCTTTCCCTGACACCTGCAGGCTCTGCGGGCAGTATGTAGGACCCTGGTAAAGGGGAAGGCACAGAAGAGCCTTCTGAGCCGAGAGGCCAGGGACATGGAGCCCTCTCTCACTGGCAGAAGTTTTCTCTTCCAGGGCCAAGACCTTCAGCTTCCGGCCTCTGCAGCCTCGGAGCCTCCAGAAGAGGTAAGGAGACCAGAGACGCAGAGACCAGGGCTGGGGTGGCTGGGGTGGCTGGGGTGTCGGCCCCCAGCTCGGCTCCTCACTGTCAGCTGCACAGAGAAGGGAAACCCGGCAGGGCACCCGCTCCTCAGTATTCGCTTAATTATGTCTATACGCACTTCATGGGCGTGAAGGGATGCAAAACCATATGAAAAGGTCGTAGGCACGTTAGAGATTTTACACGCAGTGTGTCTTCAAAATGTTTGAGGAAAATGCACTCACTTTATGAAAACACCGCATAGATCTCAAAGGCTTTTGCCCCAAAATAAACTCAACTTTTAATTCCATTTTCCATGAACTTTTTGAATTACCCACATATATAATATACTAACACACACACACACATACAACGTAGCAAAATAACTCAGAAACACGTCCGACAGAATGGTGACATAAAATGGAGCCAGGAATCAGGCAAGTATACGAAATGTGTTCTGTAAAATAAACACACTAAGCATGGACCACAGAGTGGCTTCCAGACCTTGCAGCATCCAGTGTGAGAAAACCTTGATGAGCTCCCCGTTGGTAGTACAGGATGACTCCTGCTGCTACGAAGACGAAAAACAAAGCGCTGAGAAAGCGACAGCAGATGAAGTAAGGAACGCTGCCGCCCCGAGGCCCTCCCGTGACCTCGGCCCAGGTTTCCTGTTGTCCCCTCCATGGAAGCCCGGGGCACTGATTGCACATGAAGTACAGTTCAGGAGAAGCAGCCGGGATGGTTGCCTCCCCGTGGCGTGGCTGGTGGGAAGGCAGGTCAGCACCTGACGCGATGTTGATGTTTGCTTTCCAGGTGGCCACAGGTCAGAACGCACAGCTCTGAAGGGAGCCCCACGCGCCTCCCCAGAGACGCTCCCCAGCCGGAGGGTGCGGGTCAGGATGGAAGAGCCAGCACACGCTCTGGGTTCTCAGCGAGAGCGCTGGTGGCCTCTATCGACCTGGCATTCATGGAGGCCCAGGAGCAGCCTTGGGGGGGGGGGGGGGGGTGCGCGGAGTGCAAGCAGGCCTGGCAGAAGGGGATGTTACACTCCAGGAACATTTAATGTGGGTGTTAGCGCTGTAAGAAGAGAGAGGTTTTATGAGTTAAAGTGCAGCTATTATGACTATAAAAAGCCAGAGTATCTATACACAGACACTTAGCCACACAGACGCATGACCACACACACTCAGAGGACAGCCAACGGATCTTTGACGTACCACTCGTTTTGCAAGACTTAAAGCCAAAAGAACGGATTTTCAGGCGGTTGAATAAAGGAGGATTTGACTATGTTTGGATTCTTTATTTGATACAGATGTTGCCTCAGCCCAGCACCAGGTTTCCACTTAGCCAAGGTGACTGATTCTATCCCAGGCTGGGAAGGCTCCTTCCATCCCAACCCCCAGCTCACCACACCTCCTGGCTGTAGTTCTTTTTCTTATTTTTTTTTATTTGAGAGACACAGAGTTTCCATGTGCTGGTTTCCTCCCCAAATGCCCGCAATGGCCAGGGTTGGGCCAGGTCAAAGCCAGAAACCAGGGATTCAATCGAGGTCTCTGATGTGGGTGACAGGAACACAAGTACTTGAGCCATCACTGCTGCCTCCCAGGGTCCACTTAGCAGGAACCTGGCACCGAGATCCAGAGCCAGGATTCACACACACCCAGGTACTCTGCTCTGGCACGGGGTCATCTTAACCGCGGCTGAACACTGCCCATGAAACTCCGTCACAGTTCCAGGAGCCATAGATGCCTCTCCTGTTAACAGATACGTCACTGCGTGAGCACACGCACTGGGAAAGGGGTCCTGGGTGTGCTTTAGAGCCGTATCTAGTGTTTGCAGCCTAGCACTTGGTGTGTGACTAGGGGGCTGGATGAAGGAAGGTATGAAACTCAAAATGAGTGCCAATTATAACAATAACAGTGGAAACAGCATGAAATCTGGGGTCCAGAGTCCTAGATTCAAGACCTACTATTTCCTTTCTATGAAAATATTTGTGAAAACATTACCACGTAACCCTGCAGCCCGGCCACTGTGATAAATGCATGCACGCTTGTAAACGCCCTTCCTTTTCTGCTCTTGTTTTGGGCAGCACTGATATCATTTCTTCAATCATTTCTTCAAGCATTTATTGGACACATCCTCTGCCAATCAGCACGAGGTAGTAGGGAAATGAGGTCTTTAAACACAGACTTGGGGCTGGCGGGTAAAGCCGCCACCTGCAGTGCCAGCATCCCAGATGGGCAGTGATTTGAGTCCCAGCTGCTTCACTTCGGATCCAGCTCCCTGCGAATGTTCCTGGGAAAGTAGCAGGAGATGGCCCAAGTCCTTGGGCCCCTGCACCCACGTGGGAGACCAGGAAGAAGCTCCTGGCTCCTGGCTTCAGATCAGCTCAGCTCTGGCCGTGGCGGTCACTTGGGGAGTGAACCATTTACCTCTGCCTCTCCCTCTCTGTAACTCTGCCTTTCAAATAGATAAATATTAAAACAAAAATTAGAATTAAAAAGATTCTTGAGCAGGGAGTGGAATGGACAGGATTTGGGGGTGGGATAGAAGAGGATGTTTGACGAAGACTGAGGTTTTAAGGAATTCTAGGTTAGGCTTGAGACTACAATTTGGTGGTGCCATTTCCTGAAACAGTGACTATAAGAGGAAATGCATTTTTGTGGGTTCTCTGGTTGCAGGCAAGCAACGGACAGAATGAAGCAATCAGGTTTAGGTTACAAGGACAGTAAGCAGCTCCTAGAACTAAAGGACCAGCCTGGGATATGCGGGCTGCCTCTCCAGGCAGCTGCCAGAGGGAGACTCGGCTTCCGCCACCTCTGCCACTGTGTCATCGGGTGCCTGCCCGTCCTGTTGGGCAGGGGAAACTGGTAACCGGCTGGCACTGCTGGCAGAGGAGGGAACGTGTGCTGGTGTCTCATGACAAGGAGACAGGGCGGAAGAGGCTAGATTGCAAAAAGGCATCCTTTGGGGATGAGAGAAATGTTCTTTATTTTGATCATGGTGATGGTTGAGTGTAAAAGCTTATTAAATTATGTACATTAAGTACAGTTCATTGTGCCAAATTATTTTTTTAAGAGGCAGAGTTACAGATAGGAGGGAGAGGCAGAGAGAGAAAGGTCTTCTATCAGCTGGCCCGATCCCAAGCCAGGGGCCAAGAGCTTCTTCCAGGTCTCATGTAGGTGCAGGGGCCCAAGGACTTGGGCCATCTTCCACTGCTTTCCCAGGCCATAGCAGAGAGCTGGATTGGAAGTGGAGTATCTCAGCTCCCTGCTAATGTGTCTGGGAAAGCAATGGAGAATGGTCCAAGTCCTTGGCCCCCTGCACCCATGTGGGAGACCCAGAGGAAGCTCCTGGCTCCTGGCTTCAGATTGGCCCAGCTCCAGCCCTTGCAGCCATTTGGGGAGTGAACCAGCGGATGGAAGACTTCTCCCACCTCGCTCTTTGTAATTCTGCCTTTCAAATAAAGAAATATATATATATATATATATATATATATATATAAAAGTGTCGCAGCTGGGACTCAAACTGGCACTCACATGGGATGCTGGCGCTGCAGGCAGAGGCTTAAGCTACCACACCACATCACCGGCCTCCAAATTATGTCTTAAGCTATAAAAACAGACCTGGAGTGGGCACGTGGCAGAGCAGTTAAGTCACCACGTGGGACATCTGTATCCCATATTGGAGTGTCTGGTTCAAGTCCCCACTCGGCACCTTGGGAGGCAGCCAGTGATGGCCCAAGTACTTGGGTCTCTACCACCCATGTGGGAGACTGGGTGGAGTTCTTGGCTGGCCTTGTCTCCCACGCAGGTGCAGGGGCCCAAGGACTTAGCCCATCTTCTGCTTTCCCAGGCCATAAAAGAAAGCTGGGCCGGCGCCGCGGCTCACTAGGCTAATCCTCCGCCTTGCGGCGCCGGCACACCGGGTTCTAGTCCCGGTCGGGGCACCGATCCTGTCCCGGTTGCCCCTCTTCCAGGCCAGCTCTCTGCTGTGGCCAGGGAGTGCAGTGGAGGATGGCCCAAGTGCTTGGGTCCTGCACCCCATGGGAGACCAGGAGAAGCACCTGGCTCCTGCCATCGGATCAGTGCGGTGCGCCGGCCGCAGCGCGCCAACCGCGGCGGCCATTGGAGGGTGATCCAACGGCAAAAGGAAGACCTTTCTCTCTGTCTCTCTCTCACTGTCCACTCTGCCTGTCAAAAAAGAAAAAAAAAAAAAGAAAGCTGGATCAGAAGTGGAGCAGCTGGGACTCGAACCAATGCCCATATGGGATTCTGGCACTGTAGGCCACGTCTTTACCCACTACGCAACAGCACCGTCCCTGTACCACCTTCTTTTAATCTCTCCTAGGACGCATTCTACACCCCTGTCCCTGAGAATCACGGCTGGGAGCAGTACTCCAGGGGTACTGGAAGTGTAGGGGAAATGCTGGAGGGCAGGTGCCTCGCTGTCCAGAGCAAAGCCTTTCCTCTCCAGGGCTTTCCCTGAGCCTCTCTGGGGAGCCAGGATCTGGAGGGGAGAGAAGCAGTCCCCATGGCGGAAGTGGGAAAGATCAGTAAATTGTGAGACTGGAACGTGATTTGCATACAAGCCTACTAAAGGTTTCCAGGAGGCAAGGGGAAGGACCACGATGCTTATCTAGGGTGGACGCTCTGGCTGGGAACCTGATTGAACACCATGATTCACAACAGCGTAAAGCTTTTAAAGTTGGGGCCGGCGCTATGGCGCAGTGGGTTAACACCCTGGCCTGAAGCGCCAGCATCCCATATGGGTGCCAGTTCTAGTACCAGCTGCTCCACTTCTGATCCAGCTCTCTGCTGTGGCCTGGGAAAGCAGTAGAAGACGGCCCAAGTCCTTGGGCCCCTGCACCCACATGGGAGACCCAGAAGAAGCTGCTGGCTCCTGGCTTCGGATCGGCACAGCTCCGGCCATTGCGGTCATCTGGGGAGTGAACCATCGGATGGAAGATCTCTTTTTCTCTCTGTCTCTCCTCTTTCTGTGTAACTCCGACTTTCAAATAAATAAATAAATCTTTTTTTAAAAAATGCTTTTAAAGTTGTACATGGGAAAGGCTAGGGCTGAGAAGACAGTAGCTCAAGGTGGGGCTGACAGCAGTACCATGTGGGGGAGGGGTGGGGAGTGGAGGCAGTATCTCCTCTCTCTGCCCCAGAGCCCCTGGAGGCCTGCTCTAGTTTCTGCAGTTTCTGCATTTTTAATTTTTTTATTTTATTATTTAAATTTTTTTGACAGGCAGAGTGGACAGTGAGAGAGAGAGACAGAGAGAAAGGTCTTCCTGTGCCGTTGGTTCACCCTCCAATGGCTGCCACGGCTGGCGCGCTGTGGCCAGCGCACCGCACTGATCCGAAGGCAGGAGCCAGGTGCTTCTCCTGGTCTCCCATGCGGGTGCAGGGCCAAGCACTTGGGCCATCCTCCATTGCACTCCCGGGCCATAGCAGAGAGCTGGCCTGGAAGAGGGGCAACAGGGACAGAACAGGGTGTGCCGGCGCCGCAGGCGGAGGATTAGCCTATTGAGCCGTGGCGCCGGCCGTAGCTTCATCCATCACCTACCATATGCACAGCCAAATACAATGCACTGTTCTCCCTCCGAAGATTTGAAAGGCCATCTTGATACAGGGGGCAAGCACACAGAGAACTCTAGAAACATGACATAGCCAGGATCAACCAAAGAGGCCCCAAAATAGCTGAAGACACTCTGCCGCAGCCGGTGTGGCACAGCCAATTCAGCCACCACTTGGGACACCACCTCCCCATAGCACAGCGTCAGTTCAAGTCCTGGCAGCTCTGCTTCCGGTCCAGTTCCCTGCTAATGCCCTGCTAATGTACCTGGGGAGGCAGCAGAGGATGGCCCAAGTGCTTGGGCCCCTGCCATTCATGTGGGAGATGGGAGTTCCTGGCCCCTAGCTTTGGCCTGGCCCAGGTTTGGCTGTTGCAGGCATTTAGAGAGTGAACAAAGAGATGCAAGATCTCTCCCTTTCTCTCTCTGATGTTCTGCCTTTCAAATAAATAAGTGAATATATAAAGAGAAAAGGCACACACTACTTACAGCATTCCTTACTTTATGCATGTGCCTATTGGGTCCTAGTTTTCTGCAGGCTTATACTTTTAAAATGAGGTGTGTGCCTGAAGGAAGACAAAAAACTGGTATCAGCAAACCTTTCAAGGTAACACTCCAAAGAGAAAAAAGATGCTTATAAGAGATCAGAGATCAGCAATAACCATCCAGTGAGACTGTGAGTGTGACAGCAAATCAGCAGAGCCAGCTGGGCCAGGTGGCCTTTGAGTGTGTGATCTTAACAATCTTCACATGGACTGGTGCGTGGTGTGGGAGAGATACAGCCAGACGTAAGATCCCAGCTTCCTGCCGTGCCGGGGGTGAGATGCGATTGTTTGTCCGCCTTTGGAATGTAGCTCTGATGATCTGCCCTTCTTTTATCTCTTGCAATCTCTCCTACCTGAGGCCGGGCTGACTGACCTTGTAGTAACTTGCACACATCCTGCCTATGTGCCACTTTCTTTGCCTTTCTGGGTTGTAGGTCTCCCACCCATGAGCTGCTTCTAGGCTGACAATTCCATGCCTTTAAAAAATATATATTCAAATAAAATGAATGTCATCAACTTCTCTTTTTCTTTTTTTCCTCCTTTGGCTTTTACCAACTAACACTTCAGGAATGAGAGCAACTACTCTTCTTTATATAAGGTTTTTTGTTTTTTTTTTTTTCTTTTTTCTCACTTAATGCCTCTTTCTTGAGACTTCCTCTTCCAACTGGTTGGTCCCCAGATGAACACCCACACTGTGTGACACCTGTCCAAAGGATTTACATAAAGGTTGATTCCCACTTCCACAGAACTAACAGGAGCAAGACGTTAGGTACGGAAGTCTGTCTCGCTGGGAGGGAAGGCAGAATAACCACAGGGTACCCAACCAAGATAACAATAGCTAGCAATTATTTAGCACTTACTGTATATCAGCCAAGGTTCTAGCGCTTAGTACCAGTATGTATAAGAGCACTTTTAAAACCTTGTGGGGGGCCGGCATTTGGCTTAGTGGTTAAGATGCTGGGTGAGACACCTGCATCCCTTATCAAAGTTCCTAGGTTCAAGTGCTGGCTTAGCTTCCAATTCCAGCTTCCTGCTGATGTACACCCCGGGAGGTAGCAGCGATGGCTCCAGTAGTTGGGTTCTCACTATCCACATTGGGAAACCCACACTGGGTTCCTGGCTCTCAGCTTCAGCCTGGCTCAGCCCGTCCTTGCAGGCAGGCATTTGGAAAGTGAACCAGCGGATGGAAGAGTTCTCTCTCTCTGTCTCTCTCTTCATCTCTCTAACTCAGCCTTTGAAATAAAGCTTTTTTAAAAAAAAAAAAAAAAGGAAATTTTGGTGCAAAAAAAATTAAGCCCATGCATATGAGGAGTCTTTAAAAAGCTCACCGAAAATGTGGATTATGAAAACAACTATGCATGGATGTCTAAGATTTTGCTAGAAAATAAACTTACCTTTTAATGCCATTTTAATGCCATCAAATGTCCATTCTGAAGCACCAGCCCACTAACTCATTCCCTGGACACAGTAATTCCCTGCGACAGGAACTGCCCCAGAAGGTGCTTGCCCGAGATGACAGAGCAGGGCCCATGGCAGTGCCTGGGTCACACACCATAGCATCCTCTTAGTCATTGAGTTCCTCTGATGGGAACATTTCCTGCCACACAGGAGTGAGTCAGGAGGTCCTGGGAGTTCGGTACTAACACACGGTGCAATGGAGTTACTTGGCCTGGGCAAGAAGGGTGCTTAAGAAATGTCCTTACAGGCAGCCTTCAGAGACGTCAGGGGCTGAGCCCGAGGTCACACAGCCCACGGGCACGGAGCTGGCACCCGGCACCGCCCCAGGCCGACGCGCAGCGACAGTGGGGGCCAGCTTAGGGTCCCCGGCAGGGACACACACAACACCTGTGTGCGGCCGCCACCCACGGAAGCCAATGGAACGGCTCCTGGGTGCTGAAATTCAAATCAAGTCCACCCCGGGGGACAGGGAGATCGGCCGGCTCCCAGCCAGCCCGGGGCTCGGATCTCAGCCCCCTCTGGAGCCTCCGGGCCGGGGAGGAAGCCACTCCGGATGGAGAGCGAAGCGACGGCCGAGGAGGGCAGACAGCTCTTCCTCCCGGGGGAGCGGGGCGGCCCGGCGGCCACAGGGAACCTGCAGAGGGCGGTTCGCTGCTCTTTTCCTGTCCCACCCAGCCGGCCCGGCCCCCACCCCCTCGGCCGGCCTCGGCGGGAGCTCCGCGCGTCCCTCGGCCCGGTCTCCCAGTCCGCGAACGCAGCCGGCCCGGCCCGGGTCGAGCTCCAAAGGACGCGCGCGCGGAGCGGCGTCGCCCTTCCCGGAGGGGCCCTCGTCGGACTGGAAAGGTGAGCACGCGGAGGAGGGGACTGCGGCGGGCGGGCCGGTCGCCCACACTCACTACGCCAGGAACTGAAACCGAGAGCGGCCGCGGCTCGGCGCACTCGGCACGCGGCGCCCGGGGACGCACGGCCGCCCCAGCGCCCCCTCTGCGCGCGCCCCGAGCCCCACTCCGGGCTGCGGGTAAGGCGGGAGCGCCCCGAGGGGGCGGGGCGGGGCCCCCGAGTGCGCGGAGCCGTCGAGGGTCCCCCCACCACCACCCTGGGGCGCCCGACCCAGGCCGACGCCGGCGGTGCGCGCGCGGCGCCGCGGACCACCGAGGGAGGACCGGCGGGGCTGCGGGCCGGGCCGGCGGCCGCCCGGGTGTCGGAGGCAGGCCCGGGGCTAGGGCTCCGTGCCTGGCCGCTAAGCCTGGGCGCGGGTCCCGACCTCCGGGCCTCTCCTGACACCTAGTGGATGGCCCCACCCAGCTCCGCGCGGTGGAAGCCCGGGGTACCTGGGATCGCGCTGCTGGGGAAACGGGGGCCGGTTTTTATTTCATTTTTTATTTATTTTTTTATCATGCCTTTGGCTGACTTTCTCAGGCCTTGGATGAGATCTCTTGGGTGCACGAGGTGACCCAGTGAGAGGATCTGCAAGGTGGCACACCCCAGAGCACGTGCAGGGGGAGAGATGGCACTTGGAGCCTGGGCAGACACTCAGGGGGAACCCAAAGAGAAGCGTTATGGCTTAGCTGGAAGGGGGAAAGAGGATGCGGGATGGGAGGGGACTCATAGAAACCCGGCTCCAAAGACTTCCTGGGACTCCCAGGCCCTGCAGCCCCGGGGACCCACCCACCTCATTCCTGTCTTGGTCGGCCTCCAGCAAATCTGCCCCTCCCTCCAGGTGCGTGAGTGAGTGATCTTCAGCTGCGATGACCGGCCTCCCAGCCACACCTTCTCCAGGAGGTAGGTGAAGAGAGGCCCAGCCTCTCCGGATCCCAGTGGAAGAGCGCTGGTTACACCTGCACCCCATAGAGCCCCGAGAGCAAAGGCAGCCTCCTGGCTCTGCTGAGACCCAACACAAGGCAACTGGAGTGTGCGTCTTGGTGGCGTTTGCCTCTGAAGTCCCCCTGGGCCAGGGCCAATTCTTGGCACTGTGCTTCCAACTTTGTGACCTTGGTTTATGAAGTTTTTTTTTTTTTTTTTTTTTTTTTAAGATTTATTTATTCACTTGAAAGGCAGAGTTACCAAGAGAGGGAGAGGGAGGGAGGAAGGAAGGGGGAGAGAGAGAGACAGAAATCTTCCATCTACTGGTTCACTCCTCAAATGGCTGCCAAGGCTGGAGCTGGGCCAGTCTGAAGCCAGCAGCCAGGAGCTTCCTTTGGGTCTCCCACATGGGTGCAGAGGCCCAAGCACTTGGGCCATCTTCCATTGCTTTCCCAGGCCATAGCAGAGAGCTGGATCAGAAGTGGAGCAGCCAGGACTTGAACCAGCGCCCTCAAGGGCTGCTGGTGCTATAAGCAGCAGCTTAATCCATTGAGCCACAGAGCTGGCCCCTATGGAGTTATTTTATAAGCTTAAAGCAAGGGCATTCCTGGCCATTGAGGCCATCTGGGGAGTGAACCAGTGATGGAAGATCTCTCTCTCTCTCTCTGTAACTCTGACTTTCAAATAAATATGTAAATCTTTTTTAAAAAAATGAAAATTGGTGCAAGGAAGTTGAAATTCATGCATAGCTTTTTCATAATATGCACTTCTCATGAACTTATTGAATACCCTCCTATTCACAGATTCCAACTTTTTTTGCACCAAAAAATAAATAAAGGGGATTTCATTCTCATCTCTAATAATTCATAGCTGTGGCAGCACCTCCCACAATTAAATACGGAGAAGGAATCTTCCAAAGACAACGGAAATGAAATTTGTTGACAACGTGCTGAAGATAGCTCGGCTCCAGTTTCCTCAATTGTGCAGTAGGGAAACTAGGAACTACCTGCTCAGGCTGAATGCCTGATCTTACACCACAGCTTTCATATACAGCCCCAGCTGTCATTGCAACAAACATTTCCCTGCTTTTGCTGCTGTGGAAGTGGCCCCCGGCAGCCCAGCACCATCTAAGATAGGGACATCCAGACTTGTTCTGTGTGAGAAGAGAGTGTGGAAGCCCAGATTGGTCAGCAGGTGGTCTCTGGGCAGAGGGCTGCTCCCAGAAGTCCAGATAAAGGAAGCCCCTGGTTTTGCCCCTGAGGCGGGTTGCGGGGGGCAGGGCAGAGGACATCTAGAATAAACCTTTGGGCAGGGAAAGACCTGGTGCTCTGGCAGCTTGCTGAGGGTTAGGACTTGGACAAAGGGAAACTTTGTGTTCTTTTTTTGCTTTCTTTTTGAAAATCTGTGGCTAACCATTGACTGTTACTATTTTAACTATTGTTGGTGTTAAGTTCAGTGGTATTAAGTACATTCCAGCCGTTGTGCAACCTTCAACAGAACTGTCTCATCTTCCCAAACGGAAGCCCCACACCCATTAAACACCGATTCCTCCTCTCTGCCCCGGGCTCCTGACAACGCCCACTCTACTTTCTGTCTCTATAAACTTAGCTGCTCCCATACTGCAGATAAACAGGATCAGACAATGCATGTCCTCTTGTGTCTGGCTTTTTGCATGGCGCATCAGGAGCCCAGAGTTCATGTTGTCGCATGGGGCAGGATTTCCTTCCTTTTGAAGGTTGAATAGTATTCCATTGTTCATACATCGCGCTCCTGCGTTCATCTGTTGATGTATCCCTGGAAGGCTTCCACCTTTTGGCTATTGTGAATGAGGCTGCTGGGCTTGCCAATGTCTGTGGTAGTCTCAGCGTCCAGTTCTTGTGAGGATTCCCCGAAGCTGAGTTGCTATGTCATGCAGTACATCTATGCTTAATTTTTTTTTTAAGATTTATTTATTTTTTATTTATTTGAAAGAATTACAGAGAGAGGTACAGACAGAGAGAGAGGTCTTCCATCCGCTGGTTCACTCCCTACATGACCACAATGGCCAGAGCTGCACCCATCCAAAACCAGGAGCCAGGTGCTTCTTCCAGGTCTCCCACACGGGTGCAGGGGCCCAAGGACTTGGGCCATTTTCTACTGATTTCCCAGGCCATAGCAGAGAGCTGGATCAGAAGTGGAGCAGCCAGGTCTCGAACCAACATCCCATATGGGATGCCGGTGCTTCAGGCCAGGGCTTTAACTGCTACAACACAGTGCCGGCCCCTGTGCTTAAATTTTTTTTTTTTTTTTTTTTTTTTTTTTTTTTGAGGAACTGCCATCCTCTTTTCCACAACACCTCCACCATTCTGTTTCCTCCCCAGCAATGCACAAAGTTTCTGGGTCTCCACGCCTTTGCCAACACTTGTTATTTTTAGGGGTTGTTGGGTGTGGAGTGGTATCTCCTTGTGGTTTTCATTTGCATTTCCCTAAGGACTAGTGATGTTGAGTATTTGTATGCTTCTTTGCGCCTGTGTATCTTGGGAGAGAAATGTCTACTCAAGTCCTTGCCCAGTTTATAACTGGGTTGTTTTGTTGTTGTTTGTTGTTATTGTTTACATCATGACCCACTTGAGGGCAGCAGTACTTTCGGTAAGCACATTTACAGTTCCCAGCCTACTGGGTAAAAGCAAATGTAAGTTCCAAGTTAGGTATGGAGGAAAGAACAGAACTTGCAGACTGGAAGAGAGAACTGATTTTTTTTTAAACGATTTATTTATTATTTACTTGAGAGGCAGAGTTACAGACAGAAAGAGGGAGAGACAGAGAGAGAGTGAGAGAGAGAGAGAGAGATGTCTTCCATCTGCTGTTTCATTCCCCAATTGGCTGCAATGGCTGGAGCTGTGCTGATCCAAAGCCAGGAGCCAGGAGCTTCCTCTGGGTCTCCCACGCATGTGCAGGGGCCCAAGGACTTGGGCCATTTTCTATTGCTTTCCCAGGCCATAGTAGAGAGCTGGATCAGAAGAGGAGCAGCTGGTACTCGAACTGGCGCCCATATGGGATGCCAGTGCTGCAGGCGGAGGCTTTACTGGCTATGCCACAGCACCAGCCCTGAAAACTGATGTTTTTGAAGGATAGAAATCTAGGAGGGTCAGCCCTTCACTCCCACCTGCATTTTTCCTGAGCCAGGTATCCTCGGGAGTGTTCAGAGTGGGGGCTGCATTAGGTCTTCCCTGGGCCCTTGGTGCCTCTGAATTCATGGGCTCCTGCCTCTAAGGCTGGTCTGTGGCATAGCGGGTAAAATTGCCACTTGCAATGCTGGCATCCCAGATGGGCACCAGTTCGAGCGAGCCCCAGCTGCCACACTTCTGGTCCAGCTCTCTGCTGTGGCCTGGGAAAGCAGCAGAAGATGGCCCAAGTCCTTGGGCCCCTGCATCCATGTGGGAGACCCGGAAGAAGCTCCTGGCTCCTGGCTTTGGATCGGCTCAGCTCCAGCTGCTGAGGCCATTGAGGGAGTGAACCAGCGGATGGAAGACCTCTCCCTCTCTCTCTCTCTCTGCCTCTCTGCAACTCTGCCTTTCAAATAATAAATAAATAAATAAATCTTTTAAAAATATGATAGCATTGCTATAATCTAATTACATAGATTTTTATAATTCACATGGAATTGACCTAACAGTCGTGCTATTTCTTTGACCTCAAAGCTCGTTTTGTTTTCCTTCTGATTCTAAAATAAATGAAAATCTTTCAAATCTTTCTAAATATTTGAAAGTCCCCGTGGCTCCCCCAGTGCCCAGAGCCAAAGCAAACCCTGCTGGGAGTAGGGGCAGCAGGAACCCTGCCTTGGATGCTCTCCGGTCCCGAGCCGAGTCTGTTTTTCTATTGCACCCCTTCCTCGCCACAACCCCATGAAGCAGGCCTTATTCGCATTTTACAGAAGCAAAAGCAGAGGTTCGGGGAAGTTTGGAAAGTTTTGCAGGTTTAGAGAGCCCTCCAAGGTCAAGCACCAATCCAGGCAGAGGCAGGGTCTTGTGCCAAGTCTGATTTACTCCAACACCTGTGTGTGCTTCCCGACATGGTCGACTGCTGGCCTCGCTCCGCCCCGCCGGAGAGCCGAGAAGGGGGCAGAATTCCAGGCGCGGTTCCCACAGAGAGGAGAATGAAGGGAGCCACCCTTTGTGGGGCAGGTCTAGAGCAAATAAGTAGGTTGGCAGACTCGGGTGGCAACGGATCTGATGCCTGGGTGATAAAGGATTTAGCTCAACCTGGGAACAAGGGCCGCAAAGAAACCAGCCAGTATCTGGGTTAACAAAAAAAAAAAAAAAAAAAGACATGAGCAGAATAGATCCAAAGGGCATGTGCTGTTGGTTGGGGTTTGGGTGGAGCCTCGATTCGTGTTGTGGACCTCTGCCCTGGCCTTCCACCTATGATAAAAAAAACAAAGAGGGTGCCACTGTCTCCCCGAAGCCGAAGATAACATTAGTGTTCCTTTGTATGGGCAAGGTTCGGAAAGCAATGGGTAGGAACAGGAGTTGATGGGGCAACCTACAAGCCGTTTCGCCTCCTTTCGTGCCAGGCTTCCTGGACTTGATTTACTTTTTCATCTTTAAAGGTACTGCAAGCCCCTCAGGGATAGTCTCCTAGAGTTCTTCTGTGTGCGTGTATATATGTGATGGCACTTTTAAAAAATTCACAGAGTGAGGCCGGCACTGTGGTGTAGCAGGTAAAGCTACCACCTGTGGTGCTGGCATCCCATATGGACGCCGGTTCAAGACCCGGCTGTTCCACTTCTGATCCAGCTCTCTGCTATGGCCTAGGAAAGCAGTAGAAGATAGCCCAAGTCCTTGAGCCCCTGCACCTGTGTGGGAGACCCGGAAGAAGCTCCTGTCTCCTGGCTTCAGATTGGCGCAGCTCCGGCCATTGTGGCCAATTGGGGAGTGAACCAGAGGATGGAAGACCTCTCTCTCTTTCTCTCTCCACTCTCTGTGTAACTCTGACTTTCAAATAAATAAATAAATCTAAAAAAAAATCATAGATGGGCAGACATTGTGGCACAGTGGATTCAGTCACGGCCAGCATCCCATATCAGAGTGCTGGTTCGAGTCCCAGCTGCCCTACTTCAGATCCAGCTCCCTGCTAATGCGCCTGGAAAAGCAGTGAAAGATGGCCCAAGTCCTTGGGCCCTGCACCCATGTGGGAGACCCAGAAGAAGCTCCTGGCTCCTGGCTTTGGCCTGACCAGCCCCTGCTATTGCAGCCATGTAGGGAGTGATCCAGTGGATGGAAGATCTCTCTCTGTCTCTGTCACTCTGTCTTTCAAGTAAATAAAATAAATCTTTAAGAAAAAAATCACAGAGGGGCTGGTGCTGTGGTGCAATGGGTTAAACTGGTTCTTGCAATGCCAGCATCCCATATGGACTCCAGTTCAAGTCCCGGTTGCCCCATTTCAATTCCTGTTCCCTGCTATGGCCTGGGAAAGCAGTGGAAGATGGCCCAAGTCCATGGGCCCCTGCACCCACGTGGGAGACCTGAATGCAGCCCTGACTGATGCAGCCATTTGGGGAGTAAACCAGTACTTAGAAGATCACTTTCTCTATGTCTCTTTCTTTCTTTCTTTTTTTCTTTCTTTTTTTTTTTTTTTTTTTTTTTTTTTTTTTTTTTTTTTTGATAGGCAGTTAGATAGTGAAAGAGAGAAAGGTCTTCCTTTTTCCGTTGGTTCACCCCACAAATGGCCGCCATGGCCGGTGCACTATACCGATCCAAAGCCAGGAGCCAGGTGCTTCTCCTGGTCTCCCATGGGGTGCAGGGCCCAAGCACTTGGGCCATCCTCCACTGCCTTCCCGGGCCACAGCAGAGAGCTGGCCTGGAAGAGGAGCTACCGGGACAGAATCCAGCGCCCCAACCGGGACTAGAACCTGGGGTGCCGGCGCCGCAGGCGGAGGATTAGCCAAGTGAGCCATGGCACTGGCCTCTCCCTTTCTTTCTATAACTTTGCCTTCCAAATAAATAAATAAATAATTTTTTTGAAAAATCACAGAAAAATAGAATTAAAGGGTGAGTTTATTTTGGTGCAAGAAAATTTTGAAATCTGCATATAGCCTGTACAATTTCCCATGAAATTTTTGAAGACCTCTCATTTTTCTTTAATTTTTTTTTACAAAGATGTAATCATATTACCTATACCATCTGTCAGTTTGCTTTTTTCCTCTAATCTTGTACCAGTACTATTGCAGTCTGCCACATTCTTTTTTAAAAAACACTTTTTTTAAAAGACTTTTTTTTTTTTTTTATTTGAACGGCAGAGTTACAGAGAGAGAGAGAGGCCTTCCATCTGCTGGTGCACTTCCCAAATGGCCACAATGGCAGGACCTGGCCCAGTGTGAAGCCAGGAGCCAGGAGCTTCTTCCAGGTCTCCTGAGTGGGTCCAGGGACCCAAGCACTTGGGCCATCTTCCACTGTTTTCCCAGATGCATTAGCAGGGAGCTGGATTGGAAGTGGAGGAGCCGGGACTCAAACTGGCGCCCATATGGGATGCTGGCCCTGCAGTCAGAGGAGGCTTTACCCATTACGCCATAGCGCCGGCCCCTCCCACATTCTTTTTATCAACCTTTGCCAGGATGATGGCTGTCATTTATGTCATCATGCAGGTGTGTGTCACTCTTGCAAACAGTGCCCTCGTGAACACCCTTTCCATTCTGCAATAAAGCTCAGAGAATCCAGCCCAGCAGATGACCTGAATATCATGTTCATCATGTTCACCTGCAGGGAAGGCAGGTTGTCACCAGAACTTGCAAGTTGGTCGTCTCTGGTGGGGCTGTGGTGTGGGTGTGGTTTGAGCATGTCCCCCAGGATGCACGGGTGGGAAGCAGGTGTGGAGATGTTGAGCCATGGCGGAACCTTTGAAAGGTGGGGCCTAGGGCAAGGTGATGAGGTCTTCAGGAGGGGTTCCTGTAGTTTTCATAGGCCCCCAGGTCTCATAAGAATTGCCACTCCAGGGGCCGGCACTGAGGTGCAGTGGGTTAAGTCCCTGGCCCGAAGCGCCGGCATCCCATATGGACACCGGTTTGAGTTCCGGCTTCTCCACTTCCATTCCAGCTCTCTGCTGTGGCCTGGGAAAGCAGCAGAAGATGGCCAAGTCCTTGGGCCCCTGCACCCACGTGGGAGACCTGGAGGAAGCTCCTGGCTCCTGGCTTCAGATCAGTGCAGCTCCAGCCATTGCGGCTACCTGGGGGGTAAACCATTAGATGGACGATCTCTCTCTCTCTCTCTCTCTCTCTCTCTCTCTCTCTGTCTCTACCTCTCTCTGTAGCTCTGTCTTTCAAATAAATAAAATAAATCTTAAAAAGAGAAAAAAAAGAAAGCATTGCCACTCCGCACGTGCAGTCATTTTCTCTGGCGTCTTCTGTGGCCCTCACCAGGAGCCAAACAGACGGGGCTGCCTGGCCTTGGAGTTTCAGCCTCCAAAACTGTGAGCCAAACAAAGCTCTTTTAAAACATTGATTCATTCATTCATTCATTCAGAAGGCAAAATGACAGGGAACGATCCTCCATCCGCCAGTTCACTCTCCAAATGGCCCCACGGGTCTCCCATGTGGGTCCCAAGCACTGGGCTGTCATCTTCTGTCTTCACAGGCATTTTAGCAGGGACTTGGCTGCGAGCAGCCAGGGCTCAAACCAGTATAGGATGCTGGCATCCCAAGCGGTGGCCTAACCTGCTGTGCCACACCACCAGCCCTAAACCTCTTTTCTTTATGAAATTCCCAAGCCTTGGATGCTTTGACAACGAAAAATGGACTAAGTCAGCTGGGAAGAACTGGAGTGTGAGATTTGATTTTCTGAACGTTCAAAATGATAACTCCAGCCCTGCCCACAGCATGTGCTGGAGATAGAGATCAAATAATAGATGTTTTATAAACTCAGAGCTCAGGGACTGGCACTGCTAATGACACCAGCATCCGATATCAGAGTGCCATTTCAGTTCCCAGTTGTTGCACTTCTGATCCAGCTTCCTGGTATCGTGCCTGGGAAAGCAGCAGAAGATGGCCCAGTATTTGGGCCCCTGCACCCACGTGGGAGACCTGGTGGAGCTCCAGGCTCCTGGCTTTTGCTTGGTCCAGCCCTGACTGTTGTGGTCATTTGGGAAAGGAACCAGCAGATGGGCGATATCTCTTTCTCTCTCTCTCTCTCTTTCTCTCTCTCTTTCTCTCTCTCTCTCGTTCTCTCTGTCTCTAACTCTGTCACTCTGCCTTTCAAATAAATAAATACATCTAAGCTTGCTTGTTTTTTCTTTTTTAAATATTTATTTATTTGAAAGGCAGAGTGACAGAGAGAGGGAGACAGAGGGAGATTTTCCATATACTGATTCACTCCCCAAATGGCTGCAAAGGCTAGGGGCTGGGCCAGGCAGAAGCCAGGAGTCTGGAACTCTATCCAGGTCTCCCACATGGATGGCAGGGTTCCAAGCAATTGGGCCATCTTCCACTACTTTCCCAGGTGCATTAGGAGGGAGCGGGATTGGAAGTGGAGCAGCCGGGACACGAACCACCGCCCATATGGGATGTTGGGGTTGCAGGCAGTGACTTAACCCGCTATGCCACAACACCGGCCCCTCTGCCAGCATCGTAGCTGCCACACCAGTGCCCACCCCCGAATAATTTTAGGTTTGTAGAACAATTGCAAAACATTACATAATTTCCATATACCCGTCAGCCAGGTTCCTCTACTCAGCATCGTAATGATGCATGTGGGTGGTGTAAACCAGGAAATACACTGAACTACAGATTTCAGTGGGATTTCCTCATTTGAAATTTTGATTCTGAAGAGGATTTTCTCTCTCTCTCTCTCTTTTAAGATTTATTTTATTTATTTGAAAGAGTTACAGAGAGAGGTAGAGACAGAGAGAGAGGTCTTCCATCCGCTGGTTCACTCCCCAGTTGGCCACAACGGCCAGAGCCAAGCTGATCTGAAACTAGGAGCCAGGAGCTTCTTCTGGGTCTCCCATGTGGTACAGGGGCCCAAGCACTTGAGCCATCTTCTACTGCTTTCCCAGGCCATAGCAGAAAGCTGGATCAGAAGTGGAGCAACCGGGACTCAAACTGGCGCCCATATGGGATGACAGCCGTGCAGGCTGTGGCTTTACCTGCTACACCACCATGTCAGCCCCACAGGCTTTTCTCTTGCAAGCTGTCTTTACGGACGTGTTTTGCCTGCTCATTTCAAAAAACACCTGGGACACATTTGCCACCACCGTCAAGAGGCTGCTTGGGAGACACCTGTATCCCGTAACACAGTACCTGGGTTCCAGTCCCAGCTCTGCTCCTGATTCCAACTTCCTGCTAGTGCACACCATGGGAGGCAGAGGTGATGGCTTGAATAGTTGGGTCCACGCCACCCACGTGGGAGACTTGGAATGAGTTCCAGGCTCCTGGCTTTTAGCCTGGCTGTTGTAGGTACATGGAAAATGAACCAGCAGATGGGAGTTCTGTGTGTGGGTGTGTGTGTGCGTGTGTGTGTCTTGGTCTTTCAAACAAGTAAATACAATTAATTCATTCAGTTAAAATAACTTGTGACACCCAGACACAAACCAAGGTGCACTGTTAATCTCTGTTATTAGAGACCATATTTATGTTGATAACACTAAAGTCATTGGTGTCTTATTATTATAAAAACATTTCTCATTATAGGAAATTTGCACGTTAAAGGAAAGCATATGGAAGAGAGTAAAAATCATTTGGAATTCCACAGCCCAGCTGGGCTCCCGGTGCTGTTTCAGGCTCTGTCCTTCCAGGGTCGGGAGCTTTCCAGGGATCCTGTGCATGCTCCCTTGTTAGTTGTTTGCTTGGGCCTAAGAGCGAGGACTTTGTTCATTCTCTTTGTTCAACCTGGCCCATTCCTGCAGTCGGTTGGAATGTGTCTGCATTAGGCAGCGTACCAGTCGCTGTGGTGGCTTGTCGAATCCCTGGGCCTGCACTTACTCAAAGGGCGCTGAGCCCTTCCACACTGCGCTCCTAAAGGAAGCACCAGTAAAATGCCCCAGCAAAGCAGAACATCTTACAAAGAACCTGATACTCAACACTTTGAAAACACACAGCATACTATAGGAAAAAGTGATTGTATTAGACTTCCTTAGACTGGTTTTGTGATTTAATATTTTTATTTTTTAAATTTGTCTAGATTTATTTATTTATTTGAAAGTCAGAGTTACACAGAGAGAGAAGGAAAGGCAGAGAGGCAGAGAGAGAGAGAGAGAGGTCTTCCATCCACTGGTTCACTTCCCAGATGGCTGCAATGGCCAGAGCTGCACCGTCGATCTGAAGCCAGGAGGCAGGAGCTTGTTCTGGGTCTCCCACATGGGTGCAGGGGCCCAAGCACTTGGGCCATCTTCCACTGCTTTCCCAGGCCATAGCAGAGAGCTGGATCGGAAGTGGAGCAGCTGGGACTCGAACCGGCACCCATATGGGATGTCGGCACTGCAGGCAGTGGCTCCACCCGCCATGCCACAGCACCGGGCCCTAATATTTTTATTTTGAATTACATAAAAGCCTTAATTTGGCCCTGGAATGGTTTGACCTAACAATATCAATTCAGAAACAACTGAAGAGGGAGCGAGTGTTTAGCCTGGGGGTTGACATGCCTGCATGCCACATTGGAGCCCCGGGTTTCACTTCCCAGCTCCAGCTCCGAACTCCAGCTCTCATCAGTGAAGGAGGCAGCAGTGATGGCCCAAGTACTCGGATACCTGCATGCGACCTAGGAGAGCTGGGTTGACTCCCAGGCTTCCGGCTCCAGCTCCAACCCAGCCCTGGCAGTCACGGGCATTTGGGGAGTAAACCAGCTCTCGATTTTGTCTCTCTAAAAAGCAAAACAAAACAGGGGCCGGCGTTGTGGCGTAGCAGGTAAAAGCTACCTCCTGCAATGCCAGCTTCCCATAGGGGTGCTGGTTCAAGTTCCAGCTGCTCCACTTCTGATCCAGCTCCCTGCTAATGTGCCTGGGAAAGCAGTAGAGGATGGCCCAAGTGCTTGGGCCCCTGTCACCTCACCTAGGAGACCCAGAAGCAGCTCCTGGCTTCAGCCTGGCCCAGCCCTGGTCGTTACAGCCATTTAGGAAGTGAACCAGCAGGTGGAAGATTTCTCTTTCCTTCTGTCATGTCTTCTCTCTCTCTAACTCTGCCTTTCTAATTAGTTAATTTTTTGAAACTATTAACGGAAGAGCCTCTTGACTAGATGACACCACTCCATTCCTTGACAACCAAGTACTGCCTCCCCACCCCCACCCCCGCCCCGGCCAGGCTGATTTCTGTCTGTCTGATCCACAAAGATATTCTCAACAGTCTGATCCAAGACAAGAGACTGTCCACTCTTGCGGCATCTTCAGCTGTCCTTAGCCCCTTCCTTATCCACGCTGTCAACTGATTATCCCACAGAGGAGAGCTGCCCGAGGCCCCGGCCCCCACCTCCTCCCTGCTCCCTCCTGCTGGGAGACAGTGCCTGAACTGTCCAGCTCTTGTCCACAGCCAAGCCCGCCTCTTAGGCACTGATCCCATGCCTTCCAAGACAGGGTTCCAGCCACTCTCCCCTCCTGCCCATCATCCATTGCTCCCGCCCATCTGTACACAAACACACTGGTGTCCCCCACCCACAACACAAAGAGGAGCAGCTTGGGCTCCCTGTGTTGCAGTAGTTTATTTATATTCTGCCACAGTTCCTCCCGTTTCATTTCTTTGGTGCGTCCACCCTAAACCACAGGTTTATATTCAGCGCTTGCCCAGAACTTTGCTAGCAGAGGCCGGCCGTGACCTTGGTGTGAAACCTGGGGCCCTAGGGCTTCATCTCTGTGGCTGCTACACCTCTTCGTCCTTGGGCTTATTTTTCTGCACTTCCCCGGGTGATCTCACCCCCTCTCCTGGCCTTCAAATGCTAATTACCTGCCCTTCCCCCCCCCCCCCCCCAAAGAGCCCTTCCACCCTTAAGGCCACTCCCTAAATGTTTCATCTGCTTGTTCACTCCCCAAATGGTGACCATGGCCGGGGCTGGGCCAGGCTGAATCCAGGAACCCAGAACTCCATCCTGGTCTCCCACGGGGGTGGCAGGGGCCTGCTTGGCTATCTAATGAGCAACTGTGTCCCTTCCCAGTCTGCCTCCTGAGGCTCCCTCTGTCTTCTCTCCCTCTGTTACTCAGCCTCCAAAGTTTCCTGTCACCTTTGACCTTGCCCCAGTCCAGCCTCATTGGTCCCTGCTGCCACGTATTTCCCAGAGTCCCCACCACTGTCTCACCAGACGCTGCTGGAGCCAATCAATGTTTTTTCGCAAATGGGGCCTGCACTGTGGCATAGTGGATAAAACCGCCGCCTGCATTGCCAGCATCTCCTATCGACGGCTATTTGAGTCCCAGCTGCTTCACTTCCAATCCAGCTCCCTGCTAATGCACCTTGGAAAGCAGCAGAAGATGGCCCAAGTGCTTGGGGCCCGTGCACTGACTGGAGAGACCCGGAAGAAGCTCCTGGCTCCTGACTTCGGATCAGCCCAGTTCTGGCCATTGCGGCCATTTGGGGAGTGAATCAGAGGATAGAAGCACCATCTCTCTCTCTCTCTCTCTTTCTCTCTCTCTCTCTCTCTCTCTGTGCCTCTGTCTCTCTGTGACTCTGCTTTTCAAATGAGTAAATAAGTCTTTAAAAAACAGAAAGAAAAAATCAGTGCCTGTGTTGATATCCAGGCCCGAGCTGTGGCCTGCAGGAGACACCCTACATCTGCCCTTGTCCCCCCACTTCCCGTAGTCCTGTCCATACCTCAGGCAGAGGGACCCTTTAAAAATCTAGCCCTGCATCAATTATGTACATAACAAACCACCCCAAATCTTAGTGGCTTAAAACAGCAAGAGGTTGTTTTTACAATTCTGGGGTTGGCAAGACTTCCTTCTGGTGGTCTTGCCTGGTTCTCTTCCCACAGGTCTGCTGGGCTGGAAGCTCCCAACGGCCTGGGTGTGCAGCTTTCCTGTGCATGGATTCTCTTAATAAAATGTTATTTACTTGAAAGAGTTACAGAGACAGAGAGAAGAGAGATCTTCCGTCCTCTGGTTCACTCCCCAGATGGCTACAGTGGCCAGGCTGAGGCAGACCAAAGCCAGGAACCAGGAGCCAGGACCATCTTCCGGGTCTCCCACATGGATGCAGGGGCCCAAGCACCTTCTGCTGCTTTCTCAGGTGCATTAGCAGGGAGCTGGATCGGAAGCAGTGCAGCCAGCCGGCACTGCGTGCCGAAGCTTAACCCTCTGCATGCCGCGGTGCTGGCCCCCACGTGGCTTCTCTTCTTGCATTTACTAGAGTAGGCTTCCTCACAATGATAGTGTGGTCTTTGGAATTGGAGGTCCTGCTGAATCCGGAGCTGCACTCAAACAAGCTCGCTTGGGGATTCTTGGGCGCAACAGAGTTGGAGAAGCATTGCTTCAGATATGCCCCCATCGGGCTCTGCACCTAAGCCTGTGAAGTCTTCCCACCTCGCTCACTGAAAAGCTGGAGTCTGTGCCATGGGCTCGCAGGCCCACTGTGCAGCTTCCTGGACCGACTCCTCTCCTGCCCCCTCGCTCACTCTTTCCAGGTGCCTCCGTGCTGGGCCATTTACATCCCAAGCTGCCATGAACAAGGGGCTTTTCAGTTCAGCCCTGCCTTGAACTTGCTGTGCCCTCACCCATTTAGGTCTTTGTCACCTCGAGGTGGAGCTTCCCCTGACCTTATTTAAAATTGCAACCCCCTGGGGCCAGCTTTGTGGCACAGCTGGATAAGCCCGTGCTTGCAATGCCCGCATGCCAAATGGACTTCCAGATGCTCCATTTCTGATCCAGTTCCCTGCTAATCAGAAGGCCAGGCTGGGCCAGGTCAAAGCCAAAAGCCAGGAATTTCATCCCCATCTGCCACATGGGTGGTAGGGGCCCAAGCTGATTTCCCAGGCACATTAGCAGGGAGCTGATGGGAAGTGGAGCACCTGGGACTGAGCTGGAACCCATGCGGGATGCTGGTGTTGTAGGCGGTGCTTTACCTGCTAGGACACAATGCTGGCAGCAAATATATCTTGGTTTAAAAAATTGTAGGGGCCAGCACTGTGGCGCAGTAGGTTAATCCTCTACCTGTGGTGCCAATAACCCATATGGGCGCCAGTTTGAGTCCCAGCTGCTCCTTCTCCAATCCAGCTCCCTGCTATGGCCTGGGAAAGCAGTAGAAGATGGCCCAAGTGTACCCACGTCAGAGACCCAGAAGAAGCTCCTGGCTGCTGGCTCCTGGCTTCAGATTGGTGCAGCTCTGGTCGTTGCGGCCATTTGGGGAGTGAACCAGCAGAAGGAAGACCTTTCTGTGTCTTTCACTCTCACTGTCTGTAACTCTGCCTCTCAAATAAATAAATAAAACTCTTTTAAAAAATTACAATCCGTATCCGCATGCCAACCTCATATCCACTTCCCGCTTGTTTTTTTTATTTTTTATTTATTTATTTATTTAATTTTTGACAGGCAGAGTGGACAATGAGAGAAAGACAGAGAGAAAGGTCTTCCTTTTGCCGTTGGTTCACTCTCCAATGGCCGCCGCGGTAGGCGCGCTGCGGCCGGCGCACCGCGCTGATCCGATGGCAGGAGCCAGGTGCTTCTCCTGGTCTCCCATGCGGGTGCAGGGCCCAAGCACTTGGGCCACCCTACACTGCACTCCCTGGCCACAGCAGAGAGCTGGCCTGGAAGAGGGGCAACCGGGACAGGATCGGTGCCCCGACTGGGACTAGAACCCGGTGTGCCGGTGCCGCAAGGCGGAGGATTAGCCTAGTGAGCCGCGGCGCCGGCCGGTTTTTTTATTTTTTGCCAGGCAGAGTTAGACAGTGAGAGAGAGACAGAGAGCGTTATAGACAGTGAGAGAGAGACAGAGAGAAAGGTCTTCCTTCCGTTGGTTCACTCCCCTAATGGCCACTACGGCCAGCTCTGTGCCGATCCGAAGCCAGGAGCAGGTGCAGGGACCCAAGCACCTGGGCCGTCCTTCGCTGCCCTCGCGGGCCACAGCAGAAAGCTGGACTGGAAGAGGAGCAACCGGGACTAGTACCTGGCACCCCAACTGGGAATAGAAGCCGGGGTGCCAGCGCTGCAGGTGGAGGATTAGCCAAGTGAGCCACGGCGCTGGCCCTGCTTGGTTTTCTACTCAGCTCTAATCAACATCAAATATGGTAGCGCTTTTGTTTATTTACTTTGTTAGTTGTCGGTCTTCCACCTCTAAGCATACAAATTGTAAAAAAAGGACCTTTTTTGTGTTAAAATTATACATAATATAAAATTTGTCTTTTGAACCATTTTTTTTTTTAAGATTTATTTATTTATTTACGAGGCAGAGTTACAGAGAGAGGTAAAGACAGACACACAGGGTGGGAGGGGACTGTGTGTCTTCCCTCTGCTGATTCACTCTCCAAAGGACTGCAACGGCCGGAGCTGCGCCGATCCGAAGCCAGGAGCCAGGAGCTTCTCCTGGGTCTTCCACGTGGGTGCAGGGGCCCAAGGACTTGGGCCATCTTCTACTGCTTTCCCAGGCTACAGCAAAGAGCTGGATCGGAAGAGGAACAGCTGGGACTTGAAGCGGCACCCATATGGGATGCCAGCACTGCAGGCCGCGGCTTTACCCGCTACACCACAGCGCCGGCCCCAGGAAGCTGGATCTCAAGCAGAGAAGTCGGGACTTGAGCCAGGCACTCCCTGGTGGGACGCAGGTGTCCTGTGTGGTGTCTTAACCTCTGCACCAAACACATACCCTGGTTGCTTTTTCTTTTCTTTTCTTTTTTTTTTTAAAGATTCACAGTCTAATATCACATTCTGTAAAAAAGGCAACCCATAGGACAAATGGGATTGGAAGCCCTCAAAACTTACAAAACTTTGTAACCAGAGCCCTAATAAATAAAGTAAGGACCCCAATAGAAAATGTGGGCCCGAGGGTGAGCATTGTGGAGCAGCAAGGGAAGCTGCCACTGGGGGTGTCCTGCATCCCATGTCTGAGTTAGAGAACCGGCTCGGCTTCCAGCTCCAGCTTCCTGCTAACGTGCACCCTGGGAGGCAGCAGCTGTGGCCTCAAGTGTGGGACACTCGAGTGGAATTCCAGGCTGCTCCTGGGTTCAGCAGGAGCAGGCATTTGGGAACTGAACCAGCAGGTGGAAGATCTCGCTCGCTCTCTCTCTCTGATGCTCTGCCTTTCAAATAAATAAAAATAAATCAATAATCTTAAAAAAAATACTGGCAGAGTTATGCTCCACTAGCATTGGAACTTTGAATCCCAGTTATCCTTTGCAATTCGTATCTTGGGTGTGTTTCCTCTTTTTAGATGTAGGTTCCAGAGAGCTTTCACTTCTAATGGAGGTCATTTCATAAAAATAAAAATCTAGAGCAGGCTAATAGTTAAGATACTGGTTAAAACTAAGACATCAAAAACAAAAACAAAAACACTAAGACATCATGGGGCCAGCATTGCAGCATCCCATATGGACAACGGTTTGAGTCCTGGCTGCTCCACTTCCTGTCCAGCTCCCTGCTGATGCACCTGGGGAGGTAGCGGAAGATGATCCAAGTCCTTGGGCCCCTGCACCCACTTGGGAGACCTGGAAGAAGCTCCTGACTTCGGATTGGCTCAGTTCCAGGCGTTGCAGCCATTTGAGGAGTGAAGCAGCGGAAGGAAGATTTTCTCTCTCTCTCTCCTCTGCCTCTCTGTAGCTCTGCCTTTAAAATAAATAAATTAAAAAAAAAAAAAAAAAAAAAAAAACAAAAACAACTAAGATCCCCGTATCCAGTTCCCTGCTAATGCAGACCCTGGGAGGCAGCAGTGATGGCTCACGTGGTTGGATCCCTGCCACCCACATGAGAGACCTGGGCGGGGTTTCTGGCTACCAGCTTCTGCCTGGCCCAGGCTGGCTGTTGCCGGTATTAGGGGGAATGAACCAGTGATGGGAGCTCCTCACTCCTCCTAAATAAATAAATAAATAAAAATAAAATTTGTATGTAGGCTCAGCCTTCTTCACTGACCAATTGTTTCAGCATTGAGTGGATGTCTTTGTACCAGATGACGTCACATAAGTGGACACCGACCAACAGCTGCGTCCAAGGCAGGCATCCCATTGAATTGTTTTTTCTTAGGGCTTCCTGTATCGCTGAACTGCTCTGCCGTTGGGAGAAAGCTCGTCTCTGATCGGGCCTCCTGGTCAGCCTAGGGAGGTTGTGTGTGAACCGCCAGTGTGACTTCCACGTCATCACAGGAGCTCTCCGTTCAGCACCACAGCCCCTTCTAGATGGTGCCCATCTGGTTTCTCTCCCGCCTTGATGACTTTTAGACTCTGGAACTTTCTGGAAAGCTTGCTGTGTGGCCTCAGTTGCCTCGCACTGTTGCATCTTCCTCCCGTTGGTGGGAAGGTTTTGTATAAAAACTTCGCTTGAGCTTTGCATTGGGACGTCTTGGGTTCAAGCCTTGGCTGCAGCCACTGTGACTGCGGGTGTGAACATGAAACCTGTCACTTAATTCTCCCTGCACCCGAGGGAGCCGGAACTGGGTCAAGGGCAGCTATGGTGATTGGATCATGTGCACACTCCCTCAGCTGGGAATCACCTTCCCTCCCTAGTTCTCTTTCCAAGAACTATTCTCTATCTGTTCCCCGAAACTGGAGAGGACTTTATAAAATTTGTAGCAAAATGGGATTAAAAGATAAATCGATTTTGGTGCAAAAAAACTTTTTTTAAAGATTTTTTTTTTTGACTGGCAGAGTGGACAGTGAGAGAGAGACAGAGAGAAAGGTCTTCCTTCTGTTGGTTCACCCCCCCATGGCCGCTGCAGCACACATGGTGTGCTGAGGCCGGCGCACCGCGCTGATCTGAAGCCAGGAGCCAGGTGCTTCTCCTGGTCTCCCATGTGGGTGCAGGGCCCAAGGACTTGGGCCATCCTCCACTGCCTTCCCGGGCTACAGCAGAGAGCTGGCCTGGAAGAAGAGCAACCGGGATAGAATCCGGCACCCCGACCGGGACTAGAACCCGGTGTGCTGGCGCCGCAGGTGAAGGATTAGCCTATTGAGCTGCAGCGCCGGCCAAAGATTTGCTGTTATGAAAGGCAGAGTGACAGAGAGGGAGGAAGAGACAAGTAGGAGATCTTCATCCACTGGTTCACTCCCCAAATGGCTGCAATGGCTGGGGCTGGGCCCCCCGAAATCAAGAACTCCATCCAGGTCTCCTATGTGGGTAGCAGGGGCCCAAGCACTTGGGCCATCTTCCACTGCTTTCTCAGGCGCATTAGCAGGGAGTTGGATCAGAAGTGGAGCAACTGGGGCTCAAACCAGCACCCATATGGGATGCCAACGTTGCAAGCAGTCACTTAATCCTCTACGTCATAGCACCGGCCCCAAGGCCTGAACTCAGAAGTGACATCCATCACTTTGCCGTATTCCGTTTGGTAGAAGTATGCCACTGGGTCCAGCCTACACACCTGGGCAGGGGCCTGCCCTCCACAATCCCATTTTACAGATCAAGAAACTGAGGTTCCAAGAGCGTTAGTAACTTCCCCAAGGTCCCTCGGTAATATGTCAAGCAGGATTCAAACACGGAGCAGCTTTTCTTTGTCATCACTAAGTGTTTAAGCAAAATCAACATACAGCATATCTGAAGTAGTAGTTACTGTCATGTGCTTGCATGTTAGCACACTGACTTCTCTGAGAGGCAGGGAGACACAGAGCCCCAGTCACTAGTCACTCTCTAGATGCTTACAACTGGGAACCCACTCCGGGTCTCCCACATGGGGAGCAGGAACCCCATTAGCTGAGCCATCACTGCTGCCTTGAGATGGGATGTAGCATCCCAAGTGACATCTTTTCTTTTCTTGTTTTTTTTTTAAAGATGTATTTATTTATTTGAAAGTCAGAGTTACACAAAGAGAGAAGGAGAGGCAAAGAGAGAGAGAGAGAGAGAGAGAGGTCTTCCATCCACTGGTTCACTCTCCAATTGGCTGCAACAGCTGGAGATGCGAAGCCAGGAGCCAGGAGCTTCTTCTGGATCTTTCATATGGGTATAGGGGCCATTTTCTACTGCTTTCTCAGGCCACAACAGAGCTGGATTGGAAGTGGAGCAGCTGGGACTCGAACCGGCACCCATATGGGATACTTGCACTGCAGGCGGCGGCTTTACCACTATGCCACAGCTACGGCCCCTGTTCACGCATTTCACCTGCACAGTAACTCTGCAGAGTTGATTAGTAGAGTCCCCGTGAGTAACAGAGGAGGGAGGCATGAATCAAGGCCACAAAGCGACTGTCCTACCGGTCCTAAAAAAAAGCAAGGAGAACAGTGGAGAAGGGCTTGACCTAGCCTTGGAGGAGACAGTGATGTAGACAGCCCACGTCTGCTCTCAGCTTTCTCTTGTTTTTTTTTTGTCTTAAGATTTATTTATTTGTTTGAAAGGTAGAGCCTCAGAGAAAGAGGAAGAGAGACAGTGAAATCTCCCATCCAAATGACCACAACAGCCAGGACTGGGCCAGGCTGAAGCCAGGAGCCAAGAATTTCACCTGGTCTCTTCCCCCATGGGTGGCAGGGGCCCCAGTAGTTGGAGCATCACCTGCTGTCTTCCCTGGCGCATTAGCTAGCAGAGAGCTGGATCCAAAGCAGAGCAGCCAGGACTCCTGGCAGGGCACTCTGGATGTGGGATGCTGGTGTCCCAACCCACTGCGTCCCAAGGCTATCACTCTCGACCTCAAGTCTCTGGTCCTGGATGGAAACCTGCACCTGCCACATTCTGCGCCAGTCACACAGGCCCTGGAATCCACCTGTCTCAGAGCTGTGGCTCTGCTTAGACATTGTCCCTCTCACACTGTAGACTCCTGGCTCACATTACCCCCTCTGGCGGCAGCTCCCAAGCCCAGTGTCTGGCAGAGCAGGCAGTCAGTGAGTATTTATTGGATGAACAATTGAACCTGGGAGGGCTGCTGGTTCCCTGCTCAGCCAACCTGCTTCCCCCTGGATACCTTTACCCTGCAGTAACCTCTGTGTAATTGTTACCTTCGCCAACCACTCTGTGAAAATGCTAATTAGGGAAGCATTGAAGGGCTTCCTGACTTCCTGTGTAAACACTTAAAGGGACTTGGGAGACCTCCAGTTTATTACCGTCCTGACTCTGGGGCATGGCTTGGGGGGAGGGGTACAGGCAACATTCAGGAGGAACTGGGGTGAGGGGCAGGATATATTTTAGGGAAGGAGAGACCTTGTTTAGGACTTTTTGAAACTGTAAGGCCTTTCCTAAAGTCCAGAGAAGAGTTTTTAGGAGAGGAGCCTTATTTCATTATTTTAAAATAGTGTTTACAGCGAATTCATAACACCGAAGAAAATGCACCTGCTATTATATATACCTGCGTGTACATTCTTTTGACCCAATTTTATAAAAGTATGTTGCCGGCGCCGTGGCTCAACAGGCTAATCCTCCGCCTTGCGGCGCCGGCACACCGGGTTCTAGTCCCGGTCGGGGCACCGATCCTGTCCCGGTTGCCCCTCTTCCAGGCCAGCTCTCTGCTGTGGCCAGGGAGTGCAGTGGAGGATGGCCCAAGTGTTTGGGCTCTGCACCCCATGGGAGACCAGGAGAAGCACCTGGCTCCTGCCATCGGAACAGCGCGGTGTGCCGGCCGCAGCGCGCTACCGCAGCGGCCATTGGAGGGTGAACCAACGGCAAAAGGAAGACCTTTCTCTCTGTCTCTCTCTCACTGTCCACTCTGCCTGTCAAAAAAAAAAAAAAAAAAAAAGTATGCATTCCTACTAATGGCTTATCCCCGCGGAGCTGCTTAGCACACACCTGACTCTAAAGTAGGTACTGTTTTCTCCATTTTGTCAATGAGAAAACATGCACAGAA
Source organism: Lepus europaeus (assembly GCF_033115175.1). Taxonomy (NCBI): domain Eukaryota; kingdom Metazoa; phylum Chordata; class Mammalia; order Lagomorpha; family Leporidae; genus Lepus; species Lepus europaeus. The sequence continues at coordinate 68,910,837 of NC_084836.1, forward strand.
GGGCTGGGTAATTTTCTCAAGGTCAAACAGCTGACAGAGCTAGGATTGGAAATCTACAGTCAGGCTCTGGAGTCAGGCTCTTTTCCTTTTTTTTTTTTTTTTGTTTAAGATTTATTTTAGAGGGAGAGAAGTCATCCAACTACTGGTTCACTCCCCAAATGACTGCAAAGGCCAGGGCTGGGCCAGGCCAAAACCAGGAGCCAGGAGCTTCATGTGGGTCTCCCACATGGGTGGCAGGGACCCAAGCTCTTGGGCCATCTTCTGCTGCCTTCCCAGGTGCATTAGCAGGAAGCTAGATTGGGAAGTGGAGTGGCTGGACTCCAATATGGGATGCAGCATCACAAGCAGTGGCTTATCACCCCTGCTGCACATCACCAGCCCGATGATAAACTTGCCCAGGGAAGAAGGTGGAGTGGCACCATTTGAAGAGTACACCTGTGCTCTAGAACAAACGGCTCACCCCATTTCCTTTTGCAGAAGGACAGATGACCACTCCAATTATGGAAGCCCCTGGGGCCCTGTCCCCCGAAGCTGAAGAAGCCAGCACAGCACTCATTGCAGGTAACACAGGCTCTGAGCCAAAGCTGGGATCAGGGACCATCTCACCACATAGTCTGAAACCCCCTGAGATGAACTAGATTATCCCCGCACTGGCAAAGCACCGTAACTTCAGGGACCACCACCACTAACAGGCTCGCTCTTGCATGTAGGTTATCACACACACATTGCCTTCTGCTAGAGGCACTGCCTGTAAATGGTAGGTTAGGAGGTGGCCACGGATGGACACTGGTGTCTGTAGACGCTACACTTGGGGGTGGGGGTGGGGAACTGTGTGGTTTTTTGAGTGGCTGAGGAAGAGCAGGATCGGAGAAATCCACACAGGAAAGGCTGTGGAGTTTAAAATCCCTTCTGGTTGGGATAAGCTATTTCCTTTTTTTCTAAGGTTTTATTTATTTATTTGAGAGGTGGACTTTCAGACAGTGAGAGAGAGAGCGAGGTCTTCCATGCACTGGTTCACTCCCCAGATGGCCACTCCCCAGATGGCCACAACAGCCGGAGCTAAGCCAATCCAAAGCCAGGAGCTTCTTCCGGGTCTTCCACATGGGTGCAGGGGCCCAAGCACTTGGGTCATCTTCTACTGCTTTCCCAGGCCATAGCAGAGAGCTGGTTTGGAAGAGGAGCAGCCAGGACTCGAACCAGTGCCCATTTGGGATGCCGGCACCGCAGGTGGAGGATTAACCTACTGCGCCGCAGCGCCGACCCCTGGATAAGCTATTTCTTGTTTCCCTCCTTCCTGTTTCTGTCACAATCATCAGGAACTGGTTTGGGAGGGAGTTGAGTTTTGTTAGAAATCAAAAGCACTGTGTCCTTAGCTCAAACACCAACAGACTGCGTATCCCATCCGACGGAAGCTGGACTGGCTAGGGCAGAGAAGGGATCATGCATTTCTAAGTGGACACTAGCTAACTACACAAGAGGGCCCTCAAGAATAGAGTGAGCAAGTCCCGTAATCTCCGTGGCCTAATGAAACCTCTCTGTTTTCCCTTTCAAGTTGTTATCACCGTGGTCTTCCTCACCCTGCTATCCGTGGTGATCTTAATCTTCTTCTACCTGTACAAGAACAAGGGCAGCTACGTGACCTACGAGCCTGCGGAAGGCGGCGAGCCCAGCGCCGTGCTCCAGATGGAGAGTGACTCGGCCAAGGACAGAGAGAAGGAAGAGTATTTCATCTAAGGAGTCCTGGGCCCCAGGGGTCAGCCCTGTCTCCTGTTGATTCGGTGAAGGTTTTCTGTGAAGCTGGTGAGAGGCGGATTGATGTGGGCAGATTCAAACTCCTTCCGGGACACAGGCGCAAGTGCCGGCGTGGCTGATTCCAGGGACGTGGAGAGAGCTGCCTGGGATGTCTTCATTACAGAGTCTGTGTGTGTGCCTGGCTAACACAGGGAGCCCTGGCGCAAACGCCCAGCCGAGTTCACTTTTCTCACAGGTTGATGAGAGTGAGAAAGAGTTGGGGTCACTCACTGCTCCATTCTGTGTCCTGCCTGGTCGTATAGTAACAGCCCCAGAGGAAACACTGGCCACGGAGCTTCCCGTAGGCGGGATCCCACCATGAAAAGCCTGGCCAGGGGCGGAGGAGACAATGGAGACCTTAGTTCTGACAAATGTACATCCCTTCCTCTCCTCATTCCCCAACAACCTCGAGCGTAAGGCCATTTTTATCTGTATTAAAATGTTCAATAACTCAAAGACTCTCAGTTCCAGAAGTCAGTGGTTTTGCATTTTCACTTATCCTTGCTTACTTAGATTCTTCACATTGTTTTCTTTGGTTTAATTCTTCTGTGTTCTCTCCCAAGCAACAAGCAGCGGTTCCCAGAGCCATCTCAGGAGTATGAGGCAACAGTGGCCCAAGGAAACTTGTCCCAGCCGCGCGTCGGCAGCAACAGCACTGGTCCGTGAGGGCCAGGACTTGCCCCTAACTCACTCTGTGTAGGGACAGGGAGAACCAGGAACAATCAGGCCACCCACCCTCCCCGCGACATTCTGGGAATCTGACGCCTAAGTCTGCTGGATTTCATCTAAGTCTCGAAATGAGTGTGTTTAAAATAACTAGATCTGTCTCCTTTTGCCTCCATTGTCTAACCCCAACTCAAGCCCACCCAAGGTGAGACCCAAGAGGAATCAATCTTGGCAGCCTAGACTCCTGGGTTTTTCCTATTTCTCCACCCAGAGCTCTGGAGAAGCTAAAGGTCACCCAGAACATCCACAACCGGCTTACACTGAACCATCTTCCTGAAACCAAATTTCAAAGCAAGTTAGAAGAAGCAACCCTTTGTTCTCTTACTTCTAAGTTTAGGTTCTGAACCCCAGGATCCCAAAGAGTTCAGGAAGTGAAGTTGGACAGTTAAAGTAGAACTCAAGAAAATGGAAATCTTAGCCCTGTACTCCCACACTGATTTCAAAGACTTCATTAAAGGAAACCAAACCAACTGCAGCACCTGGCCGAACGCTAGGTGCAATATAAAAGACACATACACAGAAGAAATCCTAAAAACAAGCTAAGTAAAGAATTCTTGGAGTGAGGTGTAATGCAACTTCATCACTTTATTCAAATCTTCAAAATAGTCTTTATTCTACATTTTTAGTATAAAAAATCCACAAGTTAAGTGCACCACAGTGTAGAGAGAGACATACAACGCTGAACTTCCATAACAGTCAATGGTACAGTCAAACATCACATGTACAGAACACAAGATTTAGATGAACTGAAATTATAAGATAAAATAAAATAAAATCCAATTTCAGAAAAACAAAAATCAAAATATTAAGGATCCCTGAAATACTCTTAACCCTAACGCGATTTCACTGGGCTCAAGTCATTTTACAGTGAGGCGCTCACGACGGGACCCCACGACCAGGTGTGGGAATTCTTGGGACACTCTGACAAGCAGTGGTGACTAATTTTGGATCCAGAAACTCCCCTTAAATCTGGCTCTAAAGACATCAGTCAGGCTTCTGAAATGCACCCTCCTTGCCGCTCACGTTTTAAACAGACTGGTTTATGGGGTGGTTTGCACCCTTTCTTGTTCAGAGTTCAGTTTCCCTGGCACCAAAGCAAATCTGGGTTGGAGCTGTATATGCAGAGATAACCTCTGGGGAGTCCAAACGGCATCCTCCACTTTTGCCTGAGGAGTTAAGGAGAGCAGATGTCTCAGGGTCTGTGCGTGGGGCCTGGAGGGGGTTTCAGAGGATCCTTGTGAAAGACTAGTGAGAACATGACGGGCGGGGAGCAGTGCAAGGAGAGAAGGAAGTTAGTCTGACTGGCTTTCTGTCCTGCACCATTGATTCAGAGGAGACTGGCAGGAGGGGATGGAAGACTAGGGCGGGACGTGGGACGTGGGTAGAGGACGGAAGGGAAAAGTCTGACAACTAATGCATTTCGTTTATAACAAGTAATAGAAATCAAAACCTTAAAGGAGATTAAAGACCAATCAGAATAATTTGGCAACTTTAATTCTCAGGAAGATCAAAGTTTCCTCCAAACCTAATTGATGTTTTATTACTAAAAGCAAAGACCAGTATGGTACAGTATTACTCCGGAGGAATAAAAGGAAGATCCTTAGGGCTGCTTCACCCACATTCATTTTATGAATGGATACCTCCCCTACCTCAAAATGCTTTAGGGAGGTACTGCTGCCATTACATGGTTCCTTATTAAATTTGAAAAGTGCCTGAACGTTTGGGCACCAGAAAGACACCCCAACAACATGTGTCTAAACTGCAACTTCAGGTTAATATGACTAAAGCAGTTACATTGTGAGAAGTGCTGAAGGTATGTGATGTCTTTCCCGGCACAGAGGCGGCCTTGGTTCCTCACCAGATGGTGTAGCCCCCATCTGAGCCGCCCATGAAGAAGTTTCCCTTCCGCTGAGTTACCAGGACGTTGGCTCCCTGCATCACGGCAAGCTGAGCCGCGTTCGGAGGGCATCCAGGAGGTGGAGGCTGAAAGGAAGACACGGTAGACTGGGCACAGGGCAGCTGAAACCAGGGAGAGTGACCCAGGTGGCGCAGAGTGCCCACCGGGAAGATGGCCACCTGCCGCCCACCAACAGTACGCCAAGGAGCCGGCTAGTCCGGCCACCTACCGGAGTTCTAAAGCAGGGCTACCGTGTTCTCCCAGGATACAAACATGAACGCCTGCCATCCGACTGAAAGGGTTCAGCTCCAGTGGGAAGACTGGCAGGCCAGACCCACAGTCATTTTCAGGGAAGGAGATCCCTGCCACTCACATCCCCAAACAAGACAAGATGCCAAGTCCACGGAGCAGTCCCACAGGGCGCCTGCGTGGTTTGTGAACAGATCCCTGGGGAACCTGAACGCTCAGCAGGGACCCCATTCCTGCACTGAGTGAGATGGTCTTGGCAAGGACCCTTGGGCTGTAAATCCCAACGCTGAGGAAGCAAGCAGGAGACCACGCTAACCGAAACCTCGAGTCTCCCGCTGCAAGCCACATACGAGGAACTAGGCGTTCTTTTCCAATCGTCAGAGCTCCTAGTCCCACAGCCTGCTGCTGACAAACAGTAAGTGCTTCTGCAGTCAGCACAGAGCATCACCCCAGTTCACTGTACCAACATGAACCGGAAACGTGGTAAGCAGGACTCAGAAGACAGGAAATCAAAGGAAACTGGCTAACTCAGACTCCAGTGAGCATGCCACCTATTACCTGCCAAAGTCCCCCCCCCCCCCAACACTTTCTGCCTGACTACGGGATGCTAGTGGTGATGGCCCAGGAAGCCACGTCACAGGGTTCACACACACAGGGCTCAGTTTTCCATGGTGAGAGCGTACTTACAGGGATGTTGCCCGCGGCAGCCCCAGCTCCAAATCTGGCACCTGCATCATAGCCTCCTTCCACCAGCACTGTCGACCCAGGTGGGTAGATAGGGCCAACTGGATAATAGGCCATGGGGACTGTGGAACCTAAGGGCCCAACAGCCACAGACTGGGCCATAGGCAGATAGAGAGAGGTGCCAGGGAATGCAGCTGACATGGTGGGGACCGTGGCAGCCCCTGGATGCACAAAGCTCGGACGGTAGAGCTAGAAGAGGCAGGAGAGAGAGCAGACGGTTACCTGACGACAGCGCTATCTGGGTTCCCTTCCATGAGTCAATCCTTGCCGCCCCCCTGCCATTCAACATTCTACTCTCTCTCGTCCTGCTACAGCTAATACTAGGCTCAAGGAATGCAAACTCATCTTCTTAACCTGCGCCCATGCCAGATAACAGAGCATAAAGAAATAACAATGCATTCTCAATGGCACAAGCCATTGCTGAACTGTGTAGGGTTGCCTGTGATTCACGTGAGCCCTCTTGTGTTGGGGAAAAAGAACAGGCCAGTGAAGTCGGAGTCAGCTAACAAATGCACTAGTTCTGGCTGGGCGAGCCCACCGCACCTCTGAGTAGGCAGGTGGAGCATCCGTGTAGGGTGGAGCCTGGGGGAGATGCAAGGTCTGAGGGTACACTGGATTCCCAGGAGGCTGCACGGGGTAGGTTGGCTGCGTGGGATATTGACCTGGAAGACAAGGAAAAAAAAAAAAAAATGAAGGTTGCCTACCTCGGACAGTGCTGCAATGGGGCAGGACAGGCCGGGTAGCTAACCTTGGGGGCGGTGTGTGTTTGTGTGTGCAGAAGGGGCTTTAAACACAGACTGCTCTGCAGGGCCTCATTTCTGGAGCTAGTAAGTGTTGTCTTTGCACCCTTATGCTAGAAGGTGCTGGGATCTGACCGGACAGGAACGGCACCGTTCCCACCCACCAGCACGGTGATGTAAGAGCAAGGGCCAGCTGCACCCGGGGCTTCACTCCGGAATGCAGAGCAGGTCCGGGCCCCGGATCCTGAGGTTCTGACCAGGCCCAGCTGCAACCCGGCCGCCTTTGTGGGCCACGGCTCTTCTCAGTCATGCCCCTCGCAGATTCCTACGCGAGGTCGACTTCCAAATAAAGAGCGTGGACGTGACCCGTGGGACCTCGGCAAGGGTGAAGGGGTGAGGGGAAGCCCTCGCGGGGAGAAGCTGGGGATGCATCACGCTCCGTTAGACACACACACAAGCGCCATCACGGCTGCGAGGCTCCCCCCCCCCCCCCCCCCCGCCAGCCAAGGACGCCGTGTGGGCGCAGCGGGAACCCGGGATGGAGGCGTCCACTTGCCGGCACCGCACTGGTTAAGCCCGCGGCCCTGCCTGTTGTTCCGAGCGCGGCGCCCCGCCTCCGCACGCCCGCCATTGGCCTACCCAAATCCCTGCTCCAGCGCCTCATTTGCTCTGGCAGGTGCCCATCACGACAGCGCCCCCCCACCCACCCACCCAAACCCGCAGCTCCAAACTGCGCCACAGAGTTTAGAAGGGAGAAGGCCGGCGGGGAAGCGGGCCATCGTGGCTCGCGGATGACGAGGGCGTCCGGCGCGGCCCCAGGACCACAGCCGCCCGAGGAGAGCGGCGCAGCCCACCCCCAGCCCGGCGACCGGCGCCCCTGGGCTCCGAACCCGCTCTCTCCGGGCCAGCAGTACTTCCCTCGACGGTCCCAGCCGCCCCGTGGCCTTGCCTTTGCTGTTCATGGTGGCTGCGGGACCGGTTCGGCTCGGCGTCGCGGACGGTTATTTTTTTCGTCCTCTTCCTGTTCGGAGTCACTTCCGTGTCACGTGACGACCCGGCCGCCGAGCGTCACCCGACGCCCGAGGGCCGCTGCCGCCGGAAGCCCCGCCCCTTGGCCCGGCCTCCGGTCGCTCCGGGGACGGCCCGCGTGGCCCCGCCCACTCGCAAGGCCCCGCCCACTGGCTCGGATCTGCCGTTCCTGGGTCTGGGTCCTTCAACCCGAGAAAGACCCCGCGCGCGCCGGTGTTGTCCGAAAACACGCTCCTTTCTGTCTGTGGAGCGTTTGAAGCGGGAACGGTGAAACCCGAGACCTTTTTTCCCCGCTACGCGCGTTAACTCAAGGTCACCTCATTCGCCAGCCATGTTCCTAGAGGAGCCTCAGGCTGCTCAAGTCTGGGGCGCCTTTGCCTCCCACCGACCCCGGCTTCGGCCTGACGCTTGCCGGCCCGGCTCACAGCGGTCCCTCCCTGGATCGGACCCTGTCCGCTTGAGGCTGTCGCAGTCTCGCACCTGAAGGGACGGGTTGTGGCCGGCGGCGCGGGCCGCAGTGCTAGCGCTCAGACAGCACCAAGGGGCGCCTGTGGCGGGGATGCGTTCACCGCACCTCTAACTCTCTAACTCAATCGTCTTTCAGGGCAAAAAGGGCAGCAATTAAATAACCCCCCTTTAACATCGGGGACTTTATGTTTTCATGTTAATGAGGAATTAATACAAATAGACTCGATATTAGTTCATAGAAGTCTTTTTTTTTTTTTTACAGATTTATTTATTTATTTGAAGGCAGAGTTACAGAGAGGCAGAGAGAGAGAGAGAGAGAGAGAGAGAGAGAGAGAGAGGTGTCTTCCATCCACTGGTTCACTCCCCAAAAGGCTGCAACAGCCGGAGCTGTGCTGATCTGAACCCAGGAGCCAGGAGCTTCTTCCAGGTCTCCCATACAAGTACAGGGGCCTCAGCACTTGGGCCATCTTCTACTGCTTTCCCAGGCCATAGCAGAGAGCTGGATGGGAAGTGGAATAGACGGGACTCGAACCAGCGCCCACATGGGATGCTGGCACTGCAGGCCAGGACTTTAACCCACAGTGCCACAGCGCCAGCCCCATCTTTCTCAGCTTTTGAGATGTCATTTTTAATTTACATTACAGTCAAGGGCTTGCTTCATTCACAGCCATCCGCTGAGCGCATGAACGACACAGCCCTGCACCATTTTTGCACCAAGTTCATGTTCTTCATTGTAGGAAAAAGTAGTTGGGAAAGCATCAAAAAAGGAAGAGCTTTGGAATGAAAAACCCCAGTAAGCATTAGGAACCTGAGCAGCATTTGCTGATTAATTAATTAAAGCAAGAACAGAGCCCGGACTCACTTGGGCTGAAGTAGAGGACTGATTAAAGGGGTTCTTCCCTAGTCACTTTGTTAACAGGTTGCAGAATCTGGAATGTGTCTTGATTCCCAGGTCATTTTTATTTTGTTGTTTCTTCTCACGCTGCCTGTCATGACTAAAATACTCTCAAAGTCTGATCATCCAAGAATATGTGTTGTAGGAATTCTTTTAGTATTTTTCCCACTCTCAGTGCATTCACATTAATTTAATTCAGATTCATATTGGTAGCAGAAAGCCTATGATATTTATCTTTCCGTATTTCCCACTCTTTTTTTTAAAGATTGATTTATGTATTTGAAAGTCAGAGTTACAGAGAGATAGGGAGAGACAGAGATTGAGAGGGAGATTACCATTTCATTCACCAAGTGGCTGCAATGGCCAGGGTTAAGCCAGGCTGAAGCCAGGAGCCATGAGCTTCATCCAGATCTCCCTTGTGGGTGCAGGGGCCCCAAACATTTGGGCCATCTTCTGCTGCTTTTCCCCAGCCATTATCAGGGAACTGGATCAGAAGTGGAGCAGCCAGAACACAAACCAGCGCCCGTATGGGATGCCAGTGTTGCTGGAGACGGCTTTACCCACTATGCCACAACACCAACCTTTTTTTTTTTTTTTAAAGATTTATTTCTTTATTTGAAAATCAGAGTTAGAGAGAGGAGAGGCAGAGAGAGAGAAGTGTTCCATCCGATGGTTCACTCCCCAGATGGCCACAATGGCTGGAGCTGCGCCAATCTGAAGCCAGGAACTAGGAGCTTCTTCCAGGTCTCCCACATGGTTGCAGGAGCCCAAGAACCTGGGCCATCCTCTACTGCTTTCCCAGGCCATAGCAGAGAGCTGGATTGGAAGAGGAGCAGCTGGGACTAGAACTGGCGCCAATATGGGATGCCGGCGCTTTAGGCCAGGGCATTAACCCACTGCGCCACAGTGCCAGCCCCCACAACACCAACCTTTAATCTCTTGAAGGCAGGCATAAAGTTAGACATTTAGGTTTTTTTTTTTTATAGAACACATATACATGTTAAGGATTGTCTAAAACAAAAGCTTTGTTCTCCTGAGTTCACTTTCCAGCGCAGGGCTTGCAAACTTCAAAGTCATTAATATCTTTTTTTTTGTTTTGTTTTTTTGACAGGGAGAGAGAGAGAGAGAGACAGAGAGACAGAAAGGTCTTCCTTTGCCGTTGGTTCACCCTCCAATGGCCAGCGCGGCCGGTGCGCTATGCTCATCCGAAGGCAGGAGCCAGGTGCTTCTCCTGGTCTCCCATGGGGTGCAGGGCCCAAGCACTTGGGCCACCCTACACTGCACTCCTGGGCCACAGCAGAGAGCTGGCCTGGAAGAGGGGCAACCGGGACAGAATCCGGCACCCCAACCGGGACTAGAACCTGGTGTGCCGGCGCCGCAAGGTGGAGAATTAGCCAATTGAGCCGCGGCGCCGGCCTATTAATATCTATTTGAAAGACAGAGAAAGATGGGGAGACAGAAATAGCTCCCATTTGCTGGTTACTCATCGAATGCCTACAATAGAAAGGATTGGGCCAGGCCAAAGCCAGAAGCCAGGAACTCCGTGCAGGACCCAACCACTTGAGCCATCTCTCTGCTACCCTCAGAGTCTGGAAGCTGCAGTCTGGACTTGAACCCAGGTGCTCCAATATGGCATGCAGGAATCCCAAGCAGAAGCTTAACCATTAGGCCAAACCTACCTCAGGGGCTTGCAAACATTTTTGACCAAATCCACAATGATGCATTTTTAAAAAAGATTTATCTATTTATTCAAGAAGCATGGTTACAGAGAGAGGAAGAGATAGAGAGAGAGAGATCTTCCATCCATTGGTTCACTCCCCAAATGGCCACAACAGCCGAAGCTGTGCCGATCCAAAGCCAGGAGCCAGGAGCTTCCTCTGGGTCTCTCATGCAGGTACAGGGGCCCAAGGACTTGGGCCGTCTTCTACTACTTTCTCAGGGTGTTAGCAGGGAGCTGGATCAGAAATGGAGCAGCCAAGACTCGAACTAGCACCCATATAGGATGCTAGTGCAGCAGGTAGAGGCTTTACCTACCACACCACAGCACCAGTCCCCACAGTGGTGCATTTTAAAGCATGAGGCCTCACACACACAGGTTAATGCAACTAAAACAAAATGTTATGGCCTAGTGCTTATCCATCTATGCACAGTGACCATGGTATCTTCTGTTCTCTCCTATTTTTTTTTTTTTTTCAATTCTGCTTGGGAATTTTTTTTTTTTTTTTTTTCAAATCTGGTTGGGCATCCCACTAACAAGTCAGGACAGGTAGCTTGGAAAACACTGTTTCTGGTGGACTGTCATCCCCAGGGCCTGCACCTTTCTTAGCATGAAGTAATTAGTGAATATATTAATGATCTCAGTGACTTCTCTCATCTGCATTCCCACAGCTGATGCCTGAAACAGTGAATAAAAAATACCAAATTTTACATATGCTACGTTTTTTTCTGATATATACATGCCTATGATAAAGTTCATAAATTAGGCACAGGAAAAGACTAACAACAACTAACAATAGAATAGAGCAATTATGGGGCCAGCGCCATGGCTCACTTGGCTAATCCTCCGCCTGCGGCGCCTGCATCCCATGTGGTTCTAGTCCCAGCTGCTCCTTTTCCAGTCCAGCTCTCTGCTGAGGCCCGGGAGGGCAGTGGAGGATGGCCCAGGTGCTTGGGCTCCTGCACCCACATGGCTCCTGGCTTCGGATCAGTGCAGCTCTGGCCATTGCGGCCATTTGGGGAGTGAACCAATAGAGGGAAGACCTTTCTCTCTGTCTCTCTCACTGTCTAATTCTATCTGTCAAATAAAAAAAAAAGAATAGAACAATTATAATAATATTAGGTGGGAGCAGGCATGGTGGCACAGCGCAGGCCACTTGCAACGCCAGCATCCCATACAGAGCTCTGGTTATCATCCCTACTGCTCCGTTTCCAATCCAGCCTCTTACTAACACACCCAGAGAAGCCAGTGGAATATGGCTCAACTACTTGGGTTCCTGCTTCCCAGCTCCTGGCTTCAACCTGGCCCAGACTTGGCTGTTGGGGCCATATGAGGAGTGAACCAGCAGATGGAAGATGGATCTCTCTCTCTCTCTCTCTTCTCTTCTCCTCCTCCCTTCCTCCCTCCCTCCCTCTATATCACACTGCCTTTCAGAAACATAAAATAAATTTTTTAAAAAGACAATATTTTATAATAAAAATTAATGTGGTCTGGAAAGAGTCAAGACTAATATTAATATTTGCACACTGTGGCCGACCACGGGGAGCTAAAACCACAGAAGGTAAACCAGCAGGTAAGGGAGGATGACTTTAACTCCTTGGTGGGTCAGACCTGGTGGGTTTTCCCAGATCAGATCCTAGAACTGATTTCTCTCCTAAGCCTGAAACTGTAGCCCTCCCTAATCTGTTACCACACTTACCGTGTGCTCAGGTCCTCAGAAAATAAAGGAATAAGCCTGCTGCGGTCGGATTTCAGTTCAGGTGTGTAGTGGAATGAGAAGGCCATGCCAAGGTGGCCACTGGCAAGCGAGCGTCAGTTAGTCAGGAATGGCTTTGAAACTGCCTGGCGACAGGCTGTGATTGGATGGCTCTGGAAACTGCCTGGCGACAGGCTGTGATTGGATGGATTTGAAACTGCCTGGCGACAGGCTGTGATTGGATGGCTCTGGAAACTGCCTGGCAACAGGCTGTGATTGGTTGGGGTATAGACCGCCCCTTGACCAGATTGGCTGGTCTTGGCTATATAAGCTGTTGTATCAACTGAAATAAACGAGTCTGCAGGCTGCTCCCCTCAAGCCCGCTCTCACCCGACTCCCGGGGTCTGTGTGTTGACTCCGCGCCTCTTGCCCCCACCACGCTGCTCCTCTCAGAAACGAACCCACTGCAACATTGTAGAGAATTCAACGGCAACACAGGTGTCCCCTGAAGGGCTTGGTCCCTAGGGCGGCGCTATTGGGAGGGTGGAACCTTCAGGAGGCGGGGTTGTGGGAGGCGTGCACTTGGAAGCTCATTCTCTGTGACCTCTTGAGCTCTAGAGGAAGGGTTGTCTGAGCAGCTTCTCTTTCAGCTTCCTGGCACGCCACGTGACCCTTCCTCTGCACCTGCTCCCTGTCTCTCTTCACGTGATGCTCTGTGCCACACTGGGACTCTGCCAGCACGTGGGCTGTCACCACTGGGCCAATGGAATCTTAGACTGTGAGGCTGCAGAGCATGAGCCAACATAAACCTCTGCTTCAGGTATGTCATTGCAGTGATAAAAAAACTGACCAATACCCAATCTAAGAAAGAAAACTTCCCTCACGGCTCCTTCTGGGATCTCAGAGATGCAGAAATTATGCTGACCATATAGTCTATGTCAATGAGAATTCAAGAGGCAGACTTGAAATCAAGGAACTTATTCCGGTCCTAGCTCTGTTACTAATTAACTGACTTGGCTTCTACTTCTTGTCAACGATGTATGTGTGAGTCAGATGCACCCATTTAATGTCCATAGCAGACTGAGGAAGATGCAGGTGTGAGAACTGTGTTTCAGACAGGTCAAGTAGCTGAGTGAAGTGTACACCTGCAGAGCCAGCGTTCAAACTCAGGTTTGGACAAATCACTCATTGTTTTTGATCTGCTGCCTCCCAAGGCCTCCATTCCACCTGCTGATAAAGTCACACCAAGCTTCTGTCACCTCCAGTTCTAAATCTAGATGCTGAGAAGAGAAGAACAGACAGGAGCCTGAGAAGACATAGGCTGGTCAGTTCTGGTCAGGCCCTACCAGAGCTAACAGTTCAAATCCTTCCATTGGCTGGTCCTTCCCAGGACCTCTCTGGGGTCCACCATTGAAAGGGCTAATGCTTGGCACCCAGGGCCCCTCCAGGACCCTCTTCTGCTCATGCAAGCTGCCTTCAGATTAGCCAGCACCTGCTCTTCAAGGTGTTGGTTTATTGTATATCACGCTGGGACCTGGGCACTGAGAAAGGGCAGAGCCAAATGGAATCGGCAATAGAAACAGGAGGGTTGCAGGCCTCTGCCTTCTCTGGAAGGTGGAGTTAAGGAGTCGTTACTTTTCAGGGCAGGAATCAAGTCCTTTTTTAAAAAAAGATTTATTGGGACTGGTGCTGTGTTGTAGCAAGTTAAGTCATAATCTGCCAACGCTGGCATCCCATATGGATGCCGGTTTGAGTCCCATCTGCTCCAGTTCTTATCCAGCTCCCTGCAAATGCACCCGGGAAAGCAGCAGATGGCCCAAGTGCTTGGGTCCCTGCATCCACATGGGAGACCCAGAAAAAGCCTGTGGCTCCTGACTTGAGCCTGGCAGAGCGCCGACCATTGTGGCCGTTTGGGGAGTGAACCAGCCGGTGGATGATCTCTCTGTCTCTCCTTCTGTCTCTCTCTGTAACTCTGTCTTTCAAAGAAAATTTTTAAAAAGGTTTGTTTATTTAGAGGCTGGTGTTGTGGTGTAGCAGGTAAAGCCACCACCTGCAATGCCAGCATCCCAAATGGACACCAGTTCAAGACCTCGCTGTTCCACTTCCAATCCCACTTCCTGCTAATGTGCCTGGGAAAGCAGCTGAAGATGCTTTTTTGTTTTGTTTTGTTTTTTTGTTTTTTTGTTTTTTTGTTTTTTTGACAGACAGAGTGGACAGTGAGAGAGAGAGACAGAGAGAAAGGTCTTCCTTTGCCGTTGGTTCACCCTCCAATGGCCGCTGCGGCCGGCGCACCGCGCTGATCCGAAGGCAGGAGCCAGGTGCTTCTCCTGGTCTCCCATGGGGTGCAGGGCCCAAGCACTTGAGCCATCCTCTACTGCACTCCCAGGTCATAGCAGAGGGCTGGCCTGGAAGAGGGGCAACCGGGACAGAATCCGGCGCCCCGACCGGGACTAGAATCCGGTGTGCCAGCGCTGCTAGGTGGAGGATTAGCCAATTGAGCCACGGTGCCGGCCTGAAGATGCTTTCATTTATTTATTTGAAAGGCAGAGTGACAGAGAGAGAGAGAGGGAGAGACAGAGAGAGGTCTTCCATATGCTGGTTCACTCCCCAAATCTGGACTGAAAACAGAGCAGCCAGTTCTGCAAACTTATACTCTGATACAGGATGCCAGTGCCTTAACCCACTGACCCACAGTGTTAGAACCCATGCTGTTGGTGTTTTTTAAATGTTTATTTATTTTATTTTTCATCTAATTAAATGACAGAGCAAAAAACAAAGGGAACGAGAGAGAGAGAGAGAGACAGAAAAAAGAGAGAGAGAAATCTTCTATCCAATGGTTCACTCCCCAGGTGGCCGCAATGGCTGGGGCTGCACTGACCCGAAGCCAGGAGCCAGGAGCTTCTTCCAGGTCTCCACATGGGTGCAGGGGCCCAAGGACTTGGGCCATCTTCCACTGCTTTCCCAGGCCATAGCAGAGAGCTGGATGGAAGTGGAGCAGCTGGGACTCGAACCAGCACCCATACGGGATGCCGGCACCACAGGTAGTGGCTTTACCCACCACATCACAGTACCAGCCCCAACAGACTATGTTAATAGATGTGTTTGGGAACCCAGATAGAATCCAACGTGGTCATTTAGGTGAGTGATGTTGGCAGACTGGCCTGGGGTAGTGGCAGCAGGGTAAAGAGAAGTGTTGGGGGGAGGGGTGGGATTACAGAAAGGTTTAGGAGGCAGAAACAGCTAGATTAATATTGGTATTAATTAGCAAGGTTAATTAACAGAATTAATTTCAGGAATAAAAGCTCTGTGAAGTCAAAACTCTGTCAAGTCAGAAGACAAATGACAAATTGGAAAAAGATATTTGCAATTCATGTCACAAAGGGCTGATCTCCCTGCATATAAAGAACTCCCAGAAATCAGTAAATTCGTGAGCAACCATTAGGAAGAATGTCTAATGAGATTTACAGAGAGTTCCTGGAAAAGGAAAAACTAGCTTCTAACAGACCGACGATGTTCAGCCTCAGTAGTGGTATTTCTTATTAGTTTTATTTTTTAAAGATTTATTTTATCTATTTGAAAGGCAGAGTTACAGAGCGGCAGAGGCAGAGAGAGAGAGAGAGAGAGAGAGAGAGAGAGAAAGGAGAGAAGTCTTCCTCCACTGGTTCACGCCCCAGGTGGCCCCAATGGCTGGAGCTGCACTGATCTGAAGCTAGGAGCCAGGAGCTTCTTCCGGATCTCTCACGTGAGTGCAGGGGCCCAAGAACTTGAGCCATCTTCTACTGCTTTCCCAGGACACAGCAGAGAGCTGGATTGGAAGTGGAGCAGCTGGGACTGGAACTGGCACCCATATGGGATGCCGGCACTGCAGGCAGCGGCCACACCTGCCCCACCACAGCGCCGGCCCCCACCCTCAGTAGTAATAAAAAGGCAAATTGAAAGCCCCACCAGATTGGCAGAAATCCTAACATTCGCTGACTTCCTTTCTTTTCAGGGCTGTGGATGAACAGACATTCTGAGCTATTGATAGTGGGAGTAGAAATTGGTACAAGCCCTATAGGGTTAATTTGGCAGGATCTATAAAAACTGCAAATATGCTATTCCAAGGCTGGGAATAAATCCTACAGATACGTTTGCACGCATGAGAAACACTGCACGGAACACTGTTCATTGCCGTGTTGTTTGGATTAGCAAACAATTGCAAATAATCCATATGTCCATCGACAGTTTAGGGAAACTAAACCCTAGTGCATTCATCCAAGGAAATACTGTATGAGAATATACCAAGAGTGAGAAAGTTCTCCAAGATATGTTTTACCCGAAAAAGGGAACAGTTCCTAACAGCATGCTTAGTAGGATGCCTTCTCTGCCAAAGAACAGGAAAATCGAGAATATTCATTAGTATCTGAGTAAAAAAATCTGGAAAGATACACAAAATACTCATAAAATGTGGTGATGGGGCCGGCACTGTGTCATAGTGGGTAAAGCCGCCGCCTGTAGCACTGGCATCCCATATGGGTGTCGGTTCGAATCCCAGCTGCTCCACTCCCAGTCTAGCTCTCTGCTATGGCCTGGGAAAGCAGTGGAAGATGGCTCAAGTCCTTGGGCCCCTGCACCCATGTGGGAGACCAGGAAGAAGCTCCTGGCTCCTGGCTTCAGATCAGCCCTTTGAGGCCATTTGGGGAGTGAACCAGGGGATGGAAGACTTTCTCTCTCTTTCTCCCTCTCTCTCTGGCTCTGTAACTCTGCCTTTTAAATAAATAAGAATCAGGAATCAAACCCAGCACTCTTTCGTGGCATGCAGATGTCTCAATCAGTAGGCCACATGCGCACTCCTCTCTCTACATGTTTTATAATTTTCTAGGGGCAGGCATTTGGCCTAGTGGTTAAGACACTGAGTAGGGATTCTATATTCCATATCAGAGTGCCTGGGTTCAAGTCCCAGCTCCATTGTAGGTTCCAGCTTCCTGCTGGTGTGCACCCTGGAAGGCAACAGGTGATGGCTGCCGTAGCTGACTCCGTGCCTCTCACACGGGAGACTCAATGAAGCTCCAGGCTCCCAGTTTCAAACTGGCCCAGCCCTGGATGTTGTGGATATTTGGGGAGTAAACTAACTGATGGGAGATCTCTCTGTGTCTGTCTCTCTTTTCTTTTCTTTTTTTAATGATTTATTCATTTATTTTACAGGCAGAGTTATGGATAGAGAGAGGGAGAAACAAAGAGAGAGGCCATCCATCCGCTGGTTCACTCCCCAGATGGCCGCAATGGCTGAGTTTCGGCCAGGCTGAAGCCAGGAGCTGTTTCCAAACTCTCACGTGGGTGCAGGAATCCAAGCACCTGGGCCATCTTCCGCTGCTTTCCCAGGCCATAGCAGAGAGCTGGATTGGAAGTGGAGCAGCCAGGACACAAACTGGTGCCCATATGGGATTTAGCCTACTATGCCACAGTGCCAGCCCCTCTGTCTTTCAAATAAATGAAGGAAGGAAGATCTCTAAAACCTTTTAACTACCTGAATGGCCCTGCTATTAAATGGCTAATATTAAAAAGACAGACTCCAATAGTTGGAATTCTCAGACTTATGATTAAAGTTAAAATGATGCAATCACTTTGGAAAAGTTTGACAGGGTCTTTAAGGGCTAAACATTCACCTACCACATGATCCAGACAATCTTCTCTAGGTATTTACCCAAGAAAAATGAACAAAGTCTTATAAATGGACATTTATAAAAGCTTTATTTGTCATAACCAAAAACTGGAAGCAGAGAAAATTTCATCCACAGATGAACGGATAAGCAAATTTATTGCCATACACCAAGAGGGACTGACTCTGGATTCATAAAGCAACATGGAAAATCTCAATTATTTTGAGTCAAAGAAGTCAGATTTTAAAAAATGAAAAGGATACATGTAGCGTATAAGATTCCATTGATATAAAGTTTTAGGAAACATAAGCTAACACATGGCGATCTAAAGCAGATCAGCAGAGGAGCACAAGGGAGATTACACACAGACGCCGGGAAGCTTCGAAGCAGTGAATATGTTCTTTGTCTTGATTGTGGTGAGCGCTCCATGGATGTGCACAAATGTCAACTCATCAAACTGCACATTTTAGACACGAGCAGCTTATTGTATGTGTACCAGTTAGACCTCAATGAAGCTGCTTTTAAAAAATAACATTGGGTGGAAGGCATTTTGCCTGTCTGCTGGCTCCCTACCCAAATGCCTGCAACAGCCAGGGCTGGGCCAGGCCAAAGCCAGGAGCCAGGAGCTCCATCCAGGTAGGTGGCAGGGACCCAAGTCTTTGAGCCATCACCTGTGCCTCCCAGAGAGCACATTCGCAGGAAGCCGAAATCTGGAGCGGAACCAGCACTCCAGCACCCAGGCGTTCTGATGTAGAATGTGCGTGTCCCAAGTGACATCTTACCTGCTAGGTCAAATGCCTGCCCCACATTAAAAAAAAAAAAAAAGATTCTTGAAAAATAATTTTGGGATCAAGGAGAGGGAAAAGCCAAAGACGGTGGCTAAGGAATTCTGTTAATGTGGCTGAGGCCAGACAGTCGCTGAAAGAATTAGATCAGAATTCACAGGTGCTACACTAGAGATGGTGAGCTGACCACTGAGTCTGCTGGGCCCCCTGCTCCGCCCACCTGAATCAGGTTCATTATTGCATCTCACATAACTGCTGCTCGTCCCTTCTGCAACAGGAAGAACAAAACCTACTTCCGAGCCCAAAGAGGGAGGGGGAGCTTGGAGGGAGAATGCAATGAAGCAAGGTGTTCAGGCTTCCCACATCGTGAAGGGAACACCTATTACAAGACCTACGGCTCCAACAAGGCCCTCCGGTCTGATTCCTGGCCAGCCCCGGGAGAGAGGGAGGTCCTAGCACCCTCCCGGCTGGGCGGGGCCAGCCTGAGAAGCAAGGGCCCCTTCTCTTTTGGCTTTGAGCAGTTTTTCTACGAAATTCCAAACCACCTGCAGTAGCATCATCTTGGGCTTATTAAAACTGCGGATGTACACATCAAAGTACACATCAAAGTTTGTGGGCTTGGGGGTTGAGATGTCATGTAATTCTCTGAGAGGTGTGTGTGTGTATGTATGTGTGTGTATGTGTATGGGCATGCATGTGGATATGCACACGTGTGTGGAGCATGCATGCTTAACGTGTGTATGCACGTATGTGTATGTTCGTGCGTGTGTTCATGTGTGTGTTCCGAACATTCCCTTGGGCACTCAAAAGAACTGAGCCCCATCAGCTTCTCAGCCTGCACTGGACACCAGGAAGGGTCGGGACTTGGGGCACGCTGGCTACCTCCCCTAGACAGTTCTACCTGGTCACCTGTGTGCTGGGGCCACCACCCTTTCCCTTCTGTGGTGTTAATGCAGAATCTAGATGGAATGTGTCTGGGGACAGCTGAGGGCCCAGAGCGAGACACGCTTAGGGCTTCCAGGAGAAGTTTAAGGGAGGGGGCTCACAGGAGGTGAGGGAGGCCTGAGGACAAGGGAGCCAAGTCAGGGTCTGAGCTCCATCCATGTAGGGGACCAACACTGAATAGAGACAGAAGTTCTTGGCAGTTTGTCACCTGGATTATGGGAAAAGTGAAAGCCAAAGCTTAATGTTTTCCATTACCATAATTCTCTTTGGTTTCCCACCAACCCTTCAGAAAAGAACAACCTTGTATCATGATGATGGGGGATGTGTGACAGCTGTGTCCCACTGTGACTCTGGTTGCCAGCTGCCAAGGTAGTGGGCCATGGTAGAATGGAACAGAGGGTAAAGTGGCTTGCCTCCCACTCCATTTCCTCAAATATATAAAGAGAACCAGCATTATAGCATAGGGGGCTCAGCTGGGGCTGCCCGCATCCCCTCTCAGTGCACCAGTTCAAGCCCCAGCTGCTCTACTTCCCATCCAGCTCCCCGCTAATGCACCTGGGAGGCAGCAGGTAATGGCCCAAGTACTCGAGTCCCTGCTACCCATGTGGAAAACACGGATAGAGCTCCTGGCTCCTGACCTCTGCCTGACCCAGACCTGGCAGATGGAACAGATGGAAAATCTCTCTCTCCCTCTCCCCACCTACTCTTTCTCTCTCTGTCTTCCCCCCGCCCCATGTTTTTCTCTGTATCACTCTTCCTTTCAAATAATAAATAAATAAATAATAAACCTTAAAAGGGGAGATAGAGACCGGCGCTGTGGTGTAGTAGGTAAAGCCGCTGCCTGCAGTGCCAGTATCACCAGTTCGAGTCTCAGCCGCTCCATTTCCCATCCAGCTCTCTGCTATGACCTGGGAAAGCAGGGGAAGATGGCCCAAGTCCTTGGGCCCCTGCTCCTACATGCGAGACCTGAAAGAAGCTCCTGGCTCCTGGCTTCGGATCAGTGCAGCTCCAGCTGTTGTGGCCAACTGGGGAATAAACCAGCAGATGGAAGACCTCTCTCTCTCTCTCTTTGCTTCTCCTTCTCTCTCTATGTAACTCTTTCAAATAAATAAATAAATCTGAAAATAAAATCAACCCATCACTACCTATATAAAAAAAAGGGGGTGGATAATGCTGACTCCTGGATTTCACATTTAACACTTACAAGAACCCCAAAGAATTGGTGTATTCCCATTTTACAAACAGGGAAGCTAGGGAGTAAAGAGAGTTTAGCTTGCCCTGTATCACACACTAGCAAGTGACTGTGTCCTTATCAGAGCCTGGATCTGGGGTTTGACTTGAGCTTAACATCACCCACTGTTTCCCCTGGCAATGAAGGAGGCAGTGGAGCTTGGCGGTCACTGCCTGGTCCCACACGGGCACAATTGCTCTTCTCTGGTTTTCAGAGCTTTATCTTACACAATGCTTTCAAGCCTACATTGCTATTGTACTCCATGGAAGTAATGAAGGCACAGCAGAAGGAAATAATCCAGTGAATGGTTCGTGGACAGCATTGTGAAATGTGGGTGTGGTGGGCTGTACAGTACAAGGAATGTGGGATGTGGAAGGTTATTCAGGTTCAAGTCCTACCTCTGCCACTCAAAAGCTATCGAGCCTGGGACAAATCATCCAAGCCTAAGTTTTTTCATCTTGAAAAGTATTCCTGCAAGTGAAGATCACATTAGAGGGTCACCACAAATCCTTCCTTTTTTTAAAAAAAAAATTATTTATTTGAAAGGCAGAATTACATAGATGCAGAGAGAGAGAGAGAGAGAGGTCTTCATTCTGCTGGTTCACTCCCCAAATGGGCACAATGGCCAGAGCTGAGCTGATCTGAAGCGAGGAGCCAGGAGCTTCTTCTAGGTCTCCCATGCTGGTGCAGGGGCCCAAGGACTTGGACCATCTTCTACTGCTTTCCCAGGCCATAGCACAGATTTGGATTGGAAGAGGGGCAGCTGGGACTCGAATCATTCCCATATAGGATGCCCACTACGCCATATAGGATAGAATCCATATAAGATGCCGGCAGTGCAGGTGGCAGCTTTACCCACTATGTCACAGCACCAGCCCCACAAATACTTCTGGAGCTGTAAACTGCCACCTGTATCTTAGGTCATTCAAGCAACAACTCTACCGTATTTGCCAAAGCTGCTCTTTTGTTGCCAGAAAAGGGACACCTTTGGCTCCTCCTTGGAAAATAGGAATCAGGGACCTTGATGCAAGCTGAATGAATGGTGGTCGATTCTGCCAGTTCATCTCCTACTCCAAGCTCTCTCACCCTCTACCTTCACATCTGCAAGTCAGGGATACATTTTTTCCCTATTAAATCATTTTTTATGGAAACTTCCAGACTTATTCAGATGGGAGGCGAGGACAAAAGCCCACATTTCTCCAGCATTTCAATCAACAGCCTCATTTTCTTCCAACAGTTGAAGTTCTTATGAATAATGGATGACAGCCTGATGAATATGCACAAGGCCCATTATGCCTGTGAGATTTGGTAAATAATTTATGAGATAAAATGGTCCTCACCTTGTTACTGTACAAAGATTGTAGAAAAAAAAGGAGCCATGTTTACCTTTGGAGCTAGCAGGGTTATCTGTCAGAGACAGCCACAGCAGCCCAACATCACAATTTTATACCCTTGCTAGAATTAAAGTAAATAGAATAAAATACTATCAGTGCATTTCAGAGCCAGGGGTGGGAGGAGGGGTGCAGGCCACAAGAAATGGGGCATGGGGCTGGGGCTATGGCATAGTGGGTAAAGCAACTGCCGCCTGCAGTGCCAGCATCCCATATGGGTCTTGGCTGCTCCACTTCTGATCCAGCTCTCTGCTATGGCCTGGGAAGGCAGTAGAAGATGGCCCAAGTCCTTGGGCCCCTGCACCCGTGTGGGAGACCTGGAAGAAGCTCCTGGCTCCTGGCTTCGGATTGGCACAGGTCTGACCACTGCAGCCAGTTGTGGAGTGAACCAGCAGATGGAAGACCTCTCTCTCTTTCTCTCTCTCTCTCTCTCTGCCTCTCCTTCTCTTTGTAACTCTGCCTTTCAAATAAATAAATAAATCTTTAAGAAAAAAAATGGGGCCCCATTTTCTTCCTTTCCCTGGCTCTGGCTTCTTGCCGGTAGGGGGTTGGCTGTAGCCCGTTGCCTCCAGGGCGTGTGGCCTTCGGGCCACCTGCCCTATGCTTTCGGGCCTAGATGCTCTTCCACGTGGCTGGTTCCTGGTACTCAGTATGAATCCAGATTTACCCCTTTCTCTTGGATAAAGCTCTCACTCTCCTCTGCATCTATCTCACTAAATAAATGCTTAAAATGTTAGAAAAAAAAAAAAAATGGGGCCTGCACAGCTGTACTCCTTCCTACACTGTGAGTTGTCAAGTCTCTGGCTTCTCATCTTAGTGTATCCTTGCGTTGTGCCCAGCATGTGGGGCCCTTCTCCCTCACAGCCCAGTTTCCTCCCAGGACTTCAGAAAGACCAGCCAAGACTGACTACCACTCCCTTGTTTTATGAAAACTAGCCAAGAGGGGCTGGTGTTGTGGCCTAGAGGTTAGGCTACCCACTGTGATGCTAGGGCATCCCATGTGGGCGCTGGTTCGAGTCCTGGCTGCTCCACTTCCGAGCCTGCTCCCTGCTGGTGGCCTGGGAGGGCAGTGGAGGATGGCCCAAGTGCTTGGGACTCTATACCCACTCACATGGGAAACCCGGAAGAGGCTCCTTACTCCTGGCTTCCACCTGGCCCAGTCTCTCTTTCTCTTTCCCTCCCTCTCTGTAACTCTGCCTTTCAAATAAATAAAAAGTGTTTAAAAAGAAGAAAAGAAAACTAGTCTAGAAGCCCTTGGAGAGGCATTGCTGCTTTTGAACATTTTCCATGAACTTTCTGAAGATCCTGTGTATGCATGGCTTTCAATTATTTTTACACTAAAATAAACTTACCTTTAATTCCATTTCTTCCATGAACTTTAAAAAAGATTTACTTGGGTCCAGTGCTGTGGTGTAGCAGGTAAAGCCGCCACCTGCAGCACCAGCATCCCATATGGGCTCCTGTTTGAGTCTGGCCTGCTCCAGTTCAATCCAGCTCTCTGCTATGGCCTGGGAAAGCAGCAGAAGATGGCCCAAGTCCTTGGAACCCTGCAGCCGCGTGGGTGACCAGAAGAAGCTCCTGGCTCCTGGCTTTGGATTGGCTCAGCTCCGGCCGTTGCAGTCATTTTGGGAGTGAACCAGCAGAATGGAAGACCTCTCTCTCTCTCTTTCTGGCTCTACCTCCCTCTGTAACTCTTTCAAATAAATTTTTTAAAAAAGAGAAATGCATATTCCTTAAATATTTAAGCAATGCACAAGTAAATACAATGTAAATTAAAGATTTCTTTTTCCTAAAGAAAACAGTTCATATTTTGCTGGGTGTCTGTCTGAACGTCTCTGATCACATTTGTATCTTTTTTCAAACTGCCCCTTACATTTGTGGGTGGCACCCAAAGCCCCTGATGTAGCTACGTGTGGCAACAAATCAAGCCACACAGACGGGGAGTTTCTGCCTTCTCTACAAAGTTCAATGGCAGTGTTCAGCTCATTCTTCGCATAAAGAGCCACAGGACATACACAAGGGAGTAAAGTCACACTAGGGCCCTCAAAGAGTTACAGCCCAGGGAGCCAGGCCTCAGAGATGACCGGCTAAGCAAAAGCTTCCAGAGTGATAAAACCAGGCCATGTAGCAGAGTTTCACATGGCCCCTAAACTGAGTTCAATTGTACAGCTCTATACCTCACAATTATATAAAGCTGTTTTCTCTTTTTAAAAAAAGATGTATTTATTCAAAAGGCAGGGAGAAACAGAGATCTTCCATCGGCTGGTTCACTCCCTGAATGGCAGCAAACATTGGGGCTGGGCCAGGCCGAAGCCAGGAGCCAGGAGCTTCTTCTAGGTCTCCCATGCGGGTGCAGGGGCCCAAGCACTTGGGCCATCTCCTGCTGCTTTCCCAAGTGCGTTAACTGGGTGCTGGAACGAAGTGGAGCAGCTGGGACTGGAACCAGAGTTCTGATGTGAGATTCCAGTGTTGCAAGCAGCTGTGCCCCAAGGCCAAATCCAGAGCTAGCTGTTTTCAAAGCTTCTCCACATACAGGCTCACAATTAAACTTAACAAAGTGGTCGTTACAAATAGCACTGCTGTTTTACAAGTCATGGATGAGGTTGCCTGGACTGCTGGAGAAAGCCCAGTACTGTCTCTGCACCCCCGGGTCACCTGCCAAAGGGCCCTGACCTTGCTCCTCACTTGCAAGTGGGTAGAGCCAGCCAGGGCTCCAACCCTAGCTCTGCGGGGCCGGGCGGACAACGCAAGTCCAGAGAGGAAAGCAGGGGCCCCTGGCCGCCAGGAACTCCAGAGCCAG
The DNA here is from genome assembly GCF_033115175.1 of Lepus europaeus. Taxonomy (NCBI): domain Eukaryota; kingdom Metazoa; phylum Chordata; class Mammalia; order Lagomorpha; family Leporidae; genus Lepus; species Lepus europaeus. The sequence goes on from NC_084836.1 coordinate 68,935,580, forward strand.
CCCTGAGGCTCTGGAGCCTGCTGGGCGCTGCCCCCGCCCCTGAGGGGCAGAAGGGCAGTCTGGGGGCGACCGAGGGCTCCCCTGCCATCCTCCCACTCGCCCACCTCCAGGTGGAGTGCGGTGGGCGGCATGCGGGGCTCAGAACAGTCTGCCCGCGGTGGCTTCCACACCCGAGGGCGGACAGCGCCTGCCCACTCTCCTACTTCCCTGTTCTGCTTTCTCTTAGCCCCCAAATTTGCCTCTTTTTAGCCCTCCCCCGGGCCCCGGGTCAGCTCCCGGGGCACAGGTGGCGGCCCCCGCACCCCACACAACTTTTTCCTGTCCACCTGCGCAAGGCGCCGGGAAGCTGCGTCCTGCGGCCAGAGGGCTGCCGCCGGCCGGGCCACGACCGAGTCGACTCTAGGCTGCGGCTGGGGAGTTGACATGAACTTGACTCTGGACCAGCGCAGGGCACCGACCCCTGAGGCGGCGGCGCTGGCTGGGAGCCCGGGTCTCCGCCCACCCCCCATCAAGGGGCCCATGGCGCGGGGCCCCCAGCACTGGCTGCGGGACTCCGACCTCACTCCCGCACCTCGGGGATCCCCGCGCCAGTCCCGCCAGACAAACTCGGCCCCGCCCGGCCGGCGCCCGCCGTCCCGCCCCGCCCCCGCCCCCGCCGGCCGCGGGCTCCGCGTCCCCTCCCTTCCCTGCCCGCCCCCGGCGGCTGGCGCGGGCGGTGCTGCATGCGGCAAAGCGCTTTGCATAAATTATGCTCATGACGCAGCAGCTAAAAAAATCCAAGTAGCAGAAGGAGGGGAAAAGGGGGGGCGGCAGGGGGGGCCGGGGAAGGGGGGAGAGGAGGAAAAATACACACCTGGCCGCCCCCCAAGCCTCCCCTTCCCGCCTCCCGGCCGCCCCCTCCGGCTCTGCCCGGCCCGGGCTGGGGGCCCGGGGGCGGCGGCGGGTCCCGACCGGCGTCCCGGCCGAGCCGAGCCCAGCCCGGCCGCACTGGCTCCTTTGTCTGCGGGCGGCGGCCGCCCCGGCCCCGGCCCCGGCCCCCGGGCCCCGGCTGTGCGATGAGCCTCTGATCGGTGGCCGCCGGCGCCGCGCGAAGCGGCTCGGGCTCGGGCTCCGGTGAGTAGCGGGGTCCGGGCGGGGAGGGGTTTGCACGGAGGGGGAGGGGGCCGGGCAGGGGAGGTTTCGGGTTTGGTTAATATGCAATGCCCGTAATTAGCATAATTTATATATTTATGATAAAGAGAAAAAAAAAGCCGCAGGGCCGGGGCGGCGGGACGTGGGGCTGGGGCGGGGAGAGCCTCGGGACGGGGCCGCACCCCCGGGCCGCGCCCGAGCAGCCGACCGCCGGCCTGGGCAGGGAGGGGAGGGGGCGGCCGCCAGGTGGACCCGGGGACTGGGGGGTGAGGACCGGCCCGGCCCCTCCCCGCTGCTGCCCCTGAAGTCCAGGTTGGGGACAGACCGCAGGGGACGCTCTGCACTCACACCGGCGGCGATCAGGAGTGGATCCTCGCCGTCCCCCCACCCCCACCCCGCGGGAGGACCCCGGACTCCTGGGTTCCCGGCAGCTGGGACCACCTGTCGTGATTCTCCCGAGCCCGGGAGAACTGGTGGGTCTTGGGGTCGGGGTCCCCGCGTTGCTGGAAGGCCAGCGGGGTGGTGGGAGGGTCCCCATCGACTAGAGCATGAGCACTTCATAAATATTTAATAGCAATATTATTATTAATAATAGTCACCATAATGGGCCCGATGTGTGCTTGCCGGATAGGTTCACCTGGCAAGGCCAAGGGAGCCCCCGGGCCTTCTAACCAAGGCTGTAGCCTGGGGAGCCCTCACCAGCCACGACTGAAAGCCTAAAACCTTGTCAGAGGAGCTTCTGCCCCCCAGCAGGGGCCGATAAAAAGCGTCAGGAGGCCTTCCCGGGTAGGAGGAAAGAGACTTTTTGCAGAGGTTGTAGGCTCCTCTGCTCCTGCTGATTCCTTGTACCAAAGTCAAGGGCTGGTTTCCCATGGTTCCTATCCATACATTCCTCCTCCCCTTGTCTTGGTGGCCTGAGACAGCCTAGGCGTTCCAGGGAGTAATTCCGTGCACTGCATTTGGATCCAAGTCCTGGAAGTAGGGTGACGTGGCTGTGTGCCCATGTTGCTTTGTATGTCTTCTGAGGACTTCCATGCCTTCTTTCCTTGGTTCAACAAAAATCCCCACCAAGTGCCATATTCTGAGTAGTTCACATAAAGCTTAATCTGTCACCGACTTTTCACTCTGGCGGTGGGCAAGCAGGCTATCAGTGTAAAAACTAAGGAGATAAAACCATGGAGTGATTGTGTGTGTCTGCACACACGTGCGTGTGCACACGTGAGATGAACGGTTCTTTCTTCCTAGAAGTTCCCCCACCTCATAATTAAGGAAAGTGAGTTAGAAGAAATGTACTCATTTTTTGTAAAGATTTATTTATTTATTTGAGAGGCAGAGTTATAGCAGCAGATAGAGAGAGAGAGAGAGGTCTTCCATCTGCTGGTTCACTCCCCAGATGACCGCAACGGCCAGAGCTGCACCAATACAGAGCCAGGAGCCAGGAGCTTCTTCCAGGTCTCTCACATGGGTGCAGTGGCCCAAGGACTTGGGCCGTCTTCTACTGCTTTCCCAGGCCATAGCAGAGAGCTGGATCGGAAGTGGAGCAGCCAGGACTTGACCCAGAGCCCATATGGGATGCTGGCACTGTAGGAGGTGGCTTTACCTGCTACACCACAGCGCTGGCCCCCATTTTTTTTTTTCAAAAAAAGATTTTATTTTATTTTTACTTATTTTAAAGCAGAGTTACAGGGAGAGAGGGAGAGACTCAGAGAGAGAGAGAGAGAAAGAGAGAGAGATCCTCCTCCATTCTCTGGTTCACTCCCCAAATGGCTGCAATGACCAGGGCTGGGCTGGGCTAAAGCCAGGAGCCAGGAGCTTCATCCCGGTCTCCCATGTGGGTGCAGGGGTCCAAGCACTTGGGCCATCGTGGGCTGCTTTCCCAGGTGCATTAGCAGGGAGCAGGATTGGAAGCAGAGTAGCTGGGACTCAGACTGGCACCCAGTAAGGGATATTGGAATTGCAAGCGGCAGCAGCTGAGTCTGCTGTATCACAGTGCCATCCCCATATAGCTTTGTCATGGTCAACATATGTTTTACATTTTTAATATATTATTTATATTCATTTCAGTTGAAAGACAAGGATCTTTCAGCTACTGGTTTGCTCCCCTAAATGCCTGCAACAGCTGGGGTTGGGTCAGGCTAGGAGTCAGAACTCAATCTGGGTCTCCCATATAGATGCCAAGGGAAGCAGGAAGCTGGAATGGGAAGCAGAGCCAGGACTTGAATCCAGACACTCTGATACGGAGTGCCCCAAGTGGCCTGTTAACCCCTAGGCAACACACCCACCAGCAATCTAATATTTGAATCCAAGTTTTCCTTGGAAGCTCGTACTGTCATCTCCCCTCGATCCTCAGCTTTTTCATCTATAAAATAAGGATGCTGGTAGCTAATGTCATTGTTCCTGGTGTTTTGCACAATTTCAGGGCAGTTTTTTTTTTGTTTTTTTTTTTTTTAAGATTTATTTATTTGAAAGGTGGAGTTGCAAAGAAGGGCAGGGTGTCTTCTATCCGCTGGTTCACTCCCCAAATGGCTGCAACCACTAGAATTGAGTTTGGGCCCATCCAAAGCCAGGAGCCAGGAGCTTCTTCCAGGTCTCCCATGCAGGTGCAGGGGCCCAAGGACTTGGGCCATCTTCTACTGCTTTCCCAGGCCATAGCAGGGAGCTGAATCAGAAGCGGAGCAGACGGCACTGCAGGTGACAGCTTTACCCTCTATGCCACAGCTCTGGCCCCTAGGACAGCCTCTTATCAGGAGTTATCAGGGAACACAGAGCAGTAATGTGCTTGGCTACAGACACACACATGGTTGGCCAAGTTTGAGTTTTTGTGTCCCTAACCACTGGGCTCTGCGGCCCCGTGTTGCTGGCATCAGAACTGAATGACAACACTTGTCATCTATCAGACCCTTCTATAATTACTACAATACTAACTCCATTTCTGGTCTGCTCTCTGAGGCATAGAGAGGTAAGCCCTTGCCCACGGTCTCACAGCTAAGAAGTGGTGAAACTAAGAGATGTACCTACTTCCTCACTGCTACACTAAATTAAAAGACGTAATTGAGATCATATATGTAAATTATAATATCTACCACTTGGCACCCATGAAGCATTGATCTAAACTTTTCTGCATGTATGAATTATTCAGTCCTCATGCTAGCCCTCTGAAAGCAATGCTATTCCTCCCAATACAAGAGAAAACTGAGGTGCAGAGGAGCAATCATTTGTCCCAAGTCCCATAAGCTAATATATCAACGATGACATGTTGAACCTGACAGTGTGTCTTGAGAGTGTGTTGTTGACCCCCCCAACAGCATGTGCAAATGGCCTGGGTTCACATAGATAGTGATTATCATTCTTCAGCAGGTAGGATGGGAAATCCATGTCCTGGGGCCAGGATTGGAAAGAGATGGGAGGACACGCAGAAACCCTGTCAGGTGGTGACACCTGGAGAGGAAAGTGGCTGCGTGGTGTCTGGTGATTAAGAAGGTGCAGGGAGGGGTGCGGTGTCCTTTACTTCACAGACTGGAGCCGTGTGGCTCGGGGTTGTGGTAGTGGTGGTGGTGAGGAGAGGGGAATTCTGGGTCTACAAGGGGGTGAGGTCAGCATTTGCTGAGATGGGGAGGCCGCTTGCCCGTGGAGCTGCTGAGGAGTGGGAATCCTGTTGAGTATGAGATGAAGTGAGCCATCAGGATGCGGTTGGATATGTGAGTCTAAAGTTCCCGGATGAGGTCCCGGGTGGGTTTTGCTTTGGTAGTTGTGGGATGGTGGGAAACCACGGAGGGAGGCCATGAAGAATGGTTGGCTGCCCCTTGCAGTGACCAGACTTCCCGACATCCCAGCCTCCTGCCCTCTGCTGTGGCCATTGTGAGTGGCAGCTCTGCGGGAGGTGAGCAGGTGCACAAATTAAACTTTAACACTAGCCTAGAGCTGTAGCTACGCATGTCAACAAACAACCTAGCCAGAGATTTATCATGTTAAAAATCTGAAGGGTGATCATTACACACTGCATGGATGTATTGAAATGTTACACTGTGCTCCAAAACTATGTACAGCTACTATGTGTCAGTTACAAATTATTTTTCAAAAGAAAAAAAAAGTGATTTCCCATAAGACATGTAACTTTGTTTCAATGACTGCAGGTACAAGCAAATTCAGCTTACCCAACCCTTCCTTGGAGTATGCTAACTTTACACCCCCACCCCAGATGACTGGATCATAAGGTGTTTTGCCCCCTCAAAAACCGCAGTCACATTAAATGTTACGGGAGTGATTAAAGTCACAGGGTCTGATTGAAAAGTCTGAGTTTCATACAAGTTCCATTTTCCTACATAGGATGAGATTCTTCTTACATAAAATTTCATGTCGGCCTGGGAAAAAGGACCACACAAAACTGCACCAGGCGTCTCCCCAGGAGGTTCTCCACCACCGAGTCATCCACCAGGGCTCATAAACGTGTTGTATCATGGTGACCTTTTGTTTGTTTCCTTGACTGCCGTGTTGGAACTGAGACTTCTTGACAAAAAAGGAAATGTGGTTTTTTCCCCACTGTAACCCCGGTATGCAGCATGCAACAGCCACTGAAATATGTGGGGACCTAATGATGGACAGGCAGTTCAAGATTTCTCCTAACAGGGTCTCAGGCTGTTCCAGGGAGTTCTGCTTGGCTTGGGCTTTCCCGGGGCGCCTCCTGGTGTCCCCGAGTGCTGCCGTAACCCAGAGCAGTTCCTGGAGGACAACAGTGGGGAGAATCAGGTGATCGCCTCTACTGAAGCTCTGGATGGCACCCGCCCTCCCTGGGGTCTCTGGTTGTGGGCAGTGCCTCAGTGCTTGTCTGGCTTGACCCAGGTGTTTTCCAATTCACCTTGCTGGAGAAAGAAAGCAAATGAGTAGGGTCCAGGGGGTAGGTCTGCACAGATACTGCACAAAGGTAACACAGCACAGAGCCCAGATGCCAAGTGCCTTCTGCCTAGATAGGTGTTCGCGATCATATCCATGTCCTTGATAGGAGCTGTCGAGACACTAAGACCTCGAGAGAGGTCTCGGGTCCAGGACGAGGGAGGTCTTTACTCTGCCCCGCCTGCCTTTCTGGTGGTCTTAAGTCTTTGTGGTGGGTAAGGGCAGGCCTAGGTGTGGTCACGGGCTGGGACCCAAGAGTCACCTTCTCTTTGACACAAGGGAATGGACACTGAAGATCCAGGTCTTCACAAGCCCATAGAATCTCAAGGATGGAAGAGTAACTGGAATCGCCTAAGCCCCCTACCTGCTGCTTGAATTCCTATTCAGATTCAGTCACAAAGTAGACATTTGCCTCTGCTTAAGCCATTCCCTGTGGGTGTCCCTGCGTAGCAGCAAGGAACCGGAGACCACAGAACAGGCACCCTAGCAAGGAAGTCTCAGGTCTTCTGATGACCAACTGCTATGCCTCCTGCCGATGGCCTTATTCGGAATGGAAAAAAATCTTCATGTATGTATCAGCTATCACGGACCCAAATGCACTTTTCCTCTCAGTTTTGTCTCTGTCTCTTATTTGTGTTTGCAAATGGCTTGCTAATCGGCTTCTCTGTGTGACACCTTTCATGGCTCAGCGCAACTTCCCATCCAACAGGCTCTCTGAAAAGCACGTGTACCAAATCTGGGGGCGACATCCCCCCAGGAATGAAGCTAGAGCCCCAGCAAGGTGGTTGGTGCTCACCAGTTCTAACAAATTCCTCTGCCCCTCCCCTACTCTACATCCTTGTCTTACTTGAAGAGGAAAAGTTTATTTATTTATTTTTAAGATTTATTTATTTACCTGAGAGGCAGAGTTATGGGAGGATGGGGGAAGAGAGAGAGAGAGAGGTCTTTGATCCACTGGTTTACTCCTCAAATGGCTGCAATGACCAGAGCTGTGCTGATCTGAAGCCAGGAGCCAGGAGCTGCTTCTGGGTCTCCCACACAGGTGCAGGGGCCCAAGGACTTGGGTCATCTTCTACTGCTTTCCCAGGCCATAGCAGAGAGCTGGATCAGAAGTGGAGCAGCTGGGACTCGAACCAGTACCCATATGGGACGCTGATGCTGCAGGCGAAGGCTTAACCTACTGCACCACAGCGTGAGCCCCAAAAGGCTTGTTTTTCTTTTTTCAAGTTGCTGGGTTTCTTGAATTGCTTGCCCTTTTCTTGGTCTTGCTCTAAAGTGACCGGGAAGGAAAAGGAGGGAAGGACTGTTGTAGTTCTCCTTATATATAACCAGAACTGTTATAGTTCTGGTTTGATCAGGGAGCTTTTTCTGCCAGGGAACAAAAATGGCAAAACCCCAAGAGTGATGCAGCAGTTCCACTCTTAGATATTGGCCCAAAAGAATGGAAAAACAAGTGTTTAGTTTGTGTGCAAATCTTCATAGATACACTATTCAAAAATAGTCAAAAGGGAGAAGAAACCCACCTGTCTATCAACGAGTGAATGGAGTATATCCTCACTGTGGAAAACAAAAGTTTCACATCTCAAATGCCCTCATGGCCAGGAACTGGGAACTCAAATCCAGGTGTCCCACATGATGGCAGGCATCCAATTACGTGAGCCATCTGCGTTAGCAGGAAGCTGTTGTCAAAAGCCAGAGCTGGGTATCAAACCTATGTACTCCAATGTGGGACTCATATATATATGTGTGTGTATATATATATATATACATATATTATATATATACATATATTTTAATATTTATTTATTTGAGAGGCAGAGTTACAGAGAGAGACAGAGAGAGAGAGCGGTCTTCCATCTGCTTGTTTACTCCCCAAATGGCCACAACAACTGGAACTGGGCCAATCTGAATCCAGGAGCTGGGAGGTGCTTCTGGGTCTCCCATGTGGTTGCAGGGGCCCGAACACTTGGGTCATCTTCTACTGCTTTCCCAGGCCATAGCAGGGAGCTGGATCGGAAGTGGAGCAGCTGAGGCTTAAACCAGTGCCCATATGGGATGCTGGTGCTGCAGGGGGAGGCTTAGCCTGCTGAACCACAGGGCCTGCCCCAGATATCTTTTAAAATATATATATTTATTTCGGCCGGCGCCGTGGCTTAACAGGCTAATCCTCCACCTTGCGGCGCCGACACACTGGGTTCTAGTCCCGGTTGGGGCGCCGGATTCTATCCCGGTTGCCCCTCTTCCAGGCCAGCCCTCTGCTGTGGCCTGGGAAGGCAGTGGAGGATGGCCCAAGTCCTTGGGCCTTGCACCTGCTTGGGAGACCAGGATAAGCACCTGGCTCCTGGCTTCGGATCAGCGAGATGCACCGGCTGCAGCGGCCATTGGAGGGTGAACCAACGGCAAAAAGGAAGACCTTTCTCCCTGTCTCTCTCTCTCACTATCCACTCTACCTGTCAAAAAAAAAATATATATATATATATTTATATATATATATATTAAAAGTAGGATGACCGCGAGACATAGGGAGAAACAGAAATAGTCTCAATCCTCTGGTTCACTCTCCCAAATGGCCAAAACAGTCAGGGCTAGTCCATGTTGAAGCCAAGAGCCAGGAACTCCATCCTAATCTCCTTTGTTGGTGGCAGAAACCCAAAACTTTGGCTGTCATCTGCTGCCTTCCAGGTACAAGAGTAGGAAGTTGGGTTGAAAGCATGGAATAGCCAGGATGACTCAAGCTAGGCATTCTGATGTGGAATGCGGACATCCCAAGTGGTGGCTTAATCCACTGCACAACAATGTTTGCTCCAAGGGGCTCGGTGCCTTAGTTTTAGGCCAAATGCCCACCCCTATACAACCGGATATTATTCAACCATAAAAAGAAATGAACTTGTGATAGATGCTACGACATGGATCAGCTAAGTAAAAGAAGTCACACAGAAAGCCACCTGTTGTATGATTCTGCTAAGGCCAGTCCATACTGTCAGAAAGTAGAAAAGTTACCAGGGACTGGGAGGCGGCAACAGAAGGGGAGTGACTCCCAGTGGATGTGGAGCCTCCTTTTGGGTGGAATGAAATGTTCTGGAACTAGGGGCAGGTGCTGTGGCATAGTAGGCTGAGCCTCTGCCTGCGGCACTGGTATCCCATGTAGGCGCCGGTTCATGTCCCGGCTGCTCCACTTCCCATCCAGCTCCCTGCTGTGATGTTTTGGGAAAGCAGCAGAAGATGGCCCAAGTGCTTGGGCCCCTGCACCTATGAGGGAAACTCCGAAGAAGCTCCTGGCTCCTGGCTTTGGATTGGCTCAGCACCGGCCATTGCAGCCATTTGGGGAGTGAACTGGCAGGTGGAAGATCCCTCTCTCTGCTTCTCTCAGTGTAACTCTGCCTCTCAAATAAATAAAAATCTAAGGTAGGAAACTAGGTAGCAGTGATGGTTGAACAACATTGTGACCGTACTAAATGGTGAGTTCTGTGTTAGGTGCGTTTGTCTTAGTCCACCCCAGCTATTATCACAACAAAGTGGGTAGTTTTCTAACAACAAAAATTTGTTTCTCACGGTCCTGGGGGCTTGCAAAGTCCCATATCAAAGGCATGGGCAGCTAGTAAGGGCCTCTGCCTAGCCAGCACCTCCTGGCCGTGTCCTTGTGCCACCCCCACCCGCCCCTGTGTCTCTTTTTTTAGGGCACTAACCCCATTCATGAGGATCTGCCTTCATATCCCAAGGAGACACAAACATTGAGATTATAGCAGTTTTTCCTTAAAAAAAAAAAAAAAAAAAAGCAACAGACCCAGAGGAGGAAGAGGGAAAAGAAAGGGAAAGAAGTGAGTTTAATTCCCTCACCTGTTACCCCTAGAGGTTAATGTTCCAGAATATGCTTAGCACACAGTGGGACCTGAGGTGTTAATTGTCTTCTTTCTTATGTAAGTGTCTAGCCCTACTTGCCTCCTTGGTTTCTTACAACTTTGTGGTTTGTGGCTCAGGCCACCTGGGATGTCCTGCCTTGGCTGGTACAGGCCACTGTTGGTCCTGGCCCCATCACTGGCATCACCTTAGAGTTGAATCACACTCCCTACGAGTTGTTGGGGGAAAGGCGCGTGGACATCTGCATTTTTCATAAGTGCCCCGGGGTGAGGGTCATGCGTATTAAAAATCTGAGATCACTGTGTTAATGTATGTCTTTACCATCTCTTCCAGGAAGTCTGCCCAGACTTCTCTTCTGAGAAGCACGCTAATACCCAGGTCGCTCCTTCCCTTGTCTAAGGTGCTGAGGGCCTGGATCAGAGTCACGCCGGGTTCTGCTGGGTGTGCTGTCTTCATTGGACCGGGGGACCCCCGGGGGCAGATGCCTGCCCCCCCTTTCCTCTTGTCACCCTAAGCACAGATGTTCCTGCTTCCTCCAGAGTGTAAGTTCTCCTAGGATGCTGTAGGAAGTGAGACGCTTTAGTATGAAACTTCTTAAAAATCCTATTTCGTTTACTCCTCCAGATGCTTGGGAGAACCCAGCTCCCCTGTTCTCCCGCCGCTCTATTTCTGACTGTTCTAGATGGGATGGGAATTGTATCACCGTGTCACATCAGCCTTTGCTTTTCCAATCCCGTCTTACCCAGGATGCGCTAGGTGTGGGTTGGCCCCCACCCCACCCCAACAAGCAACCATGGATCCAGGAGCAGGGTCAGAGTCATCTCTGACAGTCAATGAGCAGGTATCTTCCGGGACGGGCAGCGGCGGAGGGTGGGGAGAGTGAGGGACCGAGGGGTGTGGGTAAGGGAGGAACATCCCGGAGCCCCTCGTGGTTACGTCACCTGTCCAGATGGAGCTGCCAACTAGGATCTAGGGATTTGAGCGGTGACTGAAAATGCACAGATAGCGGTCAGGCGTTCCACAGAGTAGTGAAGGTGCCGGTGGGATGCCTGCGTGCCACTCCATGGTGCCTGAGTTAGAGTCTCAGCTCCAGAGCCCTGCTAACATGCACCCTGGGAGGCAACGCTGATGGCTCGTGAAACTGGATGGGAAGTGGAGGCAGGGACTCTGTCCCAGGCCCTCTAGCATGGAATGTGGGCATCCCAGGCGGTGGCCCAACCTGCCACACTGCAACGCACTCCCCCAGTCACAAAATTTGTAAGTGTGTAAATTCACATGGGGGAAAGTCTGGACATCCAGTGAGTTACTGTTTTTTGTTTTTGTTTTGTTTTTTGTTTTTTTTCCCCTTCTGTATGGGAACAGTTCATGGAAAAAAAAGAATCAAAAGATGCGTTTTAAAAATTTATTTATTTATTTGCAACTCAGAGTTACATAGAGAGAGACATGGGGAGAGAGATCTTCTCTCTGCTGGTTCACTTCCTAGAAGGCTGCAACAGCCAGGCTGGGCCAGGCTGAAGCCAGGAACCAGGAACTTCATCCAGGTCTCCCACATGGGTGCAGGGCCCCAAGCGCTTGGGCCGTCTTTTGCTACTTTTCCAGGCACATTAGCAGGGAGCTGGATCAGAAGTGGAGCAGCTGGGACTAAAACTGGCACCCATACAGGATGCTGGTGCCATACTGAATCTACTGTGCCACAATGCTGGCCCTGATGCATTTATTTTAACACACAAAAAAATTTCAAGTCTATGCTTAGTTTTTTTTTTTTTTTAATGATTGCATTTCTGTGAACTTTTTGAAGTTCCTAAGTATTTTCTAATTTTTCTACAATGACTTCTTTCTTTAAAAAAAGATTTATTGTTTGTTTATTTGAAAAGCAGAGTGACAGAGAGGAAAAGATACACAGGGAGAGAGATCTTCCATTCAGTAGCTCACTCCCCAAATGCTCATAACCATGGGAGATGAGCCAGGCCAGAGCCAAGTCTACCCAAGGTCTTGGGCCATCATCCTCTGTCTCCTGAGCACATTAGCAGGAAGCTGGATGGGAAGAAGCGAGACTCTTTGTCGCCCCCTGCTGCCTGTCCCTAGACCTGCTTCTTCTTTTCTTTTCTTTCTTTTTTTCTTTTCTTTTTTTTTTTTTGACAGGCAGAGTGGACAGTGAGAGAGAGAGAGACAGAGAGAAAGGTCTTCCTTTGCCGTTGGTTCACCCTCCAATGGCCGCTGCGGCCGGTGCACCACGCTGATCCGAAGCCAGGAGCCAGGTGCTTCTCCTGGTCTCCCATAGGGTGCAGGGCCCAAGGACTTGGGCTATCCTCCATTGCACTCCCAGGCCATAGCAGAGAGCTGGCCTGGAAGAGGGGCAACCGGGACAGAATCCGGTGCCCTGACTGGGACTAGAACCCGGTGTGCTGGCGCCGCAAGGTGGAGGATTAGCCTGTTGAGCCGCGGCGCCGGCCTTTTTTTTTTTTTTTTTTTTTTAAGATTTTTTATTTGAAACTCAGAATTACACAAAGAGAGAACGAGAGGCAGAGAGAGAGAGAGAGAGAGAGAGAGAGGTCTTCCAACCGTTGGTTCACTCCCCAATTGACCGCAATGGCCAGAGCTGCACCAATCTGAAACCAGCAACCAGAAGCTTCCTCCAGGTCTCCTACGAGGGTGCAGGGGCCCAAGGACTTGGGCCATCTTCTACTGCTTTCCCAGGCCATAGCAGGGAGCTGGGTCGGAAGTGGAGCAGCCGGGGTTCGAACCGGCGCCCATATGGAGTGCTGGCACTGCAGGCGGGGCTTTACCCACTGCGCCACAGCGCCGGCCCCAAGACCTGCTTCTGTCTAGCAGCTCTGTCTGTGACTCGGGAGCAGCCACCTGCCACAGGTTCTGGAATTCTCTCAGAGCATACATCCCCTGGACAGAAGGTCCTCATCTTGAAGTGCCCTCATCTCGGGCCCCTGACCACTCCCAGAACTCCGGCCCCAGGCGCTGTGCCACGCCCCTTCCTCCCCACCCCTCCCTGAGCCCCAGCAGTGTCCCTTGCCCTCTTCTTGCAGGTCATCGTGATGTCAGGCCATGAGACCATTCGAGTGCTGGAAGTCGGAGTGGATGCCCAGCTCCCCGCTGAGGAGGAAGGCAAAGGCCTAGAGGCTGGGACTGCTGAGGGCTCCCACTGTGGGGACCCAGCTGAAGCCAGTGAGCCTGCTGGGGAAGCTGGGCCAGACAAGCCAGAGGCCCCTGCAGAGGCAACTGGTAGGAGGCCATTGCTCCCATCTGGGGTTGCTCCAGCCAAGTCCCCTCTCTGGTCCTCTGGCGAGCCAGCATGCAGCCCTGGGCCCTCTGTGCCCAGCACACAGTTGTACCTCCTGTCTGCCATCTGTACTTCCTCGTGCTTGGAACTCCCGTTCTTCCAGGCCTAATCTAGGGCGATGCGGGTGAGGTAGGCAGAGACCGGCAGACAGATCAGCTTAGGCGGTTGAATCAGCTACAAAGGCTCCTTTGCCCAGACCCAGACCCTAGGCGCAGGCAGAGGGCTGGGCCTGCTGTTGGTCAGGAGCTGAGGATGAGTTCAAGTCTCCTACCCAGAGCTGAGTGATGAGTAGGTAGGATTCTGCAGCACCTGCCCCATCCTAGCAGGTGTACACCTGCTGAACTCCAAAGGTGACCTTTGGGTGAGAGGTGGCTGAGCTGTGGTGTCCTGCACTGCCCTCTGGTCATTGACTGGTTCAGTAACACCTTGCAGAGGAACCATACCCTTTTTTAAAAATTTATTTATTTGAAAGTTACACACAGAGAGAAAGAGAGCGAGAGAGGTCTTCCCTCTGCTGGTTTACTCCCCAGTTGGCTGCAACAGCCAAAACTGCACCAATTCGAAGCCAGGAGCCAGGAGCTTCTTCTAGGTCTCTCACGCAAGTGCAGGAGCGCAAGGCCTTGGGCCATCTTCAGCTTTCCCAGGCCACAACAGAGAGCTGGATTAGAAGTGGAGCAGCTAGGACTTGAACTGGTACCCATATGGGATGCTGGCACTGCAGACGGCGGCTTTACCCACTACGCCACAGCGGCGGCCCCAAGCCATGCCTTTTACTGGACACCTTGGGCCTTCTTTTCCAATCCCCACTCCAGGACACCGGGATTTGTCTCCCCTTGCCCTCTGCTGCAATCCACCCCTTCCCTAGGCCTGGGCTGGCCTGGCTGGGCCAAGATGACGGATCAGGAAGACAGCAAAGGACAACAGACTTCAGAGAGCCAGCAGCTCCTTAACAAGAAAAGTGCATGACCTCACATGGCTTGCTCTTTCTGCAAATCAGTAGCCAGGTTCCTGGGGATCCCAGCTGTTTCTTCCCCATTTGAATAAAGTCGTGATGAGACCCGGGCCCATTGCTCCGTAACCTGGCTATGCTCTGCTTCTGTGTTGAGGCCAGGCTGGGGCACCTGCTTCCCAGGGCTGTTGCTACTGTTTCCATTCAGTGCAGCCATCCTGGGGTGAAGCCTTTTTTCCCAGACAATTCAGGAGGCTTCTCAGGTTTATCCCCAGTGCCCTAACTTCCCTTTCCACCCCTTTGTCCACCTTCCATCTCTCACTTCTGGAGGCTTCATTCTATGCCTCATCTAAATGTGCTCTCGGAAATGGATCCTAAAGCAATTGTTTGTACCCTGAGTATTTGTGGATATGGGCACAGCCTTGTATGTGTAAACCAGTCATGAAAGGGATCTGCTGTAAAGGGATTTTGGTTATTCAGCAGCTAAGGGAGGTATTTTGATGGTGCCACCGCCTAGGAAGCTGCCAGCACAGACTAATGGAAGATTTCTAGGTATGCAGTATTAAAAGGGACTTCCTCTTATGAAAGCTAAGCTAAGCTAAACTAGATGATGGGAAACTTTTTCAGGGAAAAAAATAATAATCCAGTGATTGGTGTCTTTCTAAATAGCCATCCAGTCTCACCTCCATATTCCTAAGACGGGACCACCAAAGTTGTACGGCACTTAACCATCAACTGCTTCATATACATTTCCTTTATTGACATAGATTTAAACACTTGCTTCTGGTTTGGGCCATTGTCAAACTGTCTGGTTTTTCCTTCTTATCAATAGTGCTGCTTTTAAGGTCTTTGTACTGGGCCTTTAAGCTTTTTTTTTTTTTTTTTTTTTTTTTTGTGGGGTGGTCCACTGTCTTTCCTTTTGAAGAGAAATTCATTAATAGCATAGGAGGCAATTATCACATGGAAAAATACAAACTCTTACTATCAATGAGCAGGAAAAGAACTGACTTCAAAATTGGGTGATGCTGTGGACAGCAGGTGTAATGTTGATGGCTCTAGAAGTTGTTTCAGTCTTTCTGCAAAGTGGTCTGGCAGGAAGAGACCACAAAACTCTCAATGGATGTAAACCCCGGCACCCCATGCCCTCTGTGGGAATATACCTCCGTATAGTGAGCATTTCATTTCTTTATTTTTGAAAGATACATTTATTTATTTGAAAGTCAGAGCTACAGAGAGAGAAGGAGAGGCAGAGAGAGAGAGAGAGAGGTCTTCCATCCACTGATTCACTCCCCCAATGGCTGCAACAGCTGGAGTTGCACCGATCCAAAGCCAGGAGCCAGGAGCTTCTTCCAAGTCTCCTATGCAGGGGCCCAAGCACTTGGGCCATCTTCTACTGCTTTCCCAGGCCATAGCAGAGAGCTGGATTGGAAGTGGAGCAGCTGGGACTAGAACCAGCGCCCATATGGGATGCCGGTACTGCAGGCGGTGGCTTTACCTGCTATGCCACAGCACCGGCCCCTCATTTCTTTCTTTCTTTCTTTCTTTCTTTCTTTCTTTCTTTCTTTCTTTCTTTCTTTCTTTTTTTTTTTTTGGCAGGCAGAGTGGACAGTGAGAGAGAGAGAGAGAGAGAGAGAGAGAGAAAGGTCTTCCTTTGCCGTTGGTTCACCCTCCAATGGCCGCTGCGGCCGGCGCACCGCGCTGATCCGAAGGCAGGAGCCAGTTGCTTCTCCTGGTCTCCCATGGGGTGCAGGGCCCAAGCACTTGGGCCATCCTCCACTGCACTCTCGGGCCACAGCAGAGAGCTGGACAGGAAGAGGAGCAACCGGGACAGAATCCAGCGCCCCGACTGGGACTAGAACCCGGTGTGCCGGCGCCACAAGGCGGAGGATTAGCCAAGTGAGCCGTGGCACCAGCCCCCCTCATTTCTTTAAATGGCAAGCTTTCATCACTCAGCTTTGCCACATCCCCATTTTCACATCTTCCTTTTTGCATTTTATTACTTCTTGCCCAACAAAATAGTTGTTCTGTTTTCCTCTGCTAGTTATCCTTACCTTCTCTGAATTTTTTTTTTTTTCAGAGTTAGAAAAGTATCTTCCAGGCATGGAGTTGTGGCATAGTGGGTAAAGCTGCCATCTGTGACACTGGCATCTCACATGGGTACTGGTTTGTATCCTGGCTGCTTTCGCTCCAGCTCCCTGCTGATGCCTTGGGAAGAGCAGCAGAAGATGGCCCTAGTGCTCGGGCCCATGCACTTACGTGGGAGACCTGGAGGATGCTCCTGGCTCCTGGCTTTGGCCTGTCCCAGCTCCAGCCATTGGAGCCATCTGGGGAGTGACCCAGCAGATGGAAGACCTCTCTCTCTCTCTCTCTCTCTTTCTCTCTCTCTGTCTCTCCCTCTCTCTCTGTAACTCTGACTTTAAAATAAATACATCTTTCTTTAAAAAAATAAGTATTTTCCCTCCACAGAGGAGATAAACGTTCCATTTCATTTTTTTCTACTATTTTATAAGACCTTTGTTGTTGCACAGCTCCTAAATTCCTTAACCTTGTAGATTTTACTATATTTTGTGACTGATAATTCCCCAGATAGGTTAATACTTTTCCAAACATTTTTAAAAAAGATTTATGTATTTATTTGAAAGGCAGTACAACAGAGAGGAACAATTAGAGGGACAGCGTCCATCCTCTAGTTCACTCCCCAAGTGGCTGCGATGGCTGGGGCTGGGCCAGGCAGAAGCCAGGATGCCGGGACTCCATCTGAGCCTCCTACATGGGTGGCAGGGGTCCAAGCACTTGGGCCACTTTCTGTTGCTTTTCCCAGGCACATTAGCAGAGAGCTGGATGGGAAATGGAGCAGCCAGGACACGAACCCGTGCTCCAATATGGGATGTCAGTGTCACAAGTGGTCCATAATGCTGGCCTCTTTCTAAATTAAAATGTAGGCTGGAATTGGCCACAAAGACCGGGGCAGGGCCAGGCTGAAGCCAGGAGACTGAAACTCCATCTAGAGCTCCTACATGGGGGCAGGGGCCCAAGTACTTGGCCCATACTCCACTGTTTTCCCAGGCACATTAGCAGGGAGCTAGAGTGGAAGTGGAGCATTTGGGACCCAAACCAGTGTTCCTATGGGCTGCTAATGTAACCAGCAGCAGCTTAACACACTGTACCACCATTCCAGCCCCTGCCTGTCCTTTTTAAAAGATTTTTTTATTTGAAAGTCAGAGTTACACAGAGAGAGGAGAGGCAGATAAAGATCTTCCGTCGTCTGCTGGTTCACTCCCCATTTGGCCACAACGGCCGGAGCTGCACTGATCCGAAGCTGGGAGCCAGGAGCTTCTTCCAGGTCTCTCATGTGGATGCAAGGGCCCAAGGACCATGAGCCATCCTCTACTGCTTTTCCAGGCCACAACAGAGAGCTGGATCAGAAGTGGAGCAGCTGGGACTTGAACCGGCGCCCATATGGGATGGCGGCACTGCAGGCAGAGGCTTTACCCAGTATGCCACAGCGCGGGCCCCTCCAATCACTGCCTATGTTTTAGGGTTGCTGATTCACTGGTTCCCATTTTACCCAAAGGGACCTTGAAGACAAAAGGGATAGGAGAGGTTCTTGGCCTCCTGTCCTGACATTATGGTCCTGTAGGCCTCTCTCAGAGCTTGGCAGTTTGTGCCCAGCCAGTATTAAGTGGCCACTGACCTGATCCAACATCATCAGCCAATGTATGTACTCCTTGTCTCATCTCCGAGGAACCAACCACCCTTCTCATTGCTGCGTGGCTGTGATGAGGCCCCCTACTGGCCAATGATGGGTTTTTGGGTTCTGCAGAAATGTGAGCGGAGAGTTGCCACTCAGGCATCCTACTCACTCCTTTTCCTTTCTCTCAATGCCACGTGAAGCCAAGTCGCTCCCGGGGATCCCTCCGAGCCCTGCCCCTGCCATTGCCACCTTCAGCCAAGCCCCAAGCCAGCCTCAGGCAGCATCTCAGACCTTGACGCCACTGGCCGTACAAGCTGCCCCCCAGGTAAGGGCCGCCTGGAGAGCTGGACAGAGGGCAGTGGGCAGGAGCAATGCATGGGCGTGGCCGTGGGGATCTGGCAAGTGCAGGAGGCGGGACAAGGGAGGACAACTCCTACTAGCCACCACCCCCCCACCCACCCCCCCGGCTTCTTCCTGCCCCAGACTAGGCCCATTTGGGAAAGCGGATCTGCGTTTGGCCGGGCAGTCTCCGCGGGTCCAATGAGCACTGTAGCAATCACTTTCACTCTTGGATGCTGCCGGAGTTTCTGTTCATCTGATGACAAAATGAGCAAATGCCCTTGTCAACCCCGGGCGGCGCGGCAAAGGGAGCATGCGCAGTGCCTGGGGCCATTTGCTACACGAGTCCGGCGCAGGCACCCAGTCCGGCGCGGACAACCCAGGCTGTCCTCCATCAGGGCTTCGCAGCCGCTCTGTGGCCCCTTGACCACTGGGCTGGGCCAGCTCTGCGCCTGCTCCCTGGCCATAGAGCGCTGTCCCATGAGCAGGGGCCTGGGAAAGGCTGGGGAGGCAGCAGACTGGTGGCTCTGGCCTGTGCGCCCCTTCCTGTCCTGTGGGGGAGGTTTGGGCCACTTCCTGGCAGGCAGGGTAGTCTGGTCCAGGTCCCCTCCCTCCCCCTACCCCCAGAGCCAGGCTTGAACCTCCCCACCCCCCGACCCACACCTGACCTTTCTCCCACTGCCCTCAGAATGCTTTGATTGTGCTCTGCTGGGTCCGAGAGACCCAGTGTTCGCGCTGTCGATGTTGATTTTGTATTTTATTATTTTTTTTCTTTTCTTTTTGAAATCTTGTTTGCTTTTGCAGGTCTTGACTCAGGAAAACTTAGCCACAGTTCTGACAGGAGTTATGGTTCCAGCAGGGGCAGTTACTCAACCTCTTCTTATCCCCATCAGTATTGCAGGTCAAGTGGCCGGTCAGCAGGGCCTGGCCGTGTGGACAATTCCTACAGCAACCGTGGCTACCCTCCCTGGACTGGCCGCTGCTTCTCCCACAGGGGCAGTTTTCAAGCCACCATTAGCCGGTCTCCAAGGTAACGGCCACTCTCCCAGGACTGCACCAGGCCCCTACCACCCTACACCACCACCACCACCACCACCGCCCCTGCACATGTGTTGGCTATGTTGAACTCAGAACCCGCCGCCCTCCCCCGGGGGCCGCAGCCCTGGAGTCTGGATCCAGCCACAGAGCTGCTGCACCGCCTCGGGACTGTGGGCCATGACCCGTGCTGGGCCCACTTCGCTCAACTGAATGAGACTGCCCCCACCCACTCACCCCGCCCCACGCCACGCCACGCCGCACCACGCCAGCATACACCCTGTGAGCTGCTTCCTGAAATGGACCACGAGAAGATTCCACGTCGGGGTCTTGTGCCTGCACATCTCCTGGCCCCGGGGTGGGGGGGGATGAGCGACGTTGGCGTGTGCCAACCTTCAAGGATCAAGGGAATCATGGCTGCAGCTGCCGGGCCCCCCATGCCCACTGCCCCGACACCATCCCACCCTGTTATTCTCGTGCAGATCCTTTGGGATTGGAGCCGCTCTGGGCCGTGGCTAGGCACTTGAGCACCTGTGTCTCTTGCCTTGCTCCGTAGCGGCTGCTGTGCTCACGAACACTGCTCTCCCGGCACCCGTACAAGCGGCCCCACCAGTACAGACCTCCTCACTGGCCCAGCCGCGACCACCAGCCCAGCCCCAGACGCTGTTCCAGACCCAGCCGCTGCTGCAGACCGCACCCGCCATCCTACCGCAACCCACCGCCGCCGCCACCACTGCTGCCCCCACCCCCAAGCCAGTGGACACCCCTCCCCAGATTACCGTCCAGCCTGCAGGCTTCGCATTTAGCCCGGGAATCGTAAGCTGCTGCCCTCTCCCACGGCTGACCAGGGATGGACCAAATCGATCTTGGGCTAAGGGTGGAGGACCAGCCCCCGAGTGCCACCCTTTTCCGACACATCGGCAGAGACGGGCTCACTCTGAGGTCTTCTTTGCAACTGTCAGCTGTCCAGCCTGGACAAAAAGCAGACCACCTCTGCCAAGAGGGCTGGGAGAATCCTCCAGAGCCTGAACCACTGGACCGGTCGTGGAGGGTGGGATGATGTGTACAGAGCCATCGCTAAGGTGCAGCGAGAGGCTCACAGCTGTCTGCCAGTGTCTGCAGAGTGGCTGCTGGTCCGGCTGTGGGAGGTTAGAGGTGACTAGGAGGACGTTAGCCTCTCCAGTCTGGCCCTTCTACCCTCCCAGGCCTGGCCTGAAAGCTTACCCAGAGTTGCTGTCCCATGACCATGGCCCTCCCATCCCCACAACCCCCTGCAGCCCATAACCTTGGATAGTACAGTTCTGCTGGTGGACATGGGCTTCCAGCCCACATTCATGTCTGCCCATCCCCGTGTCCTCGACCCTCTCCCATGTGCCCGGGTCTCTCCCTTGCCCCATGGCCTCTGAGCAAGGCCCTTCCTCTGCCCACAGATCAGCGCTGCTTCCCTCGGGGGACAGACTCAGATTCTGGGCTCCCTCACCACGACTCCGGTCATTACCAACGCCATTCCCAGCATGCCCGGGATCAGCAGTCAGATCCTCACCAATGCTCAGGGACAGGCAAGTGGCCAAAGGCAGAGCAGAGCAGTGGGAAGTGTGGGGTGGCTGGCCAGGAGGAGGGGGCTGGGATTTGGGTTGAGAGACTGAGACACTGGTGCCAGGCTACTGTTCCTAGCACCCCCACCCCATGTAGAACACACACCCTGCCCCAGGGGAGCTCTCTCTAGTGGGGGAGGGACAGTTGGCAAATGCAGCACCCTCTCCGTGGCCAGGCATCAGAGTGTGTTTTTTTCTTTTTTTCCCCCATTCCCTATTTATAGGACAGAAGGCTGAGGTACAGAAAAAGTAAGCCACACAGCTAGAATGTGGCAGAGCAGGGAGTCACATCCAAGTGTCTCTGAGTCGCATCCAGAGCTCCTCCTGCTCTGGGGAATAAAATAAAGGAAAAAGTGTGAGCTGAGCAGAGGCCAGGGGATGAGTGATTTGTCCAAGTTAGTCTTTTCCCCTGCCAGTGTGGGGATTTGGGTTGGCGGTGGAGCAGGGCACTCCTGTCACACCTGGGGTGTCTGTCTTATTCCCTCCCAGGTCATTGGAACGCTTCCATGGGTAGTGAACTCAGCTAGCGTGGCGGCCCCAGCACCAGCACAAAGCCTGCAGGTCCAGGCCGTGACACCCCAGTTGTTGTTGAACGCCCAAGGCCAGGTGATTGCAACCCTGGCCAGCAGCCCCCTGCCTCCGCCCGTGGCTGTCCGGAAACCAAGCACGCCTGAGTCCCCTGCTAAGAGTGAGGTACTGGGGTTGGGGCTGGGGCTGGGGCTGGGGGGCAGCCATCGCTGTTGTTTCGCTCCAGACTGCCAGGCAGTGCTGCCTGTGGAGCTCTGGAGAGAGGGGTGCTCCCAGAATAGAAGGCCCACAGGGGTGCACACATGCCCTGCTCAAGAAAACAGCACCCCAGGCCCCGCCCACACACACCACAACATGTACCTGTGCCCTCAGGTACACTGGGCCTGGGTCAGCACTGGGAGGTTAGTTCTGTGCCTCTCCATCTTCCCCCTTTCGCCTCTACACTACTCCTCTATGGCTTTGGCTAGTTATTCATTCAAAATTTTTTTCTCTCTTCTTCTTCTTCTTCTTCTTCTTCTTCTTCTTCTTCTTCTTCTTCTTCTTCTTCTTTTTTTTGAGACACAGGACAGAGAGAGAGAGAGAGAGAGGTTCCATCCACTGGTTCACCCCCCCCCCCCCCCCAAATGCCTGCAATGGCCAGAGCTGGGCTGGAGTTGAAGTAGAAGCAGAAACAAAGACTAGAAATGCAATCCAGGTCTCCGATGTGCGTGTCAGGAATCCAATTACCCAAGCCACTGCCATTGCCTCCCAGGATCTGCATTAGAGGGAAGCTAGAGTGAGGAGCTGGAGCCAGGAGCCAAACCCAGGCACTCCGATGTGGGATGTATATATTTAATTGGTGTCTTAACCACTAGGCCAAATGCCTGCCCTTGTAATTATTTATTTATTTGAAAGTCAGAGTTACACAGAGATAGGAGAGGCAGAGAGAGAGACAGACAGAGACAGAGACGCAGAGAGAAGTCTTCCATCCGCTGGTTCACCAATTGGCTACAATGGTTAGAGCTGCGCTGATCTAAAGCCAGGAGCCTGGAGCTTCCTCTGGGTCTCCCACACAGGTGCAGGGACAGGGACCCAAGGACTTGGGCCAACTTCTACTGCTTTCCCAGGCCACAGCAGAGAGCTGGATCAGAAGTGGAGCAGCTGGGACTTAAAGCAGCGCCCACATGGGATGCCAGCATTGCAGGTGGTGTCTTCACCTGCTACACCACAGAGCAGGCCCCACCTTGGAATTTTTTGAGGGGCGATTATATCCCAGGTGCAGAAGACACAGAGATAAGATGCTCGGAGTACCCTAAGGCCCAGTGTGGGTGACAATTACAAGTCACATGACAAAGTCTATGGTAGGGGATTAATAAGGTACTTGAGGACCCCAGAGAAGGAAGCTCTTGACAGAGTAGAGGTTTTGGCTTCATAGAGAAGGCACTGGAACTCATCCAAAAAGGTGAGTTGGATGTTCTACCTTTGGAAGACCACAGCAAGTACCAAGCACTGGCGCCGTGGTTCTCAAACTTGAACATCAGAATCACCTGGTCCTGGGCCTGTCTCTGAGTTCTCATTCAGCAGGTGTGGGGTGGGGCCCAGGAGTGTGCACTTGTAACTTCCTAGGTGATGTTGAAGCTGGGTTTGTTTTAGGAATGCTACACCTACGTGATTACAACTCTGGTGCACAAAACATCCTTCCTAACGGTAGCTCCTATTGCTATTACTACCCCAAGGTACTGGGGAGCCACCCAAGTGTTTCAGCAAGGAAGCAGCTGATCAAAAATGCACCAAAAAACAAACAAATAAAATTAATTCCTCTGTTATCTGGGTGGAGCCAAGAACCGGACCATGATGAGAGACTTGACCCTGGTCACTTGTCAGGAGATAGTTTGGACAGTTCTAGCAAGAGACAGGGTGCTGTGGACCCAGGCAAAGGCCTGGGAATGAAGACGGAAGAGAGAGGACCCAGGCAGCAGGGCCATCTGGGAGAAACCTGCAGTCCCTGGAAAGCTTTTCCTTAAAAAAAAAAAAAATTGCTAAAAACACTTGTTTCATATATTCGTACTTTCTCCTGATTATAGATACAGGATTCGATTTGCATGATTCTTATAAACAGCCCGGCATTCCTTATAATGGAAGAAGTAAGAGGTAGGCGTTTTAGCCCAGTGATTGAGACACTTGTTAAGATGCTCCATCCCACATAGAAAGAGCCTGATGCCTTAGTTATCTGTGGCTCCTGACTCCAGCTTCCTGCTAATGCAGATCCTGGGAGGTAGCGATGGTAACTCAAGAGGTTCCTGCCACCCCTGTGGGATGTCTGGGCTTTGGCTTGGCTCAGGCTGTTGTGCATTGGAGAGTGAACCAGTGAATGGGAGCTCTCACTGTCTGTCTGTCTCTATACATCTGCCTCTCAAAACAAAACAAAACAAAACAAAGTAAAACCTCTTCTAATTTCACTCCAGAGATGACTTTAAGTTAGTAGCTTGTTTTATAGGCTTCAAGATTATTTTTTTCTGGAAATTTCAATGAATTTCTTAAAGGCATTCTTCCATAGAAAAAATGGTTTGTTGTTTTTAAAATATTTATCTATTTATTTGAAAGTTAGAGTTATACAGAGAGAGGGAGAGAGAGGGGGGTGGAAAAGGAGGGAGAGAGAGAGAGAGCGAGAGAGAGAGATCGTCCATCTGCTGGTTCACTCCCTAGATGGCTGTACTGGCTGGGGCTGTGCTAGGCCAAAGTCAAGAGCCAAGAGCGACTTGGGAGTTTCTTGCATGGGTGGCAGGGACCCAAACACTTGGGCCATCTTCCACTGCTTTTCCCAGGCCATTAGCAGGGAACTGGATCGGAAGTGGAACAGCCGAGATTCAAATCAGGGCCCACACAGGATGCGGGTGTCGCAGGTGCTAGCTTAACTTGCTATGCCCAGCCCCAGAAAATGGTTTTCATACCTCATTTTTTACCCTTGGCACTATGAGATAGAGGGCAGACACTTTATTATTTGTAATGGCTGTATAGTATGTCACTATAGGTAGGTGCCAGCATTTCCTACCAGTTCCTTGCTCATGGGTCTTTGGGTCCGGGAGGCTCCCGAATCAAGATTAGATTTCTCTGTTGAGGGAAGGGGGTTGAGAGCAGTTTCCCAAGGGTGGGCTCTTGCTAGTACTTTGACCAAGCATGCTGAACCTGTCCGAGTCTCTTGCCTGCCTTCGTCACAGGAAGCTGTGGGGCCCCAGCTTGGCGGAACCTCTTAGGGGTCATTATCATGGGGCAGGTATGAATAAGCAACTTGTCGTTTGAATGGGCACAGGTGGGACTGTGCTGGGTGAGAGAGGGCTTTGTGTCCCTCTCTGCCCTGCTGTTGTCTGCCCAGGGCTTCCAACCCCCTGAGCTGGGCAGGACTTGTCCCTTCTCAGGTGCAGCCCATCCAGCCCACACCTGCTGCGCCCCCGCCTGCCGTGGTCATTGCCAGCCCAGCCCCGGCCGTCAAACCATCCGCCTCTGCTCCCATCCCGATTACCTGCTCAGAGACTCCCACGGTCAGCCAGTTGGTGTCCAGTAAGTGGCTCTTGGGGGAGGAGTGTGGGGTAGCCGGGAGGTAGGTAGTTGGGGGCCCCCAACCTCTTCAGATGCTGCTTTTTCCATAGTAAACTTCCTGGAGCCCAGCGGGGAAGGGCAGAGACCCGGTGCACGGGCCGGCTTTCTTAGCCTCGTTCCTGTTCAGCTGCATTCTAGGCATGCTGACGGTGGAGGCTGCCTTGCCAGCTGTCCAGCTGCTTCTCTGAGAGGCTAAGCCATTGGCTGCCTTTGCTGTGCTCACTTACCCTGTATCTGAGGAATGTGCATGGCCAGCAGGTGTAGTGAGAACTGGGGCAGGTGAGCAGTTAGAGCTGGAAGAACTTGAAAATAGACCCTTGCTCCTGGATGGATTGATCCAGGCCCCTTGTCCCTCAGGTCTTGCTTGGGGGCAGGGATGATGAGGATTCACGAGCCTTTTGCTGGATGTTCTCATGCCTCACTGCTGCACCAGTCCAGACCAGTGGGCCAGAAAAGCAGTAATGATGCCTGTCTTACATACTCATCGCCGGTCCCTCCATCTTACATGCTCATCCCTGGTCCCTCCATCTTGCATACTCATCCCTGGTTCCTCCATGTTACATACTCACTCATCCCTGGTCCCTCCATCTTACTCATCCCTGGTCCTTCCATCTTACATACTCACCCCTGGTCCAGCCATCTTACATACTCATCCCTGGTCCCTCCTTCTGGTCCAGAGCCGCATACTCCAAGTCTGGATGAGGATGGCATCAACTTAGAAGAGATCCGTGAGTTTGCCAAGAACTTTAAGATCCGGCGGCTGTCCTTGGGCCTTACCCAGACCCAGGTGGGCCAGGCTCTGACTGCAACGGAAGGTCCTGCCTACAGCCAGTCAGCTATCTGCCGGTGAGTAAGACTGTCCTGGACAAGATGGGGGTCTGCTCGGTGCCCGGCGCCATCAGAACATGTGGTGACTGGGATCCAGGCTCTCCATGTTGGGAAGGTAACACCCGGAGTAGCTGAAGCCCAGCTGAGGCCTTCTGGGGCCTTCTGAAATGTGCTCTGCAATCCTGAGTATTTGTGTGGTCTTCTTTGGGGGAACCAAGGCCCTATCCATCCAGGAATCCTAGTGAGAAAGAGCAGAGCTTATAAAATTGGTCACAAAAGTAGGAACTTCCGTTCTGTTTTGGTCTCCAATACAGTGCACCATAGGCTGTCATGCTCCCATCTCTCTCTCTCTCTCTCTCTCTCTCTCTCTCTCTCTCTCTCCTCTGTCCGCAGTGTAACCATAAAATAACAACTACTTTTGCTGTGTACAGGGTCATGCTACCCCAAAGGAGGGGTAGCAGAAGGTTTCAAAACAGGATGGTTTCTCCTGTCTGCCAACCCCACAGATGAGATCCTTAGACCAGAGCAGCCATTAGCCTGACCACAGGGCCGTGGTGGTTCGACCACAGGGCCGTGGTGTTTCAACCACAAAGAGTGGCCTGTCTTGGTAGTGACACCACCGGGAGGAAGCAGTTGGAGAGGAATGGCACTCAGAGGATTTCACTCGCTTGGTTTAGAAAGTTCTGGAGTGGGTGTTCATAGGCAGCTGTGCTATCATTGTCATGCTGCGGCCTGAGCTGGGGCCATGGGAACAATCAGGCTGTTAGGATCTGGGGTTCTGGGGAGTCTGTGTGTAGGGGCTCTGGGGAAGGGAGGGAGAGGAGCCCCCCGCATAGGGACAGTGCCCTCTCACAGCCCCGGCCCCGGGTGTGGGTGGCCCGCAGGTTTGAGAAGCTGGACATCACGCCCAAGAGCGCCCAGAAGCTGAAGCCTGTGCTGGAGCGGTGGCTGAACGAGGCGGAGCTGCGGAACCAGGAAGGCCAGCAGAACCTGATGGAGTTTGTGGGAGGCGAGCCCTCCAAGAAACGCAAGCGCCGTACATCCTTCACGCCCCAGGCCATAGAGGCGCTCAACGCCTACTTCGAGAAGAACCCGCTGCCCACGGGCCAGGAGATCACCGAGATCGCCAAGGAGCTCAACTATGACCGCGAGGTCGTGCGGGTCTGGTTCTGCAACCGGCGCCAGACGCTCAAGAACACCAGCAAACTGAACGTCTTTCAGATCCCCTAGGGCTCGGGCCCAGCAGCCCTGTGATGCAGCACTTTCTACCCTCCCTTTGGCACCTGGCTGCAGCCGCTGCTGTCACTGCACCTATCGTTTCGCCACGCGCAGCTGTGCTGGCCCTGGCTTCGCGACTCCGCTCTGTGCATGTGCGTCCCCGATGGCTCCCTCTTCCCTTCCCCGCACCCGCATATCCGCGACTGGGGGTCCGGGGTCGGAGGGTGGAGTCGGGGAAGGGGAGGGGGCCGAGGGAGCTCCAGGCCCTTGCTTGGGCACGCTGAACGGGGGACTTGGTGGTGTCGCTTAGAGAAGCACTTTGCTAACGTGGTTCCTGAAGGATGCATTTTGGTTGGGAACCAGAAACTCCCGGGGTGTGGGCCCTGCTGTGGCTGTTCCCGACCGCAGGCCGCGAACTCTTATTTTCTATGTCATTCTCTTTCTACCCTGTCTTCTCCTTTGTTCCTGTGTGTTGGTGTGGCAGATGTGACAGCCCTGCCGGTGGACCCACCACAGCCTCAAACTCCCTTTGCCTGTAGACACATTGCCCCTCCCCCCGCCAAAAGGACCCAGGAGGTAAAATTCAGACAAGTGTGATGTGCCGCTCAGAAGTCGGGCTCGATGTTTGCCTTGACCTTGGGGTCAGAAGGTTCCCACGGCCCTGGAGCTCCTCTCCCACCTCTCCCTAGTTCCTTTGGGGGTGGGGTTGCACTAAAGCAGACACCTCCCCCCCCTTTTTTTCTTTTGCAATTCATTTTTGAGGAAAGCAGCAGTGATCTCAAACTGCCCTGGGGTTGTCTGGTGTGTGCAGCATGTGGGGAATTTGGTGGACAAGGCCTTCCGCCCAGATTTTAATCTAATCTCTGTCCATAGCTATTCCCCACCCCCACAAAGAGTGTGGGTTCAGAGAATTTGAAATCTAGACCATCCCACTGCCCCAGCCAGCAGGCAATTCTGGAGAAAAATGAGGAAAAGAATGCTGGCTTTCTCTCTCGTCCCCACACCCAGCCCCAACCCAGCTTCTCAAAAGGAGCAAATTCGTTAACGAAGCAGACAGCCAGGCCCTTGGCGGGTAAGCACAGCAGCTAGAGAGAGCCGTTGGCAGCCAGGGAAGGTCTCCTGTGCAGGTCTACTTAACTCTAGTTTTCTCTGTAGCTTTAAGCTTTGAGTGTTGGAGGAGAAATCTCATTTTTTGGTCCAGAGTCTGATTCCGTGTCTGTGTAAGAAATCTCCCCCAGTGCTCCCTCTGAGTCCAGCACACGCCCAGGTTAGGATGGGAGTTGCCTCCAGAGGGGGTCGCTGTGGCTCATTCGGGGTTGGACCACCTCCGCCACAGGTCCCCCGTGCAGAGGTGCCTCTCAGCTAAGCTCCCCGTGGAGTGCTGTTTCTGTGTCTGCTTGCTGCGGGTCCCACCCAGGCCCTGCGAAGCTAGCGTGGCCCACATCTTGGCAGCCCTGCCAGTGAGATGTCTCTCTCCCTCTCTCCCTTTCACACACACACATATGCATGCACACTCACGCCCCACTGCATTTGCCCAGCTGAACCTGCCCAAGTGTGGCGTGGCCGAGGAGGCAGGAGGGCAGCTTGCCTGAGTGGGCTTCCCAAGAGAGACAGCCCCAGCTGGAGGCTCTCCGCGCCAGTCCCGTGACACACTCCTCCAGGAGGAGAGTGGGAAGCCAGTCTTGGGTAAGGATGAAGCAGCCACTCAATACACGAGGGAATTGCAGGCGTCATGCGCAAACCCCCGCACGCACGCGTGCTTTGTTTCCGGGGGAGAGTAAGTGGGTCACAGCTACTGTCCTTGGGAGCAGCTCCGAGTCCAGGGGGGCTTCCCCCATGCGATGGCTGTGCACGGGGACACTCTCTGTCCTGTGTCACGGCAGGGAAAGATCGTGAACTGCTGTTCTAAATTAGCCATGCTTTCTTAGCACGTCTCTCCTCTAAGTCTGTTTTCCCAAGGCTGGGCTGAAACGCAACAATTTTCTCTCCTCTAGAAGAAAGCGTCACTGACCCAGAGGAATAGGAGCTGCAGGCTGCGGCCCCTGGTGGGAGGGTACAGGGTCTCCCTGACGTGTGCCCAAGGCCCAGCTTGCTGGCCTGTGGCCCCTGCTCATTTCCCTGCAGTAGGACCCTGGGAAGCCATTGGGCCTTGAGTCACTCACCTCTGAGATGATACATACACATTGTTTTTGGTAGCTTCAGACCTGAAGTGGGTTGATCCAGGTTTTATTTGGGAGAAGCATCTTTCTGGGTGTTAAGCCAGAGCGCCTTGGTTTGTTTGCTCTGGAGAGACTGGAGGACAGGCAGAAACGGTTTCACTGTGTGGTTTTGTTCAAGTGGAGGGAAGGCCAGAACTTCCCGGGGCCTGCTGAATGATCTGGGGCCTTTGACCCTGTTCTATTTATTGTATCCGGGGGTAGGGGGGAGCAGGGCCCAGGGAAAGGACTGGGCCAAATGGACTGAGGAGCACCTGAGTTTGGAAGGAGAAGCCACCCTGCTGTTGCCCAGATTTCTTTTTCTGACTCATAGGCCGGGCTCTGAGGCTCTGACTGTCCCCAGTGCAGGGCAAAGCCTGCTGAGGACTGGAGCTGGGGGGAGGGGGCGGGCAGAATGGGGGAGAAGCACTCGATGTAGTTGTGTGGAATAAACGGTATTTTTTCTTTTGTATTGGTCTGCTTGTTTTTTGTTGACCTTTCGGGGCGGAAATACAAGGCACCCATGTCAGAGGCCAGGGCTAGGTTGGGAGCGGCCTTTGCCAGCAATGGGTGGCCTGGCAAATCTCACTACAAGCCCAGGGTGTGCAGAGCCAGTGGGAGAGAGTCCCTTCTTCTAGGCCACCCTTTTTGTTCCTAGGACCCCCAGAATGCCATGCCAAGCCCATTTCCCACACCACTCTGCTCCAGGTCCCAAGCACAAACTATGCTGTTGGCATGGAGGCTTGTAAGTCTAAGAGGTCCTACAATATAGCAAAAGACCTATAGCAAAAGACCTTAAGCTGGATAGCTCATATAAACAAGAGAAATTTACTGGTCACAGTTCCGGCCTGGGAAATCCAAGGTCAAGGTGCCTTGGTGTCTGGTGAGGACCCTCTCCTCATGGAGGGATTTTTTCACTGTAACCTTACAGGGTAGGTGGACAAATAAACTCCCTTGGCCTCTTTCTGAAGGGTGCTGACCCTGCTCATGAAGGCTCTGCCCCCTTGCAGACTTAAATCACCTTCTAAAAGGCCTCACCTCTGAACACTGTCACACTGGGCATTATGCTTCAACATACGAATTTTAGGGGTAAACACACAGTGGCCAAGAAGTAGTTGTTAGAGACTTGGGTGGCAGAGCCTGCTTCTGCAGGTTGGGGTATCTACACGTGCAGAGGAGGAAAGGCTAGAGGTGAGGGCTGGGGTGCATTCTAGCATGGAACTTCAAGGAGACCTGGAGGGGCCGGTGTTGTGGCTCAGCAGGTAAAGCTGCTCCCTGTGACGTCGGCATTCCAGGTAGACGCTGGTTCGAGTCCCGGCTGCTCCACTTCTCATCCAGCTCCCTGCTAGTGGCCTGGGGAGAGCAGCAGCAGAAGACTCAAGTGTATGGGACCTGCCACCCAGGTAGGAGACCTAGAAGAAAATCCTGGCTTCAGACTGGCCCAGCCCTGGGTGTTGTGGCCATCTGGGCAAAAACAGAGAGAGGTCTTCCATCTGCTGGTTCACTCCCCAAATGGCTGCAATGGCCAGAGCTGTGCCAATCCAAAGCCAGGAGCCAGGAGGGACCCAAGCGTCTGGGCCATCTTCTACTGCTTTCCCAGGCCATAGCAGAGAGCTGATCAGAAGTGGAAGAGCTGGGGCCGGTGCCGCGGCTCACTAGGCTAATCCTCCGCCTTGCGGCGCCGGCACACTGGGTTCTAGTCCTGGTCGGGGCGCCGGATTCTGTCCCGGTTGCCCCTCTTCCAGGCCAGCTCTCTGCTGTGGCCAGGGAGTGCAGTGTAGGGTGGCCCAAGTGCTTGGGCCCTGCACCCCATGGGAGACCAGGAGAAGCACCTGGCTCCTGCCATCGGATCAGCGCGGTGCGCCGGCCGCAGCGCGCTGGCCGCGGCGGCCATTGGAGGGTGAACCAACGGCAAAGGAAGATCTTTCTCTCTCTCTCTCACTGTCCACTCTGCCTGTCAAAAAAAAAAAAAAAAAAAAATGGAAGAGCTGGGACTCGAACCAGCACCCATATGGGATGTTGGTACTGCAGGCAGTGGCTCTACCTTGCTATGCCACAGCACCAGCCCCAGTAAATCTTAAAAAAAAAAAAAAAAAAAAAAAGAGTCCTACAGATCTAAATTCAAATTTGAGCTCCAGATCATTGTGAAGATACAGTTATGACAGAAGGCCAAAATGTTAATAGGTAGCCCAGCTCACACTCTATAAAATTGTGCATAGCAGGTTAAGCTGCCACCTGCAATGCCAGCATCACATATCTGAGCACTAATACATGTCCTGGCAGCTCCGCTTCCAGTCCAGTTCCCCGCTAATGCGCCTGGGAAAGCAGTAGAATGGTGCAGGTGCTTGGGCACCCTGCCCCCACACAGGGAGGTAATCGATGTAGCAAAGATTCTGGTACAAGGCTCCAGAATCAGAAGCACTCTTTAGTACTCTGAAACAATAGCCTAGAACAATCAAACAGAAGCTAATACTTAACCTTGCAGCGTATCTCACAACCGTGGGATTAGCTATCCCTATGGGGCTGTGACTCTAAACACGGAGTAGGGGCCATGCAATAGGTGATTGATAAATGTCAGACCAGATGACTGAATGCAAGGCAATGCTGAAAGCCGAGCCCCTGATGCTTCAGGCTACCAGGAGGAAGCCAGGTGAGGGGCTTCTGCTTCGCTCTGCAGCGTTTGCACTGAGAAATGTGGGCGTGAACAGAATCTGACCTGAGCCAGACTGCCCGTGGCAGGTCCCACCAGGAGAGTCCCTGGGAGCTGAGATATCTGGCTCGGACTGGTTGAGAGCGGTTCCTGCAGTGGGCACAGGAGGGCTTTAAAGGAATAGGGCTGGGTTCATGTAAGGACTGCAGCTGTTACTCCTGGGCCAAGGAAGTGCGTTATACTGAGGACGGCTGTGAAGGTGGAATTGCTCTTTTATGGACAAGAGAAGACTGGGGCTCGGTTCTAGACTAGAGATGAGAAGAAGAACCCTAGATGGTTTGGAACTGTGGGGCTATGAATGTTTCTGGTTTCTCTCTCTCTCTCTCTCTCTCTCTCTCTTTTTTAATTGATTTGAAAGTCAGAGTTACAGAAAGAGACAGAGAAAGAAACCCTCCATCCCCTGGTTCCTTTCCCAGATGATTGCAATGGCCAGACCTGGGCCAGGTAGAAGCCATATGGGTGCAGGGGCCCAAACATGTGGGCCATTTTCTGCTGATTTTCCCAGGGCATCAGCAGGGTGCTGCATTGGAAGTGGAGCAGCCAGGACACAGACAGACACCCATATGGGATGCTGGTGTCGCAGGCGGTGGTTTTACTCAGTACACCACAAATGCCGGCTCCCGTGTTTCTCTTTTTATTTTTTTATTTTTATTTTTTTTAAGGATTCACTTTATTTATTTGAAAGACAGAGTTACAGAGAGAAGTAGAGACAGAGAGAGAGGTCTTCCATCGGCTGGTTCACTCCCCAGATGGCCACAATGGCAGGAGCTGAGCTGATCCGAAGCCAGGAGCGAGGAGCTTCTTCCGGGTCTCCCATGCGGGTGCAGGGGCCCAAGAACTTGGGCCATCTTCTACCGCTTTCCCAGGCCATAGCAGAGAGCTGGATTGGAAGCGGAGCAGCCAGGACTAGAACCAGCGCCCATATGGGATGCCAGCGCTTCAGGTCAAGGTGTTAACCCGCTGCACCACAGTGCCAGCCCCTCATTTCCTTTCAACTACAAGGTCATTTAAGAGAAGCCAGACCGCTCTCCACCCCTGGGCTCCCTGGGTGGGCTGAAGGAAGAAGTGAGGAGTTAAGGCCCATGGCCAGTCCTCAAAAGGCCTACTTGGGAAATGGCTTCTTCCTGTACCTGGAGGAGAACACCAGGATTGGCCTGGGAACCCAGCAACAAGGAAAGAGCTGAGTCGCTGAGTGAGAAGGGACAGCAGGGACAGGGAGATTGGAAGTGGAGCAGCCGGGACTTGAACTGGCCCCCTATGGGAATGGCGGCACTGCAGGCTTTACCTGCTATGCTACAGTGCCGGCCAGTCTTAAGTGGTTTTTTGCACCAAGCTGCTCTAAATCAGTTTCAGCTGGATTAAGACTGACCTGCTAATCTGCACATGTGCAGAAAGAGCTGCAGCTAATACCGGGAACCAAAGTTGTACAACCCTCCCCCCAGTCCCCTACCCCCTGCCCACAGAGTCAAAAATTGGAGAAGGCAGACACAGGAGTGTCAGATGGCTTTAGAAAGCAAGGGATCCCAGCATGACAACATCTAATGAATGAATCTTCCTCATTCCAGTCCACACATGGCCCTGCCATGGACAGCGCCAGTCAGAAATTGGGGCAACTGTTTAGACACTACTTGGGGAACCCACACCTCAGTGCCAGGGATGGAGATGGAGTCCTGGATTTGCTTTTTTTTTTTTTTTTAATTAATTAATTTATTTGAGAGGTAGAGTTTCAGACAGAGAGAGAGGTCTTCCATCTGCTGGTTCATTCCTCAGATGGCCACAATGGCTGGAGCTGGACCAATCCGAAGCCAGGAGGCAGGAGCTTCTTCTGGGTCTCCCACGTGGGCGCAGGGGCCTACAGACTTGGGCCAACTTCTACTGTTTTCCCAGGCCATCACAGAGGGCTGGATCAGAAGAGGAGCTGTTGGAAGAGGAGCAACCAGGACTAGAACTGGGGATGCTGGTGCCGCAAGTGGAGGATTAACCTACTGTGCTACAGCACCGGTTCCCCTCCCCACCCCCAGCTTTGCTTTTAATCTAGCTTCCTACTGATGTATGCCAGGTGATGGCTCAAGTAGTTGGATTCCTGCCACCCATGTGGCAGACCTGGAGGGAGTTCTGGGCTCTTGGCCTTAGCCTGGTTCAGTCCCTGCTATTGTGGATATTTAGAAAGTAAACCAGCAGATAGAGGATCTTTCTCTCCGTCTCTTTGCCTTTCAAATAATAATAATAATAATAATTAATAATAATTGCTTGTCCTGTGCCCACATCCTAACTTGTCTTTCTGGACCCCATAAAACTTTTCCCAGATCCCAGCATCAGGGAGATCATTTTTTAAAAATATTTATTTATTTATTTGAAAGGCAGAGTTACAGAGAGGCAGAGGCAGAGAGAGAGAGAGAGAGAGAAGAGAGAGAGGTCTTCCATCCACTGGTTCACTCCCCAGATGGCTGCAAAGGCCGAAGCTGCACTAATCTGAAGTCAGGAGCCAGGAGCTTCTTCCGGGTCTCCCACGCGGGTGCAGGGGCCCAAGGCCTTGGGCCATGTTCTGCTGCTTTCCCAGGTTATAGCAGAGAGCTGGTTCGGAAGCGGAGCAGCCGGGACTGGAAGCGGCGCTCATGTGGGATGCCAGCACTGCAGGCAGCAGCTTTCCCCACTACGCTATGGCGCTGGCCCCCATTTTGGGTTTCTACTTTTGTCCCCCTGCTGTCAGGCCACACCCACACACAAAAAGCCTTTCTTAGGGTGTAGCAGGTTAAGCTGCTGCCTGCAATGCCGGCATCCCATATGGGCACCGGTTTGAATCTTGGCTGCTCCATTTCCGATCCAACTCCCTATTAATGCACCTGGGAAAGCAGCAGCAGATGGCCCAATTGCTTGGGCCCCTGCACCCATGTGAGAGACCTGGAAGAAGCTCCTGGCTCCTGGCTTTGGCCTGGCCGAAACCCAGCCATTGTGGCCTTTTGGGGAGTGAACCAGCAGATGGAAGATTTCTTTCTCCCTCTTTCTCTCTCTCTCTCTCTCTCTCTCTCTCTCTGTGTGTGTGTGTGTGTAACCTTGCCTTTCAAATAAATAAAATAAATTTTAAGAAAAGCATTTCTTTTCCCAAAAGACCAATGACACAAACTGGATTTGTGGCATGGGGCAATGAACCTACCTTCTTCGATAACAATTCTACTCAGGGTTACTTTGTTTGCGAGCAACAGAACTGGGGTTTGAACCCTGGTGGGCTGTCTCTACAATTTTGTGTTGAAGCTTGCCCCATGCTGGCTGTGAGGTGGGATTTGGAGGTTGCTGTCTGTCCTGAGTTTTCAGTAGAGTTGTCAGTGTTTCCACCCAGCAGATAGTTAGACCCTGCTGTGTCTCATCCAACAGTGTCCAGGTTCAGAACCGAAGGAGCCTGAAGTCACCCAGTGATTAAAGAATACAGAATTTGGAGCTCTGTGTTAGGGTTTTCAACCATGACCGAGAACGACAACCAAGACCACGCTGAGCAAAGAGAAAGTTTTATTAGGGTGAAGAATTGGTGGGAGCAGCCTCTGAGGGAGAGGAGCTCAGGGCTCATGTGCAGGGCTGGGGTTTTATAGGGAATTTGTGTCAAGGAAAGTGGGAGATGGGTGGGAGATGGGTTGGAGCAGCCGAATAAAGGGATGTGGGTTGTGGGCTGGAGCACCTGGAGAGGATCCCAGATACAGTGAGACAGGGCGTCGCTGATGCAGGGAGTCTCTGAGGCTGCCTGATTCATAGCTGGGGCAGTGACAGGGACCAGGAGGCTCAGGATGTTTCCCTGATTGGCAGCTGGGACAAACTGTGGGAATGGTGAGGCTCTCCAGGTGCACGGCACCTCTGCTTTTTTATTTTACTGATGCCAGGAAAGAGCGGGAGAGATGTGTCACACCTGTGTGGATTCAGGACTCTCACAGGTGCTCTGGTTAACTATTCTTATATATATATATTCCTTTATTTTTATTTATATGAAAGACAGAGAGAACTAGACTTAAGCCAGGAGACTCAATCTGGTTTCCCGGCATGGGTGGCAGTGTTGTATCTGAGCAAGCGCAAACGTGAAGCATCACACATTAATAAAGTTTGATGGTCCTTTATTGCCGGGTGGAGAGAGGGCTCATGCTCTGAAGAACTCTCCACTCCAAAGCCCAA
Source organism: Lepus europaeus (assembly GCF_033115175.1). Lineage (NCBI taxonomy): Eukaryota > Metazoa > Chordata > Mammalia > Lagomorpha > Leporidae > Lepus > Lepus europaeus. Next base: position 68,971,576 of record NC_084836.1, read on the forward strand.
AGCAACAGGACTTATAAAGGCCAAAACCACAAAATCGGGAGGGGAACACATGGGTGCTAGGATTCGGGGGGGAATACATGGTTACCAGGGTCAAGCTGACCCAAAACCTATGCCAAACTAGTATCAATTATAATCTTGACAATACCAGCTACAATCTTAACAATTTCAATTATAATCTTGCCATTAATCCATGTATTGGCTTAAATCATATCTAGGACATAGACAAATCACATTTTTATCATTAACCCAGGTGCCTATCCACTTCTTTTCTTTTCTTTTGAGATTTATTTTATTTATTTGAAAGACAGAGAGAGAGGTAGAGACAGAGAGAGGTCTTCCATCCGCTGGTTCACTCCTCAGATGGCTGCAACAGCTAGAGCTGCGCCAATCTGAAGCCAGGAGCCAGAAGCTTCCTCCGGGTCTCCCATGCGGGTGCAGGGGCCCAAGGACTTGGGCCATCTTCCACTGTTTTCCCAGGCCATAGCAGAGAGCTGGATTGAAAGAGGAGCAACCGGGACTAGAACTGGCACCCATATGGGATGCTGGCACTTCAGGCCAGGGCTTTAACCCACTGCACCACAGCACAGGCCCCAGCCTATCCACTTCTAAGCTTGAGTGATCATGCTAGGGGGTTTCTATGCTTTGCCAAGTGTGATGTACGGAACTGCTGCTACTGTTCAAGAGTTTTGGATCATAGTTTCAGACCAGAGTCTCATGGGGAGGATGGGCTTCCTAGGATGGAGTCTCAGGTGCTCCAAATGGAGTCCCTAATGTCAAGGTGTTGCTTCAGCAGGGACCCAATTACTTGTCTGAGCTGCCTTCCAGAGTCTGTGTTAGTAGGAAGCTGCAACAGGGAACAAGAGCTGGGCATTGAATCCAGATATTCTGATTTATGGAATTTGAGTTTCCCAAGTAGTATCTTATCTATTATGTCTAACCCCTACTTCCAAAGCTGACCCATTTTCAAATTTGTTAGATTTCTAGGTGAGTACCTAGTGGTCTTTTCTTGGAGGCAGAGCTGCCTGGGCAGCCTCCGGAATCCCCTTTTTCTCTTTCTTTCTTTCTTTCTTTCTTTCTTTCTTTCTTTCTTTCTTTCTTTCTTTCTTTCCTTCCTTCCTTCCTTCCTTCCTTCCTTCCTTCCTATTTTCTCTTTTTATGAAAGGCAGAGGGAGAGAGAGAGAGAGAGAAAGAGAGAGAGACATCTTCCATCTGCTGGTTTACTCCCTAAATGTCCCCAAGGGCCAGAGCCCATTAGAAACCAGGGCCAGGAGCTTCTTCCAGGTTTTCCACGGGGGTGCAGGGACCCAAGCACTTGGGCCATCTGCTGTTGCTTTCCTAGGCACATTAGCAGGGAGCTAGATTTGAAGTAGAACAGCCAGGACTTGAACCAGCACGCATATGGGATGCTGGTGCTGCAGACTGGGGCTTTAACGAGCTGTGCCACAGTCCCAGACCCTCTAAATACTTCTAAAAGAACAGAACTCGTGGTGCTCTGGATAAAGCACCTTTGCCTTTTCAGAATACTTTTTGTTTTTTGAGGCCAGGCAGTGGGGCTGGGAGTCTGTGGGCCCCTCAGACATAGACAGAAATTCCTTCACAAGCAGCGGTGCCTAGAAAGCCGGTCTCCAGGCCAACTGGCCTCTCCCCACTAACAACTTCTTGTGCTGCACGTGTGACCCTGCAGCTTTAAATCACACCGTCAGGGTGGGGGCAAGCTTTCACTCAGAGCTGGCAGGGGAAGGGGCTGAGCCCCTGGGGAGAGTCAGACTGGTTCCAAGAGATCCCGGCTATCTGTGTGACCTTATGGCTTTAAATCACACCTCCAGGGCAGCTGCAATCTTCCACTCAGAGCTAGCAAAGGAGGAGGGGCTGAGCCCCTAAGGAGATAGTCTCCAGGAGACCCCTGCTACCTCCATGAGCCCCAAGCCAATCAACATACATATGAAACTCCTGTCCAATGGGCACCCCAATGGGATAACCCAACGAACAGACAGTAACGCCTTAAAAACCCGGGACACTTCCTCAAAGCCAGGGTCCCGCTCAGGCACTCTGCCTCGTCTCCTCTCTGATCAGACGCTTTCTCTGTCGCTTGCCAATCAAATGAAAGTTTCTTTTCTGTCTAATAAAAGTTTCTGCTTCTTTGCAAATTGTTTCCAGGCTTTTTATTTCTATACTAAGCTGAGGAAAAGAACCCATGAGACTCGCTCCTGCAACCGTCACCACCCTCCCCCTGACTGGTAACATTTTTGTTTTTAAAATCCATTCCTTTGGAGATACACTTCTGTAGATGAGAAAATATACCAATAAATCCAATATTCATTCTTAAGTAATTTTCTGAAAATTCAATATTCTCATCTCCACGAGTTTCAAGACTTATCTCTGAAAAGAAAAAAGAAGCAAATCCCTTGTAGGGTACAAGTATCCTCATACAGAGCATATCATGAGGACTGGATGCCCAGGCTGTGGGGTCAGTTTGATGTCACCGCTCTCAATTGGGTGGCCCTGGACAAGTCATTTAATTTTACTTTTTTTTTTTTAAAGATTTATTTATTTGAAAGTCATAGTTACACAGAGAGGCAGAGAGAGAGAGAGAGAGAGAGAGAGGTCTTCCATCCGCTGGTTCACTCCCCAGTTGGCTGCATCGGCTGGAGTTGTGCCAATCCAAAGCTAGGAGCCAGGATCTTCTTCTGGGTCTCCCATGCAGGTGCAGGGGCCCAAGGACTTGAACCATCTCCCACTGCTTTTCCAGGCCATAGCAGAGAGCTGGATGGAAGTGGAGCAGCTGAGACTCGAACTGGCACCCATATGGGATGCTGGCACTGCAGGTAGTGGCTTTACCTGCCACGCCACAGTGCCGGCCCCAAGTCATTTAATTTTTCTAAATTTATTTCCTTATCTAGGAAATGCATCTAATAATAATAGCTTCCTTCCAGGGTTGAGTGAAGATGAAATGAGATAGTACCTCTGAAGTACCTGGCTTGGGCTGACACCTAGGAGGGGCCGGGTACAGATGAGCCCACCATTGTTACTAGCTATTATCCACTCTGTGTGGGGACAGTTTCCAAGCTTACACCACCAGCAGAGAAGGCAGCTCTATAGGAAAAGGCCAACTAACACAATTAGGGATCTGGACTGTAGTTCCTGGGTCAGCTGCTAACTTATGCATTATCTGGTATATATTCAGGAATATAGAGACACGTATTTGGTGTGATGCAGTGGTTACGTCAGTGCTTGGAACGCCTGCATCCCATGTCAGAGTGCCCGGGTTTGAGTCCCAGCTCCACTTCTGATACAGCTTCCTGGGAAGCGGCAGATGATGGCGCTAATAGATGAGCTCCTGCCATCCGTGTAGGAGACTTGGACTGAGTTCTAGGCTGCTGGTTTGGGCCTGGCCCACCTCCTGCTCTTGTGGCTGTTTGGGGAATGAACCTGTGGATGGAAGATCTCTCTGTGTGTCTCTGTGTCTCTGACTGTCAAATATATAAATAAAAATTTTATAAAGAATGTATGGGGGCTGGCGTTGTGGTGTAGGAGGCTAAGCCTTGGCCTTTGGTGCCTGCATCCCATATGGGCACTGGTTTATGTCCTGGCTTCTGATCCAGCTCTCAGCTATGGCCTGGGAAAGCAGTAGAAGATGGCCCAAGTGCTTGGGCCCCTGCACCCACGTGGGAGACCCAGAAGAAGCTCCTGGCTTTGGATTGGCTCATCTCTCATCATTGCGGCCATTTGGGGAGTGAACCAGCAGATGAAACACCCCCCTCTCTCTCTCCCTCTCTGTAACTTTACTTTTCAAATACATAAACAAAACCTTAAAAAAGAAAATGCATTTTTTTGGGTAAGTTTTGAAGCATAAAAATGAAATAATCACCAGCCATGGCCCTACCACTTAAGTAAGTTTACTACTCTAACTATTGAAGTTACTGTTGTGTTTGTTCCCTAGCCCATTCCCCTGCCTTTCCTTAGATAGGGCCACCACTTAGAATTTTATTAGTTCATTCTTTTAAAAATGAATTTCTGGGCCAGCGCCGTGGCTTAACAGGCTAATCTTCTGCCTTGCGGCGCCGGCATACCGAGTTCTAGTCCCGGTTGGGGCACTGGATTCTATCCCGGTTGCCCCTCTTCCAGGCCAGCTCTCTGCTATGGCCCGGGAAGGCAGTGGAGGGTGGCCCAAGTCCTTGGGCCCTGCACCCACGGAGACCAGGAGAAGCACCTGGCTCCTGGCTTCGGATCAGCGAGATGCGCCGGCTGCAGCGGCCATTGGAGGGTGAACCAACAGCAAAAAGGAAGACCTTTCTCTCTGTCTCTCTCTCTCTTACTATCCACTCTACCTGTCCAAAAAAAAAAAAAAAAAAAAAGAAAGAAAGAAAAAAAAGAATTTCTGTATATTTCACTAAATGATATATTGCTTAATTTTGTTGTTGTTGTTGTTGTTTTTTAAAGATTTATTTATTTGAAAGAGTTACAGGGAGAGACTGCCAGAGAGAGAGAGAGAGATCGATCTTCCATCTGCTAGTTTACCCTCCAGATGGCCACAACAGTCAGGGTTGAGCTAGCTTGAAGCCAGGAGCCAGGAGTTTCTTCCGGGTCTCCCACATGAGTGACAAGAGCCCAAGCACTTGGACCATCTTCTGCTGCTTTTCCCAGGCCATTAGCAAGGAGCTGATCAGAAGTGGAACAGCCAGGACATGAATTGGCACCCATTATGGGATGTTGCTATATTACAATGCTGGCCCTGGGTTTTGAGCTTCGAAAAGGGTTATTCCACTGCATGAGGATTTCTGCATTTCTCCTCTCAATTCTGAGACTGATTTAGTCATGTGATTGAATACAGCTTTATTCATTTTCACTGCTGTGTAATACTTTACTCCACTCTAATTCGCACATTCTCTTGGTGGATATTAATTTTGTTCTGTTTTGTTTCTATAAACAATGCTGCCATGAACATTGGTGTACAACTCTCCTAGTATATATGTGCCAGAGTTTCTTTAAGGCATACATGAAAATACTTCGAAACATTTGTGAAAATGGAATTTAAAGGTTTATTTTGGTCCAAAAATTTTGGAATCCATGAATGTGAAGGGATCTTCAAAACTTTAATGAAAAATGTATATTATTGTAAAAAACTATGCATGGATTTCAAAAACTTTTTGTAACAAAATAAACTTGTCTTTTAAATCAATTCCCATTAACTTTTATGTATATAAGGGATAATTTTCATGATATTTCTAAAAGGTTGCAGTTGGTTTGATATTGACCATGCTGTCCTCTGAGTCTGTTTCCTCATAACAAACAAAAAAACTTCCATGAAGATCAAGTGAGATGACAGAGAGTGCTACTAAATCTATAATGTACCATACATTGTAATGCTAGAACAAAATGAACCCAATCTCTTTTTTGTAAAGATTTATTTATTTAATGGAAAGTCAGAGTTACAGAGAGAGAGGGAGGAACAGAGAGATTTTTGCTTTACTCCCCCAGATGGCCACAACGGCCAGGGCTGCACCAGGCTGAAGCCAGGAGCCAGGAGCTTCTTTCAGGTCTTTCATGTGAATGGCAGGGGCCCAAACAATTGTGCCATCTTCCACTGCTTCTCCCAGACCATTAGCAGGGAGCTGGATTGGAAGCAGAGCAGCCGGGATACAAACCAGTGTCCATTTGCGATGCTGGAATTGTAGGTTGTGGCTTTACTTGTTACATTACAACACTGGCCCCAATATGAACCCAATCATAACAGAAGCAGAACTGGGCTAGTGAGAGAATTAGAATCGCTAACATGTCAAGATTTTTAAAAATTTACTTTCATGGTAGAGAGAGAGAGAGAGAGAGAGAGAGAAACTGATGGAGAGAGATCTTCCATCTGCTGGTTCACTTCCAAAATGCCTGCAACAAGCTGGGCTGGGCCAGGCCAAAGCCAGGAGGTTGGAACTCCATCTGGGTCACCTGTGTGGATTGCAGGGCCCCAGGTAATAGAGCCATCATCCACTGCACATCAGTAGGAAGCTGGAGTCAGAAGCCAGAGCTGGGACTAGAATCCAGGTGTTATGAGTAGGCAAGTGTCCTGGAAAGTCTCAAGGACCACAGCAGAGAGCTGGCCTGGAAGAGGAGCAACCGGGACAGGACCGGTGCCCCGACTAGGACTAGAGGCCGGTGTGCTGGCGCCGCAGGTGGAGGATTAGCCTGTGAGCCGCGGCGCCAGATCTTTTAAATTCAAATACCCCTTTACCACAACCTTTTAAAAAACATATTTTAAAGGAACCCTGTCTCATAATTTTGTGTTCAAATGCATTAGGGAGGATGTGGGAGATGCCTATTGAATAAATGGACTCAGCGTGGTCAACACCTCCGCAGAGGTTTGAGATGGAGAATAAACAAGGAGCAAACGCGCGCACGGAGGGAGTATTCGGGAAACACCGTCCGCCAGTGCTGGGAGCGAGGTTCTTAAACCGGCGCCCCATGGTGCCACTCTGGAGCTCCAACTCAGTCAATGGTAGCGGGGGGACACTCGGGGCGTCGGATCCTCCGGATTATCCAGGCCACTTCCGGGGGCGGGGCGTCCTGACACATTAGCCTATCATCGCTGCCGAGGCCGAAGAAGTCTTTTCTTCATTGGTGAGTGTGTGTGTGACGTCACGTTCGCCGGGCCGGCGATGGGAAAAGGGCGCCATGATTGGTTGGCGCTGGAGCGGCGGGCCTTGGAGGGCCTTGGCGAGTCTGGCTTTCAATCCAGGGCCGGACTTTCTCCTTCCATGTTTCAAGGCCGTGGGGGGCTGCGGAGGGCGGGGAGTCGGCTCGGCGGAAAGCTCGACTTGGTTCTAAGAGCCGTGAGGTTGAGAAGGGGTGACCGGAAGTGATCTTGGTGCTGACCGGAAGCGAGGCCTGGAGGGGAAAGAGAGCGGGTCCCCGGAGGGAGGGGGGCTTTCCAGCAGAAGGGGGCGGGGGAAAAGGTGGAAAACGGCGTGGGAGCGCCGGGCTTGCTGCGGGTGGCTGCTGCTGGCCTGAGAGGAAAGCGGCGAGCGGCCGCTGCGAGCTCGGGGAGAGCCCACAGGGAGGGAGCGCGGGAGTTCGGTGTTGGCCCTGGGAAGTGTGGGGTGGTGAGCCGGGGGTGCGGGGCGGGGGCTCAGGCTCCGGAGAGCTGGGCAGGGGGGATTCTTGGCAGCCGAGAGCTAGGAGCCGAGGCGACTAGTTGGGCGGGCAGTGCGGGGCGGGCTGTGCGCTGGGAGCTCTCAGTTTGGAGTTTCCTCGCTGTCTTGGCGCCTTGAGAAGAACCACACGCTCCGCGCCTTTGTACCAGAAACGGTGTCTCCTGAGGCGCGGAGGGAGCCAGCATGGCCTGGGCTCTGAAGCTGCCTCTGGCCGATGAGGTGATCGAATCCGGGCTGGTGCAGGACTTCGATGCTAGCCTGTCCGGGATCGGCCAGGAGCTGGGCGCTGGAGCCTATAGCATGAGGTGAGTGAGGTTTTCCTTCTGAGTCGCCAAGGCGAGGAAGGGGAGTGGGGCGTGTGGAGTTTGAAAAGCTATCTGCCTTTGGCGGGGGAGGCTTTGGGTGGCGAGTGTCGTCGGCGGTCAGAGAAGAGTGGCCCTTGGATAGCACCCAGGGCTGTGGTGTAGCGTGGGAGACCCGGGGGCCGATCGTGGGTGCGGGTGGGCGAGGCTGGATGTATGGGAAGCTGCAGCCTGCGAGCTTGTTAGGGGTTCATCATGATGGGGGTCCACGATGCTTGTTGGAACGCAGTGAGGGGTCTTGGGGGAGCAGTTCCCGTGGCCGCTTCTTTTCACCGAGACAGAAGCTGCGAGATGACAGAGTGGCCGAGAATAGTTTCAGACGCTTCCAGACCTTCGTGTAAGGAGCCAGTGCGAGCGTGATCATAGGTTAAAGATCTCCTCTGAAGCCAGCTTGACTTTATCACTTGCTTGTTGACTACTTCATTCCTCCCGTTGGCTTGTTTCACTTACAGATATGTGGGAGAATCCGTGTAGAAATACTGAAACGTCTGCGACCGTAAGGTTAGGTTGACTTGTTGGGTTTCGGATGCATCATTTAATCTCAGTGAGGGAAGAGATGTTGAACTTAACACTTTTATTGGGTTTATGAGTTTTTAGGGGGTAAGATGCGCTTTATGGGGAAAGTGAACACATTTTTCATTCGGATAGCAAAATCCTTCAAGAATCATGCAAAGTCCCCCCCCCCCCCTTTTTTTCCTAATCCCTGCTAATTCAAAGTGGACTTTCCTCATTGAAATAAAATTGTGAGTTAGGACTTTGATATTCGGTATCTTCAGGAATGTTTGTGGTTGGAATAAAAAAGGCTATCTTGTATAAAGATTTTACTGATTTCCAGGAAAATCTGGGTTCTGCCATGCAGGGCTCTAAATCTACGTTTAACTGTAGTTTTCCCTGCCTTTATTTCTGTAGGCCTGACCATAGAGTGGGTGTTAACATGAAAGTAAATGCCTTGACCCTGAGCTTGCACTTCGTTTATGACATAATGTTTAATAATTCATGCTGCCACTCGTGTAGGTTACCACAACAAAAGTTTGATTACCGGTGTTTAGGGTGGAAATAACAAAATTAACTATCACTAATGCAGTATTACTCCGTAACACTCGTCATTACTCTGTAACATCATCAACAGATGTTCATTCATGGGTGTTCTTCACAGCTACTCGAATGGCTTACGTATTTACAGAGTTTGAATTTTTTTCCAGTATCAAATCCACAGCAGTTTTCAAACATCAGTTAATGTTTCTTCAGGAGTGCCGTGGGCCAAAATTTTAAATACTTTTTTCTTTGCTTTTTTTTTAACCTTTTTTTTTTCATGTGTTAAGTACTTGCCACCTTTCTTTTGATTCTTACACACATTTAATCTTTTGCGTTAACTTGTGTTGGTTTGATATTGGTTCTCAACTTTGTATTCCTGAGAATGATCTAAAGTGCTTATGAAAAATGTTTACAGGGGTCCATCTCTGAGGTGATTGTGGTATATGGACTCGGAGTCTGACTTTTTTGAAACAATTTTACTGATTTATTAGAGGGGGGAGAGAGAGAGACACTCCTATCTGCTCGTTCACTCCCCAAGTGCTGCCAGTGAGGTTGGGAGCTGGGAGCTGAGTCCAGGTTTCTCACGAGTGGAGCTGCAGGAACTCAGTCATCAGAGTCACCACTTCTCCCGTGGTCTGCATGAGCAGGAAGCAGGACTTGGGAAGCTGGTGGCAGGTGCCCAGCCCAGGCAGTGTGAGAAGGGTCATGGATGGGTGTCCTCACTGGCCACTGGGCTAAATGCTCCACTGTTTTTGAACTTTGTGAAGAAGAACTGAACTGTTTTATGTAATAGATGAATTAGGAACAAGGGTTCCTATTTCTCCGCTTTTCTCACTGACACTTGTTAGTTTCCATTAAAGAATTATGAAAGCCATTCTAGTGAGTGGGAAATAGTATGTCATTATAGTTCAGATTTGCATTTCCTTAATGACCAGTAATGTTGAACGTGATTTCATGTGGCTGTTGGCCATTTTGTATGCATTCTTTCTTAATTTTTTTTAACATTTATTTAATGAATATAAATTTCCAAAGTACAGCTTATGGATTACAATGGCTTTTTCCCCCCCATAATTTCCCTCCTACCCGCAACCCTCCCCTCTCCCGCTCCCTCTCCCCTACCATTCACATCAAGATTCTTTTTTCAATTTTCTTTATACACAGAAGATCAATTTAATATATATTAAGTAAAGATTTCAACAGTTTGCACCCACACAGAAACACAAAGTGTAAAATACTGTTTGAGTACTAGTTATAGCATTAAATCACAATGTATAGCACATTAAGGACAGAGATCCTACATGAGGAGTAAGTGCACAGTGATTCCTGTTGTTGACTTAACAAATTGACACTCTTGTTTATGGCATCAGTAATCACCCTAGGCTCTTGTCATGAGTTGCCAAGGCTACAGAGGCCTTTTGCGTTCGCTGACTCTGATCATATTTAGACAAGGTCATAGTCAAAGTGGAAGTTCTCTCCTCCCTTCAGAGAAAGGTACCTCCTTCTTTGATGACCCGTTCTTTCCACTGGGATCTCACTCGCAGAGATCTTTCATTTAGGTCATTTTTGTTCGTTTGTTTTTTGCCAAAGTGTCTTGGCTTTCCATGCCTGAAATACTCTCATGGGAGCTTTTCAGCCAGGTCCCAATGCCTTAAGGGCTGATTCTGAGGCCAGAGTGCTGTTTAGGACACCTGCCATTCTATGAGTCTGCTGTGTATCCTGCTTCCCATGTTGGATCGTTCTCCCTTTTCTATTCTATCAGTTAGTATTAGCAGACACTAGTCTTGTTTATGTGATCCCTTTGACTCTTAGTCCTATCAGTATGATCAATTGTGAACAGAAATTGATCACTTGGACTAGTGAGATGACATTGGTACATGCCACCTTGATGGGATTGAATTGGAATCCCCTGGTATGTTTATAACTCTACCGTTTGGGGCAAGTCAGCTTGAGCATGTCCCACATTGTACATCTCCTCCCTCACTTATTCCCACTCTTATATTTAACAGGGATCACTTTTCAGTTAAGTTTCAACACTTAAGAATAATTGTGTATTAATTATAGTGTTCAACCAATAGTATTAAATAGAACAAAAAAAAATACTAAAAGGGATAAAGTTCATCAACAGTCAGGGCAAGGGCTGATCAAGTCACTGTTTCTCATAGTGTCCATTTCACTTCAACAGGTTTCCTTTTTGGTGCTTGGTTAGTTGTCACCGATCAGGGAGAGCATATGATATTTATCCCTTTGGGACTGGCTTGTTTCACTCAGCATGAGGTTTTCCAGATTCCTCCATTTTGTTGCAAATGACCAGATTTCATTGTTTTTTACTGCTGTATAGTATTCTATACAATGATTTCATGTGGCTGTTGGCCATTTTGTATAGATTCTTTATTTATCTTTTTTTAAGATTTAATTATTTAGTTGAAAGGTAGAGTTACAGAGAGAGGGCGGGAGAGAGAGAGAAGAGAAAAGTACTGATCGTTTATCCACTGGTTCATTCCTTTCACTCTCTTGAAAGTGTGAGTTACACACAGAGAGAAGGAGAGGCAGAGAGAGAAAGAGAGAGGTCTTCCATCTGCTGGTTCACTCTCTGATTGGCCACAACGGCTGGAGCTGGGCCAATCCGAAGCCAGAAGCCAGGAGCTTCTTCTGGATCTCCTGCATGGGTGAGGGGCCCAAGGACTTGGGCCATCTTCTACTGCTTTCCCAGGCTGTAGCCGAGAGCTGGATTGGAAGTGGAGCTGGCTTTACGCCACAGTGCCAGCCGCTCCTTTCACTCTCTAAATGGCCACAACAGCCAGGACTGGGCCAGGCCAGAGCCAGGAGTCAGAGAATTCCATCTGAGTCTCTTATGTGGTTGCAGGGGCCCAAGCAATTGGGCCATCTTCTGCTGCTTTCTCAGGTGCATTAACAGGGAACCGGATTGGAAGTAGAGCATTGGGGACTTAAACCAGCACTCATGTGGGATTGGTTGCCAGTGTCATAGGCATTGGCTTAACCAGCTGTGCCACAGTGCTTTTTTTTTTTTTTTTTTTTTTGCCAGGCAGAGTTAGACAGTGAGAGAGAGAGAGAGACAAAGAGAGAGTTACAGACAGTGAGAGGGAGACAGAGAGAAAGGTCTTCCTTCCGTTGGTTCGCTTCCCTAATGGCCGCTACAGCCGGCGCTGAGCCAATCTGAAGCCAGGAGCAGTACTTCCTCCCGGTCTCCCATGCGGGTGCAGGGCCCAAGCACTTGGGCCATCCTCCACTGCCCTCCCAGGCCACAGAAGAGAGCTTAACTGGAAGAGGAGCAACTGGAACTAGTACCCGGTGCCCCAGTCGGGACTAGAACCCGGGGTGCTGGCGCTGCAGGCGGAGGATTAGCCAAGTGAGCCACAGCGCCGGCCCACAGTGCTAGTTTTTTATATTTATTTATTTAATTGAAAGTTGCAGTTAGAGAGAGAGAGAGAATCTTCATTCCGCTGGTTTGAAGTGGCTGCAACAGCCAGGGCAGAGCCAGGCCGAAACCTGGAGCCAGGAGCTTCATCCAAGTCTCCTACATAGGTAGCAGGGGCCCAAGCACCTGTGCCTTCCTCTGTTGCTTTTCCCAGGCCACCAGCAGGAAGCTGCATTGGAAGTGGAGCAGGCATTGCAGGCATGGGCTGAACCTGTTAAGTCACATTGTTGGCCCCCAAAGTGTTTAATTTTGATGAAGTGTGTTTTATCTGTATTTTCTGTAGTTGCTCATGATTTTGGTTTCAACTCTAAGCATTTATTGTCAAATTGGAAGTCTTGTGAATTTACTCCTATGGTTTCTAAGAGTTTTATAGTTTTAGCTATTATATTTAAGTCATCAATCCACTTTGAGTTAGTTTTTTTATTTGGAGTATGATAGTGAGCCAACTTCATTGTTTCTTGTGAGGACATCCAATTGTCCCAGCTACCATTTGTTTAAGAGATTATTCTTTTGCCTTTGAATGTTCTTGGCATCCTTTTCAAAAATCAATATGCCATATATTTGAAGGTTTTGTTTCTGGATTTTTTTTTTTTTTTTTGAGAGACACAGACGGGGAGGTGGGGGTGGAGTGCGGGTAGAAATCCACTGGAGAGAGAAATGCTTATAATGGCTGGAGCTGAAGCTTGGAGCCAGGAACTCAATCTAGGTTTCCCACATGGACAACAGGGACTCAATTGCTTGAGCCATTACTGGTGCTTCCCAATGTCTGCATTAACAGGTAGCCGGAATCAGAGTTTGGGCCAGGACTCGAACCCAGGCACTCTGATGTGGAATGTAGGCATCTTACATGGTCCGCTAACCACTTAGGCCAAATGCTTGCTCCCAGACTTGAGTTCTGTTCTGTTGGTTGATAGTCTATTCTTATGCCATTCCACACCATTGTGATTACTGTAGCTTTGTAATAGGGTTTTTTTTTTTTTTTTTTTTTTTTTAAAGATTTATTTATTTGAAAGGAAAGTCAGGTCAGAGTTACATAGTGAGAGAAAGAAAGGAAGAGAGAAAGGTCTTCCATCTGCTGGTTCACTCCCCAGTTGGCCGGAATGGCTGGAACTGCACTGATCTGAAGCCAGGAGCCAGGAATTTCTTCTGGGTCTCCCACGTGGGTGCAGGGGCTCAAAGAATTAGGCCATCTGCTTTCCCAAGCCATAGCAGAGAGCTGGATGGGAAGTGGAGCAGCTGGCATGTGAACTGGCACCCATATGGATGCCAGTACTGCAGTACCGGTAGATTTACCTACTATGCCACAGCGCCAGCCCCTGTAATAGATTTTGAATTTAAAAAGTGTAAGTCCTCCTACTGTGTTTTCCTTTTTCAGTATTTTGACTATTTGGAACTTTTGTTGTTCCTTGTGAATTTGAGGATAGACTTTTGTATTTCTAAAGAAGGCCATTGTTATTTTAATAGGGATTGTGTTGAATTCACAAATAGCTTTGGGGAAATTACCATTTTAACAGTATTATTTATCAATTAAAAAAATTTTTTTTGACAGGCAGAGTTAGACAGTGAGAGAGAGAGAGAGAAAGGTCTTCCTTTTTCCGTTGGTTCACCCCTCAAATGGGCACTACAGCTGGCGCACTGCGCCGATCTGAAGCCAGGAGCCAGGTGCTTCCACCTGGTCTCCCATGCAGGTGCAGGGCCCAAGCACTTGGGCCATCCTCCACTGCCCTCTCAGGCCACAGCAGAGAGCTGGACTGGAAGAGGAGCAACCAGGACAGAATCTGGTGCCCCGACTGGGACTAGAACCTGGTGTGCTGGTGCCGCAGTTGGAGGATTAGCCTAGTGAGCTGCGGCGCCGGCCTATTTATCAATTTATGAACATAGGATACCTATCTATTTACTCAGGTCATCTTTAGTTTTTCAGTGATGTTTCATAGTTTTCACATTAATCCTTGTACTTTATTTTGGATGCTATTATAAATTGAATTGTTTTCTTAATTTCCCTTTTGGACTATATTCATTGTTGGTATATGGAAACATAATTTTTGTGTGTTGGTCTGATACCCTGTGGCTCTTTTATTAGCTCTAGCTGTTATTATTTGTTTTGGGTTTTTTGTATATGTGGATTCTGTAGGATTTTTATATGAAGATTCATGTCATATGCAAATATAGTTTTCATCCTTTTCAATCTGTATGCCGCCTTTTTTCTTGCCTAATTGTTCTGGTAAGGACTTTTTTTTTTTTTTTTTTTTTTTTTTTTTGACAGGCAGAGTGGACAGTGAGAGAGAGACAGAGAGAAAGGTCTTCCTTTTGCCGTTGGTTCACCCTCCAATGGCCGCCGCGGTAGCGCGCTGCGGCCGGCGCACCGCGCTGTTCCGTTGGCAGGAGCCAGGTGCTTCTCCTGGTCTCCCATGGGGTGCAGGACCCAAGAACTTGGGCCATCCTCCACTGCACTCCCTGGCCACAGCAGAGAGCTGGCCTGGAAGAGGGGCAACCGGGACAGGATTGGTGCCCCGACCGGGACTAGAACCCGGTGTGCCGGCGCCGCAAGGCGGAGGATTAGCCTAGTGAGCCGCGGCGCCGGCCGGTAAGGACTTTTAATACTGTGTTGAATAGCAGTATTGAAAGTAAGCATCTTTGGCTGGCACCGTGGCTCACTAGGCTAATCCTACACCTGCGGCGCCGGCACCCTGGGTTCTAGCCCCGGTTGGGGCGCTGGTTCTGTCCCGGTTACTCCTCTGCTGTGGCCCGGGAAGGCAGTGGAGGATGGCCCAAGTGCTTGGGCCCTGCACCCGCATGGGAGACCAGGGAGAAGCACCTGGCTTCTGGCTTCGGATCAGCGCAGTGTGCTGGCCATAGTGGCCATTTGGGAGGTGAACCAATGGAAAAAGGAAGACCTTTCTCTCTGTCTCTCTCTCTCTCTCTCACTAACTCTGCCTGTCCAAAAAAAAAAAAAAAAAAAAAAAAAAGAAAGTAGGCACCTTTGGAGCTGGCACTATGGTGTAGAAGGTGAAGCCTCTGCCCGTAGCACTGGCATCCCATTTGGGCAGTGGTTCGAGTCCCAGGTGCTCCACTTCTTATCCAGCTCCCTGCTAATGTGCCTGGGAAGGCAGCAGAAGATGGCCCAAGGCTTGGGCTGCCGTACGGTGGGAGACTCAGAAGACGCTCCTGGCTCCTGGTTTCAGATTGGCCCAGCCACAGTCATTGCTGCCATTTGAGGAGTGAACCAATGGATAGAAGATCTCTCTCTCTGTGTTCACTCTGCTTTCAAATAAATAAGTAAATCTTAAAAAAAAAGAAAGTGACTATTTTTGTTTCATTCATGATTTTTTTAAAAAGATTTATTTATTTTACTTGAAAGTCACAGTTACACAGAGAGAGGAGAGTCAGAAAGAGAGAGAGAGAGAGAGAGAGGGGTCTTCCATCTGCTGGTTCACTCCCCAGATGGCCACAACAGCCAGAGCTGTGCCGATCCGAAGCCAAGAGCCAAGAGCCAGGAGCTTCTTCTGGGTCTCCCATGTGGGTGCAGGGCCCAAGCACTTGGGCCATCCTCCACTGCCTTCCTGGGCCACAGCAGAGGAGCATACTTCTACTGCTTTCCCAGGCCATAGCAGAGAGCTGGATTGGAAGTGGAGCAACTGGGTCTTGAACCAGTGCCCATATGGATGCCAGCACTGTAGGCGGTGGCCTTACCTGCTACGCCACAGAGCCAGCCCAGATTTTTTTTTTTTTTTTAAGATTTTGTTTATTTGAGAGGCTGAGTTACAGACAGAGAAAGGGAGAGATACAGAGAGAGGTCCTCCATCCGCTGGTTCACTACTCCCCAAATGTCTATATGCAATGGCCAGAGTTGAGATGATCCAAAGCCAGGAGCCAGGAGCTTTCTCCAGGTCTCCCACATAAGTGCAGGGGCCCAAGCATTTGGGCCATCCTCCACTGCCTTCTCAGGCCATAGCAGAGAGCTGGCTCAGAAGAGGAGCAGCTGGGACTAGCACCGGTACCCATATGGGATTCCGGTGGTGCAGGCAGAAGCTTAGGCCACTACGCTATAGCACCAGCCCTCATTCATGATCTTAAGGGGAAGGCTTTTTTTTTTTTTTTTTTTTTTTGACAGGCAGAGTGGATCGTGAGAGAGAGAGAGACAGAGGGAAGAGTCTTCCTTTTTGCCGTTGGTTCACCCTCCAATGGCCACTGCGGCCAGCACATCGTGCTGATCTGAAGCCAGGAGCCAGGTGCTTATCCTAGTCTCCCGTGCGGGTGCAGGGCCCAAGGACTTGGGCCATCCTCCACTGCCTTCCTGGGCCATAGCAGAGAGCTGGCCTGAGGGAGGGGCAACCGGGATAGAATCTGGCACCCCAACCGGGACTAGAACCCGGTGTGCCAGCGCCGCAAGGCGGAGGATTAGCCTGTTAAGCCAGGGTGCCGGCCAAGGGGAAGGCTTTTTGCCTTTCACTATTGAACTATGAGTTTTTAATAAGTGTCCCTTTAATATTAAGGGAGTTTTGTTCTATACCTGGTTCATTGAATATTTGTGTGTATGTTTATTGTGGTACAGAACATAAAAATTTACCATGGTAGCCATATTTATTATGTATATAGTTCAGTGACATTATTAACATTGTTGTGCAGCCATCACATGATCTATCTCTAGAACTTTTTCATCATCCCAATCTGAAGTGTTGTTCTCATTAAACACTAACCTCCCATATTCTCTCCACCCACACCCTGGTATCCACCACTCTACATTCTGTCTCTGAATTTGACTACTCTAGGAACTTCATTTATGTGGAATCATACGATATTTGTCCTTTTGTGATTGACTCATTCACTTTGCATAAGGTCTTAGAGGTTTTGCTGGATGTTTTTATTGTGGAAAAAATATTGAATTTTGTCAAATATCTTTTCTGTGTCTATGCAGATAATATGTGATTTATACATTTGACTGATCTCTTTGTGTTGCATCGCCCTTGCGTTCATGAAACAAATGTCATTTGGTCTTAGTGTATAATCTTTTTATTAATTAGGGATATTAGTTTGTAGTTTCTTTGTGATAATCTTATTAGCTTTGATGTCAGGGTAATGTGGACCTCATTAATATTAGGCAATGTTCTTTGCTAAATTTTGAAGGACTTTGAGTTGGTTTAGTGTTAATTTTTTGACTGGTAGACTCCACACATGTGCCCATCTGGTCCTGAATTTTCCTGGTTGGGAGATATTTTATTATTGATTTGGTCTCTTGTTAGAAGTTGTTGAGACTTTATTTCTTCTTGAGTCAGTTTTGGTTCTTTGTATGTTTCTAGAAATTTGTTCCACAAATTACCTAACATGCTGGTGTACAGTTCACAGTATTCTCTTATTATCTTTTTTTGTAAGATCAATAGTAATAGCCCCCATTTCATTTCTGGTTTTATTGATTTGTGTCTTTTTCCAAATCAGTCTCGCTAAGAATTTGTCAATTTTGTTGATCTTTTTAAACAACTGAATTTTGGTTTTGTTAATTCTCTTTACCTTTTTTAAATTACATTTTAAAATTTATATATAGAGAGGATTCACTTTATTTTTTTTTAAGGTTTATTTATTTATTGAAGGCAGAGTTACAGAGAGAAGGAGAGAGAGACAGAGAGAAATCTTCCTTCTGCTAGTTCACTCCCCAATTGACTGCAATGACCAGAGCTGGGTCTATCTGAAGCCAAGAGCCAGGAGCTTCTTCCAAGTCTCTCACATGGGTGCAGGTGCCCAAGCACTTGGGCCATCCTCCACTGCTTTCCCAGGCCATTAGCAGGAGCTGGATTGGAAGTGGAGCTGCCAGGACTTAAACAGGTGCAGGCATAGCAGGTTGAGGCTTAACCCACTATGCCACAGCATTGGTCCCATTTCCTTGCTTTTTAAAACAATCTGTATTTCATTTATTTCTATTATTTACTACTCCCCCCCCCCCCCTTTAAGGATTATTTTGTTTATTTGAAAGGCAGAGTTAAGAGAGAGGGAGAGAGAGATCTTCCATCTGCTACTTCACTCCCCAAATGGTTGCAATGGCTGGAGCTGGGAGAGGCCAAAGACAGGAGCCAGGAGCTAGGGCTTCATCTGGGTCTCCCACATGGGAACAGGGGCCCAAGGACTCAGGTCATTTGGGACTCAAATGGTGCCTATATGGGATGCTGGCGTCTCAGGCAGCAACTTAATCTGCTACGGCACAGCGCCGGCCCCATTTTCTTCCTTCTTTTGACTTCGGGTCTAGTTTGTGCTTCTTTTTCTATCTCCTTAATGTATGAAGTTAGATTATGATCCTGAGGGCTCCCCCCTCCCCCTTTTAAAAATTATTTATTCATTTGAAGTAGTTACAGCGGGGGAGAGACGCGAAGAGATCATCTGTCCGCTGGTTCACTTCCCACATGGCCGCAATGCACAGCGCTGGTCCGGGCCAAAGATGAAGCCAGGAACTTCATCCAGGTCTCCCACATGGGTAGCAGGAGCTCAAACTCTTGGGCCATCTTTTGCTGCTTTTACCAGGCCACTAGCCAGGAACTGGATTGAAAGTGGAGCAGCTGGAACACACACTGGGGTCCTTGCGGAATGTCAGTGATGCATAAGGTGGCTTTACCTACTACTCCATAATTCTGGCTCCTTTCCTTCTGTTTTTAATGCAGGCTTTTAAAGCCCAAGTTTCCCTCTAGCATTGCTCTCAATGCATCCATTATGATTTGGCATTTGTGTTTTCACTTCTATTTGTTTCAAAGTACTTTCTCATTTCCCTAGTGATTCCCTCTTTCACCCATGGGTGTTTTCAGAGATGTTTAGTGCTCACTTCAGCACATACACTGAAACTGCAGCCATACAGAGATTAGCATAGCCCCTGTGCCAGGAAGGCATACCAGTTCGTGAAGTGTTCCATATTTTAAAATTTCAGTTAAACAGGAGCTGAAGAATGTTAGATGCTGTACCACATGCTGAAATTCACTAAAATGTACCAGTCTTTTTCTTATCAAGCATTCCTTTGGATGCTGCAAGTGTTTGATTGGACCCAGAGTTCTAAAGCGTTTGCTTTAAGCAGTTCTTGCCATCTCAGTAGTCGTTTTGATGGAGGAACCAGTTCCCAGAGTTTACTGCTCTGTCATCTGCTCTGACTCTGTCCCAAATTTTCAACAGCCATTTTAATGAGCCTAGCTCTACTTCCAATCTCTCACTGTCACGCTCTCTCTCTCTCTCTGTCTCTCTCTCTCTCTCTCTCTCTCTCACACACACACACACACACACTCCATCCTATTTTCTACATAGAAGCCTTTCTAAGTGCCTGTATGTTTTATTCTGTAAAAGAATATTTCGGAGAATATTCTGGGAAGACATTGAAGTAGGAAGTACCAGAAATCTGTTCCCCATATAGAAAATAGCACTGGCGGAATCTGTTTGTGAGGACTCTTTGGAACTTACTGAAGTCTTGCAAGTGCCAGAGGAATTAATTTCAATTTACATCCAGGGTTAGATTGTAACTGTGGTTAATTTCAGTGTTGAGCCCAGTAGCAGCTGTTCATCACGGACTCACAGCAGCTGTGCACATGTTCTCAGAGCAGTTTGCACAAAGCTTGTGGGGCCCAGGGTAGTCAAGAAGGGTGCAGTCTTCCAAATATCAGGGGTTTGTGCTCTGGTTATAATTTCTGCTTTTGATCACGTGAGTGATCAGAAGAGGCAGAGGCCAGTGTTGCTCTATCTTCTGCTTTCATTGCAAGACTCTCTATTCCACTTGAAGCAATGTCGGAGAAATTTAAAGGGTTGGTACTTCACATTTTCCCCCCTTCATTTTTCTTTACTTTCCCTTTTGCGAGCCAGAAATTGAAGAGTAGTGCAATCAAAGGCAAATCAAAATATGCAGGGAATTAGGAAGCTGTTGTGCACTCAGGGGAAGGTGCAAGCTCAGAAAAGACCCAAGAAGATGACAGATTTATACTTCCGGCTGATCCTCTGCACAGAGATGCCAACAGCAGTAAAAAACGAAAACACAAGCCCGGGGGAAGGGAGAGAACATAATTTCTGGAGGTGCTGTGTTATTGGATAAAATATCCAATCTTCAACAAAGTAATTACAAGGCATGAAAAGAAGCAGGAATATATGACTCATTCAACATGAAAAACCAACACTGTTCCTGAAAAAGAACCTATAATGGTTATACTAAAGACTTTAAAACACTTTTTTTTTTTTTTAAATTTATTTTTTATTTGAAAGTCAGAGTTACAGAGAGGCAGAGGCAGAGGGAGAGAGAGTGGTCTTCCATCTGTTGGTTCACTCCCCAAATAGCTACAATGGCTGGAGCTGTGCCTACCTGAAGCCAGGATCCAGGAGCTTCTTCTGGGTCTCCCATGCCAGTGCAGGTGCCCAAGGCCTTGAGCCATCTTCTACTGCTTTCCCAGGTCACAGCAGAGAGCTGGATCAGAATTGGAACAGCTGGGACTCAAACCGCTGCCCATATGTGATGCTGGCACTGTAGTCATCCAAGGCAGTTTTATGCGCTATGCCACAGTGCTGGCCCCAGCAGATTTCTTAGAAACTTTGGAAGCCAGGAGGCAGTGCATTCATATGGCCGGTGCTGCGGCTCACTTGGCTAATCCTCTGCCTGTGGCGCCGGCACCCCGGGTTCTAGTCCTGGTTGGGGCACCGGATTCTGTCCTGGTTGCTCCTCTTCCAGTCCAGCTCTTTGCTGTGGCCCGGGAGGGCAGTGGAGGATGGCCCAAGTGCTTGGGCCCTGCACCTGCGTGGGAGACCAGGAGGAAACACCTGGCCCCTGGCTTCGGATCAGTGCAGTGTGCCGGCCATAGAGGCCATTTTGGGGAGTGAACCAACGGAAAAAGGAAGACCTTTCTCTTTGTCTCTCTCTCTCTCACTGTCTAACTCTGCCTGTCCAAAAAAAAAAAAAAAAAAAAAAAAAAGTGAAGGGGAAATTATGATGTTTTCAAATAAACAAAAACTGAGGGAGTTTGTTACCTGCCCTGTAGGAATTCTAAAGGGAGTCCTACAGATTGAAATGAAAGGATACTAGGCAGTAACTTAAAAGTTGTATGAACAGGACTGGTGCTGTGGCACAGTGGTTAAAGCCCTGGCCTGAAGTGCCGGCGTCCCATGTGGGCTCTGGTTCTAGTCCTGGCTGCTCCACTTCTGATCCAGCTTTCTGCTATGGCCTGGGAAAGGTGTAGAAGTTGGCCCAAGTCCTTGAGTCCCTGCACCCACGTGAGAGACCCGGAAGAAGCTCTTGGATCCTGGCTTCGGATCAGCTCAGCTCCCGCCATCATGGCCATTTGGGGAGTAAACCAGCATATGAAAGATCTCTCTACCTTTCTCCGTAATTCTTTCAAGTAGATAAAAATAAATATTAAAAAAAAAAAGTTGTATGAAGAATTAAAAGTCTCAGTAAAGTAAATACACAGGTAATTATAAAAGTATTATGGTAGTGGTGGTGTTTAACTTCTCTTTTTGTTTTGTACATGATTTGAGACTAACATTGAAATAAAAACAATTATTAATCTAAGAAGTAGAATGATCATAGTTGGCTTGTGACTGTACATTTCATTTTCTACATAATTTAAGAGATAAATGAATTAAATATCATTAGTTTATGATTTTGGGCACAGTGTATAAAGATGTAATTTTATACCATCAACAACTGAAAGAAGTGAGGACAGAGCTGTTAAAGGAGCAGAGTTTGTGTATGTTACTGAATGAAGCTGGTGTATATTCAAATTAGTATTATAAATTTATGGTACAGCTGTGATCCCCCTGATACCATGAAGAATATAGCTAGAGTATACATGAAGGGTGGGTGTTAGGCACAGCAGTTAGGCCGCTTCCTAGGGTGCCAGCATCTGGTGTGGGAATATCTGGGTTCAAGTCCCAGGTCTCCTCTTGATCCAGCTTCCTGCTAAAAGGCAGCGGATAGTGACTCAAGTATTTGTGTCCCTTCCACTCAGGTGACACACCTGGATTTACTTCCAGGCTCCTGGCTTTGGCCCTTCTAGCCCTGGCTGTTGTGGGCATTTGGAAGAGTGAATCAGTGAGTGGGAGATCTCTTTTTCTGTCTCTTCGCTTTTCAAATAAATGAATAATAAAAAAATATTTATTTGAAAGGGAAAGTGACAAAGTGGGAGAGATGAGAGATCTTGCATCTGCTGGTTCACTCCCCAGCTGGTGACAGCAGCCAGGTCTGGGCCAGGCTGAAGCCAGGAACCAGGAACTCCATCCTGGTCTCCACATGGGTGGCAGGGGCCTAAGCTCTTGGGCAGTTCTTGCTGTCTTTCCATGCCCACAAGCAGGAAGCTGAATCATAAGCTGAGTAGCTGGAACTTGAACTGGTACTCTGATATGGGATGCTGGCATCAGGAGCAGTAGTTTAACCTGTTGTGCCACAATGCCAGCCCCTTAATAAGTGCTTTTTCTTAAAAATGCATACACAAAAGGAAATGAGAGAAGAATTTAAACGTTTGACTACAGAATTAATAAAGATACAAAAGAAAACAGTAACGCAGGAATGAGGGATGGAAATTACAAGGCCCATATAAGAAAGCAAATAGCAAAATGATAGAAGTCTCTTCCTAGTAATCACTCCATATCTAAATGGTTTATCCTCTCCAAACAAAAAGCAGAGATTGACAAAATGGAGTTTTTTCTTTAAAGATTTATTTATTAATTTATTTGAAGGGCAGAGTGATAGAGACAGAGATTGTCCATCTGCTGGTTCACTCCCCAGATGGCTGCCACAGCCAGGGCTGGGCCAGGCTGGAGCCAGGAGCCAGGAATTCTATACTGAAATTCCCACATGAGTGGCAGAGGCCCAAGCACTTGGCCATTTTCCACTGCCTTCCCTGGCACATTAGCAGAGAGCTGTATCGGAAGCAGAGTAGCTGGGTCTCGAACTCTGATGGGATTTTGGCGTTACAAGTGTGCCTTTATTCACTGTGCCACAACACTGGTCCCCAGAATGGAATTTTTTGAAGTCCAACTTTATGCTACCCACAAAAATTCCAAAATACAAATAGGTTGAAACTGAAAAGATGGCAAAAGATATTCAGTGCAAATGGTAACCAGAAGAAAATGAGGGTTGTCTATACTCATATCCAACAAGGTAGACTTTACATTTAAAAAAGATTATAAGCAAAAAAGGACATTATATATAAGTAAAAGGTTCAATACAGCAAAAACATATAATAGTTGTAAACATTTACGCATCTAATAACAGACCCTCATAGTATATGAAGCACAAGTTTACAGAATTGAAGTAAGAAAGAATTCTACAGTAGTTGGAAGGGAAAGCATTTGACTTCCCAGATCAACCCAGGTGTGCATCCTGTTGCCAGTTTCCTGCTCACACACACCCTGTGAGGCAGCAGGAGGTGGCTAAACTGGTTGAGTTCCTGCCACTGTGTAGGAGACCTGGATTGAGTTCCCAGTTCCTGGCTCTGGCCTGACCCAGTCCTGGGCATTGTGGGAAGTGAGCCAGCAAATTGAAGTAGTGTTGTTGTTGTTTTCTCTCTCTCTCTCTCTCTCTCTCTCTCTCTCTCTGTTTTCCTCTTTTAAAAAAAAAGTCATTAGTTGTATCAGTATTCCATTCTCAATAATAGATAAAACAAGACACAAGTAAGGAAACAAGGCTAGAATAAAACAATAAAGCAACTAATCAGACATAGAGAACATTGTGGCCAACAATAACAGAATACACATTCTTTGTAAGTGTACATGGGACTTTTTTTTAAAAGATTTATTTATTTATTTGAAAGAGTTACAGAGAGAAGGAGAGGCAGGGAGTGAGAGAGATTCTATCTGCTGGTTCACTCCCCAATTGGACTCAATGACTGCAGCTGTGCCGATCTGAAGCCAGGAGCCAGGAGCTTCTTCGGGTCTCCCACGCGGGTGCTGGGGCCCAAGGACTTGGGCCATCTTCTGCTGCTTTCCCAGGCCATAGCAGAGAGCTGGATCAGAAGTGGAGCAGCTGGGACTCAGTCCGGTGCCCATATGGGATGCCAGCACTGCAGGTGGCAGCTTCACCCATGATGCCACAGCACTGGCCCCAACATGGGACATTTTCTAGGCTAGACCATATGCTAGGTTACAAATCAAGTCTCAGTCCATTTTATTTTTTAAAGATTGATTGATTTATTTGAAAGAGTTACATAGAGAAAGAGAGGCAAAGAGAGAGGTCTTCCATCTGCTGATTCACTCCCCAGTTGGCTGCAATGGCCAGAGCTGCGCTGATCGGAAGCCAGGAGCCAGGAGCTTCAGGGTCTCACACACTGGTGCAGGGGCCCAAGGACTTGGGCCATCTTCTACTTCTTTTTCAGGACATAGCAGAGAGCTGGATTGGAAGTGGAACAGCCGGGACTAGAACTGGGAGCCCATTTGGGATGCTGGCACTGAAGGCGGTAGCTTTACCTGTGCTACACCACAGCGCTGGCCCCGTCATTAGATTTTAGGTAGACAGCATACAGAGTATGTTCTCTTAACACCACAGGAAATCAGTAACTGAAGGAAGATGGGAAATTTGGGAATTTGTGGAAATTAAACAACACCTGTTTAAATGAACAGTGGATTGAAGGGAAGTCCTGAGAGACAAATGAAAACAAAACCACAACATATCAAAACTTACGGGACACAGAGAGCCGTGCTCAGGGAAATTTGCACTGGCAAGTGCTTACATTAAGGAACAAGAAAGATCTCACATCAACAACTTTACAACTTAAAGAGCCAGAGAGAATCAAACTGAGCCCAAAGCCAGCAGAAGCAGAGAAATAACAAAGGTGAGAACAGAAATGGGCCAGTGAAGTCCTGCAGCAGTGAGCCCGCGCCTGGGGCACTGGCATCCCTCATGAGCATCAATTCGAATTCCAGCTGCTTCACTTCAGACCCAGCTGCTTGCTGATAACACCTGGGAAAGCAGTGCAAGATGACCCAAGTGGTTGGACCCCTGCCCCACACATGGAAGACCTGCATGGTGTTCTGGACTCCTGGCTTCAGCCTGGCCCAGCCCCAACCATCATGGCCATTTGGGAAGTGAACTGGCAGATGGAAGATACCTCTCTGTCTTTCCCTCTCTCTCTGTAATTGCCTTGCAAATAAATAAAATAAATTTTTAATTTATAAAAAGAAATTTACAGTGAAACCAAAAGTTCTTTGAAAAGATCAAGACTGACAGACCTTTAGCTAGATGGACTAAGAAAAAAGATTCAAATTATTAAAATACTAAGATATAAATGCAGTTGGAATTATTACTACTAGTTGTATGGAAAAAAAAAGAACGATTAGAATAGAGTATTGTAATGAATTGCACAACAAACAATTGGGTAGCCTGGATGAAGTAGAAAAATTCCTAGAAACACAAAACCTAGAAATAGAAAACCTACATGGGGCCAGCACTGTGGTGTAGTTGGTAAAGTCCCCTGCCTGCAGTGCCAGCATCCCATTTGGGCATTGGTTCAAGTCCCGGCTGCCCCGCTTCCAATCCAGCTCTCTGCTATGGCCTGGGAAAGCAGTAGAAGATGGCCCAAGTCCTTGGGCCCCTGCACCGGCGTAGGAAACCCAGAAGAAGCTCCTGGCTCCTGGCTTTGGATCAGCACAGCTCCAGCTGTCGCGGCCATCTGGGGAGTGAACCAGCAGATGGAAGACCTCTCTATTTGTCTCTCCTCTGTGTAACTCTGACTTTCAAATAAATAAATAAATAAATAAATCTTTAAAAGTCTATGAAGAATTAGAAAAAAAAAAAAGAAAATCTAAAAAAAGGCCTATAAGTAGTAAGGAGATTTCATCAGTAAACAAAAGGTTCCTGGGGCTAGTGTTGTTGGATTAAGTTGCTGCTTGCCACACTTGCCATTGGAGTGACTGTTCAAGTCTCCACTTCTCTGCTTCTGATCCCTTCCTGCTAATGAGCCTGGAAAGGTAGCATTATTATATATTGGGAAAATTGCACAATACCTGGGCCCCTGCTACTCATATGGAAGACCAGGATGGAACTCCTGACTCCTGGTTTTGGTCTGGCCAAGCCCTGGCTGTTGTGTCCATTTAGGAAGTGAACAAGCAGATGGAGGATATCTCTCTCTTTCTCTACCTGCCTCCCGCTTTTCTCTCTACCTTTCAAATAAATGAGTAAATATTTAAAACATTTTTGTTTTTCTGAGAAATCTCTGCATCTGGATGCTTCAATGGTGAAATTCTACCAACATCTAAAGAACTAACACCGGTTGTTTTCAAACTTTTCCAAAAAGTTGAAGAGGCAGGAACACTCCTTAGCTGTTTCCTTGAGGTTAGCGTAGCAAATCAAAGCTTTGGTACTAAAGCTCTATAAACATATTACAGCTGAGGTTGGGCCAGGGTCAGAGAAGGGAGCCGGAATGCCATGTAGGTCTCTCATGTGTGTGGCAGGAGTCCTATTAAGTGAGCCGGTACTGCTGCCTCCCAGGATCTGCATTGGCAGAAGCTGGAGGCAAGAGTTGGAGCCAGGAATCAAACCCAAGTGCTCCAGTACGGGCTTTTTCTTTTTTCTTTTTTTTTCTTTTCTGACAGGCAGAGTTAGACAGTGAGAGAGAGAGACAGAGAGAAAGGTCTTCCTTCCGTTGGCTCACCCTCCAAATGGTCTCTACGGCCAGCGCGCTGCGCTGATCTGAAGCCAGAAGCCAGGTGCTTCCTCCTGGTCTTCCATGCGGGTGCAGGGCCCAGGCACTTGGGCCATCCTCCTCTGCACTCCCGGGCCATAGCAGAGAGCTGGACTGGAAGAGGAGCAACCGGGAGTAGAACCTGGGGTGCTGGTGCCGCAGGTGGAGGATTAGCCTAGTGAGCTGCGGCGCCGGCCCAGTACGGGCTTTTTAACCACTAGACTAAATGTCTGTCCCTTACGTTTATCAATTTTCATTTGTTGAACCACCTTTGTAATGCAAGAATAAATCCCACTTGGTTTCCTTTTTTGATCCCTGGCCCAGCCTCAGCCGTTGCAGGTTTTAGGGAATGAACCAGTGCATTTGCAGCTCTCTGTTTTTCTGATAGTCTGCCTTTCAAATAAAAATGTAGTAGCAGTGGGTGTTTGGCCTAATGGTGAAGGCACTAGTTACGTCACCTGTGTGCCACATCAGGATACCTAGATTGTATACACAGCTCCAGCTCCAGCTTTCTACTGATGCAGACACAGGAGGCCATGGTGATGGCTCCAGAAATTGTGTTCCTGTCACCCATGTGGGAGATCTGCATGGAATTCCTGGCTCCTGGGAATTTGGGGAGTAAATGAGTGGGTGGGAGTGTGTGCACCTTGTCTCACAAGCTCTCTATTTCGCTCCTATTGGATAAATTTTTAAAAATACAGTGAAATTAAGAACTGATCAAGGTGAGGTACTGCATTAAGAGAATGAAGGAAGAAATCACTCATCTTAATTGATGCAGATGCAGCATTTGACAAAGTGTGATACCCTTTAAAAACATTCAGCATGGGGCTGACCTTGTGGCCCATTAGGTCATATCAGAGTCCCGGCTGCTGTACTTCCCATCCAGCTGCCTGCTGATGCATTTGGGAAAGTAAATGCTTGGGCCCCTGCCACTCGCATGGAGGATCCAGATGGAATATCAGGTGCCTGGCTTACTCTTGGACCAGCCCCAGCCATTGTGGCTTTGAGTCCTTTTCAAGTTCTTTCACTGAAATAAATTGGTTGATATCATCAAATTAGTATGAACTGCATAAATAGCCATACATAGTGTTAGAGGGTAATACCTTTCTTTTGATTGATTGATTGACTTGAAAGGTAGGGTGACAGAGAGGGAGATAACTTCCATCTGCTGGTTTACTCTTCAAATGCTGGCAAGAGCCTGGGCTGGGCCAGGCCAAAGCTAGGAGCCAAGAACTCCACCTGGGTCTCCCATGTGGATGACAGGGACCCAAGATATCATCTACCTCCCACGGTCTGCAGTGACAGAATTGAATGTAGGCATTTAATTTGGGACACAGGTGTCTTAATCACTAGGCTAAATACCCTCTTCCAGATGGGCCCAGTTTTGAAGGGCTTTGGGATCTTGTTGTGGAGCTAGCACTTTGTTATGATCGCATTGGGAAGCCACTGTAGCCTTGTAAACAGAAAAGTGACATTAGATTTACATTTTAAAAAGGTTACTCTGGCAGCAAATTGGAAGATTTATATATACATATTATGTATTTATATTTCTAATGATAAAAAAGTTAGTTATTGGGACCAGAATTGTGGTGCAGTGGGTTAGACTGCTGCTTCTGATGCTGGCATCCCATCTTGGGTCCTGATTGCTCTGCCTGTGATCCATCCTGGTAATGTGCCCGGGAAAAGAACTGAAGATGGCCCAAGTGCGTGGGTTCCTGCCACACATGTAGGAGACAGGATGGAGTTCCTGGCTCCAGGGTTTGGCCTGGCCTAATGCTGGCTGCAATGCTGGCTGTTGCAGCAAGTGAACCGGGTACCTTCTGCTCTGCATATCCTTAGAAATGCAGATTGACTATCTTTTTATTTGTAAAAATGAGGCAAATAACAGTTTGCTTTGGTTGCATCATTAGGTCCGTAGGGGACATCTCTAGGAACTATCTTAGAGGCATTTCTTTGTGCAAGACATTTGGAGCGAACTTTCAACAGAGTAGTAGCTGCAGTTGCTGCAGTTCTGTCCTCAGCTTCACGGCTTAACCATGTTTCCTTTGTCAGAAATGCACTGAGTCACCTCCAAGTCAGGAAACAGTGGCAAGGCAGTCACCAGAAATGTACATGGCATATCATGGCAGATATGTTCACGTTGTATTAGCTGGTGGAGCTGCATTCTGTATTGCTGTATGGACATATGCAGCACTCATATCGGAATAGAATGGAACCTGTCCCCTGTTGGCAGAGTCACCCCAAAGGAATGGAGAGGTCAGTAATCGTCCCAGCTGGTGTGTAATAGTGAATTGTTTCAAAACCAGCTCCTAACTGATGCCAAGTAAAAGCACTGTACCCATTAAAATACAGCATTGTTGAAGAAATAAAGTACATTAGAAATCTTCAAAACCAAACAAAAAGATTTGGTCTGAGGGAGAAATTCTCCAGAGCTCTGCTACCGTGAGCACATGGGAGAAGGGGCAGCTGAATCCTGTTCATCATCTCACAGGACTAGCACTCTTGTTCTTATAGGACTCTGAGAAGTCTTCTGTAGTTAAAAGCCTTAAAAGCAGGAAACTGCCTGCCTGGCATTGAGTGCAGGGAAGAGCTGATCCTGCTTGATGGCAGGCGTGAGAGGGAAGGGTGGGCTGAGCAAGAATCAACTGCAGGGGCTACAGAGGTGATGGATGATGCTTGGTCGTGATGAGGAAGCCTGACTACATGGGAAAAATACATCCAAACCCATGAGCTGGTGGACATCTTTAAAAGAATTGATTTCTTTATTTGAAAGGCAGAGAAACAGAAAGGGAGAGGTGGAGGCAAAGAGAGAGAAAGGTCTTCCATCTGCTGATTCTCTTCCCAAATGGCTGCAAAGCAAGGAACCAGGAGCTTCTTCCGGGTCTCCCACGTGGGTACAGGGGCCCAAGCACTTGGGCCATCCTCTGCTGCTTTCCCAGGCCACAGCAGAGAGCTGGATTGAACTGGAGCAGGCCAGACTCAAACAAGAGCCCAGATGGGATGCTGGTGCTGCAGGTGGTGCCTTAACTTAACCCACTATGCCCTTGAATATTTTAAAAACTTTTATTTTTATTTTATTTGAAAGGCAGACACAGAGAGATCTTTCATTCTCTGGTTCACTCCCCAAATGTCTGCAACACCTGGGTCTGGGCCAGGCTGAAGTCAGGAGCTCAGAACTCAATCTAGGTATCCCATGTGCTTTTTTTTTTTTTTTGACAGAGTTAGACAGTGAGAGAGGGAGACAGAGAGAAAGGTCTTCCTTTTTCCGTTGGTTTACCCCCCAGATGGCTGCTACGGCCACTGCGCTGCGGCGATCTTAAGCCAGGAGCCAGGTGCTTCCTCCTGGTCTCCCATGCAGGTGCAGGGCCCAAGCACCTGGGCTCTGCTCCACTGCCTTCCCCGGGCCACAGCAGAGAGCTGGACTGGAAGAGGAGCAACCGGGACAGAATCCGGTGCCCCAACCGGGACTAGAACCCGGGGTGCTGGCGCTGCAGGCGGAGGATTAGCCTAGTGAGCTGTGGCGCCGGCCAAGGTCTCCCATCTGTATGGCAGGGACCCAGCTTCTTGGGCCATCACCTGCTGCCTCCCAGGTGCACGTTAGCAGGAAGCTGGAATTGGAAGCAAAGCCAGGATTCCAGCTCAGGCACTCCAATATGAGACGTAGGCGTTGCAAATGATGACTTCACTGCTGTGCCAAACACCCTTCCCTGGATACGGATTTTTGAATACTGAAATGAGAGTTCTACTGTCTTTACCAAAATTGTCAGATTCCCTGGAATATATAGCTCATGAATGTGCTGCAACTTGCCATTTTTTTCTTCTGAATCTGAATAGTCAGTGATTTCAAAAATTTGATGAAAGAGCCCAATACTAATGATGCCACAGGTGATGTTTTCAATTAGCAGTGTTTTAATGAGATCTGTGGGCTGGTAAGGGCTAATCCTGTAGTGTATGGAAAAAAACTGAGGAAGCAGTCCCAGCCCTGGCAAGTCTCCTGAGGTTGGGCTTTGCTAATTCAGATGGCTTTTTTTTTTTTTTTTTAACTCCGATTTCTTTGATTAAGCTTATCTTACAAGTTCTGTGGAAGTAAATTTGCTTCTGACACTAGTCGGATGCTTTTTATCTTGCCAGATAAGTAAAGCTAGCAGATGCTTATAAAATCAAGTTTTTAGTGACTTTCTAAGCTAAATAAAAATAAAAGCCCATTACTTGTAGAAGTAAATAAGTGGCCATTGGCACGTAGTTCAGCAGAGCACAAGTGTGATCTCTTGTGGGAAACCTGAAGGCTCGTGGAGAAAAAAGAGAAATCGAGTTTATTTTTTTCATGAACTTTGAGATGTATACATTGCATGTATATCTGGTATCTCATAACTGATTCAAACTGCTGAAGAGATAAAAATGACTTACTTCTTAGAGTGTTTCAAGAACATTATGCCCAGTTTTGAGATCTGGAAAAGAGTTCCAGAAACAGGATTCCCAGCGAAAGGCCATCAGATGGCCCACGGGCTCTGTCAGGGTAACATGCAGTCCAGACGTGGTGTTGCCTGCTTTACTGCTTATCTGGTGCTGGTGTCCCACTTGGTAAACTGTGTTCCAGGTTTCAGCCTGGAGGGGAGGAAGCTTAGCTTAGAAATGTCTGGGGCCCTTTTGAGTTACATCATTTTTACTAGTATGCATATATATTTCAAAATGATTCATTTATGCTTCCTTGGGTATTAATAACACTGTAAAAACAATAAACCAGAAAGGCAAAAAATAATAGATGTTTACAGAATACTTTAGCCTGATTCATTGTTGTGCAGATAGAAATTAAGGAAAGGGGTTTTATCTTTCACTTGTTCATTCCTCTATCCCTGCCACTTCAGAGAGGCCCAGAAGTAGGTGCTTGAACTAAGTTTTAGTAGGCCACACTAAAAGATTTTAAAAAAAGTTGTGAAAATCCGAGGTCACGTTGAGTATGTTCACCCCACTCGAGGTGATGGATGTGCACAGACCTGAACAAACTCCTTGCCTGTTGTGGTGATGTCTCAGGGTGACTCACTAGGGACCTCCTTAAAGTCAGATCTTGGTGTGAAAAAGATGACATAGAGTTCAAACTCATTACCTTGTGTTATTAACACACAGCGCCAAGTAATTAGCTCAGCAGCCCCTCCCCCTCATTCTGAATTAATTGATGTGGGATATGGCCTGGAAGGGATTTTTAATAGCTCCCTGGGTGATTCTAATGTTCAGCCACTACTGAGAGCCGCTGACAGTTATATGCTTTCCACACTTTGAATTCAGCGATGCAGTAGACAAGTATAGCAGAAGATGACTTGAAAAGTATATATATTTTGTTACAACTATTTTCTGTCTTAAGCAGGACCTGGGTTACAGTTTTTAAGCTAGCTGTCAGTACATGTGGGTGCACGGCACTGCGGTGAAGCTGCTGCTTGGGATGCCCATGCATCAAGTTGCAGTGTCTGGGTTTGAGTCCCGGCTCTGCTCTCCATTCCAGCTTCCTGCTTGCAGACCTTGGGAGAACAGCAGTGATGGCTCAGGTCGCTGGATTCATGCCACCCATGTGGAAGACCTGGATTGGGCTCCAGGTTCCTGACTTTGTGGGCATTTAGGGAGTGAACAGAGTGTGATCTCTTTGTCTGACTTTCAAATAAATTAAAAAATTTAAAAAATACCTCCCCAAAAGATAGCATTGAGTGCAAATATGTTGGATAATAGATTTAGCAGCTTATTTTTTTTTCTTTGCAATGCAGTTATCTGAGCTTACAAATGAGAGAGCCCCACAAGGATAAGTTGGAGGCAAAGTAATTTTCTCTTTTTAAAGATTTATTTGAAAGAGTTACAGAAAGAGAGAGAGAGAGAGAGAGAGAGAGAGAGAGATCCTTTCTTCCTCTGGTTCACTCCCCAAATGGCTGCAACATGCTGGGGCTGGGTCAGGCTAAAGCCAGGAACTAGAGCTCCCTCCGGGTCCCCGACATGGGTGCAGGGGCCCAAGCACCTGGGCCATTCTCCACTGCTTTCCCAGCCACACCAGCAGGAAGCTAGATCAGAAGTGGAGCAGCCAGGGTTTGAATCAGTGCCCATATGGGATGCTGGTGGTGCAGGCCGTGACTTTAACCTGCTGCACCACAGTGTTGGCCTCAGTAATTTTCTCTGAGTACCATCTGTATATGCCATCTGTGGCAGTTTGTGTGTTTGCTTGATTATTTAAGTAGATAATATCCTTGTTCTTAAATAGCTGAATAATACTAATAATACTATAATTGAAAGATTTGGCTTTTTTATTTTAAAGATTTATTTATTTATTTGAAAGAGTTAGAGAGAGGCAGAGAGAGAGAGAGAGAGAGAGAGAGAGAGAGAGGTTTTCCATCTAATGGTTCACTCCGCAATTGGCTACAATGGCCAGAGCTGTGCCGATCCGAACCCAGGAACCAGGAGCTTCTTCTGGGTCTCCCATGTGGGTGCAGGGACCCGAGGACTTGGGCCATCTTCTACTGCTTTCCCAGACCATAGTGGAGATCGGAAGTGGAGCAGCCGGGACTAGAACTGGTGCCTGTGTGCGATATCAGCACTGCAGGCAACAGCTTTATCTGCTGTGTCATAATGCCAGCACCCCCCTCCCCTTTTTAAGATTTGTTTTATTTACTTGAAAGGCAGAGTGACAGAGAGGGCAAGACAGAGATCTTACATCCACTGATTCACTTTCTGATGGCCAGAACGATTGGGGCTAGACTGTGCTAGGCCAGAGCCAGGAACCTGGAACTCCATCTGGGTCTCACACATGGGTGGCAGCTGGGACTACAGCTGCCAGGCTCTATGGGAACCAGCTGTGCTGCAGTGCTGGCTCCTATAAAATATTGTTTTAATTTCCTGTTTTACAGTCTTGCCTGGACTTTATGTCAGAACATTCTTGGTGTAAGGTATGAAGAACATATTCTAACGTCCTTTTGAATGTTAGTATTATAGACAAAGTTCATGTGATAATGTCATTCCTAGAATCATGAAGTTCGTGTTGACAAAGTGCTGCAGGTGCACATCTGCAGATGCTTTTTTTTTTTTTTTTGACAGGCAGAGTTAGACAGTGAGAGAGCGAGACAGAGAGAAAGGTCTTCCTTTTTCCGTTGGTTCACCCCCCAGATGGCTGCTACGGCCAGCGCACTGCACCGATCCGAAGCCAGGAGTCAGGTGCTTCTCCTGGTCTCCCATGGGGTGCAGGGCCCAAGCACTTGGGCCATCCTCCACCTCCTTCCCGGGCCACAGCAAAGAGCTGGACTGGAAGAGGAGCAACCTGGACAGAATCCAGCGCCCCAACAGGGACTAGAACCTGGGGTGCCAGCACCGCAGGCGGAGGATTAGCCTAGTGAGCTGTGGTGCCGGCCCAGATGCTTTAATTCTCCTTGAAGAGAATTCATCCAGTACATGTTCATTCAGCTGGAATAAGAGGCAGAGGTTGATCGTCTCCCGAATGTATATTGGTCATTGATCTACTTTTCTTAATATTTGTTCTTCTTGTTCTTTTGCCAAGATGATTTTTCTTGACAGAAAAGTTAGAAGAAATGCAGGAACTGGATTTTAGCTCTGTAGTTAGTCATGTACCATTTGGATCACACATGGACCTGTGCCTTCGTTAACTGTTTCGCAAGTCTTAGTATATTCTGGGCTTCAGCACAAGCTTCCTTCTTACATATACTGGTGCCATAACAAATTGTTTCCCTTTTTTATATGTATTGTGCATGTTGATCTAATTCTGAGTTGATTGGTGACCTTTCTGTTTAGATAGCTTTCTTCTGTCGGAGCTCATTTTTTTTTTTTGGACAGACAGAGTTAGTGAGAGAGGGAAACAGAGAGAAAGGTCTTCCTTTTTCCGTTGGTTTACCCCCAAAATGGCTGCTATGGCCGGCGCGCTGTGCCCATCCAAAGCCAGGAACCAGGTGCTTCCTCCTGGTCCTTCCATGCGGGTGCAGGGCCCAAGCACTTGGGCCATCCTCCACTACCTTCCCAGGCCACAGCAGAGAGCTGGACTGGAAGAGGAGCAACCAGGACAGAATCCAGCGCCCCAACCAGGACTAGAACCTGGGGTGCCAGCACCGCAGGCGGAGGATTAGCCAAGTGAGCCACAGCGCCAGCCATGTCTGAGCTCATTTGAGATTGTCAGAACCTCAGTCCTGTAGCCTTCCCTTTTAGCATCTCAGAACAGGGACTTGGCTCCTGTCTCCCCTGTTTGAAATCTGTTCTCTGAACTGAGCAGCTACTCTGACCACGCCCCCTGCTCACCTTCCTGCCCTTATGGCTTCCTTGCTTTCTTTGATGCCCCACTACTTTTCTGATCGATTTCTTGTTCGAGTTAGGCTCACAGTTAAAGCCCTACTCATTTCTTCTGCCTTCTGGGTAGAATAATTAGAAAGGAAAAATTTTGAAATGATGTATGCTGCTTTTTTTAGTTGAGTGAAATTTCTCAGTAGCAGGATTCTTTTGTCACTGTTTTTGACAGAGGGCTCCTGCCAAGAAGGTAAGCTAATTTTTGCCTTTACTTGGTAGTCAAGATATCTCTCTGGGCCCATGCTAAAATTTGCAGGCCATCTCTGCTTGCCAGATACCTTTCCTCTTCTGACTTTACATGCTTCCCACAAATCCCAGGAAATCAGTCTGCTTTCCTCTGTCAAAGGACACAATTTTAACGACTGAGCTTAAGATCTTAACTAGTAATACTTCATTCCACAAAATCCAGTCAGTGTCCTGATGAGTAAAGCAGAAGAATTTTTTTTTTTTGGACATTTATTTATATATTTGAAAGTCAGAGTTACACAGAGAGGAGAGGCAGAGAGAGAGAGGCAGAGAGAGAGAGAGAGAGAGATCTTCCATCTGCTGGGTCACTCCCCAGTTGGCCACAATGGCCGGAGCTGCGCCCATCTGAAGCCAGGAGCCAAGAGCTTCTTTCGGATCTCCCATGCGGGTGTAGGGGTCCAAGGACTTGGGCCGTCTTCCACTGCTTTCCCAGGCCACAGCAGAGAGCTGGATCAGAAGTGGAGCAGTTGGGACTCGAACCATTGCCCGTATGAGATGCCAGCACTGCACATGGCGGCTCCATTCACTACACCACAGTGCCAGCCCTGAGAACTTGGTTTTATAGACAGAAAAGAGCTGAAGAAAGCAGAAATGAAGAGGATTGGTCATTTCAATTTTTTTTTTTTTTTGGTAAGGTACTGACAGGGAGGGAGACAGACAATGGAAGAATCAGAATCACTGGTTCTCCTATCAGGTTACTTCAGGTTTTCTCTTTTTTTCTGAAAGATTGTGGCAAAAAGGGAATTTTATTATTAAGCCAATTGAAACTGGCTTGTTTGCAGGGATATTTGACCACTACCTCTTTAATCATGATTTCTCAGAGTCAGATAAGCAGCTTCGTTTCAGCTTGGTGAGTGAGTCCATTTTGATTTCTAGCCTGGTCTGTTGGGGCCTCTTACAGGAACTTAGTCCAAAGCATTGACCTCGTGTAAGAAGCCTGTGAGAGCTGCTGTGCAACTTGTGATGGAATCCTGTTAGATATGGGAAAGATAACTTGTTTTCTTTTCTCTCTCTCTCTCTTTTTTTTTTTTTAAATTTGAGAGGTAAAGTTATAGACAGAGAGGGAGAGACAGAGAGAGAGGTCTTCCATCCACTGGTTTACTCCCTAAATGGCTACAATGGCTGGAGTGGGGCCAATCCAAAGCCAGGACCCAGGAGCTTCTTCCGGGTCTCCCAGGTGAGTGCAGGGGCCCAAGCACTTGGGCCATCTTCTACTGCTTTCCCAGGCCACAGCAGAGAGCTGGATCAGAAGTGAAGCAGCTGGAACATGATCCGTATGGGTTGCTAGCACCACAGGTGGAGGCTTAGTCTACTATGCCACAGTGCCTGCCCGGAAAGATCACTCTTGATACTGCTTCTGTTTTTCTCATACTTCCGCTGTGCCTCCATTTCTACTTGGGGGGAATGTACATTGTTAACTTGTTACTTATCGGGTAAGGTGTCTGTATCTTTGTATTTGATCAGAGATAGGAAAGGTGTCAGTAGTTGCAAAATGATCACAATGTATATAGTGCTGAGTATTGTTTATTGGAGAATGTAGAACTCATGTCAGTAAATATTTACTGAACACATAACAGAGAACATCCAGGGCTGGACATTGGGCGCAGGGTTTAAGATGCCGCTTGTGATACCCACATCCCGTATCAGAGTCTGGCTCTGATTCAGATCCCAGCATCCTTCTAACGTGCAACAACCCACTTGGGAGTTCCTGACTGCTTGTTTCAGCCTGGCCCATCCCATGCTGCTGCGGGCATTTGGAGAGTAAACCAGCAGATGGAAGATCTTTCTCTGTGTCTGTCTGTCTGTTTCTGTTGTGGTGCAGCTGGTTAACCCACTGCCTATGTCTCTGGTGTCCCATATGAGCACCAGTTTGAGCTTTAGCTGCTCCACTTCCAATCCAGCTCCCTGCTAATATGCCTGGGAAAGCAGCAGAAGATGGCCCAGGAGTTTGGGCCCCTACCATCCACATGGGAGACCCTGAGAGAGTTCCTGGCTCCCGGCTTCAGCCTGACTCAGCCTTGGCCATTGTGGCCATTTGGGGAGTGAACCAGCATATAGAAGACCTTCTCTCTCTCTGTCTCTTTCTCTCTCTGTCACTTTTCCTGTCAAATAAATAAATCTGTTTTAAAAAGCTTAATTTCATTGAAATGAATGAAATGCAAGAAGCAATCAGAGAATGACATAAAATGCCAAATTATACATTGGCATCAACTCCTTAGAGTCTGTTGGAGTGGGGTTCCGCCTCTGAGAAAAGAGCAGACTCCTTGAAAACAATCTCTTGCTGAATGTTTTTGTTTGGGTAGACACATGGGCCTAGAACTGTATTTACCAATGATCTGCTTCTCTGGAAATATGGAACTGAGTGTTACTCTTTTGCTCCCACAGTAAAGAAAATACGATGCAGCAAGAGCATGAATAATTCAAGTATATTTGGGCTTTATAGATCTTAAAATTGCTGATGAGGAAATATAGTCTTGTGAGTTTGATTTGGCTTTACTTTCTTGAGTAA
Organism: Lepus europaeus; assembly: GCF_033115175.1. Classification (NCBI taxonomy): domain Eukaryota; kingdom Metazoa; phylum Chordata; class Mammalia; order Lagomorpha; family Leporidae; genus Lepus; species Lepus europaeus. The sequence goes on from NC_084836.1 coordinate 69,009,243, forward strand.
ATCATAGGGATAGCTTTTAGAATCAGTGTCAGAAATCCAGTCCCAAATGACAGTCCCAAATGACTTGGTCATGGGGTTTAGAAGCAGTGCTACCTGAAGCTGAGAAGACCAGGAACTATTACTCTACATTAACCTTGTTTGGCAGCGACTTTTTTTCTTCTTATTTATTTATTTATTTATTTTTTTGACAGGCAGAGTGGATAGCAAGAGAGAGAGACAGAGAGAGAAAGGTCTTCCTTTTTTCCATTGGTTCACCCTCCAATGGCCACTGCGGCCAGTGCATCGCGCTGATCCGAAGCCAGGAGCCAGGTGCTTCTCCTGGTCTCCCATGCGGGTGCAGGGCCCAAGCATTTGGGCCATCCTCCACTGCCCCGGGCCATAGAAGAGAGCTGGCCTGGAAGAGGGGCAACCGGGATAGACTCTGGCGCCCCGACCGGGACTAGAACCCGGTGTGCCGGCGCCGCAAGGCAGAGGATTAGCCTGTTAAGCCACGGCACCGGCCTTCTTCTTATGTTTTGACAGTGACATGTGAGAAGGAAAAATACCACCCTACGTTCATAAAGGTTAAGCTGTTGCTGAAATTCTGTTTGCTTTGATTCCTAGTAATTTCACTAATCTTTCCACACAAGGCATCATCAGATGTGTTTTTCAGATTGCTAGGGCCGTAAGGTCTTCCAGAGACTAAAACTATGTTCCTAACAGTTTGTGGTATTTTGCTTTATTTTCTGAACTATTTGTTGTGGGAGCTGTGGGAGCGTCTGGACTTTGAGAAGTAGAAGAATTTGGACAGAATACGCTTCTAGAAAACTCCATGCTTTTTTTTTTTTTTTTTTTTGAAAGATTTACTTATTTATTTGAGAGGCAGAGTTACAGGCAGAGGGAGAGACAGAGAGAGACCTTCCATCTGCTGATTCACTTCCCAGATGGCTGCAATGGCTGGAGCTGGACTGATCCAAACTCAGGAGCCAGGAGCTTCTTCCAGCTCTCCCACAGGCATACAGGAGTTCAAGTGCTTGGGCCATCTTCCACTGCTTTCCCAGGCCATTAGCAGGGAGCTGGATCAGAAATGGAGCAGCCAGGACTCGAACCAGTGCTCATATGGGATGCTGGAACAGCAAGTAGAGGCTTAACCTGCTGTGCCACAGCGCTGGCCCTGAAAACTCCATGCTTCTGTAGCTTTAAATGGTCTCAAGGGAACAATAGTTTGTTTCACCTGACAAATTACTATGGACAGTAAGAAAGACTCCCCACCTCCTCTATTCTTCACTCATACGAACAAAGCAAACACACCTCCAGACCGAAAAAAGAGGAAAGCGTCCTTTGTGTTTCTGACTTTTGCATTTTTTATTTTAAAGTTTATATTTATTTATTTGAGAGGCAGAGTTACAGAGAGTGGGAGAGACAGAGAGAAAAGTTATCTTCCATCCGCTGGTTCACTCCCCAAATAGCTGCAACGGCCAGGGGCCAGGAGGCGCCTCTGGGTCTTCCATGTGGGTGCAGGGGCCAAAATGATTGGGCCATCTTCCACTGCTTTCCCAGACCATGGCAGAGAGCTGGGTTGGAAGAGGAGCAGCTGGGGCTTGAACTGGTACCCATATGAGATACTGATGCCTCAGGTGGAGGCTTAGCCCACTATGCCATAGCACCGGCCCCTTACAATATTTTTTTTAAGCAACTAGAAACCTATTTCATAATTATTGGTTTGTATCTAGGCTAATTGAATTCAACTAATGATGAATATTCTTGCTCTTTAGACATTAACATGAGAAGATTTTTCCACCCTCCCATTCTTTTTATTAACTTCCCATGCTGTTAAGTAAGCTAGGAGCCCAGAACTGCTTCTGGATCTCCCACATGGGTACAGAGGCCCAACTACTTGGTCCATCTTCTGCTGCTTTGCTAGGCTCATTAGTGAGGAGCTGAATCACAAGTAGAGCAGCTGGAACTTGAACCAGTACCCATATGGGATGCCGGTGTTGCAGGTGGAGGCTTAACCTCCAATGCCAGCCCCCAGTAAAAGAAAATTTTTTTGAAGATTTATTTGTTTGAAAGAGTTACAAGAGAGAGGAAGAGATAGAGAGATAGAGACCTTCCATCTGATGGTTCACTCCCCAAATGGCTGCAACGGCCAGAGCTGGGCCCATCCAAAGCCAGGAGCCTCTCATGTGGGTGCAGGGACCCAAACACTTAGGCCATCTTCCTCTGCTTTCCCAGGCCATAGCAGAGTGCTGGATCGGAAATGGAGCAGCTGGGTCTTAAACTGGCACCCTTACGGGGTACCAGCACTACAGACAGCAGCTTTACCTGCTATGCAACAGCCCCCAAATCAGCCTTCTATCAATAGTGTTTTTGCCTGCATGTGATGACCCTGTGTTCCAGTGTATTGGGGAAAATGTATGTATATTGCTGCTGTATGTATGTAGGTGCATATAAGGAACAGCCTTTTCATCTTTGTATGGTACAACATTAATTTTGAGCTCTTTGTTTTATTTTACAAGCATAGTATTATAAAGGTTTGAGTATATTCCATTTTGAATGTGGGACATATTGGCAAGAATCACTAGATCTCTGACTTCTAACCTTTTAAAGGAATCTCAGTTGTTTATTTCATGTATCCTGTTCCCTTTTTCTCGTACCCAGAAGTACTCTGTGATCTAAACATGTTTTTTACTTTTTTAAAGGAAACTCTTTAGTATAGAAAATTGCAAGCATATGCAAAATAAATAGAATAATGTGATGAGCCGCCTTGCCATCACCTTGCTTTAAAAATCAGTAATGTGGGGCCGGCACTGTGGTGCAGAAGGTGAAGGCCCCTGCCTGCAGCGCCAGCATCCCATATGGGCACCGGTTCAAATCCCAGCTGCTCCACTTCTGATCCATCTCTCTGCTGTGACCTGGGAAAGCAATAGAGGATGGCCCAAGTCCTTGAGCGCCTGTACCCGTGTGAGAGACCTGGAAGAAGCTCTTGGCTCCTGGCTTTGGATCAGCTCAGCTCTGGCCATTGTGGTCATTTGGGGAGTGAACCAGCAGATGGAAGACCTCTCTCTCGACTCTACCTCTCTCTGTAACCCTGTCTTTTGAATAAATTAAATCTTTAAAAAAATCGGTAATGTGCTGCTACCCTTTTATCATTTATACCTCCACCCATCCCTCATCCTCTATAAAATTCTTCTTTATTAAATAAAATTCATATGCAGTTAGAGTTCTAGTGTGGTAGTGTAGAACATTTGTGCCTTCCCACAAAGTTCTCTAGTGTACATTCCAAGTCTGTTCCTGCCTAGCAGGGAATCCACTGTTCTCTTCAGTTTTGCTTTACTGCCATTGGCTGTTTGGATATTTATAACATTATTTGCAGACCATACAAAATGACCAGAAATTAACCTCCTGGGGCCAGCATTGTGATGCTGGCATTCCATATGGGCACCGGCTCAAGTCCTAGCTTCCCCACTTCTGATTCAGCTCCCTGCAAATGGCCAGGGAAAAGCAGCAGAAGATGGCCCATGTGTTTGGGCCCCTGCAACCCAGGTGGGAGACCTGGAAGAAGCTCCTGGCTCTTGGGTTTGGCCTAACCCAGCCCTGGCCGTTGTTGTGGCCACTTTGGGAGTGAACTAGCAGATGAAAGATATCTCTCTCTCTCTGTAATTCTGACTTTCAAATACAAAATAAATCTTTTTTTAAAATTAACCTCCTATAGATTTATTGAATTTCAAGTCCTGCCTATGGTTTCCTTGGCAGGGACAGACTAAGTGATTTCACTGGCCTTATATGGCTGGTTAGCCAGATGTTCATTGCCTGTGATAAACAGAATCAGATAGTATGCAGTGTTTGTACCTAGCTTTTTTGTTCGGCTTTAAATCAGTAGGAGTCATCTGTGTTGTCACGTTTTTTCATTTAAATGAGTCCATTGTATGAATGTGCCACGTTTTGTGCATCCATTCCAACGTTTAGGTTCTTTCCAGTTCTTGCTTTTATGCTGCCAACATGCATGAATAAGTCTTTGAATGGACTTCTATTTTCATTTCTCTTAGATAAAATACTTCTGGATGTCACTGCTAGGTCAAAGGATAGATGTGTGTTTGATTTTGTAAGAAACTACTGTTTTCTAAAGTGGTTTTATCATTTTAGGTTCTGAGTCTGATTAGTATACCTCCATGTCAGCCGTTGGGTTGTTAGACTTTTTAACTGTTGGTGAGTGAGTGTGTGTGCATATTCTTTAAAGGAGTTTGATTGCTTGTTTAGAGGTGGAGATACCCTACAACTTGGTGCATTCTTAAGCTTCTTTTAAAATTTGGAGTGAAGGCTGATCAGGGTAGTTTCTCCAGTGCCCAGGATATCCTTACCCAGTCATCCACGCCTGTAGTTTATGAGGAAAGACCACTGTTAGTTCTTTTTTTTTTTTTTTGACAGGCAGAGTGGATAGTGAGAGAGAGAGACTGAGAGAAAGGTCTTCCTTTTTCCCATTGGTTCATCCTCCAATGGCCACTGCGGCCGGTGCATCTCGCTGATCCGAAGCCAGGAGCCAGGTGCTTCTCCTGGTCTCCCATGCGGGTGCAGGGCCCAAGGACTTGGACCATCCTCCACTGCCTTCCCGGGCTATAGCAGAGAGCTGGCCTGGAAGAGGGGCAACCGGGATAGACTCCGGCGCCCCAACCGGGACTAGAACCGGTGTGCCGGCACCGCAAGGCGGAGGATTAGCCTGTTAAGCCATGGCGTCGGCCCGCTGTTAGTTCTTTAGATTCGTTTTAGCACTGTGTGGTTTCCAAAAATATTTTCTCATGTATATATTTGTTCTTTGTTTTTTATTTTTTTTTTATTTTTTTAAAGATTTTACTTATTTATTTGAAAGGCAGAGTTACAGAGAGAAGGAGAGAGCAAGAGTGAGAGAGAGCGAGAGCTATCTTCCATCTGCTGTATCACTTCCCAAATGGCAAAATGGCCAGGGCTGGGCCAGGCTGAAGCCAGGAACCAGGAGCTTCTTCTGGGTCTCCCACATAGGTGCAGGGGCCCAAGCACTTGGGCTATCCTCAGCTGCTTTCCCAGGCTCATTAACAGGGAGCTGGGTCGGAAGTAGAGCAGCTGAGATTGATTGAACTGATTGATGCCCTTATGGAATGCTGGCAGTGTAAGTAGTGGCTTAACCCACTGTACCACAGTGCTGGCCTCCCATGTATCTATTCTAAACAACAAATACAGTTCCTATATTATAGATGAAGGAATTAAAATTCAGGGGAGTTTGCCAAAAATCTGCCTCAGGTTCCAGGGACTGAAACTTAGGACTTCTTAGTTTAGTACTTTCCCACTAGCTTGCAGCATGATTAGCATGCTGGAAGTTGCTGGGTTGTCATAGGTTTGCAAATTTAGATGAGCTGACACAGAGAAGAAACTTTGTTTTGGTCCAAGTAGCTGGTAGAGACATCTCAGTTTAAATCCACAGAATGTGAGATGACCTTGAAATACGTGAGAATACTTTGAAAGGTTTGTGGGGAAATGGAATTACAAGGTAAGTTTCTTTTGATGCAAAAAAATTTGAAATCTATGCATGGGTTTTTCCTGTAAGTGTTTTCCATGAACTTTTTGAAGACCTCTCCTATACTGCTCATTGATTTATTATTTTTATGTGGCTTCTAAAGAATTCTAGAAGTTGTTTTAGTCTTTCTAGTGCTTGTAGAGCAACTGATGTGATTACAGAGATGTAGTTGGTGGCTTTACATTACCGAGTGGCCTGATCTTAAGTTTTGGAACTCTGTGTATAGTTTTCAGAGTCCTTTTAGTAACCCTGATTCCTAGAAACACTCTGCACACTTGGGTGGTTTGAGCGGTGAGTGTCTGTCAGGAGGGTGCCACAGCAGGTAATCTCGACTGTGTGGTTGGGAAGAAATCCCACCAGAGTGGGTCGTGTTTATGGCTTTCCACTGCAAATTACAGTGAAAAATTTTCAGCAACAAATCTATTTTTGCCCCATTGTCAGATATTAATGTAAGTCATTTGTTTATTTTATTTTAGTGATGTCCTTGCATTGCCCATTTTTAAGCAAGAAGAGTCAAGTTTGCCTCCTGATAATGAGAATAAGATCCTACCTTTCCAGTACGTGCTTTGTGCTGCCACCTCACCTGCAGTGAAACTCCATGATGAAACCCTGACATATCTCAATCAAGGTTAGATGCTTCCTCGTTATTATTGCAGATCCACTGGATTCATGATAGATTATTGGGTACACTGATATGTAAAAAGTTAGATCTTTCTAGTTAGATCTGTCGGACTAGAAGCCTGCCTTCAGACGTGTAAGATTTCAGTAATTTCACATTAGAATTAGGTATACTATTGGCTTCTTTTGTCTGTCATTTTTTGTCCCTGACTCCTTCTTTTAATTCACGTTCACCGGACATTCTCACTGCTACTCTCTGAGAAGCATTACTCCCGCTGCCTCTGTTTTTTACCAGTTGTGTGGCCTTGGACAAGGTGCTTGAACTTGTCCTTATGCAGGGTTGATGATGTCTTGGAGAGTTGTGTCAATTAAACGATATAGGTATTCAGGTACTTCAAAAAGTTCATGGAAAATGGAATTAAAAGATGTTTATTTTAAAAATAAAAAAAATTATTTGAGAGCGAGAACTCCCATTTGCTGCTTCCTTCTCCAGATGTCCTCAGCGCTTTTCCCTCCCCTCCTCACCACTTGAGGGGGATAGAGAGCTAGGAACTCAATCTAGATCTCCCAGGTGGGTGGCCAATACCCAGCTACTTGAGTCATCATCTGCTGCCCCAAGTTTATGCATTAGCAGGAAGCTGGCACCAAGAGCTAGAGCCAGGTCTTGAACCCCAGGTGCTCTGATTTGGGATATGGTAGACTTGACATTTGTCTTAATTGCTAGACTGAATGCCTGCCCTAGATAAATTTATTTTTGTACAAAACATTTTGAAATATATACATTGTTTTTTTTAATAATGTGCATTTTCCATGAACGTTTTGAATGTTTTATCACAGTGCTTAGTTGTTGTTACTAATACTAATATTACAAGGAAAGAACATCCTTAGGCCAAGAGTCCCTGATTCCAGATCCAAAACTTTTTGTGCATCAACTTGTTGCTGCAGGTGAAAATTCAACACCTGACTTTATGTGATGGATTGAGTAAAAATGCAGGCACATAAAAGATTGTATAAAGTTACATTTAGTTATATGTATAAAAGGTATATATGGAACATAGTAATTTCCTTTTTACACTTGGGTCTAATCCCTAGGCTATCTCACTATGTATATGTCAGTATTCCAAAATCAGAAAAAATCCAAATTCCAAAAACACTTTTGATCCCAAGAATTTTGGATAAGAGATACTTAATTTATATTATACTCATATATTCAACTAACTGAATTTTATTCGTTATGAATATAGTAAGGTTAATTTGAGATGAATATAATATGTAATTTCTATTCTAGGACAGTCCTATGAAATCCGAATGCTAGACAACAGGAAACTTGGAGAGCTTCCAGAAATTAATGGCAAATTGGTTAAGGTAAAAGGAAATCAGTAAATCATTCTTCTCTGCAATATCATTTCAGTGACCTTTTATGATTGTTTTTAAAAAGTTCCTGAGAAACAGCAGGATAGGTCAAGAGCATGCCTGTTCTCATCTGCTGGTTCACCCACCAAATGCTTACAATGCCTGGGGCTGGGTGGGGCTGTGCTGAAGCTGAGAGCTGGAAACAATCCAGGTTTCCCCACAGGGGTGGCAGGAACTCAATTACTTGAGCCATCTCAGCTGCCTCCAGGAGTCTATGTTAGCAGGAAGCTGCAGTCAGGAGCTGGAGCTGGAGCTGGAATCCGGATAATCTGGTGTGGGATGCAGGCATCTTAACCAGCATCTTAATCACTAGGCTAAATACCACCCTTGTGCATTTTTTTCCTAATTTTTTTTTTGGCTTCCGTAAAGGGCTTGATGATGCTTTGTCTCACTGCTGCAACTTGTGGAAGAATGGTAAATTGATGTGATATTTCTTTGGGGTCAGAGTAAACCTCTTCACATGGAATTTTCAGAATTGCTGAGACAGAAGGTTTACCACTCCATGGTAGTCCTCTGGCTCAGTGAAGTTCTTTGGGGTGGAGTGCCGTAACCTCAATCTTTAGGGAAGCTTCAGTGTCTCTTTGAATATGTAGTCTTGTAGAAAGGGAAACAGAAGCTACTGTTGATGAGTAGCAGTTCCATTTGTCTAGAGTAGATCAACAGTAAGGATTTGGAGAATCCACAGCATAATGGGACAGGAGTTTTACCAGCGCTGTGAAGGGTAGAGGGAGATATACTTCCACAAAGTAAAAGGAAAGTTGTTGGAAAGGGATTCTATCTTTCCTCAGTGTCTGTACGTTAACCAGATGAAGCGCTGAGCTGGGTGTTATGTGATGTAAGAAGAGAGACAGGTGCACATGCCTTAGATAGGAGTCCTTGGCTGTTTACATTAGGACTGACATGTAGACCAAGTTTTCATGTGGTACCAGTTAACTGTAAAAATTATATGTGAGAAGTTACAAACTTTGTCTTGAAATGGAGTTTGGTAGGTGTGGGTTTTAGAATGCAGTAGACCTTAGGAAAAGCAATTTTAGCTTGGGTCCGGAAACCAACTGGTGGTGATGCCTACCACTTTTCCTTTGTTAGAGCACTGATATTCAAGAGAGCCAGTGGTCACCTGAATCTGTTGTTTCCTCTTAGAGTATATTCCGTGTAGTGTTCCACGACAGAAGGCTACAGTACACTGAACATCAGCAGCTGGAGGGCTGGAGGTGGAACCGACCTGGAGACAGAATTCTTGACATAGGTGAGTTCAGAGAAATGCATTGCCCACCAAGTGCCTCTGACTCTGGACTGAGAGTTCGCTTTTCTTTACTTGACATTAGCCTTGATTCAGATGCTTCAGAGGCTCAAGTACCATGACCCTTTTATTTACTAAGCCTGAAATGTTGCTTGTATGATGAAATCAAAACTAAAGTTGGAGGGATAAACACATTAGTTCCATAGCAGTTACATTCATCACTTCTGAGTGATTTTGTTTTGCTCTTTAATATTGTACAAAACAGGCACTCTGTATCTATTAAGCAGGAACTCCTATTCCCCCATCTCCCCAGCCCCTGGTAACCACTATTCTACTTACTGTCTCTGTGAATTGGTCTAGTCTAGGCTGCCCATATAGACAGTCATACAGTATTTAGTCCTTTGTGATGAACGTTTTCACTTAGCATAATGTTTTCAAGGTTCATCCATGATATAACATGTATTAGAATTTCTTTCTTTTTTAAGGCTGAGTAATATTCTGTTGTATGTGTATACCACGTTTTGTTTATCCACTCATCCTTTGATAAATACGTGGGTTGATTCTATCTTTTGGCTGTTGTGAATAATTCTACTGTAAACACAGATGTACAAATAATTGAGAATTGGGCTTTCAGTTCTTTTGGATATTTGCCTGAAAGTAGAATTGCTCTGGGCTGGTGCTGTGGCATAACAAGTAAAGCCACCGTCTGCAATGCTGGCATCCCATATGGGTATGGATTCAAGTCCCGGCTGCTCCATTTCTGACCCAGCTCTCTGCTAATGCTCCTGGGACCACAGTGGAAGATGGCCCAAGTCCTTGGGCTCCTACACCCCTGTGGGAGACCCAGAAGAAACTCCTGGCTCCTGGCTTTGGATAGGCCCAGCTCTGGCCATTGTAGCTATTTGGAGAATGAACCAGTGGATGGAAGATCTTTCTCTTTCTTTCCCTCTCTCTCTGTAACTCTACCTTTCAAATAAATAAGTAAATCTTTAAGAAAAAAAAAAAAAGAAAATGCATGAACGGTAATAAAATCTGCTACTATAGGGAAAAAAAAGGAGTAGAATTACTGAATTACATAATTATTTTTATTAAAAATTGATTAATTTCCATTTTATTTGAAAGGAAGAGAGACAGAGACAGACACAAGGAGAGAGATATCGTCTACCCACTGGTTCACTCCCCAAATGCCCACACAGCCAGCACTGGGCCAGGCTGAAATAAGGATCCTGGAATTCCACCTGAGTCCCCCACATGGATGGCAGGAACCCAAACACTTGAGCCGTCATCTGCTGATTCCCAGCTTTTGTGTTAACAGGAAGCCAGATTGGAAGCAGAGTAGGTAGAACTGGAACCAGGCATTCTTTTATGTAAATATAGGTATTTCCAGGTGGCATCTGCACTGCTGTACCAAATGCCTGCTACAATACTTTGACTTTTATTTTATTTGAAAGACAGAAACAAAGAGAGTGCTATCTGCTACCAAATGTCTACAACAGCCAGGGCTGGGCCAGGAGCCTGAAACTCCATATGACAGAGCCCCAAGCACTCGAACCATCACCTGTTGTCTCCCAGGGGGTTCATTGGTAGTAAGCTGGAATCAGGAGCAGAGTTGATGGGCCCAGCAACATAGAAGTGAACCCAGGCACTCTGACATGGGTGTGGGCATCCCTAGTGGGGTCGTAGCTGCTGGACCAAATGCCTGCCCCCAACTAGTAATGTTTTTGAAGAACTGTGTTATTTTCCACAGTGGCTGTACATTTTGCATTCCTACCAGTAGTGCTCGGAGGTTCCACTTCCTCCAGTCCTTGCCAGCACTTGTTACTTTCTGGTTTTTTGTCTTGGATGATAGCCGTACTGATAGGTGTAAAGCAGCATCGTAGTGTGATTTTGCTTTGTTTATCCCTAATGATTACTGATGTTGAGCATCTCTTCATACTGTTTTTTGTCATTTGAATATATTGGAAAAATGTTTATTCAAGTCTTTTTCTATGTTTAAATTTTATTTGATTTTATTGTAGGAATTCTTCATTTAAAAAAATTTGACGATTTATGTATTTATATTTATTTGAAAGAGTGTCTCAGAGATAGGAATACACACACACACACACATACACACACAGATCTTCCATCCACTGATTCACTCTCCAAATGGTCACAATGGCCAGGACTGTGCAGGCCCAAGCCAGGAACCTGGAGCTCCATCTAGGTCTTCCACGTGGGTGACAAGAATGTTAGTACTTGGGCTATCGTCTGCTGCTTTCCCAGATGCATTAGCGGGGAGCTGGATTGGAAACAAAGCAGCTGGGACTTAAACTGGCATTCTGAGTACCAGTGTCGCAAACATTGGCTTAACCTGCTGTGCCACAATACCGGCCCCAGGAATTCTTTATATATACTAGATATTAGCCCCCTATCAGATATATCATATTCAAATGTTTTCTCCCATTCTGTGGGTTGATGTTTCTCTAAATTGAGAGTGTTTTTTGATTCACAAAGGTTTTTTAAGTTGATTGTAATTTTTGGTGTCGTATCCAAGAAATCATTGGTAGTGTCATGAAGCTTCCCCATGTTTTTGTGGAAGAGTTTTATAGTTTTAGGTCTTACATTCATGTCATGGATCCATTTTGAGTCAGTTTTTACATGCGGACATCCAGTTTCCCCACTGTTTATCATTTGTTGAAAAGACTATTTTTCCCCACACTAAATGGTCTTGGCACCCTGTTGAAATTTATTTGGCCTTATATTTGAAGATTTATTTCTGGCCTTTCTATTATGTCCCATTTGTCTATATCTATGTGTATGGATTTATACCTGTTTTGATAAGTGTAACCTTGGTAGTAAGCATTGAAGTTAGGAAGCAGGAAGCCTCCATGTTGGCTCTTTTTCAGGATTGTTTTGGCTACTCCATGTCTCATTATTTTGTCTTGAATACTATATAAAGGGGGCCAGTTTTTTTTCCCCCCCATGTATGCTGAAAGTTTCTTGATTTTTACTAACAACTGAGAACCAAATCAGTGGTGTGTTTTATCTAAAGTGGGAATTCTGGAATCAGAATGTCTCTTTGGTTGCAGTTCAAGTTTTTTCTACTATTTTGCTACACAGAGTAGGATTAGTTTTTCCTAAATCATAAAATATAAGGAAAGGGATTTACAAAACAATTATTTATTTGAAAGGCAGAGTTACGGAGAAAGAGGGAGAGGCAGAAATCTCCCATCTGCTGGATCACTCCCCAAATGGCCACAATGGCCAGAGCTGGGCCAGTTCGAAGCCAGCAGCCTCTTCTGGGTCTCCCACATGGGTGCAGGGGCCTAAGGACTTGGACCATGTTTTGCTGCTTTCCCAGGCACATTAGCATGGAGCTGGATCAGAAGTGGGGCAGCTGGGACTGAACCAATGCCCATATGGGATGCTGGCAGTGCAGGTGGTGGCTTTACCTGCTACGCCATAACAACCGCCCCAGAAAAGGATTTTAACAAACACACATGCAGTCTTTTCCTAGACAAACTTATCTGTGTCTTTGATTTACTATTGGTTAATATCTCATATTGGTAAATATAGTTAAAGATTTATTCATATCTACTTATTAATTCATTTGAGATAAAAGAACGCGCAAATGCTGGTTCATTCCCCAAATGCCTGTAGCAGCCGGGGCAGGCTGAGGCTGAGGGTCAGGAACTCAGTTCAGGTGACAGGAACCCAAGTACTTGATCCATCACTACTTCCCCTCAGAGTACACATTGAAAGGGAGCTGGAATTGGGAGCAGCCCAGGCACTGTGGTATGGGTTACAGGAGTGCTGAGAAGCAGCGTAGCCATTAGGCCAAACGCCTGCCCCTGGGTTACACAGCTTTATGTCATACTCATTTTCATTTTACCTGAGAAAACATTGTGAAGTGGAACCCATTGAATGCTTTCTTGTTTGAATCATTTATACCGAAGTAATAGTATAGTTATAGTGGTTTTTATAATAAATAATATTACCTAGCCGTATTTCCCAGTTTGACTATAGGAGAAGTCAGATAATGATACTTGAGTATCTGCCATGTGGGATTCAAAACAAAAAAAAATTAAAGATATATTTATTTATTTGAAAGAGCTACAGAGAGGGAGAGAAAGAGAGAGATCTTCGATTTGCTGGTTCATTCTCCAGATGGCCTCAATGGCCAGTGCTGAGCCAGGCTAAAGCCAAGAGCCTGGAGCTTCTTCCAGGTCTCCTATGTGGGTGGCAGGGGCCTAAGCACTTGGGCCTTCTTCTGTTGCTTTACCAGGCCATTAGCAGGGAGCTGGATTGGAAATGGAGCAGCCAGGACTTGAACTGGGCCCCATATGGGGTGCTGGGGATGCTGGCGGTGGCTTTACCCTCTACACCACAATGCTGGCCAAAACAAAATTCTGAAACTCATTCATTTTAGTTTTCCTCTTAAGCATAAGGTTTGTTATTTTGTTATAGGATTATTTGATGACTTAATAAGTCAGAACCAGTCTTTGTGTTAAATTTTTCCCATTTGATGCTTTCTGCTATCATACAGTCATTCTGCTTTACCCTTCTATAGTGACCCTATAATGTACTTCTAACAGTAATCTTAAGATTGTTGGTGAAACAGATTATAAATTACAATTTTCATGACCATAGAACTAGTGAGTTGACTTTGTCTATAAGTAGAATTTTGGCAAATTAAATGGAAACTACCTTTAAGTTGCCCTTTTAGAAATTTTTTTTTTTAATTTTTTTTTTATTTTTGACAGGCAGAGTGGACAGTGAGAGAGACACAGAGAGAAAGGTCTTCCTTTTTGCCGTTGGTTCACCCTCCAATGGCCGCCGCGGTAGCGCGCTGCGGCCGGCGCACCGCGCTGATCCGATGGCAGGAGCCAGGTGCTTCTCCTGGTCTCCCATGGGGTGCAGGGCCCAAGCACTTGGGCCATCCTCCACTGCACTCCCTGGCCACAGCAGAGAGCTGGCCTGGAAGAGGGGCAACCGGGACAGGATCGGTGCCCCGACCGGGACTAGAACCCGGTGTGCCGGCGCCGCAAGGCGGAGGATTATCCTAGTGAGCCGCGGCGCTGGCCCCTTTTAGAAAATTTTATTCTAGGCCGGCGCCGTGGCTCACTAGGCTAATTCTCCGCCTGCGGCGCTGGCACCACAGGTTCTAGTCCCGGTCGGAGCGCCGGATTCTGTCCCAGTTGCTCCTCTTCCAGTCCAGCTCTCTGCTGTGGCCCAAGTCCTTGGGCCGTGCACCCACATGGGAGACCAGGAGGAAGCACCTGGCTCCTGGTTTCGGATTGGCATAGTGCACCAGCTGTAGCGGCCACTTGGGGAGTGAACCAACGGAAAAAGGAAGACCTTTCTCTCTGTCTCTCCCTTTCTCACTGTCTAACTCTGCCTGTCAAAAATAATAATAAAAGGAAAAAAAAGAAAATTTCATTCTAGGGGCTGGTGTTGTAGTATAGCCAGTTATGGCTTACACCACTGGCTTCCTGTATTGTAGCACTGGTTGAAGTCCTGGCTGTTCTGCTTCCAATCTAGCTTCCTTCTAATGCACATGGGAAGGCATCAGAAGATTGCCCAAGTATTTGAGCCCCTGCCACCACGTGGGAGACCTGGATGGAGATCCTGGTTCCTGGTTTCAACCTGGTTCAGACCCAGTAGTTGCAGCCATTTGGAGAAGTGAACCAGTAGAAGATCTCTCTAAATGTCTCTCTTTTTCTCTATGTTGTTCTGCCTTTCAAATAAATAAATCTTTAAAAACTATAAAAAATTAAACATTGTATTTTTAAAGAGATTGATTAAAAATTTTAGAAAATTAATTTTCATTTTATTTGAAAGACAGAGGGAAAGAGCAAGATTTTTGATCTGCTGGTTCATTCTTCAAATGTCTGCAAAAGCTGGGGCTGGGCCAAGGCAAAGCCAGGAGCCAGGAACTTCATCTGGGTCTCCTGTGTGGGTGGCAGGGACTCAGTTATTTGAGCCATCACTTGCTTTCTCCCAAGGTGCACATTAGTAGGAAGCTGCTATCGGAAGTGCAAGTGGGACTTGAATCCTGGGCAGGCCAATAGCAGGCATCCTAAGCATTGTTTTAACCATTGTGCCTAATATTTACTCTATATTTATTTATTTGAGTAAACTTGTGTTTGTTGGTTTCCTCCCCAGACATATTCAGTGGCTTCGGGTCAGGCTGGGATAGGCCGAGGCTGCAAGCTGGGAACTCAGTCCACATCTGAGTGGGTGGCAGGAGCTCAATGACTTGTGCTGTTACCTGCTGCCTCTCAGGGTGTGCATTAACAGGAAGCTAGAATTGTGAGTGGAACTGGGACTTAAACCCAGTCCCTCTGATGTGGGACACAAGTATCTTAACCACTAGGTCAAATTCTATTCCTAATTCGCTTTAGTTTAAAACTTTAGGGGTGATGCTTGGCACATCAGTTAGAACCTTGCTTGGGACATCCACTTAGGAGACCCGGGTTGAATTCCTGGCTCCCAGGCATTTGGGGAGTTAACCAGTGGATGGGAGATTCTCTCTTTCTCTCTCTGTGCCTCTCAAAAACAAACAGAAAACCAAAGCTTGTTAAAGTGGAAAAAAAAAATCAGAAGAAAGTACTTAATTACTTTTTTTAATGATTTATTTATTTATTTGAAAGGCAGAGTTAGAGAGAGAGATGTCTTCCAACCACTGGTTCGTTTTTTGAGTGGTCACAACCTCAGCCAATCGGAAGCCAGGAGCTTCTTCCAGGCCTCCCATGTGGATGCAGGGGCCCTGGGACTTGGGCCGTCTCCTGCTGCTTTCCCAGGTGCATTAGCAGGAGCTGGATTGGAAGTGGAGCATCTGGGACTCAGCCCTGCGCACATATGGGATGCCGGCACTGCAGGCCACAGCTTAACCTGCTGTGCCCTGCAGTGCCGGCCCCTTTAAGTCCATTTAACTCTAGTGAAACCTTTCTCAGTGGCACTGAAGAAATTTAGGATGTGATACGGAAAAGCTGTGGTAACTAGGGACAAGTAATATAAGAATCACTGCTTTCTTACTTAAAACCAGGTAGTTCTCAGTTGTTCAATGATTGCCATTTTGTTTCTTAGATATCCCAATGTCTGTGGGTATAATCGATCCTAGGGCTAATCCAAACCAGCTAAACACAGTAGAGTTCCTGTGGGACCCTGCGAAGAGGACATCCGTGTTTATTCAGGTAAGGCCTGAGTGTGCCTCCTTTCTACTAAGCATCTATTACAGCCAGTGTTTTATGAGCATAAAACATGTTCGGTTTGAAATCTTTACAGGATGCTGGCTGTCAGCATGTGCAGAGAGAGCCAAGGAGTTTCTGAATTGCTCTTCTACTTTTCTCAGTTTGTTACTAGTATCTCCCCAGAATGCTGACTAATGATGCCGTAATATTTCATGCTTTGGTTGTACCATAACTCACCTAACAGTTACTTAGCATTTAGATTGTCTTGGTTTTTCATTAATATCCATAAAGTTATCTTGAGCAACTCTATAGTGAAAACTTGACTTGTGTATCTGATTATATTCTTTGAGTGGATTCCTTAAAATCCTTATTTGTAATATTAGTGGCTTATATAATAGTGGCTTATATTCCTGTACAGCAGGAATAGTCTGAATCTTAAAGAAGTTAAGTAATTTATTCAGGCTAAAAAGTGGTCATTTAGACAAGATTCCATCAGCCTTAATTAAGTTTCATCAGTTTTTTTTTTTTGGACAAGCAGAGTTAGACAGTGAGAGAGAGACAGACAGAGAGAAAGGTCTTCCGTTTTCCATTGGTTCACCCCCCAAAAGGCCACCATGGCCAGCATGCCAGGAAGCACCGAAGCCAGGAGCCAGGTGCTTCTCCTGGTCTCCCATGAGGGTGCAGGGCCCAAGCACTTGGGCCATCCTCCACTGCCTTCCCGGGCCACAGCAGAGAGCTGGACTGCAAGAGGAGCAACCGGGACAGAATCCGGCGCCCCGACCGGGACTAGAACCCGGGGTGCCAGTGCTGCAGGCGGAGAATTAGCCTAGTGAGCCGCGGTGCTGGCCAAGTTTCATCAGTGTTACCATCAGCCTCTTTTATAAGGTCATAGCAAGAAAAGAAAAGGGTCTGTTATGGCTGGAGATAATTTACAGTAGATTTCTCCCTTTTGATCTCATTAATACTTTTTTTTTTAAAGGAAGAGGACCTCAAAGTGTTTGTTTAAACAGTGATTGCTCTTTGCCTTATTTAGAAATGTAAAAGCTGCAGCATACTCAAAAGCTTGTAATTTTTTTTCTTTTAAAGACCTCAGAATGTCTACACTCAAAATATTGTTTAATTTCTTTTTCTTTATTCTCTGACATTTTAAAAAAGATTTATTTTTAATTTACTTATAAGTCAGAATTAGTATAAGGGACAGAGAGAGAGAGAGAGAAAGAAAGGAAGAGATCTTCACCTACTGGTTCTCTTCCCAAATGGCTGTGATGGCCAGGGCTGGGCCAGGCCAAAGCCAGGAGCCAAGAGCTTCCAGATCTCCCATGTGGGTGCAGGGGTCCCACCACTTGGGCCCTTCTCCGCTGCTTTCCGAGGTGCATCAGCAGGGAGCTGGATCAGAAGTGGAGCAGCTGGGGTTGACTTGGCGCCCACATGGGATGCGGGTGCTGCACTGCCCCTGTTTTCTGACATTTTATATCAAGTGATGCCACAATTCTCCTGGCCTCATAATACTATTTACAAAGACTGTCTCCTAGATTAAACTTCCATTAGCCTCTTCTAGGCTCTTTTCAGCCTTATTAGCCTTGGTGTCCCTTCTTGTCTGGCCTACGTCACCCATGGTAGCAAAACTTAGGGAGAGTCCCCAGCCCTCATTATGTGGTTACCCTGGGTATCTCATCACCTTATCTCCACCCTGGGTATCTGATCTCCCCAGTCTCCCTTCATCAGGAACCCTGTTAGCTCTGTTGAACCAGAATCCACTATCCGTGATGTTCCTCTTAGTAATATTTCATCCACTGAACTTGGTCCTGCTCTTTAGCTAGAAGAGTCTATTTGTCCACATCTAAAGAATGGAACTCAGTTCTAAACTGAGATCTCTTTCCCACTGATGCGATAGTTCTGAATAAAGCCTATTTCTATTACTTAAAAAAAAAAGCAAAAGATTTGCTAGTGTTAGATTTTATGCAATAGCTGGACAAACCTTTTTCTCTCCTGTTGCTATGAGGTTTCAGATTTAATATTTTTTTTAAAGATTTTTAAATTTATTTTTCAAGTCAGAGTTATAGAGAGGTAGAGAGAGAAAATGAGAGAGATCTTTCATCCACTGGTTCACTCTGCAGATGGCTGCAATAGCCAGTGCTAGTCCAGGCTGAAGCCAGGTGCCAGGAGCTTCATCCAGGTCTCCCATGTGGGTGCAGGGGTCCAAACACTTGGGCCATCTTCTGCTTCCCCAGGCACATTAGCAGGGAGCTGGATCGGAAGTGGAGTGCCTGGAACACAAACCAGAGCCCTGTATAGGATTCCAGTGTTGCAGGTGGTGGCTTTACCTGCTATGTCTCAACGCAGGCCTCAATTTCAGTTTTATTATATTCCCAGCATAGTACCTCCTGTTTTTGAAATGTACCTTTTAAGCCGGTGCCGTGGCTCAACAGGCTAATCCTCTGCCTAGCGGCACCAGCACACCGGGTTCTAGTCCTGGTCGGGGCGCCGGATTCTGTCCCGGTTGCCCCTCTTCCAGGCCAGCTCTCTGCTATGGCCCGGGAGTGCAGTGGAGGATGGCCCAAGTGCTTGGGCCCTGCACCCCATGGGAGACCAGGAGAAGTACCTGGCTCCTGCCTTCGGATCAGCGCGGTGCGCCGGCCGCAGCACGCCGGCCGCGGCGGCCATTGGAGGGTGAACCAATGGCAAAGGAATACCTTTCTCTCTGTCTGTCTCTCTCTCACTGTCCACTCTGCCTGTCAAAAAAAACCAAAAAACAAACAAACAAACAAACAAAAAAACCGACCTTTAAGTCATGGAAACATTTATTAACAGAAATAATTTTTTTTTCACATTAATTCTCTGAAGCAGTTAATGAACTTGGTTTCTTTGTAGTAGCTTCAGTTAGCATTAGATCTATACATTTACTTTGTTTGCATTTGTAAGTTATTTAAATTTTTCTCATTTCCTCCATTAGACTGCAAGTTCTTGAGGACCATAGAATGGGAGAAAGCTTTTTGTAGATGTTCACAATGTGTATTAGAAATTTTGCTGTTAACCTT
This sequence comes from Lepus europaeus, assembly GCF_033115175.1. Classification (NCBI taxonomy): domain Eukaryota; kingdom Metazoa; phylum Chordata; class Mammalia; order Lagomorpha; family Leporidae; genus Lepus; species Lepus europaeus. The sequence goes on from NC_084836.1 coordinate 69,028,254, forward strand.
GCCGACTGGTTTGGCTAGCTGGCGGTACTGAAGCTGTGGTTTGCTTTTTCAGGTGCACTGTATCAGCACAGAGTTCACTATGAGGAAGCATGGTGGAGAAAAGGGCGTGCCGTTCCGAGTACAAATCGATACCTTCAAGGAGAATGAGAATGGGGAGTACACCGAGCACTTGCACTCAGCCAGCTGCCAGATCAAAGTCTTCAAGGTTTCCCTGGGCCCTCTGGTGGCCTTTGGGTCCTTTGTCCTTACCTTTCTGTCTTAGCACTTATCAAGTTTGCAAGTAACATCTATGGACACTCAGTTGGATCCAAAGTCATTGAAATAATTAGTAAGATACCTACCTGGTGAAATTTATAAAGAGGTGGGCATGGGATAATGGGATTGTGGTAAAGGGTGCTAGATCTTGAAAACTCTTAAAGCCCGATGAAGTTATGAGGTCTTACAAAGTATGAAAATTCTGGAAACTTGACTATTTTGGTTACATGCAGACTTGATTGTCTCTTCTTATTTTGATCCTTATTCTTTTCATGTAGATAGTCTGTCCTCATTGCAAGAGATTCAGTAATAAAGAAGTATTCAAAGCATGACACTGAAAATCCCCTTTCCCATTCTTAACCTGACTGCCCAGCCTTCTTCAGAGGCAGGCATGGTCATAATTTGGGTGTATCTTCTAAGTCCTCTTCCATGGATCAGTGTGCATGTGTACATATATATACACCTGTTTTCCTTTCTTTGCAGCACAAATGGGATTGTATTGTATGACTTGTTTTGAAACGACTTTTTTCAGTGAAAATGGACGTTAAAGATCTTCCCATATTGGTTAGCTACAGATATGACATGTTGTTTTTCAATTAAACATTTAAATTTCCATTAAACATTTAAATTTCCTGTTTTCAGCCTTAAATGGTTGATCTTATTTTTATATCACTGTCCGTTTGTCTTTGTTTCATATGTAAATACAGTCAGCCTTACAGATCCCTAGGTTTTGCAATCACAGAATCACCCCAATACAGATTGAAAAGATGTGTTGTTTTCACTTCCTGAAAGTTGCAAAAAGCAGCATTTGAATTTGCTATGCAAGGAGCACTGTGCACCTCCATGGAGTGACCTGTGGGCACATTCTGCTGTAGCCTCCGTGTTTCTCAATTCCTCAGTCTCTCCCTCACTAGCACTTGTCTTGTTGTTTGCCTGATATCTGGTTTGTGTACTGTGTAGACCTATGATGGTTGTGTCTGTACCAATATGTGCAGCCTTTCTTATCCTTGTCCATTTTCTGTAACCAGTGTAACAACCACTTATATAACATTCACATTTGATTGTGAATTATAAATTACTTAGAGATGATTTATAGTATGTGAGAGGATGTGCTATGTTACATGTAAATATTACATCACTTTATATAAGGAACCTAGACATTTGCAGATTTTGGGGCAGGGGTGCAGGTGTGAACTGGAATTAATCCTCCACGGATACAAAGGAATGAATGGATTTAAGTTTTTAGAAGTAATATCTTCGAGTGTAAGGGTGAGAGTACTTAAGTTTAAAACAAAATCTTTCTCGTTTCAGCCCAAAGGTGCAGACAGAAAGCAAAAAACAGATAGGGAAAAAATGGAGAAACGAACACCCCATGAAAAAGAGAAATACCAGCCTTCCTATGAGACGACCATTCTCACAGAGGTTGGTGGATTTCTTCTGTGGCAATTTCACACTTAAAAGAAAACTGTGTCACTTCAAGCCTGGTCAGAATGACTTCTGCTTGCAGGGCCTCTGAGTTACGGCTCCCTATTCCAGGTGTGCTGTTGTAGTGGCCGTGTTGTAGAACCCGAGGGACAGTTGTGCTTTGCCATTGCCCAGCTTCTCTTTCGTTTGCAGTGTTCTCCATGGCCCGAGATCACATACGTCAATAATTCCCCGTCACCCGGCTTCAACAGCTCCCACAGCAGTTTCTCTCTTGGGGAAGGGTAAGTCTGGGAAATTAATTAACCCGTGTTTGTCTTAAATATGTGCTTTTTCATTATCTTTCCATAAACAAAGTCTTTCCAAATCAGTAAATACTTGTATTTGGTCAGTCTTTAATGGATATATATGTTAATTGAAGTTTGATGCATTTTTTAGTCTCCTTTATTTTATTTTTAAAATATTTATTTATTTATTTGAAAAGTAGAGTTACAGAGAGAGAGAGAGAGCTCTTCCATCCTCTGGTTTACTCCCTAGATGGCTGCAAAGGCCAGGGTTGGGCCAGACCCAAGCCAGGAGCCTGTTAAAAACATTCCTGGAACAAGTGTTTGGCCTGGCTTTTTTTTTTTTTTTTTTTTTTTTAAGATTTTACTTATTTACTTGAGAGGTAAAGTTACAGACAGAGAGAGGGAGAGACAGAGAGAGCGGTCTTCCGTCTGCTGGTTCACTCCCCAAATGGCTGCAATGGCTGGAGCTAGACTGATCCAATGCCAGGAGCCAGGAGCTTCTTCCAGCTCTCCCATGTGGGTGCAGGGGCCCAAGGATTTGGGCCATCTTCTACTGCTTTCCCAGGCCCTAGCAGAGAGCTGGATTGGAAGAAGAGCATCCGGGACTAGAATCTGCACCCATATGGGATGCTGGTGTCGCAGGTGGAGGCTTAACCTACTGCACCACAGCATAGACCCCTGTTCTGGCATTTAACGCCTACATGGGGCTGGAATTATAGCATAGCTGGTTAAGCTGCTGTTTGTAGCAGCAGTATCCCAGTGCCTTGGCGTGAACTCCAGCTACTGTACTCCCAGCCCAGCTTCCTGCTAATGTGCCTGGGAAGGCAGCTGATGATGGCCCAAGTAGTCAGGATCTTGCCACCCATGTGAGAGACCAAAATGGAGCTCCTGGCTCCTGGCTTTGGCCTGGCTCAGACCTGGCTGTTGCTACCATTTGGAGAGTGAACCAGTGAATGGAAAATACCCCTCTCTCCTGTCTCTTTTTTTCCTCTCTTTCTCACTCTTCCTTTCAAATAAATAAATAAATCTTAAAGAATGCCCACATTGAAGCTTCTGGGTGCAAGTTCCAGCACTGTTCTTAATTCCAGGTTTCTGCTAATGCAGACCCTGCGCGGTAGCCATAACCGCTCAAGTGGTTGGCTCCCTGCCAGCCTTGTGGGAGACTCGGATTGTAGTACTGGTGCCTGGCTTTGTTCGTATACCTCTGCAGGTATTTGTGGAATGAACCAGTGGATAGGAACGCTCTCTCTCTCTGTTTCTCTCAAATAAATACATTTTTAAAAAATCAAAAAGAAAAAATGCTCCTAACAATTATTATGAGTCTTTTTGATCATTGGGGAAAGAAGTTTGAAGATGATGGCTGAGATGAAGTTTTGGAATTATGTGTAGGATGCATTTAATCTTGCTGTGTTGTCTTTTACCATCAGTTATTAAATGTTGGTACAGGCACCTATTCCAGTTGCAGAAGTAACTGGGGCTGGTGTTGTGGCACAGTGGGTTGAGCTGCTACCTGCAATGCTGGCATCCCAAATGGGCACTAGTTCAGGTGCTGGCTGCTCCACTTCAAATCCAGTTCCCTGCTGGTGCACCTGGTGTGGGGGGGCAGCAGAGGATGGCCCAAGTTCTTTGGTCCCTGCCACCCCTGTTGGACACCTGGGATCCTGGCTCCATTTGGCCCAGTCCCGGCTGGTTCAGTCATTTGAGGAGTGAGCAGCAGATAGAGGACCTTTCTCTTTCTCTCCTTTTTCTCTTGCTCTCTTTCTCTCCTTTTTCTCTTGCTCTCTTTCTCACTGCCTTTCAAGTAAAAAAAAAAAAAAAAAAAAAAAAAAACCCAACTCTCTCACAGTCCTAGCATTAGCAGGTATTACCCATATAGCCATACTGAAACTTGGATAGATACCCAATATGTGGCGTTTTGTTTAGTTTGTTTTTGCATTTACTTAGGCTATATGTGTGCCCTGCTTTTTAAAGAATTTAATTAAGATGACTTAAATATTCAAAACATAACAATTACGAGTAAAAATGTATGTTAATTCTAAGAGGAGTATGTATAACTAAGGCCCTGAGATAAGTTAATTACTATTTGAATACCAAATTTGAATTTTGCAGCTAAAGCTAAAAAAATAAAATGAGCTGCTTTTTTGAAAGAAAAACTCTTACCATCTACATAGATGATGCGGTCTACTTATAGGCAATTTTAAATACTATATAGGTTTTTAAGTTTTCTCCTCTCTTTCCCAACTACTTGCTTATTAGGCTCAGTTTTCCTCCCATAAAAGAAATAATCATATGGAAGAGGGACAGCCCATAGACAATTGAAAGTATAGAAAAAAACCCAAGGAGTGGAAATAGCACTTGCATCACAATGAAGACAGCACTGATTTTGAAGCTGCTTTAAAAATAGCTGTATTTCACGATAAACATCTGTGTTCATATTGCTTTTTATACATTTTCTTCCAGTATTTTTCCTGTATATGTGTATCTGCTTATGTATTTAATATAGTACTAATATGTTGATACAGTTTTGTCCTGATACTTTTCATTCTAATAAATTTGTTGTTAAATATTCTTTATACCATAATTCATTTCATCAGTTCTCAACTAATTGAAATTTTGATTTTTTTGTTTAGTTTCCTCAAAAATAAAAACTATTGCTAATGACATAGATTTTTCTCCTTTCTCATGAATTGTTTAGGTTAAATTAACTGAAAATTGAAATGTAGGCCGGCGCCGCGGCTCAATAGACTAATCCTCTGCCTTGCGGCACTGGCACACTGGGTTCTAGTCCTGGTCGAGGTGCCGGATTCTGTCCCGGTTGCCCCTCTTCCAGGCCAGCTCTCTGCTGTGGCCAGGGAGTGCAGTGGAGGATGGCCCAAGTGCTTGGGCCCCGCACCCCATGGGACACCAGGAGAAGCACCTGGCTCCTGCCTTCGGATCAGCGCGGTGCGCCAGCTGCAGCGCGCCGGCCATTGGAGGATGAACCAACGGCAAAGGAAGACCTTTCTCTCTGTCTCTCTCTCTCACTGTCCACTCTGCCTGTCCAAAAAAAAAAAAAAAAAAAAAAAAAAAATTGAAATGTAGGGTCAAAGACTAAGAATGTTTAACGAGAGAACACAGATTCTTTTAAATCTCTAGCTGAAGACTGACTGCGAAGATGACGCATGAGATACTGGTCTCTAGTGTATGTCATAGACTCATCCTCTCCTTTTGAATGTTTCTTTAGAAATGGTTCACCAAACCACCAGCCAGAGCCACCCCCTCCAGTAACAGATGTAAGTCTTTGGGAATACTTTAATAACCATGCAATTTAGTAGAAATGCCCAGCTTTTCGGGAGTATTATTCACTGAGGCCTTAAACATTTACTAAATGTTAACCATGAACCAGGTACTTTGTTAGGGACTGAAAATAAGAACCCAGTCTTACGGGATCCTCACATTTGAAGAGCCCAGCAGTCTAGTGGGGAAGATAAGGACGAAACTTCAAGGGTATCTTCCATAGAGAAAGGGAAGGTTAATATTATGCAAACAACTTCCAAACCAACCAGGCCAGTCTGAGTGTGGAAGTGTGGGAGGGTTTTATGCTGTGTTTTACCTAGTGCGACGAAAGATTAACCTAGTTAGTTACCCAAGAGTGCTTTTTCCCTTTCAGAACCTCTTGCCAACAACCACACCTCAGGAAGCTCAGCAGTGGTTGCATCGAAACCGGTTCTCTACGTTCTCAAGGCTTTTCACAAACTTCTCAGGTTAGGTTGGCTGCTGCTCTTGTTTCTCCCAGTGTAGGAGAGTTGTGCATCATAGGGCCTCCTGGTTTACATGTGAGACTTTGGGGTGTGTGTGTATGATCAGCACATTTCTCTGATGAAATCAATTTCATAGAATCTTTTAGATTCTCACTAGCTGTAACTGTACTGTGAAATGCTTTAAAACAAGCCTCTTAGTTTAACCTCACTGTAATTTAAAAATGCTTATTCCATCTAACACTTTTGAAAGTGTTTATGCCATATAATAGTTTATCCAAGGGCACTTACAGGTAGTCTGAAATTTTTCCTTTCCTCTTACTATATTGTATTTTACCTATAAAATCCATTTTTATTGAGCACCTTCTGCATACCAGGTATTGTAGGAATATAAAAATGAATAAAGCATATACACTTCCTGATCAAAGAGTTCATTCATCATCTAGTATCCTCCCCCCACCAAACACACAAAGAAGAAAGCAAAGTCACACCCTGAGAGACAGGCACACGGGTCATGATGTGGTGGACGGGTGTGCACGAGTGAGGCATTCACTGGTGCTGGGGAGCATGTACGCCACAGGCGCTGAGAAGAAGAGTCTGTTGATCAGGTAGTGGGGCGTATTTCAGGCAGAAAGAGTATGTTGCTCATGATCATCAGTGTGGTGAAAGCACAAGGTCAAGCAGAAAAGTTAATTAAGTGGGAATTGAGACAGAAGGGGAAGCAGGGGCCGGGTCACGAAGGGCCTTATGTACCGTGTGAAAGAGCGTGAGTTGTCACGTACTGGTGATGAGGTGTCCTTGGCATAGAGCCCATTTTAGTAGTCTTTAGCAAAGACAGTCTTTGCCTTTGTCACTCATTTTCTTATATTTATTCTAGGGGCAGATTTATTGAAACTAACCAGAGATGATGTGATTCAAATTTGTGGCCCTGCAGATGGAATCAGGCTTTTTAATGCATTAAAAGGCCGGTATGTAATTAGTGCTAAAATATCAACAAGGTTGAATTTCACATAGGTTTGGATTCAGGGATTCCTCATAGTGCTCTCTATAACTGTATACATCTTGTCAGAACATTTTCTTTAATGCCTACCATGTACTAAACAAGATGAAAAAATCCTTTCTTAAATGTGATCCAAAGAATTTCCTATGATGTCCCATTTTTCATTTCCATGATGTGTTTTCATCCATTAAGTCTTCATTGTCCTTATCATGAGCCAGTACTATTGTATTGTAGGTCCTGGGGATATAGGAAAACAGACAAGGTACTCATTGTTAGTGGGCAGAGGTAGAGATCTGAACAGTAAGTATGTTAGTTAGTGATATTTGTTTTGAAGGAAAACAGAACAAACAAAAATAAGACACAGGCACTGAATCCATTTCATCTGGAGAAGGGATCTTTCTTAAGTCTGGGTTAGGAATTACTTTTGTCTGCTTGCCAATTTGTAGTTCTTGCTGGGATTTACAGTTTTGAACAGGTCATGTGATATTGATGGACAAACCATACAAGTCAGTGGTAGTAACCAAATCAATGACTAATCAAATAGATGGTGACATGTGTGTCACAAGGGATGTCAAATCAGATCGGCTGCAATCTTGGAAAATTTTGAAAAAACTGAAATGCAAGAGTTGGTGCTTTGGGGAAGTAAAGAACAGATCTTTCATTTTTAAGTGTATTATCTAAAGAGCTTATAAATAGGAGGAATAAGATGAGCAGATCAAGAGGTAATTTAATGTCTTTTTCTAAGAAGTAAGAGGAACAGAAAGAGAGCTTAGGACATTTAGGAGAGATATGAGAGAATTAAGATGCTCTAGTTTACCATGCTGGCATTTGTAAGTCAATGATGTATCCAAAACCTGACCCATAAAACAGTGCGTATATGACCCCTCCAAGGGTCATGTGTTAATCATTTTTTGTTATGACAAAGTACCAGAGCACCTTATTTATACTAGAAAAGGCTTGCTTGGCTCACAGTTCTGGACATTCACAGTCTAAGAATAGGCAGGCCCTACTCGTTCTGCCTCTGGTGATGGTTGTCTTGAGGGCGGGAGTCCCAGGGTTGCACAGGGCACAACATGGCGAGATATGAGAGCAGCATGCTTGTCCATCTGTGTCTGTGTCATAAAATCAGCAGAATCGAATGACGGGGGCTCAACCCCAAAGGCCCAGGCCAATCCAGTCACTCGCAAAGGCCCTCTCTAAACACTGTGATTGGATTAAGTTTCTCTTGGTGCAATCCAAACCATAGCCAATCACATATTCAAGTGACTGCACAGGCCAGGTAGCAACTGCAAATTGTGTAAGGTGAAGATGTAATTGTTTTCATGTGTGTGAGTGATGGCCTCAGATGGCTAGGTCTCAGTTTTCAAGGGAAGCCAAGAGTTTGAAGGTTTATGTAATGCCTCCTGTCCAACTAATTCAACTTAAGAAACAGGAACCCGTCCACCTTGAGAGAGCTAATACAACATAGCAAACGAAGGGCATTCGCCCAATGAGCTGCCAGTTTTCAACTCTTGCTCTCTCCTATTAATGTAGAAATGCAAATTCTCCCTTAAAATGTGCTTTTAGAAAATATAAGACTAACCACCCCCCTTTCCTCCCCCTTAGGATGGTGCGTCCAAGGTTAACCATTTATGTTTGTCAGGAATCATTGCACTTGAGGGAGCAGCAGCAGCAGAAGCATGAGGATGGAGACTCAAATGGTACTTTCTTCGGTAGGTCGTTCTGGAGGGACCAGGACAGACGTGAGGAAAGGTGATGGGGTGACTTATGGGCACGCGTGAGGGAACATTACAAACAGCAGATTCAGCATTTGCTGGAAGCAGTGGCAATCGTTAACCATTGAGCCTCTCGAAGATGCCAGGTGTTGGGTGGGCATTTGGCCCAGTGGTTAAGATGCCAAGTCCCGTATCCGAGCACCTGGCTTCAGTACCTGCCTTCAGCTCCTGACTGCAGCTCCCTGCTAATGCAGACCTGGGGGCCGCAGTGCTGGCCTAGGTGGTTGGCTTCCTGCCACGTGTGTGGGAGCCTGGGTTACGTGCTCAGCTCCAGCCCTGGGAGTGAGCCGGTGGCTGGGAACGCTCTCTCTCCCTTTTCACTGTGTCTGTCTGCTTCTCAAACAAGTCCTGAAGAACAAAAGCTGCTGTTCTCAACGCTTTTCACATGTTTTAATTTTTACAACTAATGTCTGCTCTTAACAGTGGATTTTATTGTTATCTTAACATGTCGATGGAGAAAATGAGACCTGGAAATATTAAACAACTTGCTCTAGGCCCCACAGCTAGCAGCGCTCGAGTAGTATGATATCCGAGTCCCTCAGAAATGTGGGTATCCCCAGTGATCAAATCGCCTGTAAGAGCAGAGAACTCTCCATACTGATTGCTGCTGCTTCTCCCTTCTGCAGTGTACCATGCTGTCTACCTGGAAGAACTGACAGCTGTTGAATTGACGGAGAAGATTGCTCAACTTTTCAGCATTTCCCCGCGCCAGATCAGCCAGATTTACAAGCAGGGGCCCACAGGGATCCACGTGCTCATCAGTGACGAGGTAGGGTTTTCAGGATGGTTTTGTTCATCTGTCGGGTTATGCAGCAGGAGCAGGAGCAGGAGCAGTCCTGCTGGGGCATTCTGTTTCCTAGACCAGAGAGCTTTAACCTTTGCTTGCTTAGCTCCTAAAATGATTTATAAAAAACCATGTATCTCTTTGCACATTTTTAGGTTGACTCAACATTTTTGTTATAAGTTCAAGTAATTTAAAAGATGCCGTTTCTGGGCATATATGACATGGAAAAATGAAACGGTATATCACTTTTCAAATTGTATTCCACACAACCTAAGTACAAGTGTGATTTAGTACTACCGTTAGCCATTTAAAAACCACATGACTATACTTTAACAGTTAGGATTTTTGTATGATTCTTCTGTTTCCTCAGGCTCATACTTACATTCAGTTTCTCCCTTAGAATTTTATTTTCCCATAATTTACGTTTATGCTCAAGCATCTTTTATTGATTACCCTACCAGTTTCTTTAAAACAAAAATTTCTTTCAGTCAAAAAGTTTGTTTCTATAAAAGTTAAACTTTTTATTTCTTTTGAATAGTTATTACCAATTTTGCAATTGATTAACAAATATATTACATATTCTGTTAAGTAGTTATTAAACATTAAGAAGGAATTTATTAGAAGGGCATCTGTTAATGAGGTAGATGGAACTATTGCAGGCCCACCGCCATCCTTGCGCACAATTAATTAATCTGTAGATGACTATTGCCTGTTGAGCACTAGGATGGCCTGCCGTGCGGTATCAGTCCATCCTCTTTCTCTCCCATAGATAGAAGTGCATTGGAATGTGGTTCAGATAAATTGACAGGCAGGAATGGGTGGAGTTTTGGTTAACTTTTGAATTATGTACCAAAAACTACCTGGTGATGTAATCAGAAATTACTTTGAGTCACCTGTCATTTGGCAGTTTATGATCAGGTCACTCTTCCCTTCTAGCGAAAGGCAGGAATTGAGAATCACCTGACTCAAGTGAGGGTTTGTTACCCAGTCATTAGTGCTCATTTTTGTAGTTCCACCTTGGCACACTGAGGACAGGGCCCCCGAGTAGGATTCTGGGAGAGTGAAGCTCATTTATTTGTTTCTGTGAAACAAGAGAGTGGAGAAGGAAAATGAAGAGGTTTCTCACAAATGGAAGTGGAACACCTGGGAGTTGGTTCTCCTGTGTAGGCCTCTCAGTGTCTCTGCACCACTTGGAAGATCTTACCGGTTAACCCAAGGAAATGCACACTCCATTTTTAAGATCACTGTTCTAGAAGGCTCTGTTTTTAAAATCGAAGAATCAAAAATGGAAGGAGAAAAAAGAGAAAAGAACCTGTATGAAAGATCTCTGCGAGTGAGATCCCAGTGGAAAGAACGGGTCATCAAAGAAGGAGGTACCTTTCTCTGAAGGGAGGAGAGAACTTCCACTTTGACTATGACATTGTCTAAATATGATCAGAGTCGGTGAACTCAAAAGGCCTCCATAGCCTTGGCAACTCATGACAAGAGCCTAGGGTGATTACTGACGCCATAAACAGGAGTGTCAATTTGTTAAGTCAACAACAGGAGTCACTATGCACTTACTCCTCATGTAGGATCTCAGTCCTAAATGTGCTGTACATTGTGATTTAATGCTATAACTAGTACTCAAACAGTATTTTACACTTTATGTTTCTGTGTGGGTGCAAACTGTTGAAATCTCTACTTAATATATGCTAAATTGATCTTCTGTATATAAAGAGAATTGAAAATGAATCTTGATGTGAATGGTAGGGGAGAGGGAGCGGGAGAGGGGAGGGTTGCAGGTGGGAGGGAAGTTATGGGGAGGGAGAAAGCCATTGTAATCCATAAACTTTACTTTGGAAATTTATATTCATTAAATAAAAGTTTAAAAAAATGGAAGGAGGAAAAAAGAAAACAAGCTTGTTAAGCAGGCTTTTGAAAACTGGTTGGAGAAAGCACATGAGTCCATGGATCTGCAGGAAATACATTTTGCAGCCTGCGAAGCGTCCTTGTGAACCCTTGTGGATCTGGGCTAGTCCTTGGGAGCACAGAAATAGAGGGGTCCTTTCCCACTGAAATCTAAAGTTACCAAATGCCACAGGATCCAAAGATATTCCACTAACCAAAGTTTTTAATAAACAGCAAATTTTCTTGCCTTTTCTTTTTTTTCCAGATGATACAGAACTTTCAGGAAGAAGCCTGTTTTATTCTGGACACAATGAAAGGTAATTAAATAGTAAAACAAACATTGTACTCTTAAGAATTTTAAAAACATTTTTTCAGAGGTGGGCATTTGGTTAAGACACTGCTTGGGAGGGCTGTGTCCCGACGTTGGACCTTCTTGCTGATGCAGACCGTGGGAGGAAGCGGTGATAGGTCAAGTACCACCTAGGAGCAAAACCCAGATTGAGTTCTTGGCTTTGGCCTGGCCCAGCCCTGGCTATGTATAGGCATTTGGGAAGTGAACTAGTAGATGAGAGATTCCTCCCCACCCCTGTCCCCCAGTCTCTTTGCCTTTCAAAGATGCCTCAAGTATTTGGGTCCCTGCTGCCCACGTGGGAAACCCAGATGTAGTGCTCCTGTCTTTAGCCTAGCCCAGTCTTGGCTGTTGATGGCATTTTGAGAGTGAGCCAGTACATAGAAGATAGCTCTCTCTCTCTTTTTTTTTTTTTTTGACAGGTAGAGTTAGACAGTGAGAGAGAGAGACAGAGAGAAAGGTCTTCTTTTTTCCGTTGGTTCACCCCCCAAGTGGCTACTACAGCCAGCACGCTGCGCCGATCTGAAGCCAGGAGCCAGATGCTTCCTCTGGTCTCCCATGCGGATGCAGGGCCCAAGCACGTGGGCCATCCTCCACTGCCTTCCCGGGCCACAGCAGAGAGCTGGACTGGACGAGGAGTGACCGGGACTCGAACCCGGTGCCCATATGGGATGCCAGCGCCGCAGGCGGAGGATTAACCAAGTGAGCCACGGCGCCAGCCCAGAAAGTGACATTATTAAAGATTGTTCCCTTCTGTGAGTTGGCCTCTTATAGACAAAGTGTACCTGATGACCTCTACCATTCTCTCCATCTTCCATTGACAAATGAGGACATTGAGGCATTTAAAAAATGTTTGTTTATGGGGCTGGTGATGTGGCATAGTGGGTAAAGCTGCTGCCTGTGATGCTGGCATCCCATATAGGCACTGGTTAGCTCCCTGCTAATGGCCTGGGAAAAGCAGCGGAAGATAGCCTAAGTGTTTGGACCCTACCACCCACATGAGAGATCCTGGATGAAGCTCCTGGCTCCTGGCTTTGGCCTAGCCCAGCCCTGGCCATTGGAGCCATCTGGGGAGTGAACCAGTGGATGGAAGACCTCTCTCTGTCTTTCCCTTTCTCTCTCTGTAACTCAGACTTTCAAATAAATAAGTAAATCTTTAAAAAAATTTTATATTTTCATCTACTTGAAAATCAGTGACAGAGAGAGAAGGACAGAGACAGAGATAGATCTTGGTCCACTGGCTCGCTTCCCACATGTCTGTGGTAGCTAGTAGGCTGCTCAGGCCAAATCCAGGAGCCTGTGACTCCAGCCAGGTCCCCATAGGGGTGACAGAAGTGCAAGCATCTGAGCTGTCATCTACTGCCTCCCAGGATCCCTTAGCAGGAAGCTGGATTGGAAGCGAGGTACTGGGACTGGAACTGGCACTCTGGTGTAGGATATAGGCATCCCAAGCAGCAGCTTAACCCTGTGGCCATGATGCCTACCCTGAGGCATGTTTTTTCTTTTATAATGCATATTTGTTACAAATGTTCTTTGACTTACAGTAAAGTTACATCCTGTTACATCCATCCTAAGTTGAAAATGCTTGTTTTTTTTTTTTTTAAGATTTATTTATTTGAAAGCAGAGTTACACACAGAGAGAGGCAGAAGCAGAGAGAGAGAGAGAGAGAGAGAGAGAGAGCGAGTGGTCTTCATCCACTGGTTCACTCCCCAGATGGCTGCTAGTGGCTGGAGCTGAGCGGATCCGGAGTCAGGAATCAGGAGTCAGGAGCTTTTTCCAGGTCTCCCACACAGGTGCAGGGGCCCAAGGATTTGGGTCATCTTCTACTGCTTGCCCAGGTCATAGCAGAGAGCTGGATCAGAAGTGGAGCATCTTGGCCGGCACCGTGGCTTAACAGGCTAATCCTCCGCCTTGTGGCGCCGGCACACCGGGTTCTAGTCCTGGTTGGGGCGCCGGATTCTATCCCGGTGGCCCTCTTCCAGGCCAGCTCTCTGCTATGGCCCGGGAAGGCAGTGGAGGATGGCTCAAGCGCTTGGGCCCTGCACCCGCATGGAGACCAGGAGAAGCACCTGGCTCCTGGCTTCGGATCGGCACGATGCGCTGGCCGCAGTGGCCATTGGGGGGTGAACCAACGGCAAAAAGGAAGACCTTTCTCTCTGTCTCTCTCACTATCCATTCTGCCTGTCAAAAAAAAAAAAAAAAAAAAAAAAGAAGTGGAGCATCTGGGACTCAAACTGGTGTTCATATAGGATGCTGGCACTGCAGGTGGCAGCTTTACCTGATATACCATAGTACCAGCCCTAAAATGCTTTTAATATACCAAACTTCCAGAGTACTACTGCTTAGCAACATGGTACACTGTAGGGTATCAGTTGTTTACTTACCCTCGTGACCGCGTGGCTGAGAGCTGCGCTCACTGTGCTGCTCACCCTCACCAGAGGTACTGCACTACCTGGCGCTAGCCTAGGGCAGGGTCAGCACTCAAAGTAGTTTCTACTGCACACATACTGCTGTTGCACCACTATATGTCCAGATCTCTCAAGTGAGGGGTGGGCTTTTGGCCTAGCAGTTAAGACACCGATTAGGATGCCCACAGCCCGTTTCCCCATATTCAAATGCTTAGATTTGAGCTCTGGTGCCAGCTCCTCACTCCACCTTCCTGCTAACGAACACCTGGGAGGCAGCACCAAAGTGTCAGGTAGTTGGCTTCCTGGGAGACTTGGACTGAGTTCCGACTCCTAACTTCAGCCACCCCCCACTGTTGCTCCACCAATGGATGATGGGAGCTAGCTCGCTCTCTGCCTCTCAAATAAACAGATAAATCATTTGTAAGAAGTTTGTAGTGGAACCACTGGAAACTGGGGACCAACTGCACTAGTATTCCTTTCTAAGTCTAAGTGTGCTGCGGAGAGGGGCGTTGGGGCAGTGGTTAAGTTTGGATCCTGGCTATTCCCCCTCTCAGCTCCTTCCTGCTGTTGGGCACCCTGGGAAGCAGCAGGTGATGGCTCAGGTGTCTGTGGCCCTGCCACCCACGTGGGCGACTTGGATGGAATTCTGGGCTTCTGGCTTTGGGGTGGACCTAGTCCTAGCCGTTGCAGGCATTTGGGGAATGAACTAGCAGATGGAAGATCTCTCTCCATCTACCTCTGACTTGCTATGTGTTTGAAATAAAATGAAAATTAAATAAAAATATTAAAAGGAAAAATATTTTAATTTTAATTTTTAAAAATTTATTTGTTTATTTGAAAGGCAGAGTTAAAAAGAAAGAGGAGAATATATATTTATTTATTTAGAGAAAAGTAAGATTTAAGTCAGAGACCTCTGGGTAGAGTGGCTGTGAGGGGGGTGTCAAGAATAAACCTTTAAAACAAACAAACAAAATACAGAGAGAGGAGAGACACACAGAGAGAGAGAGATCTTCCATCCACTGATTCAATCCCCAAATGGCCACGATGGCCAGAGTTGGGCCAAGCCAAAGCCAGGAGCGTCATCCAGATCTCTTACATGGTGGCAGGGCCCACACACTTGGGCCATCTTCTGCTGCTTTCCCTGGCGTATTAGCTGGATCAGAAGTAGAACAGCCAGGACTTGAACGGGTACCCATATGGGATGCCAGCACTCTAGGCGGCAGCTTACCCTGCTGCACCACAGTGCTGGCCCTGAAAGAGATTTTTACAAAGGTATGCTGCCTTTTTTCCTGAGGGTGGTTTCTTTCTCAGAAGAACCCTACCATATTTGTTTTCTCCCACTGTGTTTTAGAGGTGACTAATGATCATTTTCTCTCTCTCTTTTTTTTTATACAGCAGAAACCAATGATAGTTATCATATCATACTGAAATAGGGGCATTGTGTGCTCAGTGGCTGCTGCTTCCAACACCTCCTGCAAACTGACTCCTTCGAGACAGGAATGGACAGCGATCTGCAGCACCTCACCCGTCTGACTGTGTATGGAGGAGTCTGGGCCGTGGAGGCGGAATCCCAGCCGTCTGTGTTGGCTCAGGCTTTCGTGGTACACACAGATCACTGCCCAGCATGCAGTTCTGCAGCTGTTTCCTAGTCACAGTTTCTGGATCCTGTGGTTGAATGTCAGTAGAAACTCCACATCGTTTAGGGTGTTTGTAGGGCATGATGATGAGGAGTACTGTGTGCTGTTGAATGGAAAGATGTTACATATTGTGATATGGAGCCATGTGATTTTTACCTAATATAAAAATGAACACCTATATTCCTAAGACTAGGTCCTCAGTCTCCTTTGCATTGAACATGTGAGCATCTCTGCTTTTTGCCACAGTTGGTCTTTGAGAACTTCGCCAATGAGGAGAAATATGGAGATAATTTTTCTTTTGGTTCCCCAGTAGTGTTACAACTAATAATAATTTTAGTTAACACTCACTGAGCCAGGAAGTGAGAGAAATTCTTAATGGATTATCTTGGTCAATCCTCTTAATAACCGTGTATGTACGTAACTGCAGGTGAGGCCGGGGAGACACATAGTGGCCTTGTAGCATGCGACAGGACAGGCAGCTAGCATGTAGTGATGCTGAAATCCAAGCCCGAGCAACGTGGCACTCATTCTTCACCATCCAGCACCGACAACGCCCCCATCACAGCCGTGCTCGCCTGGGTTTCCTCCTGTGGCTCTCCTGATGAATAGGACAAAGCACTGCATGTGAACCAAGGGTTAGCCACTGGGAGAGGCAGACCACACCTATGTGATGATGCACACGTCGAGTCTTGCAACATATTGAACACACAGATGCATTTTTAAGTGTCATCAGTTATCGCAATCACAGAATTTTAGGTGTTGAAAATTTGAGATTATCTATAACCAAAACTCACTATGCTTGAATGACATTCTCAAAATGATTTATTAATGAGTTAGGCTAATCCCTGCTTTCATGTTCTCTTCTTTGCATCTTTTGTTGGTTTAGAATGTTCTTTTATTCATGTAGTGTTCTTTTATTTAAGCTTTATAAGAAATTTATTGCCATCCCATTGACATTTTCACCATCTGTTTTTTTTTTCTTCCTTAAGAACGATTGTGTGGTGTCTGTGTGTGTGCGTGTGTGTGCGCGCGCGCATGTGTATAACTGTATAGCCATTGATCTTCTGTTTTCACATGAAAGGTTTATCCAGAAGTCTCTTCACAGAATATGTGGAAGTGAACAAAGATAAGTTCAAAGATTCTGTATTAGATTTGGATTTGTGTGTGTGTATCTGTGTGTGTGTGTAAGGCATTTGATAACATTTAAATGTTTTTTATACAGAAATTTTTGTTCATTAAAATTAACCTGAAACATGGCTAATTTCTCTTGGTTTGAAACAACTTAAAACCTGAAACCAGAAAATTCAGTGAGTGAGCTGTTTAAACTTGACCTGCACAACTCGATGTACTGTGCCGAAATGCTTCTTTAGCGAACTCTCCCCAGTCGCCCCGTTTTGAGGCGGTGTCTCCAGTCGTGTTCTGCTCCTGGGACTGGCTCTCAGCCTCAGTGAAGTGAGCTCTGCTCTCCTCAGCAGCCCGCTGTGATTTCCGTTTATTTCCCCATTTCTCTCTGGAGGTGAGAGTGGGAGGGTGGATGAGGTGGATGAGGTGACTTTTGGAAGAAATGTTTAATTAATTAATTAATCAAAAGTTACAGGGCGAGACAGAGAGTTTTCCATCTGCTGGTTTATTCCCCAGATGGCTGCAAGGGCCAGCACTGTGCCAGGTGGAAGCCAGGAGCCAGGAGCTCCATCCGGGTTGCCCATGTGGGTAGCAAGGGCCCAGACACTTGGGCCATCTTTGGCTGCTTTTTCCAGGCACATGAGCAGGGAGCTGGATCGGAAATGGAGCAGCTGGAACACAACCCGTGCCGTGTGGGATGCTGGCATTGCAGGCATCGATTTTATCAGCTACACCACAATGCCGGACACGACTAGGTGGTGTTTAAGGTTCCTTCAGAATCTGTGACTCTGTGACATTTGCTTATTGCATTTGTACGTGTGTGTGTGTGTGTGTGTATATATATATATATATATATATATATATATATATATGTTGATTTTTACTTGAAGTCAGGGTTGTTTTAGAATAGTCTTCAGACCTTAAATTTACCAAAAAATCTTTAGGCTTTCTTTAGCTCTCCCCAAAATTCATTGTGCCAGTGCTATATAATCGGTAAGAATTGCTTTAGTGATACAGCATTTTAATTATTCAGCTTGCTTTAAAAAAACTGCATATGTTCAGTGTTGGTCCCTTCAGCTATAATGCAGATTTCTAACTAGCTTTTCCTTTATGAAAGTAATGTCTAAAATGATAAATACAAACAGTAAACAAGGGTATAACCCCTCTCTTCACCCCGAGTCCCACTCCAGGAGTAATCCTGGAAAACCTGCCCCCATCACGGGCAGACACCCACACATAGTCTATTAGGCTCACGTGTATTTAACAAATCTTGAATATTTTTGCATTTTAGAATTTATAGTTCTGCATTACTTTTAAAAAGTGGCCACTCCTTATGGATATCATGCAAGTACATGCATTTTCATGAGTGTTTTTGCACCTATCTCTAAGATATATATTCCTAGAAGTAAAATGTTCTGCTGGTGCCGTGGCTCACTTGGTTAATCCTCCGCTTGCGGCGCCGGCATCCCATAGGGGCACCGGGTTCTAGTCCCGGTTGCTCCTCTTCCAGTCCAGCTCTCTGCTGTGGCCCGGGAAGGCAGTGGAGGATAGCCCAAGTGCTTGGGAGCCTGCAACTGTGTGGGAGACCAGGAAGAAGCACCTGGCTCCTGGCTTCGGATCGGCATAGCTCCGGCCGTGGCGACCATTTAGGGGGAGAACCAATGGAAGGGAGAGCTTTCTCTCTGTCTCTCTCCCTCACTGTCTAACTCTATTTGTCAAATTAAAAAAAAAAATTTTTTTTTAAATGAAGTAAAATGAAAAAAGAACCTCACTTTTTTCATGGTGTGACGGCTGAAATGAAAATAGATGGTTTAATATTTCCGTTACAGTGAGAGGTTATATGAATAAGAATGGTTACATGTGAAGCTCTTCTGAGAGGTAGAGTAGCGTCCTGTTTAGCTTTTTTTTTTTTAAAGATCTTTTTATTTTTAAATTAAATTTTATTTTTTTATTTGACAGGTAGAGTTATAGACAGTGGGAGAGAGACAGAGAGAAAGGTCTTCCTTCCGTTGGTTCACCCCCCAAATGGCTGCTACAGCCGGCGCCTGCGCCGATCCGAAGCCAGGAGACAGGAGCCAGGAGCTTCCTCCTGGTCTCCCGTGCGTGTGCAGGGCCCAAGTCTTGGGCCATCCTCCACTGCCTTCCCAGGCCACAGCAGAGAGCTGGACTGGAAGAGGAGCAGCCGGAACTGGAGCCTGGCACCCATATGGGATGCTGGCGCCACAGGCAGAGGATCAACCAAGTGCGCCACGGCGCCAGCCCCCCTATTTAGCTTTAACCGTTGTCTGTATTATTCCCTTGAAGTATAGTAGGTTACATGCAGACAGATCTGCTCCGTAAATCTTACGGGAGTCATTGGGAACGAAAAGGGAGGACTCTTACTCATTGAGTATTACTTGCTATATGAAATGTGGCTCTGAAGCAGTAAGAGTGTTTGTCCAATATTTTGGCCTAATAAGAGTGTTTGCCCACATGAGTTTTTTGATAAGTCATGGGGCCGGCATTTTGGCATAGTGGGTAAAACCACTGCCTGCTATGCTGGCATCCCACATGGGCATCAGTTCTATTCCTGGCTGTTCCACTTCTGATCCAGCTCCCTGCTATTGGCCTGGGAAAGCAGTAGAAGATGGCCCAAGTACTTGGGCCCTTGCACCCACGTGGGAGACCCAGAAGAAGCTCTTGGCGCCTGGTTTCAGCCAGGCCGTCCCCTGGTCATTGCAGCCATCCGGGGAGTAAACCAGTGGATGGACGGATGACCTTTCTCTCTCTGTCTCTCTGTGTAACTCTAACTTTCAAGTAAATAAATAAATCTTAAAAAAAAAAAAAAAAGTGTTTAAGGGGAGGAAATGGAGATGTCTTCCTGGCTGGAAAATGATTACAACAGAAGACAAAGACCCGAGGAAGCAGTGTGCATGTCAGAGGCAGATACTATGTTATCTGACGTCAGGCGCTGGGTTTGATGTGAGGACAGAGAGTGCTCACCGCTGAGCAGGAGGGTACGTGGGGAAGCTTGGCAAGTGAGGAAGCCTTGGGCCCGTGGAACAGGCATTTTCAATCTAGGCGTACTAGCGGAGTGTCAGAGCCCTGTGTGTCTGCGTGTATCCTGAGAAAGTCCTCTGTACAGGCTTGCTACAGAGATTTAGGCCAGCTCGCAAGTAACTGTGGAGGGCTGCGCGCAGCTTCAGCCTTCAGTCTGGAACGTCCAGATTTGGACTGCGAGACTTGAAGTCAGGACCCAGCTTCTCCCTCTTCATTGTGGCTTTCTTTCCCCTGGCCAGACCTAAGGATCTGTGATCTGTGAATCATTTTCTAACTTCACTCAGCCATTCATTTGCTTCCTGGGCTACCTGGGGATGGATCCACTACAGGAATTGGATCTCTTGTGGCCCCTGCTGGTTGTTAGGAGAAGTGCGGTTTTAGCAGGGAGGGCACAGATGTCCCACCATTCGCATCATGTACATGCTGCTTCACAGACCATAATTCTTCATCCTTCCTCATTCTTCTCCCATAAATTCATTTCTTAGTTGTGAGTTAAGGCTTTTTCTGCTGGAATACTTCCATTTGTGATTAAGCTTTTGTTCTAGGATACCAGCTTAAAAGAGTAACTTCCTACTGCTGCAAAACGGAATGAGCCAGGAAAGATGCCCCGTCTAACACTAGAGTGATGCTGTAGCTTCTGTCTTTTTGTTTCTTTGGTTTTTGCATACATATTTTTCCTTGCTTCTCCTAATGACCTTAGGTTTGACCTTTGTCCTTGACTTTTCATGTACTTCCACTTCCTTCCTGTCTTCCTTCTTCACTTCCAGATGTTTTTTTAAGATTTATTTATTTATTTATTTGAAAGTCAGAGTTACAGAGAAGCAGAGGCAGAGGGAGAGGGAGAGGGAGGGGTCCTCCATCCTCTGGTTCACTCCCCAATTGGCCACATAGCCGGAGCTGCGTCAATCTGAAGCCAGGAGCTTCTTCTGGGTCTCCCACATGGGTGCAGGGTCCCAAGGACCTGGGCCATTTTCTGCTGCTTTCCCAGGCCACAGCAGAGAGCTGGATCAGAAGTGGAGCAGCCGAGAGTTAAACTGGCGCCCGTAAGGGATGCCGGCACTGAAGGCAGCAGCTTTACCTGCTATGCCACAGCGCTGGCCCCAACTTTTAGAAGACTTTAATTTTGAAAAGTTGAGAGGCAGGCATTTAGCATTTGCCACTTGGGATACTCAAGTCCCATCCTGGAGTGCCTGGGTTTGAGTCCCCGCTCCACTGCCATCCAGCCTCCTGCTGACACGCACCCTGGGAGGCAGCCAGTGATGGTCAGGTACTTGAATCTCTGCCGCCCACATGAGGGATCTGAATGGTGTTCCAGGCTCTTGCAATTGGCCTGGCCCATTCCCTCGCTGTTGCAGGCTTTTGGGGGAATGAATCCGTAAATGGAAGATCTCCCTCTGTCTGTTTCTGTATCTCTTTTTCTGCCTTTCAAATAAAATGAAAATAAATAGAAACTTAAAAAATGAACATTAAATGCAATTGGGAGCAGTAGAGAAAGAGAGGAACAGGGAGAGTGAGCATTCCCATCTGCCAGTTCACTCCCCAAATGCCTGTGAGGGCCAGGACTGGGTTGGACCCACACTGGGAACTCAGATGGGAGGCAGGAGCCCAGGCATGTGAGCTCTTAGTGCTGCCTCCCAGGATGCACTGTGACAGGAGAAGCTAGAGCTGAGCACGGAACCCAGGCCCTGTGATAGGGGACTTGGGCATCTTGGCCCCTAGGCAGTCTGTGCTTTCCGATTGCCGTGACACTGTGTTTTCCCCCGATTTTACACACCCTGATCGCTTTCTGTTAGTGTGAAATTGGTCACAAGGAGCTGTCTGTTTCCTTCTCGATCTGGAGTATAATTAAATGCAAATTAGTGAGATACCACTTCAGGGCTGAATCTGCAGGCTTCTTTTCAGAATACAGTGTGTCTAAGATTTTGATCTTAACTCTCTAAGAAGT
This sequence comes from Lepus europaeus, assembly GCF_033115175.1. Classification (NCBI taxonomy): domain Eukaryota; kingdom Metazoa; phylum Chordata; class Mammalia; order Lagomorpha; family Leporidae; genus Lepus; species Lepus europaeus. The sequence continues at coordinate 69,049,905 of NC_084836.1, forward strand.
CCAGAACACAATATTCTCTCCTCCTATTTATTTTTTTCTTCTCTGGAGAGTGTATCCTTGTTTATCTTGTGGCGGTCCTGTGCGGTTGATACAGTGTATACTTTGGTGTCAGATGAGCCTGTGTTCAAATCTCATCTTGCTCTTTCTGGGATCTGACCTTGGTCTTGATAATCCCTTCAAGCTTCAGCTTTATCATCTTAAAGATGAAATAATACTTCAGAGGAATTTTGCAAAGTTGTAAAGGAATATGGAGTCTAAAACACAATCTTATTTGGTACTGAATACACACTCAGTCGACCAGTAAAGTTAGGGATGCCAGTGACGACAAGGCCATGTCCACATGCAGACAGAGCTGCACGGCCAGCATAGGAACGCTGCCCACAGCGTGCCTCTGTCTTCCTCTGTGGCTGCTGTTTAAACTGCTTATTCCTGGCCTTGTATCTCTTCTTCTTGCCCACTGACATCTTTGCCCCTAAAACAAACCACCTGCTTGCAACTTGTGCATTCTGAGCTCTCCTGCAAACATACGTTGCAGTGTGTCTGAAACAAAGTAGTAACATTTACAACTGGGCATGCAGTGTTACCGTTAATATAATAACGTGTTTCCCTTACTTTCTTGTAGTTTCTTTTAAGATTTTATTTATTTGAGAGGCAGAGGTACAGATAGTGAGAGGGAGAGACAAAGAGAAAGGTCTTCTGGCCACAATGGCCGGAGCTGTGCCAATCTGAAGCCAGGAACTTCTTCCGGGTCTCCCACACGAGTTCAGGGGCCCAAGGGCTTGGGCCATCTTCTACTGCTTTCCCAGGCTATAGCAGAGAGCTGGATTGGAAGTGGAGTGGCCAGGACTAGAACTAGATCCCAGTGCCCATATGCGATATCGGTGCCGTCGGCAGAGGATTAACCCACTGCGCCACAGTGCCGCCCTCTTTGTAGTTTCTATTCTGCTGCGCCTTAGCTTCCTACACTGCTGCCCCCTGCTGTTTCCTTCCCACAGGCCCAGCTTAGGCTGGAGTAGAATTGTAGTTGTTATGGATAAACTGGGACCATGGTAGTAACCTCCCTAGGGATTGAATCACGACAGTGACAATGAAATATGGTGAATAGTGACTATGATACGTAGTTGTGATGTTAGCTAGAGGTCAGGTGATTTTTTAAAACTGATTCTGTTATCTTAGAGGATGTGCTGTGGTTTGGCTATCTTCTAGTCTGGTGGCGTTAACCAACAGAGCTTGGGCATTTGGGATTACAGTACGTTGCCCAGGGTCGTACTACCAATGAGCGGAGGAACTGGGGTTTATATTCAGGACTCATGTCGTCTTCTTCTTCTTCTTTTTTTTAAAGATTTATTTATTTGAGGGGCCGGCCCTGTGGCAAATAGGTTAATCCTCTGCCTGCGGCACCAGCATCCCATATAGGCGCCGGTTTTAGTCTCAGCTGCTCCTCTTCCCATCCAGCTCTCTGCTATGGCCTGGGAAAGCAGCAGAGGATGGCCCAAGTCCTTGGGCCCCTGCACCTGTGAGGGAGACCACTTCAGATTGGCACAGCTCTGGCCATTGTGGCCAATTGTGGACAGAAGACCTTTCTCTTTGTCTCTCCCTCTCACTATCTTTAACTCTACTTCTCAAATACATACATAAATAAATCTTAAAAAAAAATATTTATTTGAAAGGCAAGTTACAGAGAGACAGTAAGATTTTTCCATCCACTAGTTCACTCCCCAAATGGCAGCAGTGGCTAGAGTTGGGCCAATCTGGAGCCAGGAGGCAGGACCTTCTTCTGGGTACTTAGGCCATCTTTCACTGCTTTCCCAGGCACATCAGCAAGGAGCTGGATTAGAAGTGGAGCAGCTGGGTCTCAAACCAGTGCCCATATGGGATGCCGGAACCACAGGCAGTGGCTTTACCTGCTGTGCCACAGCACAGGCCCCACCCATGTGTTCTCCCCCCACCCCCTTTAATTTATTTGAGAGGAAAAGTTACAGAGAGAGAGAGAGACAGAGAGCTGGGCCGATCTGAAACCAGGAGCCAAGAGCTTCCTCTGGGTCCAGGGTGCAGGGGCCCAAGCACTTGGGCCATCTTCTGCTTTCTCAGGTCATAGCAGAGAACTGGCTCAGAAGAGGGGCAGCTGGGACTCGAACTGGCATCCATATGGGATGCAGGTGCTGCAGGCAAAGGCTTAGCCTACTGTGCCACAGCGCTGGCCTCTCCACCCATACTCTTTATTATTTATTAACTTCCCCCCTCCCCCCCACTACCCTCCCCATTTACTTGAAAGGCAGAATGAAAAGAGACAGAGCTGTCTTCCATTTGCTGGTTCACTCCCAAATGTCTACAATAGCCAGGCTGGGCCAGGCCAAACCAGGAGCCCAAAATTCCATCGGTGCAGGAATGGGTGCAGGAATCCAAGGACTTGGGCTGTCTTCTGCTGCCTTCCTAGACCACATGAGCAGGGAGCCAGACTGGATGTGGAGCAGTCTCAAACCGCCATCCAGATGGGACGCTGGCGTCTCCAGCGGTGGCTTTACCTGCCACAACACCGGCCCTGCACATGGTACATTAAGATTGCTTTTTTGTAATCTGATTTTCATTTTGCAATAGACTCTTGGAGTCTCTGACACCTAGGGAAAAAACAAATTCTTGACATTTTTGGCAAGCCATCTGACCTCTCAATTCTAAAGCTGAGCTGGCTTGGTAGCCAGTAGATTTAGCTTCGTAGATTCTTGACTGCAGTGGAAAATGTACTAGGATTGGGGACAAGCCTAGCTTGAGTTTAAATCCTTCCATATGAAGTGGTGTTTAGCCTAGCAATTAAGACACCAATGTTCCTTTTCAGAGTGCGTGGATTTGATTCTACCTTCCTGCTAATGCAGACCCTGGCAGGCAGCAGTGATGACGATGGCTCAAATCCCTCCTGGGGCTGGCGCTGTGGCACAGCGGGTTAAAGCCCTGGCCTGAAGTGCTGGCATCCCATATGGGCTCCAGTTCTGGTCCGGGCTGCTCCTCTTCTGAGCCAGCTCTCTGCTGTGGCCTGGGAAAACAGTGGAGGATGGCCCAAGTCCTTAGGCCCTTGCACCTGCGTGGGAGACCCAGAAGAAGCTCCTGGCTCCTGGCTTCGGATCGGCGCAGCTCCGGCCATTGTGGCCATTTGGGGAGCGAACCAGCAGATGGAAGACTCCCTCCCTCTCCCTCCCTCCCTCCCTCTGCTTCTCTGTAACTCTGCCTTTTAAAAAAATAGATCTTAAAAAAAAAAAAAATCTAAGGCAAGGAGAGATTAAGGAGAAATATTAACTTGCACAGACGACGTGTGGACATGCAAACACGTATTAATGGAGTAAGGATATAGCTCGCTGGGGAAAGGGCAGAGGCCCTCCTCTCCTAGGCAGAGGTGGGAGGGGAGAAGGACAACAGGTGACGGGCAGCCTGGGGAAGAGGGCCACACCTAGTCACATCTGTCTCCCAGAGCCTTGCATGTCCACACAGAGACAAGATAGGAAGGCAAGGCTGTGTGCCCTCAGCAAATCAGAACTTTTCTTCTCAGTCTTCGCCTCACCATCTTAAAAATAGGTTGCAACGTGGTGGAGATCAAAGATCCTGGGAAGAGGGGCTGGGGCCTACAGTGCTGGCATCCCATGTGGGCGCCGGTTCTAGTCCCCGCTGCTCCTCTTCCTATCCAGCTCTCTGCTGTGGCCTGGGAAAACAGTGGAAGATGGCCCAAGTCCTCGGGCCCCTGCACCCGCGTGGGAGACCCAGAAGAACCTCCTGGCTCCTGGCTTTGGATCGGCGCAGCTCTGGCCATTGTGGCCGACTGGGGAGTGAACCAGTGATGGAAGATCTCTCTCTCAGTAGCTCTGCCTTTCAATAAATCAACAAAATTCTGGTAAGAGTTTCTGAAAACGCCCAAGTGCACGATATACGCAGATCGTTCAAGAGACTGCTTCTATTTTCTCCTAACCGCGGGCGCGAGTTAAGGGGCATTACTGCGCTCCCAGGCCACGGGAGCCTGGCGCCGGCGAAGGGGGAGCTGCAGAGGAGAATTCGTCCTTGACCACGGCCGAGAGGCTTCCGTCGTGCGCTTCGCCTTCCCAGGGTCCGCTGCCGCAGGGAGACGCCGGCGCGGAGCCCGCAGCGCGCGGCCCCAGGCTCCGGCTTCGCGGCCGTCGCCGCCCGCCGCTCCCAGCATGCTCCTGGGCGCGGGGGGCAGGGGCGGGCCGCGCGAGACTCCATTTCCCAGCCTGCCCCGGGGCGCGGCCGGGACGTGCCGGCGCCTATAAGAGTCGGAGCGCTGCGGCCGGAGCCTATTGTTAGCCGGAGCCGGGGCGGTTCTGGGCTTCTGCTGCCAGGGGCGCCCGCGTAGCCGGAGCCGCCCGCCCCCCGCCGCCTGCCGGCCGGCCTGCCCACTCGCCTTCCCTCCCCGCCCTGCCGCTCCGGGAGCTCCCCGACCGTCGCCCGGGACTCGCTCGCTCCTTCGTCCTTCGCACTCGGGCTAGGGCGGCGGCGGCGGGGGCGGCAGCGACCATCGCGGGAGGAGGCAGCTGCGGCGGGGCCGGTAATGGGCCTGGGGGTGCGGGGCGGAGGGTGCCGCCTCGTCCTTTCTCGGGCGGCTGTGTAGGAGTGGTCAAGCCCCGAGCCGCGCGGACGGAGGGGTCCGACTGAGGGAGGCTCGGACGGGAGCCGTCGCGGGGCGGAGAGCCAGGGCGCCGCCGGGAAGGGAGAGGCGTGGGAGCGAGCGAGGGGCGCCGAGGACCGGGGTAGCTCGGGGGGAGACCGATGGGCGGCCTGCAAGCCGGCGGGATTGCGGAATGGAGTGGAGGATGATGTAGGATGGGAAGAGAAGGAAGGGGCGGGGGGGGATAGAGGAAAATGTGGGAGGAGTGGTTGGGAATTTGTGAGTAGCAGACAGGAAGGCATGGGGAAAGGCTGCAGGCGACTGGAATGAGCAGGGAGAAATGGGGTTCCGCAGGCGGCTTCGTTAAAGGGAGCTGGTGACTTGTCATGTCCCTTCAGCCCCCCGGGTCCCTGGTGTCTCCCATTTTTTAAATTTTTTTTCTGGCGTTGTGTGGGAAAAATGAAAGCATCACTTGCCCTGGTTGCTGGCTTGATCTATTTTTTTTCATAGGCCCAAACACGCAGCCGACTGCCAGCCATCGCCTTTAGTGCTGTGGTCTTGGGTCTTCCTTTTTCAAGGGGCTTAGTATGACACACACAGCATGAGAGGGTAGAAGTTATCCCCCAGAGGGGGGGAACACTGTCCCCCTTCTCCTCCAGTTTTCAGTGCAAGGTAAATCCAAGTTGATTCGGATTTTTCTTTTCTATACTTGCTTTCCATCTTGCTAATCTCCCAAACCAGGATGTTGGCGCGTGTGCGTGTGTGTGTGTATCCTTATCCTTGAGAGTTAATGCAGCATCATGTCCCAGTTCCCCCACAAAGATCTGTTTCCTCCACGTGACGGCCATTTAGACACGGAAAGCCAAATTCTAACCTTGGGTGTAGTGGATGGATACAATGAGTAGAGGTGGGGAGGGGTCTTTCTCTAGGTACCTGGCTTAAACGGGGGATTCTCACTTGAGTGCTTGATGAATTCATGATCCTCTGGTGATCCCAAGAACCCATGGATCCACAAAATTCACAGGATTTGAGAATCAACCCTAGAAACAGGACAGGCCCTTATGTTCAGGGTTTTTGGTAGGAGCAGCCAATAGAGGGTAGCCCGGGAGATCTTGCTAGGCATTCTGGCCTTTTGACCTTTGGCAGAAGGTTGGGTTCCAGTTGACGGGGAGAGGGGGAGACTTTCCTGGTGAGAGGGACCTTGTCTTATTATTTTGGGGTCAATTGAAGAAAGAGGTTTATGTAACCTAAACTTTGCAGATACGTTCTGCCTCCAGAAATTTTTCTTCCTGGGATGTTCCTCTTGCTAGTGTTACATATGCTGGGTTCTTTTGTTTGTTGCGATGGTTACAGGAAGCCTTCCGGGCCTGAAACCCTGAGTGCTACAGTATAGATAAGATGTGTGTGTGTCATTTGGGGCTCGCCTCCTATCTGCTACATGCTGTGGATCTGAACTATTTCATGTACCTCTGGGAAATGTTCAGCAGAGAAACACTCAAGAAAAGATCATAAGGCACATAGCCAGACAGTGTCAGCTGGCCTTTCATTTTCACTGGCATTTAAAAGCTTTTATCGAGGCTTGCATTATTTTCTCCCAAAAGCGTTTTATTGTTCGAGTTGGTCATTTTGACAGTTAACTGCCAGTTACGACCTGCGTTTCCAGTCTCACCTTGAATATTTCTCTGTGGGTTTAAGAGCTTGGCACATGACTCCTAAATGCATCTCTTCAACACGGTATTGAATAGTTGAGGGAGGTGAGCGTGACTTGATTTCTAGTTGTGGTTGGAAAGAGCATAAATTTGATGAATTTTTAAGTATGGAACCTATTCTAGTTATTACTGTTGCTCAATGGAAATAGATAGGAACTTTGTTCTTGGTGCCCAGTGGACATCTTAAACAAGTTCATTTCACACCAGGGTGTTGAACAGGGGAGAGCTGGGTTGAAATTTAAACAGACTGATTGTCAGGACAGAATAATGGATTTTACAAAAATTATGGAGTTGATGTCAGCAAAAGCGATGCTAATGGATCCTGGGTAGGGTAAAGAGAGCCAGGGCTGTGGAGTCTCCGTGAGGGTTTTCCCGAGAGCCCTCCAAGTTAATGGAATAGTTAGATCATAGGTCAGTTTGCACATGACTTACACATAACCATAGATCTGATTCTTCTCCCACAGCTGAAGGAACCTATTTTTCTTGTAGGTTTCACATCTTAGCAATCCTTTCTGTCCAGATAGTCTGGAGGGCAAGTGGGTGGTTAGGGGAGAATTTTAGCAACAAAGATGACTTCGGAGCAGACCTAAGCTCTTGGGGGGCTTACAGAGAAACCGTCAGAAGATAGACGACTGCGGGAAGCAAGGAGTGAGGTGGGCAATGAGCAGGCGGGCCCGTGTGCTTCCACCCTGAATCCCTGAGTGCTTCCAGGAGGAGCAGGAACTACTACCTGCAACTGCACTGGGCAGGGAGTGGGCGTTTGGTTTGGCCTGGTCTGCCCAGTTGGGGTATCTGGGTTCAGCGCCTGGCTCTGGCTCCAGCTTCCTCCTAGGGTGCACCCTGGGAGGCAGGGGTGATGGCTCAGGTGACTGGGGTTCTGCCACCCACGTGGGGGTGGGGGGTGGGTTTGAGTTTCCTGCTTCCCACTTCAGCTTGCCTCAGACCAGTTCATTGCAGGCATTCAGGGAGTGAACCAGCAGAGGGGAGCTGTGTGTGTGTGTGTGTGTGTGATGCTCTGGGTCTCACCGCCTCTCAGATAAAAAACAACAAAACAAAAATGGAAGCCCTTTCTAAGAAAGCAGATTTGCAGTGAAGCCTGAGTGCTCATGTGGTTGATGAGGTATTTATTAACTGGAGAAGAGAAAGTACATTTAAGTGATCACCGCTGGTCCGTCTCTTTAAATCCCACCCAATCACAAGGTCCCTTGCCCCATAATAGAATGGAGTGAGAGATTGGGTGATTCATAGGTATTTTTAAATCCGGTTAAAATCTGAACCCATAAACAGACCTTGGCTTTCTTCATTCTTAACCATACCCAAAGATGTGACCTCTGACGATGAGATCAGTCACCTGAAAAACAGAAGTGATACTTGGAGCTCATTTTCAAATTTAATTACAATCCTTATCAAGCGCTTGGTTATTTTTTTTTTCCCCTCCCTGGCCAAATTTATTTCAGGAATGTGCTTGTCTGAGACTTACCATGGCTGAGGCTTCTTGGGTTCCTTATAGGCTCTTCATGCAGAATTCTGAGGAGCTCTGGACAGACAGATTAGGAACTGGCTGGCTTTGCAGAGCTGAGCCAGGAGACAGCATCCAGAAAAAAGCAGCTCTGTGGCAGGCATCTCGCGACACCACAGTGTATTCTGGGGAGCTGCCCTGCCGTGGTGCGGCCCTGTCGTCGCTCTGGGTAGTGTTGTTATTCCTGCTGCATAATTAGCAACCCGTGAGATCATAGTCTGGGGAGATTCTGGCATTAGCGGAGGCCCCATACCTCATCACACGTGGCTGCGGCTCTAAAAGCATTTCTACCGAGCAGATTCACGTCCTGCCTGGAACCTCCTTCCGAAGGCAGAGAGTGAGAACGCTGCGTCCCGGTGCAGTGGACCCTTGGCGTCCTTGCTCGCTTGGCAGCGAGGGGACACCCCTGCCTGCCGTACTCACATACCCAGAGTCAGTTGTCACTTTTTGGCTGTTTACGGTGCCCTGGATGGTTTCCTGACAGAGGGCAAAGGCAGAAATGGCGCAGCTCCTTCGCATGCAGGATGGGGGTTGACCGGAGGGGAACTCTGTTAATGCGGCACCAGGACACTGGGCAAGAGTCTGGGTTTTGAAGCCAGTACGTATTCTAATCTTGGGTCCATTCTTCAGAGCCACGTGTGACCTTTTTAGGAACCCGGTGGGCCACTTTACCCTGGGGAAGATGTGGGTAAAGGGTTTTTCCTGACTGCCAGTGTTCTTCAGATTTGAGAGCCCGTAACAGCATTTCCCAAAGAATGTTCCAAGGATTATCTGCCCCCCTAAAATACTTTGGTAACAGTGGGTTCCATAAGCAGACCTGTAAAATACTGCATTCTGTGTTTTCTCCAAGCCTTCACGGTGCTCGGTAGTGTATTAGAAGCTCTAAGAGATTCCATCGTGAGCAGTTTTCTAAGCTGTTTTGACACAGCAGCCCGATTCCCATGTGAAAGCTATTAATATCCTTGGATGCAGCGTATTTAAGGTACACACTTTGGGAAACGCCAGGCTATATTCTCACTAGGAAAAATAATTGGGTCTAGTCTCGGTTCGGGCAAAGCCTGTTTCTACCTGTGATCCCTTGTCCCTCCCACTGGCCCCACGGAGAGCACTCATGTGTGATCCGAAGGGCATCTACTCTTCTCCCTGGGCTGGGGCAGCCCGGAGCCCAGCTGGTTGGAACCAAGGCCCTCCCTCCATGGGGAAGGGTGCTGCTGCTGCTACTACTGTCTCATTATTTTAAGAGTGATTGAGACCAGAGGGGCAGAGGGGAAGGAGGAGGAGGATGCTGGCTGGAATGACCTCAGTGCTGGGTCAGGTGCTTTGTTTCTGCAGTTAGAGAGCGCTGCGTTTGTAGACTTGGGAGGGGGTGTGTCTTCAGACAGAGATACTGACTCCTGTTTTCCCCTGGGCAGAATCCTAATGCTCCTGGCTAGCTGGCGGTGAGCTGGGGCTTTGGAGCCAACGTGGTGGGCTCTCCAAGGAAACCCCTTTGAAACCAATGGATGCTTTCACGGGCTCGGGTCTCAAGAGGAAGTTTGATGATGTGGATGTGGGCTCATCCGTGTCCAACTCAGATGATGAGATCTCCAGCAGCGACAGCGCGGACAGCTGCGACAGCCTCAACCCTCCGACGACTGCCAGCTTCACACGTGAGTGGGGGGCGGCACCCACTCTCCCCAAGCAGGAGCTCCCCGGTGCCGCTCTTGGGAGAGCTTCTGTCCGACAGCTTGCGATTTGCCTTTGGGGGGCTTCATGGCTCTAGTAGTGGAGGCTGACATCTGATGGGCTGATTCGACTTGCGTTGTGGTTTGTGCATCCCCAGAGTGGGTTGAATTAGACTGAAGAAGGAAGAGCCCAAGATTCTGCCATCACCCCATCCAGGTCCCTTAGAGTTCCAGGAAACTGTGGCTCCACCCCCAGCAGGACGTAAATATTTCCTGCCTGGACAACCAGGGCAACTCCACATTTCTTCATTCTTTTGGCTCGGTTAGTTCTTGGAAAGAACCTCTGATAACTCTAGGTTGGGATCACCCATAGGCCAAATCTGGCCTACTGCCTGTTTTTATGAATAAAGTTTTATTGAGACACAGTCCTACCCTGTGTCTTACGATTGTTCTCATGCCACAGCAGCAGAGCTGAGAAGCTGCAGCAGAGACCTCATGGCCTATACATCCTCAATGCACTGTCTGACCTTTAACAGAAAAACTCCAGCCTCCTCTGCTAGCCATCAGGTTCTCCCCAGTAGCATTTTCTGTTATGATAGAAATGTTCTGTGTCTGCTGTTGTCCACTAGTAGCCGTTAACCACATGTGGCTTTGGAGCATCTGAAGTATGGTTAATGTAACTGAGGAGTTGAATTTTTAATTTTAAATTAAATTAATTTTAGTTTTAATGAGCTTACACTAGCCTCATATGGCTAGTAGCTCCTGTTTTGTGGATTGTTAAATTCCGAACAGCTTACCTAGAGATTCTCTTCCTTTCTGATGTCTAAAAATAGGTTTTGTGGTCATCTGTTCAGGAGAAGTCAGCTGGGAGGCAGGGGTAGGAACCAGCTGAGGTTCAAGATCTCTTCCAACTGTGTGTTTATGATGCAGAAGTATTAGGAAGTCCTCTAGATCCACGAGAACATTTGAAGAGGAGCTGGGAGCCAAGATGGAGATGGGGTGGAGAGACCCCCCGTGGGCCAGGCTGGTTAACAGCGCCTGTCTGTGTTCCCTTCTCAGCCACCTCCATCCTGAAGCGGCAGAAGCAGCTGCGGAGGAAGAATGTCCGCTTTGACCAGGTGACTGTGTACTACTTCGCCCGGCGCCAGGGTTTCACCAGTGTGCCCAGCCAGGGCGGGAGCTCCCTGGGCATGGCCCAGCGCCATAACTCTGTACGTAGCTACACGCTCTGTGAGTTTGCGCAGGAGCAGGAGGTGAACCATCGGGAGATTCTGCGTGAGCACCTGAAGGAGGAGAAACTCCATGCCAAGAAAATGAAGGTACCTAAGGGGTGCGGGATCTGGTTCTGCACCTGGGCTAAGCTGAAGTGGGAAGCCATGAAGGTCCACTGATTTTTGTTTGTTTGGTTGGTTGGTTGGTCTTCCTTTAATCGAGAGGGAGAGAGACAGAGAAAGAGGCAGGAAGAAAGAGCTCCCATATGCCAGCTCACTCCCCAAATGCCTACAGTGGCCCAGACTGGGCAGGGGCCGAAGCTGGGACCTCAGTCCGGGCCTCGCATGTGGGTGGCAGGAATCCAGTCACTGAGCCAACATTGCTGCTTCCCAGGGTCTGCATTAGCCGGAAGCTGGAGTCAGGAGCCAGAGCCGGGAATTGAACCCAGGCCTTCCACTGGGAGGTGAGCGTCCTAACTCCTAGGCTGAATACCCAGTTCCAAGGTCCATTGAGCTTTGCTGTGACTGCTGCCCTCGGCCTACAGAGATTCTAGATCTTTGTAATGAGATGTCTCCGATGTGGACTCAAATCCGAGTAGTAAGATTGCCTTCTCTGGTGGAGCTGTCTACCAGAGAGAGCAAGATGGCTTCCTTGGAATTCTCTCTTTGCTCCCAACGCTCCAAATGATTGTTTTTTTAAATTTAAGTTTAATACGTCATTATGTGAAAGCATCCATGTCTGCCACTTCTAGAACCCAAGGGAGCACAGTTTTCAATTTCTTGTCAAATGATTGTCCTTGACCAGATACGTAGACTAGATTTTTGAACCTTTCACATTCTTTTTTTTTTTTTTTTAAGATTTATTTATTTATTTGAAAGTCAGAGTTACACACACACACACACACTCACACACAGATGTCTTCCATTCGCTGGTTCACTCCCCAGTTGGTTGCAACGGCCGGAGCTGCGCCGATCCAAAGTCAGGAACCAGGAACGTCTTCTGGGTCTCCCATGTAGCTACAGGGGCCCAAGGACTTGAGCCATCTTGTACTGCTTTCCCAGGCCACAGCAGAGAACTGGATCGGAAGTGGAGAAGCTGAGATGCCAGCACTGCAGGTGGCGGCTTTACCCACTACGCCGCAGCACTGGCCCCTTCACGTTCTTTGAAAGGATCTTTCTGTATCCCCTGTCACCCCTAGGTGATTGTTTCTGGGGCAAACGACAGTCTTACCAAAGAGTTCTTGTGGTGTGGCACTGTGCTGGCCATCTCTGCAGCACCAGCACGTCACGTTTCAGAGAAAGGTGCTGAGAGAAGAGCCGTCTCAGGTGGCTCTAGTCACCCATTGACTACAGCACGGTTTGCCAAGCACAGCCGTGATTTGCACCAGTCCTCGCAAATGGCGCCCACCCCTGCCCCAAGTTCCTGGTTCCAAATTTGAAGAACACAGCCTCAAGCCCAGCCAGGTTTCTTTTGGCCCAGAGTGTGCTGACCCATATTAAAATAGGTGGCTGCATGTCTTGCAGGGTTTGTCAGGGAGACGCGCCAGAATGTTGGTGGGGTTGGACAGCTCGTGGCAGGGGGTGTAGACCGCCCAGGTCTCATTCCTCGCTCCCCGAGAGCTCTGGCTTGGCTCCGCGCAGCCTCCTCCCAAAGCCTCCACCTGTTTTTCTAACTGGACTCACATTTGGGCTTCCTTTTTCTTCCGAGGAATTCTACCACTGACCTATTGCTGTCCTGCTGCCATAGCAACAGCTGGGCAAATAAACAGTGGCCTCTTGGGTCCCAGGGAAGCCCTTCATCCTTTTTTCCTAGAAGAAGACTCCTTTCTTTTAGATCTTGCAGAGGAATAATCTGTTAAAACAGAGTTTCTGCCCCCCACCCCATCCTCCCCAGCCCCGCCGCCAGAAGTCATCCTAGCAAGAAAGCCAGGCGGGCCCAAGACTGAGGTCAGGATGTCCAGTGAGCACCAGCAATGGTGGTTTCTTTCTTTCTTTCTTTTTTGACAGGCAGAGTGGACAGTGAGAGAGAGAGAGACAGAGAGAAAGGTCTTTCTTTGCCGTTGGTTCACCCTCCAATGGCCGGCGCACCATGCTGATCCAAAGCCAGGAGCCAGGTGCTTCTCCTGGTCTCCCATGGGGTGCAGGGCCCAAGTCTTGGGCCATCCTCCACTGCACTCCCGGGCCACAGCAGAGAGCTGGCCTGGAAGAGGGGCAACCGGGACAGAATCCGGCGCCCTGACCAGAACTAGAACCTGATGTGCTGGCGCCGCAGGCGGAGGATTAGCCTATTGAGCTGCGGCGCCGGCCATCAATGGTGGTTTCTAACAGCTTTATTTGTGGAAAGGAAACCCTGCTTCACTTTCCCCATAGATTGATTTAAAAATTTATTTGAAAGTCAGAGTTACACAGGGAGAGAAGGAGAGGCAGAGAGAGAGAGGGAGAAAGAGAGGTCTTCCATCCGCTGGTTCACTCCCCAATTGGCCACAATGGCCGGAACTGCGCAGATCAGGAGCCAGGAGCTTCTTCTGGGTCTCCCATGCAGGGGCCCAAGGACTTGGGCCATCTTCTACTGCTTTCCCAGGCCACAGCAGAGAGCTGGATCAGAAGAGGAGCAGCTTGGATTAGAACTGGCGCCCCTAGAGGATGCCAACGCTTCAGGCCAGGGCATTAACCCGCTGCGCCACAGCGCCGGCCCTGATTTTCTACTTTTATGATTTTTTTTTATTCACATGGAATTCATGATCACGATTGGTACTGATAGGGAATATAACTTTTTTCCCAAAGAGTACACAGTTGTCCCAGTGATTAGATGACTTTGTCCTTACTGATCTGAAATGTCACTGCTATCCCATGTTAAGCTCTCATATGCGGCTGCTTCACAAGGTTTGTGGGAAAATGGAATTAAAAGACCAGTTGATGGGTGGGTGTTTGGCGTCGTGGTGAAGACACTTGTTGGGAAGTCTGTATCCCATATTGGAGGATCTGGGTTTGATCCCCAGCTCCAGATCCCAGATCCTGATTCCAGCTTCCTGAGAGGCGGTGTTGATTGTGCACATAATTGAGTTCTTGTCACCCACTTGGGAGACCTGGATTGGGTTCCAGCTCCTTGCTTATATATCACTGGGGCTGTTGGTATTCAGGGAGCAAACCAATGCATGGAAGCTCTCGCTGTCTCTCAAACTCAGAAAAAAAATTTTTTTTGTTCTTAAAAATGTGTATTTTGGTGTAAATAATTTTTGAAATCCATGCATATGACGGGTCTTTGTGCATAAAAAAAAAAAAAAAAAAAAACTTGTATGTGGATTTCAGACCTTTTTTTGGACCAAAATAAACTGAAGGTTTTGAAGTCCCTTCGTGTCTGCATGGGTTGCTAACTATGGCATCCATGATCTCTTTGCTTTGAGCGAGAGGACAGCAGGGAGGAGGGTGATGAGGACGGCAGCCCTGGTGTCCAAGACTGGAGCAAGCCGGCCTGCTTGTATACAAATTCTAGACTAGGGAAGCCCCAGAAGCTCTTCTTCTGTCCTGCTCTCCACTAGCACAAAACAAATAAACAAACAAAGCAGCCAGGCTTGTTATCCAGGTATCTTGCATCACATCTCTCTCAGGAGCTGGTCCTTTACCAGCACTCGTGGGGGTGGGGGTGGGGGTGGGGTGGCTGATGAAATAAGCCTGAGGCCCCAGCCCCTTGGCTTTCATCCTGCTAGCAGCTTCCAGAGCCCGAGGGATTGTAAGGCCTCATTTTCTTTACCTGAATTCCCTGATGCATTTCCAGAATGTATTCAGCCATGGCTTGGCTTCAATGGGGCCTTCCACTGAGATTCAGCCTGGAGCACTCCCAATTCCTGCCTTGCATACCCCAGTATTATTATTATTTTAAAGGCAGAGAGAGGGAGAGGGAGGGAGGGAGGAAGGAAGGGGTCGATCTTCCATCTGCTGGCTCACGCCCCAAATAACCACAACAGCTGGAGCTGTGCCAATCCGGAGCCAGGAGCTTCTTCCGGGTCTCTCGTGTGGGTGCAGGGACCCAAGGACTTGGGCCATCTTCTACTGCTTTCCCAGGCCATAGCAGAGAACTGGATCGGAAGTGGAGCATCCAGGACTCAAACTGGTGCCCATATAGGATGCCAGCACTGCAGGCAGCGGCTTTACCCGCTACGCCATGGTGCTGCCCCCAGCCCCAGTATTATTCATATCACTCTACCTCACTTTACTTCAACTGAAGGAGAAAGACTACTGTTAGTAATTTTTTTTCTCCTTTTCCCAACCAAACGAAGCCCTTCTGGGCCTGCCTTGTGAAGATCCAGGGTCACTGATGATAAATTAGTAGTCTTGTCCTCCACCTGAATGTGGTTTTCCCCAGAAGGTACTTTTTAGGGCATTTTGCAAGGTTGCCTGTGTATATCCATGGTTGTGTGTGTAGGTTTAGTGCGGCCCTGGATGGCCACTAGGGGGAGACTCGGAGTTGCTGCTGCCCAGGAGGCCTTACCCTTCTCCATCTCCTGGCAGCTGACCAAGAACGGGACGGTGGAGTCGGTGGAGGCGGACGGCCTGACGCTGGATGATGTCTCGGATGAAGACATCGATGTGGAGAACGTGGAGGTGGACGACTACTTCTTCCTGCAGCCTCTGCCCACGAAGCGGCGGCGGGCCCTGCTCAGGGCCTCTGGGGTCCATCGCATTGATGCTGAGGAAAAGCAGGAACTTCGCGCCATCCGCCTGTCACGGGAGGAGTGTGGCTGCGACTGTCGCCTCTACTGTGACCCGGAAGCATGTGCCTGCAGCCAAGCTGGGATCAAATGCCAGGTAAGGCCGCGTCATCCCGGTCACAGGTCTGCCCGCTCAGGGTGGGTGCTGCGTGGCTAGGAGCAGGCCCCGGTTGGACAGCCCTCCTCCACTAACAGAACAAGTGGGACAAGATTCTCAGGCTGTGGCGACACCCAGTGTCTGCTCTGTGTTTCACACACACCCCAGAGGTGATAAGAAGCAGCCGTCAGCAAGAGGAGGAGCTGGGTTTAGTGTGTTTAACATGACTAACTTCCTTGAACACTGACCAGTTCCTTGAGATAAAGGCCTGTGGGTTTTATCTGCACTTGGCGGAGCTGAAATCCATGGTTTCCTGGAAGGTGAGGCACAGCCTTCCTTGTTGGCCTTCGACAAGGGACAGTGTCAAAGACACAGCTCCGTGGAAAGTGGCGGCGTGGCGGTGCCGTCCCAAAGAGTGCAGTTGGCCCGGAACTCGGACACTGAAGGAGGCGGCTGCTGAGTCCCATGGGTGCATTTTCTAAACAACCTTGCTCTGTCTTTTAGCTAGGGCATGAGTAGCCGTTGCGGATCTGGCCAAATAATACTTTTCAGGCTCAAATCCCGTAACACAAGCAATCTGTTATACTCAGAGCTGGGAGAGTCCCAAGAATTGGTGGAACTGGAGTGGAGGTTTCTCTAAGTTGATGTTGTAGGAAGACATTCACATTTGCATTTGTACATGTTTATTGGATGACCTGCATTTGTAATCTTTTTTGGTGTGTGTGTGTGTGTGTGTATGTTTCCTTTTTGGAACACGGAAGGGAGATAGGGAGGTGGGAAGCATCCGCTTTCCCGACATTCCTGGTCTGTAAGTTAAGTACCTTGGCAACTGCTTCAGAACTCCCCTGCCGGCCCTTGGAGGTGAGGTGGGCCGTGACAGGCTGGCTGTCACTGGGACCTTTGTTCTTAGCTCAGCAAACTAAGGCACCTTGGCTCGGGTTTCCTGGGAGGTAGTGCTTTGGACTGGCAAGCTTGCCCCTCACTTCCACGTGCTGTTATGGCAGAGGCTGGTGCCTGGCCCTTTGTTCTCAGGGAGCCACGTACATTCTGGAAAAGTCTCTGAGGCAGGTAAATTTCTTCCACTCTGCGAACCCTCAGCACTCAGAGAGGTGGTCCTGGACTTTCTACGTGGAAGGAGCCTTTGATGCAATTTTTGTCTCCTTTTTACTTAGAAGAGGAAATAAGCCCTTGGTTGGTGAGGTGTGGGGTGGAGAGGACTCTCCTGAGGTCATGCCACTAAGGAATGGCTGAGCCTGCGCTGACGCACACGCGGTCTGTGCTGTTGTCTTGTGCTGTCAGCTCACGTGTTTTGTGCTAGACTGGTTGTTTCTCTGCTTGTAAGAAGACCTCCGAAGCCCACTGCCTATGTTTGCTGTTACCGCCTCCCAATCTTGCCTTAACTTCCTTCTGGCCCCCTCAGGTGGATCGCATGTCCTTTCCATGTGGCTGCTCCCGGGACGGCTGTGGGAACATGGCTGGGCGCATCGAGTTTAATCCCATCCGGGTCCGGACTCATTACCTGCACACCATCATGAAGCTGGAGCTGGAGAGCAAGAGGCAGGTGAGCCGCCCCGCAGCCCCCGATGGGGAGCCCTCGGCCGCTGCCAGCTGCAGCCCGACAGGGGCCCCGGGCTCCGAGACGCAGGGCTTCCAGGACTTCATTGCTGAGAACGAGACAGCAGTGATGCACCTGCAGAGCGCGGAGGAGCTGGAGCGGCTCAAGGCGGAGGAAGACTCCAGCGGCTCCAGCGCCAGCCTGGACTCGAGCATCGAGAGCCTGGGCGTGTGCATCCTGGGGGAGCCTCTGGCAGTTCCCGAAGAGCTGTGCCCAGGCCTTACAGCCCCTATCCTCATCCAGGCCCAGCTGCCCCCAGGCTCCTCCGTGCTGTGTTTCGCCGAGAACTCAGACCACCCGGCCGCCTCTCCGGTGAACATGAACAACCCATCGTACTTGAACAGCGGGCCCCTGGTCTACTACCAGGTGGAGCAGAGGCCAGTGCTGGCCGTGAAGGGAGAGCCTGGTCCAGAAGAAGGCCCGGCCCCTTTCCCCAAGGAGAAGGATCTGAGTGTCTTCTCTGTCCCACTTACCTCACTGGTGGCTTGTCCCCCAGACCCCACTGCCCTCTGCAAACCTGAGATGGGGAAGACAGCCACCCTGGAAGCGCTACTGCCCGAAGACTGCAACCCTGAGGAGCCTGGCAGTGAAGACTTCCGCCCTTCCTGGTCCCCCTCGAACCTTCCCTTCCGCTCAGACAGTGAGGACGGCTGTGGGGCGGAGGAGACATCTCAGCTGAGCGAGGACCGGCCCCCCGAAGAGGCCGCCCTCGAGCTCCCTCTGGCTGTGTGACATGGAGATGGAGACTGCCTCTTCCCCACTCTATTTATTCCCTTATTTTATCGAACGTCATTTCAAAACAAAACTGCAGAAGTGGCTGCTGCTCCCATGTTATTTTATTGGGGTCTTTGGGGCGACGGGAGGGAAAGGATTGTTTGTATACATATTTTTTAAAAGAGAAGCAGTACCAAGGAGACCAGCCCCAGCTCGACCTGGGCTAGAGCCTTGGGGCAGAGGCTGCACTGCGCCCAATATTGAGCTTTCTGGGCCACTGGAACAAAGTAGGATGTCCCAGAGAAGCTGGGTAATGCAAGCAGCTGTTCTTCACGTAGGGACCAGAACACGAGCTTGGGGACCACGCCTCTCCGGAGCTCCAGGCAGGGCACAAGCTCACCACTGGCAAGGGCCCGTCCGCTAGCCCACCTCGGCGTGTCGCAGCACGATTGGAGGGGTCTGGGGGCCGAATCTAGAGAGGAGGGGGCGGAAGGGTGTGTGCTTCTGTACAAAACCTCTAGGGTTTCTAAAACTGTAACCTACCTTCCCCAACTCCCTCTTTGGTACATAAGTTAATATTTGACATGTTCCGTGTTCTCCGACCTGGTCCCCACACTGGGGATTCCTGGTCTGTAACTTGAATTGTTTCTTTCATTTGTTCCTAGGTACTAGAGTTAAACTTGTCGATTTGTCTTTTTTTTTTTTCCCTTTCTTTCTTCCTTTCTCTTTTTTCATCCTTTGAAGAAGAAAGCTAGACTGGCTGGGGTGTGGCACCATGAGCCCGAGTCTCCCCTGCTGTGCCAGGCAGCTGCAGGCTGGGGCTCACCCTCCTGCGGGAGGCCTGTGCGGTGCACCGGCCACGTCCAAAGGAGGCAGCCAGCACAGGTGGCCACCTGGGAAGTTGACTTTATTGTGTCATGCCTGCTTTTTCGCCCTGGCCCTCCCCCTGCCCCCAACGTTGGGCGATCTGGGCTTTAGTAGAATGTAGGCAATCGAAGTCACTGACTAGTTTTGGTCCTTTTTTCCTGTATCTGGATATACAGGGTTAGAGCTATTTAGAAGATTCTGGTTCAGTGCCCAGAACTGCAGGTGTTTATTGGACCTCTCCACTGAAAATCAAAGCCAAACCCATCCTCAAGTGCCACGTGCAACCCCCAGGGCCCAGAGGACTCAGGTTCTGAGTCTAATCTTTGCAGTCTACGGAATGGGACTCACTTCCACTTCTTACCTCTGTTGGAGGGTTGGGGCCCGGCTTAGGTTCCGAGACCTGCTCCACTGAACACCACTGATTTCCATCTAGTAGCAGTTATCTTGGCCTCTGGAGCAAAACATTGTTTTTGCTAGCATCCTTCACATACCATGCTTTACTTCTGTGGTTTGGCAACTTTTTTTTTTTTTTTTTTTTGTGATGGGAGAGAACTGTTCCTACTCAGCTTCTCATAAAACCTTCTTCTGTGGGCTGTCAAGGCCCAGCTGTGTTAAAGCAGCCTTCATGTATGTCGCAGCAGCATATCACCTATGAAAACCTCTGATGTCTGATCTGAGCCTGGAAGGCTTCGTACACAGTACAGATCCGTGTGTGACTCATGTCACTTCCTGTTCATTCCTGAGTTTGCTTGGTTTTGTTTGGAGGGGAGTTCTTAATTAAGCACCTAGGTCCTTCTCTCCCCAAGTCTGAGCCTCACCAAACAGAGCTAAGGGTCTTCCAGATAACACCCCCAGCTGAGCTGCGTTCCCCACCTTAGACTGGTGCCCTGGGAGCTAAGGCAGAGCTGAAGCGAGAATCTGGTCTTTGGGGAGAAGAATCTTTTTTGCACGTGGTGTTGAAAGGGGAGCGCGAGCTCTCAGGAAGGCTGCAGCTTAATCTAGGAAGTAGATTCCAGCTGCTCTAACACAACCACCGCTGGGCTCAAGCCAGGACGATGAATCTAGTTATTCTCCTTGCCGACACTCCCCTCCCCCATGATATTTGAGAAACTGATCTCAGTCTCTCTCTTCATTCACTCTGCTTTCCTGATGCACACTGATCCCAGACTTCTGAATGCTAAACATTAACATTTAGCATAAACCGTCTTGTCAAGCAAGGGGCCTTTCTACCACTTGGTCCATTTCATTTCTGGTGCTACCTGAGTTGGACGGGGTTCTAGCTCGTGGCTGTTAGGAGAGGCAGGCCTCTGACCAGAGAGAGCTTCGGTCCCCCTCAGCCTAGGTCTAGATAAATGACCCTGATTACTGTGGCTCATCATTTTCCACTTTTCTTTCTCACATACTGTACACAGTGTTTTCAATGTGAATCCAAAGCTTGTCTGGTTCTTTGAAAACTTTTTTTTTTTTTTTTTTGCCTTTTAGGTTCCTTACATTGTGATAATGCTGTATTTAAAGAGAATATTTAAATGTAATATTAAAGAAATATTCAAAAGAATGGTGTGTTATTCTTTATCTTGACAGGCCACAATTCTGTTACCTGTTAGGCAAAGGACACTTTGCCAGTTTTGTATATAAAACTAATTAGGTCAGTTAGGAGTTAATGTTAACAATAGCAACATTCTGTGATGGAAAAAATAGAACATTCTCTTTGGAGCATCCAGAGCTTGGCTTGCTTTGCACGCACATATGTGAGTAGGCCTGGCTCCTGCTGATGGAGCTGGGCCCTGTCTATGCGGTTCCTACCCTTGGGTCCCTTTTCTCGTTCCATTCACTTTAAAGATGGATGAAACTCTCCATTCCTAGTTACCACCTCCAAACGTCCACCAAGAAGATCGGCTTCCAGCCCACCAGAAGGGTCCTGTTCCAACCAGTCCAGTCCCTTTAGTTAGAGTGTGTCAGGCTTGTAAAAGACGCCTTCGCCGAAATGACTGATCACCACACGCGTAAGTCATTGCTGCCCACTGGTTTCAGACAGTCTTTACTTGGGTTTCTTCATGCATTTACAATAAATACTACAGAACTTACATGTCACCGATGGACACACACAAAAGCTAAACCCGGCTACCAGCTCCAAGCAGACCCCTGCTGCTCTCCCCAGGCTGGGCGGGACTTTGTCCAAGGGCCCCAGGAAGGCAGCCAGCAATGGTCACAGCTGGGTTGCTGCAACAGTGGAGGTAGATCCACAGGGGCTGCGCTCCAGCCCAGAAGGTAAGACAATGGGGCGTGGAGGCTGGATGTACTGGGGGAGGGGCCGGGAAGCACTTCCTGTTTCCTCCAGCAGCCTGTTCCCACGTGTTAATCCCCGGGAAAAACAGTCAAGGCGTTCAAAGGATTTGAGAAGGAAAGGAAGACGCTAGCCCATGCCAGAGAGAGAGGGGCCCAAAAAACCCCGCATTTTGGTCACTAGAAAGGATTGAGGGCAGTGCTGAAGGGTACGTGTGGATGCAAATGCTGTTCTCGCCAGGCAGAAATTCTTACATTCAAAACTGTCAAGGGCGTGGCAGTGGGTGGGTCCTAGGCCAAATGAGGAGTCCCACCTGGGGCAAAAACTGACTTGCTAGGACCTAAACGGAACACCTCGCAGAGGAGCCGAGCACAGAGGCTCCAGCTACTTATGGAGGAGGCGGGATGGCACCGCACATGGGCCACCCCTGGAAAGGTTTGTTTCAGTTCTGGGTGTGAATGTCTGACGTTCTCACATGGGGGGCATGCAGCGAAGCTCACGGCCCCTGCTCCTCCACCTCCCACACATCCAAGTGCGCACAGAGCCTTTGCTGACAAGGGCTGTTTGGTCCCACACGGTTTAGCTACGTGATCGTGATCGCAGGACGCCACCATCCACTCCGTGGCTCACTCAGCGTCTTGTCCCAAGGTAGTTGATGGAAAGCAGAACCATGCTGTGCAGCAGGAGGGACAGCTCGGCTTCTGAAAGTACCAGCAGTGTTAGTGGCTGGGCTAGGAAGCCGTTTGTCTTCCACCCGTTGTGGCGCACAGGCCCTGAACCTGGAGGCGGGAAGCCAAGTGCAGGGCGCGGGGCATCAACAGGCCCCGTAACCAAGGCGCCCCTGCTTTGCTTTCCTTCCACTTTGTATTCACATCGACTCATTCTCTATTTCTTGAATCTCATGTGATGGCAGTGGCAAATTCAGAGAGCGTAAGGGAACTAAACGCCACTATCACCTCGGATTTCTCTGGTACCAATGAGCCCCCTTGGGATGTTCCAGAGTCAAGGTTAACAGGCCTACCCTGATGTCCCAAGGCCTAGGAAACATCGAGACCTAGCCAAAGGTTCCAAACAAGAGGCCAGTAGGCCTAGTTCCCCACCTTGGAGACACTGTCTTTAGGGAGCACAGTGTTTGCTTTAAGTTTGAATGCCTGCACACCTGTGCTTCTACACGGGGACAGCTCTGCCCTTCTTCCAACTCCAGCACATCTGGCAATATCTGAAAACACTTGTGGCTGTCATAACCAGGGGTGGAGGGGTGCTCCTGGCATCTGGTGGTGGGGCCAGGGATATTGCTAACCATCCTACGGTGCACAAGATGGGCTCTAACAGCAAAAGCGCACAACGTGTGAAGGCAGGGAAGCTCCATCTCAGACTACACCCCCACCCCCACCCCCACTTCATAGTTCATTATCTGCCCAGGCCTCTGAGTTTGCCTCTCTTCAATTAGACATATATGTTAGGAAAGGGTTATCACAGTACTCAATAATTAACTCCAAAATAATCCCCAAACCACAGAGACCTGTCTTACCTTCCAGGCTGCAGGAAATCTGTAGCCATTCTCCCAGCCAAGTCCGACACCTGTCCTCAGCAACGTGGGTAGAGTTCAGGCCACGAAGATAACAGGCCTACAGCATTCCGAGAAGAAATGGTCCTTACCAATCGCAGAGTGAGCACGGCAAGGAAGTGGGGATGCACAAACAGTCCTCAATCTCCTTTAAATAAGTTACAACTTCATCCCCACAGGAACCACTCACCATGGCAACCTGAACTAGTGACGGACAAGACGACAAGCAAAGAGACCCATCCAACCTAAGACAGTGCGTCCCAAGGATAGTGCCCGAAAAGAAATTAAGCAAAAATTACCGAGGGCAACTTCTATCCACTAGTTGAGTTGAGTCAGAAAAAAGGCAGGGAAATGAGAATGGGCTGAGGGCTGCCGCAACCACGCTCTCACCGATCTCACTTCCTGTGCAGTCAGCTGGCTGATCCCCAGCTTTGCCAGAGCTTTATCCAGCTGCTGGATGACAGTGGTGTGAGCTTTCAGCCGCCGTCGCAGCAAAGGCGGGGGCAGGTAAGAAGTGAGCAGCATGGCCCGGCTCAAGGCTTTCTGCGATGCAACAGAACAGGAGGGGAAAGTTACACAGCATAGCCCAGGCCAAGGCCTGGGACGAGCGGAGGCTGTGGACGAGGTGGCCTCGGTGCGCTCACCATTTGTGAGGTTTGGAGCTGGTTCATGTCCAGAGGGTGGGAACCAAAGCACTGTCTCAGAGCCAGGAGATCCTGCACAGCTGGGTGCATGCCACGCTGTATCTGCAGAGATGTGAGTTTGGCGGATGTCAGCAGGGTCTCAAGTAGTCCCCCCACCCGGTGCTGGGGCACGGTGGCTCCCGTGAGATCCCTGGTCCCTGGCAGGGCTGCATGGAGGCCTACCTTGTTGCACAGGTCTGTCAGCCGCCACCGGAGTCCTCCGTCAGCAATAAGAGGGCTGGCTTTTTCTAAATAGCTAATGATTTCTGGGTGAGCCTGTTTCCGGAGAGCGTGATAGATATCTAAGAAATCAATCTGCTGTTTTGGGGTCCAGAAATGCCGGATCAGTAGTTGCCTAGGAAACAGATACCTGCAGGGAAAAAGAATCGCCAAGCCACTTGCTGAAACTGGCATCCTGCAGACACGGCGCGGCGCGGCGGCTAGGGAGAGGAGACAGCACATTGTATCCATACTTTATGGTTCTTTTCCTTAAACGAAGCATGGTGTCAGGCACCATTACTGGAAACTCCCGTGAAGGGAAGCAGTGGGATAACCTGGCCTGTAGCAAGCACACAAAAGGACTCCTCAGAACTAAAGCGCACGAGGAGCACGCTTTGGACAGAGCTGCACACAGGCATCCAAAGGCCTATCCTTTGCGGCGTCCTGGCTGTAGTGTCCTCACATACTTCTAAATGGACTCGTCCACGTGTGTAGTGGTTTGCAGAGAGGGCCACGCATTCTCCGGGGCTCCCTTCCCGGAGACGGGAGGTCTACGCCTTGTCCATACCCTTGGGTCCATGCTGGGTGACTGATGCTACTAACAGAATGGAGCAGAAGTGCGTCTAGGTGACCTCTAGGACAAGGTTAAAAGAGGCCGTCCAGATGCTCCTTTGCTGGAGCACTCGCTCCCAGAGCCCTAAGCTGCTCGGAGAACAGTCCCACTGCCCTGGGGCCACCGCGCGCAGGAGGCCACAGGCAGGCTCTCTGATTGACAGTTCT
Organism: Lepus europaeus; assembly: GCF_033115175.1. NCBI lineage: Eukaryota > Metazoa > Chordata > Mammalia > Lagomorpha > Leporidae > Lepus > Lepus europaeus. The sequence goes on from NC_084836.1 coordinate 69,074,149, forward strand.
AGTTTTCCAGGAATCCCTGCCAAGGCACTGAACTTGAGAGTGACCTTGGACCCTCTGGACTAAAATATATCACTGTGGGGAGGAGCCTCTGTCAGCATCACGTGGAAGAGAAAAACCAATCACCCCCTTGATTCCCACCCCAATAATCATGAAGACCGTGTCTTAGGCTTTTAAGCCTTGAGGTTTCTGCTAGACAGCAGGAAGTGTCATCTTTGGCTAGGAAGCGATAAAGACAGATGAACAGAACATAAGCAGCATCTTTTTCTGGAGGAAAAAAAAAAATTCATCCCAAATTGCTGTGACTCTCAGGGAGTAGACTGCTGGCTCTAAGGATGAGGGAGAAGGTCTTTATCTCATTTCCCATCACCCATGGCGTCTAAGCCATGAGACAGGGAAACTCCAGGTTATCGGCATCTACGGCTGGGAAGTGTCCGGGTAACCGAACAGCAGCTTGAGTGGCTCTGATGAACCCTTTGGGATCAGGGGATAACATTGGAACAGGAAGTTCCTCTGCCTAACTTCCTCAGTGCACAGTTCTTTTTTAAAATAACTTTTAGCTTTAAAAACATCCACATATCTCCAAGATGCTGGGGAGACAGCCTGTACTCACATTAGCAAGAAGACCAGGTAGTTGGCAAAAGGTGGGATGGAAATGATACCTAGGAAAAGACACTTGGTGACGTCTCGGCGAAACTACACAGAAATAAACACAGATGCAGTTTAACCCATGCAAGTCCTGATAATATAATGCACAACTCCCTCCACCCCACTGCCCAGCCTACTACACACCCCACTACTACAGCCTAGAAGTGGGATGTGGTAAGTTCCATAAGGGCAGGACTTCTGATATATTCACCTAAATTTAAAAAAAATGTATTTAGCTGAAAGGCAGAGAGACAGAGACAGCTGGGGTTGGGCCGGGCCAAAGCCAGGAGGCTAGAAAGAATTTAATCCAGGTCTCCCTTGTGGGTGGCAGGTGCCCAAGTATTTGAGCTATTATCCACTGCCTCCCAGGGTGTGCATTAGCAGGACACTGGAATCAGCAATGGAACCGGAACTCAAACCCAGGGACTCTGATATGGAATGTGGGCATCCCCAAGTAGCAGCTTCACCAGTGAACTAAACACCTACATCAATTTTTGTATCCCAGATATTACCTGGTACAAGGACTGACATAATGCCAACTCTCTCAGTGCAGTCTTCCTAGTTTGCAGGAATTCTAGATTTTGTTCAGGTCCAAAACCACCTTATCAAGTCACCACCCAATACTACTTCCTACTGCCCTTTGGATCCTTGCGTGTTTTTGCACGTTCAGAAATGCACTGGATGTCAGTGTTTGCACGGCTCATTCAGAAGGTACCAGAAACTCAATGGGGCTCTGCTACGGAGGGCTCAATTCTCGATGAACCCATTTCTGACGAATCACCTCATGCCTTCGTTCTGCTCAACATTTTGATCTTATGGCAAAGGGTGAAAGCTGATCAGTGGTGAGCAAGAAAGGAAAGGAGAAAAGCTTGAGATTTTGATTGATTGTGATTATATGACCATAAACTGCCGGAGATCTGCCCCCCAGCCCGTACCTGTCTCAAATGTTCCATCTCCCGGTATGAAAGCTGATGAAACTTTATATTGTGTTTCCACATATTTGTCTTTATTCTTCTGGCCTTTTTGGCATCCGCCCATAACATTTGCAACCCTGCCTCATCAAAGCAGAAGACACAGTGTGACGTTATCCCAGTTTGAATCTTATCAGAGCTTCCTACCCTATGTTCACTCACATACACACACACTCATACGCACACACTCACACACACGTTCAGCCTCCCCAACATTACGCTGCATAAAAGCTTTAATGGAGGTAACCCGGAACTCTTTTTTTTTTTTGACAGGCAGAGTGGATAGAGAGAGAGACAGAGAGAAAGGTCTTCCTTTTTGCCATTGGTTCACCCTCCAATGGCCGCTGCGGCCGGCTCATCGCACTGATCCGAAGCCAGGAGCCAGGTGCTTCCTCCTGGTCTCCCATGCGGGTGCAGGGCCCAAGGACTTGGGCCATCCTCCACTGCCTTCCCGGGCCATAGCAGAGAGCTGGCCTGGAAGAGGGGCAACCGGGATAGAATCTGGCGCCCCAACCAGGACTAGAACCCAGTGTGCTGGAGCCACAAGGCAGAGGATTAGCCTGTTAAGCCACGGCGCCGGCCAACCCGGAACTCTTATGAGGCCAACCTGGCCTTCTTCCTCTAGCACAACACCTCTCTTCAAGCTAAGTTGGGACTCATTATTCATCCTGTCTTTCAAAATCAAGCTCACTGACTTCAGGAAGTCTTGCTCGATTAGCCCTAGGGATCACCCAGCCAGATATTAACTTACCTACTTTCGTGGAACATTTTTATAAATAATATAATCCAACATATTTTTATAATTGTATGTTAAGGCTTCATACTATGGAAATTCCTACCTTTACCAAAGACTAGCTTTTTTAAAAGTCTTGTCATAGTATATTTACAATTTAAGTGATATCCAGATTGACTTCAAAAATGAAGGAGACAGCTAGCATTTAAATGAGGTAAGAATGACCGTCTTGAGTTAATAATGTTGAAGTGAGTGCATGGAAGTTCATTACATTATTTTAATTTTGCATATGTATGTTTACAAGTTTTCAATTAAAGGTTTCAAAACAAACCAAAATGCTTTCAAACCTTTCTCTTATTATGTCCTAGTTATAAGCCTAAAGGCAGACAAAACAGCCAATTCTATCTCTCTAGATAAGAATAAATAATTTTTTTAGTCTATGAAGCTAGTAAAATTAGAATAGTTTTCCAAGGTGACTAGTGTGGTACTTTATCATAATTGGCATTATCATAAAAGCACAGACTATAACAACTAACACTTAATGGGAACTTACTAAGTACCTTTCACATATCAGAGTATGTCAAAAAGTGCATGGAAAAAATGGAATTAAAAAGATGTTTGGTTTGGTACAAATATTCTGACACCCACACATATTTTTCTCATAATACACATTTTCTATGAAATGTTTGGAGACTCCTGGCAGTGACTTATTTAACGTTCACAACCATGTAGTCAATAGGGTCAATTCTTATTTTTAACAAAATTTGAGAAAACCAAGGGACACAGAGGCTAGGGAACTAACCCAATCACACAGCCAGCAAGTGACAAGCTGAGATTTGATTCCTGACTATAGAGTAGACAGGGCACTGCTTATATGGTGTCCTAGTAAGCAGATCTCTGAACCGCAACATTCAGAAGCCAATTAGTACTGTCTCTAGTACAACATGCTACCTAAGATAGATTTGGGACCTGCATTTAGACTTCCCCTTCGAATGGCCAAGGTCAGCTGATAAAAACAGGGAGATCAACTATAGCCAGGCGTTCAGTTACCCACAAGAAACCTACATTCTCCTCCCTCTCCCGTGTTGTCAGAAGCTGTTTCTCATCACATCTTTCCAGAAACATCCTCATGTTCTAATTTATAAGAGTCAGGCCTCTATGAAACAGAAGACATCCTAGCTCACATCCTCAGGGCACAACTTGCAAAACGATTTCATTTATTTCATTTGCCGACGCAGCCAAAGAGCTGACTCAGGGACTTCTACTGTAGTTCTGTGTTTACCTTTCATGAAGATTGTATACAGGACATAGAAGCGGGGGAAATGACGGCCCAAGAAACGATGGTATTTTCCATTAATCGCTTTTGTCTTGGTCACCACATAAGAGATCAAACTCTTCACATCTGCCTTTGGAGAAAAGTGAAGCTTGCAAGACCTACAAGGAAGATCAAGAGAGACTATCTGGGAACCAGTCCAAGAAGCCCCCCACCCCCAGCCCCGCACAACTTGGGGGTCCCTAACATAACACTCAAGCCTCAGAGAACGTATGCCAAGACCTGAAGCTCCTGAAATCAAGGATGAAATCTTGAGGCCTAGGGATACAGACTATAGGGCGTAGGATAGGCAGGAAAGGAAGTGAGGCAGTGACACGGAGCCGGAAAGACTGCAAGGTTTCTGCGACAACCTGAATCGTAGGCTAAGGCTTAGAGAGAGAGGTAGAAACAACACAGTAGCCATTAAACTTGAGCCAAAAACGGCGCTAAGAGATGGGTTCGGAACACTCAGGGCGGACGGGTAGACCAGACGACACGGAGCACTCAAAGCTGACAGGAAGTCAGATCTCTAGCCCGATCGGGGTGCGAATCCTGAGAATAATAATAATAATAAAAAAAAATCCCGGGGCCAGGGCGGGGAACCCTGAAAATGAAGAAAGCATGCAAGTAAGGTGGAGCCACTTGCAAGGGCCTGGACATCAACAACGCTTTTCTCTTTCCTGGTCCCTCACCGAGGGGCCACCCAAGAGTGACCAAGCAGCAGCCTCCGGCTGACAAAAGGTCCAGGGGTGACAGCCGAACTCCAGAGAGCAGCTCGAGCCCAGCACACCCTGGAGAGCGCCATCTTCACCGCGAGGGCGGGACGAGGGGGCGGGGTGGACGAGTGGGTGTCTGCGGATCAAAGGTCACTGAGGACGCATGCGCCTCACCTGGGCGTTGATTCGGTAGCCGCGGCGCGAAGTACGGAAGAAGGGCCAGGATTGGACGCAACGCTACTTCCGGGTTTAAAGGCGCCGGAAGCGGGCTTTCCCCGAGGGAGCGAGGGCTTGTGTCAGTAGTGGGGGTTTGTGAACTTCAGGACGCCTTCTCCTTGAGAGGCCTAGTGACTCTTCACGATTCCCTGGGGTCTCAGAACTTTCTGGCGCCTCCCTCCCTTAACCTCTGCCTAGACTCGAGGCGTTGAGGGCTTGACCGGTTCCCAATGTCAATTTGGCAGCGCTTCCAGCCACGTCGCCCCCTGGCGGCGGGGAGGACTCGTGGCGCTCTCTGAAAGTGGCGGCCTAATTAATTGGCCGGGAACTGTCCATTTTCGTCCGGGTGGCTGCAAAGAGTCAGCAACGCGGGAGCGGCTTCCGTGCTAAGTACGCTTTTCTTTTTCTTTCTTTTCGTGGAATTCCGGAATGGGCCTGTGGAAAAGTATCTTTCGTTAGGCGCCTGCTGAAGACCAAGCTTGGTGTCGAATGCTAATTTTTCTGACCCGCCGTTCTGAAGTAGTACCCACAAACAGGACGCTTATATATATTTTTTCTTCTCGTACCATCCTTGTATTTTCTTTATGCGTTCGTTTCCCTGTTTGACCTGAACAAGGCAAACAGCAAGCACCTCTTGCCCGGGTCACTTCGGTACTCCCAACACTAGGTGCCATACCTGGCACGGACCAGAGCATTTAAAAAAAAATTGTGGAAAACTGGAATTAGGAGATGTGTATTTGGAGAGTGTGTTTGCAATCCATGCATAATCGCTCATCATGCACATTTTCTATCGACTTTTCCCAGATTCCCTTAAATGCATGAATTTCAAAATATCGTGCCCCAAATAACCTATCTTTGGATTCTATTTTCCACAAATGAAGCACCCTCGTAGTTAGTGCTCAGTAAACATTTCTGAGGAAATTAATACTTGAAGCTGGGGAGGATTTGCAGAAGTGGCACTTAAGGTGCTCCCAAGAGTTAACGTTTCTCTTGGGTCCGTGCGAGTGTTTAACCTCTGTGGAGGAGGGGGAGGTGGCAAGAACATTCCATTTGGAACCACGGAGTCTGGGTCTGAATCTGAGCACCTGCCGTTTGCTTTCTTGTGTGTGACCTTGGACGTGTTAGTCTAGCCCTGAGTTTGTTCCCCGGGACGTGGCACCCGCCTTAGGAGTTCTGTGATGGGCAAAGAACAAGATGGATGAAAGCCTTTGCTTCTCTCTCGTGCTTTGTGGGCTGCGCGCTGTGTATTGGCACGAGCTGCTTGGGAGTGTCGCACCCACGTAGTCTGAGGGCAGGTTCTGCGAAGCGTGGCCCTGGAGGCGGTGCGGTGGGCGAGATGAGAAGTTGACTGAGAAGTCTCCGTCTTCAGGGAGTTGCCAGCTCCTCTCCATGTTCGGTTTTGGGGGTTTGGCAGGTTAAGCTACTGCCTGCAGCACTGGCATCCCATATGGGCACCGTTTTGAGTCCCAGTTGCTCCACTTCCGATTCAGCTCCCTGCTACTACACCCAAGTCCTTGGGTCCCTGCACCTCTGTGGGAGACCCGGATGAGGCTCCTGGCTCTTGGCTTCAGCCTGGCCCAGCCCCAACTGTTGAGCCCGTTTGGAGAGTGGACCAGCAGGTGGAAGATCTCTCTCTCCCTTTCTCTGTAACTCTGCGTTTCAGATAAATAAAATATTTTTAAAAAAATAGTTGAGGAGGCCTGTGCTGCAGCTCACTAGGCTAATCCTCCGCCTGCGGCGGCAGCACCCCAGGTTCTAGTCCCAGTTGCTCCTCTTCCAGTCCAGCTCTCTGCTGTGGCCCAAGTGCTTGGGCCCTGCACCCTCATGGGAGACCAGGAGGAGGCACCTGGTTCCTGGCTTCGGATTGGCGCAGCGCCTGCCGTGGTGGCCATTTGGGGGGTGAACCAACGGAAGGAAGACCTTTCTCTCTGTCTCTCTCTCTCACTGTCTAACGCTGCCTGTCAAAAAAAAAAAAAATGTTTGAGGAATGCGCATAGAAGTTGTGGGAGGCGGGTGTTCGGCTCAGTGGTTAAGACAATACTTGGATGGTGGGGTAGGGGTGGCCTGGCATTTCAGATTAAGCCACTGCCTGGGACACTAACATCCCATATGGGTGCTGGTTACAGTCTGGATTGCTCCACTTCTTTCCAGTTCCCTGCTAGTGTGTCTGGGAAAGCAGCAGAAGATGGCCTAAGTACGTGGAAGACCCGGATGGAGTTCCAGGCTCTTGGCTTTGGCCTGGCCCAGCCCCAGCTGTTGTGGCCATTTGGGGAGTAAATCAGTGGGTGGAAGATCTCGCTCTCTGTCTCCCTCTCTCTAGCTATAACTCTTCCTTTCAAATAAATAAAAATAAATCTTAGAAAAAAACACCACTTGGGATGCCAGCATCCTCTATCAGAGTGGCTAGATGCTAGTCCGGGCCCTGCTTCTGATTCCAGCTTTCTGCTGGTGTGCACACCCCCTGGGAAGCAAGTGGTGGTGTTTTGAGGATTTGGCTCCCTGCCACCCATGTGGGGGACCCTAAGTTCCAGGTTCCTGGCTTCCATTTGAACCAGCTCTGACTGTTGTGGGCATTTGGGGAGTGGATGGACAGATGGAGGATCCTGTCTCTGTCTCTGTCTCCCTGTGAAATAAAGGAAGACAAATTAACTTTAGCAGTTTATAAAAAAGAGTGTTCAGCTCTATTTCTAGAACATTCCTGGGGAAGGGGACAATCAGAGATAGTTCTGTGGAGAAATTGTACCTGGAAAGATGGAATAGAAGAAAGGCATTTTGTTCAGCGAAAGAATATGGCAGGGACAGGTGTTGGAGCACAGGGAATTAAACTCCCATGTGGGAGAGCCAGTCAAGTTCCATGTATACCTCTTCCAATCCAGCTTCCAGCTAAGCGCCCAGGAAGGCAGTGGATGATGACTCAATTACTTGGGTCCATGTTACCCACATGGGAGACCCAGATAGAGTTCCTGGTCCTGGTTTCCTTGGCCTGGTCTGGTTCTGGTTCTTGTACCCATCTGGAGAATGAACCAGCAAATGGAAAATCTCTCTCTTTCTCTCTCTCTTTCTTCCTCTTGGTTATTCTGCCTTTCAAATAAGTAAATGATTTTTTAAAAAAGATTTTATTTTATTTTTTTGATAGGCAGAGTTACAGAAGCAGAGAGAGAGAGAGAGAGAGAGAGAGAGAGAGAGAGAGGGAAGGGTCTTCCATTCATTAGTTCACTCCCCAAGTGGCTGCAACAGCTGGAGCTGGGCCAATCCCAAGCCAGGAGTTTCTTCTAGGTCTCCCATGTGGGTGCAGGGGACCAAGACTTAGGCAATCCTCTACTGCTTTCCCAGGCCACAGCAGAGAACTGAAACAGAAATGGAGCAGCCGGGACTTGAACTGGTGCCCATATGGAATGCCGGCACTGCAGACTGCGTCTTTACCCACTGTGCCACAGCGCTGGCCCCAATCACAGTAAATAAATTAAAAAAAAAAAGAATATGCAGGAACATAGGAATTTATTCTTAAATATTTTAGTGCCCCTCTGTCACTGCTGCTTCACCCCAACACACACACACACACACGCACACACACACACGCCCAAGTCTCGTTAGATCTATCTTCTGTTTCTTCAACCTTCCATCCCTCCTGCCCCTGCTCGTAGTCTGACCTCCAAGCCTCTGGTCCAGACTTACTGGTTCCCTTGCATCTGTGTCCCTGCTCCAGCCATGCAGCCGGAGAGAGCTTCTTACACTGCGAGTGTAAACGGTTCATTCCCCTCTCAGGTCTCCTCTGATGGCCAGGATGAAGTCCAGCCTCTGTAATTGGGCCTGCGAGGTCTCACATTATGGACCCCCTCTTAACCTTCCCAGCCTCACCTGGTGCTGTCTCTTCCCCTTGGCTTTCTAAAGTGCTAACAGACCTTGGCCTTTCAGCCCTGCCCTGGGCCAGGCAGCTTTTTTGCCCCTGGGCTTTTGCGTATGTTACTCTTCTCTGCTTGGGATTTCGTCTCTTCCTCGCTTCCTCCTGGCTTACTCAGACTTGCTTTTCAGGTTCCAAATGAAATGGTAATAATAATAACCATGTTGCAGACACTGTGTGCTGTCAGTGTTCTCAGTGCTTTCTGTAGATTCGCCCATTAAATTCTCAGTATAACTTCCTAAGGTAGGTACTATCGTTACCTCCACTTTATAATTGAAGAAAGTGAGGCCGGATAATGCGCTCAAGATCTGAGTCAAGACTTGAACCCTGGGGCTGGCACTGTGGTGTAGCGGGTAAAGCAGCCACCTACAGTGCCAGCATTCCATATGAGCGCTGGTTTGAGTCCTGGCTGCTCCGCTTCCGATCCAGCTCTCTGCTATGGCCTAGGAAAGCAGTAGAGGATGGCCCAGGTCCATGGACCCCTGCACCCACGTGGGAGACCCAGAAGAAGCTCCTGGCTCCTGGCTTTGGATGGCCATTGTGGCCAACTGGGGAGTGAACCAGCAGATGGAAGATCTCTCTCTCTCTCTCTTGCCTCTCCTCTCTCTGTGTAACTCTGACTTTCAAATAAATAAATAAGTAAATCTTTGGAAAAAAAAAATACTTGAACCCAGGCAGCCTGGGCATATGTATAGAAACAGCACTGTTGAGTGGGAATTTTGGCAGTGGGTGAAGCCCCCTCTTGGGATGTCCATGTCAGTGCCTGGGTTTGAGTCCTGCTTCTGTTTCTGATCAGCTTCTTGCTGGTGCACACCCTGGGAGGTAGCAGATGACGGCTTAAGTACTTCGATCCCTTGCCACACTCATGAGAAATCCAGATGGAGTTCAGGGCTCCTGGCTTTGGACTGGCCCAGCCCTGGCTGTTGTGGGCATTTAGGGAGTGGAGCAGTAGATGAAAGACATCTCTCTCTCTGTCTCTCTCTTTCACTGTGTCTTTGAAGTAAATAAAAATAAACTAAAAAATGACAACAGCACTGTCAGAGCTGGCACTGTGGCATAGCAGGTAAAGCCACCGCCTGTGGTGCCCACATCTCATATGGACGCTGGTTCGAGTTCTGGCTGCTCCACTTCTGATCCAGTCCCTGCTAATGTACTTGGGAAAGCAGTAGAGGATGGTCCAAGTCTTTGAGTCTCTGCACCTACATGGGAAACCTGGATGGAGTTCCAGACCTCCCAGCTCCAGCCTGGCCCTACCCAGCAGCTGGAGCTGGGCCAATCCAAAGCCAGGAGCTAGGAGCTTCCTCTGGGTCTACCATGTGGGTGCAGGGCCCTAAGGACTTGGGTCATTTTCTGCTTTCCCAGGCCACAGCAGAGAGCTGGATCTGAAGTAGAGCAGCTGGAACTTGAACCAGCGCCCATATGGGATGCCAGCACTGCAGGCGGCAGCTTTACCTGCTATGCCACAATGGCAGCCCCAAATGTTAACATTTGAGGAACAAGTGAGAGCATATGACAATTCTTTATAGTATTCTTGCAGCTTTTCTATAAATCTGAAATTTCTAAATAAAAAGTCCAAAAATTGGGAAAAAGGAATACAAGCATAGCATGAATTAAAAGGAAAAAAAAAATTGACCTCAACTAAGATATACAAGGGTACTTCAGAAAGTTCATGGAAGAAGCTGGTATTGTGGCACAGTGGGTTAAGCCACTGCCCGCCATGCCAGCATCCCATATGGGTACCAACCAGTTCAAGTCCTGGCTGCTCCACTTCTGATCCAGCTCCTTGCTAATACACCTGGGACAGCAGTAGAGAATAGCCCAAGTGCTTGGGCCCCTACAGCCACATGGGAGACCCGGATGGAGTTCCAGGATCCTGGCTTCACAGGCTGTTGTGACCATTTTGGGGGGTGAACCAGTGGATGGAGGATTTCTCTCACTCTCTGTTTCTTCCCCTCTCTAGAACTTTTCATTTCCAATAAATAAAATAAATATTTAAAAATAAACAGCAAAACAAAAAAGTTCATGGAAATTTGAATTAGAAGATAAGTTTATTTTTTCAAGGCCGGCACCGTGGCTCACTAGGCTAATCCTCCGCCTTGCGGCGCCGGCACACCGGGTTCTAGTCCCGGTCGGGGCGCCGGATTCTGTCCCGGTTGCCCCTCTTCCAGGCCAGCTCTCTGCTGTGGCCAGGGAGTGCAGTGGAGGATGGCCCAAGTGCTTGGGCCCTGCACCCCATGGGAGACCAGGGGAAGCACCTGGCTCCTGCCATCGGATCAGCGCGGTGCGCCGGCCGCAGCACGCTGGCCGCGGCGGCCATTGGAGGGTGAACCAATGGCAAAAGGAAGACCTTTCTCTCTGTCTCTCTCTCTCACTGTCCACTCTGCCTGTCAAAAAAAAAAAAAAAAAAAGAAGAAGATAAGTTTATTTTGATACAAAGAAAGTTTGAAAATCATCTTGAAAAAGTTCCAAAAAATGCATGTTATTAAAAAAATAAATATGAGACAGCTATTTGTTTAGATCAGATTGGTAACTTTTTCTAAGTAAATGTAGCATGTATCTTAAGGAGTGTTCCTGTGTGTTTTGTAAAACTTTATTTTGTATTTTTATTCCAAAATATAAATTCAAATTTAAAACAAATTGTGCATGGGTTTCCAATTTTTTTTTGCACCAATGTATGAAGTTACCATTTAATTCCATTTTCCGTGAATTTTTGAAGTACTCTCATATAAAAAAAATGATTTGGTGTATATACTGGATTACTTAACAGTGAAAATAGCTTTAGTGATTATGAAAGCACTGATAATTTAATAAAATCATGTCATAAAAATTCAGGATTAGGCAGGTAAGACAGTGCAGCCCATGTGAGGTACTGGGTTTAAGTCCCAGCTCCACCCTTGACTCCAGCTTCCTGTTAATGTGGTCCCTGGATAGCAGCAGGTTTGGGCCCAAGTACTTGGGTTCTTGCCACCCACATGGGAGACCTGGATTGAGTTCCTGGCTCCTGACTGCAGCCTCACTCAGGCCTAGCTGTTGTGGACATTTAGGGAGTGAACCGGAAGATAAGAGTCCTCTCTGTCACTTCTCTCTCTCTCTCTCTCTCTCTCTCCCCCCTCTACTTGAAAATTGAGTGAAAAAGCATTATCTCTAAATTAATATTTTATATGTGACTTAATATACGGGTTCTAAATAATATTAGACTTAATTTTCACTAAACTGGTAACTATTCAAAGTAGACATTTGAGTATTTCATATATATTATGTTGACCCAAAACTCTTTTAGTTCTTTTTGGGAAAACAAGGCATTCCCTTATATTTAGGAACATGTATTAAAATATGTGATATACTTTAGTAGGTGTGTTTATTAGGTATTAAGGAACTCAAAGATAGGCTGAAATGAGCTTGATGCCTATAGAGAACAAGAAAACTAACGGGTGAAACAAATGGTTACGTATTACAAATAATTCATTTATTTATTAACTCTACAATTATTGAGCATCTGCCCCAGGCCAGGAGTTTTGTTCTTGTTGCTTGGATAAAGATTCCAGCCCTAGCAGAGTCTATATTATAGAGTGATTGAACAGTATGTTTGGAATACTAAAGTAGGGCAGGATGCTTGGGGGCCTCATGCATGAAGAGAAGGGATTTGGATTTGATGTGAAACTTATTAAAGAACCATAATGCATTGCCCAAGGAAATGATGAGATGAAAGTACTGTGTAGTCTGAGACATCTGAGATGAATTAGAAGTGGGAAAGACAGGAGATTGCATTCTTAAAAAAATTTTTTTTAAAGATTTACTTATGTAGTTGATGGGGCCAGCACTGTGGCGCAGTGGGTTAACTCTCTGGCCTGAGGTGCTGGCATACCATATGGGCATCGGTTCGAGTCCCAGCTGCTCACTTCCGATCCAGTTCTCTGTTATGGCCTGGGAAAGCAGTAGAGGATGGCCCAAGTCCTTGGGCCCCTGCACCCACTGAGGGAGACTCGGAGGAACCTCCTGGCTCCTGGCTTTCGATCGGCTCAGTTCTGGCCATTGCAGCCAACTGGGGAGTGAACCATTGGATGGAAGACACTCCCACCACCAGCACCTCTCCTCTCTCTGTGTAACTCTGACTTTCAAATAAATAAATAAATCTTTAAAAAAATTTACTTATTTATTTGAAAGTCAGAGAGAGAGAGATCGATCTTCCATCCACTGGTTCACTCCCCAACTGGCTGCAACAGCCAGGACTGGGCCAGGCCAAAGCCAGGAGCCAGGAGTTTCTTCTGGGTCTTCCATGTAGGTGGCAGGGGCCCAAGCACTTGGGTTATCCTCCCCCTTCCCCTGCTTTCCCAGGCATATTAGCAGGGAGCTGGATCAGAAGTGGGGCAGCTGGGACTTGAGCTGTCCCTTTCATATGGTCTGCCTATGTTGCAAGCAGTGGCTTAATCTGCTGTACTACAATGTGGGCCCTGAGACAGGAGATAAGGCTAACAGTAAGGGTATTATAAGATCCGGACAAAAAATGGTAAGGAGCTACTGGTCTGCCCCAAAGTGATGAGTGTCTAAGTCATCTCAGATTTGTGGTTCAATACGTGTGAACTGTACTGGAGCTCCCCAAACCCCAAGTCATCTATGATTGCTGTTCAATCTACAAACATTTTAGGGCCTGCTCTGCAGCCACTCTGAGGTTTCAGGAAAATAAAGGCAAATCAAAAGTAGGCCTTTAAAGCCCACCAGATTATTATCAAGCCCCTTCTGTCAGGTTCTATTTGCCTCTCAATCAGAAAACTTAATTGTAGCTTAGACAGCACCTTTCTTAGCTCCTCTAATAATGACTCTGTCCTTTGTTCTAGACCCTGTCTAGCGCACTTGGGCCTCATTCCTTCGTAATCATAACCTCTACTCTACCTCCAATGGCTCTACTCCCAACCTGTGTTACTGATGGTCCTCTTCCCCACTTAATGCTGTATAATTGTTCAGACCTGGTAAATGCCACTCTTAGGATCATTGGTTACTATCCTCACTCTGTCTTTTATGACCTTGTCTAAATATGATCAGAGTCGGTGAACTCAAAAGGCCTCCATAGCCTTGGCAACTCATGACGAGAGCCTAGGGTGGTTACTGGCACCATAAACTAGAGTGTCAATTTGTTGGGTCAACAACAGGAGTCACTGTGCACTTGCTCCTCATGTGGGATCTCTGTCCTTAATGTGCTGTTCCTTGTGATTTAATGCTATAACTAGTACTCAAACAGTATGTTTCACTTTGTGTTTCTATGTGGGTGCAAACTGTTGAAATCTTTACTTAATATATACTAAATTGATCTTCCGTATATAAAGAGAATTGAAAATGAATCTTGATGTGAATGGAATGGGAGAGGGAGCGGGGGATGGGAGGGTTGTGGGTGGGAGGGAAGTTATGGGGGGGGGGAAGCCATTGTAATCCATAAGCTGTGCTTTGGAAATTTATATTCATTAAATAAAAGTAAAAAAAACCAAAAAAAAAAAAAAAAAAAACCAAAAAAAAAAAACCCCAAAAAACAAAAGTAGGCCTTTTCCTTAAAGAGCCCAGAGGTTTAGTGGAGAAGATTTACATTTAAAAATACAAGTAGTTGGTGCCAGCACTGTAGCGTAGCAGATAAAGCTGCCGTCTGCAGTGCAGGCATCCCGTATGGGCGCTGGTTTGTTTCAGTTCTGGCTGCACTTCTTCCAATCCAGCTCTTGGCTATGGCCTGGGAAAGCAGTGGAAGGTGGCCCAAGTTCTTGGGCTCCTGTACTGTCGTGGGAGATTTGGAAGAGGTTCTTGGCTCCTGGCTTGGGATCAATGCAGTTCTGGACGTTGCGGCCATCTGGGGAGTGAAGCAGCAGGTATATGGAAGACCTCTCTCTCTCCCTCTCTCTCTCTCTCTCTCTCTCTCTCTCTCCTCTCTCTCTCTCTCTCTCTCTGTCTCTCTGTCTCTCTGTCTCTCTGTCTCTCTGTCTCTCAAATAAATAAATAAATAAATTAAAAAATGCAAGTAGTTATGCTGTGGTGTAATAAGTAATGTAATAGGGAAATGTCTGAAGTACAGTGAGCGCTGAAGGAAGGGGTAGTGGAGTGATCAGTTTTGATAGTGATGGTGGAGTTTCCAGGTGAAGTCAGGCTTGGCGAGGTTGTGGAGGAAACTGGGCATTTATCTGACTTGTCCAGGTAGACAAGACTTTCCAGGAGCAGAGAACAGCATGTGCAAAGATAGGAGAGAATGGAATTGTGGGGAGAGGCAAGTTTCTCTCCTTAGCACAGATACTTCCTGCAAAGATTTACTGCCTTTAGATAATAATGTTTTTAGATAATTATTTTTTGCAATAATTTGCCATGAATTTTTAAAGCCCCGCATGTATCTAGACTTTCTAGAGCAAAGAATAGATGCATTTCCTGCTTGAACAGGTGTTGTCAGGGTGTTTTCTAAAGTGAGCGTGTTAGCTTTGCAGGGTATGAAGGTCCTTACCAATACTTGAATGGCAAAACCTCTAGATTATTCCTAGTCTAACAGATGTGAAATGAATTTCCTTGCCAGTTTAATTTACATTTGCCTGATTACTAGAGTTGTGGAGTAGATATATCTGTATCTATATATATTATTTGTCATTTGGATTTCTTCTGGGAATTGTCTGTACTTTTGTCTGTTTTTTCTTTTAGATTGTTTATCTTCTTTGTTATTGTTTTGTAGGAATTGTTTGCAGATACTAGATAATAATCTTTTTCAGATAAACATGTTGCAGATAGCGTCTCCCTATCTTTCATTTTTTAAAAAGGTTTATTTTGTTTATTTGAAAGTCAGAGTTACACACAGAGAGAGAGGCAAAGAGAGAGATCCTCCGCCTGCTGGCTCACTCTGGGGCTGGGCCAAGTCAAAGCCAGGAGCCCAGGACTCCATTTGGCTCTTTATGTGGATGGAAATACTTGGACCATCTTCTGCTGCCTTCCCAGGCATATTAGCAGAGAGCTGGATCAGAGGCAGAGCAGCTGGAACTCAAATTGGCCCTCTAATATGGGATGGTGGTGGCTTTGCAAGTGGAGGCTTAAACCATTGCGCCACAATGCTAGCCCCTTTCAGCATTTTCTTTTTCTGGTTTATTTATGTATTTGGAAGGCAGCATGACAGAGGGGGAGAGAAAGAGAGAGTGAGAGCGAGAGCGAGCGAGCAAGAGAGATGGAGAAACCTTGCGTTCGCTTTGCTCCCCAAATGGCTGCAAGCCAGACTGAAGCCAGGAACTAGAACCCACATCTAGGTCTCCCACATTGGGTGGTAGGAGCCCAAGCACTTGAACCGTCTTCCACTGCTTTTCTAGGTGCCTTAGCTGAGAGCTGGATCGGGAGCAGAGCAGCTCAGTCCCCAGGATAGGATACCTGTGTTGCAAGTGGTAACTCAATCCCTTGGCTCAACCCACTGTGCCTCAGTGTCTGCCTCTGTCATTTATATGTTAATCTTATTTCAGATGTCATTTAGATGAGCTCTTAATATTTGTTATAGTCAATTTTATCAACACTGTTCTAGTCAATTTTATTAACATCATTTATTATATTTCTGCTTTTTCATAATTTTTTAAAAGTGGGCTCACTAAAAAAATTCTTCTTCTTTTTTTTTTTTTTTTTAATTTGAAATGAGAAACAGAGAGAGACAGAGACAGAGACAGACTTCCCATTCACTGGTTCATTCCCCAAATGTCCACAACAGCCAGGGCTGGGCCAGGCCAAAGCCAGGAGCCTAGAACTCCATCTGGGTCTCCCATATGGGTGCAGGGGCCCAACCACTCAGGCCATCGTCTGCTGCTTTTCCAGGTGCATGAGCAGTGGAGCAGCTGGGACAGTGTGGGATGCCCACACTTCAGGCAATGGCTTAACCTACTGTGCCACAGTGCCAGCTCCAAGAAATTCTATCTTAAGATTACAAAGACATTATATATTTTTTCAGGTAATTTGTAAGTTGGCTAGTTTTATTTATTTATCTGAGACACACAAACACACACACACATGCACAAAGTGCTCCAATCTGCCAATTCACTCACCACATACTCACAACAGCCTTTGGAACCAGGAGCCAGGAACTCAATCCAGGTTTCCCAGATGACAAGTGGATCCCAGTCAGATGAGCCACTATTGCTGCCACCCAGCATCCACATTAGTAGAGAGCTGGAGTCAGGAGCAAGGGCAAGTATTTTTTCTTTTTTAAGATTTATTTATTTATGTGAAAGAGTTACATACCGAGAGAAGGAGAGGCAGAGAGAGGTCTTCCATCCATTGGTTCACTCCCCAAATGGCTGCAACGGCCTGAGCTGCACAGATCTGAAGCCAGGAGCCAGGAGCTTCTTCCAGGTCTCCCATGTGGGTACAGGGGCCTAAGAACTTGGACCATCTTCGACTTCTTTCCCAGGCCACAGCAGAGAGCTGGATTGGAAGTGGAGCAGCGGGACTCGAACCAGCGCCCATATGGGATGCTGGCACTGCAGGTGGAGGCTTTACCTGGTACACCACAGCGCTGGCCCCGTTTTTATTTATTTATTTATTTGTGAGGTAGAATTACAGATAGTGAGAAGGAGAGAGACAGACGGAAAGGTCTTCCATCTGCTGGTTCACTCCCCAGATGGCTACAATGGCCGGGAGCTGAGCCAATGCGAAATCAGGAGCCAGGAACTTCGTCTGGGTCGCCTATGTGGGTGCAGGGGCCCAAGACTTGGGCCATCTTCCACTGCTTTCCCAAGGCACATCAGAGAGCTGGATCGGAAGAGGAGCAGCCAGGACTAGAACTGGTGCCCATGTGGCAGAGGATTAACCTCTGTGCCACATGTGCCGGCCCCAAGAAATAGTCTTTGATTTTCCAATTGCAGTCATACTCATCGTCAAAAAAGGCTTTATCAGTGCCTGGTTCCAGTGGACTGTTAAGGTAGACCCTGAACTCAGTACAGAATGCATTGTTCACAAACATGATCTGAATTTCCACTGTCTGAAAATTAAAGAAGATAAGCAATATCTACATATTGTATGTGACGATAAAAAGGTAGACCAGTCTAGAGCTACTGGAGACAGTAGAGGGCTCACAGCAAATACATCACAAGTCAGCAGTTCAAGGATAAAGGTATCGTCGGGGGAATAGTGATACTTGGTTGAGATTGGTTATAGAGGTTCCAAGTTCAGAACAGCTGCCGCTGATCAATTAGGGAGGGTGGGTCTCTGGCCGTATAACTTCCACCCCGTGCTTTTCCCTTTTCAGGCAGCCTAATCTTTGCTGAGGCCCGAGATCAGAGGCATTTTTATTTTGTGTCAGTCCTTGACTCTGAATAAGGGGACCTTTACCCAGCATCGGCAGGAACCACCCTCGGGAGCCACTTTGTGCTGCCCGGCACGTCCACAGCAATTAGAGCAAAAGGACAGAGTTAAGGAAACTCTTTGAGGGAAGCTCTCCCCACCCAGCTCTGGCCGAGTCACTGGGAGCCAGCCCCTCCCCCAGGATTGATACGCACTGTGGTGCATATGCCATGCACTGAGCCTCTCCTGGGCTCAGTTCCTAGGAGAACGGAATCGAGGGGTGCATTTGCACACTCAGCAAGATTCAAAAGTGTCTCGCCTGATTCAATTTTGGACTGGCTTCACGGATTTTGCAGTTATGTTTCAGTGTAAGAAAAGAAAGGGTTAACACATTCACAAGCAAATGTGTGTTAATAAATATGCATGTATTGCTCTGGGGGAAGTTATTGGCCCCATCTGTTCCCTGTGCCTGGAAGTTCTTTTCCAGACATATATTCTTGTGACTTGCCTCTTTTTTGTTTTTAAAGATCTATTTATTTATTTATTTGAAAGTCAGAATTGCACACACACACAGAGAAGAGGCAGAGAGAGAGAGAGAGAGAGAGGTCTTCCATCCTCTAGTTCACTCCCCAGTTGGCTGCAACGGCCAGAGCTGGGTTGATCCAGAGCCAGGAGGTCTTCCACGTGGGAGCAGGGGCCCAAGTCCTGCTTTCTGCAGGGGCCATCTTCTACTGCTTTCCCAGGCCATAACAGAGGGCTGGGAAAGTGGAGTAGATGGAACTTGAACCGGCACCCATATGGGGTGCTGGCACTGCAGGTCGTGGTTTTACCCACCATGCCACAGCACCAGCCTTGTGACTTGCCGCTTTAGTTAGATTTGTGCCTCAGGGTAACCAAGTGAGTTCTTCTTTAACCTGTAGTTCTTGCTGCTCCTCTCCCCCCCACCCCCCACCCCACTTCTTATTCACTTTTTTTATTTGTTTGAAAGAAAGAGAGAGAGATATCTTCCATCACTGATTCACTCCCCAGATGCCCACTGTAGGTACAGACGGGCCAGGCCAAAGCCAGGAGCCCAGGACTTCATCTGGATCTCCCACGTGGATGGCAGGAACCCAATTAACGGGCCATGATCCACTGCCTCCCAGGATGCATTAGCAGGAAACTGGATCAGAAGCAGAGCGCTGGGACTGAAGCTGGTGCTCCCTATGGGATGCAGGTGTCCCAAGCAGCAGTTTAACCCATTTTTCCACATGCCCACCCCTTAAGTTTATTTTTTAAATAGGAATTATCACTCCCTGACATGTACTTACTGACTCCTTTGTTTATTACCTGTGCCCCCCCTCCCCACGAAAGACCACCTAGAGCAGGAACTTTGTATGTCTTGATCATTGATATATTCCAGTGCCTGGTGCACTGGAATATTTTGTTAAATGTGTGAAGCAAACATGTGTTTGTATGTTCTTCCTGTGATGGTGTATGATGAAATTAAACCGAGGCAACTAGCAGCAAGATGAGTAGTATCCTAGTTTCCCACAAGCCTTTCTAAACTACTCTTTTTTTTTTTTTTAAGATTTATTTATTTTACTTGAAAGAGTTATATAGAGAGAGGACAGGCAGAGAGAGGGAGAGAGGTCTTCCATTTGCTGGTTCACTCCCCAATTGGCCGCAACGGCCGGAGCCGCGCCAATCCGAAGCCAGGAGCCAGGAGCTTCTTCCGGGTCTCCCACGCAGGTGCAGAGGCCCAAGGACTTGGGCCATCTTAACCCGCTGCGCCACAGTGCTGGCCCCCTAAACTACTCTTATTCAGCATCCAAAATCCAATCATTCTGAATCCGTGTCCATCTGTGAAAAGACTCCCCAACCAACCTCCCTTTCTCATTCTCTCTCTCTTTTAAAGATTTATTTATTTAAGAGACAAAGTTACAGGCAGAAGGAAAGACACACACAGAGAGAGAGGGGTCTTCCATCCACTGGTTCACTCCCCAACTGACCACAATGGCCGGAGCTGGGCTGATCTGAAGCCAGGAGCTAGGAGTTTCCTTCAGGTCTTCCACATGGGTTCAGGGCCCCAAGAGCACTTGGGTCATCTTCAACTGCTTTCCTGGCCCACCAGCAGGGAGCTGGATTGGAAATGGAGCAGCCAGGACTCCACCCAGCACCCATATGGGATGCTGGCACTGGCTTAACTTTCTACGCCACAGCGCCGGTCCCGCCGACCTCTTTTTAAGTTAAGATGACTCAAAGAGAGCTGATCCCACTTCCTACTTTCAAAGGTCAGCTTGTGTTCCAGGTACCCCTAGCCACTGTGTTAGGTTTGGGACTTGGCTTATGACCTAAGTCAGGTGTCAAACAGTCCTCCTGGGATATTTTTAAAGATATATTTATGTATTTGAAAGGCAGGCTTATGGAGATGGTGGGGAGAAAGAGAGAGAGAGAGATCTTCCATCCACCAGTTTACTCCTCAAGTGGCTGCAATGGCTAGGGCTGGACCAGGCCAATGCCAGGAGCCTGGAATTCCATCTGGGTGTCTCATGTGGGTACAGGGTTCCAAGCACTAGGACCATCTTCCTCTGATTTCCTAGGCATATCAGCAGGGAGCTGGGTTGGAAGTGGAGACTCAACCTGCACCCATATGGGATGCCAGCAGCAGCAGGTGGTGGCTTAACCTGCCATGCCACAGTGCTGGCCCCCTTCCTGGGGTTTCTGCTAGAGCTGTAGGAAAAGAGATACTCCACTTGCTCTCTGGGAGGATCAAGTCAGTCTAGAGTGGATGAGGGCCTGTGTTCCATTACACAGGGAGACCTGCCTGAGAATAAAACAATGTTAGTTCTGGGACAGGCATTTGGCCTGGTGATAAGTTGCTGCTTAGTACTCCTGAGCCCCATATAGGGACTATTGCAGGGAGTGAACCGGTGGATGAGGGTACATTTGTGTGTGTGTCTGTTTTTCCACCTCTCAAAAAAATAAAGTAATTTTAAAAGGCCCACATTGGTTCTAAAGCAGAGACTAAAGGCTAAGTCAAGTTAGAAAGAGACAGGTGGGCAATGTCTTGGTGGTATCCGGGTCTCCTGACTCAGCCCTGCCCAAAGCTTAGATGTATCATTGGATTTCCCTGCTATGCAAGTAATACAGTTCCTTTTGAGAACAAACAAAATAAAAATCATGCCTAATGTACACTTAGCTGTATATTTTGGACATCAATTTTCACTTTACTTAATAACATATATAAGGGGCTGGCACCATGGCACACTAGGTTAATCTTCTGCCTGTGGCGCCGGTATCTCATATGGGTGCCGGATTCTAGTCCCAGTTGCTCCTCTTCCAGTCCAGCTCTCTGCTGTGGCCTGGGAAGGCAGTGGAAAATGGTCCAAGTGCTTTGGCCCCGGCACCCATGTGGGAGTTCCGGAGGAGGCAGCTGGCTCCTGGCTTCAGATCAGCATAGCTCTGGTTGTTGTGGCCATCTGAGGAGTGAACCAACAGAAGGAAGACCTTTCTCTCTGTCTCTCTTTCACTGTCTGTAACTCTACCTGTCAAATAAATAAAAATATCTTAAAAAATAACCTATGCAAACTTTTTAAAAAAGATTTAATTTTATTTATTTGACAGGCAGAGATACAGAGAGAGGTAGAGACAGAGAGAGAGGTCCTCCATCTACTAGTTCACTCCCCAGATGGCCACAATGGCTGGAGCTGCGATGATCTGAAGCCAGGAGCCAGGAGCTTCTTCTGAGTCTCCCACATGGGTGCAGAGGCCCAAGGACTTGGGCCATCTTCCACTGCCTTCCCAGGCCACAGCAGAGAGCTGGATTGGAAGTGGAGCAGCCGGGACTCGAACTGGCACCCATATGGGATGCTGGCGCTTCAGGCCAGGGCGTTAACCCGCTGAGCCACAGTGCTGGCCCCAACAAGCTTTTTCTTAAAGCTTATAAACATTTTTATAGATCACAAAATAACCTTGTATATACATATTACTTAATTTTAACTCATTTATGTGAGATAGGGTATATATGAGTTGACTAAACTGAAGTTTTGAGATATAAAGCTTCTCTCAGAATAATATCCTCTATTACACAGCTAATAAATGGTAAAGCAAGAACTCTAATGCAGCCATTTTAGCTCCAAATCCAAGACCTAGTCTACACTCCACAGCTGTAGAATTCTTACGTATTTGCACGGTTTTCTTTAGTTTATTTCTGCCTCTCTTAATGGGAAAGCAGCTCAGGTAAGGACAGGGCCTTGCCTCTGCCTGACTCTCTCGTCTAGTTGCTGAGGCAGCGCTCTGGAGTGAGGAGGGGGCTCGGCAGGGGCTGCCTTGTAATCAGCTGATGAAGTAGTGCGTAAGTATCATAATGGTGTTTTTCTACCTTTTTGTCTGTGACTCACAATAACAAATATATTTCAGCTCAACTCAGTATACAGATCTACACATGACCTATTAAAGTTTCACAAAATAGTATTTACCTTAGTACTAGTAACATTCTGTAGTCTTTTTTTTTTTTTTCAGACAGGCAGAGTGGACAGTGAGAGAGAGAGAGAGAGAGAGAGAGAGACAGAGAAAAAGGTCTTCCTTTTGCCGCTGGTTCACCCTCCAATGGCCAGCGCGGCCGGTGCACTGTGCTGATCTGAAGCCAGGAGCCAGGTGCTTCCCCTGGTCTCCCATGGGGTGCAGGGCCCAAGCACTTGGGCCATCCTCCACTGCACTCCCAGGCCACAGCAGAGAGCTGGCCTGGAAGAGGGGTAACTGGGACAGAATCCGGCGCCCCGACCAGGACCAGAACCTGGTGTGCCAGCGCCGCAAGGCGGAGGATTAGCCTATTGAGCCGCCGCATCGGCCTTCTTTTCTTTTCTTTTTTTAAGATTCATTTATTTTATTTGAAAGGCAGAGTTAGAGAGAGAGAGAGAGAGAGAGAGAGAGAGAGAGAGAGAGAAAGCATGCTTCTATCTGCTGGTTCTCTCCCCAAATGGCTGCAATGGCCAAGGCAGGGCCACACTGAAGTCAGAAGCCTGGAGCCTCATCTGGGTCTCTCACGTGGGCCCAGGAACATGTGCCATCTTCTGCTGCTTTCCCAGGTGCATTAGCGGGGATCTGGATTGGAAGTGAAGCAACCAGAACTGGAACCAGTGCCAGTCCATTGGGGATGCTGGTGTCTCAGGTGGTGGCTTAACCCACTATGCCACATGATTAACCCTATTCTCTGGTATTGTCTATGCTATCCTTTTTTTTTTTTTAAATCTGATTGTGACCTACACAATTAATTTCATAACTCAATAATGGGGTGAAGCCCAATTTGAGAAGCACTGTTTTATATGTAAACTCAAATCTAAGCTAAAGTTCAATATCACAACTGTTTATTGAGGGTTAGTGATGTGCTAAGTATATTGCTAGGTGCAGTGAATGATATAGAAATACTAGGGGCTGGCGCTGTGGCTCACTTGGTTAATCCTCCGCTTGCAGCATCAGTATCCCATATGGGCGCCGGGTTCTGGTCCTGGTTGCTCCTCTTCCAGTCCAGCTCTCTGCTATGGACCTGGAGGGCAGTGGAGGATGGCCCAAGTGCTTGGGGCCCTGCATCAGTATGGGAGACCGGGAGGAGGCACCTGGCTCCTGGCTTCGGATCGGCGTAGCTCCGGCCATAGCAGCCATTTAGGGGGTGAACCAACGGACGGAAGACCTTTCTGTTTCTCTCACTGTCTATAACTCTTTCTGTCAAATAAAAAAAAATAAAAAAATAAAAAAATACAAGGGCACCACACACACCTACACACATGCACACACACATACACCACACACATGCACATACACACACATACACACCCATAACCACACACAAAAAATAAAAAAAAAAATAATATATACCTATCTTCATGACGCTCACAATCTAGTGGCAGAAGTTAGAACATAAACACAAATAATGAATCACAGGAAAAATATGAGACAAAACAAGCACAAAGATATAAAAGTGGGAATTAGGAAAGACTTTAAAGAGTAGATGGCATTTGAGTTGGGTCTTGAAAAATTGGATAGAATTTCACAGCTAGAAGTGTGTGTAGAGGTAGTAACAGGAGCACAGGGAGGAGAAAGCCCCAGGTGTGTTCATGGGCAGCAAATATAGAATTCAAACACCATGAAGAATTTACGTGGTGGAGAGGTGGGGGATGAGGTAGGAAGAAGGCTGGAACCATGGTGCGGGGAACCTCGGATGTCAGATGAAAAGCATGTTCTACATTGCAACGTGATAATATGTAGAAAATATCACACATATTGGCCCCAAGTAGGCACTTAACATGAGCTCACTCCTCCTCCTCTATTCTGTGGGCAATAGGAAGCCCCCGAAAGTTTCCAAGTGGGTAAGAGGAATGATTGAGTTATCAGAGGTTGGCTGCAGTTAGAGTGGTGCAGGCGTAAGCAGGAAAGTGACAGCAGGAGTAGAAAGAAGGGGACAGCTGCCGTTGCGTAGGTAGACTATAGCAGTTGGAAGTATTTGGGAGGTTGAGAGGTCCATGGGACTTAGAGGTGGGGAGCGTGGGGGAAATTAGAGGAACCTGCTGGTTTGGGTAGAGAGGAGGACAGTGAGGTATGTTGATGTTGACTTTCCAGGTGGACATTCAGGGAGGACATAGCTCATGGAGTAATGACATTCAAGAGTCATCATGGAGCAGGTGGGATGGGGCTGTGGCTGTGATGGGAGGCTGCCAGCCTCAGCATCCTCCCTGAGGGTGCAACAGCAAATAAAACAAAGTCCCGGCCCTCCAGAAGGGCTACAGAGAGATGTCCAGTGATGCAGTTCAGGGGGACAATGCTATGGGAACAGCATAGCATGTTCTCAGACTGCAAGAAGACCATGTCACCCAGACATGAGAATCACAGAATGCATTTCGGAAGGGGGACCATCTAAAGCGAGATCACAGTGGTAGGTGGGAGTGAGCCAGATGGGCAAAACAAGAATGTTCTAGCACAGGTACAACAACAGAAAGGGAGGCAGAGAGAAGTTTGCATTTGGAGAACTAAAAACAGAGCTGTAAGAGGTGGATTTCATATCCATTTCAGATGAGGAAATGAAACACACAGATTTAATAACTTGTTCCTGGCTTCCCAGCTGGCTGGACCTGGAGTTCAGACCCATTTGATGCTTAAGAGGTTGTTTTTTTCCCCTTCCTACATCCTGTCCCATGAATGTATACAGTGCTGGGCTGGTCCGCAGTATTATTACATTGAGATTGCAGAGGTATCGTAAAAGAAAAAAATGGGATGAGGACTAAACACTGACATTTAATGAGCAGGAGGAAGAGTAGCAGATGGAGGGAGCAGGGAAAGAGCTCTTCGAAGAGGAGCTACCCAGATAGCACAGTATAATGGAAGTCAGAGACAGACTGCTAAGAGCAGTGTAACGGAAGAGTTGGCTTGTCAGCAGCCAACAATGATCTCATTTAGCCAATGAGAGAGCCACTTCCAGAATGGACCACAAACGGCAGAGTGAGCGCAGGTCACTTTTTCAGAAGCTTGGCTTTTGAGCTGCTGGAAGTAGGAAGAAAGGAAGGTCAAGTGGAGAGGAGGGCAGAACGTCTCTTATGATGGGATGTTGGGATGCACCTGAAGGGAGAGTTGGCGGCAAGGCTGGGCAGGAGGAGGAGGGGAGCTGTGATGCAAAGGAAGGCCTAGCCAGCCTAAGAGATGTCCCTGGTTGGGGTGAGAGGCACGAGGTCTTTCTAACCTCACCAGATGTGGGCTGCCAGGGAGGAGGCCTGAGAGGAGAGCTCAGGGCCTCCTGCCAGCAGCGCTCCTACTCCACACAGCAGGGCTGATGAATTCTCCGTCCTCAGAGGGGTTCCCGTGTGTGCATTCCAGTGTTTATCACAGGAATAGCTCACTGGGCTGGCAGAATCAAGGGAGGAATATTTTTAGGTCAGATAAGACTCACCTTTGGATAGAGATACATGGATATAAATGCCTTAATTAGCATTCCTTATTGCCTGATAGCCATAAGATGTCAAAAAATGGGATAACAGCTTTATGGGACACCCCCTTTACACCTGGCCTTTGCTAGCAGCAGGCGTACAAAGCAGGTATACAAAGCTGAGATAATGTCCCTCTTTGAGAAGCTCAAAATTGAGTGGGAGAAGAAGGCTCAAAAGCAAGAATCACAGATGGGGCCTTGCACTTAGCTCCTTAGTGTTTGTCTCTGTAGCGCCCATGCCACGGTTGGCCTGTAGTAGTTTCTCAATAAATCCTCTTATTTACAGAATGGGTTAAAAGTCTCGGAGTAGAGTGAGAAGTGCTGGGTGGCAGACAGGACACAGGACAGGAAGAATGCGGCCAGGGGGCGTTGGGAAGGCAACACAGAGACAGGCGTTTTTAAGGGAACTTAAGGGTACAGTGGGAGGAGTTGACTCCAGGCAGTTTTAGAGAAATGAAAAAGCATGGCCCTGGGTGGAAGGTAGCACGGAGGACGACTTCGCCTTTTCTTTCGATGACAGGCACAGATGACGCGATCTGTATTCACCTCTACACAGTGAGCTGGCTATCGCAGTCGGGTGTACCGCGTAGGGAACGCGCATTCCTAGGATTTTACGAAAGAGATGGTCTTTGAGCTGGGTTTGAATGGTAGTGTACAGAATGTGTGTGGTGTGGTGCTTGAGTGCTGGCTGCTGGGTCTAACAGGTTTCTGTGCAAAGCCCGACTGCCATTAACCAGCCATGTGTCCTTAGGCAAAACACTTCAACCTCCTAAGCCTCAGGTGCCTAATTTGTAGATAATAATGGTCCCTGCCTCATGAGTGTACTGTGAGGATTAATTCATGTTTGTGAAGTGTTAAATACACTGTTTGTTCTTAAGGAGAATTCAGTTAATGTTGACAGTTACTCTAAGTGAGAAATGTGGACACAGATGGCAAGAGAGGAGTGTGTATGCTGGGAGAAACTAAAGGAAATATCGGGGTTATTGGTAGAAGAGTGTCATTGTCACATTGCATTCCTGTTTTTTTTTTTCTTAAGATTTTTTATTTATTTATTTGAGACACAGAGTTTCAGATAGTGAGAGGGAGAGTCAGAGAGAAAGGTCTTCCATTCGCTGGTTCACTCCCCAAATGGACGCAATGGCCGGAGCTGGGCTGAACTGAAGCCAGGAGCCAGGAGCCAGGAGCTTCTTCTGGTCTTTCATGCAGGCGCAAGGGCCCAAGGACTTGAACCATCTTCCACTGCTTTCCCAGGCCATAGCAGAAAGCTGGACTGGAGGAGCAGACTGGACTAGAATTGGTGCCCATATAGGATGCTAACGCCGCAGGCAGAGGATCAACCTACTGTGTGCCACAGTGCCGGCCCCCTACATTCCCGTTTGTAGAATTGCTAAACTCAAGTGGGCCTTTTCTCTCCAAGGTGGTTTTACAGGTCCTTTTGTTTTCTCTTAGAGGACAAAGTGGCCTCAGCCCAGTCTGCAGAGGCCACTCTGCCGTAGGGGATTTGCCTGATGGAGAACAAGGTCAGGAACAGATCAAGCTGTAATATTGTGACTTTTAGTGCTTGGGAGAGCCATAAAGCAAAAATATCTGCATCTGAGGTCCTGGCAGGAGATCCGCATTTCCTTCTACTGAGTCAGTGGTTCATCTGGGGAGGAATTGGAGCCACTTGCTGGAATTCTGTCTGTCTGCCTTCCTTTCTTCCTTCCTTTATTTTATTTATTTGAAAAGCAGAGCTACAGAGAGGGAGCAGAAGATAAAGAGGTCTTCCATCCACTGGTTCACTCCCCAAATGGCCACAATGACCAGGGTTGGGCCAGGCCAAAGCCAGGCCACAATGCCGGCCCCAATCTTTCTTTCTTTTCTTTTTTTTTTTTTTAAGATTTATTTTATTTATTTGACAGGCAGAGTTAGAGAGGTAGAGGGAGAGATAGAGAAAGAGAGAAAGAGAGAGGTCTTACATCTGCTGGTTCACTCCCCAAATGGCTGCAATGGCTGAAGTTGAGCCGATCTGAAGCCAGGAGCCAGGAGCTTCTTCCGGGTCTCCCACACGGGCACAGGGGCCCAGGAATTTGGGCCATTCTCCATTGCTTTCCCAGTCCACAGCAGAGAGCTTGATTGGAAGTGGAGCATCCGGGACTCAAACCAGCACTCATATGGGATGCTGGTGCTGTGGACTGGGGCTTTAATCTGCTGTGCCACAGCGCCAGCCCCTAATCTATCTATCTATCTATCTTTCTCTCTCTCTCTCTCTCTCTTTCTTTTTTTATAGGCAGAGTGGACAGTGAGAGAGAGAGAGAGACAGAGAAAGAGAGAAAGGTCTTCCTTTTCCGTTGGTTCACCCTCCAATGGCCGCTATGGCTGGTGTGCAGCGGCCGGCGCACTGCGCTGATCCGATAGCAGGAGCCAGGTGCTTCTTCTGGTCTCCCATGCGGGTGCAGGGTCCAAGCACTTGGGCCATCCTCCACTGCACTCCTGGGCCACAGCAGAGAGCTGAACTGGAAGAGGAGCAACTGGTACAGAATCCGGCGCCCCGATTGGGACTAGAACCTGGGGTGCCGGTGCCACAGATGGAGGATTAGCCTATTGAGCCACGGCACCAGCCCAATCTTTCTTTCTTAAGATTTATTTATTTATTTGAAAGGCAGAGATACAGAGAAAAGAGAGAGATCTTCTATACTGACTCACTGCCCAAATGGCCACAATGGCCAGGGCAGATCCAGGCCAGAGCCAGGAGCCAGGAGCTTTTTCCTGGGGCCAACTTTCCGCTGCTTTCCCAGGCGCATAAGCAGGGACATGGATTGGCGCCTTTATGGGATGGCGGCACTGTAGGCAGAGGCTCAACCTTCTACGCCATAGCACCAGCCCCTGGAAGCCTTTCTTGACTACTTTGAGTTGATGACTGCTTTTCTTTTTCTTTCTAAGGTATTATGTTCTTATGGTATTAAGCAGATTTTCTTTAAAACTGTGCAACCAGAGAAGTGCTTGCTACCTGAGAGCAGCCAATCTTCCTCCTTTCTGTATCCTACCCATTCAAATGCCTTTCCAGCCCAGTGTTTCCTAAATTATTTTCCTGAGGCAAATTTTCCTCATTTTTTCAGGTCCCTTCCTCCCACATTAGGAAATCCTGGACTCACCCAGGATTCCTTTTTGCTGACTCAGGGTTTTTGTTTTTTTGTTTTTTCGCTTTCCCATTAAGCTCTGTGTCTGTGATTTCTGTGGCTTTGTTGTCCACCCATGGGTCACTGATTGACCGGGCTGATGTCAGCGGCTCATTCAGTTCCTGAGGAGAGACCAGTGGCGTTTTCACCTCGTTATGGCCCCGGTACTGCACGTACCCAGGTGGAAAATACCTGTGGACCCTGGGGCCTGGGTTAATTGGTTTCACCTCAGTCTCAGAGGGGCAGAGTCCTCGCACACATGGACCCTGCTACAAGCGCCTGAACCGGCTTGGCACCAAGGGCAGCGGCAGGCTGAAGAAAATACTCCCCAAACTCTGCCCCTTTCGCCCACCCGCACTTCCTGGTCGGCCTCCTGCACCTGCTCCCGCCTAGTGGGATGGAAATGAAATCTTAGTCTACTTGTCTGACCTCAATTAATTGTCAATTAATATCAAGGCGTGGCAGATAGATAATGCTTCCCCTTTCATGACAGGTCAAAGATGAAATTTGATTACGCTTTGGAGGGCGCGGTTCGCCTCTTGAAATTCTTTACACACGCCGCGTTGCCCCAGGCAGCCTGAAGGGTCCTTACTTAACCAGGGGAGGGACACCCTGTCTGCATATATGGAGCAGGAGCCGGCACTGGGCAGTTCAGCCAGTTCTGCACCATGAGGAAGAAGCAGAGTAAGGCAGAGGCAGCTCCTGTCTGCGAGCTGAGTAAGTAGCTAGCAAGTAGGCGACAGCCCGGGGAAGCTGCCCGGCGACAGGGACAGCTCCAGCCTGTGCCATTTTGTATTTTGCAGCAGAGATTGCCCTGAGAAAGGTTCTGGTCTAGGGGTCAGCCTTTCTGAAACCCCGCAGCGGCGGTGGAGAGACTCAGAACTAACGCGTGCCTTTTCTTTTCTTCCCAGGAGAAGTTCCGTACGGAAACCATCCTGAGCCAGGAAGCTGATGGTGTGTGTGTGTGTGTGTGTGCGCGCGCTGAGGTTTTTTTTTTTTTTTTTTTTTAACTTTGCACTTTACTGGCGTTTTTCTGGACTCTGGTAACTAGTCAAGGTTCTCCCAGCCGTCTTCGCCCGAACAGCGAAGCCGGGGGCGCTCGTTAATGTTGCGGGCGGTGGCGGCGAGGACGTTTTCGGGAGCCCCGAACGTCGTTTGCAGGACAGGAGGGGGGTTTGTCCGATCGCTCACGGTCTGGCAGCGCCTCCGAAGCGAACGAAAGCCACCGCGGGAGAGGTGGAGCGGGGCCGCCGGCCCGGACCAGGGGAAACC
This sequence comes from Lepus europaeus, assembly GCF_033115175.1. Taxonomy (NCBI): domain Eukaryota; kingdom Metazoa; phylum Chordata; class Mammalia; order Lagomorpha; family Leporidae; genus Lepus; species Lepus europaeus. The sequence goes on from NC_084836.1 coordinate 69,104,294, forward strand.
AGTCCCTGCGGAAGCCTGGGAGAGGACACCGGATGGGGCCGAGCCCGCGGCCCTGGCTCGGTATCTGGCAGACACGGCCACGCCGCTCTGGGGACCGTGGACGCGGTCCTGTAGTGGCCGTACTCCGGTCTGGAGCTGCCCCTCACAGACCTCAGGTCCCGACATGAAAGGGGTTTGCTTATTTAGAGAACTGTGGCTGGAAGTTTTGTCTGCTCCCAGGCTGCCTGCAGGGTTGGGGACACCGGAATCCAGGGCTGGGGGGTGCTGAGTGGATCTCTCCGCGCGACAGACCGCGCCGAGCCGGACTCCACTCCCGCCCGCACCGCGCGGGCCCGGCTCCCGGGCTGACCTCCGGGTGGGCGGGGCCTCGGGACCCCAGCGGCTGCCACGCGCCCCGGCCGGGCGGGAATCCAGCCAATAGGAATGGGCAGCTGGCATCCGTCGGCCAATCGCGGGGAGGCCCGGGGGTTGGCCGGCCGGCAATGGCCCTCGGGTCGTGGAGCCGGCGGCGGCGGCGGCGGCCGGGCAGCCCGTGAGGTGATTGCGGAGCTGGTAAGGCGAGAGGCCGGCGGGGTGGGCGTCGGGGCGCCCGGCTTTCTGTAGGCGGGCGAGGGCGGAGCGGGAGGGCTGGAGCACCGGCTAGGAGCGGACCCCGGGGCGCCGCGCGGGGCAGCGAGGGGCGGTGCGGGAGCGGAGGGCCGCTTCCCGGGGGCTGCGGGGTCGCGGTATTGAAAGGTAGGCTGGGGAAGGCGCCGTTTGCCGGGTACGGAGGCCGTGTGGCCCAGGTCGCTCGCCGCGGCCCCGGGGCCTGGGACAGCTGGTCCACCCCACGCTGGCCCTGGCGGCACGCGGGCCTCACGAGGCTGCGCCGAGTGCGTGGACGCCGCGGAGGCGGCGGACGGGCAAGGCCGAGGATTCCAAAAGGCGGCGGAGCCTTGGGCCTCCCCGCGCCCCTCGTCAAGTGCTGGCGTCAGAGCCCCCGACGTCACGCGTGGAGCGCTCCCGTGGGAGGGCTGGGCGCCCTGCGTCCTCTGTGGACCTGGCCTGGGGGCCGCTCTCGCTCTGTGATAGCTTTCATTTCCCCCGAATGCCCTACCTCGTCCGTCTGACTGCGTCGAAGAGCATCACTGGGCTTGAGTTTTCTCCGTGGAAAATGAGTGTTTTCCTCCTGTTCTTGGCTCTCAGTACCGTTTGACAAAGTTAAAGAAATGTGACATCTTTTGAAGTGGAAAGCAAAAGCCGTCATCATAAAAAGAGACTAGGCTCCTAGGTGCTTTGACTGATTGTAATTTTAGTGCATGTTGGTGAGCATACGGGCAGCTGTGTTTTATGTCAGCTTCCATAGCATCGGAGCCCTGACCAATCTGCAGCACTTCTTGGCTGCATAAACCTTTGAGTATTTTGAATTTTCTTCTTTTGTTCCACATACTGAAAATGGGGATTGATACTATCAATTTTATGGGGTTATTGGTGAGTACTAAGTTATTGATTAAATGCGTAGGACCGTGCCAGTGTGTGTGGGGGGGTTTCTTTAACATTACCTCTATATGTCCCACCCACCCCCCCAACCCCCCAGCTTCTAAAGAATTCTACACGCTTTGCTCAGAATCCCTTGCCTTCTATTACCAGTGTACCCTTAGGCCTTTTAATTCATCCACATCATTAACTTTGATCTGAGGGTATGGGGTAATTACATGTGACCAGAGGCTTTCTGCCCCCCCCCCCCCATATAAGATTGGAAACTATCATTATACCGTGTCATTTTCTGTGTTAGCTCTGTTTGATAAATGAAACCTGAGAACTTCCTTGGCTGTTTCATTGGATCATATTTCATTGACGGTGTAGTTGGTGTGGACCATTTATTTTGGATCCAGTACCAAAAAGGCCTTGGTTGCAGCACACATTCTCAGGTTCCGGAATGGCTGTGGGACTCAAGAGGGGAATTTCCGAGCAGCCTGGCAGCACTTCTTGTTGAGAAATAGGGAAGCTTGATAGGAATCTTAATTTACTTCTTCTGGCTGGGAATCAGTGGTGGTCCCTGCTAGTACTCCACTGAACTACGGGGCAGCTGTGGTTCAGTTTTGACTCAGTGAAGGTGAGGTGAGAGAATGTTCTCCTCCAATTTGACTTCAGCCCCAAGAGCCGGGTGGGTGCTGTTGAATGAGACATCTGTATTCCTTGCCTCCTCACCGTGTATATACAAGGTTTGCTGACAGATTTATGCCACTTGTGTGGGTTTAACAATCCCTCTCAAATTCTTAGTGCTAGCTGGGAGATTCAGTGGAAGACCATTTTGTCTTTTAATTCTCCTGTTTCTTGCCGTTTTCATGGGAAGCATGATTAGGAATTAATCATAAAGTCATTTACTGAACTTATGACAGAGAACATGGCTTGCAGCAGCAGCATTCTGACCAGATTTGGCTGTAGTGCGGGTGGTATGAGTTAATTATTTAGCTCTGGAATAAGACGGCTTAGTACTTCTTTCTCGTGGAAAGTTGAGTGTTGACTTGCTGAGGGCAGAGGACAGTGTCTTGGAAACCTCTCGGTTTGTTCTTGAATAAGGAAGCAAGGGAGTAGCTCCTTTAGAGAGAGTGTTTGAGGCAGTATTGAGCCTCCCCAATATGGTTCTCATTATGATCTCTCTGGTTTTAATAAAATATTTTGGAAAAGAAGTCAGAGGCATTTGAATAGGCAGAATTTGGGGAATTAGAAGACCTATATCCTGTTTGTCTCACTAGAAACCATTTATCCTTTTTATAATTAACATTTATTGAACAAGTAACATTAATTGGCTCCTGGAGACACAAAGAAGCTGCATCCAATCATCAGGAATATCCTAGCTAAACAACATATCTATTGTAAAATATATTTTAATGCATTGAGAGTGGAATATAAAACAGTTGTCCAGGAATGACAAAAGCATATTTATTGTTTACTCTTCTGTTGTTTTTTTTTTTTAAGATTTATTTATTTATTTATTTGAAAGAGTTACACAAAGAGAGAAGGAAAAGCAGAGAGTGAGCGAGGTCTTCCATCCTCTGGTTCACTACTCAGTTGGCCGCCATGGCTGGAGCTGAGCCAATCCGAAGCCAGGAGCCAGGAGCTTCTTCTGGGTCTCCCACGTGCAGGAGCCCAAGGACTTGGGCCATCTTCTACTGCTTTTCCAGGCCATGGCAGAGAGCGGGATCAGAAGTGGAGCAGCTGGGACTCGAACTGGTGCCCACATGGGATGCCAGATTAATTTACTTTTTGCAGCATAAAGTTCAAAGATTCTAGTAAAGACAGATTGGGGAGTTGGGGTTCTCAGCCTTGTCCTTGTGCTTCTTGCTGGTGGGTCATGTTGTATGCGGCTTTCCTTTGTTTTGGTTTCATCTCTTAGAATCTAGTGTTTGTTAAAACTCTTGGGTAATGAAAAAAGAGGGTTATAAGTTAATTATTGCAATTTTGTTAGGTTCCAAGGAGCAGAATGAAGTGTGTATGACGCTGGAGAATCTTGTAGTATGTGTGAGCTGCCTTTACATGTGTTTTCTTTGCTTTCAGAAGAGAAGAAAAATTGTACTTAAAATTTTTAATGTCAAACTGCATTTAGAAGCTGATATTTATCATTAGAATAAAAGAATTGGATATAATCTAATGATAAACATTCTTTTTAAAAAAGATTATTTATTTGAGAGAAGAGTTACAGAGGGAAGAAGGAGTCTTCCATCTGCTGGTTCACTCCCCAAATGGCTGCAATGGCTGGAGCTGGGCCAGTCCGAAGCCAGGAGCCAGGAGCTTCTTCTGGGTCTCCCGAGTGGGTACAGGGGCCCAAGCACTTGGTCCATTCTCCACTGCTTTCTCAGACCATTAGCAGGGACTCAAACCAGCATCCATATGGGATGGTGGCACCACAAGCTGAGGCTTAACCTACTATGCCACAGCGTGGGCCCCTATTAACATTATATATGTCAGAGATAAAGCTACTTGCCGTAGTGTGAGGGCAAAACATTTTTTTTTTTTTTCTAAAGCAAGAGCTATGTACATTCTCATTTATAGGGGATTTCATTATTCTAGTTGAGATGAGTCTTTGAACTTGTTCACAGAGCTGGGGTTTCAGGATGAAGGTGTCAAGCCAAGGGGCCAGACTGGTCCCCCAAAGGGAAGTGAGCTGCTGTAAAGTTGTAGTTGGGAGGAAGTTCAGAGGAAGCTCATCCTGGGAGTTGGGAGGAACAGAAGGCAAGCTTAGTCACTGACAGGCAGACTTCAGTGACTCCAGCACGTGAGCAGTCAGGGCAAACCGCTGCAGCCGCTAGAGCACTGAGCACAGAAAGAGAAGGGGCCCCTTTGGTGAGTCTCAGTCTCTTCCAGTACTGAAGTTCCTGGTTGGTGATGTGTTTTTCTCTAGAATGCTAGTACCTTTAGAAACCTTGGCACATTTCTCTTATCATCTTTGACACCCAGGCAGCTGGTTTCCTTATCAGCTGGACTCCTCCTTCTGATGTCTTACTCCTTCTCCTCTTTTTGCCTCTGAATATTTTCTTTCTTCTTCTTTCTTTGTGTATTTCAATGGCAAGTGTTTCTTTCACCTAACAAGAAAGACTCAAAAGCCCATCAGCACATTGGTGTTCAGCTGGAGTTGTGGCTCTCTGGTAGATGGAGTAAGAGGTCTGTAATTTTGGTTATTGTTTTGGTATGCAAAGTTAATTAAACGAAGAGCAAGCTGAGCTCCTGTCTCAGTGACCATCGTGGTGGGGTTGGGGGAGAGGCCAGTTCGTGTTAAGTGCATTTAGAAGAGCACACTGCTGGCACTTTATGAAGTATGCGTGTTTGTGTGGCTTTTGGTTAAAGGCAGATGTCTAATGTTGCCCGCTTAGGTAGAGTGGATTATTTCTGAGGCCTTTTCCTTAAGCTAACACTTATCAGAGGGCCATTTCACTTTTTTTCTTCTGTCATGCAGTAGATACAGTCAGTCTTCATCTTGTCTTTTTTGTATCTTTTCATTTTATAACAGAAAATTCATTTTAATAAGAAAAAATAAGACAGACTTATCCCAAGTGAAAAAACAATTTCAGACTTCTGATCTTATTCCTCAAGTATAACTTGGGGCCGGCGCCGCGGCTTAACAGGCTAATCCTCCACCTTGCGGCGCCGGCACTCCGGGTTCTAGTCCCGGTCAGGGCGCCGGATTCTGTCCAGGTTGCCCCTCTTCCAGGCCAGCTCTCTGCTAGGGCCAGGGAGTGCAGTGGAGGATGGCCCAAGTGCTTGGGCCCTGCGCTCGCATGGGAGACCAGGAGAAGCACCTGGCTCCTGCCTTCGGATCAGTGCGGTGCGCCGGTCGCAGTGTGCCGGCCGCGGCAGCCATTGGAGGGTGAACCAATGGCACAAGGAAGACCTTTCTCTCTGTCTCTCTCTCACTGTCCACTCTGCCTGTCCAAAAAAAAAAAAAAAAAAAAAAAAAAAAACTTGGAAAATCAATTGGTTTTTCTATGTTGCTGCTTTCTCTTTACCCTCATTGGTAGCAGATTAGGTTTAGAACTAATTGGATAGATATTTTTGATGGAAAGATGTTGCTTATTCCTTGACCTAGCATGGAGAAATGGACAGAGTAATAATATCACATTTTTAAAAAAGTGACATAATGTTTCTTATTAGAATACATGGGTCCAGAAAACAGTTATCTCTGAGCTGCTTGAATATTTCAGAGAATTACGATGTCTTCCAGTCATCCAAAGGGCAGGAGTTCACCTCCATGAAAAACATCTCATCCAGCATAGATGTTGGATTAACAGGAATAACTTAGAAGGAAAGTGAAATACTTTAGTCATTTTTTTTAAAGATTTATTTATTCATTTGAAAGGCAGAGTTACAGAGAGGCAGAGGCAGAGAGAGAAAGGTCTTCCATACGTCACTTCTCAAATGGCCACAGTGGCTGAAGCTGAGCTGATATGAAGCTTCTTCTGGTCTTCCACAGAGGAGCCCAAGCACTTGGGCCATCTACTGCTTTCCCAGGCCATAGCAGAGAACTAGATCGGAAGTGGAGCAGCTGGGACTTGAACCAGAGCTGATATGGGATGCCAGCACTGCAGGCAGAGGCTTTACCTGCTACTCCACAGCGCCTACCCCTAGTGCTTTAGTTTTTTTTTTTTTTTTTTTTTGACAGGCAGAGTGGACAGTGAGAGAGAGAGAGAGACAGAGAGAAAGGTCTTCACACTCCAATGGCTGGCGCGCTGCAGCCGGTGCACCGCGCTGATCCGAAGGCAGGAGCCAGGTGCTTCTCCTGGTCTCCCATGCGGGTGCAGGGCCCAAGCACTTGGGCCATCCTCCACTGCACTCCCGCTCCATAGCAGAGAGCTGGCCTGGAAGAGGGGCAACCAGGACAGAATCCGGCGCCCTGACCGGGACTAGAACCTGGTGTGCCGGCGTCGCAAGGCAGAGGATTAGCCTATTGAGCCACGGTGCCGGTCTAGTGCTTTAGTTTTAAAGTAGGCCTTATTGAGAAAAGATAACTTTAAAAGTATCTGGAAGTATTTACATTTTCTTTAGGACAAATGTAATCTAAAATCACGATTCCTTGTTATTTTCTAATAAACTGCTGAGTATCACATTTAAAACCTTGATGGAAATTTCTACTTTGTCACTAGCATGTCTCTGGCAATGAGCAGTGACTGAGGAAACCATTTAGAGCTTTAGCTTTAAATATTTTTGCTTATATTTGTTAAATCAGCCATTTCCAGGTAAACTCTTGTTTGGTTACTTCTGTGTTGTTTTTTCCCCCTATTTAATGCTGTCTTTGATTTTATTGAGGTGGAGGACATGAGGAAAAAAATGGGGAAGAATTAGAGAGTTGTGTTGAAAATCATTCTAGGGCCAGCGCTATGGTTCACTTGGTTAATCCTCCACCTGCGGCTCCGGCATTCCATATGGGCGCCGGTTCTAGTCCCGGCTTCTCCTCTTCCAGTCCAGCTCTCTGCTGTGGCCCGGGAAGGCAGTGGAGGATGGCCCAAGTGCTTGGGCCCTGCACCCGCATGGGAGACCAGGAGGAGGCACCTGGCTCCTGGCTTTGGATCAGCGCCGTGTGCTGGCCGTAGCGGCCATTTGGGGAGTGAACCAACAGAAGGAAGACCTTTCTCTCTGTCTCTCTCTCTCTCACTGTCTAACTCCGCCTGTCAAGTAAAAAAAGAAAAAAACATCATTCTAAACCTTACAGTTAATTTTAGGGAGACTTTTTCCGCTCTAAAATCAGTGAAATGGTTTTTAGTGTTTGCTTTCTGTAGGGGTATTTTATAAGAAATCAGATTGTTTGAAATTCAAACTTTGTTTTTAGCCATAGACAAAAATATTAGAGTTGTATATATCTCTTATACACAATATGATTTTTAAAAATATTTCTTTTAATTTAATTTGAAAGGCAGAGAGAGATCTTCATGTGCTGGTTTGCTCTCCAAAAGCCCGTAATAGTGGAGACTGGACCTGGCCCAAGCCAGGAGCTCAGACACTGAATCTGGGTCTCCCAGGTAGGTGATAGGGACCCAAGTCCATGAGCCATCATCTGCTGTCTCCCAGGGTGTGCCTTGGTGGGAAGCTGGAACTGAAAGTTGAGTCAAGACTCAAATGAGGCACTCCTGTGTGGTGTGCAGCCATCCAAGCAGTGTCTCAACTTCTGCAGCAAACACCTACCCCTACCCTGGAATGTTTTAGTATTTAGTATTTCAAACTATCCAGGAAGCAGTTGTTAAAACAGGTTTGGGCTGTCCTCCAAATTGTTCTAGAGTTCTTTTTTTTTTTTTTTTAATTTAAAGATTTATTTATTTATTTATTTGAAAGGCAGAATTAGAGAGAGAGCGTGATTTTCCATTTGCTGGTTCACTCCCCAAATGGCTGTAATGGTCAGGGCTGGACCAAGCCAAATCCAGGAACCTGGAACTCCATCCAGGTTTCCCACATGGGTAGAAAGGGACCAAGTACTTGGGCAATCATCTGCAGCTTTCCAAGGTGCATTAGCAGGGAGCTGGATCAGATGTGGAGTGGCCATGACTCAAACCAGTGCCCATATGGGATGCTAGTGTTGTAGGCTGCAGTTTAACCTGTTGCATTTGTAGCGCCGGCCCCCAGAGTTCTTATAAACACTGGAAACATACAGAATTGTTGTTAATTTGAGTTTAGAATTTATTGTAGCTACTTGGTGTTTTCAACTTTGAATTTTCATATAATTTCAAACTTGTAGAGACGTTGAAAGAATAGTATCAGGAAACAGATAATTTCAAGAGTAATGGTAATGGGAAGTAGTAGGTGCCTTGAAGGAGGACAGAGAAGCACATCTAACCCAAGTTTGGCAGGCCAGAAATGCTTCTCTGAGCAGGGGGCTTCTGCTTCTTTGCGTCCAGGTGCTTCCAAAGCATACTTTCAGAGCATGGCTATTTGGATACTCACAGTGGTTGTCGATTAGACTTACGGCAGTAAATGCCTGCCAGCTGGGCAGCTGCAGATCTCTGATTATCCATTGCAGCTTTATCAGAGTTCAACTGGATATCCCTCCAGTGTTTGTTGAGAAGTTAAGTGAATTCATATGACCTTTAATTTAAAAAATAATATATGTACATGGTAAAACTTTTTTTCCTTTTTTTTTTTTTTAAATTGAAACGCAGAGAAACAGATCTTCCGGTCACTGGTTCACTCCTCCGTATGCCTGCAGTAGCCAGGGTTAGGCCAGAATGAAGCCAGAAGAGTGGAACTCAGTTCAGGTTTCCTGCATGGTGGTAAGATTCAAAGCACTGGAGCCATCACTGCTGTGCCCCAGAGTGTACATTAGAAGGAAGCTGGTAGAAGTGGACCAAGGTTCTAGCTAACTTAGACTCTCCTGTTTGCGATACTGGCGTCCCAAACAGTGGCTTCACCTACTGTGCCACAATGCCTACCCCAGAACTTTTTTTTTTTTTTTTTTTTTTTTTTTTTTTCAGTGCTAAAAGGTAGACAGGGTATATTCACTGAGAGATCTTCCTTTACCTCTCCTCGTTTGTGCTCTCCATGCCTTTCTTGTCTTAGGGGACTACTGTTGCTACATGCTTTGGGCGTATCTTCTGCAGAGACTCTGGTATGTGTTCTCCCTCCAAGTTTTTTCATTTTTGCTACATAAATGATAGCATACTGCTCAATAAGTTCATTTTTTTCACTTGACACCATTGTCTCCTATCAGAGTGTATAGATCTGTGTTACTCATAATAGTTACATAGTATTTTCTCCTGTGGTACACAGTTGATTCAGCTAGTCCCTTCTTGATACCCAGGTTTTTTAATAACACAGGCAAAACTGGGAAATATCCTGACACATATATCTTTTTTAAAAAAGATTTATTTATTGAAAGAGTGACAAGGGGGAAAGGGAGAGGGAGCGGGGGAGAGAGGGAGAGAGATAGAAAGAAATAGATCTTTTGCCCTCTGCTTTAGTCTTCCACTGGCTGCAACAGCCAGGTCTGGACCAGATTGAAGCCTGGAGCTCCATCCAGGTCTCCCACATGGGTGGTAGGAACCTAAACTCTTGGGCCATCTTTTGCTGCCTTCCCAGGTACATTAACAGGGAGCTGGAAGCAGAGAAGCAGACTTACCACCACTTTAATGTGGGGTGCCGGTGTCATAGGCCATGGCTTAACCCATCGCGCCCCTGCACAGGTATTGTGTGAGTGTTTCTTGTAAATGGATCAAAGGATATTGTAGACTTGTGATATTTTAGACAGGTAATACAATGTTATTAGAATTTATGTCTTGTAAAACAGTCTTTCAAAACAACTTGATAAGAATGGGATAAAATGTTCCTATTTAACTGTCAGTTTTTTCTGTTGGTTGCTGTTGGATAGGAGGAGTCTTACTTGATTCAAGAGAAGATAATGCTCTATTTTAGTGGGTGAGCTGAAATATCAAAATAGTGTTAAAAAGAAATATTAAACCATTGCTGACTTGTTTCTGGTTGCTTGTGTCCTAACTCTGAAATCTTTCTCTTAATGTAATGAAATGATTGAAATGACCTGGTGATGCGGTCCTAGAGAGTAGAACTGTCAATATTGACTTGGTGCTTTTGTATGTGTCTAAATTTTCATGGAGTCTGTGTTGTCCAGCACAGCAAACTTAATTGACTATTCCCTGATCTAGTTTTGTTTTATAGACACTGCAAACAGTGGGGTTTTGATGAGAAAGTTGGAATCTAGTATCCATTTTCTTCTTTTTGAGAGTTCAGAGAAAGCCAGATTTCTTGTATTTTATTGGCCCTGTGTACATTTGCTTTGGGGATGATCACTTAGAATCACTATTAGAATCACTAATAATTATATACAATTTATTAATATTTTTGTGATAAATGTGTTACCGCTTGCTTTCTTTTTTTTCTCTCTCCATTTTCATATATGTACTTGAGAGGCAGAAAGAGAAGGAGGGGGGAGAGAGAGAGAGAAAGAGGGTGCAAGTGAGCATGCTCACAGCAGCCGGGACTGTACTACTCTCAGGCAGGGCTGTGAGCCCAGAATACCATCTATGGTCTCCCACGTAGGCGATAGAAGCCATTATTTGAGCCATCACCACTGCCTCCCAGGGTCTGCATTAGCAGGAACCTAGAGGCGGGATGCTGAAATGGAACCTGGATCTCTGATATGAGAGGCAAGCATCTTAACAGTTAAGCTAAAGTCCTGCTCCTTTTGTGCAATCCAGTTCAATCAGTTCTCGGTAGTCAGGGCCACATTTGGAAATTAGTTATTGTACTGGTAATAATGTTCTCAGAACTGACTGAAGTATCAGGAAGGGCTTTTTGTCTCATACCAAATGCCCTAAGGCTGATTGATGTACTTCCTTAATTTTTCTGATTCTTCAATTGCCAAGTTCCTCTTATCCTGTGAGAACTTTATTCCCAGATCTGATCTGTGCTTTTTTTTTTTTTTTTTGAAAGGCAGAATTACAGAGGGAGAGACACAGACAGAGAGGTTTTCCATCTTCTAGTTCACTCCCCAAATGGTGGCAACAGCCAGGGCTGGGACAGGCTGAAGCCAGGAGCCAGGAGCTTGTTGGTCTCCCACATGGGTACAGGGGCCCAAGCACTTGAGACAGCTTGTGCTGCTTTCCTATGTGCATTAACAGGGAGCTGGATCAGAAGTGGAGCAGCTAAGATTCTAACCCATGTTTACATGGGATACCAGTGCTGCAGGTGGCAGCTTAATCTTCTATACCACAGGCTGGCCCCTGCAGTTTTTTTTCTCTCTCTCTCTCTCCTTCTTCTTCTTCTTCTTCTTTTTTTTTTTTTTTAGTTTTTAACAGGTTCAGTATAGTTCATTGATGCAATTCTAAGAATACAATGATATTCCCTTTCTCCCTTCCTCTCCCTTTGACCGACTTTCTTAATTATTTTTATTTATTGATTTATTTATTTGACAGAGAGGGGAAAAAGAGAGATCATCCAACCATGGTTCACTCCCTAAGTGGATAGAATGGCTGGGGCTGGACCAGGCTGAATCCAGGAGCCAGAAGCTGCATCCAAGTGTCCCACATGTGTGCAAGAACTCAAATACTTGGGCCATCTTCTGCTGTTTGCCCAGGCATATTAGCAGGGAGCTCGATTGAAAGTGAAGCAGCGGGGATAGGAACCAGCACTCATATGGGATGCTGGCATTGCAAATGGCAGCATAACCCCTGTGCCACAATGGTGGTGCCTGTGCTTTCTTAATTTATTGTGAATTAAGATAACCTGATACCCTGTCTTATTAGAATTATGTATAAAACCAAAATAAAAAGGCTTTGGGAAGCCATGGGACTGTGTTGTGGTTGGAATCCAAGTGAGCAGTCAGATAAACAAACCCTATTTAGGTGAGGTGCTATTGTCACTAACAGTCGGATTTAGTCAGTGTTATTGGGGTCTGTTGGCCAGTGTTTAGCCAAGCAGGAGAGATGTGGCTAGTTGTCTGTTACAATACTGTTATTGGTATTTGTTTTCCAAATGCAGGTGGTGGTATTTTTTAAAAGGATTTATTTATTTGAAAGGCAGAGTGAGGGTCAGGGGAAGGAGAGAAAGAGAGACAACGAGAGCTCTTCCATTTACTTGTTTACTCCCCAACACAGTAGCTGGGGTTGAGACAGGCTGAATCCAGGAGCAGGAACTCCCTCTGGGCCTCCAGCATGGGTGGCAGAGACCCATGCAATTTGGCTATTATTTTCTGCCTGGCATGGACATTAGCAGGAAACTAGACTAGAAGCAGAGGTGAAACTTGGCCCCAGGCACTGTGATATCAAATGCGGCAGTCCCAGATGGTTTAACTTGTATCACAGTGCCCATGGTATGTTTTATACCTCGGAAGGTAGGTGATACCTAAAAACCCCTTTGAGGTGTAAATTCTACAGTTCTGTAAGATAGTTGCAGCATATGTTGGTAGGTAGAAAGATTCTCCAAAAAAGTAAGTCGAGGAGTGTTGATTTCAGATAGGAGCACCATGAGGGTGGAAAGTGACTGCTACTTAAGCAACGGGGAGGCTTTATCACTTTTTCAGTAGGATGGTAACTGTTGGCATTTAAGGGGAAGGGTATCAGTAAATGTTACTTTGTTCTTCCTATCTAAATGTGAAATCAACTGAGAAGATATTCCATAATAAATGGATCAAAATTTCAAAAATTAGCCTTATTGGTGAGGCTGACTGGGGAATGTATGGCCCAATGTCCTCACCAGTATTCTCCTCTTCCCCCCAGTTACACTTAACCCAGCAGGATGCTGGGAATCTGAGTCCTCCCCTGGACCGGTCTTGCCCCTTGCAGGTTGCTCCCTGCAGGACCTAGATAAGTGCTGGCGTCAGCAGCTCAGGCCTAGTCTTGCTGGTGTCTCAGCTCTCCCTGAGGGTCCGGGAGGGGCTGGGCCGAGGGAGAGGCACCCAGTTGTCAGAGGGCTGGAGAATGCCACCTGGAATGTGATGACTGAAGTCTCTCCCTCCACTACTAGGATCCTGGTGTAGAGCTTTTTCTTGCCTTTCTAGAAGGTTTGTTAGGCAGAGCAGAGCGCACTATACATCTTAGGAAATCATGATAGTTGGGATAGTCTGGAGACAGAGACACGCACTGGGTAACATCTCACAGTCTCTCTGTGGGTGCTTCTTCCAAAGTATTTGCTTGTGTCACTAAAATGTCTTTTCAGTCTGGTTTTGAAGGCTCACCAACAGAAATATGACTCAGACTTTTCTGTTTTTGGTAAATGTTTTTTCAGTCATATCCTGAAAACTGATTGTTTTTTAGGTTATCTAATCCAGTAGAAGAATTATTCTTTTCACACAGTAAGGGTTCATTTATGCAGAGGAACAAAATGCTGTTTCTGAACTTGTTGGTATGCTCTTGCTCTTATTTTCCTTCCCTTTTCTATTTTACAGAATCCTATTCTAAGAACTCGGGCACTCAAGTTTCTACCATGGTGTTGGGTCCTGAACAGAACATGCCAGATGGTAACTTACAGCTCTCTTATTATCTTAGTTTTGATGTGGAATTAGATTTGTGTGACAGAAATTTACCATATTTTCCCTCTTGTCATCTATTCCAACACCGTCATTCAGAAGTCACCATCTGATGACTTAGGCTGTAAATGAATATGGCTTTATAACCACAAAGGACTTCCTTATTTGTGATTCTGAGTCCAGCGTAAGTGAGCCACAGGTTTGCTTTCTAAAGCAGTGATGCCTTTGAGGGCAGTGCTGTTCCCAGACTTGGCCGAAGAACCTCTGGAGTGCAGGGGCTGTTCCTGATATTTTTTCCCTCCCCTCCCCTCCCCTCCCCTCCCCTCCCCTCCCCTCCCCTCCCCTCCCCTCCCCTCCCCTCCCCTCCCTTCCCCTTCCTTCCTTCCTCCCTCCCTCCCTTCCCTTCCCCTTCCTCCCTCCCTCCCTCCCTCCCTCCCTCCTCTCTCTCTCTCTCTCTCTCTCTCTCTCTTTCTTTCTTTCTTTCTCTCTCTCTCTCTCTCTTTCTTTCTTTCTTTCTTTCTTTCTTTCGCAGATACAGAGAGAAAGGTCTTCGATCCGCTGGAAGATCTTCACTCCCCTGGAAGATCTTCACTCCCCAAATGGTTGCAATGTCAGGATCTGGGCCAGGCCAAAGTCAGCAGCCAGTTGATTATTCTGGGTCTCCCATGTTAGTACAGGAGCCCAAGTACTTGGGCCATCTCCCATGGCTTTCCCAGGGGGATTTGAGAGCAGGATTGGAAATAGAGCAGCTGAGATTTGAACCGGTACCCAAATGGATTGCTGGCACTGAAGGCGGAGGCTTAACCTACACCACTACACAGGCCCCTGTTCCTGATATTTTCTGATGTTTCAGAAATGTTTGGAGCTGTAGTGTACAGGGTGAATGTATTATACTTCATATTTTATTGGAACTATCTTGAGTGATTTGACTAATCCTTCCTAAATCTGAGCTTCCCTTTAGAACCTTTCATTCCTTGTCTATAAATTCTGTTAACAAAGAGCTACTTAATTAAGGTACTGTGGGTTGGCTCCCTATAGAAAAAACGCTCTCCTCCTCCCCGTGAACTGGAGGGTGTAAGGACTTATTGTAAATACAGAGATCAAAGTAGCCATTTGATGACTGCAGCAAACTGGACTTTGTATATTTCTGAAAGATTAGCCCCTCTCTCCCAGACCTTTGCCCTCCCTGCATTTAGGATTAGCTGTAAAATGGGAAGACACTGATAGCAGTCTGAGAAGTGCCCCCTGGTCACGAGGGTGTTGACAGCTCTTCACAGTAGGTCTGAGCCAGGAATTGAAGGGCTTCTGCTCCGCGGTTTCCCTGAAGCTTCAGATTTCATCCTGAGCTTCCACATTTTTTGCGAGGTCTGAGGGAAGTAATGTTCAGGGACTGTGAGTAAATTCTACCGAACCCTGAGGAAGACATTCTGCTAAACTAACCTAGTTCTTTCCTTTAAAAGTTAGGATTTTAGGTGACCAGTGGATCTTGGCTGAGAATGTTTTATTTTGTTCTCTACTTGTCAGTGTTTTTAGAAGAGGATGAAATAATTCTAAAAATTACCAAGTAGAAATAGGGGTGTGGAAGTAGGAAAAGCATCGTTGAATGAGAGTTAAAACTGATCCTGAGCTGAGTGAGAGAAGAAAGGTGAAAGGCGGCTTGTTTAGTGCAAGTTGTTTTGTACTTCTTGGATTTTTAACAATGTAAATATATTTCCTATAGAAATAAATTCATTTTAAAATATAGATAAAAATAAATGTTAAAAATAAATTGAACTAGCATCAGGTTCGTGTTTTGTGTGTTTAGGTATTAAGAATATGTAGTTTTGGTATTAGTAAGGAGAAGTTGGCATATTTTGTTCTTTTTTATTAATTTTTCCTCCAATCTGTGAATTCAGACAATGCATCTGGAGACCATGGGGACGCTGCCAGTCTTGGTGTCATCAACTCTGCCTATAGTCACTCCTCTCTTCCGCAGTCCACTGGGGACGCAGGGGAGCCCTTCGCCACTTACTTTGATGAGAAGATCCCAATTCCTGAAGAGCAGGTTAGTGACAGGTCCTTGGAGGAGCACACTGTGGTCTGGGGAAAGCCTGGGAGTGAGAGAGCTGCTGGGAGTCTCAGCTGAACGATGTCAGGTCGTTTCTGAAGCCTGCAGTTCTGTAATCAGAATAAAGAGAATTGTAAGCCAAAGGAGGACCTCGAAAACAGTTGCTTGGTGGCACTGCTGAGCATTTTTTGATGAGGAAAGTGTGAATTACATGATTCTGTTACTTATTATTGTTTTAAAAATGTATTTGAGAGGCAGAGAGAGGAACAATAGACGAGAAAGAAGAATCTCTCATCCACCGGTTCGTTCCCCAAATGCCCCCAATGGTGGGGATTGGGCCAAGGCTGAAGCTGAAGCCAGGAGCAGGAAATGCAATCCAGGCCTCCCATGTGGGAGCTGGGAACCCAGTTGCTTGAGCTATCACCGGTGCTTCTCACAGAAGCCAGGATCAGCAGCCAGGGCTAGGTATCTAACCCAGGTTTACTGAGGCAGGATATAGACAGATACTCCAAAGGCCTGCCCAAGTCTTTCCTTTTTAAAAGGTTGCTCTTTTTACACTTTTAGTAGTGATTGGTTCAGAGGTACTGATTTATTTTTTTAAGTTCAAACATTTAAAAATTTTATTTATATATTTGAAAGAAACAGATGTACTGATTTTAACTTCAAACTTTTTAAGTTTTAATTTAATTTTTTATTTATTTGAAAGGCAGAGAGAAAGATTTTCCATCCTCTGTTTTACTTCCCAGATGTCTGCAACAGCCAGACCTGGGCCACGCCAAAGCCAGGGTTCTGGAACTCAGTCTGTGTCCCAAGCATGAATGGAGCAACCCAAGTTCTTAAATCATTATCCTACTGCCATTTCCCCACTGCTTCCTAGGGTGTGCGGTAGCAAGAAGCTGGTATCAGAAGCAGAGCTGAGACTCGAACCCAGCTCTGATGTATGATGTGGGTATCCCAAGTGGCACCTTAATTGCTGTGTGAGATACTTGCCTTGGTACTGATTACTATGCTGTCTTTAGTGTGAGATGCTCATAAAGATGCTAATAGTAACAGAAGGGCACTCACTTGGACTGAGATGTGGCCAGCTGATAAAAAGTGGGTAAGATGGAAGTGAAACTCAAGCACACACAGTACCCAATATCTTAAATCCTTTGTTCTTGTAAAGTTGATACTACTGCTTTATATGTGATAAATAACAGCATATCAGTTCAGTAGTTAGAGTGGATAATCATTTTATTCTTTTCCTGTTTTGTGCAGCACTCTTGTTTTAGCTTTCGTAAACTCTGGGCTTTCACCGGACCAGGATTTCTCATGAGCATTGCCTACCTGGATCCAGGAAACATCGAATCTGATTTGCAGTCTGGAGCAGTGGCTGGGTTTAAGGTGAACATTTGGTCTTTTTTTTTTTTTTTTGGACAGGCAGAGTTAGACAGAGAGAGAAAGAGAAAAAGGTCTTCCTTTTTTCTGTTGGTTCACCCCCCAAATGGCTACTACGGCTGGTGTGCTGTCCGTTGGTTCACCCCCCAAATGGCCGCTACGGCTAGTGTGCTGCAGCCGGCACGCTGCGCCGATCTGAAGCCAGGAGCCAGGTGCTTCCTCCTGGTCTCCCATGCGGGTGCAGGGCCCAAGGACTTGGGCCGTCCTCCACTGCCCTCCCGGGCCACAGCAGAGAGCTGGACTGGAAGAGGAGCAACCAGGACAGAATCCAGCGCCCCAACCAGGACTAGAACCTGGGTGCTGGCACTGCAGGCAGAGGATTAGCCAAGTGAGCTGCGGCGCTGACTGAACATTTGGTCTTGACCCTGCTTCCCCTGTCCCCTTTAAAAAAATATTTTTTAAAAATTATTTGAGAGGCAAAGAGAGACAGGAACAGAGACCTCTCTTGCTGGCTCACTACAAAATGCCTGTAAAGCTGGGACTGGGCCAGGACAAAGCTGGGAACTCAGAACTTAATGTAAGTCTCCCACGTAGGGGCAGGGACTCAAATTCTCAAGTCATTGCCTGCTACCTCCCAGGATGTGCTCAGGAGGAAGGTAGAATCAAGAGTAGAGCTGAGACTTGAACCCAGGCTTTCTAATATGGAACATGGACATCTTAACCAGCATCCTGACTACTAGGCCAAAATGCCTACCCTCTTTCATTTTAAAAAAATAAAAGTTTATTTGAAAGGCAGAGTTGACAGAGAGAAGGGGTGCTGAGGACATCTTCCATCTGCTGGTTTATTCCCAAAATGGCCGCAGCTGCTGGGTCTGGAATAGGTTGAAGCCAGGAGCCAATAACTCTATTCTGGTCTTCATGTGCAGAGCCTAATACAGAACTCAGGTCATTTGATTCTTGACCTGAGCTCTTTCTTACACACAGTTTCCCTGTCTTGCCAAGCAGCCAGACTAGAAAATCCAGTTGTCTAACGAGTGTTGTGTGGGATTTTGGTCTTTGCAGTTGCTCTGGGTCCTTCTGTTGGCCACCATTGTGGGGCTGCTGCTCCAGCGCCTTGCTGCCAGACTGGGAGTGGTCACTGGGCTGCATCTTGCTGAAGTGTGTCATCGTCACTATCCCAAGGTGAGCATCAGACTGTCCTTTTTGTCTCATCCACATCAGATGAACCTGTGGGTCTGAAAATATGTGGTGGTCCCATGTATACTGAAACAGTAGAGGACCTGAGGGGCAGTGGTCCAGGAGAATTGGAGTAGCAAGTGGAATTCAGCAGTCCTTCTTGCTGCCAAACTGTTTACCCTCGTGTAAAATCTAACCTGAGATCTCCACCCCCCCACCCCCCACCCCCGATTTCCTGAGAGAAACTCTGTTTGAGTAAGCATTTACCAATCACTTTACCTTCTGGCATCTAGCAGCACGCAAACCCAGGGTTGGGAATGATTGCTCTCTCCAGGCCCTTTTCTTTCATACTTCCACGTTCCTTCATCAGTTTGTATGGTGCATATCTGCTTTTTTGTTTGACTTTGCCATCACTTTTAAAAAATAATTTTTCCCTTTGACTACAAACTGTGTGTTGCAGGATCTTTGGACTTGCTAATAATTATTTTATGCTTTACTTTGGTCCTGGGAATTTTAAAATTTACACTGTCCTCTATAGGTTCCTTCTGGACATTTTGGCTTTTCTTACTGACACTGGAGGCAGTAACTATGTCTGAAAGACATTTTTGGCTTGGCTTCATCTTTAAATAAGATACTGATTTTTCTCTAGTTTGTCCTAGCGTTTTTTTTTTTTTTCCCAAATATTTATCCATTTATTTATTTGGAAGTCAGAGTTAGAGAGGTATCTTCTAAGCATTGACCCACTCCCCAAATGACCACAATATCTGGTCCTAGCTAGGAGCTAGGAGCCGGGAGCATCATCTGGATCTCCCACGTGAGTACAGGGCCCCAGCACTTGGAGATCCTGTGTTGCTTTCCCAGGCACATCAAGAAGGAACTGAGTTGGAAGTAAAGCAGCTGGATTCAAACTGGCCCCGATATGGGATATCAGCATCTCAGGTGGCTACTTAACCTGCTTTGCCACAATGCTTGGGCCCTGTGGTAAATTTTTTAATTTCCTCTCCTGCCTGCGACCAGAAAGTATCCTAACCTGCTTTTTAAAAAAAACCTTGGTAGTATATAATTTCTTCTAGCTTCTTTTTCTTCATGAGTTTTTATTATTATTTTTTTTAAATGTATTTATTTGAAAGGCAGAGTTACAGAGAGGCAGAGGCAGAGAGAACGAGGTCTTCCATCCACACTGGTTCACTCCCTAGATGGCTGCAAAGGCCGGAGCTGCGCCAATCAGGAGCCAGGAGGTTCTTCTGGGTCTCCCACGTGGATGCAGGGGCCCAAGGACTTGGGCCATCTTTTACTGCTTTTCCCAGGCCACAGCAGAGAGCTAGATCGGAAGTGGAACAGCCAGGACTCGAACCAGCACCTATATGGGATACTGGCACTTTACCTGCTATACCACAGCGCCAGTCCCTCATGAATTAAGAGATTTTGTTTGTTTTTGGTTTGTGTGTGTTTAAAGAAATGGTTTGGATGTTGGTGTAAAGGTTTTTTTTAAAATTTTTTTTTTTTTGCTTTAGTGCGCTAGCATTATCTAAAATTGTCTTCTAGCTGCATAATTTCCCATAATTACTCTGTGCTACCCATTTTTAACTCTTTTACCCTGAGTCCTTTTGCCCATGATTCTTTTTCACTTGCTCGTGTAGTGTTACTACATTCGCGATGCCCCAGCCTTTTCATGCTTGCTTGTCTTCTCAGCTGTGGTCAGGGTAGAAGTTTTCTTCCACAGTCATTTCCTCTTCTCTATTGACACCCGTTTTGGCCATGTTTGCTTATTTAATCTCTCTTAAAACTTTTAGGATTGCTTTTAGGCAGAAAATGAGGTCAAAATTAGTGAGTGGAAATTCCATTCCTCTCTTGAATGCAAGGGAAGGGGAAAAACGTAAGGCTGGTTGCTGTGCTGACCTGCTACATGGAGTCACTCCTTCTCCATTTGGAGCCCCAGTGCAGGGTTGGACCTGGGCGGGTTGAGTTCTCGTACTTCATCTCTAGTCTTGAGGCTCAGAGAAGACTGCTTATGGATCAGTGACAGGATATGAATTCCAGACTACACAGTCTGAAACTTGTTTTACTGATGTTTGTTATTTAGGTCCCACGGATCATCCTGTGGCTGATGGTGGAGTTGGCTATCATTGGCTCAGATATGCAAGAAGTTATTGGCTCAGCCATTGCCATCAATCTCCTGTCTATAGGAAGGTGAGAGGATTTTCCTCCAGAAAATACTTGGTGTTTTTCTGAATTTCAAGGCAAATATGAAAACAAAAACCCAATTCATGTTTACTTTTCAAAATTCAACTCAAGTATTATTTTCTCTGTGGAACATTTCTGGAAGCACCCTTCTCTCCCTGGGCAGATGTAGGCTCTACCTCTTATTTCTCTGGTGGGTTGTACATATCTCTGTTATAGAGTTGATGGCATTTTGTATTACAATTTCTTTTTCCTTGTCAGTTTATCCCACTACACAGTGAGCTACTTGAAGGTATGAGCCATACTTTTCAGCTTTGTATATTGAAAATCTGACATAGCAGACTCTAAATTAATGTTTGAATGAATGTAATTGAATTGATGCTGTGATGCTGAACTATCCAAGACCTGGCTTCCTGGCACGTTCTCTCCCCTCCCAGGTCTTAGTTTCTCCAAATGTTCCTTGTCTGGTGAACTTTTGGGAAGAAATTATTTTTTAATGTTTATTTCCTTTTCTTTAATCTCCATTTCTTATTTCTGATCTAGGGTTCCTTTATGGGGTGGAGTTCTAATCACCATTGCAGATACCTTTGTGTTTCTCTTTCTGGACAAATATGGTAAGGAGAGTGAGATTGGAGGGGTCAGTCAGAGCAGCTGCTTTCCATCATGTGGCCCATGGGGAAGTCTGCTGTCTGTGAGCTCATGGTCACATGTTCCCTTTAGGTCTGCGGAAACTGGAAGCCTTTTTTGGCTTTCTCATCACTCTTATGGCGCTCACATTTGGATATGAGGCAAGTGTTTAGCCTTTCACTATAGAGACAGTAATAGTACTAGGATGGCTTGATTGTATTTCATGTTATCAACAAAAACTCATTGGGTCCTGGGCCAGTGTTGAAGGAATCTGATCTGTGGTCTAGATTTGTGCAGGAAGGACTACAGGAGCCCCTAGGTCAGAGGTGACTGCACTTTCTAGGGTTTCTACACTAGACTCCCTGGTCCCACCTGTGTTGAGCATCTTGACAGCAGAGTAACCTTGGAGGGGATTAGTGAGGGAGCTGCAGAGGTGTTCTTGACTGTTACCTTAACATGATTCTGGTTTTGCTCATCCTGGTTTACATTACTTGCTGCTTGAATTTTCCCTTTATTAAAGTAATTGAATTACAGGGGGTATATTGGATATTTCCTATTTTATTCACCAACCCACACTGTCTTAGGAATCAGTACCATTATTTTGCAGTAATAGCAAATTTTATTTTATTTATTTATTTATTTGAGAGAGAGAGAGAGAGATCGATTTTCCATCTGCTGGTTCACTCCCCAGATGGCCATAATGGCTGAGGCTAGGTCAGGCTGAAGCCAGGAGCCAGGAGCTTCTTAGAGTCTCCAATGTGGGTACAGGGGCCCCAGGTCTGGGCCATCTTCTGCTGCTTCCCAGGTGCATCAGCTGAGAGCTGAACTGGGGCCCATATGGGATGCCAGCATCTCAGGCGGCAGCCTTACCTGCTATGTCAGAATGCCAGCCCCCTCGTAATAGCACCCATCTATGTCCAGTTGTTACAGACTTCTTTTTGCTTAGAAGTCTGGCCACACTTTAAAAAATATATCAAACTGTGGGTAGACTGTGTGTCTTGACCTAAACCAAGGCTTCCAAGAGAAGTGCCAAACCATGGAAAAATGTATGAGAAGTGTTTGTTTATAGGTCTCACTACACACTACTGGCAAACATTGGTGATTCTTGCATGAATATAGGTGAACATCAATATGATAAATGTGGATAATCAAGAATTGATTCTGTACTCTTAGGTTGCCTCAAGGGACTTAGTGCACAGTTGGTAACCATAAGACCCATAGCAACTACTTCACAAGGGGAATTTAAAAAGTTCATAGAAAATGGAATTAAAAGAGAAATTTTTTGAATGCTGAAAAATTTTGAAATCTGTACAAATGAAAGTCTTCAAAAAATTTGTAGAAAATGCATATTATGAAAAAATGGATTTCAATGTTTTGTATCAAAATAAACGTATTGTTTTAAAATATTTTATTTTTTATTTGAAGACAGATGGAGACAGATATACAGAGAGAGGTCTTTCATCCACTGGGTCACTCCTCAAATGTTTGAAATAGTTGGGGCTGGGCCAGGCCAAAGCTAGGGGCTCAGAAGTCAATTCAAGTTTCCCACATGCGTGGAAGAGACCCGACGGCTTGAGCCATCACCTACTGTTTTCCAGCCAAGAACTGAAACCCAGGCACTCTGGTATGGGATGCAGGCATGCCAAATGTCATCTTAAATGTTGCACCAAATGCCCACCCCAAGTTTATCTTTTAATTCCATTTTTTGAAGTACCTGTATATTTCTTTAGGCTATTAATTATATTATATATACATCTGTTTTGTGTATTTATAAGAAGATGTAAAATACTTGAATACTCTAGTCCTGAACTCTCTGACCCCTGGCAGTAAACCCATCATGTTGCTTGGTTTTTTGATGACTCTGTGTTCTTCATTATCCTAGGTGTTATTGTAGGTGTTGCAGAGGAAGGAGTTGTAAGGAGTAAAGGATGTTGAGTGTTGCCTAGTACTGTGTTACTCTCCATCATGTTCCAGTAAAGGCTAATCATTGTCCTGTTGGTATGTAGTATGTTACAGTGAGACCCAGCCAGAGCCAAGTGCTCAGGGGCATGTTCGTGCCATCCTGTTCAGGCTGTCGCACCCCACAGATTGAGCAGGCTGTGGGCATCGTGGGAGCTGTCATCATGCCACACAACATGTACTTGCATTCTGCATTAGTCAAGGTGAGCAAGGCCAGTATCTCAGTGGCCTCCTGGAGAGTTCACAAGATCTTCACTTTTTTTTTTTTAATAATTCATTTATTTGAAAGGTAGAGTTACAGAGAGGCAGAGGCAGAGAGAGAGAGAGGTCTTCCTTCTGCTGGTTCACTCCCTAGATGGCTGCAACAGCCAGAGCTGCGCCAATCCAAAGCCAGGAGCCAGGAGCTTCTTCTGGGTCTCCCATGTGGATGCAGGGGCCCAAGGACTTGGGCCATCTTCTACTGCTTTCCCAGGCCATAGCAGAGAGCTGGATGGGAAGTTGAGCAGCCGGGACTAGAACCAGTGCCCATATGGGATGCTGGCACTGCAAGTGGCAGCTTTACCTGTTATGCCACAGCGCTGACCCTGGGATCTTCACTTTAACTGCAGGGGACACAAGCTTAGTTTACAACCATTAGAACCCCAAGGGAGCAAGACATTTCCAAGCTGGACGTTGATAAATTCTATATGCTTAGGCACTGTTTTTAGTCACCAAATTGCTGAGAGATTACTGACACCACAGAGAAGCTGGGACTAAAGTTCTTCATAAAAAGCTTGAAAGTGAACCAAACCTCTTGTGTTTCAATCTAAAGAGCCCAGTTGGCCTTGGAGAGGTCAAGAGTGAAGGATGTTAAGCAGTCTTTTATCGATTAATTTTCTTTATTTAAAACTGTTTAATTGAGAGGCATGGAGGCTGATAGATCTTCCAATTTCTGGTTCATTCCCTAAATTCCTGAAACAGCTGGGGCTGGCCCAAGCTGAAGCCAGGAGCGTGGAACTCATTCCAGATCTCCCATTTGGGTGGCAGGAACTCAAGAACTTGATCCACTATGTGCTGTCTCCCAGAATGCACATTAGCAAGAAGCTGCATCAGAAGCAGAGTTGGGGCTTGAACCTAGGGACTCCAATATGGGAATGCGTGTGTCCCCGTGGCATCTTCGCTGCCCCTACCAGTTAGCCTTACATAATATTTTCTGAGAGATTTCAGAGATCCATATTGTGATTTGGGTTATGCACTGCTTAAGGTCAAGTAGTTTTTGTAGGTCTTTCCAGCAGTAACAACTGAGAGATCAGTAGTGGTTTTGTCACCGTTGCCCCTTTGTAGAATGTCAGTGCTGTCAGAGGGGATGAACGTCCTTACTTGCTGAATGAGTGAGATATGTTGCATCTCTCACTTTTCAACTGGTCAATTATTTGCTCTCTGAATGCCTTAGGTAACTTGAAACTCCTGAAATGTTAGGAAAGTTTGTTCCAATCCAATTGGTCAAGAAATGACCGCTACTATTGTCTCTCTAGTCTAGACAGGTGAACCGAGCCAATAAGCAGGAAGTTCGAGAAGCCAATAAATACTTTTTCGTTGAATCCTGCATTGCTCTCTTTGTTTCCTTCATCATCAACGTTTTTGTCGTCTCGGTCTTTGCTGAAGCGTTTTTTGAGAAAACCAACGAGCAGGTGGTGAGTAAGGCAGGGTCATGGGTGGTGGTAAATGTGAGGGTGAAATGATGTCTGGAATGAGACAGGAAAACACAGCAGTGACTTGGAGCCCAGGGAAGATAAATCTGTAGCTTCAGTGATGCCCTGCACCATCACTGCGCAGTCAGACTCGGTGGTCTGGGGTCTGACCAAGCCTAGACTTATCTTCCTCAGCTTGGGCTGATGAAGGAGCTTGCCTCACCCCAGGATTGCATCATGCTGTTGTGTTGGTGGCCACACATCTCTCTGGTGCTTTGTCATCCCTTTTTGTTCCTCGCTTGTCAACTTCTGTCTGCCTGCTTGCCAGTCCTCCCATTTGATAGCAGTTGGGAGCTATCTACAGAAAACAGAAACTGTGACCAGCACAGACGTGTTGGGCCAGTTTGACTCCTGAGTCCTCTTGAGGCAGGCTGCCTGTGTAGGTTTGCTCACCAGCTGTTGCCCATCTCCAGAACCTTTGACTCCTGGCTCTGCTTTGAACCAGCTCTCTCTGGTTATTTCCTCATGCTTCTTAGAGGCTTCTGCTCCTGTCACCATTCAAGTGCACTCACGCATGTGCACTCTAACTCTGTAAAGAGTTTGGGTATTTGCGCTAGAAAGATTATGGAAGCTGATCACAAGCAACATGGCTGCCAGTCTCCACCGTCAGCATGACCTGCACCAGCGTTTTCCCTGCAGATGACTTGTGTGTGATCTGAAGGAGAGCTCTAGTTGCCTGTGCCTAGCTTCTCAGATAAAAGCTCTCCTAAACTGCTTTGTATTCTAGGTTGATGTGTGTAGAAATAGCAGCAGTCCCTACACTGGCCTCTTTCCTGAAGATAATTCAACACTGGCAGTGGACATCTACAAAGGGGTGAGTGTGCTCAGATCTCTATCTTGCCTCCTGAATTGTGTTCTTGGCATGCCATCTGGCCTGTTCTGTGAGTTCACTTAGGTGTGAGCATGTCTTCTCTGGAGTGGCCTGTGTTTCAGAGGGCCTGGTGCCAGTCAAGCACCTTGCATTACATGGGAAGGAACAGAGGCTCATTAAAATGCATTCTTAATAAAGTCTTTACTGGGGTATGTCAGTGCTTTTATGCTGGTTACACTGTAGCCCTCAAAGAGTAGAATATAGAACATAGGATATTTCGAGAGTTTACCTGACCTTTCCCTGTATTTCTACTACCATTTTCTAGAAGAGTGTATTAAGAAATATAATTGGGAAATGTGGTATTAGACTTTTTAAAGTTTTATTTATTTGAAAGAGTTACACAGAAACATAAAGAGAGGCAGAGAGAGAGGGAGAGAGAGGTCTTCCATCCGCTGGTTCACTCCCCAATTGGCCACAACGGCCGTAGCTGTGCCAATCTGAAGCCACGAGCTTCTCCTGGGTCTCCCATGCAGGTGCAGGGGCCCAAGGAGTTGGGCCATCTTCTGCTGCTTTCCCAGGCCACAGCAGAGAGCTGGATCAGAAGTGGAGCAGCTGGGACTCTAACCTACACCCATGCCGGCACTGCAGGTGGCAGCTTTACCTGCTACACCACAGCGCCAGCCCCATTAGACTCTTTCATTTTAAAATTATTTCAGATAGAAGTTGGAGGTGAAGACTTTAGTATCTTGGAGAAGAGAAAGGACAAGGTTGAAGGATAAGGGAGCATCCAGGGGAGTTGAGATTGAAAGCCTCTAGAATGAAATCAGGATCTGAGCCTGGCTTGGGCCCATGCCCAGCACCTACTTGTTGTAGGTGGTGCTTAGTGGAGGAGTGGGAGAATTGCCACAGAGAAAGGCTGTCTGGGTGTTGTCTGAGCAGATCATCGACATGAGCCTGTCATTCTCCCTTGCCTCTCCCAGGGCGTTGTGCTGGGCTGTTACTTCGGGCCTGCCGCACTGTACATCTGGGCCGTGGGGATCCTGGCTGCAGGACAGAGCTCCACCATGACTGGAACCTATTCTGGCCAGTTTGTCATGGAGGTATGTGGAGGAGATGATCCTTCTTCAGTTTTGGAAATTGTTATTTATTTAATTTATTTGAAGAGCAGAGCAGGAAAGAGAGACTGATACAGAGATTTCTCATCTGTTGGTTGACTCACCAATGTCCATAGCAGGTGGGACGGTGCCAGACTGAAGCCAAGATCCAGGCACTTAATCCAGGTCTCCTACCTGGGTGGCAGGGATCCAACTACTTGAGCCATCACAGTGCCTCTTATGGTGTTTGTTAGCAGGAAACTGGAATTGGTAGTAGAGCCATGACTTACACCAAGATACTGATACGGGGTGCAGGTGTCCCAAGCCGTGTCTTACTCACTGTGTTACATACCTGCCCCAGATGAGACTTTCTACTCCCATGCTTCTAAGAGTCTCTCCTGGGCCTCCCCAGACCTTTTTCTTTCTCCTGTTCCAGATTTCATCCTGCTCCTGTGCTTTCTTGCAGGGATTCCTGAATCTCAAATGGTCACGCTTTGCCCGAGTGATTCTGACACGCTCAATTGCTATCATCCCCACTCTGCTTGTATCTGTCTTCCAAGATGTAGAACATTTAACAGGGATGAATGACTTCCTGAATGTTCTGCAGAGCCTACAGGTAACAAGGGAGCTGGAGCATTATGTACTGCCCTTGGGTGCCAAACCTGCTGCTGGGTGCTTAGGGGGAAGTTGAGAGGAAGAAGGGATCACAGCCTTGGTGTGTGGTGAATGTGCACGGAGTCCCCAGGATCCAGAGGCCTTTTAGAAATGCTGTTGTTTTTTAAGCTTGTTATAAGGGAATTGTGAGCCATACTTACATGTTGTACAAAATGTGGTTCATTAATCCAGCAAGCAGTATGTGACTGTATAGGACACTGTGCTAGGTCCTGTGAAGGTTAGTAAGACAAGTCAGATATAAGTATTTGTAGACACAGACACTTATGATCATGAATATTAGGGAGTTAACAACAGCTCTACCTGTTTCAACTTAATGCTTGAAAATGTGGGGATGAGAAGAGGAGTAGATGAGACAAGGTTTAGTTTCCAATTCGTTAACTGCACTGGTCTCTGGGGTCAACACACAGCCCCCCAGAAGCCCCATATGATCTTACTCTTTTTTTCCAGCTCCCCTTTGCTCTCATACCCATCCTCACATTCACAAGTTTGCGGCCCGTGATGAACGATTTTGCCAATGGAATGTGAGTACACTTTTCTTAGTTCCCCAAAGGGGTGCTGCTGTGTGTGGGAAGAGTATTTTCATCCCAAGGTCCAGTTTGAAATGAGTCATGTGGGGAACTGTGTGCGCTGGGAGAGAATTGCCAGCTGCTTCCTCTTTGTGCTACAGATTGGAGATGGAATGCAGCTGAGGAGGACAAAGCACATTTTGCATGTCTGGGGAAAATGTTCAGATTGTAGACTCCAGTGCTTCAACCTCAGCCGTCTAAGTTTGGAGCACTTTAAATTCTGTGTTAAGTGATCTTAATCAGAAAGTTATAAGCTAATAATTTTCATGTATACTTTTCAAGGGTGTGGTATTTGAAATGATTTACTACATTTTCAAGGACACTAGTGAAATGGCTTGTTTATATAGCTTGCTGTATTTCAAGGACTTAAATATTAAATATCTGATGGTATTTCTTCCGTCTCTCCTCATGATTGCCCAGGTTTGACTCTTTGAATCCAATCATGAATAAATTTAGGGCCATTTTACAGTTCATTTTGAAATGCCTGTTAAGCTTGTCCTGTTTCCTGTTCTGTCTGTAGCAGGCGAGGCTGTTCCACCAGTGACCGTGCTGATTCTTTTACAGAGGCTGGAGGATTGCAGGAGGAATCTTGGTCCTCATCGTTTGTTCCATCAACATGTACTTTGTAGTGGTTTATGTCCGGGAACTAGGGCATGTGGCGTTGTACGTGGTGGCTGCCGTGGTCAGTGTGGCATATCTGGGCTTTGTGTTCTACTTGGTAAGTCCTTTGTGGAGGGGCCAGGGACAAAGATATCTGAGATGGTGGAGGTAGGGCTGACTGACATTCAGAAATGAGTATATCAGAGTACATAACAGTATCTCTTAGTTATTGAGCCAGTTTGTCCAGAATTGCCAAATCAGCTCTTTATATTCATAACCCTAAAACTTCCTTTGGTTTGTATAATTTGTTTATTTCTAAATCTGTCACTTCTATGTGGTTTCCGTTCTTAATAATTGCCAACAAGAGAATATAGAATGTTGGAGTAACTAAAATAAGGGAAGCAGTATTGTCAGTGGATGGTGGTGGTACAAGATAGAGCTGGAGAAGGGGATTGTTATTAGGGTGGTACTCGTGTTGGTTCACAGCCCCCCTCAGCTGTACCACTTACCAGCTGTCTATGTAAATGGTGATCTCTTATTGGCTCATTCAAGAGTCATTTAAAACAGCCATTGTTGTGAAATAATGATACAAACTAATTTACACTCAGATTATCTGACTTCTTTTTTAAAGAGTGGGTGTTTGCCCTAGCAGTTAAAATGCTCTTGCCCCTTATCAGAGTACTTGAGTTCCAGTCCCTGTTCCAACTCTTTTTTTTTTTTTTTTAACTTATTTATTTATTTATTTATTTTGACAGAGTGGACAGTGAGAGAGACAGAGAGAAAGGTCTTCCTTTGCCGTTGGTTCACCCTCCAATGGCCACCGCGGCCAGCATGCTGCAGCCGGTGTACCGCGCTGATCTGAAGGCAGGAGCCAGGCGCCTCTCCTGGTCTCCCATGAGGTGCAGGACCCAAGCACTTGGGCCATCCTCCACTGCACTCCCTGGCCACAGCAGAGAGCTGGCCTGGAAAAGGGGCAACCGGGACAGAATCCGGCACCCCGACCGGGACTAGAACCCGGTATGCCAGCACCGCAGGCGGAGGATTAGCCTATTGAGCCACAGTGCCGGCTCCTGTTCCAACTCTTGATTCTAGCTCCCTGATAATTACATATCTTGGGAGGCAGCAATGATGGCTTGAGCAGTTGGATGCTTGCCATCCAGGTGAGAGACCTGAATTGTATTTCTGACTCTTGGTTTTGGCCTTGGCCTAGCCTCGGCTGCTACTGTCATTTGAGGAGAGACCCAGCTGATGAGAGCTTTTTCTCTGTCTCTCTCTTCTTCTCAAATAAAAATAGTACTTTTTTTTAAAAATGTAGAGTAAATTACGTAGAAATGATAATGCTTGTCTTCAGAAGATGAGATTATGGATGTCTTCGCTACATCTTTTTTTTTTTTTTTTTTTTTTTGACAGGCAGAGTTAGACAGTGAGAGAGAGATAGACAGAAAGGTCTTCCTTTTTCCATTGGTTCACCCCCAAGTGGCCGCTATGGCCGGCGCGCTGCACCAATCCGAAGCTAGGAGCCAGGTGCTTCTTCCTGGTCTCCCATGTAGATGCAGGGCCCAAGCACTTGGGCCATCCTCCACTGCACTCCCGGGCCACAGCACAGAGCTGGACTGGAAGAGGAGCAACCGGGACAGAATCCGGTGCCCCAACTGGGACTAGAACCTGGGCTGCCAGTGCCACAGGCGGAGGATTAGCCTAGTGAGCCTTGGCGCCAGCCTCTTCTCTATATCTTTAATGGTGCTTGTATCAATGAGAAACAGGTTACAGCAACAGTAACAATAAGTGCTGCTGTTGATCTCCAGGCAACTTACTAGTCCCCATGCCAGGGTTTGCCACAGGTTAGCTAATGCAACTGGTACAGCCTGCTGAGCTGCTCTGTCAGTACCTGTTAAGAAACTAAATAGCAGTAACCACTATACAATCAGCTCTCATCTATACAAATGTCTTCAGCAGTTTCACTAGTATCGGGGTGACTAAAGACATATTGGCACTTTCATGTGGCCAGCACTGTGGCTCACTTGGTTAATCCTCTGCGCACGGTGCTGGCATCCCATATGGGCGCTGGTTTCTAGTCTCAGTTACTCCTCTTCCAGTCCAGCTCTCTGCTGTGGCCCTGGAGGGCAGTGGAGGATGGCCCAAGTGCTTGGGCCCTGCACCCGCATGGGAGACCAGGAAGAAGCACCTGGCTCCTGGCTTTGGATTGGTGCAGCGCCAGCTGTAGTGGCCATTTGGGGAGTGAACCAATGGAAGGAAGATCTCTCTCTCTCTCTCACTGTCTATAACTCTACCTGTCAAATTTTAAAAAAAAAAGACATATTGGCACTTTCATAACCAACTTGCATGAAGGAAAGATTCTCCTAGCTTTTTCAAACAGCTCTTGTCAGGAAGGGAGCAGGTTCACACTGGAGTGTGTGTATGAGCAGTCGTGGTGGGGAGAAGGCTCTCTGAAGAGCTGGGTGAGTGATGACCACATTTGTCTTTCAGGGTTGGCAGTGTTTGGTTGCACTGGGCATGTCCTTCCTGGACTGTGGGCACACGGTAAGCATCTCTAAAACCTTGCTGACCGAAGACGCCAACAGTGGCTACACTAAGTAAACACTGGATCAGTCTGTCTTCTGCAGGTAGCCATCAGAGCCAGTGTGTTTCTATGGTTTACTGTGTGAACATAGACAAAAGTATGTGCTATTGCACAGGCTGCATTTAGGACCCAATGTTGGTTGGAAATGACTCTGTTCCATATGTGTGTGATGGCATTCTTTTTTATCTTTGACCTTCTAACCTAGAAAGTGCATCAGGTAGGATCTTTGAGAAGTTGACTTTTGCTGCTGTCTTCCCAACACTAAACTCTGAAGTATCTGCCCGAGGACTAGCCTGTGTTATCCTATTGAGAGAAAATTCTCTGTGCATGATTTTTAGCCAGGGTAAATGTTTAAAAAGAATTGGGAGATGCAATACATTTTTATAGTGCAAGCTACAGATGGATATGCAAATTTTGCTTATCTTGATAATGATTTTAAATGGCTATGAAATACTTTTTTATACATACTCTTTAAATTATTTTAATTATTAAAAGCTTCAACTGGAGTTGTTTGAAAAGAGATACTTACCTCTGTCAGGCTCAAAATAGTATTTCTTGATTAAGCTGAGAGACGTTGAGAAAGTGTGATGAAGATGAAAAATGGAAAAACGGTCAAACTCCTTTGTAGGTGGTGGTTACTGTCACTTTCTAGAGATCCTCCTTAGAGAGGGGAAGATGATCAGGGTTTCCTTGGGAGTCCTGATTCTGAAAACCTTCATGTCAGTACAGAGCTTCCCCTATGATACCACTCTTGAGCTCATCAAGTTGTAAAACTTTCTTCCTCCTCCAAGGAGGTAGAGGGGTGATAGAAAAAGATGGTAGCATTAATGAACTAAGAGTGTTGTGAGATTGAGAATAGGCTGAAAGACTCAAGGGGAAGGAGAGCCAGCTGTTGTGTCCCTCAAAGCCGCCTCTCACGGAATCGTGTTGCTCTGATGCGTCACTATGCCTCGTGCCAGGAGGACTTGGAGGCAGTCTCAGGAGCAATGAAATTTAGCTGTTCCAAAGTTCCTGCTCTCGCAGCTCTCCCTCCATGGGTGTCCCTCCATGGGTGTCACTGTGGTTGCGTAGTTGAACTGGGCTGTCTCTAGAGCTGTTCCCTCAGAGGGAAACACTGACACCAGATGGTGGAGCTGTGGAGTCAGAGGAAAAGGGTGTCTTCAGCTTGAAGCTGCTGTTCTTCAGCCACTTCAGACATATTTACACGCGGAGCCTGAGACGGTGTGATCACCTCAAAGCAAGTCACGTCTGTCTGGTGGAGTTAAGTAATCAAGTCTTTCATATCCAGTGACGTGGCGATGACACTAGTGGAAATGACATTGAAGGACTTCTCATTTTTGGAGCTTTCCTTCTGATTAGTGTTCTCTGTTCATCTCAATTCTCAAAGGCATTATTCCTGATGTTTTGCACACAAAGCACAGACTGGATGGATAGTCTTTTTATAAAGCATTAAGAGTAAACTGTTTCCCAGCTCATTCATTTTTCTTAGCCCTTCAAGCAATGTAGCACAGAATCACGAGTGACATTCCCCTAACTCTTCTCACGGCTGCTCGCTTTCCCCTGTGGCCATCATTCCTCCAACCTGGTCAGCAGGAGCTCTGAAGATACTAGATACTGACATCCTGAACTCTCACTTGGCTGCAGTAGGGGAGACCAAACTGACGAAACAATTCTTTTTAAAGATGGTACCCTAGTGTGTATCAGTCTCAAATTCATAAATGTCTAGGATCCCAGGTAAAAGCCAATAGTATTCTTTAAAAAGTTATATATATATATATATATATATATATATATATATATATATGAATGACTTGGAATGATGAAAGATTTCTTCCCAGTTAAATGACATTTTATAATACCACATGTTTAGTATTTTAGTGTTGAAAACACTCCCAAAGGGTATTCTATTGGATCCTCACAGAGGAAAAGTGTACTTGAACACTCTGGCTCAAGAAGCAATGTGTAGAAACTTAAGTCATTCAATGCCAGCATGTGCAGAGTGTTTATGTTGAATGTTTAAGGATGTGCAGTTGTACTCTATGTAAATTGGTCCTTGTTCTCTTTAACTGTGATATGAAAAACTCATGCTGTATACTCAAAATCAAAGGGTGATGTAGAGCCTCAGTTTGGCTTCTGTGAGGTCCTGTTTGTGGTATTAATAGTGGTTACCTTAGTAACCCCATTTAACAGTGTAAAAACATGATTTGTAATTAAAAAATCTTTTTACAATCTGGTTTCCTGATTATTTATTTAACCTTGAAAGTACATTGATACACAAATATTGAGACAGAAATTACCACTTAGAATGGTACTAGACCCCACTGCCAGTGATTTTCTCCTAAAAGAGATAAAGGAGTGAGTTTAGTTGTCAGAAGGCTTGGATTAATTACAAAGACTGAAACACTAATTTCTGTTTGCTCACTTAGCCAGAGAGTTTCGCTGTAGCTACAGGTCACTCCATTACCACGTTTAAGTGGCAGAGATTTAATCTGCCACTCTTACGTAAGCTGAGTGCTTTTCTGTTTCTGAGTCTTGCTTCACCTGTGAAGTAGGCTTTTACATTTTATGTCAGATGCCAGAACACGAGGATTTAAAGAAAGAAACCACATTATTAAGCTTAAAATGAATGAGCATGTTGGCATCTAGATAATAAGTAGAAATACTGGCACTGTTTCTTAAGGAGAGCGGCAAAGCTCAGGCAGGGTAGACTACTAGCCCTGTCGTAGCATGTGACGGGCAAATCTGAGTCACCAGCTAATGTGTCCCAAGGATCCAAAGCTCATTTCCCCTTTCTCTGTTGCAAGCTTTCCCTGCCTGTCCTACAGGAGCTGAATACTGTAAGTAACTCCCTAGAAGTAATTTGGTAAGAATGTTCTGCATATTGTCGCTCATTAGTTAGCTCTCTGAAAGTCTGGAGCCAAGTTAGAAGGCTTAGCAATTTGAACGGGGTTGGGCATTTGGCTCAGTGGTTAAGATGCCCTTGGGATGCCCACAGTTCCCGGGTTCAGGTCCAGGCTCCAGTCTGCATTCTGGCCTCCTGCTAACGCTCAACCTGGGAGGCAGCAGGTGATGGGTCAAGTGGCTGGATCTCTGCCACCCACCTGGGAGACCTGGCTTGAGTTTCAGGCTCCTGGCTGCGGCGGACCTTTGAGGAATGAACCACCATAAAGAAAACTCTCTCTTTGTCTCTCTGTCTTTTAAATAATAAACAACAAAAAAGTTAATTAAAAAATATTATTTGAAGATCCTGATTTGAGACTTTTTTTTTAAGCTCTGTCTTCTGAAATGCCTTCTGCTCCTTCATTGGTAGAAACAATGTGTCTAATCTGTCAGCTTCTTAGGGCACCTTAACTCATGAATGTAAAAATGCTGACTCACTACCATGCCCTAGTCCTGGTCTGAGCACTTGCATTATGTTATTTAGTCCTCCTAAGAACAAGATGATCAGCCTCCATGTAGATGAGGCAACTGGAAGGCCTGCATCACATTGCTAATAAGTGAGCATTTGAGCTTAAGCAGCTCAGTTCCTGATTCCAGATTTTCATTTCCAAACCGTCCTGTATTTGATTCCCAAGCCACCCTTGCTAGAGTGACACACTAAGCTTTGTTGGTTAGCAGCACCAGGACCATCAACGTGTAGAAGCATTGGCTTGATACTCTTAAGTTAGTGCTAAGATATGTGTTAGTTAAGAAGTTGCCAACTGGTAGGAATTTGACCTGTGCTAAATTGACAAAAGTAAATTTGACAGCTTTTGGTAGGTGCAAAGAGAATGGGCAAGGCCCTTTAGGGTCCTACCCCAGCAACAGTTAGGAACTCAAGCATTACCCATCTGCACCTGCGTTTCAGACTATTCCTGCACCACTTAGCACCATTTCTGAAAGTGTCAGCAAGACAAGCTGCTCTAATGAAGGGATTGTCAACTGAATCATCTAAACGAAACATTGTGAGGGGATTGTGAGACTTATAGTGCAACCCTTGCTTCCTACTTAATGAGGATGCCCACCAACTTTGCTCACTTGGCAAAGGGCTCTAACAAATTGTCAGTGTGTCTGACAAGTGTTCTTGTTCACCAGAGCCTGGGATGTAAGACCCTAAAGTGCATAAGCAAGCAGCAGTCTGAAGAACTGTCTTTCTGTCTTAGAGGCAGTGTGAATCAGTATTTTCTCAGTCCATTAGTTGGGCACTGATCGGTCCCTGTTATTTTGAAAGTCCTCCCAACAAGCCTGTGGGGTCCAATTGGTGATGTGTTAAAAAAATATGCATTGAAGATTGGCATGAGATTGTGCTTGGGATTTTCAAATGTAGCAATTATTCTAATTTTGTAGATAAGTAGAGTAAGGCTACAAAGGGATCCAGGTCATGCTGAAGGCTGTAGGAAGTAGTAGAGGCGGGACCTGAACCCAGCCTGGTGCCTTTTCCACTACACCGTGGGATAGTTCCTTGTTGTGGATTTATTACCTGCATTCTTCACTAACTTGGAGGTTGTTGTCAAGGGGCAATGGCATCCCTAAAGTCCTAGGTAGTAACAGTAGGGCTAAAATGATAACTCAGTGATTGTCCCCAGGGGAGGGCGTTTGGTGAAGTGATTGAGACCCCACTGGGGGAGCAAACATTCAGCGCAGAGGTTAAGATGTCCGCATCCTGGTGCAGAGGTGAAGTCACCACTTACAGTGCTGTCGTGTAATACGAGTTCCAGATCAAATCCCAGCTGCTCTGCTTCTGATCCAGCTCCCTGCTAATGTCCCTGGGAAAGCAGCAGAGGATGGCCCAAGTACTTGGGCCCTGCCACCCATGTGGGAGACCAGGATGGAGTTCCTGGCTCCTGGCTCCAGCCTGACCCAGACCTAGCTCTTGTGTCCACTTGAAGAGTGAACCAGCAGATGGAAGATAGATATTTCTCTCCTCTTCGTTCTCTTTCTCCCTCTTTCCTTCCTTATCTCTTGCTTTTTCAAATACATAAATCATTTTTAAAAAAAAAAAGATGCCTCCATCCCATATCAGAGGATCTTGAGTTAAGTCCTGGCTCTGCTTCCAATTCCAGTTTACTTCTGATGCACACTGGGAGGCAGCAGGTGATGGCTCAAGTAATTGCAAGCCATGGAAGACCTGGATTGAGTTCATGGCTCTTGACTTCAGCCTGGCTCTGCCTCAGCTGTTCTGGGCATTTGAGTAATGAACCAGCAAAGATAAAAAGATTTCTGTCTCTTCCTTTCAAAAAAAATGTTTTTCAAAAAAGACCTTTTTGGGATACCTGCATCCCAAATCAGAGTACCTGGGTTTGAGTCCCTACTGCACTTCCAATTCAAGTACACACCCAGGAGACAGCAGTTCATGGTGCAAGGGTCCCTCCTAGACATGTGGGAGACCCAGACTGAGTTCTAGGCCCCCCCTCCTAGACATGTGGGAGACCCAGATTTGAGTTCTAGGCCTCTGGCTCCAGTCAGGCCGGTCCCTGCTGTTCTAGGAGATTGGGTGGTGAACCAGCCAATGGAAGATTTCTCTCTGTCACACTATCTTTGCCTTTAAGATTAAAAAAATAATAATTAAAAAAATAGACATCAATTTTTAAAAATTTTTCCTGGTCATTGTCAGGGGAAAGAAAAAAATATAAAAAGAAATACAGTGTTAAAGATCCCAACACAAACCATCTGCATTCACTTCTCCAGGAATAGGGTCTGGAAATGTGTTTTAAAAAGCAACTGAGATATGATACTGATTCCGCTTGGCAAATATCTGAGACCCATAGGTCGTCCTCTCAGTCAGCACATGCTATTTTATGTTTTTGTGTTTTCACAAAAAGCCCTTTGCTTAGGTGCCAAAGGATAATGGGGTCAGGTTTATAGGGCTCAGGACTTAGGCCATTTGAAATTTGATTCCTACTATACACAGAGGTAAAACACAAGAGCACTTATTGCAGGTTTCTTTCTGTTATCCTGATCTGAATACCCATAATAAGGCAGGGCTTGTCCCAAGAATTGTCGGTGTGCTAATTTTGGGGGAGGGCATTTGCCACTATCTCAGTCCTAGACTGCTCACAGGTGTTGTTTGAAGTATCAGGAACCACTCATGTATCTATCAAAGTCATTTCTTTTTTGAAATAGAAATCCGAAAAGACCTAAAATGATATTCTAATTTTAATTACATAAGTGCCAACTTCAGTATTTAAGTACTTGAACATCAGTCTAACCTTCTTCCATCTTTTTGTCCTTAGTACCACCTGGGATTGACTGGCCAGCCCGAACTCTACCTCTTGAACACCGTGGATGCTGACTCGCTTGTATCCAGATGACAGCAGCTTAACAGCATATAAGACTGCTTTCTTTAAGTCCGTTTTGTGCCAAGGGCTCTGTTAAAATATCTCTGTTAGTTCAGAGGTGAGTTTTGTTCAGAAGTTTTGAACAAAAGGCAAAGCTTTCCTCACAGGAAGGGTGTTGAAAACAGACAGTGTAAGTGTAGGTCAGAGACCACGCACCTCATAACAGTCACACAGACCAGTTAAGAAATTGGCCATTGTAATGGCCACACACCCCTATGGGTTTGTGTCTTGACTTCTGGGTTTTGAAAAATATATATGTCTATTTATTTATCTAAGCCTGAACATACCAGTTTGGGTAGTTTTAAGTTTATATAAGACAAATCTTTTGTATTTTTTTAAAGAGTATTTTCAGGTAAATCAAATATTTGGATCACAAGTGAAAAAGTGAAGTAGTCAGATTGTCTTAGCATGAACTTTACTGTGCCAGGTAAATTTCATTTCAATTTTAATCAGCCAGATTACAGTCTTGGTATCCACTGATATTAGCACATTTATTCCCAAAGAAAATGTTTCTTCTATTTGGAAATCATACTTAACCCTTGTTATCACCCTGCTTTAATTATTATTGTATTTGTTGTTGCTTATCTTGAAATGTCTTCTAGTTATTAAACAGGGATGTAATGACAGGATTTGCCAAAGCTCTTAGTACACAGTTACAGAGTGCGGGCACTGCACTTTCGCCAGTGATGAATTGTGCACACGGCATTGTAACTCAGCCCACTCTGGCATTCAAGTTTCAGAAGGAAAAAGAAGAAACTTGTGGCTTGTAACTTTGTATGTCCTCACAAAAGATAATGGAAGTACTAATCTTATTTCTACTGTTAATCCCACGATGTCTTGTCTTTCCAGTTTTCTCAGTGATACTCCAAACATTCCCAAGGACAAAAGTCTTATTTCTGGGAATGACTAATATTTATATTGTTGAGTCTCCTAGGAAATGCTAAGCATTTCTCTTCAGGTATTAGTACAAGTAATTTGAGGGTAATATAGACTGGGACTTACTAGTTTAGTCCACATATCACAAACTGCCTACATTAGGTTATAGATTTCTTTTGACCTCTCTTCTTAACTAGTTGTTTTTTCCTCTTAAAATTTGTACAATAAAGTCCATATGTAAAAATTAAAAGCTTTATCATAATTGTCTGAGATTCAGAAGATTTGCAACTTACCTCACATTCCTGCACAAAGTGCAGTTGACTGGAACTAAGTGGCAGCTGTCCATTTTCTGTGACATACCCTTCTGGGTGGGGCACACGCCATCACATCTCCCCTTTCTTCCTTTTGGCCCCAGAAGTGTTGAGTCTGCAAACTGTGCAGCCTTTCTGTAACTCTGAGCATTATTTTTTGTCTTCTAGCATTAAATTGAAATATCTTACCTCTGTGCCTTGAACTTATTGCCTTCTAGAAGGTCTTTTTTTTAAATTCAGACATTACCTTTATTTATTATGGTTTGGGTCTCTAAATGTCCTCTCTCCCTCCCTCCCTCTCTGCCTCTTATCTCTCCCTTTTCCCCTTTCTTTCTGTTTATTTGAGAGAGAAAGAGGGCTCCAGTCTGATAGCTTACTTCCCAAATTCCTGCACTGGCCAGACCTGGTCTGTGGGCAAAGCCAGAAATCCAATCCAGGTCTTCCACGTGGGGAGCAGGAACCCAAATACTCGAGCCATTGCTGCTGGCTCTCAGGGTCTGCACCAGCAGGAAGCTGGATTCAGAAGCCAGATTCTGGAAGTGAACCAAGGCACTCTGATGTAGGGCAGTTGGCATCTTAACTGCTAAGCTAATTACCTGCCCCAGGGGATTTTCTGATATGACACTTTAACGTTCCTTCATTTTGGGGGCCGACTCTGTGGCATAGCAGGTGCTGCGCCTGTATCCCGTATGAGTGCTCATTTGAGTCCTGGCTGTTCTGCTTCCAATCCAGCTCCCTGCTAAAGTGCCTGGAAAAGCAGCAGAAGATGGCCAAGTCCTTGGTCCTCTGCACCCATGTTGGAGACCAGGAGGAAGCTCCTGGTTCCTGGCTTTGGATCAGTCTAGCTTCAGCCATTGTGGCTATTTGGGGAGTGAACCAGTGGATGGAAGACCTCTCTCTCCCCTTGCATTCCCCCCCAACCCCAACTGCCTTTCAAATAAATTAGTAAATTCTTTTAAAAAAAATTTCTCTCATTTCTACTTGATGGGCTCTTGAAAGTTGAGCTAATAAGCAACCTTGTAACCCAGGTCTGAGTCCTTGTGATCTTAAAGTTGAGAAGAATTAACATTATTCCAAAAAGATCCTCTGTTTTAAAAAACTTTAGTTACTTATTTGGAAAGCAGAGTGATAAAGAGCTCTTCTATCCGCTGGTTCAGACCCCAGTGGCCCACAAAAGCTGGGACTGTACTAGGCCAAAACCAGGAGCTAGGAATATCATCTGGGTCCCATGTGAGTGGCAGGAATCTGGCAAGTACTTGGGCCATTGTCTGCTACCTTCCAGGGGCAGGAAGCTGAATTGGAAGCACAGGTGGAACTGATTCCCTAGTACCCCAGTGTGTCATGAGGATGTTCTAAGCAGTGCCTGAAACTGCTTCATCAAAATACCTGTCCTGTAATGGAGATTTTTAAAAAGTTATGTGTTGTTTGAAACCCAGAGAGACAGAGAGGAGAGGAGAGAGCGCTTCCATCCACTGGTTCACTGCCCAAATAGCCACAACAGCCAGGGCTGGGCCGGGATGAAGCCAGGAGCCAGGAGCTCCATCTGGGGTCTCCCATGTGGGTAGCAGTATTGAGCCATCATCTGCTTCCCAGGTGCATTAGCAGTGAGCTGGATCAGAAGTGGAATAGTCAGGTCTTTTTTTTTTTTCTTCTTTTTTTTTTTAAGATTTATTTATTTATTTGAGAGGCAGAGTTACAGAGAGGAGCGACAGAGAGAAAGGTCTTCCATCTGCTGGTTCACTCCCCAAATGGCTGTAACGGCTGGAGCTGGGCCAATCCAGAGCCAGGAGTCTCCTCTGGGTATCCCACGTGGGTGCAGAGGCCTAAGGACTTGGGCCATTCTCTGCTGCTTTCCCAGGCCATAGCAGAGAGCTGGATTGAAAGAGGTGTAGCTGGGGTGTGAACTGATGCCCATATGGGATGCTGGCACTGCAGGCTGGGGCACAGCCTACTACACCACAGCGCCGGCCCCAGTAGCCAGGTCTTGAAGCTCAAGCCAGCACTCTGATATGGGATGTGGGCCTCCCAAGTGGCAGCCTGTCCCATCGTACCATAGTGCTGGCCCCAATGAAAGAGACTCTTAAAATGAGTTTCCATGTTTTAGTTGCTTTGTACACAGATAACAACTCTAGATCAACCAATTAGTTGGATTTTCCACTCTTCCTAGGAAATTTCATTTACCAGTAGTTTCAGTACCAGAGGGGCTGGTGCTGTGGTGCGGTGGGTTAACGCCCTGGCCTGCAGTGCTGGCATCCCATATGGGCACTGGTTCGAGACCCAGCTACTCCACTTCTGATCCAGCTCTCTGCTATGGCCTAGGAAAGCAGTAGAAGATGGCCCAAGTCTTTGGGCCCCTGCACCCGCGTGGGAGAGCCAGGAGAAGCTCCTGGCTCCTG
This sequence comes from Lepus europaeus, assembly GCF_033115175.1. Classification (NCBI taxonomy): domain Eukaryota; kingdom Metazoa; phylum Chordata; class Mammalia; order Lagomorpha; family Leporidae; genus Lepus; species Lepus europaeus. The sequence continues at coordinate 69,145,059 of NC_084836.1, forward strand.
GCTTCAGATTGGCACAGCTCTGGCCATTGCAGTCATTTGGGGAGTGAACCAGCAGATGGAAGACCTCTCTCTTTCTCTGCCTCTCCTCTCTGTAGAAGATGGCCCAAGTCCTTGGGCCCCTGCACCAGTATAGGAGACCTGGAAGAAGCTCCTGGCTCTTGGCTTTGGATCGGCACAGCTCTGACCGTAGTGGCCATCTGGGAGTGAAATGGCGGATGGAAGGATGGAAGACCTCTTTCTCTGTCTCTCTCTCTCTCTCTCTGTAAATCTGACTTTCAAATAAAATAAATAAATCTTTAAAAGAAAAAAAAAGAATAACCTAGATGCACTGACTCAGTTCCTGGGGTTCAACACTCTGGAGTCAGTTTGTGAAAGGATGCTGTGATAATGGATACCCAGAGTGTAAAACAAACAAACAAACAAATGCAGTTAAATTGGGGCCGGTGCTGTGGCACAATGGGTTAATCTTCCACCTGCAGTGCCGGCATCCCATATGGGCACAGGTTCGAGTCCTGGCTGCTCCTCTTCTGATCCAGCTCTCTGCTGTGGTCTGGGAAAGCAGTAGAAGATGACCCAGGTGCTTGGGCCCCTGCACCCATGTGGGAGACCTGGAAGAGACTCCTGGCTCCTGACTTTGGATTGGCTCAGTTCTGGCCATTACGGCCATTTGGGGAGTGAACCAGTGGAAGGAAGACCTTTCTTTCTAACTCTTCCTCTCCCAGTCTGTAAAAAAAAAAAAAAAAAAAAAAAAAAAGCAGTTAAATCATTGTTGCTGAGTAGCTACTACCAGATAATGGAGTGTCAGCCTGTTATAAAAGGCAGGCAGAGCAGAGCCAGGCTTGTGCAGTGGTTTAATGAAGTCACCAGGGTTACCATAGGCAATGGAAATGGTCTTCTCAGGTCAGGCAGAACATCAGGCCGCTAAAGCTTTGTGAACTCCGGTTCTGTATGTTATCTGTGGACAGGGTTCCTGCAGCGACCCTCCCACTTGACTGCAGCCAGGTGGGCATCCGCACACTTGCTAACTTTTCTCCAGCTGTGACTTTACAACTTCATGCAAGCAAGGTTTGTGGGCTCTCCTACATGGCTGCCGTTAAATAATCATAAATAGTTTCCGTTGCTTTCTTCAGGCAACAAATATTTTACTTTAGTTCTCTCAGAATCAAGATCACAAGACTGTACACTCTCCTGGATTTTGTAAGAAAATCCAGTTTCTAATAGAACCACTGAATCTACTTTTAACGCTGAGTGTATATTGAGACAGGAGAGTCTTCCCAGTAGCTGGTTTGATGGCGTTTTTGTTTGTTTTTTCCCAGTAGCTGGTTTGATTGACTGTCTCTTCACTGCACAGTCAACATGAAGGGGTGACTTGTTTCCATGGCAGCTGTTTTAGATTTCCCTGACCTTCGGGGGACATGCTAGACCCGGCTGCTCTGGAATACTTCTCACTCTGGTGGCATAAAGCAGCTGCATCTTCCTTGCTGTTTTCCAGACAGTACGGTTTAGACCAAAAATGTGTGCCTGTGGACGGCACTACAAGAGCCTCCTGGTGGGTACAAATGACAGCTTTTAGAAATAAAAAATTTAGCCACAAGCATATGTATTTCTGTTAACCAATATGGGTGTGTTTCTGTAAGCAGAGTAACATGGAAATGAAGGTTTTTTTTTTTTTTAAAGATTTTAAAAATTTATTTGAAAGAGTTACACATAGAGAAGGAGAGGCAGAGAGAGAGAGAGAGGTCTTCCATCCTCTGGCTCACTCCCCATTGGCCACAATGGCCAAAGCTGCGCCGATCTGAAGCCAGGAGCCAGGAGCTTCTTCCGGGTCTCTCACACAGGTGCAGGGGCCCAAGGACCTGGGCCATCTTCTACTGCTTTCCCAGGCCATAGCAGAGAGCTGGATTGGAAGTGGAGCATCTGGGTCTCGAACCAGTGCCCATATGGGATGCCAGCGCTGCAGGCGGTGGCTTAACCTGCTACACCACAGCACCAGCCCCCAAATAAAAGTTTTAAGAAGAAAAAAAAATCACTTGTGTCCACAGAGAAAAGTATAGCACATAATACACAATACAGTGGGTTAATATTTAGAGTACAGAGGTACTTTGAGATATTCCCTTCTTCAAATAAAGCACTGCACTTTCTGTTTAGTGTAACCCTTCACCAAAGGAAACACCAAGAAAGAAGAAATACCCACCACAAGACAGCGTAATACAGCGTGGACAGCATGTTCTTGGTTTCATTTGCAGTAAAAGCTTTTCTTGTTTCTGGCTTTCTTTCCTAGACTCAGAGTCTTTGGGAATAAACTCACGTCAAGGCAGTTATGATGTTAAGAAAGTGTAGAGGGAGAGCGTTTGGCACAGCCCTCGGGATGCCCACATCCCACATCTGAGTGCTTAGGTTCAGAATCCAGCTCTGCCACCAGTTCCAGCTTCCTGCTGATGCACATCCGGGAGGACGACGGCCCATATGTCTGGGTTCCTGCCACATACACAGGAGATCCATATGGAGTTCCTGGCTCTTGGCTCCCACCAGGCCTAGCCCTAGCAGCATTGGGTACTTGGGGAGTGATCAGTGGATGGGAGATTTCTGCTTGTCTCTCTACTTTCAAAATAAGTCAATATTTTAAAAATTTGAAAGTATACTTAGTTTGTTAGAATCTTAGTGCATTTCTAGAGAAGTTGAAAGTGACAATTATACTTAATATTTACCTTCATTCCTTGTTTTTTCTACACTGTTATAATATATTAACAATCATACTTCTGGAATAAGTTTTTTTTTTTACCATTTGAAGGAAAACATATACGTTAGCAATTTACCTTTGTGTTTGTAGAATTACTTGGAAGAAGTGTAAAATGATTACATAGGTATTTAAACATGAAACATTCATGTTTGTGACAAAAGAGCCAAATTTCTGTAAGATTGGGATGCAGACTGGTAAACCAGCTTTCAATAACTTGACATTTTCCTCTGTTGTAATTATTACCCATCCTAAAATGGACTTATAAAATCTTAAAATACCTCACCTAATTTGGAGAGGTTAAAGTGATGCATAGAGTATCACATTTACCATGGATTTACAGACATTTTTGGTAACAAAACTTAATTTTCATATCAACTTGGTATAATATAGATTACTGTCTGCCACTGCCAGAAATAAAAAACAGTTTATGTCAGAAAATCATGTTCTAGGATCTGAGACATACCAAAAGGGTATTTCTGAGTTGACTATAATTGTTGATTTGGAAATCAACTTTTTTTTTAAGATTTATTTATTTATTTGAAAGAGTTACACAGAGGAGAGGCAGAGAGAGAGAGAGACAGAGAGAGAGAGAGAAAGAGAGAGGTCTTCTATCTGCTAGTTCAGTCCCCAATTGGCTGCAATGGCCGTAGCTGGGCTGATCTGAAGCCAGGAGCCAGGAGCTTCTTCCGGGTCTCCCACACAGGTGCAGGGGTCCAAGGACCTGGGCCATCTTCTGCTGCTTTCCCAGACCATAGCAGAGAGCTGGATTGGAAGTGGAGCAGCTGGGACTCCAACTGGTGCCCATATGGGATGCTGGCACTGCAGGTGGCAGCTTTACCCGCTACGCCACAATGCTGGCCCCTGGAAATCAACTTCTTAAAACATTGTGGGGCCGGCGACGTGGCTCAACAGGCTAATCCTCCACCTTGCAGCACCTGCACACCGGGTTCTAGTTCCAGCTGGGGCACTGGATTCTGTCCCGGTTGCCCCTCTTCCAGGCCAGCTCTCTGCTATGGCCCAGGAGTGCAGTGGAGGATGGCCCAAGTGCTTGGGCCCTGCACCCCATGGGAGACCAGGGGAAGCACATGGCTCCTGGCTTCGGATCAGCGTGGTACGCCGGCCGCAGCAGCCATTGGAGGGTGAACCAACGGCAAAGGAAGACCTTTCTCTCTGTCTCTCTCTCTCACTGTCCACTCTGCCTGTCCCCCCCCCCCCCCAAAAAAAATTGTGAATATAGAAAGGCTATGAGAATTCTGTTGCTTCTTCAGTATAATTTGTTCCATATTGAAAATTCATTCTTCATGATTAAGTTTGCAGAAGCCTCTTGTCCTTGCTTCTAGCATATTGCTTCACTTTTTGGAGGCACTGAAGAATCGCGGTTTAATGTAGTCCTTATACATAGAATAGAGAACACCTAGAAACAAAGATGTGTGTCAGTAGAGCTCTGTAGAAAATAAATGCTGAATTTTGTATTTTTTGGAAACTAGTCCACAATATAAAAACAACAAAAGCTTTCCCTCTTATTAACTCGTGGCTTGGATCATACAAGGGACTCTGGAAACAAACAAATGAACAAACAAACCCAAAGAGGCCTTAAGATTAGTGTCAGTCTAGGGTGGGCATTGTGGCATAGTGGGTAAAGTTGCTGCCCGCAATGTTGGAATTCTGTACAGGCACCACTTCAAGTCCTGGCTGCTTCATTTCCGATCGAGCTCTCTGCTAATGGCCTGGGAAAAGCAGTGGAAGATAGCTCAAAAGTTTGGGCCCCTGCACCCATGTGGGAGACCCAGATAAAGCTCCTGGCTCCTGCTTTGGCCTGGCTGTTGTGGCCCTCCTGGGAGTGAGAACTAGCAGATGGAAGACCTCTATCTGTCTCTCCCTCTCTCTCTGTAGCTCTTTCAAATAAATCTTTAAAAAAAAAAAGATTCAATATGAATTTATGATGTTACTGTGCTGTCCAGAAATTTGAATTTTAAAATATTTGTGAACTGTTAGTAAAGTGGGCACACTTGACTCAATATTGCAGTAAAAATAGTGGTAGCTTCAATTTAGTGAAAATTTATTGCCTGTCTCCTTGTGTACAGTACCTGCAGGAAAACAAAGGTGAAAGGATTGAATCTCTGCTTCTAGGAATTTGCAGTCTGGTGGGAGAATTAGCTGTGAGCTTAGGCCTGTGATGTATTTGGCTTCCAAAAGGTCCTAGGGCCCTGATGAACAGGAGGTAGCCAGAGGAGACAAACTGACGAAGAAAGGCACAGCTCCCATGAGTTTCAGGGGTGTCAGTAAATGTTGACACCCAGAAGCAAGTTAAGGAGATTTAAACCGTGACTCATACCTCCTGCTTCCTCCTTGCCTCGTCTCAGTAGCCCTGTGTGTTACCTCATGGATGATCCACCATAAATCCCTCACTCTCCTCAGGCTTCTTTCTGATACTGCTGGGTACAGTCTTCATAAGAGTACAAGGATAAAGTCTCACACGTTGTGCTCATACCTCAGCATGATAGCAAATGGGGGCAGATGGCTACATCAGGAAATGGTGCTGTAAATAGAAGTGATGCCTAGAATCCTAGCCAGATTTTTTTTTTTTTTTTTAATTTGAGTATTGTGGTATCTATGAAAATAACTTTTTCCGATTCAGGGAGACCTCTAGGACTGATTTCCCTGTCCTTTGCCTTATTAGTCAAAGGCAGTTCTTACTGTTTGCTGTCTTCTAAACACTGATGTTCTCTGCAGTGATCTCTTTTTCAACCTCATTTGTACCATTTGCTTCACCGTTCAGCAAACTAGATCTAAGTTAAAGCCCTCTTGGGAGTGTGAAACCCCTGTATCTGTTATTCTACATGTGAGATTTCTATTTCCCACGGGTAGATAGATGGTCTCCAAACATTTAAACAGTGTGTAATTAAAATGTTGCACATGCCTGTCAAAATGTTATTTATTTATTTGTAGTCAAAACTATACTATGGTTAGTCTCTAATAATAAAGCTTTTCTTTTTTTAAGACAGGGTTTATTCCCACATCCTAAGGATCTCCTAGTACATTATCTAGGATAATAATTTGGAGACATCTGCTGTAAGGGTCTCAGTGTGTATCATATAAAATTAAAAGTTCTTTGTCTTTGGAGTAGATTGTCCATGGAATCGTGAACAGTAACTTCTTTCTAAGCCTTGGTTTCCTCGTGTGTAAACTGGGATAACCATACCTTCCTCAACAAGTGGGTTTCTTGGGTTATTGTATAACAAAGAATTTGGTCCTTTATCTTGGGTTCCTGGTACAGTACTTCTAAAATGCTTGAAATTTCCCAAGGATTAGGAGTTTTTGTGTTATTCACAAGCCTCTTGGATTATACCTGATTTTATGCAAATACAGTTGCAACTGGCATCTGAGGTAAGGGCAGTTTTGTGTTGGATCATGCTCCTAAACCTGTGGGATCCGAGGCCAGCAGCTCCAGGTGGTATCACAGTGGTTCCTTAGGTGAGGTAATGACGTATAAAGCAGGTGGAGTGGCCAGCGGCTCATCAGCACTCATTAGGCGTCTTTGCCGTTTTGTCCTCCTAAACCTGCTCCTTCTCTTTTGCTCTCTCTATTAGTGAAAGGCAAAACCTTCCGTCTGGTGTCACATACCGGAAACCAGGGAGTCATCTTGGATTCCTCTGCCTCCTTTTCCCAGTCACTTGGTTGCCACGTCCCCAGTCATCTCCTCTCTGGCTCCACTGACTCTGCCTTAATTCAGATCCGATTCATAGTCTAATTGTTCTATCTGAATTTTCTCCTTTGCAAATCAATTCTGGATATTTCCTTTCTTCCTTTAGCATTTTTTTTTCCTTTGAGAATAGCACCAAAACAAATGACAAATAACACACAGCCGTAGACTGAGCACCTGAAATTATTACGGTCAGAAAGTAGAATAGTGCAGGCAACTTATAAGTTCCCCAGTGTTCCTTTTCTGAACACAGCCCCTCCCTTCTCCACAGGGAACCACTGTTTTGAGTTACAATCATGGTTTTCTTCCTTGATCACTTGGGTATTTACCATAAACAACAGTTTTAAATTGCCTGACCCTGACCTTTTTATAATGTAGGTGTCTTTCCAGCTGCCATCCTGACTATCTCACACGCACACACACACACTGTATAAACCTTTCCCCGGCTCACTTCATCTCACAGTCAGGATTGGTTCAGTGTCATGTCAGCTGTAACTGTTCTAGGAATTCCCTTCCCTGCCTAGCTCTGGGTTAGCTTGGCTCGTAAGAGTGACTTTGCGTGAGCTTTGGGAGGTGACATGGTGGGGCCAGTGTTGTGGGACAGCAGGTTAAGCCACTGCCTGTGATGCTAGCATCCCAAGCGAACACCAGCTGAGTCCTGGCTGCTTTGCATCCAGCTCCCTGCTAATGTACCTGGGAAAACTGGAAGATGCCCCAAGTCCTTGGGCCCCTTCTGTACACGTGGGAAACCCAGGTGGAGTTTGAGGCTCTGACTTTGGCCTGGATTAGCCCCAGACATTACAGCCATTTGGGGGAGTGAACACGTGGATGAAAGATCTGACTCTCTCTATATATAACTCTGCCTTTCAAATAAATAAATAAATCATTAAGAAATAAGTCATTCATGTAGAAGTTTCTGGGAGCTAAGCGTTTATAAAGTGAAAACACAAATGATTTTATGAAAATAAAAGTTGAAGTGGTAGCTGCCATATCTTTTTACTCTTGGAAGGTTGAAGGCTCGGTACAGGCACTGGATGCTGTTCTGGCTGGTAGATACTGTGGTTGACCCGGTGAATTAACTTGCCATTGTTTGGCAGCAGCCAGTCCCACAGCTCCTTGGGCTCTCTCTAGATCTTCTTCAACTTCACTGGCTCCTGGTCCAGGTGTGGCTTGGCTCTGTGATATAGGACACTGGATTCTCCTGGTCTCTGGGGCACCAAGTTCCCAACTGTCTTCCTGGGTTCCAGCTCAGACTTACAGATACCAGCGTATCTGCCCTTCCCATCTGTCGACTTGCTGAAGCAACGGCTTCATGCGCACTGTTGGCCAGCTTCCAAATTGTTTAAGCTCATGTCTCTATAATAAATCCGTTTATATATATCACCACTGGTCGTTTTCATTTTCAAGATTGCTTTTTATTTATTTGAAGGGCCGAATTAGAGAGAGAGGGAGAGACAGAGAGGTCGGTCTTCCATGCGCTGGTTCACTCCCCAAATGGCTGCAATGGCCAGAGCTGGGCCAAACTGAAGCCAGGAGCTTCTTCTGGGTCTCTCACATGGGTGCAGGGGCCCAAGCTCTTGGGCCGTCCTGTGCTGCTTTCCCCGGTGCATTAGCAGCGAGCTGGATTAGAAGTGGAACAGCAAGGACTCAAACTGGCACATGTATCAGATGCTGGTGTTGCAGGTGGCGGCTTTATCCACTACACCATGATTCCGGCCCCCCTGGGTTCCTTTCCTGATTGAACATTGGTTGACAATAAAATTTGGTTTTAGAAGTATTTCCAGGGGAGCAGATCTATAAGAATAGCTTTTCTAAATAATTCCAGGTTCAGAGTTACCTGGATTTGACTCTCCGGCTTGATTAGATTCACAGGCATTAATGGCATTTCTTTTCAGTGATGAAGAGGGTGCTGGCAGACCATGGCATGTAGTAGCAGAACACTTTGTTAATTTATCAGCAGTGAATAACTCATCAAGTGCTGGTAGAAAGCAAAATATTTACTGCCATCATTACATTTGGCAGCAGTAAGGGTATAATTAGATGATCTAATGCTAAAGTGCTGGAGAGCCAGGGAAAAATGCCAAGTTCAGGTGTTTAATTCCTAGCTCAAGATCTCATGAGGAACCTGACATATTTATGTCTTGCCAGATAGAAACTTTTAACTCCTATAACCATGAAGGTGATATTTTTGAAGACCACATGTAGTTATCTAATTCCTAACCTCATGAAGTTTCGGATATTAAAATTAGGATATTGCTTTGGAAGGATTTGGACCCTAAAAATTAGGATGGGGACACATGGGCAGATTTCAATGAAATGGGACCTTGGTTTCCTGTATTTTCCTGAAGTTCTTTTGCCAGTGGAAGCAGTCCTTCCGTCCCTGTCTGAGCATGACTGTAACTTGAACCAAAAGGTAATCTCCACCAGAACTTCTTCGAGAGATCTGTGGTCTCAACCAGGCGCAGTTTTGTTTCTCAGGGAGACCTGGTATTGTCTGGAGACCTTTTTAAAGGTAGAGGGATGCGTGGGAGGGGATTGTTATGCCATCTGGTGTGTGGAAGCCAGAGATGCTGCTAAACATGGTGCAGTGCACGGGAGAGCCCTCCTCACCCAAGAATCACCCAGCTCAAAACATTAGTAGTGCTAAGGTTGAGAAACTCCCATCAAAGTAGGCATCCATAGGATTAGGGAAATGGGAATGTTCGAGTGAATTTATCCTGCTTATCCTCTACTCCCTTCAGCAAGGTTACAAGTAATCTACTTGTGAAGTGACTCTGTCATCTCTGAAGATTTCTCTGAGGAGCATGCACTGTGAGCCGGAAGTGAGTGTGACTGTGGGCTCCCAGAACACAGAGGGGCCATTGGGATCCAGAGGGCATAAGGGTCAGCTGGTAGTATTTAACTGATACAGACACATGCCCGTCATCATTCCAGAATCCCTTGCCTACTCTTGGGCTGAGGCCACTCTACACAGGATGAATGGAAGCAAAGAATGTGTTCTCATTAGAGTTGATTTAAGAAACTTTAGATAATTAGGTCCCCAAATATAATTTTTTTTTGAGTGAGCAGAACTAAATTTATTGAACACATGGCAAGGAAGCAGTGGTCAAGCAGATCAGGTAGGGGCTGTTGACCACTGTGTCCAAACATACATCTTGTTAGAGCATCTAGTTAGGTATCTTAACAGACTTATCTTTGTTATAATTGGAATTAACCAAGGTAATTTTATGCATGTTCTTTGGATTTGATTGTGTAAGTCTTGCTTAGTTTTGTGAATTAATTTTAAAAAATTATCCTACCAGTGAAACTTGGGATAAAAAGAGAAAGTTCTTGAGATCTCTAGACTTAAAAATGTCTTCTTGGGGAAGTGTTGTGGTGCAGTGAGTTAAGCCACTGCTTGGGATGCCTGCGTTCCATATCAGAGTGCCGATTCAGAGCCTGGCTGGCTGCTCTGCTTCAGGTTCAGCTTCCTGCTAATGAGCCTGGGAAGCAGTGGTTGATGACTTAAGTCCCTGCCCCCCATGCAGGATACCCATTTGGAATCCCTAGCTCATGGCCTAGCCCTGGCTGTTGTGGCTATTTGGGGAGTGAACCAGCAGATGAAGATTTCTCTCTGTATTCAAATACATAACTAAATAAATCTTTAAAAAAATGCCTTCTTCCCTGTTAAGCTATTTTAGTAAGTATATCTCTGTTCAGGTAGGCTGGGAAATATGACTACTGTCTTAGCTGAGTTATGTGGAGTAGAAACTGCGAGTTTCCATGCTTATTTCACTATAGATACTAACAACCCATTATCTCTGCTGGTGGTTTTGTCAGCTGAAAATCCTAAGAATTCAAGCTTATAACAAGGTCGTATCCTTAACCAAATGAAATTCCATCTTTTTCACCCCTTCCTCATTGTAACATCTTGAACCAGTGTCTTCTGTGAATGAACAGAATAGGTAAAATAATAATACATTTTTAAAAATGACAGCTAAAGGTAAGATACCAATTAAGCTGGTTACCTATAGTCACAGCTCCCACAACAAATCCTTGGGCAGCAACTCTCATGTGAATCAGATGGATGGACATTTTCTGATTTCTTCTGTACTTTAACTTGTAAAGACCGTAGGATACCACACTCAAAAAGCCTGCTATACCTGTGAATTTTAAAAATATGTATGAGTTAAATATGTAGCAGGCAAGAATTCCCAAGAGCTTAGAGAATTAATCAGGAGACCTCTCTATGGGATAACTTCCTGGAAGATAAGTAGGCAAGATAAAGGTTGAGTATCCTTTGTTCAAAACGCTTGGGACCAGAAGTGTTCCAGATTTTAGGTTCTTTTTTTGAATATCAGCATATAAATAGAGATATCTTGTATATAGAACCCAAGTCTAAAAACAAATTCACTTGCGTTTCATGTGTACCTTATACATGAGGCTGGCAGATTATTTTATGTAATAGTTTTAGTGCACTTACACTTTGTAAAATGTCACATGAGGCCAGTGTGGTGTCATATTGGCACTCAAAACATTTTGGATGTTGGATCATTTTGGCTTTTGGTTTTTGGATTAGGGATCCTCAACTTCTACCAAATAAAGCATTATAAAGAACCAAGCAGGATTTGATCTGACAGATTTTAAAATGGACCCTTAACGTTTTTGGATTCAATATTTACAGTCTTGACTTTTCCCAGAAAAACTGAACCATGTAGTATAGAAAAGAAAATGGTCTAGTCATGTGTAATTTCCCTAAGGCATGATTGTAAATTGTGCATACTACAAAGGCTGTTATCTGGGGCAAGTTATTTAGCAGCAAGAGGATCAACCCGACATCACAGCACGGGTAGCTTTTCAGTGTTTGGCTTTACTCTTTTCTCCCTGACCTTAAATAAGGTAAATCTAGTTCTGTAGACGGTAAGACAATAAACTTTAATGAGAGCTTAAAAGGTATAAATATATATATGCCCAAGATGTATATGACACAAAGCTACATTTCTAAGTAAGAAAACAGTCCTTTTGTGTAATACTGGCGTAGATCTGGTTTGTGTGTGTCTGTGTGTTTGTGTTTTCTATTATATACAGTTGATCTATTGTCTATAAATATCACATTGATTTGCTATAGTTATATGATTATAATAAGCAGAGTGATTCCTTCCACTTTATCCTTTTAAGAAAAAAACAAAAGATTGTTTTAGCTATTATAGGACTTATGTCTTTCCTTGTAAATTGTAGGAAAAGCTTATCTTTATCTACCAAAAAAACCTTGCTGGGATTTTGATAGGAATTGCAGTAAACCCACAGATCAATTTGAGGAGAATCAAAATGTTTACAACATATTGAGCCTTCAAATCCCATGACCACAGCAGTCTTTCCACTTATTTGGGTATTTTTTTAGGTATTCATTAATTGATCTCATTAGCATTTTGAAACAGCATATTTGCTTTAAAAATTATTTTCATTTTATTTAAAGACAGATCTTCTGTGTAGTGGTTTACCCTCCAAAGGCCCACAATAGCCTGGGTAAGGGCAGGCTGAAGCCAAGAGTCTGGGACTTCCCAGGTCTCTCACATGTGTGGCAGAGGCACAGGTACTTGAGCTATCACTCCCTGTCTCCCAGAATGCATATTAGCAAGCTGGGTCAGAAGCACAATAGCCAGGACTTGAACCAGACACTCCAGAATGGGAGTTCCAAGCACAAATCCCAAGCTGCACCAAATGCTACCCTCCTATATATTTTCAAAGATTTATTTATTTATTTATTTGAAAGGCAGAGTTCCAGAGAGAGAGGGGAAGACAGAAAGTTAGATCTTCCATCACTCCTCAAATGGCTTCAACAGCCAGAGCTGGGCCAGGCTGAAACCAGGAGCCTGGAACTTCATCTGAGTCTCTCATGTGGGTGCAGGGGCCTAACCACTTGGGTCTTCTTCTGCTACTTTCCCAGGTGCATTAGCAGAGAGCTGGATCAGAAGTAGAGCAGCCAGGATTGGAACTGGCAGCCCTGTGGGATGCTGGTGTTGCAGGTGATTGCTTAATTGCACCACAACACCATCGGAAGGGCCCCTCACCCCATATTTTAACATATTTTTACCTAAGCATTTTATTTTCTGAGGAGTAATTGTAAAGAGTATTATGTTTTTAATTTGTTTCCATATGTTTGTTTTCAGTATATAGAAAGGCACTTGATTTTTTTTTTTTTTAGGCACTTGATTTTTATATGGTATAGCAAGCTTTGATTAATGGTGTTGCTGTATGTTGCCTTTAGATGAGTGAAGATATATTTATTTCAGGATCCATTTAATAAGTGGAAATAAGATTCAGAGTAAAAATAGCATATATATGTATTTTATAGGATGATTAGGAATAGCTGAAATAAAAATGATTCATGAACATGTGAAAGAAGCAGAACACAAATAAAAATATGATGATCATGATGTGAAACATTAGAATCCTGAAGATTCTTATGTGTTCAACAAAATCTTTCTGGAAGAACTCAGGAAATACACAATAAATTATATTATACTAAACATGCTTCCTGCAACTACAATAACAAAAAACAACTACAATAACAAAAAACCCAAATGGCCCAACAGAGGAAAAACTTCCTTAACTATAAAAGAAGAATAACGGGAATGATATATTAAATTTTAAGTAAAACAAGCAAAACCAAATAATGTCAGCACAGATGTTGAATCTATACAATGAGTGCACCGAATTTAACAGTTATGTTGAAACAGTTTTAAACAGTGTAAATAGTTATAATGATGGAAATTACTTAAGATAAAATGTGTAGAAAATTACCTGTTCAGGACATTGCATCTGGCAGGAGGATAGCTTATTGATACTGTTATAACAGTTAAACAAAACTATTCCATGATGCATGTCCAAATTTTATAATTATTTTTTCTCCATCAAAAACTTGGCTCTCTTCCCTTGACCAAATCAAGGTTCTGTTATTGAATTTGTTTTGTTTCCTTAAGAGATTAAAGTCAGAAAATGTACTGTTTTCCATACAGTGTCTTTGTAGTTTTCATGTAACTGAATTGAGCTGGAAACACTTTCATCTTTCTACTTTGATCACCCTAATTGTCTCTGGAAAAATAATTTAATATACATCAGGCACAGTGAATAACCTGTGCATTACAGGGATCTGTTCAGGTAGCATCAAGTTTTTGTAAATTTTTTTTTGTAGTTAAAATGCTAAGGAGAAGAAATAAACCACTATTTCCTACGATTGCTATTATAAGTCTCAACCAAATTAAGTGAAACTCCTAAGCACAGAGTATTATTATAAAATAGAATTGGTTCTTGATGACATGTGGATAACAACACTTAGGAAATGCACATTAAGGGTCACAGTGACAGAGTCACAAGTCATTTAAACATGACTTATTTTAGGGTTTTTTTGGGAATTAATATATTCACAAAGTTACATAAATATGATGGAAGTAAATTATTTTAAGTTTACAGACAAAATGAACACAGGGAAGAGGCGTGGCTGCAGGGTACAGAACTGCAGAGTGCTCAGGGCAGCTCTCTGTCCACAGAAGAAGAAGCGCAGATTTTGCACATAGTATCGGTGCTTAAACTTTTCGGACCACAGAAGTTCTTGTCGAGAATGTCAACATAGCAAGTATGTGTGGAGAGAGGATAAGGAGGCTAAGACTCCAGATCTAATTCTGATACCGCTTCTTCCACCCAGAATTTACTTAACCAGCTGCCTCCACATCTGGAACACACCATGAGGCCAGCCAAAAGGGCCACAGAGCACCACCAGGTTCTCCTCTCAAGTGTCCAGGTAGTCCAAGCTTTCACTCAGAGCTTTTCTCTGAACTCACACTTCTCTAAGGTTGGGTGTGTAGCTTCTGATGCCACAGAACATTAGCAGCAGTTTTCTGATGGTAACGGAGGAAAGAGACATCTATACACAGCAGACTCAGAACTTAAAGGTTGGAGTTACTGAGAGGGCAGAGGCTGCCGCTCATAATCCCGAGTCATCACGGGCACTTCCGTCGGCTCCACTTGATTGACTGGAACTAACAATTTTAGATACACTTCCAGGGAAATGGATAAAATAGAACAAAGACTGATGCTTCCGATGCTGGCAGCTAATGTTTATTGGGGATTTTTACCATGTGCTAGAAACTATTCTAAAGCTGAACTCATGCTTAGCAGCAGTTAACTGCAATTACCTGAGTAATCCAGAGACTTGAAACATTTCAATCCTGCAAGATCCTGCGTAAGAGGTTACCGTGGCCAGTCAAGGCTTGTACTCACCTACAGGGACAAAGGGGGAGTCTCTAGATTTCCTGATCAGTCGGGATAACTGTGCTTCATCCTCAACAGCTGGCCACTGGTTCTCTGAAGACATTTTTCTCTCTAGTAACAATAGGACAGCAGTATGGTTGCTGTGAATCATTAAAAAGAAACCGTTCATGCTTTCCCAGTCAGCTGTTACGTGTTCTTTAATCTTCACTTGCTTAACAGGCCTGTCTGCACAATTGAAATAAACAGTATTTTCTTTCCTTCATGCTTTTCACTACAGAATCCCTTCATTTTCAGGGAGAGGTGTAAGGAGAACGATAGAGACAGAGGAATTGATGATGAGATTCTATTAAATGCGGAATGGAATATAATACATAACATACTTCTGTTATTCTCCTTTCAAAACTGAGATAGTTGGGAACCCCAGGACTTCTTCCACAAACAAAAACACAACTTTTCCACAAGGTATCACTTTAAAGAGCGATGGTAGAGTAATCACAGGCAGAAATACCTCTAGATTTGTGGGGTTCACGCCAATCCAGCAGAATTGGGCGGGACTTTATATACTACACACCTACCGTGTGCCAGGTGCTATGCCAGCCAACGAAGATAATCTTCCTTACCTACGCAGGATGAATGAAGAAACTTGCAGGAGCAACTACAATCACAACAGGTTTATCACCTCAGAGTGATCCTGCAACTCCCTGTCTTCACCCCAGAATCTCCCTATGAATGAGACTTCAGAGGAAATGTGGCAGAAGCACAGTACCTGCTGCGTATTCCACCACCTGCTGTCCATCTCCAGAGGTTCTCATCCCTGTAGACCAGAACAGATGCTACAAGGCCAGGATGCATCTCTGTGCAATTTCCAACTAACTGATAATGGGAAAGAAGAGAAACACACCCCTTAGAGGGAGTGGCCAGCTGGTGTTGGTCAAAAGTTTTATTTGCCCCTGCCAGGAACTTCCTGATGGTGGCACCAGGGCCACAAACTTTAGACTTTTGAAGGCAACATTTAGAAAAGACAAAGGCATTGAAAGTCTGCCTACACAGGAGTTCGCATTTCTCTCTCTGGCTCTGAGTCTTTGGTATTGGCTTCTGGATCCAAAATCAAGAGAGAGAAGGGACAGTGCCACAACCCTGGATTTGGTGGGGTTAGGGGCATGAAATGGCCTTGTGAGGCCAAGATTCTTGTCCATTAGGAGTGCACACCACAGTTGGGAGCCACCCTGGGGTCACCTGGGGGAGGAGCCCTTCTGGCCTCATGCACATTCCGTGGAAAAGGACAGGATGGCGTCGGACACTCGGTCAATCTGAGGTCACGGCAGGCAGGTGCTGAGCCACCTGCATGTGCCTGGGAGCCCTGAGGGTTGCTTGGCTCCTGAGGCTTTTCAGTGGTGGATGCTGCCTCCGCTTCCATTCTGACCTGGCAGCCTTAAGGCCTGTGTCGTTTTGGAGAAGTCCCTACACGCTGCCTCCCTCAGACTGTAGCCATAGAGACCGCACGAACAAGGCAGAAGACCAGGTAGAATTCATGGTGGTTTTTTTTTTTTTTTCTTAATTTTTAAATAATTTCAGATTTACAGGAAAGTCCTCCAAATAGTATAAATAACCATATGCCTTAAACCAAAACAAAACCTTGAAGGTAGTCAGAAGCAAACAAAGACAAAAACGCAGTATCTGGCACACATGCTCCCCTGGATACACTGCACTTAGTAGTGGTTCTCGTTCATCTCTTACTATGAAACAGCACCCTAATTTTTGTATTTCCTGACTCTGGTGTTCTGCCAGTTGCAGGCTGGTTATTTTGCAGGATGTTTTTCAGTGTAGTTTTCCCATTGGCTTGAGGCTGTGTCTTTGGGGCAGAGTGCCACAAGCAACATGTCCTTGTCGTGTGTACTCTCAGGAGATACATAAAATCAGACTGCCTGGTGATAGGACTTACTCAGGAATAACTGGTGCTGGGTGCAGGAGAGGAGCTCTAATCGGTAGCATTTGCCAGGTCCCACCGTTTCAAGCCAATGTCAGTCGTCACTGAAACCGAGTTGCATGAGTTAGCCCCGGCACAACACTGATTTGGCCGGGTGGAAGAAGGCCAGGTTCTGCACTGTAAAGTCACTGTTTTTCTTTGTTGTTAATAAGTATTTTGTGAAGACATACTTTAATGTTATGTAAACACCCAGTTATTTATCAGACTTACCAATTAATTTCAGCTTCCATCGGTGATCTTTGAATCAATAATTTATATGTGGGCCAAATGGTGATCTTTCTAAATTCATCATCCTTTTTACATGGATTAGTTGACATTCTGTAACAAGTAGCTTTTCCTTCCCTTTTTAATTATTCATTTATTTACATCATTTGAACTCTTAGAGTCTCATTTAGTCAGTGCATTACTGTAATGATTTTAATGGTCACATTTTCTCATATTTGGCTAGTGGGAGCCCCTTTAAACTGGCTCCTATGTCTTACCGATGTGCCCAAATTATTCTTTGAACACCTCTTTGTATCTGGGATAAAAGGTTGCTCCAGGCTCAACTTGAGCTTTCTCTGCCCCAGCCTTGCAATCAGCCATTTCTTCAAGGAGTCCTGACTGCTTTTCATCAAAAATGGTATTTAGAGGGGCTGGTACTGTGGCGCAGCGGGTTAACACTCTCTGAAGTGCCGGCAACCCACATGGGTGCCGGTTCGAGACCCGCTGCTCCACTTCTGATCCAGCTCTCTGTTATGGCCTGAGAAAGCAGTAGAAGATGGCCAAGTCCTTGGGCCCCTGAACCCGCGTGGGAGACCCAGAAGAAGCTCCTGGCTCCTGGCTTTGGATCAGCTCAGCTCCGGCTGTTGCAGCCAGTTGGGGAGTGAACCATCAGATGGGAGACCTCTCTCTTTCTCTCTCTCTCTCTCTCTCCCTCTCCCTCTCCTCTCCCTGTGTAACTCTGACTTTCAGATAAATAAATCTTTAAAAAGAAATGATATTTAGAAACCAAGTTCTCAGCACTAGAGGTGTTCATTGTACTGGAGTAACTTTTCAGACCTCTCAGCAGGCAGTTAGATTTATATGTATGTCTGCATATCTATTTATGTTCATCTAAATATACATATGGTACATGAATATGGATATTAGGAGGGTAATTCAAGAAGTTTGTCAAAAACTAGAATTTAAAATTTTTTAAATATATGCATTTATAGGCGGGAAAGGCTCCTGCTCATAAGCGTTAAGCAACATACAGACATCTTCATGCTTCTTCATACATTATATGTTCAGAACATGGTGGCATTCTCCTCCCCTGGGCAGAGAATTTAGTGTTTTTTTAAAGATGTTTTTATTCACTTGAAAGGCAGATTTACAGAGGCAGAGAGAGAGAGGGGTCTTCCATTTGCTGGTTCACTCCCCAAGTGGCCACAACAGCTGGAGCTGGGGTGATCTGAAACCAGGAGCCAGGAGCTTCCTCTGGGTCTCCCACGCGGGTGCAGGGGCCCAAAGACTTGGGCCATCTTCTACTGCTTTCCCAGGCCATAGCAGAGAGCTGGAGTGGAAGTGGAGCAGCTGGGACTTGAACCGGTGCCCATATGGGATGCCAGCACTGCAGGCAACGGCTTTATCCGCTATACCACAGCACCGGCCCCGAGAATTTAGTATTATGATGAAAGTACTGCTTAGAACGTGAAGCTCTGACTCACCCTGGCTTTTTGCAGCTTCAGCTGCTACCTGCTTGTGGTGGTCTGTGCCCTGTGAGTGCGGTGTGGCAGGATCCACTCCCCAGGGCCATTCTCTGAAAAATAAACTCATTAAATGCAGACTCTCTGCGGTGTTCCAGTGTCCCCCTGCCTTTGTGCCTAAGTCCCGCGCTCGGTTACATCTTCAAGGATCCTGTATATAATGAAATTAATGATCCCATCCTGACAGTAACAACTGTAGGACACAAGTGATACTGAAGCTACAAATAACACAGACTGGAGATCTAAATGACTATGAAGATTTATTTGACTCTTACATAATTCTGATAAGAGACTTCAAGCCAGGAGAAATATGAATACTTGAAGTAGATAACTGAACAGTTTTGCCCTTAGAAATGCCACATTGCATATTAATTTGACTTGAGGATATAGTACTTTCATTAGCTATTCCATCTTTGGGCCTGAAAATGGACAAAAATCTCAGGATTTTTAAACCCAACCACTCTTAAATCCACCCCCTGCATTATGGCCAGTGCTCAGGAATCTGTCAGGGCTGGTGTTGTGCACAGTAAGTTAAGCTGCCACTTGTGATGCCAGTATCCCATATGGGTACTGGTTTGAGTTCTGTCTGCTCTGCTTCCAGTTTACCTCCCTGCTCATGCAACTGGGAAGGTAGCCTTGATGGCCCAAGTCCTCAGGCCCTTGCCACCCATGTGGGAGACCTGGATGGAGTTCCCAGCTCCTGGCTTTGGCCTGGCTCTGTCCTGGCTGGTGGTAGCCATTTGAGGAGTGATCCATTGGATAGAAGCATAAGCTCTCTCGCTCTTGCTCTCTTTTTCTCTCCTCCCTACCCCGTGACTCTGCCTTTCAAGTAAATAAACAAAACCTTTAAAAAGAAATAAGAAATTTGTGGATTTAGCTATAGCTTTATAACTATTACTTGAACTAATGCCACATTCAGAAACCTGATCCACATCCATGCCATGATATCGTTATGAAGCTAAACAGAATTAACCTTTTAAGTTAAAGACTGAAGTGCCAACTTCTCCATAATGCAACTCCACAGTTAGCCTCATTACTGTCATCTCAGTAATTGTAACACTTTTTATCTTTTAATTTTTTTTTTTTTTGGACAGGCAGAGTGGACAGTGAGAGAGAAAGATCTTCCTTTTACCGTTGGTTCACCCTCCAGTGGTTGCTACGACCGGTGCGCTGTGGCCTGCACACCACGCTGATCCGAAGCCAGGAGCCAGGTGCTTCTCCTGGTCTCCCATGGGGTGCAGGGCCCAAGCACTTGGGCCATCCTCCACTGCACTCCCAGGCCACAGTAGAGAGCTGGCCTGGAAGAGGAGCGACCGGGACAGAATCCGGCGCCCAGACTGGGACTAGAACCCGGTGTGCTGGCGCCGCAGGCGGAGGATTAGCCTAGTGAGCCGCGGCGCCGGCCCTTTTAAGTTTCTTAAAAAATTTATTTCATTCTGTTGAGAGGCAGAGAGAGAGAAAGAGATTGCTCACTTGCTGGTTCACTCCTGAAATACGTGTAATAGCCTGGACTGGGTCAGGCTGAAGCTGAAAGTTCAGGTATCCCCCATGTGTGGCAGGGACCCATCACCACCACTGCCACCTGGAGCATGCGTTTGTAGAAAGCTGGAATTAGAAACAGAGCCGGCACTCAAACCCAGACTCTGATATGGGATGGGTGCTTTTCAAGCAGTGGCTCAACTGGTGCACCAAACGTCCACCCCATCTTAAAAATCATATGAAAGAGAGACAGCAAAAGAGATCTTTTATCCACTGGTTCACTTTGCAAATGCCACAGCATCAGGGCTGGACCATGCCAAGACAGGATCCGTGAACTCTGGGTTTGTCACAGATGCCAGGGCCCCAAGTACTTGAGCCATCATTTGCTGCATCCCGGATTGTGTATTTGCAGGAACTTGGATTGGGAATGGGAGCAGGAATTAATCCCTGGCCCTCCTATATGGGAGGTCAATGTCCCCTCACCGCAACACAATGTGCAACCTCCTACCCTATCTTGTTTCAACCAAAAATCTTGGAGTATGCCTGTTCTTTAAGGCGATACGAAACATATTGAAACAGCTAAACATCCCCGCATGTTACATTTCTAAATAATGAAAGAGGAGAGTAGATTTTCATTCATGTTTTTCCTCAACAACACCTTGCCAAACCAGGAAATACTTCTCTATTTTTTTTAAATTTTTATTTATTTTTTGACAGGCAGAGTGGACAGTGAGAGAGAGAGACAGAGAGAAAGGTCTTCCTTTGCCGTTGGGCCATCCTCCACTGCATTCCCTGGCCACAGCAGAGAGCTGGCCTGGAAGAGGGGCAACCGGGACAGAATCCGGTGCCCCAACCGGGACTAGAACCTGGTGTGCCGGTGCCGCAAGGCGGAGGATTAGCCTATTGAGCCGTGGTGCCGGCCGAAATACTTCTCTATTTTTCAATACAGTTTGTTTTTTTCTACAAATACTTGTATATTTCACAGACAGGAAAAGAGAGCGCCCATTCACTGGTTCACTCCCCAAATGCCCACAGCAGTCAAAATTTTGGCAAGCTGCATTTGGAAACCCAGTATTCAAGCCAGGTCTCACATAGGTACTATTTGGACTATCACCTGTTGTTCCCCTTGGGCACATTAACATGAAGATAGAATGGAGAACTGAGCTGGGACTTGGGCCCAGAGCCTATGATATGGAGAGCAATGGGTGTCCTAGTTGGAAACTTAACTGCTGCACTGAAGGCCCACCCTCATTTTTACTTGTCAGATAATGATATGGCCAAGCTGATGCATACTCTGAAGCCCTCCAAGCAATCCCATATAATCATGTGGGAGACTTTGGATTTGCACCATCAATCACATGCTTTTTATGTATTCAAACACACAAGAATTTCAGCAGTTATTTATAATTAAGTGTAACCTAGCCTGCTTACCTTAGTATCAACCAATAAGTCAGCCAATTTGGTCTACACCCATGATTACACTTAGCAGTGGAAAACCCAATGCATGTCTCAGCCCTTCTCCACTCTAGCACAATAGTTGTAGCAAGGGTTTTCCTACTAATCTGCTTCTATGCAATAATAGCAACAAAACAATAGAAACACTAATTGTATGCCTAGGCACTATTACCAACTTACTTATGGCAATATGTATTCTCAAAGTGATATTTTAAAAAAATTGTTGCATGTTTCCACTTAAAGCCAATTAGGATTAATAACATTATTGGCATCAATCCACCACATGAAACATTTCTCTACATCTGTACACATGCATTGTTTAAAGCCATATTATTTATATGCTCTGAATCTATTATCCAAAACCTTAATGGCAAACAGATTATTAGACAGACAGTAGGCTTACTTAAAGCCTGTGTGTACTACCTGCTTGTATATGGAAGAGCGGCATTCAAGGCTTACCTTTTCTTATTGGGTTTTACTCCAAAGACTTAATCATTGCATCCACAAACATGTCATATACCAGTGCCTGAGCTCTCCTATTAACACTAATTGCCACTTCCCTAATAGCTATTTGCAGTATTTGTATTACCTTCTTTGCACTTCTAAGTCAATCTTGATTCTCAATTTAATTAATATGAGTGGAAACAATATACTCCTAATGAATTTTATTAAGGGCTTTGCAACTGGTAACATTTTTCATACCTCAAACACTGTTACTCCTATAACTATTCTCTAGGTAACTCTACCATTCTACCAAAAGCTGTCAGCTCTTAGTATAACTATTACAGGCTTAACCTTGCTAATAGAACTAAATCTATTAACATACAATCTTGAAATAAACTTCTCATGTTCATTCGAATTTTCTAACCTTCTAGGCTTTTCTCTGACAATTATATACCACCTATCACCATATCTGAATCTTTGAACAAGCCACAGTACACTATCATTTTCACTAGGTATTTTGGGGGGCTACTTTTCCAGCAGTCACATTTTCAAAAAGTTAATTTATTATTATCATTATTACTAGACGACCAGAGAGACACAGAAAGATCTTCCATCCACTGGTTCACTCCCCAAATGCCCACAACAACCAGGGCATGGCCAGACTAAAGCCAGGAGCCATAAAGTCAATCCGAGTCTCCCATGTGGATGGTGGAGACCCAAGTCCATGCTGCCTCCCAGAGGGCAAATCAGCAGGAAGCTGGATCAGAAGTGGAGGCAGGACTTGAACCCAGCCACTCTGTAATGGAATGCAGGCATGCCAAGCGGCAGCTTAACCAAATACCTGCCCCTCAACAAAAGTCTCTTATCAGAAAATCCTGGTCACATTGTGCTGCTTCTCCTTCCTAATTTTACTGTTCTTAGCTATTTTACTAATCATTTAATTACCCCCAAGTAATCTCAATCACAATAAAGACACTAACAAAGATCAGCCAGCCACAACCCTCAGCCAACTCCCCTATTCATATCATGCTGCTACATACATAGAACCCTCATGAAAAAGACCAACCTCTTCACCCTCAAAAATTCCCCTATCCTGGGCCAGGCATTTGGCCTGGGTTAAGCTGCCACTTGGGTGTCCATGTTCATATTGTAGTATCTGGGTTTAAGTCTTGGTTCACTGCCAGTTCCACCTTCATGCTAATGCACACCCTTAGAGGCAGTAGATGATGGCCCTAGTCACACTCATTTCCCTTAAATGAGACATCTCGATGGCCTAGTGACTAATCAGCCCGTGATCACACATAACTGTGGTGCCGTACGTTTGATATCATTATTTCTGGGGCATGCCATGATCTAGCATGGTCATCAAGGTCTTGACACAGTCAACTTGTTCTGGGCTTTAGTCAAATACTCTTTTTTTTTTTTTTAAGTTACACAGAGAGGTCTTTCATCCCCTGAATCAGTCCCCAAATGGCCACAACAGCCAGGGCTGGGCCAGGCCAAAGCCAGGAGCCTCGAGCTGCTTCTGGGTGTCCCATGAAGGTGCAGGGGCCCAAGCCCTTGGGCCATCCTCCGCTGCTTTCCCAGGCACATTAGCAGGGAGCTGGATCAGAAGTGGAACAGCTGGTACTCTAGCCGGCACCCATATGAGATGCCGGTGTTGCATTCGGTGGCTTTACCTGCTACGCCACAGAGCCGGCCCCTAGTCAAATATTCCTTACTCACAAATACACCATCAGGTGTTCATTCATGTCTAATGGACATAGCAGTTAGCACTCACGTGTATGCATATATACTTGTGTGCCCTTTCCCACTAGTATAATTAACTCCACACACCTCTCCTGCCTCTCAGAACTTAAATCATGTGAAATATATATATGTATGTATATATATATGTATATATAGCGAGTGTGTGTGTGTGTGTGTGCGCGCACACGTGTGTCGGAAAGATGATGGAGCAGGTACCCCAGTTTGTACTGTTTGTGTGTCTGAGTAATATTTGTCAGGTACCCATTGTAGAAGCAATTTTCAGAAACTTGTAACCGATCAAAGTGCTTCAGATAATTGGGTCATTGAAGCAATGCTACTTCCGACTGGAAACTGGGCCGTTCCTATACCCAGGAGCTGTGACTTGCCCAAGAAATCATGGCATTAGCACAATCCAGGAGCTGGTGTTCGGCTCGGCACAGCATTTATTTATTTATTTATTTATTTATTTATTTATTGACAGGCAGAGTGGATAGTGAGAGAGAGAGAGAGACAGAGAGGAAGGTCTTCCTTTTTGCTGTTGGTTCACCCTCCAATGACCACTGCGGCCAGCACATCGCGCTGATCCGAAGCCAGGAGCCAGGTGCTTCTCCTGGTCTCCCATGGGGTGCAGGGCCCAAGCACTTGGGCCATCCTCCACTGCACTCCCGGGCCATAGCAGAGAGCTGGTCTGGAAGAGGGGCAACCGGGACAGAATCCGGCGCCCCAACTGGGACTAGAACCCGGTGTGCTGGCGCCGCAAGGCGGAGGATTAGCCTAGTGAGTCACGGCGCCGGCCTCGGCACAGCATTTAAGACTACATTGGAGGCCGGTGCCGTGGCTCACTAGGCTAATCCTCCTCCTTGTGGTGCCGGCACACCGGGTTCTAGTCCCGGTCGGGGCACCGGATTCTGTCCCGGTTGCCCCTCTTCCAGGCCAGCTCTCTGCTATGGCCCAAGTGCTTGGGCCCTGCACCCGCATGGGAGACCAGGAGAAGCACCTGGCTCCTGGCTTCGGATCAGCGCAATGCGCCGGCCGCAGCGGCCATTGGAGGGTGAACCAACGGCAAAAAGGAAGACCTTTCTCTCTGTCTCTCTCTCTCACTGTCCACTCTGCCTGTCAAAAAAAAAAAAAAAAAAAAAAAAAAGACTACATGGGACACCACATCCCGTGTTAGAGGGCCTGGGTTCAAGTTCTGGCTTGGTTTCTGATTCTATCTCCCGCTAATACTGGGAGGCAGCAGATGTTAACTGCAAGTGTTTGCATCACTGACACAATGTGGGAGATATGGATTGAGTTTTGGCCTCCTAGCTTCAGTCTGGCCCTGTCTCAGCTGTTGCAAACATTTGGGAAGTGAACCAGTGGGTGGAAGATCTCCCTCAGACTCTGTATCTCTTTTCTCTCTGAAACAAAAAACAAATAGCTGAATAAAATTCGAATTAAAAAAAAATATCCCGGGGCTGGCGCTGTGGCACAGTGTTAAAGCCCTGGCCTGAAGCGCCGGCATCCCTTGTGGGCACTGGTTCAAGACCGGCTGCTCCACTTCCGATCCAGCTCTCTGCTATGGCCTGGGAAAGCAGCAGAAGATGACCCAAGTCCTTGGGCCCCTGCACCCACGTGGGAGACCTGGAGGAAGCTCCTGGCTCCTGGCTTTGGATCGGCACAGCTCTGGCCATTGCAGCCAATCGTGGAGTGAACCATCAGATGGAAGACCTCTCTCTCTCTCTCTCTCTCTCTCTCTCTCTGCCTCTCCTCTCTCTGTGTAACTCTGACTTTCAAATAAATAAATAAATCTTAAAAAAAAAACATATCCCATGAGGCACCACATTTTATCAAACGAGACTTTGCCACACGTAACGATATACTGTGTATGTATAAAAGCAACCTGAGAGATTTGCATAGAAAAAATAATCAGGTGGCAGGCATCCTGGCCCAGCATGTTAAACTACTGCTTGGTATGCCTCTCTGCTTCTTTTTTATTTTTATTTATTTTTTAAGGTTTTTTTTTTTTTGAGAGTAGTATTCCTTTTTTAGTTCAAGATTTTATTTATTTGAGTTATTTATTTATTTATTTATTATTAGTGAAAGGGAGAGACAGAGAGAGAGGTCTTCCATCTGCTGGTTCACTCCTCAGATGGCCACAATGGCTGGAACTGGACCTATCTGAAGCCAGGAGCCAGGAGCTTCTTCTGGGTCTCCCACGTGGGCGCAGGGGCCTAAGAACTTGGGCTGCCATCTACTGCTTTCCCAGGCTATACCAGAGAGGAGAAGCTGGGACTAGATCCAACCCATATGAGATGCCAGCTCTGCAGGTGGAGGTTTAACCTACTGCGCCCCAGTACTGGCTCTGCCTCTCTGCTTCTAATCCAGCTTCCTGCCAGTGCATCCAGGGAGGCGTCAAATTATAGATCAAATTCATGGGCCCCTCCCACTCATGTGGGAGATCCAGATGGAGTCCTGGCTTCAGCATTTGGGGAGTGAACTAGTGGATGGAAGATCTCTAGTTCAGTCTCTGTCTCTGTAGGTTGCTACTGCCTTTCAGGTAGTTGGGAAAAAAATTTGAAATATATATAATAAATATTCCTTAAAAAAAAAAGTAAATGAGTTTAAAACTGAAAAGGGGCGGGCATCATGGTGTAGTGAGTTCAGCTGCCTCTTGGGACACCCACATTCCATATTGGATTGCCAGTTTGAGTTCTGGCTCCTCCACTTTTGATCCGGTTTCCTGCTAATGCTCCTGGAAAGTCAGCGGAGGATGGCCCGAGTACTTGGTGGATGGCCCTGCCACTCATGTTGGAGACCTGGATGGAGTTCCTAGCTACTGACTTGAGCCTAGCTGGTTTGGGCTTTTGAGATGTGAACCAGGCTATGGAAAATCTCTCTGTCTCTCCTTCTATCTGCGGCACTGGCACACCGGGTTCTAGTCCCGGTCGGGGCGCCGGATTCTGTTCAGATCAGCGCGGTGCGCTGGCCACAGCGCGCCGGCCGCAGCAGCCACTGGGGGGCGAACCAACGGGAAAGGAAGACCTTCCTCTCTGTCTCTCTCACTGTCCACTCTGCCTGTCAAAAAAAAAGGTGTACCTGGGTTCAATTCCTGGCTCCAGCTTCCTGCTAATGCAGACTCTGAATGGCAGCAGTGATGGATCAGGTAATTGGGTTCTTGCCTGGAGTGGCAATCCTGGCTCTTGGGTTTTGTCTTGGCCCAGCTTCAACCATTGCAGCCATTTGGAGATTGAACTAGCAGGACTGGAACCTTCTCTGTATCTCTTTGGTTTCAAATAATTTTGTAAAGATTTATTTATTGATTTGAAAGGCAGAGTTACAGAGAGGCAGAGGCAGAGGCAGAGAGAGGGGTAGAGAGGTCTTCCATCCTTCACTCCCCAAATGGCCACAACAACAGGAGCTGAGCTGATCCAAAGTCAGGAGCCTGGAGTTTATTCTGGGTCTCCTACATGGATTCAGGGGCCCAAGTACTTGGGCCATCTTCTGCTGCTTTCCCAGGCACATTAGCAGGGAGCTGGATCAGAAGTGGAGCATCCGGTACTTGAACTGGTGCCCATATGGGATGCTGGCACGGCAGGTGGCAGCTTTATCCGCTATGCCACAGTGCTGGCCCCCTCAAATAAGATTTTTTTCAAAGTGTTTACTTTCATATATTTGAAAGACATATGTGGTGGGGGGAGGTGGAGAGAGAGAGAATGAGAATGAGGTCTTCCATGTGCTGGTTTACTCCCAAGTAGCCACAACAGTCGAGTCTGGGCCAGGCCAAAGCCAGGAGCCAGGAACTCCATTCTGGTCTCCCATGTAGGTGGCAGGGGCCCAAGCACTTGAGGCATCTTCTGCTGCCTTCCCAGGAGCATTAGCAGGGAACTGGATGGAAAAGAGTAACCATGGCTGAAGCCAGTGCTCTGAGATAGGCTGCCAGCATCTTTTTTTTTTTTTTTTAAGATTTATTTATTTACTTGAAAGTCAGAGTTACACAGGGAGAGAGAGAGAGAGAGAGAGAGAGAGAGAGAGAAAGGTCTTCCATCCGATGGTTCACTCCCCAAATGGCTGCAATAGCCGGAGCTGTGCCTATCCGAAGCCAGGAGCCAGGAGCTTCCTCCAGGTCTCCCACATGGGTGCAGGGGCCCAAGGACTTGGGTCATCTTCTGCTGCTTTCCCAGGCCATAGCAGAGAGCTGGATCGGAAGTGGAGCAGCCTGGACTTGAACAAGGGCCCATATGGGATGCCAGCACTACAGGTGGCGGCTTTACCCACTATGCCACAGCATATTGTGTTATACCAGTCCCCCAAATGCTAGGAAAGAAAAATATTTATGGAATTAGCATCTTTTGTAATTGTCGATTTTTTTTATTTTATGAAATCAGCTTACTTCTTTCTCTTTGAACCATTTTGTCTGAAAATTTAAAAGATTTATCTTAAGGTCAGCTGAGGAAAATGTTTTATATATATATATATATATGAACATGTAACTCATGTTGAATATAAACTAACTAGATGGGAAAATCATTTTAAAAGTTGGGAAACGTTTTATTATATTGTGTGTTAAGACTTAATTTTTTAAAATCAGCATTTAATAAAATTTATAGCAAACATAATTATCTGTGCGCCTTCAGATAGTGCATCTCAAACTCGTATTCTCATGGTGGAAGAGTGTAGAGGAAGTTCAGGAGACCCTGGGGAATCTAGACGCGGGACAGGCTCTTTAAAAGGCCCCATCATTCCCAGGACTCACAAGGTCATTTCACTGTAGGAGTGACAAGCTGGCTCCCTCCCAGCCGTCTACACCTCTTTTCTCCCACCTCAGTCTCATTATTGGCCAAAGCATCCAGGATGTCCCAAGGCGATTGCAGACTCAGGGGAGACTGAATGAGGCGGCTGTTCTTAAGTCAGGGACAGAGAATACCCGAAATGGAAACAAAGGGTGGCTGGAGGGCTAGACACAGACGTGACACAGTCTCGGTGCAGGTGTCTCCAGGGGCAAAGACAGACCAACAGCCCCGAGCTGGGCTAGTGGCCTTCCGGAACAATCTTCAGCAGGAGGAATAGTTTGCTCCTATGATGCTCCCCCGCCCCCATCCAGAATCACTGAATACACAGGTGGGACCTGTCACACCCAGACTAGGAGTGTGGCCGGTGTCATCCCAGAACGCCAGCGATATGGGTGACCGGAGGCCACCCAGAAGTGAGGAAAAGTAAGGCCCCTAAAGTAGTAAGGAAAAGACTCACCCTAGTGGATACGGGCGCTGAAAGTGTGTTAATCTGTGATAAGCCTGTTTTCTGGGACACGGGGCACAGGGCAGTCACTGATGGGTACAGAGGAAAGACCATAGAAACTGCAATTAAGCGTGCAGGCTGTAGGCAAGGGGAGGCACCGGAATCTGAAATAGTCCCCTCCTCCTCTGAGCTGGTTTTTCAGATATTCCTGCAATGCTTATCTTGCACCGTTGCACTCGGAGGGGATCAGGTCAGCACAGATAAGGAAAGCTGCAAGAAACCGGTGCTGAGTCATGAATTTTGAACATAAAGTATATGGAGGTGTATGTTGCTGTGCAGGAAGGGCCTCCTACTCTGTTCTCTGCGTCCTGGACACACCCCTAACCCTTTCTATCAATGCCCCGGTCAACTGATTTCCAGGGAGGTAGTTTCTTTAGGGAACTGAACTCACTGCCTCCTTGTCACAAGGAAATAAAGCTTTCGTCTGAGAAACTCCTGCTTGAGGCTGATTATTGGTGGCACCCAAGTGACTGGACCCCTGTGTCTGCTAACAAAAGACATCTGACTGCATTTAGGTCATGAGTGTGCACTCCTCGGAGACATGACTGAACAGGGCTCACTGAAACCAGCCCCACATGACCTGACTATGGATCCAGCTCCAGTTCAGGAGCAAGGAAAGTCCGGACCCTAACTGCAGATGACCTCCTATTGCCCTATTAGGGACTTGCCCAACCTGCATGTGTGCCCAGGACAGCCCAATGTGACTGATGTTTGACCTGCCTGGAGTGGCAGTAGTGAGCAACACTGCCATTTTGCAGTGTTGTTTGCGAAATAAGCAAACAGCACCTGGGCAGAACATAGAGCTATTTGCAAACCCCAGTGTCATGCGCCAAGCAAGACAAGCCAGAAGTGTGACCCAGGTCCCAAAAGAGAACCACCACCCCTCCCCAACCTAATAAATGCACCTGTTTAGGTCCCACTGGGGAGCCAGTCTGTCTCCCTTGTGTTCAAGCATAGCCCCCAGTAAACCTTGTCTGGGTAGCACCTTGACCTATTGCCAAATTCTATTTGCAGCTGAGCCAAAGAATCTGGGGTCGGTATCAGCTGTACCATATCTATCTGCTGATTTCCTGTGTCCTGGGAAAGACTCTACAGAGTTCCGTAGCACGGGCATCTCATATGGGCACCAGTTCGAGTCTCAGCTGCTCCACTTCTGATCCAGCTCCCTGCTAATACGCTTGGGAAAGCAGTAGAAAATGGCCCAAGTGCTTGTGCCCCTGCACCCATGTGGGAGACTCAGATGAAGCTACTGGCTCTTGGCTTCAGCTTGGCCTGACACTGGCTGTTGTGGCCATTATGGGGAGTGAATGAGCAGATGGAAGCTTCTCTCTCTCTCTCTTTAATTCTGACTTTCACTTCACTCCCCAAATAAATAAAGAAATCTTTAAAAAAAAAAATCATTCCCTCACCATAGTGTAAGATTTAGAGTGCATATCACATAAACTAGAGTAAGGATTCTGTTGCCCTGCCTACTACTTCCGGCCTCTACCCAGGCCCTAGTGAATTACTAATGCTATAGCAATAGCTTTATCAGACAAGATCAGGTACATTCAGGGTGATATGGCTGTAGACGCAATAGCTTTATCAAAGACACCACTAAAAAAAAAAACAAAAAACAAAAAAAAAACCTTTAAAAAGACCAATCCAAATGCTTCAGTAGCCATATATCCCATGCAAACTTTATTTAAAACTTTATTTATTTAATTTGCTTCCCACTAATAAACCTTTATGTCACACTAGACCCATAAATCTTCCATACTCACGTCTCTTCAAACATGTGGAATTAGCATACTCTTAATTTGTTTTAAATATTTTGTCTTTACATTTTTTTTTTTTATCTTTTCATTTGAAAGGCAGAGAGAGATTTTTCTGTTCCTTCACTCCCCGAATGTCTGCAGCAGGTGGGGCTGTGCCAGGCTGAAGCCTGAAGCTTAGAACACAGTCCAGGTATCTCATGTGTGGGGGAGACCCATGTACTTTGAGCCATCACTTGCTGTCTTCCAGGGTACACAGTAGCAGGAAGCTGGGATGGGAGGCAGACTGCAGGCATCCTTTGCAGTATCTTAACCACTGCTCCGAACACCTTCCTCTTTTAAGGGTTGTTAGGTTTAAATGCTTGAAGTTTGTAATTCTTAGTGGGAAACCACTGCCTGCCTGAGTACCCGAATGGCAGACCACCGTGACGGGCCTCAGCTGCATTTGGTGCTGCACTATGAGGAAAAGCTCAACAACCCAAAAGGTGCAAACAGAGCAAAAACTGCCTCTCTGTAAAATGTTGTAATAGGAAGTATTAACACACAAATGTAAACATGAATGTTATGTGTAAAAGGACAAAGCACATACACCGTCACAGATTTTAAATACATGATGATGTATTTAACAGTGATGATAGTTTTGAACAATATAAATGGATCATATTTATAATGATGGAAACCACTTAATATAAAATGTGTGGTAAAGTACCTGCACAGAACACTCCAACCTGTATGAGGATTAAAACCACAATGAACAAACAAACTGTTCCACGATATACATCCAGATTTTGTCATTACTTATTTTCTAGTATAAATGTAGCTGTTTTTCCTTGTTCAATTCAAGGTTTTGTTCTACTTAAGTTTTGTTTCCAATAGAGATGAAAGTTTGGAATATTTACTGTGCTCCATCTAACTTCTTTGTCATTTGCATATAATTGAATTGCACTGGAAACCCTTTTATCTTTCTACTTCAATCACCCTAAGTGGCTCTGGGAAGATGATTTAATATACAACAGGCACAGTGATTAATCTCTGTGTTATTGTGATCTATTTAAGTAGCATCAGGTTCTTTAATTGCTTTCTTGTTAAAAAGGCTAAGGAAGATACATAAATCACTGTTATATTATTTTCTTCCATTTATATGAGTGTAATTACCAGTATGAAACTTCTAAACAGAATATTATTTTAAAGTAAATTTGGTTCTTTTTCAAATTTTCATTTATTTATTTGAAGTAGACAGTCTGAAACAGAAACAGAGAGAGACAGAAATCTTCCATCTGCTGGTTCATTCCTCAAATGCCTGCAACAGCCTGGGGTGGGCCAGGTTGAGGGCAGGAGCCCAGAACTCGATTTAGGTCTCCCACATGGGTGTCAGGGAACCAAATATTTCAGCCATCACCTGCCACCTTTCAGGGCGTGCATTAGCAGGAAACGGGAAAAAGAGCCAGAGTCGGGACTCAAACCCAGGTCTTGGATGTGGCATGCAGGTGTCCCAAGCAGTGTCTTTTTTTAAAAAAATAAATATTTTTTAAAAAAGATTTTATTTATTTATTTGAAAGTCAGAATTACACAGAGAAGGAGAAGCAGAGAGAGAGAGAGAGAGAGAGAGAGAGAGAGAGGGTCTTCCATCCACTGGTTCCCTCCCCAATTGGCTGTAACAGCTAGAGCTGTGCCAATCCGAAGCCAGGAGCTTCTTCCAGGTCTCCCACGTGGATGCAGGGGCCCAAGGACTTGGGTCATCTTCTACTTTCCCAAACCACGGCAGACAGCTGGACCGGAAGTGGAGCAGTCGGGACTTGAACCAGTGCCCATATGGGATGCCGGCACTGTAGGCAGCGGCTTAACCTGCTGTGTCACAGCGCCAGCTCTGCAAGTAGTGTCTTAACTGCTGTGCCCAATGCCTGTTCCTAAAAGCTTGTCCTTTTTTTTTTTTTTTTTAAAAAAAAAAGTTCTTTTTTTTAATGGAGAGGCTGGCATTGTGGTACAGCAGGTTAAGCCACAACTTGCAACGCTGGCATCCCATATTGGACCGTTGGCTCAAGTCTTGGCTGCTCTGCTTCCTGTCTAGCCCCCTGTTAATGGGCCTGGGAAGGCAGCAGAAGATGGCTCAAGCGCTTGGGCCCCTGCCACCCATGTGGGAAATCAGGGTGGAGTCCCTGGATCTTGGTTTTTCTATTTATTTGAAAACAATGATGAGAGTGGGAGACAGGATGGAGATCTTACATCTGCTAGTTCACTCCCCAAATGGCTGCAATAGCCAGGGCTGAGCCAGACTGAAGCCAAGAATGTCACCCTGGTATCCCACATGGGTGGCAGTGGCCCAAGCACTTGGGCCAATATCTGCTGCCTTCCTGGGTGCGTTAGCAGGGAGCTGAACCAGAAGCTGAGCAGACAGGACTTGAACAGCACTGTGATAAAGGATGCCAGTATCTCAAGTGGTGGCTTAATCTGCTGTGCCACAATACTGCTCCCTAAAAAATGTTTTAAATTTATGTTCATTGGGGCAGGCGCTGTGGCATAGTGAGTAAAGCCTGCAGTGCCGGCATCCCATATGGGCGTTGGTTCAAGTCCCAACTGCTCCACTTCCGATCCAACTCTCTGCAATGACCTGGGATAGCAGTAGAAGATGGCCCAAGTGCTTTGGCCCCTGTGCCC
Organism: Lepus europaeus; assembly: GCF_033115175.1. Taxonomy (NCBI): domain Eukaryota; kingdom Metazoa; phylum Chordata; class Mammalia; order Lagomorpha; family Leporidae; genus Lepus; species Lepus europaeus. Next base: position 69,178,279 of record NC_084836.1, read on the forward strand.
ACGTGGGAGACCCAGAAGAACTCCTGGCTCCTGGCTTTGGAGCGACCCATCTCTGGCCATTGCAGCCATTTGGGGGAGTGAACCAGCAGATGGAAGACTCTCTCTCTCTGCCTCCTTCTCTCTCTTTGTTAACTCTCTTAAATAAGTAAATATTAAAAAAATTATTTTCATCAACTTGAAAGAGCAACAGCGAGACAGACACAGACAGGAAAACACACACAGAGAGAGGCAGAGAGACAGAGATCGGGGAAGGAGATCTTTCATCGGCTGGTTCACTCCCCAAATAGCTAGAACAACCAGGTCTGCATCAGGCCAAAGTCAGAAGCCCAGAACTCCCTCTGGATCTCCAGGTAGGTGGTAAAGGACCAAGCACTTCAGCCATCGTCTGTCGGCTCTTAGGATGCATTAGCAGGGAACTGTATCAGAGCTGAGTACCTCGGACTACAGCCTGCACTCTGAGTATCCCAGTGACATCTTCACCCACTGTGCCGCCGCAGAGGTACACTCTGGATCATTCTTGATGTGTCACGACACTTAGGAAGTTGCTAAAGCCACAGTGACACTTAAGGGAAATATGACTTATACCCGTTTGTAAGGTTTTTTTTTTTTTTTTGAATTATATTCACAAACTTAGGTAAGGCTGACCTAAATATTTTTTTTTTTTTTGACAGGCAGAGTGGACAGTGAGAGAGAGAGAGAGAGAGACAGAGAGAAAGGTCTTCCTTTTGCCGTTGGTTCACCCTCCAATGGCCGCCGCGGTAGCGCGCTGCGGCCGGCGCACCGCGCTGATCCGATGGCAGGAGCCAGGTGCTTCTCCTGGTCTTCCATGGGGTGCAGGGCCCAAGCACTTGGGCCATCCTCCACTGCACTCCCTGGCCACAGCAGAGAGCTGGCCTGGAAGAGGGGCAACCGGGACAGGATCGGTGCCCCGACCGGGACTAGAACCCGGTGTGCCAGCGCCGCAAGGCGGAGGATTAGCCTAGTGAGCCGCGGCGCTGGCCTGACCTAAATATTTTTAATAGTTTACTGAGAAAACACATGGAAAAAGCATGGCTGCAGTATATAACAGTAATGCTCAGGGCAGCTTAAGCATCTCCAGAAGAAAGAAGAAGCTCAAGTTTTAAAATGCAATATTAGTGCTCAGGCTTCGCGTGTGCTGCCCCTTTAAGTTCACAAGCATGTAGTACTTCTTGAAAATGTCAACATACCAGGTATGGGTGCGGAGAGAACTAGGAGGCTAAGATTCCAGGTCTAATTCTAGTGCCAGTTCTTTCATCCAGAGCTTACTTAGCAAACCACCTCAACATCTGGAACACGTCACGAGGCCAGCCAAGAGGGTCCACTGGGCGGTCAGAATGAGCGCCACCAGTCCCTGTTCCCAGGTGTCCAGGTAGGAGCGGGCTGCACCCAGAGCTTTACTCGGAGTGCCTTGCACTTGTCACGCCTGGTACCTGGCTTCTGATGCCACAGGAGAGTAGAAGCAGAAATGTTCAATTGTAATGGAAGAGAGAGAGAAATCTATAAACAGCAAACAGAAGTTCTTAACAGTTGGAGTTCCTTACAGGACAAAGAGACGTATCTGTGTGAGAGTCCTTAACAGATTTCCGTGTAACACCTGCCGCTACCACTGAGAATCCTGTCGTCACAGACATGCAAAGGCAGTGCAGTCAGTTCCACTGGAGTGGCTGGGAGCTGATGATTTCAGAGACATCTCCAGCGAAATGGATAAAACGGACCCAAACTTGATGCTCCCGATAATAACAGCTAACGTGTATTGGGGACTTACCATGTACTAGGAACTACTCTCAAAATAAACTCCTGCTTAGTGGAAATTAGCTGCAATTATCTGAAAAAGTCAATGATAGGAAACATTTGAATCCTAGAAGATCCCGAGTAAAGGCATTATTGTGGTATTACCATTTCCGTGTCCAATCAAGGCTTATATGTACTTACTTTACCTACAGAGACAAAGAGGGAGTTTCTAGATTTTCTGATCAGTTGGGATAATTGGCATTCCTCCTCGTCTGCTGACCACTGGATACCTGAGGACAATTATCTCAAAATTAGATCCATATCATCGCTGTGACTCATTGAAAAGAATCAATTCACACTCTCCCAATACGTTGTTGATTTTGTGTTCTTTTGTCTTGGCTTGCTAGGTGTGCCTGTCTGTCCCATTGCGATAAACAACAGTCTTTCCTTCATGTTTTTCATGACAGGGTTTTTTTTTCCCCCCTTTGGTAGGAAGATATAAGAAAAAATATGCAGAGAAAGGAAATGATAATCAGAGTCTACGAATACAGAGTAAATATTAACACATACCAGAATGTTCTTACTCTTTCACTGCTGAGAGGTCCTTAGGAGGTTAAGAACACAGCATTTCATTTACAAGGTGTCATTTTAAAAAATGATGGCAATCGAACCACAGGCTAAAATACTTCCAGACCTACAGGTAATGGGAGAATGATCAATTCTTGCAGAATTGTGCGGGGCATTTTAGTCATTCAGATACACATTGTGTCTGGGGCCAGGCTGGACAATGGATATAATCTTCCTTGTCTATCCAGGATGAAGATTCCAAGAGAAACCATAAACAAAGCGCCTTTAGCAGCAGTGAATTATCCAGGCAGCCCACTATTTTTGATTCAAATTCAAATGCAGTGTCTATCTGAGTACCCCAGTAGGTGTTAACAGCACAACACCATTGCAATACCCCAACACCTGCTGCCCTCTCCTGGCGTTCTCAGCCTCGTAGACCAGAACAGCCAGCCAAGGCCAGGACAACTAAGGCGATAGAAAAGCCCAGAAACGCGTGCCTTACAGGGAGCGGCCAACTGGTACTGGCCAAGGTTCCAACTGACCCAGCTTGCAACTCACCAGCAGCAGCAGGTGGGCCGCAGACTGGCTTGCACGGCAGCATTTAGAAAGTAACCAAGGGGCAGGCGCTGGGGCAGGCGCTGGGGCAGGCGCTGGGGCAGGCGCAGAGCTCGCGCCTCCCGCGCTGAGCGCCTCAGGGCTCCTGGGGTGAGTGTCCCCGCTACCACGGCGTTGGCTCCGACCTCGACCTCGCCGCCTGGGAAGTTCCTGCGCGCAGCCATGTGGTCCTCGGGATGATGGCCGAGGACAGGTGGTGGTCACTTCCTGTATTTTTCAATTTCCGACTGAGAGAAAATTACCCAAAACCGTACGAGGAACTGTATGTCTAAGACCGAAACAAATACTGAAGGTCGTAAGAAAAAAAATCTGGCACACAGATCCCAGTTTAATTTTTTCCCTCCCCTCTCCTCCCCTCCCTCCCCCCTCCCCTCCCCTCCCCTTCCTTTCCCCTCCTCCCGGCCCCTTTCCTTCCCCTCCCCTCCCCTCTTCTCCTCTCCCCTCCCCTCCCTCCCCTTACTCTGCCCTTTCCTTCCCCTCCCCTCCCCTTCTCCTCTCCTCCCTTCCCCTCCTCTCCTCTCCTTCCCTTCCTTCCTCCCCTCCCCCCTCCTCTCCTTCCCTTCCTTCCTCCCCTCCCTTTCCTTCCCCTCCCCTCCCCTCTTCTCCTCTCCCCTTCCCCTCCCTCTCCTTACTCTCCCCTTTCCTTCCCCTCCCCTTCTCTCCTCCCTTCCCCTCCCCTCCTCTCCTTCCCTTCCTTCCTCCCCTCCCCTCCCGCCCCTCCCCTTCCCTCCCCCCTCCTCCCCTCCCTCTCGTCGGTGGATCCCTCCTTCCTTCCGGCATACTTCTGTAAGTATGAATGAACCTCCTGGGGACAAGGCTATTGCGTCACCACGCCCACAGCCAATCCGAGGGCCGGCAGCCTGGCGCGGGGAGGCGGGGTAAGTACTGGGGCCTCGTGGCTCCTGCGCGTGCGTGTGGGACCCCGCCCCGGTGTTGGTTCTGCAGCCCCCCTGAGAAGTTCCTGCCCACGGCCTCGCTCCGGTGTGCGACCACATGGGTCTCGGGAAGAGGTCGGGAAAGGCTGTGTTCGTGTTTTTCTTTCCGTCAGACTTAATTTCTAATTAATTTCATGCTTGCAGAAAGTTACCCAAAACATTGGTAGAGAACTTTGTCTCAACCCAAAGCAAAGCACTGATGGTAGTGAGAAGAAAAACATATCTGGCACCCAGATTCCCCTTTGTTAATTGTTTTTCCTTCCCTCCTCTCTCCCTGCCTCCTTCTTTCCTGGTATGCCACTATCTCTATATGGGGCATTCTCTTATAGAACCATAGTCAAATGATCAAAATTAGGAAATTAACTGATACCATGCTGTCACTCAAATTGAAGATTTTATTCCCAATTCATCAGTTTTCCCAACAATGTCCTCAGCAATATATATATGTATACATGCAGATACATATATGTATGATATTTATCGATGTATGTATCACGTGTATCTGTTCCCCCGGTCTAGAATCCAGTCTGGATCACATGGTGCATTTAGTGGTTGGGTCTCATTAGCCTCCTTGAATCTGAAATATCACCTTGGTCTCTGTGTCTCATGACCATGCTTTTCTCTCTGTGCAAACCAGGAATTTTGCAGGATGGCTTTCAATTTAGTTTTTTTCCTCCTGCTTTCTCAATAGATGGCCGTTGTGTATGTTAGCGTGCAGGCCACAAAAGGGATGTGTGCTTCTTGGTGTGTACCTCCAGGAGGCACATAACATCGTCTTGCTTACTGATTGGCCTTGATTCCAAAATATCTGACCCTGCAGGCAAGAAGTCCTGATTGGCAGCATTTGCCAGTTACTGCAGCTTCAAGCTAATGTGTGTCATCCCTGAACACACACCTGTGTTGCGTGGGGCAGCCCCAGCACAGCGCTGCTGTGATCACGTGGACGAAGGGGGTGCTGGCCAGGCCCAGGGAACTCGGATGTGGCCATCTCTGGGGGTGGGGATGAGCAGGGATTATCCTGCCTACCACATCAGTAACACTGGGAAAGTAAGGAAAGCAAATACGTGCAAGGTAATGGGACCCTCAGGGAGGCACCAACGTGGTCCTACAGAGCCATGGTGAGAACAGTGCGGAATGGCAGGCTTGTTGGAAGATCGGAATGAAGGAGAAAAAGGGACAACAAGCTGTCTGTGCACTCTAGGTTTCAAAGGACACTCAGGATAGTCCCATTTGTCTGTGACTTACCTCCTCTGCTGAAAGAGTGATTTCTATTCCTGGAGCCTTCCCTGTATGATCCCTTGGCTCTGAAGCCTTTCCTGATTCTGGGGATATATTCCAATCCTGCCCTATTTCCCCAGTCTGCATATAAAATGTTATCAGATTCATCGAAAGTCTGACAACACATTGTGTGCAGACTGGAGAAATGTGGCGCTATCTAACAAAATCTAAACACCTGAATTTACCTTGGATCCAATAGTCCCTCTCCTAGGACTCTACCCTGAAGATATACCTCCAGAATATGAAAGCAGAATATGTAGCAGTGTAAGGTTTCCAACCCATACACCGTCATATATGACAATGCTAAATAAGCTACGGTGACAGCCATGGAGTGGAGGACAGTGCAGCTGTAACATGGTCCGAGGAAGATCTCTATGAAGTGATTTCCAGGATATATTACGTTTTAGAAAGGAAGGGTAAATAAGAACAAACATAGGTATCTTTATTTTTTGCAACAAGAAACTTAGGAAGCATAAGTCAGAATCTAGTGGGATTTGTCCTCTTTGGTTTAAGGGAGGAGAGTGGAGTGATGCATTTTTTTTTTTTAAAGAAATTATTCTTTACTCATGTTACCTGATTTGTTGAATAGAAGTTGGAAGGCTTCTGTTTCCTGGAAAGATGCTACGTGAGTACCAATTTTGAAAATTAGGTTTCTTTTGAAGAGAAGCCCCCAAATAAGCATCTAATGGGAACTGTTAGAACTGCTCTGCCATTGGCTTATGCAAGAAGTTCCTGGAAAGGATGGATCAGAACTCCATCCGGTATTTCCAATTGAGGCAAATCTAAATTGAAGACAGCAGTTTGCCGATGAACACAAGGGGCAGGTGTGTAATTGAAGATGCACGAAATAAAAGAGGGACTGAGAGAAGAGGAAGAACATGGGAAATGACAAAGTAATTTTGAGATAACCAGAAGGGCCATGGGTACATATGACAAGAAATGATAAGGGTGGCTGGCGCTGCGGCTCGGTAGGCTAATCCTCTGCCTTGCGGCGCCGGCACCCCGGGTTCTAGTCCCGGTCGGGGCGCCGGATTTTGTCCCGGTTGCCCCTCTTCCAGGCCAGCTCTCTGCTGTGGCCAGGGAGTGCAGTGGAGGATGGCCCAAGTGCTTGGGCCCTGCACCCCATGGGAGACCAGGAGAAGCACCTGGCTCCTGGCTTCGGATCAGCACAGTGCGCTGGCCGCAGCGCGCCTACCGCGGCGGCCATTGGAGGATGAACCAACAGCAAAAAGGAAGACCTTTCTCTCTGTCTCTCTCTCTCTCACTGTCCACTCTGCCTGTAAAAAAAAAAAAAAAAAAAAAAAGTGATAAGGCTTGGACTCTCCTGGTGCACAGCACTTGTTTGTGTCCCTTCAAATGTTTTTATCCTTTTTTTTTTTATTTTTTTAATTTTTGACAGGCAGAGTGGACAGTGAGAGAGAGAGAGAGAGACAGAGAGAAAGGTCTTCCTTTTGCCGTTGGTTCACCCTCTAATGGCCGCCGCGGTAGCGCGCTGCGGCCGGCGCACCGCGCTGTTCCGATGGCAGGAGCCAGGTGTTTTTATCCTTTTAAAATTTAATTAATTAAATTTTGAGTGATGCAATTTTAATGTACTGTTTATATAGTTTCAAGTTCTGGAACCATGTAAAATTTTAACATAAAATAATACTCTACATAAAATGACAAACTGGGGGAAAATCTAAAAATGTAAAACCACAAAAATGCCTAAATGTTTTCCAAATGAATACTAAGTACCCTGGTCTGAAGGGGAAAAAAAAACCCAATTAGCTTTTTTCAAGTGTCTTTTTATAAAATAAATTAATTATAAAATTTACCTCAGGTATGGAATTCAATAATTTTGGTATATTCACAGAGCTGGGTGCCTGTTGGCACAACCTATTATAAACATTCTTCATCATTCTGTAACACAAGATGGTGTACCCATTAGCAGTCAGCCCTAATTCTCCCCCACTGTCTCCAAGGCCTAGGCAACCACTACTCTATTGTCTGTGTCTGGAGATTCACCTGTTCAGAACATTTCAGATACCTGGAATAATAAAATATGTGATCTTTTGTGACAGGCTTCTATTTAGCATAATGGTTTTGAGACTCATATGTTTTATGGCATGTATCAGTATTTTATTCTTTTTTATAGGAATAAAAAATCTATTGTATACTTGCATTCTGTTTCCTCATTCATCAGTAGATGAATGTTTGGGTTGTATGTATTTATTGGTTATTATTAATGCTGCTATAAACCCTACATATAAGTTTTTTGTAAACATAATGTTTTCATTCCAGATGATGTCTGAACACAGTATTTTGACTGTATACTCTCTGACACAAAGACCCCTAAACAATATTTAACTCATGATATCAGTCTTGTATCTCACAGAGAAATTCTGAAACCAGTTTTTGTGTATTACAGATTAAGTGATCATTAAATATATTTACATTATGGAAAGAAGGGGCCATCAAAGAAGGAGGTACCTTTTTCTGAAGGGAGGAGAGAACTTCCACTTTGATTATGGCCTTGTCTAAATAAGATCAGAATTGGTGAACTCAAGAGGCTTCCATAGCTTTGGCAGCTCATGACAAGAGCCTCGGGTGATTATTGACGTCATAAATAAGAGTGCCAATTGTTAAATCAACAATGGGAGTCACTGTGTACTTACTCCCCATGTAGGATCTCTGTCCTTAATGTGTTGTACTATGAGAATTAATGGTAAAAATAGTCTTCAAACAGTACTTTATACTTTGTGTGTCTGTGTGGGTGCAATCTGTTGAAATCTTTACTCAGTATAGAGTTGATCTTCTGTATATAAAGATAATTAAAAATGAATCTAAATGAAGAATGGGATGGGAGTGGGAGTAGGAGGTGGGATGGTTTGCAGGTGGGAGGGTAGTTATGGGGGGAAGAACCTCTATAATCCAAAAGTTGTACTTTGGAAATTTATATTTATTAAATAAAAGTTTTCTATTAACATGAAGTTAGATACAGAAGTTTAAAAATATATAAAAGTATACATTATATAAAAATATTATTAGCATGCATAATTAAAACCAATGTTGTATTTTGAATAAACTGCTTTCTGTTGGGTCAGCAAAAAATAAATAGATAAATATATTTAGGTTAGGGGAGCACAGTCAGAGAAGGGAACCCAAATACAAAAAGAAGGAGGCCATGGCTGGTGTTGTGGAGCAGGGAGGTACCGTGCTGCCCGCAATGCTGGAATCCCATAGGTGCGCCAGTTTGTGTCCCAGCCACTCCATTTCTGATCCAGTTCCCTGCAAATGAGCCTGGGAAAGCAGAAGAGGATAACCTGAGTTCTTGGGCCCCTGCCACTCAAGTAGGAGACCCAGATGGAGTTCTAGTTTCCTGGCTTCAACCTGGCCCAGCCTCAGCTGTTGTGGCCCTTTGGGAAGTGAACAATCAGATGGAAGAGCTCTTCCTTTCTTTCTTTCTTTCTTTCTTTCTTCTTCTTCTTCTTCTTCTTCTTCTTCTTCTTCTTCTTCTTCTTCTTCTTCTTCTTCTTCTTCTTCTCCTTCTCCTCCTCCTCCTCCTCCTCCTCCTCCTCCTCCTCCTCCTCCTCCTTCTCCTTCTCCTTCTCCTTCTCCTTCTTCTTTTTAAGATTTATTTATTTATTTGAAAGGCAGAGTTAAAGAGAGGCAGAGGCAGAGAGAGAAGTCTTCCGTCCACTGATTCACTTCCTAGATGGTCGCAATGTCTGGAGCTGTGCTGACCAGAAGCCAGGAGCTTCTTCTGGGTCTCCCACGTGGGTGCAGGGGCCCAAGAACTTGGGCCATCTTCTACTGCTTTCCCAGGCCATAGCAGAGAGCTAGACTGGAAGTAGAGCATCTGGGACTCAAACCCAGTGCCCTTATGGGATGCTGCACTGCAGGCTGGGCTTTACCTGCTGCACCAAACCGCTGGCCCCATGGAAGATCTCTTTCTCTCTGTCTCTCTCTCTCTGAAACTCTTGTCTTCTAAATAAATAAATCTTTTAAAAATGAAATAAAAGGAGGAAGCCTAGAATGAACTTCAGTTGGAGATATCACTTCAAACCCATGGTTTAAATACAGATATTTATACAGGATCAGAAATATACAGTTATGCAGATAGATTTAATTCCTGTCTACTGAAAGGGCTTCAGCTGTAATGATACTCTAGTAGCAGTGAGCACTTCTAGTATCTAGAAGTTGGTCACTAAACACCATCCTGCACGCAAATGAATCAGGACTCCTTGAAGAAATGCTTGATTTCAAAGCTGGGGCAGAAAAAGTTACTTGAACCTGGAACAACTTTGTTATAGCAGGACACAAATTAGTGTTCAATGAATGATAGGGACGTAAGATACAGCAGGAGCAGGTGTTTAGCCTAATTTAAGATGCTCATGATTGTGTTCCAGGGCACGATACCTGGGTTCAATAGGTGTCTCCAGCTGCTGATACCAGCTTGCAGCTAATTCAGACCCTGAGAGGCAGCAGTGATGGCTCAAGTAATTTGGTTCGTGCTACCCACATGGGAGACTTGGATTGCATTCCGGGCTCCCAGCTTCTGTCGCATCCAGTCCTGGACATCATGGCATTTGGGGAGTGAACCAGGGGTGCCAGGTCTCCCTGTCCTCTATTGACAGCTTAAAAAAAAAATAAAGGGAAGAAAATAAAGACACCATAGCAAAAATGTGGGCTGACAATTTAATAATAGATTCCTGTGTACTCTCTCCAGTGTTTCTTCCCATTTAAGTAAGTGTATGGGCTTGTATGCATTGACAAGCAGCGTGATATATAGCATATGTATATTTATAAATATATAAATGTATAGATACTTATTTTAATATTTCAACCTTGGCCGGCGCTGCGACTCACTAGGCTAATCCTCCACCTGCGGTGCCGGCACCCCAGGTTCTAGTCCCAGTTGGAGCGCCAGATTCTGTCCCGGTTGCTCCTCTTCCAGTCCAGCTCTCTGCTGTGGCCCGGGAGTGCAGTGGAGGATGGCCCAAGTCCTCGGGCCCTGCACCTGCATGGGAGACCAGGAGGAAGCACCTGGCTCCTGGCTTCAGATCAGTGCGGTGCGCCGGCCCAGCGGCCATTGAGGGGTGAACCAATGGCACAAGGAAGACCTTTCTCTCTGTCTCTCTCTCACTGTCTAAGTCTGCCTGTCAAAAAAAAAAAAAAAAATTTCAACCTTTTCTTTTAAAATAAGGTTTTTATATTTCCTCATTTCCAAGTTTTAGTGAACAATAAGATTGAAAAAGCGCTTCTTCTGGGATTAGAGTTAATAATCTGTTCCCATAACCTGAGAGGTGAGATAGAATTTGCACAAGAAATGCTTCTTTTATAGCCCTAATACCCGCTACTTAGCTTACCAGGTAAGATGGGAGTGAAGATTAGATTTTGATTTAGGAAAACCATGTCTACATCCACAGGCACTCTATGAGGAAGTTATTTGCAGCAAATAAAGCAAAACATCTCATGAGATGCTGAGTTTTTTGTTAGGTGCAAAAATGAGAGCTTTGTCAAACTATTTTCTTCTTCAGTTTGAGAGGCAGAGAGAAATAGACATACAGAGAGATAGAGACAGAGAGACAGGCAGAGAGAGAGAGAGAGAGAGAGAGAGAGAGAATTCTCATATTTGTTCACTTCCCAAATACTTGCAACAACTAGCACTGGGCCAGTCTGAAGCTGGAAACTGGGAACTCAGTCCAGGTCTCCCATGTAGGTGGCAGGAATCCAGCTACTTGAGCCATCACCTGCTGCTTCCAATGGTCCACATTACCTGGATGCTAGAGTCAGGAGCCAGAGCCAAGTATCAAACCCAGTTACTCCACGTGGGAGGCAGGTGTCCTAACTGGTAGGGCAGACATCTGCCTACAGACTGTCTTGTGGGAGCTTCTTTTAAAAATATACCCAATATTCAGAAAACATGACAGCTTATAACAATTCAGATGATTGGAATTCCAGAGCTTTTATTTGTAGAAGTAAAATACCTTTTCTGATTGAGAAATTAGTTTCCTTTTCTTCTTACAAATGCTTAAGGAGGCAGGCCATGACCAGAGTAATAAGCCAAGCAGAGAAGCTCTTGCTCATCTTAACAATTTTATGGCCTACAAAGCACCGTCTGTATTTATCTCATTTCATCCTCACGACAATCCTAGGAGATGTTGGTCTTTGTGGAGTTAATGAAGTATTAGGTGCAGTGATGAGCTTGGATTCAAATGTTTGTCTGAAAGACACACACACACAGATAGAGACAGAGGGAAGGAGAGAGAGAGAGAGAGAGAGAGAGAGAGAGAGAGAGAGAGATTCTATCTGCTGGTTCGCTCCCCAAATGCTTGCAATAGCCTGAGCTGGGCCAGGCCACAGCCAGGAGCCTAGAACTCCATCCAGGTCTCCCACATGGGTGGCAGGGACTCAAATACCTGAGCCGTTGCTGCTGTCTCATAGGATACACATTAGCAGGAAGCTGAATCAGAAGCAGAGTAGCCAGGACTTAAGCCAGGCACTTTGTTTTTTGTTTTTTGCCCTGTAGTATGCCTTGAAATCTGGTGTTGTGATGCCTATGGCTTTGCTTTAGCTATTTGGGGTCTTGTGTGTTCTGAATTAACTTCTTGTCTCCTCTCTTTGGCCTTGGCCCAGCTCTGACCATACAGAATTTGGGGACTGAACCTGCAAATGGCAGCTCTCGTTCTCTCTCTTCTTCCCTCTCCCCCTCACTCTTCCTCTCGCATTCTGTATCAAATTAGTTTTAAAAAGTTTAGTCAATTGCAGAAGTGTTTTTCTGTGATTACTTTCAGACTTAGTATCTTCCCATCACCTTTGCGCTATTTTACTGTCACATCCACATCCTGTCATATCCATTGACAGGAAACAAACATACATGATTTGTTTTTGCAACCATCACCAGACAACCTATAAATATGATCATCCATGCACCAGTTTTTTTCCCCCCCAAAAACTTATTTATTTATTTGAAAGGTGGAGTTACAGAGGCAGAGAGAGAGAGAGAGAGAGAGAGGTCTTCCATCTGCTGGTTCACTCCCCAAATGGCCACAACAGCTGGAGCTGTGCCGATTTGAAGCCAAGAGCCTGGAGCTTCTTCTAGGTCTCCCACGAGAGTGCAGAGGCCCAAGGACTTGGGCCATCTTCTACTGCTTTCCCAGGCCATAGCAGAGAGGCGAGATAGGAAGTGAAGCAGCTGGACTCGAACCAGCACCCATATGGGATGACGACACTGTGGGCAGTGGCTTCACCCACTACACCACAACGCCCGCTGGCCCCCACACACTAGTTTTCAGCATAAGAGATGACAGTAGAAATGGAGGTGAAAAGACAGACTGAGAAGTAGGGACAAGAGGCAAGACTTAATTAATAGATAATTCATGAGTACTGCTATATAGTAAGCACTGGGTTTTGGCATGCAGAAGAAAGGAGGAAGAGATTGGCAGTGGGAAACCACACCCCTGGGTACTAGTGAATGCTCAGAGATGTCTCAAAGAAAAAGCTTTTTGAAATAGAGAATGCTTTACTCATGGCAAGAGCCTAGGGTGACTACTGATGCCATAAACAAGAGTGTCAATTTGTTAAGTCAACAATAGGAGTCACTATGCACTTATTCCTCATGTAGGATCTCTGTCCTTAATGTGCTGTACATTGTGATTTAATGCTATAACTAGTACTCAAACAGTATGTTTCACTTTGTGTTTCTGTGTGGGTGCAAACTGTTGAAATCTCTACTTAATATATACTAAATTGATCTTCTGTATATAAAGATAATTGAAAATGAATCTTGATGTGAATGGAAGGGGAGAGGGAGTGGGGGATGGGAGGGTTGTGGGTGGGAGGGAAGTTATGGGGGGGGGGGGAAGCCATTGTAATCCATAAGCTGTGCTTTGGAAATTTATATTTATTAAATAAAAGTTAAAAAAAAAAACCAACCAAACAAACAAAAAAGAAATAGAGAATGCTTTATGGAAGAGGAGCCATTTTATCCATAAAGAGAAATAATCATATCATGGGGAAGTTAGAAAGTGTTGCTAGCTTAGGGAGGGAGACAGTGAATTCTGGTTTTGACGTGCTGAATTCTAGAAGTCATTGGACTGGCAAAAAAGTAGGAGGTCCAGGACTCTTCCTCACACAGGTGGTGTGAGCAGAAGTGTTCAAGGGATTGAACAAAGTGGGATGAGCAAGTGAGTCATCCTAGGGCACTCCTAGGAGATGGCAGAGGGAAAACGAGACCAATACAGCGAGGTCTTGGACTCAGAAGATCACCCCGAGAAGCAGTGAAGGCTAGTCAGGCAAACAATGAGGGATGCTGGTGTCGCCACTTACAGTGGCCTCGCATGGGTGTTACAGCCGTCCTGAATCTGTTTTCTCATTTGGTAGATGGCGATAATTCTACCTGCCTCGTAGAGTTCTGGCTATTATATGAACAAATTATTTAAAAAGTTAGTGCCTGGCCTATGGAAGGCACTTAATAAATGGAAATTGTTTTTATTGCTAGAGTCATGGAATAAAAGGATTCCCGCAAGGAACAAGTTGACATCAGTGTCAGATACGTCTTTTTTTTTTTTAGATTTATTTATTTATTTGGAAGTCAGGTTTACAGAGAGAGGGAGAGACTGACAAAGACAGAGATCTTCCATTTACTGTTTCGCTCCCCAGTTGGCCTTAATGGCCATAGCTGGGCCAGGCTGAAGCCAGGAGCAAGGAGCTTCTTCCAGGTCTCCCCCATGAGTGGCAGGAACTCAAGGACTTGGACCATTTCCGCTGGTTTTGCCAGGCCATTAGTAGGGAGCTGGATTGGAAGTGGTGCAGCCAGGACAGGAATTGGTGCCCACATGGGATGCGGGCGCTGCAGGCAGGGCCTCTCACAGCACACCACAGTGCCGGGCCCCAGTGACAGGTATATCTTAAAGGATACAGCCTGGGGTAGACACTGTGATGTTTATTTTAACAAATGGTAAATTCTGAATGGTAGTTTTCCCAGTTCACGCGTATGTTCACATGCATGTTCCCCAGGTAGTTCCTTACAGATTCTCAAATAGCTTCCTTTAGAAACAAAACAATACTTTGCTTGATTGTCATATTACTGTGCTATTGTAACTGAGCTAGAAACTGGGGACACTGACCGCTCTGTTACTTCCTTTGCCTTTGGTTAACATGACCTCTGCCCTGAGCCTGACCCTCACCCATGGTCTCACAGTTCAACAAGGAATTCTTGGCATTCTTTTACGTAGCTTTGTTTTGTGTTTTCAGATGAAGTAGCACTCAGGGAAAGTTTTTCCATTTGCTTTTGTTGACATTAGCCTGCCCTGATTCATTGCACCATTGATTGCATCAACAGATAAACAAGAATTCGATCTTAGTTATGTTAAGTTCTATGTTTTCCAAAGCAACACCAAAGGGTCAAGAATACAACAGGAACTATTATGTAATCTTGGCTTCACTTGCTAGTTAAGTATGAAATATGTAGTAATTCAGAGGAAACAATTAGAATATTAAAACCCTTAGGAACAAAATGTTTCAGAACATAAGTATAAGATTTTTCACTGTGTCCTTTTATTGCTGTTGCTAGTGATTAAAGTAAGTGTTGGGCTCATGAGTCCAGAGTCTTTATAAGATTTAGAAAGAAGCTGTTGGAAACAAAGTAGTAGCCATCTCAGAGCCTACCCTTCAAGCTCTGGTGCCCAGCCCTGCCTACTTGCTCTGTTTTTTGAACATACCGTGTTTCCTCTTATTGGGCTGAGGCACCAGCTGTTTCTTAGTCTGAAATACTCTTTATTCACTCTTTGGAATTCAGCTCAGAAGTCACTTCCATGAGGTTTCCTCTGATCTCTTCTTCCTGCTTCTTCCTTGGAGACGGGGCTTTGGCACAACTGGGTGCTGCATGAGGGCAAGGATCGTGTCTGGCATATTCAGGGGTCTTTCCCAAGCACAGCCACATACTTCTCCCTGTAACCTTTGGGAAGATAGTGTCCCCATTTACAGATCAGAAAACTGAGGCTAAACAGGGTGATACCACGGAGGCAGAAAGACTCACCTTCCCCCTCTTACGAGAATTAAACTGTGGCAGTTTAACAGAAGCCGTCCTGAGAAACGAGGTCCTGAAGAAGCAGATGATGTCACTTATTGTATACCACATTCAAACTAGAGTAATCAACTGAAAATGTGGTAAGGCAAAGGGCTAGGGTAATTAATTAAGAAGCTAAGGGTTCATGTAAGCAGAGCTGTTTGTACAGAATTCCTTTTGTTAGGTAGGAAGTCAGAAATGAGCTTATGTGTGTGTGACAAAGGCCTAAGGAATGGACATCTAGGTCCAGCATCCACTGCTAACCTTCCAGGTGCAGCCCAGTATCTGCACTTCATACGTCCTGATGACCTTCCAGGGCCTCCTGCCCCTCCTACACAATAACCATCCTTCCTCTGCAGCGGGGTGACGCCAGCCAGGCTTTCCCTGTCTGATAACTCCCTGGGAAAAACTCAGAAAGGAATTTTTTGTATTTACATCCAACAAGTCCTTTCATCAGGAGGAGGGGAAGGAGAAGAGGCGGGAAGGCAAGATCCATCCCCTTAAAAACCCCAGCCTAACTATAAACTGCACATTCTCTCTCAGGTCCTGTCTGGAGAGGTGCCCATCCGTTCTTACGGATGTCCCTTCCCTAATAAACCTTGCCATTTTGCTTTCCACTACTCTGTGTCTCATGCCTGAATTCTTTCTTGCGTGAAGACAAGGACCCTTTTGCTTCTCGGGTAACACTTTGACCTCAACTCTTTTGTCCTTGATGATAGATATTGCGTCTTTCTAGCCTAGAAAGAGCACCTTTCACATGGGGGTTTCATCCTCTGCTTTTTTTTTTTTTTTTTTTTTTGACAGGCGGAGTGGACAGTGAGAGAGAGACAGAGAGAAAGGTCTTCCTTTGCCGTTGGTTCACCCTCCAATGGCCGCCGCGGTAGGCGCGCTGCGGCCGGCGCATCCTCTGCTTTTAACAGCACAAAGTTAAAAGTTATCTTCTCGAACCTCCTGTTTTTTGTGCATTTAGCCTAATCAATGTGCCAGAATAGCACATGGAGATTTTTTTTTAAAATTTTTGAACAGGCAAATTGGACAGTGAGAGAGAGAGAGACAGAGAGAAAGGTCTTCATTTTTGCCGTTGGTTCATCCTCCAATGGCCACCACAGCCGGCGTACCGCGCTGATCCGAAGCCAGGAGCCAGGTGCTTCTCCTGGTCTCCCATGGGGTGCAGGGCCCAAGGACTTGGGCCATCCTCCACTGCACTCCCGGGGCCACAGCAGAGAGCTGGCCTGGAAGTGGGGCAACCGGGACAGAATCCGACGCCCCGACCGGGACTAGAACCCGGTGTGCCGGCGCCGCTAGGTGGAGGATTAGCCTATTGAGCCGCGGCGCCGGCCCAGCACATGGAGATTTTAACCCCTTCAATACAGCGAGGCTTAACATAGGCCACTTTGATGCCGGAGCCAGGTATTTCATTTTGTCTTATTTCCCTTGCTGTATACAGTCATCCCACTGAAATGCCAGTGTACAGCACTGTATTCTGTGATCTTGCGCAGCACAGAATCTATCTCATCAAACTCCAGCAGCACACTTAGAATAAACGAGCATTTTTTTCATGTGACTTCTCTGCCTCCACTTCAAACTCATTTCCCAGACACAGGCCCTTTCACACTTAGATGATACACAACTCTCCAGTGCTCAGCCCCAGGCATGCAACTCTGTGATCCGTGCTTGCAGTCGGCATAATTCATCCCTGCCATCTACTCACGTGGACAGGTTCAGACGTGGGCTCACAACCCAGTATTGTCAGTCTGAGCCAAATGAGACTCAATTTATCACTGTGGTTGGAGGTTTTTTTTTTTGTTTTTTTTTTTTGTTTTTTGTTTTGACAGGCAGAGTGGACAGTGAGAGAGAGAAACAGAGAGAAAGGTCTTCCTTTTCCATTGGTTCACTCCCCAAATGGCTGCTGCGGCTGACACACCACGCTGATCCGAAGCCAGGAGCCAGGTGCTTCTCCTGGTCTCCCATGCAGGTGCAGGGCCCAAGGACTTGGGCCATCCTCCACTACCTTCCCGGGCCACAGCAGAGAGCTGGCCTGGAAGAGGGGCAACCGGGACAGAATCTGGCGCCCCAACCTGGACTAGAACCCGGTGTGCCGGCGCTGCAGGTGGAGGATTAGCCTAGTGAGCCGCAGTGCCAGCCCGGAGTTTTAAGACTGTTATCTTTTAATTGCATTGGGTTGAGCACCTGGCTGTCCATATACCCTGACCTCACAATAGTAAAATGTTTAAACTAAAATGATCAAAAGCTTTCTATACAACATTTTTATTTGTTTTCACTTATCTGAAATGCAGGCAGACAGAGATCTTGCACTGGTTCACTCTCCAAATGCCCAAAACAGCCAGGGCTGGACCATGCCAAACCAAGAGCCCGGGTCTCTGAGTGGCAGGGACCCAAGTATTTGAAACATCACTTTCTACCTCCCAGAGTACACATTGGCAGAAAGCTGGAATCAGGAGTGGAGTGGAGACTCACATCCAGGTACTCCACTATAGGAAATGGGTGTTTAACCACTGTACTGAACGCCATCCCTCATTGGAGGTTCTGCAAAGGTGGACATAATCTTTCAACCTGCCCGTGGACTTTGGAAGCAAGAAGATTGGAACTGGGTCTGGCACTGTAGCATAGCGAGCAAAGCTGCCACCTGCAGTGCCAGCATCCCATATGGGTGCCAGTTCGAGTCCCAGATACTCCATGTTCGATCCAGCTCTCTGCTAATGTGCCTGGGAAAGCAGTGGAAGATGGCCTAAGTTCTTGGGCCCCTGCACCCACATGGGAGACTGGAAGAAGATCCTGGCTTCAGGTCAGCCCAGCACTGGCCATTGAGGCTATTTGGGGAATGAACCAACATGTTGAAAATCTCTCTGTCTTCCCTGTTCTCCCTCTCTCTCTGTAACTCTGCCTTTCAAATAAATAAATAAATCTTTAAAAAAGAAAAAAGAAGATTGGAACTGCGCTGCCCACTTGCTGTGTAATGAGGCAACCAGCAGCCAGAGAAGAGAGCAAACATGACCCTAGAGATTGTGTGGCTTCTGATAACCTTAGTGGTAGTGCCATGCTCGGTCTGTGCCCGAGGCTTTCTGCCCCCTCTGCTTTTCACCAATTAGAGTCGATAATGTCCTTTTTCTGCTTCAGCTTGTTTGTCTTGGGAATTCTGTCATTTGCAACAGAGAAATCCTAGCCAACACAACCTAGAAGACATTGGACATATTTTGCCATCGCTACCCCCAGCTCCTTTCTCTATTGCACAGACTTAGGTCACTTTTTGGGCTCTTAGAATGATAAAAAATCAATATTCTCTGAGCCTGGGGAAGAAGGGCAGTAAGACAGTATTAAGGCACAGTGACTGGATTATCAAGGCAGATTTTGTATTTTGGGGAATCAGGCCTTCTAAGACTTGCTCAGTGATTTGTCGATTGACTGTAGGAAACGTTGTTTTTTATTTCTCTACAACTTAGTTTCCTCTATGCAAAACAAGGGTACACCACTTCAACGAAAAGGAATTGATAAGAAAGTACCTAGGTGTCAGCGTTGTAGCACAGCCAGTTAAGCTGTAGCCTGCAAAGCTGGTATCCCATATGGGTGCCAGTTCAAGTCCTGGCGGCTCCACTTCCCATCCAGCTTCCTACAGATATGCCTGGGAAAACAGCCTAAGATGGTCCAAGTGCTTTGGCCCCTGCCACACAGGTGGGAAACCCAGGTGAGCTGCTGGCCCAGCCCAGCAGTAACAGCCATTTGGGTAGTGACTCAGCAGATGCAAGATCACTCTCTCTGTCTCTTCCTCTCTCTCTAACTCTGCCATTCAAACAGATAAATCTTTTTTTAAAAGAAGTATTCCATTTCACTGCAAAGGAAACTATTCTCATGTTTAGGAGACAGAAGAGGCAACTTTCTCTTCTTCTGCTTTGTGCGTTTTACAGATGGGGTCTTTAGACTTGAACTTTTCAAAACTCCATTTGATCCTTCTAAGATTGCCTTTTCTAAAATCTACTAGGTGTGTGTCCAGTTGTGTCACTGGAGAAAAGAGCCGTGGAAGCCATGGGGTTCTTGTCTTCCCTCAAGAAAGAATTCAGGCGTGAAACAGAAAGTTAAGTAATAAGGTTTTATTGACAATAGGGCATCCAAGTGCCCAGTCACTCAGAGTGGGGGAGAGCGAGGTTACATGGTTGAGTGGAGAGAAGACAGCTGGGCAGGCCAGGTGTGCGGCTCAGCAGAGAGCAGAGGGCTGAGTGCACAGTCTGTTTAGACTCCTGGTTTTTAGGGAGTTTCTTTACCCTCCCCCTTCCCCTCCTAGACAAAGGATGGGGAGCCTGGTGGAAGTGTTTGTTGGGTGCAAATATGAAAAATTCCTTTCCAAGTTTACCTCTGAGGTTGTCAGACAGGGGAAGCCTTGCTGGGTCAGCCAAGGGGCTTCTTTCTCTCTGGGATGCCCTCCTTAGAGCAAAGATGTTTACCAGGCCAAGTAGAAGGGGCGGGGCTGCCTGGGAGGTTATCAGGGTCTGGGCAGGAGTCTGAAGTGCAGATGCTGGACTGCTGTAGATGTCAGTTTCCTTAGGCCCTTCTTACACACATAGGCTAATTTCTAACTTCCTGCCTGACAGCCCCATGGCTGTAGAAAGAAAGCAAATCTGCTCAAATAGCTTAATTTCCCACGATGAAGGAAAGGCCTCCCAGAGACATTTAGAAAAACTGAAACAAGCTGGCAAAGGTATAAGCCATTTATTTTATTTCCATTTCTAAAATGAATGTGAATTTATTAATTGCTTTGATATTTAAAATAGTGTAAAATAATCTCAGAAAATATATTACATTTATTAAAAGACATACAAACTATTGCAGCAAATCCTATTATGAAATCATCTGACCAACTTAACAGTTGTTTGCAAAGCACTTGTGGTGATGTACATGGTCTCCTTAGTTGCAAAGAACAAAGACATTCTTGGGACAGGAGTGGAATTGGATCAGAATTGTCTAAAAAAACAACCCTAGTCCACTTCTTTGCGGACTCACTGATTGCTTGATTTGGGGTCCATGGTTGCACTTATGTGAGTCTACATAATTACATAAGGCTCTCATGGTCCCAGTAAACCCATTCCTTCTGTCCAGTCTGCTGTACTCAGCAAAGTGTGTGCCAGATAATAAGAAAAACGAACCCAAGAAACTGAACTGCCTCACATAACTTTATGGTTGTATTAACGTGTCAAGTACAAACCTCATCTTAAGAATTGCGGACGGGAATGCAAGAACACAAACTGTGGAGACACAGGAACAAAAGGCAATAAATCCTGGCAGGATGGGGTGCGGCAGCCTGATGCATTAAGTCTGAAAGCCAGACCAGTGACACTAATTATAGCAAATCGGCTTAGATTTCTTTTTCAGAAATCTCTGCAATTTGGACTTGGAGTTTCAGTTGGTATTTGTTTATTCAGTTTCTGATTTGTTAAGATCTGTTCACTGATCCCCTGTCAAATCTTCTTTTGAGTGATTTCACTGTGTCTTAGCCCCAAGCTCTTAAGAGGGGGTAAGATGAACAGCAGCAGGGTAACAATTTAAATAAGACAATTTGCAAAAACATCAAGTCACTAATAAAGTCAGGCTTGGGGGTAATGATAGAACTCAATTGTGAATGCCCACTGTTTCTTCTGAAGAACGAGCTCAAAGCTGTTTGTTCTTTTTTGCTTTTAACTCGTGGACAGACAACAGAAAATGATTAACTTGGAAATAGCAGACTTTTAAGGATAAAAATCAACTTTACCCAGAAACAAGGCTATTCTTTCTTCCTATTAATATTTTAAATGTAAAACCGAAGCCTCGAATCACTTGAGTCATTCGGCGTTCTCCTGCCAGCCCGCCCTATTTCACAGCATGCCCATAGATGTGAGGTCGCACCAGCTCCCAGGACAGTGGGGCCTGAATGTGCTGCAGCTTCAGCTTCGAGAAGCTGGCCCTCTCCAGGGCCTTCCAGCTCTCTCGGGTAAGTTCGCAGCCGTCGAACAGAAGGAACCAGGCAGGATCCAGGACCTGCTGCCAGAAGTGATTCCAGGTGGAACGCTCAGCTGATACGTGTTCCATGAAGTAAAACGCCCCTCCCTGAGAGAGAAGAGACGCAATGCAAGGATTTTAGATTTAAGAAAGAAATAGATTTATAAGTTAATTGAAGCTTCAGATGTTGGTGATCCTAGAGGCTAACTTCACAGAAGACACGGATACCTTTCAACGACATCAGACGCCATTTTGGTCACATTTATATGGAGCCGCCAATCTAAGGTACGTCGTGTGTATTGCCCCATCACGGAAGTAAGCACATAGTATCAGCTACAACATCAAGCATTTACTGCGTGGTGAGAGATGTCCTCGTGTTTCTCACATTAACTTTCATCCCTATTTTTACATGTGATGAGACCGGGTCACAGAAAGAAAGAACTCGCCCAACATCTCACAGCTTGTAACTGTCAAAAACCAGGCTGTGCGTTCAGTGGCGTTCTGGCTGGAGTGGCTGGCAGCATTACCTCAGCAATATGTTCATTAGGAAATTGGGAAGATACAGAAACGGTTGAAAAGGATAAAAATCAACCACCATCCCATCACCTAATGATGGACTACAGTTCAGATTTTGTATAATACGATTTTTTTTTTTTTGACAGGCAGATTTTTAGACAGTGAGAGAGAGACACACAGAGAGAAAGGTCTTCCTTTCCGTTGGTTCACCCACCAAATTGGCCGCTATGGCCGATGTGCTGTGCTGATCTGAAGCCAGGAGCCAGGTGCTTCCTCCTGGTCTCCCATGCGGGTTCAGGGCCCAAGCACTTGGGCCATCCTCCACTGCCTTCCCGGGCCATAGCAGAGAGCTGGCCTGGAAGGGGGGCAACCGGGACAGAATCCGGCTCCCAGAACGGGACTAGAACCCGGTGTGCCGGTGCCGCAAGGTGGAGGATTAGCCTAGTGAGCCGTGGCGCCAGCCATAATGTGAATTTGTATGTTTTTCCCTTAAAACTAGAATTGTAATGCATATGGAACTTCAGAACCTTGGTACAAATGAATTTTGAAATCTATGCACAGTTTTTTCATAATATATATTTTCTATGAACGTTTTTTAAAGATTTTTTGTTTTTATTTGAAAGGCAGAGTTACGAAGAGGCAGCGGCAGAGAGACAGAAAGAGAGGGACAGAGAGGTCTTCCACCCGCTGGTTCACTTCCCTGGTGGCCGTTGCAACGACCGGAGCTGCGCCAATCCAAAACCAGGAGCCAGGAGCTCCTTCCGGGTCTCCCACGTGGGTGCAGTGGCCTAAGGACTTGTGCCATCTTCTACTGCTTTCCCAGGCCACAGCAGAGAGCTGGATCAGAAGTGGAGCAGCCGGGACAAGAATGGTGCCCATATGAGATGCTGGCATTGCAGTCAGCAGCTTTACCCGCTGCACCACAGCGCCGGCCTCCTATGAACTTTTGAAAGATCACATATGCATTCTGTTTTGTAACCTGCTTTATTTTACTTATTTTTTTTTATTTTGCTAAAGTATGACTTAAAAAATCTTTACACAATATTTTATACCACCTCTTTCCCAACCATTCTTATTTAGGCTATCTCCATTTTTTCTCTACTATAAATACTGTCACAGTGAACATCCCTATCCATAAATCTTAGTGACAGTCTCCAGTTATTTGCATAGAAGTAACTTTCTAAGAAGTGGAAGTGCGAGTCAAAAGATGGGTGCCGTTTTGAACTCTTGGTATAGACGTCAAATTCCCTTTTGGAAAAATTGTACCCATTTACACTCACCTTAGCAATGGATGTAAGTGCGTATCCAATAAATCCTCGTCAACATTGTATATTTTTCCCTTTGCCAGTTCTGATGTGAAGATGGCTTTTCATCTTCAAAAAGTTGCCTATGTTTAATATTCTTAATATATAAAAAACCTTTTACTCAGGCTTATTGTTTATTTGAATTTCTTTCCTGATTTGTCTTGATAGCCTATATCAACTTTTTCATAGGGATGCTAGCTTTTTTCTTTTTGGTTAGTATTAGTGAGGGATTTTTATCATAAGACCATGTATATGACAAATGTTTTTCCTACTTTGTTGTCTGCCTATTTATTAAATTTTTTTAAAAAAACTTCTTTTTCCATAAACCTTTAATTCATCTGAAAATTGTCCCAGGCACTGTCTTGCAAAGCCATGGGAAAACCTGCTAGATTCTAGCCAGCAGGTCTGATCCACACCTTTGGGACTGAATGACCATGTTTGATACTTTCTGTACTCTTCTCACAAGTATGTAAATGATTAAAGAAAATGCAATTCATTAAAGGTATTAATGAATCCATGCTAGCATCTGTCCTTAGGTAGTTGATTCAGTTGGTGGATACTAAGTATAACAGATGTCTTCCATGTAGGAATTAACCATTGCTTCCTCTAGGATGGTCCTATAAATACGAGGATATACCATTGCAAGTTTTGTGGTTCAAAAATGTTTTATTAACAATTATTTGAGAGGCAAAGAGGCAGCACTCCCATGCACTGGTTCACCCCACAAGTGCCCCAACAACCAGGGCTGAGCGAGGCTGAAGTCAGGAGCCAGAAACTCAGTGTAGGTGCCTGGGACCCAAGTACTAAAGCCATTGCTTGCTGTCACTGAGGTCATGTATGACCAGGAAGCTGTGTCTGGCAGCTAAGCCAGGACTCAAACCAGGCGCTCTAATATGGGACACAGGAGTCTTAACCCATGTCATAAGCACTAGGCCAACGCTCAGTCCTAAACTTATTTTTTAATTCTATTTTCCATGAACTTGTTAGGTCACATATAGGTACAGTACATGTTTTTACTTGCAATAAGTAAGCCATTCACCTGTCTGCCTCAAAGGGAGACAGGGATCCAACAGTCACTTCCAAAAATACTGCTGACTCTCCTACTTCTCTAAGCCTCTTCTGGCTACCCTGGCCTTAGCTACTCCAGCCAGCATTTTGACATAGTGATCAAAGTTTAGTGATAGAGTTCCCCAAGCTATATGGGTAACTGTAGGATCTACATTCACGAATAGAAAACTTGTAATTTCTGGATTAAATACAAAGAATTTTCATAGCATAGGGCAGGAGACTGGAAATAAAGGCAGACAGAGCTGAGGAGATTGGTGTTGCCCTCTGGGTTAGCCGTGCTAGGCTAGACAGAGATGACTGAGCCATCCAGGCAACTGTCAGGCAGAGAGCTGGACATGAGGGCTGGAGTGTGAGATTGCTAAGAGTGTGTGTAATTGAAATGAGAGCAGAGGGAGGAACCCTAGTATTTAGGAGGTGGGTAGAACAACCAATAAAGGACTAGCAACATAGAAGTCAGAGAGATGGAAAGCCTTCGTGAAAAGCACTTTGGTGTGGTGGTAAGAGTAGTCGCACTGGGGCTGGTGCTGTGCTGTGGTGTAGTGGGTAAAGCCACCGCCAGTGGGTGGGAGTGCCGGCATCCCATACAGGGGCCGGTTCAAGTCCCGACTGCTCCATTTCCCTTCCAGCTCTGCTATGGCCTGGGAAATCAGTAAAAGATGGCCTAAGACCTTGGGCCTTTGCACCCGTGTGGGAGACCCAAAGGAAGTTCCTGGCTTCTAGCTTCGGATCGGCGGAGCTCTGGCCATTGTAGCCATTTCGGGAGTGAACCAGGAAGATCTCTCTCTCTCTCTCTCTCTGCATCTGCCTCTCTGTAACTCTTTCAAATCAATCAATCTTCTTCTTCTTTTTTTTTTTTTTTAAAGAGTAATTGCATTAATGAGAGTCAGAAGGATTAGCTGTGTGACTTCTGGCAAAGTTCTTGGTCTCTCTGAGTCTGCGTCTTTGTCCCATCATGGAGATAATAATACCTGCTTCAAAAGCCTGTTGTGAGAGTCCAGTGGTAATGTAACAAAGTTCCTGGCTCTGTCTGGCAGAAAGGATGCTTTGTGGGAGCGAAGGGAGACTACCAGGACTATGATGCCTGTAAGAATTACATGTGTGTTGCTACATGGTTACTGCCTGCGGGGGTGTGGGGAGACCAGTGACACCATCAGTAGTGTGCCCACTCTTAGGGCACAAGAACCCAGCCTCAGGGTTAGATGATTAGTCCTTTTTCACTCATTCCTTAGATACTGGCCTCTTTGTGAGCCAAAGATAATTTTGTATTGTCACCACTAAGCCCTGTCTCCAAGTTCTTTGTCCTGAGGAATTTGCACTATTAGAAATAGAGCTGGAGATGGCATAATATCCTTTTCCCTTAGAATAAATTCAGATGTTGAGATTTCCCTGGTTTATGTTCAACTTGGTTCAGAATAAAAACACTTTGCACTAATTTTAAATAAATTTTAAGAAAAGTGCTATGTGAAAATTAGATTCAAGAATAAAGAGTTTCAGACTTTCCAGGAGGTGTAAATTGAAAAGTGATTCTTCGCCTGCATGTGATCCCACTCCCAGGAGGAAAGCGCACTCACCGGCCTCAGCACCCTGCACACCTCGCGGAGGGTCTGCTCCTGGTTCTTCACGGAGCACAGCACCAGGGTACAGACCACCACATCCACAGAGCCATCGGCCACCTGATGCATGTTTTCCCCAGCGGCCACCACAAACTGCTCGAACTGCAGATGCCGGTTCTCAGCAACGCTTTTGATCAAGAACTTCTCAAAGTTGGGGTTGGGGTCAACACAGGTCACCCTGCATCCCGGTGGGTAGAACTTGAAGTTGGTCCCGGTGCCACAGCCCACCTCCAGCAGGGACAGCTTCCCAGAGGGGCCTGCAAACTCCTGCAGGGTACTGAAGAGCTCCCGCTTCTTGCTTGCCATCTGTTCATTGTACATCACGGAAAACTTCACCATGAAGTAGGGGAACCATTTTTTGCAGAACCAGTTCCACAGGCCCAGGAAGTGTAGCACATACACGGGAAAAGCCAGAGCGCAGACAACCAGCCGCAGGATAAAGATGGCAATCGCCATCCTGCAGAAGAGAAAAATAACCCGACCAACAGTACAGACCTGCCTTCTTTAACTGCCAAGTCAGTAGTCCCTGATCCTGCTCCGGATCCACTCAGCAACAGAGGGAAGAACTGGCTGTGCTGGGTAAATGGAGCTCAAGTCAGTGCAGGGGCAAGCAGCCCATTCTGCTCGGTTAATAGTCCTTTGGCAGACGCTGATTCGTAGCTTAGTTTTCTGAGCAAAATGACAATGTTCCCAGCTTTTCCTTAGAAGGCAGGCTGATGACAGTCCTCTATTCCAAATTTATTCTTGTTCTCCGTTCCCTGAATCTGCAGAGAACTGCTGGCTTCCCGCTGGAGTTTATGTAGGCAGAGTTCTCTCACCCCACCCAGATCAGGAACGACCTTCACAAAGAAACAGAATCTGTGGGCGGAGCCTGGTTCAAACCACTCCGGAGAAGGCTGTCAGGGCCCCTGTTTCATAACATATCTCCCTTCTGTCCACAGCCCTCAGTCGCCCTGTTTTTGAAACAGAAAATGAAAAGACATGCCTGCTTAGTTACAGTCCCTAGAATCCTGTGTTTTCCATTCTGGGCCGAGGCTCTCAGATGTTAATAACAACAGGAGAATTATTTTAAACTCACAGTTTAGGGCCTGCCCATCTTTTAAAGGGAAAGTCTTTATCTTCAAATTGTGCACAAGGACTGCTTTACTCAGCAAATTTAGATAAAAATAGTCCTTGGAATGTTCAATTTTGGGAGCCTAAAGGATCACGAAATAGTGTCAAGCATCCATCTGTTTTTAACAGGAAAGCCTGGGCTTTAGGGTGGCTAGAGAACATAGACATTTTTAAAAATAATGGTGCCTTTTTTGTGGTTGTTTTTAACTGGTGGTGGTTACAGGGACTGCTGTCCTGTTATTTGTTGTACTCTGCATGTAAACACTCTACCCCGTTTTCTAACAGCTTTTTGAGGTGGAATGGACATAGAATAAGCATTCCCTGTTTCATGTGCACAGTTTGGGAAGTCTTGACATAGGTTTGCACTTGTGAAACCATTGCTTCGCTCAGAGATGCACATATCCATCACTCCCAAAACTTCCTCTTGCCCCTCTGAGCGTCTCCCTCCTGCCTTCCTCATCCCAAAACTACCAGTGGCCTGTTTCCTGTTACTAGAGATTAATTTGGATTTTCTGGATGTTCATGTAAATAAAACCATAAAGTACATAATTTCTTAGGTGTATTTCACTCAGCCTGATTGTTTGAGAGTTAATGCACATTGCATGTTCAGGCCTTTTTATTGCTGTTCTATATAGTGCATCATACATAGCAGTTGTAAGGACAGGAGAGCAAGACAAAGAGGAGACAGAACATGAACTCACAGCCAGGCCTGGCTCATTCAGGGAAGCCTGGGAGGAGCTCACTGCAGGTGAATGCATGACGGAGTCACCAGTGAACAGACAGCAGAGAGAGCCCACTCCCATGTAACCTTGTGGTTTAGATAGCGTAAAGTAGGTGGGAGGACTTGGGGGGTCTGGGCTAAGGCTGAGCTGCCAAGATAGTGGGGAGAGCTTGGGCTAGTGACTGGGTGTGGCTAGGGCGGATTTGAAATAAGGCTGGACTCCAGGGTTGGGGCTGAGGCTGAGCTGCTGAGATAGCCGGGAGAGCGCAGGTCGGGTGGGGAGAGCCTGCGAGCGGTGCGGCTTGGGAGGGGAGAGCTTAGACTGAGTTCCTAGGGTTGTAGACGGAGCTCAGGCTGATGGCTGGACTCTGCAGATAGTGATGTGTCCAAAGCAGGGCAGGGCTGAACTGGCAGGGCAGGGCTGAACCAGCCGAAGAATGCCGGGAAATGGAGGGACCTGCATGTAGTCATCAGGTGAGAGGCCAAAGCGGATCTAAGGCTTTTGTCCTCGCTCTGTTAGCAGAATTGCACCGAATGGATGTATAGCACTTAGCTGCTGTCAACACTGGACGATCTTTGTGTGGACTCACACTTTCCCTTTTCCTGGCTGAACATCCATAAGTAAAACATTTGGATCACAGAGTATGTGTCTGTTTAGCTTTTTAAGAAACTGCCAAACTGTTTTCCAAAATGGTTGTGTCATTTTATTTTCACCAGCAGTTTATGAGCGATTTAGTTACTCTACATCTTCAAAAATGACTTGGTACAGCAATCTTTAATTTTAGCCATTCTAAAAGATGTGTAGTGGTCTCATTACAGTTTTATTTTGCATTTCACTAACAGTTAACGATGTGGAATATCTTTTGGTGGGCTTATTTGCTATCCATATAATGATATTTCAAAATATTCATGGACTAATTAAATTAAAAAGTAAGTGTATATTGTGGAAAAATTTTTTGGAATTATATAAGTGAGGAGTTAGTTGTCAAAAAATGGAAAACTAGACATGGATTTCAATAAACTTTAACAACAAAGCAAACCTCTTTTTTTTTTTTTTTAAGAAGGCTTTTATTTAGTGAATACAAGTTTCATAGGTACAGCTTTAGGAATATAGTGGTTCTTCCTCCACACCTGCCCTCCTACCCCCACTCCCATCCCACCTCCTACACCCTCTCCCATCCCATTCTTCATTAATATTCATACAAACATCTTTTCATTCTATTTTTTCACAAACTTTTTGAAGTACTCCCTTTGTTGAAGGGTTATTCATTTGTTTTGACCATTTTTTAGTTGGGTAATTTGTTTTCTTACTGAGTGTTGAGAATTCTTTGAATATTTCTAGGTGTATCATTTATCAGATATGTCATTTGAAATATTTTTTCCTACTTCATAGCTCATTTTATTCTCTTAACAGTTTCTATTGAAGTGCAGAAATTATTAGTTCTACCCATTTCTACCCCAAATCTTTTTCTTTCTTTTATGAATCATGTTTTTGGTGTTGTATCTAAAAGCCTACCCCAAAGGTCAATATTCTATAAAACAGTGACAGCCCATATGCTTTTACAAATTATATGAGCATACAAAAAAATAAAGTGTATATGAGATAGCAAATTTATGCATGTACAAGAGAATTTCAAAGAGTTCATGCTCCACTTCTGATCCAGCTCCTTGCTAATGTACCTGGGAAAGCAGCAGAAGATGGCCCAAGTGCTTGGGTCCCTGCACCATGTGGGAGACCTGGAAGAAGCCCCTGGCTCTGGATTATCCCAGCTCTAACAGTTGTGGCCCTTTGGGGAGTGAACCTGTAGATGGTTCTTTCTCTCTCTCTCTCTGTTTATATATATATATATATATATATATATATATACATATACATATATATATATCCCCTCTCTATGTGTGTATAATCTCTGAGTTTCAAATAAATAAATAAATCTTAAAAAAAAATCTTAAAAAAAAAAGACTTGGCTACTTGTTCCAAGAATATACTCCAAAGTTAGATTGCAATTAGTTTACATGTTAAGTTAGGTTATTACTTATAGAGGTAATATTAGACAACAAAAATTAATTAAATACAAATAAACAAAATTTAGATAGCATTAGCAAAGCCGAAGCTAGCTCTTTAAAACTTTAATAATATCAAAATGAGGTACCAGTATGTATACTAAAGTGCATGTTCAATGCGGTCTGGTAAAGTCTGTACAGCAACAAAAGGAAACAAGAACAAGGCTTGGCAAGAAGAATTTTATTTTTAAAGATTTATTTATTTTAATTGAAATGCAGAGTTAGAGAGGGAGAGAATGATCTTCCATCTGCTGTTTTAACCCCCTAACGACCCCAGTGGCTGGAGCTGGGCCTGGCTGAATCCAGGAGCCAGGAGCTACTTCCAAGTCTCCCATGTGGGTAGTAGGGGCCCAAGCACTTAAAGCCAGCTTCTGCTGCTTTCCCAGGTGCACTAACAGGGAGCTGGATTGCAAATTGAGAAGCCAGGACTCAAACTGGCTCCCTTATGGGAAGCTGGCATTGCAGGTGGCAGCTTAATCCGCTACTCCACAATGCTGGCCCCAAGAATTTGACTATAGCACAGATCCCATAGAGGAAATCCAGGGGATTCACATACCACCAGGTTCACAGGAGAAAGCACCAGCGTTGGAGACCATAATGCTAAGGGAAATAAGCCAGATACAGAAAGACAAATACTTCATATTCTTTCTCACATGCAAATTAGAAAAAATACATGGATCTGAACTTAGAAGAATGAGTACTAGACGCTAAGAAGTGGTGGGAGCAGATGGAGCAAAATTGGATAGCAGTTACCAAAACCACCAGATAGGGCTGGCACTGTGGTACAGTGGGTTAAAGTCCTGGCCTAAAGCGCTGGCATCCCATATGGGCGCTGGTTTGAGACCCAGCTGCTCCACTTCCAATCCAGCTCTCTGCTATGGCCTGGGAAAGCAGTAGAAGATGGCCCAAGTCCTTGGGCCCCTGCACCCGCATGGGAGACTTGGAGGAAGCTCCTGGCTCCTGGCTTCAGATCGGCAAAGCTCCGGCCTTTGTAGCCATCTGGGGAATGAACCAGTGGATGGAGGAGTTCTCTCTCTCTCTCCTCTCTGTGTGTGTGTAACTCTGACTTTAAAGTAAAATAAATAAAATCTTTAAAAAAGAAAAAAAAAACACATCAGCTAGAAGGAATGGGTTCAAGTGTTTCAGAGCACAGTGAGGTGACTAAAGTTCATAATAACACATCATAAGTGATGTAAACAACAGGAAAAGAGGAGCTGGTAGGCTCCAAACACACACACAAAAAATAAGGAAATGGACGGGCTGATTTGATTGGTTTATCCTGTTTTTGTTGAAATAGTGCATTATCCGGCACAAAAATATACAAGTATTGCATGTGAAAAAAAATTTTAAATAAATTTAAGAAAAGCAAAGAACTGAAATAAAATCTCAAAGAGAGTTCAGCACTCCTATGTTCACTGCAGCGCTGTTCAGAACGGACAAGGTATGGGAGCAATCAAAATGTCTACAGAGAAAGTGTAAAGAAAATGTGGTGTATACTCAGAGGGAAAATACTATTCAGTCTTAAGAAGGGAAATTTTTCAATATCCAACAACATGGATAAACGCTGAGGACATTATGCGAAATGATATCTAAAAAGTCAAACTCAGTTCAAGGATTTGGCATAGTGGGTGAGATGCAAGCTAGGATACCATGTTCCGTGTCAGAATGTCTGGGATGCCAAGTCCCAGCTCTGCTCCTGATTCCAGTTTCCTGCTAATGTGCCCCCTTGAACAGATTCCAGTCGTGCATGTGGGAGACTGAGGCTGAGTTCTAGGGTCCTGGAACCAGCTGAGCCCAGCCCAGGGCATTGTGGATATTTTGGGAATGTACAGTGGATGAGAGTGTATTCTCTCTTTCTGTCTTTCAAAAATAAACAAATAGTCAATTCATACAAAGATACTTCAAAAAGTTTGTGGAGGGGCTGTTCTTTGGCAGTTAAGCCCCTCCTATCAGAGTATCTGGATTTTAGTCCTGGTTTTGCTCTCAATACCAACTTTCTATTAGTGCCCACCCTGGGAAGCAGTTGGGTTTCTGCTGCCCGTGTGAGTGACCTGTATTGAGTTCCTTCACCGGGCTTTGGCCTGGCTCAGTCCCAGTCAGTGCGAGCATTTGGAGAGTTGGGCCATCAGTGCTGCTTCCCAGGGTGCACGTAGGCAGGAAGCCGGCATCAGAAGAGGACCAGGGCTCACTCAAGGGCTCCAATAAGGGGAGTAGGTGTCTCAAGTGGCAACGTAATCACCGCACCTAGTTCTCACAATTTTTTCATGGAGTTGTTAGGACTTTATAGATATAACATCATGGCGTTTGCAAACAGTTTCACTTGTTCCTTTCTGATTTGAATACCTGTTGTTTCCAGCTTTGCCTAATTGCTCTGGCTGTTACTTAGAGGAACATGCTGAGTAGAAGTAGCAAGAATGAGCATGCTTGCCTCTGTGCTTGATCATAGAGAAAAAGCTTTCAGATTTTCAGCCTTGAATACGTTAGGTGTGAGATTTTCATACATGGCCTTTGTTAGGTTGAGAGATTTCCATCTCTTCTGCCTAGTTTATTGAGAGGTTTGATTATCACGAAAGCATGTTTTCTTTTTTTCCTGTATCTATTGAAATGATCATTTAATTTTATTCATTCTGTTAGTGTGGTGCATAATGCTTGTACTAGTGATTTTCATATGTTACAAAGCCTTGCATTCCAGTGATAAAACGCACTTGGTCATAGAGAGTGATTCTTTTATGTGCTATTGAATTATTTGCTACTTAAAAAATGTTTATTTAGGGGCCAGTGCTGTGGCATAATGGGCTACCTGCAGCACTGCCATCATTATGGGCATTGGTTTGTTTATTTTGAAAGGCAGAGTTAGAGAAAGAGAGATCTTCTATCCACTGGCTCACTCTCCAAATGGCAATAATATCTGGGGCTGGGCCGGACGGAAGCTGAGAACCAGGAACTTCTAGGTCTCTTACATAGGTGGCAGGAGATCAAATACTTGCATCATCTTTTGCTGCCTTCCCAGTCCCATTAGCAAGGAACTGGATCGGAAGTTCCTTCCGATGGGATGCTAGCCTTGTAAGTGGCTGCTTTACCTGCTGTGCCACAACACCTGCCCCTCATCATTTTCAATATATAATTCTACTCTCCTGATATGCAAGATCTCTGCTGAGGAATGCTAAGTGTCTCATTTAGGCTCCATTGTATGTGACAAGTCACTTTCTTTGTCATGCTATTTTCAAAATTCTTTGAGTTTTGAAAATGATAATGTGCGGAGACTATCTACATCTTTCTTTCACTTTTCTGCTTCTGGTGTCTCCATAATGCATTTATGAGAGTACTTCAAAAGGTTTGTGGGGCCGGCACGCGGCTCAATAGGGTAATCCTCCGCCTGCGGTGCTGGCACCCGGGGTTCTAGTCCCGGTTGGGGCACCGGATTCTGTCCCGGTTGCTCCTCTTCCAGTCCAGCTTTCTGCTGTTGCCCAGGAGTGCAGTGGAGGATGGCCCAAGTCCTTGGGCCCTGCACCCGCATGGGAGACCAGGAGAAGCACCTGGCTCCTGGCTTCAGATCGGCACGGTACGCCAGCTGCAGCGCACCAGCCGCAGCAGCCATTGGGGGGTGAACCAACGGTAAAGGAAAACCTTTCTCTCTGTCTCTCTCTCACTGTTTACTCTGCCTGTCCAAAATAAATAAATAAATAAATAAATAAATAAATAAAAAACAAAAGGTTTGTGGAAAAATTGAATTAAAAGACAATTTTATTTCTGGGGCTGGCACAGTGGTATCGTGCATTAGCTTATGATGCTGGCGTTGTATACTGGAGCACCACATTGAGTCCTGGCTGCTCTACTTGCAGTGCCTACAAAGATGATCTCTTAGACTGTTGCCACCCACGTGGGAAACACTGATGCAGTTCCTGGCTCCTGGCTTCAAATGACGTAGCCCGGGCTTTTGAACCAGAGGATGGAAGATCTTTCCCTCTCTGTTACTCTGCCTTTCAAGTAAATTAATAAATTTTAAAAATTAAGTATATTTGGGATCAAATAATTTAAATCCTGTATTGTTTTTCATAACACACATTTTCTATGAACTTTTTGAAGACCCTCATGCTCATATTGGTTTATTTAGTCATATCCCCTATATACCATAGTCTTTCCTCCCTGTTTTTATTCTTTTTACATTTTTTATTTTATGACTTCAGAAAATATATTCTTCACCTCTAGGTTTTAAAATCTTGTTTCAATTTCTTTGTCGAACATCTCATTTTTTTTCATTCTTAGTTTTCCTAATTTAGTTGTCTATTTGTGTTTCCTTGTAGCTCACTGAAGAATACTATAAATTCTTTGTTAAGTTATTTCATAGATCTCCTTTCTTTAGGATCAAGTATTATGGGAGCTAAGCTTTATGAATGTCCTTGGGTGGGGTCATGTCTCCCTGAATCCTTCGTGATCCTTTGTACCCTTTCACTGGTGTCTACATATTTGAGGAGGTAATTGCCTCTCCCAGCTTTCATGGTGAAGGAATGTCCAGCCTGGACTCACAGTGGGCCGGCTGTAGCATCTGCAGACAGGATGGGCTTGCTAGCAGGGTCTCTAGTCAGGTGTGGATGTTGTGCATGCTATCAGGTAAGATGGGACTGCTGGCTGGGCTCCACAGTTGCCTCTGGTCTGGTGGAACTACAGGCTCTGCTCCCTGGCTAGGGAGGTACTCTTGTCTGAATTCTGTTTGGGCAGGGCTGTCAGCTGCAGCTGGGCAGGGCCATGGTCTGAGTTGGCTGCATAGGCAGTGCTGTTCTGGGTGTGTCTTTTCATGAGACAGGGCTGCTGGTCAAGCTCCCCTGCTGGGTGGGGCTGCTGAATGTACCGTGGAGTAGGGCCTGAGCTATGTGGTCAGGGAAGGCCATGGGCCATGCTTCGTGATTGGGCTGGACAGCAGGCTGTGTCTGCAATAAGGTGGAGCCACAGCTTGGGCTCCTCCACTGAGCCGTTCATCTGGCTGAGATCTTAGCCTGGCCAAACAGTTGACTTTGCTTCCTAGCCACCTGGGGCTGCCAGATCAGCTGCACAGGTAGGCGGAACTGCTGGCTGGGCTCACTGGTTATGCAAGCCCACTGCCAGGCATGTAATGCCGCCAGTAAGCTTTGTGTGCGGTTACTCTGAGCCTAACTTACCTTCTTTGTTCCTCACTGAGACCATGTAATCTGGCCCTGCCAATTACCCCAGAGTTCCCCCATGGAGCAAGACAGAGGCGGACCTCCAGTGAAGTGCCCAAGAACACTGTGGAAGCTGGCCCTCTTTTCGCCACTGGAGGAACTCTAGGCTCAGGGGATCCCTGTTGGGGTGGTGCTGTGCCTACCTGAAGAGGGGTCATGTGGGTGAAGCGAAACGACTTCTGACATTAGTGTTGAGTTTTCTCAGTTTTTCCCTCCGAGCTTACCTCTGGGTTCTGGGATTCACACAAAGGCATTCTTGTGTGTGGATGTTTGCTAATCAGTTTTGCTAATCAGTTTTGGGAGACTAGAACTAGGGACCTCCTACTTAGCTGATGCTGCCAATCAGCTGTAATCTACTTTGAATCCAGTCTTCAGTGATCAACAATAACAGCAATGACTTTGAATGCTTGAGCCAAATGATGATTGCTGTTCACTAATGGACTGAAATCACCATATTCTGAAATATTTACCAAACATTTTATATCTGTAGGTCTTAGAAGAGCTACGGCTTATTTGAAACGTTAAATCTTTGTTTATCCTTGTACCTCCCTAGCTGGTTTTCTCTTTCTACTTGACCAAAGTGATAATTATGTCTGTCACAATTGTTATGTTTTCCTGTTAGCCTGATAGATATTATTAACATTTATCTTATGTTTGTATTTGTAACCTGAGTTTTACCACTTAATAATATTTTCCCATGTTGATTTCTCAAGACTGAATGGGATCAAGTATCTTCTTTTTTTTTTTTTTAAAGATTTATTTATTTACTTTATATTTACAGAGAGAGAGAGAGAGAGAGAATCTTCCACCCTCTGGAACACTCCCCAAATGGCCACAACAGCTAGAGCTGGGCTGATCCAAAGCCAGAAACCAGGAGCTTTCTCCAGGTCTCCCACATGGGTGCAGGGGCCCAAGGATTTGGGCCACTGGCACTGCAGGTGGCAGCTTTACCCTGCTACGCCAAGTGCTGGCCCCTAAAGAATTCAATCTTAAGAATAATGGAGGGGCCGGCACTGTGGTGCAGTGGGTTAATGCCCTGGCCTGAAGCGCTGGCATCCCATGTGGGTGCTGGTTCGAGACCCGGCTGCTCCACTTCCCATCCAGCTCTCTGCTATGGCCTGGGAGAGCAGCGGAAGATGGCCCAAGTCCTTGGGCCCCTGCACCCACGTGGGAGACCCAGAAGAAGCTCCTGGCTCCTGGCTTTGGATTGGCACAGCTCCTGCTGTTGCAGGCATTTGGGGAGTGAACCATCAGATGGAAGATCTCTCTCTCTCTCTCTCTCTCTCTCTCTGCCTCTCCTCTCTCTGTGTAACTCTGACTTTCAAATAAATAAATAAATCTTTTTTTATTTTTTATTTTATATTTTTTATTTTTGACAGGCAGAGTGGACAGTGAGAGAGAGAGACAGAGAGAAAGGTCTTCCTTTTGCCGTTGGTTCACCCTCCAATGGCCGCCGCGGTAGGCGCGCTGCGGCCGGCGCACCGCGCTGATCCGATGGCAGGAGCCAGGTGCTTCTCCTGGTCTCCCATGGGGTGCAGGGCCCAAGCACTTGGGCCATCCTCCACTGCACTCCCTGGCCACAGCAGAGAGCTGGACTGGAAGAGGGGCAACCGGGACAGGATCGGTGCCCCGACCGGGACTAGAACCTGGTGTGCCGGCGCCGCAAGGCAGAGGATTAGCCTAGTGAGCCGCGGCGCCGGCCTAAATAAATCTTTTTTTTAAAAAAGAATAATGGGGCCAGCGTCGTGGCTCAATAGGCTAATAATATTTTGCGGCACCGGCACACCGGGTTCTAGTCCTGGTTGGGGCGCCGAATCTATCCCGGTTGCCCCTCTTCCAGGCCAGCTCTCTGCTATGGCCCAGGAAGGCAGTGGAGGATGGCCCAAGTGCTTGGGTCCCTGCACCCGCATGGGGGACTGGGAAGAAGCATCTGGCTCCTGGCTTGGGATCAGTGCAGCTCTGGCCGTTGCGGCCATTTGAGGGGTGAACCAGCGGAGGGAAGACCATTTTCTCTGTCTCTTCCTCTCACTGTTTGTAACTCTACCTCTCAAATAAATAAAATAAATCTTTTAAAAAAAGAAAAGACTGTCAGGAGTCCACCAAAGGATAGTTAATTTTTTAGAACCCTAGTGCAATTGTAGAGAAGTTTGAAGCCACAAGTATACTGTCATTTAACACTGCTCCCTTCTCGTGTTTTCTATACTGTGCTACCAGATTAGCATTTGCACCTTTGCACTAAGTTCCTTATGCTATCAGAAGCAAAAGGAATTTGTTAGCAATTTATATTTGGATTTCTAGAAATACTTAAAAATACTTAAACATTTATATAAAGATATGTAAGTGGTCCCACCTAAACATTTGAATTTTAAAATATTTGTGAATTGTTAGTAAATTAGTTACATTTAATGAATATTAAGATAAATCTAATGGCCACCTCAACTGAGCAAACACTTTATTGTGTGTTGACACGTCTTGTGTTCATTACTCATAGGAAGACAACGTTGAAAGAATCTAATCTCTGCTTCTAGGGATGTTCAGTCTGATGAGAGAATGAGCTCTGAGTTTAGGCCCATTATCTATTTGGCTTCCAGAAGGTCCAGGGATCTTGAATGATCAGAGGCAACAGGCTGAGGAAGAAAGGAGCAGCACCAATGAGTTCTAGAGATGCCAGTAAATGTTCACACCCAAAAGTTAGAGGAGCCACAGTTTTAAACAGTATAACTCATATCTCCTGTTCCTTCTTCTCTTCCATTTCCATAGTCAAGGCTCCAGCTATTGAGTAAACTGTCTGAACTAAATCTTTCACTTTCCTCTGATTCTTTTCTTTTTTTTAAACTTTTATTTAATAAATATAAATTTTGAAAGTACAATTTTTGGATTATAACAGTTTTTCCCCCATAACCTCCCTCCCACATGCAAACCATCCCATCTCCTACTCCCTCTCCCATCCTATTCTTCATTAACATTCATTTTTAATTATCTTTATATACAGATCAACTTAGCATATACTAAGTAAAGATTTCAACAGATTGCACCCACAAAGATGCACAAGGTATAAAGTACTGTTTGAGTACTAGTTTTTCCATTAATTTGCATAGTAAAACACATTAAGGACAGAGATCTTACATGGGGAGTAAGTGCACAATGACTCCCATTGTTGATTTAACAATTGACACTCTTATTTATGACATCAGTAATCACCTGAGGCTCTTGTCATGAGCTGCCAAGGCTATGTAAGCCTCTTGAGTTCACAAACTCCAACCTTATTTAGATAAGGCCATAATCAAAGAGGAAGTTCTCTCCTCTCTTCAGAGAAAGGTACCTCCTTCTTTGATGGCTCCTTCTTTCCACTGGGGTCTCACTAACAGAGATCTTTCATTTAGGTCTTTTTTTTTTTTTTGCCACAGTGTCTTGGCTCTCCATGCCTGAGAACTCTCATGGGCTTTTCAGCTAGATCTGAATGCCTTAAGGGCTGATTCTAAGGCCAGAGTGCTGTTTAAGGCATTTGCCATTCTATGAGTCTGTTGTGTATTCCGCTTCCCATGTTGGATCATTCTCTCCTATTTAATTCTATCAATTATTATTAGCAGACACTGGTTTTACTTATGAAATCCCTTTGACACTTAATCCTATCTTTATGATTAATTATGAACTGAAAACTGATCACTTTGACTAGTATGATGGCATTGGTACATGCCATCTTCATGGGATTGATTTGGAACCCCCTGGCATGTTTCTAGATCTGCCATTAGGGGTAAGTCTGAGTGAGCAAGTACCGAGCTGTACATCTCCTGCCTCTCTTATTCCCACTCTTATATTTAACAGGGATCACTTTTCAGTTGAATTTCAACACCTAAGAATAATTGTGTGTTAATTAAAGAGTTCAACCAATGGTATTAAGTAGAACAAAAAATACTAAAAGGAATAAAATAGTAAGTTGTTCCTCAACAGTCATGACAAGGGCTGATAAAGTCATTGTTTCTCATAGTGTTAGCTTCACTTCTACAGGTTTCCTTTTAGGTGCTCGGTTAGTTGTCACAGATCAGGGAGAACATAGGATATTTGTCCTTTTGGGGCTGGCTTATTTCACTCAGCATGATGTTTTCCAGATACCTCCATTTTGTTGCAAATGACCAGATTTTATTTTATTTTATTTTTTTTACCACTGTGTAGTATTCTGTAGAGTACATATACAATAATATCTTTATCTGGTCTTTTGTTGATGGGCATTAAGGTTGATTCAATGTCTTAGCTATTGTGAATTGAGCTGCAATTTAATAGCTCTTTTATTTGCCAATTTAATTTCCCTTTGGTAAATTCTGAGGAGTGGGATGGCTGGGTCATGTGGTAGGGGCTATATGTAGGTTTCTGAGGAATCTCCAAACTGTCTTCCATAGTGGTTTACCACTTTGCAGTCCCAACAACAGTAGACTAGTGTGCCTTTTTCCCCACATCCTCACCAGCATCTGTTGTTAGTTGATTTCTGTATGTAAGCCATTCTAACTAGGGTGAGGTGAAACCTCATTATGGTTTTGATTTGCATTTCCCTGATGACTAGTGATCTTGAACATTTTTTCATGTGTCTGTTGGCCATTTGGATTTCCTCTTTTGAAAAATGTCTATTGAGGTCCTTGGCCCATCTCTTCAGTGGGTTGTTTGTTCTGTTGTGGATTTTCTTGATCTCTTTGTAGATTCTGGTTATCAACCCTTTATCTGTAGTATAGTTTGCAAGTATTTTTTCCCATTCTGTCGGTTGCCTCTTCACTTTCCTGACTGTTTCTTTTGAAGTACAGAAACTTCTCAATTTGATACAATCCCAAATGTTAATTTTGGCTTTGACTGCCTGTGCTTCTGGGGTCTTTTCCAAGAAGTCTTTGCTGGTACCTATATCTTACAGGGTTTCTCCAATGTTCTCTAATAATTTGACGGTGATGGGTCATAGATTTAGGTCTTTAATCCATGTTGAGTGAATTTTTGTGTAAGGTGTAAGGTAGGGGTCTTGCTTCATGATTCTGCACGTGGAAATCCAGTTTTCCCAGCACCATTTATTGAATAGACTGTCCTTGGTCCAGGAATTGGTTTTAGATCCTTGATCAAATATAAGTTGGCTGTAGATGTTTGGGTTGATTTCTGGTGTTTCTATTCTGTTCCATTGGTCTATCCATCTGTTTCTGTACCAGTACCATGCTGTTTTGATAACAACTGCCCTGTAGTATGTCCTGAAATCTGGTATTGTGATGCCTCTGGTCTTGTTTTTGTTGTACAAGATTTCTGTAGCTATTTGAGGTCTCCTCTGCCTCCATAGGAATTTTAGCATCATTTTGAGAAGAATATCTTTGGTATTTTGATAGGTATCAAATGAATCTATAAATTGCTTTTGGGAAATTGGATATTTTGATGATATTGATTCTTCCAATCCATGAGCATGGAAGATTTCTCCATTTTTTGGTATCCTCTTCTATTTCTTTCTTTAAGATTTTGTAATTCTCATAGTAGAGATCTTTGACATCCTTGGTTAAGTTTATTCCAAGGTATTTGATTGTTTTTGTAGCTATTGTGAATGGGATTGATCCTAGCAGTTCTTTCTCAGCCATGGCATTGTCTGTGTGTACAAAGGCTGTTGATTTTGGAGCACTGATTTTATATTCTGCTACTTTGACAAACTCTTCTATGAGTTCCAATAGTCTCTTAGTGGAGTTCTTTGGATTCCCTAAACACAGAATCATATCATCTGCAAAGAGGGGTAGTTTGACTTCCTCCTTCCCAATTTGTATCCCTTAAAATTTTTTTTTCTTGCCTAATAGCTCTGGCTAAAACTTCCAGTATTATAGTGAATAGCAATGGTGAGAGTGGACATCCCTGTCTGGTACAAGATCTCAGTGGAAATTCTTCCAACTTTCCCCCATTCAATAAGAGGCTGGCAATGGGTTTTTCATAAATTGCCTTGATTGTGTTGAGGAATGTTCTTTCTATACCCAATTTGCTTAGAGTTTTCATATGAAAGAGTATTGTATTTTATCAAATGCTTTCTCTGCATCTATTGAGATAATTATATGGTTTTTCTTCTGCAGTTTGTTAATGTGTATCACATTGATTGATTTGCAAATGTTGAACCACCCCTGTGTACTAGGGATAAATCCCACTTGGTCTGGGTGGATGATCTTTCTGATGTGTTGTTGCATTCTATTGGCCAGAATTTTATTGAGGATTTTTGTGCCTATGTTCATCAGGGAAATTGGTCTGTAATTCTCTTTCTCTGCTGCATCTTTTTCAGGCTTAGGGATATAGGTGATGCTGGGTTCATAGAAAGAATTGGGGAGGATTCCATCTTTTTCGATTGTTCTGAACAGTTTGAGAAGAATTGGAGTTAGTTCTTCTTTAAATGTCTGGTAGATTTCAGCAGTGAATCCATCTGGTCCTGGGTTTTTCTTTGTTGGGAGGGCCTTTATTACTGATCCAATTTCTGACTTGGTTATGGGTCTGTTTAGGTTTTCTATGTCTTCATGGTTCAATTTAGGTAGGTTGTATGTGTCCAGGAATCTATCCATTTCTGGTAGATTTCCCAGTTTGCTG
The DNA here is from genome assembly GCF_033115175.1 of Lepus europaeus. NCBI lineage: Eukaryota > Metazoa > Chordata > Mammalia > Lagomorpha > Leporidae > Lepus > Lepus europaeus. The sequence continues at coordinate 69,219,632 of NC_084836.1, forward strand.
GCATACAACTCTTTGTAGTAATTTCTGATGATTCTTTTATTTATGTGTTGTCTGTTTTTATATTTACTTTAATATCTCATTTGGGTCTTCTCTTCTCTCCTTTTTTTGGTTAGTTGGACCAATGATCTGTCAATTTTGTTTATTTTTTTTAAAAAAACAGCTCTTCATTTTGCTGATCTTTTGTAATTTTTTTTGATTCAATTCTGTAGATTTCTTCTCTAATTTTAATTATTTCTCTTCTCCTACTAGTTTTGGGTTTGGTTTGCTGTAGTTTCTCTAATTCCTTGAGGTGCATTGATAGCTCATTTATTTGGTGCCTTTCCAATTTCTTGATGTAGGCACCTATTGCTATAAACTTTGCTCTTAACACTGCTTTTGCTTTTGCTTATCCCATAAGTTTTTTTTTTTTTTCATTTTTTGATAGGCAGAGTGGAAGTGAGAGAGAGAGACAGAGAGAAAGGTCTTCTTTTTTGCCATTGGTTCACCCTCCAATGGCCGCTGCGGCCGGCTCATCGTGCTGATCCGAAGACAGGAGCCAGGTGCTTCTCCTGGTCTCCCATGCGGGTGCAGGGCCCAAGAACTTGGGCCATCCTCCACTGCCTTCCCGGGCCATAGCAGAGAGCTGGCCTGGAAGAGGGGCAACCGGGATAGAATCCAGCACCCTGACCGGGACTAGAACCCATTGTGCCGGCACCGCAAGGTGGAGGATTAGCCTGTTAAGCCACGGCGCTGGCCCCCATAAGTTTTGATATGTTGTGTTGTTATCTTCATTTGCTTTCAGAAATTTGTTGATTTCCTTTTTGATTCCTTCTATGACCCACTGTTCATTCGGAAGCATGTTGTTTAGTCTCCATGTGTTTGCATATGCTCTATGGATTCCTGAATTGCTAATTTCCACCTTCATTCCACTGTGGTCTGAGAAGCTGCATGGTATGATCTGGATTCTTTTGAATTTACTGAGACTTACTTTATGGTCGTCTACTATGTGGGCAATCCTAGAGAAAGTTTTACGCACTGCTGAGAAGAATGTGTATTCTTTAAGTGTAGGATGAAACGTACTGTAGATACCTGTTAGATCCATTTGGCCTATAGTGTCCATTAAATCTGCTGTTTCCTTGTTGATTTTCTGTCTGGTTGATCTGTCCATTGCTGAAAGTGGAGTATCGACGTCCCCCAATACATTTGTATTTGAGCCTATGTCTCCCTTTAAGTCCCTTAACATATTTTTAAATAGCCCAGTACCCTGTAATTAGGTGCATATACGTTTATAATAGTTACATCTTCCTGTTGAATTGATCCCTTAATCATTATATAGTGCCCTTCTTTTGTCTCTTTTAACAGTTGTTGTGTTAAAGTTTATTTTGTCTGATATTAAGATGGCTACACTAGCTCCCACACACCCTCAGTTTTTTTTTTTTTTTTTTTCACAGTCTCAGTTCATAAGCTCCACACATTCACTAGGCCTTAGTCTCCTCTTGTTACTCCTCACCAGAGTCAGGTTTTTCTGCTTGGCTGATTGCCGGGCACAGCCCTGAGCTGGCACAGCTGTTATGTATGTCCAAATTGGCACCTGCTCTATTGTCTCCATGCCTTTGTAAGGTGAGTGGAGCAAGAGAATAGTGTCCGCACCATCCCTTTTATTTTTCCTCTCCTCTAGTTAGGGTGGTGTACTTTCCCCATGGGGCCTCAAGCCTCATTCCCTCTAGGCTCTTCCTGCGGCTTGTTCACCACTGTCTCGGGCTACCGCGGTTTCATCTCACCTCTTTTTCCAGCACTGGTGCGGAGGCTCTTGGCAGCTGGGGTCCTGAGCTGTAGGCACCCGTGCCCTCCACATAGGTCCACTGTGTCATCTAATTATGGAAGAGTTTCCTCTGCCATTTTTTCCCTAACTCTTCCCTGAGACTACACTATCTCCACTTTTATTAAACTATCTTCTCCTGGACTGTATCAGTAAGCTCCCTCCCTTTTCCACCATCTTGGAGACCTCTCTCTGATTCCTTTTTAAAAAGCTTATTTATTGGAATATGCATGCCGCTTTGAGTCCTGACAGCTCCATTTTCCATCCAGCTTCCTACAGATATGCCTGGGAAAACAGCCTAAGATGCTCCAAGTGCTTTGGCCCCTGCCACACATGTAGGAAACCCAAAGGGAGCTGCTGGACCAGCCATTTGGGTAGTGACTCAGCAGATGCAAGATCACTCTTTCTGTCTCTTCTTCTCTCTCTAACTCTGCCATTCAAACAGATAAATCTTTTTTTAAAAGAAGTATTCCATTTCACTGCAAAGGAAACTATTCTCATGTTTAGGAGACAGAAGAGGCAACTTTCTCTTCTTCTGCTTTGTGCATTTTACAGATGGGGTCTTTAGACTTGAACTTTTCAAAACGTAATTTGATCCTTCTAAGATTGCTTTCTCTAAAATCTACTAGCTGTGGCCAGCGCCGCGGCTCACTTGGCTAATCCTCCGCCTATGGCGCTGGCACACCGGGTTCTAGTCCCGGTTGGGGTGTTGGATTCTGTCCCGGTTGCTCCTCTTCCAGTCCAGCTCTCTGCTATGGCCCGGGAGTGCAGTGGAGGATGGCCCAAGTTCTTGGGCCCTGCACCTGCATGGGAGACCAGGAGGAATCACCTGGCTCCTGGCTTTGGATCGGTGCAGCGCGCCGGCTGTAGCAGCCATTTTGGGGGGTGAACCAACGGAAGGAAGACCTTTCTCTCTCTCTCTCTCTCTCACTGTCTAACTCTGCCTGTCCAAAAAAAAAAAAAAAATCTACTAGCAGTGTGCACAGTTGTGTCACTGGAGAAAAGAGCCGTGGAAGCCACGGGGTTCTTGTCTTCCCTCAAGAAAGAATTCAGGCATGAGACAGAGAGTTAAGTAATAAGGCTTTATTGACAATAGGGCATCCAAGTGCCCAGTCACTCAGAGTCGGGGAGAGCGAGGTTACATGGTTGAGTGGAGAGAAGACAGCTGGGCAGGCCAGGTGTGCGGCTCAGCAGAGAGCAGAGGGCTGAGTGCACAGTCTGTTTAGACTCCTGGTTTTTAGGGAGTTTCTTTACCCTCCCCCTTCCCCTCCTAGACAAAGGATGGGGAGCCTGGTGGAAGTGTTTGTTGGGTGCAAATACGAAAAATTCCTTTCCAAGTTTACCTCTGAGGTTGTCAGACAGGGGAAGCCTTGCTGGGTCAGCCAAGGGGCTTCTTTCTCTCTGGGATGCCCTCCTTAGAGCAAAGATGTTTACCAGGCCAAGTAGAAGGGGCGGGGCTGCCTGGGAGGTTATCAGGGTCTGGGCAGGAGTCTGAAGTGCAGATGCTGGACTGCTGTAGATGTCAGTTTCCTTAGGCCCTTCTTACACACATAGGCTAATTTCTAACTTCCTGCCTGACAGCCCCATGGCTGTAGAAAGAAAGCAAATCTGCTCAAATAGCTTAATTTCCCACGATGAAGGAAAGGCCTCCCAGAGACATTTAGAAAAACTGAAACAAGCTGGCAAAGGTATAAGCCATTTATTTTATTTCCATTTCTGCCAGAAGAACCACGCAAAGGATTTCACAACAGTGACCCTCACCAGGGAATCTGGGAACCCCAAGTGTGTGGAAACACCCACGGTGATTGCCCAAAGACCCAGCCACACCCTGACCTCTCACACAGCCACAGTGTTCCCACAGTCCCAGCACACACGGCTCCCATAGTCGTGAGTACTCAGTGCTCTGTCGGTCCTCCTAGCCAGACTCAGGCATCTCCTCTCGGCTGCTCTCTGGACACAGGGACACGAGCTGGTGCAGCTGCTACACATGTCCAAAATGGTGCCCACCCTCTTTCGGCTAGTTACAGGACGCTGGTGCCTGGTGGTCGGGGAGAGAGAAACGTGCCCCCTTTCTTCCCCTCTACGTTGGCAGGTACACTCTCCCCCACAGGGCTCCAAGCCGGACTCACGCCAGGCTCTTCAGGCAGCTTTATCGCCAGTGGCTTGCGTTGGGGCAGTCTGGCCTCACCTCCCTCTCCAAAGCTGGAGCTGAGGCTCTCGGCTGCTGGGGTCGAGTCATGTGCATCCACGTCCTCCATGGAGGTCCATGTGTCCCTCTCATTTGTGTGGCGTTTCCTCTGTACTTTTCTCCCGAATTCTTCCTGAGATCGCACTCTCTCCTCTTTTTTTAAACTATCTTCCCCTAGAGTAGAGCGGGAAACTCACTCCCTATTCCGCCATCTCAGAAACTCCCCTCAAGCCTGCTTCTTGTCCCAGAAATTGTATTTTTGGAACTAAAAAGCTTAGTTTTTGTATTTTAGTTTAGTTTTTTATTCCAAGGGGATAAGCCAAAGGGAAGTCAAGAAATGATACAAAGATGATCATAGCTGTACTATATATGAGGAAAAGCTAAACAGCTGAAATGATTAAAAACAGAAAAAAAGACTGTCACTATCAAAATTGTCATACTACAAAGTGTTAATACTCACAATCTAAATATGAAATGTTATCTGACAAAAGCAACAGCATTAAACTGCCATCCGATTTTTTTTCCAAAGATTTATTTATTTGAAAGGCAGAATTACAAAGAGGCACAGGCACAGGCCGAGGGGAGGTGGTCTTCCATCGGCTGGTTCATCCCCAAATGGCTGCAAATGGCCAGAGCTGTGCTGATCTGAAGCCAGGAGCCAAGATCTTGTTCCAGGTCTCCTTTACGGGTGCAGGGGCCCAAGGACTTGGGCCATCTTCTACTGCTTTCCCAGGCCATAGCAGAGAGCTGGATTGGAAGTGGAGCAGCTGGGACTCAAACCGGTGCCCGTATGGGATACTGATACTGCAGGAGGCAGCTTTACTTGGCATGCCACAGCGCTGTCCCCAACAGATTTTTTTTTTTTTTTTTGACAGGCAGAGTTAGACAGTGAGAGAGAGAGACAGAGAAAGGTCTTCCTTCTGTTGGTTCACCCCCCAAACGGCTGCCATGGCCGGTGCACTGCGTCGATCCAAAGCCAGGAGCCAGGTGCTTCCTCCTGGTCTCCCATGCGGGTGCAGGGCCCAAGGACTTGGGCCATCCTCTACTGCCTTCCTGGGCCACAGCAGAGAGCTGGACTGGAAGAGGAGCAACTGGGACAGAATCCGGCGCCCCAACCAGGACTAGAACCCGAGGTGCTGGTGCCGCAGGCGGAGGATTAGCCAAATGAGCTGCGGCGCCGGCCCCCAACAGATTTTAAACACATACAATGCATGCAGAAAACTTAACAGTGATATAACAATTTTGAATAATATAGATCAATCATATTTATAGTGCTGGAAGCTACTTAATATAAAATCTTTGGTAAATTATCTGCACAGGACACTCCTTCCTGTAGGAAGATTAAAATCACAATGACTAAACAAACTATTCTAAGAACTATATCCAAATTTTATCATTATTTAATTATTTTTCTCAAGCATAAACTTGGCTGTTTTCCCTTAATCAAAGTTTGTTCTACTTACGTTTGTTTTGTTTCCTTTAGAGATTAAAGTCAGAACATTTACCGTGTTCCATCTAACTTCTTTGTAATTTGCATATAATTTAATTTTACTGGAAGTACTTTTATCTTTCTACTCTAATCACCCTAAATAGCCCTGGGAAAATGACTTAATGTACAAAAAGTGAAGTGCATAATCTGTATGTTACTGTTATCTATTCAGGTAGCATCAGGTTCTTTAATTGTTTTTCTAGTTAAAAATGGTAAGAAAGATAAATAAATCTCCATTTAATCACTTCCTTCCATTTATATGAGAGTCATTACCAGTATGAAACTTGTAAACAGAATATTATTGTAAGTAAATGTGATTCTTTTTCAAATTTTCATTTATTTATTTGAAGTAGACAGTCTGAGACAGAAACAGAGACGGAGAGAAATCTTCCATCTATTGGTTCATTTCCCAAATGCCTGCAATAGCCTGGGCTGGGCCAGAGTGATGTCAGGAGCCTGGAACTTAATCCGGGTCTCCCACATGGGTGTCAGGGACTGAAATATTTGAGCCATCATCTGCCACCATCCAGCGTTTGTATTAGCAGGAAGCTTGAATAGGAAGCAGAGTTAGGACTCAAACCCAGGCACTGGGATGCAGGTACCCAACACTTGTCCTTAAAATTTTGTCCTTTATTAAAAAAAAATTCATAGAGGTTTTGAAAAATGGAGGGCCTGGCATTATAGTGCAGCAGGTAGGCTGGACCACTTCCTGTCTAGCTCCCTGCTAATGGGCCTAGAAAGGCAGCAGAAGATGGCCCAAGTGATTGAGCCCCTGCCACCAATGTGGGAAATCAGGATGGAGTTCCTGAATCCTGGATTTTATGTATTTTAAAGGCAGAACCACAGTGAAAGTGGGAGAGACAGAGAGAAGAGAGAGATTTTACACCTACTAGTTCATTCCATAAATGGCTGCAACAGCCAGGTCTGTGCCAGGCTGAAGCCAGGAACTCCATCCTAATCCCCTACATTGTTGTCAGGTGCCCAAGCACTTGGGACAGCATCTGCTTCCTTCCCAGGAAGTTGGATCAGAAGCTGAGCAGTCAATACTTGAACCGGCACTCTGATAAAGAATGCCAGTGTTGCAAGTGCCTTCTTAACCTGTTGTGTAACAATTCTGGCCCCGAATAAGTATTTTTAAATTTATTTTTATTTACTTGAGAGACAAAGCAGCTGGTGATGGTAGTAGTGAGAGAGACAGAGAATCTTCCATCTGCTGGTTCATTCCCTCAAATGCCAGCAACAGCCTGGGTTAGGCTAAAGCCAGGAGCCTGGAACACAATCTGAGTCTCCCAAATGAGTGGAATTGACCCAAGTATTTGAGCCATCATTTGCTGCCTTCCAGGGTGCACCTTAGCAGGAATCTGCAGTAAGAAGCAGAGACTAGACCTGAAACCAGGCTCTTGGATATGGGACGTAGGCATCACAAGCAGTGTCTTAACCACTGTGCTCAAATGACAGTCCTAAAATTGGGTCCTTTTTGTTTTTTAAGTTACTATGGATTTTTTTTTAAAGTTTTAAAATTTATTTATTTATTTATTTATTTATTTTTTTGACAGGCAGAGTGGACAGTGAGAGACAGACAGAAAGGTCTTCCTTTGCTGTTGGTTCACCCTCCAATGGCCGCCGTGGCCGGAGCGCTGGGGCCGGCACACTGCGCTGATCCAAAGGCAGGAGCCAGGTGCTTCTCCTGGTCTCCCATGGGGTGCAGGGCCCAAGCACTTGGGCCATCTTCCACTGCACTCCCTGGCCACAGCAGAGAGCTGGCCTGGAAGAGGGGCAACCGGGACAGAACCTGTGGTGCAAGCGCCGCAGGCGGAGGATTAGCCTATTGAGCCACGGTGCCGGCCTAAAATTTATTTTCATCTATTTGAGAGAGGAAAGGGAGAATGATCTATCTGCTGATGGAAAGAGTAGCTGGGGCAGGCAGAAGTGAAGAGCCCAGAATTCCCTTCTGCTCTTCCATCTGGTTGCAGAGACCCCACACTTCAGCCATCTTCTGTTGCCTCCCAGGATGCATCAGCAGGAATCTGTATCAGAAGCTGAGTACCTTGGACTCAAAACAGCAATCTGATACAGGATGTGAGTGTCCCAACAGCATCTTAACCCACTGTGTAATAACGGACACCCTTGGCCCTTTTTGTTGTGTGACATCACAGTGATACTAATGACACATCTATTTGGAAGCCTTTTGTGGGAATTAATATATTCACAAACTTATGTAAGTGTGATCTAGGGAAATTATTTTAATACTTTACAGACAAAATGAGCACGAGGAAAGGGGCATAGCTGCATTGTCTAACAGTAATGTTTAGGGCGGTTTGAGCATCCACAGAAGAAAGAGGAAGCTCGCGTTTTAAAACCTAACATTGCTGCATAGACTTTACGTGTGCCTTTCTTTTAAGCCCGCAGACACGCAGTGCTTGTTGAAAATGTCAGCATACCACGTAAGTGTGGAGGGGATAAGGAAGCTAACATTCCATATCTAATTCTAATACTACTTCTTTCATCCAGAATTTACTTAACCACATGTGGAACACACCACAATTCCAGCAAAAGGGCCACTGGGCCATCAAAATGAGCCCCACAGTATTCAGGTCCACATGTCCAGGTAGGCCAGGCTTTCACCCAAAGCTTACCTTGAGGACTTGCATTCTTTCAACCTTGGATCTCTATTTCTGGTGCCACAGGACATTGGAAAGAGAAGTTTGTAATCGTAATGGGAGTAAGAGAAAAGTGCATTAACAGCAGACTTGAGTACTTACTTAATGGTTGGAGTTGCTTAGAAGACAAAGAAACATATCTGTGTGAGAGTCCTTAACAGATTTCCGTGTAACACCTGCTGCCGCCACTGATAATCCTGTCATCACAGACATGCTAAAGGCAGTGCAGTCAGTTCCACTGGGTTGGCTGGGAGCTGATGAATTTAGAGACACCTCTAGTGAAATGGATAAAATGGCTCAAAACTTGATGCTTTAATAACAACATTTTGGGGGACTTACCACATTCTAGGAACTACTCTACAGGCTTGTTGCCGTTGAATTCTCTACAATGTTGCAGTGGGTTCGTTTCTGAGAAGAGCAGCGTGGTGGGGGCAAGAGGCGCGGAGTCAACACACAGACCCCGGGAGTCCGGTGAGAGCAGGCTTGAGGCGAGCAGCCTGCAGACTCGTTTATTACAGTTAGTACAACAGCTTATATATTCCAAGACCAGCCAATCTGGTCAAGGGGCGGTCTATGCCCCAACCAATCACAGCCTGTTGCCAGGCAGTTTCCACAGCCATCCAATCACAGCCTGTCGCCAGGCAGTTTCAAATCCATCCAATCACAGCCTGTTGCCAGGCAGTTTCCAAAGCCAGGTGGGTTTCAAAGCCATTCCTGACTAACTGACGCTCGCTTGCCAGTGGCCACCTTGGCATGGCCTTCTCATTCCCCTACACAGGCTCAACTCCTGCTTAGCGAAAGTTAACTGCAATTATGGGGAAAATCCCAGAAGGTTCTGAGTAAGGTGTTATTGTGGTATTACCATTTCCCAGCATCCAGTCAGGGCTTGTACTTACCTACAGGGACAAAGATGGAGAATCTAGATTTCTGATCAGCCCAGATGATTGGCCTTCATCCTCATCTGCTGAGCACTGGAGAACTGAAAACAATTACCTCAAGTAAAATTAGATCCATATCATTGCTGTGAATCATTAAAAAGATTCAATTCACACTCTCCCAATACGCTGCTGACTGTATTGTTTTGGCTTTCCTTGCTAGCTGTGCCTGTCTGCTCAAAAAGAAGTGTTCCTTCCTACTTTTCCTGACAGGATTCGTTTTTTGGTTGGAAGAGATAGGGAAAAAAATAGAAGAAATGATGGAGCCTATGAATACAGAGTAAAAATAACACATAACCATAATTTTCTTATTCTTTCATTGCTTAGCATTAAAATCTTGGGATCCTCAGGACTATAATAATACAGAATTTCTTTACAAGGTGTCATTGTAAAGAATGATGGCAGTCTCATCACAGGCCAAAATGCTTCCACATTTACGGGTGAAGGGGGAATGAGCACTCCAGTTCTAGCAGAATTGTGCAGGATATTTTTTTCTTAAAGATTTATTTATTTATTTGAAAGTCAGAGTTAAACACGCAGAAAGGGAGAGGGAAAGGGAGAGGGGGAGGGGAGAGGGAGGGGGAGAGGGAGGGGGAGAGGGGGAGGGGGAGGGGGAGGGGGAGGGGGAGAAAGAGAGGTCTTCCATCCACTGGTTCCCTCCCCAATTGGCTGCAATGGCCAGAGCAGTACCAATCCGAAGCCAGGAGCCAGGAGCTTCTTCCAGGTCTCCCATGCGGCTGCAGGGGCCTAAGGACTTGGGCCATCTTCTACTGCTTTCCCAGGCCATAGCAGAGAGCTGGATAGGAAGTGGAGCAGTAGGACTAGAACTGGTACCCATACGGGATACCGACGCTTCAGGCCAGGGCGTTAACCCACTGCGCCACAGCGCTGGCCCCTGTGCAGGATATTATAAAGTCATTTAGACCCATACTAGCACCCTCTAGGTGCCAGATGCCAGGCTGGACAATGGATATAATCTTCCTTGTCTATCCAGGATGAAGATTCCAAGAGAAACCATAAACAAAGCGCCTTTAGCAGCAGTGAATTATCCAGGCAGCCCACTATTTTTGATTCAAATTCAAATGCAGTGTCTATCTGAGTACCCCGGTGGGCGGCAACAGCACACCTGCTGCCCTCTCCTGGCGTTCTCAGCCTTGTAGACCAGAACAGCCAGCCAGGAATGGACACGTTGCTGTGCAATTTCCAACTAAGGTGATAGAAAAGCCCAGAAACACGTGCCTTAGACGTGTACCTTGGCTGGTACTGGCCAAGGTTCCTACTGGCCCAGCTTGAAACTCACCAGTAGCAGCAGGTGGGCCGCAGACTGCAGGCTTGCACAGCAGCATTTAGAAAGTAATCAAGAATGCAGCTACTCAAGTCAGCCGGCACAGGAGTTCCCGCTTCCCTCCATGGCTGCTCCCCTTGGTACGGGCTCCTGGGCCCAAAATCGAGAGGGGGAGGACAGCGTGAGGGCGCTGGGTTTTGTGAGCAGAGAAGGACGTGACGTAACCGAGCCCTCAGCCAATCTGGGGGCAAGGCGGGCTGCCGCGCAGGCGCAGAGCGTGCGCGCCGGCTTCCCGCGCTGAGCACCTCAGGGCTTCACAGGTGAGCGTCCCCGACGCTACCACAACGTCTGGCCTGGGAGGAGAGCTTGGCCAGGTAAAGGCAGGTGGAATCTCTAACAGGAAATTTGCAGTTTTGCTTGTAATGTTGCTGACCCTACATGGCCATCTCCTCCGCAGAGGTGGTCACTTTGGAAGCTGGGCCGAGTGAAGGGGCCTTCAGTTTAGAGCCAACAAGATCTGTGGCTCTGACGTGGGCGTCCTTCGACTGCAGGGCAGTTCTGTTTCCAGTGGTTCAACTCTTGGCTGGCTGAGCTGCCAGGGCTCTTCATAAGCTGACTTCTGCTAAAGCCCTGGTCTTCCACATCAAAAGCCACTGCAGTGGACTGGCCTGTTTGGTCCCTTGATGGCAGATCACTGTGCAAAGCAGCCATTAATTGGCCTGCCACCCATTGCTTCTGATACCTAGCTTTCTCTTCCTCCTGGTTTTTGTTAAAGCAGACCAGAGGAAACCTTTAAGAGGATGCAAATCAAGGGGGCGCTCAGCCCCATCTTTAATCTTTGATGGCCTAAACTAGAAGTCTGTAGTCACAGGCATGTTTTGATAGTGGTTTTTCTGTGATGTACACAATGCCCATGAGGAAAACTATATTCTCACTTTAACATCAAACATGATGACCATCTTATATACAAAAGTTGAAGTCATTAGTAAAACTTTCTCTCCCTTCTTTTGGTCTGAAAGGGAGGTTTTGCCTGTTTACTGTGCCCATGGCAAAGTAAATCTAGCCGTGAAATCATAATTTAAGCTCTCATCTTGGCTATGCTGTTACTACAGAAAAACGTTAGCCATCCCCTTTATAAACCTAAAGATCAAACTGCACATTCTGGAGAGTCCTTCAGTATAGAGTCAGTTTCCCATCTTGAATAGAATAGAGAAATGAGGGAAGAAGTCAGGCTTCCCAGATTGCGTACTGACAATAACAATATCACATAAAAACATAGAAACCAATTTCAACCATAACAACTTATAAGATCCAATGCTTTCTATACATTTTAAGACAAGAATACATGTATTTGGAAACATCTCTTAAATATCTAGCATGGTGTAACTTGTTTGACCAGGAAACTCAAGCACAAACATGTAAAAGCATTTTTAATTTCTTTCTACCAACAAATTTAGATACAGAGATTCATCTAGGTCTAGATATCTTTAAATTTATAAGTAATCTTTTATCTGTAAGCTAATTAAAACATAATTCTTAATAAATTTTCCTATGTAGACATGCCATATATATACATGTGTAACATAACACACAAGATATAACAATAAAGCAGTTTCAGTAATAGCTTCTTAAAATCTTTAACTTTTTAAAATTACCAATTGATTCATATTACTTTCTGCTCTTAGTAACCTCAATTAACCATACTTTCTCTCAATTGGAACCTGTAGTGCATTATTGGCTTCATCTGCTTACAGAGCCATCCCAAAGTACTGAACACAATAGAAGTGGCTGGAAAAGTCCATCAGAACCTATAGGAGGACATAGCTAAACACAGAACCAACAATGTTTTAGTTTTATGAGCAGCAAGTCTGGTATACAAAACTGTGGATGATAAAAGACTTTAAATAGCCATGTTTAAAATCATAAACTCATTAACCAAAAAGAGGCACTTGCTTTACTCCACACAGTATTTTTGAAAACACTTGTAGGATTTTATAAACCATTTATCCCTTTTAGGCCTCTGGGCCTTTCTCATTAAGATAGCCATCATGTCAAGATCATTAGACTTTTTAACTTTTGGACGTTTGTATCAGTAGCATTTTATATTACCGTAACTTAAAATTTAGCACCACTTTACATCTTGACAGTACCTGTAATATAATCCAAATAGCCTGATTAGTTGGTGTTTCTGCAAGATGAAAGACAAATCCAAATTCGTTGGAACTTTGATTTTTTTTGAATGCCTGTCAAGGATGCCAAGAAGGCTTAAAATATCTGGTAGAGACAGGATCCCTCAACATCATGACATAACACAGACCAGATCTGATCACTGCTACAAGGTGATTAACTCAGATGCTTTAGAATGAGTATATATATCCAAACAAACCATAACTCAGATTCTAGTTCTATATCAAATAGACTAATAGCTTTTGCTTTCCATCTGCTGATTTCCTTAATTTCCATTTGAAATAACCCTTTAGAGATCTTCAAATTAAGACAACATTTTCTAAATAACACATTGAATTTCAACCTTAGTTTCTTTCAAGTGGTGTTGAACTATTTTCATATGGGCCTTTTATGAAAACATGTCAGCAAACTCAGTTTTTTCCATAGAATATAAGGTGCTAAGAGTACCAAAGTTTACATTTAGACACGTTTGTCTCATTTGCTTTACCCAATTTACATTTAGCAATGTATGGATGACTGAAGCTGCTATTATACCATACCTCTATCTGAATTATGGTCAAAATTACATTCATATGGAATTCTTCTTTTATAAAACTATCTATAAATCAGTGACATTAAACCAGAGACTTGCAAAATCCACCTTAGGGGCTATAATGAGTATTGATTATGCATTGCTGTTTCATCAATACTGATTACCCATTTCTATATCATTGGAAACCTGTTAAATTACAAAAAAAAGTTTGGTAAGTTACAAAGCAATATGTTTAAAGGCAGTGATCTTCCTAGATTCAGAGAGAAATTTCTTCAAACCCAGTGTTCAGTTACAGCTGAGCCAAATTTTTCTTTTTTTTCTTTTTCTTTTTATTAAACTTTTATTTAATGAATATAAATTTCCAAAGTACAGCTTATGGGTTACAATGGCTTCCCCCTCCCAAAACTTCCCTCCCACCCACAACCCTCCCCTTTCCCGCTCCCTCTCCCCTTCCAATCACATCATGATTCATTTTCAATTCTCTTTATATACAAAAGATCAGTTTAGTATATATTAGGTAACGATTCCAACAGTTTGCCCCCATATAGCAACACAAAGTGAAGAAAAAAATACTGTTGGAGTACTAGTTATAGCATCAAATAAGAGTGAACAGCACATTAAAGGCAGAGATCCTACATAATATTTTTTTTTAAAATTAATTAATTTTCTATGCCATTTCCAATTTAACACCAGGTTTTTTTTTTCATTTCCAATTATCTTTATATACAGAAGATCAATTCAGTATATAATTAGTAAAGATCTCATCAGTTTGTACCCATGCAGAAACACAAAGTGTAAAAATACTGTTTCAGTACTAGTTATAGCATCACTGCACATTAGACAACACATTAAGGACAGATCCCACATGGGATGTAAGTACACAGTGACTCCTATTGCTGACTTAACAATTTGACACTCCTGTTCATGGCGTCAGTAATCTCCCTAGGCTCTAGTCATGAGTTGCCAGGGCTATGGAAGCCTTTAGGGTTCGCTGATTTTGATCTTATTCCAATAGGGTCACAGTCAAAGTGGAAGTTCTCTCCTCCCTTCAGAGAAAGGTACCTCCTTCTTTGATGGCCCCGTTCTTTCCACTGGGATCTCACTAACAGAGATCTTACATTTAGGTCTTCTTTTTTTTCTTTTCCATGGTATCTTGGCTTTCCATGCCTACAATACTCTCATGGGCTCTTCCGCCAGATCCGAATGCCTTAAGGGCTGATTCTGAGGCCAGAGTGTTGTTTAGGACATCTGCCATTCTATGAGTCTGCTGTGTATCCCACTTCCCATGCTGGATCTTTCTCTCCCTTTTTGATTCTATCAGTTAGTATTAGCAGACACTTGTCTTGTTTGTGTGATCCCTTTGTTTCTTAGACCTATCCAAGCCATCGAATGTGAACTGAAATTGATCACTTGGACTAGTGAGATGGCATTGGTACATGCCACCTTGATGGGATTGTATTGGAATCCCCAGGCATATTTCTAACTCCATCATTTGGGGCAAGACTGATTGTGCATGTCCCAAATTGTGCATCTCCTCCCTCTCTTTTTCCACTCTGAAATTTAACAGGGATCACTTTTCAGTTAAAATTTAAACACCTAAGAATAATTGTGTGTTAATTACAGAGTTCAACCACTAGTACTAGAACAACAACAACAACAAATACTAAAAAGGATAAAGTATTACATTGTACATCTAGAGTCAGGACAAAAGCTGATCAGGTCATTGTTTCTTATAGTGTCCATTTCACTTCAACATGTTTCCCCTTTGGTGCTCAGTTGTCGCCGATCAGGGAAAACAAATGATATTTGTCTCTTTGGGACTGGCTTAATTCACTCAGCATGATGTTTTCCAGATCCCTCCATCTTATTTCAAATGACTGGGTTTCATTGTTCCTTACTGCTGTATAGTATTCTATGGAGTATATGTCCCATAATTTCTTTATCCAGTCTACTGTTGATGGGCATTTGGGTTGGTTCCAGGTCTTAGCTATTGTGAATTGAGCTGCAATAAACATTAATGTGCAGATGGCTTTTTTATTAGCCAAATTAATTTCCTTTGGGTAAATTCCAAGGAGTGGGATGGCTGGGTTGTATGGTAGGGTTATGTTCAGGTTTCTGAGGAATCTCCAGACTGACTTCCATAGTGGCTTAACCAGTTTGCATTCCCACCAACAGTGGGTTAGTGTCCCTTTTTCCCCACATCCTCTCCAGCATCTGTTGTTGGTAGATTACTGGATGTGAGCCATTCTCACCGGGGTGAGGTGAAACCTCATTGTGGTTTTGATTTGCATTTCTCTGATGGCTAGTGATCTTGAACATTTTTTCATGTGTCTGTTGGCCATTTGGATTTCCTCTTTTGAAAAATGTCTATTGAGGTCCTTGGCCCATCTCTTCAGTGGGTTGTTTGTTCTGTTGTTGTGGATTTTCTTGATTTCTTTGTAGATTCTGGTTATCAACCCTTTATCTGTAGTATAGTTTGCAAATATTTTTTCCCATTCTGTCGGTTGCCTCTTCACTTTCCTGACTGTTTCTTTCGAGGTACAGAAGCTTCTCAATTTGATGCAATCCCAAATGTTAATTTTGGTTTTGACTGCCTGTGCTTCTGGGGTCTTTTCCAAGAAGTCTTTGCCTGTACCTATATCTTACAGGGTTTCTCCAATGCTCTCTAATAATTTGATGGTTTCGGGTCGTAGATTTAAGTCTTTAATCCACGTTGAGTGAATTTTTGTGTAAGGTGAAAGGTATGGGTCTTGCTTCAAGCTTCTGCACATGGAAATCCAATTTTCCCAGCACCATTTATTGAATAGGCTGTCATTATTCCAGGGATTAGTTTTGGATCTTTGATCAAATATAAGTTGGCTGTAGATGTTTGGATTGATTTCTGGTGTTTCTATTCTGTTCCATTGGTCTATCCATCTGTTTCTGTACCAGTACCATGCTGTTTTGATAACAACTGCCCTGTAGTATGCCCTGAAGTCTGGTATTGTGATGTCTCCGGCTTTGTTTTTGTTGTACAAGATTGCTTTGGCTATTCGAGGTCTTCTGTGTCTCCATATGAATTTCAGCATTATTTTTTCCAGATCTGAGAAGAATGTCTTCGGTATCTTAATTGGTATGGCGTTGAATGTATAAATTGCTTTTGGGAGAATAGACATTTTGATGATATTGATTCTTCCAGTCCATGAGCATAGAAGATTTCTCCATTTTTTGGTATCCTCTTCTATTTCTTTCTTTAAGGTTTTTTAATTTTCATCGTAGAGATCTTTACCGTCCTTGGTTAAGTTTATTCCAAGGTATTTGATTGTTTTTGTAGCTATTGTGAATGGGATTGATCTTAGAAGTTCTTCCTCAGCTGTGGCATTGTCTGTGTATACAAAGGCTGTTGATTTTTGTGGATTGATTTTATATCCTGCTACTTTGCCAAACTCTTCGATGAGTTCCAATAGTCTCTTAGTAGAGTTCTTTGGGTCCCCTAAATAAAGAATCATATCATCTGCAAAGAGGGATAGTTTGAGTTCTTCCTTCCCGATTTGTATCCCTTTAATTTCTTTTTCTTGCCTAATAGCTCTGGCTAAAACTTCCAGAACTATATTGAATAGCAGTGGTGAGAGTGGGCATCCCTGTCTGGTACCAGATCTCAGTGGAAATGCTTCCAACTTTTCCCCATTCAATAGGATGTTGGCCGTGGGTTTTTCATAAATTGCTTTGATTGTATTGAGGAATGTTCCTTCCATACCCAGTTTGCTTAGAGTTTTCATCATGAAAGGGTGTTGTATTTTATCAAATGCTTTCTCTGCGTCTATTGAGAGAATCATATGGTTTTTCTTCTGCAGTCTGTTAATGTAGTGTATTACGTTGATTGTTTTGCGAATGTTGAACCATACTTGCATACCAGGGATAAATCCCATTTGGTCTCGGTGGATGATCTTTCTGATGTGTTGTTGCATTCTATTGGCCAGAATTTTATTGAGGATTTTTGCATCTATGTTCATCAGGGATATTGATCTGTAATTCTCTTTCAATGCTGCATCTTTTTCCGGCTTAGGAATTAAGGTGATGCTGGCTTCATAGAAAGAATTTGGGAGGATTCCCTCTTTTTCGATTGTTCTGAATAGTTTGAGAAGAATTGGAGTTAGTTCTTCTCTAAATGTCTGGTAGAACTCAGCAGTGAATCCATCTGGTCCTGGGCTTTTCTTTGTTGGGAGGGCCTTTATTACTGTTTCAATTTCTGTGTCAGTTATGGGTCTGTTTAGGTTTTCTATGTCTTCCTGGCTCAATTTAGGCAGGTTGTATGTGTCCAAGAATCTGTCCATTTCTGATAGATTTCCCTGTTTGCTGGCATACAAGTCCTTGTAGTAATTTCTGATGATTCTTTTTATTTCCGTGGTGTCTGTTGTTATGTTTCCTTTTTCATCTCTGATCCTATTGATTTGGGTCTTTTCTCTTCTTTTTTTAGTTAGTTGGGCAAATGGGGTGTCAATTTTGTTTATTTTTTCAAAAAACCAGCTCCTCGTTTGGCTGATTTTTTGTAATTTTTTTTTGGATTCAATCCTGTTGATTTCTTCTTTGATTTTAATTATTTCCCTTCGTCTACTGGGTTTGGGTTTGGTTTGCTGCAGATTTTCTAGATCCTTGAGATGACTTGAAAGCTCATCTATTTGGTGCCTCTCCAATTTCTTGATGTAGGCACCTATTGATATAAATTTTCCTCTTAACACTGCTTTTGTTGTATCCCATAGGTTTTGGTATGTTGTGCTGTTATCCTCATTTACTTCCAGAAAATTTTTGATTTCTCTTTTAATTTCTTCTATGACCCATTGTTCATTCAGGAGCTTGTTGTTCAATCTCCATGTGTTTGCACGTGCTCTGGGGATTCCCGAGTTGCTAATTTCCAATTTCATTCCTTTGTGGTCTGAGAAGTTGCATGGTATGATTCTAATTCTCTTGAATTTGCTGAGACTTGCTTTATGGCCTAGTATGTGGTCAATCCTAGAGAAGGTTCCATGTACTGCTGAGAAGAATGTAAAGTCCTTAGATGTAGGATGAAATGTTCTGTAGATATCTGTTAGATCCATTTGGGCTATAGTGTCATTTAAATCTGCTGTCTCCTTGTTGATCTTCTGTCCTGTTGATCTGTCTATCTCTGAGAGTGGAGTATTGAAGTCCCCCAGTACTATTGTATTGGGGTCTAAGTCTCCCTTTAAGTCCCTTAACAAGTCTTTTAAATAAGCTGGTGCCCTGTGATTAGGTACATATACATTGATAATCGTTTTATCTTCCTGTTGAATGGATCCCTTAATCATTAAATAGTGCTCCTCTTTGTCTCTCCTGTCAGTTTTTGTGGTAAAGTTTATGTTGTCCGATATTAAGATGGCTACGCCCGCTCTTTTTTCATTTCTGTTGGCATGGTATATCTTTTTCCAGCCTTTCACTTTCAGTCTGTATGGATCATTGTTGGAAAGATGAGTTTCTTGTAAGCAGCAAAAAGATGGGTTTTGTTCTTTAACCCAATCAGCCAATCGGTGTCTTTTAACTGGACAGTTCAAGCCATTAACATTCAATGTGACTATTGAGAAGGAGTAACTTTGCCCTGCCATTTGCCAAAGATATTTGCTAATATCTGGTTTGAGATTCCTGTGATCTTTTGCTGTGAGGTTTCCTTCCTTTACCTTCTTTCATATTGGTGACCGTGTTTCTGTGTTTCTGTATGTAACACATCTTTAAGCATCTTTTGCAGGGCTGGACGAGTGGCGACAAATTCTTTCAATTTCTGTTTGCTGTGAAAGGTCTTTATTTCACCTTCATTCACAAATGAGAGCTTTGCAGGATATAATATTCTGGGCTGGCAGTTTTTCTCTCTTAGTACCTGGGCTATATCTCGCCATTCTCTCCTGGCTTGTAGGGTTTCTGATGAGAAGTCAGCTGTAAGTCTAATTGGAGATCCTCTGAGAGTAATCTGGCATTTCTCTCTTGCACATTTTAGGATCTTTTCTTTGTGTTTCACTGTGGTGAGTTTGATTACAACGTGTCGTGGTGAGGATCTCTTTTGATCATGTTTATTAGGGGTTCTATGAGCTTCCTGTACTAGGATGTCTCTGTCCTTCTCCAAACCTGGGAAATTTTCTGCTAGTATCTCACTGAAAATGCCTTCTAATCCTTTCTCCCTTTCCATGCCTTCAGGAACTCCTAGAACCCGAATGTTGGGTTTTTTAACAGTATCCTGTAGATTCCTGACAGTATTTTTTAGATTTCTGATTTCTTCTTCTTTTCTTTGATTTGCCTGTTTCCTTTCCTGTTCTCTGTCTTCTAATTCCGATATTCTCTCTTCTGCTTCACCCATTCTGTTTTTAAGGCTCTCTAATGTGTTTGTCATTTGATCCATTGAGTTCTTCATTTCATTGTGGTTTTTTGTCACTATCTCAGTTTCCTGTTCTACTAGTTGTTTCATTTCATTTTGATTCCTCCTTAATATTTCATTTTCATGGGAGAGATTTTCTATCTTGTCCATTAACGATTTCTGTAGTTCAAGAATTTGTTTTTGAGAACTTCTTAATGTTCTTATCAATTTTTTGAGATCTGCTTCTTGCATTTCCTCTATCTCTTCATCTTCATAATCTTGAATTGGGGTGTCTTTTTCACTTGGGGGCGTCATAGTGTCTTCCTTGCTCTTGTTACCTTGGCTTCTATGTTTGTTGTTTGGCATGTTGAAGATAATTTATGGTGTTTTTTTTTTGTTTGTTTGTTTGTTTGTTTTTGCTGTGGTGTTTTTTTTTCTCGTTGTACTATGCCTCTAAGTGAGCTGTCTGCTTTGTTGGATCCTTAGGGGCTGTGATGGGTGTGGCCAGAGAGCTATGCTTGATTCTTCAGGTTTAAGGCTGTGCAAAGAGCGACTCTCCCAGATTGCTCACTCCCTTGCTCCTTGCTGGATCGCTCTCTCTCTCTTTTTTTTTTTTTTTTTTTGACTCAGTTGGGAGTGGAGTTGAGGGTAGTTGAAATCTGGCCTCTGTGAGTATTCGTTTGATCTACCCCTGGGACCACACAAAGAGTTTATGCAGCCCTCAATGTGTTCTCGAGTTTCGCTAAAGTTACTGAGTTTGGCTGCGCTTTACATATGTAAAATCACGGTGCTCTTTGTTTTGCTTGGTGAGTGAAGGGAGAGGCCTCTGTTCCCTCCCTCCCCCAATGTCTTACCCTCCTCCGTTGGTTCCCACGCTGGCGAGATTCTGTGGCTCTGGCTTGTCTCCTGCCGCTCGGCTCGTCTCGGTTGGTTTTCCACGCGGTGGGCTCCCTGTAAGTCCTCTGTGTCACATCCACTAGATCCGGAAGCGTTTCCTCTGCAGTTTTTTTCTTGAGTCTTTTCCTGAGGCTACAGTAATTCCACTTTTATGAAACTTTATTTTCCCAAACTAAGGCGCACGTCCTCACTATCCGCCATCTTGGCTCCACCCCCCTGAGCCAAATTTTTCATGCATGAGATTGATACTTACTATAGATATCTTTTTAAATTCTAATTGAATTTGAGTCTACTTTTCTTTTTGCCCAAGGAACACCTTAGGCCAATGATGCCCTAGTCAGCAGTCAGCCACTTAGGATTGCCTGTGAAATAAAAGTTCAGGCAGCTGCCAGACAGTTCCCACAGTGACTGTGGGCTAGGGGCTGACACGCCAGGGACAAGAAGGCCACTGGAGATTGTTCACCATTATGTTAGGGGGGGGGAGGTATCCATCAGAGTAGATGGACACCCCTCTGCTTGGAGGGAGATTTTTAAGGAGAATCTTATAGGTGACAGAGTAAGGGGCAATTAGAGAAAAGGAGATATGTCTGGAAATAGTAATTGACCTGGTAAGCCTGCTGTTTAAAGGGCCAGCAGTCTTGAACATTACTTCACATAGGATGGAAGAGAGATATCTAGGAAATGCTTGCTAATGGGACCAGGAAATGGAGTTTGTAGGAATTGAGGAGACCTGGTGAGGTCAGCTTCATATTCAGTTTCAAGGTGGGGACAAAACCCATCAAAAGACCTGATTATCCTGTCTGGCTTGCTCATGATAAAACAAAATAGCCATCAGAAGGGTGGGATAGGTGATTTGAGAGCTCATGAGGATGGAATCACCACCCTTTGCTTTTTTCTTATAATAAAACTGAAACAGGAGAGGGAGGGGCAAAGACAAGTTGGAGAATGAGGGCCAGGGGGTGATGGCATGGAGACGGCTGGCTTCTAAACTTGCCTTTGGTTCTCTGGAAGGAGGGTGTTAGAGAGGACCATAGATAAGGCAGAGGAAGTAGACTTTGGGCAAGAGATGGTTCTGAGATAAGGCTGGAATGCCCGGGCAGGAAGGGGAGGTACAGCAAGACAGTGAGAGCCTGAGCATTGAATGTAGAAGAAAGTGGTTTGGCATTTTAGTGAGAGCTTTGTAAGTTAAGAGAACTTGAGCTGGAGAAGGTTTAGAGCTGAGGTAGGAGAAAGCTTAGACGTAGGAGATTTTCTTCCACTTTCTTGAAGGCTCACAGAAGTGATAAAGATCTTGAATAGTGTCAGGGTAAAATGTGGGCTGGTTGTCGATGTAGGAGACAACTGAGAGGAGGGTTGGATGGAACGTGGAAGATGCTCCCATGGCAACCCGTAGAGTCAGACTGGCGGATATCGGGTGTCCCCGAGATCACAGCTGTCTGACGGGAGGATATAGGAACAGAGGGTTGAGGTCATCACCCGTGTACCCACTGGAGCCCAGGGCTTAGCCCATAGAAGGGAAATGGGGTTGAGTCATCACCCACACCCACTGTTGCCCAGACACAGGGTCCGTAGAGGCACAAAGCCATGGGAGTTATGGTGCCTGGTACCAGGACTTGGGCGCAAAGTCGAGTAGAACCACAACCCATAGAAAGTCACACTGAAATGATCCTCTGCCCACCCTGTCTTACCTCAGGAATTTGAAAGACCAGCGTGTGAATGACATCACAGAGTGTTTGGTGGCATGGAAGGAGGTCCTGGATGTGTTCTTTGGCTGGCAGAAATCCAGGGTCCCGAAGCAGCTCAGATCCCTGGGGGGAGAGCAAAGTTGACAAGAGAGCCTGGACTTGAGTCATGGCACCAATATAAGGCCACCATAAAACATACCAAACACCAGAGTTAAGAGAAAGGTTTATTGTCAGGTAGGGGAAGCCCGATGGCCCCGAGGTGGTGGCCGGGGTGGAGGGCAAGAGAGTAAGAAAGAGATCTTCCTGGCCGGTGCCGCGGCTCAATAGGCTAATCCTCCGCCTGTGGCGCTGGCACACCAGGTTCTAGTCCCAGTTGGGGCGCCAGATTCTATCCCGGTTGCCCCTCTTCCAGGCCAGCTCTCTGCTATGGCCCAGAAGTGCAGTGGAGGATGGCCCAAGTTCTTGGGCCCTGTACCCGCATGGGAGACCAGGAGAAGCACTTGGCTCCTGGCTTTGGATCAGTGTGGTGCGCCGGCCGCAGCGGCCATTGGAGGGTGAACCAACGGCAAAAAGGAAGACCTTTCTCTCTGTCTCTCTCTTTCACTGTCCACTCTGTCAAAAAAAAAAAAAAAAAAAAAAAGAGATCTTCCTAAGTTTCTTCTTGAACAAATAAAGATACCTATGAATGTTCTTATTTGCCCTTCCATTTCACAGAGAAGGTACCACATTATAGATCTTTTTAACCAAACTCTTTCTTTTTTAAAATTTTCTTTATAAGTTTATTATTTTTGGCTTTAAAATTAAAGTTTTTAATATTTTGCCACATTCACTTCATATACATACTCATTTTTCCTTGACATAGATATTAATAATAAAGTGAAGAATTCATGATAATGCGGGGAAAGAAGGGTGTATTGTCAAGTACTTCATATAATTCAGTGAAGCAGTGTTGATAACTGTATGCAAAATGTGATGACATTCACACAATTTTTCTTTCTTTATTTATTTATTTTTATTTTTTGACAGGCAGAGTGGATAGTGAGAGAGAGAGACAGAGAGAAAGGTCTTCCTTCCGTTAGTTCACCCCCCAAAATGGCTGCTACAGCCGGCGCACTGCACCGATCTGTAGCCAGGAGCCAGGTGCTTCTTCTGGTCTCCCATGGGGTGCAGAGCCAAGGACTTGGGCCATCCTCCACTGCACTCTCGGGCCATAGCAGAGAGCTGGCCTGGAAGAGGGGCAACCGGGACAGGATCGGTGCCCCGACCGGGACTAGAACCTGGTGTGCCGGCGCTGCAGGCGGAGGGTTAGCCTTATTGAGCTGCAGCCCTGGCCGTAACATTCATACAATTTTTATATTCTCTCTGTATTAATTTACAAATAAGAGAAAGCATGATAATTGTTTTTCTGATTTGGCTTATTTCATTTCGCCTAATTATTTTCAGTTGTTAGTCTCACTATTTTCCTGAATGTGAATTTATTAGTTGACTTGATAATTAAATAGTGTAAAATCATCTCAGATAATATACTACAATTATTAAGACACTTAAAACTATTGCTGAAAATCCTCTTAAATCCTCTTGCTGACCAACCTAACAGTTGTTTCAGAAGCACTTGTGGTGATGTACATGGTCTCCTTAGCTGCAAAGAACAAAGACATTCTTGGGGCAGGAGTGGAATTGGATCAGAATTGTCTAGAAAACATTTGTCCACTTCATTGCAGCCTGATTGCTTCATTTGGGGTCCACGGTTGCTCTTATGTCAGTGTACCTAATTATATAAGGCTTTCCTACATCCAATAAGCCTTTTCCTTGCCTTAAATCTATTGTACTCAGCAAAGTGTGTGCCAGATAATAAGAAAAACGAACCCAAGAAACTAAAGTGCCACAAACAGTTTTATGTTTATTCTGAAGTCTCAGGTACAAACCTCACCTTAAGAACTGCGGATGGGAATGCAAGAAAACAAACTGTGGTGGAACACAGGAACAAAAGGCAATAAATCCTGGCAGGATGGGGTGTGGCAGCCTGATGCATTAAGTCTGAAAGCCAGACCAGTGACACTAATTATAGCAAATCGGCTTAGATTTCTTTTTCAGAAATCTCTGCAATTTGGACTTGGAGTTTCAGTTGGTATTTGTTTATTCAGTTTCTGATTTGTTAAGATCTGTTCACTGATCCCCTATCAAATCTTCTTTTGAGTGATTTCACCGTGTCTTAGCCCCAAGCTCTTAAGAGGGGTAAGATGAACAGCAGCAGGGTAACAATTTAAATAAGACAATTTGCAAAAACATCAAGTCACTAATAAAGTCAGGCTTGGGGGTAATGATAGAACTCAATTGTGAATGCCCACTGTTTCTTCTGAAGAATGAGCTCAAAGCTGTTTGTTCTTTTTTGCTTTTAATTCGTGGACAGACAACAGAAAATGATTAACTTGGAAATAGCAAAGACTTTTAAGGATAAAAATCAACTTTAACCAGAAACAAGGTTATTCTTTTTTTTTTTTTTTTTTTTTTTTTTTTTTTTGACAGGCAGAGTGGATAGTGAGAGAGAGAGACAGAGAGAAAAGTCTTCCTTTTTGCCGTTGGTTCACCCTCCAATGGCCGCTGCGGCTGGCTCATCGCACTGATCCGAAGCCAGGAGCCAGGTGCTTCTCCTGGTCTCCCATGCAGGTGCAGGGCCCGAGGACTTGGGCCATCCTCCACTGCACTCCCGGGGCATAGCAGAGAGCTGGCCTGGAAGAGGGGCAACCGGGACAGAATCTGGCGCCCCGACCGGGACTAGAACCCCGGTGTGCCAGCGCCGCAAGGCAGAGGATTAGCCTGTTAAGCCACGGTGCCGGCCACAAGGCTATTCTTTCTTCCTATTAATATTTTAAATGTAAAACCGAAGCCTTGAATCACTCGAGTCATTCGGCGTTCTCCTGCCAGCCCGCCCTATTTCACAGCATGCCCATAGATGTGAGGTCGCACCAGCTCCCAGGACAGTGGGGCCTGAATGTGCTGCAGCTTCAGCTTCGAGAAGCTGGCCCTCTCCAGGGCCTTCCAGCTCTCTCGGGTAAGCTCGCAGCCGTCGAACAGAAGGAACCAGGCAGGATCCAGGACCTGCTGCCAGAAGTGATTCCAGGTGGAACGCTCGGCTGATACGTGTTCCATGAAGTAAAACGCCCCTCCCTGAGAGAGAAGAGATGCAATGCAAGGATTTTAGATTTAAGAAAGAAATAGATTTATAAGTTAATTGAAGCTTCAAATGTTGGTGGTCCCTAAGGCCAGCTTCACAGAAGACATGGAAACATTTAAATGTCATCAGATAATATTTTGCTCAGTAGTCCCTGTTTTGTTACATTTTATATGGAGCCGCCAATCTAAGGTAAGTAGTGTGTATTGCCTGATCCTAGAAGTAAGCACATAATATTAGCTACAACATAAAGCATTTACTGCATTATGTAAAGCTGTCCTTAGTGTTTGTCATGATATTCAGTCCTCTTGACAATGGGTTATCATTTCATCCCTGTTCTTATACGTGAGGAGACAGGGCCACAGAAAAGATGTAATTTTCCCAACATCTCACAGCTTGTAAACGACAAAACCAGGCTTAGACCTTCGTTTCAGTCTGGCTCCAGGAGCTGTATTTCCTCATTAGTATGTTTATTTTAGAAAATTTGGAAAATGCAGAAAGCTTTGTAAAGAAAAAAAGCAATCACCATCTGATAATCCAGGGAGGACTACTGTTAAGATTTTGTGTACTGTGAATTTGTGTTGTCCCCCTAAAAATAGAACTGCAGTGTATGAAGGAACTTCAAATGTTCATGGAAAAATAGAATTAAAAGATCAGTTTAGGGGCTGGTGCTGTGGCGCAGCAGGTTAACGCCCTGGCCTGAATCTCTGGATTCCCATATGGACGCCAGTTCAAGACCCGGCTGCTCCACTTCTGATCCAGCTCTCTGCTATGGCTGGGAAAGCAGTAGAAGATGGCCCAAGTCCTTGGTCCCCTGCACCATGTGGGAGAACTGGAAGAAGCTCCTGGCTCCTGGCTTCGGGTCGGCACAGCTCCGGCCATTGCAGCCAATTGGGGAGGAACCATCAGATGGAAGACCTCTCTCTCTACCTCTCCTCTTGCTGTGTAACTCTTTCAAATAAATAAACCTTTAAAAGAAAAGTTTATTGTGGTACAAATAAATTTTGAAAATATTCATAGTGTTTTCATTTTTGGTTTGAGATCTTTTTAAATTTTATTTAAGGCAAACAAATTTCATGTATTTTCTATATACAGCTATATATGGAACATAGTGATACTTCCCACACTACCCTCCCTCTCACCCACACTCCCACCCCTCTTCATTTTCCTTCTCCTATTCCCACTCTTAATTTTTACAAAGATCTATTTTCAGGTTACTTTATACTCATAAGATTAACCCTACACTAAGTAAAGAGTTCAACAAAAAGGAGGAAGGAAAAAACACTGTCAGCCTGTCCTATTTTACTGTTCCTAAATACTCAAGACAAGGGCTGTAAACAGTCATTGAATCTCAAAACGTCAGTTTCACTCCTATACATTACCTTTTAGGTATTCTGTTACCATAGATCAGGGAAAACCTATGGTGTTTGTCTTTTGGGGACTGGCTTATTTCACTAAGTATAATGGTTTTTAGTTGCATCCATTTTGTTACAAAAGACAGGATTTCATTTTTTTCACCACTGAATAGTATTCCATAGTGTATATACACCCTAATCTCTTGATATCCAGTCTTCAGATGATGTATCTCTGGGTTGATTTCATATCATAGCTATTGTGGATTGAGCCGCAATAAACATGGGGGTGCAGATCACTCTTTAATATGCTGATTCAATTCATTTGGATAGATTACCACAGTATGATGCCTGGGTTATATAGATTATTTAGATTTCTGAGGTATCACCATACTGTCTTCCACAATGGCTGCTGTCGGACCCTCGCCAGCAAGGGTCCAACGCAATCATGACACGGTCACTGTTTCTCGGTTCTCAAGGAACTTTTACTTGTGGGGGCAGAAGGAAAGAGTGGGGAGGAGAGAAGAAAAGAGAAGGAGGAGCTCCAAGCCCAATTCCCAATGTCTCTTTATACCCCAAGTCCGTGGAGCATCCACTCCACAGCCAATAGCGGCTCTCTTCCTGTGCAGTGCACGCTGGTATCGTCCAATCAGATGAAAGGACGCGTATAGTCTCAGGTCTGTTTCACCTGGTTCTTCCTAGTTGTTTATGCAGAGTCCATTCTGTTTCATCTGTTTCACCTGGCTGTTTTCCTGGGCCTTGTGGTCGACCGATTGCTGCAAGCTATGCAGATGAGGAGGTGCTCACAGGTGGCCAGCCTGCGGTTCCCCACAGCTCCCCCTTTTTTGTTATTTATGGCGTGGAGTCGTGCCTGTCTTAGGTTCCCAGTGACGCGCCACCTGCTTACCTGTCATTGAAACATTGGGAAGCATGTCCCAAGTTCTGTCTTAGGTTGCTAGGGGCACTCGCTAGTATTACCCGTCTTTGGCTACCGCTCCATCATGCTGAGCCATATCTGTTGCTGAGGGTCAGAGCGATACATAGCAAGCATAGCCTGTCGGACCACTAGGTTAGTGCGTTGCTGACTCCTGACTACTGCCAGGATGACCCTGCTGATTAGGAGAAAGGCAAGGAAGGTAATCAATAAAACTATCAATAGGCAAAGAAACAGTCTCTTCATCACTTATAAGCTAGTCACTTTCTATTGTCGATGAGTCTGTTGTTGTTTCCACTGGGAAGGGTTCGTCAGGGATTTTTTCGAGGAGTCGAATCCTCCTTTCTGGCGTCCAAATCGGTTGGGAAGCCCCCTGCGGAAAAAAGCAGACAGCGCCTTGTACCCTTCTTAGTAGGGGATACGGGCCTTTCCATTGGTTATCTTGTAAGACCTTCCACATAACCCACTGCACTGGCTCCTTGTCGGCCAAATAGGAATGTAACTCAGCAGGAGTTTTGCCACACTTTTTCTTATTCAAAAAATTTATAGTATATAGAGCTATAGCTAATACATCGCAATTAGCTACCGCATATTCTCCTATTCCCCCTTTTTGTTTATTAATTAAGGTTTTTAAGTACAGGTGAGTTCGTTCAATTGTTGCCTGCCCTTGGGGATTATAGGGCACACCTGTAACATGCTTTATGCCGAATTCTTTTAAGAATGTAGCAAAATGGGCTGAAGTGTACGCCGGCCCATTATCTGTTTTAATAATTTGGGGCACCCCCCAAGCGGCAAAGAACTGTAGACAGTGTTGAATTACCTGTTGAGTTCCTTCTTTGTTTAGAGCCGTGGCTGACACAATTCCAGAGAACGTGTCCACTGACACGTGCAAACAGCTCTGGCATCCAAAAGACGGGATGTGAGTAACATCCACTTGCCAGATATGGCATGGCCGGAGGCCACGGGGGTTGGCTCGCGCTGGAAGTTTGGGGACAGTGAAAACAACACATTTTTCACAAGATTTAATAATATCCTCAGCTTGGCTGCGAGGAATATTGTATTTTTGACTTAAGGTGGTACGGTTTACATGCCACTTAGAGTGAAATTGCTTTGCTTCTTCAAAAGTAGAGCAAGCAAGCAGAAAGCGAGAATAGTAATCAGCTAACATATTGCCCCGACTAAGAGGTCCGGGTAAGTTGGAGTGAGCCCTAATATGATCTATAAATATAGGTTGTGACCTTCATAATAATAACTCAGCAACTTGCTGCAAATAGGGATATATGGAAGAAGCCTTGGAAATGTGGCATACTTTATCTAACATCCTAACAGCATTAACCACATACACACTCTCCGATAAGATATTCAGGGGACCTGTTTCTTTTTCCAGTACGGTTGCAATAATGGCCAATTCAGCATGTTGGGGAGAAGGGGACGCAGTTAATACAAAATAACATTGGCCCTTTAGCACTGCGGCTCCCGTTCCCCCTTTTGCACCATCAGTAAACACAGTCGGAGCTCCCTCTATAGGACTTTTGCGCACCCTTTTGATCCGTACTACAGGAACCTATGTGCAGAATGTAACAAAGGGATGAGTTGGATAGTGATTATCCACTTCTATATGTAATGTTAAGATAATATATGCCCAAGTCCAAATTTCCTTCGTCCACGCTTCTACAGCCTCTCTACCAAAGGGAACGATGCATCACTCCGGGTATTTTCCAGAAATTTCCATAGTTCTGTGGGCCGCAGCAAGGATTAAATTGGCTGCGGCCGCTCCTTGAGTGTACAACACCCGAGGTAAGTGGGAATGCGGATACAAAAACAACGGGGGACCTCCTTGCCATATCACCGCAAAGGGATGTAAATGCTCTAGAAAAACCAAAACTTCTACAGGTTGTGACACATCACACCTTTGCATCTGCATGATTTTAAGGCGTTCTTCAACTTTTTGTAAGATTGCAGCTGCCTCTGGGGTCAGCATACGAGGTGAGGCGAGCTGTGCATCGCCTTCCAAGATGTTAAACAATGGGCGCATTTCATCAGTGGTTAGTTTACAATAAGGCCGTATCCAGTTTAAGTTACCGCATAATTTTTGGAAGTCATTTAACGTCCTAAGTCCTGCAGTGGATATGACAAAATCTAAAGGGGCCACCATAGTTGGTGTTAACCTTAGCCCTAGGTACTGGACCACGGTGCCCTTTTGAATCTTTTCTGGTGCAATTTGTAACCCTGCCGTCTGCAAGCATGAGGTTAGCATGGTAAATGCTCTTTCTAGGGTGTCCTCTCTCGCGGCTGCCAACAACAGATCATCCATATAATGATAGACTTTAACATCTAAACAATGCTGCCGCACTGGTTCTATGGCTTGTGACACATACATCTGACATAAAGTCGGGCTATTAGTCATGCCCTGGGGAAGAACCTTCCATTCAAAGCGCTTATCTGGGCCTTCATGATTAATAGTTGGAACTGTAAAGGCAAACCTCTGCATGTCAAGGAGATTCAGCGGGATAGAAAAGAAGCAATCCTTGAAGTCAATCACTATGATGGGCCAGGCCTTTGGAATCATCGTGGGAACTGGTAGTCCCGGCTGTAACGCCCCCATGGGCTGCATCTGTTGGCCCTTAAATCGTGTAACAATCGAAACTTGCCCGATTTCTTTTTTATAACAAAAATTGGGGTGTTCCAAGGCGAGGTGGATGGTTGAATATGCCCCGCCTCTAATTGTTGCTGAATGAGCTCATGAACTGCAACCAACTTTTCTTGAGTGAGGGGCCACTGGGGTATCCATATCGGGTTGTCATCTAGCCAATTTAATGGCAATGCGGATGGCTGCAGCGCAGTGGCCCCTAAGAAAAACCCAGGCCTTGTCGGCCTTCGCTCCCTCGGGGTTCAAGAGAGTATCTTATTCCTTGTTCCTGTTTTCCCAGTCCTCCTCCTGCGTATCCCATCTTTCTCATCATTTCCCACCCCGGGGATTCATTAGTTAACTGCAAATGAAGTTGCTCTAAGACATCCCTCCCCCATAAAGTTACAGGGATGGCACACACATAAGGTTGTACTTTGCCTGTGGTGCCTTCTTGATCTTTCCAGTCTAGCACTTGCACGCTTTGGGATGGGGCAACAGTGGTGCCTAATCCTACCAAGGTGTTATCCCCTTCCTGGAGGGGCCATGAAGGAGGCCAGTCTTGTTCGGAGATAATACTAACATCTGCGCCCGTATCTAACAGCCCCTTGATTGCCTTTCCTTTGATAATAAGAGTCCATAGTGTATTAAAATTGGAACGATACAGAGAAGATTAGCATGGCCCCTGCGCAAGGATGACACGCAAATTCGTGAAGCGAATGAGGCTTGAAACTCCGTGGGGAAAAGTTCACCAGGCTAACTAGGAGAGAGAGGAAAAAAAAAAGTGACCGATACAGACACGAGTTTCTCTCTCTCCGCTCACCCCTCAAAGGCTAGCAAGACAAACAGCAGGCGCCATTTTGGACATACGTCATAAGCAGGGCAACCTCAGGTCTGCACCGGCCCTGAGCCTAGCAGAAAAACCTGGCTCTGGGGGTGTGGGGTGTGTGTGAAATAACAGGAGATTAGGATCTAACTTGGCAACCCAGTGGGAGACTGCAGGAGAATTGGAGCCCACACTGAGGGCAGCACAGATTCCTGTGTGGTCCTTGGGAAAGAGCTTCCGATCTCTGGCTCCTGTGGGTATATCATTCACCTGCTAACTACCTCCAATTACGTTCAGCTGTGTGGAATTACTTCCCTTTTGAATCAAAAAAAGAAAGAGATTTACCACACCTAACCTGGGAGTGTCATCTTTGACACACCCTCAACCCTGAGGAACCAAACACAGTTCTCAGGCCACACTCATCTCAAGCCTCTAAGGCTCCACCGAAAGCAGACAGTCCACTTAATATAGAGCCATAGTGTAACAAGAAAAAACACCACAGTGAAGAAACCAAATATCTCCAACATGCCAAACAACAAACGCAAAAACCGAGGTAACAAGAACAAGGAAGACACTATGACGCTCCCAAATGAAAAAGACACCCCAATTCAAGATTATGAAGATGATGAGATAGAAGAAATGCAAGAAGCAGATCTCAAAAAATTGATAAGAACATTAAGAAGTTCTCAAAAACAAATTCTTGAACTACAGAAATCCTTCATGGACAAGATAGAAAATCTTTCTCATGAAAATGAAATATTAAGGAGGAATCAAAATGAAATGAAACAACTAGTAGAACAAGAAACTGTGATAGTGACGAGAAATCATAATGAAATGAAGAGTTCAATAGATCAAATGACAAACACATTAGAGAGCCTTAAAAACAGAATGGGCGAAGCAGAAGAGAGAATATCAGACTTAGAAGACAGAGAACAGGAAAGGAAACAGGCAAACCAAAGAAAAGAAGAGGAAATTAGAAATCTAAAAAATATTGTCAGGAATTTACAGGATACTATTAAAAAACCTAACATTCGGGTTCTAGGAGTTCCTGAAGGCATGGAAAGGGAGAAAGGATTAGAAGGCATTTTCAGTGAGATACTAGCAGAAAATTTCCCAGGTTTGGAGAAGGACAGAGGCATCTTAGTACAGGAAGCTTATAGAACCCCTAATAAACATGATCAAAAGAGATCCTCACCACGACATGTTGTAATCAAACTCGCCACAGTGAAACATAAAGAAAAGATTCTAAAATGTGCAAGAGAGAAACGTCAGATTACTCTCAGGGGATCTCCAATTAGACTTACAGCTGACTTCTCATCAGAAACCCTACAAGCTAGAAGAGAATGGCGAGACATAGCCCAGGTACTAAGAGAGAAAAACTGCCAGCCCAGAATATTATATCCTGCAAAGCTCTCATTTGTGAATGAAGGTGAAATTAAGACTTTTCATAGCAAACAGAAATTGAAAGAATTTGTAGCCACTCGTCCTGCCCTGCAAAAGATGCTTAAAGATGTGTTACACACAGAAACACAGAAACATGGTCATCAATATGAAAGAAGGTAAAGGAAGGAAACCTCACAGCAAAAGATCACAGGAAGCTCAATTTCTCTTTGACATAGAATTAAACTCTGATGCTCTGTTAAAGCAATGTGTTAAAGTAATCTATTATGTTCTCTTGATGTCTGTTAAATTCTAATTGTTCAAAAACAGCTGAATTTTTATTAAGAGCTATGGGCTATTTAAATATGTGCTTATTTTCAAAGATTTGAATAATCACCTTGTAACAATAATCAGATTTGGTCTATGTTATGTCATGATTTTAAGGAATCTTATTTCAACCAGATATTTTGGATTTTGAGCCTTCTTGGCATTCTTGACAGGCATTCAAAAAATCAAAGTTCCAAACAATCTGGTCTCTAAAATTTCCAGTAAATCTTGGACTTTGGTTTTTCCAGTTTGGGCCCAACTGAAAAAATTGAAGGACCTATGTCTCTCATCTTATAGAGACACCAACTAATCAGGCTATTTGGATTATATTAGAAGTACTGTCAAGATGTGACGTGGTACCAAATTTTAAGTTTCTATAATGGAAAATGCTATTAATACAAATGTTTGAGAATTAAAAAGTCTAATGATCTTGTGTTACTAGACATGATAGTTATCTTAATGAGAAAGCCCCAGAGGCCTAAAGGGTTAAATACTTGTAAAATCCTACAGGTGCTTTCAAAAATACTGTGAAGTAAGCAAGTGCCTCTTATTGGTTGATGAGTTTATAATTTTAAACATGGCAACTTAGTCTTTTGTCATCCACAGTTATATATGATTTGCTGCTCATAAAACTAAAGCGTTGTTGGTTCTGTGTTTAGCTGTCCTCCTATAGGTTCCTATGGACTTTTTCCAGCCACTTTTATTGTATTCAGTACTTTGGGATGGCTCTGTAAACAGATGAAGCCAATAATGTATTAACAGTACCAACTGAGAGAAAGTATGGTTAACTGAGGTTACTAAAAACAAAAAGCAATTCAAATCAATTGGCAATGTACAAAAAGAGTTAAAGATTTTAAAAGCTATTATTAAAATTGCTATATTGGTCTAATATGCTATGTTATATGTGTGTACATATTGTATGTCCACATGGGAAAATTTTATTAAGAATTTTATTTTAATTGGCTTATAGATAAGATTGTCCATAAATTTAAGCTGCTAAAAATCAAAGGTACCTTTTAATTTGTATGACCTGAATCTCTGCATCATATGTTTTATACTTGTTGGTAGAAAGAAACTAAAAACATTTTATATGGTTGTGCTTAAGTTTACTGGTTAAACAAACTACACCATGTTAGATATTTAAGAGGTGTTTCCAAATACATCATGATTCTTAAAATTTATAGAAGGCATTGGACCTTCTGGTAAATGTTTTCTTAAGTTGTTATCTAATGGTTGAAACTGTTTGCTAAGTATTCATGTGATATTGCTATTGTCAGCAAGCGATCTAGGACTTGCTCCCTCATTTCTCTATTCTAAGCCTAACTTGTTCTTTCATTTCTCTATTCTCCTCAAGGTAGGACACTAATTCTATTATGAAGGAATTTATAGGATGCACAATTTAATCTTTAGACCTTATAAAAGAGATGGCTAACATTTTTCTGCAATAGCATAGCCAAAATAAGAGCTTAAATTATAATCTCATAGCTAGATTTACTTCGCCATCAGCGAAGTAAACAGTAAGTAGAAAAAACTTCCCTTTCAGACCAAAGGGAAAGAAAGTTTTAAAGTGAGAATATAATTTTCCTCATGGGCATTGTCTACCTTAGAAAAACTACTACAGAACATGCCTGTGACTATAGACTTGTAGTTCAGGCTACCGAAGATTAGAGATGGGACTTGGGCACTCCCTTGACTTGCATCCTCTGGTCGGCTTTAACAAAAACCAGGAGGAAAAGAAAGCTAGGCATCAGAAGCAATGGGTGGCAGGCCTATTAATGGCTGATCTGTACAGTGATCTGCCCTCAAGGAGACCCAACAGGCCAGTCCACTGCAGTAGCTTTCAATGTGGTAAGTCTGGGCTTCAGCAGAAGTCAGCTTGTGAAGAGCCCTGGCAGCTCTGCCAAGAGTTGGATCACTGGAAATGAACCTGCCCTGGAGTCGAAGGATGCCCAGGTCAGAGCCACAGATCTTATTGGTTCTAAGCTGAAAAGCCCTTCACTCAGCCCAACTTCCAAAGTGACCACTGCAGCTGAGGGGATGGTCAAGTAGGGTCAGCAACATTGCAGGCAGAACTGTAAATTTCTTGTTAGAGTTGCCACCTGCCTTTACCTGGCCAGCTCTCCTCCCAGGCCAGCTAAGTAATGAAAGTCAACAGAGTGCCTTCCCCTAGGAGGTTCACACCTCCCTTAGGATATACCCCATGTGAAGAGATATAGGTCTGGGCCTCTTAACTTACAAGGCCTAAAGCCCACCAGATTATTATCAAGCCCCTTCTATCAGGTTCTATTTGCCTCTCAATCAGAAAACTTAATTGTAGCTTAGACAGCCCCTTTCTTAGCTCCTCTAATAATGACTCTGTCCTTTGTTCTAGACCCTGTCTAGCGCACTTGGGCCTCATTCCTTCGTAATCATAACCTCTACTCTACCACCAATGGCTCTACTCCCAACCTGTGTGTACTGATGGTCCTCTTCCCCACTTAATGCTGTATAATTGTTCAAACCTGGTCAATGCCACTCTTAGGATCATTGGTTACTATCCTCACTCTGTCTTTTATGACCTTGTCTAAATATGATCAGAGTCGGCAAACTTGGAAGGCTTCCATAGCCTTGGCAACTCATGACGACAGCCTAGGGTGGTTACTGGCACCATAAACTAGAGTGTCAATTTGTTGGGTCAACAACAGGAGTCACTGTGCACTTGCTCCTCATGTGGGATCTCTGTCCTTAATGTGCTGTACATTGTGATTTAATGCTATAACTAGTACTCCAACAGTATGTTTCACTTTGTGTTTCTATGTGGGTGCAAACTGTTGAAATCTTTATACTAAATTGATCTTCTGTATATAAAGAGAATTGAAAATGAATCTTGATGTGAATGGAAGGGGAGAGGGAGCGGGAGAGGGGAGGGTTGTGGGTGGGAGGGAAGTTATGGGGGGGGGGAGCCATTGTAATCCATAAGCTGTATACTGGAAATTTATATTCATTAAATAAATGTTAAAAAAAAAGAGTCCATAGTGGGCGCTCGCCAAGAGTCATAGTGAGGGCTGCAAAATGCTTTCCTTGATTACCTCTAGTATCCTTTACAAGGCTTATTATTAGCAGCTGAGCAACGGGCTGCAATGGCAACAGTTGCACTATCCCCTTAGTAGATTGGAACATTACTTTGAGCTGTGAACAAGGCAACTGAATAAGCCCCATTATAACCACTAATCCCTTTAATGAATTTGTAGCCCTTCCTATAGTAACGCCTAAACCGTGAATATCATCCATGGGCTCTCGAGGTTCCACATCTATTGCCTGGATTCCCATTTGAGGTGTTAATACTAAATAGTTGGTGGCTCGCAGCTCTGTGCAGTAAACGCTTGCCGGTTCTTTTGAGATGGTCCTACTCCTCCCATGGTTTGTCCTCTCACCCATTGAGTTTTCGGGCCCCTGGGTGTGGGGGCCCGCCACTCGTTTTTTTGGAATGTACTATTCTGGCCACTTAATCTGGTGGGTGATAGGAGCAGATTGCCTGCCTTGTCTTGCTTGGAATAGCACTCATTTGCCCAATGGTTGCCTTTACCGCATCGAGGACACAGTCCTGGTTGGCGTCCCAATTGTCTCTGTTCTGTACATTCCCTTTTCATGTGACCTTCTTTTCCACACTTAAAACATCTTTGTCCTAGCCCATTATTGCATATAATTTTGGCCATGGCAATTGCTGCGTGCTCTCCAGAGGCTACTTCATCCATGACATCCCTACAGATTTTTAGAAAGGTGGGAATGTCCTTATGCTGCCAGGGTCTTAGAGCCTCACGGCAGGTTTTGTTTGCTTGTTCATAGGCTAACCTTCGGACTAAAGGCATAGCCTCATCCATGGTCTCAAAGATATTGCCTGCAGCCTTCATTAATCTGTTCACAAAATCAGCATAGGGCTCTGTTGGGCCTTGTATAATCTTGGATAAACTGCGTCTGATCTCCCCTTTCCTTGGAATGACCTTCCACGCCCTCTGAGCTAGTTCTCTCACTTGCATCAAGACCTCATTAGGGCAACTAGCCTGGGCATGTTCATCATTAAAAGCTCCTTCCCCATTTAGCATATCCTCGTTCCAGGCTGGCTGACCATTCCTAGCATTATAATGGGCCCGAGCCCTCGTGAGCTCTCTGTAAGCCACGGACCAGAGGAGGAAGTCTCCCCCACCAAGCACTGCCTTAGCTAGGTTCCTCCAGTCCTCTGGGACTAGTCCATTGGTGCCTATGTTATCTAGGACCGCTTTAGTAAAGTTAGCATGTGGTCCATATAATTGTACTGATTGTTGTAATTCCTTCAACAATTTATGATCTAGGGGAGTCCATCCCCGGTTGCCCTGAGCATCCACTATCACAGGGGAAGCCTGATTTATGTGGTAATATTCTTCCCACTTAGGGGGAGTGCCTTGTCCTCCTGCCAGTTTTTCTCGAGGAGGTTCCGGGGAGAAGCCCCCGCCTTTTGTCTCTCTCGTGGAGGAAGAGTCCTCCAGAGGGGGGAGAGTCTTTGTTAAGGTGATCGGTTGCCATGATGGCCGATCCTGCAAAGTTAGGTTAGCCAGTTTGCAGCAACACGGAGAAACTCCTCCTACGGGCAAATATGCCGAATAGGGGGGTGCAGAAGGAAGGGGTCTCTCATCCTCCCTATCTCTCTGTCCCAACCCATATTGGTCCTCTCTGTCTTCATCCTCTTCGTCTCCATCTAGGCTCCCAGATTGAGATTCTCTCTGCGTTTCCTCTAGTAAATCAGCCCCTTCATCTAAGAGGGTTGCTATTTCCTCCGAGTCATTACAGAGAGCTTGGTCGATCAGTTGCCATAACCTAAGGACTTCAGGCGATTTCTCTGCTGCCCTCAATTGTCTTCCGACCCTACACCATTGTTCCTGATGTAACTCGCCACTCTCCACGAACCAGGATGAGGTCTGAGCAACGGCTCTAGTGAATGCACGTATAGTGGCCACTTTCACGGGCGTCCCCGCTACTTTTAAAAGACAGCTTAATAACAGGCGCAACCTGGTTGTCGAGGGAGTGTTCCCCATTGTTTTTTCCGGTACCAACCCTAAGCTTTTTATATCACCCGCCTAGATTCCTGTGTTTTACACACGTTCTACTTTTTCTTACCTGCTTCCAGCAACCGGTCCGGCTATCTGAGTCACGGCACCATTTGTCGGACCCTCGCCAGCAAGGGTCCAACGCAATCACGACACGGTCACTGTTTCTCGGTTCTCAAGGAACTTTTACTTGTGGGGGCAGAAGGAAAGAGTGGGGAGGAGAGAAGAAAAGAGGGGGAGGAGAGAAGAAAAGAGGGGGAGGAGAGAAGAAAAGAGAAGGAGGAGCTCCAAGCCCAATTCCCAATGTCTCTTTATACCCCAAGTCCGTGGAGCATCCACTCCACAGCCAATAGCGGCTCTCTTCCCGTGCAGTGCACGCTGGTATCGTCCAATCAGATGAAAGGACGCGTATAGTCTCAGGTCGAAAGTTCATCTGTTTCACCGGGTTCCTCCTAGTTGTTTATGCAGAGTCCATTCTGTTTCATCTGTTTCACCTGGCTGTTTTCCTGGGCCTTGTGGTCGACCGATTGCTGCAAGCTATGCAGATGAGGAGGTGCTCACAGGTGGCCAGCCTGCAGTTCCCCACAGG
Source organism: Lepus europaeus (assembly GCF_033115175.1). Taxonomy (NCBI): domain Eukaryota; kingdom Metazoa; phylum Chordata; class Mammalia; order Lagomorpha; family Leporidae; genus Lepus; species Lepus europaeus. The sequence goes on from NC_084836.1 coordinate 69,257,891, forward strand.
CTGCACCAGTTTATGTTCCCACTAAGAGTGGATTAGGGTACCTTTCCTCCTCCATACTCTCCAGAATTTATTGTTTGTTGATTTCTGTAGCAGAGCCATTCTAACTGGGTTGAGATGAAACCTCATTGTGCTTTTGATTTGTGTTTGAGATGAAACCTCATTGTGCTTTTGATTTGTGTTTCTCTGATGGCAAGTGATCCTGAGCATTTTCATGTCTCTTTTGGCCATTTGAAATTCCTCTCTTGAAAAATACCTGTTAGAATCCTTTGCCCATTTCTTTCTTTCTTTCTTTTTTACCCAGAAACCTTTTATTTAATGTATATAAACTTCATGAATTACATAAATACAACTTTAGAAACATAGTAATTCTTCCCACTCTACCCACTGTCCCACCTGTACTCCCACCCTTCTTCCTCTTCCTCCTCCTATTCCCATTCCTATTTTTTACTAAGATATATTTCAAATTAACTTTACACACATAAGATTAACTTTATAATAAGTAAGGAGTTCGACAAACAACATGAAAAAAAAAAAAAAACTGTTCCTCAACAGTCAAGACAAGGGCTATTCAAAGTCATCACATCTCAAAGTGTCAATTTCACTTCTATAGAAGTGAACTTCTATATAAAACTCTTTTCATATGCTGATTTAATTTCCTTTGGGTTAATTTCCAGGAGTGGGATGGCTAAAGCATATGGTAGGTCTACTTTCAGGTTTCTGAGGTATCTCCATACTGTCTTCCACAGTAGCTGTACCTGTTTACATTCCCACCAACAGTGGATTAGAGTACCTTTTCCCCCACATCCTTGGCAGCATTTGTTTTTTGTTGGTTTCTGTATGAAAGCGATTCTAACTGGGGTGAGGTGAAACCTCATTGTGGTTTTGATTTGCATTTCTCTGATGGCTAATGATCCTGAGCATTTTTTCATGTGTCTGTTGGCCATTTGAATTTCCTCTTTTTTATTTTTTAATTTTTTAAAAAAATTTTTTTGACAGAGTGGACAGTGAGAGAGAAAGACAGAGAGAAAAGTCTTCCTTTGCCGTTGGTTCACCCTCCAATGGCCGCCACGGCCAGCGCGCTGCGCTGATCCAAAGCCAGGAGCCAGATGCTTCTCCTGGTCTCCCATGGGGTGCAGGGCCCAAGCACTTGGGTCATCCTCCACTGCACTCCCAGGCCACAGCAGAGAGCTGGCCTGGAAGAGGGGCAACCGGGACAGAATCTGGTGCCCCGACAGGGACTAGAACCTGGTGTGCCGGCGCCGCAAGGTGGAGGATTAGCCTATTGAGCCTCGGCGCCGGCCCGAATTTCCTCTTTTGAAAAATGCCTGTTCAAGACCATTGCCCGTTTCTTAACTGGATTGTTGTTTGTTGTTGAATCTTGAGCTCCTTACAGATACTAATCTATAAGTCCCACTTGTTCCATTGAATGTTCTTTCTGATGTGTTGTTAGATTCGATTAGCTAGCATTTTGTTGAGGATTTTTGCAAATATGTTCATCGGGGATTTGGTCTATAGTTTTCCTTCTCTGTTGTATATTTTCTGGCTTAGGAATTAAGGTATGCTATCTTCATAGAAGTAGTTTTGGAGGATTCCTTCCCTTTCAGTTATTTTGAGTAACTTGAGAAGAATTGGAATTAGTTCTTCTTTAAATATCTGGTAGAATTAGCAGGGAAGCCATACAGTCCTGATCTTTTCTTTGTTGGGAGGGTCTTTATTACTGACTCAGTCTCTGTCTTGGTTATTGATCTGTTTAAGTTTTCTATGTCTTTTTTTTTAAAGATTTATTTATTTATTTGAAAGTTGGAGTTACACAGAGAGAGAAGAAGAGGCAGAGAGAGAGTAGTCTTCCATCTGCTGGTTCACTCCCCAGATGGCTGCAATGGCTGGAGCTGTGCTGATCTGAAGCCAGGAGCCAGGAGCTTCTTCCTGGTCTCCCATGTGGGTACAGGGGCTCAAGGTCTTGGGCCATCCTCTACTGCTTTCCCAGGCCTTAGCAGGGAGCTGGATCGGAAGTGGAGCAATCAGGTCTCGAACCAATGCTTATATGGGATGCTGGCGCTTCAAGCCTGCTGTGCCACAGCACTGGCCCCAGTTTTCTATATCTTGATGACTCAATTTTGGCAGATTTTATGTGTCTAGGATTCTATACATTTTTTTCAGGTTCTCAAATTTTTTGGAATACAACTCTTTGTAGTAACTCTTGATGATTCTATTTCCGTTGAACCTATTTTTGCATTTATTTTTTAATCTCTGAATTTATTGTTTTGTGTTTTCTCCCTTTTTTTTCTTTTGGTTAGTTCAGCCAATGGTGTATCAATTTTGTCCATTTTTTTCAAAAAGCTCTTCATTTCACTATATTTTGTTAATTTTTTGTTTCAATTTTGTTTATTTCTTGTCTAATTTTAATTCCTTTCCTCCTACTAATTTTAGATTTGGTTCCTTTTTTTGCCTTCCTAGGTCTTTGAGATGCACTGATAGCTCTTTTATTTGGTAACTTTCCATCCCTCTTAACACTGCTTTTCCTGTGTCCCATAAGTTTGATATGCTGTTTTGTTGCCTTCAATCATTTCCAAAAATTTTCTGATTTCTCTTTTGGCTTCTTCTATGAACCATTGTTAATTTGGGAGCATGTTTTTCAACCTCCATGTGTTTGAATTGGTTCTTGTTAGTTTGCACTTAATTTCATTGTGGTCAGAGACGATGCATGGTTTCTACCCTGATAAAGTTCTGTACACTGATGAAAAGAATGTGTTTTCTACAGCTCCAGGATGAAAAGATGTTTAAATATCAGTTAGGTTAATTTGGTTCATAGTGTCAGTTAGCTCTGTTGTTTCTTTTTTGTTGATTTTCTGTCTGGTTGATCTTTCCATTAATTAAAGTGGGGTGTTGAAGTCCCCCATTACTATTTTTATTAAAGATTTATTTATTTGAAGGTCAGGGTTACACAGAGAAGGAGAGGCAGAGAAAGAGAGAGAGAGGTCTTCCATCCACTGGTTCACTCCCCAGTTGGCCACAATTGCCGGAGATGCTCTGATCCAAAGCCACAAGCCAGGAGCTTCTTCCGTGTCTCCCATGTGGGGCCCAAGCACTTGGGCCATCTTCTATTGCTTTCCTAGGCCGTAGCAGAGAGCCAGATTGGAAGTGAAGCAGCCTGGACTGGAACCAGCACCCATATGGGATGTTGACACTGCAGGCGGTGGCTTTACGCACTACACCACAGCACCGCCGCCCCCCCCCCCCATTACTATTGAATTGGAGTCTATGTCTTCCTTTAGATCCATTAACATTTGTTTTAATTAATAATGCCCCCAGGGATTGGGTTCATATACATTTATTATAGTCATATCTTCGTGTTGAATTGATCCCTTAATCATTACATAGTGCCCTTCTTTGTCTCTTTTAACAGTTTTTGTGTTAGTCTATTTTGTCTGATATTAGGATGGCTACACCAGCTCTTTGCTTTCCATTAGCATGGAATCTCTTTTTCTATCCTTTCACTTTCAGTCTGCATGTATCTTTGTTGGTAAAGTATATTTCTCGTAGGCATAAAATCGATGGGTCTTTTTTAAAATCCATTCAGCTGTTTTGTATCTTTTTATTGGAGAATTTAGGCCATTTACATTCAAGATTACTATTGATAACTTACGATGTTGTCCTGCCATTTTTCCATTAATATTCCTATTGTTTACTTTTATTGGGGATTTTCCACCTTCACATTCTTTCATAATGATGACTTTCTTTCTGTATTTCTGTGTGTAGCGCATCTTTAAGCATCTTTAATAAGGTTGGACAAATGGTGACAAATTCTTTCAGTTTCTCTTTGCTATGGAAGGTCTTTATTTCACATTCATTCATAAATGAGAGCTTTGTAGGGTACAATATTATGAGTTGACAGGTTTTCTTTTCTGTTAAGACATGGACCTTGTCTCTCCATTCTCTACTAGCCTGTATAGCTTCTATTTAGAAGTCAGCTGTGAGTGTAATTGAGATCCTCTGAAATTAATCTGGCATTTGTCTCATGTACATTTTAGAATATTTTCTTTATTTTTTTATCTTTTTTTTAAGATTTATTTTATTTATTTGAAAGACAGAGTTACAGAGAGAGAGCTAGAGAGAGTGAGAGAGCGAGAGAGCGAGAGAGCGAGAGAGAGAAAGAGAGAGAGAAAGGTCTTCCATCCAATGGTTCACTGTGCAATTGGCCACAACAGCCAGAGCTGAGCTGATCTTGAGCCAGGAGCCAGGAGCTCCTTCCGGGTCTCCCACATGGGTGCAGGGATCCAAGGACTTGGCCATCTTCCACTGCTCTCCCAGGCCATAGCAGAGAGCTGGATCAGAAGTAGAGCAGCCAGGACTTGAACTGGTGCCCATATGGGATGCTGGTGCTGCAGGCTTGGGCTTTAACTCACTGCACCACAGCACCAGCCACTTGTTTATGTTTTACTGATGAAAGTTTGACTACAATGTGTCATGATGAAATTCTCTTCTGGTCATGTCTATGAGGAATTCTGTGTGCCACATGTACTTGGGTGACCCTTTCTTTCTCCAATTAGGGAAGTTTTCTGTTATTATTTCACTGAATAAGCCTTCTAATTCTCTGTTTCTAAACCTTCAGGAACTCCTCAGACCCATATGTTGGTTCATTTGTTCATTTGATAGTATCCCGTACATGTTTTTAATTTTTCTGATTCTCTCTGTTTTTTGTTTTTTGTTTTTTTTTTGGTCTTATTGAAAAACTTCCAAATTTGTCTTCTAGCTCGAGTATTGTTTCTGCTGCCTTACCAAGTCTGTTGTTAAGGCTTTCCGGTATATTTTTATTTGACGATGCTGAATTCATAATTTCTTTTTTTTTTTTTTTTGACAGGCAGAGTGGACAGTGAGAGAGAGAGAGACAGAGAGAAAGGTCTTCCTTTTTCCATTGGTTCACCCCCCAATGGCCGCTGTGGCCAGTGGGCTGTAGCCAGCGCACTGCGCTGATCTGAAGCCAGAAGCCAGGTGCTTCTCCTGGTCTCCCATGTGGGTGCAGGGCCCAAGGACCTGGGCCATCCTCCACTGCACTCCTGGGCCACAGCAGAGAGCTGGCCTGGAAGAGGAGCGACCGGGACAGAATTCGGCACCCCGACCAGGACTAGAACCTGGGGTGCCAGTGCTGCAGGCAGAGGGTTAGCCTATTGAGCCATGGCGCTGGCCTGAATTCATACTTTCTAATAGTTTCCTTAATTTCAACAAAATCGGATTTTTATGGGAAAAGTTTTCATTCATATCATGTATGAATAGAATTCGTTAATTTGCTTCTCATTGCTTCTAAGTAATCCTATGACTAATCTTTTTAATTTCCTTTCAGGCATTTCTTCCATCTCTTCATTTTCACATTCTAATGTTGAAGCATTGTGTTCCTTTGTGGGTGTTCCTTTTATTCTTACTTCTTGAATTTCTGCATCTATTTTTAGACATTTGTGGAGATACTTGTTGGTTTTTGCTTCTGATGGCTTTTATCTTAGAACTATGCTTCTGTGGCTTAGTAGAATGTCTGTCCTTTCAGTGAATACTGAAGGGTGTGTGCTGGGTGTGGCCAAGGAGCTCTGGTCTGCACTCCAGGATGGGGCAGGTGTTCAGGGTACACCCAAGCTGGGCATGATAGGTATCTTCTTCTTCTTCTTCTTTTTTTTTTTTGACAGGCAGAGTGGACAGTGAGAGAGAGACAGAGAGAAAGGTCTTCCCTTTGCCGTTGGTTCACCCTCCAATGGCCGCCGTGGTAGGCGCACTGCAGCCGGTGCACCGCGCTGATCCGATGGCAGGAGCCAGGTGCTTATCCTGGTCTCCCATGCAGGTGCAGGGCCCAAGCACTTGGGCCATCCTCCACTGCACTCCCTGGCCACAGCAGAGAGCTGGCCTGGAAGAGGGGCAACCAGGACAGGATCGGTGCCCCGACCGGGACTAGAACCTGGTGTGCCGGCGCCGCAAGGCGGAGGATTAGCCTAGTGAGCCGCGGTGCTGGCCTGATAGGTATCTTCTTAACAAAATCCAGGGTGTGGTCACCTCTGCTGGCAGAATCACACCCTCACCTTTCAGTGGGTGCAATTCTCATCCGTGCTTCTGCATGAGCTGCACAGAGGAGTTGTTCTGTCCTCAGTGTGAGCATGGATCCCACAGCAGTGACCCACTGCAGGCAGTCAGGGAGCTCTGAACATGTCGAGCCACAGGCAGTGGTTGCCCAGAGGCCCAGCTACACCCTGCACCCTCCTCATGCAGTCTCAGGGTTCTCACAGAGTGATCACACATGGGGTGCAGAGGATCTGCTACATTCTGCTAGCCTGTCCCATACACAGGAAGCTGAGATGTTCTCAGAACCAGATGCCTGTGGGTGCTCTGCCTAGGCAGTTTGATCCCCCAAGTCTGTGATATGTTCAGAGCCTGGGGGCACCTCACAGTCCTATGTGCATATTTTCCCCAGCAGGCACCACAAACTGCTTGAACTACAGGTGCTGGTTCTCAGCAACGCTTTGATCAAGAACTTCTCAAGTTGGGGTTGGAGTCAACACAGGTCACCCTGCATCCCGGTGGGTAGAACTTGAAGTTGGTCCCGGTGCCACAGCCCACCTCCAGCAGGGACAGCTTCCCAGAGGGGCCTGCAAACTCCTGCAGGGTACTGAAGAGCTCCCGCCTCTTGCTTGCCATCTGTTTGTTGTACATCACAGAAAACTTCACCATGAAGTAGGGGAACCATTTTTTTGCAGAACCAGTTCCACATGCCCAGGAAATGTAGCACATACATGGGAAATGTCAGAGTGCAAACAACCAGCCGCAGGATTAATATAGTAATATCCATCCTGTGGGAGGGAAAAAATAACCTAATCAACAGTTACAGACTTGCCTTCTTTAATTGCCAGTAGGTCATAGACCCTTGATCCTGCTCCAGATCCAGTCAGCAACAGAGGAAAGAACTGGCTGTTCTGGGTAAATGGAGCTCAAATCAGTTCAGGGGCAAGCAGCCCATTCTGCTCAATTAATAGTCCTTTGGCAGAAGTTGATTCGTAGCTTAGTTTTCTGAGTGAAATGACAATGGTCTCAGCTTTTCCTTATAAGGAAAAGCTGGAGTTTATGTACGCAGAGTTCCGACACCCCACCCAGGTCCTCCAGTGACTTCTACAAAGAAAACAGAATCTGTGAACAGAGCCTGGTTCAAACTAAAGCAGAGGTGGCTGCCAAGGCCCCTTTATCATAACGTCTCACTTCTCCTGTCTCCAGCCTTTAAGCCCTGTTTTTTTCTCCCAAAGAAATCTTTTATTTAATAAGTGCAAATTTCATAAGTACAATTTTAGGAATATAGTGATTCTTCCCACCATACCCACCCTCCCACTCTCACTCATACCCCACCTCCTCCTCCTCCCCATCCCAATCCCAGTCTCATTCTCCATTAAGATTCACTTTCAATTAACTTTATACACAGAAGACCAACTCTATACTAAGTAAAGCTTTCAACAATTTGCACACATAGGCACAAGAAAAAAAAAACCTGTTTGAGAACAACTTTTACAGTTAATTCTCATTATACAACTCATTGAGGACAGAAGTCCTGCATGGGAAGCTAGTGCACAGTGACTCCTGTCATTAATTTAAGAATTAACACTCTTATGTATGACATCAGTGATCACCTGAGGCACTTGACATGAGGTGCCAAGGCTATGGAAGATTGAATCCACGATCTCCGTCAATATTTAGTCAAGGCCATAAGCAAAATAGAAGTTCTCTTCTTCTTTCAAAGAAAATTGCATCCTTAATTGATGGTCACTTCTTTCCACTGGGCCATCTCTCACAAGATCCTTCACATAGGATTTTTTTGTGTGTGTGTGACAGGATCTTGGATTTCCATGCCTGAAATGCTCTCACAGGATTTTCAGCCATACCAGAATGCCTTAAGGGCTGATTCTGAGGTCAGAGTGCTGTTTAAAGTGATTGTCATTCTATCTGCTCTGTGGACTGCCTCCCATGTTGGAACATTCTCTCCTTTTTAATTCAATCTATTATTATTACCAGACATTTGATCTTGTTTATGTGATCCCTTTAACACTTAATCCTAGATTTATGATCACTTTAACATTTAAGATGGCATTTTTACCACCAAGCTTAATGGGCTTTGGGGTCCCATGACAAATTTTAAATTGTACCCTTAGAAGTAAGTCTGTAGGCAGAACTATACAGCTTTACAGTTATAAACTTCCTCCTTCCTCTCTTATTCTCACTGTTATTTTTTACTGAGATCTATTTTCAATTGACTTTATACACATATGATTAACTCTATGTTAAGTAAAGGATTCAACAAATAGTATGAAGAAGAGAAAAAAAACTGTTCCTCAACAGTCAAGATAAGGGCTGTTCAAGTCATTGCTTCTCAACATGTCAATTTCATTTCTACAGGTTGCCTATGTGCTCTATTAGTTGTCTCAGGTCAGGGAGAACATAGAGTATTTGTCCCTTTGGGATTGGCTTATTTCACTAAGTATTATGTTTTCCAGATTCATCCATTCTGTAGCAAAACACTGGATTTCATTTTTTACCACTGTGTAGTATTCTAGAGTACATATCCTATAATTTCTCTATCCAGTCTTCAGTTGATGGGCATTTAGGTTGATTGCATGTCTTAGCTATTGTGAATGGAACTACAATAAACATGGCGGGGGGGGGCAGGTAATTCTTTTATTTGCTGATTTCATTTCCCTTGGGAAATTCCCAGGAGTGGGATGGTTGGGTCATATGGTAGGTGTATATTCAGATTTCTGAGTACTCCATACTGTCTTCCATAGTGGTTTTACCAGTTTACATTCCCACCAACAGTGAATTAGGATACTGTTGTGCCCAGATTGTTAGATCCCTGCAGAGACCCCCAGAAAGTTGATCACACCAAACTGCAAAATCCTGAACTGCAAAAGCAAGGTTTATTCTGGAGTACAAGCCGCGACAGGGACCCCAGACAACCAACCGACGCAGCAGAGGAAGGAGTAAGGCCCCAGTCTTTGTTTGGGAGAGTTTTTAAAGGAAAAAAGGGCTTCATTAGCAGGAAAAAAAGAGTTACATACAGCATGGAAGCTTTGGGTACAGGGAGTTACTTTGTTTAGCAATCTCTACTGTGCTGTCCTTGGTCTACCAAGCTAGCTGCCCCTGGTAAGCTTTGATATCCCCGGAATGCCTGAATGCCTGCTTTTACAAGGACTTGGGTCTGCTATGGGAAACGGAGGCTGCTTTTTTTATTGTTTTAAAATGGAGTCACTTTGGCTCTTCAATACCATTTTCCCACATCCTCACCAGCATTTGTTGTTTCTTGATTTCTGTATGAGAGGTATTCTAACTGGGGTGAAGTGAAACCTCATTGTGGTTTTGAGTTGAATTTCCCTGACAGTTAGTGATCCTGAGCATTTTTTCATGTGTCTGTTGGCCATTTGGATTTCCTCTTTAGAAAAATGTCTGCTGAAATCCTTGGCCCATTTCTTAACTTCGTTGTTTGTTTTGTTGTGGAGTTTCTTGATCTCTTTATATATTCTGGATTTTTTAAAAAAGATTTATTTATTTGAAAGTCAGAGTTACACATAGAGAGAGGAGAGGAGAGGCAGAGAGAGAGAGAGACCTTCCATCTGCTGATTCACTCCCCAATTGACCACAACGGCCAGAGCTGCACCGATCCAAAGCCAGGAGCCAGGAGCTTCTTCTGGGTCTCCAATGTGGGTGCAGGGCCCCAAGGACTTGGGCCATCTTCTACTGCTTTCCTGGGCCCTAGCAGAGAGCTGGATTGGAAGTGGAGCAGCCGGGACTTGAACCAGTGCCCATATGGAATGCTGAACTTCAGGCCAGGGCATTAACCTGCTGCGCCACAGTGCCGGCCCCGATATTCTGGATGTTAATCCTTGAATTTCTCCCATTCTGTCGGTTGCCTCTTCACTTTCTTGAGTGTTTCTTTTGCAGTACAGAAGCATCTCAATTTGATGTAATCCCATTGTTAACTCTGGCTTTGATTGCCTGTGCCTCTGGGGTCTTTCCCAAGAACTCTTTGCATGTGCTAATGTCTTACAGAGTTTCCCCAATGTTCTCTAATAATCTGATGGTATCAGGTCATAGATGGAGGTCTTTTTGTGTAAGGCATAAGACAGAGGCCTTGCTGCATGCTTCTGCATGTGGAGATTCCGTTTTCCCAGCACCATTTGTGAAGAGACTGTCCTTTCTCCAGGAATGTGTTTTTTGCCCCTTGGTTTTTTTATCAGTTGGTTGTAGATGCTTGGATTGATTTCTGGGTTTTCTGTTCTTTTCCATTGGGCTATCTGTTTTTGTAGCACTATCTGGCTGTTTTGATTATAACTGCCTTGTAGTATTTCTTGAAATCTGGTATTGTGATGCCTCTGGCACACATGCCTCCCACAGTCATGAACACCCAGCCCCTAGTCTGTTTTCCCCACGGGACTCAGGAGTCTCCGCTTGGCTGTTGGCATGTGCAGACATGAGCTGGCACAGTTGTTACATATTTCAAAAATGGTGCCTGCATTCTATCAGCTTGTTACAGGATGCAGTAGCAGGGTGATCTGAGAGAGAGAAAACATGCCCCCCCCCTTTGTTTTTTCTCTCTAGTTTGGCGGGTACACTATACCCCACAGGGCTCCAAGCTGGATTCCCTCCAGGCTCTTCCTGCAGCTTTTTTGCCCGTGGGTTGGGCTGCAGTCTGTCTCACCTCATTCTCCAACACTGGTGGGGAGGCTCCCAGCTGCTGGGGTCCTGAATTGTGGGCATCTATGCCTCCATGCAGGGCCACTGTATCCCTCCAATTTGCATAGAGTTTCCTCTGCTGTTTTCTCCCCAACTCTTCCCTGAGACTGCACTCTCTCTGCTTTTTTAAAGCTATCTTCTCCTAGACTAGAGCAGCAAGCTCCCTCCCAACTCCACCATCTTAATCTCCCTGTTTAAACTAATCCCTGTTTTTCAAAAAAGGAAGTGAAAGGACATTCCTACTTGGCTATGGTCAACAAGAATCCTGTGTTTGACACTCCAGGCTGAGGCTATCAGATGTTAATAACTTAATAAGAGGATTATGTTAAACTCACTGTTTGGGGCCTGTCCATTTTTATTTTTTAGATTTTTTAAAGATGTATTTACTTATTTGAAAGGCAGAGTAATAGAGAGAGGGAGAATCAGAGAGAAAGAGAGAGAGACAGAGAAGGAGAGAGAGAGAGAGAGAGAGAGAGAGATCTTCCATCTGGTGGTTCCCTTGCCCAGCTGGCCACAATGGCCAGGACTGGGCCAGGCCAAAGCCAGGAGCCAGGAACTTTATCCAGGTCTCCCCCATGGGTGGATAGCACCCAAACACTTGGGACATCTTCCAGTGCTATTCCCACGCCATTATCAGTAAGCTGGATTGGAAGTGAAGCATCTGGGACATGAACCAGCACCCATCTGGGATGTTGACATTGCAGGTGCCTGCCCCCCAAACCTTTTAAAGGACAAGTATTAAGCTTCAGATTGTGCACAAGGACTGCAATACTCAGCAAATTTAGATGAAAACAATTCTCACAGTGTTCAGATTTGGGAGCCTAAAGGATCATAAAATAGTGTCAAGCATCCATCTGTTTCTAACAGGAAAGCCTGGGCTTTAGGGTGGCTAGAGAACATAGACATTTTAAAGTAATGGTGACATTTACTTTTTTTAACTGGTGGTGGTTGCAGGGACTGCTGTCCTATTATTTGTTGTACTCTGCATGTAAACACTCTACCCCGTTTTCTAACAGCTTTTTGAGGTGGAATGGACATAGAATAAGCATTCCCTGTTTCATGTGCACAGTTTGGGAAGTCTTGACATAGGTTTGCACTTATGAAACCATTGCTTCGCTCAGAGATGCACATATCCATCACTCCCAAAACTTCCTCTTGCCCCTTTGAGCGTCTCCCTCCTGCCTTCCTCATCCCAGAGCTACCAGTAGCCTGTTTTCTGTCACTAGAGATTAATTGAGATTTTCTGGATATTTTTAATTTATTTATTTGACAGGTAGAGTTACAGTGAGAGAGAGACAGAGAGAAAGGTCTTCCTTCCATTGATTCACTCCCCAAATGGCCGCCACAGCCGCCGCTGCACCAATCCGAAGCCAGGAGCCAGGCACTTCCTCCTGGTCTCCCACAGGGTGCAGGGGCCCAATTACCCGGGCCATCCTCCACTGCCCTCCTGGGTCATAGCAGAGAGCTGGACTGGAAGAGGAGCAACCGGGACTAGAATCTGGCACCCATACGGGATGCTGGCACCACAGGCGGAGGATCAACAAAGTGAACCACAGCGCTGGCCCCAGATTTTCTGTTTTATGTAAATGGAATCATATAGTACACATGTTCTTTGGTGTGTTTCACTCAGCATCATTGTTTTTAGAGTTGCCCATGTTGCATGTATCAATCATTTTTATTGCTCTTATATGTAATACAACACATAGCAGAACTGCACTGAATGGGTGTGTAGCACTTTGTTTATCCATTCTTCTGTTGATGATGGCTTTTTAGGTTGCTTCTGATTTGAAGCTAGCACTGATTAAGCTGCTGTGGATATTAGTGTATGATTTTTGTATGCACCTGTATTTTCCCTTTTCCTGGATTAATATCCATGTGTAAAGTGTGTGGATCTTAGGGCATGTGTATATTTAACTTTTTAAGAAACTGTGTAGGCCTGGCACTGTGACTCAGTGGGTTAAGCCATGGCCTGCACTACCAGCATCCCATTGAATTACCTATAGAGGTAGTCTTAGGTCAAATTCAATCTAATAGAACAGCAAAAATGAACAACAACAACAACAAAAAATACTTAGATAACATTAGCAAATGGGATGCCAGCAGAGGTTTTACCGATCACATCACAGTGCCAGCCCCATCACTACTGTTCTAAGAATGTGCATGTTAGGTATGGTAATGTCTGTGTAGCAACAGAAGGAAGCAAGATCAAGGAGTGGCAGGAAGAACTTTACTATAGCAGAGATCCATAGAGGGAATCCAGGGGACTCGCATGCCACCAGGTTCCCAGGAGAAAGCACCAGCATTGGTTGGTCAGGGGGCAAAAAGGAATGCAGAGAAAGCCTCAGGCCTGGCCTTTATTGGGGCTTTCATGGGAAAGGTAAGGCAGAGCAGGGCCAAGGGGTTTGGTCTGGCTAGTTTGAGCAATTCTGGAGGTTTTGGCTTATGGAGATGGGCTCTAGTTTCCAAGGACCTGGCCCTGGGATGATGTAGGGCAGAAAAAATGAATGAGCTTTGGAGAAGGAGGTGGTTGAGACCGTAGGCTTGGGATTGATAGACGTGCTTGTGAAAGGCATGCCCCAGGCAAGTTGTCATTATCTCAGAATTAGCGAGGCCTCAGAGAGGCAGTCAGTCTGCCCCAGGTCTGTAAAGCTCCCAAATGCCAGATCATCAAGAATACAGGAAGTGAGAAAATGTAGTTAAAACACTTGACTCTGTGATGAATGGGTGTCAAGTAGACATGGAATCTAAGGGTAAATTGTGATGCTTTCATTCCATGGAAATCTTAGAGCATTTAAACATACTATTAATTGGAAACGAATAAGCTGTCTTTTGGTAGATAAATTGCTAAACTTATATAGTCATGCCATAAAATACCACTTGGCCATAAAAAGAAATAGACTATTGATCAATGCGATAACTTGGAGGAAACTCAGGGAAATTATGCTGAGTAAAATGAGTTGATCATGGAAGACTACTCATAGGATAAAACTGTAGAGTCTCTCTCTCTCTCTCTCTCTCTCACACACACACACATACACACATACACACACGTGTGTGCATGTATAGCTGGCCAATATGTTATATAGATTTTGTTGAAGTCAATTACTTCATTGGCTATTATACTAGAGTTGTGTAAGATGTTAACATTGGGTGAAGTCTTCATGAGACTGTCTCAGCAACCTCCTGTGGAGTTATAATTATTTCAAAATGAAAAGATTTTAAAAACGAGCACCAAGGCCCAGGGAAGAAACTGAGCAACTCCACAGGACTGGGAGGCACTGCATTCTTTAGCAAAGGCAAATGAAAGTGACTTCACAGGGAATTCAATTCTTTTTAAAGTGGAGAGGCACAAAGTTTGCTTATGGGAACACCACCAAAGCAGCTTTCAGACATAAACCGTAACAACATTAAAACGGCTCTGGGAATGAAGCTGACGGCAGACTGCCATTCAAGTCCAGCCGTGGTGATTCCTGTTGCAGGTCAGACAACCTCCTGTTCATCTTGTGGCACACTCTTTTCTTTCTTTTGCACTTGGCTTTTTGTTTGCCTTTGTGTAGAGAAATTGTTTGAGTACAGTTCTGGAAACTTTTTCAGAATGGTGAAAGCCAAGCAACCTCCAGAACTCATAGTGGAGGGCGGTCACTGGGTCACAAAACCCTTGCTAGACAGATGAAATTGGATGGTCAGATCAATAAGATATGTAATCCACAAAGAAGCCCCTCAGAACCAGCGCACTAATGATACAAGCAGCAGTCTAGCTGAGTGTCACAGGTTCACACTTGGCACGGTGGTTAAGTTACTGCTTGGGATGACTCCATCCCATATCCAAGTGCATAATTCAAGACCTGATCCCACATACCCACTACTGCACAGCCCGGGAGTCAGCACATGATGGGTCAAGTACTTGGATCCTTGCCACCTGTGTGGGAGACACGGACAGAGTTCCAACTTCCTGAATTCAGCTTAGCCTTGCCCCAGATTTTCAAGCATTTGGGGAGTGAAACCAGAGGTGAAAGATTTCTCTCTCTCAAAAATAAGAAGGTAGGGGTTTTCCTCTCTCAGAAACCCCCTCCATGCCTCTCTGGCTGGAGGTTCTTGATTTTAATAAATACTAGCGCTGTGGCACAGCAGGTTAAAGCTTTAGCCTGAGGCGCTGACATCCCATATGGGCGCTGGTTCTAGTCCCGGCTGCTCCTCTTCCAATCCAGCTCTCTGCTATGGCCTGGAAAAGCAGTAGAAGATGGCCCCCAAGTGCTTGGGCCCTTGCACCCGCATGGGAGACCTGGAAGAAGCTCCTGGCTCCTGGCTTCAGATCAGCACAGCTCCGGCCATTGTGGCCATCTGGGGAGTAAATCAGCGATGGAAGACTTCTCTCTCTGTCTCTACCTCTCTCTGTAACTCTGTCTTTCAAATAAATAAAATAAATCTTTCAAAAAAAAAGTAGGAAAACAAGATTGCATATGGTAGTATTCCATGTACTTGACCTCAAAAACCAGCAAAGTGGGGGCCAATGGAGACAGCATTGTGGCATAGCAGGTTAATCCACTGCCTACAACACTGCCATTCCTTATGGGTAACAGTTTAAGCCCCAGTTGCTCCACTTATGATTGAACTCCCTGCTATGGGCTGGGAAAACAGCCAAAGATGGCCCAAGTGCTTGGGCCCCTGTACCCACTTGGGAGACCTGGATGAAGCTCATGGCCCAGGCCAGCTAGGGTATGAACCAACAGATGGAAAATCTTGCTGTCTCTCTCTCTCTCTCTCTCTCTCTCTCTCTCTCTGTAACTCTGACTTCCAAAATAAATAAATGTTTTTTTAAACTTTTATTTAGTAAATATAAATTTCCAAAGTACAGTTTATGGATTACAATGGCTCCCCCCCCCATAACTTCCCTCCCACTCGCACCCCTCCCATCTCCCGCTCCCTCTCCCATTCCATTCACATCAAGGTTCATTTTCAATTATCTTTATATACAGAAGATCAGTTTAGTATATATTAAGTAAAGATTTCAACAGTTTGCACCCACACAGAAACACAAAGTGTAAAATACTGTTTGAGTACTAGTTATAGCATTGATTCACATTTTACAACACATTAAGGACAGATCCCACATGAGGAGTAAGTACACAGTGACTCCTGTTGTTGACTTAACAATTTGACACTCTTGTTTATGTCGTCAGTAATCTCCCTAGGCTCTAGTCATGAGTTGCCAAGGCTATGGAAGCCTTTTGAGTTCGCCGACTTCGATCTTAAATAAATGTTTTTTAAAAAAAGGGTTGGCGTTGGATGAGGACCAGAGCTATGATGTAGTGGGTTGAGCCTACTACATACATAGACAGCTTAGGAATAAAAGAGACATATGTACAGATAAAATAGAATTTTAAAACCATGAGAAACTCTATGTGCATCCTTATAATAATACATTTGAAGACTTAAGTGAATTGACTAATTTTCTGGAAAACAGAAAACAGAAAATATGAAATCTGATTTTAAAAAAAAAGAGAGAAAATGTGATTAAACCACTAGCCATTAAGGAACCTAAATTGGTAAAAATTTTCTTCTTCAGAAGCATCAAACTTACATGGTTTAGTTTTCAAAATTTGCTTTTTATTTGAAAGAATGAAAGAAAGACATGGAGAGACAGAGATATATCTTCCATCTGCTAGTTCACTCCTCAGATTGCCGCAACAGCCAGGTCTGAGCCAGGCCAAAGCCAGGAGCCTGGAACTCCATCCGGTTCTCCCACCTAAGTGAGAGGTACCCCAGTACTCGAGCCACTATCTGCTGCCCTCCCTGGAGCAGTAGCAGGAAGCTTAGGGCTCATTAGCAGAGGAGCCAGAACTCAGGAGTCCAGACCGGCAATCCAATATGATCGCAAGCATTGCAAGGAGAGCTAACTCCCTGTGCTATGACATCTGGATTTATAAAGACATTTTTCCAAATCTTCAATTAACAGGCAACTAGTTACTCTCTTAGATCAACAATTCTAGAGAATAAAAAATGATTTAACTCATTTATAAAGCTAGTACAACCATAATATTAGTTAAGACAAAAACAATATAAAAAGATAAATGGAGGCTAAACTCACTAATGAATAAAGATGAAAAGATCCTTGGCACCAGTGTTCTGGCATCGCAGGTAAAGCTGATGCCTGCAACACCAGTATCCCATATGGGCACCGGTTCATGTCCCAGCTGCTCTATTCCCTCCAGCTCCCTGCTAATGGCCTGAGAGAGCAGCTGAAGCTGGCCCAAGTCAAGTGTTTGGGCCCCGCCACTGATGTGGGAGGCCTGGATGAAGATCCTGGCTTCAGCCTGGCTGAGCCCTGGCTGTTGCAGCCATTTGGGAAACAAACCAATAGATGGAAAATCAATCTCTCTCTCTCTCTCTCCCCTTGCTCTGTAACTCCTTCAAATAAATAAATAAATCTTTTTTTAAAAAATATAAATATCCTCAATAAGATGGCTTAAACTCAGAAGTATAATTTGAAGTATATTTTATCCTGAGAATGCCAATTTGCTTCTACATTCAAAATCTGTCATTGTAATATACTACATTTACAGATGACAGGAGGAAAGCCAGATGGTCATATCAAGGGATAAAGGAAAGTAATTGATAAATTGAAAAGCTAAATCAGCACTTATTCGCGATCAGTTCTACATGCTGATGGCAACCATATACTTACACCTGAGGACCGGGCCATTATTCCCTTCCAGACACTTTCCTTCAGATGCTTCATCTTAGATTCTTTTTTAAAAGGTTTATTCATTTGTTTGAAATGCAGAGATAGAGAAGGAGAGACCAAGAGGGTTATATCTTCCGCCACTGGTTCATTCCCCAAATGGTTGCAATGGCCAGGGCTGGGTCAAGCCACAGCCAAAAGTTGGGAGTCCTTCCAGGTCTCCCACATTATGGGGCAGGGGCCCAAACACTTGGGCTATCTTCCACTGCTTTCCCAAGCGCATACAGGAAACTGGATCAGAAGTGAAGCAGCTGGGACTTGAACCTGTGCTCATATGGGATGCCTGTATTCCTGGCGGCGGCTTAACCTCCACAATGCCCACCATTGCCTTAGATTCTTAATTCAAGTCCCTCTTATTCATCTCCCTCCTACTTTTCTTTATGTTAATTCATGACACTGTTCTCTGAATCAGAGGCCTAAAATGCTTTACAAATTTATTTATAATGAAATATACCTACCATAAAATTTACCATCCTAACCATTTTTCAGTTTACAGTTTAGTATGTCTAGTACATTCACACTGCAGTGTAACCAGTCTCCAGAATTCTTTTCATGCTTTGCAAAACCTGAATACCCATTAAACCCCTTCCCTTCTCCTTAGCCCCTGGCACCCACTCTTTGAGTCAATGAGGAGTCTTCAAATGTCCATGTACAGGTATATTACGAAAAAGCTCTGCATGGATTTCAAAAGTTTTTGGTACTAAAATAAACTTACCTTTTCATCCCATTTTCTCGTGATTTTTTTTTTTTTTAATTTGGGAGGCAGAGAGATGGAGACAGACAGAGATGGCATCCGTTGACCCACTTTCCAAATACTCACACTGGGACTGATCCAAGCCAAAGCCCGGTGAAGAAACTCAATACAGGTCACTCACATAGGTGGCAGAGACCCAACTACTTGAGCCATTTTTGCTGCTTCCCAAGGTGGGCACTAACAGAAAGTTGGAATCAGGCGCAAAACCAAGACTAAAACCCAGGCACTCTGACATAGGGGGCCTAACTGCCAAGCCAGCAACTGCCAACCCCTCCACAAACTTTTTGAAGTACCCGTATATGAATTTGACCCTTTTATTTACTTATATTTATTTAATTTATTCTCTCTCTTTTTTTTTTTTCTGACAGAGTTAGTGAGAGAGAGAGAGAGAGAGAGAGAGAAAGGTCTTCCTCTTCCGTTGGTTCACCCCCTAAGTGGCTGCCATGGCCGGCACGTTGTGGCCAGCGTGCTGTGCTGCTCTGAAGCCAGGAGCCAGGTGCTTCCTCCTGGTCTCGATTAGCCTAGTGAGCCACGGCGCCGGCTATTTAATTTATTGTTGAAAGGCAGTGGGAAACAGAGAGAATGCACTCACACCCCCTCAATCATTCCCAAAATGTCCGCAACAGCCTCAGCTGGGCCAGGGTAAATCCAGGAGCCATGAACTTGATCTGGAATTCCCATATGTGTGGCAGGGATCTAAGTATTTAAACTGTCACCTGCTTCCTACCCCAGTATACGATGAGCAAAAAACTGGAATCAGGAGCAGAGCTAGGACTTGATACCAGATACTTCGATAAGGAACATGAGCATCCCAGCTGGCATCTAAAGCCCTATGCCAAATGCCTGACCCAAGTTTGACTATTTTAGATATCATTAAGCATAATGTCATTTATGTTTATTCAAGTTGGGGCTGGTGCTGTGGCGCAGTGGGTTAATGCCCTGGCCTGAAGCGCCAGCATCCCATATGTGTGCCGGTTTGAGACCCGGCTGCTCCTCTTCCAATCCATCTCTCTGCTATGGTCTGGGAGTGCAGTGGAGGATGGCCCAAGTCCTTGGGCCCCTGCACCTGCATGGGAGACCCGGAGGAAGCTCCTGGCTCCTGGCTTCGGATCGGCGCAGCTCCAGCCATTGTGGCCAATTGGGGAGTGAACTATTGGATGGGAGACCTCTCTCTCTCTCTGCCTCTCCTCTCTCTGTGTAACTCTGACATTCAAATAAATAAATAAATCTTTAAAAAACAAAGTTTATCCAAGTTAATTCATATTGAAAAAATTTCCCTTAAGACTGAATAGCATTTTCATTCTAAGTATGTACCACATTTTCTTTATGTGGACATTTTGATTGCTCCCACACTTTGTCCATTGTGAATAAACACAGGAATGCTAAAATCTCTTTGAGATCTTATTTCAGTTCTTTGTTTTTCTTAAATGCATTAAATTTTTTATTAACATGCAACACTTGTACATTTTTGTGGAGTATAGTGTAATATTACAACACCAACAGGATAAACCAGTCTAACCAGCTTTTCCATTTCCTTATCTTTTTGTGTGTTTGGAGCCCACCAGCTCCTCTTTTCCTGTTGTTTATAAAGCATATGATATAATATTGTGAACTCTGGTCACCCCACTGTGCTGTGAAATCTTATCTAGAGCCCATTCCTTCTATGTGACTGTCCAACCTCCCTCTATCCACCTCCATCCCTTCTGAGCCTTATTCTAAGTTCAGATCCACATTTTTTTAAAAAAAGCTTCCACATGATAAAGTATATGTAGTTTTCTCTTTCTGTATCTGGCTTATTTTCCTTAAGATTTTGATGCAAATATCTGGATCTCACTCATTTTTATGGCTGAATAATATGTCATTGTGTTTATATACTGCATATTCTACTCATTATTCAATGGAAGTCCAGATTGATCCAATATTTTTACTATTGTGACTAGTGCTGCAATGAACATGGGGGTGCAATATCTCTTTCATATCTGATTTCATTTCCTTGCGTTATATACCCAGAAGTAAGACTGTACTTGATCACAGAGAAAAAGCTTTGGATTCTCATGCTTGAATATAGCGTTAGCTGTGGGATTTTCATACATGGCCTTTGTTAGGTTGAGCGATTTCCATCTCCTCTCCCTAATTTGTGAGAGGTTTATCATGAAAGCTTGTCTCCTTTTTTTCTGTATCTATTGAAATGATCATTTAATTTTTATTCTTCATTCTATTAGTGTGGTGCATAACGCTTGTTCTAGTGCATGGCCCTTGTATCCTAATGATAAATAACCCTTGGTCGTGGTGAGTGATTCTTTTATGTGCTATTGAATTTATTTTGCTAATTTAAAAATATTGACTTATTTGAGAGAGGGGGAGGAAGAGAAGGAGAAGAAAGAAAAGGGATGAAGGGAGGGAGAGAGAGAGAAGAAGAAAAAAAGAAGGAAGATAGATAAAAAGAAGGGGGAAGGAGGGAAGATGGGGAGGGAGAGGAAAGGCAGGAAGGAAGAGTCATTTTTGCAACCACTGGAAGTTCAAAGGCCCACAGCATTCTGGACTGGACCAGGCTAAGGTCAGAAACCAGAAACTCAATCCTACATTGGTGGCAGGGACCAACCAGGGACTTATACCATCAGCTGTTGCTGTGAGGAGGAAGCCGGAACTCAAACCCAGCACTACAGTATGGGATGTGAGTATTTAACGTGGCATCTTACCTGCTGTGCCAGTTGTCCATTGCTAGCATTGAGAATTTTTGCAACTATACTCGCCAGTAATGTTGGCTTGTTTTCTTTTCCTGTAGTGTGCTTCTCTGGCTTTGGTATTAGAGAAACACAGGTCTCATAAAATGAATTTGAAAGAGTTCCCTTTTCTTCAATATCGTGCAAGAGTATGAGAAAGATTGGTATTAACTCTTTCTTAAATGTTTGTTATATTTCACCAATGAAGCCATCTACTCCTGAGAGTTTTTAATGGAATGGTTTTGAATACTAATTCAATCTCTTTACTCAAGAAAGTACTTCAAAAAGTTTGTGGAACAGTGAATTAAAAGATGTTTGGGTGCAAAATTTTTGAAATCAAGCAAATGAGGAATCTTCAAAAGCTCATTAAAACGTGTATTGTGAAAAAAATTATATATGGATTTCAAGATGTGTTTGCACCACAATAGCTGTTATCTTTTAATTCTATTTTCCATGAACCTTTTGACATTCAGTTGCATGTTGTTAGAAATTTATCCCTTTCTTCTGTTTTGCAATTTGTTGATGTATATTTATTATAGCTTATTTCTTCAAAGATTCATTTTATTTATTTGAAAGACAGATTTACAGAGAGAGGTAGAGGCAGAGAAAGAGGTCTTCCATTTGCTGGTTCACTTCCCCGATGGCTGCAAAGGCTGGAGCTGTGCTGATCAGAAGCCAGGAGCCAGGAGCTTCTTGAGGTTCTCCCACGTGGGTGCAGGGGCCCAAGGACTTGGGTCATCTTCTACTGCTATCTCTGGCCATAGCAGAGAGCTGGATCAGAAGAAGAACAGCTGGGATTAGAACTGGCGCCCATATGGGTTGCTGGTGCTGCAGGCCCCTATAGCTATTTTTTAAGATCCTTTAAAGCTCTGTGGTATCAGTTGTAATGTCTCCTCCTTCACTTATAATTTTATTTAATTGAGCCCTCATGCTTTTTTTCTGGGTTAGTCTTATTTAAAGCTTTGTCAAGTTTGCTTATCTTCTCGAAAAACCAATTCTTAGCTTTGCTGACCTTTGCTATTGCTTATCTAATCTCCATTTCAGTTACTTGTCCTCTAATCTTTGTTATTTCTTTCCTCCTGCTAACTGTGAGCTTAGTTTGTCCTTGTTTTCCTACTTCCTTACATTGTAAAGATAGGCTGTTACTGAGATCTTTGGTCTTAATGTGGACGTTGATCATTTTCAGCTTTCCTTTCAAAACTGATTTTGCTACAACCTGTAAATTTGGCATGTTGTATTTCCATTGTCCTTTGTTTCAAGGTTCTTTTTTTTTCCCTTGATTTTTTTCTTTGACCCAATGGTTGCTTGTGTGTTGTTTAATTTCCACATTTTTGTGAATGTTCTAATTTTCCTTCTACTTTCAGGCCATTGGGGTTAGAAAAGATACTTCCTATGATGTCAAGCTCTATAACTGTTTGAGGCTTGTGTTGTAGCCTATCACATGATGTATCTTGGACACTTCATATCTGTATGAGGTCGAGAAGAATGTGTATTAAGCTGTTAGATAGGGTTCTGTGTATGTATGTTAGATCTGCTTGGCCTAGGGTGTTCTTACGGTCTTGTGTTTCCTTTTTATTTTTGTCTGGATGAATCACCCATTGTTGACAGTAGGATATTAAAGTCCATCGTTATAGGGTAGTGGTTGTGGCACAACAGGTAAGCTGCCCCTTGGGACACCCTCATTCCATGTCAGATCCTCTGCTTCCAATCCAGCGTATTGCTGGTGCATACACTGAGAGGCAGCAGGTGATGGCTGAGGAGCTTGGGTCCCTGTCACCCGCTTGGGAGAACTGCATAGAGTTCCTGGCTTCTGGCTTTGGCCTGGACCATCCCTGGATGTTGTGGTCATCTAGAGAGCAAACCAGCAGATGAAGGATCTCTTTCACTCTGCCTTTCAAATAAATAAAAATTAAATTTAAAAACCTGATTGGGCAGGGCTGTCAGCTGCAGCTGGACAGGGCCATGGTCTGAGTTGGCTGCATGGGCAGTGCTGTTCTGGGTGTGTCTTTACATGAGACAGGGCTGCTGGTCAAGCTCCCCTGCTGGGTGGGGCTGCTGAACGTACCCTGGAGTAGGGCCTGAGCTATGTGGTCAGGGAAAGCCGTGGGCCGTGCTTCGTGACTGGGCTGGACAGCAGGCTGTGTCTGCAATAAGGTGGAGCCACAGCTTGGGCTCCTCCACTGAGCCGTTCATCTGGCTGAGATCTTAGCCTGGCCAAACAGTTGACTTTGCTCCCTAGCCATCTGGGGCTGCCAGATCAGCTACACAGGTGGGCGGAACTCTCACTCTTCCTCTCTCCCCCCACCTTTCCCTCTCTCTCTTTCTGTGTCTCTTCCTATAACTCTGCCTTTCAAACAAATATTTTTTTAAAAATCTAGACACTTGACAAAATGATGCATATACTCAGGTGTGTGTGAAGCATCAGGCCAGTTGGTGGGAACACCCTCCGTCTGCTCCCCTCCCCTCAGACAAACTTCTGGGTCTGTCAGTCCAGATGAGCTATAGTTCCTATTTTCCCCACTCACTCTTTGTTTTTCTCATTAAACTTCCTTTTAATGGATGTCAAAATTCTGTGACAGATTTTTGGTCAAGCTGTTTCCATTAAAAAGCACTGATGTTAAAAACTAATAACTTAAAACTGTCACCCCACAACACACACAAACAAGTAGCCTGCAAAATGTTCTGCTTTTGTTCTGAAGATTTAATGATGTATTATCATTAACCAGTCTTTCACCATTAAGCTTGAATGGCCAATCAAGATAAATAGTTCTAGACTGTTCTTCCACCGCTGATGCAGACCAGGGTAGCAGGTGTTAGGGAAGAGTTCTCATTTTGCTTTTTGAGCTCCAGCAGCACTGATGTTTGAACTTGAATTTTTAAATACACATTTCAGGATTTGGGAACCTCTGGCACCATAACTCTAACCCAGCCTTCCATGACAGTCTTTTTACTTCCTGTTCCAGAGCACGATACGGCAATAACAGCAATGAACTGTTTCAGCTTTTCTATAGAAACTGAAACAACTCCCCCAGTGTAGAAAGGGGCTGGAAAGTTAATTGCCTGGGAAAGAAGTGCACGACCTGGCCCTGCCATTTTAGTACCCAGGAGAGCTAAGTCCCTGATCGAAACTCCATGTACAGTTGCCTTTCCAGTCTTGGTGTGTTTTTCAGCATCCATGGCTGAAATATGCAGCTGTTTGAACTCCAGCATTTGGTCCAGCTCCATGATCTTGAAATTCTAGACAGACTTCCATCTAGTGGTGCTTAGAGGGATATTTGTCAATTATTCTCATGTAGTAGCTGGGGCTGGCATCTTTTCCAGTGTTGATAACATCTGCCCTCCACTAGACTAGCGTGACACAACTGACTCCCATTCACTGCAACAATCTGCCAAGGCCTGGGGCTCCCAGCTAGCCCGGGAAACTGCTGGGGTGTTTATCTATGACTTCTCCCTTTTCTGTCTCTAAAATGTCTTCTAGTTCTTCTTGTGCCTGCTTTGGTAATTTATCAGAAATTAAATTAAATCTAAGTTGTTGAATTTACTTGCATAAATTTTGACAATATGAACAGCTTTTCAAAATATGTTTATTTGAGAGGCAGAGAGTGAGAGAGAGACGGAAATATAGACAGAAACAGGCAGAGAGAGAGAGAGAGAGATCCCATATGCTGGCTCACTCCCCCAAATTCCCACAACGGTCAGGGAACTAAAGCCAGGAGTCTGGAACTCCCATGTAGGTGGCATGGATCCAACCACTTGAGCCAACACTGCTGACTCCCAGGGTCTGCGTTAGTGGGAAGCTGGAATCAGAAGCAGAGTAACACTGGCACCCCCAAAAAGGGATGTGGGCATCTTAACTGGCATTTTGTTAGGTCAAACGTCTACCCCCGAACAACTTTTAATGTCTGTAGGATCTGTAGAATTATACCCTCTTCTATACTGATATTGATAGCTGTGTCTCATTGATCCTTTAAAAATTATAAATGGATAATTTTTAATTATGTATATGGAGTACAAAGTAATGCTATTACTTAATAATACAGTGTAGAATAATGAAATCAAGCTAGTTAACATATCCATCACCTCACCTCAAATACTTAAATTTTTTATTGTATGATCATTTGAAATTTATTCTTAGCAATTTTGAAATGTGCGATATTATTGTATTAACTATATTCACCACGTTGTACAATAGAATTAAGAAAAACACCATATTCCTCATGTCTGAGATTGTTTAGACATCATAACCCCACATCCCAAGTCCCAGCTTCTGTAACCACCATTCTGTTCTCTGCTCCTGAGTTGGATTCCTTATATATGTCAAAACATGTTCTCAATAATAACTTTGTTTGCATACAATCTATATTTTGTATGCCTCCATCCCATATTCAATATTTTTGATGTCAGAACTTACATCATTTTGTAATGTGTATTCCTTGATGATTTATTTTGGTTATAGTTGTTATTAATAATTTGGTCTTTTAACTCTTCTACTGGGAATAAAGCTACCCTCCCTTCATACTGCCATTACAGCTCTAGGGTATTCTGGATATGGCACTGAGTTTTATGCTTTCAAATGTTTCATGGTTTTAGTAGCTCTTTGATTTGAGTTTTAAAGAACTCCTTTTTAAAATCTCTGTAAAGCAAGTAATGGACTCCTTTAGCTTTGGTGTCTCTAGACACCAAAGTGTCTAGTTTTCATTTCACTCTCCTCTCTCAAAGACAGTTTTGCTGGAAAAGTACCCTTTTTTCTATTTTAAAAATGTTATTTAAGGTATACAAATTTCGTGTATTTTCTATATACAGTTTCAGGAACATGGCGATACTTCCCACCTTAACCTCCCTCTCACCCATGCTGCCACCCTTCTTCTTCCTCCACGTCCTAGTCCCACTCTTAATTTTTACAAAGATCTATTTTCAGTTTATTTTATGCTTTACACAAAGTAAAGAGTTCAACAAACAGTATGAAGGAAAAAAACACTGTTCCTCAACAGTAGAGACAAGGGCTGTAAATGATCATTGAACCTCAAACAGTCAATTTCACTCCACTACATTACATTTTAGGCACTGTATTAGTTATCTCAGATCAGGGAAAACATTTGGTAACTGTTTTTTTGGGAGTGGCTTATTTCACTAAGTATAATGGTTTCCAGTTGCATCCATTTTGTTGCAAAAGACAAGATTTCATTTTTTTTAATTGCAATGTAGTATTCTATGGTATACATATACCATAATTTCTTTATCCAGTCGTCAGCTGACAGACATCTGAGTTGATTCCATATCTTAGCTATTGTGAATTCAGCTGCAATAAACATGGGGGTACAGATCACTCTTTCATATGCTCATTTTATTTCCTTTGTATAAATTCCCAGGAGTGGGATGGCTGGGTCATATGGTAGGTCTTTATTCAGTATTCTGAGGTATCTCCAAACAGTCTTGCACAGTGGCTATACCAGTTTACATTCCCATCAACAGTAGATTATGGTACCTTTTCCCCAAATTCTTACCAGCATTTGTTGTTTCTTGATTTCTGTATGAGAGGTATTCTAACTGGGATGAAGTGAAATCTCATTGTGGTTTTGATTTGCATTTCCTTGATGGCTAGTGATCCTGAACATTTTTTCATGTGTCTGTTGGCCACTTGGATTTCCTTTTGAAAAATGCCTGTTCAAGTCATTTGTCCATTTCTCAACTGGATTGTTCTGTTGTTCTTGAATTTCTTGAGCTCTTTATATATTCTGGATATTAATCTTTTATCAGTTGCACAGTTTGCAAATATTTTCTCCCATTCTGTCAGTCGCCTCTTCACTTTGCTGAGTGTTTGTTTCTTTTGCAGTGCAGAAGCTTCTCAATTTGATATAATCCCATTTATCAATTTTGGCTTTGATTGCCTGTGCCTTTGGGGTCTTTACCAAGAACTCTGCTTATGCCAATCTCTTGCAGGTTTCCCAAATGTTATCTGATAATTTGATGGTATCAGGTTGTAGATTTATGTCTCTGATCCATTTTTAGTGGATATTGAGTAAGTCTTGCTTTATACTTCTGCATGCAAAGATTCAGTTTTCCCTGCACCATTTGTTGAAGATATTGTCCTTTCTCCAGGGACTGATTTTTAGCTCCTTTGTTGATGATAAGTTGGTTGTAGATGCATGGGTTGGTTTCTGGAGTTTTTATTCTGTTCCATTGGTCTACACAGCTATTTTTCATCAGTACCAGGCTGTGTTGATTATACCTGCCCTGCAGTATACCTTGAAATCTGGTATTGTGGTATCTCTGGCTTTGTTTTTGTTGTATAAAACTGGGGTCTCTTGTGTTTCCATATGAATTTCAGCTGAATAAATTATTCTTGATGAGTAGTTGTTGTTTTTTTCAGTGTTTAAATGTATCATCCCACACTCTCCTAGCCTGCAGGGTTTCTGCTGAGAAATACTTTTTTCTATGTGATGTGTTTTTTATCTCTTGCTGCTATCAAAATATCTCTTTGTCTTTGATTTTGGTAAGTTACTACTCTGGGTTGAAGTTTATTGGAGACCTCTGTATTTCCTGTACTTAAGTGTTGTCATCTGTTTCCATGCTAGTGAAATTTCTAGTCATAATTCCTTTAAGTTTATTTTCTGACCCTTTTCTTTTTCTTCTCCCTTGACAACTACTATTTTGTGAAGATTTCGTGTCTTGATTCCTCTAGGTTTTCTTTATTCTCTTACCTTTTACTCCTCTGACTGGATAATTTCAATGATTCTGATTTCCAGCTCACTGAGTCTTTCTTCTGTTTGATTGAGTCTTTTCTTGAAACTGTTGAATTTTTCAATTAAGTCATTGTATTCTTCATATGTAGGAATTCTGGTTCTTTTCTGTTGTTTCTCATTTATCAAACTCATTGCTTTTTCTATATATTTTCTAAATTTGATTAAATTTTCTATCTGCATATTCTTGTACTTCGCTGAACTTCTCCATGATTATTAATATGAATTCTTTGTCGTTTCACAGATCTCAAGTCCATTTTTTGAACTTTCTTAGTTTCTTTTGAAAGTATCATGATTTCCTCATTCAGCATAGTATTTGTGTCCTTGTATTATTGTTTATGGAGGCTGCCATCTTGCTATTGTTTGAACAGGACACGGTTCCTTAACTCATGAAGACATTTAAATCCCAAAGTCGTGAATTGATGGCACATACAGGGTGAAGACTTGATCCATTTATGGTGAAAGCAGGGCTTTTGGAGGCGATTGAATTGGATTGTTAGAGTGGTGCTGCTGTGATTGGATTATGGTGAGTTTCTTTTAAGGAAACGTCACATAGGAATGGACAAATATGCTGCCTCTGTGTTTCCTAACTTGCTGAGTGACTCTCCCTTTGCACATGTTCCATTCTCTAACACTTTCATCAGATGCCAGACCAAAGGGGTCACCTGCTGTTGGACAGTGAAATGCCCAAATTGTGGGCAAAAATAAATCATCTTTCTCCACAAGTAGCTCCTCTCAGATATCTGATACAGTGGCAAAAAGTTCACTAATACACACCATATTTCTTTTGGAGTTTACAGGTTTTTTGGTAGTTAGTATGGTAGCTTGTGATTCCGGAAGAGCTAGCTGATGATAACCTGGACAGGCAGGGTGTTTTGTGAATACTCTAGTTGGATGGACTACTGTCTTCTGTTATTTGGGTTCTGCAACTGGGAACGGATGCAGTTAAATCAAGTTGCTTCTCAGGTCAGGTGGGACCAAAGGATATACTCATAAGAAATTCATGATTGAGGCTTTCCTCTCTGTTGAGATGGAGCCTTGGGATGAGTGTTTGACTAAGCTGAGTGATTATTTGACTTCTGGGGTCAAGGAGCTATAACCTGTGCGTTTCTCTGAAATGCACAGAGGTGGTAGTCTCCTATCCTGAGTAAGGTTGTTGGGTGGGTGTTTGACTGAGTCAAAATGCTGCTTGATTTCTGGATCAAGCCAATATCTGTCCTCTACACTTCTTTGAGGTATGCAGGAGTGGGAGTCTCCCCAAATGGCCAGTGTCCCTGGGAAGGCTTTTTGGCTGGATGGAGATGCTGCTTGACTTTCCAGGTCAAGATGGTCTATCCCTTCACCCTTCTGAAATCTGCAGAGGTGGGGTTTTCCCTGTCTTGGCAGAATCATTGGGTGGTGTTTTAGCTGAGTGGAGACACTGCTTGTTTCTCCAAGATGCACAGAGATAAACTCTCCTTGCCTGTGCAGGATCACTGGGAGGACTTTTGAGCTGAATGGAGCTACTTCTTGACTTCCTGTGTCATGCCTATCTATCCCCTTTACTTCTCTGAAATCTGTGGGGCTGAGAGTTTCCCTGTCTGGGATGTATCATCGGATGGGATTTCTGTCTGGGTGGGCAACTGCCTGCCTTACCAAGTCAAGCCAATTTAGCCCCTTTGCTTCTCTAAAATGAGGCCTGGGGAAAACTTAGCAGGAGCATTTGGGCTGTGTGGGGAAACTGGCTATGGCTGGAAGACCCATGGTCCATATTTCCTGCAACATGATGCTGTTGGCTAGTTTCTGTGATGTGACACCTCTGTTGCAAAGTAGCTTCCTCCCTTTAATAAGACTGACTTTTATAGCCCCCAATATCCACACACAGGTCACTGTGAGTCCCACCTCCATTCTTTGTTTCTAACATGGTATTGGCAATTTACTTTCAAATAGTTCAACAACAAAAAAAGAAGTGTATGTTGACGTTGGCATATCATATCAGAGGGTGTTTGAGATCTGGCTGCTCTGCTTCTAATCTAGCTGGTGCACCTGAGAAAGCAGCCAAACATGGCCCAAGTACTTGGGCCCCTGCTATCCATCTGGGAGATCCGGATGGAGTTTCAGGCTCCTGGATTCATGACTATGTAGGGCCAGTGAATAGAAGATTCTCTCTCTCTCTCTTTCTCTTTCTCTTTCCCTTTCTCTTTCTCTACCTCTTTCCCTTTCTCTTTCTCTTTCCCTCTCTCAGTGACTCTGTCTTTCAAAATAAATAAATCTTTAAAAAAAGAATATAAATTATAGGCCAATACTTGTTTCTCCAATTATTCTTCCAGAATTAGAAACAAGATTATAAATAAAAAATAAATCATACAAATATTTCTGAATAAAATAAAATCTTACTTAAAAGAGTTTGGATTAATTTAACCAAACACAGCTTTCATTTTAATTATATTTTTTTTATTATTTTGCACTTGTACATATAAAGTCCATATTTAACTGAATATTTTATGTAAATTCTAGGAAAATATTTCAAATACAATTACAACTACAAAGGGAAACAATCAAGACATATCAAAGAAGCATGTGATTCTGTGCCAGATTTACAATTGTATATCTAATATGCCACAATCCAAAAAATCTTCACACAGAGCTCTAAAGTTAGCAATTAATTGCTAAAAGAATAAATGATTGTCATTATGTAGAACATAAAAAGTCACACATGCAAGATAAGGATACTGAAGTCTTCAGAATTTTCTCATGACGTTGCTAGTAGGATGACACAAACTAAAGCTATGAGGGTATGTCCAAGTAAAATATTTATATTAAATATTCCCTTAGAGCTTGCCCGAGAGAAATGATCTGTCAGCCACTTTTGGTAGAAGGATGGCGCAATATAGACACCAGGAAAATTTCTTCGACCACAGCCATTTCCATAACTAGTAATTCCCATCATAAAAAATTTTTTATATTTTGGTAAGTAGCACATTAATGGTCCGCCACTATCACCCTATCAAATAAAAAGTCCAAAATAGCGTTAGTTACTTCTAGTATCCTTTAAGCAACAGTAGAGCTGAGATAAATTAGTTACATTAATCATGCAATTACATAAATATACATTTTCAGTATACCTATAAGAGATAAAGGTTCATAGATATTGAGTTCAGTATTTATAATTCAAATAAGATGTATTCAGGCAGCCAAGCTATTTGGAGAAACCACACAGCTGGATAGATAAGCTTCTCATCTGCATAATTTTGAGCCAGGATATTATAAATCACAGTGTTTGAATATTTCAGTACACTTAGGAGAAATACAATTCAAAAGTATGTAAAATATTGTAGGACCTGCCTATTTGAATTTTTTTGCTTAATAGTGTATTGTGAAAAGCATAACTTTAAGATTCATGAAGCAGTCTTGTAAGTATGTGTGTGAATTTCAAGTAGAAGAGAGAGGTAAACTGACATTTTGCAAGGGATGGCGTCTTTCTAAGTACTGACATTGGCTAGTGCTAGAAAATGGGAATGAATAGCAAAAACTATAATTTATACAATATTAAGTCCCTTTCGTAATGTATTCAAGACTGTTATGCACTCAGTGTTGCTAAGGACTGCTGATGCACTGAAAGCAACAAGGACACTAAGGTAAACTTTCAGGTGCCTGAAGGTTAAGGACTATGTTTCTAAGTGTTTACACTTTTCTATATAAAGCAAGCATTGAATATTTCTAGGTGACGATGTTTTACCTAGGAACACAACCAATTAGATTGGATTCTTTACTGTTTTACTCAGCAAGATTTTAAAGGGCAAGGATACAGGAAATATAAACCTTAGATTGCAGAAATGGGAATGAGTAGGAAAAGATGAGTGCATGGGGTACTCTTGGGAGTGAAAGAAATAAGGAAAAGAGGGATAAATAGTCAAACAGAGGTACAAAACAGAAAAAAAAGTACACTTCCTAAGTAATTTAACTTTACATACTACAGATGATAACATCAGAAAAGTGAAAAGGAAGGTCTAGCATTGTGGTGCAGTGGATTAGGCCACTTCCTGTGACACTGGCATCCCATATGAGCAGTGGGTGCAGTCCCTAGTGCTCCACTTCTGATCAAGCTCCCTGCCAACATGCCTGGGAAGGCAGCAGAAGATGGCCCGAGTGCTTGGGCCCCTGCCACCCACATGGGAGATCTGGATGGAGTCCCAAGCTCCTGGCTTTTTTTTTTTTTTTTTTTTTTTTGACAGGCAGAGTGGACAGTGAGAGAGAGAGAGACAGAGAGAAAGGTCTTCCTTTTTCTGTTGGTTCACCCTGCAATGGCCGCTGCGGCCGGTGCGCTGCGGCCGGCGCGCTGCGGCCGGCACACCGTGCTGATCCGAAGCCAGGAGCCAGGTGCTTCCTCTGGTCTCCCATGCGGGTGCAGGGCCCAAGCACTTGGGCCATCCTCCACTGCACTCCCAGACCATCCAAGCTCCTGGCTTTGGTTTGGTCCAGCCTTGGCTGTTAAAGGCATTTGGGGAGTGAGTCCCTCTGCCTTTCAAATTTTAAAAAAAGGAAATAAATCAATAAAAATTTGAAATGGACATTGTCTAAAGATATACAAACTTCAAAAAGGAGAAATGTGTTTTGTGAAATTGTATAAAGAAGATATTACTAATATGCAAAGGTGCTAATTGTTAGTCATTAGGGAATGCAAATAAAATCACAGTGAGATACCAATTGACATCATCAAGGATGGCTATAATCAAAAAGACAGGAAATAACATTACTGATAAGGATGTGGAGAAATTAGAACTCTTGAACAATGCTTGTGGGAATGTAAAATGGTGCAGCCACTATTCTTAAGTGGAATTTTTAAGAGAAAAGAAGGGCCGGTGCCATGGCTCAACAGGCTAATCCTCCGCCTTGCGGTGCCGGCACACCAGGTTCTAGTCCCAGTTGGGGCGCCGGATTCTGTCCCGGTTGCCTCTCTTCCAGGCCAGCTCTCTGCTATGGCCCAGAAGTGAAGTGGAGGATGGCCGTGGCAGCCATTGGAAGGTGAACCAACAGCAAAGGAAGACCTTTCTCTCTGTCTCTCTCTCACTGTCCACTCTGTCTGTCAAAAAAAAAAAAAGAGAGAAAAGAAGGATATATATAAAATATGTACACAAATGTTCAAAGGGATATTACTAGTAAGAGCCAAAAAGTAGAAACAGCCAAAATGCATGAATGAATATGTCCACTCAATGGTATATTGTTTGATAACAAAATGAACAAAGTACTGAGATATGTTACAACACAGATGAACATACTAAGTGAAAGAAACTAAGTGAAAGGTTGGATTATCCCCAAAACATGCAGTATAGGCAATGTCCAGAATATATAACTCTATGGAGATTAGTGGTTGCCAAGTTCTGGAGGCAGGTGGAAGGGGAATGGGAATGAGTTCTGATGGGTCTGAGTTTCTTTCTGTGTTGGTGAAATGTTCTACAATTACATTGTGGTGCTGGTTGTACTATCCTATAAAAATGCTAAAAAATTGAGTTGTTTAGTTTAAATGGATGAATTATATCTCACAGATGATGATAAAGAAAGATTTAAGGCAAATTTTGCCCAAGGTTGACTCTGATAATAGTAAAAACTAAAATATAAGGAACAAAGAAGAGAGAGGTGGTGGAATAGGGAGGGAGCTTACTGCTCTAGGCTAAGGGAAGACAATAGTTAAAAAAGAGTGGAGAGAGTGCAATCTCAGGGAAGAGTTAGGGAGAAAACTGCAGTGGAAACTCCATGGAAAGAAGACAAACGCTGTGACTATATGGAGGGTGTGGAACTGCATCAAGAGCATGGACACAACACAGGACTCTGAAAGACAAGAGCCTTAGCACCAGCATTTGAGAGTGAGGCGAGACCAGACTGCAGCAACCCAAGCTACTGGTGATATGGCTGCAGGGAGAACCTGGTATGAGTCTGATCTGGAGCCCTGTGGGTGACTGTGTACCTGCCAACCTAGAGGAAAAATAGGGGTACATTTCTATCTTCCCATCCCCTGGACAATGGTGCCCTGCAACTGGCTGAGAGAGGACAGGCACCATTTTAGGCATAAGTAATAGGAGGAGGAGAAGAACGAGGAGGAGGAAGAAATTAGAAAAATTAAAAACAGTGTTGGAATTTTATGGGATGGTATCAAATAACCCAACATATGAGTCTTGGGAGTTCCTAAGGCGTGGAAAGATAGAATGAGTTATAAGGCCTATTTAGTGAAATAATTAAAGAAAACTTCCCCAGTTTGGAAAAGAAAGGGACATATAGGTACAGGAAGCCCACAGAACTCCTAATAGACATGACCAGAAAATATCTTCACCATGACACATTGTAGTCAAACTTTCCACAGTAAAACGTAAAGAAAAGATTTAAAATGTGCATGAAAAGAAATGCCAGATTACTTTCAGAGGATCTCCAATTAGACTCACAGCTGACTTCTCATCAGAAACCCTACAGGCTAGGAGAGGACGTTGAAATATTGTCCAAGTCTTTTTAAATATATTTTATTATCTGAGAGGTAGAGTTACAGACAGAGAGAGAGGGAGAGAGACACAGAGAAAGGTCTTCCATCTGCTGGTTCACTCCCCAGATGGCCACAATGGCTAGAGCTGAGTCAATCCAAATCCAGGAGCCAGGAGCTAGGAGCTGATTCTGGGTCTCTTACATGGGTGAAGGAACCCAAGTGCTTGGGCCATACTCTACTGTTTTTCCAGACCTTAGAAGAGAGCTGGATCACAAGAGGAGTAGTCAGGACTAGAATTAGTGCCCATATGGGGTACCGGTACCACAGGTGGAGGCTTAGCCCACTATACCACAGTGCCAGCCCCTATCCAAGTCTGAAGAGAAATAACTGTAAAGCCAGAATATTGTAACTGCAAAGCTCTTATTTATAAATGAAAGCAAAATAAAGACCTTCCATAACAAAAGAAATTGAAACAATTTGTCATCACTTGTCCAGCCTTACAAAAGATGCTTAAGAATGTGCTACACACAGAAACACAGAAATGTAGTAATTATGAAAGAATATGAAGGTGGAAAATCTCACAGTAAAAGTACAAAGGAAATCCAAAGTAAACAATAGGAATATTTATGGAAAAATGGTAGGGCCAAGTCACTACTTATCATTAGTAACCTTGAAGATAAATGGCCTCAACTCTCCAGTTAAATGATACAGACTGACTGAATGGATTAAAAAACAAAACCCATCTATTTGCTGCCTACAAGAAATACATCTCACCAACAAAGATACCTACAGACTGAAAGTGAAAGGATGGAAAAAGATATTCCATGCTAACAGAAAACCAAAAAAGAGCTGATGTAGCCATTCTAATATCAGGCAAAATAAACTTTAACACAAAAACTGTTAAAAGAGACAAAGGGCACTCTGTAACAATTAAGGGATCAATTCAACAGGAAGATGTAACTATTATAAATGTATATATACCCAATTACCAGGCATTTATCTATTTAAAAGAAATGTAAAGGAACCTAAAGGGAGACATAGATTCCAACACGACAGCAAATGAGGGACTTCAATACCTGACTTTCAGCAGTGGACAGATCAACCAGAAAATTGGCAAGCAAACAACAGAGCTAATCGACACTATAGACCAAATGGACCCAATTTATAGCTACAGAACTTTTCATACTACAGTTGCAGAATACACATTGTTCTCACCAGTACATGGAACTTTCTCTATGATAGACCACATGCTAGACCATAAAGCAAATCATGGCAAACTCAGAAAAATAGAAATCATACCATGCGTCATCTCTGA
This sequence comes from Lepus europaeus, assembly GCF_033115175.1. NCBI lineage: Eukaryota > Metazoa > Chordata > Mammalia > Lagomorpha > Leporidae > Lepus > Lepus europaeus. Next base: position 69,293,362 of record NC_084836.1, read on the forward strand.
CCACAATGGAATGAAGCTGGAAATCAACAACTCAAGAATCTCTAGAACATATGCAAACACATGGAGACTAGTCAACATGCTCCTGAATGAACAGTGAGTCATAGAAGAAATCAAAAGAGAAATAAAAAAAATTTCTGGGGTGCCGGCACTGTAGCACAGTGGGTTAACACCCTGGCCTGAAGTGCCAGAATCCCAAATGGGCACCAGTTTGAGACGTGGCTGCTCTACTTCTGGTCCAGCTCTCTGCTATGGCCTGGGAAAGCAGTGGAAAATGGCCCAAGTCCTTGGGCCCCTGCATCCGCATGGGAGAACTGCAAGAAGATCCTGGCTCCTGACTTCAGATCGGCACAGCTCTGGCCGTTGCGGCCAATTGAAGAGTGAACCATCTGATGGAAGACCTCTCTCTCTCTCTCTCTCTCTCTCTCTCTCTTTCTCTGCATAACTCTGACTTTCAAATAAATAAATAAATCTAAAAACCATTTCTGGAAATGAATTAAGATAATACAACATATCAAAACTTATAGGATACAGCTAAAGCAGCGTCAAGAGAGAAAGTTTATGGCAATTGCTGATGACAGGATTCTGTATATAGGGGACCCAAATGACTCCACTAAGAGACTATTGGAATTCATCAAAGAATTTCATAAAGTGGCAGGATTCAAAATTAACACACAAAAATCGATGACAGAAATACACAGGCAATGCCACGACTGAGAAAGAACTTCTAAGGTCAGTCCCATTCACAATAGCTACAAAAAAATTAAATACCTTGGAATAAATTTAACCAAGGATGTCAAACATCTCTATGATGAAAATTACAAAACATTAAAGAAAGAAATAGGAGACACAGAAAAATGGAAAAATCTTCCATATTCATGGATTGGAAGAATCAATATCATCAAAATGCCCATGTTACTGAAAGCAATATACAGATTCAATGTGATTCCAGTCAAAATATCAAGGACATTTTTGTCATATCCAGAAAAAACAATGCTGAAATTCTATAGAAACACAGGAGACCCTGAATAGCTAACGCAATCTTTTTTTTTTTTTTTTGACAGGCAGAGTTAGACAGCAAGAGAGAGAGAGAGAGACAGAGACAGAGAGAAAGGATTTCCTTCCATTGGTTCACTCCACAAATGGCTGCTATGGCCGACATGCTGTGCCAATCTAAGCCAGGAGTCAGGTGCTTCCTCCTGGTCTCCCAGAGCCCAAGCACATGGGCCATCCTCCACTGCCCTCCCGGGCCACAGCAGAGAGCTGGACTGGAAGAGAAGCAACCGGCACAGAATCCGGCACCCCAACCGGGACTAGAACCTGGGGTGCTGGTGCCACAGGTGGAGGACTAGCCAAGTGAACCACGGCACTGGCCTAAAGCAATCTTATACAACAAAAAGGTGGAAGCATCACAATGCCAGAATCCAAGACATAACTACACGGCAGTTATAATAATTTTTTTAATGCCTGCTACTGTCATTTAAAAAAAAAGGTAAATAGACCAATGGAATATAATAGAAACTCCAGAAATCAACCCAAGCATCTACAATCAACGTATCATTGACAAAGGAGCTAAAATCAATCCCTGGACAGTCTCTTCAACAAATGGTGAAAACTGAATCTCCTCATGCAGAAGTATGAAGTAAGACCCTACCTTAAACCTTACACAAATATTGATTCAAAATGGATCAGAGACCTGATACCATCAAATTATTAGAGAACATTGGAGAAAACCTGCAAGAAATTAGCATAGGCAAAGAGTTCTTGGTAAAGACCCCAAAGGCACAGGCAATCAAAGCCAAAATTGATAAATGGGATTATATCAAATTGAGAAGCTTCTGCACTGCAAAAGAAATACTCAGCAAAATGAAGAGGCAACTAACAGAATGGGAGAAAATATTTGCAAACTATGCAACTGATAAAAGACTAATATCCAGAATATATAAAGAGCTCAAGAAGCTCAAGAACAACAGAACAATCCAGTTGAGAAATGGACAAATGACTTGAACAGGCATTTTTCAAAAGGAAATCCAAGTGGCCAACAGACACATGAAAAAATGTTCAGGATCACTAGCCATCAAGGAAACGCAAACAAAACCACAATGAGATTTCACTTCATCCCAGTTAGAATACCTCTCATACAGAAATCAAGAAACAACAAATGCTGGTAAGAATTTGGGGAAAAGGTACCATAATCTACTGTTGATGGGAATGTAAACTGGTATAGCCATTGTGCAAGACTGTTTGGAGATACCTCAGAATACTGAATAAAGACCTACCATATGACCCAGCCATCCCACTCCTGGGAATTTATACAAAGGAAATAAAATGAGCATATGAAAGAGTGATCTGTACCCCCATGTTTATTGCAGCTGAATTCACAATAGCTAAGATATGGAATCAACCCAGATGTCTGTCAGCTGATGACTGGATAAAGAAATTATGGTACATGGGGCTGGTGTTGTGGCCCAACAGGTTAAAGCTGTGGCCTGCAGCACCAACATCCTATAGGGGTGCTGGCTTGAGTCCTGGCTGCTCCACTTCCCATCCAGTTCTCTGCTTATGTGCCTGGGAAGGCAGTGGATGATGGCCTAAGTCCTTGGGCCCCTGTACCCATCAGGGAGACCCAGAAGAATCTCCTGAGCCCTGGCTTTGGATCAGGCCAGCTCTGGCCATTGCGGCCATTCTGGGAGTGAACCAATGAATGGAAGTCCTCTACTCTCTTTCTCTACATCTCTCTTTAACTCTGTTTTTGAAGTGAAAAAACAAATCTTAAAAAAAAAGAAGTTATGGTATATGTACTCCATGGAAACTACACAGTGATTAAAAAAAAAAAAAAAAGAAGAAGAAATCCCATCATTTGCAACAAGATGGATACAACTGGAAACCATTATACTTAATGAAATAAGCCAGTCCCAAAAGGCAAATACCATGTATTCTCCCTGATCTGTGGTAACTAAGAGTACCTAAAAGGTATTCTATAGTAGTGAAATTCACACTTTGAGATGTGATGATTTTGAATAGCCCTTGTCTTGGTTGTTGAAGAACAGTTTTGTTTTTTTTTTTCTTCATAGCATTTGTTGAACTCTACTTAATCTTGGGTTAATCTTATGTGTATAAAGTTCATTGAAAATATATCTTTGTTTTTAAAAAAATGGAAAAGGAGAGGGAGGAGGAAAAAGGGTGAGAGTGTGGGCGGGAGGGAAAGTACGGTCAGAAAAATCACTAAGTTCCTAAATGTGTATATATGAAATGCATGACATTTGTATACTTTATTTATTTATTTATTTTTGACAGGCAGAGTGGACAGTGAGAGAGAGACAGAGAGAAAGGTCTTCCTTTTTGCTGTTGGTTCACCTTCCAATGGCCGCCGCGGTAGGCGCGCTGTGGCCGGCACACCGCGCTGATCCGATGGCAGGAGCCAGGTGCTTCTCCTGGTCTCCCATGGGGCGCAGGGCCCAAGCACTTGGGCCATCCTCCACTGCACTCCCTGGCCACAGCAGAGAGCTGGCCTGGAAGAGGGGCAACCGGGACAGAATCCGACGCCCCGACCGGGACTAGAACCCGGTGTGCCGGCGCCGCAAGGCGGAGAATTAGCCTGTTGAGCCGCGGCGCCGACGACATTTGTATACTTTAAATAAAAGTTTTCTAGGGGGAAAAAGGAACCAAGAAGATTTGGATTATTGAAGTAGTTAAAAAAGAGGGGGGAAATGATTTGGTATTTATAGACCTGTTAACTGAGAGCACCAGAAACTGACTAAGGGCCTTGTTCAGGTTTCCTTCTGGCTTTAGAAAATATTTTAAAGGGAAATTATTTGGTCTTACCCTGCAAGTATCAAAGTTTCCATTTTCATCACCTGCACAAAATGAAGTGTCAGGAATTACTCCCCCATAACTCCCCTCAGAATTACAACTCTGTTGAGAAATATAATGTACTTCTGCTTCTTGTAAGAGGATTGTGCCATTGCCTGTCAACAAAAAGAACACGCATAGGTTATTTTGGAGTGTGGACGTTTTTTAAAATGATTTAAATATTGATATTTTATTCCAAAGACTGTTTCAACAACTATGTAAAATTGTGTACATTTACAAGCAAACACACAAACACAGTACAACAGAAAGTTTGTAGGATATAGAATTAAAAGGTAAGTTTATTTTGGTGCAAAAAACAAATAAATATGAGGAGTCTTCAAAAGTGGGTGAAAATGTGTGTTATGAAAGAACTATGCATGAATTTCAAAAAGTTTTTGCACCAAAATGCACCTTTTTTTTCAACTTTTATTTAATGAATATAAATTTCCAAAGTACAGCTTATGAATTACAATAACTTCCCCCACCCCATAACTTCCCTCCCACCCACAACCCTCCCCTTTCCCGCTCCCTCTCCCCTTCCATTCACATCAAGATTCATTTTCAATTCTCTTTATATACAGAAGATCAATTTAGTATATATTAAAGATTTCAACAGTTTGCACCCACATAGAAACACAAAGTGAAACATACTGGTTGAGTACTAGTTATAGCATTAAATCACAATGTACAGCACATTAAGGACAGAGATCCTACATGAGGAGCAAGTGCACAGCGACTCCTGTTGTTGACCCAACAAATTGACACCCTAGTTTATGGCGCCAGTAACCACCCTAGGCTCCCGTCCTGAGTTGCCAAGGCTATGGAAGCCTTCTGAGTTCGCCGACTCTGATCATAACCAAAATGTACCTTTTAATACAATTTTCCATGAACGTTGAAAAGTAGCCGTGTATCTGTGTGTGTGTGTGTGTCTGGTGGTATGACTCTCTAGAAAGATCGTAGAATATTCACCTAAATGTTTATGACAGTTATCTCTGGATAGCAGAAATTTCAGGTGTTTTTTGTTACCTTTTTTCATGAATTTCTTGACGTTCTCACAAAAGGTTCTGTAAGTTTTAGAAAATGAAGCTATGTACAAACTGCCAAAGGCTGAAATGGTAAATGCTGAAGTCAATGTTATGCTGTAAATTCTAAGTCTGGTTTAATTTCCTAATGATGTCATGTCGTGAAGTGTGTTGAACATGAAAGTGAGATCAACATTTAACTCATGTAATTGCCTACATTAACTGCCAATCCATGACACAAAATATTGCTATGGAAAGGATAGGAAAATACAGGACAACAATTAAGAAACCACTGAGGACAGATTATTGTAAAATCAATGCATAGAAAAACTTCTTTTTTTTAAAAAAAAAATCTTATTCAAAAGTCAGTATTACAGAGACAGAGAGAGATAGCTATTCCATCTACTGTTTCACTCCCCAAATGGCCACAACAGCCAGAGCTTTGCCAGCCAAAGCCAGCAGCCAGGAGCCTCATCCAGGTCTCCCATGTGGGTGCAGGGGCCCAAGCACTTGGGCCATCTCCCACTGCTTTCCTTGGCACATGAGCAGGGAGCTGGATTGGAAGTGGAGCAGCTGGGACTTGAACCAGTGCCCAAATGGGATACCAGCACTGTGGTCTGCAGCTTAACCCACTGTGCCACAATGCCAGCTCAAAAAAAAATGTGTACAATAGCAGTATCTTATTCCAGGAACATGCCTCAGAGTTGTAATTGTCACAAGCAAATACTAAATTTTTATTTCTTTTTATTATTATTATTTTATTTATTTATTTGAAAGTCAAAGTTAAACAGCAAGAGAAGGAGAGACAAAGACAGAGAGAGAGAGGTCTTCCATTTGCTGGTTCACTCCCCAGTTGGCTGCAATAACCAGAGCTGCACTAACATGAAGCCAGGAGCTTCTTCCAGGTCTCTCACATAGGAGCAGAGGCCCAAGAACTTGGGCCATCTTCTACTGCTTCCCAAGCCACAGCATAGAGCTGGATGGGAAGTGGAGCACCCATGTGTGATGCTGGCACTGCAGGCTGCAGCTTTACCCACTGCGCCACAGTGCCAGCCCCTATATTTTATTTTTTAAAATATTTTATTTATTTGAGAGGTAGAGTTACAAGAGAGGGAGAAATAGAGAGAAAGATTTTCCATCTGCTAGTTCACTCCCCAAATGGTGCAACCACCATTGGGCCAATCCAAAGCCAGGAGTCAGGAGCGTCTTCTGGGTCTCCCATGGGTCTCCCAATCACTTAGGCCATCTTCTACTGCATTCCTAGACTATAGCAGAGAGCCAGATCGGAAGAGGAGCAGCTGGGATTAGAACTGGTGCTCATATGGGATGCCGGTGCCACAGACAGAGGCTTAGCCTACTACACCACAAGGCCGAACCCTGAATATTTTATATAAGCTTGGTCAGAATGTGTATTCTACACTGCTGGATGCCTAGTTGATTGATGGTGCTGTTAAGTTCAAGCATGTCTTTACCGATTTTCTGCCTAGTAGATCTAGCCCTCACTCTCAGGAGAGTGCTGAAGTCTCCACCTCTCACAATGGATTCATCTCTTTCTCTTTGCAGTTCTGTCCTCACATAATTGACTCTACTGTTAGAAGCATCACAGTAAATATGTATTCTAGGAGTACTGATTACTTTATCATTGTTTAATCTTCCTGTATTTTTCCTTGATAATTTTCCTTGCTCTGAAGTCTATTCTGGCTAAAATTAATATAGTTCCATCTTTCTTTTGATTAGTATTGTATATCTATATCTCCATCCTTATACATTCCTCCCACCCCTGTCTCTTTACTTTTATCTATATTTATCTTTACAATTAAAATGTGTTTCTTGTAGACAGCATACAGTTGGGTATTATTTTTTGATCCCATCTGACAATCTTTGTCTTCATTGATATACAAGGGTACATTTAAAAGTCTGTGGGAAAAGGAATTAAAAGCACACATCTGGCCAGCACTGTGGCTCAACAGGCTAATCCTCTGCCTTGCGGCGCCAGCACCCTGGGTTCTAGTCCCGGTCGGGGCACCAGATTCTGTCCTGGTTGCCCCTCTTCCAGGCCAGCTCTCTGCTGTGGCCAGGGAGTGCAGTGGAGGATGGCCCAAGTGCTTGGGCCCTGCACCCCATGGGAGACCAGGAGAAGCACCTGGCTCCTGCCTTTGGATCAGCACTGTACGCCGGCCACAGCGCGCCGGCCGTGGCAGCCATTGGAGGGTGAACCAACGGCAAAGGAAGACCTTTCTCTCTGTCTCTCTCTTTCTCACTGTCCACTCTGCCTGTCAAAAAACAAAAACAAAAACAAAACAAAACACATTTTTCATGAAGTTTTTGAAATCTCTTCATATTTACATCATTGTTGTTTGTCATGATTATTGATATGACTGGATGTCTCCCATATTTGTTATGTTTACTATTCATTGTCCTTAGTTTGTTTCTTTCCCCTCCATTCTTTTTCTGTCTTTTGTGCTTTTAACTGAACATTTTCAATAATTCTACTTTTTTTTTGACAGGCAGTAATTCTATTTTTTAGCATAGAAACTGAACAGGTTGAGCATCCCTGATCTGAAAATCTGAAATCCAGAGTGCTCCAAAATTAGAGATTTTTTTGAGCACCGAGATGACACCACAATTAGAAAATTCCACAGCTGGCCTCACATGAGAGGTTGAGAGATTGCAGTCAAAGTTCAGGCACAAGGAGTGGACGTGCAGCACAGTGGTTAAGATGCCCATGTCCCCCATCATAAACCTGAGTTTGTTTCCTGGCTCCAGCTCCTGACTCCAGCTTCCTGCTAATGCACACCCTGGGAGGCAGCAATGAGAGCTCAAGTAATTGGATATTGCCACCCCCATAAGACAGATTGCCTTCTGCCCAGCCTACCCCTAGTTGTTGCAGGAATTTGGGGACTAAACCAGCACATGGGAACGCTCTCTGTCTCTCTGCCTCTCAAAAAAATTTTAATGTAAGCACACTAAAAATATTTTATGAAATCGTATATAGGCTGTGTCTACAATACATAATGAAATTGTTTTTAGATTTAGGTCCCTTCCCCCATGATATATCATAATGTAGTCATATATTAAATGTTCCAAAATCTGAAAAAGTCCAAAATATAGATTATTTCTACTGCTAAGGAATATTCTACCTATAACTTCTTAGTGGTTTCCCTAGAGTTTGCATTATACATTTATAATTAACCTAAGACTACTTTCAAATAACTATACCACTCTATCGGTTGTATAGGTACCTTATGATAACTAAATATTTCTAATTTTCTCTCCTAATATCATTGATTTCACTTATACATAGCTGTAATCATTGACTATATTGTAGCTATTCTATTTTGAACAAACCATTAACTGTCAATCAGTTAAAAATAATAATAAAAAGTTTTATCTTCATTTATTCCTTCTGTAACTCTTCCTTTTTTCTTTTAAAAAAATTTTAATCAGTTTTTAACAGATTCAGTATCTTATACAGTTCTAAAAACATGATAGTCTCTTTCTCTCCTCATTCCCTCCTTTATCCTCTTCTCTCTCCCACTGCCTTTCCTTCCCCTGCCCCCCTTTTTTTAGTTTTTGAGGTATTTTAAATTTACTTACAGTTAAAAGGCTTAATACTTCACCAAATAAGAAATTTAACAGGGACTGGCACTATGGCAAAGCAGGTAGGGCCTCCACCTGTGGTGCCAGCATACCATATGGGCACCGGTTCAAGTCCCGGCTTCTCCACTTCCTATCCAACTCTCTGCTATGTCCTGGGAAAGCAGTAGAAGATGGCCCACATGCTTGGGCCTCTGCACCAACGTGGAAAACCCAGAAGAACCCCCTGGCTCCTGGCTTCAGATCAGCACAGCTCCGGCCACTGCACTCTTTCGGGGAGTGAACCAGCAGATGGAAGGCTCGCTCTGTCTCTACCTCTCTCTGTAACTCTGCCTTTCAAATAAATAAATAAATCTTGGGGCTGGCGCTGTGGCGTGTTGAGTAAAGTCACCGCCTGCAGTGCCAGCATCCCATGTGGGTGCTGGTTCAAGCCCTGGCTGCTCCATTTCTGATCCAGCTCTCTGCTATAGCCTGGGAAAACAGTGGAGGATGGCCCAAGTCCTTGTGCCCCTGCACCCATGTGGGTGACCTGGAAGAGGCTCCTGGCTCCTGGCACAGCTCCAGCTGTTGTAGCTATCTGGGGAGTGGACCAGCAGATGGAAGACCTCTCTCTCTCTGTGTCTGCCTCTCTGTAACTCTGCCTTTCAAATAAAATAAATAAATCTTTTTTTAAAGAAAAAAGTAAAAGAAAAAAATTAATAAATCTCTAAAAAATAAAAAAATTAACAAGTGAAAAGCTCCTAGTTTAGTGGGAATATAGACAATGGCTATAAACAACAATTGAATGGATCTTCCTTTCTTTATGTAGATCTGAGTTACTAACGTGTCATTTTTCTTCTCTCTAAAGAACTTCTACCATTTGTTGCAAGGTAGTCTACTTGCAAGAAACTCCCTCAATTTTTGTCTGAGAAAATTTGTATTGACTTCTGAAGGATAATTTCACAGCATGTGGAATTTTATGTTGGTTTTTTCCTCTTAACACTTTAAATATTTCACTCCAATCTCTTTTTGCTTGCATTGTTTCTGAAAAGACAGATGTGATTGGGATCTTTGCTCCTCTACAGTAAGCTGCTTTTCCTCTCAGGTTTAAGATTTTTTTCTTTATCTTTGCTTTTCTGCAGTTTGAATGTGCTATGCCCAGGCATAGGGTTTTGTTTGTTTCTTAATGTTTTGGAGGTTGGAAGCCTTTTATCATTATTCTCTGAACATCCTCCGTCTGTGGTTTGGAGTCTGACAGTTTTTTGGAAATTTTCAATCATTATTACCTCAGTTATTTTTTCTATTTCTTTCCCCTTTTTCTTCTGGCATTCCCTTTACATATACATTATACCCTTGTAGTTATCCCACAGTTCTTGCATATTCTCTTCTGGGTTTTATTTTTTTTCCAGTCTTTTTTTCTCTTCACTTTTCAGTTTTGGAAGTTTCAATTCTATTCTTATCCGTGACTGACATACTAATGAGCCCATTAAATGCACTGATTTCTGGGAAAATGTTTTGATCTCTAGCGTTTATTTTTGGTTCTTTCTTAGAATTTCCATCTCTCTGCTTTACCTTATCTAAATGCTATTGTGAATGAAATAGTGTTTTTCTTGTTTTCGGGTGGTTTATTGGTAATATATAGGAATATAATTTTGTGTTTTATATCATACAACGTTGCTGAACTTGTAACTTCTACTAGATTCTTTGTAGATTCCTCAACCTTTTCTACATTTATAGAATCATGTCATCTGTGAATGGAGACAGTTTTCTGTCTTCCTTTCCAATCTATGTGCCTTTAATTTCTTTTCTTTTTTTAACTTTTATTTAATGAATATAAATTTCCAAAGTACAGCTTATGAATTACAATAACTTCCCCCACCCCATAACTTCCCTCCCACCCACAACCCTCCCCTTTCCCGTTCCCTCTCCCCTTCCATTCACATCAAGATTCATTTTCAATTCTCTTTATATACAGAAGATCGATTAGTACATACTAAGTAAAGATTTCATCAGTTTGCACCCACACAGAAACACAAAGTGTAAAAATACTGTTTCAGTACTAGTTATAGCATCACTTCACATTGGACAACACATTAAGGACAGATCCCACATGAGGAGTAAGTACACAGTGACTCCTGTTGTTGATTTAACAATTTGACACTCTTGTTTATGGCGTCAGTAATCTCCCTAGGCTCTAGTCATGAGTTGCCAAGGCTATGGAAGCCTTTAGGGTTTCTTTCTCTTGCTTTGTGTACAGGTTTTTTGGGAAAATATATGTTTTCTTTTCTCTTGGGTATATACCTATAAGTTTAATGACTGAGTCCTATGGTGATTCTATGAAGTCCTATGGTGATTCTAAAGTCCTATGGCGACTTTCTGAGGAAGTTCCAAACTGTATTCCAACCCAGCGGCACTGTTTTATATTCCCCTCAGCAATGCATGATGGTTCGTTTCTTCACATCCTCTCTGATGCTTGATACAGTCTCATTTTTTTATTATAGTCATTCTTATGGGTGTGACATCTGCTAACTTTTAAGACTACATTTTATATCTATTCCTAGTGTATAGAAATTACATAATTTTTGTATATTGATTTTAATACCTGGCTACTTTACTAAACTCAGGTAAATACAATGGATTTTAGATTTCATTTTTATGTAGATAATAACATAATCTGTGACTAATGAGCTGTTTTATGATTTTCCATCTTTTTCTAATGTCTTTTTTTCTTTTCTAGTGACTCTTGTATCTTTTTCTTAGTATTATTGCTTTTGCTAGGAATTATACTCCATAAATGAAAATGGTGATGGCAGGGAATTGTTCCTGATTTTAAAAGAATGTTTTTCTTTAATGATGATGTTTGCTATAACTGAAAAGCAGATAGCCTTAATCAAATTAAAGAAGTTCCCATTTGTCTAAATTGTCAAGTATTTTTAACAATGCTTCTTCTGCATTTGAGATAACGTTTTTTATTCTTTAATTAATTTTGTGAATTATAAGAGATTTTTAAAATTTTTTTATTTAGTAAAAATAAATTTCCAACGTACAGTTTATGGATTACAATGGCTTCCCCCCACCACAATTTCCCTCCCCCACACACCCCTCCCATCTCCCACTCCCTCTCCCATTCCATTCACATCAAGATCCATTTTCAATTATCTTTATATACAGAAGATTGATTTAGTATATATTAAGTAAAGATTTCATCAGTTTGCACCCACACAGAAACACAAAGTGTAAAATACTGTTTCAGTACTAGTTATAGCATCACTGCACATTGGACCCTAATTTAAGGACAGATCCCACATGAGAAGTAAGTACACAGTGACTCCTGTTGTTGACTTAACAATTTGACACTCTTGTTTATGGCGTCGGTAATCTCCCTAGGCTCTAGTCATGAGTTTCCAGGGCTATGGAGGACTTTTGAGTTCGCCAACTTCGATCTTATTCCGACAGGGTCATAGTCAAAGTGGAAGTTCTCTCCTCCCTTCAGAGAAAGGTACCTCCTTCTTTGATGGCCCGGTTCTTTCCACTGGGGTCTCACTCACAGAGATCTTTCATTTAGGTCGTCTTCTTTTTTTTTTCTTTTCCATGGTGTCTTGGCTTTCCATGCCTACAATACTCTCATGGGCTTTTCAGCCAGATCCGAATGCCTTAAGGGCTGATTCTGAGGCCAGAGTGCTGTTTAGGACATCTGCCATTCTATGAGTCTGCTGTGTGTCCCGCTTCCCATGTTGGATCCTTCTCTCCCTTTTTGATTCTATCAGTTAGTGTTAGCAGACACTTGTCTTGTTTCTGTGATCCCTTTGACTCTTAGACCTATCAGTGTGATCATTTGTGAACTAAAATTGATCACTTGGACTAGTGAGATGGCATTGGTACATGCCACCCTGATGGGATTGTATTGGAATCCCCTGGTAGGTTTCTAACTCTCCCATTTGGGGCAAGTCAGCTTGAGCATGTCCCAAATTGTACATCTCCTCCATCTCTTATTCCCACTCTTATATTTAACAGGGATCACTTTTAAGTTAAGCTTTAAACACCTAAGAATAATTGTGTGTTAATTACAGAGTTCAACCAATAGTACTAGAACATAACAGAAAAAAAATATACTAAAATGGATGAAGTATTACATTGTACATCAGCAGTCAGCACAAGAGCTGATCAAGTCACTGTTTCTCATAGTGTCCATTTCACTTCCACAGGTTTCCCCTTTGGTGCTCAGTTAGTTGTTGCCGATCAGGGAGAACATATGATATTTGTCCCTTTGGGAATGGCTTAATTCACTCAGCATAATGTTTTCCAGATTCCTCCACCTTGTTGCAAATGACCGGATTTCATTGTTTTTGACTGCTGTATAGTATTCTGTAGAGTACATATCCCATAATTTCTTTATCCAGTCTACTGTTGATGGGCATTTGGGTTGATTCCAAGTCTTAGCTATTGTGAATTGAGCAGCAATAAACATTAATGTGCAGACCACTTTTTTGTTTGCCAATTTAATTTCCTTTGGGTAAATTCCAAGGAGTGGGATGGCTGGGTTGTATGGTAGGGTTATGTTCAGGTTTCTGAGGAATCTCCAGACTGACTTCCATAGTGGCTTAACCAGTTTGCATTCCCACCAACAGTGGGTTAGTGTCCCTTTTTCCCCACATCCTCTCCAGCATCTGTTGTGGGTAGATTTCTGAATGTGCGCCATTCTCACCGGAGTGAGGTGGAACCTCATTGTGGTTTTGATTTGCATTTCCCTGATGGCTAGTGATCTTGAACATTTCTTCATGTGTCTGTTGGCCATTTGGATTTCCTCTTTTGAAAAATGTCTATTGAGGTCCTTGGCCCATCTCTTAAGTGGGTTGTTTATTTTGATGTTGTTGAGTTTCTTGAGTTCTTTATAGATTCTGGTATTCAACCCTTTATCTATAGCATAGTTTGCAAATATTTTTTCCCATTCTGTCGGTTGCCTCTTCATTTTCCTGACTGTTTCTTTTGCAGTACAGAAACTTCTCAATTTGATGCAATCCCAATAGTTAATTTTGGCTTTGACTGCCTGCATCTCCAGGGTCTTTTCTAGGCAGTCTTTGCCTGTGCCTATATTTTGCAGGGTTTCTCCAATGCTCTCTAATAATTTGGTGGTGTCAGGTCGTAGATTAAGTCTTTAATCCATGTTGAGTGAATTTTTGTGTAAGGTTGAAAGGGAGGGGTCTGGCTTCATGATTCTGCACGTGGAAATCCAATTTTCCCAGCACCATTTATTGAATAGACTGTCCTTGGTCCAGGGATTGGTTTTAGATCCTTGATCAAATATGAGTTGGCTGTAGATGTTTGGATTGATTTCTGGTGTTTCTATTCTGTTCCATTGGTCTATCCATCTGTTTCTGTACCAGTAACATGCTGTTTTGATAACAACTGCCCTGTAGTATGCCCTGAAATCTGGTATTGTGATGCCTCCGGCCTTGTTATTACTGTACAAGATTGCTTTAGCAATTCAAGGTTTCCTGTGTCTCCATATGAATTTCAGCATCATTTTTTCCAGATCTGAGAAGAATGTCTATGGTATCTTGATTGGTATTGCATTGAATCTGTAAATTGCTTTTGGGAGAATGGACATTTTGATGATATTGATTCTTCCAATCCATGAGCATGGAAGATTTCTCCATTTTTTGGTATCCTCTTCTATTTCTTTCTTTAAAGTTTTTTAATTTTCATCGTAGAGATCTTTACCGTCCTTGGTTAAGTTTATTCCAAGGTATTTGATTGTTTTTGTAGCTATTGTGAATGGGATTGATCCTAGCAGTTCTTTCTCAGCTCTGGCATTGCCTGTGTAAACAAGGCTGTTAATTTTTGTGCATTGATTTTATATCCTGCTAGTTTTCCAAACTCTTCGATGAGTTCCAATAGTCTCTTAGTAGAGTTCTTTGGATCCCCTAAACACAGAATCATATCATCTGCAAAGAGGGATAGTTTGAGTTCCTCCTTCCCAATTTGTATCCCTTTAATTTCTTTTTCTTGCCTAATAGCTCTTGCTAAAACTTCCAGAACTATGTTGAATAGCAGTGGTGAGAGTGGGCATCCCTGTCTGGTACCAGATCTCAGTGGAAATGCTTCCAACTTTTCCCCATTCAATAGGATGCTGGCCGTGGGTTTTTCATAAATTGCTTTGATTGTATTGAAGAATGTTCCTTCTATACCCCCTTTGCTTAGGGTTTTCATCAAGAAAAGGTGTTGTATTTTATCAAATGCTTTCTCTGCGTCTATTGAGAGAATCATATGGTTTTTCTTCTTCAGTCTGTTAATGTGGTGTATCACGTTGATTGTTTTGCGAACACTGAACCATCCCTGCATACCTGGGATAAATCCCACTTGGTCTCGGTGGATGATCTTTCTGATGTGTTGCTGTGTTCTATTGGCGAGAATTTTATTGAGGATTTTTGCATCTATGTTCATCAGGGATATTGGTCTGTAATTTTCTTTCAATGCTGCATCTTTCTCTGGCTTAGGGATTAAGGTGATGCTGGCTTCATGGAAAGAATTGGGCAGGATTCCATCTTTTTTGATTGTTCTGAATAGTTTGAGAAGAAATGGAGTTAATTCTTCTTTAAATGTCTGGTAGGATTCAGCAGTGAATCCATCTGGTCCTGGGCTTTTCTTTGTTGGGAGGGCCTTTATTACTGTTTCAATTTCTGTCTTAGTTATGGGCCTATTTAGGTTTTCTATGTCTTCCTGGTTCAATTTAGGTAGATTGCATGTGTCCAGGAATCTGTCCATTTCTGATAGATTTCCCTGTTTGTTGGCATACAACTCTTTGTAATAATTTCTGATGATTCTTTTTATTTCTGTGGTGTCTGTTGTTACATTTCCTGTTTCATCTCTGATTTTATTGATTTGGGTCTTTCCTCTTCTTTTTTTAGTTAGTTGAGACAATGATGTGTCAATTTTATTCATTTTTTCAAAAAACCAGCTCTTTGCTTGGCTGATTTTTTGCAATGTTTTTTTGGATTCAATCCTGTTGATTTCTTCTCTGATTTTAATTATTTCTCTTCTCCTACTAGAATTGGGTCTGGTTTGCTGCAGTTTTTCTAGATCTTTGAGATGCGCTAAAAGCTCATTTATTTGGTGCCTTTCCAATTTCTTGATATAGGCACCTATTGATATAAACTTTCCTCTCAACACTGCTTTTGCCGTATCCCATAAGTTTTGATATGTTGTGTTGTTATCCTCATTTACTTCCATAAAATTTTTGATTTCTCTTTTGATTTCTTCTATGACTCAGTGTTCATTCAGGAGCATGTTGTTCAGTCTCCATGTGTTTGCATACTTTCTAGGGATTCCTGAGTTGCTAATTTCCACCTTCATTCTGCTGTGGTCTGAGAAGCTTCATGGTATTATTCTAATTCTTTTAAATTTGCTGAGATTCGCTTTATGGCCTAGTATGTGGTCAATCCTAGAGAAGGTTCCATACACTGCTGAGAAGAATGTAAAATCTTTAAATGTAGGATTGAAAGTTCTGTAGATATCTGTCAGATCCATTTGGGCAATAGTATCGATTAAGTCTGCTGTTTCTTTGTTGATCTTCTGTCCGGATGATCTGTCTATTTCTGAGAGTGGAGTATTGAAGTCTCCCAGTACTATTGTATTGGGGTCTAAGTCTCCCTTTAAGTCCCTTAACATATCTTTTAAATAAACTGGTGCCCTGTAATTAGGCGCATATACATTTATAATAGTTACATCTTCCTGTTGAATTAAACCCTTAATCATTATATAGTGCCCCTCTCTGTCTCTCTTAACAGATTCTGTGTTAAAGTTTATTATCTTGTCTGATATTAATATGGCTACACCTGCTTTTCTTTGGTTTCTGTTGTTGTGGAATATCTTTTTCCAACCTTTCACTTTCAGTCTGTATGCTTCTATGTTGGAAAGATGTGTTTCTTGTAGGCAGCAAATAGATGGGTTTTGTTCCTTAATCCACTCAGCCAGTCTTTGCCTTTTAACTTTAGATTTCAATCCATTAACGTTCAATGTGACTATGGATAGGTAGTAACTTTGCCCTGCCATTTTCCCAAAGATATTTTCTAGTATATGCTTTGAGTTTTCTATGATCTTTTACTGGTAGGTTTTCTTCCTTTACCTTCTTTCATATTGATGACTGTGTTTCTGTGTTTCTGAGTGTAACACATCTTTAAGCATCTTTTGCAGGGCCGGACGAGTGGCTACAAATTCTTTCAATTTCTGTTTGCTGTGAAAGGTCTTTATTTCACCTTCATTCACAAATGAGAGCTTTGCAGGATATAATATTCTGGGTTGGCAGTTTTTCTCTCTTAGCACCTGGGCTATGTCTCTCCATTCCCTCCTAGCCTGTAGGGTTTCTGATGAGAAGTCTGCTGTGAGTCTAATTGGGGATCCTCTGAGAGTAATCTGGCAATTCTCTCTTGCACATTTTAGAATCTTTTCTTTGTGTTTCACTGTGGTGAGTTTAATTACAACGTGTCGTGGTGAGGGTCTCTTTTGGTCATATTTACGAGGGGTTCTGTGAGCTTCCTGTACTTGGATGTCTCTGTTCTTCTCCAAACCCGGAAAGTTCTCTGCTAGTATCTCGCTAAAAAGGCCTTCTAATCCTTTCTCTCTCTCCATGCCTTCAGGAATTCCTAGAACTCGTATATTGGGTTTTTTAATAGTATCCTGTAGATTCCAAACAATATTTTTTAGATTTCTAATTTCCTCTTCTTTTCTTTGGTTTGACTGTATGCTTTCCTGTGCTCTGTCTTCTGATATTCTCTCTTCTGTTTCACTGACTCTGTTTTTAAGGCTCTCTAATGTGTTTGTCATTTGATCTATTGAGTTCTTCATTTCATTTTGATTTCTCTTCACTATCACACTTTCCTGTTCTACTAGTTTCTGCATTTCATTTTGGTTCCTCCTTAAGATTTCATTTTCACGAGAGAGATTTTCTATCCTGTCCAGTAAGGATTTCTGTAGTTCAAGCATTTGCTTTTGAAAACTTCTAAATGTTTTTATCATAAATTTTTTGAAATCCGTATCTTGCATTTCTTCTATCTCATCATCTTCATAATCTTGGCCTGGGGTGTTTTGTTCATTTGGGGGCGTCATAATGTGTTCGTTGATCTTGTTCCCACAGTTTCTGTGTTTATTGCTTGGCATTTTGGAGGAATTCTTTGAATTATTTCCTTACAGTGTTTTTTTTTCTTGTTATACTATGACTGTGTTAAGTGGGCTGTCTGCTATTGGAGTAGCCTTGGTGGCCTGAGATGTGTGAGGGCAGAGAGCTCTGCTTAGTTCTTCAGGGTTAGGCGTGGTAGATCTCGCTTTCTCTCTATTTATTTATTTCTTTATTTTCAGGAGAGAAGTAATACCACACAGCTGAACAGAATTGATGGTAGTTAGTTTCCAAACTCTGGCTTCTCCCCCTCCAGTGCGGATGTGAAGACTCGGAGCCGGAGCCGTGAGCGTCCTTGCTCTCACCGCAGATCGTCTGTGTCTCCTCCACTAGATCCAGAGGAGTTTCCTCTGCATTTTTTTCCCTGGGCCTTTCCCTGTATTTACTGTAATTCCTCTTATCTCAACCTATCTTTCCCGGACTATCAATGTGCGACCTCACTATTCGCCATCTTGGCTCCCAGATTTTTAATATTAAAATATTCTTGGGGGCCAGTGCTGTGGCATAGTGGGCTGAAGCCTCCACCTGTGGCACTGGTGTCCCATGTGGACACCAGTTCCAGTCCCAGCTGCTCCTCTGCCCATCCAGCTCTCTGCTATTGCCTGGGAAAGCAGCAGAAGATGGCCCAAGTGCTTGGGTCTCTGCAGCCACGTGGGGGACCCAGAAAAAGTTCCTGGATCCTGACTTCAGATCAGCCCAGCTCTGGCTGTTGCGGCCATTTTGGGAGTGAACCAGCAGATGGAAGGCCTTTCTCTTTGTCTCTCCCCCTCTCTCTGTAACTCTACCTCTCAAATAAATAAATAAAAATTTTTAAATAAGAAAAAATTTTATAAATTCTTGAATTCCTGTGATAAACACAACTAGGTTATGATGAATTATATTTAAATATACTTGATAGATTTAGCATGCTATTACTTTGTTTGGAATGCCTGCACTTATAACATTGGCCATTCCTATACTGTGCTTACTCTGTTTGAGTATTAAGATTATTATTGTTCTCATACACTGAGTTGGAGTGTGTTCCCTCCTTTGGATTCATTGGAAGTATTTGTTTAAGATCTAAATAATCCATTTATGACAGAACTCACTTGTTTTATTTCTCTTGTTTTTTTTTTTTCTGCAGAGAGAGAAAAGAGTGACAGGCAGAAAAAGAGAAAGAAAGAAGGAGAGAAGGGGAGAGGAGAGGGAGGGAGTGGAAAAAAGAGACAAAAAGAGCTCTTATTTGCTGGTTCACTCCTCATATGCCCACAATGGCTCGGGCTGGGCCAAGCTGAAGCTAGGAGCCCAGAACTCAGTGCAGACCTCCCACGTGGATGGCAGGGACCCAACCATGTGGGCCATCACCTGCTGCCTTCCACGGTATCCACTGGCAGGAAACTGGAATGGGGACTCAAACCCAAGCATTCTGTTATGGGTGTGGGCATCTGGGCCAAACAGCTGCCCCTGGCATTTTTGTTTTCAAAAAGAAGAAGATTCAATTATAGATCCAATTCCTTTATTCATTGGACTATAGAGGATTTCTGTTTCTTATTTAGTAAATTTGGGATAGTTACAATTTTCTTATTTAGCGCATTTTTGTTAATTACAGTTTTGGCTAGTTAAAAATAATTTATCCATTCTATCTAAGTTATGTTTCAGTCAGTGATGGTCTACATACATGATGGTGGTCCCATAAGATTCCACTGCCAACTGTTGTTGTAGTCACCTTGGTTTATGTAAGGATACACTATAGTGTTCATATAATGACAGAATCACCGAAGACATTTCTTGAGAATATCTCTCCATAATTAAACAGTGTTAGGGCATAACATTTTAAAAAGCAGTATGTATTGGGCCAGTGCTGTGGTACAGTGGGTTAACGCCCTGGCCTGAGACACCAGCATCCCATATGGGCGCCGGTTCAAGACCCAGCTGCTCCACTTCTGATCCAGCTCTCTGCTATGGCCTGGAAAAGCAGTAGAAGATGGCCCAAGTCCTTGGGTCCCTGCACCTGCATGGGAGACTGGAGGAAGCTCCTGGTTCCTGGCTTCAGATCAGTGCAGCTCTGGCTGTTGCGACCAATTGGGGAGTGAACCAGCGGATGGAAGACCTCTCTCTCTCTCTCTCTCTCTCTCTCTTCTCTCTGTGTAACTCTTTCAAATAAATAAATAAATCTTTAAAATAAAAGCAGTATGTATCTTTTAATTCATAATATTATCCGTGTTTGTGCCATCTCTCCTTTTCTCATCTGTCTCATCAGTATTATTTTTTTTCCAAATAATTATATTCTGGCTTTTCTGTATTTTTCTGTAATTAATTGCTGTGCTTACCTTCATTTCTTCTGCTATGAGTTTATTCTAAATATTTTTTTTAAGATTTTATTCAGGCTGGCGCCGTGGCTCACTTGGCTAATCCTCTGCCTGCAGCGCCGGCACCACGGGTTCTAGTCCCGGTTGGGGCGCTGGATTCTGTTCCAGTTGCTCCTCTTCCAGTCCAGCTCTCTGCTGTGGCCAGGAAGGCAGTGGAGGATGGCCCAAGTGCTTGGGCCCTGCACCCCATGGGAGACCAGGAGGAAGCACCTGGTTCCTGGCTTCAGATCAGTGCAGCGCGCCAGCCATAGCAGCCCTTTGCGGGGTGAACCAACAGAAGGAAGACCTTTCTCTCTGTATCTCTCTCTCTCACTGTCTAACTCTGCCTGTCAAAAAAAAAAAGGTTTTATTCATTTATTTGAGAGGTAGAGATGCAGACAGTGAGAGAGAGAGAGGCAGAGAGAAAGGTCTTCCATCCTTTTTTTTTTTTTAAAGATCTATTTATTTATTTGAAAGTCAGAGTTACACATACAGAGAGAAGGAGAGGCAGAGGCAGAGAGAGAGAGAGAGAGAGAGAGAGGTCTTCCATCCGCTGATTCATTCCCCAATTGGCCTCAACTGGCAGAGCTGAGCCAATCCAAAGCCAGGAGCCAGGAGCTTCTTCCGGATCTCCCACATGGGTACAGGGGCCCAAGGCCTTGGGTCATCTTCTACTGCTTTCCCAGGCCATTACAGAGAGCTGTATTGGAAGTGGAGCAGCTGGGTCTCGAACCACCGCCCATATGGGATGCCGGCACTGCAGGTGGCGGTTTTACCCACTACACCACAGCATCAGCCCCCTCAGGCAGCAGTTTTAACTTGCTGCAACACAGCACCAGCCTGTCATGTTTGTTATTGAATGATAATTTTGCTGGATACAAAACTGTAAACCCATGGTGTTGTCTCAGCTTTTTAAACACATTTTATTTTCTTGAGACTTTCATTATTGCTCTTAAGTTTTCTGAAAGCCAGTCTGAGTCTTCTGTAAGGACTTTACTTTTATCCTTGGCTTTTTTCACTTCAATTTATTTTTGTTCTATGACGTCACCACGCTGTGTGAAAAGGAATATTTTGTTTACTGGTATTGTGCTTGTCCAGATTCATGGTTTTTTTTTTAGTTTTAGGAAAATTTCAACCCAAATCCATTGAACATGATATCTCCTCCATTCTCTCTTCACTCCAGCGCTCTCACTCTATCCTTCTTGTACTATAATTTCTTTCATCTTTTTGCTGTCTCAGCTATGTTTAGGAAGTTCCTCCAGATATAACTGCTGGTTCACAAATTCTCTATTCAGCTGTGTCTAATATGAGTCATAATCCATTCCCTGAGTTTTAAGCTTTAGTGATTGTATTCTCCATTTTTAAAGATTCTGTTTGATTCTCTTAATTGTGCTGGTCATTCTAGAGAGACTGTTCATTTTTAATTCTACTTTATTTCTTTAAATAATTCACATATATTTACTTTCTATTATATACCTAAAATATTAGTATCTGAGATCCTTAGGGTCTTAATTTGTTATTATTTCATTATTAATAATTTATTTTGGCCGGTGCTGAGGCTCACTTGGCTAATCCTCCGCCTGCGGCGCTGGCACACTGGATTCTAGTCCCGGTCGGGGTGCCGGATTCTGTCCCGGTTGTTCCTCTTCCAGTCCAGCTCTCTGCTGTGGCCCGGGAGTGCAGTGGAGGATGGCCCAAGTGCTTGGGCCCTGCATCCACATGGGAAACCAGGAAGAAGCACCTGGCTCCTGGCTTCGGATTGGCGCAGCGCCGGCCATGGCGGCCATTTGGGGGGAAAGGAAGACCTTTCTCTCTGTCTCTCTCTCTCTCTCTCTCTCACTGTCTAACTCTGCCTTCAAAAAATAATAATTTATTTCATTATATGTTTACTGATTTTTGATCTGCAGCTGATATTTGCTTGATTCGAATCTGTGGGATCCTAAATACCTTCTAAGCTGCTAGTACTTTAGCTCCTTCAATTAATTTTGATTATCTTTAATTATCACAATTGTTTGGTTCTTCATTTTTTCTGTTATTTATATTTTCAAACACATATTTTCTCTAATATTAAATATTTTATGTTACATAATAATTTTAATATATGAAATCTTTTCAAGTCTTACTCTGATGTCTCATCTTTCTGCTCTCATGCATGATGACTTATTTCTTAAGTGTTTACTGAATTTTTTGTTGGAATCCATTTACTTTCATTGAAACTTTAGTGAAATTCTTTAAGGCTTTAGATGAAATTGAATTTCTATTCAAATGATTTGAATTTGATTCTGTTGGGCTCCTAGGAATACTACCAAACTGCTTAGGACCTATTTAAAGTAAATTTTCATTTTGAGGCCTTGTAGTCTATTCAGCATGCTTTTGGGCAATAAATTCACATAAGTGGTATTTGAAATTACATATGGTCTAGGAAAACTTTTTTTTTTTTTTTGACAGGCAGAGTGGACAGTGAGAGAGAGAGACAGAGAGAAAGGTCTTCCTTTTGCCGTTGGTTCACCCTCCAATGGCCGCCACGGTAGCGCGCTGCGGCTGGCGCACCGCGCTGATCCAATGGCAGGAGCCAGGTGCTTCTCCTGGTCTCCCATGGGGTGCAGGGCCCAAGGACTTGGGCCATCCTCCACTGCACTCCCTGGCCACAGCAGAGAGCTGGCCTGGAAGAGGGGCAACCGGGACAGGATCGGTGCCCCGACCGGGACTAGAACCTGGTGTGCCGGCACTGCAAGGCGGAGGATTAGCCTAGTGAGCCGCAGCGCCGGCCAGGAAAACTTCTATCATTTTGCTCTTCTATTTGGCAATCCTGGAGATGGAGATAGGAGTTGAAGATGCCTTGGTTATATGTGACCCATTTTAAAACTTTAAAACAAATTTTATGAGGGTATTTCAGAAAATGGAATGGAAAAGATGGGTTTATTTTGGTACAAAAAACTTTAAAATCCATGCATAGTAATATGCCTTTTCCTTGAAGTTTTGAAGACAATATGTTTTTAAGAAACTGTATCTCTGTTGTCTGGTATGTGCATATTTAGCACTAGAAGGTTTTCTCAGTGGATGGACCCGTTTATTACTATACAATGTCCCTCACCACCCTGGTGATTCTCTTTGCTCTGAAATTTACTTCATCTGATATTAATGTGAGAGTATTTCAAAAACTGCATGAATTTAAAAAAATTTTATGATTCTTTCCCCTACATCATATTATTTTCCTATGTTCCTTAGGAAGCACTCATATGGAAAAAAATAACAATTCATAGGTCTTTTATTTCTATACTACCTGAGTAATCTATAAATATTTAAATGGCTAGAGACTGTGGGAAATAGAAAAAAACAGTTTCAGTACTTGTTCTCATATATGAATACTTCTAACTGGACTCTGACTCTTTCTAAAGCACTTTAATGTGGTAATTAAATATTCAAGTCTCAGCTTCTTAACCTCTGAGATCAATTCTTGATATGGTAAATGGAAAAAAATAACATTAACTCCCGCATAGGAATATTGGGAGGATAAGCCAAAACAAAGTTTTCTTAGTTTTTTCATTTCTATATGATGTCCCTCCCCATCCCGGTGATTCACAACAGCACTGAAACATGTTATGTGCTCTCAATAGTAGCTGTTTTTAACAAAGATGGAGATGAAGTTTTCTGTCATTTTTACTTTTCTCACTAGTTTAGTCAATAAACAGCTAGTGCTTCTATCTACACTAAGAAAATACATGACAGGGTCGGTGCTGTGGCATAATAGGAGCCAGCATCCCATATGGATGACGGTTCAAGTCCTGGTCACTTCACTTCTGATCCAGCTTCCTGCTAAAGACCTGGGAAAGCAGCAAAGGATGGCCCAAGTCCTTGGGCCCCTACACCCACGTGGAAGAGCTGGAAGAAGCTCCTAGATCCTGACTTTGGACCGGCACAGCTCCAGCCATTGCAGCCATTGGGGAGTGAACCAGCAAACGGAAGATCTCTGTCTCTCTCTCTAGCTCTCTCTCTCGCTCTCTCTCTCTCTCTGTAACTTTGCCTTTCAAATAAATAAATCAATCAATAAACCTTAAAAACAATACATGTCAATCAACTTGCTTGATGCTAAACATTTGATTCCTGATAGCCAAAAGTTTATTATTTAAGATAGACTGTTCTACAGAAATACTTGGAACTGTCCTTCCACCCAAGAATGTCTATAATTTCACGTAGCTTAGTATTTATAACCAGAGAAAATCTTTGTGTGCTTTTGATTTGGAAAAGAATTTTTTCTTATACAGAAAGAAAAATAGTCACATACCAGGAAAAAAAACTTTTCTCTGGTTTTGTAAAGACCTATTTTTTTCAATCTGATGGTATAAAATGATAAAAAGATATATAGCGAGATATGAAAGTATTCATCCTCCTCTGGCAATAATTGGAAAAAAATCAGTAAAATTCAGAGTATAATTACCTTCTTCTTGTGTTCTTCCCCAGCCACTTATAAAACATTTTGTATTTTGGTCCAGTTCTTGGAAAACATCAAAAGGTAGACAGATAGGCTGAATATAGTCATTATACTTCACTGCTTTGTTTAAATGGAAAAGAGCAATGTCATTTACATAAGTTTCCAAAATGAAGTCTGGATGGATAGTGATTGCTTTAACTTTTATCCTCCTGCCATGTGGGTGGATCCTATATATATTATTAGTTCCAATCACAGCTCTCCACTTTAAAGGATCTCTGAAAGAAAGTAAGTATTCTTATTATAAACATGCTCATTTAACTAATAGTCTAAAATCTCCCACTAGTTTTTGACTTTCTCGTGTTAGATTAAGAAAAAACAACTTACTTCTACTTTCATGTGACATATAATATAAAGCAAAAACCTAAATATCATGATGTAGTAAAGAAGAAAAAAAAAATCAGTGAGACAGAAAATCCAGAAACACATCAAGTTCCTAAGAATTTAATATATAATTAAGGTAGCATTTCTTACCACTGAACAATATCTGGTTATTGGGACAACTAGCTAACCAAAAAGAGAAATGAAATTAGATCCCTGAAATAACACTGAACACCAAAAGAAACCCTAAATGGATGAAATGTGAAAAATCACAACCTTTGTAATGAAGATGTCCTATGTTTTAGAGAGATGTAACAGGATAGGTCTAAGACTTGCTTCAAAATAATTGGAAGGGGAAGTTGGTAAGGTCATAGATGACACAAATCAGATATAAGTTCACTGATAACTTGAAGCTGGGTGATAATGCATAGTATTTCACTAAAATATTCCTTCTACTTTTATAATTGTTTTGAAACTTACTAGAATGAAGCATTTGGACATGAACTTAGCTTAAGAATTTTAAAAATTAAACCCCAAAAATATAGATGAATATATAACACTAGCATGAGAAAGGATTTATAAAGCATGACACTAAATGATAGATATTGATAATATTTTAAAAATAAGCCAAAAAGTAAAAACAAAAATACCAAGCCAAACAACAGCAAAAGATCAACAATTAACGCCCCAAGAGATTCACAGTTGATACATCTAGAATTAAAAGTATGAGTGTAAAAAATGAGTATAATTTATGTCTGTGGAAAATGCATTCTGTGAAAAAAGAACAGCCACAGATCTCAACAATTCTCTTGCACCAAAACAGACTCATTTTTAATTCCATTTTCCCATGAATATTTTGAAGTGACCTTACAGAGCAATATGAGACTGTTATAAAAAATAATTTGTATAAATGCATAGAAAAATCTAGAAGGATAAGTAACCAAAATTAATAGCTGTTATTTCTACAAAGTATAGTGATTTTTATTTTCTATCATCTGTATTTTCTCATTTTCTTTCATTAAGCATGTTCTGCTTTTTTTAAATGTAAAATTGCATATACATACATACTTAACCATTTGACTCAATAATCCTACTCTTAGAGACTTACACAATGAAATGAAAACTTAGATTCACAAAAAGAGGCAGTATGTGTGTTTACAATGGCTTTACCCTTTAAAAAATTATTTCATTGTTTGAAAAGCAGAGAGACGTAGAGAAAACAGAGAGATCTCATATCCATTGGTTCATTCCCCAAATGCCCACAACAACTAGGACTGGGCCAGGCCAAAGCCAGGAGCCAGGAATTCAGTTCAAGTCTCCCATCTGGGTGGCAGGCACTCAAGTTCTTGAACCACATCACCTGCTGCCTTCCAGGGTACACATTAGAAGGGAGCTGGAATTCGGAGTAGAGTTGGGACTCAAATCCACATACTTTAATATGGAACATGGGCATCTGAAGCACTACACCAAACACCTGCCTCTTCAGTGGCTTCACTCTTAATTGTCCAAATTGAAAACAATTTAAATGTCTCAAATTAGAAATCGACATGTGCATACAATGGAGTACTACTCAGCAATATAAAGGAGCAGTAGCATGGATGGATCTCAAAGGCATTATGCTAAGTGGAAAAAGCTGCATACTTTGGACTCCATTTATATTATGCTGTGGGAAAGAAATCTATGAAGACAAGAAACAGATGAGTGATTCTCTGAGGGTGAGAGGGAGTGACTACAAGGGGCATGGAGGAATTTTTCAAGGAGAAAGGACTGTCCTACATCTCTCACTGGTAATTCCATGATTATGTGTTTGTCAAACTCAGAGAACTGCATGCTAAAAATAATAAATTTTATTGAATGTTATTTCTTAGTAAAATATTTTTGCCATGGTTCATTTTATAAAAAGGCATGACTTACTGGTACATAGAACAAAATGGATAACACTCAAATGTATTTCGTCACCAGACCCAAAGGCTACACATTGTATGATTCTGTTGATAACACATCTTGGAAAAAATAAACCTATAAAGGACAACAGATCATTGGTTGCCAAGGGCTGGGTATAAAGGTAGGAGCTGACTGCAAAAGTCATGGAAGAATTTGGATTTATGGCACTGTGCTAAATCCTGATTGTGATAGTTAACCTATCTACATTGTCAAAAGTTGCAGGACAAAACATTTCAAAAGGTGAACTGTATTTCACCAAATTATTCCCTGATTTTTTTTATTCCCTGATTTTTAAAGAGATAAAAAATTTGTGAGATTTGCAAAAAGAAAATTAGGTCCAAAAGGACATTCTGCCAATTTTAGTTAGGCTCAGCTATAGGAAAAAGCATCTAGTTTGAAGCTTTAATAGACTTCAATGCTACTACTGCAACCAGCACATTCTTTCTTAGTGCCAGTTACATAGAGACTATTAAAACAACATCCTCTGGGAGGGGTCCAAGATGGTAGTATAGCAATAGGACGTTCTGAGTCACACAGGGCAAATAGTTAATAAGGAAAGGGGATACAAGCCAGAGACAGAGCCATGAGAATTTCGTGCAGAGAAGCCCAGGAGTCCAAAGATACTGGGCAGGTCCACGCTGAGGGAACAGAAAAGAAAGGGAAGAGGCAGACGCGGTGGAGAAGCCGAATGGGGAGACTGACGCCACCCCCGCCCCAGCGGACCAGGTGAGGCACGCGGTCGTGAGTTCATGGAGCTGCAGACAGCAGCAGGTGGGGGAGCCTGGTGAACTGCATTTGAAGTTCCAAGCGGGAAGAATAGAGGAAAAAACGGAGAGGTCGGGCACACCTCTGTCCATCTATGTCTCCCCTCTCCCCGCAACCAGAGCTGCAGCCAGCTGGGAGAAGCCATATTGTTTATGTCTTTGAATGTTTTTTTGTTTGTTTGTTTGTTTGACAGGCAGAGTTAGACAGTGAGAGTGAGAGAGAGACAGAGACAGAGAGGTCTTCCTTTTTCCGTTGGTTCACCCTCCAATGGCCGCTGCGGCCGGCGCACCATACTGATCCGAAGCCAGGAGCCAGGTGCTTCTTCCTGGTCTCCCATGGGGTGCAGGGCCCAAGCACTTGGGCCATCCTCCACTGCCCTCCTGGGCCATAGCAGAGAGCTGGACTGGAAGAGGAGCAACTGGGACAGAATCCAGCGCCCGCCCCGACCGGGACTAGAACCTGGGGTGTCGGTGCCGCAGGCGGAGGATTAATGTAAGCAGGGGGGTACGACATTTGCCTCCCGAGCACATGCTCATCAATGCGGGGACCACTCCACAACACCCCCCACCTGAGAATGAGGGTCACAACATTTCAGAGTAATTTCCCCACCACCACCACACAGGCTGGACAACAAGAAGTTCTAAATATCAAAATCTTGAGCCTGATTCATGCACCAGTGAGACACGAACCTGCCCCCAGTAGGCGGGACTTAGTGCACCAGAGCTCTCGTACCTGCCCCCATCAGGATTGAGAAGTGAGCAGGACTCCCGGAGGTGGGGCTGCCTGCTTCCACTTGCAGCGCACACACACATAGCAGCTCATAGTAGAGGGAAATCTCACCACAAGCACCAAGACACATATTAAAGATAAAAGCAACTGGAAATGCCAAAAAACAAAGGAAAAAACCTTAACAAGAATAAGGAAGACACCATGAGCCCCCTAAAAGGAACACTACAACTCTTCAATAATAGGAGCTGAAGAAGAAATCAAAGATATGCTAGAAATGGAATTCAGAAAATTAATCATCAGATTACTTAGAAGCAATCAGAAACAAATTCATGATCTAAATGAAAAGTGTTCCCGGCCAGCGCCACAGCTCACTAGGCTAATCCTCCGCCTGTGGTGCTGGCACACCGGGTTCTAGTCCCGGTTGGGGCACCCGATTCTGCCCCGGTTGCTCCTCTTCCAGTCCAGCTCTCTGCTCTGGCCCAGGAAAGCAGTGGAGGATGGCCCAAGTCCTTGGGCCCTGCACCTGCATGGGAAACCAGGAGGAAGCACTTGGCTCCTGGCTTCAGATTGGCGCAGCGTGCCAGCGGCAATGCACCGGCCATAGTGGCCACTTGCTGGGTGCCCCAACGGAAAAAGAAAGACCTTTCTCTCTCTGTCTCTGTCTCTCTCTCTCACTGTCTAACTCTGCCTATCAAAAAAAAAAAAGTGTTCCCAAGAAATTGAGATATTAAAGAGAAGTCAGAATGAAATGCTAGAAATGAAGAATTCAATAGATCAAATAAAAAATGCAGTGGAAAGCCTTAATAGAATAAGTGAGAGAGAAGAAAGATAATCAGAACTAGAAGACAAATTTCTGGAAATAATACAGTCAGACCAACAAGAAGAAATTAGGAAATTTAAAAAAAATGGTTGGAGAGCTACAAGATTCTATCAAAAGACCCTACATACAGATCCTAGGAATTCTGGAAGGCAAAGAAAGATAGAAAGGATTAGAAGGCCTTCTTAATGAAATAATAACAGAGAGAACTTCCCCAATCTAGAGAAAGAGACATCCAAGAACAGGAAGTACACAGAACTTCCAACAGACAGGACACAGAAAGTATCTTCACTTCGACACACTGTAGCAAAGCTCTCCTCAGTAACAAAGATCTGAAAATGTTCATGAGAGAAACAGCAAACCACATTCAGAGGAAACCCAATTAGACTCATTCCAAACTTCTCATCACAAATCCTACAGGCAAGGAGAGAATAGAAGACATACTCCAAGTCTTAAGAGAAAAAACTGTCAACCCAGAACCCTGTGCCATGAAAAACTCTCACTTATGAATAAAGGAGAAATAAGGATCTTTCACAACAAACAGAAACTGAAAAAATTTATAACTACTCACCTAGGTGTACAAAAGATGCTCAAGGATATGCTACACACAGAAACACAGAAACAGGAACATCACTACAAAAGTAGATGAACACAGAAAATGACCCAGCAAAAGTACGAAAGAAATCCAAAATACATAAACAGAACTATTTACAGAAACATGGCAGGGCCGGTACTTCACAATAGTCACACTGAATGTAAATGATCTCAACTCCGCAGTTAAAAGGCAGACTGGATGAATGGATTTAAAAAGAAAACCCATCTATTTGTTGCCTACAAAACACACACACACACACACACATCTTACCATTGTTGCAATCAGACTGAAAGTGAAAGGATGGAAAAAGATAATCCATGCTAACAGAAACCAAAAAAGAGCTGGTGTGGCACTCCTAGTATCAGACAAAATAGACTTTAACACAAAAACTATTAAGAGACAAAGAAGGACACTATGTAATGATTAAAGGATCAATTCAACAGGAAGATGTGACTATTATAAATGTATATACACCTAATTACAGGGAACCTGGCTATTTAAAAGAAATGTTAAGAGATTTAAAGGGAGATCTACACTCAAATGCAATAGTAATTGGGGACTTAAATACCCTAATTTCAGCAATGGACAGACCAATGAGACAAAAAATCAACAAGGAAAAAACAGAGTTAATCAACACCATAGACCAAATAGATCTAGCAGATATCTACAGAACCTTCTACCCTACAGCCATAGAGTACACATTTTTCTCTTTAGTACATGGAACATTCTCTAGGATTGACCACATGCTAGGTCATAAAGAAAGTTTCAGCAAATTAAAAAAAATGAAAATCATACCATGCATCAACACAATGCAATGAAGCTGGACATCAACAACTCAATAATCTCTACATCATATGCATAGAGAATGAACAACATGTTCCTGAATGAACAGTGGGTCATAAAATAAATC
Source organism: Lepus europaeus (assembly GCF_033115175.1). Lineage (NCBI taxonomy): Eukaryota > Metazoa > Chordata > Mammalia > Lagomorpha > Leporidae > Lepus > Lepus europaeus. The sequence continues at coordinate 69,323,878 of NC_084836.1, forward strand.
AAAAGAGAAATCAAAATATTTCTGGAAACAAATGAAGATGACAATGTAACATACCAAAATTTGTGGGATACAGCAATAGCAGTGATAAGAGGAACATTTACAGCAATTGGTGCCTACTTCAAGAAACTAGAAAGTCATCAAATAAATGAACTATCTGTGCACATCAAGGATCTAGACAAACAACAGCAAAACAAACCCAAAACCAATAGAAGAAATAATTAAACCCCACCTCTAAAGTTAAAAGGCACAGACTGGCCGAATGGATTAAGGAAAAAAACCCATCTATTTGCTGCCTACAAGAAACACATCTTTCCAACAAAGATGCATGCAGACTGAAAGTGAAAGGTTGGAAAAAGATATTCAATGCCAACAGAAATGAAAAAAAAGCAGGTGTAGCCATATTAATATCAGACAAAATAAACTTTCACACAAAAACTGTTAGAGACAAAGACGGACACTATATAATGATTAAGGGTTCAATTCAACAGGAAGATGTAACTATTATAAATGTATACACGCCTAATTACAGGGCACCAGTTTATTTAAAAGATATGTTAAGGGACTTAAAGGGAGACTTAGATTCCAATACAGTAGTACTGGGGGACTTCAACTCCACTCTCAGAATAGACAGATCAACCGGACAGATCAACAAGGGAACAGCAGATTTAATCGACACTATTGCCAAAATGGATCTGACAGAAATCTACAGAACTTTCAATCCTACATTTAAAGATTTTACATTCTTCTCAGCAGTGCATGGAACCTTCTCTAGAATTGACCACATACTAGGCCATAAAGCAAGTCTCAGCAAATTTAAAAGAATTAGAATCATACCATGCAGTTTCTCAGACCACAGTGGAATGAAGGTGGAAATTAGCAACTCAGGAATCCCTAGAGAGTATGCAAACACATGGAGACTGAACAACATGTTCCTGAATGAACACTGGGTTACAGAAGAAATCAAAAGAGAAATCAAAAATTTTATGGAAGTAAATGAGGATAACAACACAACATATCAAAACTTATGGGATGGCTGGGGCCACGGCTCAATAGGCTAATCCTCCACCTGCAGCACCAGCACACCGGGTTCTAGTCCCAGTCGGGGCACCAGATTCTGCCCCGGTTGCCCCTCTTTCAGGCCAGCTCTCTGCTGTGGCCTGGGAGTGCAGTGGAGGATGGTCCAAGTGCTTGGGCCCTGCACCCGCATGGAAGACCAGGAGAAGCACCTGGCTCCTGGCTTTGGATCAGCGCGGTACACCAGCTGCAGCGCGCTGGCCACGGCAGCCATTGGAGGGTGAACCAACAGCAAAGGAAGACCTTTCTCTCTGTCTCTCTCTCACTGTCCACTCTGCCTGTCAAAAAATAAATAAAAAAATTTTAAAAAAAGAAAAACTTATGGGATACGGCAAAAGCAGTGTTGAGAGGAAAGTTTATATCAATAGGTGCCTATATCAAGAAATTGGAAAGGCACCAAATAAATGAGCTTTCAGCGCATCTCAAGGATCTAGAAAAACTGCAGCAAACCAGACCCAATTCTAGTAGGAGAAGAGAAATAATTAAAATCAGAGAAGAAATCAACAGGATTGAATAAAAAAAAAAACATTGCAAAAAATCAGCCAAGCGAAGAGCTGGTTTTTTGAAAAAATGAATAAAATTGACACATCATTGGCTCAACTAACTAAAAAAAGAAGAGGAAAGACCCAAATCAATAGAATCAGAGATGAAACAGGAAATGTAACAACAGACACCACAGAAATAAAAAGAATCATCAGAAATTACTACAAAGAGTTGTATGCCAGCAAACAGGGAAATCTATCAGAAATGGATCGATTCCTGGACACATGCAATCTACCTAAATTGAACCATGAAGACACAGAAAACCTAAATAGAGCCATAACTGAGAAAGAAATTGAAACAGTAATAAAGGCCCTCCCAACAAACAAAAGTCCAGGACAAGATGGATTCACTGCTGAATTCTACCAGACATTTAAAGAACTAACTCCAATTCTTCTCAAACTATTCAGAACAATCAAAAAAGATGGAATCCTCCCCAATTCTTTCCATGAAGCCAGAATCACTTTAATTCCTAAGCCAGAGAAAGATGGAGCATTGAAAGAAAATTACAGACCAATATCCCTGATGAACACAGGTGCAAAAATCCTCAATAAAATTCTCGCCAATAGAACACAGCAACACATCAAAAAAATCATCCACCCAGACCAAGTGGGATTTATCCCAGGTATGCAGGGATGGTTCAATGTTCGCAAAACAATCAACGTGATACACCACATTAACAGACTGCAGAAGAAAAACCGTATGATTCTCTCAATAGATGCAGAGAAAGCATTTGATAAAATACAACACCCTTTCATGATGAAAACTCTAAGCAAATTGGGTATAGAAGGAACATTCTTCAATACAATCAAAGCAATTTATGAAAAACCCACAGGCAGCATCCTATTGAATGGGGAAAAGTTGGAAGCATTTCCACTGAGATCTGGTACCAGACAGGGATGCCCACTCTCACCACTGCTATTCAATATAGTTCTGGAAGTTTTAGCCAGAGCCATCAAGCAAGAAAAAGAAATTAAAGGAATACAAATTGGCAAGGAAGAAGTCAAACTATCCCTCTTTGCAGATGATATGATTCTTTATTTAGAGAATCCAAAGAACTCTACTAAGAGACTATTGGAACTCATAGAAGAGTTTGGCAATCTAGCAGGATATAAAATCAATGCACAAAAATTAACAGCCTTTGTATACACAGGCAATGCCAGAGCTGAGAAAGAACTGCTAAGATCAATCCCATTCATAATAGCTACAAAAACAATCAAATACCTTGGAATAAACTTAACCAAGGACGGTAAAGATCTCTACGATGAAAATTAAAAAATCTTAAAGAAAGAAATAGAAGAGGATACCAAAAAATGGAAAAATCTTCCATGCTCATGGATTGGAAGAATCAACATCATCAAAATGTCCATTCTCCCAAAAGCAATTTATACATTCAATGCAATACCAATCAAGATACCATAGACATTCTTCTCAGATCTGGAAAAAATGATGCTGAAATTCATATGGAGATGAGGAGACCTCAAATAGCTACAGAAATCTTGTACAACAAAAACAAAGCCGGAGGCATCACAATACCAGATTTCAGGACATACTACAGGGCAGTTGTTATCAAAACAGCATGGTACTGGTACAGAAACAGATGGATAGACCAATGGAATAGAATAGAAACACCAGAAATCAACCCAAGCATCTACAGCCAACTCATATTTGATCAAGGATCTAAAACCAATTCCTGGACCAAGGACAGTCTATTCAATAAATGGTACTGGGAAAACTGGATTTCCAGTGTAGAATCATGAAGCAAGACCCCTACCTTACACCTTACACAAAAATCATGGATTAAAGACCTAAACCTATGACCTGACACCATCAAATTATTAGAGAACATTGGAGAAATCCTGCAAGATTTGGCACTGGCAAAGACGTCCTGGAGAAGACCCTGGAGACGCAGGCAGTCAAAGCCAAAATTAACTATTGGGATTGCATCAAATTGAGAAGTTTCTGTACTGCAAAAGAAACAGTCAGGAGAGTGAAAAGGTAGCCGACAGAATGGGAAAAAATATTTGTAAACTATGATACAGATAAAGGATTAATAACCAAAATCTACAAAGAGATCAAGAAACTCCACAACAACAAAACAAACAACCCACTGAAGAGATGGGCCAAGGACCTCAATAGACATTTTTCAAAAGAGGAAATCCAAATGGCCAACAGACACATGAAGAAATGTTCAAGATCACTAGCCATCAGGGAAATGCAAATCAAAACCACAATGAGGTTCCACCTCACTCCGGTGAGAATGGCGCACATTCAGAAATCCACCAACAACAGATGCTGGCGAGGATGTGGGGAAAAAGGGACACTAACCCACTGTTGGTGGGAATGCAAACTGGTAAAGCCATTATGGAAGTCAGTCTGGAGATTCCTCAGAAACCTTAATATAACCCTACCATTCAACCCAGCCATCCCACTCCTTGGAATTTACCCAAAGGAATTAAATTGGCAAACAAAAAAGCAGTCTGCACATTAATGTTTATTGCTGCTCAATTCACAATAGCTAAGACCTGGAATCAACCTAAATGCCCATCAACAGTAGATTGGATAAAGAAATTATGGGATATGTACTCTACAGAATACTATACAGCAGTCAAAAACAATGAAATCTGGTCATTTGCAACAAAATGGAGGAATCTGGAAAACATTATGCTGAGTGAAATAAGCCAGTCCCAAAGGGACAAATATCATATGTTCTCCCTGATCAGTGACAACTAACCGAGCACCAAAAAGGAAACCTGTTAAAGTGAAATGAACGCTATGAGAAACGGTGACTTGATCAGCCCTTGCCCTTACTGTTGATGAACAACTTAGTACGCTATCCCTCTTAGTATTTTTTTGTTTGTTCTATTTAATACTATTGATTTAATTCTGCAATTAATACACAGTTATTCTTAAGTGTTGAAACTTAACTGAAAAGTGATCCCTTTAAATATGAGTGGGAATAAGAGAGGAAAGAGATGCACAATTTGGGACATGCTCAAGCTGACTTGCCCCAAACGGGAGAGAGTTAGAAATATACCAGGGGATTCCAATTCAATCCCATCAGGGTGGCATGTACCAATGCCATCTCACTAGTCCAAGTGATCAATTTCTATTCACAATTGATCATAATGATAGGACTAAGAGTCAAAGGGATCACATAAACAAGACTACTGTATGCAAATACTAACCGATAGAATAAAAAAGGGAGAGAACGATCCAACACGGGAAGCGAGATACACAGCAGACTCATAGAATGGCGGATGTCCTAAACAGCACTCTGGCCTCAGAATCAGCCTTTAAGGCATTTGGATCTGGCTGAAAAGCCCATGAGAGTATTTCAGGCATGGAAAGCCAAGACACTCTGTCAAAAAAAAAAAAATGACCTAAATGAAAGATCTCTGCGAGTGAGATCCCAGTGGAAAGAACAGGTCATCAAAGAAGGAGTTACCTTTCTCTGAAGGGAGGAGAGAACTTCCACTCTGACTACAACCTTGTCTAAACATGATCAGGGTCAGTGAACTCATAAGGCTTCCATAGCCTTGGCAACTCATGACAAGAGCCTAGGGTGATTACTGATGCCATAAACAAGAGTGTCAATTTGTTAAGTCAACAACAGGAGTCACTGTGCACTTACTCCTCATGTAGGATCTCTGTCCTTAATGTGCTGTACATTGTGATTTAATGCTATAACTAGTACTCAAACAGTATATTTCACTTTGTGTTTCTATGTGGGTGCAAACTGTTGAAATCTTTACTTAATATATACTAAACTGATCTTCTGTATATAAAGAGAATTGAAAATGAATCTTGATTGAATGGAAGGGGAGAGGGAGCGGGAAAGGGGAGGGTTGCGGGTGGGAGGGAAGTTATGGGAGGGGGAGAAAGCCATTGTAATCCATAAGCTGTACTTTGGAAATTCATATTCATTAAATAAAAGTTAAAAAAAAGAGTTTAGTAAAATAACAGGATATAAAATCAACACAGAAAAAACAACAGCCTTTGTATACACAGACAATGTCATGGCTGAGAAAGAACTTATAAGATCAATCCCATTCACAATAGCTACAAAAAACTCAAATACCTCAGAATAAATTTAACCAAGGATGCCAAAAATATCTACAATGAGGATTACAAAACATTAAAGAAAAAAATAAAAGCAGATACAAAAAATGGAAAAAAATCTTCCATGTTCATGGATTGGAAGAATCAATATCATCAAAATGCCCATTCTTCTGAAAGCAATTTAAAGATTGATGGAATACCAATCAAAATACCATACATTCTTCTCACATATAGAAAAAATGATGCTGAAATTCATATGGAAAAATAGGAGACCCAGAAAGCTAAAGCAGTCTTATACAACAAAATCAAAGCTGGAGGCATCACAATACTAGATTTTAAGACATACTACAAGGCACTTATAATCAAAACAGCATAGTACTAGTACAAAAACAGACAGATAGCCCAATGGAACAGAATAGAAATGCCAGAAATCAATCCAAGCATCTACAACCAACTTATATTTGAGAAAGGAGCTAAAACCATTCTCTGGAGCAACAAATCGTGCTGGGAAAACTGGATTTCTACATGCAGAAGTCTGAAGCAGGACCCCTACCTTAAACCTTACACAAAAACCCATTCAAAATGAGTTAAAAAAAAAGAAATAGAAAATATATCCCAGTAAAAAATAAAAGTGGGAATAAGAGGGAGGAGCCGTATAGTCCAACACTCATGCGGGGCATGAGCGCGGCCATGGCGCGGCCAGGCCAGGCCCAGGGGCTCTGCATGTGCAGCTGCCCCCGGGTGCCCCCTCCCGAGCTGCGCAGAAAGGAGCCGTGCAGAGCCAAGTAAGATGGCGCCCAGAGGAAGTAAGATGGGCAGAATCCAAAGTTGTTTACCACTAAAACTAATTGGCTGCACAACATCAGGGGAGGTAACAAAACTAGTAACAAGTGTATAGACATATGGCTAGTCCTATAGAAATCCCCCCGTAAGGTGATTTTTTTAAGTGATTGGCTGGTCCTTAGCCCTGCCCCAATGACTGCAGTTTTGTGCTATAAAAGGTTCTGTTACGCACGAAGTAAATGAGTCCTTGCTACTAGACTTGGCTCCCCACTGCGTCTGACTGTCTCCAGGATCGGGAGGCTGGGGAACAGGTGAGTGGCACACTTACCTTTCCTCAGACCCAGTCCATCCTCGTTCGGGTGGACTAAGACCCTGTACCCATGGACTTACCCTCAGGGGTAAAGCTAAAAACTTGCCATGGGACTCCAATTCCCATTGAGCTGGGTGACACTAATCCCTTCTTACGTGATAAAGTGATCATTTTAAGCGTGGAATTGATCATATAGATAGGATTAAGTGAAAAAGGGATCACATAAATAAGACAAAGTGACTGGTAATAACAATAGATAGAATTACAAAGGAGAGAAAGTTCCAACATGGGAAGCCATCCACACAGCAGAACCATAGAATGACAAATGCCCTAAAAAGCACTCTGACCTTGGTAACAGCCCTTTAAGGCTTTCAGATCTGGCTGAAAAGCCCATGAGAGAATTTCAGGCATGAAAAGCCAAGACATAGTGGCAAAAAATGATCTGCATGAAGGATCTCTGTAAGTGAGACCCCAGTGGAAAGAACGGGCCATCAAAGAAGGATGTACTTTTCTCTGAAGGGAGGAGAGAACTTTCACTTTGTTTATGGCCCTGTCTAAATACTGATGGAGTTTGTGAACTCAAAAGGCTTCCGTAGACTTGGTAGCTCATGTCAAGGGCCTTGGGTGATCACTGACATCAAAAATAAGAGTGTTAGTTGTTAAATCAACTTCAGGAGACACTGTGCACTTACTCCCCATGTAGGACCTCAGTCCTTAATGAGTTGTACTATGAGAATTAACTGTAAAATTTGTTCTCCAACAGTACTTTATACTTTGTGTGTGTGTGTGTGAAAATTGTTGAAATCTTTACTTAGTATAGAATTGGTCTTCTGTATATAAAGTTAATTAAAGCAAGTTTTAATGAAGAATGGAATGGGAAACGGAGTAGGCAGTGGGACAGGAGTGGGGGTGGAGGGCAGGTATGGGAGAAGAACCACTATATTCCTAAAGCTGTACCTATACAATTTATATTCATTAAATAAATATTTCTTTAAACAAACAACAACATCCTCTTCCCCTTTCCTAGAAATATCCATTGGTGCTTATACACCCATATCCCTGTGCAAGGGAAAGTGCCTAGCCATTGTTTCCAGACTCTCAGTCAATACATGTCCCTCTGGGACAGAGGTTAGCCCCTAATAAAGGATGGTTCATTCCTAACTTGGGCAATGGTGAAATCAATCCAGGAAAGCAGCAGAAGATGGCCCAAGGCCTTGGGCCCCTGCACCCATGTGGAAGACCTGGAAGAAGCTCCTGTCTTCTGGCTTCAGCTGGAGTGAACCGGCAGGTAGAAGATCTCTCTGTGGGTCTTTCCCTCTAATTTTTTCAAATAAGCAAATATTTTTTAAAAAAGAAGTGATTCCTTTCTTTTCCAAATTTACTCAGATCTTTGATTTATCCTCCATCCATGAAATTTTTTTTTGACAGGCAGAGTGGACAATGAGAGAGAGAGAAACAGAGAGAAAGGTCTTCCTTTTCCATTGGTTCACCCCCCAATGGCTGCTGTGGCTGGCACATCGTGCTGATCCAAAGCCAGGAGCCAGGTGCTTCTCCCGGTCTCCCATGCGGGTGCAGGGCCCAAGCACCTGGGCCATCCTCCACTGCACTCCCGGGCCACAGCAGAGAGCTGGACTGGAAGAGGAGCAACCGGGGCAGAATCTGGTGCCCCAACTGGGGCTAGAACCCGGTGTGCCAGCGCCACAGGTGGAGGATTAGCCTAGTGAGCTGCAGCTCCGGCCTAATCCATGAAATTTTTTTAAAAGGGTTGTGTACCCTAAAAATTATAAAACATTTTTGAAAGAAACCTACAAAGACGTAACCAAATATAATTAAGTCCTGTGTTCCTGGGTTCAAAGAGTTAATATGACAGAACCATCCAAAGCAATCTAAATACTCAATATGATTGCTATCAAAATCCTAATGACTTTTTAAAATAGAAATAGAAAAAAAATCTTAAAACTTTTATGGAACATAAAGGGACTCTAAATAGCCAAAATAACCTTGAAAACAAACTTGGAGGATACACACTTCCTGATTTCAAACTACACTACAAAGTTACAGTAATCAAAACAGTGCAGTACAAGTAGAAGGACACATACACACTAATGGGAAAAAATAGCTCAGAAATACATCTTCTCATGTGAGGGTGATTCTAAAAGTTCATGGAAAATGAAATGAAAGGCAATTTTGTTTGTTTTCAAAAAAAATTTGAAATCCATGCAATTTTCTCATACTACATATTTCCTATGAACTTTGTGAAGACCTCTATGCGTGAACTTGAAATTTTTTTGCACCAAAATAAACTTACTTTTGCATTCCATTGTCCATGAACTTCAACCCATGTATGTGGTCAGTTGATTTTCAATGAGGGTGCCAAGTCGAATCCATGGGAAAAGGACAGTTCAGGGGAAGCTGGATACCTACATACTAAACAATGGAATTGGACCCATACCTTCTAGCATATAGAAAAATTAACTAAAAATAGATTAAGACCTAAATCTAATAACTACAGGTATAAAGTTCCTAGAAAGAAACACAGGAGAAAAGTTTCATAATACTGGATTTGGTAATTTCTTAGCTATGATAAGCAAAGGCAACAAAAGAAAAAAATTAAGATAAATTAGACATTAAAATTGAAAACTTTTATACATCAGAGGACATCAGAGGACACGATCAACAGAGTAAAAACAGAACCACAGAATGGGAGAAAACATGCAAGTCATAGTTCTGATAAAGGATTGATATACAGAATATACAAAGAACTACTATAGTTCAACAGCAACAACAAAAACTCAATTCGAAAAGGAACAAAGAGGCTATGTGTTATGGTGCAGCAGGTTAAGCTGCCAAATGACTACAATTCAACAACAAAAGAATAGTATAATTCAAAAATGGACAAAGTTGGTGGGGGAGGGTGTTCTGGTGCAGCAGGTCAAGTTGCCTCTGGGGATGCCTACAGAGTGCGATATGGGAGAACCAGCTACTCTGTTTACAGTCCAACTCTCTGCAAATGCACCAGGAAGGCAGCAGATGATGGCTCAAGTAATTGAAGTCCTGCCACCCACATAGGAGACCCGGATGGATATCCTGGCTCCTGGCTTCAGCTTGGCCTATCCCTGTCTGTTGCTGGCATTTGTGAAGTGATCCAACAAATGGAAGATATCTTTCTCTTTCTTTCTCCCCCACCCCTTTCTCTGTCACTCTGCTTTTCAAAGAAGTAAATAGTTTTTTTAAAAAACTGGACAGATGATCTGAGTAGTCATTTCTCCAAAGAAGATATACAAATGGCCAATGAGCATATGAGAAATATCACTAGTAATTAGGGAAATGGAAATCCTAGTCACAGTGAGCTCCCACTTCACCCTTATTAAGATAGCTATTACAGTAATAGTGCAAGGATAAGTAGGTAAGTTATGATATAGGGATATGGAGACTGACATTCTAGATTTATTTCTAACCCATAGGGAGTGCTAAGGGACAGAATAAACAAACTTAAGTACTGCACAGACTTCACAGGTCTTGAGGACCAACTGGACAGGTGAAGTGACAGAAATCAGATAACTTTCTGCATAATACAGCTCTAGCTGATGCTATTAACTTAGAAAACTAATAAAGCTTAGAGGAAAGATACAAATGTCAATTTTATATTTGTTAAGAATATGATTCCAATAGGTATGTACAGTAGGGCGTAGGGTATATGACTTAGCAGGAAAGATTAGAAGCTGCCCACACATGATGATAGCTGCAACAGAAGTAGATGAGACATCTCTAGGAGAGAATACAGAATGATAAGGCAAGAGAATAGGGAAGAGAACTCTAGAAAACACTGCAATTTAAAAGACGACAGGAGGAGCCAGTCCTGTGGCATAGAAGGTTAAGCCTCCGCCTGCAATGCTGGCATTGCATATAGGCACCAGTTTGAGTCCTGGCTGCTCCACTTCTGATCTGGCTCCCTGCTAATGGGCCTGGAAAAGCAGAAGATGGTCCAAGTGCTTGGACCCTTGCTTCCCACATAGGAGACTCAGATGAAGCTCATGGCCCCTGGCTTCAGCCTGGCCCAGTTCTGGCTGGTCATTTAGAGAGTAAGCCAATGGGTGGAAGATATCTGTCTCATTTTCTCTCTATCTGCCTTTTAAATGAATGAATTAATTTTAAAAAAAGAGATTGTTGTCTTAAAAACAAAAACAAAAATGACAGGAGTTGCTGTTTAGGTTAGTGGTTAAGATACCCATGTTCTTCGGCAGCGTATTGGCATAGGCTAAGACTCCACCTGTGGTGCTGGGCCAAAATCCCATATGGGCACTGTTTTGTGTCCTGGCTGCTGCTCCTCTGATACAGCTCTCTGCTTGTGGCCTGGGAAAGCAGTAGAAGATGGTCCAAGTCCTTGGGCCCCTGCACCCATGTGGGCAACCCAGAAGAAGCTCCTGGCTCCTGGCTTCAGCCTAGCCATTACAGCCATCTGGGGAGTGAACCAATGGGCAGAAGACCTTTCTCTTTTTCTCTTCCTCTCTAACTCTGCCTCTCAAATAAATAAAATCTTTAAAAAAAAAAAAAAAGATAACCATGTTCCAGAGTGCCTGAGTTCAATACCCAGCACCAACTCCTGACTCTAGTGTGGATTCTGGGATAGAGTGGTGATGGCCCAATTGATAGGGTCCCTTCCACCCACATGGGAGGCCTAGACTGAACTTCTGACTCCTGGCTCCAGCCCTTTTGGAGATCTGAGGAGTGAATCAATAGCTAGGAGCACTCTCTCTCTGCCTTTCAAATAAATATCTCAAAATGAAAAAAAAGGAGAGAATGGTGCCTTAGAAATGAGGAACAGAGACTTTCAAGGTGAGGATGTAGTCAACATGGCCAAATGCTTTAGAGATCCAACAGGAAGAGAACTGAGGTCACTGGGTTTAGCATGGAAGAGGATCTTTACCATGTTTTGGTCACAGAAATCAGATTGCAGTGGAGATTTCACGGGGTAATGCAAACTGAGGAAAAGGGACTCTTTTTCAGTCATTTTTAAGTGGTTGAAAAAAATGTCAGCATTCATATAGAAGGTCTTACTGCATCACATGCACACCCATTCACTTAGGTATTGTCTATGGGTGCTTTCATGCTAGGTGACTGCACCAGAAACCATGTGACCTGCAAATATCTACAATATTTAGTCTTACAGAAGTTTGCCAACCTCTGACTTAAGAGATTAATTTCTACAAATATGGTTTACTGGGTATATGGCATCAGGGCTACTTGCAAACAAATGCCTTGAGTGAAAATGGCTGAAGTCAGAAGGTGCCCTACCACCACAAACTATCCCAAAGAGAAAAAAAGTTGGAGAGTAAAGCAGTCTGAATACATACCTCATGTCTTTGGTGCAGTGGGCAGCCGTGATGACCCATCTGTCTCTCACTAGGCTTCCCCCACATATATGAGCAAGAAGACGGCCATACTTAAGCTGCAGGCTAACTATCCATGGCCACATGCCAGCTTCAGCTTCTGTGCCTCCCACAATCCGAGACCCTTTCAACATATCCCTAAGAGGTGCTGTTCCACAATCTAAAAATGAAAATTATATATTAGTTGTAGCATCTGTTTCTTCCTCATGTAAACACATTAGTATGATCTTTTACATTCCTATTAAAAAAAAAATAAGCCAAGCTGGAGACTTAGGACATGCTCCTATTTTTAACGAATCTTAATGGACAGTTAAGACAAACATGCCATAATTGACTCCTTACAAAGGCTTGAAATCAACACAGTTCATTAATTTTAGGATTCTGTTCCTCAAAAGTGTAAAAATGAGATCAGTTTCTCTAGCCAGGTGCCACTTCCTCCCCTGTGTTAAACAGGTTAAAGATCTTGGGATTGCTGAATCCAGAGCTGCTAGTCCTAATACTTGTCATTTAACTTGGGCTAACTGTGCTCAGTTGTAGTAAAGGGTCACCCAACAGCCCTTTCGGCTCTGAATTCCAATGAGTTACTCATCTGTAAAACGAAAATGAGCCCCACAATGGTTTGAGGAGCACTTGGAGAACCCCAACACACAACTCTGTCACCTGCACTATTACCACCATGGTCATCCTAACAGTTCTAGAAACTGATGTCTCGACAACTCTGGGTACAGGAAGTTGGGACAACAGAACAGGAAAGTCCCAAATTCAAAGGTGGCAGCATTTGGGACAGTCCAGGACGGGGGTGAACAGACTGCCCTTTGCATCAGACTGGGCCTTCGGGGATGCCCTGTGCCCCCTGAGCCGCCCACGTGCAGCCTCGGCAGGCTCCAGGCCACCAGCCGCTGCCCAAGAGGAGCCAAGCCGAGTCCTGTCAGAGAGTGAGTGCTGCTCCCAGTATAAGGGAACGCTCCCAACAAACAACAGCGCGGCGCTCACGATCCGCAGCGCCATTTGAGAGCTCCTAGTGGGCAAAATGGCGGCGAGCGGGCGAACAGGCGCGGAGGCACCGCGCCGGAAGTCAGAAGTTGGGGCGTGCGTGGGTTGCGTGAGGGGCGGGGCTTCCGGCGTGCGTCAGGTCTCCTGGTGTCACTGCAGTTGGCGTCCACTGTGACGTTGCCGGCACAGCTCTTGTACAGCGCAGTAGTGTGACCAGGAGGGAGGCCAGGGGCTGGGGACTCTGGGGTGGAGAGCGCTGGAGACTTCCAGAAGCAACCTGGGCCCTAGCCGATTCTACTGTTATTTTTACTGTTGCCTGAAGGGAGACGCTCTGCCTTAAATATTTAGACCAGGATATGTAGAAGAAGAAGAAAAAAAAAAAAGCTTGGGGCTAGTACTGTGGTGTAGGGGGTCTAGGACGCCACCTATGGCCCCAGCATCCCATATAGGTGCTGGCTCGAGTCCCGGCTGCTCCTCTTCCCATCAGCTCTCTGCGATGGACTGGGAGAGCAGTGGAAGATGGCCCAAATGCATGGGCCCCTGCACCTGCTGAGACCTGGAGGAAGCTTCTGGCTTCGGATCAGCTCAGCGCCGGCCGTTGCGGCCATTTGGGGAGTGAACCAGTGGATGGAAGACCTCTTTTTGTCTCTTGCCCTTTCTGTAACTCTACCTCTCAAATAAACATCTTTTAAAAAAGAAAAAAATGTTTCTTCCTGTTTTTGTATAAGTAAAGGTCTAAAATCAAAGCATTTTATATGGGTTTGGGGTATGCAGAAATAGGCCTAAAGCATGGTTTAGAGTTGGGGTAGGGTGCTGACTGCTCAGCATAATCAAGAGAAATTTGCCACTGTGTAAAAAAACCTGGGGAGGAGCCAGGAGAGAACAAGATGGCACAAGGCCAAGCCTGAGCCACAAAGGTGCCTATGAGAATTTCACTGTGGTGGATGACGAAGATTCTCGGCTTGACAAAACGTGAATCAAGCTCCTGAACTTTCTTCTAGGCCTATCTCTTTTTTTTTTTTTTTTTTTTTTTGTAAAATCAGGTTTTAGCAAGAATCTTGCTGAGTCAGTTAAGAAAGAACCCCTCCCTCTATACCTGATCTGATTCCTCAGGCTCCACCATCCCCAGGTGATGGCTAATCACCCTGGCCTGCTTTCAGGAACTCCTTTCGATGTTATGTCTTAGTGTTTTTTCCTCTACTTCCCAAGGCTGTATTTAGGGTTGAGCTCAGTTGTCCCTTACCTTTCTGAATAAAGTCTTCCTTCCCATGCTTTAACATGTATCATGAATAACTGTTCTTTAATACGATCCAGACTTTTCTAGAATATTATCTGAGGGCCGTGTGGTGCAGCAGTTAAGTTACCGCCCAAGACACTGGCATCCTGTATCAGAGCCTTGGTTCAAGGCCGCTGCTCCACTTCCAGTGTAGCTCCCTGCTAATGCACCTGGAAAAGTAGCAGAAAATGGCCCAAGTGCTTGGGTCACTGCCGTCCACGTGGGAGACCCGGATGGAGTCCTGGCTTCTGCCTTGCCCAGCCCCAGCCGTTGCAGCCATTTGGGGAGTGAACCAGTGGGTGGAAGATCTCTGTCTCTCCCTCTCCCTCTCTCTCCTGCTCTGCCTTTCAAATAAATAAAAGAATTGTTTAAAAAGAATGATGTCAGGCATTTGATTTTAAATTAAAGCCATGTCTATCCTGAGCTGTGTTTTTCCTTTCTTCGCCCCACACCTTCAGGAACAAGGGAACAGCATGTTCTCTGGTAGTCTGGAGGAGGGGTCAATGAAGGGCCAGCCACCTGGCTTATGTCGTCCCTTGGAGGCTGACGTATCTGGGAACATTAAGGAGAGGGAACATTATTAGTTGGGCACAGGTGGTCATGTGTGGGCAAGGAAGCCAGATGCCCCGGGCCGGACCTGAAACCAGTGGGTGGCACTGGAGACCCAGCGGCTGCCGGGAAACACGTTTCCCATTGTCCAAGAAGGTGATACTGGAAAGAGGGGGGTCACAGGTAGAGGACGTGAACTCCTGGGGGGGGGGGTGATCTGATTGCGGTGGTCTTGTCAGCAGGACGTGATGACAGCCCTTGCTGTGACAGATTCACAAATCAGGAACGTGCAGCCCGAACAAGAGCGAGCCGTGGAGAAGGAACCAGTGACTGCAGAGGTGCCTCTGCCCGCCTCACTCCTCATCGCCACTCCTCGCTGTGGGCCACTCCCACGATGGATGAAGATGCCCCACTGCGGTGGGCGGTCCCCAACCAACCCTGTCTTCTGGTAGCAACGCACTTTGCTTAATCCCCTCCCCCTTCAGTGTTGGCTGGATCTAGCGAGCCTATTTTTTTTTAAGACTTATTTATTTGAAAGGTAGACACACACAGAGAGGTCTTCCACCTGCTGGTTCACTCCCCAAATGGCCTCAATGGCTGGAGTTGGGCCATTCCGCAGCCAGGAGCCAGAAGCTTCTTCAGGGTCTCCCACTCGGGTGCAGGGGCCCAAGGACTTGGGCCATTGGCCATCCATTGCAGGTGGCAGTTTCACCCACTATGCCACAGCACTGGCCCCAATCTAGTGACCCACTCATAGCATGGCCACCACTGCCAAGATTAGCCTATACAAAGCTTGTGCCTTGTGTCTCGAGCACTCTCTCCAGGTCTGCTGTTGTGAGCTGCGCTAGGCTCTGTGCAGAGACCTCCCACAATAGCCAACAGCAAACTCCAGCTTCCTGTTAATGCACACAGGGAGGCAGCAGCGATGGCTCAGTTAATTAGCTCCCTGCCACCCATGTAGGAAACTTGCATTGAGTTTCTGGCTCCTGGCTTTCGTTCCAGCCCAGCCCAACCCTGGATATTACAGGCATTGGGGAAGTGAATCTGAAAATTGGAGGTGCTGGCACTGGCATCTCATATGGGCACCTGTTCGAGGAAGCCAGAGAGAAGCCATGCGGGTCTCTGCACCCAGGTGGGAGACCCGGAAGAAGCTCCTGGCTCCTGGCTTCGGATGGGCACAGCTCCCAATGTTGTGGCCATTTGGGGAATGAACCAGTGGATGGAAGACCTCCCTCGCTCTGTAACTTTCAAATAAATAAACTTAAAACTCTTTTTAAAAAATAACCAGTATTCTGAATTTTGTATTTATTATTCCATTGATTGTCTTTATAAACCTGGCTGTAAAACATGGCAGCCACTAGCAACATGTAATAAACTTGGATTTTCATTACATTGAAATTGGTTCCCCAGTCACATTTGTCTTTATATCTTAATTTTTTAATATTTATTTATTTATTTGAGAGGTAGAATTACAAACAGTGAGAGGGAGAGACAAAGAGGAAGGTCTTCCATCTGCTGGTTCATTCCCCAAATGGCTGCAGCGGCCGGAGCTGTGCCGATCTGAAGTCAGGAGCCAGGAGCTTCTTCCGGGTCTCCCACGCAGGTGCAAGGGCCCAAGCACTTGGGCCATCCTCCACTGCACTCCCAGGCCACAGCAGAAAGCTGGACTGGAAGAGGAGCAACCGGGACAGAATCCGGTGCCCCAACTGGGACTAGAACCCAAGGTGCTGTGCCGCAGGCGGAAGATTAGCCTAGTGAGCCACGGCGCCAGCCATGGAGGACCTTTCTCTCTGCCTCTCTCACTGTCTAACTCTGCCTGTCAAAAAAAAAGGAAGAGAAGCAGCCAGGACTAGAACCGGTGCCCATATGGGATGCCTGCGCCGCAGGCAGAGGGTTAACCTACTGTGCCATGGTGCCAGCCCTCTAATCCTTTTTTTTGAGAGGCAGAGACAGTGGGAGCTCCCATCTGCTACTTCACTTCCCAAATGCCCAGAATGACCAGGGCCAAACCAGAAGCCGGGAACTCAATGCAGGTCTCCCCCATGGGCAGGAGCCTAAGCAATGGAGCCATCACCACTGCCTCCCAGGGGCTGCATTAGCAGGCACCTGGAGGCAGGACCAGGAGCTGAGTGTTGAATCCCAGTCGGTCCTCCAGCATGGAACACGGGCATTTATCTACTGGACGAAACACCTGCTCCTTATCTGTCCCGTTTTAAGTGCTAATAGCCACCCGTCATTAGTTGTTACTGTACTGGCCAGCTCGGTCACAGAATATTCTAACCACTGCAAAGAATGCTGCAGAACAAGTGCACAGCACTGTTGTAAGCAATGTATTATTTCACTTTGCTTGGTTTTGAACTGTGTCAGTTAGGTTTTTTGACAGGCAGAGTTAGACAGTGAGAGAGGGAGACAGAGAGAAAGGTCTTCCTTCCGTTGGTTCACCCCCAAATGGCTGCTACAGCTGGCGCGCTGCACCAATCCAAAGCCAGGAGCCAGGTGCTTCCTCCTGGACTCCCATGCGGGTGCAGGGCCCAAGCACTTGGGCCATCCTCCACTGCACTCCCGGCCACAGCAGAGAGCTGGCCTGGAAGAGGAGCAACCGGGACAGAATCCGGTGCCCCATTTGGGGCTAGAACCCGGGGTGCCAGCGCCACAGGTGGAGGATTAGCCTATTGAGCCGTGGTGCGGCCAGTTAGGGTTCTTTAAACAACAGCACTGGTGGAGAGAGAGATGGGGGTGCAGGGGGAGGGAGGGGGAGAGGGGGAGAGAGAGGTTACAGGAACTGGCGCATGCAGTGATGGAGGCCAAGAGGACCCACAGTCTGCCAGTTCAAGTCCTGGCTGCTCGGCTTCCCGCCCAGCACTGCTAATGCACGCCTGGGAGGCAGCGGAAGATGCCCAAGTGCTTTGGCCCCTGCCACCCACATGGGAGACCCGGATGGAGCTCCTGGCTTCATCCTGGTCCAGACCCACGTTGTTAACAGTCATTGGGAGAGTGAACCATCCCATGGAAGACTTCCTTAGTACAATGCTCTGTAATAGCTAAATGGTAGAATCGTATTTGATTACTTACTTCTGATTGCAACAGGCAGTAGACAAAGAAGTGTCACGTCATTTTCATTTTTAAAATTCCTTTCCAAGGGGGCTGGTGTTGTGGCACAGCGGCCACCCGTGATGCCAGCAATGCATTAGGGAGCACCAAGGTTGAGTCCCAGCTGCTCTGTTTCGCATTCCAGCTCCCTGCTAATGCCCCTGAGAAGACAGCAGAAGATGGCCCAAACACCTGGGCCCCGGCAATCGTGTGCGAGACCTGGATAGAGTTCTGGGCCTCTGGCTTTAGGCTAGACCCAGTTCCAGCCCTCATGGCCATTTGACCAGCAGATGGATGTTTCTCTCTCCCTCCCCGTCACTCTGCCTTTCAAATAAATACATCTTTAAAAATGAAATAAAATTCCTTGCTAAAAATGTTTTTAAAGATTTATTTATTTATTTGAAAGGCAGAGTTACAGAGAGGCAGATGCAGAAAGACAGGTCTTCCATCTGCTGGCTCACTCCCCAGATGGCCGCAACAGCTGGAGCTGCACCCATCCGAAGCCAGGAGCCAGGAGCTTCTTCCAGGTCTCCCATGTGGGTGCAGGGGCCCAAGGACCTGGGCCATCTTCCACTGCTTTCCCAGGCCATAGCAGAGAGCTAGATTGGAAGTAGAGCAGCCAGGACTCGAACCGTCATGTATATGGGATGCCGGCGCTGCAGGCAGCAGCTTTACTCCCTATGGCGCAGGCACCGCCCCCCCCCCCCCCCCCCCCCCCCGCCTGCTAGAAATTCTAATAGAATGTTTTCTGAATTAAAAAAGAAATTTGGGCAAGCATTTTTTTTCCAAATGTGACATTAAATTCCAGGAGTTGTCAGAATGTTCAGTTTTTCCATAGTATTAAATTACCATAACTAAAACCTTAAATTTTCCTTGTCTGCTGGATCGTACATTTATGGAATGGTACAGCGTTACTGTTCCATCATAAACCTCAGCAAATCCTCCCACAATCCAACATGCACTCTTTTTTTAAATTATTTTTTATTTTTTGACAGGCAGAGTGGACCGTGAGAGAGACAGAGAGAAAGGTCTTCCTTTGCCGTTGGTTCACCCTCCAATGGCCGCCGCGGCTGGCGCACTGCGGCCGGCGCACCGCGCTGATCCGAAGGCAGGAGCCAGGTGCTTCTCCTGGTCTCCAACATGCACTCTTTATGGATCCATGGAGCAAATACAGATACATGCATTGGACCTGCACTAAAATTACGCTAGTGGCTTCCTTTAGGGAGAGAAACAGGACCAGAGGAAGGAATGTGAGGGCTGCACCTCTCTGTGCATTTTTCTTTTGAGAAAATGGTCTAAAGATCACAAAATAGTAACATTTATTCCAGGTGAAAGGTACATAAAGATCTGATATATTGTTTAGTTGTCTGTATACAAGGACACTTCAAAAAGTTCATGAGGGGCTGGCGCAGTGGCAGAGTGGGTAAAGCTGCTGCCTGCAGTGCCGGCATCCCATATGGACACTGGTTCGAGTCCCAGCTGCTCCACTTCTGATCCAGCTCTCTGCTATGGCCTGGGAAAGCAGTGGAAGATGGCCCAAGTCCTTGAACCCCTGCACCCACGTGGGAGACCCAGAAGAAGCTCCTGGTTTTCAGATCAGCACAGCTCCGGTGGTTTGCGGCCTATTGAGGAGTGAGCCAGCAGATGGAAGACCTCCCTCTCTCTGTCTCTCTCTGCCTCTCCTTCTCTCTGTGTGTAGCTCTGCCTTTCAATAAATAAATAAATCTCTTTTTAAAAAAGTTCATGAGCAATAGAATTAAAAGATAAGCTTAGGAGCAGGCATTGTGGTATAGCAGGTAAAGCCGCTGCTTGCAATTCCATACTGGAGTGCAGGTTTGAGTTACAATTACTCAGCTTCTGATCCAGCTCCCTGCTAATGAGCCTGGGAAGCTCCAGGTAATGGCTCTCACCTTGGAGACCCAGATGGAGTTCCTGGCTCCTGGCTTCAGCCTGGCACAGCCCCAGCTGTGGAGACATTTGGGGAGTGAATCAGTGGTGGAAGATATCTCCTTCTGTCACTCTACCTTTCAAGTAATCTTTTTAAAGATTTATTTATTTACTTGAAAGGCAGTGTTACAGAGAGGCAGAGGCAGAGAGAGAGATCTTCCACCTGTTGGTTCACTTCCCAATTGGCAGCAACGGCCGGAGCTGAGCTGATCTGAAGCCAGGAGCTTCTTTTGGGTCTCCCACATGGGTGCAGGGGCCCAAGGACTTGGGCCATCTTCTACTGCTCTCCCAGGCCACAGCAGAGAGCTGGACTGGAAGAGGAGCAGCCAGGAATCAACCCGATACCCATATGGGATGCCTGCACTGCAGGTGGCGGCTTTATCCACTACGCCACAGTGCCAAATAAATTTTTAACAAACAAAAAAAGTTAAGTCCTTTTGGTACAAAACTTTTGAAATCCATGATCTTAGCAAGTTTGTGGAAATATCTGCCTATTGAGGAAAAACTAGATTTCAAAAATTTTTGCACAAAAAGAAACACTTTTAACATTATTGGGGCAGACACTGTTGATGCGTGCACTCCATGTCAGAGTGCTGGTTAGAGCCCTGGCTGCTATGCTACTGTGCCTCAGAGACAGTGGACGATGGCCCAGGTGCACGGGTCCCTGACATCAGCATGTGTGATCCGGATGAAGTTCCAGGCTCCTGACGGTAGCCTGGCCCGGCCCCAGCTGTTTCAGCCACTTGGAAGGTAAACCTGCAGGTGCACGTTCTGTTTGTCTCTCATTTCTCTGTCACTCTGCCTCCCA
This sequence comes from Lepus europaeus, assembly GCF_033115175.1. NCBI lineage: Eukaryota > Metazoa > Chordata > Mammalia > Lagomorpha > Leporidae > Lepus > Lepus europaeus. Next base: position 69,344,700 of record NC_084836.1, read on the forward strand.
AATCAATCAATGAATAAATCTTTAAAAATGTATGTGTTCATTCATAGAGAAAGCGCTCCCATCTGCTGGTTCGCTCCTCAAATGCCCTAAGAACCAGGGATGGGCTGAGACACAGACAGGAGCCAGAAACTCCATTCAGGTCTCCCACGTGGGCAGCAGGAACCCAATTAGTTGAGGCAGGTTTCCTTAGCAGGAAGCTGGAGTTGGTGGCTGGAGCCAGGAACTGAACAAGGCACGCCCGTGTGTGATGCCGGTGTCCTAAGGCTAGGCCAAAGCTGTGCTCCAACAGCATTCTGTGTTCCCACTTTCCGTGAACTTTTGAAGTTCCCCCCATACTTTTCAGAAGTTTGCAGAACTTCTGAGATTTTTTTTTTCTTTTCTTTTCTTTTTTTTTTTTTTTTTTTTTTTTTTTTTTGGCAAGCAGAGTGGACACTGAGTGAGAGAGACAGAGAGAAAGGTCTTCCTTTTCCATTGGTTCACCCCACAATGGCTGCTGCGGCCAGTGTGTTACAGCTGGCACACCATGCTGATCCGAAGCCAGGAGCCAGGTGCTTCTCCTGGTCTCCCATGCGGGTGCAGGGCCCAAGCACTTGGGCCATCCTCCACTGCCTTCCCGGGCCATAGCAGAGAGCTGGACTAGAAGAGGAGCAATCGGGACAGAATCTGGTGCCCCGACCAAGACTAGAATCCCAGGGTGCCAGCACCACAGATGGAGGATTAGCCTATTGAGCTGCGGCACCGGCCGAACTTCTGAGATTTTAAAATGGAAGGCTGCCATCTAGTGGACATACTCAGAACCTTTAAAATATTTCATAATAAGCTTCTAAGAGTTAGTGCAGAACAAGGTTTTTTAGACTCTGCAACACCAGGTAAGAAGGTACATATGGACACCGGTTCAAGTCCCGGCTACTCCACTTCTGATCCAGCTCTCTGCTGTGGCCTGGGAAAGTAGAAGATGATGGCCCAAGTCCTTGGGCCCATGCACCCACTTGGGAGACCCGGAAGAGGCTCCTGGCTCTTGGCTTCAGAATGTCCCAACTGCAGCCATTGTGGCCATTTGGGGAGTGAACCAGCGATGGAAGACCTCTCTCCCTGCCTCTCTGTAACTCTGCCTTTCAACTAAAGTAATAAATCTTAAGGGGACGGGAAGGGATGGAAGGAGGAGGGAGGGAGGGAGGGAGGGAGGGAAGGAAGGTCTGGGGCTTGTCACCAAGACTGTGCAGAAGGGGAAGGAGGCGGCTCCTGCCCTCCCAAAGCAAAGGCTCTGAGGCCAAGGTGGCAGTGCTGAAAGGTGTCCACACTCGGCAAAAAATGCGCCTGCTGTCACCCACACCCAGTCCCAGGATCCCCCAAAGAGTGCCCCCAGAACAGTCAAGCCTGACAGCTCTGCCATCGACTTCCCCCACCACCACGCGCACAGAAGATGGCAGCACAGGCGTGCTCACGTGGACTCACGCTCCGCACCAAAGAGGCGGGGAGAAGCCCCACGGCACTACACGGCGAGAACAGCGCCCCGGCCAGGCCCGAGACAGAGGCTTGTGTTCAGCTGGCTCCTGCTTATCAGTCCTCGGGTGTTGCCACACAACTGGGACCACCGCTAATCTAGGTCCAGCTGGCTAATCTGAATGCCACCTTCTCACCATCAGAAAACAAGGAAAAGGTGCAGGGCCCGTGTTGTGGTGCAGCTGGTTAGGGTGCAGCTTGCAATGCCGGCATCCCGTTATCAAAGCACCAGTTTGGGTCCCCTGCTCCACTGCTAATGTACCTGGGAAGACAGTGGTGGAAGATGGGCTCCTGCCACCCACATGGAGACCAGCTGGTGTTCCTAGCTCCCGGCTTTGACCTGACCCAACCCTGACTGTTCCAGCCATTGGCGGGTGGGGGGTTAACAGACAGAAAGTTTCTATCTCTCCTGTTACTCTGCCTTTCAAATAAATCCAAAAAGAGAGAGAGAGAGAGAGAGAGAGATACTCTCATTGTAAAACCACAAACTAGTTCATCAGGTCTAGGTCTGAACCATAGTTTTGTTATTTGTGACTCTGGGCAGAGAGGCTGCTGTGTATCTTAAGTGCAATAGAAAGACCTGCATGCATTTAACAGGTTCTCTGACGCACTCCTGTGGCCGGGGTAGACTGTGAGGCTATGGAAGAGCGCGAGAGACAGCTCCCCTAGGGTTTAATATGGTGTGCGCTGGGGATGCTTGGGGCCACTTTAGATTGGGCTTAAGGTTGTTAATGCTCATATAACCACCTCAGGCAAGTGCTGACCTCAAGGATGACCTTAGGAGATCTGTCCCCCCAGAGCTGTCACACCGCCTGTGAATCACTCCTTCATTTACAAGTTGAAAACTCTCGGGCAGTACCTACTCATTGAATGCAGCCTGCTACTTGTATCCTGCCGAACAAGAATCTCAAATGGAAAATGACACAAAGACTTGATCTCTCATGCCAACTTGTTTGCTACAAAGAAATTCACACCATTAATAGAAGGGGACAGAGCTGTCACAATCTAGCTCTCAAAGAGTGGGAGGGCTAAGCCTCCACCTGCAGTGCCGGCATCCCATATGGGTGCCAGTTCAATTCCTGGTTGCTCCACTTCCAATCCAGCTCTCTGCAATGGCCTGGGAAAGCAGTAGAAGATGGCCAAGGTCCTTGGGCCCCTGCACCCATGTGGAGACCCGGAAGAAGCCCAGCTCCAGCCGTTTGCAGCCATTTTGGGAGTGACCCAGCAGATGGAAGATGTCTCTCTCCATCTTATCCCTCCCTCTGTCTGTAACTCTTACCTCTCAAATAATACATAAAGAGAGAAAGAAAGAGAGAGAGAGAAAAGAAAGGAAGAAAGGAAGGAAGGAAGGAAGGAAGGAAGAAAAAAAAGAAAGAAAGAAAGGAAAGAGAAAGAAAGAGAGGGGCTTGCACTGTGGTGTAGCAGGTTAAGATGCCATCTGCCGTGCTAGCATCATCCCATATGGGCGCCAGTTCGAGTCCTGGCTGCTCCACTTCCAATCCAGCTCCCTGCTAATGGGCTGGGGAAAGCAGTGGAGGGCCAAAGTCCTTGGGCTCCTGCCACCAGGTGGGAGACCTGGAAGAAGCTCCTGGCTCCTGGCTTGAGCCTGACCCAGCCCCTGCCAATGCAGCCATCTGGGGAGTGAAGCAGAAGATGGAAGATCGCTTTCTCTGTCTCTCCCCTCTAACTCTTTCAAATAAATAAATCTTAAAAAAAAAAAAAAAGGCAGGAAGGGAAGTAAAGTGACTGTCCCCTGAAGATTCCTGCCAAACTCTCCCTACAACAGGCTTCTGAATTCTACAACCTTGATGTAAATGTTATCTCAGTGTTTTTTTTTTTTTTTTAGAAGATTTATTTATTTGAGAGTTACAGACAGTGAGAGGGAGAGACAGAGAGAGGTCTTCGATCTGCTGGTTCACTCTCCAGTTGGCCACAACGGTCAGAGCTGCCCTGATCTGAAGCCAGGAGCCAGGAACTTCTTTCAGGTCTCCCACACGAGTGCAGGGGCCCAAGCACTTGGGCCATCTTCCACTGCTTTTCCAGGCCACAGCAGAGAGCTAGATCAGAAGAGGAGCAGCCGGGATTAGAACCAGCACCCATATGGGATGCCAGCACTGCAGGTGGAGGATTAACCAACTGTGCCACAGCGCTGGCCCTGTTTCACTATTTTATAGTAAAAGTGTTTTTTTTTTTTTTTAGTTTTTTTTTTTTTTATATAAGAGCAAATGATGTTATACGATTACCGCAGTTAATTTTGATAGATCTTATAAAGCTACGGCTTTCTGTTCCTTCAGAGGCAGACAGAGCTCCCATCCACTGGTTCACTCCCCAAATGCCCATGATGACTTGGGCGGGGCCGGGGCTGGAGCCAGGAGGTGAGGACACAGCCGAGGTCTCCTACGAGGACAGCAGGGACCCAATTACTTGAGCTACCAGTGCTGCCATCCCAGAGTCTCAGCAAGCAGGAGACTGGAGTGCAGTGGTTTTTTTTTTTAAGACTTTATTTATTTTACTTGAAAGTCACAGTTACACAGAGGAGAGGGAGAGAGAAAGGGGGAGAGAGGGAGAGGGAGAGGGAGAGGGGAGGGAGAGGGGGGGAGGGAGAGGGGGAGGGGGAGAGAGAGGTCTTCCATTCCCTGGTTCACTCTCCAAATGGTTGCAATGGCCAGAGCTTGGCTGATCTGAAGCCAGGAGCCAGGAGCTTCTTCCGGGTCTCCCATGTGGGTTCAGGGGCCCAAGGACTTGGGTCATCTGCTGCTTTCCCAGGCCATAGCAGAGAGCTGGATTGGAAGTGGAGCAGCCAGTTCTCGAACCGGCACCGATATGGGATGCTGGGGCTGCAGGTGGTGGCTTTACCTGCTACGCCACAGTGTTGGCCCCAATTCTAACACTTTATTATTTGTCTCCATCCATTAGTTAGTGAATGCTGTACCTCATTTCTGTTTTCCCACATTTGACATGTTCTTCAGTCTTTCCACAGAAACTGCCTAAAATATGCAGATCTACTGTACTTTCAGAATCCTCTCCTTGTGGAAACTCTTCCTAGTCCCAGAATATTTTCTTGATTATTACCCATCTTACCTCCTGCTGCTGTCACACATTACTCTCACCTCTCCTGTAGTCACAATTAAGACTATTATGCAAAGGCATTTGTAAGGTTTTCTGAAAGAACCACACTGGTATTTTTATAAATGTGAGGTCTGATTAAAATATTTATCATTGGGGGCCAGCTCTGTGACACAGTAGCTTAATCCTCCGCCTGCGGCATATGGGATGCCGGTTCGAGTCCCACCTGCTCCTCTTCCGATCCAGCTCTCTGCTATGGTCTGGGAAAGCAGTGAAAGATGGTCCAAGTCCTTGGGCACCTGCACCCGCATGGGAGACCTGGAAGAAGCTCCTGGCACCTGGCTCCTGCTTTTGGTTCGGCACAGCTCTGGTCGTTTTGGCCATTTGGGGAGTGAGCCAGTGGAAGGAAGACCTTTCTCTCTGTCTCTCCCTCTCACTATCTATAACTTTACCTTTCAAATGAATGAATAACATCTTTTAAAAAATAAAATAATAAAATAAAATAAAAATATCATTATCCAACATTTTCCAACTTTATCAAATATTTTGTTGGCAATATTAGACTGTGAGTCCCTTAATCAAATTTCATTGCTCACCCCAGTAGGCATTCACAAAGCAGCCTAAGTGATTTCCAAGTCAAATCATTTAGCATTGTTGCTCCCATGCTTGTACTTTCTTGAATCATTTATTTATTTATTTGAAAGTCAGGGAAAGAGAAAGATTGATCTTCCTTCCACTAGTTCACTCCCCGGATAGCTAAAACAGCCAAGGCTGGACCAAGCCCAAGTCAGGAGCCAGGAGCTTCTTACAGGTCTCCCATTAGTGTCGCAGAGGACCCAACACTTGGGCCATCCACTGCTGCTTTTCCCAGGTTATTATCAGGGAGCTGGATCAGAAGTGAAGCAGCCAGGACACGAACCAGCACCCATAGGGGACGCGGGCATCGCAGGCAGCAGCTTTACCCACTATGCCACAACACTACCCTCTGTTGCTTATATATTTTGTGTAGGTTGGAATTCATAACAACTGGAAATGAAAAATGTCTAAAATTTAAAATCCTTATCCCTCTATTTCAATTCTAGAAGCATTTATTAGGACACGATTTTGCAGCTGTTATTCTCCTAAAATGAGAAGAAAACATAATGGGATTCCTCTGAAGGAAATAAAAAAGGAAAAACCCTAATTAAGACAGAATATATCAAGCAAGTGCTAACACAGGTCATGAACAAAAGATCTTGGGGAGCGGTCTTTGGGATAACCTCATGGAGGGGAAGGCTAACTGACAACTGCAGGCCTTCCACACAGGAACAATGGCTTCACCATGAGTTTCGATGGTGTTAATAATGGGTGTCTTAGGGGACGACACACTGTCTTAATCACGGAGGTGAGTGAGGTCGTGTGCAATGAGAGATGACTGGGGAGATGATCAGAGAGCCTTGGAAATCAATGTGAACCGTGCAGTGGTGGGATGCATTTGGTATCGAATGAGAAAGTCACGAGATTGGTTTGAGGTAAAGTAAGATTTCTAGGGAAGGTTTTCAAAGCCAGGAACAGTGGTTTGGTGAAAATGAAAACTTCCATTTCAAAATTGTTTTTAAAAAATAATATGATGGAAAGTATCAGTTGGATACTTCAATAATTGATCATGTCAAAGATGATTAAAGAACGTGAGTTAGGACTGGCATTGTTTCCACAGTGAAACATCAAGAAAAGATTCTAAAATGTACGTGAGAGAAACACCAGATTGCTTTCAGAGGACCTCCAATTAGACAGACTCACAGCAGACTTCTCATCAGAAAACCTACAGCCTAGGAGAGAATGGCAAGATATATCACAAGTCTTAAGAGAAAAAAATTATCAACCTAGAATACTGTACCCTGAAAAGATCTCATTTATGAATGAAGGTGAAAAAAAGACCTCGATAAAAATAGAAATTCAAAAAATATGTCACCACCCGTCCAGCCTTGCAAAAGATGCTTAAGGGTGTGTGCTTCACATAAAAAAACACAGAAACATGGTCATCACTACAAAGGAAGGTAAAGGCAGAAAATCACCCAGTAAAAGTACAAAGGAAATCTGAAGTAAACAATAAGAATATTCATGGACAAAAGGCAGGACAAAGTCGTGACTTATCAATAGATACCTTGAATGTAAATGCCCTCAATGCTCCAGTTAAAAGACACAGATTGGCTGAATGGATTCAAAACAAAACCCATCTGTTTGCTGCCTACAAGAAACACATCTCACCAACAAAGATGCAAGCAGACCGAAAGTGAAAAAATAGAAAAATTTTTCCACACTAAGAGAAACCAAAAAAGGAACTGGTGTAGTCATCCTAATATCAGACAATAGACTTTAACACAAAAACTGTTAAAAGAGACAAAGAAGGGCACTATGTAATGATTAAGGGATCAATTCAACAGCAAGAAGTAACTATTATAAATGTATATGCACCTAAGTACAGAGCATGTGGCTATTCAACAAATGTTACTGAATCTAAAGTGAGACGTAATGGGGGACTTCAATACCCCAGTTTCAGCAATGGACATGTCAACAAGACAGAAAAATCAGCAGGGAAACTACAGAGTTAATCAACATCATAGACCAAATGGACCTAAAGATATCTACAGAAATTTAGATCCTACAGTTGCAGAATACACATTCTTCTCACCAGTGCATGTAACTTTTCTATTGACCATATGCTAGGCCATAAAGCAAGTCCTGGCAAATTCAAAAAAATCAAAATGATACCATGCACCGTCTCAGACCACAGTGGAATGAAGCTGGAAATCAGCAACTCAGGAACCCCTAGACAACATGGAAACACATGGAGACTGAACAACATGCTCCTGAATGAATAGTGGGTCATAGAAGAAATCATAAGAGAAACAAAAAAATTTCTGGAAATAAATGAAGATGACAATTCAACATATGGAAACTACACAGAGGTTTAAAAAAATGAAATCCAGTCATTTGCGACAAAATGGATGAATCTGGAAAACATCATACTTAGTGAAATAAGCCCGTCCCAAAGGGACAAATACCATATGTTCTCCATGATCTATGATCATGAGCACCTAAAAGGAAACCTGTAGTAGTGAAATTGACACTTTGAGCAGCAATGACTTGAACAGCCCTTGTTCTGTCAAGTAACAGTTTTGTTTTGTATTTTGTTTGTTTGTTTGTTTGTTTTTTTGCTTAATGGAGAAAGAAACTGGGAATGGGAAAGGGAGGAGGAGGTGGGTGGCAGTGGGGCTGGGAGGGTATGATGGGGAGAATCACTATATTCCTAAAGTTGTACTTATGAAATTTGAACTCATTAGATAAATGATTTCTTAAGGAAAAAAATAACAGTTGAGAGGTTCAACAGCAGAAAGATCAAGCAGTAGAAAGCATTTGTGAACTCCAAAGATAGGTCAATTGAAATACTTCAATTAGATTAGAAAAAAACCTTTTAATGATAAAGCCTAGAGACTTATGGGTCACAGAAAAAAAAAGAAATTAGGGTCTATGTACACTATGGAATACTACACAGCAGTAAAAAAAAATGAAATCCAATCATTTACAACAAAATGGATGAACCTGGAAAACATCATATTTAGTGAAATAAGCCAGTCCCAAAGGGACAAATACCATATGTTCTCCCTGACCTGTGATAACTAATAGAGCACTTGAAAGGTATCTGTAAAAGTGACATTGACACTTTGAGAAGCAATGACCTGAACAGCCCTCCCTGTCTTGACTGTTGAAGAACAGATTTTTTTAATACTATTTGTTGAACTCTTTACTTAACATAGAGTTAATCATATACATATGTACACATATAAAGATAATTGAAAATAGATCTTAGTAAAAAATAAGAATGGGAATAAGAGAGGGAGGAGGAAGAGGGGTGGGAGTGTGGGTGGGAGGTGGGCACAAGAGAAGAATCACTATGTTTCTAAAGTCATAATTATGAAGTGCACAAAGTTTGTAAATATAAAATTGTATAGTTTTGAATACATTCCTATGGACTTCCTTCTAAGGGTACAGTTTAAAAACTTGCCATGGGCCCCCAAATCCCCTTATGCTTGGGGGTAAAAGTACCATCTTAAGTGTCAAAATGATCACATGGATAGGATTGTGTCTGGTAATAACAATGGACAGAATTTACAAGGAGTGAATGCTCCAATAAATTAGGTATCCCCCCTCAGGACGGTTTTTTGTTTTCTCACCAGCGAGCCTGACAAGTTAAAGGATTGTAAATCAGGTCTTTTGTCCCCAGGTGACTGAATGCCAATCTGATCATCAAGTTTCTTTCCCTTTGACATTGTACTTAGAAGCCCCAGTGCCACGGGGTCCTTTGGGTTTTGGTTCTCTTGCAGCCCCCTCTATGCCACTCTGGCTGGAGGTCTTTGACTCTAATAAGTCTTGCTTTTAAATCTTTAAAATAAAATAGTCACTAGTAACCACAGGAGGTATCTCAAGGCTTTTGAGAGATTTACTACTGTAGATGATATATATTTAATTCCAGTCCTTTCTAATTTATTGACCATCCCTGTGCCGATGAGTTCTTGCAACATGTTCTGGATTTCAGAAACTTTTGTTGTTGTTGTGAATGGATCGACAACCGTCTGGTCTGGGCCTAGAGCATCCGCTGCGGCAGGATGCTTTATAATTCTTGCTTTCCATGATTTACACAGATCACCTCTGGATACTGGATGAAAAACACATCAAACAATGAGACTGCATGTCTTCTTTTGTGCTATGCTCTTTCTTGTTTAAGCCTAAAGAGTTTACACAAAAGGAACAGATAACTGTCATTCGAATATTGATCAGAAAACTTCAGCTGAGGGCAGCGTGGTGGCCCAGCAGATTAAGCCACCACTTGGGACTCTGGCATCCCAATTCAGAGTGTTGGTTTGAGTTCCAGATGCCTGCTTCTTTTTTTAAAAGATTTATTTATTTATTTATTTGAGAGGAAGAGTTACAGACAGAGAGAGGGAGAGAGAGAGAGATGTCTTCCATCCACTGGTTCATTCCCAAATGGCTGAAACGGCCAGAGCTGGGCTGATCTGAAGCCAGGAGCCAAGAGCTACCTCTAGGTCTCCCACGTCGGTGCAGAGCCCCAAGCAGCTGGGCCATCTTCTGCTGCTTTCCCAGGCCGCAGCAGACAGCTGGATTGGAAGAGTAGCAGCTGGGACTTTAACCAATGCCCTATGAGATGCCAGTGCCGCAGGTGAATACTCAGCCTACTACACCATAGCATCAGCCCCTATCCTGCTTCTGACCCAGCTCCCTGCTGACGCGCCTGGGAAGGCACTGAGGGATGGCCCAAGTGGGGATCCCTGCTGTCCACATGGGAAACCCAGATAGAGTTTCAGGTTCCTGGCTTTGGCACAGTCCAGCCGTGTCCTTTGTACATTTGGGCAGTGAGCCAGCGTCCTCTCTCTTTCTCTGTGCCTCTCCATTTCTTCTTCTGTCACTTTGCATTTCAAAAATACAGATCTCTAACAAAAGATAAAAGAGAACAGAAGCTGCAAAACAAACAGTATTGTGTCTAAGAGAACGACTGTGTTCCCACAGCTGTCTAGAGCTTCTGCTTCCAGAGTTAAGGCAGCAGAAGGAGTTCAGCTGTGACTTTCCACTTTGCCTGCCACTTTGGGTTTAGATACGATGTAAACCCAAACTTCCCTTGATCTGGTAGGTGCTTGGTCCTTTCGGCTTTTTCTTTTGTGTTCCTGTCTCTCTTTTCTACCTTGTCTTACTTTGGTTGAAACTTTGATTCTTTCAAAAGGGCCATCAATCAACAAAGATTTAAAGAATGGCTGAATGAGATACCCAGCAATTTTCCCCAGAAAAAGTGATTCTACTCCTTACTTGCAGAACAATATGGTCAGTGGTGCATTAACCCTGTGACTATATAGCAAATTCTAAGTATGTTATTAAAAACTTAAAGGAGTAAAAGAAAAGGAAGGAAAAGGGATTGAGGGAAGAAGGGAGGGAAGGAAATATGTTTATCTTCTTAGAATTTTAATTATTGAAATGTATGAAATTGATTCTCTTTATACGAACAAAAAGATTTAAAAATAAGTGAATGAATAAATGTTAAAAAAAAAAAAAAGCAATGACAAGTGTTTTGATCCATGGCATCCATGTGGGAGACCTGGATTGTCAGGCTTGTATTGAAAGAAAAAAAATCCCTCAAAATCCAACTAGAAGTGATACCTTAAATTCAGAGACACAAATAAATCAGAAGTAAAATTATAGAAAACGATATACTCTGAACACAGTAATCACACAGGAGCTGAAGAGACAATATTAATATCTGACAAAATAGATGTTAACACATAAATGGATCTAAACACAATGAGGGTTAATTTGTCAGCAAGATATAGTGATCATAAACATTTTTACAGCTCTGTCTCTACTGTTGAGGAAGTGGTTTTTCTTCTTACTATTTGTTGAACTCTTAGTGTAGGGTTAAACTTACAAGTATAAAGTAAACTGAAAGTAGATCATTGTAAAAATTGAGAGGGACTAAGAGAAGAAAGGGTGGCAGTATGGGTGGAAGGGAGTTTAGGGTGGGAAGACTCACTATGTTCCTAAATCTGTATATATGCAATATATAAAGTTCATTCATCTTAAAATTTTAAATTTAAAAAACCATATACACAACTCATAACAAAGCTCCAAAATACACAAAGTATTTTGACAAAAATAAAGGGAAAAGCAGGGACCGGTGTTGTGGCACAATGAATATGACACAGTGGATAAGGCTGCTGTCTGATCTCAGATTCCCATTAGGGTGCCCGTTCATGTCCCAGCTGCTCTACTTCCAACCCAGTTCCCTGATAATGGCCTGGGAAAAGTAATGGAAGATGGCCCAAGTGTTTGGGCCCTGCCATCCACATGGAAGATTCAGCTGAAGCTCCTGGCTCTTGGCTTCAGCCTGGCCAAGCCCTGGCTGTTGTAGCCATCTGGGGAGTGAGAGGGAAGATTTCTTTCTCTGCCTCTCTCTTTCAAGAACATAACTAAACCTTTAAAAAAAAAAAAAAAGAAAAATAGATAACAATCATAGTTGGGAATTCAGTTTCTTACTCTAAATAACAGAACATGGGGCCTGTGTTGTGGCATGGAAGGTTAAGCCACCACCCATGGTGTAGACATCCCAATGAGCAATAGTTACAGTCCTGGCTGCTCCACTTCTGATTCAGCTCCCTACTAATGTGCCTGAGAAAGCAGTGGCAAATAGCCCAGTACATGAGTCCCTGCCACCTACTCTGGAGACTTGCATGGAATTTCAGGTTCCTGGCTTTGGCTTGGCCCAGCCCCAGCCATTGTGGACATTTGGGCAGAAAAACAGCAGATGGAAGATCTCTGTCTCTTTCCTTCTCTCTCCCTTGCTCTCTCCCACTCTCCTGGAACTCTGCCTTACTTTTAAATAAATGCAATCTTCTAAAAAATAGGTAGAACAACTACACAGAAAATCAGTAAAGATGTAGAAGATTTGAACAGTATAAACTAACTTTAGAACACTATACCTGAGAACAGCAAATATATATTCATTACAAGTACATATGGAACATTCACTAGCATAAACCACATGGTAGGCTTGAAAACAAGTCCCAACAGTTTCAAAAGGAGTAAAATCATATAACGTATATTCCCCCAAAATAATGGAATATGCATAAGAATTAAATATAATCTCCTACGAGTACTACTTCTCTTGTTGTTCAGCCCTGTCTGATACAAGTTCTAACTACAATGTTAAAATCATGATTCACAAGAGAGATAGTTGGTAGATTGATTGGCTTTCATCGAAAGTAAACACGTTGGGGCTTTAAAGGCACTACTAGGAAAATCATGACAAGCCACAAACTGGGAGAAAATATTTGCCAATCACTTTTCTGATAAAGCACGTATATCTAGGAGATACAAAGAACTCTTCAAACTCAGTAATAAAAAGGAGCATGTATTTAAATAGACATTTCAGCAAAAAAAAAAAAATGTAGGAATGCCTAATCAACACAATTAGCACATGCAAAGACGTGCAACATCATTCATCACTAACAAACACAAACTACACTGAGATGAGACACCACTTTATAGATACTACAGCGAATGTAAGAAAGAAAGACCATAACAAGTGTCACTGAGGGAGTGGAGAAACTGGAATGCTCATACATTGCTGGTGGGAGTCTAAGGTGGTGCAGTCACTTTGGAACACTTGATGATTTTTTCAGAGTTCAACATAAATTCATCAGATGACTCAGCAATCAGATATTTGCCTCAAATGAAAACATATGTCCACATGAAGACTTAAACATGTGCATTTATAATAGCACTATTCATAAAAGCCCAAAAGTGGAAACATTCCAAATATCCCTTGACTGGCAAACAAGTCCAAAAAGTGTGATCTGTGTAAACAGCCATATACAGCTAACAGTAGAAAGGAAGAAGCTAGTAATACACCCTATAACATGGATGAACCTCGGAAACATTTTGCTAATGGAAAGAAAGCAGGCATAAATGACCACATGATTCCATTTTTACGAAATGCCCATAAACAACAAATTCATTGAGACCAAAAACAGATTAATGGTTCTCTGGGGTTGAGAGAACAAAAATTGCTGCACAGGAGCACAAGAGATAATGGAAATGTCTGAAAGTTGGATTGTGGTGAGCACTGCTGAGCTCTGTAAATTTACTGAAAATGATTTAATTGTACACATAATATGTATGAGTTTTATGATATGCAAATTATACATCAACCAAGTTGCATGTAGAGAAAAAAATACAACTCCATTAGCGAAATCAAAATGCAAACTTGCATGTCTTTTTCTTTTGTTTCTTCTTCTCTTCAAAGAAAGATACACTGATTTTAGATAGTATATTGACATTGTTCTTAGTAGCTCTTAATGTGTCTGGGAACATCTCCATTTTCTGTATCCACTGGTAGTGCTCATCAACATCAGTTTCAGTTATAGCAGACAAAGTTCTGTCTTTAAAAGCATAAAAAGTAGCATAAAAATAATTATAATAATATACCTTTATTCTATTTGGTAACTACTCAATAAATAGGATTCAGTATATGAGTTTGGGTATCTTATATTTTTTGCTACTCTGAGGTTTTTTTCAATGAAAAAGTTGAAAGACTTGGACTAGGAGGCTAAGCAGTATATGTTGTGAATCAAGTTTAAAGGTGTCTACTTGGGCTTGTTCCTAAACTCCAGGAAAGCAGGTATCTCAGATGTGAGTACACACTTTAATGTTGGGATCTAAACCACAATCATCTTCTTTTGCTAGTTGCTTAGTGTATTGTGACACCCCCCCCCCATTACATGAAATTTCTTGGAAAATGAAATTTCTTTTCTAAAATAATATTTTGGGGGGACCAGCATTGTGGCACAATGGGTTCAGCTGCTGCTTGCTATGCTGGCACCCCATATCAAAGAGCTCGTTTGAGTCCCAGCTGTTCTATTTCAAATCTGGCTTCTTGTGAATGTGCTTGGAAAATGCAATGGGAAATGGCTGATGTACTTGAGTCCTTCTCACCCATGTGGGAGACCAGGATGGAGTTCCAGGATGCTGGCTTTGGCTTTGTCCATCTCAGACCATTGCACTCATTTGGGTAATGAACACATAGATAATAGTTCTCTCTCCCCCAACTCCACTCTCTCCGCCTTCTTCCTCCCTCCCTCTCTCTTACCGTCACTCCTTTTCTCTCTCCCTCTTCCTCTCTGATGCTGTGCCTTTCCAATAGATAAATCTTTAAGTATATATAGAAGAATACCTATATATATATATTCAATTAATCATTCTTTAATGCAACCTATATCTATTCAGATGCGTAATGTACTAAGTGATGTGGATACAGCATTGAATAAAACAAGTTCCCTAACTTCGTATTGCTTACATTCTAATAAAAGGAAACAGGAAATAAAAAGTTATGTGGCATGTCAGATGCTGATGATATAGACAAAAATAAAGGGTAGGAGTAATAAAAAGTGGCCTGTTATAAGGATTTGGGATAGTCAAAGTACATTTTTAAAGTGAAATTTAAGCAAGGAATGAGCCATATTACTATCTAGGCTAGCAAATAGTGAGCATAAAATCACTGGACAGGAGCAATATTGGCATGCTTGGGAAAAAAACCAAACAAGGAAACCAGAATTGTTGGCACTAAGTGAATCATCATCATCATCATCATCATCTATATTTATGATTTTATTCTTACTGGAAAATAGGACAACCACTTTCTGAGTCTTTTTTGATCTTTATTCTGACTTATCCTCCACAGTTTACTTACACGTCCTCTAACTTGGTCATTGTTTTTTTTCTCTGAACCACTTTGGAAACTTACTCCATTCTTCTAATCAGGCTAGAATGTAGGTAAGTATCTTCTCTGTCTTCAACATTCTTAGCACAACTAGACATTTTCTCCAAAAACAGGGTTCTCTGTTTTTTCATATGTTCTGTAAAGGGGACACTCCTTCCATAGGGCAAGTCAAAACCTAGAGTGTAGCGAGACATTATTCCATTCATGTTGGTCATTATATCATTAAGCTGTGCATTAATGTCCTAAAGAAAGGAAAATAAATGAATTCTGTGGTGGTGGGGTGTGAATTATGAAGCTTTATTGAAAGAAATTTAAGAAGTATCAATAAATGCAGAGCTGTTCGAGGCTCATGGATTGGAAAACAACATTGTAATGATCACAAAGCTCTCACCAAATTAATAAATCCAAATCAAGTCCAATCGAGATGACAACATTAAATAATTGATATTAAACTTCTCATTCCAATTCTAGAAATTGTATAGAAGAGCTAATGACTAGGAATACTCAAGGTACTCCCAGGGAATGAAAATTTGGTACTGATGTTGGAGGTGATGTAGGATTGGTAAACATTATGAAAAGATATGGAGGCATCCTAGTTTCAAGAATCCTTTTTTCTAAAGTTGTACTAAATGGAGTTGTATAGACTGCAACTTGACCAGAAATAAGAATAGAAACACCATCAACAGGCCCACATACATATACAGAAGGTTGATTTATGAAAGAATCATTTTGGAGCTGGAGCTGTGGTGTAGTGGGTAAGGCCGCCACCTGCAGTGCCGGCATCCTTTATGGGCTCCAGTTCAAGACCCAACTGCTCCAATTCCGATCCAGCTCTGCTATGGCCTGGGAAGGCGGTGGATGATGACTCAAGTCCTTGGGCCCCTATACCCACATGGGAGACCTGAAGGAAGCTCCTGGCACTTGGCTTCAGATCCGCCATTGCGGCCATCTGGGGAGTGAACCAGCGGATGGAAGAACTCCTTCTCTCTCTGCCTCTGCCTCTCTGTCACTATGCCTTTTAAATAAATAAATAACTCTTTAAAAATAAAGAAGAAAAAGAAAAGAAAAAAGAATCAGTTTTACACATCAGTGGGGAGAGGACGACCTTTTCACTAAATGGTGCTGGGGCACCCAATTACCCGTATGGAAAAAATTGAAAGTCTACATCGTACTTTCGCAAAAAGCAGTTTAACATAGGCTAAAGAAATATGTAAGAAGGAAAATAATAAAGATTTTATGAGATTCTAAAGAATATATTTATAAGCTTAGATATGAACTAATCCCCCATCAAGCCAACTTGTATCCAGCTTTATATCTTACTTTTATTGTTTTAAAGATTATTATTTATGGGGCAGGTGCTGTGGCATAGCAGGGAAAGCCGCTGCCTGCAACGCCTGCAACACCATGTGGGTGATGGTTCAAGTCCCGGCTGCTCCACTTCTGATCCAGCATTCTGCTATGGCCTGGGAAAGCAGTAGAAGATAATCCAAGGTGCAATGGCCTGGGAAAGCAATGGAAAATGGCCCAAGTCCTTGGGCCCCTGCACCCAGGTGGGAAGAGTTGGAAGAAGTTCCTGGCTCCTGGCTTTGGATCGGTGCAGCTCCAGTCTTTGCAGCTAATTGGGGAGTGAAGCAGCGGATAGAAGACCTCACTCTCTCTGCCTCTCCTTCTCTTTTGGTGTAACTCTTTCAATTAAATTAAAAAAATCTTTTTAAAAGATATTTATTTATTTCAAAGGTAGAGTTACAGAGAGAGGGAAAGACAGAGAGGAAGGTTTTCCATCTGCTGATTTACTCCTCAAATGGCCACAAAGGCTGGAGTTGAGCTGATCTGAAGCCAGGAGCCTAGGGCTTCTTCCAGGTCTCCCATGCAGGTGCAGAGGCTCAAGCACACAGGCCATCTTCCCCTGCTATCCCAAGTCATAAGCAGAGAGCTGGTTTAGAAGAGGAGCAGCTGGGACACAAATCGGAGCCCTTATAGGATGCCAGCACTGCAGGCAGAGGCCCAGCCTAGTATGCCACAGTGCTGGCTCTATTATGATACTTTTCAGAAACACTTACATCTAGCGTTAGGATACAAAGACAGCCTATAAAAAGTTACAACTCTCAATCTCCCATCCCAGAGAAATGACCATAAAAGTAATAGTATCAGGGGTGGGTGTTGTGGTGCAGCAAGTTAGGCCACCACTTGGAATATCCACATCCCATATCAGAGAGCCAGTCTGAGCCCTGGCTCCTCCCCTTGCAATCCAGCTTCCTGCTAATACATCCAAGGAGACAGAAGATGACGTATTACTGGTTGGACCCCTGCAACACACTGGGAGATCCAAATGGATTCCAGGCTCCTAATGCACTCAGTCCTGGCTGTTGGCATGTGAACCAAAAAATATAAGATCTTTCTTTTCTCTCTCTCTCTCATGCTTTCCTGTGCTACCCTTTAAACGATAACCAAAAACTTTTTTACCTTGGAAATATTTTTCGTTTCTGCTTTGAACAAGAAAAGTTTTCATATGGGGGTACACTGCATATTAGGCATGTACAAGGTTTTTAGAGGAAAAGCACAATTATCCACGAGATGAAGTAACAACTTAAGGCAAAAATTCTGATCTTTTGAGTGATATATTTCTGTTATCATCAGAAAACCTGGCTTTTTTTTTTTACCAGTGCAATTAGTTTTGAAATATTGATTTGAGCAGCAGAGAGAGAATGAATGAAGAGACATAGACAGACACACAAGGAGAAAGTTCTTATCTACTTGTTCACTCCTCAAATGACTCTAATGGCTGGAAATGGGCTCGGCTGAAGTGAGGAGCCAGGGACTCAATCCAGTCATCCCGTGCAAGTGGCAGGAACTCAACACCCTGAGCCATCATGACTATCTACCGTGGTCAGAGATAGTCGGACGCTGGAATCAAGAGCCAAAGCTGGGTGCTGAGCCCAGGTACTCCAATGTGGGACATCAGTATCCTAGCCAATAACTTAACCATCGGGCCAAATGCCTATCCCAGTACAGTTGACTTTTGGGGTGTAAGACCATATCAACACTCTGGGCTTAGGGATGTCAAGTCTATACTGATGACATCAGGGAAAGGAGAATTCATAAAGTTTGGCCTCCCAATACTTTAAGGCAACTGGGCCAAAGTGGATAACATAGACAGAGTTCCAATAGTGGAGAGAGTGCAATCTCAGGGAAATTAGGGAGAAAACTGCAGTGGAAACTCCAGGTAAATTAGAGGGAAGCCGTGGACCTACGTGGAGGGTGGGGATACTTAGCCTGAACATGGACACAACTCAGGACCCCAACAGCCAAGAGCCTCAGCACCAGCTTTGGAGAGTGAGGTGAGACCAGACTGCAGCAGCCCAAGCCACTGGGGAGATAGCTGTGGGGAGAGGCTGGTGTGAGTCCAGTCTGGGACCCTGTAAGGGACAGGGTACCTGCCAGCCTAGAGGGAAAGAAGGGGACCATTCTCTGTCCCCATCTGCCTGGGAGAGGGCAGGCACCATTTGGGACATACATAACAGCTGCGCTGGCGTGAGTCTGCATGCCCTGCAACCAGCCAAAGCAGACGCCTGAGTCTACTGGGAGGACTGACAGGGGGCTGGGCACCCACACAGAACTGTGAGGTGCCCCCAGCACCCCCACACAGCACAGGCTCTGGGACCCAAACCGCCCAGGCAGAGCACCCACAGGCAGCTGGTTCTGGGAGCATCTCACCCCTGTGGATGAGACAGACTGCTGAGGTGGAGTGGATCCTCTATGGCCCAGTGTGCTGGGACTGGAAACAATGTGGCTGCGTGTGAGGGCGCAGGGTGTGGCTGGGTCTCCATGCAGTCACCGTGGGTGACTCCACACACTCAGGGCTCCATGATGGCCATGGATGGGTAACTGCAGTGGGATCCCGGCTCAGACTGAGGACTGCACAGATCCTTTGTGGTTCTTGGGGCAGCACGGATGAGTATTAATTACCCACTGTGGGCTAGCATCTGGGCATCGGTCACCTTGGAAGAGAGAAGGTGAAGGGGTAACTATGCCACTAGAGTTGATCAAACCCTCCATTCAGATTAAAAAAAAAAAAAAAAAACAGGAGAAACACTATGCCCACCTTGGATATCCTTGGATATCACCCTGAATATCCCCCAACCTGGAGCACTGAACTGGTCCACCCACTGTGGAAGACAGTATGGAGATACCTCAGAAATCTGAACCTAGGACTAGCATATGATCCAGCCATCCCAGTCCTGGGAATTTACCAAATGAAATCAGCACATGAAAGAGCTATCTGTAACCCCATGTTCATTGCAGCTTAATTCACAATAGCTAACATGGAATCAACCCAGATGTCCAACAATTTTGACCTAATAAAGAAATTATGGAGATATATATATATATATATATATATTAGATACACATACACACTATGGAGTACTATTCAGCTATAAAAAAAATGAAAACTTGTCTTCTGCAACAAAATGCATGCAACTGGAAACCATTACACTTAGTGAAATAAACCAGTCACCAAGACAGATACCATGTTTTCCTTGATCTGAAGTAATAGTACCAAAAATGTAGCATATAGGAGTGAGATGGACATTTTAAGATTTGATGACTGTTTATATCCCTTATCTCTTCTGTTGAGAAACAGTGTTTTTTCTTCACACTCTTTGTTGAACTCTTTATTTAGTATAGGGTTAACTTTACGATCATGAAGTAAACTGAAAGTAGATCTATGTAAAACTTAAGAGTGGAGATAAGGGAAGGGGGAGGAGGAAGGGTTGGAGTATAGGTGGGAAGTGTCACTATGCTCCTAAATCTGTATATATGAAATACATGAAACTTGCATAACTTAATTCAATAAAAAATTTCAAAAAAAGACTTGAATTCTCCCCCAAATCTATCAACAAAATTAATATGATTTACATCAAAACATTAGTGGACTCTTCTTAGTAGAACTTGACAGGCTGACTTTTATTTGGGAATGCAAAGGGAGAAACATTGTGAATAAAGACAGGTTTTAGATTATGTGTGTGTCACTTTGAAGAAAGAAGCCCAAGAAGGGGAAAGATAGAGAACAAGGTGGAGAAAGAAGTTGGGCATAACTGAAAGACACTAAGTTACAGAACTAAAACTACATGATTTAAAGAACTATTATAAAGTCTTTGTATTCAAGTCACTTGATGTTAGCAAAAAGACAGACAGAAAGAGCAGACTAGCAAGTTCACAAGTTTGTACTTATAGGAACACGATCAGCAGATTATCAACAGAGGAATGGGCCAAAACAGTGGAGAAAGGACAGTCTTTTCAACAGAGAAGGAACAATTGGGAAAAGCTTAACAAACATCAGTCTGTGTCTGCTATGGTTTGAATGTATTTTGGCCACTGACACCATACTCTTAGTCCCAGAAATCTTATTATGTTCATGATACTGAGAGGGGGCAACTTAATCCAATTATGTAACCTGGAGGTAGAGACTTTGGGAAGTGTCTGACTGGATTAGGTCACCAAGTGAGAGCACCCATGATTGCTTCTTGCTGGCTCTCTAAGGGCGAAGGGCAGACACACAGGTTCCCTGTCTTCCATGTGACACTCTGTGCCACCCTAGGACTCCCAGAATGAGACCATCAGCAGGGGCTGAATCAATGGCCCAACCAATCTTGGACTGGGAGCTTCCAAGACCAAAATAGCCCTCTCTGCTGTGTAAATTTGCCTGCCTCAGGTGCTGCTTTATAGAGAAAAACTAATAGACTATCTGACATCATAGATACAGATGATGGCAAATTAGATAACAGGCCTAAATGTAAAACTGAAAAGTATAAAACTCCCAGAACACCACATGAGAGGAAATGATTGTGACCTTGAGATAGGGAAACTTTGCTTATGTATCTCACCAGAACCATGATCCACCAAACAAAAGGATCAATTGGATTTGGAAGTTATGTTCTTTGAAGCACACTATGCTAGAAGGAAAAGACAAGTCACTGAAGAGGAGAAAATATTTGTGAATCATCCACCTGATAATGAAGTTGTATTCAGAATACATAAGCATTGGCAAAATTAAACAATTAGAAATATTTGAACCACCGAAGACATACCCAGTGCAAATAAGCCCATGGGAAAAAGTCTCAGAATCATTTCAGGTGACATTATCATTTGAGTCAGTCAGCTCAAACACAGTCAAATATCCTGAACACTGTGAGCTCTCAAAAAATGTGCTTGGTCTTGGGAAAATATTAAAAAGGTGCAGAGTGGGCATTTGACCCAGGCAGTAAGACACAAGTTGGGCAACTGCACCCTGTATCAGAGTGCCTAGTTTTGTGTCCTGGCTCCATTTCTGAGTACAGCTTCCTGTGCATACACACCCTGGGAGACAGAAAGAACTGGCTCAAGTAACTGGATCTCTGCCACCAACACAGAATGCCAAATTGGGTTCCTGCCGCTTGGCTTCAGCAAGGCCAACCTCCAGGTCTCGGGCATTTGGGAGTGAACCAGCAGATGGAAAATCCATTCCTGTCTGCTCCTGTCTCTTATTCTGTCTCTCTGACCCTCAAAGAAATAAAAATTCTTCTGAAAAAGGTGCCCTCTGTAAAGGTCTGGGGCGTTACCTACCTCTTGGGCTTGAGAGGCCTGGGCTCGCTCAATCCTATTGATGATATCCTGCACCGAGGGCGGGACCCCAAGCGCCAAGACCGCAGGACTCCCCGGCACGTTTCTGGGGTCTCCTCTCCTCACGGAGGAATCCTTGAGGTTTTCTTCTAAATTAAATTCACCATCTTTCTCACGTTCCATTTTGAAAAAATGGTGGAGAATTTGGGAGATTTTCTTCTTTTTCACACAATCTAGGTAAATACCAACAAATGTATCCACTAGGAAGTTAAAAAAGGAGGGAGCCGTTCCTGCTTCCAGAAGCAGTGGCTACCTCACCATTAACTGGCTGCCAACCACTGGCACCCAGGCTTGGTGATGTCACATTGGGCCCACCGTGACATTTACCACGGACTCCAGCGTCATTTAAAGAGGCCTCTCCTGTGTGCCAGACATTTCAGCTGCTGGGCGGGGAGGCTGGGAACAACAGACAATGGGAGCACTAAGAGAAGGGAGTCTTGCTCATGCTGCAATGAGCTGAAAACAGAGTTGGTGGAGTTCAGGAGTCAGTGTATCAGATGTAGCCCTGTTCTCTCTCCCTGGGTTGTTTTTTCTGCAACATTCTGAGGTCTGTGAGGAAATGAGTGCATCTCAGTTTCCTGGCTGTCCCTTCACAGTCTTCCCGTGTAGTAATTTGAAGACATTATTTGGATGAAGAGCAGGTGCCTTGCACTGCATCATTAAATTGTTTTATTTTCAAGGAACCTGACTGAGAGGGCTTTGAAGCTGCATAGCTGGTTGTCTCCTAAGGAAAACAAGGAGTGCTCTGGGCAGTTCCTGTGACTGCAGAGGATGGGAAAAGGCTCAGGAGACTAGAGCCAGCAAGGATAAGGGAGGTTTTTGTTGTTGTTGTTTTTTTTTTTTTTTTTTTTTTTTTGGCTGCGTAGCTTTCTTTTTTTCACATAAAAAGTACAGAAAGTAATTTAACAAATAGATGCACATCACCTAGAAAGAACAATATTAATATCTTGCCATATTTGCATTAGATATTTTAAAATAAAAGTATTGGAGATAAAGTCGAAGTCCTCTTTGCTGTCCTATCCAGATTACATCTTTCCTCTCTGTCCCATCCCAGAGGCAAGGACAATCATGAATTTGATACACTTCTGCTCAGTCTATATACGGATTTACTACAGGTGCAGGTATTCATGAACTATTCAGTATCATAGGCTAGAAAGTTTACACTAATAATGGGTTTAAAACATAAATGCTCTACAGGAACTTCCTAGGTTGAGACTTTGTTGTGAGCATAGAAAATTAAGCAATTGTGGCCGGCATTTTGGCTTAATGGCATCCCATTTGGGTGCCCCTGCGAGTCCTGGGTGCTCCACTTCTGATACAACTCCCTGCTAATGGCCTGGGAAAGCAGCAGAAAACGGCCTGGTACCTGGACCCTGCACCACAGGAGAGACTTGGATGAAGCTCCTGGCTCCTGGCTTCAGCCTGGCCCAGTCCTAGCCATTGTGGCTATTTGGGGAGTAAACCAGTGGGTGGGAGAAATCTCTCTCTGTCTCTCATCTCTCTGTAGCTCTGCTATTCAAATAAACAAAATCTGTTTTAAAGAAGAAAATTCTGTCGCAGTTCCCCAACACATAGAGAGCAAATTAAATGTTTCCCAGTTTCTAGGATCTGTGTGTCACTGCCAGCTTTGTGTTCCCAAAATGCTTTGTAACCATTTTCTTAGTTACTATTCTTGCTTACTGTAACTCTTTTTAAAAAATATTAATTTATTTTACTAGAAAGCCACAGTTCCACAGAGACAGAAGGAGAGCAGAGGAGAGAGAAAGAGACAGAGAGGTAAAGAGAGAGAAAAAGTTCTTCCATCAGCTGACTCACTCCCCAATGACCACAATGCCTAGAGCTGCGCTGATCTGAAGCCAGGAGCCAGGAGTTTCTTCCAGATCTCCCACGAGCATCACAGGGGCTCAGATCTCTAAAGCTTTTAAGTTATCTCTCCTCTTTAATGTGCTACTCCACATTTCCATTTAATATAATGCTACTTAATAGTTTGGGCATCCACATTCTGGGCGTTCTGCCATTAGTTCACATGAAATACAAAGTTAATTTTTTTAAATTAATTAATGTGTTTTGTTTGATGATCCAAATTACTTTGAAGATTACATATTTCTGGCTGGCAGAAGAAAGCAAATTTTCTTCTATGATACCATAGTGGCCTTTCAATTAAATTATCTTTTGCTTTATTAAGACAAAATACTGGCACCTGATTTTTTAGAAATATTTTGAATTAGAGATCTGGTTCTATGGTTTGGATATTATTTGTCCATAAACTGCTAATGTCCAGGAAGCCTTGGTCCCCTTTCTGTTAATTTATACCTTGAGAGGCAGCAGATGATGGCTCAAGTAATAGAGATACTGCCACCTGTGTGGGAGGCCCACATGGAGGCCCTGGTTCCTGGCTTCCACCTGACACAGACCCAACTGTTGATACATAATGTTTATGCATAAATATTCTTCTTGTGGCTGAAGGAAAATGATTCCAGAAGCAAGTTCAGAATGCAAAAAAAAAAAAAAAAGAATGATGATCAAAGAAAATGATCAATATCTAAGTAAATTCAAGTGCATTTTGTCTTGTACAAGTGAAACCATTTTCAGTTTGGATACTTTCTCACAGGCTTTCAGTCTGAAAATGCACATTTTTGTATATTTTAGCTATTCTGAAAATTGAGATCTTACATTATTTGGTGTGTCATAGTTTAATGAGCAGTAATGTTTGTAACATACTTGTATGCCCTGAGATTTTAATAAATGTCATCATGTGGTTATCTGTATAATTTTATCTGTATAATTTTAAGTGGCTGTGTGTGATACACACACTTTGCCTAGTAGTATAATTCCTTTGTTCTTTAACTCTTTAAATTGGGTTATTGACACTCATTTTCCTTTCTAAATAGTGCTAATATGTCTAAATACAGAGGTTGTTTGCCAATTATATGTCAATTTGGGATTATTTTTCCTTTTTTTAAAAAAAATTTTTACTTATTTATTTGAGATGTAGAGTTACAGACAGTGAGAGGGAGAGACAGAGAGAAAGGTCCACCTTCCATTGGTTCACTCCACAAATGACCACAACAGCTGGAAGAGCTGCGCTGATCGGAAGCCAGGAGGCAGGAGCTTCTTCCGGGTCTCCCATGTGGGTCCAGGGGCCCAAGGACCTGGGCCATCTTCTACTGCTTTCCCAGGCCATAGCAGGGAGCTGGATTAGAAGAGGAGCAGCTGGGACTCGAACCAGTGCCCTCACATGATGCCAGTGCAGCATGTGCATCACAATGCCGGCCCCTGTTGAATATCTTAACATGAGGAATTCCCTATCCCAGGCGCAGAGGAAGCATAGAGCAGGATTATACTGTCTGTTAAAACAGGCAGGACACTCCATCCCCACATAGGTCCCAGGGCCGTTACTCAGGAAATAGTAATGGCTGCCCTTGGCATCCTGAGGAGGGCTCTCTGAAGGTTGCTGATTGGGAAAGGATAGGACAAAAGGTACCTGAAGAGCTGCGTGTGCCTGCCTCAGGGCGTCCCACGTGGCACTGTTGCAGAGGCACTGTGGGTCACATTCCCAGCCTGGGACCTGCCCGCCCCCCCCCCCCGCCCCCCACCCCAGGCAGGGGGTGTGTCCCTCTGCTCCTGCTCTGGAAGAAGCTGTCCTGACTCAACTGGCACCGCAGTCGGCAATGTTAGGGATGATTTTAAAAGCTCAACAGCAAGGGGAAGGCATGCTAGCCGCCTTTCCTGTCGTACGACTTATATACAGGGGATCCAAAAGACTTCATTGAGAGACTTCTGGAACTCATTAAAGAGTTTGGTAAAATGGCAAGATATAAAACCAACATACAAAAGTCAATAGCCTTCATATACACAGACAATGCATTGGCTGGGAAAAAAACTTTTAAGATCAACCCCATTCAAGATAGCTACAAAAAGAATTAAATACCTTGGAGTAAATTTAAGCAAGGATGTCAAAGACCTCTATAATGAAAATTACAAAACTTTAAAAAAAGAAATAAAAGACATCAAAAAGTTGAAGAATCTTCCATGTTCATGGACTGGAAGCATCAATATCACCAAAATATCCATACTACTGAAAGCAACCTACAGATTCAATGTGATCAAAATACCAACGACGTTCTTCTCAGAATTGCAAAAAGTGATGCTAAAATTCATACGGAAACACAGAGACCCCTAATAGCTAAAGCTATCTTATACAACAAAAACAAAGCTGGAGACATCACAGTACCTGATTTCAAGACATACTACATGGCAGTTATAATAGGAGTGAAAGGATGGGAGCTCTCTGTCTCTTTCTTTCTCTCTCTCACTCAAATAAATTAAAAGAAAAAATGTTTAAAAAGAAAATCAAGCAACAGTGATCTTCCTTCACATCTCAACCCACTGCCAAAGCAGAATAAAATATGTTATGTATACAACCTCCTTTTCCAACCCCCAGGTCTAGCAGTTGGGGAAAGAAAAGAAACAACTTGTCTATAGGAAATGCTTCAGCCCCAGCTGCTGAATCAGCACCACAGGGGTTTCAATTGGAGCCACAGCACCTGCATCTCGCTGCACCTGACCAGTTTGGAACATCCAGGGCAGTTGTGCAGCCAGGGCTGTGTCTGCCCGGGTTGTTACCGGGACCTCAGATGCACCCAGAGAAGGGATCGGCAGCTTCACACCACAGAACCCCAAGGAGAAGCCATGTTTCTCCAAGGCACCATCAACTTTCGAGAAAGCTCCACAGTGTGGGCAGCCCTACCCCTGTCTTCTACAATGCTCCAGGTTCTAGGTCTCCATCACCAGAGCCCAGAGAAACAAGTCTCCATTAAGGAAAGCACATTCTGGAAGGAGTGGCCATTCCCTAGCCAACTCCCCAACTCCAGTCCAGGCCTCTTCACCACATTTTCATGTGGTTCCACCCTAACTACCCAGTTCCAGGTTCCTGTTTTCCAAGGGGTCTGTCTGCTGGGGCTCCAGGAGTTGAGTGGACATTGTGTGAGGCAGGGCCCAGGCAAACCCTTCAAAATGAGAAAGAAAAAAAAAAAAAGAAAAGAAAAAAAAACTAAAGCAGATGCAGGCAGATGCTCTTAGCTTGGCAACTTGTCCCCTGGATCCGATGCCCAGGAGCAAAAGAGAGTCTGGGAGCGAGACTCAGCCATGGTGAGGATCCGGACAAATTCTGCGGGCAGCCCCTGCCTTTGGAGCGCCCCGGCAAACTTCCAGCTCCGCCTCAGCCGCCTCGGGCTGGGCCCTGGATGTGGGCCTACGGAGCACCGTGGCGACGACAGCAAAAGGCTGCCAGGGAGCCCGGGGACCAGCTCCGATAACCTCGGTCTGCGTACCTGCAACCCCTACTCACCGAGCGCCTCCCTTACAGCCCGGCCTGCAGTCTCCCAGGGAGCGCGCCCGCCATGGCGCCATCTAATCCGCGATCTTTAATGCACTACTAACACTGGAAACAGCATTTGGTTATTTCGCAGGTCATACCTAAACGCCAAAGTATGGCAAGAAATTCCTCCTGGAAATCCTGATGCCACTCTTGCAACTCAGGGAACTCAAACCTCTTGGCGTCATCACAGCACTGCTGAAGTGCTAGTTAGGCATTTCATCAGAAAAATCATTATTTGGCTAAAGGAATGACCAAAGCAGTTTGTAGAACTTTGAGATACTTTCTTTGGTTATTAGAATAGATGCATTTATAAATGCTTAGAACATAGTTCGTGTACAGTTTGCACTTAACCTGACATGAACGAATGACTTGTCAGTCATCTCAGTGGTAGCTGGGTGCTTAGAGCTAGCATGGAACCCACTCCCAGTGCGCTATTTCTACTTCAGTTTTGGTCTAACACCACTGGATCTGCTGTTCACTTACTGTCTGACCCGGGTCAGATGCCCTGACTTTTCTCTGTAATTTCCCCTCAACAGAAGCAATAACAATTACCCAGAGGACAGGATTTTCTGAGAATTAAATGAGAAAAGCACATGGAGCAATTGGATACATAAATAACGCTATATAAGTTATTGTTAATCATTTCAGCATAGCCATAAAGATCAAAACTGTCTCTCTCGGGGAGATGTCTCCTACTGAAAACCATGTGGATGTGTTTCCAGCTGACAGAATTCCTTGAAATCTTTTTGGGGAAGTCATACTGCTCAGAGCTTCTGAACATATGAGTTAAAGAATGCCTGTGAACTTCCAGTGTCTTTCTGTAACACAGGAAATACACAGCTTTCAGAAATTATGTAAAAGGAATATGAAATAATGTGTTCTTTAATTCAGAAACCACAGGAAATATTACAGTGGTTGGAGAATCAATGATACAATGATTTTTAGGACCAGAAGGTCTGAGCTACCAAACATATGATATTTCTGCTAAACTTCCTGATTTTATTGATAAAATGAACATTCAGTATAGTAGCCTCCACCTACATACACATAGCGTCTTTGTCCTTGTTCTGACAAATCTATGGCGTTGATTGATTTGTTTATGCTGATGAAATGTTAGCTTGTTAAAAGTGCTATTTTTGAATACCCAAGCTTGAAATTTGTAACTACAAATGATGTTTAATTTTTGAAACTCCTCTTAAACTATGAAATTAAAATAACAGGAAGGGCTGGCACTGTGGCTTCGTGGGTTAAACCACCACTTGCAAAGCCAGCATCCTACACATTCGAGTTCTGGATACTCTGCTTTTTACCCAGCATCCCAGTAAGGTGCCTGGGAAGGCAGCAGAAGATAGCCTAGGTGCGTGGGCCCCTGCCTATTCTCTCTCTCTTGACCTAACTTTCATAAAGATAAATAAATCTTTTAATAAAATAACAGACATTGGCCGGCGCCATGGCTCACTAGGCTAATTCTCCACCTTGCGGCGCCGGCACACCGGGTTCTAGTCCCAGTCGGGGCACCGGATTCTGTCCCGGTTGCCCCTCTTCCAGGCCAGCTCTCTGCTGTGGCCAGGGAGTGCAGTGGAGGATGTCCCAAGTCCTTGGGCCCTGCACCCCATGGGAGACCAGGAGAAGCACCTGGCTCCTGCCATCAGATCAGCGCGGTGCGCTGGCTGCAGTGCGCCAGCCGCAGCAGCCATTGGAGGGTGAACCAACGGCAAAGGAAGACCTTTCTCTCTGTCTCTCTCTCTCTCTCTCTCACTGTCCACTCTGCCTGTCAAAAAAAAAAAAAAAAAAGAAGAAGAAGAAAGAAAGAAAACATTAAAAATGGAAAAATCTTTCTTGGTCATGGACTGGAAGAATCAAGTCATCAAAATGTTTATACTACCAAAAGAAATCCCAATGAAAATACCAATGATAGTCTTCTCAAATCTACAAAAAATGACAGCTAAAATTCATATGGAAACACAAGAGGCCCTGAGTAGCTAAGGCAATCTTAAAGTAAAAAAAAAAAAAAAAAAGCCAGAAGCATTACAATACCAGATCTCAAGACATACTACAGGGCAACTATAATCAAAACAGCCTGATACTGGCAAAAAAGCAGATGTGCAGACCATGGAATGGAACAGAAACTCCAGAAACAAATCTACAACCAACTTATCTTTGACAAAGGAGCTAAAATCAGTACCTGGAACAAAGAAAGTCTCTTTAACAAATAGTCTGGGAAAACTGGATCTCCACATCCAGCAGTATGAAACAAGTTTCCTACTTTATACCTTACACAAAAAACTACTCAAAATGTATCAGAGACCTAAGTCTATGACTCAACATTATGAAATTACTAGAGAACACTAGGGAAATCTGCAAGACATTGGCATAGGAAAGGACTTCTTGGAAAAGACCCTGAAGCATAGGCAATCAAAGCCAAAATTAACAAATGGAACTACATCAAACTAAAAGCTTCTGTACCACAAAAGAAATATGCAGCAAAGTGAGGAGGCAACTGAGAGAATGGGAGAAAATATTTGCAAATAATGCAATTGATAAAGGATTAATATCCAGACTCTATGAAGAACTCAAGAAACTCAACAACAAAAACAACAAAACAAAGAACCCAGTTTAAAAAATGGGTAAGTGTTTGAACAGGCATTTTTCAAGAGAGGAAATTCAAATGGCCAACAGACACTTGAAAAAATGCTCAGGATTGCTAGCCATCACGGAAATGCAAATCAAAACCACAATGTGGTTTCACCTCACCCTTGTTAGAATGGCTTCAATACAGAAATCAATAAACAACAAATGCTGGCAGGGATGTGGAGAAAAAGACACCCTAATTCACTATTGATGGGAATGTAAACTGATACAGCCACTGTGGAAGACCGTATGGAAATACCTCAGAAATCTGAATATAGACCTACCATATGACCCAGCCACCCAACTCCTGGGAATTTACCCAAAGAAATGAAATCAGTGTGTGAAAGAGTGATCTGTATCCCATTTTTATTGCAGCTCAATTCACAATAGCTAAGATATGGAATCAACTCAGATGTCCATCAACTAAAGACTAGATAAAGAAATTATGGTATATATACACCATGGAATACTACACAGTGGTAAAAAAAAATTGAAATCCTGTCATTTGCAAAAAAAAAAAAAATGTACGCAACTGGAAACCATTATACTTAGTGAAATAAGCCATTGCCAAAAGACAAATACCCTATGTTCTCCCTGATCTATGGTAACTAACAGAGTACCTAAAAGATAATCTATAGCAGTGCAAATAACACTTTGAAATGCAGTGACTAGGAAGAGTCCTTTTCTTGACTATTGAGGACCAGTGGTTTTTTGTTTATTTTCTTCAAACTATTTGTGAACTCTTTACTTAGTGTGGGGTTAATCTTATTAGCACAAAGTTAACTGAGGGGCCGTCACTGTGGTGTAGCAGGAAAAGCCACTGCCTGCAGTGCCGGCATCCCATATGGGTGCTGGTTCGAGACCAGCTGCTCCACTTCCAATCCAGCTCTCTGTGATGGCCTGGGAAAGCCGTAGAAGATGGCCCAAGCCCTTGGGTCCCTACACTTGTGTGGGAGACCCAGAAAAAAGCTCCAGGATCCTGGCTTCAGATCAGCCTAGCTCCAGCCATTGCAGCCATCTGGGGAGTGAACCAGCAGATGGAAGACCTCTCTCTGCCTCTGCCTCTCTCTAACTCCATCTTTCAAATAAATAAATCCTTTAAAAAAAAGTAAAGTTGACTGAAAAAAAGATCTTTAAAAAAAAAAAAAAGAATGGGACTAGAAGAGGGAGGAGGAAGGGTGGGAGTACAGGCTGGAAGGTGTGAAGAATGACTATGTTCCTAAATTTGTATATGTGAAATGCATGAAGTCTGTATTCCTTAAATAACATTTTAAAATAAATAAATGTAGTTTATTCTCCTAAATTATGCTAAAATTTCCAAATGTTCCCAATTCTCATGCTACCACAAGGGAACGCTGTTTCTAGCCTCAAAACACCTAAAGGATGAAGATGAGCTAATTTCTCCAGTTATCATTCCACGAGTCATGGACTCTTACTAAACAGCAGCCAACATCATGCTGGATCCACCCTCAGCCCTGCCCGGTGACCACACAGCGCCGCCAACACCTCTCAGGGCAGCCCGGTTACCAACCATTCGCAAGGCGCTGGGCTTTCCCTAGAGGGGAAAGAAAGAGTAAGCTTTTGGATTTGAGAAGAGGAAACCCCAGGGTAAAATGGGAGTTTGGAGGGGAAACCAAGCGCGTTCCTTTATTAAATGAGGGAGAGAGAGATCCCGATGTTTGTAAGGCAAAGATGGCAGTTCTATCCTGCTGGAAGTTTTCTCTCTGCTGCAAGATCCCTGACTGAGTCTGTTCCCAAAATGTGCCTTTGAGCAGACCAGGGTGAACGCAGGGCAACAAGACTCACATCGGTTTTGTTAAATGTTAATTTCAGGAAGACAGGGCAGGATGGCCCGTGAGCAAGGCTGTCAGGGACACAGCTCCATGGGCGACGGCAGGAAGGGCGAGGGACGTGGTGGCCAGTGGGACCCGCGGCATCCCAGCCATTTACACGGGATCTGGTCTTGGAGGGTTGTGGGGAGAGGGACGGAATGCGAGGTGCGTCACCTGGGATAGGTGTCTGAAAATGTTCCCTACAGGATGCCGGTTTCTCGAGGAATGACGGACAAGAGGGTTCTGTAGTCAGAGACTCGAGAACATGGCGCGGTAAGTCCCTTCCATGAAGGCACAGTGCCTGTCAGAACAGCAAACGCCCTGACAAGTTCCAGTACATAGCAGATAGAGAGAGAGGGAGAGAGGGAGAGGTCTTCCATCCGCTGGTTCACTCCCCAAATGGCTGCAACGGCTGGAGCTGCGCTGGTGCTTTAGGCCAGGGCTTTAACCAACTGCACCACACAGCGGCGGCCCCATCATTCAACCTTTCAACCTTGGATAAACCTGGCCAACCCCAGACGTGACCTTGGAATCCATACACAGAACATGTTGCATGGTAGCCGTTCCGTGCACATATACCACAGGAAATGCTGGACTAAGTACGTAAGTTCGGATCTCGCCTCACCTCCAGGGTGAGTCCTAACGCTGGTGGGGCCCGAGGCAGCCCCGGAGAGGCGCGGCCCCCGCGACCACACGCCCGGCCGCCTCCTCCCGCCCGGCGCACAGCGCAGGCGGAGGTCCGCCGATGGGGACGGGCGCACGGGAATGCGAGTGGGCAAGTCGCCCGGAGTGTCCCAGGGCAGCCAGCGCTGCTGTCCCTGCGCCCTCGCCCGGAGCCCAGCGGCCGCCGGGCCGCAGACACCTAGGGACCCGCCCGGAAGGGGCAGGCGTGGGGGACGCGCGCCGAGGTGGAAGGCGCCAGGGCGGCAATGCTCGCGGCCGAGATGCGGCATCCGAGCTGCAACACCGTGCACGAGCGGCCCACGCGCTCCCAAAGGCCGGGCCGGCAGGTGGGCAAGGGGCGCTGAGCACTAGGGTCGCCCGCACGCCTCGCCCCGCTCCCGCCTGGCTCCGTGCGCGCAGCCACAGCCAATGCTGAGTCAGGGCAAGTTGCGCCATGTGTGGTCACCGCCTTCCGCCAGGCGCCGAACAATCCAGCGGGCTGGGCAGGAGCGGGGCGCCCGAGCCCCGCCAGAGATGGGCCAGTGCTGCTGTCGCCTCCTGCACGCGCCCTCTCCCACCTGCCTATCTGCCTGGACAGGGGAGGGGACTGGACAGGCAGACCACAGGGGCCCTGGAAGAAGCCCTCAAAGAGGCATTAAATTGTGCTATGCTGTGGCGCAGCGAGTTAAAGCCCTGGCCTGAAGCGCTGGCATCCCATATGGGCGTCGGTTCTAGTCCCGGCTGCTCCTCTTCCGATCCAGCTCTCTGCTATAGCCTGGGAAAGGAGTAGAAGATGGCCCAAGAGCTTGGGCCCCTGCACCCATGTGGGAGACCTGGAATAAGCTCCCGGCTTCAGATCAGTGCAGCTCCAGCTGTTGGCGGTCATCTGGGGAGTGAACCAGCAAATGGAAGACCTCTCTCTGTCTCTACCTCTCTCTGTAACTCTTTCAAATAAAATAAATCTTTAAAAAATAATAATAAATTGTGCTATCCTCCAAAAATCAAAAATGGCAAAGGTGTAGGGGAAAGGTACCCTAGTCCACTCAGCCATAAAAAAGAATGAAATCCTGTCTTTTGCACAAAGTGAATGCAAGTAGAAACCATGATGCTTAGTGAAATAAGCCAGTTTCAAAAAGACAAAGATCATGTTTTCTCTGATGTGTGGCAGTTAATACAGAATATAAAAAATGTGTAGGACCGAAAGGTACATTTTGTGATATGATTGCCATTTTTAGCACTTGTTTATATTCCTGTGCAACTGTGGTCTTCCTACTTTTTACTTGTTGAATATTACAGTTAGTGGTGAATTAAGCCTGTGAATATAGAGGGGATTAAAATTATGTCTTTGTGGGGCCGGTGCTATGGTGTAGCAGATAAAGCCATTGCCTGCAGTGCTGCGAACCCATATGGGCGCCAGTTCAAGTCCTGGCTGCTCCAATTCTGATCCAGCTTTCTGCTATGGCCTGGGAAAGCAGTAGAAGATGGCCCAAGAGCTTGGGCCCCTGCAGCCACGTGGGAGACCTGGAAGAGGCTCCTGCCTCCTGGTTCCTGGCTTCATATCAGCTCGACTTCAGCCATTGTGGCCATTTGTGGTGTGGAAGATCTCTCTCTCTCTCTCTCTCTCTCTGCTTCTGCCTCTCTGTAACTCTGCCTTTCAAATAAATAAATTTTAAAAAGTATGTCTTTGCAAAAAATTGATGAAAAGAAATGAGAGGAGGGAGAGAGGGAGAGAAGATAATGTGATTGCCTTTTTGGAACTGTACCTATGGAATGCATGAAACCTGTTCTCTTTATATTAATAGAAAATAAAGACATCTTTCAAAAATGATTACAATGGTAAATGTCATATGAATTTTATCAAGATAAAAATGAAATACTTGCCGGCGCCGTGGCTCAACAGGCTAATCCTCTGCCTTGCGGCGCCGGCACACCAGGTTCTAGTCCCGGTTGGGGCACCGGATTCTATCCCGGTTGCCCCTCTTCCAGGCCAGCTCTCTGCTATGGCCCAGGAAGGCAGTGGAGGATGGCCCAAGTCCTTGGGCCCTGCACCCGCGTGGGAAACCAGGAGAAGCACCTGGCTCCAAGCTTCGGATCAGTGCGATGAGCCGGCCGCAGCGGCCATTGGAGGGTGAACCAACGGCAAAAAGGAAGACCTTTCTCTCTGTCTCTCTCTCTCTCTCACTATCCACTCTGCCTATCAAAAAAAAAAATGAAATGCTTCACATCCACAAGAATGATAATAATAAACAAGTGTTAGGATGTGGACAAATTGGGACACTTGTGGGAATGCAAAATGAGGCAGATGGACAACAGCCTGGGAAATCCTCCAAGGTAGACATAATGTTAGCATGGGACCCAGGGATTCCCCTCCCTGGTGTATACCCAAGGGAATTGCAGGCAGATTCCTATCCACCTGTGTCCTCTAGCCATCACCACCAACTCCAGAGCATGGTTGTTCAATGGTTATGGTTGGAAGCATGTGGGAATCCTTGAACATTGATAAGGGATAACGCATATATTAAATGATGACTTGTCTCTGTCTTATAGGTTTAAAATGTCCATTTCTTTACCACCAAAACAAAGGACAACTGAGTTCAGGAGAGGAAGAGAGCTGATTTTGATAGGGCTTTGAATCCTTACTACTTCATAGGTATTGTGATGAGATTTAAATTAGGTAACAGAAACAGAGAGGCATTTTGCAAACATGAAAGCACTTTGTGAATGTGGGGTGATGTTATCCCACTCATAGAGCAGCTCCTCACTCACAGCCACACAGGCTCTCTCATGCTTGGCAGTCTCCCGTGTACCTGACCCAGTCCTCGGCAGAGAGTACTCAGCTGCTGTTTACTCAGTTCTGTATCCTAAACTCTACATGAAAATTGAAGTTGCTGACACTACTGAGCTAAAATTGACTAGAATTTTGTACAATACCCCTGAGAAGTACATGATGCTGGGCTACCAGGGGAGGGTAATGAGAAGAAGGAAGTTCCATTAAATCAACATGCATTATTAAATCAGGTTATTAGAACTCTACACATTCTAATGATTTTATTAGAATAAGTAGTTCTTCATATTCATAAAGACTGATTTAAAAAGTAACAAATAAACTAAATGTTTTCCTTTTAGGGAAAAACTGCCAAAATTCTGATCTAAGCCATATGAGATTTGATCATTCTCATCCATCAGCTGAAAAAAAATAACAGAGTAAAATTTGTCATGTTGGGTTTTTTTACAGATTTATTTTTTCTTTATTTGAAAGGCAGAGTTATAGAGAGAGATGGAGAGATGGATCTTCCATCCTCTGGTTCACTCTACAAATGGCTACAACAGCTAGTCTTGTGCCAATCTGAAGTCAGGGTTTCATCCTGGTCTCCCATATGAGTGTAGGGGCACAAGTACTTGGGCCGTTGTTCACTGCTTTCCTAGGCACATTAGTAGGGAGCTCCACCAGAAGTGGAGCAGCTGGGACTCAAACAAGCACCTATATGCGATGTTGGCGTCACAGGTGCTGACTTTACCTGCTGCACCATGTTGCTAACCTGTCATTTAGTTTTAAAGGATGAAAGTCACCTTCAAACAGAACTCCCTCAGCAACTTCTTTTTAAGTAAAACATACAGAAATTTAAGTAGAATTTGAAAGACTCTGAATTTTATTTGGGAATGCAAAGGGAGAAAGCAGTGAGAATGAAGACAGGTTTTAGATTACATGTCTCTGAGTGTGTCACTGAGGAAAAAAGCCCAAGAAGGGGAAAAGACAGAACAAGGTGGAGAAAAGAAGTTGGGCATAATGGAAAGACAATAAGTTACAGAACTAAAACTACACGACTTGAAGAACTACTACAAAGTCTCTTTATCCAAGTCACTGTACATTAGCAAAAAGAGCAGATTAGAAAGTTCATAAATTCATACATATAGGAATATGATCAACAGCTTATCAACAGAGGTATGGTGGTAATACAGTGGAAAAAGGACAGTCTTTTCAACGGACAGAGAGGGAAAATTGGGAAAAGCTTAACAAACATCAGTCTGTGTCTGCTATGGTTTGAATATATTTTGGCCACTGACACCATACTGCTTAGTCCCAGAAACCTTATTATGTTCACGATACTGAGAGGGGGTAACTTAATCCAATTATGTAATCTGGAAGTAGAGACTTTGGGAAGTGTCTGACTGGATTAGGTCACCAGGTGAGCGCACCCATGATTGCTGCTTGCTGGCTCTCTAAGGGCAAAGGCAGACACACAGGTTCCCTGTCTTCCATGTGACACTCTGTGCCACCCTAGGACTCTCCCAGAACGAGACCATCAGCAGGCGCTGGTGCTGTAGGGCAGTGGGTTAAAATCCCAACCTGCAGTGCAAACATCACATTGAACACCAGTTCGAGTCCCGGCTGCTCCACTTCCAATCCAGTTCCCTGTTAATGTGCCTGGCAAAGCAGGGGAAGATGGCCCACGTCCTGGGTCCCTGGACCCATGTGGGAGACCTAGAAGAAGCTCTTGGCTCCTGACTTCAGATCGGCTCAGCTCTGGTCATTGTAGTCATTTGGGGAGTGAACCAGTGGATGGAAGACCTCTCTCTCTCTCTCTCTCTCTCTCTCTCTCTACTTCTCCCTGTAACTCTTTCAAATAAATAAAATAAGTCTTAAAAAGGAAAAAAAGAGATTGGGGCTGAAAAAAAAGAGCAGGGGCTGAATCAATGGCCCAACCAATCTTGGACTGGGAGCTTCTGAGACTCGAGCCAAAATAGCCCTCTCTGCTGTGTAAATATGCCTGCCTCAGGTGCTGCTTTATAGAGAAAAACTAATAGACTATCTGACATCATAGATACAGATGATGGCAAATTAGATAACAGGCCTAAATGTAAAACTGAAAAGTATAAAACTCCCAGAACACCACATGAGAGGAAATGCTTGTGACCTTGTGTTAGGAAAGCTTTGCTTATGTATCACACTAAAACCATGATCCACCAAACAAAAGGATCAATTGGATTTGGAATTTCTGTTCTTTGAAACACACGATGATAGAAGGAAAAGACAAGCCACAGAAGAGGAAAAAATATTTGTAAATCATCCACCTGATAAATGAAGTTGTATTCAGAATACATAAGCATTGGCAAAATTAAACAATTAGAAATATTTGAATCACCAAAGACATGCCCAGTGTAAATAGGCCCATAGGGGAGAAAACAAACAAACAAACAAACAAACAAACAAACAAAAACCTCAGAATCATTTGTCAGTATGAAATTGCAAACAGATACCAACATATAACTTCTGACTGGCTAATGTTTCCAAGATTGACCACATCAAGTGTTGAGGAAGATGCAGAGCACCTGAAAACCTGATATACTGCCTGTGGGAATGTAAAACAGGTGACAACCACTTTTTTTTTTTTTTTTTTGACAAGCAGAGTGGATAGTGAGAGAGAGACAGAAAGGTCTTCCTTTTTGCCGTTGGTTCACCCTCCAATGGCCACTGCAGCCAGCGCATCACGCTGATCCGAAGCTTGGAGCCAGGTGCTTCTCCTGGTCTCCCATGCGGGTGCAGGGCCCAAGGACTTGGGCCATCCTCCACTGCCTTCCTGGGCCATAGCAGAGAGCTGGCCTGGAAGAGGGGCAACCGGGATAGAATCTGGCACCCCGAACGGGACTAGAACCCGGTGTGCCGGCGCCACAAGGCGGAGGATTAGCCTGTTAAGCCACGGCACCCACCTGACAACCACTTTCAACAACAGTTTGATAGCTCTAGCTCTTTTAAAGATTTATTCATTTATGCAAAGGACTTCAACAGCTAAGTCTGGGCCAGGCCAAAGCTGGGCGCCAAGAACTCCATCCCGGCCCTCACAGGGGCAGCAGGGCCCAAGCTCTTGAGCCATCTTCCACTGCTTTTCTAGGCCATAGCACAGAGCTGGATCAGAAGAGGAGCAGCCAGGACCTGAATCAGTGCCCATATGGGCTGGCGGTGCCGCAGGTGTAGGCTTAGCCTACTGTGCCTCAGCGCAGGCCAGATAGATCTTTGGTTCCAGATCTTGGTGGAAATGTTTCCAATTATTTTTCAATTCAATATAATGTGACTTGTGGGTTTGATATATGTTGCCCTTATTGCGTTTAGGTATGCTCCTTCTGTCTCAATTTTTTTAAAGATTTATTTATTTATTTTAAAGTCAGAGTTACACAGAGAGGAGAGAGGCAGAGAGAGAGGTCATCCTCCGATGGTTCACTCCTCAATTGGCCGCAATGGTCAGAGCTGCCCTGATCCGAAGCCAGGAGCTAGGAGCCAGGAGCTTCTTCCGGGTCTCCCACAGTGGTGCAGGGGCCCAAGGACTTGGGCCATCTTCCACTGCTTTCCCAGACCACAACAGAGAGCTGGATCAGAAGAGGAGCAGCCGGGACTCGAACCGGCGCCCATATGGGATGCCGGCGCTTCAGGCCAGGGTGTTACCCTGTTGTGCCACAGCGGCGGCCCTTGTTCTCATTTTTTAAAAAGATTTATTTATTTGAAAATCAGAGTTATGGAAGACAGCTCTTTTCATCCACTGCTTCACTTTCCAGATGGCCCCAAGGCTAGTGCTGGGCCGGCTGAAGCCAGGAGCCAGGAGCTACATCTGGGACTCCCACGTGGGTGGCCGGGGCCCAACCCTGCGGGTCCCACCCCGACATTTAAAAGTGCAGCCCTCTACAATCACTCCTAACCCCGCCCGCTTCTCGCACCCCGCCTCGACCCTCCACCCCAACCCTGGCAGCACAGGACCCAGAAACGGGGAAAAGCAGGGATCAAGAGCTTCGCCGTGACGTCGCGGGAGGAGGAGGGTGCGGAGGGAGGCCGAGGTCCCTGCCCGTTCTTCCTCTTGCCTTCCTACCGCTCCTGCCATTGGTCAGCGGCCTCCACCTCGCGCACCCGTGGCGCTGAAGCCACCGCGTGCCTACCCCTCTTGCTCCCCCGCCCCCATCCGGTTCAGAGCCCCGCCCCTTAAGGCCCCGCCCCCATCCGACTCAGAGCCCCGCCCACCCGGCTCGGAGCCCCGCCCCCCGCCGTGGCAGTTGCTCGGGCGTTGGCCTCGCGGGCAGGGGCGCGGGCGCTCCCCGAGGCCTCCGTTCTCGCGCCTTGGTTTCTCAGCGGGGCTCCCCGAAGGGTCCGAGCGCTCTCCTGACTGGGCGCGGGCCCACGCTGGCCTTGACCCCGTCCTGGCAGTCTCACCGCAGTTGACTCCGAGTCACTCGGGCCGGCTCCCTGAGGCGGAGTGGGTGCCCGGCCTCCCGGTGAGTGAGCGCGAGGACGGTGTGAGGGGCGGCGGGCTGTGGAGGGGAGAAGGGCTCTGGCCTCGCGTGCCCTCCGTCTCCGCCCCCCACTGGAGCCGAGTTTCCTCAGGAATGAAGTGGCTGCGTCCTCCACGGTTAGAGTGGTTGAGGACGAGAAATTCCCGCGTGCGTGACGGGGCCTCTCCCGAAAGTAGGCGGAGAATGGGATTCCAAGGTCAGTGTATTTCTGAAGGCAAAGGATTTTGAAATCCACGCGTCTCTTCGTCCATAAAATCCATTTCTCAAGCTCTTTGAGGATCCGTAATGTTAGCAGAAGAGCTTTAGGAAAAATGCGTTTTAGAAAGCATTTGGCTTTCATGTGAAAGGCGGGGTGACAGAGGTCTTCCGTCTGCTGATCCACGC
This sequence comes from Lepus europaeus, assembly GCF_033115175.1. Lineage (NCBI taxonomy): Eukaryota > Metazoa > Chordata > Mammalia > Lagomorpha > Leporidae > Lepus > Lepus europaeus. The sequence goes on from NC_084836.1 coordinate 69,384,415, forward strand.
TCCGAATTTCTGCAACAGCGTGGGCTGGCGTCGGTGTCAGCCAGGACCCAAGAACGCCATCCGGGTCTCCAACAACCCAGCACTAAATAACTTTAGCCATTTATCTGAGCATTAATAACGCTGAAGGGCAGGGGGTGCGGCTTAGCTGGTGAAGCAGCCATGGGGGCCCCACACCCCACGTGGGAGTGCCAGGGACCAAGTCCCACTTCCGCTTCCTAACCAGCTTCCTACTAATGCGTACCCGGGAGGCAGCAGCTAATGGCCCAAGTACACGGGTGCCTGCCACCCAGGTGGGAGACCTGGGACTGAGTGCCTGGCTCCTGGCTTTGACTTGGCCACACCTTGGCTGTTGTTAGCATTTGGGGAACGAGCCAGCTGATGGCTGGAAGATACTGTTGCTCTGTCACTGCCTTTCAAATAAATTAAAACCAATAAATAACATTAAAAATTCTCTATAAATAGGCAGCACTCCCAACCAAAAGAGGTTGAGACCTCTACTCCAGCAGCCTAGGCAAAAGCTTTATAGGCTGAAAGTGAAAGTCAGGAACTTGAGGCGCTGTGGCCTAGCAGGTAAAGCTGCTGCCTGTGGCACTAGCATCCCATATGGACACGGGTTGAAGTCCTGGCTGTTCCATTTCTGATACAGCTCTCTTCTAATATACCCGAGAAAGCAGCAGAGGATGACCCCTGCATCCATGTGGGAGACCTGGAAGAAATTTCCTGGCTCCTGTCTTCAAATCAGCACCGTTCTAGCCATTGTGGCCATTTGGGAAGTGAACTAGCAGATGGAAGATATCTCACTCGCTTGCTCTCTCTCTTCTCCTCTCTCTCTCTCTCTGTCTCTCTCTCTGTAACTCTGCCTCTCAAATAGATAAATCTTTTTTTAAAGTTTTATTTTATTATTTATTTGAAAGGCAGAGTTACAGAGAGAGGTAGAGCCAGAGAGAAAATAGGTCTTCCATCCGCTGATTCACTTCCCAAATGAACACAATGGCCAGAGCTGTGCTGATCTGAAGCCAGGAGCCAAGAGCTTCCTCCAGGTCTCCCATGCGGGTGCAGGGGCCCAAGATTTTGAGCCATCTTCCACTGCTTTTCCAAGCCGTAGCAGAGAGCTGGATTGGAAGTGGAGCAGCCGGGACTCGAACCGGTACCCATATGGGATATCGGCACTGCAGGCCAGGGCTTTAACCTGCTGCGCCACAGCACTGGCCCATAGATAAATCTTTAAAATTAATTGATGCACTACAGCTAGATGTTTGACTTTTTGGATACTGTCACATGGGAGGTGCCTAGTCAATTACTTGACTACTTGTTTAGTGTGATTGCTTGAGGCTGACTCAAGTTAATCAGTTCCAGGTAGTGTCCCTTGTGTTTTGTGTCACTTTCTGGGTATAGAAACACCCCAGGCTAATGGTCTGCGGCTTATTTGACTTCAATAGTACCAAGCATCAAGGACTCTAGCAAGACCAGCAAACGGGAATGTGAAAGAGGGCACTATATTGGTACAGGATGTGATTGCAGAAAATGCATCCCCTTTCATCTGCAGCTCCGTCAAAATAAGGGTTCTTATTCTCTTTTTTTTTTTTTTACTTTTTATTTAGTAAATTTCCAAAGTACATTTTATGGATTACAGTGACTTTTTCCCCCCATAACTTCCCTCCCACCCGCAACTCTCCCATCTCTCGCTCCCTCTCCCATTCCATTCACATCAAGATTCATTTTCAATGATCTTTATATACAGAAGATTGATTTAGTATATACTAAGTAAAGATTTCATCAGTTTGCACCCACACAGAACATAAAGTGTAAAATACTGTTTCAGTACTAGTTATAGCATTACTTCACATTGGACAACACATTAAGGACAGATCCCACATGAGATGTAAGTACACAGTGACTCCTGTTGTTGACTTAACAATTTGACACTCTTGTTTATGGCGTCAGTAATCTCCCTAGGCTCTAGTCATGATTTGCCAAGGCTGTGGAAGCCTTTTGAGTTCGCCAATTTCAATCTTATTTAGACAAGGTCATAGTCAAAGTGGAAGTTCTCTCCTCCCTTCAGAGAAAGGTACCTCCTTCTTTGATGGCCCGTTCTTTCCACTGGGATCTCACTCACAGAGATCTTTCATTTAAGTTTTTTTTAATTTATTTTTTTAAGGGCTCTTATTCTCTACCAAGAAGGTTAAGAAAGCTAACCTGGGACAGGGTGTTAGTCTTAGATTTGAATGTTGACTCAGCCATTTTGTGAACTAGGCAAATTACTTGCTGTCCCAAAACCTCTTTCTGAAAACAGAACTAGTAGTATACCACAACTAGCTTCTGCCAGTTTGCAAGGTTGATTGCTGAATTTTCAGGGACTTTGTGAGTCTGTTGTTCAGCATAACCATCATTAAAAATCAAATTATAAAAAAATAAATTATGTTAAACACAGAGATGGTAAATACTCAAAACTCATCATTTTGTGGTTGTTTTCTGAATTCATTTTACAAACTTCTATTCTGGGGTTATTTGTCCACCATTATCTCTTTATGGAAATACTGTATAACATTTGCATCTCTTCTCAAGTCTTTGTTCAGAGATGTCAGTTTGGTAGCATGACCTTGGCTGAGTAGGAGTATTTATGCTGTGGAAATAGCAAATACTGTAAGTCAGGGCTTGGTTTATTGTTTTGTTGATTTTTCTAGACCATCAGCAAATGTTTTGTACAAATGGAAAAATATTATTTTAGGCATCCTAGAACATACTGTCTCTGTCACAGCTACTCTACTCCATTGTTGTAGTACAAATAGAAATTAAAAATGAGCAGGAGAAGCTATATTCCTATCAGGCCAAATAGACTTCAAGGCAAAAACTGTTAGACAAAAAAGGTCACTATGTAGTGATCTATGGATCAATTCAGTAAGATGTGACTATTGTGAATTTATATGCTTCTGAGACTAGGGCACCAAGTTTTATAAACCATAATGGTTCTAAATCAGGGATTATGAACCTATTTTCAGCCAAGGGGCATTTGGGTATTTGTAACATTATTCATGGGCCATGCAAAATTATCAAGTTAAAAATTAGCCAGTTCTAGATTTATTCAATTTCAAGTCCCACATGTGATATATCAACAAAATGAAAAATAAAAACAATATGGTTAACTCAATAGATGCAGAGAAAACATTTCAAAAAATACAATATCCTTGCACTATTAACAAAATCTTTAAAATGGGGTAAAGGAGTAGGCATTGTTGCTTAGAAGATAAAGCCGGTAGTGCCAGCATCCCATGTTGGCAAAAGTTCATGTCCTGGATGTGCCAGTTCCAATTCAGCTCTCTGCTAATGGTCTAGAAAAAGCAGCAGAACGTGGCTCAAGTACTTGGGTCCCTGCCACCCACATGGGAGACCCAGATGAAGCTCCTGGCTACTGGCTTCAGCCTGGCCCAGCACTAGCTATTGTGGCCATCTGGGGAGTGAACCAGCATATGGAATCTTTCTCTCTCTCTGTTTCCCCTCTCTCTGATTTTAAATAAATCTTTTTAAAAATTTAGTATAGAAGGAACATAACTCAACACAATAAAGGCAACATATGATAAACCCACAACCACCATTATATTCAATAGAAAAAAATTGGAAACATTTCCACCAAGATCTGGAACCAGACAAAGATGCCATCCATCACCATTTTTACTCATATATTGCGGGAAGTTTAGGAGCCATTAGGCAAGGAAAGGACATCAAGAGGGTTCAAACTGGAATGGAGGAAGTAAAATCATCCCCTTTCAAAGATATCACGATTATAGGGGAACTAGAAGATTCCACCAAGAGAATATTAGAAATGATAAAGAGACATCAGCAAAGTTGTAGTATATAAAATCAACACACAAAACCCAACAATGATCTGGCTGAGAAACAACTTAAAAGAGCAACCTCATCCACAGTAGCTACAAAAAATTAAATGTTTTGGGATAATCTTAGCTAAGAAGTTAAAGATCTCTACAATGAAAACTAAAAAACATTAATTAAAGAAACAGAAGAAGACACAAGAAATGGGAAAACCTTCCGTGTTCATGGTCTGGAAGAATCAATATCATAAAAATGTCCACACTACCCAAAGCAGTGTACAGTTCCAATGCAACCCCCATCAGAATTCCAAGGACACTGTTCACAGAACTAGAAAAAAAATCTTGAAATTCATATGGAAATAAGAAAGACCCTGAAAAGCTAAAGCAATCTTAAACATCAGAAACAAAGCTGGAGGCATCACAGTACCTGATTTCAAGATATACTACAAGGTTATTATAATCAAAAGAACATGGTTTGGGCATAAAAATAGGCCAGTGGAGTGTAACAGAAACCCCAAAAATGAATCCAAACATCTAACCAACTAATAATTGATGAATGTGCTTAAAATATTCCCTGGATAAAGGATAGTCTCTTCAACAAATGGTACTGGGAAAATTGTATTTACCCACACAGATGCTTATAACAAGGCTGATACCTTATATTCTATTCAAAAGTCAACTCAAAATAGATCAAGGCTTTAAACTTAAGACCTGACACTGCCAGACTACTACAGGCAAACATGGGAGAAATGCTGCAGAACCTAGGCAAAGACTTTTTGGTAAATCCCTCAAAGCACAGGCAACAAAAGGAAAAATAGGCAAATGGGATTCTATCAATCTGAGAAGCTTCAACACAGCAAAGCCACCAACAAAGTGAAGAGAGAGCCAACAGAATGTTAGAAAATATTTGCTAACTATGCCATCTGATAAAGAACATATTTCCAGAACAAATATAAGAAACTCAAACACAAAACAATCCAGTTAAGGAATGAGCAAACAAGAAAATAAAAAGAAACAAAAACAAAAAATTAAATAAAAATGGGCTGGGACTGGCATTGTGGCATAGTGGGTAAAGCCACCACCTACAATGCCAGCATCCCATGTGGGCATGCAGCTGTTCTACTTCCAATCCAGCTCCTTGCTAATGGCCTGGGAAAAGCAGCAGAAGATGGCCCAAGTACTTGGACCCCTGCCACCCACGTGGGAGACCTGGATGAAGCTTCTGGCTCCTGGCTTTGGTCTGGCCTGGCACTGGCTATTATAGACATCTGGAGAGTGAACCAGCAAATAGAAGAGTCAGTCTCTCTCTCTTTCTCTCTCTCTCTCCCTCCCTCTCTCTCACTCTTTCTCTCTCTCTTTCTCCCATACCCCAAAACTCTGAAATTCAAATAAATGAATAATTCTTTTCAAAAAGAAGTGGACAAAGAACATGAATAGACATTTTTTTTTCAAAATTTCGAAGGACATAATGCAAATGGTCAAAACACATGAAAACATGCTCCAGATCACTAGCTATCAAGGAAATGCAAACAAAAACCACAATGACATATTATCATTTCTGTTAACAAAGATCAAAAATTAACAAATACAAGCAGGGTTGTGAAGAAAAGAGTACCCAAATACACTGTTGTTGTGAATGCAAATTAGTAAAATCCTTATGGAAAACAGTATGGAGTTTCCTCAGAAATCTAGAAATGGAACTACCATATGAGCCTACCATCCCACTTCTGGCAATATGTCCAAAGGGAAGGAAATCAGCATATGAAAGAGTCCTGTACTCCTATGTTTATAGCAATTCAGAATAGCAAAGATGTGGAATCAACCTGTGATCAACTGATGGTTGCATGAAGAAAATATAGTATATATACATGATAGAATATTACTCAGCCATAAAAGAGAATGAAATTTGCAACTAAGTGGAGATCCTTATGCTAAGTGAAATAAGCCACACCCAGAAAGACAAATATCATGGGCCAGGGGCTGTGGCCTAGCACATAAAGCCTCCTCCTGAGTGCCAGCATCCTATATTGACGCTGGTTCAAGTCGTGGCTGCTCCATTTCTGATTTAGCACTCTGCTATGGCCTGGGAAAGCAGTAGAAGATGACCCAAGAGATTGGGCCCCTTGAACCGCATGGAAGACCCAGAAGAAGCTCCAGGCTCCTGGCTTCGGATCAACAAGCTCTAGCCTTTGAAGCCATTTGGGGAGTGAATAGCGGATGGAAGACCTCTCTCTCTCTCTCTCTCTCTCTCTCTCTTTCTTTCTTTCTCTCTTCCTCTCTTTCTCTCTTTCTCTCCCTTTCTGTAGCTCTACCTTTCAAATAAATAAAAGACAAATATCACATGTTTTCTCTTTCTGGAAGTTAATATATAGGATATGAAAAGTAAAAACCAGTGCCTTTTTTAAAAAGTTATTTATTTTGAAAGGTAGTGTGATTAAAAGAGGGAGACTTCTTCCATTCAGTTATACTTGTAAATATTATTCTATTTTATTAGTTTGATTATCTCTTCAGCACTTCCAGATATATTTATGATAGCTCTTGTTTGATCTCTATACTTATCCTTATTTTTGATCCTTTTTATCACAAATTTTTCTAAGTTTTGTTTTTCATTTCCACCCTTCCTTGTACTGTATGTTTAGTTCTGTTGTTTGTTTTTGTCGTTTTAGGTCATCTTCTTTGGGACACAGCCTCTGAGACACAGATGTGTATATGCAGAGTTTATTGGAGAAAACCCTTGGGATCAATGCTAGTGACAAGGTGAAAGCAAGACTGCAAAGGAGGAGCAGCTGAACTGCGATTAGTGATGTGCTGGCAAATGTTTCACAGCTACTTCTCAAGGGAAAAACCACTGTCATTCATCAACGTATGACAGTGTTCCACATCGTAGCACCCATTGCAGTACATGAGACATAACCTCCAGAGCATAGAACATAGTAAATGTGATACAGTAATTAGGAAGTGATGATTGTCTATTACCTTGGTTTTGAATATACTTCAATTTTCAGTTTATGTAATGTAAGTTTTAATAATGTTTGTATTTAACAACCTGCTTATAGAATTCCTAAAAGCATAACACCTGGCAGTCACAGGCCAGTAGAGCCATTTCCAGCTCAGCACTGTCCATAAGGCAATTCTAGCAAAGAATTGGCAAAGAATTGCTGATCCCATGAGGAGTCTGGAGTTGGGATGGCCCTTCAGAGTGGTCTCCATGAACCCAGGGCTTCCATAGCCCAGCATGGGCCAGTCGCTCCATGCAGGTGATCTTGGGTGAGGGGGTTCTCTTTAGCTAAAGGAAATTCCCAGAGAGGGACTCAGTCACCAGCACTACCAGTATGTTGAAGTATGGTGCTTCAATCTTGAAGCACCCCCACTGTAGAGGATGATGGGGTGGTGGTGGAGGGGTCCACAGGGCATTCACTCCACTTACATCTTTTGCATTTAGTCTTGGTTTCTGCTTCAGGATTCAAAACAGCATTTTTCTGTTGTATCAAACTTGTGATTTTTGTTTCTGTGGGTTTTTTTCCTTAGAGTAACTTTGTATGGATACATAATATCTGCTGTTGTTTGGGTTTAGATGTGTAGAATTTTCTGTCCCGGCTTTAGCAGATGGACGTTTGGGAGAAAGTGGGGATGGTTGTGAGGGTTTTCCTTGCTTTTCCAGCTCATGCGCTCCCTCTTCTGTTATAGTGAAGAACAGCTTTCTTACTGAGAGTGCTTTTCCTGTCACCAGACTCCCTCTGACTTCTTCTCTTTCTCTTTTCTTTTTCCCCCTAGTAGTGCATTTATAGGGGAAAAATATGTTCCAAACTGACTTATTATCCCAAGAGAGACATTTTTCCAATACTCCTACCATTCTTCCTTCTTCCTGTGAATTTTCCAAGTGCTCTTTTATTTATTTATTTATTTATTTTTGACAGGCAGAGTGGACAGTAAGAGAGAGAGAGAGACAGAGAGAAAGGTCTTCCTTTGCCATTGGTTCACCCTCCAATGGCCGCCGCGGCCGGTGCGCTGCGGCCGGTGCACCGCGCTGATCCGATGGCAGGAGCCAGGTGCTTATCCTGGTCTCCCATGGGGTGCAGGGACTTGGGCCATCCTCCACTGCACTCCTGGGCCACAGCAGAGAGCTGGCCTGGAAGAGGGGCAACCGGGACAGAATCCGGCACCCCGACCGGGACTAGAACCCGGTGTGCCAGCGTCCAAGCCCTCTTATTTCTCATTGCCAGGGCTGATATGCCAGGGTTTGGACCAGTTCTCAGGTGTTCTCCCTGAGGCTTGGGAACTTTTCTTCTGGGTGTGAACTCTTCTTCCTCCTCCTCCTCCTCCTCCTCCTCCTCCTCCTTCTTTTTTGACAGGCAGAGTTAGAGAGAGAGAGACAGAGAGAAAGGTCTTCCTTTTCCGTTGGTTCACCGCCGAAGTGGCCGCTACAGCTGGCGCACCGCGCTGATCTGAAGCCAGGAGCCAGGCGCTACACCTCCATGGGGGTATAGGGCCCAAGCACTTGGGCCATCCACCACTGCCTTCCCGGGCCACAGCAGAGAGCTGGACTGGAAGAGAAGCAACCGGGACAGAACCGGCACCCCAACCGGGACTAGAACCCAGGGTGCTGGTGCCACAGGTGGAAGATTAGCCAAGTGAGCCGCGATGCTGGCCATGAACTCTTCTTGATATTATCAGGATCCCCCAGTGCTAAGACCATCCATATTCCCTAGTCTTTCCAGCAGCTCCAGTGCCCTCCACTTTCTTGTGGGAGTTCTGGCTGGTCTCCAGTGCAGTTTATCCACCATACGTGTAAAATGGGAGGTTGTCAGATTATTTTTCTATATGTAGTGTCAATTGCAGTTTTATTTGAGTTCCTTTTGTCCTCTAGTTTTAAGTAGGAGGTGTGGAGAGAGTTATAGGAATCTGGAACATGTATTTTTTAAAATATTTATTCTTAAATAATGTGCTTTTAAGTAATACTTTATTTGGTATTTGTGTTTAAAATCCATTTGTGTACTATATGAGTATGTATACCTTGAATATTTTCAGTTGGTATGTAGCTCTTTATAAGATTTATTAAGGGGCCTGCGCTGTGGCATAGAGGGTAAAGCCACCACCTGAGGCACTGGCATCCCATATGATGGCCTGATAGAGTTCTGCTGCTCTACTTCCAATCTAGCTGCCTGCTAATGCACCTGGAAAAGCAGCAGAAGATGGCCCTAGTACTTGGCCCCAGCACCCATGTGGGAGACCTGGATGGCCCGGTCCAGCTATTGTGGCCATTTGGGGAGTGAAGCAGTAGATGGACCATCTTTCTCTCTCTCTCTCTCTCTCTCTCTTTCTCATTGCCTTTAAAATAAAGAAAGAAATCTTTTAAAAATATTTAGTTATGCAAAATGCAGGGCATCAGAGAAAGAGGGAGAGAAAGAGAGCTTACAGCCACTGGTTCACTCCCCAGATGGCCACAACTCTATCCTGGTCTCCAACATGATTTGCAGGGACCCAAGTATGTAAGCCATCTTCTGATACCTACCCAGACATACTAGCTGGATTGGAAATGGAGCAGCCCAGACTTGAACCTGAACTCTGATATGAAATTCTGGCATGTCAAGCAGTGGCCCCACCTGCTGTGCCTCTACACTAGCCCCTGTTGCCACAATTCTGCCATAGTCTGCATCTGTCCTTTTTTATGTACCTATGTGTGGTTAAAACACCTGGGTTGCTTCCACCTACCAGTTATCATGGCAGAGATGGATGAACATTTGTATGTTTCCATGGTGACCCATGTGACCATTTTTCTAGAGCATACTCAAATACCCAAGAGATGGGGTTTTAGTGGCACAAGGCTTATACACATTGAACTTTACCAAGTGCTTCCAAGGTGCTTCCCAGAACAGTTGAAACATTTTATAGTTCCACCTCCCTTGAAGAAGAGGTTAGACTTCTGACAGAAAGATGCCGTGATTTGCTATTCAGCAGTGATGGCTGAACAGCTAGATTCCTGTCACCCATATGAGAGGCCTGGAGTGAGTTTCCACCTCCCATCTTTAGCCTGTCTCAGCTATGACTGTCATAGTTGTGGAATGAATGGAAACTCTCCGTATCCATCTGATGCAGTCTCCCTTGCCTATCATGTGAACAAATAAATAAATAAAAATATTTTTAAAAATACCTTTCCCTGCCTTAAGTCAAAAAGATACTCTTCTACATCTTTCTTCCATTATTTGTTTTGTTTTTCCATCAGTATCTTCAATCTGTCTGAAGTTTACCTTGGATTTAGTGTAAAGAACAACAATTTTTCTTTATGTTATGAACCAGTTTTTTTTTTTTTAAAGATCTATTTATTTATTTGAAAGGCAGAGAGAGAGAGGTCTTCCATCTGCTGGTTCACTCTCAAAATGGCCCAACTGATGGAGTTGGGCCAATCTGAAGCCAGGAGCATGGAGCTTCTTCCGGGTTGCCCATGTGGGTACAGGGCCCAAGGACTTGGGCCATCTTCTACTGCTTTCCCAGGCCATAGCAGAGTGCTGGATCAGAAGTGGAGCAACCAGGATTCGAACTAGCACCCATATGGGATGCCAGCAGGTAAAGGGTAAAGGCAGCAGCTTTACCAGCACCGGCTCCTATGAACCAGTTTTATCGACGTTTACAAATAAACAATCTGACCTTTCCTCAGAAGGATGACTTTGCCACCTTTATGGTACCATTTTGAAAGGCAGAGTGATAGAGAGTGAGGGAGAGAGAGGTCTTCCAACTGCTGGTTCACTCCCACCAAATGCCCACAGTCAAGTCTGGACCAGGCTAAGAGCAGAAACCTGGAACACTACCTGGATCTCCACATGGGTGATGGGAACACAATTACTTGGAGTATCATCCCCTGCTTTTCCAGGTGCATTAACAGGAAGCTGTTTCTGAAACCGGGGAGCCAGGACTCTTAACTGGCACATTTATGTGCATTGCAGGAATCCCAGTTAGCAGCTTAACTCACTGAGCCATAACACTCACTTCTAGGTTAACATTTAAGACAACATTTTCTAGACATTTAACTGATTTGAATTTATAAGTTAATTTTGAGTCTGCTACTTTACACTCCCACCAACAGTATATATGATAGATTTTTTTCATGTTAAGACATTCCTGCATTCCTGGAAGAAAACTTAATTTTTTGTGCTCAGTTGGATAATATTCATTTGAATCCATTTTTAAAAAATTATTTTCATCAGTAACATGGATTTCTGATTTCTTTTCTTATAGAGATTGAGTATCCCTTATCCAAGATCCTTGGGACCATAAGTGTTTCAATTTCAGATTTTTTTTTTAAAGATTTATTTATTTATTTGAAAGTCAGAGTTACACAGGGAAAGGAGAGGCAGAGAGAGAGAGAGAGAGGTCTTCCGTCTGATGGTTCACTCCCCAGTTGGCCGCAACAGCTAGAGCTGCACCGATCCAGAGCCAGGAGCCAGGAGCTTCTTCCAGGTCTCCCAGGTGGGTGCAGGGGCCCAAGGACTTGAGCCATCTTCTACTGCTTTCCCAGGCCATAGCAGAGAGCTGGATTGGAAGAGGAGCAGCCGGGACTAGAACCAGCTCCCATATGGGATGCCAGTGCTTCAGGCCAGGGCGTTAACCCACTGCACTACAGCGCCAGCCCCTTTTATTTTGGAATTTGGAATATTTACATATACAGATTGAGGTACCTTGAACATAGGACCCAAGTTCAATCAGAAAACTTATTTATGTTTCATATATACTTTATACTAAGGCACTTCAAAATGTATGGGGAAATGGAATTAAAACTTTAGGGGGCAGGCGTTGTAGCATAGCAGATGGGGCCGCTGCCTGCAATGCCAGCATTCCACGTGGGCACCCGTTCGAGTCCCGGCTGCTTCACTTCCCCTCCAGCTCCCTGCTAGTGTGCCTAGAAAAGCACTGGAGGATGCTTGGTCCCCTGTACCCTTGTGGGAAACCAGGAAGAAGCTCCTAACTCCTGGCTTCAGCCTGACCCAGCCACAGCCATTGTGGAGGTTTGGGGAGTGAATCAGTGGGTAAAAGGTCACTCATTCTTTCTGTCTCTCCCTCTCTCTCTCTTTTTCTGTAAGTCTGTCTTTCAGATGAATAAAATAAATCCTTAAAAAAAGAAAAGTTTATTTTGGTGGGAAAAATTGTGAAGCAAAAAGTTCTTCAGAAAGCTCACAGAAAATGTATGTTATGAAGAAATTATGCATGAATTATCAAACTTTTTGCACCAAGATAACCTTATCTTAAATTCCATTTTCCATGTCTTTTTGGGATACCCTCATATACATGGCCTTTAAGGAATTTTAAGCCATATTTTTAGTTTTCTTAGATTTTGCCTGTGACACAAGGTCAGATGTGAATTTTCCATTTACAGCACCATGTTGGAACTCCATGCCTTGGAGTTTGGAGCATTTTGGGTTTCAGATTTTCCGATTAGGGAGGTTCAACCTGCATCCTTTTTGGCTGATTTTGGAATTGAGAGGTAGGAAACTTTGCTTCTTTTCATATTTTCTGTAATAATTTAATGGAAAAAGGGACTATCTATTACTTAAAGGCATGGTAATGTTCACTGTAAAATTTTATAAACCATTTTTGGTTTATAAAACTTTTTTGGGCAAATAAGGGCTTTAATTACTAATTAATTTATAGATGTTGGTCTGTTCATTTCTACCATCATGGCATTTTGTAATTTTCCAAAAATTATATATTTCATCTAGTATTATTGAATTGACCTGGAGTTGGCCATAATATTATTTTCTACTCTTTTTTGTGTAACTGCTTCCTTTGATTTCATTCTTTAATTTGATTATTTACATCTCCTTCCTTTCATTATGTAAAATTTTTATGATTTATTTGACAGACAAAGAGGGAGAAAGGATACATAGAAAGAGTTCTCATCTGCTAGTTCCTTCCCAAGTGCCTGCAACAAGTTTAGGGGTGGTAGGTGGGGACACTGGGTATTGGAATACAGTCCAACTCTTCCATATACATGACAGGAACCCAATCTCAGGAGCCAGAGCCAGGGCCAGGGATCAAACACAGGCACTCCATTGTGGGATGCAGGGTCCTAACCAGCATCTTAAGCACTAGGCCAAACACCAAACCCTTTCCTTCTTCCTTAATCAGCTCTTTAGAGATTTGTCCACGTTACCACAAGGTTAGTAAAATGGCAACATAAGTCCTAATAACTGAAATTAAAATAGATGTTCAGTTAAGTCATCAGTGAGAAGGCAGAATATATATTTACCTGTAACAGATATGATTAAAATAAAAACTATAGACAAATTGAAAGTAAAGGAATATAAACAGTTATAACAGGCTAATATCTACATATACATATACACCAGGAACAAACCAGTAGCTAGTTCATATCAGATAAACTCAAGGAGGAATTCATGGCAATAATTGTGATCAAGGACAAAGCATAAGAGGTAGGCTTCGTGCTGCCTATGAGTTCAGCCAATGGAGAATACACATAGATAGCTGGATGTATAGGACTTGAAGTTCAGGGGTGAAGTTCAGAGCCAATGTTAGAGCTGAGATGTAAATTTGAAGTCATCAGCATATATGGTATTTAAAGTTCTAAGACTGGGTGAGACCAGGAAGGGGATGCCGACAGGAAAAGAAAACTGAGTACTAAACTCTGGTCCACTCCAATATTTTGAAGCCAGGGAGATGAGGAACGATGAGAAGAAATATGTGGAAGTAATATCTAGGCCAGCGCCGTGGCTCAACAGGTTAATCTTCCGCCTAGCGGTGCCGGCACACAAGTTCTAGTCCCGGTCGGGGCACCGGATTCTGTCCCGGTTGCCCCTCTTCCAGGCCAGCTCTCTGCTGTGGCCAGGGAGTGCAGTGGAGGATGGCCCAGGTCCTTGGGTCCTGCACCCCATGGGAGACCAGGATAAGCAACTGGCTCCTGCCTTCGGAACAGCGCGGTGCACTGGCCACAGCGCGCCAGCCGCGGTAGCCATTGGAGGGTGAACCAACGGCAAAAGGAAGACCTTTCTCTCTGTCTCTCTCTCTCTCACTGTCCACTCTGCCTGTCAAAAAGTAAAAAAAAAAAAAGTACTATCTAAAGAGGTAGGAAGAAAACCAGGAGAGTGTGAAGTTCTAGAAGCTACATGAAAACATCTCACAGAAAGAGACTTGTCGATTTCAAATGTCGGTAATGGGTAATATAAGACAAAGACTTAAAGTTGACAGCTTGACAATGGAAATAGCGATGTGGAGGTTTTTAGATTACTTGCTGAGAGCAGGTCAAGTGGTAGAGCAGAGACAACAATGAATCAGGGTAGGTTTAAGACAAAGTGGGGACATCTGGCCCACAGAATCATTTGGTCTGACCCTAACAAGGCAACCACAAGTAGGACTGTAAATTTAATACACCTATAGAGATTTAGGAGCATAGTGATACTTTCCACTCTACCCTCCCTCCTGCCACACTCCCATCCTCTTTCCTCCTTCCTTTCTTAATGATTCTTTTAATTTTTACAATGACATACTGTCAGTTTATTTTATCGTCATAAGTTTAGCCCTCTACTCAGTATTCAACAAATAGTATGAAGAAAAAAACACTGTTCCTCAACAGTAGAAATAAGGATTATAAACAATAATCAAATCTCAAAATGTCAGTTTCAGTCATATACATTGTACCTTTTTGTACTTTGTCAACATAGATCAGGGAAAACATATAATATTTGTCTTTTGGTATTGGCTTATTCTCTAAGACTAATGGTTTTCAGTAGCATTCTGTTTTTTAAGTTGATAATTTTGTTGTTGTTGTTGTTGTTGTTGTTGTTGTTTTTAATTTTTGACAGGCAGAGTGGACAGTGAGAGAGAGAGACAGAGAGAAAGATCTTCCTTTGCCGTTGGTTCAACCTCCAATGGCCGCCACGGTAGCGCGCTGCGGCCGGCGCACCGCGCTGTTCCGATGGCAGGAGCCAGGTGCTTCTCCTGGTCTCCCATGGGGTGCAGGGCCCAAGCACTTAGGCCATCCTCCACTGCACTCCCTGGCCACAGCAGAGAGCTGGCCTGGAAGAGGGGCAACCGGGACAGGATCGGTGCCCCAACTAGGACTAGAACCCGGTGTGCCGGCGCCGCAAGGCGGAGGATTAGCCTAGTGAGCCGCGGCGCCGGCAAGTTGATAATTTTGTAAAGCCTGTGCTTTTATTTTTTAAGGTTTATTTTATTTATTTGAAAGACAAAGTTACAAAGAGACGTAGGGCCAGAGAGGGAGAGAGAGAGAGAGAGGTCTTCCATTCCACTGGTTCACTCCCCAAATGACCACAGCAGCCAAAGCTGATCCAAAGCCAGGAGCCAGGAGCTTCTTTGAGGTCTGCCATGTGGGTGCAGGGGCCCAAGGACTTGGGCCATCTTCTGCTGCTTTCACAGGCCATAGCAGAGAGCTGGATCGGAAGTGGAGCAGCTGGGACTAGAACCGGCACCCACATGGGATGGCAACACTGCAGGCAGCAGCTTTACCCGCTACCCGCTATGCCACAGTGCCAGCCCCTGTTAGTTCTATTTTTAACTCAGTCTGAGATGTGTCTCTCTTGGAATGAATTACCTTTATGTTGCATCTTTGTATTCTACTTAGTTTTTTTTTCTTGCTTTTTGCTAATTTCCTTGGACAAATCATTTTTTTCTATGTGTTTGAAAGGCATGCATTTTGTTTCTTCTTTCCACTGTTCCCTGTTTTTTTACATCTGGATTATTTATTTATTCATATTAAATGAGTAATATATACTAAAAATATACATTTTAAGGCAATAAACTTTACAAAGCTATTTTAGTGTTTTTACTCTCATATTTCATTGCATTTCCTAACATTTCCTGTTTAATAGATTAGTATTCCAGGAGTATTTTCCAAGAGTGTCTTTATGATAATCTTATGAGACTTGGAGGTCTGAGAACATAGTATTGTTTTCACATTTAAATAATAATTTTATTGATTATTAAATTTAGAGGTAAAATTTCTTTTTTCAATACTTTAAAAATACTGCTGCATTGTTTTCTTGCTTGTAATCTGGCTTCTAGAAACCCTGATATCATTCTGATTGATTTTCTCTATGGGTGAGCTGCTCTTCTGAGAAAGTTTTTAGAATTTTCTCTTTGCTAAGTTAACATGATTAACTATTCATCTTAAATTTCATTAAAGTATCACAAGTATTCTCTTTTCATATCAATCATATTTCTCACTCCATAAGTCACTTCAAAATCAACCTTTTTTGGGAAGTTCTTACCTATTTTTTCGTATTTCAGCTTCCCTCCATTAATTTTTTTATATTTTTTTATTTGTTTATTTGAAAAGCAGAGCTACAGTGGTGGGAGGGAGCGAGATAGAAAGCTCTTGAATCTGCTAGTTCACTCCTCAAATGGCCACAACGTACATATCTGGGTCAGGCTGTAGCTAGGAGCCAATAACTCCATTCTGGTCTCACTCATGGATGGCAGGGGCCCTAGTAATTGGGACATCATTGACTGCCTTCTCAGGTACATGAGCAAGAATCTGGATTGAAAGTGGAGTAATCAGGACTCAACCAGCGCTCTGATATGCAATGCAGGAGTCAAAAGTGGCAGTGCCATAATGCTGGTCTCTATTTTTAAAATTTTAATTTGCAAGTCATAAGGACACAAAGAGACAGGGATCTACCATCCACTGATTCACTCCCCACATTTCTGCAACAGCCAGGACTTGGCCAAATGGAAGACAGGAACCAGGAACTCAACCTAGGTCTCCTACAGGGCCAGCAGGTAACCTCGTATTTGAGCCATTACCTACTGCCTCCTCAGGAAGCTGCCATGGAAACACTGGCCTGCACTAGACCATGCATTCTGATATGGGATACAGGCATCTCAAGTAGGACCTAACAGCTTTGTCAGAGGCCAAGCCCCTCCTCCCATTTACTTTTTTCTTTCCTGTTAGGATTCCTACTATAAATGATTTTTCTGTGTCCATCTTTCTTAGTTTTTTTCATCTTTCTTATTTCTTAACTTTTTATATTTTTTCAACTGTTCTGCCTTCCTAAAGTACCTTGGCCTGATCTTGGGCTATGTGTATTTTGCTGTGGATCTAATTCAAAATTATGTTTTGGATATACAATGATCCTACACTATTCTTTATAATTGTTCTGCTTTGTTACCAATATCCTCTTTTATTTCTCTTGAGACATTTTATTTGGCTTGTGTCCTGTTAATCTTGTCAGCTAGATTAGGTGGCTTAGTTTATTCACTTTCTGTTACCTAGTTATTTTTACCTATGAGGTCTTCTCTCATAGGTATAAACTATCTTTGTAGGTAATGAGTACAGAAAGAAGCAGGCATTGAAGCAGGCCTAGACTTTAGCTTGTGCCATTGCTGGTGGATTAGGGGAGAAACTGAAGATCCTTCTTTGTGTTACTCTTGTCAGAGGGGTCTTCCCTTAAGGAACTTTTATACTTAACCCTAGGTAATATTTTTTAAGATCCATTTATTTATTTGAAAATCAGATTTACACAGAGAGAGGAGAGGCAGAGAGAGATGCAGGGTGGGGGGTGGTCTTCCATCTAGTAGTTCACTCCCCAGATGGCCGCGATGGCCAGAGCTGCAGCAATCCAAAGCCAGGAGCCAGGAGCTTCCCCCAAGACTCCCACATGGGTGCAGCAGAGAGCTGGATTGGAAGTGGAGCAGGCCCTATGGGATGCCGGTGCTTCTGGCCAGGGCATTAACCCACTGCACCACAGCATCAGCCCCTGGCTTTGCTCATCTCTGAGAATGTGCTTGTCCAACTATATGGGTGAAAACTAAGCCTTCAGAGGACAGGGAAGAATCCCTTAGGTGCTCGAGATGGGATGTACTGTGTGGTTGGATATTTAAGTCTGCATCACAATAGATTTCCTTGAGACCTTTGATACTCTGACCTTTTGTGATTGGAGTAGGGTTGATGAGGAAGGCAGTGATCTACTCTGGGCAACGGGGTACATAGAAAAGAACCCCATTAAGAATTGCATTTTGAGGCTGGTGCTGTGGTGTAGTGGGTTAAGCCTCTGCTTTTGTTGCCAGCATCCCATTTAGGGACAGATTCAAGTCCTGGATACTCCACTTCCAATCCAGCTCCCTGCTGATGTGCATGGGAAAGCAGCAGATGGTGGCCCGAGGGCTTGGGCCCCTATACCTACATGGGAGACCTGGAAGAAGCTCTGGACTTCTTACTTTGACCTGGTTATGTCCAGCCTTTGTAGCCATTTGGGGAGTGAACCAGCAGATGAAAGATCTCTCTCTCCCTGTTTCTCTCTTTGTTTCTGTAACTCTGCCTTTCAAATAAATAAAATAAATCTTTTATTTTAAAAAAGAGTGTCTACCATATAAAACTTTAAAAAAGAATTGAATTTCTTTCCAAATTTACCATCATGTTAGAAACCTGGACCTCTTCTGTGCAGGATTACTGTATCCCTTCTTTGCCATATTGTAACTACCTTCTGATTCCCCAGGAGCTTCCACTGTTTTTTGTTTTCCTTCTCTATACCATTCACATGTTATTACTGAGGCATCTTTTGGTTAAGACTGGTGGAAGTAGGCTGTGCCATGTTGCTGGAGCTCAAATGTGTCCCTTTTATGGCTCAGCCCTCCCCAAGGATTTTTAAAGTGTTGCTTCCAGTGAACCAAAGCAGAAGATATTCTCGAAGTAGTAGTCCAGAAATAAAGATGTTTAATCTAAGACATTATGGGCAGGATATAAAGGCAAATGAGAGACAAAGCAATGCACATCCATGAAAGAACAAAATAGGTATTTTATTGAAACATAGTGAAATATACTTTCAACATAATTGTATTTAATTTTGCAATCACTTGGGAATCTTCTTAGACATGGAAATGAATCGGGAAAATATTACTACAAATTTATCTTAAATGCATTTTTGGGAATGAAAGTAAGTCATAGGGAAATAAGAGTGCCTCTAAAACTCAAAGTGATAAGCTTAGTAAGATTAGTTGGTAATCAATATTAACAGAAGTCACATTAGGGAAGCTGAATGCCCCCCAGGAAAAAAATATCAGGAACAGCAAAGCTTGCAATAGCTGATTAACTACTAGACAGCATTTTTTTAAAAGAAATTATTTGAAAGGCAAAGACATAGAGAAATAAATATAGAAAGGGATTTTCTGTCCACTGGTTCACTCCCCAAATGCCTAAAAGAGTAGAGCGGAGCCAGGAGACTGGAACTCAGTCTGAGTCTTCCATATGGATGATAGGAATTCAAGTACATAAGCCATCAAATGCTGCCTCCTAGGGTGTACAATAAAAGGAAACTGGATGAGAATTGGAGGTGGAATATGAGTGTGGGTATGTCAGGTGGCATCTTAGCCACTATACCAGATGCCTGACCCAGTAGACAGTGGTTTTTGTAACTTTATGCATTTATTTAAAGAGCAGAGTTGGAGAGGGAGAGGTATGGAGAGGGAAAGGAGAGAGAAAGAAATTGAGATCAATCTTGTATCTGCTGGTAAACTCCCAAATGGCTACAATGTCTGGAACTGGGCTGGGCCAAACTTAGGAGCCAGGAGCTACCTCTGAGTCTCCAAATTGAATGGGAAGGGTCTAAACACTTGAGCCATCTTCTGCTTTCCCAGGTGCATTAACAGGGAGCTGAATCATAACTGAAGCAGCTGGGACTTGAACTGGGATATGGGATATCCCATATGGGATGCCAGCCTCACAAGGCAATAGCTTAACCCACTGTGTCACAATATCAGTTACTTAATAGTGTTTTTATATCTAAAGCTAAAACACAGCTAAAATATTGATAACAGTGGTTATTTCTAGGTGTAAACTTCCATTTCCAGTTTTCTAATGTGAACGTGCATTACTTTTGTAGTTAGAAAAAAAAATTCTGGGGTGCTGGTTCTGTCCCGGTTGCTCCTCTTCCAGTCCAGCTCTCTGCTCTGGCCCAGGAAGGCAGTGGAGGATGGTCCAGGTGCTTGGGCCCTGCACCCGCATGGGAGACCAGGAGGAAGCACTTGGCTCCTGGCTTCGGATTGGTGCAGCGTGCCGGCCGTAGCAGCCATTTGGGGGGTGAACCAACGGAAGGAAGACCTTTCTCTCTGTTTCTCTGTCTCTCTCTCTCTCACTGTGTAACTCTGCCTGTCAAAAAAAAAAAAATTCTATTAATGAAATTTTCGGGGCTGACGCTGTGGTGCAGCAGGTTAACGCCCTGGCCTGAAGCGCCAGTATCCCATATGGGTACCGGTTCGAGTCCCAGCTGCTCCACTTCTGATCCAGCTCTTTGCTATGGCCAGGGAAAGCAGCAGAATATGGCCCAAGTCATTGGACCCCTGCACCCATGTGGGAGACCAGAAGAAGCTCCTGACTCCTGGCTTCGGATTGGTGCAGCTCCGACCGTTGTGGCCAATTGGGGAGTGAACCAGATGGATGGAAGACCTCTCTCTCTCTCTCTTTTTCTCTCTGCCTCTCCTCTCTCTGTGTAACTCTGACTTGCAAATAAATAAATAAATAAATCTTTTAAAAAAAAGAAATTTTCATAGGGTAATAATCACATAAATATGGGAATTAGTCCAAGGATAACTGGAGCAGAATTGTTTATAGTGTTTGGCAGGTGTCCTAACTTCTATCATTAGCAAAACAGTTATGTAAGTTAGGACAATTTTGTACAGTTGATTATTATATAACCAGTAAGATGATGATATTGGTCTATATTAACATGGAAATTTTTCAAAGGTGTTATTAAGTGAAACAAAAGCAAAACATACCCAAGTGGGCTTCTGTTTTGCAAGAAAATAGGTACATATAGGTATGTGAGAAGATGCCACTCCACCGTAACAAAAATCTGAAAAAATCTCCAGTAGCTTTACTCGGATTTGATAGAGAGGTGAGGTCACAGGGCGAACTGCTGCCCCCCACATTGAAGAAAGGTACTTAGACAGAATCACAAATTAATGAAGCAAAAACTCTAGTGGGAGCCCATGGGAGATGTGGATAAATCTGAACTGTAAGTGATGAATTTCTGGAGGCTCAGCATGGACACTCTGAGAAATAAAAACTCCAGGGGGCCCCATGGGGGTGGGAGGGCACAGTTTCATGAAGTTACATATGGGGGCTAGAAAAGGCTAGAGAAAATCCCCTGTGGTATGGCATGGAGAGGAGAAAAGTAATGATTTTGAAATAAGTCAACACATTCTGCTCTTAACAAGGCCTGCCCTCAGGAGAAACTGGTTTACCAGAGCCTAACCTACTGGGTTTTTACAAGCACCCAAGCTACCAGGGGGAGGGAAATACCCAACTCTGGCTCCTTCTAGTCATCTTGATCCACCCAAGGGAAGAAAAAACTGAGAAGCACTGGTTCACACTCTATGGACACAAGTTCACCAAAAGCACAAGACCTAATCATAAAACTGTAGAATACTTCCCCTCCTCCATCCCACCATGCCACTAAAAGCCATTTACTGAGTTCTTGTCACCTGGCATATTAACATCCGCGTTTCAACCAAATTACAAGGCATACTAAAAGGAAAAAAAAAAATTGAAGTGACAGAGCAAGCATCAGAACTAGAGTCAGGTATATCTGGGATGTTGTAATCTTCAGGCCGGGAATTTAAAACAACTATGATCAATCTGCTAAGGGGCATATAAGTGGAAAAAAAAATAAATCAAGAGCAAATTGCTAATGTAAGCAGAGAAATGAAAATTCTTTTTTTTTTTTTAAACAGGCAGAGTTAGAGAAAGGTCTTCCTTTGTCCGTTGGTTCACCCCCCAAATGGCTGCTACGGCTGGTGCACTGTGGCCGGTGCACCGCACCGATCCGAAGTCAGGAGCCAGGTGCTTCCTCCTGGTCTCCCATGCGGGTACAGGGCCCAAGCACCTGGACCATCCTCCACTGCCTTCCCAGGCCACAGCAGAGAGCTGGACTGGAAGAGTAGCAACCGGGACAGAATCCGGCGCCCCAACCAGGACTAGAACCTGGAGTGCCAGCACCACAGGCAGAGGATTAGTCAAGTGAGCCACGGCGCCAGCCGAGAAATGAAAATTCTAAGAAAAAAATTTTAAGTGCCAGAGATCAAAAACATGGAGAGTTGCTTCAACATCTCAGTGCTGCTACTTCATGGAGGCTATGCAGTCCTCTAACCAAGATGCACAAGATGACTCAGACCAAAGATGAGCTGATGGAGGAGGAAGAGGTGCAGATGTTTGCCTTTTATGCAGAAATACCCATTTGATGTCACTCATCATCAATATCTTCTTCTTTAACAAAGAGATCTTCCTGCAGGAACTGATTATTTTTTAAGATTTATTTATTTATCTGAAAGGCTGAGCTACATAGAGAAAGAACGGGGTGGGGAGAGAAAGAGAGAGAGAAAGAGAGAAAGAAAGATGAGAATGAGAATCTTCCTTCTTCCATGTGCTGATTCACTCCCCAAATGGCCTCAAAGACTGGGGCTGAGCCAGGCTGAAGCCAAAAGACAGGAGCCTCTTTCGGGTTGCCCATATAGGTAGCAGGGCCTCAAGGACTCGGACCACCTTTTGCTTCATTTCCAGGCTCATTAGCAGGGAGCTGGATCAGAAATAGAGCAGCCAGGACCCAAACCAGAGCCCATATGGGATGCCAGCACTGCAGGTTGTGGCTTAACCTTTTACACCACAAAAGCAGCTCAAGAATTGATTTTAAGTCACCAGATGCTATAGACAAAATAAAATATGAAAGCTTTACTGATCCCAGAAAACTAGACTCAGGGAAAGAGCTCCACATTAATCTCATTCTGAACAAACAAGATCAAACCCTGACGATTATGAATGCTGAAATTACAATGATTATGTCTGACTTAATATATAACCTTGGTGCCATCACCAAGTCTGAGACCAAAACTTCATGGGAACTTTTCAGGCTGGCGCAGATATTTCTATGATTGGCCAGTTTGATGTTTGTTTTTATTCTGCATAGAAGGTGAGAAGGTGACTGTGATTTCCAGAAAACAATGAGAAGCAATATGCCTTGTAGTCCTCTTCAAGGAGTTGATTCACCATAAGGAGTAACACATGTGAACCTAGGGGGTGCAGGACAAAGATTATCTTGCATCTGAAAGAACACACTGAGTACTTGGAGAAAACAAAGATAAAGGAGATTCGATGCTTATTGGCAATCCCGTCACCCTTTTGGTGGACAAGGAATGTGATAAAGAAATCAGCGATGTGGATGAAGAAAAAGATAAATAGGATGAAAAGGGGCCAGTGTTGTGATACAGTGAGTTAAACTGCTGTATGCAGCACCAGTTTATGATATTGTGACTGATTTGAGTCCAGAATGCTCCACTTCTGATGCAGCTCCTTGCTAATGTTCCTGGGAGGAAAGCATCAGGAGCCGGCCCAAGTCCTTGGGTCCCTGTACCCATGTGGTAGACCTAAATGAAGTACCTGGCTCCTGGCTTCAGCCTGGCCCAGGGCCTGCTGATGCCACCATTTGGAGAGTGAGCCAGTGAGTCAAAAATCAGTCTCTCCTCTTCTCTCTGTATCTTTGCCTTTCAAATAAATTAATCTTTTTTAAAAAGAGGAAGAAGAAAAGGAATCTGATGATAAGCCTGAATATTGGTTCTAAAGAAGGAAGAGGAGGAGGAGAAGAAAAGGATAGTGACAAGAAAAAGTGCATTGACCAAGAAGAATTCAACAGAACAAAGCCTATTTGGACCAGAAATTCTTGATATTACTAATAAAGAGCATGCAGGATTCTATAAGAGCTGGACTAATGGTTGGGATGGTCACTTGGCAGCAAAGCATTTTTTCAGTTGAAGGACAACTAGAATTCAGAGCTCTACTTTTTCCCCAAGATGTGCTCCTTTGGACCTATTTGAAAACAAAGAAAAAGAATATTAAGTTATATGTATATGCACAGGTTTCATTATAGTAACTGAGGAGATAATCCCTGAATATCTGAATCTCATTGGAGAGGTGTTGACTCTGAGAATTTCCCTCTAAATATTTCCCATGAGACATTTCAATAAAGAAAATTCTGAAAGTTAAAGAATTTGGTCAAAAAATGTTTAGAACTCTTCACTGAGCTGGCAGAAGATAAACAGAAGTACAAAACATTTTATAAGGATATAAAGATATAAATGTTAGCATGCATGAAGATTCTCATAACTGAAAGCAACTTTCTGAGATGTCAAGCTATTATACATCTGTTTCTGGTGATGAGATGGTTTCTCTCAAGGGCCGTTGTCCCAGATAAAACAAGAAATATATCTGTTATATCACAGCTGAGACCAAAGATCATGTAACTGACTGAGCCTTTGTGGAACATTTTGGAAACATAGCTTAGAAGTGATCTATAAGATGAGCACTTTGTCCAAAATCTACAGGAATTTGAGGAGAAGAAGCATCAGTCACTAGGGAGAGCTTGGAATTTCCAAAAGATGGGAGAAAAAACAGGAAGAGGAAAACAGTTTGAAAACCTCTATAAAATCATGAAAGATAATGGAGAAAAATATTGAAAAGGTGATTGTGTCAAACTGATTGATGACATCCCTGTGCTGTCACAAACACACACAGTTGGGGAGCAAATACTGGAAGAGTCATGAAAGTTCAAGCCCTAAGAGACAACTCAACAACGGGTTACACAGCAGCAAGGAAACACGTGGAGGTAAACCCCGCCCATTCTGTTATTGAGACCTCAAAAGTCTTGAAGGACCTGGTTATCTTGCTTTATGAAGCTGCACTCCTTTCTGCTGGCTTCAGTCTGGGTGGTACTGATACACATGCTAACAGGATCCTCAGGATGATTCAAGTTGCTCTGGGTGTCGTTGAAGAATGACCCAACTGCTGATGACACTCATGCTGCAGTACCTAGTGAATGCTGCCCTTCAAAGGCAGTGATGACACACCATGCATTGAAGAAGCAGACCAAGCTGTGCCTGACAGATGATGTGTACATATGTTCAATACTTTATATTCATTCCCTCTGATAATTTCAAGAATTTTTTTAACATTTTAAAAAATCTCTATAGCATGACAGTAGCTCAATAAGGAGAAGATAAGATTTCATTCTACTTCTATTTTTTTTTTTTTTTTTGACAGCCAGAGTGGACAGTGAGAGAGAGAGAGACAGAGAGAAAGGTCTTCCTTTTCCGTTGGTTCACCCCCAAATGGCCACTGCAGCTGGCGCGCTGTGGCCGGCACACTGCACTGATCCTAAGCCAGGAGCCAGGTGCTTTAAATAATACTGTGATACTTTAGGTACAAGCAGAGCTAATAGCGTTTTCCTTGTTTCACATTGGCTTATTTTAACAGGTCAGGCTGACATTTGATATAAGATGTATGTAACCCATTGTTAACTTTGTGGTCTAAAGTGCTTAGATATCGAGCTAGATTCCTTAGTAGACCAGATCTCTCATCATTGAAGTATTTTGTGCTATATTTTGGTGCTTAAAAGAAAAAAATTATGGCTTGAATTTCATCTCATAGGATCTACTTTTTAAACTTGGTAGTTACAAATCCTACATGTACTCACCCTCTTGAAATAAACTGAAACAGCTTGATAGGAAGAACTTTCCACAGGCTTATTTTCCAAAGAAAAGTATTGTTTAAGGGGAAAAAAAAAACATAAGCCTACATTTATGTTGTAGCCCATTCATAAAGTAAGTCAGTGAGGTTGTGAATGGAATTATAGTGCTCAAGTCATTTTGCTTTAAAATGTAACAAATACAGATGTGTTGAAAGAAAACCACTAGCAGAAATGAAGAATGCATTTCTTCAAATGGCTGGGCTTATTAGTAGACTAGTCACAAATGAGGAAGGAATCAATGAACTCAAGAATGTGGGAAAAGAATATTCAAAAACTAGAAAAGAGTACCAAAAATGTAATGTATAGGAGTGAAATTGACATCGTGAGAATTTGATGATTATTTACAGCCCTGTCTCTACTGTTGACAGTGTTTTTTCCTTCTTACTATTTGTTGAACTCTTAGTGTAGGGTTACTCTCATGAGTATAAAGCAAACAAGTAGATCATTAAGATCTTTAAGAAAATTAAGAGAGGAAATAAGAGAGGAAGGAGGAAAGTGAGATTAGGGTGGGAAGTAACACTGTATTCTTAAATCTGTATATGTGAAATACATGAAATTTGTTTAAATTAAAAATTTAAAAACAGTATGAAGATTAAAAAAAAAAAACTAATACTACAGTTACCACAGGATTGAGCAATTCCACTTCCAGGTACTAACCATAGGATCTGAAATCAATGTCAGAGAGATGTCTGCATGTTCATGTTCACTGCAACATTGTTCACAGTAACCAAGATATCAAAACAACATAATGTCTCTCAGCAGATGGATGGGTAAAGGAAATGGGGTATATATATATATATATATATATATATATAAAATGGGGGAGGGGAAACTTCTTTCTGCCAAGGGCCATTTGGAAATTTACAACTTTATTCATTAGCCACACAAAATTGTCATCTTAAAATTAGCCTGCTATAGATTTATTAAACTTCAAGTTCTACCTGCATTTACCTTGGAAGGGTCAGACCAAATGATTTCACAGACTTTATATGGCCCATAGGCTGGACATTCCACATCTCTGATATGCACAATGGAATACTATTTAGGCTTTAAAAAGAAATCAATTCTGTCACTTCTAGGAACATGATTGTGTCTAAAAGACATTATGCTAAGCAAAATAAGTCAAACACAGACAAATACTACATGATCTCACTTCTGTGTAGAATCTCAAAGAGTTCAGTCCACAGTAGTGGGAGTAGAACAGTGATTACCAGAGGCTGAGGCAACAGTGGTCTCAGAAAAAGGGGAGATGTTGGTCAAAGGGTGTAAGGTTTTAGTTTGACAGGATGAATAAGATCAGGAGAACTACTACACAGCAAGGTGATTATAGATAATAATATGTAATATACATTAAAAAATTGTTTTTAAAATGTAGATTTTTTGGAGCTGGCATTGTGGCATAACAAGTTAAACCACTGCCTGCAATGCTGCCATCTCATATGGGTGCCAGTTCAAGTCCCAGCTGCTCCACTTCTGATCCAGCTCCCTGCTAATGCACCTGGGAAAATAGCAGAAGATGGTCTAAGTGTCTGGGCCTCTGCACCCAACTGTGAGACCCAGAAGAAGCTCCTGGCTCTTGGCTCCAGCCTGGCCCAGCCCTGGCCATTGTGGCCATTTGAGGAGTGAACCACTAGATGGAAGGTCTCTTTCTCTCTCCCCCTCTCTCTGTAACTCTGCCTTTCAAGTAAATAAATCTTAAAAAGAAAAGTAGATGGGGCTGGTGCTGTGGCATAGTAGGGTAAGCCTTCACCTGCAGTTGCCAGTATTCCATATGGGTACAGGTTTGAATCCTGTCTACTCCACTTCTGATTCAGCTACCTGTACTGATGGCCTGGAAAAGCAGTAAAAGATCGTGCAAATGCATGGCTTCTGCACCCAACTGGGAGACCCAAAGGAATCTCCTGGTCAGGGCTTTAGCCTGCTGTGCCACAGCGCCAGCCCCATACTGCTCTACTTCTGATCAGCTCCCTGCTAATGGCCTGGGGGAAAAAACCTGTGGAAAATGGCCCAAGTATTTAGGCCTCTGCCCACCCACATGGGAAACCCAGAAAAAGCTCCTGGCTCCTGGCATCAGCCTGGCCCATTGGTTGCAGTAATCTGGGGAGTAAACCAGCAGACAGAAGATCCTCTCTTTCTCTCCACCACCTCTCTCTATAACTCTTTCAAAATAAATAAATAAATCTTTAAAAAGAAACTCAAATGCCCCTCACCTGATGAATGGGTAGATAAGCATGGAACAGCCATACAATGGAATCATACTATTAAAGAAATAAAAACAAGTGACTTAATGACACATATTACAACATGGATGAATCTCATAGGAATTTTGCTAAGAGTAAAAAAGCCAGACTTAAAGGTTAGGCTTTGATTTATGTGCCGTTCTGGAAATGTTAAAACTATGTGGACAGCCGGCGCCATGTCTCACTTGGCTAATCCTCTGCCTGCGGCGCTGGCATCCCAGGTTCTAGTCCAGGTCGGGGCACTGGATTCTGTCCCAGTTGCTCCTCTTCCAGTCCAGCTCTCTGCTGTGGCCCGGGAAGGCAGTGGGCCGGAAAGTGCTTGGGCCCTGCACCCACGTGGGAGACTAGGAGAAGCACCTGGCTCCTGGCTTCAGATCGGCGCAGTGCTGGCCGTAGTGGCCATTTGGGGTTGAACAAATGGAAGGAAGACCTGACCTTTCTGTCTCTCTCTCTCTCACTGTCTAAATCTGCCTGTCAAAAAAAAAAACACTATACGGACAGAAAATGAGTTAGTTACTGCCAAGACTCTGCATTTATCAAAACACAGAACTGCACCCATCCTTGTAAAAACTCTAGAAACAAATGAAAAAAAAAATCTCCAAAAGTAATCAAACTCCTGATTCTGAATAAATAGTTAAAAGTAATTTACTGGGCCGGGTACAAAGGTGTAGTAGGTTAAGCATCCATTTGCAGAGCCAGCATCCCATATGGGTGCTGGTTCGAGTCCCAGTTGCTCCACATCTGATCCAGCTCTCTGCTGTTGGCTAGGAAAAATGGTAGAAGATGGACCAAGTCCTTGGGCCCCTGATCCACATGGGAAACCTGGAGGAAGCTCCAGGCTCCTGGCTTCAGGTGGGCCCAGCTCCAGCAGTTGCAGCCATTTGGGGAGTGAACCAGCAGATGGAAGACCTCTCTCTGTCTCTCCCTCTCTCTGTCTGTAACTATGTCTCTCAAGTACATAAATAAATATTTTTTAAAAAGTAATGTGTTAAACTGGAAATAGATGTCTCCTAGAATTTGCAGGAGTTTTGCATAAATAAGAGTGGATGCTTAAGTCAGGAGGATATCTGATAGTTGAAGCTAGCAGTAGAATGGAGGTGAGAGAAATGTTACTCAAAGAAAAATGTATATATCTTATCCAAAGCATCATATTTATTAAATTAGCAAGATTATTCCTCAAAATAACCTAAATCAATTAATCATCCCCAAAATAGTAGGGGAAATGGGAGACCAAAAGTTATTTTATGATTACAAGTCATACTTATTCAACTTAATGGTTTAATTAAGTTTGAAAACTTTTTTCATGAGTACATGTGCTCATGATATATGATTCTACATTGTATAATTACTTAGTAGTATTTTTGATATTTTTTATTATAGAGTTTTAAATCACTTGTTTCATGGTGCCTGCTCCTGAGCAAATTTATACATTGATAATACTTACTTTAGGACTTGAATTTTACTAAAATAAATAAGAATGCTGCTGTGACCCCTTTGAGGTTAAAAAGAGTTAAATTTTCTAAATTAATTATTTACACCATTAAATAATCCTCTGTCCTGAAGAGGTAACTCCAAAGGCCTTTACATCCATGATTTCCTTCTGTTTAAAAATCTAGTTAATGGAGCCAGTGTGTGGCATAGTCAGTAAAGCCACCGCCTGTGGTGCCAGCATCCCATATTGGTGCCAATTCACATCCCAGGTGCTATATTTCCAGTACAACTCCTTGATGATTGCCTGGGAAAAGCAGCAGAAGATGGCCCCTGCCACTTGTGTTGGAGATCTGGATGGAGGTCCTGGTTTCTGGCTTCAACCTGGCCCAGTGCTGAC
This sequence comes from Lepus europaeus, assembly GCF_033115175.1. Taxonomy (NCBI): domain Eukaryota; kingdom Metazoa; phylum Chordata; class Mammalia; order Lagomorpha; family Leporidae; genus Lepus; species Lepus europaeus. The sequence continues at coordinate 69,413,846 of NC_084836.1, forward strand.
CATTGCAGCCATCTGGGGTGTGAACCAACAGATGGAAGCTCTCTCTCTCTCCCTCTCTCTCTCTCTCTCTAACTCTGACATTCATATAAGTAATCTTTTTTTTTTTAAATAATCTAGTTAGATAGAATTTGGTAATGTAGGACCACATGATCACCTTACATGTTCTTTCCAAGTCTCTTCAGTGGATCCTGGGACATATCATATAAGTTATCTCATACTTGGTCTATATCTAACAACTGCTTTTAAATCACTGAACCATAAGGTGGACAAAGACATTCTAATCTGGTCTTCCTGGAACTTCCAGTAGCTTCTCCAAGGGTGGAATTCAAAGTGAGCCTCTCTAGTGTTGGGTTAGAGTCCTCATATTATGACTGGCTCTGTGTTGGTTGGCTGGTTAGTTGGTTTTATATTATTCAGAGGTGATATCTTCAGGTCTAGGAAGAGAAACACTAATTGATTAATGCTGATTTTACCTGTACTATTTTATGACTGGTAAGTCTAACCTCAGACCAAACACTTATATTTGGTAACTCTCTGGTAGTGAAGGAAAAAGTCAAGTTAGGAAAACAAAAGAGATATGACTAAAGACTTAGTTACCAGAGTTCTCCTCAAGCTTAACTTACTGTGTTTTAATGGATTTAAGACATTTTCTGAAAGTAAATTGGATATCTTACTGGAGCAGCGTAGGAACATCTGGACCAACTGGGCCCAGAGTGAATTTACTGATGTCTTCTCTCTTATTGGGTAGCTTGAAGAAGACAGATCAGCATTCCAGATGGTGTCCATCTGGTCATGTTGGTGTCTGTAGAAACAGAGCAGCATAAAGTGGAAGTGCACAGCCATCCTATACTAATAGCCAATCAAAATGTATGAGTCTTATTCTCCCCTCATCTCTTTCCTACTGTTTCACCCTGTGAAGTCTTCCCCCTTGCAGTGACAAGCATTAGCTATGCCCACTTTGACAGAGGTGAATGAAAACCCAGAAGTTTCTGAAATGGTTAACAAAGTTGTATTCTCATGACACCATCTATTAATCCATATTAAAATGACCTTCTTAGCATCACGGAGTACACACATCATGTATGTATCTTTTCTGCTCCTTCACGAGTTACCACTTCTCAACTTTTTTAGAATGTATTCTTAAAACAATTTGTTTCTTAGTAAAGAGTTTTTTCTTTTTTTTAAGAAAAGGAATTCACAATCAGTGAATAAAACCTTTGGTAAATTAGCTTAAAAAATTAATACTCAGATTCTCCAATGTACCATCTCATAATTGTGGAGAAGAGAAAGCTATTGGGCAGAAATAAAAAGCTTTAGGTTTTACATATCATCTAAACAACATGTCAGTCTTTCTGTCACATAACTTATCAGATTTTCTATATTCTATTGGTAACTCTTGGAATGTCTGTTGAATAAAATCAGAAAAAATAGGTGTCTGCTTTTTTCAGTGAAAAAAGGGATAGGTTGATTAAGATTTGATTTATTTGTCTCTTAGAGCTTAAAAAGGGAGGAAAAAAAGGAATTTATAAAAAAAGAAAGGGCCAGAATCTTTAGGGAGGTCTTCTGAATTTGCTCTAGAATGAACTACAACTCCTCCATTTTCATGGATATTTAAGTCTCCTTCCTCCTCCAACTCATATCCAACATGCATAATTGCAGAGGTGACAGCTATGACAAAAACCTTGGTCCTATTTAAGCTCCATTCACAGTCATTGCTGTGAGATAGATTGTGGTTTATTTATTGAATTATCTGCATTTGTTTATTTCTTTTTTAAAGATTTATTTGTTTGTTTGTTTGTTTGAAAGTCATGACTTAAGAGAGAGAAGGAGAGACAGAGAGATCCTCCACCAGCTGATTTACTTCCCACGTGACCACAATGGCCAGGGCTGAATCAGGCTGAAGCTAGGAGCCAGGAGCTTCCTCCAGATCTCCCACACGGGTGGCAGGAGCCCAAGCACTTAGGACATCTTCTGCTGCTGTTTTGGAAGAGGAGTAGCCAGGACACAAACCAGTGGCCATATGGGATGCTGGCATCACAGGTGGCTGCTTTACCTGCTACACCACAATGCAAGCCCCTATTTTGATTGCTAAAATTGGAATAGTAGGATTGTAAATATTGTATAAGGAATACATATGGAGGGGCTGGCACTGTAGCACAGTAGTTTAATCCTCTGCCTGCGGTGCCGGCATCCCATATGGGCGCTGGTTCTAGTCCCGGCTGCTTCTCTTCCAATCCAACTCTCTGCTGTGGCCTGAGAAAGCAGTAGAAGATGGCCCAAGCCCTTGGGCCCCTGCACCCACATGGGAGACTGGGAAGAAACACCTGGCTCCTGGCTTTGGATCAGTGCAGCTCTGGCCATTGGTGGCCACTTGGGGAGTGAACCAATGGACGGAAGACCTTTCTCTCTGTCTTTCCCTCTCCCTTTCTGTAACTCTGCCTCTCAAATAAATAAATAAAATCTTAAAAAAAAAAAGAAATTCATATGTAATATAAATTGTGAAGCACTATGCAAATGTAATGATGATAGCTGACATTCACTGAAAACTCATTGAATGGCAGACACTGACCAAGCACTTTCCATACATCTGGTCACTTGGAATTTATAACTACCACAGGTGGTAGGTATTATTACTCTGGTCTTATAGTTGGAGGAACTGAGGCTCAGATTATTGGGGCAGGTACAGTCCTGCAGTAGATTGTTACTTGGGACACCCACATCCCATATCAGAGTTCTGGGATCGAGTTCAAGCTTTGCCTTCTAATCCAGCTTCCTAGTAACATAACTGGGAGGCCACAGAAAATGGTTCAAATGCTTGAGACACTGCCACCCATTTAGGAGATCAGGGTGGAGTTCCTGGCTCCTGGTTTTGGCCATGTTGAAACTATGAAAACTTAGAGTCCAAGTATCTTAGTGAGCACATGTTAAAAGTGATTTAAACCCAAAAAATATACTAGTAGATCCAAACATCTTAACCTTCACCTTGATTCAATGTACAGTATTTATTTCTATCTGCGTTTTTATCCCTTTTGCATTTTACTGTGCCCTCTTAATGCCTTGATAACAGTAGGTTCAGAATCTGACTCCCCTGGACTCAGATCCTTACTGAATCTCTGAGATGTCCCATGTGTTGTGATTCCTGATAGATGGCTCATGTCACTGCCAACCCACCTTGCTTTTCTCCATGTACACTGGCTATATTTGCTAAATCAAAACCTGAGGCATTTTCTTTAACACAGAGCTGTAATACTTAGACTATTTAGATGTAAACTGTTCCTAGAACTCCAGCTTGTGTTATTATCAGAACTTCAGTTACTTCTAGGAATTCTAAAGTATGTAATCTCAGAGGAAACAACACTGATCCCAGTGTTTATAAAGTTACTCTCACTCCCCAAAGCATACTGCTGGTGATCTGAGAAGGGACTGTAGGATATAATAAGTGGATGCCAGTGGAAAAGAATTGCCTGTTCCTGGTGCTGTGGAAGTAAGTTATCTTTCTTGTAAACTTGGGCTCCTGAGAGTTTTCAGGGTAAGGGTAACCATCCAGAATTAGGGAGCAGTGACTTCTAGAGGTTTCACATCTCCAGTCCAGTGGTCATGGGTAAGCCAGGAAAGAGCTGAAAATTTCTGAAAATCTCTCATTTTTATCTTTCTCTCATCTAGAGATCCAACCAGTATTCCTGTTGTCTGCCTGGGACTGTGACTGGTTGTGGTATAGTGGTAGGTTGAATAGTGGCCCAAAAGATACGTCCACTCAGAAACTTTGAAAGTGTCTTTATCTGTAAAGGGAGCCTTTGCAATGTCATTGAGCTAAGGATCTCAAGATGAGATCATCCTGGATTAACCAGGATGTCATCAGGTCCTAAGTCTGATGACATGTGGCCTCCTAAGAGACCAAAAAGAAGATATAACACATGCTGAGAAGGACATTTGAAAGAGGGAGGTAAAGATGGGAGTTAAGCGGCTACAAACTAAGAAATGCAAGGATTGCCAATGGCACTGCAATCCAGCAGAGAACCATGGGACAGATTTGTCCCTCTGAGCTTCCAGAAGAAACCAGTCCTGTATTCACACAACTCTGGCCTCTAGAACTATAAGAGGATGAATGTGGGGAACCTTTTTTCTGCCAAGGCCCATTTGGATATGTATAACTTCACTCACAGGCCATATAAAATTACCAACTTAAAAATTAGCCTGCTGTCAATAATGTATTGAGATTCAAGTCCTGCCTGTAATTGCCTTGAAAGGACCAGAACAAATGATTTTGTGGGCCTTATATGGCACATGGGCTCGCTGTTCCCCACCCCTGTACCACCAACTTTGTGGTAATTTCTTATGATAGCTCTAGAAAACTAAATACATAGTCTCTCAGGTTGGTGTTACTTTCTAATCTTAACACTTTCATTTATTTTATGAGACACTGGAGATAGAGAGAACAGAAAACAGGTTACCTGGCTAAATAAGGGTATCATCTTCAGGCACTGATTCCATTTCTGTTCTTGAGACTTCTACTTCTCAGTCCACATATATGTCACCTTTTCCTTTTCTTTCTTTTTTTGAAATATAAGTTTGACAGAATTATTTAGTGACATAGAAAAGTAAAATGCTATGAAAGAAGATGGTTTCAAAGGGAGGGGATGATTTAACTTAACACAAAGAAAATCGAACTATGAACACACATACACAAAATGAAATATTGTGTATCAAAATCTCAACAGTTTTTACTTCTTTTTTGTGATTAAATCTTTGTTTCTGTGTATTTTTCCTTTTTTGGTTTTTTTTAAATTTTTTAACTTTTATTTAATGAATATAAATTTCCAATGTACAGCTTATGGATTACAATGGCTTCCCCCCCATAACTTCCCTCCCACCCACAACCCTCCCCTCTCCTGCTCCCTCTCCCCTTCCATTCACATCAAGATTCATTTTCAATTCTCTTTATATACAGAAGATCAGTTTAGTATATATTAAGTAAAGATTTCAACAGTTTGCATCCACATAGCAATACAAACTGAAACATACTGTTTGAGTACTAGTTATAGCATTAAATCAAAATGTACGGCACATTAAGGACAGAGATCCCACATGAAGAGCAAGTGTCTGTGCATTTTTCAAAACATGATTGTTTATGAATCAGCAAATGAAAAATAAGGTTTTATCGAAACAGTTAATAAGTGTCAGGAGTTAAGAAACCAGAAGTATGGAAGTCAAGGTGTGAAACCCACGGCAGGCTCAGCAAAGGAATCAGTGATCAAGCCCAGAGGTGGAACATTATTCTTTCATCCTAGGACTGCTGTTTTTCAGACCACTGACTCTGCAGCTGATTTTCCCAGTGTATATAATAGAACTCTAAATATAAGCTGGAAGAACAACAAAAGTGTGCTAGCAACTTTGGTTTTGAATTGTCACAAACTAGAACTATTTTATACTTATATACTAGACAAAACAAAAATCAAGGGCTCCTGCCAATAAAAAAAGAAAAGAAAAGAAAACAAACCTGACTAAATCCCCGATTTCTCTCTTTCAACTGCTGTTCATTTTCTTTTTTTTTTTTTAACTTTTCTGAGGTTTAATTTATATACTTCTATATACCTATAGAAACAATTAACTTTGAAGAAGGACCCAAGAATGATGTCTTTTATGAGCACTTAGACATAACTATAGCTTATGAGACATAAGAATATCCTCCACTTAATACACTAAAACAAAGTAAATCTTTGATAACGAGTTTTACTATTAACTTTCATAATCTAGCTCTTTGAGGACAGAGGTCCTGCATGGGTAGTTAGTGCACAGTGACTCTTATTGTTATTTTAACAGTTAACATTCTTTTTTTTTTTTTTTTGACAGGCAGAGTGGACAGTGAAAGAGAGACAGAGAGAAAGGTCTTCCTTTTGCCGTTGGTTCACCCTCCAATGGCCGCCGCGGTAGCATGCTGCGGCCGGCGCACTGCACTGATCCGATGGCAGGAGCCAGGTGCTTCTCCTGGTCTCCCATGGGGTGCAGGGCCCAAAGACTTGGGCCATCCTCCACTGCACTCCTGGGCCACAGCAGAGAGCTGGCCTGGAAGAGGGGCAACCGGGACAGGATCGGTGCCCTGACTGGGACTAGAACCCAGTGTGCCGGCGCCGCAAGGCGGAGGATTAGCCTAGTGAGCCGCGGCGGCCACAGTTAACATTCTTAAGTATGACATCTGTGACCACCCGAGGTACTTGACATGAGCTGCCTAGGCTGTGGAACCCTTTCAAATCCACAAACTCCTTCTGTATTTAGACAAGACCACAAGCAAAGTGGAAGTTCTCTTATCCCTTCAGAGAATAGTACATCCTTCTTTGATGACCACTTCTTTCCACTGGGGTCTCACCCACTGAGGTCCTTCACATAGGATGCTTTTTGCCACAGTGTCTTCGCTTTCTATGCCTGAAATGCTCTTGTGGGCTTTTCAGCCAGACCAGAATGCCTTAAGAACTGATTCTGAGGTCAGAGTGCTACTTAAAGCGACTGTCATTCTATGAGTCTGCTGAATGGACTGTTTTCCATGTTGGAGCATTCTCTACTTTTTAATTCTATTATTATTAACAAACACTTAATACTATTTATATGATCACCTTAACACTTACTCCTATCCATACGCTCTCTTTAACATTTAAAATGCTGTTTTACCACCCAGCTTAAGGGGATTTGGGGTCCCATGGCAAGTTTTAGAACTGTACCCTTAGAAGTAAGTCTGTAGGAATGTATGCAGAAATATACAGTATTATAGTTACGAACTTCATACATTTCACAATTACAACTTTAGGAACATGGTGATTCTTCCCACCATGCCCAGCTTCCAATCCATACTCCCACCTGCGTTCCTCCTCCCTCTCCCATTCCCACTCCTATTTTTAACTAAGATGTATTTTCAATTTAATTTATATGCATTTAGTTATCTCTATGTTGAGTTGCAACAGATAGTATGAAAAAAAAACCTGTTCCTCAACAGTCCAGACAAGGGCTCTTCAAAGTCATTGCTTCTCAAAGTGTCAATTTCACTTCTACAGATTGCATTTTAGGTGTTCAATTAGTTATCACAGGTCAAGGAGAACATGCAGTATTTGTCCCTTAGGTACTGGCTTATTTCATTAAGTCTGATGTTTTCTAGTTCATCCACTTTGTTGCAAATGACAAGATTTTGTTTTTTGGGTTTTTTTTCTGCTATGTAGTATTCCATGCTGTACATATCCCATAATTTATTTATCCAGTCTTCAGTTGAAAGGCATTTGGCTTGATTCCATGTCTTAGCTATTGTGAATTAAGCTGCAATAAACAGGAGGGTACAAATTACTCTTTCATATGCTTATTTCATTTCGCTTGGGTAGATACTCAGGAGAAGCTGATTTCTGGGTCATATAGTAGTTCTATATTCAGATTTCTGAGATATCTCCATACTATCTTCCATAGTGGCTTTACCAGTTTAGATTCCCACCAGCAGTGGATTAGGGTACCTTTTTCCCCACATCCTCACCAGCATTTGTTGTTTATTGATTTCTGTATGAAAGCCATTCTAACGGGAGTGAGGTGGAACCTCATTTTGGTTTTGATTTGCATTTCCCTGATGGCTAGTGATCCTGAGCATTTTTTCATGTGTCTGTTGGCCATTTGAATTTCCTGTTTTGAAAAATATCTGTTTAAGTCCTTTGCCCTTTTAATAACTGGGTAGTTTATTTTATTGTTGTTGAGTTTCTTGAGCTCTTATATATTCTAGTTATTAATCCTTTATCAGTTGTATATTTTGTAAATAATTTCACCCATTCTATTGGTTGCCTCTTCACTTTGCTGAATGTTTCTTTTGCAGTACAGAAGCTTCTCAATCTAATGTAATCCCATTTGTTAATTTTGGCTTTGATTGCCTGTGCCTCCAGGGTCTTTTTCAAGAACACTTTGCCTATGCCAATGTCTTGCTGAGTTTCCCCAATGTTCTCTAATAATTTGATGATATCGGGTCATAGATTTAGATCTTTAATCCATTTTGAGTGGATTTTTATGGAAGGTGTAATGTAGGGAGGGGTCTTGCTTCATACTTCTGCATGTGAGGATCCAGTTGACCAGCACCATTTGTTGAAGAGACTATCCTTCCTCCAGGGATTGATTTTAGCTCTTTTGTCAAAGATAAGTTCATTATAGATGCTTGGGTTGATTCCTGGTGTTTCTATTCTGTTCCATTGGTCTATCCATCTGTTTTTGTACCAGTACCAGGCTGTTTTGATTATGACTGCCCTATAGTATGTCTTGAAAGCTGGTATTGTGATACCTCTGGCTTTGTTTTTGTTGTATAAGACACCTTTAGCTATTCAGGGTCTCCTGTGTTTCCATATGAATTTCAGCATCATTTTTTCTATATCTGAGAAGAATATTCTTGGTATTTTGATTAGTATAGCATTGAATGTGTAAATTACTTTGGGTAATATGGACATTTTGATGATATTGATTCTTCCAATGCATGAACATGGAAGATTTTTTCTTTTCTTTTTTCTTTTTTTTTTTTTGTATCTTCTGTTTCTTTCTTTAATGTTTTTTTTAATTCTTGTCATAGAAAATTTTGGCGTCTTTGGTTAAATTTACTCCAAGGTAAATTTTTGGTGGCTATTGTGAATAGGATTGATCTTAGGAGTTCTTTTTCAGCTGTGGCATTATTTGTTTATACAAAGGCTGTTAATTTTGTGTGTTGATTTTATGTCCTACTACTTTACCAAACTCTTCTATGGGTTCCAAAAGTCTTTTGGTGGAGTCTTTCGGATCCCCTATATATACAATCATGTCATCTGCAAATAAGGAGAGTTTGACTTTTTCGTTCACAAGCTGTATCCCTTTGATTTTTTTTTTTAATTTGGCTATGGCTAAAACTTTCAGGACTGTATTGAATAGCAATGGTGAAAGTGGGCATCCTTATCTGGTTCCTGATCTCAATTGGAATGCTTCCAAATTATTCCCCATTCAATAGGATGCTGGCTGTGGGTTTGTCATAAATTGCCTTGATTGTGTTGAGGAATGTTCCTTCTATACCTAGATTGTCTGAGTTCTCCTAATGAAAGGGTTTTGTATTTTGTCAAATGCTTTCTTTGCGTCCATTGAAATAGTCATATAGTTTTTGTTCTTCAGTTTATTGTGATGTGTCACTTTGATTGATTTGTGAGTGTTGAACCATTCCTGCATACCGGGGATAAATCCCACTTGGTCTTGGTGAATGAGCTTTCTGATATGTTGTTGGATTTGATTGGCTAGTATTTTGTTGAGGATTTTTGTGTCTTATCTTCATCATGGAAGTTGGTCAATAGTTCTCTTTCTCTGTTGCATCTTTTTCAGGCTTAGGAATTAAGGTGATGCTAGCCTCATAGAAAGAATTTGGGAGAATTCCCTCCCTTTCAATTGTTTTTGAATAGCATGAGAAGAATTGGAATTAGTTCTTTTTTAAATATCTGGTAGAATTCAGTAGTGAAGGCATCTGGTCCTGAGATTTTCTTTGTTGGGAGAGTCTTTACTATTGATTCAATTTCCATCTTGGTTATAGGTCTGTTTAGTTTTTCTATATCTTCATGACTCAATTTAGGTAGATTGTATCTGTTCATAAATCTATCCATATCTTCTAGATTTCCCAGTTTGTTGGCATACAGCTCTTTGTAGTAATAACTGGTGATGCTTCTTCTGTAGTACCTGTTGTTACATTTGCTTTTTCATCTCTAAGTTTATTGATTTGGGTCTTCTCCCCCTCTTTTTTTGGGTAGTTGAGACAATGGTGTGTCAATTTTGTTTATTTTTTTCAAAAAACTAGCTCTTTGGTTTATTGATCTTTTATATTTTTTTGTTTTGATTTTGTTTATTCTCTAGTTTTAATTATTTCTTTTCTCCTACTAATTTTGAGTTTGGCTTGTTGTTGTTTTTTTAGATCCTTGAGATGCATTGATAGCTCATTTATTTGAGGCCTTTCCAAATTCTTGGTGTAGGCACCAATTCCTATAAACTTTCCTCTTTACACTGCTTTTTCTGTATCACCTGAGTTTTGATATGTTGTATTGTCATCTTCATTTGTTTCCAGAAATTTGTTTATTTCCCTTTTAATTTCTTCTATGACCTACAGTTCATTCAGGAGCATGTTGTTCAATCTCCATGTGTTTGCATATGTTCTAGAGATTCCTCTGTTGTTGATTTCCAACTTCATTGCATTGTGGTCAGAGAAGATCCATGGTATAATTTCCTTTTTCTTTTTTTTTTTTTTTAGTTTGCTGAGACTTGCTTTATGGCCTAGCATGTGGTCAAGTCTAGAGAAAGTTCCATATACTGGTGAGAAGAATGTATATTCTGTGGATGTAGGATGGAATATTCTGTAGATATGTTAGGTCCATTTGATCTATAGTGTCAGTTAACTCTGTTGTTTTCTTGCTGATTTTCTGTCTGGTTGACCTGTCCATTGCTAAAATTGGAGTATTGAAGTTCCTCATTATTATTGTATTTGAGTTTATGTCTCCTTTTAGATCCCTAACATTTCTTTTAAATATCCAGGAGCCCTGTAACTGGGTGCATATACATTTATAATAGTTACATCTTCCTGTTGAATTGATTCCTTAATCATTACATAGTGTCCTTCTCTCTTTTAACTGTTTTTATGTTAAAGTCTATTTTGTCTGATAGTAGGATGGCTACACAAGCTCTTTTTTTGGTTTCTTTTAGCATGAAATGTCTTCTTCCATCCTTTTACTTTCAGTTTGCATGCATCTTTCTTGGTGAGATGTGTTTTTTATAGGCAGCAAATAGATGGTTTTTGTTTTTTAATCCACTCAGCCAGTCTGTGTCTTTTAACTGGAGAGTTGAGGCCATTTATATTCAAGGTGACTATTGATAAGTAATGACTTTGCCCTGCCATTTTTCCATAAATATTGATAATTTTTACTTTGAATTTCCTTTGTACTTTTACTAGGATATTTTCCACCTTTATCTTCTTTCATAGTGATGACCATGTTTCTGTGTTTCTGTGTGTAGCACATCCTTAAGCATCTTTTTAAGGCTGGACAGGTGGTGACAAATTCTTTCCATTTCTGTTTGTTATGGAAGGTCTTTATTTTACCTTCATTCATAAATGAGAGCTTCATGGGGTACAGAATTTTGGGTTGAAAGTTTTTTTCTCTTAATACTTGGAATATATCTGGCCATTCTCTCCTAGCCTGTAGGGTTTCTGATGAGATATCCACTGTGAGTTTAATTGGATATCCTCTGAAAGTAATCTGGCATTTCTCTTATACACATTTTAGAATCTTTTCTTTATGTTTGACTGTGGAGAGTTTGATTACAGTGTTTTGTGGTGAAGATCTTTTCTAGTCTTGGCTATTAGGAGTTCTATGTGCTTCCTGTACTTGGATATCCTTTTCTTTCTCCAAATTAGGAAAGTTTTCAGTTACTACTTCACTACAAAGGCCTTTTAATCCATCTCTTTTTCCACGCCTTCAGTAACTCCTAAGACCCTTATGTTAGGTCGTTTAAGAGTATCCTGTAGATCTCCAACTGTGTTTTTTAGTTTTCTAATTCTTGTTTTCGGTCTGACTGTAAAATTTCCAGAGATTTGTCTTATAGCTCACATATTCTTTCTTCTGCCTCACTAACTCTGTTGTTAAGACTTTCCACTTCGGGCCAGCAGGTTAAAGCCCTGGCCTGAAGCACCGGCATCCCATATGGGCACCATTCTGGTCCCGGCTGCTCCTCTTCTGATCCAGCTCTCTGCTGTGGCCTGGGAAGGCAGTAGAGGATGGTTCAGGTCCTTGGGCCGCTGCACCAACATGAGAGACCTGGAGGAAGCTCCTGGCTCCTGGCTTCGGATCAGCACAGCTCCGGCCATTGCAGCCATTTGGGGAGTGAACCAGCAGATGGAAGACCTGTCTGTCTGTCTCTACATCTCTCTGTGGCTCTCTCTTTCAAATAAATAAAATAAAATCTTTTAAAAATAAAAATAAAAAAGACTTTCCACTGCATTTTTTATTTGATCTATTCAATTCTTCATTTTTAGTGTTTCATTTTTCTTTAAGATCTCAATTTCATGGAAAAAATTTTCATTCATGTCATATATAGTTTTCTCTAGTATGTGAATTTGCTTCTGATTGATTCAGAGTGATCTGATAATTAGTTTTTTTAATTCTGTTTTTGGCATTTCCTCAATCTCTTCATCTTCACGTTCTAATATTAAATGTTCACTTTCTGTGAGCCCTTTGAGGAAACTCATAGTGTCTTCCTTACTCTTGTTTTTTGAAGTTTTTCCTTTATTTTTTGGCATTCGTAGAATTTTTTCCCCTGGTAGATCTGTGGTTTGCAAGCATGCAAAGTACTCACCCAACGTAACCCCACTTGCTTCTCAATTGTGCTGGGTAGATAGGAGATTCCCGCGGGCGGCACTTCCCCTCCCATTGCCAGTGGGTGCAGTTCAACTAGCACAGGAGCTACTGCTGCTGCCCCCTTCCTGTGTCGAAAATGGCATCAGCTCTCCCCAACTTGTCACAGGTCTCTGCTATAATGGGGAGAGGGGCAGGGAGAGAGACAAGCTACCTTTTTTTTTTTTTTTTTTTTGCTTTTGGGCCTGCTGTCATGGGGATCCATGTGGAACTCCAAAAGCAGTTCACTAAGCCCTCCCTCCTGTTGTATCAGCAGTGCCCTGGGCCCAAGGAGTCCCCTCTCACCTTGCCTGCTGGGGTGGGTGTCCTCCTCCCCAATCCTAGTCTCTGGGTCTTCTGTTGTGTATTTGTTCTCAGCACAGGTCTGGACTGCCTCCACTACCTTGGCAGGGTCTCCCACCATGGCTCTCCCGCAGCTTTATCTTAAGAGTATGCTCTCTCTCATTTTTTAAATATTAATTTAATTTCACACCACATAAATCAGACTGTCCTATTGCTATTCTGCCATCTTGGAATCTGTTCATTTTCAATTTTCACTAATCTATTTTTTGTTTCACATACCTGGAAGAGGTAATTTTTTCACAAATTAACATTACTTCAGAGAGCACTGAATTGTGGCTTGGATTTAAGCATCCTATAGTCAACATTGTGTTCCAGGTATTGTGTAGAGTTGCAAGAGCTAACCACCCCAATCCACTGTGTGTTGAATACTGGAATGATAAGTATCACAATTCTGTTTTCTTGAAAGGTCTTCTTTGCTGGGTCACCAAATATTTAGTAGCAAAATACATATTTATATAAATGAGGTCAGCATTCTCAACCCTGCATCTCCCACAACCCTCCCTGTTCAAATAGCCTGAATTTCATGCTCTTAATAAAAATGACACTGAGAAAGGAATCAAGGTTCATAGCTGGAAAACCAGTAATGTATGAAAGTGATGCCACTTTTTGCCTAAGCTGCTTCATGGGTGCTTCCCAGAGTGCTCCCTCTCTTTATACTGCAGCGTTTTCAGGAGGGCTCAAAAACTCCATGAAGACCTAGTAACAACTAAACCAAAACAACAAACAGTATTTTGTGCATTACCACCACCTGTCAGTACACAAGGTCACCTAAAAGCAAGCTGGTATAGCAACCCATGCAATGAAACAGCCTCACATGCCAGAAGGGATACAAAAAGAGCTATGTAAAAATTAACAGAGTTATGGTAAGAGTTAAAACAACAGGGAAGAAGTGTATTTAAAGTTAATTTATTGCGTCATCCAAACAAAAATCAAAAACATTCCTTACTTTACCCTTGAGCAACCAAGAGATTTTAGTCTATTTTATATACCCAATATCTCATAAATAAGAAAGAGACTCACCAGAAATTACAGTGTCCCTTGTTGACAGCGTGATCCAATGTATGCTCTCATTAGATCAGTCCAGATTGAAAGTCTGTGAAAATTCCTTTGTTAGAATAAGGAAAAAAATGTTATTTCAGGACAGAGTTACTCATGATAAAAGGAAGGGTTGTGTTCATGGAGAGAGCTGCCTGTGGTCAGGTGATTTCTTGCCAATGTTTTTGGAGACTATGTACTTCTGAACTCTCCAGGTTTTCTGGTAGCTCAGTCTACTGCTGCCTCCTCTTTTTATGCCTGTCCTCATTGCTGTTCACATTCTGATAAAAAGGAGGCACAATGAAACCAAAAGTCAGTGCAACCTGAGGCAAATTTAAGTTACAAACATTAAAGATGTTTCAGATGATGGGAATCATGAGCTCATATGTAAGACTTGTATGCTTCCTGGGTTGACGTATGAACAATGTAATTTAAAAAAAAAAAAGTCAGACATTTTAGATCAGGAAATGTCAAATTTACTTAATGGAACCTTGGACTGCTTGAAGTAATCATGGAAACCCAGTCCTTCTCAGTAAAAATAGGCAAGGCTTGTCCTTCTCTGTGTAGGCCCCTGGCTGTTCTCCTACACAATGTATATATTCCTTAGGGCATCTGGGAGGTCATACTGAACAGTGTAGTCAACTTCAGGATGATCCAGCCCTCTCATTGCCACATTTGTACACAGGAATATCCCTGAGTTTGCACTGCACAACTGGAAGAATGTGGTCATTTGTTTATTTTGCTTCTGGTTTACATTATTATCCAAGACATACAAGTCAATGTAATTCAGCAGCTCAAATTTGTATTTAGTGGACTAATAGGGTAAAAAGACAATCATCCATTTCTTCTTTCCATTCTTTTTGGGAGATGTAAAGAGCTGAAGAAATGCCTTTTCTGAAGGACAAACAGCATACCCCTGCTCAAGACCATCCACTGTTGTATTGTCTTTATCATCATTAACATCAGCATACAGCTCCTTTTTCAGAGAAATCCTTTCCAGATCTTCAACTGTTTGAGCTTGTGTGGTGGAAAAGAGCATGGTTTGTCTGCATGTTGGCAAGTCTAACAATTTCTTTTGATTCCTCTTCAAACCAACACCCAAGATGAGCCTCATCAATAACCAGACACTGCAGGCTTTTATACATAAAACTGAAGTATTCTGCATATGGTCCAGGAGCCAACCTGAAGTGACTACAATGATGTTTATCCCATTGGCAAGTTTTTTCACTTCAACAGATCTGTTACTGCCACCCAGTGTGTGTGTGTGTGTGTGTGTGTGTGTGTGTGTGGTGAGTTGCTAGCTCCTTAAGGATACTAAATGTTTGCATGGCCAGTTCTCTAGAAGGTGACAGAATAAGGACTCCTGTTCCATTCTTGCCATGAACTTTAACTTAATAAGTTCGACTGCAGGGAGGAGAAACACTAGGTTTTTGCCACTGCCTGGTTTTTGCAGCTGCTAGATTTCTGCCTTCCAGAATTCACCTGACACCTTTATGTTGATTTTTAGTCATGATTATAAAGCCCATTTCTTGTATTGCCTCAGTGTTTCACTGACAAGATGAGTTAGAGAAGTAAAGGAAGTATCCTCAATAGCTGACAGTCCCAGGGGCAGGGTAGGACCTACCTTGTTGCCCTCCTCATTGTCTGGTGTCTCCACACTGTTTTTGCTCTCTGTAGGAACCTCTGTGCCCTCTTCAATTCTTGCTTTTCTTCTATCAGGCCCAGCATAACTGACCACTCTTCTCTCTGATTCAGGATCGGGAGACCCTGTTGCTGCTTTTCCATTGGTTAATATGGCAGATTTCAGAGGGGCGTAGCTTTTTTTAACTTCTACTTTTTCTACTTTTTCTTGAGTCATGGCTCCATTTTGGGATCCTGACAAACCCACATTCACAAATTATTGTAGGGAGTTCTTAAGTTCTCCACCTGCTTCTTCAATCTCATCTCCAGGTTGAGTTTCCAACAGGCTCACATTGGAGGCCTCCTGGAGCTTAGGTTTCACTGCCACTTCTCGATCTTCATGTGCAGGAGTTTCATCAGCAGGTGAGACATGTTGTCGGAGATGCACCTCTATTTCAAATATGCCTGTGTACAAACAATTAGCTTATAGACAAACACATCATCTTAAAATAGTGATATGTTAAGACACAGAGCAGGTACATGACACAATTATAAAAAGTGTCACCTTTAATTCAGTAGGCAGGTCAGCCTGTTGCATCACCACACTGGCCCCACCACCATCAGTTCTACTCAATAAATCGAACAAATTTCACTCTACTGAGTGAAATTTTACTGCATTTTCATCATACACTCATGTTATTTGGATCCTTTCATAGACTTTCTATTATTTTCTTGATCAGTATATTGATGAGGCCCTTCATTTATGTGTTATTGTTTGTAGTTTTATTCTTTAAAGAATGAATACTTTAGTTGTAGGAGAGACAGTGGGTGGAGAGAAAGAAAGCCTCCCACATACTGATTCTCTCTCCAAATTCCCACAATGGCAAAGACTGGGCCTGGCTGAAGTCAGGAGCACAGAACTCAATTCATGTGGATGGCAGGGACAAAACTACTTGGGCCATCATTTACAGTCCCTCAGGTGCACATTATAACAGAGGTTGAATTGCGAGAAAGACCAAGACGCAAACCCAGTCCCCGCAACATGAAATGTGAGTGTTCCAAGTGGTGGTTGTATTTTTATGGTGCTGTGTCTCTGAGATAGTTATTATCGCTCTTTCCCCACAGTTGCCAGTGAGATGCGAGCAAAAGTGGTATGTGTCATTTGAGACCCTCTAGAATGTCCTTTTCTTCTGGTATGATAGCCTGTGATATCCCAGGTAATGGCTCTTCTGTTTAGCCTTGTTCCGATGAGAGAATACAGTGAATCTCCCTCCCTGCAAGGCAGTGATGGATTTATTGTGTGATCACTAAGTAAGCTTTAGGATTTGGGTGTCATTTGTTGAAACAGTAAAGCAGAACTCAACTAGTATGGTCTTCCTATCCAAGAATGTAGTAATGTTTTTCTTCAGCCTTTTTTTTGGGGGGGGGCAGGAGCATTTTAAAGTTTTCATCCAGCCTCTTGTGTATTCTTTCATGAGTACCTGGTATTTAATGAGTATTTCGTGAGTATTTCCTGGCAATACCACAAATGAAGTCTTCTTATATAAGATACTTGAACTGTTTATTTAAATGTTTCAATTATGCATGTAGCCACCTTACTGTATGCAAACATGTTAAAGGCTTTCAGTTTATTTTCTTGAGTTGTTGAGATGTATTATCTCAGCTACAAATAACATTTTTTGCATCTAGATTTTCCAATTTTTAAACATCCAATCTGTGTCTCATGCCTATGAATTGGTTAGTACCTCTAGAACTTTATTCAACAGTAGTGGTGACATGGAAGCAAACATTCAGTGCAGCAGTTGAGATACTTCTTGGGATACTCACATTCCATATCAGAGTGTCTGGATTTGAATGCTTGTTTGCTCCTGATTCCAGCTTCCCGCTAATAGGCACCCTGGGAAGCAGTAAGTAATGGCCCAAGTAGTTGGGGTTCCAGCCACTCACATGGGAGACCTGGTATGAGTTGCACCTCCTGGCTTAGGCCTTGCTCAGGCCCAGCTGTTATAGGCAATATGATATCTGTATCTCTCTCTGTCTTTCCCTTCCAAATAATTAAATGGGTGACATCATCTTTACCTCAAAGAATGGTAGAGAATTAAATAAGGTGTTTGCAAGTTCTAACAATGTAAATTATTGTAAATGGAAAGCACATAAGAAAATAGTTCTTAGGAATTAAAATATTCTTAGGTCAAATTATTAATATAAATGACATTGGCTAAGAGAGTGGGAACAAATGTAAGGAGGATGAATAGCCTTGTTTCTAGATGACAATTTGTAAACAATGAGACATGCCCTGTGGTTACTAGTGAACTATTAATATTATTAAAACATAACTTTTCAAGATCTTGGGAAGAGAAAGGGGGTACCAGCATCTTGATTTCCTCCCCCTGAAACTGAGTTATTATTCAATATTATTCAATATAATTGAATATTATTCAATATTATTATTATTTGTCTATGGGGGGGTAATTGAGATTTCTTCTTCCTTTGAGAAGCTGATACCTGTGTTGTTTGGGGTAGTTGAGTACTAAGAAGTGGTGAGGTTCTAGGCTTTCTTAGCATATGAAGGGATCTGGCATCATTGTAAGGTGTTGGGGATATTGGAGTAATGTGACTGGTGAGCTAGGATTCATTTCTGAAGAAACTTGTGATTCTCCAAAAGTGTCAGAGACCTCTGATACTTGGGTGTTCTTAGTAATAAAAGGAGCATGAGTTGTCTTGAAGTCTGAAGTAATAGATTGGACACATGATGGTTGGTCTTTCAAAGACATGAGCGTGGATCTTTTCTTCCTGGTAGAATAGGGCACACCTTTCTGGGGCTTCCCAGGGACTGAGGGATTCCACAACACGGGCAGATGTCCAGAGGTGGGAGGGATCCACGAGGGGACAACTTGCCCAGGGAGAGCCAGCAGGGTCACAGGCTGCCCCTGGGCAGAAGGGGCCTGAACAGGGTGTGATTGCTCAGTGGGAACAGGAGGCTGGAGTGCCTGAGGCTGCCCAGACAAGAGCCCTCCAGGGATCAACGAGGCCCTGGGAGCACAGGATTGCCCAGGAGACACAGGGGCCCGGAGACTGGGAGTCCTTCGGGTGATGGGCGGGACTCCAGATTTAAGAGGCCACCTGGGTGTGTGAGGGGCCTTCAGTCCTGGAGTTGGCTGGGAGTAGGAGGACCCTTAGACGGCTCAGCACTAAGAGTATGGTGCGTTTTCAGGGCCTGTGGGTAAACGGGAAGAACCCCACGGGCTGAGGACTGGGTCGGGGTGGGAGGGGTGTTTGGCAGGGACTGCACGGTATGGAAGTTTTTCCTGTGGTGTAACTGGGGTACATCCAATGTCAAGGAAGTTTGGGTCTCCATTATGGACTCATCAGATATTTTCTCCTTCTTTAAAATGGGCCTTTTCTTTTAACAAAGGTTGAGTTTTTAATTTTCTGGGATGCTCCCAGGTAGTAACTGTTCCACTTTTGCTGTCCTGGCTCTTTGTTTTGAAGGACCCTTATGAGGGAGAGGGACAAGAAATTAGGCCTGGGCAAATATCAGGGGCTTCTTAAGACGTTAGATGTTCCCCAGAGTCTAGCGGGCAGGACGTTCTCTGGGAAGGAAAAGTCAATCCCCTTCAGAGAACCTCTAGGCACGCCCAGAGCAGAAATGCCCCTCCCCTCCAGGAAACCTCTGGGCGCGCCCAGAGCAGAGCTGCCCCTCCCTTCGGAGGGTCTCTAGGCGCACACTTATGATGTCACTGCGACCGGCCAATCCTGTAACATCTTAGCACTCTCCCTCAGCATTCTCCGGTATGCTAATTGTCCCTCCGAACCAACCAATCCCGTGCCACCTCTGCATTTTATACCAGCACTCTCCACCAGCATTCTTCGCCAGCATTCTCCCATATGCTAACGGTCCCTCTGAACTGACCAATCCTATGCATGCGTTAGGAATATGCTAATTCGTTGCCTATATAACCTGTGTGAAACTGCCGCTCAAGGCTCCTCCTCACTGCCTGAGGTGGGGGCCCGTTTGCGCAAACGTACAATAAATACCTCATGCTTTTTGCATCAGCTGGTTTGGAGTCTGGATTTTTGGGCGTCCTCTCGAGCAAGTGGGCATCTCTACTACTGAGAGGTCCTACATTTGGCGCCCAACGTGGGGCTTGAGGTCGCCCTCAGACCCATTCTCTGCAGGACCAGTTGGAGGTATAATTAAGTGTTTTCTGTCTGTTGTTTTTTGTCTTGAGTATTCTGACTGGATTCTGACTGAAGTATTCTGACTGGCCAGTATCTGACCTGACTCTGTGGGACCAGTGGGGGAGGCAGGCGTGCCCAGCAACCCCTGGTCCGTTCCCCGGAGGACGCTCCGGGTTATGAGGGGAAACCCTCGGTCCGTTCCCCCGGGTCACGCTCCCGGGGTGGTCTGGAGGTGGGTCGGAGACCAAGTCTCCCTCCTTCCCGGGGAGGGCTGGTCAGGCAGCCGCTCCCAAAAATAGCGCAATAGCGTTCGATTTGTCCTAGCCATGTGGTTTGTCTTGCTTACTGTATATGTCTGTGCATTGGCTGTTCTTTTTGTTTGGGCTGAAATCCTTGCACGCATGGGTCAACAAATAACCACCCCTTTAAGTCTCACTCTAGATCACTGGAAGGACGTTCGAGAACGCGCGCGCCACCTCTCAGTGGAGGTTAACAGGAAACAATGGGCAAAATTCTGTTCCTCAGAGTGGCCGGCCTTCGAGGTCGGCTGGCCAAGGAACGGCACTTTTAACCTCGATATTATTTTACAGATTAAGGAGCGCGTCTTTCAGCCAGGATCCGATGGACACCCTGATCAGGTGCCCTACATTACTACGTGGGAGGATCTTTCACGTAACCCCCCTCCCTGGATAGAACCCTTCTCCTTCCCGACGGAGCCCATACGGACCCCGATACCCCCTCCTCCTATCCCGGTTGTGCCAACCTCCTCCCTATACCCTCTGAAGGAGATTCGAGATCCAAAACCTGACAAGCCACCGGTTCTTCCGGCTGATCAGGACTTTCTGCTCTTTGACTCTCCCCCACCCTATCTTCCCAGCCAGCCTGCTCCCCCGCAGGAACCCCCACAACAACCAGAGTGGGATGTGCAACCTTCTGCACCATCCCCTGATTCCACGAGGGCAGGGGAAGAAGTCTCAGCGCCTTCCCCGCCCTCCAGCCGCCTGCGCCTCCGTCGGGGGCAGGCAGGGGGCTCGGGAAGCGTCTGGACTTCGCAGGCTTTTCCTCTTCGCTCGGTGGTTGGCCAGATGCAGTACTGGCCATTTTCTGCTTCCGATCTTTACAATTGGAAAACCCATAACCCCTCTTTCTCTCAAGACCCCCAGGCTCTGACTGGGCTGATCGAGTCAATTTTATTGACTCATCAGCCCACCTGGGATGATTGTCAGCAGCTTCTGCAGACCCTCCTCACTACTGAGGAAAAACAGCGCGTCTACCTTGAGGCACGGAAAAACGTCCCTGGAGCAGATGGCCGACCGACCCTACTGCCAAACGAAATCGAGGAGGCGTTTCCCTCAACCCGTCCTGATTGGGACTACACCACCGTTGCTGGTAGGGAGCGACTTCGTCTTTACCGCCAGATTCTCCTTGTGGGTCTCAGAGGGGCTGGAAAGCGCCCCACCAACTTGGCCAAGGTACGTGCAGTAGTGCAGGGGGCTGAGGAAACGCCGGCAGGCTTCCTAGAAAGATTAATGGAAGCCTACCGTATGTACACCCCGTTTGACCCCCTGGCAGAGGACCGGCAGGGAGATGTAATCATGTCCTTTATAGGACAGTCAGCGCCGGACATCCGCAATAAATTGCAGCGGCTAGAGGGGCTTCAGGGGTATACTATACAAGATTTAATAAAGGTGGCAGAAAAGATTTACAACAAAAGGGAGACCCGAGAGGAGAAGGAGGAAAGGATCCGCAAGGAGCAGGAGGAAAGGGAAGACAAAAGAGACAAAAGACGTAATCGAGAGCTTAGTAAAATTTTGGCCACCGTAGTGCAGGATATAGAAAGGAGTAGACCAGGACAGAATAGGGACTTGGGAGACAAACGAAAGCCTCGGGTGGAAAGAGATCAATGTGCCTATTGTAAAGAAAGAGGACACTGGGTCAAAGACTGCCCGAAGAAAACACAGGGACCAAAGAAGAGACCAGTTCCAATCCTGTCCCTGGAAGAAGACGACTGGGTGAGTCAGGGCCAGGAGCCCCCCCCTGAGCCCAGGATAACCCTTGAAGTGGGGGGCAGACCGGTAACCTTCCTGATTGACACGGGAGCCCAGCACTCGGTACTGACTTCAGAAAAAGGGCCTTTAAGCTCCAAGACTTCCTGGGTTCAGGGGGCAACTGGAGGAAAGTTATGTCGCTGGACAACCAATCGAGAGGTCCAGTTAAGTACAGGACTTGTGACACACTCGTTCTTACTAGTGCCAGACTGCCCCTACCCCCTCCTGGGCAGGGACCTACTCTCGAAGGTAGGAGCCCAAATTCACTTCCATGAGAAAGGAGCTACCATCACAGACTCAGGAGGGCGGCCCCTCCAGGTATTAACACTACGCTTGGAGGACGAACACCGATTATTCGAGAGGCCCTCGTCCACCATGGCTCCCCTGGACCCCAAGTGGCTCACAGATTTTCCTCAGGCCTGGGCAGAGACTGCGGGAATAGGGTTGGCCGTCAACCGGCCTCCCTTGATCATAGATCTGAAGCCCACGGCCATTCCCGTGTCAGTTCGTCAATATCCGATGGGCAAGGAAGCTAAGGAAGGTATCCGGCCACATATCCAGAGACTGTTACACCTAGGCATTTTAAAACCTTGTCGTTCACCTTGGAACACCCCCCTACTACCAGTAAAGAAGCCTGGTACGGGTGACTACCGCCCGGTACAGGACTTGCGGGAGGTTAACAGGAGAACGGAGGATATGCATCCCACAGTGCCTAACCCCTACAATCTGCTAAGTACCTTGCCTCCGACCCACGTATGGTACACTGTGTTAGATCTAAAAGATGCATTCTTTTGTTTAAGACTGAGCCCTCAGAACCAATCCATCTTTGCTTTTGAGTGGAAAGACCCAGAGACCGGGTTTTCAGGACAACTCACCTGGACAAGGTTGCCCCAAGGATTTAAAAACCCGCCTACCTTGTTTGACGAAGCTCTGCACCTAGATTTGGCCGACTTCTGAGTCAACCATCCGGACCTGGTCCTCCTGTAGTATGTAGACGACCTCCTCCTTGCTGCCGAAACAGAGCAGAACTGCCTAAAAGACACCTTCTCCGGATGGACTGAGGCATTCCCCACAAAATGGGAAACCGCCCAGGTGGTCGTCAAGAAGATCATAGAGGAGATCTTCCCCCAGTTCGGCTTGCCTAAGGTAATCGGGTCCGACAACGGCCCAGCGTTTGTCTCCCAGGTAAGTCAGTTGGTGGCCAAAGCATTAGGCATAAATTGGAAATTGCACTGTGCCTATAGACCCCAAAGTTCAGGACAGGTAGAAAGAATGAACAGAACAATTAAAGAGACCTTGACCAAATTAGCGTTGGAGACTGGCGTTAAAGACTGGGTCCAACTCCTCCCTATGGTGTTGTTCCGGGTCCGAAACACGCCCTCTCATTGCGGGCTGACACCATACGAAATCCTTTATGGAGGGCCCCCACCAGTAGCAGGCTTGCTTGACCTTGCCAGTGACTCTGTTGCAGATGCCCCTAAATTACAGGCCCGGTTGAGAGCGCTCCAGATCATCCAGAACCAGGTCTGGAAACCTCTTGCAGCAGCCTACCAACCCGAGACGACAACCATCCCACATCCTTTCCAAATCGGTGATGCTGTGTATGTCCGAAAACACCAACCTAAGACTCTAGAGCCCCGGTGGAAAGGCCCCTTCACTGTGCTGTTGACAACTCCCACCGCTCTCAAGGTCGACGGAATCGCTGCTTGGGTCCACGCCTCACACGTGAAGCGAGCACCACCTCCCCAGGGCCCCGAGGATCCGGATAGACCAGCCAAATGGAAGCTCCAGTGCACTCAGAACCCACTCAAGCTAAGACTTTCAAAAACTGTTTAATATTTGTGATGTTCCTGGCCTTTCCCCATTGTTTTTCCAATCCCCATGCTCCACAATTGTTAACGTGGGAAGTAATTTCCTCCACAGGACGGGTGGCCTGGTCTGCTAGTGGGTTACATACCCCCGGGGCATGGTGGCCCACCTTATACCCGGACGTATGTCAACTGGTTACTGGGTTAGATACCTGGGATGTACCTGACCAGGATAATTTGACAAAAATCCCTAAAAATAGTTTTAACTATTGGGGCGTGTATGGCTCCCAGTCCCCAGTCAGTGGGACCCAACCCAGTCCAGCAAGAACAGAGTTCCCTCCCTCCAGTGAGGCAGGCTCTCCCCAGGCCACCCCTCTTGCCAGCCACCCTTTCGCCTAGCTTGGCAAGTTTAACTCCAAACGCTTCAAGCCCCCGTACAACCGGACAGCGGCTGTTTAACCTTTTGACAGGGGCCTTTCTGGCCCTCAACCAGACCAATCTGGAGCTGACCGAGTCCTGTTGGCTATGCCTAGCCCCAGGTCCACCTTATTACGAGGGCCTCGCGGTCCCCAGGACCTGGAATGGCACTACAAAGGCAAATAATTGCCTCTTGCCCCTTTGGGCGCGTCTCACTCTTACAGAGGTGTCGGGACAAGGTACTTGTGTAGAAAATCCTCCCTTGTCCCACCGACACTTGTGCAATGTCACCCACAATGTTACTATACGAGACGGCTCGTGTATTCTTAACAGGTTGCTCCAGTTTATCCGCGAGAGGCTTTTCCTTATCCAAACCCGGGTGCTGACTCAACAGTACCAGTGTCAAGCTTCAAAGACCTCCGAGGTCCAATAGATTTTAGGATTAAAATCTGTGCAAAAAGAAAAGGAGGGAATGAAGGACCCTTATGAGGGAGAGGGACAAGAAATTAGGCCTGGGCAAATATCAGGGGCTTCTTAAGACGTTAGATGTTCCCCAGAGTCTAGCGGGCAGGACGTTCTCTGGGAAGGAAAAGTCAATCCCCTTCAGAGAACCTCTAGGCACGCCCAGAGCAGAAATGCCCCTCCCCTCCAGGAAACCTCTGGGCGCGCCCAGAGCAGAGCTGCCCCTCCCTTCGGAGGGTCTCTAGGCGCACACTTATGATGTCACTGCGACCGGCCAATCCTGTAACATCTTAGCACTCTCCCTCAGCATTCTCCGGTATGCTAATTGTCCCTCCGAACCAACCAATCCCGTGCCACCTCTGCATTTTATACCAGCACTCTCCACCAGCATTCTTCGCCAGCATTCTCCCATATGCTAACGGTCCCTCTGAACTGACCAATCCTATGCATGCGTTAGGAATATGCTAATTCGTTGCCTATATAACCTGTGTGAAACTGCCGCTCAAGGCTCCTCCTCACTGCCTGAGGTGGGGGCCCGTTTGCGCAAACGTACAATAAATACCTCATGCTTTTTGCATCAGCTGGTTTGGAGTCTGGATTTTTGGGCGTCCTCTCGAGCAAGTGGGCATCTCTACTACTGAGAGGTCCTACAGTTTCAGACAGCAAATGCTGGCCTTTTAATTATATGAGTGAGTTCAGTTTCACTTCATAAAATGGTTTCATTTCTTTTCTGTTGTTTTCCGTGACTTGTATTTTAGTGTCATTACTGTTGGCCTCTGGCATACTCTGTCCACTTTTAGGCTCGCTTAAATTTGATCCAGAGGGCTCTTTGTCATGTGGATCTTTTGTGTACTGTCCCTTAGGACTAGTCCTGCTTGGAATTCTGTCATATTTCTGCAAGTATATTTTGTCTTCAATAGTATCTTCGAAAGGCACAGAAAACCTTTTTTGTTTTTCTTCAGTAGAGAACATTGTTTAGATAAATCTGGGGTTATCTCAACTGGGGCTATATATGGAAAAGCAGAGTCCCCATTTATCCCAGAGGCTTGAAGCTCATTTAATTTGGAATTATAGCTGATATGTTCAAATTCTTTGACTAAAATACTGTTGTCTGTGACACCAGCTCTAGTGGTGGTCATGGATGTGGGCAGTGACATATTTGTACCGAATCAGAATGTAGTTTCCGACTGCCTTTGTGAGTTTTCGTTGCAGCATCTCATTTGTTTGCTGAGGTCTTTAATCATCCTTCGGGAGAGCTCTCTTTCAGTTTCATATCTCTCCATAAACATACTGTTCCCTGGGGTGTTAGCAACTTTTGATTCATCACTTAGGGCACCCAAGGCTTTAGAAAGATTTGATACCATTGATGATTCATATTTAATAACACTCTTTTCCAATGTATTGAACACTCCAGTGCTTGTGCATTCCTGTAGTATGTATTGAATTTCTGAAACCTTTGTTTTTGTTGTAAATGAATCAGCAATTACCTGGTCTGGTTATAAAGCATCACGGTTGCAGGTCGCTTTGTAATTCTTTCTTTCCAGGTTTTCTTACAGCATCTCCACATACTGGATAAAAACACGTAAAACAGAGATTGCATTTCTTCTTTTGTGCTATTCTCTTTCTATGCTTAAGCCTAAAGAATTCAGACTAAATTAACACATAACTGTCAGTTGAATGTTGATCAGATTAAGCCACCACTTGTGACTTGGCAGCCCAATGCAGAGTGCTGTTTTGAGTCCCAGCTGCCCTGCTTCTGATCAAGCCCCTTGCCAATGTACCTGGGACTATAGCAGAGAATGTCCCAAGGTCTTGGATCCCTGTCATCCACATGGAAACCCCAGAAAGAGTTTCAGGTTCCTGGCTTTGGCCCAGCCCAGCCCTGTCCTTTGTGGCCATTTGGGGAGTGAACCAGTGGGTATAGCATATTTCTCTTCTTCTGTGTCTCTCTCTTTCTTCTTCTGTCACTCTGCATTTCAAAAATATAGATTTAAAAAAAAACTCGCTCTAAAACAGGCAGTATTGTTTTTAAGAGAATGACTGTTTTCTTACAGTTGCCTAGAATGTCTGCTTTCAGTTAAGGAGATGATCTTAGCAGTGACTTCAACTAATTTTACTTCCAACTTTGGGTTTAGATACAATGTAAACCCAAACTTTCTCTGATTTGGGGCATGCTTGGTCCTTTCAGTTTTGTCTTTTGTGTTCCATAGCCTTTTTCTACTTTGGCTAGAAAATGTGGTTTAAGAATAGAATAGGAGTGGCTGGCACCGGGGCACAGTGGGTTAATCCTCCACCTATGGTGCCAGCATCCCATATGGGCGCTGGTTCTCGTCTCAGCTGCTCCTCTTCTGATCCAGCTCTCTGCTGTGGCCTGGGAAAGCAGTGGAGGATGGCCCAAGTGCTTGGGCCCCTGCACCCGCATGGGAGACCAGGAGGAAGCACCTGGCTCCTGGCTTCAGATCCACACAGCTCCGGCCATTGCAGCCACTTGGGGAGTGAACCAACAGAGGGAAGACCTTTCTCTCTGTCTCTGTCTCTCACTGTCTGTAACTCTACCTGTCAAATAAATAAATAAAATCTTTTTAAAAAAAAAAAAGAGTAGAATAGGAGAGGGAAGAGGAAAAAGGGTGGGTGCGTGGGTGGAAGAGAGGGTAGTGTTGGAAATATCACTATGTTCCTAAATCTGTATATATGAAGTACATGAAACTTGTGTACCTTAAATTTAAAAAAGTGAAAAAAACCCTTTCAAAAGGGCTATAAATCAACAGACAAAAGATTTTAAGAATGGCTAAATGTGAAACTCAGCAATTTCCGCCCCCCCCCCCAAAAAAAATTCTACTTTTTACTTGCAGAACAATTTGGTTTGTGGTACATTAAGCCTGTGATTATATAGCAAACTGAAAGTACGGTCTTCAAAAATTGAAGGAGGAAAAGTAAAGAAAAGAAGGGGGATTAAGAGAGGAAGGAAGTATGGTTATCTTCTTAGAACTGTAACTCTGAAAAATATGAAATCTGTTGTCTTTATATTAATAAAAAATGTTACAATAGGTAAATGAATACATTTTAAGAAAGCAGTGATTCATGTGTTTGGATCAATGGCACCCCATGTAACGACCTGGATTGTCAGACTTGTATTGAAAGAAAAATATCTCGGGGCCAGCACTGTGGCACAGTAGGTTAACGCCTTGGCCTGAAGCGCCAGCATCCCATATGGACACCAGTTCTAGTCCCGGCTGCTCCACTTCCAATCCAGCTCTCTGCTGTGGCCTGGGAAAGCAGTGGAAGATGGCCCAAGTGCTTGGGCCCCTGCACCCACGTGAGAGACCCGGAAGAAGCTCCTGGTTCCTGACTTCGGATCAGCGCAGCTCCAGCCGTTGCAGCCAATTGGGGAGTGAACCAACGAATGGAAGATCTGTCTCTCTGCCTCTCCTCTCTCTCTCTCTCTCTCTCTCTCTCTCTCTCTGTGTGTGTGTGTGTGTGTGTAACTCTAACTTTCAAATAAATAAATAAATTTTTTAAAAAAGAGAAAGAAAAAAATCCCCCCAAATCTAACTACAGGTGATACCTTGAATTCAAAGACACAAATAAATTGGAAGTATAAAATGATAGAAAAAGATATACTTTGAGCACATGAACACACAGCAGCTGAAGAAACAATACTAAATTACCTGACAAAATAGATGTCAACACATAAATGATTCTAGAGACAATGAGAATTAATTTGATAGCAAGATATGATTATAAACATATACATAACATAACAAAGCCCCAAAATACACAAAGTATTTTAACAAAATTAAAGGGAGGGCCAGCACTGTGGTACAGTGGGTTAAAGCCCCAGCTTGTACTGCCAGCATCCCACATGGGCGCCGGTTTCAAGTCCCGGGTCCTCCACTTCCAATACAGATCCCTGCTAATGTGCCTGGGAAAGCAGTAGAAGATGGCCCAAGTGCTTGGGCCCCTGTACCCACGTGGGAGATCCAGAAGAAGCTCCTGGCTCCTAGCTTCAGATTGGCTCAGCTCTGGCCGTTGTGGCCATTTGGCGAATGAATCAGCAGATGGAAGACCTCTCTCTCTCTCTCTCTCTCTCTCTCTCTACCTCTTTCTGTAACTCTCTTTCAAATAAAGAAAAATAAAATCTTCTAAAAATTAAAGGGAAAAATAGGGGCCAGCATTGTGGTGTAGTAGATTAAGTTTCTATATTATGCCAGCATCCCATTTGGGTACACATTCATGTCCCAGAAGCTCCACTTTGAATCCAATTCCCCACTGTTGGCTTGGGAAAAGCAGTGGAAAATAACCCAAGTATTTGGGCCCCTGCCACCCACATGGGAGATCTGGATGAAGCATCTGGCTCCTGGCCTCAGCCTGGCCCTGCCCTGGCTGTTGTGGCCATCTGGGGAGTGCACAAGCAGATAGAAGATACTTTCTTTCTCTCTCTCAACTCTGCCTTTCAAATAAACAAATCTTTTTTAAAAGGGAGAAATAGGTAACAATCATATTTGGGGAATTCAATTTCTCTAAATAATGGGTAGAACATGGGGCCTATGTCTTGGTGTGGCAGGTTAAATTACCACCTATGGTGAGAGGATCCCATGTGAGCACCAGTTGTAGTCCCAGCTGTTCCAGCTCGCTGTTAATGTGCCAGGGGAAGCAGTGGAAAATGGCCCAGTACTTGGGTCCCTAACACTGGCTTTGGAGATCTGGGTGGAGTTCCAGGCTCCTGGATTTGCCCTGGCCCAGCCCTGGCCATTATAAACATTTAAGGAGAAAACCAGCAGATAGGAGATCTTTCTCCTCCTCCTCCCTCTCTCCCACTCTCTCTGTAACTCTGCCTGTCTTTTAAATAAATAAAATCTTTTTTTTTTTTTTTTTTGACAGGCAGAGTGGATAGTGAGAGAGAGAGACAGAGAGAAAGGTCTTCCCTTTTGCCGTTGGTTCACCCTCCAATGGCTGCTGCGGCCAGCGCATCGCGCCGATCCGAAGCAGGAGCCAGGTGCTTCTCCTGGTCTCCCATGCGGGTGCAGGGCCCAAGGACTTGGGCCATCCTCCACTGCCTTCCCGGGCCATAGCAGAGAGCTGGCCTGGAAGAGGGGCGACCGGGATAGAATCCGGCAACCCAACCGGGACTAGAACCCGGTGTGCCGGCGCCGCAAGGCGGAGGATTAGCCTGTTAAGCCACGGCGCCGGCCAATAAATAAAATCTTTAAAAATATATGTAGAACAACTATACAGAATCATAAAGATATAGAAGACTTGGCTGGTGCCGTGGCTCACTAGGCTAATCCTCTGCCTACAGTGCCGGCACCCGGGGTTCTAGTCCTGGTTGGGGCACCAGATTTTGTCCTGGTTGCTCCTCTTCCAGTCCAGCTCTCTGCTGTGGCTCGGGAGTGCAGTGGAGGATGGCCCAAGTGCTTGGGCCCTGCACCCGCGTGGAGACCAGGAGGAAGCACCTGGCTCCTGGCTTCCGAACGGCAGAGCGTGCCGGCCGTAGTGGCCATTTTGGGGGGTGAAGCAGCAGAAGGAAGACCTTTCTCTCTGTCTCTCTCTCTCACTAACTCTGCCTGTCAAAAAAAGAAAAAAAAAATATATAGAAGACTTGAACACTATACACCAATTTTAGAACACTATACTTGAGAGCAGCAGAATACATATTCATTACAAGTACATATGGAACATTCACCAGGATAGCCCACATGGTAGGCTTGAAAACAAGTCTCAACAATATTAAAAGTAGAATCATACAAAGTATATTTCCAGTAATAATGGAATATGCATATGGATTATATACAAACTCCTACATGTTCAGCTTCTGTTCAGCCCTGACTAATACAGGTTCTGACTACAATGCTAAAACCATTATTCACAAATGAGATATTCAATAGATTGATTGGATTTCATCAAAAGTAAATACTTTGGAGTTTTTATTAAAGGCACCACTAAGAAAATGAAAACCAGCCACAGAGTGGGAAAAAACATTTGCAAATCATTTTTCTGATAAAGAAGATACAAAGAAATTTTCAAACTCAATAATAAAAATGAGCAAATATTTAACTAGACATTTCACCAAAAAAAAATGTAGGAATACTTAACACATGAAAAGCTGTGCAACATCATTAGTCTCTACAAAATGCAAACCAAAACTGTGATGAGATACCACTTCATACTATAAGAACTATAATAATAATAATAAAAAAGACAATGGACTGGTGCTGTGGCATAGTGGGCTAAGCCTCCGCCTGTGGTTCTGGCATCCCCTGTGGGCACTGGTTCATGTCTAGGCTGCTCCACATCCAATCCAGCTCTCTGCTATTGCCTGAGAAAGCAGTGAAAGATAGCCCAAGTCCTTGGGCCCCTGCACCCACATGGGAGACCCAGAAGAAGTTCCTGGCTCCTGGCTTAAAATCAGCTCAGCTCTGGCTGTTGAGGATATTTGGGGAGTGAACCAGTTTATAGAAGACCTTTCTCTTTTTCTCTCCCTCTCTCTGTCTGTAACTCTGCCTCTCAAATAAATAGATAAAAATCTTTTTAAAAAAAGACAATAACAAGTGTTGCTGAGGGAGTAGAGAAACTGAAACTCCCACATTGCAGTGGGAATGTAAAATGATGCAATCATTTTGGAACAGTAGGCGATTTTTTGAAACTTAAATATAAATTCACTCCATGACTCAGCAATTCTACACATAGATATTTATCTCAAATGAAAACATATATGTCCACATAAAGACTTACACATGTGCTTTATAGTAGCGTTATTCATAAACACCAAAAAGTGGAAATATTCCAAATGAGTTTAAAAAATGTGATCTGTGTAAACAGCCACATACAACTAGCAATAGAAAGGAAGACGCTAGTAATATACCCTATAACATGGCTGAGCCTCAGAAACATTTTGCTAATTGAAAGAAAGCAGGCATAAATGACCACATGATTCCATTTTTATGAAATATCCATAAAGAATAAATTTATTGAGACCAAAAACAATTAGTGGTTCTCTGGGGCTATGAAAGAGAACAGCATTTGGCTGAAAATGAGCACAAGAGATGATAGAAATGTCCTGAAATTGGATTGTGGGTGATTGTTGTAGAGTTCTATAAATTTATCAAACATCATTTAATCATACACCCAACATGTATGAGTTTTATGATATGCAAATTATACCTCAACCAAGCTACGTTTTGAGGAAAGATCGAACGCCATTAGAAAAACCATAATGCAGGGCTGGTGCTGTGCCTTACTTGGTTAATCCTCCGCCTGCAGCGCCAGCATCCCATATGGGCACCGGTTCTAGTCCCTGTTGCTCCTCTTCCAGTCCAGCTCTTTGCTGTGGCCCGGGAGGGCAGTGGAGGATGGCCAAAGTGCTTGGGCCCCTGCACCACATGGGAGACCAGGAGGAAGCACCTGGCTCCTGGCTTCAGATTGGCACAGTGCTGGCCGTAGCAGCCATTTGGGGGGTGAACCAACAGAAGGAAGACCTTTCTCTCTCTCTCTCTCTCTCTCTCTCTCTCTCTCACTGTCTGTAAATCTACCTATCAAATAAAAAAAAAGAAAGAAAAGAAAAAAGAAAAACCATAATGCAAACTTACTTTTGTTTCTTTTCTTCAAGGAAAGATGCACTAATTTTAGATAGTACATTGCCATTGTTCTTAATAGCTTTTAATGTGTCTGGAAACATCTCCATTTGCTGTATCCACTGGTAGTGTTTATCAACATCAGTTTCAGCTATATCAGACAAAGTTCGTCATTAAAAGTAAAAAAAAAGTGCATAAAAATGATTATATCAATATGCTTTTATTCTGTTGGATAGCTATTAAATAGTATTCAGAAATATTATCTTTTTTTAAAGATGTATTTGTTTGAAAGGCAGAGTTTCAGAGAGGTAGAGAGCAGAGGCAGAGAGAGAGAGAGAGAGGGCTCTTCTATCCACTGGTTCACTCCCCAAATGGCCGCAGCAGCTGGAGCTGGGCCAACCCGAAGCCAGGAGCCTGGAGTTTCTTCCAGGTCGCCATGTGAGTGTAAGGGCCCAAGGACTTGAGCCATCTTCCACTGCTTTCCCAGGCCATAGCAGAGAGCTGGATCAGAAGTGGAGCATCCAAGACTCGAACTGACGCCCATATGGGACGTCAGCACTGCAGATGGAGGCTTTGCCTACTACACCACAATGCCCAGCCCAGTATGATTATCTTGTACTTAACTGCTACTCTGAGATTTTCTCACTGAAGAAGTTGAAAGACTTGGACTAGGAGGCTGAGCAATACGTCTTGTGAATCAAGCTTAAAGATGTCTACTTCGATTTGTTCCTAAACTCCAGGAAAGCAAATATTTAAAATGTGAGTACATGCTTTAATGTTAGGATCTAAACCACAGTCAACTTCTTTGGTCAGTTATTTAGTGTTTTGTGACCCCTCCCCCATTACATGCAATTTCTTGGAGAATGAAATGCCTTTTCAAAAAAAAAAAAATATTTGGGGGAAGGGGGTACCAGCATTGCAACACAATGGATTAAGCTGCTACTTGAAATGCTGACATCCCATATCGAAGTGCTGGTTTGAGTCCCAGTTGTTCCACTTCGAATCTGGCTACTTGTGAATGGGCCTGGAAATGCGATGGGAAATGGCTGATGTACTGCTCAAGTGGGAGACAAGAATGAATTTCCAGAAGGCTGGCTTTGGCCTGGCCCATCCCAGATCATTGCCCTCATTTGGGAAATGAACTGGTAGATAAAAGAGCTCTCCCTTTCTCCCTATCTCTCTCCCTCCCTCTCCCTCTCTTTCTGCCACTCCTTTTCTCTCACCCTCTTCCTTTCACTCTCTGCTGCTGTGCCCTTCCAATAGATAAATCTTTATGTATGTATAAATAAGGATATATATGTTCTAGTCTTTATTTTTAATTCAATCTATATCTTTTCAGATGTGTACTGTACTGGGTGATGTGGATACAGCATTGAATAAAACAAGTTCCCTAACTTCACACTGCTTACATTCTAGTAAAAGGAAACAGGAAATAAAAAGTTCTGTGGTAAGTCAGATACTAATTATATAGACAAAAATAAAGGTAAAGGGGTAAAGGGTAATAGTGCCAGGTGATAGTCAAAGAATACTTTAAATTTTTTTTTTTTTTTTTTGACAGGAGGAGTGGATAGTGAGAGAGAGAGAGAGAGAAAGGTCTTCCTTTTTACCGTTGGTTCACCCTCCAATGGCTGCCACAGCCGGTGCATCTCACTGATCCGAAGCCGGGAGCCAGGTACTTCTCCTGGTCTCCCATGGGGTACAGGGCCCAAGGACTTGGGCCATCCTCCACTGCCCTCCCGGGCCATAGCAGAGAGCTGGCCTGGAAGAGGGGCAACCGGGATAGAATCTGGCGCCCCGACCGGGACTAGAACCCGGTGTGCTGGCGCCGCAAGGCGGAGGATTAGCCTGTTAAGCCATGGCGCCGGCCCTCAAAGAATACTTTTAAAGTGAAGTTTAAGAAAGGAATAAACCATATGACAATCTAGTGGAAAATGTCCCAGACTGGCATATAGTAAGCATAAAGTCATTGGGCTGGACCATTACTGGTATGTTTGAAGAAAAACAAGGAAGGCAGAGTTAATCAAGCAAATCTATATTTTATGATTTTATTCTTATTGGAAAATAGGACGATCATTTTCTGAACTACTTCTTTAGTCTTTTTTTCTTTAATATGCCTAATCCTTCGCAAGTTACTTCTACATCCTCTAACATGGTGATTTTTCTCTGAACCGCTTCTGGAAACTCACTCCATTCTTCTAAGCAGGCAAGAATGTAGGCAAGTGTCTTCTCTGTTTTCAACATTCTTAGTACAACTACACATTTTCTCTTGAGGCTCCGGCATCCCATATAGGTGCCAGTTTGTGTCCAACGGCTCCTCTTCCAATCCTACTCTCTGCTATGGCCTGGGAAAGCAGTAAAAGGTGGCCCCCGAGCTTGGACCCCTGAACCCGCGTGGGAGACCTGGAAAAAGCTCCTGGTCTGGATCACCCCAGCTCTAGCCTTTGTTGCCATTTGGGGAGTGAACCAGCAGATGGAAGATTCTCTCTCTCTCTCTCTCTCTCTCTCTCTCACCCTCTCTCTGTCTATAACTCTGCCTCTCAAATAAAATAAATCTTTTAAGGAAAAAAAGTGTGACACAAATATCACAAAGGTAACAGGCATTTGGTCAAGTGATTAAAACACCTGCATCCCATATCAGAGCACCTGGGTTTGATTCCCAGTTTTGGCTCATGATTCCGGCTTCCTGCTAAATGCAGACCCTGCAAGGTGGCGATGACTTAAGGAATTAAGTTCTTGCCATTCAGGTGGAAGACTTGGATAGTGTTTCCAGAATCCAACTTCAGTCCTGGCTCAGCCCTGGCCATTGTGGACATCCAGGGAGTGAACCAGTGGAAGGGAACTCTCTGCATATATTTGTTTCCCTCTCTCCCTCTCTCCCTCTCTCCCTCTCTCCCTCTCTCCCTCTCTCCCTCTCCCTCTCCCTCTCTCCCTCTCCCTCTCTCTCTTCTCTTTCTCTCAAAATTTGTCAAAAAGTCTAGCTGGTGTTGTGCCGTAGTGGGTAAAGCCGCCGCCAAGTCCTCAATTCAGCTTCTCTCTTGCCATCTGAAGGTACTGAGCAGCTACCTTACTCTTGTGTAGAGACCATGGAGCAGGTCTGTTCTAGCAGGCCTGATCTGTGAAATGAACCTCTAGAAAACCCATATGTTAAATGGTTCCCTGATGGCCATAGTGTCATAAAAGAAGCAGTTAGAAAAGCACAACATGCCCTAATAGATCTTACGCAAGTGATGGAGAGCTCAGGCATTGCCAGCCAATACTTTGGTACAAAAAGCTAAACTCATAGCCTCCACTAGAACCTTAAAACTGCAAAAAGGCCAAAGTCAATATTTACACAGATTCCAAGTCTGCTTTTCTCGTGCTTCATGCACTTAGAGCAATTTGGAGCGAAAGAGACCATCTAAGTGCAAAGAATTCTCCCTTAAAACATGGGAGGGGAATTTCAGCACTCCTTCCAGCAAATGGCTGCTCTCTACTGCAGGAGACACCAGAAAGGGAACAACTATATCATCAAAGGAAATGCACTGGCTGCTATAGGGCATCAATAAAGGCTGCCACTCAAGAGGTTCCGGAAATATCTTTAAACCTCTATCCTTTGAATCTCCCCAGGTACACTCAGAGGATAATTCTGCATACTCTTGGAAGCCAGTTGAGGATCTGAAATACATCTTCAAAAAGCAAAAAGAGAAGTAAAACTTATGCTTCTGTTATACACTTCTCCCTAGGGAAAAAATATGAAGGCTGTTGCACTTTCTAGTTGGTAAGTTTTACCTACCTCTTCCTGATTCTCTTAGGAAGCTGCTATTGGCAGGAAATCTCCATGGTGAGCTCTTCCACTACAGTGGAAGAAAAATATTGCTCCATCTCATGAAGTTGCATTAGGGAGCGTATTACCTTGGGTAGCCTAACTCTGACTACTGGCTAGGTTCTACAGCAGCTATGAATATCTATAGATTCTCTATCTTGAATGGGCATGGAGAACTGACTGGTTCTAGACTATCTTCTGGTAGAACTAAGTAGAGTAGTGCATTAATTAATGGAGTCTGTTACATTTATTTTTAAAAAAATATTTTACTTATTTGAAAGACAGTTACAGAGAAAGGTAGAGAGAGAGAGGTCTTCCATCTACTGGTTCATTCTCCAAATGGCTGCAACAGCCTGAGCTGTGCTGATCCAAAGCCAGGAATCAGGAGCTTCCTCCAGGTCTCCCACACAAGTGCAGCGGCCCAAGGACTTGGGCCATCTTCTACTGCTTTCCCAGGCCATAGCAGATAGCTGGATCAGAAGTGGACACAAACCGTTGCCCATATAGGATGCTGGCACTTCAGACTGGGGCTTTAACCCACTGCACCACAGCGCCAGCCCTACACTTATATTCACAACTACATGCTCATGGGAAAAGATATCACAAGGATTTATCTTAAGCTAAATGGTTCTACAATTTTGGTAAGTAAAATCTACCAGCTTCCGCCATCCAAGAAACAATATGAAACACCTTTGCTCTTCTGTGATGGATCCTACCTTTGGATTGTCTTTTTGTAGTTGTGTTCGTCTTATCTCTCAAATCTCTCTGTTTCAGAATTTGACAGATTCTCACATAAATGATGGCCATATGCAGGGACTCTAGCCATTGCCAATGACTAGTGGCACTCATCTAGCTCATGAGATATAATCCCTATCAATTAGTAAGGGATTTCCATTTCCAGGGTAGGTAGAGACAACACCCTGATTCAGCTTGAAACACATAGGAAAGTCGGACCTTCTTCCTTGAAACTCCCATAAAGACTACGGGATGAAAATCTCTGGGATGGGAAATGATATGGGCTAGGCAGGAAGTCAGTGATTGAAGGGGCTGTGAAGTTTCTGTGGTCTCTGTGTCTTGCAGCCCTGCACCCTAACTCCATTCCTTTGCATGTCAATTCAACACTCTCATTTCCCCCAATGTACCTAAGCCTCCTCTGCCACAAAGATGCCATAGACATTGAGCTCCCCATTGAGACCCAGAGGATATCTTGTGCACTGAATCCTACTCAAACTCCACCCCATTTGTATATTCAATTATGAAACCACCCCCTGCCCAATAATTGGGACCACTATGTGGGGGAGCACATGGATTCTCTTCATGGCAGGTGCTTCTCTTTGTGGGGCTGCCCACATTCATGTGTACTCTATTTCTTTAAATAATCTCTGCTCCAACTTCTTTGAATTCTTATCTAATGTAGAGGCAAAAACTGGAATAAAACAGCTGGAGACCCTTCTTTCCACAACATATGTACCACATTTTCTTTATGCATTCATCGGTTGATGAACATCTGAGTTGGTTCCATATCTTGGCTACTGTGAATAGTCCTGCAGCAAACAGGGGAGCACAGGTATCTCTTTTGTATGCTGATTGCATTTCCCAAAAGTATGATAGCTGGGTGATCAAGTTGATGTATTTTTAGCTTTTTGAGGAAGCTCCATCCAGTCCTCCATAATGCCTGTAGTAATGTACATTCCCTCCAACAGAATATAAGGGTTCCCTTTTCTGCACCAGTATTTGTTATGTTATCTCCTTGATTATAGTCATTCTATCTGGAATAAAATGTTGCCTTTTTGTGGTTTTTATTTGACTTTCCTGATGTCTGTTGATCCTGAGGCAGATAGAGAGCTGGCTTAGTGAGACAAGTTACGTAAATAATTGGCCTAAGTGGGTGATGATGCTATGTAGCAGACATTAACCATGTCACAACCATCTGTTTACAAGAAACAGGCCCTTACTATCAATAATTAAGCAGCCTACAACAAGTACCTGCTTACACTGAACAGATAAGCAAAAACCAGTTTTTTACCAGCTAGGTGGCCATTTTGACCACAGCCAACTTTTGCTTCATTTTTAATAGTAAAAAAAAAAAAATGCTGGTAAGAGGTTTAGGGTGCCAGTGAAACAAGGGATGTATGTTAGAGTATGTTCTCCCAATTGTACCTGTGTGAACAAAGACCCAGACTGAACATGGTAAAGGACTCTCCCCTCAGTAGAGTGCTGTCTCGAATTAGAAAAACCTGATGAAAAAAAATCCACCTCATCCCGGGGCAATGCAAAAGTCACCTGCCACGCCTGCCCACACCTTGCCTGGGGTATATGCTCTTGGCTTTATCAGTAAATCCCTTCTTTCCTCTGAGCTTTGTGTCCCAACCATGTTGTTGACAAGAACCTAGACCCATCAATGCCCCCAGGGCGCCACAACAACACTGAGGTCTAATGTCATGTATTTGCTTGTCATTTGCAATTCTTCCTTTGAGAAATGTCTGTTCAGATGCTTTGCCTATTTCTAAACTGGATTGTTTGCTTTTTCATTGAGTTGAGTTCTTTTTATATTCTTTTTTTCTTTTTAAAGATTTATTTATTTATTTGAAAGGCAGAGTTACACAGAGAGAGAAGGAGAGGCAGAGAGAGGTCTTCCATCCACGGGTTCACTCCCCAGTTGTGCCAATCTGAAGCCAGGAGGCAGAAGCTTCTTCTGGGTCTCCCACTTGGGGTCAGGGGCCCAAGCACTTGGGCCATCTTCTACTACTTTCTCAGGCTATAGCAGAGACCTGGATCGGAAGTGGAACAGCTGAGACTTGAACCAGCACCCATATGGGATGCCAGTGCTGCAGGCGGTGGCTTTACCTGCTACACTACAGCACCAGCCCCCTTTTTATATTCTGAATATGAACTTCTATGACATTTTCTTTAGCTCATGAGTTACTTTAGAGTTTTCTCCAGTGTATTCTTTTATCTTTTTTAATGAAAGCCTCTTTTTTGTTCACTGATTTCTAATCAGTGTGGACTTAAATGGTGATTGCAGGAGCCTAAATCAGCCAGGATTCTATCAAGACACCTGCAGTTGGTCCCCAGGTATCATGACTTTTCAGCCAACCTCAGTATTTCTTTGATATTTCAACAGAGACACAATCAACAAAACAATAAATTGATATATTGGATTTCACAGAACTTGAAGACTTTCACCTTTTGAAAGATGCCTAAGAAAATGAACTCATTACAGGATGAGAGCAAATATTCATAAATCTTATTACTTGTGGGAATGTAAATTGGCGTAGCTTTTCTGGAAGGGAATTTATCAACTCACAATGGTACAATACATGCAATTGTACTTTGACCAGAAACCCCACTTCTAGAAACTGCCTTGAAAGTACACCTACAGCCATATGAAAATGCCCATGCAATGCATTGCCATGCCACTTAGAATGGCAAAGTGCCGGAAACAACCTAACTACCTCTTCATGGAACTGTGGCTGAATAACTATAATATATCTACACAATGTACTATTATGCAGCTATAAAAAACAATGAAGATCTCTATTCACTGATAGGAAGTGATCACCAGACCATAAAGTTGAGGTTTTAAAAAGTAAATGCCAAAGAGCATCTGCTGTGTACTATCCTTCATGGAAGAAAGAAGATATAAATTACATGTGAATCTACTCATTTGTGAAAAATAAATAAAAGGATAAACTGTAAGCCATAAAGACTGGATATATAGGGGCTGCCATTGTGGCATAATGGATTAAGCTGCCTTCTGCAATGCCTGCAACCTATATGGGTGCCAGTTGGAGTCTTGGCTGCCCCACTTGCAATCCAGCTTCCTGATAATGCACCTGGGAAAGCAGCAGAAGACAACCCAAGTCCTTGGGCCCCTGCACCCACCTGGGAGACCCAGATGAAGCTCCTGGCTCCTGACTTCAGATTGTCTCAGCTCTGGCCATTGAAGCCATTTGTGGAGTGAACCAGCAGATGGAAGACCTCTCTCTCTCTCTCTCTATATATATATATATATATATATATACATATATATATTAATACATATATGTATGTATGTATGTGCATATATACATATATACACATATGTGAATATATATGTACATACATATATATATATCTTCCTCTCTCTGTAACTTTGCCTTTCAAATAAAATATTTTTTAAACAAAAAACAATGATTAGTGTTATTTATTTTTTAAAGATTTATTACATTTATTTGAAAGGGAGAGTTACAGAAAGAGGTAGAGACAGAGAAAGATAGGTCTTCTATCCATTGGTTCACTCCCCAGATGGTTGTAACATCCAGAGCTGAGCTGATCAGAAGCCAGGAGCCAGGAGCTTCTCCCAGGTCTCCCACGCAGGTGCAGGGGCCCAGGGACTTGGGCCATCCCCTGCTGCTTTCTGAGGCACATTAGCAGGGAGCTGGATCAGAAGTGGAGCAGCTGGGACTCAATCTGGCACCCATATGGGATGCCAGCACTGCTGGCCGGGGTTTTAACATGCTGCACCACAGCACAGGCCCCTAAAATAAATCTTAGAAAAAGAAAGATTGGCCGGCGACGCGGCTCACTAGGCTAATCCTCCGCCTTGCGGCGCCAGCACACCAGGTTCTAGTCCCGGTCGGGGCACCGATCCTGTCCTGGTTGCCCCTCTTCCAGGCCAGCTCTCTGCTGTGGCCAGGGAGTGCAGTGGAGGATGGCCCAAGTGCTTGGGCCCTGCACCCCATGGGAGACTAGGAGAAGCACCTGGCTCCTGGCTTCGGATCGGCACAGTGCTGGCCGTAGCAGCCATTTGGGGGGTGAACCAACAGAAGGAAGATCTTTCTCTCTGTCTCTCTCTCTCTCACTGTCTAACTCTGCCTGTCAAAATAAAAAAAAAGAAAGAAAGAAAATTTAAAAAAAGAGAGAGAATAGGATAACAGAGGGCTGGTGCTGTGGCACAGCGGGTTAACGCCCTAGCCTGAAGTGCTGGCATCCCATATTGACTCTGGTTCAAGCCCTGGCTGCTCTACTTCCTATCCAGCTCTCTGCTATGGCCCGGGAAAGTAGTAGAAGATGGCTCAAGTCTTTGGGACCCTGCACCCATGTGGGAGACCTGGAAGAAGCTCCTGACTCCTGGTTTTCCAATTGGGCCATCTGGGGAGTGAACTATCGAAGGGAAGACCTCTCTCTCTCTCTCTCTCTCTCTGTCTCTCCTTCTCTCTGTGCAACCCTGACTTTCAAGTAAATAAATAAATCTGTAAATAATAAAAAAAGAAAAGAGAATGAGATAACAGAGATGAGGATGTAGTAACATTTTTCTACGTACATCTTTTGCATAGTTACAACTTTTATCTCCATATTCAAGTTTAACAGACATTCCACATACTCAATAAATTTTTAAAACAACAAGTATTTGGGATGATTAAAAATGTAATACAAATACTCACTGAGCCTAATTGTATGCAAATGAGTACCATAAGCACATAGGGAAGAGAAATGGCCACTTTGAAAAACAGAATTTTGACTGGACAATGAGTAATTAAATGCAAAACAATTGGTATACAAAATTTGTATTAATCGTTAAACACGTTTCATATAGGATTATTGATTAGTAATTCTGAAACTTTGTGTATACTAAAAATGAATAATATGTTGTATAAAATAAGAACTGGCTTTCTTACTATTGGAGTAGAAAATTTCAAATAATGAATATAACACTAAAATGAAATCTGTGGATGCAGGATTGGAATTTGAAGTATCAGTATAAAGTTGAGATTTTAAATATTTATATATTTATTATATATATTGTATATATTATATATATATACACAAATATAGATGCGTATATATGCCTAGGTTAATGCACACCCATGTATTTCCTGCAGGAATAAGGAACACACCTAACCACAAATCCTGGTTTCTAAGCATTCTCCAACAAAATGAGATCTTCAAGGGGTAAAGCCACCCCTGCAGCACCAGCATCCCTATGGGTGTTGGTTCAAGTCTCGGCTTCTCTACTTCTAATCCAGTTCCCTGCTACAGTGCCTGGGAAAGCAGTAAAAGATGGCCCAAGTGCTTGGACCCTTGAACCCATGTGGGAGACCCAGAAGAAACTTCTGGCTCTTGGCTTCAGATGAACCGAACTCCAGCCATTGCAGCAATTTGGGGAGTGAACCAGCAAATGGAAAATTCTCTCTCTCTCTCTCTCACTCTCACTCTCTAACTCTTCCTGTCAAATAAATACATTTTTTAAAAAAGCATAGCCAAGTTCATTATTAGCAGAAATAACTGCATGAAATCAGGAAAACAATAAATGAAAAACTGAGAAATTTAGTAATGTGAAATTATTTTTAAAAAAACTAATTCTGAAGCAGAATACATTAATGGGCTGAAAAAAAAAGAGCATCAGCAGAATTGTTCTAGCGGATAGAAGAATCTGTGACTCAGAAGATGAGGTATTTGAAAATATACAAAGGTGGGGCCAGGGCTGTGGTGCAGGGGGTAAAGCCACTGCCTGCAGTGCCAGCATCTCATATGGGTGCCAGTTTGAATCCTGGCTGCTCCACTGCTGATCCAGCTCTCTGCCATGGCCTGGGAAAGCAGTAGAGGATGGCCCAAGTCCTTGAGCCCCTGAACCCATGTGGGAGACCCAAAAGAAGCTCCTGGCTCCTGGCTTCAGATCAGCCCAGCTCCAGCCATTGCAGCCGTTTGGGGAGTGAACCAGTGGATGGAAAACCTCTCTCTCTCTCTCTCTCTGCCTCTGCTGCTCTGTAACTCTGCCTTTCAAATAAATAAATAAATCTTTAAAAAAAATACAAAGGAGAAAAAGGAAAAAGAATGAAAAAAGTCTATGGGACTTAAGGAACAGCATGAGGAGACTTAACTTTCACTCTATAGAGCTTAAAGAAGGAAAATAAAGATAAAAAGTGACCGAAATATTGTTTAAAGAAATGATATAGGGACCAGTGTGATGGCACAGTGGGTTAAGCTGCCACTTCTGATGTTGGAAACACATATCAGAGCACTGGTTCCACTCCCAGCTGCTCTGCTTCCAATCTAAGTCCCTGCTTATGCACCTGGGAAAGTAGCAGATAATGGCCCACGTAGTTGGCTCCCCACCCCCAACATGGGAGACCAGGATGGAATTCCTGGCTCCTAGCTTCAGCCTGGCCCAGCCCTGGCAGTTGTGGCCATTGGAGAGTGAACCAGCAGATAGAAGATATTTTCTCTTTCTTCCTCTCTGTCCTAACTCTCTCAAATAAATAAACTAGATCTTTAAAAAAAAAAAAGATGGAGAAAACAGCCCAAATCACACACAAAAAAAGATACAAATGTCAAGGTTTAGCAAAGTCAAAAGTCTCCAATCAGTTCAATTCAAATGTACCAAAATATGTTATAATTAAAAATCCAAGACAGGATTATTAGCCTGGCAATTAAGATGCCAGTGTCAATTCCCAGCACCAGCTCCTGACTTCAGCTTCCTGCTAATACAGACAGACCCTGGGAGACAGAAGTGAGGGTTCAAGTAATCTAGTTCCTGTTTCCCACATAGGAGACCTGGCTTGCATTCCCAGCTCCTGGCTTCAGC
Source organism: Lepus europaeus (assembly GCF_033115175.1). Lineage (NCBI taxonomy): Eukaryota > Metazoa > Chordata > Mammalia > Lagomorpha > Leporidae > Lepus > Lepus europaeus. The sequence goes on from NC_084836.1 coordinate 69,457,113, forward strand.
CCCAGCCCAGCTACAATCATTGCAGGCATCTGGGGAGTGAACCAACAGAGAAGCTCTGTGTGTGTGTGTGTCTCAAACAAATAAATAATTTGGTGATAAAGAGAATTCTGAAAGCAACAAGAGATAAGGAGCATACCACATATAAGGGCATTTGATAAGGCTACCAGTGAATTTCTGAACCGAAATCTTACAGGCCAGGAGACAGTGGGATGATATATTCCAAGTGCTGAAAGAATATAACTGCCAACCAAAAACAATTTACTCTGCAAAGCTGTCCTTCAAAAATGGAGAGTCACAGCTTTCCCAGAAAACAAAAGCAATGACATAAACCAGAACCCTTAACCCCTAACCTTAGCCCTTCTCTTGACAAATTGTCAAAAATCCAAGACAGGATCAGAGGTTTAGCCTAGCAGTTAATTAGTGGTATAGTCAAAAAAATGCTAAAGGAATTTCTTCAAGAAGAAAGAAAATGTTACTAATTAGCAGCATGAAAGTATAAAATTAACTTAATTCTATTTTTTCCACAAACTTTTTGAAGTACTTTTCCACATAAAAAATTTTCAAATGTTCATGGAAAAATGGAATAAAATTTTTTAATGTAAACTTTATTACTAACATAAAGTCTATCAAGCTCAAGACACTTTTTAAAGCAATGAAACCAGTCATTTAGTCCTTCTCTAAGGAATCTGAGAAACCAGGGTTTTTACCATGCCAATACAACCATTTTATATTACTAATAAAAAAGACATGGGCTCCCTTTAAAGATTTCTAAATTAGGAAACAGAAACCAGAAAAAGCCAAATCAGAACTGTGAGGCAGGAGCCTAATGATTTCTCATTGAAATTCTTTCCCAATTGCCCTTATTTGATGAGAGTGATGAGTAGGTGCATCGGGTCACATTGGAGACAGGGATGAAGCTCCTTGCTCCTGGCTTTTGCCTGGCCAGCCCCAGCCATTGCAGCCATTTGGGAGTGAACCAGAGAATGAAGACCTCTCTCTGTCTCTTCCTCTCTCTCTCCGTAACTATGCCTTTCAAATGATTTTTTTAAAAAAATAAAGAAAAGGGCCGGCGCCATGGCTCACTAGGCTAATCCTCCACCTGTGGCGCTGGCATCCCATATGGGCACCGGTTCTCTCCCTGTCGCTCCTCTTCCAGTCCAGCTCTCCGCTGTGGCCCAGGAGGACAGTGAAGGATGGCCCAAGTGCTTGGGCTCCTGCACCTGCATGGGAGACCAGGAGGAAGCACCTGGCTCCTGGCTTCGAATTGGCGCAGCCTGCCGGCCATAGCGGCCATTTGGTGAGTGAACCAACGGAAGGAAGACCTTTCTCTCTGTCTCTCTCTCACTGTCTATAATTCTGTCAAATAAAATAAAATAAAATAATATAATATAAAAGTTTAATATAAATTAATTAATTGAATTGAATTTTTATTGAAAGCTCTGCTCTTAGGACCAGTGTTATAGCACAGTAGGTTAAGCTGATGACTGTCACAAGCAAACCATATTGTTGCATGGGTTCCAGTCCCACCTGCTCAACTTCTGATCCAGCTCCCTAATGCACTTAGGAAAGCAACAGAAGATGGCCCAAGTAGTTGGGCCACTGCCTCCTGTGTAGGTGGCCCAGGTGGAGTTCCAGACTACTGACTTTGGCCTCACCTAGCCCTAGCTATTGCAACCATGTGAAGAGTAAGCTAGCAGATGGAAGATGACTGTCTCTCCCTTTCTCTCTATCATTCTACCTTTCAAATACATTTTTTTAATTGAAAAAAAAATGAAGCTTTCCTATTGTCTGCAGCTTATCTGGGAGCAATAGTGTTGACAGTCCTTAAGCAGAAAATTTGCTCAACTTTAATTTTTTCTGTCTGAAATCAGGCAGGAGTTATCCCTCAGCCTTTTTTTTTTTTTTAAACCAGCAACTTAATTAGATCCTTAGTAAGAGGCTTAGAAAAAAAATATTAGAATGCAATTATTGAGGATAGACCCCATTTGTTACTCTAAAAATGGACCACAGGTAGTCTTGGGACAGCAAAATAGCTTTGATTTTTGGTAAAATTTGTGACTCCACAGCTTCCTGATCAGCCTTGTGCTGCTCTGTAATCTTGTGTGGCTCTTTCTCTCTATCACAGACCCCACCTTCCTGGGGGCTGGGTTTCTGAAGCTGCTTCTTGAATAAGCATCAGGAAGGTGTTTTGGGATTTTCACCTTACTGATACAAGTTTTTATGGAGGTGATGATAACAAAAGTCAGAAAAACTTAGTTGAGGGTAAGAGGTCTGGTCGCATGTTGCAAGCTACTGCTCATCTGCATTGGCAGGGCCACCTGCTCATCTGTGTGGCACCTGCAGGGTTGTTGAAGATGGTCCCAGGAGCAACGCTGGCCTGCAGTTTCTCTCATACTGAATGGAGGGATATGCATCATGACCCAAGAGCTTTCAGGCACAGCTTCAGTAGGATGATGTCTAGGCATTTTGGGAAGCCAAAAGTCCACCTTTCTTGACACCGTTGACTGGTTTTGTGACTGTAATAAGAATCATCGTCTTCTTCCTCTTCTCTATCCTGGATTGAAGAAGAGTGCTTCCTCTTGTGCGTGGCTGGTCTCAAATGCCTAGCAGATTGGGAATATCCACCAATTCCTCTGAAGCAGACAGGGTTCACTGACAGTGCTGCTTCCTCTTTGTGGGCTTATTAGCCCAGAGGTCACTCTTTTTAACCATCTCTATCATCTTTCTTGGCTTCATGGTCCTTTTCTTCAGTGTTCAGACTCTCAGCTTACAAGATGAGACAGAGATGGGGCTGGCGCTGTGGCATAGGGGGTAAAGCTACCGCCTGCAGTGCCAGCATCCCATATAGGTGCCGGTTCGAGACCCAGTTACTCCACTTCCGATCCAACTCTCTACTATGGCCTGAAAAAGCAGTAAAAGATGGCCTAAGTCCTTGGGCCCCTGCACCCATGTGGGAGACCTGGAAGAATCTCCTGGCTCCTGGCTTCGGATCAGTTGGGGAGTGAACCAGCAGATGGAAGATCTCTCTCTCTCCTTCTCTCTCTCTCTCTGCCTCTCCCTCTCTGTGTGTATAACTGTGACTTTCAAGTAAAATAAATACATCTTTTAAAAGAAAAGTAAATGCAAAAATGGAATTAAAGCATCAGTTTATTTTTTAAAAATGATGAGACAGAGTTACTCAGCCTTTCTGTTCAGTTCGTCTGTTTATTGAGGGCCACCCACATTAAAGAGGACAGTCTTCTTTACTAAGACTACTAATTCAATTGTCAGTCTACCCAGAAACAACCTCACACCCAGAATAAAGCTTGACTGAATGTCTAGGCACTCCAGGGCCCAGTCAAGTTGACATGTAAAATTAACCATCGCAATTATCAACAGAGTAAAAAGGTAGCACACAGGAGAAAGTATCTACAAATCTCACATCTATATCCAGAATATATAAAGATCTCCCACAATTCAACCACAATAGTAATAAATCCAATTCAAAATTGGGACAAGGACTTAAATAGAAACTCTCCAAAGATAAACATAAACCATAAAAACATGAAAAGATGACTAACATTACTCATCATTAGGAAAGGCAAACCAAAGCCACATTGAAATATGACTTTATACCCATCAAAATGGCTATCATATGTAAAAAAAAAAAAAAAAAAAAAAAAAAGAAAGTAACAAATGTTAGTGAGGATGTAAAAAAAATGGAACCCTTGGGTCCTGCTGGTAGGAATATAAATAGCAGCCAGTATGGAAAACAGCTTGGCCATTTCTCAAAAAAATTAAACACAGGATTACCAAACAATCCAACAATCCCAATTCTGAATATGTGAAGAATTGAAAGCAGACACTTGACAGATTTAATGGTCAAAGCAGCATTATTCACAGTAGCTTAGCAGTAGAAGCAGCCTAACTATCCATCAACAGATGAATGAATACATAAAAAGTGACAAATACCAACAACAGAATATTATTCAGCCTTAAAATAAGCAAAAATTCTGACAATCTTCAACCTTTGAACCTTGAAGACATGATCAACAAAATAAAGCAGTTCACAAAAGACAAATACTTTATGATTCCACTTATATGGCAAACTAGGAATAGGCAAATTTATAGAGACGGAAAGTAGAGCTGGGAGGAGAAAAAGTGGGGAGTTACTGTTTTATGGAAACAGGTTTTAGAATAAGATGAGAAAAGTTCTGGAGGTAGACGATGGTGATGATTGCACAATGTGAGTGCATTGTAAAATAGTTGAAGTGGTAAACTTTAAGTACTTTAAGTTACGTATATTTTATAAGAGTGAAAAAAAAAAGACACCAGAACTACAAAAATTAATTAACTCCTGATGTATGCTACCACATGGTGAACCTTGATGCCAGACACAAAACAGCAGTCATTGTATGATGCCATTTATACGAGCTTCCTAGAATGGGCAAACTGATGTTGACAGAAAAGGGAAAGGAAGTTCCTAGGGCCTGAAAAGGAGGAAGTGGGAGTAATTATTTAATGAAGATAGTTTCTGTTGGGCTTATGAAAAAGTTCTGAAAAGAGTAGTGAGAGTTATACAAAACTTTAAGTGGACTAAATTGGACTTAATTCTACAGAACTGCATAACTGAAACTTACAAAAATGGTAAATGGCCGGCGCCGCGGCTCAGTAGGCTAATCCTCCGCCTTGCGGCGCCGGAACACCAGGTTCTAGTCCCAGTCGGGGCACCAATCCTGTAACGGTTGCCCCTCTTCCAGGCCAGCTCTCTGCTGTGGCCAGGGAGTGCAGTGGAGGATGGCCCAAGTTCTCGGGCCCTGCACCCCATGGGAGACCAGGAGAAGCACCTGGCTCCTGCCATCGGAACAGCGCCGTGCACCGGCCGCAGCGCGCCAACCGCAGCGGCCATTGGAGGGTGAACCAACGGCAAAAAGGAAGACCTTTCTTTCTGTCTCTCTCTCACTGTCCACTCTGCCTGTCAAAAAAAAAAATGGTAAATGTTTTATACATATATATAATTGTGATAATATATATTACCACAATAAAAATTAAAACAGGTCAAAAAATTAAAACAGGTCATGACCTGTTTGAAGTAAAAATTATTGAACTGTAATAAATATGAAGTTTATTTTTTAAAGATTTATTTATTTACTTGAAAGTCAGAGTTACATAAAGAGAGAAGGAGAGGCAGAGAGAGAGAGAAAGAAAGGGAGAGAGGTCTTCCATCTACTGGTTCACTCCCCAATTGGCCGCAAAGGCCAGAGCTATGCCAATCTGAAGTCAGGAGCCAGGAACCAGGGGCCAGAAGCCAGGAGCTTCTCCTGGGTCTCCCACATGGGTGCAGGGGCTCAAGGACTTGGACCATCTTCTACTGCTTTCCCAGGCCCTAGCAGAGAACTGGATTAGAAGAGGAGCAGCCAGGTTTCAAACCGGCACCCTTAAGGGATGCCAGCACTGCAGGTAGTGGCTTAACCTGCTTCACCACAGCGCTGGCCCCTAAAGTTTATAACATACGTAGAAGTATGATACAGGGGCTGGCACTGTTGCATAGTGGGTAAAGCCACCGCCTGCAGTGCCAGCATCCCACATGGGTGCCAGTTCAAGTACGGGCTACTCCACTTCTGACCCAGCTCTCTGCTATGGCCTGGGAAAGCAGTATAAGATGGCCCAAGTCCTTGGGCTCCTGTACCCGCATGGGAAGACCTGGAGGAAGCTCCTGGCTTCAGATCAGTGTAGCTCTGGCCATTGCGGCCAATTGGGGAGTGAACCAGTGGATGGAAGACTTCTCTATCTCTCCCTCTCTGTGTAACTCTTTCAAATAAATAAAATAAATTTTTAAGAAAATGTAAAATCTAGCAAAATGGTGCATCTAAACCAATAATTGCATCAACTATAAATGATATAATAGCCAATTAAAAGGCAGAAATTGTTAGATTGCATTTTTTAAAGATTCAATTCATGTATTTCCCATGAGAAACCACTTTAATTATAAGGACCCAAATGTGTTAAAAAGTAAAAGGATGCTAAGTCGGGCATCGAGGCATAGTGGATTAAGATGCTGCCTGTGACACCAGCATCCGAGATCACTGCACCTGTAAGAGTCCCAGTTGCTCCACTTCTGCTCCTGTGCCTGGGAAAGCAGTAGAAGAGGACATAAATACATACGCCTCTGACATCCCTGTGGGAGGCCCAGCTGGATCTCTTGGCTCCCAGCTTTAGCCTGACCCAGCCCTGGCTGTTGCAGCCATTTGGGGAGTGAAATAGCAGATGGAAGACCTCTCTCTCTCTCCCTCTTGCTTTCTGTGGCTCTGCAGAGAGTGCCTTTGCAGAGAGGCAGAGTGACAGAGAGAGGCAGAGGTCTTCCATCCACTGGTTCACTCCCCAAATGGCTGCAATGACTGGAGCTGTGCTGATCCGAAGCCAGGAGCTAGGAGCTTCCTCCGGGTCTTCCACGTGGGTGCAGGGGCCCAAGCACTTGCGCCATCTTCTGCTACTTTCCCAGTTGCATTAGCAGGGAGCTGGATCAGAAGTGGAGCAGCCAGGACTGGAATAAGCGCTTATATGAGATGCTAGCATGGCTGGTGGAGGCTTAACCTACTATGCCACAGTGCCGGCCCCTAAAATAAATCTTTGTAAAAAGTAATAGCAAGTTAATACCAAAAGAAAGAAGGAGTGACCATAATAATCATCAAGAGAGTTGATACACAGCAAAGTTTATTCACAGGTATAAATAGGGTCATTTCATGATGGTGAAGGGAATAAGTCATGGAGAAGACATAGAAAACCTAAAAATCTAGGTACCTTACAATGGAGTTTCAAAGTATATGAAGCAAGGGCAGGTGTTTGGCCTAGCAGTTGAAACACCAGTTGGAACACCTGCATTCCATCATAGTTCCCAGGCTCAATTCCTGGCTTTACCCCAGATTCCAGTTTCCTGATAAGTTGGGCACCCTAGAAGGTAGCAGGTCACAACTCAAGTAACTGGGTCCCTGCCACTCATATGGGAGACACATCGATTCAACTCCAAACTCCTGGCCTCCAGCTGATGAAAGATCTCTGCCCACTGCTCTCTATTTCTCTTTCAAATAAAATATAAATAAATAAACATTTAAAAGAAATTTCCTTTGGAAAGGAAATTGGAGAGGGACATCATTACAAATCCTGCATATAATAAAAGGATAAAAAGGGGGCATTATCACCAGCTTTAGGCCTCTAAACTCAACAATTCAGATGAAATGGATAAATTCTTTGAAATAGAATGGGAAAGCTCACTCAATAAAAACAGATAAACAGAATATCCCTATTTTTTAATTGACCAGTAGTTTAAAGCCTGCCCATAAATTAAACTATAAGCCAGATGATTCACCTGATTATTCCTTCCCTTGTCTCACCCAAACACTGGTGGTTTGTACCAAGAATATAAAAAAGAAACAATACTGATTCTCCACAAACTCTTACAGAACATTGAAGAGAACAGAATTATGTCTGATTCTCTAAAGCCAGTGTTACATTGATGCCAAAAACAAAGGCATTACGAGAAAACTGTAGACCCAAACCCCTCATAGACAAAATTCGAGCAAATTAAAACCCAAGATGTAAAAAGAATAACGTATCATGAGTAAATGGAGTTTATCTCCAAAATGCAGTTTCATTTCTTTTTTTTTGACAGTTAGTGAGAGAGAGAGAGACAGAGAGAAAGGTCTTCCTTCCACTGGTTCACCCACCAAATGGCCGCTACAGCCAGCATACTGCGCCGATCCAGAGCCAGGAGCCAGGTGCTTCCTCCTGGCCTCCCATGCAGATGCAGGGCCCAAGCACTTGGGCCATCCTCCACTGCCTTCCCGGGCCACAGCAGAGAGCTGGCCTGGAAGAGGGGCAACCAGGACAGAATCGGCGGCCCAACCGGGACTAGAACCCAGGGTGCCGGCACCGCAGGTGGAGGATTAGCCAAGTGAGCCGTGGTGCCGGCCGAAAATGCAGTTTCTGTAATATCCATAAACTAATATAATTCATTATATTAACAGATTCAACTAGGAAAAAAATTATCCCAAGAGATGTAGAAAAGCTTTTAATAAATCAATTATCTATACCTGATTAAAAATCTCGGCAAATGAAGATAAGCTTCCCAACCAGATGGAAAGCACCATTGAAAAATACTACCTAATGGTAAAGAATTACATGCTTTCCCATAAGATCAAAAACAAAGGGGCCGGCGCTGTGGCATAGCAGGTACTGCCACTGCCGCCTGCAGTGCTGGCATCTCATATGGGCGCCAGTTCGAGGCCCAGCTGCTCCACTTCTGATCTCTGCTATGGCCTGGGAAAGCAGTAGAAGATGGCCCAAATCCTAGGGCCCCTGCACTCATGTGGGAGACCTGGAAGAGTCTCTGGCTCCTGGCTCCTGGCTCCTGGCTTTAGATTGTCACACCTCTGGCTATTGCAGCCAGTTGGGGAGTGAAACAGCAGATAGAGAACCTCTCTGTGTGTAACTCTGACTTTCAAATAAATAAACAGATCTTTAGCAAAAAAGCAAAGATATCTGTTCTCATCTTTTTTTTTCCCCAAGTATATAATGGTGCCCTAGCTTATTCAAAAAGTTAGAAAAAAATTTAAAAACACAGAGATATGAAGGGAAGAGACAAAACTGCTTGTATTGGCATATGATAGAACTGTATATGTAAACAATCCAATGAATCTGAAAAAAATTCTATGAAGACTAATAACTTATTTCAGTATACAAATCAATATGGCAAAACCTATGGGATTCCCCTATAATGGTGGTGAACAATTGCAAATTGAAATTAAAAGACAATACTGGGGCCAGCGTTGTGGTGCAAAAGGTTAGGCTACCACCTGCAATGCTTGCCGGCATCCCATATGAGCTCCACTTCCAATCCAGTTCCCAGCTAGTGCTCCTGAGAAAGCGGTGGAGGAGGGCCTAAGTACCTGGGCTCCTGCCATTAGGGCTATTTGGGGAGCAAACCAGCCGATGGAAGATCTTTCTGTCTCTCTCCCACCCTCCTTCCCTCTCTCTGTAATTCTGCCTGTCAAATAAATACATTTTTTTTAAACAGTACCATTCATAACAGTATAAAAAATATGATATGCGGAGGCAAGTGTTTAGGTCTAGTAGTTAGGATGTTTGCATCCCACGTTAGAATACCTGGATTTGATTTTTGCATCTGGCTGCTGCTGCAGCTTCCTGCCAATGCAGACCCCAAGAGGCAGTAATGATGGCTCAAGTAATTGGGTTTCTGCCACCCACGTGGGAAAACTGGATTGAGCGACCAGGTCCCAGCTTCAACTTTGGCTCAGCCCTGGCCATTGTGGGCATTTGAGAAGTGAATCAGCATATTAGAGTTGTCTGTTTTTCTCTGTCTCTCTACTTCGCAAATAAATAAATATTTTTCAAAATATATAAGTAATGATAAGTCTAACAAAAATGTACAAGATCTATATATTGAAAATTACCAAATATTTATGAGAAAAAAATAAATGGAATGATATGGTATGTTCAGAAGTCAGAATACTCAATATTGTTAAGATTTCAATTCTTGGAGCTGGTGCTGTGGCGTAAGGGTAGAGCCGCCGCCTGCAGTGCCAGCATCCCATATGGACCCTGGTTCGAGACCCGGCTGCTCCACTTCTGATCCAGCTCTCTGCTATGGCCTGGGAAAGTAGTAAAAGATGGCCCAAGTTCTTGGGCCTCTGCACCTGCTGTGGGAGACCCGGAAGTAACTCCTGGCTCCTGGCTTCGGATTGGGGCAGCTCCGCCTGTTGCGGCCAGTTGGGGAGTGAACCAGCGGATGGAAGACCTCTCTCTCTTTCTGCCTCTCCTTCTCTGTGTAACTCTGCCTTTCAAATAAATAAATCTTAAAAAAAGATTTCAATTATCCCTCAAATTTATCAATAAAATTAATATAATTTCCATCAAAATATTGGAGTCTTTTTTTTAGTAGAACTCAACAGACTGATTCTGAATTTTATTTGGGAATGCAAAGGGAGAGAGCAGTGTAGGCATAGGGGAATGAACTAACAGGACATCTGTTTGTTCCCTTGTCTCTGACTCTCAAAGAAATAAAAATAAATATAATATTTTTAAAAGCCCACTCTGGGTCGGCGCCGTGGCTCAATAGGCTAATCCTCTGCCTGTGGCGCCGGCACCCGGGGTTCTAGTCCCAGTCGGGGCACTGGATTCTGTCCCAGTTGCCCCTCTTCCAGGCCAGCTCTCTGCTGTGGCCTGGGAAGGCAGTGGAGGATGGCCCAAGTGCTTGGGCCCTGCACCCGCATGGGAGACCAGGAGAAGCACCTGGCTCCTGGCTTCGGATCAGCGCGGTGTGCCGGCCGCGGCGGCCATTGGAGGGTGAACCAACGGCAAAGGAAGACCTTTCTCTCGTCTCTCTCTCTCTCTCTCTCTCTCACTGTCCACTCTGCCTGTCCAAAAAAAAAAAAAAGTGCACTCTGTAAACTTCTGGATCGTTACCTACCTGTCTGGCTGGAGCAGCCTGTGTAGGCTCACTCCCAGTGATGGTTCCTGTCCTGAGAGTGGGACCTCAAGCGCAGACACTGCTGTGCACATTTCTGGGCTGTATCTCGCGTTGGGGGACTTCGCAAGCTTTTCTTCTAATTCAGATTCACCATCTCACATTCCATCTTGACAAAAATGTGGAGCAATTAGGTGATTTTTCATTTACTTCATTTTTTTCACACAATCTAAACAACTCCTACCAAATGCATCAACTGGGGAGCTAAGAAAAAGGGCTTTCCTGCTCCCCGAGGGCGTGGCTGAGCCCACAACTAACTGGTTGCTAACGACGGACCAACCCTGCTAATGTCACCTTAGCCCCATTATGACATTTACCATTGACTGAAGCATCATTTAAAGGGGGCGTCCCCTAAATGCTAGACATTCTATATGCCAGAGGGTAGAAGGGTGAAGGGGGTGGGAGGCAGGGAAAGAACAGACAACAGGAACTCTAAATGAAGCAGAAGACTTAGCCCGGCTGAAATGAGCTTAAAATCCAGGCGTTAGAGTCCAGGATCCAGTATTAAATGTAACGCCTGTTCTTCTCTCTCCCTGGGGGTTTTTCTTAACTATGTCTAGGTCTGTGATGATATACGTGTGTTTCAACTTCCTGAGCTGTCCTTTAACTTTTCTTAGACATGTAGTGACTTGGGAGACAGTATTTGGATGAAGATCACACTCCTTGCCCTGCGCGGTTAACTTGTTTTTTCAAGGAACCTGACTGAAGAAGGCTTTGAAGCCGCAGAGCCAGCTGCTTTCTAAGGGATACAGAGGGTGCTCCGGGCAGCTCCCATGATTGCAGAAATGTGAAAGGATTGGGAAACGGGAGCAATGGAAGGACAGGGTGGTTTCATTGGTTGTGTAACTTTATTTTTTTTCCACATAAAAAGTACAGAAAGTAATATAACAGATAGCTTTGTGTACACCTAGAATGAACAAATATTAACAGTTGGTCATATTTGTTTCCAATTTTTAAAAAAGATTTATTTATTTACTTGAAAGTCAGAGTTACACACAGAGAGGAGATGCAGTGAGAGAGGTCTTCCGTCTGCTGGTTCACTCCCCAGATGGCTGCAACAGCCAGAGCTGAACTGATCCAAAGCCAGGAGCCAGGAGCCAGGTGCTTCTTCTGGGTCTCCCACGCGGGTGCAGGAGCCCAAGGACTTGGGCCATCCTCTACTGCTTTCCCAGGCCATAGCAGAGAGCTGTATTGGAAGTGGAACAGCCGGGTCTGGAACTGGTGCCCATGTGGGATGCTGGCACTGCAGGCGGCGGCTCTACCCTTACACCAGAACCCTGGCCCCTTAGATATTTTTAAATAAAGAAAAGTATCAGAGATAAAGTTAAAATCTCCCTGTTGTCCTCCCTTGATTCTTTCCTTCCTCTCCGTCCCATCCCAGAGGCAAGGAGAATCATGAATTTGATGTATTTGTGTCTAGTCTATTTTTATAGTAGTTTACTGCAGGTAGATGTATTGAGAAACCATTTAGTATTGTTTTATGGGTTTTAAATTTTATACAGATCATGAGTTTAAAAACTTAAATTCTCTACAAAAACTTCCCAAGTTGAGCCCTTTGAACTTAGAAAATTAAGCAACTAGGCCGGCGCCGCGGCTCAATAGGCTAATCCTCCGCCTTGGGGTTCTAGTCCCGGTCGGGGCGCCGGATTCTGTCCCGGTTGCCCCTCTTCCAGGCCAGCTCTCTGCTGTGGCCAGGGAGTGCAGTGAAGGATGGCCCAAGTCCTTGGGCCCTGCACCCCATGGGAGACCAGGAGAAGCACCTGGCTCCTGGCTTCGGATCAGCGTGGTGCGCCGGCCGCAGCGCACCTACCGCGGCGGCCATTGGAGGGTGAACCAACGGCAAAAGGAAGACCTTTCTCTCTGTCTCTCTCTCTCTCACTGTCCACTCTGCCTGTAAAAAAAAAAAAAAAGAAAGAAAGAAAGAAAATTAAGCAACTCTGCACTTCAAGTCCTTCCAGATATTAAATATTAATAATTAATTCATTAGTTTAATTAAATATTTCCCAGTCTCTTTACAATCTCATCAGTTACTCCCCCCTCTATGTTCCCAAATCCCTTGCAAATTTATTATTACAATTACTTATCTCATGGAAATGTAACCATTTATTATTTGTCTCCATCCATTAGTCTGGGAAAGACTCAAGACCACATGTTGGATTTCATTGTTGTTTTCTTCATATTTGGCATGCTCTTTGTCATCCCTTCCATAGAAACTGTCTGAGATTTGGAGATCCATGATAATTTCACAATCCTCACCCTAAGGAAAAGTTTCAAGCCCGAGAATATTTTCTTTGATGACTAGACCAATCCCTACCCCCTGCTGCAGTCACATGACCCTCCTCCTTCCTCTCCTATAAATCGCAATGAAGTCCATTACTCAAAGTTGTTTACTAGGTTTCCTGAAAGGACCACAATGAAGGCGAATTATTTATTCCTATAAATGCGAGGTCTGATTAAACTGTTCATCATTATCCAGCATTTCTTGACATTATCAAGTACTTTGTTGATTACATTAGATGGTGAGACCTTTAAATAAATTTTATTGCTCTTTCATTGGTTACTGCAAATGCCAACTAATTTAGCATTATCACTCTCTTTTGCTCTCTTGTATTTCTCACGCAGCATGGAATCCGTCAGCAACTGAAAATGAACGTGCTTTGAAACAAATTTCAAAGTCCTTCTCCCTCTCTTTCAACCTGACAAGAATTTCTTTGCAACACCATAATGCAACTATCGTTCTCCTAAATGAAGAAAATCTCATAGGGCTCCTTTGAAAAAACTGCAAAAAACAGAAAAAAAAGAATTAAAATAGAACATCAGAAGTACTGACGGGGGACATGAAGAAGAGAGCTGTAGGGCGCGGAGTCTTTGGGAAAACCTTATGGAGAGAGGAGGTGGATTGACAAATGAAGGCTTTCCAGAAAAGGAAGAGAGCTTGAGCCATGGCTTTGGAGGTGAGTGTCAACCAGTATCTGTGTTGGGGGAATGTGAAGAAACTGGTTTAGTCATCAGTAGGAAGTAAGGTGAGTTAAGGAGGAGCCAAGTTAGTCTTGGATCTATCCATGTTAGCCGTGTGATGGCTGAGGATTCCGTAACTGACGGCGTGACAAGCCTGGATTGAGGTCAAGTGAGATTCCATGGGATCAGAACAGGAAGGTCTTGAGAGCAAGTAACAGAGGTCTGATGAAAATGAAACCGTCAGCTCCAAAAGCTTGGAATTGGGAGCGGGGGAATCAGTTGGAAAAGCTCAAGATGATTATTTCAAAGATGAGTGTCTAAACTCGGACATAGAAGCGGGATAAACTCTACCACATTATAGCTGAACAGGGAGTTTGGATAATCGCACAAATACTTATAAACATATTTTTAAAAACCAGTTTTGCTTGTATGTCAGTCATGTGACTTGATGACAGAACATCACGACGAGACTGTCCAGACCAAAGATTATTAAGTGGTGTTCTGTTAGTCGGAGATGTGAAGTAACAGTGAATCGATCGGGAGCCTGGGGCTCCCAGTTCTCTGCAGGTGTGCCTAAGGGCTCTTTAGACTGCAAAACGGGTCTGATGACAGTAAGTTGGTTGCAGAGTATTATCTTAAGATCAATTCACGTAAAATGCTTTGTACAGTGCCAGGCACACAGTAAACAGTCAATACACAATAACTGTCACGAATATTTCACAACTGCTACAGCTTCCCCCCCCCCCCCAATTTATTTTATTTATTTTTTTTCTGGTCCTGAAAGCCACCACGTTTTCGGCAAGGCTGGGCGTTTGTTTGGGACACTTCGCAACAAGATCGGCTTTTAACCAGATCTAGAGTTTGGGAACTTTGGGAAAATTGGGTAGCGCTCCGTTTGGCAAGCGATCAACTGCGTCATTAAGATTTTCACACACAGACACAGACACACACACACACACACGCACGCACGCACGCACACACGTCCCCCATGTCACAGAATGGTGCCTTCCTTCTAGGCGTCTCCCCCACCCTGCCCCAACACGGGATGGTACATTCCACACGGCCGCTGGAGAAGGCTGTGCCGAAGTTGAGCGCGCCCGAGGGCTGTCTCTTCTCCCGGAAGTAATTTTTCTCCCGAACCGGAAACAGTTGCTGTTTCAAGGGAGGTGGGACTGGGCGGGCCAGGCCGCAGCGGCTGACGGCGGGGGAGGAGCCGGGTCCACTGCCGGGTGCAGGGGCGAGAGACGAGTGTCCTTATCCTAGGGATTGAGGCTCGGGGCCTGTGAGCCGGTTGGAGTATCGGCGGCGGGAACGATCGAGCCGAGCCGAGGGAGACATGTTGCTCTTCGTGGAGGTGAGTGGATCCGGTCGTCCTGGGGCCTGCTCTGAGGAGAAGCAGGGGTGTGTGGAGGCGCCGGCCGGGTCCCCGAGCGCCATGTGACTTTCCAGGCCCCAGGCGCCGCGGCACCGGCCGACAGGCTGACACAGCACCTGGGCCGTGCAGGCCGCCGGCGGCCCTCCGCGCGCCCGCTCCACGCCGGGGGTGGTGGGGAGCGGGGCCGGTGGTCGCAGCCGGGGTGGGGTGGGGAGGATGGGAGGTTGGAGCCCCGAGGGGCCTCCCCGCTGCGGCCCCGAGGAAGGGGAAGGTGTCCCATATGGGTCTCCCGGTGGGGAGGCGAACGGGCGGGGTGGGGGCGGGGGGAAGGCGGAGTCTGCGGGAGAAAAGGGCGATCAGGTGGGCGCGCTGTGCGGGTGCAGCGAGGCCTCGCGGGGCCCTCGGGGACGGAGGCCGGCAACATGTGGGGGCCGCGCAGGGCGCAGGCGAGAAGCGGTTGCAAGTGTTGTGTTTTGTGTTTTTTTTGGGGGGGGGTGGATGGGAAGAAAACTGAAAGCTGCTGCTTAGCCACCACCACCCCTCACCCCGCCGCCAGGTTTTGTCCGATCCCCGTCCCTAGGTCTCTGGAACGTTCTGTGAGTCCAGGCGAGTTTCTGCGAAGCGAGGAGACGCCACCATAGGGTTTGGAAGCCTTGAAAGGCACCGCTTTGACCTTTTGTAAAAGTTAGGCGGCGGCTGCGTGATGATGGGGGGATGGGGGGGTTGGTTCCGTGAGCCGATTAAAACGCTCGTTGACAAGGAAAATTCCAAGAATGAAAGAAACTTTAGTCCAGGGAAAAGCCGGGTCTGGATATCGCTGTTTTGGACAATGGAAATAACTTTTTTTTTGTTCAGTGACTTGTCACTGGCACGTCTGCTGTGTTCCTGGTCTAGTTTTCTAGGCAGCCGGGTAGCGGCCGTCCCCAAAATACGAAGTTGAGTTTGTGTTATTTCTGCCCTTGTCTTGTGTGCAGTGAGCATCAGCTGACTGCCCGGTCAGTGCTTTGAGTAGATTCCAGATCATATTGTTCTTACATTGTGAAAACGTCAAACCAGCAAAGCTGCAAACTTCACAACTTGGCATTTGTCAACTATGCCCAGAAAAAGAATCTTTGTCAATGAGGGAAGGAATTTGCAGGTTGTATAATGGACCCGGGAGCTGGGACAATTTGTGGTGGGTTTTTCCCGGCGTTGGGGACGAAATCTTACCCCAGAGTCTTCCGGCATAAAGTTAATAAGTGACTTTATTTTATTTTTTTCCGTAGCTGACATTGTGTAGCTGATAGATTTGTGATCTTCAAAAGACACTGCTATGTTACAGTATTTCCAGCGTTAATAATAAGTATTCGTTGGGATATTCCAGACAACTCAAAAAGATTAAAAATAGTGCACCCGCTGTTTACCATGTTTTACATCCTCGTTTCCTTTCGCTAGAATAAGAAATGAGGTGATTTTAAATAATGTCGATTTGTTTTGGGGAAATATATGCCATACAAATACTGCACATTTTACATATGTATATGTTTTGCCAGGCAAAAGAAAGATTGTAAAGTTTGATTTATAGCCATATGAGTTCCAGGAAAAACTTTTGATCTCGAAATTCCGGTCCTTTGGCTTAATTAAAATGTGAACTTAAGTAATGGCTCCATTTCTTGGATATTTAAATTAGATCCTTTCCTGCCTCTGGAGCAACATTGCAACCTTTTTACACATAAGAAAAGAGAGTCCAAGAAGTTAAGTAACTTAGTAAAAGGAATTTAGATCAAGGTCATTCTGGTCAAATCATGAACAGGCTTTTAGCAATTCAGACCTATCTGACAACCAGTTTAGACTAACTCTACCATATCTCCACTAAACTATTTTTTAAAGTTAATATCTTTGTTAAGCATTTTCTCTGAGTCAGTATGTCATTCTTTATTTTTCTAGTAATAAGTTTCATTGGAAATTAGCAATGTCACTAAATATTGAGGGCTGAATATAAGACATGATGCTGAAATCTACACATTGAGGGGAAAGCATTTGACCCAGCAGTTAGGATTCTTGCATTCCGCAAGAGAGGAGCTGGTTCCAGATTCCAGCTTCCTACCAATGCAGACCCTGGGAGGCAGCAAGTGATGGCTCAATTAGTTGGGTCCCTGCTGTCCATGTTATGAGACCTTCTTGACTCTGGCCCTAGCTCAGGACTGACCGTTGCAGCCATCTGGGGAGTGACCTAGCTGGTGGGAATTCTGTGTCTGTCTGTCTGCCTCTCTCTCTCTCTCTCTCTCTTTCTCTCTCTCTCTCTCTCTCTCCCTCCCTCTCTCTATATATACCTTTTCAATAAGTAGATTTGAGAAAAACCATGTTGGTCATTTCGTATTTTGTTAACTGATATTTGATTCCTATAACCTCACGATAAGGAATTTTTCTTAATGATGAATTACAGCTCAGAAGTTAGGTATCCAAGGTCTTTCAAGTGTAAATAATGTGGAGACTAAAGTCTGAAGTCTAGTTTCTAGAACACAAGTCTGTTGCTCCAAAGCTTATTTTTGTGCATTCCCCTAAGCCAGGGTTATTAATCTGAGTTCTTGGATACAATTGAGGAAATACATGAGTTTGGTTATGAAGAAAAAAATTTCCTGTTTATTTTCACCAGTTTACAACTGAAATCCAGATGGGAAAAAATTGGAAATTCTTTAAATTTCAGTGGGGGCAACAGGGTCTGACCTTGGCACTAAGAGAAATGACGTATTTTTATATCATATGAGAGTGCTTCAAAAAGTTCATGGCAATGTAAATAAAAACTATCATGAATTTCAAAACGTTTTGCAACAAAATAAATTTATAATTCTGTTGTTCCATGAACTTTTTGAAGTCCACTCATTAGTTCTTGTAGATGTCCTGAAATATTTATGTGCATTATTCCTTGTTATTTTATGTATTAGTAAAGTATGTTCATGATTGTTGGAAAATTTTAAATATTTTGATGACTTTCAGTATAACTCATTTGCTTTGCGACCTTGTGTATTTATGAACTCCTTAAACACATTCTGAGAGGAGATTCATAGATTAATTGAAGTACTGAATAGGACTGCATCACAGAAGAGATTAGGAACTGCTTTATTACGCCAAGTTGTTTGTGGATCATACTTGGCAGGGTTAATCTAGTATCTGAATCTTCCATAGTTGTGTTCAAAGTCTTTTACTCATGGATCCTTTTGTGGAAAGACCCCAACCCAACTATTTTATAACTGGAATCAGTGGCATAGAGATAATAAGACAGGTCTTCAGAAAGTTCATAGAAAATGTATATTATGAATGGCTGCGTATGGATTCCATAATTATTTTGCACTGAAATAAGCTTTCAATTCCTTTTTCCCATAAACTTTTTTTAAAGTCCTTTTAGTAATGATAATGCAGTAATAGGGATATATGTATCTATGGTGCTTAACTGTGTATCAGACACATTAGATATTTCTCAATGTATACATATACAGTTATATATATCTACTCAAACCTTGCAGTATCTCTATTAAGTATTACTGTCCTCATTTTAAAGATAAGGAAACTAAGGCACTGAGAACTTGAACTTGCCCAACTTTATATAGCTAATGAATGCTGGAATTAACAACTCTTGAAGCCATCTATTTATAATGCAATAGACATCTACAGGCAGACAAATTCTGTTTCAAATATGAAATATAACTTTTTATAACTTGGTCTTCCAGACTTTAGGAGTTTATCATGGATTTTTTTTTGGCCACTTATTTTTTGAAGCAGACACAAACAGTATCTGTCTTTGGGAAGACATAATAAGGTTAGATAATGCACAGAGTTGTCAAAAATGACCTCTCAAAATTCCTTTACAACAAATTCTGTAGGTTTGAAATGGCTATATGAACCTTTCATCTCAGTGTTACTGCGTTATTTAGATTTTTGAGCCCAAGGAGGAAAATGGAAATTTTTTCCCATTATTTTGTGATTAACATTTTGTTTATTTTTCACACGATTCCCCCCTTTAGTATTATCAGCCAGTTGTGCTTGCTCTAGTTGTTTGCCAAGTGTTTTAATGACTATAAAATTGGGTGTCTGTCTGTCTGTATTTAAGTTTTTCCCTGAAAAATGAATATTTAGATAGTGGTGACTTTAGTACTATAGGATGCTTAAATAACACTTACACAATTTTTTAAATGATTTTTATTTATTATAAAATATACAAACTAAAATTTATAGTCTAAACTTTTTTTAAAGATTTATTTTTTATTTATTTGAAAGACAAAGTTACAGAGAGAGGTAGAGACAGAGAGAGAGGTCTTCCATCTGCTGATTCACTCCCCAGGTGGCCAAAATGGCCGGAGCTGCACCAATCCAAAGCCAGGAGCCAGGAGCTTCTTCCGGGTCTCCCACGTGCAGGGGCTCAAGGACCTGGGCCATCTACTGCTATCCTAGGCCATAGCAGAGAGCTGGATTGGAAGAGGAGCAGCCGGGACTAGAACCAGCCCCAGTCTAAACTATTTTTAAATACACAATTCACTGGTAGTTTCAGGTATATTAACATGCAGTCCTTACCACCACCCATCTCTAGGATTCTTTATCTTGCAAAGCTGATCCCTCACCACTATCTTAATTTTGCATAATTTAAAAAATAATTTTGTCTGATTTTAAAGTTTTCTGCTCTTTTAGATATATATATTATAGCGTTTTAAATTTTAGGTTAGCTTTAGACTCTGAAATAAGATATGAAATATTTGCATAGATAATTTTTCATTAACTTTGTTAATTGTAGATAGTGATGTGCCTTTTACCCCAAGTATAGAGCATAAGTTTTTTTGCCCACTAGTTTAAATAGTTACTTGTATAAAAAGTTATTAGATACCACTGACTGCAGATGAATTTTTAGAAGAAATAGGAAGAAAGTATGTAAAGGAATTATGAAATGATTGATAAGAAATGTTATTATGAATAAGTGAATAGATGACTAGTTTTTGAATAATTTGATATGGAAACATTTATTGGAGCTATATGCAGACTTAAGAATAAATAAAAACATTGGCAAGTAATAGCTGTAATGGACTGAAAGAAAAAAGTGAAATAAAATGCTCAGAAATGATAAAAATATGAAAGTGTTGCTTCAGATTACAGTATGTAAAAACCAATAACTAGAATTATTGATAATAAGCTACTTTGTGTTTCCGTCCTTAAATTATTTGCCAGCCCCATGTTTCTTCACAGCTATTGGAAATAGTCCTTTTTATTAGCCATGAACAGTTGAAATGCATACTTTTGGTCTTCTTCCTTGGAATTCAGAATTGGAGTGGCAGGGGTAAGGGGTGGAGGGCGGCCAGTGTTGTGGCACAGCAGGTTAAGCTGTTACCTGTGACACTGGCATCCCACATGGGAGCTGGTTCAAGTCTCAACTGATGCACCTGGGAAAGTAGCAGAAGGTATCCTAAGTACTTGGTCTCCCATGTAGGAGACCCAGATGAAGCTCCTGGCCCCTGACTTTGGCCTAACTCAACTCCAGCCACTTTGGCCATTTGAGAGTGAACCAGTGGATGATCTCTCTCACAGTCTCTTCTTCTCTCTCCCTTTAATTCTGCATCTCAAATTATTAAATCTTTAAAAATAGAAGAACAAGAAGTGGCATCTGGATCTATGTTGCCTTGGAGCAGAAAATGGAGGATGCTGAGAAAACCATTGTGAAGTTGTAAAAACGATTTCTGACCTGAAAATCCTTAAAATAGAAATGACCCTTTGGCTCTGGTGATGTTTATAGCATTTTGATTTATCATTCCTATAATCTGTGCTTTGCTTAAACTTTGCCAAAGTTTCCTACTTTAGATAAATTTCCAACCTTTTTTAAAACACCATTAGTGTTGTATATTATGCAGTTATTTTCTGTGAGGATATTGGAATCTTAGGTTTAACTGTTAGCTGTAGGACCTGAAGCAGGTGACAGAATTCCTTGATCTTTAAGTTCCTATCCTAATTTGAGAAGAATAACGTCTTCTAACATGAGTTGAGTCAGTTTGTATTTGTGTTGTTGATGGTGTTTATGTATTAAGCCTTGTGATTCTGTGTAGGTAAGGGCTTGATATACTCTATCATTTCATCTTCTCAGCTATCATGGAATTTATTCATTCATTTATTTATTTTAGTATATATGTAGTTACCTTCCAAAAACCACTGGAATCTATGCTGTCTGTTATATAGATTTCTGGAAAGTTTATTGAACTCTTATGATAGTAGCACTGATAATTGAAAAACTACTGTGAGTTGGAACTGACTTAAATAAATGTAGAATGATTGATTTCATGTTCTCATCCCAGCCTTGTTAAATTAGTTTACTCTGGGGCAAGCCAAACAAATTAAATGATCTTTATCATGAAGAATATGTTTTTGGTTGCACAGATAAAACTTTTAAAACAAGAATGAAGATTGTAATATGCTAAAAATACATTTTTTAAGATTTAAGGGAATTCATATGATAAATTGCAAATAGGCACTTAGTTTCTGAAGAAAAGTTTTCTAATGTAAAAGTCTAAGTAAATAAAAAGAGATGTTTAAGTGTCACATCCTCACCTTTCCGTTTCATCTGTTCCTTGTCAGGTCAGGTGGTGCAGTCTGTGGTTCATAGCCTCTCTCT
This sequence comes from Lepus europaeus, assembly GCF_033115175.1. Classification (NCBI taxonomy): domain Eukaryota; kingdom Metazoa; phylum Chordata; class Mammalia; order Lagomorpha; family Leporidae; genus Lepus; species Lepus europaeus. The sequence continues at coordinate 69,478,593 of NC_084836.1, forward strand.
GCATTGATAAACACTGGCTCTAAACCAGACAGAGGAATATTTTAGATAGATGAGTATTTATTACTAGGTGTAGGGTATGAAGTACAGGTGTTAAAACCAGACTCCAGTGGTGAGCCATTAATTAACTCTGTTGAGTTTATGTATTACTGAGGGGAGAGAAAACGATTTTCTTGTCAGTGCAGAAAAGTCAGGAGTAATGCGGTTTATGTAGCACATAGTTGGCTGGTATTTCACGCTAATTACTACAAATCAAGTAAGGTGGACAGTACCTCCTGTTTTGCCCTGGGTGGTCACAGCGTCTAACTTTTTTCTAGAACAGATGTTTCACCTTGTTTAGTTCTCAAAAATATTCTGGGTTGTATGATAACTTCTAGTTTTTCAGAAAAGATCAAAGGTTCACTGTGTGCTTACAATGGCCAGAATTTTTTTCTTTCATAGGAATAACAGCAACTTGGTGCACTTGAGTCATTACTAAAATATTTGTTATTGAATTCGTTATGGGAAATTAAATTTATATGACAAAAAATTGCAGTTGAGCAAGATAAGTAAAATGGAATTTTTCCCAGCCTTTTGAGGTGGAGGAGGTAAAAAAAATAGGAAGGTAGTGTTTAAATAATAAGAAGATACATTTATATACATGGTTGCATAAAAAAGTATTTAAAAACTTGGACTGCAGCCACTCTGAATCTCTGCTTAGACTATGGTACCTTAGGCAAGTTGTATAACCTCTGTTTCTCAGTTTCCTTATCTGTAAAATGAGGATAATATCAATTTATGAGGATAATATTTAAATCTCATAGGGTTGTTAGAGAGAAATGACAGTTAAGGTGGAACACTTAGAAAAGTATCTGGTGCTGAAGCACTAGATCTCTGAGCTGCTGTTCTCCTGTATACATATGGAAGAGAAGTTCTATTCTCTCAACACTTAGATTTTAAAGTACCAGGTTTGCTAGCTTGATAATGCACACTAGGAATAAAAATGTACCCTTTCTTGAAAAGGATTATTTCGATATTTAAATACTTATATTTGAGGTGACTAAATATAGTAATGGCTTAATATTTTGAGAACTATCTAAACTATATCTATTAATAGTTGTTTGGAAATTTATCTGAGAGATAGAAAGCAAGGTGGATTGAGCGAGTCCCCATGCACTGGTTTACTTCCCAAATGTCCACAATAGTTGGAGAGCCTGGAGAAAATACCGTGGGGTGGTCCGGTTACCTTGCTATTCCACTGTGATCAAAATACTAACTCTTTGACCCTACCTGAATTTCTGACTCAGAATCTGCTCTTTGTCAAGATTCCTGGATGAAAAAAAAAAAAAAAAGATTCCTGGATGATTCTTATACACAGTAGACTTTAAGAAACACTAATCTAGCGTATGTTGATTCATTAGTTCATTCAAGAAATTTTATTTCTAGTCATTCACTGTTCAAGGTAAAGAGAACAGTGAGCCATAGCAAGGTCAGTGCCATCGCAGAGCTTGCACATAACATAATTTGTGATTAGGATATGAGTTTTGTGATGGAGATTGAATTATATTGCATACCATGAATATTATCTTTAACTAGAAATTAGCTGTACCTTGGCCTTGGTATAGAAATCATTGCAGATTTGAATTGACTTCTGCCCTGGGTATCATAGTTCTTATCTGGTGTCTATTTTCTGTATCCATTTCTTCTGGGTCATTAACCATTCTAGGGAAAACAGGGATCAGGAACCATTAGGCTTGGGATTTATAATGTTCCTTGTGTAGTTTATGATGAACTGTCTTCAAATTTTCCTCTATGGCACCTGTAGTGCAGTGGCATGGACTCTCTAAAGAAGCTAGGTTCAAATCCTAGTTCCACTTTTTTTTTGAGCTTTGTAACCTTGGTCAGTTAAAGTAACTTTGTCCTTAACTCCAAAATGTGGATGATAATAGTATTTAATTAACAGATTATTATAAAAATAAGCTAAGTATTCCCTAAATGTTAGTTATTCTATATCAGAGTGAGTGAAGAATTCTCACTTTAGTTTTCATTTTTACTTTATAAAAGAGACTCCAAGGCATTTCCTGATGAGGCTCTGAAGTTACTGTGCCAAGTGAAATAACAGGTGTTTGCTTTTCTTTTTTTCTCTGTTTCAAATACTTTTAATATAGTGGCCCTCTCAATATTAGAGATGTAAGAATTTGAATCTGGATGATTGATCTGCCATGGGGCAAATAAATTTAACCAATTTATACATTTTATTTTGTTTTACAGCATTTATAGGGTTAAGTGGCATGGGATTTCTGTTTCTGATAGTAAATCGGTAAGTAAAACAAAAGGTTCTATATGTCCAAAGAGATAGTTTCACCATATTTATGGTGACATTTCTAACTCTTGGTTCAATTTCCTTGAAACTACTGTCTCTAGGAGCTGGCACTGTGGCATAGTACACTAAGCTTCCGCCTGCAGCGCCAGAATCCCATCTGGGCTCCGTTCAAGACCCAGCTGCTCCTCTTCCCATCCAGCTCTCTGCTTTGGCCTGGGAAAGCAGTGGAAGATGGCCCAGGTCATTGGGCCACTGCACCCATGTGTGAGACCCAGAAGAAGCTCCTGGCTTCTGGCTTCCGATCAGCATAGCTCTGACCGTTGTGGCCATCTGGGGAGAGAACCAGCAGATTGAAGACCTTTCTGTCTCTCCCTCTCTGTCTATAACTCTCTCAAATAAATAAATAAAATCTTTAAAAAAAAAAAAAAACCTACTGTCTCTAAGGACAGGATAATAAGTTTGACAGGAATAGATGGATCCTCCTTTTGTTTGTTTTTAAGATTTATTTATTTACTTGGATGTCAGAATTACAGCAAGAGAGAGAGACAAAGAGCCCCTCAATCCACTGGTGTACTTCCCAAATGGCTGCAAGGCCAGGCTGAAGCCAGAAGCTTCCTCCAGGTCTCCCATGTAAGTGGAAGGGGGCCCAGACAGTTGGGCCATCCTCTGCTGCCTTTCCTAGGCCATTAGCAAGGAACTGGAGTGGAAGTGGAGCGGCCAGGACATGAACCAGTGCCCATACTGGATTCCAGTGTCGCAAACAGAAGCTTAACCTGCTAAGCCACAACACTAGCCCCTCAGTTTTTCTTTACTCAAGTGCTTCTACAAAGAACACTCTTTTATAGAAATCCTTCAGGCTAAAATTCACTGTAGCAGGTAAAGGTGTGAGCGTTTTAAGGTTTTTAATATCAGTACTGACAAATTGCAATTCAAAGAAGTTATGCTGATTTTTTTTAAGATTGATTTATTTATTTGAAAGGCTTGTTAGAATTACAGAGAGACAGAGGCAATGAGAGAGAGGTCTTCCAACCGCTGGTTCACTCCCCAAATAGCCGCAGTGGTCAGAGCTGGGCCGATCCTAAGCCAGGTGCCTGGAGCTTCTTCCAGGTCTCTCATGTGAGTGCAGGGGCCCAAGGACTTGGACCATCTTTCCCAGGCCATAGCCAAGAGCTGGATTGGAAGTGGAAAGTCAGAGTTAGAGAGGGAGAGGGAGAGATAGAGACAGATCTTCCATCTGCTGATTCACTCCCTGAATGACTGCAAAACCAAGGCTGGGTCAGGCTGAAACCAGGAGTCAAAGGCTAGGAGCTTCCTCTGGCTCTCCCACGTGAGTGACAAGGGCCCAAGGACTTGGGACATTTTCCACTGCTTTCTTAGTAACGTACGTTAGCAGGGAACTGGACTGGAATTGGAGCAGCCAGGACTTAAACTGGTGCTGTGATATGGGATGTTAGGCCTTGACTGACCTACTGTACTTTTTTTTGTTTATTTATGTATTTGCCTTTGCTCATTTTTTGTTTGGCAAATATTTAATAATTTGTAGTTCTGTTGTTAATAAGTGTTGTTGTAACCTTACAGGCCTTTTTTTAAGAAATACATTTTAAAAGTTTTTTAAAGATTTATTTTATTAATTTGAAAGTCAGAGTTAGAGAAAGTTGCGGGGCGGGGGGTGCGTCTTTCATCCCATGGTTCACTCCCTAAATGGCCACAATGGCTGGAGCTGCGCTGATCCAAAGCCAGGAGCCAGGAGCTTCATCTGGGTCTCCTACTTGGGTGCAGGAGGCCAAGCACTTGAACCATCCACTGCTTTCTCAAACACATCAGCAGGGAGCTGGATTGGAAGTGGAGCAGCCAGGACTCAAACTGGTGCCCATATGCTGGCACTGCAGTCGACAGCTTTACCCATTACGCCATAGTGCCAGCCCCCCTTCTAGGCCTTCTCGGTATTTTTATATACATACATATTTACCCGTGTACAGCGATTAAGTCTTTAATAAAATAACAATAACAATTGATAAAGCGAAGTGTTTGTTTTTTGTGACTTGATTTTTTTCATTCAATAGTATGTTTGGAACATTTTCCCATATTATAGTAGTGCCCCCTAAATCCAGGGTGATCAAAGACCCCCAGTGGGTGCCTGAAAGTATAAATAAGATTAAATCCAATTTATGCTGTGTTTTTTCCTATACATAAAGTCCTATGATAGAATTTAGTTCATTAAAAAAGGCAGTGTGAGAGACTAGCAAGAATAATAATAAAGCAATTATAACAATAGGCTATAGTAAGAGTTAGATGAGAGTGGGCTCAAAATGTGTTAATATTATAGATATTAGCAACCTTAGTAAATGAATTTTTTTCTTAAGAACTTCCAACTTTTCACTCAAAAGAAGAACTTTGCAACCTCTCTTTGGGGTATCATAATTACTATAGCAACCTTAGTATATGACTTTTTTTCTTGAAAACTTCCAACTTTTCACTCAAAAGAAGTACTTTACAGCTTCTCCTTGGGATACCTGAATTACTTAGCATCACCACCTCTTGTCCTTTGGGGCCATTATTAAACACAGCCCTGTGGTACTGCCACAGTTGACCTGATGACGGATGATCTTACGACCATGACTGCTATTCAGTGACTAACGGGTAGTGTATATAACATGGGTGTGCTAGATAAAGGGATCACTTATTGTCCCAGTGGATGGCGCAAGATTTCGTTGCACTACTCAGTGCAGCTTACAATTTGAAATTTATAAACTGTGTTTCTGCACTTTCCTATTTAATGTTTTTCAGGATACACTTCACCATGAGTGTTTGAAATTGCCCGGATTTAAGCTGTGGCTGATGGGGGGAGGGACTACTCTAGTATATATAAGCCTATCTGTTGTTTTTTCTAAGATTTATTTATTTATTTGAAAGAGTTACATAGAAGGAGAAAGAGAGAGAGAGGTCTTCAATTCACTGGTTCACTCCCCAGTTGGCCACAACGGCTAGAACTGTGCCAATCCGAAGCCAGGAGCCAGGAGCTTCTTCTGGGTCTCCCACGCGGGTGCAGGAGCCCAAGGCCATCTTCTCTGCTTTCCCAGGCCAAAACACAGAGCTGGATCAGAAGTGAGCAGCTGGGACTTGAACCTGATAACTTTGCAGAATTGATAACAAACATGAAATTTCAGGGAACTCAATGAATTTAATGATTGCAAAACGGCAAAATTGCATTGATAAAAGTTGAGTAATCAGAGAGAAAAGAGGCATTAAGAATAGGCAGCTAAGGGGGCCAGCATTGTGGCATAGAGGGTGAAAGCCACCACCTGTAACACCAGCATCCCATATTGGTGCCAGTTCATGTCCTGACCCCTCCACTTTGATTCAGCTCTCTGCTAATGACCCGGGAAAAGCAACAGAAGGTGGCTCAAGTACGTGGACTCTTGCCACCGACATGGGAGACAAGGAAGAAGCTACTGGCTCCTGGCTTCAGCCTGGTCCAGCCCCGGGTATTGTGGCCATCTGGGGAGTGAATCAGCTGATAGAAGATTAGAAGATCTCTTTCCCCCCACCCCCACCCCCCGACTCTCAAATAAATAATCTTGAAAAAAAAGGGCAGCGAAACTGATAGCTGGTTTTGTTTTGTTTTGTTTGTTTGTTTGTTTGTTTTTTGAGAGGTAGGCAGACAGAGAAACACTGGTTTGCTCCCCCAAATGCCTGCAAACACCACAGTTGGGCAAGCAGCTGGGAGCCCGGAATTCAATCCAGGCTTCCCATGTAGGTTGCAGGAAGCCAGTTACTTGAACCATCACTACCTTCCAGTATCTACAATGGCAGAAAGCTGGGCTAAGGAATTAGAGCCAGGTACTCCATGTGGTATGCAGACATCTTAACCACAAAGCAAAACATTTGCTCCTGCTAGCTGATTTCTTTTTTAGCCATAGTGCAAACCAGAAAGCAATGGAATATCTTTAATATGTTTGAAAGGAAATATATGCCTATTGAGAATGCTTTGTTTGGAGGCTGGCATTGTGGCGCAGCAGGTTAAGCCGCTACCTGTGATGCCAGGATCCCTGTATCAGTGCTGGTTCAAGTCCTGACCATTTCACTTCCTGTCTAGCTCTTTGCTAATGCTCCTGTGGAAGGTTGGCCCCAGTGCTTGGGCCTCTGCCCCAAACATGGAAACCAGGATGAACTCCTGGCTTCAGCCTGTCTCAGTCCTTGTGGCCATTTGGGGAGTGAACCAGTGGATGGAATATGGATCTCTGTTTTTCTCTCTTTAATTCTGCTTTTAAAATAAATAAATGTTTAAAAAAGAATGCTGTATAGCACAAGATTAGAGGTTAAAAATACTTCAGAGAAACCACAGCTAGATTGAATTTACTTTTAACATTCTAGGGACCAGTGTTTGGTGCAGTAGTTAATATGCTGCTTAGGGATGTCTGTAACCCATTGGAGTGCCTGTATTCAAGTCCCAGCTCTACTGCTGTTATATGCACAACATGGGAGGCAGCAGATAATGATTCAAGTAGCTGGGTTCCAGCCACCCATGTGGCAGATCCAGATTGAGTTCTTGGCTCCTGGCGTGGTCCTGGATCAGCCCCAGCTGTTGGTGGGTGTTTGGGGAGTAAAGCAGCACGTTGTGATCTCTTGTCTGTATCTTTATGTCTGTCTATGTTGTCTGCCTCTTCTTGTCTGTCTCCCTCCACCTTTCAGATAAATCAAGGAAGATAAATATTTTTTAAGTCTGAATATTTTTCTTCAGGCAAAAGGAAAATGACTCCAGAAGAAAGTTGTGCCTACACTAAAGAATGATGATCAGAGACCATGGTCAACATTTATGTAAATTTAAGTAAATACTGACTGCTATAAATGACAGTATTTTTCAGTTTTGATAATGTCCCATATTCTTTCATTCTAAAAGTCACATTTTTGTATATTTCAACTACTATGAAAATAGAGCTCATACAATATTTGGTTTAATAAACAGCAGTGTTATCTATGTGATAAATTAGGATGCCATCTTTATAATTTTGAGTGTGTTAAACTGGTACTTTGCCTAGTATCAGTGTCCTTTGTTCCATATCTATTTGAGTTATTCTCTTTTCTTTTACAAATAATGTTAACGTGGAAATATGAGTTGTGCCATTTTATATAGTCTGCTCTAAGGGCTGTTTGCCAATTTTAAGTCTGAGGATTATTTATTATTATTTTGTTGCAGTTTCATTTTATTTGCAATCATCTATTTCTTGTGATTTTATCTGTTTGGAGCTAATTTTCTGTGATACAGTTTACATTTAATTTTTACCTCTACTTTGCAATTATTTTCAAGGAATGTATTGGTGGTTTGTGTAGTATAATTTTGGAAGTGAGATTGTAGTAACCACTTTAAACTAGAATACTGGGGCCAGCATTGTGACATAGTGGGTTAAATCACCACCTGTGGCACCAGCATCCCATAGGAGAGCTGGTTTGAGTCCTGGCTGCACCACTTCCTATCTAGCTATCAGCTAATGCACCTAGGAAAGCAATGAAGATGGCCCAAGTGCCTGGACCCCTATACTCACATGGAAGACCCAGATGGATTTCTGGGTTCCTGGCTTTGGCCTGCCTGAACGTTGCAGCCATTCGGCAATTGAACCAGCTGATGGAAAATCTCCCTCTATCTCTGTAACACCACCCTTGAGATGAAAAAAACAGAGAAAGAGAGGCAGAGAGAGAGGTCTTCCATCCACTGGTTTGGCCACTGATTCACTCCCCATTGGCCAAAGCCAGGAGCCAGGAACTTCTTTCGGGTCTCCCACGTTGGTGCAGGGACCCAAGACATGGGCCATCTTCTACTGCTTTCCTGGGTCATAGCAGAGCTGAATTGGAAGTGGAGCAGCTGGGACTCAAACTGGCGCCCATATGGGATGCCAGCACCGCAGGTGGCAGCTTTATTCGCTATGCCACCGTGCCAGCCTTGTGAATCTTTTTTTTTTAAAAGCATGCTTTATGAAAGGATATGAAGCATTTCTACTGAGTCTTAACTGTTTAATAAGAATAAATGAGGAATTCTTACCCCAGTTTACAGTGAGAAAATTGAAGCTTAGATTTGTTAAACTTCCCAAGATCATACATGATCTCAAGTTCATGTTAGAGCTCTGTTTTCAATTCAAGTGGAGTTCTAAAGCTTCAGTCACTATGTTTAGATAATAATTGCTTGTGGTGAACTACTTTGAAATACCCTTTTTGCTTTTCTTACAGCTACATACCACTCTTCATAGTTAGGGGTACTTCTTATAGTTTGTGTGGACCTTTCATTCTGTCCTTTCCAGGTATAGCTCTTATTCCTGCAGTTTTTTATATTGTACTCTTTGTATTTATCAAGATTCAGAAGTCTGATATCTCTGAGAGATGTACTCTTTTTGTCTGCTGTATTCTTGTCTGGGGGCATATCTGATACTCTGAGAATTGAGGAAAGAAGGAGAATAAAAATGTAAATGTAGATCTTCTTCTATTAAAAGGACTTAATATCAAATTAAATACTGGGCACATAGCAGGTGAGCTGGGCTATAATAAGATCTTCATAGTTCTATTCCACTACCAGTCAGAAACTATGCTGAAGGTAGTCATTTGTTCTACTGGTTGAGACATTGTTTCTCATTTCATCTGACTGGACTTGATTCTCAGCTCCAGCTTCTGACTTCAGAAGCAGACCCTCAGAGCAGCAAATGATGGTTCAAATGATTGGGTCCTTGCCACCCACGTGGAAGACCTGGAGCTCCTGGCCTTGGCCTTGCCCAGGCCTGTCATTGCAGGCATTTGGGGTGTAAGCCAGCAGGTGAGAGCTCTGTTCTGTCTGCCCGTGTCTCTCAAATTAAAAAGAAAGAAAAGAAAATTACTCTGTACCTAAATTCCCAAATCATAATCACCGATTAACTCAGCTCAGTGGCCCACCAAAGGCACAGTGGTGGGAGAGTACTGTTCTGATGCAGACAGGCAGGGTATGTATTTGTAGAGAATTGTAAAACTGACCAAAAAAAATATGCTTCTTGTTGTCAGACACCTAGAAATTCTAAACTGCGAAATTAATAAAGTACACCTTACTGTCACTGCCATTTCAAGGCACAACTTTTGATCCAAAAATAGGAATAGACCTAGAAAAGGCATTGTATCTAGTCTTTCTTTTTCCAGACTACATCTCAAAATCTTTCCAGTTTATAAAAGGAGGCAATGAAAAAGAAATATGGCAAGCAATAGAGTATAATTAAAGAATATTATTTCATTGGCTCATAAATATGTTACTTGTGTAGTGTAGAAACGCATTCAAAGAAACTCAAGTAAAGAAATCAGAAGAGTGCAGGGGGATTCTAGGGACAGAATTGCAAGGAAGTAGAATTAGGCGTCCTGGAAGCTGAAGCTTAAAGACAGCAGCTTAGTGTGGGACCTGTGCAGATCTGTCCACTCAAAAGTTGTGCCTTAGTTGGACATATTCTGCTGTTGGTAATACCTTAAAAGCTGATGTTGTTTGTTTTGTTTTTAACTATGACAGAGTCATTATTAATAACCCCTGCAGGTAGGGAGAGTTTTGTGGGTGTTTTTGTTTTTGTTTTTGTTTTTTTGTTTTTTGACAGTCAGAGTTAGAGAGAGAGACAGAAAGAAAGGTCTTCCTTCCATTGGTTCACCCCCCCAAATGGCCGCCATGGCCACTGCGCTGTGCCAATCTGAAGCCAGGAGCCAGGTGCTTCTTCCTGGTCTCCCATGCAGGTGCAGGGGCCCAAGCACTTGGGCCATCCTCCACTGCCTTCCCGGACCACAACAGAGAGCTAAACTGGAAGAGGAGCAACCAGGACAGAATCCGGCGCCCCAACTGGGACTAGAACCCGGGGTACCAGCGCTACAGGTGGAGGATTAGCCAAGTGAGCCGCGGTGCTGGCCTGTTTGTTTTTTAAGATTTATTTATTAGAGAGGCAGAGGCAGAGAGAGATCTTCCATCTACTAGTTCACCCCCCAAATGGCTGTAATGGCCAGAGTTGAGCTGATCCAAGCCAGGAGCTTCTTCTAGGTCTTCCATGTGGTGCAGGGGCCCAAGTACTTGGGCCTCCTAGGCTATAGCAGAGAGCTGGGTCAGAAGTAGAGCAGCCCGGTCTTGAACCGGTGCCCATATAGGATGTCAGGACTACAGGTGGCGGCGTTACCCGCTATGCCATTGTAAAATTTCTACCTGCAGGGGTAGGGATTTTATAATGAACTCCTGCTACATGGTGTAATGTGCCAGCTCTCTTTCATGAAAGCTGAATTCCTGGTGCCTGTAGATCTAATCTTGATTAAGTTCATTCCCTGCCCTTTGAGCCCACCCTTGGGAGCCTATCATCTAGTGGTAGTGGTAGGGCCTACCACTGAGAACAGAGTAGAATAACTTTTTGAGAAGAGGGTGAAATGTTTACTGGACCATTAATGTCCTTGAGAAGAATGAGACCCTGTTGGTTTGGATAAGGTGAGAGGAGTGTATTTGTGCATTTCACCCTCTCTTCTTGCTCTGTCTCTACCTTTTCACACTGTTACCCCTGTTCTGTTCTCATGCTCAGTTTCTGCTTCTCACCTCTGTGTTTGTGGTTAGATAAGCCATGCAAAAGATCAGTTTAAATGTTGGTATCTCAGCATGATTATTGTGTTGTACGCATTTGAGGATGTCCACCTTGAGAAGAGAGGGAAGAGAGCATTCCAAAATAAGGCAGATGCTGTTTTTTGACTTAGGGTAAAATTTTTAGTGATACAATTCAAACTCAAATGTGTGACACAGCTTGGATGACAATAAAGATGACATACTCTGGAAAATTACACTATAGATAAACTCAGAAATTTGCTATAGGTACACAAACACTAATGCCTCAAAGATATGTGAACAGTTTGAATTTTATGACATTTACAAGTGGGTTGGGGTAGAATAGTATTACCATTTTAGAAGTAATTTATAGGGCTTTGCATTGTTTGTAATATAGATGGCTAAATTTTATATGGACATTTCAAATTCATTACTTTAAAAGTTTTATATTTTGAAACTGACCAATAATTTTAATTTTAACTGATTTCATTTTATTTAATATTATTATTGAAAAGTATTTCACTTTTAAGTAATGTAAAAGCCCTTTATCTAAATTTGCAATTCTTTTAATACATTTTTAAATTTTACAAATAGAATCTTTGGTTATTTAGCAGGTAACATCTAAAGGAACTGGTTTAAATCCCAATGCCAAAGTATGGCAAGAAATTCCTCCTGGAAATCCTGATGCCACTCCTGTAACTCATGGAACTGAAGGTTCTTGGCCTGATACAGCAGCCACATCAGGGTCCCCTCCTGAAGGTAAGTGTGAAGTATTTTATCAGATATATCACATTTTGTTTAAGTGTGTAATCAAACTAGTTTGTAGAACTTTGACTTACATTCTTTGATTATGTGACTAAATAGCTTATAAATGTTTAGTACACAGTTTACATGTAATTCTCACTCATCTAACATGAACAGATTGTCAGTAATTCCAAGTAGTAGCTGTATTGTTAAACCTAGCTTCTAACCCATTTATAATAACCTATTTATAAATTAGTTTTGCTCTGACATCATTGGCTTTCTGTTTACTTACTGTTTGACCTTTATCAAATGACATGACTTCTCTGTGCTATTTCCTTCACCTGGAAAACAAAAACCATTACAATTACCTGTAGCAGGGGTAGGGAACCTTTTTTCTGCCAAGGGCCATTTGGATATTTGTAACATTACTCATGGACCATATAAAATTAGCAACTTAAAAATTAGCCTACTAGGGCCACCGCTGTGGCATAGTAGACTAAGACTTTTCCTGCAGCACCAGCATCCCATATGGATGCCAGTTTGTGTCTTGCTGCTCCTCTTCTGATCCAGCTCCTTGCTTATGGCCTTTGAAAGCAGTAGAAGATGGCCCCCACATGGGAGACTTGGAAGAAGCTCCTGGCTCCGGATTGGACCAGCTCCGGACTTTGCGGCCATTGGGGGAGTGAACCGGCAGATGGAAGACCTTTCCCTCTATCTCTCCCTGTGTCTGTAATTCTACCTCTCAAATAAATAAAATATTTTTTAAAAAAATTAGCCTACTACAGATTTATTGAATTTCAAGTCCTACCTGCAGTTGCCGGACCAAATGATGTTATGGGGTTTTTATGGTTCCCAAGTCACATTCCCCATCCCTGACCTATATAGTATAGGATTTTCTGAGAACTAAATAAAGTTCATGGAGCCATGTGACTTATAGATAGTACTGTATAAATTTTAGTAACTGCTAATCATTTTAGCTTATCTATAATAATAAAAACTGACTGCCTTGGGGAAATGATTCTTTTTCTTTCTTTTTTTTTTTAATTTTTTTTGACAGAGTGGACAGAGAGAGAGAGAGAGACAGAGAGAAAGGTCTTCCTTTGCCGTTGGTTCACCCTCCAATGGCTGCTGCAGCCAGTGCACCGCGCTGATCCAAAGGCAGGAGCCAGGTGCTTCTCCTGGTCTTCCATGCGGGTGCAGGGCCCAAGCACTTGGGCCATCCTCCACTGCACTCCCGGGCCATAGCAGAGAGCTGGCCTGGAAGAGGGGCAACCGGCACAGAATCTGGCGCCCCGACTGGGACTAGAACCCGGTGTATCGGCGCCGCCTGTTGAGCCACGGCACCGGCCGGAAATGATTCTTAAAACCACATGAACATTTTCCCAACTGATAGAATTCCTAGAAATCTTGTCAGGGAAGACATAGACTGCCCCAGAGTTTCTGAAATTATGACATAAAGAATTTCTAAATACTTTTGGTGTTTTGTCTCTAATACAGGAAATACAGAGCTTTCAGAAGATATGTGTAAGGAATATGAAGTAATGTATTCTTCATCTTGTGAAACCACAAGAAATTCTACAGGCATTGAAGAGTCCACTGATGGAATAATTTTAGGACCAGAAGATCTGAGTTACCAAATATATGATGTTTCTGGTAAACTTTATGATATATTGATGGAAAGATGCAGTACACTAGCCTATACCTCCTCCCATTCATATAGTGTGTTGTCCTTGCTCTGACAGACTTGAGGCAGTGTTTTCTTATTTGAAAAGAGCTTATGTTAATGAAATGTAAGATTGTTAAAAAAAAAAAAATACTGTTTCTAATGCCAAAACATGAAATTTATAATTATAAAGAATATATAGTTTTTGAACTATTTGCAGTTTAAATATGTTTAAACATTTAACCAGTATAAGGGGCCGGTGCTGTGGCTCACTTGGTTAATACTCTGCCTGCGGCGCCGGCATCCCATATGAGCGCTGGGTTCTAGTCCTGGTTACTCCTCTTCCAGTCCAGCTTTCTGCTGTGGCCAGGGAGGGCAGTGGAGGATGGCCCAAGTGCTTGGGCCCCTGTACCAGCATGGGAGACCAGGAGAAGCACCTGGCTCCTGGCTTCGGATCGGCGCAGAATTACAGAGGGAGAGGTAGAAACAAAGAGAAATAACTTTTCTGTCCACTGGCTCACTACCCAAACAACCATGCTGCTGAGGCTGGGCCAGTACAAAGCCAGGAGACAGGAACTCCATCATAGCCTCTGATGTGGGTGGCAGGAGCCCAGGTATTTGAGCCATACTTAGCTCCTTTCCCAGGCACAGTAGCAGGTAGCTGGATTGAGAGCAGAGCAGCTAGGAATCAAACCAGTGCTCAGATTATATTCAGTTTGTTGTTTTTTTAAGATTTGTTTTATTTATTTGAAAGGACAGAGATCTTTAGTCTGTTGGTTCATTCCCAAGATGGCCACAATGGCTGGGGCTGGGCCATACTGAAACCATTAGCCTGAAACTCCACCTGGATCTCCCATGCTGGTGCAGGGGCCCAAAGATTTGAGCCATCTTCTGCTGCTTTTCTAGGTGCATTAGCAGGTAGCCAATTCAGGAGCAGAGCTCATGGAGTGTGATCCAGTGCTCCAATGTGGGTTGCTGGCATTGGAGGAGGTGATTTAACCCACTGCGCCATAATACCACCCCTATATTCATTCTTAATGAAGTTAGCATTTATTACTTTGATTCTTGAGTAGTAACACACATTAGTAATTAAAGTCTTAGACTGTTTAGTTTCTTATATATCCAATTGTCTGTATTTACAGGAAACATGGCCTCTGCTATTAATGCTTTTTTCTTTTTTTAAAAAATTTTATTTATTTATTTGAAGGGTAGAATTACAGACAGTGAGAGGGAGAGACAGAGAGAAAGGTCTTCTGTCCCCTGGTTCACTCCCCAAATGGCCGCAACGGCCGGAGCTGCGCCGATCTGGAGCCAGGAGCCAGGAGCTTCTTCCGGTCTCCCACATGGGTACAGGGGCCCAAGGACTTGAGCCATTATCTACTGCTTTCCCAAGCCATAGCAGAGAGCTAGAAGAGGAGCAGCTGGGACTAGAACTGGTGCCAGCACTGCAGGCGGAGGATTAACCTACTGCACCTCAGCTCTGGCCTCTATTAATGCGTTTTTAAAGAAGGACACATTATGTGTTTTTTGTCTATAATGGCTTATAAAACAGTTTAATGGGAGTGATGGTTTCCCAGGCTTATATCCTGAAAAAGAAAAGTCTCATGTTTTGTGTTTAAACATTGAAAACCATAGAAAGCTTCTAGAGAGTTAGCTGGAGCCTTTAGATCTTTGAATGCTTTATGTATACAGCGGAAGGTCTAGTATTCTAGAATTAAGGAAGGTAGAAAACAAGAGTATTAAGAGAGAAGTTTAGAATCTGACTAGCATCAGATTTACCACCAGTAAGAGATTTGCATAATATAAATATCTTACTTGTTTTAGCTAGTTCCTGGCTTCAAATTTAAATTACGACTTCAGGGCCAGCGTCATGGTGGACTAGGTTAATCCTCCGCCTGCGGCGCCGGCATCCCATATGGGCACCGGGTTCTAGTTCCGGTTGCTCCTCTTACAGTCCAGCTCTCTTCTGTGACCCAGGAGGGCAGTGGAGGATGGCCCAAGTGCTTAGGCTCCTGCACCCACATGGGAGACCAGGAGGAAGTACCTGGCTCCTGGCTTCAGATCGGCTCAATGCCGGCCGTAGCGGCCATTTGGGGAGTGAACCAGCAGAAGGAAGACCTTTCTCTCTGTCTCTCTCTCTCACTGTCTATAACTCTACCTGTCAAATAAATAAATAGAAAAAAAATTTAAATAAATTATTACTGCTTTTGTTCTTTGGCATTTTATTAAAGGAATTAGTTGCTAATCACACTTTTTATAAAATGTTCAGGGCAATATTTTACAACATGGTAGCCAAATGTTTTTAGCATTAATAGTACTTTGTGAATTTCTTGATAAAACAGTTTTTACTATGAAGTCTATTTGAAAAAATAAGTTGATAGAAATTAGATATTGAGCTATCTGAACAGTAGAAATAATAGAAATATATATGTGGTAAATTTTAAATTGTGAATATTTGTGGTTTCTAAGTATAACAGTATGTAAGGTTTACTACTTAGGATAACTTGGTATTAACTTTTCCCCCTTTTGTTTTCTACCATCAGAGGAAGGCAATTCAGCAATTTCCACAGAAGAGCTAAAAGAATGTCTGAGGAAACAATTAGAATTCTGTTTCTCACGGTACATAATCATTTTTTGATTGATATCTCTGCATTTTTGAATTGTTTGGTTATAAGATGTAAAATACCTGACAGTCAGTGGAAGAATATAGTGATTATCATTTCCTTTCAGTGATAAGCTTTTGGTGTCACTCTAGTGTATCTTAACTAGACTTGAAGATATGGTCTGCATTAAGGAACCATTCCCAGAGAGATAATGAAGTTTCTGTGGGATTTTTTTCCTATGAATGCATTTAGCATTGGAGTTCTTAAAAAAAGAAAGCTTTTTAAAAATTTTTTATTTTTCATAAGTGACTCATAACCTTTGATCATAGAGTTATTTTTAACCACATGGCAAGGAGATAGGCAGAGAACATATATTATACCATTGTCTTGTATTAAATAAGGAGTCCTTTCAGGAAAATGTTTTAAGATGTCTTACAGATACGACTTATGTAGGTATATTTATAACTTACACTTTATAAAATTCCAATTTGCTGCTTCTAGAGAAAACATAAATTTGGATATATATGCAAATGCTTTCCATTTTTCTAATCTCTCTCTGGTACATGGTATAACCAGTGAATAAAACTTTTCAAGCTAGAAATATGGATTTTACCAGAGACACATCTCAATACACAAACTGCACACTTGTTTCAGGTTTAGTTGATGCTTCATCCTAAACATCTCTCATCTTTTCCCCTCCTGGTTTCCTTTTCTGTAATCATTGTGCCTGTGATACATTTCATTTTCTTTAACACACTTGTAATAGTGAATTTAAAATCCTTACTGACTAACAAGATTGTTTTTGGGTCTGCTTGTCTTGGTCAGGATGTTTTCTCTTGTCTGTCAATTTCCTGCCCTTTTAACATGTCTTGTAAATTTTGATTGTATGCTGAATATACAAATAAAAGAATTACAGAAGCTGCAGGTGACATAATTTTTCCCTCTCAACAGGATTTGAGCTTTCTTCTGTTAGGCAGATGGAAAGAAATGTTGACTGCTTCAGTCTGTTCAAGAATTGAGCTGGGTCAGACCTGAGTAGCTTCTGTTTTAAATTAATTGATTTTTATTTATTTGAAAAATGGACACAAAGAGCTCCATCTTCTGGTTTACTTCCCAAATCATACAAACCAAGGCCAGAGGAAAGCCAGGGGCCAGCAATTCAATGCAAATCTGCCATGTGGCTAGCAGGATCCCAGTTACTTGAGGCATCACCACTGCCTTCCAAGGACTGCATTAACAGGAAGCTGGAGTCAGGACCCGGAGCTGGGATCTAACCCAGGTACTCTTATGTGGGAGGCAGTTGTCTTTACTGCTAGGCTAAAAACTTGTTTCCTCTGAGTAACCATTTTCCTGAGACTCTTCCACCTCTGATTTATCTGTTTCTTAGGAGTGGCCCTCTCTGGCAGTTTTTCTGTTTTTATTTTTTTGAGTTTCATTTATTTGAAAGGCAGAGTGATTGCCACTGATTTACTCACCAAGTGCCTGCAGGAGAGGGCTAGGCCTGGCCGAAGCTGAGAGCCCAGATTGGCCACCGTGGGTTGCAGGGACCCAGTTACTTAGGCCATTATCTGCAGTGTCCCAGATACATTAGCAGAAAGCTGGATTGGGAATCACAGAAGACAGAATTTGGACCCACACACTCCAGTATAGGATGCAGGTGTCCCACACAGTGCCTTACCCTACTGTGCTGGAACACCTGTCTGAACATGATTTTTTTAAAAAAATTATTTATTTTCAGTGTCTTTATTTCAGAGACAAAAATCTTCAATCAACTGATTTTCTCCTCACGTACCCACAAAACCCAGGACTTGGCCAGGCCAAAGCCAGGAGCTCAGAACTTCATCTGAGTCTTCCATGTGGATGGCAGGGACCCAAATACTTAAGCCATCATCTGCTGCCTCCCACGGTACACAATAGCAGGAAGCTGCATCGGAAGTCTTAGAGTCAGAACTTGAACCAGGCACTCTAATATGGGATGCCAGTATCTCAATCAACATCTTTACTACCACGCTCAGTGCTTATCTCCTTCTCAGGCTTTTGCTGTAGGGCTTGGTAGTTTTCTGTCCGTTTCATTCCAATATGCCAAGGAAATTTAAACCATTTCTTCAGGGATTTAAGATTACCTCTTTAGTCCCTCACCCCATACAGTTTCAAAATCTAGCCCATATCTTCCAGGAGAGACTTGTATTTGCTGCAGGGTTACTCCTTTCTCTGGGTCTTAACCCCAACACCACACAGATTTCACCCTGCCTTTTCATTCTCTCTTAGTTTCCAGCCTTCCTCCTAGAATTTAGGAAATTTGTGGGGCGATCAGCTGTGTGTCGGGGATTCCTATGGTTTTCAGCTGAAGTGCTAGTCCTGTGCCCAGCACACACATAGGCCACGTACTTACACCCACCTAAAGGTCTGCTGGTTTCCCAAGACCTTACAGGAAGCAAACGTTATCTCCAGCATTTCAGTCAATTTTGTCCTTGAAGTTTTCAACTCTCCTCCATTTCCAAAAATGGGATTTTTATGATCTTTCCATGCACTTTGAATTGTTGTGGTAGAAGCTCTTGCTGATCATGATCCATAACATTCAACCTTGGAGTACAGTAGAGTTCTAATTGGCATTTGTGCCTCAGCAAGATTGCTGCCAACGCATACCACGTATTTCTCACGAATAGGCAAGTCTTGGATGTTTTACTTGTTCATTCCATTTACTCTGACAAGATACAGTTTCTTTAGTTAAGAGTTCTGACATACTGTTTTGTCAGTTGACCTGCTGAACATCAAGGCTGATTTAGGTTGCAACTTTTTAATTGTATAAAGATCATGTTTACAGTTGCCTGATTCTCAAGTTAGTAAGGAATATTGATTAAACTAGTTTTAGTATTTCTTCATATTGAAGAGTACTTGTTACTGTTAGCTTATATCTGTCCTGTCCCATCCCCAGCAAAACAAGGAGCTACCACTGGTGGAAATTCTAAATCTATAAAAAAGAATTACTACTCTATTTCAGTAGAAATTGTATATAAAGGTATTTGAGCCTACTGTCTGGCAAGCACGTCGGCTAGTGAAACACATTCCTGAATGACAAAGATCCATTATGGAACTTCTGTTTATGCTGAGAAACAAAATCAAAAGCTAGTAAAACAAAAGATTTACAAGTATGGTTGTATGGAAGAAAATTAATGAGAAGAGTATATATATGCAAGAGCAGGAGAATATGTTGCAGTTTTTTTGTTTGTTTGTTTGTTTGTTTTGTTTTTTGACAGATATAGACAGAGAGAAAGGTCTTCCTTCCGTTGGTTCACCCCCCAAATGGCTGCCATGGCCGGCGCACTGTGCTGATCTGAAGCCAAGAGCCAGGTGTTTCCTCCTGGTCTCCCATGCAGGT
The DNA here is from genome assembly GCF_033115175.1 of Lepus europaeus. Taxonomy (NCBI): domain Eukaryota; kingdom Metazoa; phylum Chordata; class Mammalia; order Lagomorpha; family Leporidae; genus Lepus; species Lepus europaeus. The sequence continues at coordinate 69,497,844 of NC_084836.1, forward strand.
GCAGGGGCCCAAGCACTTGGGCCATCCTCCACTGCACTCCTGGGCCACAGCAGAGAGCTGGACTGGAAGAGAAGCAACTGGGACAGAATCCGGCACCCCAACCGGGACTAGAACCCGGGGTGCTGGCGTCGCAGGTGGAGGATTAGCCTAGTGAGCCACGGCGCCGGCCCATCGCAGTTTTAAATAGGGCGATTAGGTCATACCTCCTTGAGAAAGAGGGCTGTGCCTCCCCCATCATTTTTATTTTTATTTTTAGACAGAGTTACACAGGTAGAGAGAGGAGAGGTCTTCGATCCACTGGTTCACTCCCCAAATGACCACAAAGGCCGGAGCAGACCCATCCAAAGCCAGGAGCCAGGAGCTTCTTTCAAGTTTCCTACTTGGGTGCAGGGGTCCAGGGACTTGAGCCATCCTTCGCTGCTTTCCCAAGTGCATTAGCAGGGAGCTGGATCCTAAGTGGAACATCCGGGACTCAAACTATCACCCATATGGGATACCAGCACTGCAGGCTGGGGCGTTAACCAGCTGTGCCACAGTGCTGGTGCTTTTGGCTTATTCCCAAATGTACATAATTTATGGAGAATCTTGGTAATTCAGTCCAGGTCTCCCACATGAGTGCCAGGAACCCAACTTCTTGAGCTGTTACCTGCCAAGTACCTGGGTAACAGCTGGTACCTGGAATCAGGAGTCAAAGCTGGGTATTGATGGGGTCATAGACTACCATCTAGCAGCTTAACCACTAGGCCAAACAGCAAAGACTTATTTTTAGTTAATTAATTTTTATTTGTGACAGGCAGAGTGGACAGTGAGAGAGAAAGACAGAGAGAAAGGTCTTCCTTTTCCGTTGATTCACCCCCCCCAGTGGCCGCTATGGCCAGATCCGAAGCCAGGAGCCAGGTGCTTCTCCTGGCCTCCCATGCAGGTGCAGGGCCCAAGGACTTGGGCCATCCTCCACTGCACTCCTGGGCCACAGCAGAGAGCTGGACTGGAAGAAGAGCAACCGGGACAGAATCCGGCGCCCTGACTGGGACTAGAACCAGTCTGGCTCTGCAGGCGGAGGATTAGCCTATTGAGCCGTGGCATCAGCCTTAAGCAAAGACTTTTATTTAGCCAATTTACTTTCAGGCGTATTTGTTGTGACTAACAAGACATGGATTTTAGTTTACTTTAGCTTGTTAAACAATCTGTTATGTGTATGATGGTAGTGTTTGTACCTTTGTTTAATATACCTTAGAAAATTTTTGTCTTTATTTTAAATTATAAAAGTCAAAATGTTTATTAAAAATGCAAACACTTATAAATTAAAAATCCTCCATGATCTCACTAAAAATTGAGCTATACTTTTTCTCTTATGAATATTCTAGCATCCGAAGCAACATGTTGTAAAATGTTATTTAATATTAAACTTCTTTCCATGCAGTATAATTCCATAAAATCTGTTGGCTAAAACTATTGGACCAGACACATTTTGGGATTCAGCAACTATGTAAAAGTCGTTACTGATAAATATTGTGTTGCCATCTTTTAAACTGAACTCTTCTAAGTTCATTGTGTTATTTCTGATCACATAATTTTGTTTCCCTAGACTTAGTGATAAAATTAAGACACTAGTTTGCTTAAGGAGCTTTTTATAAGAATTGCTTGTTTTATAAGACTTGCTTTTTTTTTTTTATTCCTTTCAGAGAAAATTTGTCAAAGGATCTTTACTTGATATCTCAGATGGATAGTGATCAATTTGTCCCAATTTGGACTGTTGCCAACATGGAAGAAATAAAAAAGCTGACCACAGACCCAGATTTAATTCTTGAAGTATTGAGATGTATGTAAAAAATACTTTTCACCTTGGTTTTTTAATTTTAAAACTTAATAAGTGTTTTTTTGATTTCTGATAATGCAGGAAACTGTTTTTAACTGGCATTTTTTTTTTTCCATTTTTGGCTATTTTATTCCAATAATATATTTTTATTGTTTGTGTGTGCAGTTTCTATGTGAATTTTACACCTTGGTTGTAAAATTTTACACCTTGGTTGATATCCACTTAGCAATTTAATCTCTCTCTCTCTGTCTATTTCTATCTCATCTGTTTATTTATTTTTCATCATTTTATTTGAAAGGCAGCAATAGATAGAGACAAAGAAAGATCCTCAATCCACTGATTCAGTCCCCAAATACCCTCTCACAAGGATAACAGAGACCAACAAAACACTTGAACCCTTTATCTGCTGCCACAGAAGGTGTTCATTAGCGAGAAGCTGATCAGAGAGAGGTGCAGGAATCGATTCAGGGCACTCTGGTATGGGATATAGGCATCTCAAATGGAGTCATAATTGCTGTGCTAAATGCCCACCTCCTATTTCACATTTTTGAAAACAAATTAAGAGATACATCACAGTCCAATATCCACCACATATACTTAAAACAGAAATGTCACTTTTTCAAGTTAATACCAATGTTTGCATTGATCTACTTTTCTTTTATCCTAAGCTAATTTCACAGTCTACTAATGAGTGTGGCCTGCAGTTTGACAAACACCACTCTGAAGCTTGGTAAAGAATTTTTACTTCTTGGGGTAGGCCTTATGGCACAACGGGGTAAGCCGCCTCTTGGAACACACACAAGCCATGTCTCAGTATCAGTGAGTCCTGGCTACTGCACTTCTGATCCAGCTTCCTGCTGAAAATGTTTAAAATGAATTGCAGTGACCGGTTTTGTGGCATAACAAATTGCACCTCCACCTGTGATGCTGGCATCCTATATCAGAGCTCCTGTTCTAGTCCTGGCTGCTCCACTTATTACCCATCACCCTGCTAATGCAACTGGGAAAGCAGCAGAAGATGACTCAAGTACTTTAGCCCCTGCCACCCACATGGGAGACCAGCATGGAGTTCCAGAATCCTTGCTTTGGTCTGGCCTAGCCTCTTTTTCAACCATATGGGGATGAACAAGTGGATGGAAGATCTCTCTCTCCATCTCTCTGTCACTCTGTCTTTCAAATAAATATAACAAATCTTTAAAAATGAGTTGCAAGTCAAGCCTTCAGTCTTACTTGCCTTTTTATTTTTTGGATATACCTGCTTAAGGAGGTAAGGCATATTATCTTTCTGAAGGAATTAAAAAAGAAACCATTTGGCTACATTGTGCCATCTTTATTCCCTACAATGATGGCTTCCAGGTCCCTGGAGTAGTATGTTATAATAAATACATTGATATCAGTGATAACTTAAAATCCTTTGAGTGTAGTTCTTGAATTAAGGGCTTCTTAAACTTTAAGAAACTCTTCACATATGGGAGCTCATTACATTTCCCAGAATACTGTTTGACTAATGCAAGTACACTGATATCTGTAATACACATTTGTTACCTCTTGTTAAATGACGAATTTTGTTATTGTACACAGAGAATGCTTCTTGTTGATGTCAAGATAGTGCCGTAGTACTAAGTAGGTGCTGTGAATATTTGTTCAGTTACTATTTGACAGTATTCTTACAACCCAAAAGCATGTTTTCTCATAATTGTGGTCTTCTGCATATTAAGCTAGCATATACTAATTTAGTCCATTGAAAATTGAAATGAATAGTTATTTAATGGCATTGTTAATGTTGCTACTTGTCACTATTTTTTTTTTAACAAAAACTTTTCAGCTTCTCCCATGGTTCAAGTTGATGAGAAGGGCGAGAAAGTGAGACCAAGTCATAAGCGCTGTATTGTGATACTCAGAGAGATTCCTGAAACAACACCAGTAGAGGTAAGTCATTAATCATCACTAAAGCTGGTTTGTATTAATAGTTCTGAAGTATTAGAATGGTACAGAAGACTAATGAAGTGAAATTAATTCTGCTGGTTAGCTGTAGTCAGAATGATGATCTGGAACAGGTACACGAATAAAATAATATTTGAATGAAACAGTATAGTCCGTGGGATCAGCACTGTCTCATAGTGGCCTAAGCCTCTGCCTATGGTGCTAGCATCCCATATGGGCTCTGGTTTGAGTCCCAGCTGCTCCTCTTATGATCCAGCTCTGCTGTGACCTGGGAATGCAGCAGAAGATGGCCCAAGTGCTTTGGTCCCAGCACCTGTGTGGGAGACCTGGAGAAAGCTCCTGGCTTTGGTTAGGCCCAGCTCTGGCTGTTGCCGCCATTTGTAGAGTGAACCAGCGAATGGCAAACCTTTCTGTCGGTCCCAGTCTCTGTAATCCTACCTATGAAATACATAAATAAATAAATAAATCTTAAAAAAAAAAAAGCAGCAGTATAGTTCAGAAATACTCATTTAATATATATAATATTGAGTTAATAATTAGATTCTATTAAGTATTATGTCCTTTACACTTCTGTAAAGTCAGAAATTTTATTATATGTTTTACAAGCACAGTAACTGAGGGTATATGCCCTAGGGTATATGGGCTATTAAGCCTGGATTTAAAGTTGATTTATCTGATTCTAAAACCCATGTGGTTTTTTTTGTTTGTTTGTTTGTTTGTTTTTTAAGACTTATTTATTTGAAAGGCAGAGTTAAAGAGAGGAAGATACAGAGAGAAATCACCCAACTGCTGGTTCACTCCCCAAATGGTTGCAATGGCCAGAGCCCGGCCAAACCAAAGCCAGGAGCCAGGAGCTTCTTCAAGGTCTCCCAAATGGGTACAGAGACCCAAGAACTTGGGCCATCCTCCACTGTCTTCCCAGGTGAAGCAGCAGGCAGCTAGATCAGAAGTAGAGCAGTCAGGACTTGCACTGGTGCCCATATGAAATGTTGGCATTACCAGCAGTAACTTTACCTACAACACCGGCCCCAAGCCCTTGTTTTTTGTTTTTTGTGGTTTTTTTTGCTTTTAATAAGATTATTTGTTTATTTGTGAGGCAGAGTTACAGAAAGAGAGGAAGAGACAGAGAGAAAGGTCTTCCATCCACTGGTTCACTACCCAAATGGCCGTAACGACCAGAGCTGGGCTGATCCAAAGCCAAGAGCCTCTTCTGGGCATCCCACGAAGGTGCAGGGGCCCAGGCACTTGGGCCACCTTCCACTGCTTTCCCAGACCACCAGCAGAGAGCTGGATCAGAAGAGGAACATCTGGGGACATGAACTGGCACCCATATGAGATACCAGTGCTGCAAGAGGAGGCTTAGCCTACTACACCACAGCACCAGCCCAAAGCCTGTGTTTCTTAACACCGTGTGACAGTTTCACACTAAGTTGCTGTGTTAAGGCCCCATAAATTAAAGAAGGCGAGGTTAATCAGTAACTAATGTGTTGTAATTGATTAGTCATTGGAAAAGAAGTTTTAGACCTTTGGCACCTAACAAATTTGATACCTTAGTAGACAATGTTTTTGCCTAGAATTATTTGGCATTAATTCTCTAGACTGAAGAGAGAAGTTAGAAAACAAATTATCACTAGATCTTTGATTTTAACTATATATATCAAAAGTAACAAACTAAAAGGAAAATTAGAGTAGGGAAAATGTACTATTCAGAAACAATATAAAGTATAAATCTAGGGACTGGTATTGGATACCACTTTGTGTATCCCAGCTGCTCCACTTCCTATCCAGCTCCCTGCTAAAAACGTGGGAAAGCAGTGGAGGGGTGGCCCAAGTGCCTGGGTCCCTGCCACCCACATGGGAGACCCGGATGAGACTCCTGCTTTGGCCTGGCCCAGCTATGACCGTTGCTGCCATCTGGGGAGTGAACCAGTAGATATCATGTGCGCTTTCCCTCTCTGTATGTGTGTTTGTGACTCCATCTTCTCTGTAACTCTGACTTTGAAATAGACAAATAAATAAATAAATAAATATTTTTAAAATGGGAATATTAATCTGCATTTAAGAGCCTAAGCTACTGGATTTGAATTCCAGCATTTTAACTTGCTCACTTTATGACTTAATGCGCCTTAACCTCTTTTTATTTCTCATCTGTTAAATCATATAAGTAATGAATAACTTGGAGATATCATAAGAATTACATAAGTTGGGCCAGCGCCGTGGCTTAACAGGCTAATCCTCCGCCTAGCGGCGCCGGCACACCAGGTTCTAGTCCCGGTTGGGGCGCCGGATTCTATCCCGGTTGCCCCTCTTCCAGGCCAGCTCTCTGCTATGGCCCGGGAAGGCAGTGGAGGATGGCCCAAGTCCTTGGGCCCTGCACCCGCATGGGAGACCAGGAGAAGCACCTGGCTCCTGGCTTCTGATCAGCGAGATGCGCCGGCCGCAGCGGCCATTGGAGGGTGAACCAACGGCAAAGGAAGACCTTTCTCTCTGTCTCTCTCTCTCACTATCCACTCTGCCTGTCAAAAAAAAAAAAAAAAGTTAAAAAAAAAAAAGAATTACATAAGTTAGTAATAAGCTCAGAGCAGTATCTGGCATACCTGAATGGAGTTCCAGTATCTGCTTGACTAGCCCTGGCCATTGCAGGCTTTTGGGGAGTGAACCCAGTAAATGGAAGATCTTTTTATCTTTCTGTAACTCTGCCATTCAAATAAATAATCTTAAGAAGAGAACAAATTAGGGCTAGCACTGTGGCATAGTGCCACCTATAGTGCCAGCATCCCATATGGGCACCGATTCGAGTCCCAGCTGCTCCACTTCTGATCCAGTTCTCTGCTGTGGCCCTGGAAAGCAGTAGATGACCCAAGTCCTTGGGCCCCTGCACCCATGCGAGAGACCCAGAAGAAGCTTCTGGCTCCTGGCTTCAAATCAGCCCAGCTCTGGCTATTGTGGCCATTTGGGGAATGAACCAATGGATGGAAAACCAATCTCTCTCTCCCTCTCTCTCTCTGTCTCCTTCTCTCCCTCTCTCCCCCTCCCTCCATCCTTCCCCCTCTCCCTCTTCTTCTCTCTCTGTATAACTCTGACCTTCAAATAATAAATCTTAAAAAAAAAATCCTGTCAAATAGACTAAATTTTTTTTAAAGATTTTATTTACTGGCCGGCGCTGCGGCTTAATAGGCTAATCCTCCACCTTGTGGCGCCGGCACACCGGGTTCTAGTCCCGGTCGGGGCACCAATCCTGTCCCGGTTGCCTCTCTTCCAGGCCAGCTCTCTGCTGTGGCCCGGGAGTGCAGTGGAGGTTGGCCCAAGTGCCTGGGTCCTGCACCCCATGGGAGACCAGGAGAAGCACCTGGCTCCTGCCATCGGATCAGCGCGGTGCGCCGGCCGCAGCGCGCCTACCGCGGCGGCCATTGGAGGGTGAACCAACGGCAAAAAGGAAGACCTTTCTCTCTGTCTCTCTCTCTCTCACTGTCCACTCTGCCTGTCAAAAATAATATAAAATAAAAAAGATTTATTTATTTGAGAGGTAGAGTTACAGACAGTGAGAGGGAGATACAGAGAGAGGACTAGAACCGGCGCCCATATGGGATGCCGGGGCTGCAGGTGGAAGATTAACCTACTGTGCCATGGCACTGGCCCTAGAGTAACTTCTGTTGTCATATTGATTTTGCGATCAGCTTAGTAATTGTGCTGTTTTAAATTAATACTTAGTGATGTTTGATATTTTGTGGGTCAGTTTAACCTCTCAGATTCTAATACTTATATTTGGGAATCATTGGTTAGTATTGATTTTTTTTTTGAGACGCAACTAGATGTTAGACTAAATGGAATTGGATGATAAAAATGGAGACTATAAAAGCTTCAACACAGGATTGTTTTGAGGGTAAATCAAAGTATCTAACCCTTGATGGTATTTCAGTAGATGCTGTTTTTCCTTTCCTTCTCTAACTTTAGGGGTAGTTAATGTTCCCTTTGTAGTTATTTTCTTTCTTTCTTGATACATACTTCTTTCATGCTGTTAACTGTTTAATCATCCTGAGGTTTGGTAATCATCTTTCCCTGTGTCCATGTATTTCTTAGAGTTGTTTTTTTTTTTTTTTAATTTTAATTTTTATTTATTTATTTTTTTGACAGGCAGAGTGGACAGTGAGAGAGAGACAGAGAGAAAGGTCTTCCTTTTTGCCGTTGGTTCACCCTCCAATGGCTGCCGCGGTAGGCGCGCTGCGGCCGGCGCACCGCGCTGATCCAAAGGCAGGAGCCAGGTGCTTCCTCCTGGTCTCCCATGGGGTGCAGGGCCCAAGCACTTGGGCCATCCTCCACTGCCTTCCCGGGCCATAGCAGAGAGCTGGCCTGGAAGAGGGGCAACCGGGACAGGATCGGTGCCCCGACTGGGACTAGAACCCAGTGTGCCAGCGCCGCAAGGCGGAGGATTAGTCTAGTGAGCCACGTCGCCGGCCTAGAGTTTTTCTTTTTCCAGTTACATTGATTTTGGAAAACATAAGTGTGCACAGAGTTGAAGTCTGTGATCCCAGTGTGGACAAAGCAACTGAGAATGCATGAATATTCTTAATGCTTAGAAAATGTGAACAAAATATGCAACATTTTTTATTAACAACTGAAAAAAGACTGAAGAGATTTTAACATAAAGAAAATTTAGTTAGCTACTAGAAGTGAAGTACTTCCATTTTTCTGAGTATAAAATAAGATTTTATCATTAAGTCATACATAAAAATTTACACGGCAACTGTGCATAGCTTTGTTTTAGAACATAATCTCGGTGGGCGCCATGGCTCACTAGGCTAATCCTCCGCCTGTGGCGCCGGCACCCCAGATTCTAGTCCCGGTTGGGGCTCCGTATTCTGTCCCGGTTGGAATTTTGACTTAATGGTTTTCAGTCTTTGTTTTCATGGCTTATTTAAAGATAATAGAAATAATATTGGGGCCGGCGCCATGGCTCACTTGGTTAATACTCCGCCTGCGGCCGCCAGCATCCCATATGAGCGCTGGGTTCTAGTCCTGGCTGCTCCTCTTCTAGTCCAGCTCTCTGCTGTGGCCTGGGAAGGCAGTGGAGGATGGCCCAAGTGCTTGGGCCCTGCACCCGCATGGGAGACCAGGAGGAAGCACCTGGCTCCTGGCTTCGGATCAGCGCAGCGCCAGCCGTAGTGGCCATTTGGGGGGTGAACCAACGGAGGGAAGACCTTTCTCTCTGTCTCTCTCTCTCTCTCACTGTCAAACTCTTCCTATCAAAAAAAAAAAAAAGAAAGAAAAGAAAAAAAAAAAAGAACATAATCTGTCCTCACTAGAAAAATAAGAAAGAGATATAAAAGGATAATGTGAAGAAATAGGAACAAAATATAGTAAGAGATAAACCTTAATATAGTAAACACAAAATGCACTGCCCATTTTGATGTAATTTTAAAGTTCACTAACGTTTTTCTTTTTTAGGAAGTGAAAGCTCTGTTCAAAAATGAAAACTGTCCCAAAGTGATAAGCTGTGAATTTGCACACAATAGCAACTGGTATATCACCTTCCAGTCAGACACAGATGCACAGCAGGTGAGAGAAAACTTTCCTTCTCATTCAAATCCTGACGGTAAAAGAAGTAGTGATTTTACTCTGGTTTGAATCCAGAGAGGTGGAATACAGGTAGGTTTTTCTTTATGTCCACCACGTAGATTCTGGTGGCACTGAGAAATTTAGAAGGTATTGTTAGTTCTGGTATTGCAGGGTATAGTGGGGTCATTTCCCAGATCTGCCAGGGTAGAAACAGATTTTTAAGGGCTGCTTCTGGTGTTATCCCCCAGAAGCTAAAGCAGATCCCATTGGTTCACATAGAGTGCATGACTTGGAGTTCACATGGAGCTAATGCCAAAAAACTCCCGTAGTTGCAGGATGCATGCGATCTGTCCTTTGCCCCCCACACATTACCCTGATCTGACTAGGACGCCGGTAGCAGCAGAATAGAGGCACACTGCATGGCTTTTCTCTGCTGAGTATGGTGCTCTGCAGGAGTAGGGGAAGGGAGGGAAGGACAGCGATGCAGCTTCCCTGCTCCAAGCCCAGCAGTTGCTCAGAACCCAGTCAGCTTTCCAAGGCTGAAGTAAAAGTCAGCAGTGACTGTGGAATTCCCTCTCAATTAGAACTGAGCGCTGGGGCGTGCGGCAATTTTTTCCCACCTTAAGGTGGTAAGATTATGGCTGCACCATGTGACTGGCTGCAGCAATGTCTCCTTCGACTCTTGTCCCACGGAGTCTTTGTTTGGAAATTAAACAGCATGCTACTGAATAAGTGGGTCATTGAAGACATTAAAAAAGAAATCAAATTCTTGAAATAAATAATAATAAGGATCAGGGCAGAAGCAGAAATAAATGATATTAAAACAAAAAAAAAGTTGGTTTTTTTTTTTTTTTTTTGAGAAGATAAACAAAATAGATAAGTCTCTAGCCAGACTAACAAAATAAAACAGAAAAAACTCAAGTAAATAAAACTAAACATGAAAAAGGAGATAACCACTGAAATACAGAGGGTCATAAGAAAGTACTATGAAGAACAGTATGCTAATAAACTGAAAAAAACTTGAAGAAATGGATACATTACTGGATTCATATAACCCACCAAGATTAAATCAAGAAGCCATAAAAAACCTGAACAGACCCATAATACACAATGAGAGTGAAACAGTAATCAAAGGTGTTCCATCAAGGAAAATCTGGGACCTGATAGCTTTACTACTGAATTCTACAAAACATTCAAAGAGGAAGTAACTCCAGTACACTTCAGACTATTCCAAAATATTGAACAGGATGGAACTCTGCCAAACTCTTTTTATGAGGCCACCATCACTTTGATACCAGAACCCAACAATGACACAACATGAAAAAACTACAGACCTATATCCTTAATGAACATAGATGTAAAGATTCTCAACAAGACAGTAGGAAGTTGAATTCAAAACCATATCAGAATCAAGTGGGATTTTTCCAGAAATGCAAGGGTGGTTCAACATTCACAAATCAATAAACGTGATATATCAATTCAGTTTGAAGAACAAAAACCATATGGTCATCTCAATAGATGAGAAAGCATTTGATAAGATTCTTTTGTGATGAAAACTCTCCACAAATTAGGTTCAGAAGGAACATTCCTCAAAATGATAAAAGCTTTGTGTGGCAAACCAACAGCCAATATTCTGAATGGAGAAAAGCTGAAAGCATTTCCCCTCAGATCTGGAACAAGACAGGGGTGTCCATTTTCACCACTATTATTCTACATAGTACTGGAAATTTTAACGAGAGCAATTAAGGGCATCAGAATTGGAAAAGAGGAAGTCAAATTATCCATGTTTGCAGATGGCATCATGTTATTCCTGGGAAAACCTAAACATTCCACCAAAAGGCTGTTAGAAGTGATAAAGCAGTTTAGTAAAGTTGCAGGTTACAAAATAAACATACAAAAAATAGTAGCTTTTTTATGTGTCAATGAAGAACTCACAGAAAGAAATCCCATTCACAATAGCCACTAAAAAAATATTTAGGAATAAATTTAACCAAAGAAGCGAAAGATCTCTACAGTGAAAATGATAAAACATTGATGAAAGAAATCATCAAGGACACACAAAAATGGAAAGATATTCCTTATTCATGGATCAGAAGAATCAATGTCATTCAAGTGTCTGCACTTCTAAAGCAATCTACAGATTCAATGCAATCCATATCAAAATACCAATGAGATATTTACAGAGTTAAGAAATCACGAAAGACCCACAATAGCCAAAGCCAACCTGAACAAGAAAAATCAAGCTGGAGGCATCATAATACCTGACTTCAAAGCACATTACAGCTCACAGTGCTCAGCTCCTCAATGCCACAGCCACCTGCTCCCACCTCCACCACCTCTGAACAGAAGGTGGCTCTGCCTCCCATGTATGCTGATCTTGGCAAATGTGCAAGAATTACAGATTTGGCTTAAAGCTTGATGGGAAATCAAAGTCCGAGAATGGATTAGAATTTACACGCTCAGGCTCAGCCAACCCAGACCACCAAAGTGACAGACAGTCTGGAAACCAAGTACAGAAGTACTGAGTATGGTCTGATATTTACAGAGAAATGGAATACCAGCAACACACTGGGTACCGAGATCACCATGGAAAACAAACTTGCATGCAGACTGAAGGTGGACTTCTATTCATCCTACTCCCTTAACACTGGAGAAAGAAAATGATAAAATCAAGCCAGGGTACAAGTGGGAGCACATCAGCACATAGATTTCAACATTGCTGGGCCCTTCATTGAGGATGCTTTGGTGCTGTGTTACCAAGGCCGATTTGGCTGGCTACCAGATGAACTTTGAGAGTGCAAAGTCCCAGGTCATGCAGAGCAACTTTACCATCAGCTACAAGAGTGACAAATTCCAGCTTAATGATGGAACAGAGTTTGGCTGCTCCATTTACCAAAAGGTAAACAAGAAGGCGGAGACTGCGGTCAGTCTTGCCTGGACAGCAGGAAACTAATGTTCCAGAATAGCAGCCAAGTATCAGATCTGCCATGACACTTCCTTCTCGGCTAAGGTGAACAACTCCAGCTTGATAGGATTAAGATACACGCAGACTCCAGTGCCAGGTATCCATCTGATGCACTCAGCTCTGCTGGGTGGCAAGAACATCAATACTGGTGGCCATAGGCTTGTTCTAGGACTGGGATCTCAAGCATAAATGAGGACATGCTTTTAATTTTAAATTATTTTGCAGCACAGCTACCTTCAGAATTTAGTGTACCTTTTGATGTTATTTGTGATGTAAATGTTGCCCAGTATCATGTTAGACCTCCAGGTTATTAAGGTGTTACCTCTGCAGAAGTACAGAAGAAACCTGAGTCCAAGGAAACATCTTTGCAGTTGCAGACTTGGGGGCAGGTTTCTTTTTTCTTGAAGTGGGTGCAAGTGGAAACTGATCATATGTAGCCACTTTGTAAGTCCTTGCTGAGTAAATGAATGAAATTGTGACTAGCTGAGAATTGAACCTTGGCCTCCTATCCCTACTGATGAGAGGCTTATTGCTTGATGGTGTGTACAGACTCATCCAAAAGCGGGCGTTTTTAGACAGATCTTTATGATCTTTTCCCATGCCAGTCCATTGTTGCCTCTTTTACACCAAAAGAAGTTTGCTGGGTGTGATAGCTGTGTCTTTCGTGCCATCCTGGAGTGGTGTAGGGTAGTTGTGATAGAGCCAATGATTCAGGGCTCTGATCCTTCCTGTATGGCTCAGAGTATGAAATCACTACCAGGAGCTCTGGCTGCACGTGGGGCAGAGCCAGTGTGATTGTAATCCTGTGGTAACAACACCCAGAATCTAAATTAGCTTTCTGTCATATTCTCACCACTCAATTTAATTTTCAGCAATTTAATGGGTACCTTTTAGAGTTCCATCCTGTGTGGAATTAGATCGTCCCCTTCAAATGCTGTAATTAACATCACTTAAAATAAAACTTGAATAAAATCTCAAAACCTCGAAAAAAATGCTACAAAACTGTCATAATTAAAACAGCATGATACTGGCATAAAAACCAATACATAGGTCAAGGAAACAGAATAGAGAGCCCAGAAATTAGTCTACATGCATACAGCCAACTGACTTTTGACATAAGTGCTCAGACTATAAAGTGGAGAAGTGGAGTAACAAATGATGCTGTCATAACTGGATGTATATGTATAGAAGAGTGAAATTAGATCCATACCTCTCACCGTATACAAAACTGAACTCAAGATAAATCAAAGACCTGAATATAAGACTTGAGACTATGAAGTTCAACTTTCTGGAAGAAAATATAGGGGAAACATTCCAAGCCATTGGTATAGGGGGTGACTTCTTGGATAAAGACCCCCAAAGCATAGGCAGCAGTAGCAAAACTAAACAAATAGGACTATGGGTACAACAATGGAAGTGATGAATGGAGTGAAGAAATACCCAGGGGCCAGTGTTGTGGCCTACCAGGTTAGGCTGCTGCTTGCAATGTTGGCATCCCAAATGGTGCTGGTTCGAGTTCCAACTGCTCCACTACCTATCCAACTCCCTGCTGGTGTGTCTGGGAGGGCAGCAGAGGATGACCCGGGTGCGTCAGTGTAGCCGCTATAGAAAACTCCTTAAAAAATTAGAAATAGATTTGCCATATGATCTATCAATCCCACTACTCTGAGTATATACCCAAAAAGTCTTGAACACAGTGTATCAAAGAGATACCTGTACCACCACGTACAGCACTGTTCACAGTAGTCAACATTCAGAGTCAACCAAGGTGTCCATCATCAGATGCAATGGTTAAGGACAATGTGATGTGGTGTGTGTGTGTCTTTGTATATATTTACACACACACCACACAGACAATGGAATATTTTATTCAGCTATACAGAATGGTTTCTACCATTTGCAGCAAAATTGGTGCAATTGGAAGACATCATATTGAGTGAAATAAGCCAGACCCAGAAAGACAGCAGAGATGGTCCAAGGGGTTAGGCCCCTGCCACCCACATAGGAGACCTGGATATAGTTCTAGGGTCCTGACTTCAGCCTGGCCTAGTCCTTTCCATTGCTGCCATTTGGAGAATGAACCAGCAGCAAATGGAAGATCTTAATATTCTCTCTCTCTCTCTGTGTAACTCTTTGAAATAAAATCTTTAAAAAATAATAAAAAGTGAACCATGTACTGTTATTTCTAGTAGGCTTTCTTGATTTGTTTTGTTTTTTAAGATTTATTTATTTAAAAGAGTAACAGGTAAGGTTATAATGGAGAGAAAGAGGCATTTCATATGCTGGTTCACTCAACAGATACCCACAACAGCCAAGGATGGGCCAGGCCAAGGCCAAGAGTCAGGAAATCGATTTATCCAAGGACTCCCATGTTGGTAGCAGGGACATTGGCCAGATACTGTAATATATGATACAGGCATTCTACGCCATGACCTTAACCTGCTATGTTATGACATTCATTCTGCTAATAGATTAATCCCACAGTAAATAGGAAATTTTTTGGAATTTTGACTTAATGGTTTTCAGTCTTTGTTTTCACTGCTTCTTTAAAGATAAGAGAAATAATATTGGGGCCAGCGCCATGGCTCACTTGGTTAATATTCCGCCTGCAGTGCCAGCATCCCATATGGGCACTGGGTTCTAGTCCCAGCTGCTCCTCTTCCAGGCCAGCTCTCTGCTGTGGCCTGGGAAGGCAGTGGAGGATGGCCCAAGTGCTTGGGCCCTTGCACCCGCACAGGAGACCAGGAGGAAGCACCTGGCTCCTGGCTTCGGATCAGCGCAGTGCCAGCCGTAGCAGCCATTTGGGGAGTGAACCAATGGAGGGAAGACCTTTCTCTCTGTCTCTCTCTCTCTCTGACTGTCTAACTCTGCCTGTCAAATGAAAAAAAAGAGAATGCAATAATATTCCTTTGAAACAGAACTGTATCTGTAAAATTTTTTTAGTTCTTCATTTTAGAAGACAATCTTTTTTTTATTTTTAAGATTTATTTTATTTATTTAGAAGGCAGAATTACAAATGGACGCAACAGCTGGGGCTGGGCCAGTCCAAAGCCAGGAGCCAGAAGTTTCTTCCAGGTCTTCCATGTGGGTGCAGAGGCCCAAGCACTTGGGCCATCTGTTGTTTTCCCAGGCCCATTAGCCAGGGGTTGGATGGGAAGTAGAGCAGCCAAGACTCAGAACCAGCACCCTTCAGCGCCCTTATGGGTTGCTAGCATTATAGGTGGCAGCTTAACCTGCTATGCCGCAATACTGCCCGCCCCCCCCTTTAAAGATTTATTCATTTATGTATTTGAAAGGCAGGACAGCAGAGAGAGGGGATGGAGGGAGAAACAGATCTCTTTCATCAGCTAGTTCACTTCCCAAATGGCCACAGCAGCCAGTGGTGGTCCAGGCCAAAGCCAAGAGCACCAGTACTCCAGGTCTCACATGGTTGGCATGTTTTTAGCTGTCTCCTGCTGCTTTCTCTGGTGTGTTAACAGGGAGCTGAATCAGAAGTGGAGCATCTGGGACTTAAACCAGTGCTCCCAAGTGGATTGCCTGCATCATAAGCATGATCTTAACTTGCTGCATCACAACTCTGGCCCCAGTGAGCCTATAAGGTGTGGGTGTTTTTTTGTTTTTTTTTTTTTAAACTCAAAGACCTTCCATCCATTTGTTCTCTCCCTAAATGTCCACAGCGGTCAGGCAGAAGCCAGGAGCTTCTCCAGGTCTCCCACGGGGTGGAAGGGGCCCAAGTACATGAGCCATCTTCTGCTGTTTTCCTAGGATCATGAGCAAGGAGCTGGATCAGAAGTAGGGCAACTGAAACTCAAACCAGCGCCCAAATGGGATGCCGGCATCACAGGCAATGGCTTTGCCTGATACACCACAATGCTGACACACACACACATGCACACACACCCTTTTTTTTTAATTATTTTAATATGTAGCCCATGAGATTTTTTAATCTTTTGCATCTTGTCTGTAATAATCTGTAGTAACTCTACTTCAGTGAACATAAACTTCAGTGACAATGTCTTAAATTTTTGGTTTTTCATTCCTTGCTGCCTTGCACAATGGAATCACCTTCAAAATTTTTTGTTTAGTTCAGAAAATAGTTACTGCTACCAAAAATCTTGATAGGTAGAAATGGCTTTAATGAAATGGTTGAGTGCTAATGAGTTTCTTTCTGCTTTGTTAACAGGCTTTTAAATACTTAAGAGAAGAAGTTAAAACTTTTCAGGGCAAGCCAATCATGGTAAGAAATACTTGTAAATTAAACAAGGAGAGTGAGAAACAAAAAAATGTTATGAATTGATCATTTTAAAAATACAGATAGCTCAGTGATTTTAAGGAAGTTTCTGTTTTGTGTTATATACTACTTGAAAAAAAATAGTTGATAAAAAGTATTTAAATACCTCACATGTAGCAATTTTTTAAAAAAAACATGACTTCTCATAACTTATAATTCTATATCTCATAATCAGTAGAAGCAATAATTTTAAGTAACATAGATGAAAAACATTCTCTGTACTTTCAACTTCATCTCAACTGCATTATGACATTAAAATGCAATCACTTGGGAACTTAGGAACTGTTTACACTTCCTTACTGTCTTTACATGTCTAATCTGTTCTCAGGCCTCATGAACCCTGCTATTAAAACTTCCTTCCATCAGTATTGCTATTATTTAGGCTTGAACTATTGGAGTAGCCTCTCAACTGCTATTCTGTGCCTTTAATTGATCCCCCTTACTTTGTTTGTTCTTCACATTGCTACTAAAATTACCCTTGTGAAATAAAACCCCAAACATAATATTTTTTCTTATACTCCTCGTTCTCTATGTGACGTAAGTATTGCCATGATTATTTATAAATGTAATACATTATTACTAGCTTCTCAGTGCTGAGTTCTTACTGTGTATCAATTTCAGTGTTAGGCATTTCACATGACTCATTCAATCCTTACAAGAACCATATGAGTTAGGTACCCGTTTCTCTATTCTACAAGTGTAGAAAACTGGACATGAAAGTAACCTTCCCAGTCACATACAGCTAGTAAGTGGAATAACCAGGAAGAGAGTAACTTAGCATTTATTAAGGGCAAGTTGGAGCTATTTAAAGCTCATAATCACTGTGAAATGAGTGATATTGCTAGTTTCCATATTGTAGATAAGCTATTTGCTAACTGTCACTCTGCTTCCTCCACCTGTGAGGCTCTTCTGCCTAATTTCACCTTTCTGTGCTGTGAAGCTAAAAAGCTAGTCTTCTAAGATTTTTGGTAGTTTTAGAACTTTTATTTCCAAATTAAGTATTTGCTACATCTGAAGTTGATATTTAGTATAAGAAAGGAGTTTAATTCCTTTTTTTTCTACCTATATGAAACGGCCAGTAATCTCAACACATAATTTGGGTCTTATGTACTACCCCATCTGTGAGATCTGTTTTAAATTATTTTACTGATCTCAACCTCCGTGACAACAAATTGCTGTTATAATTATCATAGTCTTAGAGTCTTAAAATATCTCTACTTCCTTCTGCAAGTTCTTTCTCCTTGGTCTTATTTTTCAGGATTGTCTTCACTTTTCTTAGACTGGATGATTTTTTTTTTTTTTTTTTTTTTTTTTTTTGACAGGCAGAGTGGTTAGTGAGAGAGAGACAGAGAGAAAGGTCTTCCTTTTTGCTGTTGGTTCACCCTCCAATGGCCGCTGCGGCCGGTGCACCGCGCTGATCCGAAGCCAGGAGCCAGGTGCTTCTCCTGGTCTCCCATGCGGGTGCAGGACCCAAGCACTTGGGCCATCCTCCACTGCCTTCCCGGGCCATAGCAGAGAGCTGGCCTGGAAGAGGGGCAACCGGGATAGAATCCGGCGCCCCGACCGGGACTAGAACCCGGTGTGCCGGCGCCACAAGGCGGAGGATTAGCCTGTTAAGCCACGGCGCCGGCCGATATTTTAATTCTTAAAAATTATGTATTTATTTGAGAGTGAATGAACGCTCATCCATTGCCCTATTCCACAAATGCCTGCAATGGTTATAACTGGTTCCGGCTAAAGCCAGGAGCTGGGAATTCATTCAATCCAGACTTCTCATGTGGGTGATAGTATGCAGGAGCCCAAGGACTTGGGTCATCTGCTGCTGCTTTCCTGGACACATTAGCAGGGAGCTAGACTGGAAGTAGAACAGCCAAGTCTGGAACACTTTCCCTAAGGAACTTTGTTAACTGCTGATTTTATTATGTGTCAAAGATACTTAGGACTTCTCTTCCATTCTGATTGGGTGCATGTTTAGTTTTCTTTGCTTTTAATATTTATCATATCCATTTTTAGGTTTATTTTAAATATGTGTATGATTTCAAAGTAAATTACCTAAAATATAGTATATGAAATATTCACAGTATATATGTGTGTATGTGAGTGCATCACCATCCTACTTAGCTGAAGAATTCTTTTACCCTACTTTCCTTTTGAACTTGAGTATTCCCTCCTTAATAGTATTTACAGCAATTCCTCAGTTCTGTTTATATCCACACACTACTCATTTGTGCAAGTGTACCATGGTATATTCAAACACTGATTGGACTCTCAGGGGGCATGTATATATTTGTAGTATATATAATATTTTAATATATGTAATGTACAAAATTGCTCAAGGTGTTTGACAGACCCCATCCCATAATTAATTTTGTGGTGGGAACTAATGCCTACTTTCTTAGCAGTTTTCAAATGTATAATGCATTATTTTTAATTATAGATCTCCATAACTTATTCCTATTTTCTGACTGAAACTTTGTGATCCTTGACCAGCATCTTCCCATTCTCTTCCATTGCCTCCCATTCCCCAACCCTAGTCCTGGTAACCTCCATTCTACTCTCTCTATTGAGTACATATACATACATACAAGTGGGATCATGCAGTATTTGTCTGTGTTCTTGGGTTATTTCATGTAGCATGGTGTCCTCCAGGTTCATCCATATTGTTATAGATGATACTATTTCCTTCTCTTTTTAAGGATAAATCATCTTCCATTGTATGTATACTTCCATGTATGTATACATGTATGTATATGCATTTTTCTTTATCTGTTTGCCAATCAATGGACATTTAGTTTGTTTCCATATCTCGACTATTGTGAATAATGCTGCAGTGAACATTCAGAGTAGTTTTCTCTTCAACATACTCATTTCATTTTTGGGTTTATAGCCAGTCGTGGGATTACTAGATTACATTATAGCTCTATTTTTAAACTCTTGGAGAACCTCCATACTGTTTTGAATAATGTCTATACTAACTTACCCACTAATAGTGTGAAAGGATTCCCATATTCTTTGAATACTTTTTTTTTGATAATTTTCTCATATATGTGGTGCTGTTATGTTGCTTTATGTAGCGTTTCTCTAATGGTTGGTAGCTGGGCATTTTTTCATATAGCTCATTTTAAATTATATATCTTACAAATAAAGATTATCTGTTTCATATGTTTTGGTCATTTCTATGACTTTTTTTCTGTGAACTCTTTATTTCTCTGTAGGATTCTTGAGTCTTGTGTATGCTTTTATAATTTGAATATTAATATTTATACCCTTGACGTTGCTATTAGTTTTACTATTTTGACTTTTGTGTGTTAACCCTTTTGTGTATATTCTGTACCTTGCAAGCGCTTTTTTTTTGACATTTAATCGTTAATTATTGTGTTCCTCTTGCTTCTAGGCAAGGATAAAAGCCATCAATACTTTTTTTGCAAAGAATGGTTATCGATTAATGGATGCTAGTATGTATAATCAGCCCATTCAAACTCAAGCACAATATGCCTCACCAGTCTTTATGCAGCCTGTATATAATCCTCACCAGCAGTACTCAGTCTACAGTATTGTGCCTCAGTCTTGGTCTCCAAATCCTGCACCTTACTTTGAAACACCACTGGTAAGTGAGATCTTTATGGAATAATATAAAATAAAATATTTTTAATTCAAGCAGAAGTTTTAAGAAACCAGATTGAGGAGTTGAGTTGTTTTTGTGTTGATTTCAATACTTTCTGACTTTTAAATAGAGATGGGTATCTGATTTTTCTTACCAAGCATACATATATGACTATATGGTTCCTAAAGTTTAAAGGATTTAAAATGCTATTTAATGTGAAATTTTGTCAGAGAATGATGTTCATTAAATAAAGAACTAGCGATTTGTTGTTTGTGAATCCAGTGGTACTTGAAGTAAATATTGTAAAGTAAATAGTTAACATTTTGAATCATTTTTGACTTGTAAAAGAAATTGGTAGTAGGTTAGTTCATTGAGGTTTCTTTTGACCCTTACACCAGATTTTGCCTTTGCCTTTACATTAATATTGTTTAAACATTAAAATTTTCTTCTAGGCTCCCTTTCCCAATGGTAGTTTTATGAATGGCTTTAATTCACCAGGATCTTTTAAAACAAATGCTGCTGCTATGAATATGGGTCGACCATTCCAAAAAAATCGGTAAGATAAAAATCATAACTGGAATTTATTTTAAACAATTCCCAGTGGTTCTTGCTGCCAGTGTTTGCTATTGTATTAATAGCAATACTTACTGGCTGACTCAATAAAAAGATGGTTTGTATTTTATAAAACCTGAATAATTTGATTTAGAATTCACATATACCCTTTGACGTCAGAGTTGAAGATAGATGTTAAAGGACTTGGGAATCAGATTTTTTTTTTTAACAATAGAATAGATTCTCTAATATAAAATCTGGTGTCTAAATGCTGTTTGGTTTATTAAGTGAGTATGTTTTGGAGAACAAGTTTTTCTTGGTTAAAAATGTTAACTGATTTTTGTAATGTTACAATATGTTCCTTGAAACTAAGGAATTGAAATGACTTCCATTAACTAGAGTATTCAACAAGCAGTTGCTAACATATATTGATTACTTAACATCTCAAGCTGTGCTCCTTAAGACTTAACATGTGCTAATTTTCATAGCCCTATGAGATAGGTACAGGTATATCTATTGTTTGTTTGCTCTTTAAAAAAAAAAAAAGATTTATTTATTTAAAAGGCAGAGTTACAGAGAGAGGGGGGAGACACATATTCTACCCGCTGATTCATTCCCCAAGTAGCCACAATGTCCTGGGCTGAGCCAGGACAAAAGCAGGAGCCCACAACTCCATCCAGGTCTCCCAGGTAGATGCAGGAGCCTAAGCACTTGAGCCATCTTTCTCGGCTTTCCCAGTTACAAAGCATGGAGTTGGATCAGAAGTGGAACAGCTGATCTCATATGGAATGCTGGCATCCCAGGAGGGAGCTTAACCCACCACATCATAATGCTGGTTTATCTATAGCTAAAGGATATAGCTAGTTAACTGCTTGAGCCAAGAATTGAACCCAGGCAGTTTGACTAAAAAGCCAGCACTAAATGTTCAGAACAGATCATTAGGAATTGTGGAAACTATTTGTTATCATACAAGAGATAGAGAAATCTCTTATATTTGTGTTTATGCAGACATCAGCTAATGATATATGGTAATCTCTCGTCAGATCTCATTCTTGCAGTTGCTTTTTATTTTATTTTATTTTTTTTTTGGCACGTAGATCACATGGAATTGTTTTTCAGGATGACCTCTGGAAAGTTAGTCATTTGTATAAGTATTTCCTAAAACGTTCTTTTTAAAAAAAAAAAATTATTTATCTATTTGAAAGAGTTACACAGAAAGAGGAGAGGCAGAGAGAGAGGGAGAGAGAGGTCTTCCATCCAATGGTTCACTCCCCAGTTGGCTGCAACAACTGGAGCTGCACCGATCTGAAACCAGGAGCCAGGAGCTTCTTCTGGGTTTCCTACATGGATGCAGGGACCCAAAGCCTTGGGCCATCTTCTACTGCTTTTTCAGGCCACAAGAGAGAGCTGGATCAGAAGTAGAGCAGCCAGGACTTGAACTGGTGCACATAGGGGCTACTAGCACTGCAGGCGACAGCTTTACCTGCTATACCACAGCACCAGGCCCCCCACCCCCCGCCTCCTTTTTTAAGATTTATTTATTTGAAAGGCAGCGCTTCAGAGAAAGAGGAAGGGAGAGATAGAGAGAAAGAGATCTTTTATCTGGTTCACTCCTCAAGTAGTCACAATGGCTGGGACTTGGCCAGGCACTTATTCTGTGTCTCTCACATGGGTGCAGGGGCCCCGGGACTTGAGCCTTCTTCCTCTGCTTTCCCAGGCACATTAGCAGGGAGCTGGATCAGAAGTAGGAGCAGTTAGAACTCAAAACAGGTGCCCATATGGAATGCTGGCACTGCAGATGGAGGCTTAACCTTCTGTGCCACAACGCTGGCCCTGTATATATGTATTTAAAAGGCAGAGGCTGGCACTGCAGCTCATGTGGCTAATCTTTCGCCTGCGGCACCAGTACCCCAGGTTCTAGTCCCGGTTGGGGCACCAGATTCTGTCTGGGCTGCTCCTCTTCCAGTCCAGCTCTCTGCTGTGGCCCAGGAAGGCAGTGGAGGATAGCCCAAGTGCTTGGGCCCTGCACCCACATGGAAGACCAGGAGGAAGTACTTGGCTCCTGGCTTAGATCGGTGCAGTGCGTTGTCCTTAGCAGCCATTTGGGGAATGAACTGACGGAGGGAAGACCTTTCTCTCTGTCTCTCTCTCTTACTGTCTAACTCTGCCTGTCAAAAAAAAAAAAAAGCAGAAAGGAAGAGAGAGAGGTGTCACAAGTGGTGGTTTAAGCTGTTGCACCACAGTGCTGGCCTCTGACAATTATTTTTTTAATTATTGCTTTATTAAATCGTAGTTTATGGTTTCTCTAATGAGAAGTTTCTCATGATTAGAAATAGTAGCTTTTTAGAATATTTTTTAGAAGGGTGAATTCTTTTTAATATTTATTAATTTATTAGAATGGCAGAGTGACAGGGAGAGGAAGGAAGGTCTTCCATTCTGTGGTTCAGTCCCCAGGTAGCCACAACAGCTAAGGTTTGTCCTGGCCGAAGCCAGGAATCCAGATCTCCATGTAAGTCTCCCGCCTGGATAGAAGAGGTGCAAGTACTTGGGCCATCTTCTGCTGCATTCCCAGGTGCATTATCAGGGAACTGGATTTAGATTGGAAGTAGAGTAGCCAGGACTTGAACCAATATGGTGTGCTGGCCTGATGAGCCTCTGCTTAAACCAGCTGCAACATAGTCACAGCTCTGGGGTGGGGATTTCCTTTTCAACACTTGGGAAGGACAGACATCTCTGTTATATACTAAAAGCAATTTTTAGAAGTAATGATGCATATGAATGATTCTCTTAAAAATACATTAGATGAATTCATGGTTTTTCCTTTATTAGCACTTTTGTCTGCTCTATCTTGCTGAAAGAGGTAAAGTACAGTAAGAAATCCAGAAGTGACAGGTCATCTCTGCATATAAAAAGGTGTCCCTATAGTATCAGGGAGACAGGGTAGGTTTACTGTAATTTTACACATTATTCAAAACCACACAAGTACAGTTCTTTTTCTTATATTTGAACAATAGTGGTGGTGGTTAAGTTTTCTTTATATAGAAATAATACATAAATATACTAATGCTGACCTTACAGATAAAGCTGAAGAGCTTTTTTTTTTTTTTTTTTTTTTTAAAGATTTATTTATTTATTTGAAAGGCAGAGTTACAGAGAGGCAGAGGCAGAGGCAGAAAGAGGTCTTCCATCTGCTGGCTCACTCCCCCAATTGGCCACAACAGCCGAAGCTGTGCCAATCCGAAGCCAGGAGCCAAGGCTTCTTTTGGGTCTCCCATGTGGGTGCAGGGGCCCAAGGACTTGGGCCATCTTCTACTGCTTTCCCAGGCCATAGCAGAGAGCTGGATGGGAAGTGGAGCAGCTGGGACTCAAACTGATGCCCATATGGGATGCCGGCACTGAGGGCGGTGGCTTTACCCATTACGCCACAGCACCGTCCCCTAAAAAGCTTTTGACCACTGACCTAAATCTTTGCATCTAAGTGACCACTACCAGAACTTTATCTTTTTCCTTCTCTCTCTCTCTTTTTTTTTTTCCCTAAACATTGTTATTCAAAAGAGCCCTTTTGGATTGTCTGTATTAGCCCTGAGACAGCCCGATGATGATCAGTAGTCCTACTAAGAGAGAATAGGACTAACATTCAGAAGTCCAGGCGTTTTTCTACCTTTCATACTTGATCTTTCTCCTCCTTTCTGTCTTCTATCATTCAGTTCTCCCTTCATTCTGTTTTTCTTTTGCCTGGATTGAGACTGTAAGTCCCTCTCAGTGAAGGGTAAGATTATGAGATCTGAGGGCTGTTTAAACCTGATGTCTTTTTTTTTTTTTTTTTTTTGACAGGCAGAGTGGACAGTGAGAGAGAGACAGAGAGAAAGGTCTTCCTTTTGCCGTTGGTTCACCCTCCAATGGCCGCCGCGGTAGCGCGCTGCGGCCGGCGCACCGCGCTGTTCCGATGGCAGGAGCCAGGTGCTTCTCCTGGTCTCCCATGGGGTGCAGGACCCAAGGACTTGGGCCATCCTCCACTGCACTCCCTGGCCACAGCAGAGAGCTGGCCTGGAAGAGGGGCAACCGGGACAGGATCGGTGCCCCGACCGGGACTAGAACCTGGTGTGCCGGCGCCGCAAGGCGGAGGATTAGCCTGTTGAGCCACGGCGCCGGCCTTAAACCTGATGTCTTGTGCATTGGGTATAATCAATGCATTCTGAATATTCAGTGAATGATGGTTTCTAGGTGCTGTAAATATTTTTGAGATTAGTTTCTGTTAGATCATAGTATAATTTTCATTACTAGTTAAAATTTATTTTGTAACATAAATTGAAACAATTTTCATTACTAGTTAAAAGTTACTTTGTAACATAAAGTAATTATTTGAAAAAATGCCTTTGCATATAGCCTGATTTTTTTTAAGATTTATTTTATTTACTTGAAAGGCAGAGTTAAAAAGAAGAAGATTCAGAAAGAGAGATCTTCTTCCACTGGTCTCCTCTTCAGACTGCCAGGGCTGGGCCAGGCTGGAGCCAGGAGCCAGGAACTTCCTAAGGGTCTGCCATATTTGTACAGGGACCCAAAGACTTGGACCATCCTCCACTGCCTTCCGGGCATACCAGCAGGGTGCTGGATTGGAAGTGGAGCAGCCTGGACTTGAACCAGTGCCCAAATGGGATACCAACACTGTAGGTGGTGGCTTAACCCACTATGCCACAACACTGGCCCCCAAGCCTGGTGTTTTGTTTTTGTTTGTTTGTTTGTTTGTTTTTTGTTTTTTTTTTTGTTTGTTTTTTTTTTTTGTTTGTTTGTTTTTTTAAATTTCTGACAGGCAGAGTGGACAGTGAGAGAGAGACAGAGAGAAAGGTCTTCCTTTTGCCGTTGGTTCACCCTCCAATGGCCGCCGCGGTAGGCGCACTGCGGCCGTCGCACCGCGCTGATCCGATGGCAGGAGCCAGGTGCTTCTCCTGGTCTCCCATGGGGTGCAGGACCCAAGGACTTGGGCCATCCTCCACTGCACTCCCGGGCCACAGCAGAGAGCTGGCCTGGAAGAGGGGCAACAGGGACAGGATCGGTGCCCCGACCGGGACTAGAAGCTGGTGTGCCGGCGCCGCAAGGCGGAGGATTAGCCTAGTGAGCCGCAGCGCCGGCTTCTTTTTCTTTTTTTAAGATTTACTTGTTTATTCATTTATTCATTCATTTGAAAGGCAGAGTGAGAGACCTTTGATCTGCTGGTTGACTCCCCAAATTGCCTCAGTGGCTGAGGCTGGGCCAGGTCAAAGCCAGGAACTGCATCATCTGCCTTTTCCCACTGCTTTCAGTGGTGCGTTAGTAGTGAGCTGGATCAGAAGCAGAGCAACTGGGACTGCAACTGGTGCTGCAGCATGGGATGTCCAAATTACCAGTGCTGGCTTACCCACTGCACCCAAACACTGGCTTCTGATTTTTATCTTTTTTGAGTTTTAGTAGACCTTGTTGGGTATACTATCTAATAAGAGAGCAGGACAGCTGGAGATGCCATAGGAATTAATATTTAATTCTTGGGCTTATTATTGGTTTTAAATCCCTGTTATTAACATTTTAAATTTTTAACTGAAAATCTAATGTAAAAAAACGGGCTGTGTAAACTGTAAGCCATGAGCCAGCCAAGTCTCATGCACCCTCGTTCCTAGACTGTAGAGCCAAGCCCTGCAGCTGCGTGGGCTGACCTGAGATGTTTTCAGTGCTAGCTGAACTACAGGCTCCCTCCACTACCCTACCCTCACCTCATCTGTGTACAGATTTTTAGGGAAGTGCTTACTTTGACCCATCATCCATGATAAAAGCCATTTTTACAAGAGGAAGGTTTGTATGTCTCTAGTTTTGTTTTTAAACAGTTTTGTCTATTTTCCTCCTATGAAAATGGAATATATACTACAGGTTGTTGTGTATCTACTTGTAATATATGTATATTTGTACTTTATACATAAAAATGAATATTATGTCCACATCTCACCCCAACCAGTTATCATTCCCATGGGGAATAGTTTTGTCTTTGCTGAAAATGTGTGACATAGGTTCATTAATAAGTTTAAAGCCTGGCTGATTTAGACATATGAAGACTATACCTGGTTTTTGAAACATCAGCTACAATCATAATTATAGTCTGAATATTGAAGTAGAAGCAGCTTTATCTCAAAGAACTTTGATTTTTTCCCCCAGATCTCCTAAAAATTAACGTTTATTTAATGTTTAATTCTTCCTTAATGGGAGTTACAATTTACAATGTCACACTCTTGTGTTCAACTTAATTTTTTTAAAAAAATATTTATTTTATTTATTTGAAAGTGTTACAGAGAGAGGTAAAGACAGAGAGAGAGAAGTCTTCCATCCACTGATTCACTCCCCAGATGGCCGCAACAGCTGGAGCTGTGCCAATCAGGCGCCAGGAGCTTTTTCCCGGTCTCCCACGTGGGTGCAGGTACCCAAGGACATGGGCCATCTATCCCAGGCCACAGCAGAGAGCTGGATTGGAAGTGGAGCAGCCAGGACTAGAACTGGCGCTCATATGGTATGCCGGTGCTTCAGGCAATGGCTTTAACCTGCTGTGCCACAGCGCTGGCCCCGTTCAACATAATTTTTAGAAAGTCACAGTATAGTAGAAGCCAGGTTTTATCAAGTAAAGTGTTTTCTTTGTTTGTTTTTTATTGATTAACCTTTTCATGTTTCTTATAGTGTGAAGCCTCATTTTAGGTCATCTAGTGGTTCAGAACACTCAACAGATGGCTCTGTGTCATTGGGGGATGGACCATTGAACAGGTCTAGTTCAAGGAACTTTACAACTGAACGGCCTACCCCTGTAGTAACAGGGCACCAGGAGCAAACTTTCCTTCCAAAGGAGGCTCCCACTTTGCAGGTGGAACAGAATGGGGACTTTGGTAGAGGCAGGTAAGGAAATATGGGTATATGAAACTGCTTTTTCTTTTTTTTATAAAGCTCATTTTATTTGAACAAAAGAGAGAGATATTCTTGTCCACTGGTTTGCTCCTCAGATGTTTGCAACAGTCAGGCCTGGACTAGGCCAAAGCTGGGAACCATGACCTCAGTTCAATTCTCCCACATGGGAAGCAGGGACCCAGTCACTTGACCCATCACTGCTACCTCAGGGTACACATTACCAGGAATCAGGAAGGGACCTGGGACTCAAACCCATCTGGTTTGTGTCCTTAATTTTTTCTGTTTTTCTAAATGAAGGACTGGGATTATATATTGCTTATATTACATAAACTAAAGCCTAATATGCTTTAGTCTGGAGAGACCACTACTTATAAAGTGGGACCAGCTTATCTTGGTGATGGTGGTGTATGTGAAGTAGATTAGCTCAGGATCCCTTCAGAAGGATGTATTTTACCTTTAATAATAATGGAAATTAGCCTCATATTTAGAAAAAAATAGATGCTTAAAATAGAAATCTATCCATTTTTGGTAGAATGTGTATATTTGAAGAAAACTATAAGTTGTCCTACCCCTGTCTCTCTTGTCATTAAAAGGAGAACACTTTTCAGAGGTCGGAGACGACGAGAAGAAGACAGGATCCCAGTAAGTGTTTATAACCTTTAATCATACTATTCAGAATTTTTTTCTTCTATGGTTTATTGTAGCATTGGCTTGTGATCTGTCTTTCGTTTCTGGGTTTTCATCAGTGATATGTAGAACCTGAACTTACTGCCAAATTGGCACCAGTACTACGTGCACAACCACCCTCAATCACGCACATTGTTAGGAGTTTAATATGTGTTGCTAACATTTATAATCATTATTTGAATACCTAATATATTCATATGGTTTATAAATAAAAATAGGACTTTAATATGTTGATAAACATTTAAAGTTTCAGGCTTTTGCTAATAATATAAACCAGCCAGTGCTAATATAAACAACGCAGGGATAACCTGATGCAACCATTTCCTATATTTGCAAGTATATCTAGAAGAGAATCCCTAGAAGCGCAATTCTAGGTCATGCTTCAATAGTTGTTGCCAAATAGTGTTCACTAGGGTTTGTGGCAAGTTGCACTACAACAGATAATGAGCAAAGGCAGAATGAGAGAGAGAGAGACAGAAATAGAGAAGTCTTTCATCTACTGGTTCATTCCCCAGATGGCTGCAATAGCCAGGGCTGGATCAGGCCAAAGCTAAGAACTCAGAACCCCATCTGGGTCTCCCACATAGTGGCAGGTGTCAAATTACTAGGGCCACCTTTCACTGCTTTCCAAGGTCTATTAGCAGGGACCTGAATCTGAAGTTATGGGATGCCAGTGTTACAGGTGGTAGCTTACCACACTGCACCACAACACTGGCCCCTAAATTAAACCTTTTAAAATAGTGTTTTCATTTAAACTTTCTATATTATGGGCAGCCATGAAACTTTAGGCAACAGCTGTTTTTTGTGTGTTGTTGTATATATGCACATGAATGTTGGCATGAACCTCAACAACTATGGGAAAGAGAGGTTTGGTTTGGGATCTGATTACTGTGTTGAAAGGGCCAGAATTGGCCGGCGCCGTGGCTCAATAGGCTAATCCTCTGCCTGCGGCGCCTGCACACCGGGTTCTAGTCTCGGTTGGGTTGCTGGTTCTGCCCCAGTTGCTCCTCTTCCAGTCCAGCCCTCTGCTATGGCCCGGGAGTGCAGTGGAGGATGGCCCAGGTCCTTGGGCCCTGTACCTGCATGGAAGACCAGGAGAAGCACCTGGCTCCTGGCTTCAGATCAGCGCGGTGCGCCAGCCACAGCGCGCCAGCCGTGGCGACCATTGGAGGGTGAACCAGCGGCAAAAAGGAAGACCTTTCTGTCTGTCTCTCTCTCTCACTGTCCACTCTGCCTGTCAAAAAATTAAAAAAAAAAAAAAAAAAAGAAAGAAAGAAAGAAAGGACCAGAATTGAGGACTAGCAATTAGGGTGGAGGAAATGGAACTAGGCATGTCTTCCAATAGGAAGGGTGGGGAGAAAAGTCCTGTGCAGGAGGGAGATCTTACCCAAATACTAAAATTTGTAAGCTTACACACAGGAAATTGAAGTGATAAGAATAAATGAAGGGCCTGGCGCTATGGCGTAGTAGGTTAAACCTCCACCTGTAGTGCCAGCATCCCATAGGGGCACCAGTTCAAGTCGCAGCTATGCTACACTTCTGATCTGGCTTCCTGCTAATGGCCTGGGGAAAGCAGTGGAAGATGGCCCAAGTACTTGGACCCCTGCTCCCAAGTGGGAGATCCCGAAGAAGCTCCTGGCTCCCGGCTTCAGATTGGCCCAGCTCTAGCCGTTCTTGCAGCCATCTGGGGAGTGAGTGAACCAGCAGATGAAAGACCTCTCTGTCTCTCCCTCTCTCTGTTTGTAACTCTGCCTCTCAAATAAGTAATCTTTTTAAAAAAAAAAAAAAAAAAGTGAGGTACTGCATTGTATGTTATTTGAAAAGCAATAAAAGAGGTTCATATATGGAAAATTAAAGAACATAGTAGCTTTAGGCTGAAGAAGAGTATCCAGTATGTTGCTTGAAGAAATATGAATGGACAGAGCTAATATGCAAGTGAATGTTTGGGTTAAGATAAAGCTTGAGCTGAAATTATTTTAAGTGTATAATTGAATGATTTGTTCTGTAAATAAGCAGAATTGTACAGCCACAACTACCAAAAAGTGAAAAGGATTATCTTAAAAGTTGTTTTAGCATAGTTGATAGTTGAGGCCATGGCTAACGAGTAACCCTAGGAGTATTTAGAAAATGAAGAGAATAAAATTGAATTAGAATATAGAAACCATTGAAATTTAAGAAGTGGGAAAGGGAGGGAAGTGTTCATGATTGTCAGATCTGAGAAGAACCAAGAGAACAAAGGCTAAGAGAAGAATGAACTCCACAAGAAAGAGGGTTAACATACCAAATAATACAGTGAGATCAGGAAAAACAGAGGCTGCCAGTATTTATGTTGTGGAAGATATTAGTGACTTGCCTCAACAATATTACTGAAATGCTAAATTCGGAGGAAGAACTACAATGAATGAGAGGCTTGTCAACGACGCATGGAGTGATAGGTAACGGGGAAAGATGAGATTTTCAAATATGTTATAGAAGGGAAGAATATTGTTCCCTCTTGTGACTAGATGGAGGAATAAAGATGAAGACAAATTTAGGTAAGGGGGTGTTTGTTTTTCAGCATTTTGTGGATGAGGTACATCAAATTTAGAGAGAAAGAATAGTGGAGAGTCATTGGCAGGTCTAAGGAATATGGCAGAGTTTGCAAAGATGAGGAAGCAGACTAAAGAGAAGTAGGATTGGTTTGAAAAAAATGACAGCTCAACTGAAGAAGCCAAGAATCTACATGGAGACTGTGCTTTAGGGTAGAGGTTGGTTTTGTTTTTCTTTCCTTCCATCTTGCATCTTCTATGATGCAGGATTACAGAATAAGATAGACATATTGATTTGCTTTATGGTTTGTGTCTTTTAGAGACCCCATTCCTCCAGCACTGAAGCAAAGCCTCCCACACCAAAATTTGACTTACTAGCCTCAAATTTCCCTCCTTTACCTGGAAGTTCATCAAGAATGTCAGGTGAACTTGTTTTGGAGAATAGGATGTCTGATGTCGTTAAAGGTGTCTACAAAGAAAAGGTAAACACTGAAATATATAGTTTGCTTCTCTGTTAAGCTTATCAGACCATATTTAGGCATTGTTTTGTTTGTATTTAGTCCATATATCTATCATTGCTTTTACTCTTGGGGTTTTTAGTATACTTTGAATTTCTTTTAAATTTTTTTATAAAGCAATTTTTTATAAAGACAATAAAATGTCTTGACTTTTGCGTGTCTTTGTTTCAGTCAGCAGAGCTTGATAGAACTGATTAATACAAACTAACAAAAGGTATCATTTCCACCTAAGTGCTTAAAATTAACCATTGATATAAATAAACTCTAGGGGCTGGCACTATGGCGTAGTGGGTAAAGCCGCTGACTGCAGTGCCAACATCCCACATGGCCGCCAGTTCAAGTCCCTGCTGCTCCACTTCCGATTCAGCTCTCTGCTATGGCCTGGGAAAGCAGTAGAAGATGTCCCAAGTCCTTGGGCCCCTGGACCCACATAGGAGATCTGAAAGAAGCTCCTTGCTCCTGGCTTCAAATTGGCATAGCTTCAGCCGTTGTGGCCATTTGGGGAGTGAACCAGTAGATGGAGGATCTCTCTCTGTTTCTCCTCTCTCTATGTAATTCTTTCAAATAAATATTTTCAAAAATAAGTAAATAAACTCTAA
Organism: Lepus europaeus; assembly: GCF_033115175.1. Classification (NCBI taxonomy): domain Eukaryota; kingdom Metazoa; phylum Chordata; class Mammalia; order Lagomorpha; family Leporidae; genus Lepus; species Lepus europaeus. The sequence continues at coordinate 69,529,819 of NC_084836.1, forward strand.
CTTAGTGAATTCAGTCTTTCAAGTAATGGAGAATATATATATATATATATATATATATATATATATATATATATATTTAAGATTTATTTAATTTATTTGAAAGGCAGAGTTAGAGAGGAAGAGATAACATAGAGATCTTCCATCTACTGGTTAACTCCCCAAATGGCTGCAACAGCCAGGGCTAGGCCAGGCCAAAGCCAAGAGCGAGGCACTCCATCCTGGTCTTTCACATTGGTTGCAGGACCCAAGTATTTTGTCATGTGCTGCCTTCCCAGTCACATTTGCAAGAAGCTGGATGAGAAGTGGAGTAACCAGGACTCAAACTGGCAGTCTCAAAGGATGGCAGCATCACAGCTGTGGTTTACCCTCTGTGCCACGACACCAGCCACTAGATAATATTTTTGAGTATAAACCTCTCCATGTCCAAAATTCTCATGTCATAAAAGTTTCAATATTTTTTCTAATTATTTATAAAAGCACATGAACATAGTATATCTAGGCTTCTGAAAAAAATGACGTAGATTCAACTATTAACTTTTTTTCTGCCATTTATGGCTGTATAATAATTTAACATAGTTTTTTACTGGCGTCTTGACTTTACAGTTTTAGACATTGGCTAATTTCTTGATGTTTTAAAGATGTTTTAAAGAGTTAGCTCTGTTAAGCATACTGAATAGTTTTTCCTGTCCTCCTGGTATTTTTTCTGCTTCAGATATTATCAATTATAAGGTTCCCATTATTTTAGTATCACTTTGAAACATTTTCAGTTAAGCTAGGCCATGTCATCATTTCTAAGGTACATTTCAGTATTTACCTTATTACAGTATTACCTTATTTAGAGCTGTGACTCACAGAACAGTGTGATTAGTTTGTTTTTTGTTTTGTGGTTTTTTTTGTTGTTGTTGTTTTGTTTTGTTTTGGTGGGGATTTTATCTGCCACACTGCCAGTGGCCAGAATATCTTATCTATCTATGCAGCTGAATGGTTGTGTTCCTGGAACTTCGCTTTACCATCATCCTGGAGGTTTTCTTTATTCTTTATTGGATTCTCATTTCTTCTCACTTTTGGTAGGTCATTTATTCCAGAGCTTCCCAAATAAATGTGCATGAGAAATAAATTTTTTATGTTTTCATTTGTAAGATGTTTTCCGTTCTTGCATTCTCTCAGTAGTTTATCTCTGCATAGAATTCTGTAGTCACAATGATTTTCCTGGGGCTGGCATTCTGGCATTGCAGGTTAAGTTGCCAGTTGGGATACTTGCATCCCATATCAGAGTGCTGGTTCAACTCCTGACTACTCTGCTTCCTATCCAGTTCCTGAGAGACACTGGATGATGGCTTCTTGCCACCTTCATGGGAGACCCAAGTGCAGTCCAGTCCTGGCTCCTGGCTTCAACCTGGCTCAGGCCCTATTGTTGGGCTCATTTGGGAAATGAACCAGCAGATGGAAGTTATCTCCCCTGCCCCCATCGCTCTGGCTTTCAAATAAATAATTTTTTTTAGAAAGAGTACAGGAACTAGTTTTTCTTCAGATGTTGTTCGACTATCTTTCCTCATTTAAATATACTCTGAAATATAGCGGTTATTTCTTATTTTTACCCTTTTATTTATTTATTAGATCAAAAGAGAGATCTTCCATCTACTGGTTCATTCCCCAAATGGCCACAACCATTTGGGCCAGGCCAAAGCCAGGAGCCAGAAGCTTCCTCTCGGTCTCCCAGGTCGGTGCAGGGGCCCCAGTACTTGGGCCACCCTCTGCTGCTTTCCCAGGTGCATTTAGCAGGAAGCTGGCTCAGCTGGGACTAGAACTGGCACGCATATGGGATGCTACCTGCTGCGCCACAGCACCAGCCCCAACACAGATTTCTTAACTGTGAGGCTAAACATCCCCCACCCCTCTGTTAACTATATTTTATTTTCGAGCCTGAGAGAGCATGTGTGTTCATCTTTTGAAGGAACTGCCAGATTGTTTGCTACAGCAGCTGCATCATTTTCCATTGTCATAAGTATAATTTTGAAATAATCTGTTTCCTCTAAGGATAATGACGACTTGAGAGTGAGTTGCCCAGTGCCTGCAGAGGATGAGCAGACAGACTGCACTCCTGCCCAGCAGCTCAGTATGAATCCCAGTCCTCCGAGTACAGCTGAGCCTCCTGTGTTAAGGTAGAAGTTTCCATTTAGAAGATCTTCCATACCAAACTGCTTTTTTTCTGATCAGTTGTTCAACTGTTCTATGTGCTATATGAAGTCTAAAGTCATTCTTTTTTTTCCCCTTAGCACAACTCAGCAAGAAAAGGATCTAATAGAAGACTCCACTGTTCAGAAGGATGTTGTCAACCAGACAAATATACCAGGTTCTTCCCCAAGTACTGCAAAGCCATCCAGGGCAAATGCTTCTTCACCTTGTAGCAGTAACATAAATTCAGCTGTCACTGTGGCTCTACAGGTAACTTGGAAGATTTTATATGGGGGGGGGGGGGGAATAAATATATGTAAAGTTTTATGTGAATATATTAGAAATAGATGAATTAGTAAAAAAAAAGATTTTCTTACATGACATTGTGCTAGGTTTTGGGGTTTTTTTTTTTTGTTTGTTTGTTTGGTTTGGTTTGGTTTATTTGAAAGGCAGAGATATAGAGAGAGGGAAAGAAAGATTTTCCATCCATCAATTCACTCCCCAATTGGCTGCAACGGCCAGAACAGGCCAGGACAAAACCAGGAGCCAGGAAGCAGGAGCTTCTTCTAGGACTCCCATGTAGGTGACAGGTGCCCAAAGACTTGGGTCATCTGCTTCTTTCCCATGTGCATTAGCAGGGAGCTGGATTGGAAGTGGAGCAGCCAGGACTCCAGCCAGCACCCACATGGGATGCTGGCACTGCAGAAGGCAGCTTAACCCCTGGCACAGCGCTGGCCTCTTGCTGGTTCATTTATATGGAAGTAGGCCAAATGAGGCTACTTGCAATAGAAAGACACTAAAGTTTCAGTCACTGCAAGAACATGGGACATTTTAATGTGTTTCTCTCTCTCTCTTTTTTTTTTTTTTTTTTTTCCTGATTGTCTTATGGTAAGTGAAGAGTCTTTCTTATCTAAGTTATGAGGATTTTTTTTTTTTTTTTTTTTTTTTTTTGACAGGCAGAGTGGATAGTGAGAGAGAGAGACAGAGAGAAAGGTCTTCCTTTTTGCCGTTGGTTCACCCTCCAATGGCCACTGCGGCCGCGCTGATCCGATGGCAGGAGCCAGGTGCTTCTCCTGGTCTCCCATGCAGGTGCAGGGCCCAAGCACTTGGGCCATCCTCCACTGCCTTCCCGGGCCATAGCAGAGAGCTAGCCTGGAAGAGGGGCATCCGGGATAGAATCCAGCGCCCCAACCGGGACTAGAACCCGGTGTGCCAGCGCTGCAGGTGGAGGATTAGCCTGTTAAGCCACGGTGCCGGCTGGTTATGATGAATTTATCATTTTTGAACTAGTATGAAGAGATTTCAAGCTTCTTCAGATTATTTTTGCTACATGTGTGACACTTAGCAAACCTTTGAAACCCATTAGTGGCCTCACCCACTAGTATTCAAGTTACAGTATTTCATAATTTTATCATTGAGAAAACCCAGGATTAAAAAATACACAAAATTTACCTGTAATACTTTGATTTGATTATGTAAATAGTTGCATTTTACTAGAACTGTTTATAGGTTCAGAACATTTTGTCTTCTGTAGTAATGCCAGTTGGTAATGGAATAGCAGCTATCGTTTGAGTGTCAGTTATATGCTGGGGCCATTGTTAAAGACTTTATGTGCTTTTTTCTTAAACCCTTTTTACTTATTTTTCAATTGAGTTAGCTAGGACTTTTGTTTACTCTTCTGTTAATATTTAATTGGTTTCCAGCTGCCCTTCAGAGATTCTTATGTATTCCCTTCCAGGATTTATAACAAGGGAGGAGAAAATGGAACTATTATTTCTTCATACGGATAGACCACTATTAATTTAATCTGTTCTTCCTTGTTATGCATTTAGGTTGTTTCCCGTTCTTTAATTACTGTAAACAATACTGACATGAATATCCTTCAGATAAATTCCTTCAGTAACAATAATGTATCATAAATAAGTTGCTTTTTGTTATTTTCAAAAATGTGTTATTTAAAAGATTCCACCAGTACACTTTGAGAGCCGTGTACATTGAGAGTGCCTGTGCCCTTTACTGGAAGATAACTTGGGCTTTTCTTGTGGTTACATGATTGTTTTATACTTTTTTATTTCAAGAATGTATAACATAAGTTTTTTAATTGCTTCAAAGGAACCCCGAAAATTAAGTTATGCTGAAGTGTGCCAGAAGCCCCCTAAAGAGCCATCTCCAGTTCTTGTGCAGCCACTACGGGAACTTCGCTCCAATGTGGTATCTCCCACCAAAAATGAAGAGAATGGAGCTCCTGAGAAGTCTGTTGAGAAAGCACATGAAAAACCAGAAGCGAGGGCTAGTAAGGATTATTCTGGCTTCCGAGGCAATACCATTCCCAGGGGAACAGCTGGAAAAATCAGGGAACAGAGACGCCAGTTTAGCCATAGGGCTATACCTCAGGGAGTGACTCGACGTAATGGTAAAGAGCAATATGTGCCACCCAGATCACCAAAGTAAAAAAAAAAAAAAAGAGAAACAAAACAGAAAAACAAGAAACTATTTGGAAACTTCTCTCTCTTCCCATTAAACTTGAGCCGGATATTTTGAACTGTTTTGGAGGGGAGGGGGGAGACAAGAAGGAAACAAGAGAAAGAATGTCCTTAAATCATTGTGGATTTTGGAGTTGTGAGCAGTAGAATCCCAAAATTCATCTCTAAAATGATTTTAAAATGCTGGAGGATTCCAATCAGTATAAATATAAATATATATATAGAGATAGATATATATACGCATATAAAAATATAATTTTTCTATTTTTGTTTTTGATTTTAATTTGCAGAGATTTTCTGCCTGGAATCAATTTTGAGGGTTCAGATTTAGCTTGGAAAAAAAAAAACATTGTACATCCTTCAGTATAGGAGTTGAGGGAGTGAGAGAAAATATTTTTTGAAGAAGTGTTTCTGTAAAATTAGAAATTACTTTTTTTAATCTATTTAAAGTTTGGCTTGAAGAATGCCATCTCTGACTCTATGGCCTTGTGTTGCAAAGCAGATCAGTGGCTGGGGTGCCTGTTGTGGGTGTGAGTGTGTGCAAGATTGATTTAAGCCAAATCTGTTGTCATGTTCATAAATGATTTGAAAATTGAATGTAATACTTGAGTAGATTTTTTAGTTTGAAAATTTTAGTTTGTCTTTTTGACCTTACTAATATTTCTTTCAATAAGTTGTTAAGCTCTGATTGTACTTGGAGATGTGACTACCAATCAGTTTGATACTCAAGGAAAGAGTGGGGATTATTTTAAAATGGAAAATTTCATCTTCGATCTGAGTGGACGTGTCAGGTGGACTGAAGACATTTGAACTGTTCTGTGGTTTTTCTTTTCCTCTTAAAATGAGAAACAAAAAAAAAAAAATTGCTATTCTGTATTCTTTGCCTACCCCAAAAAACAAAATAACCAACCACTTACTGAATTGTATGTTTCTATCTACTTTGACCAGTCTAGTCAAATCATATAACTGTTATACATTTCAGAATTCCATGTTGAAGTATTTTTCTCTTCTGTTCACATATTTAGAATTTTAGGTTCTAGAGTGATAAGGGCAGATTGACCCTACAGTAATTTATTTGTGTTAGTGTTAAAGGTGAAAGAAGCATTATAACTGACTTTTCAAAGTGTTAAATAGTGTAGTAGAAGAGAATTTTTTTAAAAGGCTTAATTTGAGGAGAACTTTTTTCTGTTTACACTCTATTTGCCACCTTCTTTCCCTCCCCCTAAAAAAAAAAAAAAAAAAAAAACACAGTTTGGAATTCACTCGGACAGAACATGCAAGTCATGAAATTTTTGAGTTACGAAAGGTGGTTGAGCAAAATTAATGCATAATTCTCAGACAATAAAGTTGTAGCTCTCAGATAGGCAAGTTTACATGCTGGTATTTAGAAAATAGCTAAAATATTAAAAACCATGTTGCATTAATCTGTTTTAAGTCACACCATGTTCAGAGTTCTATGTAAGATGGAATTTTGTTTTTCATTTTAGGGGATAGTTTGGAATAGTAGTGACTATCTCTTAGTGAGTTACATATGTACAAATGGAAACTGTAAATTGTGAACACTGGAAAGCACCATTGTGACATAGCATAAACATCTTAGTAATATATTAATGAATGTAAATGGAGGTTAAAATTACGTTACTGTGAAACTCATCTTCCAGCTCTATGCTTTGGAGATCTGTATTAATGGGTAACTAACTGTTAAGAGCTTTGAAAACACTGCACATTTCTTTACAGGCTAGAATTTTTATTTCTTTGTAACTTATTCAGCTTGGCAGTTGCTTTTGATTTGGTGGGTTGATAACATGGTATAATATATTTACAAAGTTTGAAACTATTCATTTCTATACACTATTTGTTTTTAATCATCTACTAAATGAAACATACAATACTACCTGTGCTGAAATTTGGGGGAAGTTTAGGTCCTTCACAAAAAAAGCTATTATTGATCATTGACTACACCTATGAAAAAAGTGCTTATTTTGGTTTACTTAGATAATGCTCGACTGGTGGAAATGAGAAACATTAGAAGTGTTAACACCCTGTGAATGCATTGGATTTAAGAGAATAAACTTTTTTTAAACTTTACTTGGCAAGGATTATAAACTTAATTATTGCACTTAAAATGAAACATTACTTTTTTTGTACAGTGTGTCAGAGGCGTAGACTTATTACTTGTATGCTTGTGTGACTTATCTGTAGTCCACAAACTTGTAAAAATCTAAAGGTTCTAACTGAAACACAAGGGAAAAAGTCGTCTTTTTGAAGAAAATATATTCTTGCTTTTCCTCCGAAAGTTATTAAAAGTAGGAATTTTAAAGACATGACCATTTTTAAATTTCTTATAAAATATAGTATTTTTAATTTAATTTGCCTCTTTACATCTAATAGTTCCCATTTGATGGGGTATATAGGGAAGAATGTGAGTGTGTGTGTGTGTGTGTACGCACATTATATCTGTATATATATATATATATTCACAGTATGTATTTAGCATTTATTTTATTACAGCAGATTCAAGGTTTGTGTCTAAATGATGCCTGAGTGATGTTGGCTTTTTTTCCAGCATTACTCTAACTGATGAAGGGTGAGTGTTGTAGTTCAGCTATTTATTTGATTGTTTAGATGGAGGGATTTAAATATATATTTTTCTCTTCACCCTTATGACTTAACATTTCCTTGGGCTGTTGAAAGCTAAAAGTAGGTAGAGATGATACTGATTGTATGGTACAGTGATCTGCCATAGTTGTTAACACATGAAGAGAACAAGAGTCATACAAGTTCATCACCTTGCACTTCACAGACAAGGTCCATGGAGACGTTGCAAAAATATGTCTCTCTTTTCTGTCCTGATAATTGAAGTTTTCCTAATATCTAGGACCTGTCTTTAATCTGATTTTATGTTATTTTTGCCAGATATAGACAATGGAATTTAAAATAATGATCCATCTAAATTTATTTCAACTTGATCTTGGAGGAAGATAAGAGCTTTCTGTGTTAATGGGTTTGTTACCATCTTATGTGCTTGATTTGCAAGAGATCAAATGACATACAGAATTCTGATTTATTTTTGGTTCCTAAAATTAAGGTAGCTTGAATATTGTTTCACATTCCCTTTTCTTTTTAAATAACCAGGTATGCTTTGCAAAAGGCTTAATGATGGAATGTTAGCGTCTCACTGGTTTAAAAGAGAACAAGGAAAATGCTGCTGGGACAGAAAGCAGTTTTTAAAAGTTTCTCCACACTTTCTTCTAGTTTTATTAGTTATGGCCTTAATAGTCAATAATTGGCTTAAATGTCCACTGGTTTTACTTTGACACAGTTGAACAACACTGGGGTTAAGTCTCTGGTATTTGTGTTAGCAATATATATTAAGCATATTTTAAAAGTACCTGTTTTTTTTGTTTTTTTTTTTTTTTAAACAAAAAAGATAAAAGAGGACAGACAGTATTCCTTTTGAGGGGGTTTTATAAATTCTTAACTACAGTATACAATGGAGTTTTTTCCCTATTTTTTGTATTTCCTTAAGATTTGGAGGCCATTAATTTAACTTTCTGCTTTTTCACATATGCTAATGTATCTAGTCTGAGCTTTCAAGACATTTCAATTTTCATTAACTGAATAAGGCCATTTTAAGAAGTTGAAAGAAAATTTGTTTTGAAGTTAGAACAAATTCTCTTTGAAAACACATGATTATTAAGTAACTTAAAGTTTATTTTTAAAAGCTGCAAACTTTTTATGAATCTTTGAGTAGACCCTTTCTAAAAGTGTAACTCGGATATCAACAGGCTGTGTGTTAAATGGTTTAATTTTCAGTTTTGCAGCACAAAACACTGGTAGTATACGTAAAGAAATAACCACATCAAAGGATTTTTGTTGTTTTAAACTGATTCAGGTGTCCCTTGAGTGATATCTCTTAAATGTTGGGGCTGGGGTGGGGGGTGGAGATCAGAACCAGTTATCTGGCTTCTGTGTTGTCCATTGCTTAGGTTTGTTCCTGTTGTCAAAACTACCCCCACCCCCCACTCCAAATGGTGTGACACATGCTCATGCATAAAATGTTAAACTGAGTACATCCTTGTATTTGTATTTGTTTTCAACATTGCCAAGGTGCTATGGGAAATTCAATTAACAAAATTAGAAAAAAATAAAATTGTTAAAAGCAGGACTGGTTTCCTTTTCTCCAGGTGGTGTATGACTGAAAAAGTACCTCTGTTGATTTTGCAGTAGTTGTCTGTGTTGCCCTCTCTCAGTTCCATCATTATTCTGGTCTCAGGTGATGTTTTGTGGGCATGAGTGTGGAGCAGTGGCCAAGTGTGATTTTTTATCAATAAAACACAGGCAGCAAACTGGAAATGGCTTTATAATTCTAGAGTTTTCCTTTAGTTACTGTCAGGGGCCCAGTTATTGAAGGAGGTGGGGGAGAATCGCACAATGTGCAGCTTAAGGATTTTGTCTTCGTGGGGCAAATTGTGGCCAGATTTGAATATGTGACCATCAAACTCAGCCAGAGTTTTGGAGACTTTAAAGGGGAAGTTCTTGGGAATTTAAATAATTCTTTATTATTATTGTTACTTGAAAATCTAAGGCAAAAATAGAAGAGCTGTGTGAATCCCTGACTTTTTAATGACTGTTACCTGTATATTCATGTGAATATAGCATATTGCCAAAAAAATTGCAGTGGCATTTTATGGTTATTATTACACAGCAGTTTATCCTTGAATTATCTTGTTAAACATGAACTTTTTTTATGGTCAAGATCTGTTTTTTTTACAATAGAGCTTAATTCAAAACTACATTTTCTAATTCTCAAAAATATTTAGTATTCTACCAAGTTAATACGACATGGATATGTTTGTAAATGATAGATATTTTAATAGGTTTAATGTGAACATTCATTTTGGTAATTACTTAGCCCATTAAATGGAATTTCCATTCAGTTAAACCTTTAATTTGCTAATGAAGAGTTATTTAATGAAAATGACTAATGTTAGCAAAATGATCCTTCTAATGAAAGGTTTACAGGGAGTTAGGTACTAGCCAAGCCTTAAGGGCCTTACTTCAGTGTGTTTACTTGGGCAAAAGAAATTCATAACAAATTTCTTTATCATATCAGGAGCGTAGTATAATTGGGTATTTTTAGCAGATTGTAAACTAATCTCAGACACATAGGCTTTTGAGTTGTATTTAAAATGAAAGGATTTGGCGGGAGTTTCATTACAGATACCTTATGTTTCACTATACTAATTGTTAGAAAATATTAACCTGGGATGGGTGTTGGGCCTAGTAGTAGGATGCCATTTGGGACTCTCATATCCTATATCAGAATGCCAGGATTCAAGCCCCAGTGCCCCGCATGATTTCAGCAGCAGGGGGTGGTTAAGTCCCTATTGCAAGGTGTGCGGCAAATCTTCCCAGGCAGACAAATCGATTAATTCACGGGCTTTTATTGGGGTTCCACTCCCAGGCAAGGTTCCCCAGTCCCAACAGAGCAACAGAGTGGGGGCTGGAGAAGTCTCACGTCAGAGATTGGGAGAGCTCCTTTTATAGATTCAGGGCATGGGGGTTAAAGGTTGAGACAGGTCTGATCCTCATTGGTTGACCTTTAGGCACCCGCAGGGACCTTGACATGGACTTTCTTCCCCGGAAGTAGGCCTCTCCATTCCCGGAAATATAGGCCTTCCATGCAGATCCCAAAGCTACCACCTATGCCACCCACAAAGGAAACCCAAATAGAGTTTCTGGCTTGTGTGGTTTTTTTTTTTGTTTGTTTTTTTTTTTTTTGTTTTTTGTTTTGTTTTTTTTTTTTTTTTTTTTGACAGGCAGAGTGGATAGAGAGAGAGAGACAGAGAGAAAGGTCTTCCTTTTGCCGTTGGTTCACCCTCCAATGGCCGCTGCGGCTGGTGCACCGCGCTGATCCAAAGGCAGGAGCCAGGTGCTTCTCCTGGTCTCCCATGCTGGTGCAGGGCCCAAGGACTTGGGCCATCCTCCACTGCACTCCCTGGCCACAGCAGAGAGCTGGCCTGGAAGAGGGGCAACCAGGATAGAATCCGGCACCCCGACCGGGACTAGAACCTGGTGTGCCGGCGCCACAAGGTGGAGGATTAGCCTGTTGAGCCACGGCGCCGGCCGTAGGCTTGTGTCTTAAGCTTGACCCAGCCCCAGCTGTGGCAGACATTTGCAGAGTGGACCAATAGTAGAAAAGAGACCTATCTCTGCTTTCAACCAATAAAATATTTACCCAAATGTACCAATTTTGAATTTTATTTACTTGAAAGAGCCCACATCCATTGGTTCATTCCCCAGATGCACACCATGGCTGAGGCAGAAGCTGCTAGTCTTCGGCCAGCAGCTGAGTATGCTACCCAGATCTCCCACACGGGTGGCAGGAATCCAGTTGCTTGAGCCATCACAAACTGCCTCCTAGGGCAGCATAACAAGAAGCTGGGTTCGGGAGCCAGAGTTGGACTGACCCAGGCATGCTGTAAAGAGGCAAGCGTCTGAACCACTGAACACCAGCTCCTTTGGAGGTTAGAATTGGGAATTTGCTTAAAGGTATGAAGGGTGTCTGCAGATTACAGGTTTGGAAGAACTGGGGTGTTTTTTTATTTTATACCATTCCCAAATAAGGACTCCCAGTTTTTCTGGTCTTGTGGGAAGAACCAAGCTACATCAGCTTTTTTCAAAAGTTCATTTTTTTTAGTAGCTTTTCTTTGAAGGTGCTCCACTTTTCTCCTCTTGTCATTGTGCACCTGCTGTGTCTGACTTCATGAACCATAGTGGGATTCCAGCCTCAGTGTTGGCAGTTACTTTTACAACACATGTTTTAAGTGATGACATCTAACTTCTCATTTTTCTACTTCGCATTCCAAATTCCACCTCAGCCACTCACTGTCGTCTCGACTCGACACAACTGAGAGTATTGACTTAGCACTGGAGCTAAGCCTGGTGGAGTATTCATTCAACCAGTATTTATCATGTTGTGTGTTCCACAGAGTGCTGGGCAGCAAAGAGGATTTCTGTCTTTAGGGTGCTTGACTTAAAAAGTCATGAAACAAGGCTGGCGCCGCGGCTCAACAGGCTAATCCTCCGCCTTGCGGCGCCGGCACACCAGGTTCTAGTCCCGGTCGGGGTGCCGAATTGTGTCCCGGTTGCCCCTCTTCCAGGCCAGCTCTCTGCTGTGGCCAGGGAGTGCAGTGGAGGATGGCCCAAGTGCTTGGGCCCTGAAGCACCTGGCTCCTGCCATCGGATCAGCGCGCCAGCCACGGCAGCCGTTGGAGGGCGAACCAACAGCAAAGGAAGACCGTTCTCTCTGTCTCTCTCTCTCACTGTCCATTCTGCCTGTCAAAAAAAAGTCATGAAACAGTCCTAACAGTCCTGTAGGAAAGCTGGAATTGACTGATCTATGCAAGTGGTGTGAGGGGTGGTGCAGGGATGGAAGGAGTGGGGCTGCTTAGACAGCAGAAGGAAGGTGTTCTGGATGAGGGAGCAGCCCATACTGCACTATCGTGCAGTGGAAGAATTGTAGTGCCCTGCAGCAATTGCATGAGGAACCTTGTTCTGCCTTCCAGAAAGGCTGGAGAAGTAAAAGCCGGATTCCCGGGATTTGAAGTGTGCATTATGGGAGACCAAGTGAATTACAGCTGATAATGATGCAACTGGGGCAAAGACTTGAACCATGTAGAAAGTGTCATCAGTGCAAGACATGCACCAGGCAATAAACAAGGAAGGAGGCATCAGAGATGACTCCTGAATTTGTCTTCTGGAACTGGATGGATGTTTGTACCATTCACCACACTGGTACACAAGCAGAGAATCCTTTTGTGGAGAGGAAGAGATGAGTACAGTTTTGAGATGATTATGCTTGCTTACTTTGCTAGGTTTTTTTTTTTTTTTTCCTTAATCATGGCTAGATGAGGGAGGGGTGAGCAACAACAACAACAACAAAATACTGAAACCAAATTGTTTCGTATCCAGTAGTTCATATGTAATATAGGTTGATTTTTTTAACTAGATTGCATTTTCTTTGAGCTAATTTTTTTTTTTTTTTTTGACAGGCAGAGTGGATAGTGAGAGAGAGAGAGACAGAGAGAAAGGTCTTCCTTTGCCATTGGTTCACCCTTCAATGGCTGCCACGACCGGCGCGCTGCGGCCGGCGCACCGCGCTGATCCGAAGCCAGGAGCCAGGTGCTTCTCCTGGTCTCCCATGGGTGCAGGGCCCAAGCACTTGGGCATTCCTTCACTGCACTCCCTGGCCACAGCAGAGAACTGGCCTGGAAGAGGGGCAACTGGGACAGAATCCGGCGTCCCGACCGGGACTAGAACCCGGTGTGCTGGCGCAGCTAGGCGGAGGATTAGCCTGTTGAGCCTCGGCACCGGCCTCTTTGAGCTAATTTTAAAAGTGTCACAACTTGACTAGTTGTGTCAAGAAGTCATATAACACACTTATAAACATGACTTGAAGGTTGTAGAATTTGCATTTCCATCTAATGCTTTCCTCCACCTTCCTGAAGAAAAGTATAAGCTCCCCATGGCCATAGCCAACTGTAACTTCTTCATGTATTCACACAAGTAATTTAATCCAGCAGTTTACTCACACAAAATTGGGTAACAGCAGATACCCTCAAAGTTTCCAGATGTAAACTTGTAAAATTTTTTAGTTGTATCTTACCACTCTTATTTTCTTGTGAATATATGGCTATTTGCCTAACAATCATTTTTCCATCAGTAGTTAACCTTTAGAAAATGCCTAAGTACTAACTCTCTATGGCTGTAGTTGTTCCATTTATGACCATTTTGATCTAAACCATCTATAAACCAAGCACTATACTAGGTACACAGAATGCTAAAATTACAAGTTCCTATCCTTAATTTTAGAGCCAAGCATTGTAAGCCCAAATACTGCTGTCAAATGGTGTGAATGCTTGAAAGTACTAGGATACTCAGGAAAGAGTGAGCAGCCCTCCAGGTAGCAAAGGGATCAACTTTCAAGTTGACTCTTGATCAGATGTCTATTCACTGGATAGTCAAAAGAAGTGTGAGGTTAGGCTGCCTCTTCCAACACCGCCATCCTGTATCAGAGGTCCCATTCAGATCCCAGCTGCTCCACTTCCAATCTAGCTTCTTGCTAGTGCACCTGGGAGAGCAGTGGAAGATGGCCCAAGTGCCTGGGCACCATCACCCTTGTGGGAAACCTGGATAGAGTGAAGGCAAGGAAGCATAATAAGTGGCCGACTCAGCATAATAGTCTGGGGTGGGTGGAGCATGGATTTCAATGAAGTGTGGCAATGTGATAAGATTTAAAAAAAAAAAATTCATTTATTCCATCTGCTGGTTCACTCCCCAAATGTCTGCAATAGCAGGAGCTGTGCCAATAAGCCAGAAACCAGGAGCTTCCTCTTGGTCTCCCACATGGGTGCAGGGGCCCAGTCACTTGGGTCATCTTCTACTGCTTTCCCAGACCATAGCAGATAGCTGGATGGGAAATGGAACATCCAGGACTAGAACCGGCGCCCATATGGGATGCTGGCACTGCAGGTGGCAGGCAGCTTTACCCGCTACACGACAGCGCCGGCCCCAGTATATATTGTTTTTAAAAATACAAGCATCTAGAAAAGTATTAAAATGTACTAATGTGGTTTAGAATGACATGAACTTTGAGATGATAACTTTTTTTAGAGATTATAGAGTTATAGACAGTGAGAGAGACAGAAAGAATGGTCTTCCTTCCGTTGGTTCACCCCACAAATGGCTGCCACTGCTGGTGCTGCGCCGATCCAAAGTTAGGAGCCAGGTGCTTCTTCCTGGTCTCCCATGTGGATGCAGGAGCCCAAGCACTTGGGCCATCCTCCACTGCCTTCCCGGGCCACAGCAGAGAGCTGGACTGGAAGAGGAGCAACCGAGACTAGAACCCGGCGCCCATATGGGATACCAGCGCTTCAGGCAGAGGATTAACCAAGTGAACCACGGCGCTGGTCCCGAGCACCTGTTCTGAGTCCCTTCTGCTCCACTTCTAATTCAGCTCCCTATTAATATGAATAGGAAAGCACTAGAAACTGGCCCAAGTACTTGAGCTGCTTCTACCCTCGTGGGAGACCTGGATGGAGTTCTAGACTTCTGGCTTCAGCATGGCTCAGCCATTGCCTTTGCAGCCATGTGGGGGAGTGAATTAGCAGATGGAAGATCTGTCTCTCCCTCTCCCTAATTCTACCTTTCAAATACATATTTAAAAAAAGAAATTTTTAAAAAACTATATTTTAAAATATATATATTATTTATTTGAAAGTCAGAGTTACACATACACAGAAAGAGAGGGAGAGAGAGAGAGAGAGAGAGAGAGGTCTTCCATCTACTGGTTCACTCCTCAATTGGCTGCAACAGCCAGAGCTACACTGATCCAGAGCTAGGAGCCAGGAGCTTCTTCCGGGTCTCCCACACAGATGCAGGGACCCAAGGACTTGGACCATCTTCTGCTTTCCCAGGCCACAGCAGAGAGATGGATCGGAAGAGGAGCAGCGGGAATTCGAACTGGTGTCCATATGGGCGGCTTTTACACACTAAGCCACAGTGCCAGCCCCATAAAAACCGTGTATCTTAAAAAAAAGATTGACTCAGTGAATTACCAACCTTCCTGTCTGAGTCTATTTGAACTATTTTAACAAAGTATCATAAGCAAATGAGCTCACAAACAGAAATGTATTTCTCAGGGGTCTGAGGCCAAGGTCAAGGTCCTGGCAAATTCAGTATCTGGTGAGGGCTCACTCCTCGTTCATAGGTGGCACCTTCCTGCCATGTTCACAAGTTCTCTGGGGTCTGTCTTCAATGAGGGCGGAGCTCTAGTCATCTCTGAAATCTTCCTTCTCCTGCGACCTCCACCTTGGGAGCTGGGACTTCAACATATGAAACTGGGGAGACACAAACACTTAGGTCATACCATCCCCAAGCCAGGAGGTATGAGACCCAGATGGATTTACCATTGAATTTAATCAATTAAACCAAAGAGGAAGGTGTACCAATTAATCTATAATTT
The DNA here is from genome assembly GCF_033115175.1 of Lepus europaeus. NCBI lineage: Eukaryota > Metazoa > Chordata > Mammalia > Lagomorpha > Leporidae > Lepus > Lepus europaeus. The sequence continues at coordinate 69,545,506 of NC_084836.1, forward strand.
ATTTCAGGAAATGAAAGTGGAGGGAGTACTTCTAAGCTCATCCTATGAGACAAGCATCAGCCTAATTCTAAAACCAAAGACATTATAAGAAGACTGCAGATCAACTTTTCTCATCAACATAGGTGTACAAAACCTCAACAAAATATTAGCAAATCAAATCAACAGGTGCCGGCGCTGTGGCATAGTGGGTAAAGCTGCCGCCTGTGGTGCTGGCATCCCATATGGGCACTGGTTCGAGTCCCGGCTGCTCCACTTCCAATCCAGCTCTCTGCTAGAGCCTGGGAAAGCAGTGGAAGATGGCCCAGGTCTTTGGGCCCCTGCACCCACGTGGGAGACCTGAAGGAAGCTCCTGGCTCCTGGCTTCGGATCGGTGCAGCTCCAGCCATTGTGGCCAATTGGGGAATGAACCAGTGGATAGAAGACTTCTCTCTCTCTTTCTCTCTTCCTCTACTTCTCTCTCTCTGTAACTCTTTCAAATAAATAAATATTTTTTAAAAGGAAAAGAATAACACAAAAAATACTATACTCAGTACACATAACCGAATCAAAGAGTTTAAAAAGAGGGGCTAGCACTGTGGCTCAACAGGTTAAACCACTGCTGTGACACTGGCATCTCAAATCGGAGCACTGGTTTGAGTTCTGACTGCTCCACTTTATGTCTGTCTCCCTACTACTGTGCCCAGGGGAAACCAGCAGAAGGTGGCCCGAGTACTTGGGTCCCTGCCACCAATGTGGGAGACTTAGAAGGCAATCTAGGCTCTGGCTTGGACCTGGCCCAGCCCCTGCCATTGCAGCATTTTGGGAATGAAACATTGGAAGGAAGATCTCTCTCTCTCTCTCTCTGTCTCCCTGCCTTTCAAACAAATAAATAAATATTTGTTTTGAAAAGAATCGTAGAGGCTGCCTGGCCCTCTAACACCTGGCCTTGGTAAGTCACACAGCGTCACTCTGCCACATTCCATGGGTCAAAGCACTCACAAATTCCTCCATGGTTAGGGGAGAACTGCTGGAAGCAGCGTCAGTGAATCTGTAGCCTTTCTTTCATTTAGAGAGATTTATTTATTTGTTTGAAAGGCAGAGTTACAGAGAGGCAGAGGCAGAGAGAGAAGGAGAGGCAGAGAGAAGAGAGAGAGGTCTTCCATCCGCTGGTTCCCTCCCCAATTGGCCACAACGGCCAGAACTGTGTTGATCCGAAGCCAGGAGCCAGGAGTTTCTTCAAGGTCTCCCACACGGGTGTAGGGGCCCAAGGACTTGGGCCATCTTCCAATGCTTTCCCAGGCCATAGCAGAGAGCTGGATCGGAAATGGAGCAGCCGGGACTCGAAGTGGTACCCATATAGGATGCTGGCACAGCATCCTATATATATATATACAAGATATATATACAAGATATATATATGTATATATATATATGTATATATATGTATATATATATACAAGATATACAAGTTCTCACAGATTTCCCAATAAGGGTGCAGGGAACAAATTTCAAAGTCTACTAATCGACCAGCTGTGATAGTGTACCCTTTTTTCAAATTGAAGTTCTTCAACATTTTTAATAAAAATATTTTAATTTTATTTGGAAGTCAGAGAGAGAGAGAGAGAGAGATGAACTCCCATCTGCTGGTTAAGTCCTCAAACGCTCCAAAACAGAAGGGCTGGGCCAGGCCACAGGCAGGAGCCAGGAAATCAATCCAGGCCACCTTCCTGGATGGCACAGACCCAAGTCCTTGCGCCTTCGATGGTTACCTCCTCCCTTCTTGCTCACTGGCAAGAAGCAGGAATTGGAAACACAGCCAGGTCTTGAACCCAGGCACTCGATGATGGGATGTGAGCATCCCAACCAGCCTCTCAGCCACCAGCCCATGTGCCTGCCCCAACTGGTCTGTTTTTTAGTTTTCCTTCCAGTCCGTGAATGAAATAAACTATTATTTAGAAATTCCTAATGAATAGGGTTGAGGCCTTGTCTCTGTCTCGATCAGTATTGGAAGGAAATGAAAACACCAGAATCTTCCAGACTGGGGGGGGGGGGGGGAGTCAAACATCTTCATGACAAAAACTTGCAATACTATGAAAGAATGTGAATGACAGCTCAAAGCTTCTGGCCGCTGAGAGCCTTCTCTCGCGATTTCGTAGCAGGCAGACACTCCACGTCCACGCCGCGCTAAATCCAAGCATCCACCTAGCGAACCTGTTTCGCTAAAGAACCCGGGATGGGTGGCCGCCTCGAGCCCGCCATTTCCAGAGATGGCCAGCAGAGGGCGCCTTGAGCCCGCCCGTCCGCGGCCGAGCCGGGCTGCGGAAGAGGCGCGTGCTCCGGCGGGGGGGCGGGCCCGCCGCGCTCACGTGACCCTCGCTCATGGCGGCGGCGCTGGCGGCGGCGCTGGCGGCGCTCGGCGGCCGGAGCCGGATCCTGTAAGCCGGGTGTGGGCCCGCGTCAGTCCGTCCCTCCTTTCGGCCTCCTCCTCTCTTCGTCTTCCGGAGTGTGTGCGGCTGGCGGAGCCGGGATGGCGGAGCGAGGCCTGGAGCCGTCGCCGGCCGCGGTGGCCGCGCTGCCGCCTGAAGTGCGGGCGCAGCTGGCGGAGCTGGAGCTGGAGCTCTCGGAGGGTAGGAGCCGGGCCCGGGGTCGGGGTCCCTGCGGGGCGCGGGGCGCGCGGGGGCAGGAAATGTGGGCAGGCCCTCGGCGCCCGTCCTCGCCGCTCTCTGCCCCCGGCCCGGCCGAGCGCGTTCCCGGGGGTGGGGGTGGGGGGGTGGGCTTCATTGTTTTCCCTGGGAGGGGGCCGAGCAGGGCCGGGGTGGGGGGGTCCCCCAGCGCCCCTGCCGAGACAAAGCTGCGCCCGGACGGCTGGGCAGAGCGGCCGCGAGGAGGGTCCTGACAGCTCGCCCCTCGCCTCTGCCTTTTGCTGGAGGCCCCGCGCCCTGGTGGCAGCCCCCTGCCCGGCTTCAGAGAGGGCGACAGACCCCGGGGGAAATCCGCAGCGGCGTTTCTTCCTCGTGCTGACAATGCGGGGTGCACCGTGGAGGGTCCTGGGGAGCCTGGGCTCTGAACCCGGGGAGCCCCCCAGCCGGGGGCCGCGTCGGGACCACCTTTGTCGTTAGGGCTGCTCGCCCTGTGCGTGCGGTGTTGGGACTGGCTTTTCCTCGGCTGATCCCCTTTCGGAGTCGAATCCTGGCCGCCAGCCGCTGTTCTCTCGACAATGGATGGGTCCTGGGAAGACTGATTGATTGAGTGAATTTTTTTTTTTTTTTTTTTTTTTTTTTTTTTTTAAGATGGAGTAAGTCAGGCCACGGGTGTCTGAAGTCCCCCGGACAACAATGACACCCAGTGCTCTGTGGTGGGCAGTTGTGATCGCTTCTCTGTCAAGTTCCCGTTTGTATCACGGCCTTGCCTCTCAGACAAAAGCGCCCCCCCCCCCACCCCGCCCCAAGCTTGAGATCAACACTTTTGTGGCTTCCCCGGAGTTGTGTATTATTCTTACCGAGTTCCTGTCCAGAGGCCTTCTCCAGTAGCATTTTTCAACGGGATTGAAAGCTGTTGATTGGAAAAGCGTGTATGTGACAGGGTCCCAGGGGGCCTTCTGACTTTTTGTTTTCTTATCGAGGCATTTGGGGCCCCCCCACCCCCTTCCAGAATCCCTCACAATGAAAAGTCAGTATGAGATTTCAGTGTTGTAGGTCCGGTCATGCCTTGGAGGAAATCATTATTTTAAATAAGTCTTTTAGGTTTTCCCACTGTATGGGAGGTGCTGTGTTCACCTTCACTTAATTACCAACATAGTGTTGTTCAATTAATCAGTTGGGAAGTGTTTAGGAAGATAAGGATCCTTCGGGGCTTGTCTGTCTAGTTACACCTTGGCTTGAAAAATTCGCCAGGCGCACCCAGTCGCATTCAAGTAATGGCTGAGCCTTAGTTAAGATGTAGATTTCTTCAAGGTCCCCCCCCCCCCAAATTGAGGGGTGTTTGCATTCCCTTCAGCCCTGCCTCTTGAGATTCAACACTCTGTTGGCCAGAGCGTTGTCATTAAATCTGATGATTTCCATTCAGATTGGACCTTCAAAAGGTATTTTGTTAACAGATCAGTTAGCTTTGATTAGCCGGAAAGAGAGTTTTGCCTGGACGTTTGGGGTGGAGTGAGGTTGAAGTAGGAGTTGATCCACACTGAGGGGAATCCTGCAGACTCCTTCCAGCTGGTTATTGTGTACTGCAGCGCTGGGTCTTTCTGGACACTCGGAGGGACTGCTTCTAGGACCCACGAGTGATTTGCTCACCTCCCTCTCTTCAGAGAGGTGTGATGCTCGCTGAAACTGCGGCTGCCAGGGACTTAAACGTTTTAAGGACAAGCGCACGGTTGGTTTTGCAGTGGAGGATTGTTCTGGTGGCATGTGACTTAGTTTGAATTTGCTTCTTACAGACTTCTGCTGAGTTACCCAGTGTTTCATCTCTTTTAGCAATGGATAACACTGGGGAAAGGACAGTGGAAAACCCTTGGGCCTGCAGTGTCAGCGTGATGGCCATGTCTGTGTGCGTCTGTCTTGCCTAAAGCACAGAGGTGGTTGACTGTAGAGCAGGTGGACGTCATTAGGAATTCACATGCAGTTCACCCAGCAGCCCCAAATCTGTGGTGTTATTTGTGAAGACTGGTGGCATATTTTGAACTTAACTTTTGTTTTAGATTTGCTCTACTGTGCCTGCTCTTACAAAAGTACTTTGCTTTAAAAAAAAAAAAAAAAAAGGTTCTTTTAACTCTTGTGTGCATCACACATTGCTGGCGGTGGTGCCTTCATTTCTCTGTGTTCATCTTTTGAGGCTCAGGCTTGCAGCTGATCATCGCCGTGGACGGGGTCTGAGCCGGGTGCTGATGGAGTCCCCTTTGTGCCTACCTGTATTTTCAGCTGCAGGCTTTGCTCATAGATCAGGCAGCCCTGCTGACTGACTGCAGGCTGTGCCTCCTGTGGGCTGCTTGCCGCAGATTCACGCAGAGCCCGTGATGTCTGGTGCTTCAGGCAGGTCACCGTGCACTTGGTAGTTGAAGCCTCTTACTTCTGCGCTCAACAGACCCATGGAAAACTGTCTGGAGAATCCCTGGGGGATTGAATTTACATAGAATTGGGAATTCTTCTGTAGATGAATCACATAAATCATTTTTCTGTAGATGAGTCAAATAGGTAATAATGGATGAGTCAAAATTTTTTAAACATTTATTTATTTGAAAGATGAAGTTACAGAGAAGGAGATGCCGGGGGGAGGGGGGTCTTCTGTCTGTGGGTTCACTCCCCAAATGGCTGCAATGGCCAAGGCTGGGCCAGGCGGACCCCAGGAGCCTGGAGCTTCTCAGGCTCCCACGTGGTGCAGGGGCCCAAGCACTTGGGCCCTCTTCCACTGCTTTCCCAGATGTCTTAGCAGGGAACTGGATTGGAAGTGAAGCAGTTTGAACTATGGGATGCCGGCCTTCAGAGTAGGTTTTTATAAGTATTCTGATAGAAATTTTTTTTCATGGCCCACATTTGTTATTATATATTTAACAGTGAGCTCTGTTGTCTGAACTTTACTCATACCAACTAATTTTTCCTCTTAAGGAGAAGCTACCAGACTGGTGTAAATCACTATTCCAGATAGTTCTGTTGAATCTCTCTCTGCTCTTTTCAGATCTTTGAGCTGTCACGTAGGCATTTAGTTCGGTGGACGTTCTGGGCCTGCAGCGTGCAAGGGTTAAAGATGTGAGCAGCGGACTGCAAGCTCTCAGGGAGCCCTGACTCTAGTTAAGGAAATCACTTACAGATACAACAAAGCAGCACGTGAGACTGTGATGGTTACGCGCCTTCGAAGAAAAGAGGAAGCCATGAGCCTTGACGTTGTACAAAAGAAACAGCAGAGTCCTAAATGCGAGATGGACTCTAGCTGGCAGTGAGGGCTGTGGTGTAGCGCTGCCGCTGCCGTCTGGACCTCGGCGCGATGGAAGGGAGGGTGTTGACCCCACACTCCTGTAGCCTGTCGCTGCGAGCGGAACCGCCCAGGGATGGCAGCTGGCAGGCATTTCAGACTCAGCAGGGCTATCAGGAGGGATCCGCCCTTTTCTTGTTTGAATACTCCTCTGAACACAGGCAACAGAGTCACCCCCTCCCTTCCCCCTGCCCACTGGTCCTTGAAGCATGGCACAAGGTCCCCCTTGCAGGAGACTGCTTCTAAGAGTTGCAGGGAATTCTCTTTAGGAGTGGGGAAGAGGAGGGAGATCACAGTTGCAGAGGCAGGCGAGTAGAGGTAAGCTACCTGCACACTGGTCAGTTCCTCCTGCTGTCCCTTATTGGAAGCAGGCCTCTTCCCTGGAAGGATAGCGTAGACATGGGTTCGTAGGATACACCTTGTCAGAAAGCTACAGCTGAGCCGCTGCGGTGCCTGATGTGGTGGTATTAAGGAAAGCAGCAGTGGATGTATTTTTAAGATTTATTTTATTTATTTGAAAAAGAAGGAGAAACTGAAAGAAGTCTTCCATCCACTGGTTCACTCAACAAATGGCCGCAATGACTGGAGCCGGGCCAGGCTGAATCTAGGAGCCAGGAGCTTCTTCCAGATCTCCCACTTGGGTGGAAGGGGCCCAAACACCTGTGCTGTGTTCTGCTGCTTTCCCAGGAAGCTGGATCGGAAGTGAAGCAGCTGGGACTCAAAGTGGTGCCCATATGGGATGCTGGCACTGCAGGAGGCAGCTCAACCTGGCCCCAGGAGTGTACATTTTTATTTTTAATTATTTTTTAAAAGATTATTTATTTGACAGAGTTACAGACAGTGAGAGGGAGAGACAGAGAGAGAGGAAGGTCTTCTTTCCGCTGGTTCATTCCCCAAATGACTACAATGGCCGGAGCTACGCTGATCCGAAGCCAGGAGCCAGGTGCTTCTTCCTGGTCTCCCACGTGGGTGCAGGGGCCCAAGGACTTGGGCCATTTTCCATTGCTTTCCCAGGCTACAGCAGAGAGCTGGACTGGAAGAGGAGCAACTAGGACTAGAACCAGCATCCATATGGGATGCTGGCGCTGCAGGTGGCGCCAGCATTCCATATGGGATGCTGGCGCTGCAGGTGGCGCCGGCCCAGGAGTATACATTTTTAAACAACACAAAAAGGGCATTACCTAAGTGATCTGCCTTTTTTTTTTTTTTTTTTTTTTTTAAAGGCAGAGTGACAGAGAGAGATGTTCCATACACTGTTTCACTCACCAGAGGGCCTCAATGGCTGGGGCTGGGCCAGATTGAAGCCAAGAGCAACGGTCTCTCATGTGGGTGGCAGGGGCTGCCTTCCCAGGAGCATCAGCAGGGAGCTAGTTTGGAAGCGGAGCAACCAGGACTCAAATCAGCATTCCTGTATGTGACGCTGGCATTGCTGGTAGCAGCTTAACCTGCGGCGCCATGGTGCTGGCTTTGTGATCTGCCTGGCATGAATGTATTTTTGGCGGGGTGTATTCTTTTTACATTGGAACCCAACTTTAGGAATTGTTGTCAGAGCCTGTGATATACTTTGAAAATCCTCTTTGGTGGCCAATTTTAATCCTTTGAGGGAGGAGTTTCATTTTGGAGTTACTTGGAGTTTAGTAAAGGAAAGCTAGTTAACGTTATTCTTTTGGAGCCAGACTACTTGTGACTGAGAAAATTAGATTGGTTATAAATTGATTTTAGTTGTGACTATGAAACCTTGAGGTTTTTGGGGGGCTGGTCTGTGATGCAGTGGGTTAGCTGCCACCTGTGACACCAGCATCCCATATAGGCTCCAGTTTGTGTCCCAGCTGCTCTGCTTCTAAGCCAGCTCCCTACTAATGGCCTCGGTAAGCAGCGGAAGATGCCCAGAGTGCTTGGGCCCCTGCCACGCACATGGGAGACCCAGATGGAGTTCCTGGCCCCTGACTTTGACCTGGCTCGGCCCTGGCCATTGCAGCCATTTAGGGAGTGAATCAGTGAATGGGATAATGGCATATGTCTATGTCTCTGTCTCTCTCTAACTTTGCCTTTCAAATAAATAAATCTTTTTTTTTTTTTTTTAAAGAAAATAGGTTTTGTGGACAAAAGAAGAAGTGAGAGATTCATGGAAGAATGATTCACCTAATTGTAAAGAATAGCACCTGTTAATAAGGGGAGACCATGGTATGAACTAACCTTGGGGCCAGCGTTGTATAGTGATGAAGCCTCCACCTGTGGGCCCTGGTTTGAGTCCCGGCTGTTCCATTTCCAATTCAGCTCCCTGCTGATGGCCTAAGAAAAGCAGCAGCAGATGGCCCAAGTGCTTGGGCCCCTACTACCCACGTGGGAGACCCAGAAGAATATCCTTGCTTCTGGCTTCAGCCTGCCCTGGCCCCGGCTGTTGGGGCCATCTGGGGAGTGAACCAGTGGATGAAAGATCTCTCTTTCTGTCTCTCTGTGTAACTCTCTCAAATAAATAAATGAGTCTTTTTAAAAATTTATTTGACAGGTAGAGTTATAGACAGAGAGAGAGAGAGAAAGGTCTTCCTTCTGTTGGTTCACTCCCCAAATGGCCGCTACGGCCGGCACGCTGCCCCGATCCGAAGCCAGGAGCCAGGGACTTCCTCCTGATCTCCCATGCAGGTGCAAGGGCCCAAGGACCTGGGTCATCCTCCACTGACCTCCTGGGCCACAGCAGAGAGCTGGACTGGAAGAGGAGCAACCGGGACTAGAACCCGGCGCCCATATGGGATGGCAGCAACACAGGTGGAGGATTAACCAAGTGAACCACAGCGCCAGCCCCAATAAATTGAGTCTTAAAACACACATGCACACACACATACACACACACAGATCTTGTTGTTTGACAGCCCTATAGCATTCAGCTGAATTTGTAAATATCATACATCATTAACTCATCGCTCTCAGCCCAGCCCTTGGTTGCTGCCTTCTTTCCTGACCTGTGGAGGGCTTTGCATCTAGGGGTTGAAAGTTCAGATGATTGACTAAAAAGGCCCTACCCAAAAGGCCCTCCATGCTGTATTTGTGATGTGGTGCTACAGTTCTCCGTGGTCTCTGTCCTATGACTAATTTGGCAATACTTGTTGAAACTCCCTCTTCTCCGCAGTTTATTATACCTTTTTGACAGACCTGCCCTTGACCACTGTGGTAGCTTTTCCTTCACACCTTAACACCTCTTCTAATTTATATATTTTTTCTAAAGATTTATTTATTTATTTATTTGACAGGCAAAGTTAGAGAGAGAGAGAGACAGAGAGAAAGGTCTTCCTTTTCTGTTGGTTCACCCCCAAATGGCCGCTACAGCCGGTGCATTGTGCCCATCCGAAGCCAGGAGCCAGGTGCTTCCTCCTGGTCTCCCATACGGGGTGCAGGGCCCAAGCACTTGGGCCATACTCCACTGCCTTCCCGGGCCACAGCAGAGAGCTGGACTGGAAGAGGAGCAGCCCAGACAGAATCCGGCACCCCAACGAGGACTAGAACCTGGGGTGCTGGTGCCGCAGGCGGAGGATTAGCCAAGTGAGCCGCGGCACCTGCCCCAGTCATGTATTTTCTAATTATTTAAGTCACTCTTCATTTGACCTTAATGTGAGTTCCTACAGAGGTCATTTATGTTGTAAACTTCTTTTCAGTAACTTCCAACTGTTGTGTACATTGGTTGTGAGTACAGTAAGTTTTTGCTCACTTTAGTTTGATTTGAATTGAAAAACAAGTGGAGACTTAGTTTTGGCTCCCTGTGGGTTGTACTTTGATTTTGGTGGGCCTGGGTCTCAGTCCTGGCTTGTTAACTCTGTGACCTTGGACAACTGCCTAACGTCCCTGGTTTTAGTTTCTCCAGTCCTTAAAAATGGAATGACAGCCTCATCAGAGCTGTGAGGAGGTTAAAATGAGACAGGAACGTTGAGTGCAGTGTGGCGTCCGGTGAGCACTCGGCACAGGTTAATCTTTATTGCGTCTGATAGTGAGTGAATGTGCTGGGACTTGGCTGTTTTTAATATCTCGTGTTACTTAGTAGAATAAGGTTACATGTGAAGTGATGAATGGAATCAATTTGTGGATATGCTTTTTAAAAGTAGGGCTTCACTCCGTGAGTTGTTCCTGTCGTCACCCTGTATCCCTAGTCCGACACATGTTGGGTCACTTTAGGCAGTTGACTAGAGCAGAAAAGAGCGGCTGGTTTGTTTCATGCAGACGTCTGGCATGTGTACGTTTCTGAGCCTGTGGGTCAGGCGCATGGCTCTGACATGTAAGTGTGCTATCTGAGACTCAGGCATCTACAAACTATGAAAAGGCCTATGTGAGTGTTCGAAAGCTGCAAATGTTTGTTTTAAAAATTTGTAAAGTTTGTTTCCATTTTTATTTGAAAGAGTCAGAGAGAGGGAGACGTGGAGAGAAATCTTCTGTGCACTGATTTACTCTCCAAAGGTCCACAACAGCCAGGGCTGGGCCAAGCTGAAACCAGGAGCCAAGAGCTCAGTCCAGGTCCCCTGTGTGGGCAGTAGGGACCCAAGTACGTGAGCCATCACCTGCCGCCTCCCAAGGTGCACCTGAGCAGGAAGCTGGGTTGGAAGGGTAGCAGCCGGGACTCAAGCCAGCACTCTGACAGGGGATGTCAGCATTGTCGGTGGTGGTGTAACACCGGCCCTCAGGTGTTTTCTGGATTCATTTTGTCTCCTGTTTGCCCTTAGCAAAAACATCTTGTTGCTTTTTCCTTCAAAAGCTTCTTGCATTTTTTATGCTTTTAGTTGCAGTTAGCACTGTCATCCGTGAACCTTCTGTCTTCAGCACTCACTGGCCTGATTGGAATAGTCTCCTTTTAGCTCCAGAGTCATCTTTCATTTTTCTTAAAATACTCTTATTATTGACGCCGTTGCTAAGTCTAACACTGTCACTCATTGTCTGTAAACGTTAAATTTCCTGAAGATAGAGGTGGTTGGCTATACATTTTTTTAAGATTAATTTTATTCAAAAGGCAAAGTTAGAGATATCTTCCATCTGCTGATTCACTCCCTAAATGGCCACAGCAGCTGGGGCTGGGCCAGACTGAAGCCAGGTTTCACACACGGGTGTAGGGGCCCAACCACTTGGGCCATTTTCCTCAGCTTTTCCAGGCACATCAGCATATCAGAAGTAGAACATCCCAGAATCGAACCAGTGCCCATATGGGATGCCAGTATTGCAGGCAGCAGCTTAACCCACTATCCCGCAATGCGAATCTCCCTATGTTCTTTTTTATTTATTTATTTATTTATTTATTTGGAAGTCAGAGTTACACAGAGAGAGGAGAGGCAGAGAGAGAGAGGACTTCGTCCGCTGGTTCACTCTGCAGTTGGCTGCAATGGCCAGAGCTGGGCCAATCCGAGCTGGGCCAATCCAAGGCTGCAGTGGCCGGAGCTGGACCAATCTGAGGCCAGGAGCTTCTTCCAGGTCTCCCAGATGGGTGCAGGGGCCCAAGGACTTGGGCCATCTTCCTCTGCTTTCTCAGGACACAGCAGAGAGCTGGATCAGAATTGGAGTAGCCGGGTCTCAAACCGGGCCCATATGGGATGCCTGCACTGCAGGCGGCAGCTTTACCTACTACACCACAGCATCGGCCCCTTCTGTGTTCTTTACCTTATGATCAAAGTGCTTTTGTGCACCTCAGAGAGTCCATCTTTTTTTTTTTTTTTCCTTTTTAATGCTTTATTTAAGTGAAGGGCAGAGTGACAGAAAGGGAGAAGCAGAGAGAGAGGATTTCTCATCTGCTAGATCACTCCACATATGGTGGCAACAGCTGGGGCTGGGCCAGACCAAAGCCAGGAACTCCCCAGGTCTCTCGTGGGCGGCAGTGGCTCGGGAGCTTGAGCTATCATTTGTTGCCTTCCCAGGCACGTTAGTAGGGAGCTGGATTAGAAGCAGAGCAGCCAAGACTCCAATTAGTGCAAATTGATGGGGTGCTGGTGCAGCTTAACGCACTGCACCACAGTGCCAGCCCCAGTTTTTGTTGATTGTTTATACAATAGAGAATTAAATGAGTTTTTTATGTTTTTGTGTTTATAGTTAATATGATGCTTTGAGGTGCAGATGTTCTTTGAACATGATAGATTCTGAAAGGCCGTTTCTGTGTGATTCCGTTGTGCCACAGCGACAGAATCTTTGGATCCACGGGTTGACTTCATTGCACCTGAGATCTCTTTGAAGTTGCCTGCAGGATTTTGAGTGTGTGTACATACATGTCTCTTTTGGGAGTGGGGTGCACAGCATTCATTAGTTTCTTGAAGAGGACTGTGAAGCAAAGTTAAGCACCAAGTCTGTGTTCATTAACTTTCATTTGCACTAGCCTGTCAGGAAGCTTCCCTCCCCACTGTCTACCAATCAAGTTCTCTATCAGTTTACATCTTTCCTCCTTTCCGTCTCTTCTCAGAGGAAGACATAACACCCCAGCCCCCACCCCTGTTGTAGGGTGTGTTCCTCTGACTTCACACACATCCCTTGTCTTCTGGGACCTTGGGATCTCACTTCATTGATCCATTCATTCTTTTTATATATATATGTACATATATATTTTTTTATTTGTTTCTTGAGAGGTAGAGTTAGAGAGAGTTAATGAGAGAGAGGTCATCCATCCTCCTGGTTCACTCCCCAAATGGCTGCAGTGGCTGGAGCTGCGCCGATCTGAAGCCAGGAGCTTCTTCCGAGTCTCCCAGGCGGGTACAAGGGCCCAAGGACTTGGGCCATCTTCTACTGCTTTCCCAGGCCATAGCAGAGAGCTGGTTCAGAAGTGGAGCAGCTGGGACTTGAACCGGCCCTCATGTGGGATGCCAGCACCACAGGGGGAGGCTTAACCCACGAAGGCTCAGCACTGGCCCCTGAGTCTTTTTGTCTTTCTCTTATTTTCCGCCTCTCACTTAACACTCAGCTGTCTGATTTTCCCCTTCAGCTTATAAGTTTGCTGTCTGTCCCTTCTTAAAAACCAACCAACCAAACTTCCGACAGTTTTGCATGCGAATCTGCTTGCTCTCGTGTGTGGGCCTTGCTCTCAGTGTTGAGCCTAGGAGGTGTAGCCTGCATTTCCTTTCTCTTATTCTCTGCTCACTGCTCAATCCATTGCTTCTGCCCTATCAAGCCCCTGAAACAGCTGTTTCCAGGGTCACAAGGGATTTCTGATTCCAGGCCGCAAAGTACCTGTGACGGATATAGCATCTTTCTCCGCAGCATTGGATACCACAGACTTTATCATGATAAAACTCTGCTTCCTTAACTGTTGACGGCAGTTTCCTTCTGGCCCCTGATTGTTCCTCTGGTGGGCTTCTTTTTCCAGCTATCTGTCATTATTCTTCCTCTCACTTCACTTGACACTTGCTGAATGACCTCATGCATGCCCAGGGCTTCAGCTGTCATAGCTGTGCAGATGGTTCCCTAGTTTGTGTCTTTAGGCCTGGCTGCTCATTGGTTCCCCCAGGCAGTTGTAAGCCGGTGGGGCCCAAAGCCAGCGCTTGTCCTGCTCCACAGATACTCTACTGCATGGCGTCCACTTAACTGTCTCCGTTGTCCTACTGCCGTAACAAAGTACCCAAGGCTAATTTCCAAACAACAGAAGTTCAGTGTTCCCCGTCAGGACGCTGGAGAGGCCGAGGTGAAGGTGCCTGCAGATTTGGCGTCTGTTGAGGGCTTGCTCCCTGCTGAAGGCGGCACCTCCTTGCTGTCCTCATGTGACAGAAGGGGTAAACAGGCCCCCTTACATCTCTTGTGTGGGTGCTCATCCTATGCGTGATGGTTCTGCCTTGTCAGCTCCTAAAAGCCCCCTATCTTAATACCGGGAATTAAGTGCCAAAAGATGGGTTTTGAGGGGCCACAAATATTCAGAGCGTAGCAGTTTTACACAACTCAAAAATTGGAAGTCGTCCTTGGCTTATAATGAATCACCAAGTTCTGTTAACTCTCTTCTGCTTCCCCATTTTGTGTCCGTCTTAGTTCAGCCACTTTCTTTTGCCTAGACTCTTGCAGTAGTCTCCTAACTGGTCTGCTTGCCACCAGTCTCTTCCCCCTCCAGTCCATCTTCTCTACCCTGCTGTGGAGTGACCACACTGAAACAAACCTGATCATGCCCTTTTCTCTCTCTGCAGTTTTTTTGTTGGCTTCCCCTAGAGCTCAGCATTAAAATCCAGGCATCTTCTGTGTGTGCCAAGACCTGCCCGCACTTCCCTGCCTGCACTGTGCCTTTCATTCCCATGCCTTTCTCTAAGCACCTGCTGTGGCGTGTTCTTCCCTCTATCTGTCTGGTTCCCTTCTGTTCTACCCAATTTCCTATGAGAAGCTGGCCTTTCCTGGGCTGTCTTAAGTTTAGATCTCTGTGTAAGTAGTCATCAGCTATTGAGTGCTTATTATGTAGAGGGCCTGTTCTTAGCATTTATACTCATATGCCCTGCCTGGCCAGTATGAAGGTACTTAAATACATAGCTCCTGTTATCATAACGATGAAGGAAGGACATGAGCTAGCAAACAGCATGTGAGAGTTGAGTACAATGTGATAGATGCCACCTCCCCATACCTGCTAGGCAGCCCTGGATCCTTCCCTTCCTCCTTGGTGGTAATTAACAGCAGTGCTCAGTGCATGGCACTGGGAAAGAGACCTAAAAACTGGGCTCAAGTCCTCTGTCTGCTGCTTACCATGTGACCTTTGGTAAGTGTTTGCAAGGTGCTTCTAATCTTAACTCTTCAAGACACACGCAATTTCCAATGTGTAGAGCATTGTTAAAAACATGAGCCGAAAGTACAGTGTGCTGTTGACAGCCGAGTATGGTTGGCTCTAAGCTCCACGATGCTTCCACATGGCCCTTCTGTGCCCATCTCCGGACCCACTTTTCAAGTAATTTCAGCAAGATTCTTTTCCATCCTAAGTGGCCCTTTCCTTAGGATACAGCTCCTGGCTTTGGGTTTTTTCGGGGTACGGCTCCCTGGAGGGAGAACACTAGCTGTGTTTTCCCCAATCTCAGAGACACAGGAGTATCATTTGTCACCTCCAGGATTGCCCTACTGGAACAGAAGAGTCAGCAAAGTTCTATTCAGAGGGCTTCCATCATCAGCCTAACAATTGCCTCCATGTGACTTATTTTGTATCTTTTTTTTTTTTTAAGATTTATTTATTTATTTGAAAGAGTTACACAGAGAAAGAGATGGAGAGAGAGAGAGAGGGAGAGGGAGAGAGGGAGAGAGGGAGAGGGGTCTTCCATTCACTGGTTCACTCCTCAATTGGCCGCAAAGCCTAGATCTGTGCCAGTCTGAAACCAGGAGCCAGGAGCTTCTGGGTCTCCCACACGGGTGCAGGGACCCAAGGACTTGGGACATCTAGTGCTTTCCCAGGCCATAGCAGGATTGGAAGTGGAGCAGCCAGGTCTCGAACCAGAGCCTATATGGATGCCAGCACTGCAGGTGGTGGCTTTACCCTCTATGCCACAGCGCCAGCCCCTTATTTTATTTCTTAAAAGAACAAATGATACTGCAGAAAATCCTTTTAGACATCTATAAAATATAATTTTCTTGTCTCTTTTTTTCCCTTAATTTATGTGTGAGGCAGAGAGAGAGAGATGAGAGAGAAGGAGAGCACTCTGATCTGTTTGTTGTACTTTCCAAATACCTTTAACAGCCCCCCAGCTGGGAATGAAGCCAGGACTCAGGAACTCAATCCAAGTCTCTCCTGGGGGTGGCAGGGACCCAGTCACTTGAGCCATCTCTGCTGCCTCCCAGGGTCTGCATTAGCAGGAAGCTGGGAGTCAGGAGTGGAGCCAGGTACCGAATCTAGGCACTCTGATGTCTTTTTTTTTAAATTATTTATTTATTTGAAAGGCAGAAGCACAGAGAGAGGAGAGAGAGATCTTCTATCTGTTGGTTCATTACCCAGATGGCTGCAATGGCCAGGGCTGGGCTAGGCTGAAGTCAGGAGCAGGAGCTTCTTCCAGGTCTCCCATGTGGGTGGCAGGGGCCCAAGAACTTGGGTTGTCTTCTGCTGCTTTCTCAGGCACATTAGCAGGGAGCTGGATTGGAAGTGGAACAGCCGGGACTTGAACTGGTGCACATATGAGATGCTGGCGCTGCAGGCGGAGGCTTAACCTTCTATGCCACAGCGCAGGCCCCACTCTGATGTGTCTTAATCACTGGACAGCATGCCTACCCTTATGTATTTGTATTTTGATATGAAATTGATTTTTGCTCCTTGAATTGAGAAGGAGATGATGAGGAGCTTTAAGTGAAAATGAAGGGAGAAAATATTTGGATGCTACACGGGAGAGCCCCAAGTGAACATCCATAGTTCTGGCCTCTGATCAAGGTC
Organism: Lepus europaeus; assembly: GCF_033115175.1. Classification (NCBI taxonomy): domain Eukaryota; kingdom Metazoa; phylum Chordata; class Mammalia; order Lagomorpha; family Leporidae; genus Lepus; species Lepus europaeus. The sequence continues at coordinate 69,561,773 of NC_084836.1, forward strand.
TGTGGTGTGCACTGGACTTGCTTTTGGGCTGTGGCACTGGCTTGGGCTTCCATTCTGGTGCAGAAAGAGTTTTCAGGCTTTGTTTGGATATCTGATGATTACTTTTAGAAATGTATAAATTGATGTAGGTGTTTCTGTAACTGACTTTAATTGTTCTTTCTTGGAGTTATTCTTTTTTGTGGAGGAATTGTGATATAATATCCCTTTATTTCACAGCACTGTTGCTTTTAGGGATACATTAAAGCATCTTAAGGTTTTTTCCTTTCTTTTTTAAGGACTTTGGATCATATTGGTTTAAGTTACTCATATACTGGAACTTGTGGGTTTGAGCTTGGGTTAGGCTCAAATGAACTTTATGGTGCCGACCATTGTTGTCACTGACTCTCCATTCTAACAGTGAACACAGCTGGAACTGTTAGGTAGAAACTTCTGATAGTTTCTTGTTCAGTAACTCTGTGACAAAGACAACCAGTTTCAAAGTTTTACCTACTTTCTTGGGCTTCTTCTCTGGCATAGAGAAACTTTCATTTTTAAGTTGGACATGTGAAGAACACGTTAGTCTGAGTTTTCCTCCCAAGGTTCTCTGTTGTTTGTCTTCAAGTACACCAGTACTAGAAAATGGAGTTCCTGTTCAAACAAACAACTTCCCCATTTGTTGGTTCTCTGAGCGCTGCTCTCACTTACTCCGTGTTGTAGCTGTTTTTCAAATTATCTTAGGGTTTCAAAATTACCATTCATGAATGTCCTCATGTCCCCTCAGTAAGGAGGTGGGGGCAGCACATAGTTTCAGTTTAACTGGTGCACAGTCTAGACTGTGCCATGGGCCTCCTTCTCGCTCAGACAGACTTCTGTGACAGTCACCCTGGTGCCTCGTCCTTTTCCCCAGCAGGTTCATTCTCCTCTGCGTTTTCCTTGTCAGGACTGCCTTTTCTCCTAGGCCCAGCTGATGGCCCCTTCCTCGTGAAACCAGCTGGCTGCTGTGGTCCATGGTAATCCATTCTGTCTTCAGGCCCGTGGATTCAGTTACACAGGTTAACACTTAATTGACTGTTGTTTCACTCATTCATGTTACTTTTGCCCCCTCTGCATCAGACTTTAGATTTTTTTGGGGGGGGGGGCAGGCAGAGTGGACAGTGAGAGAGAGAGACAGAGAGAAAGGTCTTCCTTTGCCATTGGTTCACCCTCCAATGGCCGCTGCGGCCAGTACGCTGTGACCGGCGCACCGCGCTGATCCGATGGCAGGAGCCAGGTGCTTCTCCTGGTCTCCCATGGGGTGCAGGGCCCAAGGACTTGGGCCATCCTCCACTGCACTCCCTGGCCACAGCAGAGAGCTGGCCTGGAAGGGGGCAACCGGGACAGAATCCGGCGCCCTGACCCGGACTAGAACCCGGTGTGCCGGCGCTGCAGGCGGAGGATTAGCCTAGTGAGCCGCGGCGCCGGCCCAGACTTTAAATTTTTTGGGTGTAATGACAAAGTCTTCTACATGTCCAGTAAGGTGCGGGACACGTCATTATGTCAGTAAAGATGTGTTTAGCACATGTGTTTGCAAGATTTCCTGAGAGGGTGAGATGTGTATAGAAGGCAGATCCCTGCTCTCAAGGAAAAGGAGCTTTGAACCTAGTAACGTTCTAGTAAATAAGTATTGGGGTGATAAAAACATTAGTTTAAGTAATTGTCTTCTGGACATTTACAAGCATTTAAAAAATATTTTAAATGTTTTTGTTTTCTCCTTAAGTATTAAGATTTTTTTTTTTTTTTTTTTTTTTTTTGACAGGCAGAGTGGATAGTGAGAGAGAGAGACAGAGAGAAAGGTCTTCCTTTTTGCCGTTGGTTCACCTTCCAATGGCCGCTGCGGCCGGCTCATCGCGCTGATCCGAAGCCAGGAGCCAGGTGCTTCTCCTGGTCTCCCATGCGGGTGCAGGGCCCAAACACTTGGGCCATCCTCCACTGCCTTCCCGGGCCATAGCAGAGAGCTGGCCTGGAAGAGGGGCAACGGGGACAGAATCCGGCACCCCAACTGGGACTAGAACCCGGTGTGCTGGCGCCACAAGGCAGAGGATTAACCTGTTAAGCCATGGCACCGGCAAGTATTAAGATTTAAAACAAGGACATTTAAAATTATTGTGGGGGTGGCAGGTTGATTACATCGCTGCTGTTTTTTTTTAAACTCAGTTCAGGTAAAATAGCAATTTCAAAGCTCAGTGCCATAAAGGGAACTCATGAAGTTAATGTTAGAGGGCTTGGAGATCCATCTAGGTAACTAAAAATGCAAATAATCAAGGCTGGCATTGTGGCACAGAGGGTTAAACCTCTGCCCCTACGACACTAGCATCCCATATTGGAGGTCCAATTCAGGTTGGTTGGTCTACTTTTTCTTCTTCTTCTTCGTCTTCGTCTTCGTCTTCTTCTTCTTCGTCTTCTTCTTCTTCTTCGTCCTCCTCCTCCTCCTTCTCTTCCTCCTCCTCCTCCTCCTCCTCCTTCTTCTCCTTCTTCTTCTTCTCCTTCTTCTCCTTCTTCTTTTTTAAAGACTTATTGATTTATTTGAAAGGCAGAGTTACAGAGAGGCAGAGGCAGAGAGAGAGGTTCTCTATTTGCTGGTTCACTTCCCAGATAGCTGCAATGGCCAGAGCCACACCAGTCTAGAAACTTCTTCCGGGTCTCCCATGCTGGTGCAGGGGCCCAAGGACTTGGGTCATCTTCTACTGCTTTCCCAGGCCTTAGCAGAGAGCTGGCTCAGAAATGGAGCAGCTGGGACGGGAACCAGCACCCATATGGGATGCCAGCACTGCAGGCAGTGCTTTACCCACTATGCCACAGTGCCAGCCTCTGACTCACTTCTGATCCAGCTCTCTTTTAATGTGCCTGGGAAAGCAATGGAAGATGCTTCAAGTACTTGAGCTCCTGCCACCCATGTGGGAGACCAGAATGGAGGTCATTGCCGTTTGGGGAGTGAGCAAGTAGATGGAAGATGGGTGGATCTCTCGCTATTTTTGACTGTCTTTCCCTCTCTCTGTCACTCTTTCAAACAAATAAATCTTTGTTTAAAATGCAAATAATGTAAATTTTTGACAGATAAATGATGCTACAAGACAAACTCCCTTAGCTGAAAAAAGATTCCAAATTAGAAAAGACTGCAGATTAAAGTCTACTGCATTCCAGGCAAGTGTGGTGAAAAAAGGAATCTAGGCATATTCCAGAATTTAAAAAACAAAACAAAACATACAAGATCCTAGGCAGAAGGATTAAAACTACAGCCAATGTATATAAATGATTGTTCATGTTTAAAGTACTGAAACTTTGATGATGGTGGAAGAAATAGCCATAGACTGTTTTGAGTTGCCTATACGCCAAGAATCCTTTATGAAGTCTTTAATGCAAAAGAAGGCTGTAAGTGACTGTGCAAGGTTTCAGAAATTTTATTATCTGCAGACTCTAATATGAGTAATCTATACTTTAATCAAAAAGGTGAGACAGAGACTGCAAGTTAGGAGGAGAGGAAACAGTGATGGAAAAAAGGTTTTGAAGTATCTATGTATGTAGAGAGAGAATCAAAAGATACACACACAGTTTGCAGTGTAAGTGCTGAGTGAAGATTGCCCTGAGAGTCTCTGCCAGTCAGGAAGGGGACCCCTGAGAAAGCTGACCAGAGCAGGAACTTAGGGACCTGACATTTTGTTAGTGTTTAATGTTTGCTTGTTTCCGCTTACTTCTCTCACCTGTTCATGTGCTGTCTGATTTATAAGTGACTTTCACAGCTGGATAATATGCAACAACTTTCCATTTCGTTAGTCTGCCTGGCTGCTTTACTTATTCAGTTCAGTTGATATTTATATGCAAATGCCTAGAGCACACTCAGCTCCAAGCCCAGTGCAGAGCTTGTGTGACAGTTGGAGCCCACCTCAGAGTGCTTGTGCTCCCTGCATGTGGGGACCACACTTCTTGTTTTGCTCTGAGCTGTGCTCATGTGTTGATTGCTTGTTCTTCTACCTTAACCAAATGTATTACCCACAGGATCTGATCTGAGGCATAAGTTGCTTCAGTGGGGTTTTTTGGTAAACTTTGTCACAAGCTTCATTTTGGCTTCATTGGTCTTTGTTGGAAAAAATGAAGTATTTCCCATTGCCAGGTTTCCCAGCTATGTTTTACAAAGTGTTGGAAAACCAGGGAAGTGAAATATTTAGCCATATGGTAAATATTGGATTTGTTGAACCATCTTAGACCTTTGACCAATTTATTCTAGCATCTGCAAACATTGTGGCCAGCTAGACTTCCAGGGACATCCAGGAGCTGCCCATAATATGTTCACTTGTACAGATAGAACTTCTGTCTCTTGGGTTCTACTGACTTTCTCAGGTACCCACTGGCCTATGTTCAAGATACACTAAACTTATTGTACTTTTGCACATAGGATAAGAAGAATGAAATTGCAGAAGTAATTCTATACTATCATGAACTTGAAGTTTATCCTCTGAAAAGTAGAACTTGCAGAATATCTAAATATTATCTTATTTCAGTAAAGCTTAGTAGAAACATGACTAAACTGATTATTAAATGTTAGCCAACAGGTCATCATTGTTTTCAGAAGTAAATGACTCAGACTCCTGAATTTGATTTGTTTTCTAACTTTTCCTTACAATTGTAGAAAAAAGTGCTTTTCACTGGAGGTAGAAATTCTTTCCTCCCCTTCCCGTTTTTTTGGTAGTTAGATTGAGTTATCTGAATTTCTTCATCCATTACAGGATAATTTATTATCTACATAATACAATTAATATGAGTTTGGAGTCAGAACATGAAAGTATAGTGATTACAGTGATGCCTGCCACATGGGAAGCATTCTAATTCTTTATTATGCTGTTGTGTTATTTTACATCTACAAACTTGCATCCATGTAGAAATTTTGAACAGAGTTTCTAAACTGAGTATATGGACCCAAATTTTCTTTCCAGCTTTATCTAAGACAGGATGCTAGTTAAAGCCATGAGAACAACTGAGTTCCCCAAGGAGAGGAAGCTTAATGTGAACTGAATCCTTGGATTCAGACAGAATTCTAAGGAAAGAGGGAAAGAAGCATGCAAAGAGCACTAGGTGACCTGGTTGCAGGGTTAGCAGGAATGCTAGAGGACAGCCAGTGGGTTGGGGGCCAGAGCGAGTAATCCAGTGGTACTGCACACACAGGAGTAGTAAAGGAAGGACTCACTGGATTTAGCCACCAGGTGATTTATGAGTTTAGTGGTTTTAATGCGGTAGAGTGAGGGACTGAAGCAAGATTATAATGGGTTAAGGAGTGAATGGGAAACAACTTTCAGTAAGTCTGACTGCAGTTAGAAGGAGCAGAAGGTGTCAGTAGTTTCTTATTATTCGAGAGATCTTATTATCTTTATTGAACAGTAAGTGCCATGAGGGAGACATACACAGATACTTGAAGATGCTTAGGTGATGGGCATTAGTGTACCTGTAGTGTTCTGGGAAGGAATCGTTGAAGTAGTGTCACTTGGGTTCAAAACTGACAGCAGAGTAGGAGTTAGGTGGGCATGTCAACAGGGGAAGAAGATACTTTGGGTTTAGAGAAAGGTATGGGTTTGTGAGTCATTGCAGCATGTTTGAGAAGTTATGATGATTTTAAAAAATATTTTCAACTTGAAAGGCAGAGGGACAGAGAGAATCTTCTATCTGCTGATTTACTTCCCAAATGCCTGCAATAGCCAGGACTGGGCCAGGCAGAGGCCAGGAGTCTGGAACTCTAGCAGGGTCTCCTGTATGGGTTCCAGGGGCCCACACACTTGAACTATCACTGCTGTTTTTCCACAGGCATCTGCAGAAGGCTGAATCAGAAGCGGTATAGCTCGGACTTGAACCAGCACTCCAGTGTGGGCTTAACCCACTGCACTACAGTGCCTGCTCTGTGGTGATCTGATCATGTTAGAGTATGACATGTGAACCCAGCAAGCCAGGAAGCCTGGATAAGTGGGCATGGCTGGGAGCTTGGCAGGGTAGGGGTACCTTGTGGTTCAGAGAATCTGCAGTTTTATCCTTTAGACCTATGCTCACAGTTACAGAATAAATATGGTACATCTTCTTGGGATACCCATTTAATTCAATTTTTGGGAAAAGTATTTCTGTATTAAAATACAAATAATAATTAAGTAATTAAAATGCAAAGTTGAAGATCGAAGTTAAGATGTAGACTAAAGTTTTAAAACGTAGAAATACTGCATTTTACTGTAGTGGCTGGCTTCTTCAGACTGTGTCCCTTTTAGACTCTTCTCCCTGCCATTACTTTCTTTTTTTTTTTTTTTTTCTCTTTTTAAAAGATATATTTATTTATTTGAAAGGCAGAGTTACAGAGAGAGAGGGAAAGAGAGGTCTTCCATCTTGGTTCACTCCCCAAATGGCTGCAACAGCCAGAGCTGAGCTGATCCGAGGCCAGGAGTTTCTTCTGGGTCTTCTACATGGGTTCAGGGGCCCAAGGACGTGGGCCATCTTCTACTGCTTTCCCAGGCCATAGCAGAGAGCTGGATTGGAAGTGGAGCAGGTAGGACTAGAAGCAGTGCCCATATGGGATGTTGGTGCCACAGGGGGAGGATTAACCTACTGTGCCACAGTGCTGCCACCACCATTACTTTCTCCTGGGAAAAGTTTCAAGAGCATCCATAGAGATCTTGGGGGATATACCTGAAGAATTGCAAGCCGATGTGTATGGCATTTTTATTTGCTGGAGATCACTCTATTATTTATTTATTTATTTATTTGACAGGCAGAGTTAGTGAGAGAGAGAGACAGAGAGAAAGGTCTTCCTTCTGGTTCGCCTCCCAGATGGCCGCTAAGGCCGGCGCACTGCGCCAATCCGCAGCCAGGAGCGAGGTGCCTCCTCCTGGTCTCCCATGTGGGGTGCAGGGCCCAAGCACTTGGGCCATCCTTCACTGCCCTCCTGGGCCACAGCAGAGAGCTGGACTGGAAGAGGAGCAACTGGGACAGAATCCAGCTCCCCAACCGGGACTAGAACCCGGGGTGCCGGCACCGCAGGCGGAGGATTAGCCTAGTGAGCCGCGGTGCTGGCCAGTGGAGATCACTCTAAAGAGAAACAGTTTCAGGCTCCTCTGTCACACAGCCAAGGACCACTAGTCTAATAGAATGTAAGGCAAAATAGCCCTAAACAGATAAGAATAGGGCAGGAGGGCATTAAGTTTTAAAGGGAGGCTACGAAGATGATCTGTCTCTGCAGTCAGATCAGGGAAGGCGGAATGAGAAGGGGGCTCTTTGAAAGCAGAATTGATGAAATAAATGTGAAGTAGACATGAGGGGAGAATCCAGATGGACCACTAGGTTCTTGGCTTAAGCATCTTGAGAGACGGCATCATTTCCTAATATGGGGAATAGAGAAAGAAAAGCAGGTTAGGTTTTAGTTTTACTGAAATTGAGGGCTTTTGAGGCCATGCAAATGGAGATCTAGCAGGCACTTGCCTGTAGATTTAGAGTTCTTTAGAAAGGCCTGTCCTGAGGAGTCACCTTCACGGGTACTGAACACACAGTTCCTCAGTGCGTTGTCACTGGTGATAGAGCCTATGAGCTCAGAATTATGGCGTGAGAAGAGGCTGCTCATAAAGCTCTGGGAAGCATCACCATTTATTTAATTTTTTTCTTCATTTAAAAATGTTTATTTTCATCTACTCGAAAGGCAGAGCATGAAAGAAGGAGAGAAAAAGACTTATTTGCTGTTAGTTCGCTTCCCAAATGCCGACAACAGTCAGGGCTGAGCCAGCCGAAGCCAGGAGCTGGAACTAGCCGTGGTTCCTGGATTAACGGCATGGACCCAAGTATTGAGCCATCATCTGCTACCTCTCAGGGTGAATTAGCAGGAGCTGGATTGGAAGTGGAGGTACCGGGCCTCCAACCAGCACTCCAGTAGGGGATGTGAACATCCCAAGCTACGGCTTAACTTGCTGCACCATAGTGCTCACCCCTGTTTTCATTTTATTTGAAAGACAGAGACACAGAGATCATCCATTCACTGGTTCACTCCCCTAAATGTCTGTAACAGCTGAGGCTGGGCCAGGTGGAAACCAGGAGCTCAGAACTCCATCTGGGTCTCCCGTATGGGTGGTGGGGACGCAAGTACTTAAACCATTGCCTGCTGCCTCCCAGGGTGTGCATTAGCAGGAAGCAGAAGCAGAAGCAGAAGAGCCAAGACTCAGACCAGGTCCTCTGATATAATTAATGCCAGAGTCCCGTACAGTGACTGAAACACTGCACCAAACACCTACCCGAAAGCATCACCATTTAAAGGGAGAGCTGGGGGGAAAAAAGAAAGAAAACCTGAAAAGGAGTGGTCAAGAAGTACAAGTGGCCAAAGAAGGAGAAGGCAAGCAAAGCAACATGAAATTTCATGGTTGTCTATTGCACAGAATTTATCCAAGGTATGGACTGAGAAAATTCCATTGAGATTTATAAGCAATGGAGGTCATTGGTGGTGACCTTTGTCTGAGCTGTTTTAGTGACACTGGGGACAGAGGCTGTAGAAAGAGGACTGCAGCTGTTGATAGGGGTGAGGAATGCCAGGCAGGAAGTGAAAGTAGAGGCAGGCAGTATCTGCTGCTCTTTCAGACCTGGCTATGTGAAGTGGCAGGGAGAGACCAGCAGCCAGGATGCTGTTCCTTCTTCTATTCCGAGCCTGCTTCCCTACCAGAAAGTAAGTTATTTGAGCACAGAACTTTGTTTCATTCACTGCTTTATCTCTAGGGTTGAAAAGAGCTCCTGGCACACAGCAAGTAGCTAATGGCCACATAACCGAGTTCCGATCAAAAGGGAGAGACTTGAGTGTGTCCATTTGTGAGATGGAGGCATAGGAGAGTACTAAGGTGCGATGGAATGAGGCCTCCCTGAGTCAGCAAAGGGTAGGGGAGACCCCACAACTCCTCTGCTGACACCGAAGGGAAGGAAGAGAGCAGGGGAGCAGGGCAGGCATTTACAGGTGGCGGAAGAAGTTGAAGTAGTTCTGTGTTGATGACCTTACGAGTATTATATTATTCTGTCAGGTGAAAAGAAGGTGAGAGAGTGACCTGTGTGTGTCCTTGGAAAATGCTTGGTGAAGATGAGCAACAACAAAGCACTTGTTCAAGCAGCCACGCTGCCATGTGACTGCAGGCACACACTAGGTTGTGGTCAGCGACACAAAGGGCAGGTGAGATGACTGTGTGCACCAGAGTCGAGGTTTGTTGTCTGGGGTATGGCTGTGAGCTACAGAAGGGAATGCACATGCCTGCTTGGGGCTTTCTGTCCAGCCCAGAAGTGCAGGAGGTTGTCCTTGGGCTCAGGGAGGTGGGAGAAACAAGGCCATCACACAGGACTCACCGTGAAAGGCGAGCCTGCATGGGTCTGTAATCTCTGCTCCTCACCAGGCTGGCTTCGCAGTGCACTCTTTCTGATTGGTTGACCAGAAACTGCTTTCCCAACTTTGGACAAGCGACTGTCTCAAATGGTCTGTTTAGAACCAAGGTAGTGGCGAGAAAAAAAAGAGGTGACAGTGTCACAGTGACTCATAAAGAGCAAGACACGCTGTCTTGTGCTTGTTTGCCTGGGCAGGTTTTATCTGCGGTTAAAGTATATTAAAGTGTCCATTTTATTCTAATTAGCAGTTGTGGTAGTAAGTTCTCAGTTCAGAGTTCTCAATTTTTAGTTGAATAAAATTCGAGATTAATATTTTTCAGGGACTTTCTGAAAGGGAAAAGAGTAAAGATTTTTTATTTTTTTAAAGATTTATTTATTTGGCCGGCGCTGCGGCTTACTAGGCTAATCCTCTGCCTGCGGCGCCGGCACACCGGGTTCTAGTCCCGGTCGCTCCTCTTCCTGTCCAGCTCTGCTGTGGCCCGGGAGTGCAGTGGAGGATGGCCCAAGTCCTTGGGCCCTGCACCCACATGGGAGACCAGGAGAAGCACCTGGCTCCTGGCTTCTGATTAGTGCGGTGCGCTGGCCACAGCGTGCCAGCCTCAGCGGCCATTGGAGGGTGAACCAATGGGTAAAGGAAGACCTTTCAATCTGTCTCTCTCTCTCTCTCTCTCTCTCTCACTGTCCACTCTGACTGTCAAAAAAAAAAAAAAAGATTTATTTATTTGAGAGGTAGATTTATTTATTTATTTACAGACAGAAAGGTCTTCCATCTGCTGTTTCACTCCCCAGCTGCAGCAGCCAGAGCTGGGCCGATCTGAAGCCAGGCGCCAGGAGCCACTTCCAGGTCTCCCATGCAGATACAGGGGCCAAAAGACTTGGTCCATCTTCCACTGCTTTCCCAGGCCATAGCAGAGAGCTAGATTGGAACTGGAGCAGTCGAGACTTGAACCGGCGCCCATGTGGGATGCAGGTGCCGTAGGCGGAGGTTTAGCCCACTGCACCGCAGCGCCAGCCCCAAGATGGGTCTTAACAGCCTCCCAGACCTCAAGTGAAAGCCAGCGGCCCGGCCAGCTGGTTGCTTTTTCTTTTGCTGTCTGCCTCAGCATTACTGCAGTCGCCATACAGGGCAGGGTCGAGTTGGCTGCTTGTTGTCTGTGCTCTCACGTGTTAGAACATGTTGCCTGCGAAGGGAGAGGAATATCCTTCAGAAAAGGAGCAGGTTCTGAGGGCAGGAAGGGATCCTGAGTACAGTAGGTTGCAGATTCTAATCACTTGTGTAACTACCCTGTCAGGGAAGACAACTTCATAATGTAAAAAGCCACCTGCTACTTTTGGAGATGGAAATACCCCCCGCCCCCCACACAGAAGGTGAAATCAGATTGACCAAGATATGATCATTGGAACTTGGTATCATCATAGTTGGCTTGATACTTAGAAACCATTTTTTTCTAAGTCACTCCACTTCTCTTGAAGGTGGGGGAAAACCCTGTGTAGTGCTTCCTAACTCCTCCCAGGTCCTTTGTTTGATTTTTAAGATTTATTTATTTATTCGAAAGGCAGAGTTGACAGAGAGGAAGAGAGAGATCTTCCATCCTCTGATTCACTCCCCTGGCCTCAATGGCTGGGCCTGGGCCAGACAAAAGCCAGGAGCCTGGAACTCCATTGAGGTCTCCCATGTGGGAGGCAGGGACCCAAGCACTTGTTCCTTCTTTTTCCTGCTTTCCCAAGGGCATTAGCAGAGAGCTGGGTTGAAGTGGAGCAGCTGGGACTTGAACTGGCACTCATTTGGGATGCTGGAGTCGCAGGGGGTTGCTTTACTCGCCGCACCACAATGCTGGCTCCCTCCCCCAAGTTCTTTAAGCTTCTTCAGCCATTGGTTGAATTGTTAGAACTGCAGTTAGGCATTTGTTTTGGGGAAGAAAAAGTTACTTTATCAGCATTTTGGGGAGAACTCAGGGGACAAGAATCATCTAGTCAATTTGGCATCAACAAACGGAGGCCTCATTTCTCATTTTTACATAGAAGTTAGAGCCAGGTCCCTGTTTTCCTGGAATTTGTATTATGTGCATGTATCTAAAAGACTGCTTTCAAGAATTTTGAAAGGGTCTTGGCATTTGGATCCTTTTTATGGTTTCTCATTTCCTTTGGTTTTTACGGGAATCAACTGGAGAAACACTGATAGATTAGAGGCACATCAGAGGCAGTGAGGGAGTGTGGAAAAGCTTGCGGTGAGTCCATTGCTGCTGTTTACAAACTCTGTGACCTTGGGCAAATCATGCAGCCTCCTGTCCTCTGTGAGATACAGTGGCTAGATGAGAAAATCTGGTTCTCTTCAGCTTGTAATTCTCAGGAAACATGAAGAAGAGACCCGATTTTAAACTTACCACAACACTTATTTATTTAAAGAAAACCTGTGTAGTGTGAGAACCACCATTCCATAATTAATATTGTCAGTCAAAACTTGTATGTTGAACTTTCATTAGAATTTTTTTAATTTGACAGATAATAGTTTTATTGAAAAGCAAGGTATGCACTTAATTATTCAGGATGTATGCAGTTGTTTGGGCCTGGTGAGGGTGAGGAGAGGACTTTGGTTAAGACTCTTAAATGTTATGGCTTGTTGGCTCCCCCACCTCCCACCTCTTCTCCCCTTCCATCCCCACCTGAGCCTCGTCATCCTTGCATTGGTCTATTGCAGTACTGATTGGAGTGCTTGGTAGTTGTTTGCTTTTCACTTCTGTTTATTCTTCCCAGAGGCTAGAAACCGAGGCTGACTCATTTTTGCTTTCCCTTTTGTAAACCATAAAAAGGGTGACATGGAAAGGAATAGGTTTTGAGAGTCAGAGATGGGCTTACATTTTGGGTTTGGATTATCAGGGGAATGATTGTGTTATTTTTAGAAACACCTGAGATGCCGGTTTGGGAAGGAGAATATGATTTTGGTTTTCAGTCCGTGGCACTAACAGACCACTGGGCAGGCTGTTCAGTAAGCAGTGGGAAGTGGTGGGTTACATCCTGTGGGATTTGAAGATTTGGGCATCCATTTGCTGAGGTTTGGCAGGGTGAGTCCAGCCTGTGAAAGGGAGAGGCCAAAGTGGTACTGATGAGAAATGCTTGCGTTTAGGAAGCTAGAGGGAAGAGGTAGGAGGACTGAGTGGGCAGTGTTCAGGCACACCTCACAGTGTCACCGGTCTAGGGAGGGGAGAAGCAGATGAAGGATATGGTGATTAGATTAGTCAGTTCTGGTTCTGTGGCTGCATCATTGCCTGGATCGAAAAAAAGTGATGAGGACATCGACATGACGCAGTGCAGGCCTCTCATTTCAATTTCACAAAAGGGGATGAAAGAACAAGGGCAGATTCAAAGGAGTGCTTGTCTCTTTCACTTTGGTGTTAGTTTTTAATACTAGAGGATAATGAGGAATCCTGCTAGGGCTGTGGCACGGAGGCTAAGGAAGGAAAAGCTTGAGTGAACAGGGGAAGCCCAGACTCAGATTGGGTTCCTTGGGCGAGGAAGAGGCGGCTGGGGGGCTGGAGGGCCGCCACCTGCTGTTGAGGCCGAAGGGAGGAGCGGCTGCTTTCTGAGCCTGGAGGACGGCTTGGGGGAAAATTCATTTGAGGAGAGGGTAATTGGTTCGAGGACAAAAGGAGAAAGAATCTTCAGGAGGGTGGAGGAAGCGGGAGGGTTCGAGAACTGTGAAAAGAATTAGAGCAGCAGCTGTAGGAGAGTGTGAGCAGAATTAATCAAACAGTGAAGGCCCTGCAAGGGCAGCGCATTCAGCATGCAGCGTGGACACCAGTTATGTGATGTCACAGAACTGTGAGGTCTGGGCATCCTGCGCTCGCTGTGAGTTTCAGTGGCCCCAAGGCTGAGGACGGGCTCTGTGGTCTGCAGGGAAGCAGGAGCCGGCCGTTAGTGGGACCATGCTGAGAGGAGGGTGGGCATCAGGATGGCAGTGTGGTCAGCCTTGACTTCAGTCAGGCACTGTCCCATGGTGGGCACTGAGCACTGCTGGGCCGCTGTTGTGTGCATGCCTATGAGGCAGAAAAAGGGATTGTCTTACTTAGGGGTCATTGAGGTGGAAATCAGGCATGAAAATGCTTGTCAGAATACCATGCATTTTTTCCTATTGATAAAAAACTGAGGCAGGAACATTGTTGAAAAACTCAGAAGTATGAAATGGAAAGTAGCCCCCACCACACCCAGCCTCACTTCCCAAACCTCCTCTTAAACTTGGCTTTGTAGTTCTGATAGTTAATAGTTATATGTTGTTACAACTTTATATAGCATTTCTTCTTTACCTATTTTGAACAATGAGAAATTTACCCATTTCCTATACTATTTTCCTTCTGAGTTTATTATAGTAACATTGTTATTATCAAAGTAAATAATGTTTATATACATATTCTTTAAAGATTTATTTGTTTATTTGAAAAAAATTACAGAGAAGGAGAGAGAGAGAGAGAGCAAAAGAGGTCTTCCATGTGCTGGTTCACTCCCAAAATGCCCACAATGGCCAGGAGCCAGAAGGTGCAGGGGCACAAACACTTGGGCCATCTTCCGCCTGTATCCCAGGTGCATCAGCAGGGAGCTGAATTGGAAGTGGAGCAGCCAGGACTTGAACCAGTGCCCATATGGGATGTCGGCATTACAGACATCAGCTTTACTTTCTGTGCCACAACCCCAGCCCCCCATATTCTCTTTTGGGTAACAAAAATTAGTCTTTGTGCTACATGTACAAATTAGCTTAAATATTCATACTTCACAAATACAGCATTTGAAACGTCATTTTAAGCAAACGTTATTTAAAAACCCAGAAGTGCTATTGGATAGATGGAGAAGGAAATGTAATACTTTATCACCAAACCCCTGCCTCTCAGATAAAATGACTCAAACATCAAGATCTAATAAATCCTCTTTTAATTTCTATACAGTGTTCTGTGCTCATTGTAGGCCTATTCAACTGTGATTATTTCACATATTTTCATTTTAATGTTTATTTATTCATTTTTGTTTATTTGAAAGAGAGAGAGAGAGAGAGATCTGTCTCCATCCATTGATTCACTCCCCAAATGCCTGCCACAGACAGATCTGAGCCAGGCTGAAGCCAGGAGCCAGGAACTCCATCTGGGTGTCCCATATGGATGCTGGGAGCCATCATCTGTTGCCTCCCAGCTGCATCAGCAGGAAGCTGGACTGCAAGTATAGGCAGAGAGGGGACTCGATCTCAGGCACTTTGATATGAGATGCAGACTCCCAAGACGTGGCTTCACCAGCTGCACCACAGCACCTGCCCCTAGTTACTGTTTTTAATATGAAGTGACTGTTAAACTTTGAGTCCTTACATTTCAAAATTATCTTTCTCTCGTTTGATTATAACCTGTTTTTAGACTCAGAACTTTCAGAGTTTGCTTTTTGTCCTTGGGTTCTGAAGTTGCATTAGGAAGTATGTGGGTGTCTCTGCCCTTTCATCCTCTTAGCTTCTTCATGGACTCCTTCAGGGTCTTTATTGGCTTTCTACAATTAATTCATCTATCTGCAATTTGGGAGGATTTTGTTTTATTACTTTTTTCCTCCCATGTGCCAAATTTTAATCTATTTTGTGTTTGCTTTTTCTTTTCTTAAGATCTATTTATTTGAAAGGCAGAGTGACAGAGATATCTTCCATCTACTAGTTTACTCCCCAAATAGCTGCAACAGCCAGGTCTGGGGGCCAAGCTGAAACCAGGAGCCAGGAACTCCGTGTGGGTACTCATGTGGATGGTAGAGGCTCAAGCATTTGAGCCATAAGCACTGCCTTCCCAGGCTCATTAGAAAGAAGCTTGATTGGAACTGGAGCAGCTAGGAGTCAGACATGGAATGCTGCCATTGCCGTCATATTCTCTGTGCTGCGGTACTCACCCTTGTCTGTGTTAACAACAACTTATTCTTGATTTTTATCAATATGAAGTCTTCGGGCCGGCACCGTGGCTCACTAATCCTCTGCCTGCAGCGCCGGCACTCCAGGTTCTAGTCCCAGTTGGGGCGCCGGTTCTGTCCCGGTTACTCCTCTTCCAGTCCAGCTCTCTGCTGTGGCCCGGGAAGGCAGTGGAGGATGGCACAAGTGCTTGGGTCCTGCACCCACATGAGAGACCAGGAGAAAGCACCTGGCTCTTGGCTTCGGATCGGCATAGCACACTGGCCGTGGCGGCCATTTGGGGGGTGAACCAACGGAAGGTTGACCTTTCTCTCTGTCTCTCTCTCTCTCTCACTAACTCTGCCTGTCAAAAAAAAAAAAAAAAAAAAGTCTTCTTGAATCTCTCTGAGAATGCTCATTATTTCTTTTCTTTTCTTTTTTTTTTTTTCATTATTTCTTTTTAAATTTCTCTTTTGATTCCTGAAATACCTTGTGCTTCCTTTGGGGAAAATTCTAGCAATCCTTTTTGGCATGTTTTTCTCTGTTCTGTTGGATTTCCTCAAGCATCACGTAGTTCGTGGTTATTCACAGTTAAGGTTAGTGACTAGGCTATTAGTGTGGGCCATTGGTGTGGTTTTTATCTCGAGGTGACTAGATCTTGTAGGTATTTAAATTTTTATTATGGAATACCACATATAAAATAGTATATATAGTGTGTATGCACAATTTAAGGAAGAGTAGTACATTGAACACTGCTATGTCTTTGAACTAGGTTAAGAATCAAAACCTTAAAATACCTCTAAAATACCTTTCCTCACCCTCAAATGTAACTGTCATTCTGAATTTTGTTCAGTTCCTAATTTTGCCTTATAGTTTGTAAATATCCCAAATAATATATTGCTTTGTTTTTCAAGTTTCTGAGTGTGGAGTCACACTTTCTGTACTTTTCAGTGATGTTCTTTTGCTCAGTGTTGTTAATGAGATTCATTCTGGCTAATGCAAGTTACTGTAATTACTGCTGCTGTGGCATTCCACAGAATGAATTCACCTCAGTGCATTAGTTGGTGGATAGTTTGATTGATTTTGTTTTTTTGCTATCACTAGTATCACAGCTATGAATATTCCTACACATGTCTTTCATATTTAGAAAATGTGTTTATACCATTAGTTGTGGATTTTCATTATATATTTAACAGCTCAGAATGAAATAGAACAAAATCTCTGAAGAGGAAGTTGTGAATAATTAGAAATTATTTTATTACTTTCTTTGAGTTTCCTATAATTCCTTAAATGCACTTAATTTTAAAAATTATTTATTTATTTGAAAGGCAGAGCAACAAAGAGATCTTGAAATCCACTGATTCACTACACAAATGGCTGCAGTGGCTAGGGCTGGTCCAGGCCTGAAGTTGGGACTCTGTCCTGGTCTCCTGCATGGGTGGCAGGGGCCTAGGTACCTACTGCCTTCCCAGACACACTAGCAGGGACCTGGATCAAGCAAGGCTCCTGCAACTCTGAAATGGGATTGCCAGTGTCACAAGTGGTGGCTTAACCCACTACACCACAATGCCAGCCCCATATGCGCTTGATTTTATATTCTGGAACTTAACAAGACTGTTTTATTTTGTAGAATAGAGAAAAAGGTAAGGGTTATAAGAGAAATGCCCATTAAGAAATGTGGAAAGAAGCAGTGCTGCTTTCCTATTACAGATTTTGCAAGCAAGGCTATCTGTATCAGATCATTCTCTTTGTAAATCCTCATTCCAGAGTTCAGCTGTAGTGACTCTGTCATTTGTAGCTCTTTTTTTTTTTTTTTTTTTTAAAGAGTCAGGTATTTATCTGATAGGCTCAGTTACACACACACACACACAGATCTTCCATCAGCTGGTTCACTGCCCAAATGACTGAAATGGTGGAGGATGGGCCAGGCCAAAACTAGGAGCCTGGAGCTGCATCTGGGTCTCCTCCGTGGGTACAGGGGCGCAAGCACTTAGGCCATCTTCTGCTGCTTCCCAGGCTGCTATTTTCCATTAGTGGGGAGCTGGATTGGAAGTGGGACAGCCGGAACTCAAATCAGCAGCCATATGGGATGCTGGTGCTGAAGGCAGTGCCACAGCTTTGGCCCCAAGTTTTATAGCTTCTTAAGTTTCTATCTCCTTTTTGACAGTTTGAGCCACTGAGTTTCCTTTGTCACCATTATGTAGGATAAAGGAGACCTACAGAAACTTTTGCTATACAGGGACAAAGAACATTTTTAAAGCATTGAAAAGATTTAAAGTTTACTACAGGTTAATTGGGCTTTCAATTGATAAAGGTTTTTTTTGTTTGTTCTAGTGCTAAAGTTTTTCAGACTAATGCATGGTATGCTTTTGGTAATGATTTTTGATACTCTGCTAAATTATATAAGCTTACTTGAGGTAACAGTTTTCCTGTGTCTCTGATGAAAGGTGATAGAGCAGATAGAGGCATTTGAAGCAGCTGATCACAGAACTCAAATTTGTACCTAATTTTGATTGATTAGTAAAAGAACTGATAAATGGCCTCAGGTCTGCAAAGAAATCCATTTTAAGTACTTCTAAATTTTGGCTTGGCCTTCGTTGAAAGATGCAGGCCCTCCAATTAACATCACCTGCAGGCCTTGGGAGTCCTTTGTCTAAAGTGCAGAGTCTGCGAGTGTACAGACTGCCGTGATACATTCATTTAAACCCGTAGTGGGAGTTGGCTGGAAATTTTGTGCTGATGGCGTAGCAATTGAATCTGGGTGATGGAACTTGCTTGAACATGAGAAACCGAGTGCAGTTTCATGAAACGACATTGACCTCAGGCTTTGGAGGGCTCCCAGATGTCCTCCTCATTTGCACTGTCCCTTTGCAGCAACTTGTACCGCGACCGTGAGGAAAATTTGGCCACATTGCCAGTCTTAGTTCAGGAAAGTCAAGTTTCAGAGTTAGGGTGGATGAAGAAAATTTCTTGGTAATTGTTTAGGCTTATGTATGGCTCAAGAGATTAAAAAGTAAAAATTGGAGTTCATGTAACAACCCACTCTGTGCCCCTGTGAACTCCTCAGATGTGAGCACCTCCTTCTTTGGGTCATCTCCTTTTCATATTTCAGCAGGTGCTCAGAGCCTTCTGCACCTTGCTGCGGGAATGCCTGAGGGAGGGTGTATTAGTCCTGGCTGCCTTCAAAATATCTGCAAGTTTGTTGTGCAGGAATGTTAGTCTTTCCCATACATAGTCTACTGCTCTTATTCATTGATTAGCCCATCTCTCCCCAAACTTACATAGTCTAGAGATTTTAAAAATGGGGAATAAATAACCCAAAGTGTTATATCCATGATTTTATTCTTTTTAAGACAAGTTAGTGAAAGGGATCCATCTGTGTATACTTGGTTAGAATAAGAACCAAAACCCTCTAGAAGTACCTAGGGCATTGGTAATAGTTGTTACTATGATTTGGAATTTGCATTATTGCAGGGCAAGAACTGATGTCCTTAGAATTGGAAGGGTTTCTTTCTTTCTTTCTTTCTTTCTTTCTTTCTTTCTTTCTTTCTTTCTTTCTTTAAAATTTGTGTTCATATTCTCTCTGGAGAAGAAAGATAGGCTAAGAGAAATATGATTGGAAAATGTTTCATCTGTGGCTTCCTGTAGCATTCCATGTTCCTTTGCATTTTAGACTACTCCCAAAATTCTTTGAACATATTGGGTATGTCTCACTGCCAGCTGTCTCACACCTTTCTAGATTGGGAACTTTTTGCAATCTAGTTCCTTCTACCATCTTACCTGTAGTATCATAAATGTGTTTAAGAACTAAGTTTTTTTTTCTCATCTATACTTATACATATTTCAGTAATAATTTTTTTTGTTTTCATTTTTCTTTGTAAAGGGAAAAGATCTGATATTCTCAAGTCAATACTGTCACAAAATTGAGCTTTACACAGGCCAGTGGAGTATTCGCTTCGTGCCCATGTCTGATGTGGAGGGAAGCACAGACAAGAGTGGGTGACTGACTCAGATGTAAATGATCTTCTTATACCGGAGCTGGAACCACACCTAGAAACCTCGACAATAACAGGGATTGTGTTGGATATACTTGTTAAATCCTGTGTGGATTTTAGTATGTCATGTGTGTTGTTCATCAGCAAACCCAAACAGGTGCTGCTCAGAGCTTTAGTCAGACTTAAGATTATACTGTTTCTCCTTTTAACCATACAAAAAAAAAAATCACAATAACCAAAACAGATTTCTTTTTTGATTCTGGTCTAGTGGTTTCAATGCTACACATCCTCCACCAAGATAGATTTTCATGAGTAAATTAATTTCTCTCTCAGTGTTGGAAAACTGCTATTTCAGAAATTTATTTTAACAGGCACAATGACAGATTGTCCATGCACTGATTCACTACCCAGATGGTCACAAGCCAGGAGCTGGGTATTCAGTCCTGTTCTTCCATATGGGTAACAGGCACCCAAATACTACATCTTCCTAGGGCACACATTTGCAGGAAGCTGGAATTGGAAGCAGAATGGGGACTCAGGGACTGTTAAATGGGATAGGGTGTCCCATGCACTGTTTTAGCAACTGTGCCAAATGCTGCCCCTCCTATTTTTTAAGATTAGTTAATTTGAAAAGCAGAGTGATAGAACTTCCATCTACTAGATCATTCCCCTAGTGCCCATAACAGCCACTGCTGGTCCAGGCTGAAGCCAGGAGTCTGGAACTCCAAGGTCTTCCATATGGGTGGCAGGGGCCCAAACACTGGAGCTGTCATTGCTACCTCTCAGCATGCATTAGCAGAAAGCTGGATCAGAGGTGGATTAGCCAAGACTTGAACTGACACTTCACTACAAGATGCAGTTGTCACAAGTGGCAGCTTAACTCACTGTACCACAACACCTGTCCACACAGTATAATTTAGGTACGGAACAGTCCAAATACACACCCACAAAACCACAACCTGAATCAAAAAAGAAACATTATCAGCACCTAAAAGTTGTACCTCGTCCCAGGTATTACCTCCTTCAAAGTTAACTGCTGTTCTGACATCTGCCATTGATTGGTTCTGCCTGTTTTAAGTTTCACTCCAGTAGAGTCAAATGAATGTTCCCTCCTCTGTGCTGTAGGCAAGTCCTTCTGCGTTGTTACTTAGGGCAGCAGCAGACTCTCCTTCGTTTTGCACGGTGTGTAGTTATATGACTAGACCACAATTTATTCACTGAGCTCTTGGTGGACCTTTGGTTTATTTTCAGTTTTGGCTGTTATGAATGTTCTTTTGTTTGCTTGTTTGTTTAAAGATTTATTTTTGTTGTTTAAAAGGCAGAGTTGGGGGAGAGAGTGAGCCTTCATCTGCTGGCTCACTCCCCAAATGGCTGCAGCAGCCAGAGAGCCTAGAGCCTCTTCTGATCTCCCATGTGAGTTCAGGGTCCCAAGCACCCAGGCCATCCTCTGCTGCTTTCCCAGGTGCATTCGCAGGGGGCTGGATCAGAAGTGGTACAGCTGGTTCTTGAACCACTGCCCACATGAGATGCCGACTTCGCAGGTGGGAGCTTTACCCACTACACCACAATACCGGCCCCAGTGAATGTGTTTATATAGTTTTTTGGTGCCCTTATATTGGGGATACATCTAGTAATGGAATTGTTTAGGCACAGATTATTTGTATTTTCAGCTTTAATATATATTACCAGTTTTCCAAAATCTTTAAACAGCTTGAACATCCCTAATCCACAAAATCAAAATCTAGAGTGCTTTAAAAATCCAAAAATTTGTGAACACTGACATGACACCATAGGTAGAAAATTCCACACCGCATACTGTGAGCTGCAGTAAAAATGTAGGCACGGGCCAGTATGATGGCACAGCTGGTTGAGCTGCTGCCTGCAATGCCAGTGTCCCATGTGGGCGCCATTCAAGTTCAGCTACTCCACTTCTCATTTAGCTCCCTGCTAACATGCCTGGGAAAGCAGTGAAGATGGCCCAAGTGCTTGGGTCCCTGCCTCCCATGTGGGAGACCTGGATGGAGTTCCAGGCTCCTGGCTTCAGCCTTTTCCACACCAGCTGTTGTGCCCATTTGGGGAGTGAACCAGTGAATGGAAGCTCTGTCTCTCTGTCTCTTCCCCCCTCTCTCTAATTCCACCTTTCAAATAAATAAGCAAATCTTTAAAAAATGCAGGTACACTAAACAGATTATATAAAATTACCTTCAGCCTGTATGTATAAAAATATGTGAGGAGGCCAGCTCTGTGGTGCAATAGATTAATCCTCTGCCGGTGGCGCCAGCATCGCACATGAGCGGCTGTTCTAGTCCTGGCTGCTCCTCTTCGTATCCAGTTCTCTCCTAGGGCCTGGGAAAGCAGTAGAAGATGGCCCAAGCGCTTGGGCCCCGGTACCTACTTGGGAGACCCAGAAGCTCTCAGCCCCTGGCTTCGGATCAGCACAGCTCTGGCTGTTGAGGCCATTTGGGGAGTGAACTAGTGAAAGGAAGACCTTTCTCTCTCTCTCTCTCTCTCTTTTTTTTTTTTTTTTGACAGGCAGAGTGGACAGTGAGAGATAGAGAGAGAAAGATCTTTCTTTTCTGTTGCTTTACCCCCCAATGGCTGCTGCAGCCAGTGCACTGCGTCCGGCGCACGGCACTGATCCGAAGCCAGGAGCCAGGTGCTTCTCCTGGTCTCCCATGGGGTGCAGGGCCCAAGGACCTGGGCCATCCTCCACTGCACTCCCAGGCCACAGCAGAGAGCTGGACAGGAAGAAGAGCGACCGGGACAGAATCTGGCGCCCGACCCGGACTAGAACCCGGTGTGCCAGCGCCACAGGTGGAGGGTTAGCCTATTGAGCCGCGGTGCTGGCCAGAAGACCTTTCTCTCTGTCTCTCCCTCTCACTGTACCTCTCAAATAAATTTTTAAAAATCTTAAAAAAAAAAAAAAGTATATGAAGGGATGGCACAGTGGCATAATAGGTTGGGCCTCCACTTGCAATGCTAGTATCCTATATAGGTGCCAGGTTGAATCCTGCCTGCTCCACTTCCAATCCAGCTCCCTGCTAATATGCCTGGGAAAGCAGTGGAGGGTGGTTCAATTGCTTGGGCCTTCTGCACCCACGTTGGAGACCCAGAGGAAGCTTCTGGCTTTGGATCGGCCCATCTCCGGCCATTGTGGCCACCTGGGGAGTGGACCAGCAGAGGGAAGACCTCTCTCTCTGTCTGTAACTCTGCCTCTCAAATAAATAAATCTTTAAAACAAAAACATATTAAACATAAATATATTTTTGTTTAGATTTGGGTCCTTTTGCCAAGATATCTCCTTATGTATATGCAGATATTCAAAACAACTTGCAATCTGAAACACTTCTGGTCCCAAGCATTTTGCATAATAAGGGATACTCAGCTGCTTCCAATTTTTGTCCATGCCCGTAATGTATAAGAGTTCCATTGTTACTGTATTTATCAGTGGTTGGTATTGTCAGTTTTCTTACCTTGAACTTTCAAATAAATGAATAAATAACACTAGGAAATACCACTACATATCTATTATATCATATATGTCATATCAGAGAGAAGAAGAGGCAGAGAGAGAGAGAGAGAGAGAGGGAGGTCTTCCTTCCGCTGGTTCACTCCCCAATTGGCCACAATGGCCAGAGCTGCGCCGATCCAAAGCCGGGAGCTTCTTCTGGGTCTCCCATGTGGGTATAGGGGCCCACGCACTTGGGCCATCTTCCACTGTTTTCCCAGGCCACAGCAGAGAGCTGGATTAGAAGTGGAACTGGAAGGCCGGCGCCACGGCTCACTAGGCTAATCCTCCGCCTTGCGGCACCGGCACACCAGGTTCTAGTCCCGGACGGGGCACCGGATTCTGTCCCGGTTGCCCCTCTTCCAGGCCGGCTCTCTGCTGTGGCCTGGGAATGCAGTGGAGGATGGCCCAAGTCCCTGGGCCCTGCACCTGCATGGGAGACCAGGAGAAGCACCTGGCTCCTGCCACTGGATCAGCGCGGTGCGCCGGCCACAGCGCACCAACCGCGGCGGCCATTGGAGGTGAATCAACGGCAAAAGGAAGACCTTTCTCTCTGTCTCTCTCTCTCACTGTCCACTCTGCCTGTAAAATAAATAAATAAATAAATAAAAAGAAGTGGAACTAGTGCCCATATGGGATACTGGCACTGCAGGTGGCAGCTTTACCCACTACACCACAGTGCCGGCCCCCATGATCAGTCTGATTTCATTTACTTTCCTACCATCTTCCACTACTCACATATTCTTTTAAAGCAAATCCCAGGTTTATCACTTCACTCTTAAATATTCATTATCTTGATGCCACTAATACATAAAATTTTTTAGAATTTCATTAAATATTCAGACATGTGTTCTGAATTTCCCCAGTAGCTTCATAAACGTTTTCTTCTTCTCTTTTTGACAGTTTGTTTGGTTTGGGTGGATCAGTGCTGTTTTGATGGCTGGGGCTCACTCCTCTATCCGGTCTGCTGTATTTGGACATTGTATTTATTTCACGGGTGGTTATTTTGTGACACTAGGATTTAGGGGAGGGAGAATTAGTGTGGGTAGTATAATACTTTCACATGAATATAGGAGTAGACCTGCTTATGGCTCTGATTATTCATAAAGGAGAAAAAAATTGTCAATGCCAATGGGTTGGTGGACAGCTGCTGTTTGGTGAATTTCATAAGGAGAAGTATTTAGTGCAGTGGTTAAGATGCTGCCTATGTCCCATGTCCCAGTGCCGAGGAGTTATTGGGTTGGAGTTCTGTCCCCCCTTCCAATGCCTGCTTCTTAGGCTGGCCCTGGGAGGCAGCAGTGACGGCCTAAGCACCTGGGCCCCTGCCACTCAATGGAAGACACAGGGTGAGTTCCCGACTCCTGCCTTTGGCCAGGCCCAGCCTTGGCTGCTGTGGACATTTGGGGAGTGAACTAATGGTTGGAGCCCTCTTTGTCCTTGTATGTCTGTCTTTCAAGTAAATGAAAAATTTAAGAAAGGAAAAAACAGTTTTCATAAGGAGTTGTGCACACTTGCTGTTGCCACTCCCTTGCCTTCTTCTGTGTATTCCTATATGGTCTCTGCCTCTCCCACTTCTCTAGATACGCTAAATCTGTTCTAAAATATGTTATGCTCTTTTGCTTACAACCTGTTTTTCCCTCTGTTTGGGACCTTAGATCATCATGTTGTAATTATCCTTTTCTGAATGTAACCCCTGAAGGAAGATTCTTTCTTTCTTTTTTTTTTTTTCCCCCAGCATGGGAGGCATCAGCCCCGCCTATCACAATAAAGTTTATTATGAAAACAGGCTGGTGTGGGGACATGGGGATAGAGAAGTACATTTCGGTTGCGTGGCTCAGGTGAAGTAGTGCGGCTTCTTCACGTTGGTGCCATACTCGCTGAGGGCAGGGGTCAAGTCCTCCATGGTTAGAGTGTACTTGTGGTCCTTGTTCTTGTTCCGGGAGCTGCCAGAGGCTGTGCCCTTCATTTTGCAGTGCTGTAGGGCATCGTTGGCAATATCTGAGATGAATTTCTGGGCAGCTAGGGAGATGAGCTGAATTATGCCTGGGTCTGAGGCCTCAAAGCCAGCATGATTCAAGTAGTAACCAGTCACTGCGTCTGGGATCCGCCCTGCGCCGTTCGGTAGGCTCCCTAGCCCGTGCAGCCTCGGGTCCCGTGCCCCCGGCCGGCGCAGCTCCAGCCCCAGGCCCCCCTGCTGTCCCCGCCGGGCTGGCCTTGTTCTCCGCAGCCGTGGTGGTGGGCAGCGCGGCGGGAGCCGAGACCGGGGGTGCCGGGCCCGCTGCCGAAGATTCTTTCTTATTTACAGTTATAATTTCAGTACCTCACACGCTTCATATTTAGTGCTCAGTCAATTGTGTGGAACTAGATTCTCCGTATTAATATTATTTGATATCAAGATTTCAGATCTGTTAGAATACTTCTTTGCATTAAAATAATAGTCATGGTGACTAAAAATCTTAATTGCCCTGGGCCCTTTACATTCATTTTATCTATTCCTCATAATAACCCTAATCAATCTATAGAATCTCCATCTTATATTTGAGGAAACTGATACTCAAAAGGTTGAACAGTTTTTTTAAGCTGTACTCATTCATGCTTTTTTCCATTACACACATTTCCCTCCCAGCCAAAATGTTGATGTGTCTGCCAAGGGGAGAGACTGGTATGAAACCTAGCACACTGCCTTTGCCTCCCGAGATAGCTTTCTAGAAGTGTTCGCGGGACCAAGTCATAGGTCTGTTATCAAGAGGGCTGTATAAAAACAGTTTCCATGAGGGAGCTAGGGAGGCAGGAAGTAGACCAGGAAACAGGTTGGGAGGGGCACAGCTGGAAAAGCTGCTTAGTAGACTTCAGACTGGAAGGACTAGAGCAGATAAGGAGGCAGGAGAGGTAAGAGAACAGAGAGGGGACACGGAACAGGCATGTTGCATACAGGCTGGAGTCCTGTCTCACCAACAGAGTTCCTCTAGCAGCAATTTTTCTTTCTTTTCTTTTTTCAAGATTTATTTTATTTATTTGAAAGACAGAGTTACAGAGAGGCTGAGAGAGAGGTCTTCATCCGCTGGTTCACTCCCCAGATGACTGCAACGACCGGAGCTGTGCTGATCCGAAGGCAGGAGCCAGGAGCTCCTTCTGGGTTTTCCCCGTGGGTGCAGGGGCTCAGGGACTTGGGCCATCTTCTACTGCTTTCCCAGGCCATAGCAGAGAGCTAGATCTGAAGAGGAGCAGCCAGGACTCAAACCGGCACCCATATGGGATGCCAGCACATCAGGCCAGTGCTTTAACCCGCTTTGCCATAGCGCCGGCCTCTAGCAGCAGTTTTTCTTAAAGCACAGTTTGATGTTTCTTATTGGGCTAGGAGTGAGTCTTCCAAGTAAAACACCAGACTGAAAGAGCAGGAGAGCCAGGAACCAGGAATGCCCAGTGACTCTCCTGAGCTCCATCCACAGTGCCTGACATGGGATAGATACTCAATACTTGGTTTTTTGAGTCAGTGATGAACACCTAATAGATTGGGCAGTATGCTCAGTATTGTGCTAGGCTAGTAATACGGATAGATTGAACAGCATCCTCATTGCATACTCTCATTTATCATCATCACTCTTAAGAGAATATGCGAAAGGAAGGAAAGGAACGTGGAGTAGTTCTGTATTTGTTAGAGAGATAGAATTTTATTTTCTGTTTATGTGAATGTTTGAGTGAGGACTGGGGCTGGTTTGGTGTTCCATGATATTTGAGTGTCCATGTGGTTGCTCTACCATGAGTGGCCTCAACCTCACGGTTCCAGATAGCAATTTTTTGGTTCAGGCAGCAGGATGGGGGAAAGGAATGAAGAGGCACAGAGCCGCCTCTTTAAAGCAGATCCCTGGAAATTTCCACTTACATTCCGCTGGTTTGAGCTTATTTATGTGGCTTCACACCTACCATGTGCTGAGCTGAGCTGAGCTGAGGGAGGCATTCCCTAATTTAGGAGGGAGTCTCTGCCGTAAGTACCAGGTTTTACCTTTCAGAGAAGGTGGCTTGTCAGCTGAGACCTGGAGATGATGGAGGTTAACCAGGTGGGAAGATGAGGAAGGCAGAGGAGGAGCCTGTTCAAAGGCATGGGGAGGGAGGAGAGCTTGGCAAAGTGTGCAACTTCAGCTCTCAGGTGTGGCTTCAGTGTATGGTAGGTAGAAGGGAACAGTGAGCCTGAAGAATTGTTAAGGGCTGTATCTGTCATTTTAATGAGTTTATATTTTATTTCGTAGTTTGTGAGAACCATTGAAAAATTTTAAGCAGCAAGCCACACGATGAAACGTATATATTTACAGGGTAGCCTTGGTTGTTTGAAAGATCAGTTTTGGGTCTGGTGAACCCAGTTCAGTCCCAAGATCACTTAGAGAGCTGTTGTAGGGGTGTAGGGGAGAAGTGATTTCTTTTTAAAAGACTATTGCATTTACTACATTTCCTTCTTAAATAGCTATTTGTTTGTTAATATATTTTTTGAAGGAGAGAGAGAGAGCGTCCATAGTAGCTGAGGCTCAGCCAGGTCAAAGCTAGGAGCTGGGAATTCAATATCTCCCACATGTGTGCAAGGAGCCAAGGTTTGAGCCATCACCCACTGCCTCCCAGGATAGGCATTATAGGGAAGATGAAATTGAGAGTGAAGCCAGGACTCTAACCTAAGCACTCTGATATGGATTACAGGTGCCCATGTAGTATCTTTTTTTTTTTTTTTTGAAGATTAATTTATTTATTTCAAAGGCAGAGTTAGAGAGGAGGTCTTCCATCTGCTGGTTCACTCACCAGATAACTGCAATGGCCGGAGCTGGGCCGATGTGAAGCCAGGAGCCAGGAGCTTCTGGATCTCCCACGCTGGTGCAGGGGCCCAAGGACTTGGGCCATCTTCTACTGCTTTCCCAGGCTGTAGCAGAGAGCTGGATCAGAAGTGGAGCAGCCAGGACTTGAACTGGTGCCCATATGGAATGCTGGCCCTGCAGGCGGCAGCTTTACCTAGCACGCCATAGCACCAACCCCACCAAGTATTATCTTAACCACTGTGATAAGTGCCTACCTCTGTCTTTCATAATAGTAGGTGGTATGTAAATGTGCTGTCATTATTGTGAAGTTGTTTTAAAAATATGTTGTGGGGAAACAGAATCATAATATATATATATACATATACATATACATACATACATATATATGTGTATATATATATACATATATATATATTGGCCGGCGCCACGGCTCAATAGGCTAATCCTCCGCCTGCGGCGCTGGGACACCAGGTTCTAGTCCTGGTCGGGGCGCCAGATTCTGTCCCGGTTGCTCCTCTTCCAGGCCAGCTCTCTGCTGTGGCCCGGGAGTGCAGTGGAGGATGGCCCAAGTCCTTGGGCCCTGCACCTGCATGGGAGACCAGGAGAGGCATCTGGCTCCTGGCTTCGGATCAGTGCGGTGTGCCGGCCTCCGCGGCCATTGGAGGGTGAACCAATGGGTAATGGAAGACCTTTCTCTCTGTCTCTCTCTCTCTCACTGTCCACTCTGCCTGTCAAAAAAAAAAAAAGAAATATATATATATGTATACATATATATAGTGGATAGTAAACCCTTATTGAATATATAATTTGCAAATATTTTCTACCACTATCTTTTTAAATTTTTTAAGGATCTGCTTATTTATTTGAAAGAGATAGAGAGAATCTTCTATCTGCTGGTTCACTCTGCAGATGGCCCCAATGGCCTGCACTGGGGCAGACTGAAGCCAGGAGCTAGGAGCTTCTTCCAGGTCTCCCACGTGGGTGGCAGGGGCCCAGATACTTGGGCCATCCTCTGCTGCTTTTTCCAGGCCAATAGCAGGGAGCTGAATTGGAAGTGGAACAACTGGGACACAAACCAGTGCCCATATAGGAAGCCAGCATCACAGGCAGCTTCTTTACCTGCTGTGTAACGAAATACACAAGTTTTAAATTTGATGAAGTCTAATTTATGTTTTTTCTTTTCTTTGAGTGCTTGTGCTTTTGTGTAACACAAGGTCACCAAGATTTGCACCTGTGTTTTCTTCTAAGAATTTCATAGTTTAACTCTTAAATTTAGGTGTCAGATCCATCTTGACTGAGTTTTATATATGATGTGAGGAAGAGCTCGTATTTATTCTTTTGCAGAAATATACACACTCGTGCTAGTTGTGTGTGTGGGAATGACCCCAGCCATGTAACTGTCTTGGTACCCGGGGTCACAATCAGCTTCTCATAAATGCAGAGGTTTCTTTCTGGACGCTTAATTGATTTTCTTTGCCGATATTTCTGTCCTTATGCCAGGACCACGCTTTCTCGATGACTGTAACCTGGCGATGATTTTGAAATGAGATGTGAGTCCTCTGACTTCGGGTTTTCCAGACTGTTTTGACTGCCAAGCTGTTTCTTGTTAACTTGTCTGTAAGACTTCTTCCTTCCTTTCTTTCCCTTCAGAACTTTCCTTTCCTTTCAGACTTTGAGCACTGTGTTCTTATCTT
Source organism: Lepus europaeus (assembly GCF_033115175.1). Classification (NCBI taxonomy): domain Eukaryota; kingdom Metazoa; phylum Chordata; class Mammalia; order Lagomorpha; family Leporidae; genus Lepus; species Lepus europaeus. Next base: position 69,591,049 of record NC_084836.1, read on the forward strand.
TACAGAGTTTATTACTCACTTCCATCAGGTCTTCCAGAATGTAGGGATGGGCAGAGCAAGGCCAGCTCTAGCCATTTACCTCTTTTGTTTTATTTTGTTTTGTTTTAATGACCCAACAAGTTAGAATTGTTTTTGCATTTTAAGAGTGGTTACATTGAAAATGGTTATGTAAATACCTATAAACCTGACATGTTTGCTATCTGGCCCTTTACGAAATAGTTTGCCAATCCCTGCTTTTATGACACAAAGCATATGCAAGTAATATTGTACGTTTTTCTCATACTGGGCTGAAGAAAAAGAGAGCACTATCCCATCTGACCCTTCAGAAGCCCACAGTGGCCAGACCTGGGCCAAGTTGAGAGTATACACTTGCTAAAGGGCTCTCACATGGGTGTCAGGGACCCACTTACTTATGTTGTTACCACTGCCTCACAGGGCCTGCATTGCTGGGGGCTGGAGTAGGAGCCAGAGCAGGAATTGGCCCTGGGCATTCTGATACTAGAAACCAGGGTCTTTTTTTTTTTTTTTTTTTTTTTTTTTTTTTTTTTTTTGACAGGCAGAGTGGACAGTGAGAGAGAGAGACAGAGAGAAAGGTCTTCCTTTTCTGTTGGTTCACCTCCCAGGTGCCACTGTGGCCAGTGCGCTGTGGCCAGCGCACCACACTGATCCGAAGCCAGGAGCCAGATGCCTCTCCTGGTCTCCCATGTGGGTGCAGGGCTCAAGGACTTGGGCCATCCTCCACTGCACTCCCAGTGCCACAGCAGAGAGCTGGCCTGGAAGAGGAGCAACCGGGACAGAATCCACCGCCCAGACCCGACCGGGACTAGAACCTGGTGTGCCGGCGCCGCAGGCAGAGGATTAGCCTATTGAGCCATGGCGCTGGCCCAGAAACCAGGGTCTTACCAAGTCACTGTGCATTTTGAGGTCAGGGACTTAATCTTGTTTATCTGTCTGTGTCTAGGAAAATATTTTCGATATTTTACTGCTTTGGTGAATGTTTATTGAATGAATGAATAGTATGACACTAGGTTGTATTTTAAAATTATAATTTAATTTTTATAATGTTGACTGCATTTTTTGCCTTAGCTAACTAGTTACACTATATTTTTAAGCATTGAAATAGACTTACAGAATATACTGTGAAACAACTTTTTGACAGAAAATTCAGAGTACAGATAAAGGAAGATTTATTGAGGAATAGTATAGTGTGGTGGAACTGAAAGCAGAGTCCTCCTGAATCCCCAGTCCTTGTGTGGAAAAGATACCAGAACAGTTACAGAGTGGGTGCTGTGCTTGTTGACTTAGTTTCCACTCTGCGTTGATTCCACTGTCTTAATCTAGGCCACCAGATGTACTTCCTTTCTCAAACAGGGCGGAAACAGTTTACTGCGCACATAACGTGTGCAGATACGTACAAGACCCCACACAGGATGTGGGCATCCCAAGTGGTAGCATCTTAACACACTGCACCACAGCGCCCACCCCTATATTTTTGAGCTTTAGAATGATTGCATCATTAGTCCAATCTGTCACTCTTCAGGCCTAATATAGGGACCAGTGGAAAAAAAGAAAAGTAAATGAGATCTTTTCTGAAGTTATAAGAGATTTTAGATAATTTAGAAGTATATTACCTACAGTTTAAAAATGTACTACTCTGCATGAAACTACTTCATAAAATTCATAGGAGAAAAGGGAACTTAAAAATGAGTTTATTTTGGTGTAAAAATTTTTGAAATCCTTAAATAGATTTTTTGCAAGTTGCATTTTCCATTAACTTGTGCATCCCCCTTGTATGCATGAAGTTAATTTCCCATGAACTTTATGAAGCTCTCTGCTATTTGGCTTTGTTGCCTACTTATACTGAAGCAGCTTACTCAAAGGTTAACAATTTACCTCGGCTTACTTTTATTTTACTCCCTTCTTGCTTAACCACCATGGTACAGTTAACCACCAACTTTGGTAAATCCATTTTCAACCCATGGCTTTAGTGAAAACACCACTTTCTAAACAGTGCATTTCACTTTTTGGGAGGGGCACAAGATATTTTCCTTGTAAGTTTAACTTTGACCATTGGTTATTGATTCATTTGGTAATTAAAAACTTGACAAAACAACGAAAGTGTTGTGGGAAGTAATAATTTTCTTGAGTAGTTAAAGGAAGACTGAAAAGCACTATACAAGAAGAATTTAAAAATATTTAGTGGAAATATTCATTTGTACCATTGTTTTTGTAGAAGATAACTGGGCAGTGACTCAGAAAAAAGTTAACTTTGTGTAACCTGGGACCCAGCAGTCTCATGTTGAGCAATCTGTCCCACTGTTATCAACATAACAGTAAAAGTTTATGTAGACAGATATTAATTGAAGCATTATTTGTAAGAGCAAAAGTGGGAAACAAACATGTCAATAGAAAAACAGTGAAATTATGATTTGTCTTTAATGCTCATCAGTTTTAAAAATGGGCTAGAATAAGTAAGGATAAGAGTAAATGAGAAATCTACTTTCTCCTCAATTTTGCTGTGAACCTTAAACCATTTGAAAAAAAAGTTTATTTTAAATGTTAACACTGAGGGGCTGGCGCTGCCTGCAGTGCCGGCCTCCCATATGGGCACCGGTTCCTGGTCCCGGCTGCTCCACTTCTGATCCAGCTCTCTACTGTGGCCTGGGAAAGCAGTAGAAGATGGCCCAAGTCCTTGGGTCCCTGTACCTGCGTGGGAGACCCAGAAGAAGCTCCTTGCTTCAGATTGGCCCAGCTCTAGCCATTGTGGCCATCTGGAGAGTGAACCAGTGGATGGAAGACCTCTCTCTGTAACTCTGCCTTTTAAATAAAATTAATCTTTTTTTTTAAAGTTAACACTGTAAATGTACTAACCTAAAATTTGTCTATGATATATTAAGTGGAAATAGGCTATGACACAGTATATTCATTTTTTGTTCAAGTGGTGCATATAAAATTTTCTGTAAGCATAGGAAAAACATTAATTTTAGTGATAATGTCCTCTGCAGTTAGGGTTATTGACTTTTATTAAATGTCCTTGTGGAGAGTAGACATTTATCTTAGTGGTTAAGACACTGGGTCCCACGTTGGAGTACCTGGTTCCATTCCTGGCTCTGACTCCTGACTCTAGCTTTCTGCTAATACAGACCCTGGGAGGCAGTACTGATGGCTCAAGTAATTGGGTTCCTGACACCCCATGGGAATACTAGATTGTGTTCCCAGCTTCTGGCTTTGGCCCTGGCTGAACCCTGACCATTGTGGGCATTTGGGAAGTAAATTAATAGAGGGGAGCTTGCTCTCTCTCGCTCTCTTTGCCTCTCAAATAAAAACATTAGAATTTAGGTATACTTCCCCCCAAAAGTAATAATTATGGGTGACATGTTTTAGTGTATGTGGTTCTCTGTATTTCTTTCAAATAAAACAATCTTTTTTTTTTTTTAAGCTTTATTTTATTTGGCAGAGTTAGAGAGGGGGAGAGAGAGAGAGAGAGAGAGCGAGAGCGCGCACGCGCAAGCAAGCTTCCATCTGCTGCACTCCCCAAATGGCCACAATAGCTAGGGCTGGGTCAGGCTGGAGTCAGGAGCTTCTCCCAGGTCTCCCACACAGATGCAGGAGCCAAAGAACTGCTTTCCCAGGCACATTAGCAGGGAGCTGAATTGGAAGTAGAGCAGCTGGGACTCTAACCTGGCGCCCATGTGGGATGCAGTGGTTGCAGGCAGGCCCTGGCTTTATCTGCTATGCCACAACGCCAGCCCCAAAACGAAACAATCTTACTGCAAGAAATATCAGTAGAGAGCAGGGAAGGGGTGGGTGTTGTGGCGCAGTGGATCAAACCCGTGCTTGGGATGCCTACATCCAGAATGCCTGGGATGGAGTCCCACCTCCACTTCCAATCCAGCTTCCTGCTATTGCTCCCTCTGGGAGGCAGCAGATGATGATGACTCAAGTACTTGGGTCCCTATCACCCACAAGGGAGACCCAGATGGAGTTCTTAGCTTAGACCTGCTCCAGCCCTTACTGCTGGCAGGGTTTAAGGAGTGAACCAGTAGATGGAAAATCTCTTTCTCTCTTGCCCTCTTGAGTATCAAATAAAAAAATAATAATAAAACTTTTTTTTAATGGAGAGCAGAAAGAGTGAGATAGGGTACAACTTCCTACTTTTACTTTTAATGTAGTAAGAATGTCCTTTATAAAATGTGTTTGTTTATGTGCATACTCACGTAGTATATATGTAAGTATGTAGATACACAAACACAACATACATAGTGACTACAATTGGATGTTTAATTCAGCTACAAGGTGTATTGTTGTTGCCATGTAGGTTAAGAGTGTAAGACAAATTTTTTTCCTATATACATCACATTATATAATAATAGTTCTTAAATTCTTTTTTTCCTGATACTTTATTTTTTCCATGTTAATGTAGTATTTTAATACAAAGAGAACAGATTCAATGTAGTTCATAGATGCAGATCTAAGAATACAATGATAGGGGCCGGCTCTGTGGCATAGTAGTTTAAGCTTCTGCCTATGATGCTGGCATCCCATATGGGTTCCTATTCAAGTCCTGGCTGTTCCACTACCAATCCAGCTCTCTGCTGTGGCCTGGGAAAGCAGTGGAAGATGGCCCAGGTGTTTGGGCCCCTGCACCCGCATAGGAGACCTGGAAGAAGCTCCTGGCTCCTGGCTTCAGATTGGCCCAGCTCTGGCCTTTGTGGCCAATTGGGGAGTGAAGCAGCGAATGGAAGACCTCTCTCTGTTTCTCCCTCTCTGTCTGCAACTCTGCCTCTCAAATAAATAAATAAATAAATATATATTTTTTACAATACATAATGGTAGTCCTTTCTTCCCTCCCTCTCTTTGCTTACCTCCCCTTACCTTCTTTAAGAAGTGACAGTGTAACCAGCGCCGCGGCTCACTAGGCTAATCCTCTGCCTTGCGGCACCGGCACACCGGGTTCTAGTCCCGGTCGGGGCACCGGATTCTGTCCCGGTTGCCCCTCTTTCAGGGCAGCTCTCTGCTGTGGCCCGGGAGTACAGTAGAGGATGGCCCAGGTATTTGGGCCCTGCACCCCATGGGAGACCAGGAAAAGCACCTGGCTCCTGCCATCGGATCTGCGCGGTGCGCCGGCCATTGGAGGGTGAACCAGCGGCAAAGGAAGACCTTTCTCTCTGTCTCTCTCTCTCTCACTGTCCACTCTGCCTGTCAAAAAAAATAATAATAAATTAAAAAAAAAAAAAGTGACAGTGTGTGTTGTGAAAAATGTACCATTTTCTAGTGTTGCAGTAATATGTATTTGGATTTCCTTAACATGTTAGAGCTTGTTCAGCACTCTAAGTTAAAGTTTAAATTTTGTGATAATTAACCAACTGCATGACCTTTGAACCTGAGCAAAGAAAGTATTCCAGAGCATTGCAGCTCCTCAGTACACCACTTTGAATTCCCTTCCATTAAGCAAGTCTGGGATGAGGGGAGCTGGTTAAATCACCATGTGATTTGTTGTTCATGAATTCTGAATTTTATGTCCAGTAGAACACTGATACCCTGTTTAAATTCACTTTATAATCACCTAGAAACATGTAGCTTATATCAGTGTGTTCTCAATTGTTTTGTTCTGAATAATTTTTTAAAAGATTTATTTATTTATTCAAAAGAGAGTTACAGAGAGAAGTAGAGACAGAGGGAGAGAGAGGTCTTCCATCCACTGGTTCACTCCCCAGTTGGCTTCAATGGCCAGAGCTGTGCTGATCTGAAGCCAGGAGCTTCTTCCTGGTCTCCCACGTGGTTGCAGGGGTTCAAGGAGCTAGGCCAGCTTCTAATGCTTTCCCAGGCCATAGCAGAGAGCTGGATCAGAAGTGGAGCAGCCGAGTCTCAAACTGGTGCCCGTATGGCACTGCAAGCAGTGACTTCACCTACTATACCACAGAGCTGGCCCCTGAATACCTTGTTAAAGAATTGAATTTTATGACTTTTTTAGATTTAGATATTTAAGTTCTGTTTCTTATTTATTTCTTTAGACATAGGCACCTCTTAGTTTAAAAAAACATTTATTTATTGGAAAGGCAGAGTTATTTATTTTTTAAAGGTTTATTTATCTATTTGAAAGGCAGAGGCAGAGAGAAAGGTCTTTCATCCTCTGGTTCACTCCCCAAATGGCCTGGAACTCCATCAGGATCTCCCTCATGGGTAGCAGGGACCCAAGTACTTGGGCCATTTATCTCTGTTTTCCCAGGTGCATTAGCAGGGAACTAGATCAGAAATGGAGCATCCAGGACCCCAGTGGTGCCCATATGAGACACTGGCATCAGTGGTGGTGGCTTTCCCCGCTATGCCACAGTGCCGGTCACCAATGTTCAATTTTCAGGAACCTTCCAGTTTGCAGGTTCCCTAGGTCTTGTTTTCTTCCTCCATCCCACAGAACATCAGCCAAGGGAAGGAAAATGAGATACCTAGAAAGTGCGTGTTCTGTGCAGACTTGATTACTTTTGTGTGTAATGAACCACATTTTTTACTTTTATAATTTCTATGTGATCTCTTGCACTTTAAACTTAGCATTTTATAACAGTGTTCTTTGGGGGCCAGCTTGATTTTTGAGACTTGATGCTTTCCTACAGATTTGTTGGCAGTTCTTCATTAATTTTCTTTAACTCTTTTTGTGAAGCCACAACATTCATAAGTGAGTTGAGAAATGGAGCTACTTGGAATCTAATTATGAATATTTAATAAGTGTCACCAAGTCTAAAACGATGATTAGCCTGTATATTATTCACAACCATTAGTTTATTAGCAGCTTGGGGAAAGTTTCCCATATTCTAGGGCTGAGGGGAATGGTCTGGGTAACCTCATAGGCTTTTCTGTCCCTCAAGGTTGACTTTTACCTTACTGCAAAATTATCTAAATGGAAAGAAATGAAGAGGCCTGATAAAAGCAAATTCTCAACAGCGCTGGGAAGGTCGAGGGGCTTGTGAGTCAGCTCCTGTAGCACTTGCCGCTTTGGGGCAGCACACAGGCCGGGCGTGGCAGTCAGCTGGAGGCTGACCACAGGTGCTGCCTGCAGTCTCAAAGCAAGCGACAGATTGTTTTTTTTCTGGGGAGTCCATTTAGCTGCAGACTGAAGGTTTGTCAGTAGTGTTTTCAAAACATGAAGTGTTTTCAGGACTCAATTCTGTCATTTATTTGTTTTGAAGTCTGTAGTCAAAGCAATTTAGTTCATATATGTATTTATATATATCTAGCTGCTGTTTATCAGGTACCTGCTTTGCACTTGTTATGTGTTTGGTTTTTGTCTATCTTCTCTACTGGGATGTAGGCTCCAAGGTACCATAAACTTGTGTGTGTTGTTTGATAATGAGCTCTGGAACACCCATAGTCTTTTTGTTTTTGTTTTTGTTTTTGACAGGCGGAGTGGACAGTGAGAGAGAGAGACACAGAGAAAGGTCTTCCTTTTGCCGTTGGTTCACCCTCCAATGGCCGCCGCGGCCGGCGCACCGCGCTGATCCCAAGGCAGGAGCCAGGTGCTTCTCCTGGTCTCCCATGGGGTGCAGGGCCCAAGCACTTGGGCCATCCTCCACTGCCTTCCCGGGCCATAGCAGAGAGCTGGCCTGGAAGAGGGGCAACCAGCACAGAATCCAGTGCCCCAACAGGGGCTAGAATGCGGTGTGCCGGCGTCACTAGGCGGAGGATTAGCCTGTTGAGCCGCGGCGCCGGCCACCCATAGTCCTTTAAAAACATTTCATCCTTAGTCTTAGTGTAATTAATTCTTCCGTTGTCTTTTTTTTTTTTTAAAGAGATGTGGAGGTAAGGTGATTTTTTTTTTTAATCCTTGGACCTTTCATCAGATTTCTTTCTTGTCATATTTGGTTTTTTTTTCCTCCTTTCCTTCTTTTCTAAAATAATAGCTTTATGGACATAAGACTCCCGTTCCATAAGATTTGCACCTCTAGACTGCATGTACATGTGTGTTTAGTGGTATTTAGTTGATTTTATAGTGTTGTGCAACCATCACCACTATCTAACTTTATAATGCTTTTATCACCCCATAAAGAAACCCCAATCTCATTAGTTCTTTCCCCTCTCCCTGGCAGCCACTCGCTACTCCCCGTGTCTGTGATTTGCTTGTTCTGGATTTTTCATACAGATGAAATCATGTAATAATATGCAGTCTTTTGTGTCTGGCTGCTTTCACTGACCTCTTAAAGTCAAATGTTACATTAATCAGGGCAGTTTATTCAGAAGAAGAAAGTAATAATGATGCCATATTTTATTGTTGTTAAGTAATATGACATTTTCAATATGTAGATTTCCCAGATGATTGACTTACTATAATTGCATTTTTAATTTATTTTTTTAAAGATTTATATTTATTTGAAAGGCAGAGCTACAGAGAGGGAAAGAGACAGCACACAGAGATCTTCCATCTGCTAGTTCACTCCCCAAATGGCTGCAATGGCTGGAGCTGGACTGGTCTGGAGCCAGGAACCAGGAACTTTTTCCAGGTCTCCCATGTGGGTGCAGGGGCCCCAAGGGCTTGGGCCCTCTTCTGCTTTCCCCGGCCCATTAGCAGGGAGCTGGATAAGAAGAGGAGTAGCCACAACACGAACTGATGCCCATATGGGATGCTGGTGTTGCAGATGGCAGCTTTACCCAGTAGTTCTCCACAGTGCCAGCCCCCCATTTTCTCTTATTAAAGAGTGTGTTTGGATGTATTTGTCTATAAGACAGAAGGAGAGATGGAGGGAGTGGGGAGATAAAGAGAGCTTTCACCTATGGGTTCACTCCCTAAATGGCTGCAGCTGCCAGGACTGGGCCAAGCCTAAGCCAGGAGCTAAAAACTCGATCCGGGTCTCCCACATGGATGGCTGAGGCCCAAGCACTTTGGGTCATTATCTGCTGCCTTCCTCTGCAGATGGCAGAGGTGTGGGAGCTGCCTTTCTGGTATTGTGAGTACCAGTGGGACCGAGTAGATCTCAAAAGATCTCCTTTGACTTGGGTCATCCTTGTTCTAGCCTCTTGGCCAGGCAGATCTGATAACATTGGCTGTACCGTTCTTGGTGTGGGTGCTGGTTTTCTCAGTAATTAATGCTACCCAGTCAGAGGACAAAGAGTGTGTGATGCTGGCTGCCACCTGCCGAACTAGACCAGTGCACTGGTCTGGGGGGGATCCCTGAAGAGTCTACTGGAGCACATGGCCGGTGAAAGCTCCCTCAAATTTTCTTCCTATTATAGTGACCACATCCATGTGTACAGACCCCAGACCACCTAGTACCGACTAGGTTCTTAGGAAATGGATCCTGGAGTTCTTGGTGCCTTTTTGACCTATAAGCAGCAGCATTGCTTTCTTTAGTTAACTGTTTCTTCAAAAATAAGGAAACTGACATACATAAATGTGAGTGTTACAGATATTAAAAAAATGAGTTTCAACATAATCCAATAAAATTGTCCCACATTTCAGGATTTTTGGAGTTTTATCATACAAATTAACTCATTTCGATTAAACAACTTTTAGATATGATTTTGATCCGTCTCCTTTTCCCTTAAGAGTAACACAAATAATAGAAAAAAATAAGTGGTTGTAGTTGTAGTAGTGCTATTGAAGATATCAGAGTGATTTGAAAGTTTCTGTGCACCTGCCAGGGATGATAATTGAGAATCATGTACTCCTAGAACTGAAAAGAACCTTAGAAATTCTTTTTTTCTACTTCATTTTACACATGGGAAATGGAGATCCCAAGAAGAGAAATAGTTTGCCTCAAATCACAAAGTTAGCAACACTGTATTTCTGAACTTATTTTTTACCAACGAGGAGCATCTCAGGTAGCCAGAAGTGAAAATCGAGATCAGCTCACCATGCTTCCAGGCAGAAATGGTGGAATGAATGTACCCAACACCCTTGTTCTTCCTCTGCCTTTGCTGATGAACAGTGAGGAAGAGGTTCAGAGCCGCAGAAGAGGATGCAGCAACAAAACTTGCAGAAACTGGAAGGGTAGTAGATGGGTGATCACTGACTTAGCTGAATCGTTGCTGGCCCTGAGAAGCAAGGTGATTTACATTAAGCAAGCACAGTAGGCCCAGGCTGCCCTGTGCATGGCATGTAAGTAGGTTGGCAACAGGAAGATTCATTGAAGGGTAAAGAAAAGATTCCCAGATCTTTTCTCTTCCTCCATGTAGGCAAGAGAATGCCCTCTCCTTACCCTGTGCTCAACCTAGCAGAAGACTGGAGATTCATTTCCTAGGGGGAGCAAAGTCTTTGCCCTCCCAGAAGGGATGGAGTGTAGCCTGCCAAGTTCAGTCCTGCCATCATTCTTTGTATACCTGTGTGAAGTTTTTATCGTCTTATTCCCTACCTTCAGAGTGTTTACAATTTAGAAAATGTTCTTTCTAGAACATTTAGAAATTGTATGCACAAACACATTTATTTATTTACTAGAGAGAGGCAAAAAGATCCCATCTGCTGATTCACTCCCCCAGATGCCTGCAGTGGCCAGGAGATTGAAACCAGGAACTCATTCCAGATCTCCCCTTGGGGTGACAGGAACCACTGCCTTCAGGAGTATGTATTAACAGGAAACAGAGTCAAGAGTTAACCAGGAATTGAACCCAGGCACTCTGATTGTAGTTACGTATGTCCTAACCAGTATCTTGAGTGCCAGTGCAATAATCTGCCCCTGAAGTGATATTCTAGTAACCACTAGTAAGATATTTCATCTATAAAAGATTTAGTGGTTTAATTTCTTTTCTTTGAGAGTCATATTAAACAGTAATATATTACAGGCTTATGTAGGTGTTTGACAAATAAATTGTTTTAACATTCTGATATGTGAGAAGTAGAGAGAGCGTGAGCTCACAAACTCTAATTTACTCCACAAATGCCACAACAAGGATGGGGTCCTGAAGCTGGAAGGTAGGAGCTCAGACCAAGTCTCGTATGTGGGTGGCTGGAACCCAGACATTTGAACTGTCACTGCTGCCTGTCAGGGTCTGTGTAGTCAGGACACTGGAATTTGAAGGCAGAGTGGGACTTGAACCTGGGTAATATGGGACACAGACATCTTAACCACTTCACCATCAGTTTTTATAGGAGGCATTTCCAGGTTCTTAAAGGGAGCTTACAAGTATGTTTTTATACTGTATATTCTTTGATTTGTCATAACAGTTCTAGACATTAAAAGATACAAGAATCTTTGGTAGATGTTTTCTAATGCTTCCATTGCAGACCTTTTTCCATTATTGCAATCTATGTTTGTGATGTTCATATACTCAAAACATTTCTAAAGAGTGCTACAAATCTGTTTTAGACCTTCTGTGGATCATGAGCATAGCAGTAAGTTAAAGCAGCATCCGAGATAACAGAAAACCTTGATTTATGCAAATGATATTTCTGAAAGCTTGTTTGTAAAATGGCATACTTGGGATTCTGCATTGGGATTACTTTTCTCACATAACTTAAAAAACACTGTTGTTCCCTAATGTCTCATGTTGCTTTTTTAAGGGTTGCTCTCCTAAAATCCATAATATTTGTTTTTTAACAGTTAATCATGTTGTGTTCAGGTGTCATTTTCTTTCTTTTTTTTTACTTTTTTTTTTTTTTTTTAAGATTTAATTATTTATTTGAAAGGAAGAGTTATGGGGTGGTGGGGGAAGCAGAGAGCTCTCCCATCTGCCAGTTCACTCCCCAAATTGCCACAATGGCTTGGGCTGGGTCAGGCTGAAGCCCAGATCCTGGCACTTCTTCTGGGTCTCTCACGTGGGTGTAGGGGCCCAAGCATATGGGCCATCTTCTGCTGTTTTCCCAGGCACATTAACAGGGAGCTGGATTGGAAATGAAGCAGCCAGGTTTTGAACCAGTGCACATATGGGATGCCAACGCCTCAGGCAGAGGCTTAACCTAGTACACCACAACACCAGCACTTCCTTTTTTAAAACAAACAAACAAACAAACATTTATATATATATGTGTGTGTGTGTGTGTGTGTGTATATATATATATATATATATATATATATATATATATATTTGAAAGAGGGGGAGAAAGAGATCAAGAGTCATCTTCTGCCTACTGGTTCACTCCCCAAATGGCTGCAACAGCTGAGGCTGGCCTGGGTTGAAACCGAGTCTGGAGATCCATCTAGTCTCAAACATGGGTGGCAGGGACCCAAGTACCTGAGCCTTTGTCTGCTTTCCCATGGTACGCATTATCAGGAAGTCAAATTAGAAGAGGAGGTGCCCAGACTTGGACTGATAAGCCACTGTGGAATGTGGGCATCCCAACCAGCAGCTTAATATGCTACACTACAGTGCCCATCCATTCTGTGTGATCTGAATTGTGCTGTTCAGCTTATTTTGGCATCTTTTTATTTGACATACTTTCTGCTGTGAAATTTCATTCATTTCTTTTAAAACTTTTTATGTGAAATAATCTGTGAAATAATCATAGAGTTGCAGGAAGTTGCAAAGGTATATTCAGAAGCCCTGTGAACCCTTCTCCTAGACTCTTCAACTGTTAACATCTTACATAACTGACTAAGAGTTATCAATTTACAGAAACTGATGTAGGTATGATCCACAGAACTTATTCAGATTTTTCTGGTCATACATGCACTCGTTTGTGTATGTATATGTGTAATTGTCTGCATTGTTAGCACATGTATAGTTTCCTATATTATCATCAAAACTAGACAAGTGTACCATCATCCATTTGCTTCATTTTCATAATTTTCCTGCTGAGAACATCTGTCTTTCAAGAAGAGTGTTTACCTTTACCTAATGAAACGTGACTGTGGTGACGGCTTTACAGTTCTGTAGTAATTGTAATGCCTGTTTTGGCCACTGTTGTTTGTGTTTCCCCCCAAGTTTTGGTCATATTTTTTCTGTTCTTGATATGTTCATAAATTTGGGTTGTCTTCTGAATATATTGAGTATTATGTTACGACATATTGGATTTTTTTTTTTTTTGACAGGCGGAGTGGACAGTGAGAGAGAGAGAGAGAGAAAGGTCTTCCTTTTACCGTTGGTTCACCCTCCAATGGCCGTGTGCGCTGGCGCACTGCGGCCGGCGCACCTCGCTGATCCCAAGGCAGGAGCCAGGTGCTTCTCCTGGTCTCCCATGGGGTGCAGGGCCCAAATACCTGGGCCATCCTCCACTGCACTCCCGGGCCACAGTAGAGAGCTGGCCTGGAAGAGGGGCAACTGGGACAGAATCCGGCACCCCGACCGGGACTAGAACCCGGTGTGCTGGTGCCGCAAGGCGGAGGATTAGCCTATTGAGCCACGGCGCCGGCCGGCATATTGGGTATTTTTTAAAACTGGATAATTTTGGGCTGGCTTTCTTCATTTCTTTCTTTCAAGTAAGTAGCCAACTTGTGTAAGTTCAGATCTTAAGTCTGGGTTTAACTTCTAGTGTCACTCCACTCTGTCTTTGCTATCAGCTTGGAACTACTCTGCCCATGGCACTGATCGAGGCTTAATCTGGGACTTGGAACAGTGTCTTATATTGTAGGTGAGTTCTCAAAACTTTGTCTTTCTTTGGAATAGATCTATCCCTGTGAGCTTGGGGGTCAGCCCAAGAATTGCATTTGTTCATATATAAAATTGGGGATCCCTTTTCCAGCTTTCTCCTCTTAGAATTGTCTCCCACACCCCTGGACTTCCAAGGGGCCTATTTCCCCAGCATAGTCATGTGACTGGGCTGTACCTCAAGGCAGGTGTAAGGAAGGAAAACTAAAGGTGATAAAGGAGACTTTTCCCTTTACTCTTTAGCTTACTTGTTTTTTTTTTTTTTCCTTCTTCAGTCCCGTGGCCAAGATGAGGGGATTTTTTTTCAGCATTGTTAGTGTGTGTTTCCACTGTGCCATTCTGTGAGTTGGTACACTAGGACCAGGCCATCCTTGTTGGGTTAATGCCAGGAGGTAGAGTTTATTAAAAAAAAAAAAAAAAAAAAAAAACCATAGAATCTGAGAGCCCTCTGCACTGTAAACCTTCAGGTTGAGTGCCCATTGCTACTTGCCAGTTCTTCCTTTACTCTTCAAGGTTTTCAAGTGCTGCTTGTTGTATTTAGTTCATAGTTTTTAGATGTTATCAATGGAAAAGATACCTAAGTGGGTTTATCCTCATCTTGGCTAGTTCCAGAAGTCTTTTTTATATCATTTTAAAAACTGTGAAACTTTGATTAAAAAAAAAATCCTCAAAAATTGTAGGAAGGTTGATGTCGTGGTGCAGTGGGTGAAGCTGTCACCTGTCATACCGGCATCCTCTGTGGGCACCAGTTTGAGTCTGGCTGCTCTGCCTCTTGTCCAGCTCCCTGCTAATGCATCTGGAAAAGAAGCGGAAGGTAGCCCATGTCTCTGGGCCCCTGCACCCACGTGGGATTCATGCACGGAGTTCCTGGCTCCTGGCTTCAGCCTGGCCAGCACCAGCCATTACAGCCAATTGGAGAGTGAACCAGCAGATGGAAGATCTTTTTCTCTGTCCCTCCCTATTTCTGCAACTGTGCCTTTCAAGTAAATAAATAGATCTTTAAAAAAAATGTAGGAAATTGAGGTTTGTGTGAATAATTCCAAAGGAAATTGCTTACTTCTTCCACATTACAACAAAGCACTGATAAGCTTTGCTTTAAAGTGTGTTGTCAATTTTTTTTCTGTGTGATAGTTTCTTCCTGTATGTGAGCTGGAGCTGTGGAGGGGGATGAGGGTGTTGGCATCCTGCAAAGCTTTACCTTTCTCCTTCTCAACTAATTTGAAATAGTCCCTGAGATACAAGCTGGAATTTGTTTCTGTAGGGTATCATTTGTTAATTTCAGTGTAAATAAAGTGTCAATAAAACAGAAGAACCAGCTAAAGGCATGGGTTTGTGGAAGCAGATAACTTGGTGCTTGTTGTGGAGGTGCCCCTCAGTCCCAGCAGAGCATGGGGATGCTACCCATCAGTGTACACTGTCTGAAGAATGCGGGGATGTTAACCATGTTATGTGGTTGGTAATGCCTTTTTTTTAACCTGCCAACCATTGCAAGTAGAAGGGAATGTATATGTGAATTCCACCAGACAAATCACTGTGCCCATTTTGCCTACCTACTGTCCTCTCAGAGCTGTAGGTGAGGATCCAGGAAAATTCTCTGATTGGTTTTTGAGATGCTCAGCTGGGTTTTGGCTGTGCCTTGATTCCTCTACCACTTTTGAAAATCAGCTCTAGGAGTTTTCCAACTATTGATTTAAAATGAGGAAGTTTTTTTTTTTTTTTAAAGATTTATTTATTTATCTGAAAGGCAGAGTTACAGAGAGGCAGAGGCAGAGAGAGAGAGAGAGAGAAGAGAGAGAGAGGTCTTCCATCAGCTGGTTCACTCCCCAGATGGCTACAATGGCCAGAGCTGCACTGATCTGGAGCCAGGAGCTTCCTCCAGGTCTCCCACGTGGGTGCAGGGACCCAAGGACTTGGCCATCTTCTGCTGCTTTCCCATGCCATAGCAGAGAGCTGGATCAGAAATGGAGCAGCCGGGACTTGAACTGGCACCCATATAGGATGTTGGCACTGGAGGTGGCAGCTTTACTCACTATGCCACAATGCTGGCCCCTAAAATGAGGAAATTACATGGTTTTCCTTTAGATGTTGTTTAAAATCTTGACATCTTGAAAACAGATCTAGAGGATTTGTCTTTTGTGTCCTGCAGGGTGTAGTGTAGTCTATGTATGTATATATAAATATACATCTGTATGCACAGATACTTCTGTTTGAGTATCCTGATTGTTCCCTGATTCACTGAATACATCAGTAAATATCTGTGCACCTACTAAGTGCAAGCATTGTTCTGCATGAGGCAGTTGCTGACTTTTTTTAATAAATCTAACTCTGCTCACTTCTCTACTGCTGCTGAATTCCTTCTTTTTAAAGATTTACTTCCTTATTTATTTGAAAGAGAGAGAGAGGCAAACATAGAGAAAGGAGAGAGGTCTTCTATATGCTAGTTCAATCCCCAAATGGTCACAGTGGCTGGAGCTGGGCAATCCAAAGCCAGGAACTAGGAACTTCACCTGGGTCTCTAATGCAGGGACTAGAACCAGTGCACATATGGGATGCCGGTGCTGCAGACAGAGGCCTTACCCCTACACCACAGTGCTGGCTCCAGTTGCTGACATTCTAGTGTGTAAAAATATAGGCAGGAAATATGTAGATACATGATGCATAAAGGAGTACTTCAGGTTTTTTGAAACTTAAACCACAGCTTAAGTTTGTGAAACAAGATTTCAGTAGTTTTGTCTTCATTTTTTGTTTCTTTCTTTTTTAAAAAGATTTATTTATTTATTTGAAAGGTGGAGTTACAGAGAGGCAGAAGCAAACAGAGAGAGAGAGAGAGAGTTCTTCCATCCACTGGTTCACTCCACAAATGGCCACAACAGCCAGAGCTGGTCAATCCAAAGCTAGGAGCCAGGAGCTTCTTCTAGGTCTCCCACATGGGTGCAGGGGCCCAAGCGCTCAGGCCAGGCTCTACCATTTTCCCAGGCCATAGCATAGAGATGGATCAGAGGTTGAGCAGCCAGGATTTGAACCAGCGCCCATGTGGGATGCCAGCGCTGCAGCAGAGGCTTAGCCCACTATGCCACAGCACTGGCCCCCTATTTTTTTAATAAATGTTTTATTGACTGCTTAAGTATTTAATAGGTACTGGTTGTAGAAAAATGATAATGACTCAGCTCCTGTCCAGAAAGAGCTCAAAGTCTGTCAGGAACTGATTCTAATAAAAAAGGAAATTGAAGTATGATTGTATGCTGAGGTAAGTGATAATAGAAAATGCCGTGGCAGCACAGGGGAAAAGATGGGAAAAGGCCTGTTCCTAGAGGAGGCCTCACAGAGAGTATGCTAGTCCTGGCAACCTCCTGAGCAGTGATGCTATAGGTAAATGGAAGTTAAACTCTCTGTGACCCTTGGAATGTGAACCTTGTAATTATTTGTGTAATTTTTTTTCTTTTTTCTTCTTTTTTCTTTTATTTATTTATTTATTTATTTATTTATTTATTTTTTGACAGGCAGAGTGGATAGCGAAAGAGAGAGAGACAGAGAGAAAGGTCTTCCTTTTTGCCGTTGGTTCACCCTCCAATGGCCGCTGCGGCCGGCGCATCTCGTTGATCCGAAGCCAGGAGCCAGGTCCTTCTCCTGGTCTCTCATGCGGGTGCAGGGCCCAAGGACTTGGGCCATCCTCCACTGCCTTCCTGGGCCATAGCAGAGAGCTGGCCTGGAAGAGGGGCAACCGGGATAGGATCCGGCGCCCCAACTGGGACTAGAACCCGGTGTGTCAGCACCGCAAGGTGGAGGATTAGCCTGTTGAGCCACGGCGCCGGCCTCTTTTTTATTTTTTGACAGGCAGAGTGGACAGTGAGAGAGAGAGACAGAAAGGTCTTCCTTTGCCATTGGTTCACCCTCCAATGGCCGCCGCGGCCAGCGCGCTGCAGCCAGTGCATCACGCTGATCCGATGGCAGGAGCCAGGTGCTTCTCCTGGTCTCCCATGCGGGTGCAGGGCCCAAGGACTTGGGCCATCCTCCACTGCCTTCCCGGGCCATAGCAGAGAGCTGGCCTGGAAGAGGGGCAACCGGGACAGAATCCGGCACCCTGACTGGGACTAGAACCCGGTGTGCTGGCGCCGCAAGGCGGAGGATTAGCCTATTGAGCCACGGCACCGGCCTATTTGTGTAATTTTAACATACATCCTGAAATGAAAGTTTATTTTAAAGATTTATATGTCAGAGCCAGTGTTGTAGCGTGGAAGATTAAGCCACTGCTTGCAACACCAGCATCCTGTATCGGAGTGTGAGCTTGAGTGCTGTCTGCTCCGCTTCCAATCCAGCTTCTGCTAATGTGCCTGGGCTAGTAGCAGACAATGGCCTAAGTACTTATCTCCTAAGGACTTCAGCTTAGCTGTCTCTCTAGGAAAGGACTTGGATGCAGCTGTGGGACTGCATTGCAGAAGTTTGCTCTCCAGAGTTTCTGATGGCACAGCTGCAGTTACACTGCTTTGCTCAGGCTGTTCTTTTTTTTTTCTTTAAGATTTTATTTATTTATTTGAAAGTCAGAAATGCAGAGAGAGAAGGAGAGAGAGGGGCTGGAGCTGTGGTGCAGTGGGTTAAAGCACCGGCAAACCATATGGGTGCTGGGATCAGAAGTGGAGCAGCTTGACTTAAACCAGTGCCCATATGGAATGCTGGCACTGCAGGCAGAGGCAGAGGCTGAATCTTTTATGCCACAGCACCAGCCCCTGCTCTTTCTTTTTCTTTTTTTTTTTTTTTTTAAGATTTTATTTATTTATTTGAGAGGTAGAGTTACAGTGAGAGGGAGAGACAGAGAGAAAGTCCTTCTGTCTGTTGGTTCACTCCCCAAATGGCCGCAACAGCTGGAGCTGTGCCAGTCCGAACCCAGGAGCCAGGTGCTTCTTCCCGATCTCCCAAGTGGGTGCAGGGGCCCAAGTACTTGGGCCATCCTCTGCTACTTCCCTAAGCCGTGGCAGAGAGCTGGATTGAAAGTAGAGCAGCCGGGACTAGAACTGGTGCCCATATGGGATGCCAGCGCCATAGGCGGAGGAATATCCTACTGTGCCACAGTGCTGGCCCCTGCTCTTCCTTTTTTAACACAAAATATTTGGCATTTTTCTTCATCCAATCTAAGGAAACAAAGCACAACTTTAAAAAAAATTATAGGCTTTTACTTCATCATCCTCAGGTGTCTTGTCTTTTCTCTGTAAAGCTACATGTCCACCACATGCTGATATAAAACTAGTACCTCACACTGAGCCCCTAGTTTACATAACTTTGCTGGGTATATCCATGCTTTTAAGAATTCCATCTAGGGGCCGGTGCTGTGGTGTTGCAGGTAAAGCCACCGCCGTCTGCAGTGCAGGCATCCCATATGGGCACTTGTTGGAGACCTGGCTGCTCCACTTCCCATCCAGCTCTTTGCTATGGCCTGGGAAAGCAGTAGAAGATGGCACCCACATGGGAGACCTGGAAGAAGCCCCTGGCTCCTGGCTCCTGGCTTTGGATCTGCACAGCTCCAGCTGTTGGGCCATCTGGGGAGTAAACCAGCAGATGGAAGATCCCTCCCTCCCTCTCTCTCTCTCTCTCTCTCTCTCTCTGCCTCTCCTTCTCTCTGTGTAATTCTGACTTTCAAGTAAATAAATAAATCTTTAAAAAAAAAAATCAGTTGGCCACAATGGCTGGAGCTGTGCCAGTACAAAACCAGGAGCTTCCTCCGGGTCTCCCACACGGGTGCCAGGGCTCAAGAACTTGGGCCATCCTCTACTGCTTTCCCAGGCCATAGTAGAGAGCTCAATTGGAAGTGGAGTAGCTGGGTCTCAAATTGGTGCCCATACGGGATGCCAGCATTTCAGGCCAGGGCCTTAACCTGTGCCACAGCACTAGCCCCATATTTATAAATAAATCTTAAAAAAAAAAAAAAAAAAAAAGAGGATTACACCTAAAAAAAAATACATTTACTAAAGGTGATTCTGATTTTTAAATTTGTGTATTGTGACAGTGGGATGCATTTTCTAGAAAACCAGCTTGCAGTTAGGGTAACCAAGGAGAGAATGAAGGGTCGCTGACCTGTGCCATGTTGCGCCGGTGGTGAGCCGAGTACTTTGGCAGCTGCTTGAGTCAGTAGATGTTTGCAGAATGCCTTGGGCAAAGGACTCCTGCTAGACCCTCAGACTGATGAGAAAATGAACAAAGCACTGGCTGTTAAGGACTGTCTCGTTTAACTGTATTGACTATTTCTCTATCTCCCTGCTTCCATTTTCCATCTTCACTATTTCCCAGATAACGAGAATTAGAGCTTTAATTTGCCAATTTTGTGAGCTGAAACCTCTATAAAACTAGTTTAAAATGTTGGTAACAAGTTCTCCTTTGTGCTGACCGAGTTTGGAATAACTGAAAGCATTTTGAGATCTCAGTGCCTTCCTCCATAAATTAACATTTACACAGAGGCTGCTTCTCATGGAACATAGAGCTCCAACTACTCTCATGCTGTGACTCTTCATGGGGATTATAAAATCAGATCTGAGCAGCTCCAGGAGACAGTTGAGGGTCTGAGAATATGCCTGGATTCAGCATCTTGGCGAGGGTATGCTGTTAAAACAAAGAACCCTCTTGGCATTAGGTATGTCCCATTCTGCACGTGAACTCTAATATGGCTGCACGCTATGTTCTGGCTTCCATTTGGGTTGAATTAAAAGGTTAAGGATCCTTTTAGGATTCCCTTGAAACCAACCACAGACTTTTAGCACATAATCCAGAAGACATAAATCTCATCAAATCTCCAGATACAGCCACTTAAACAAAAGCCATAGCACTTGCTTCCATCAAACAGATAACTTGTATACACCTGCTGTGTAAAGCTCTGTGCTGTGTGCTCCAGAGTGCAAAGAAAGAAGACTCAGAACCTATTAAGGAGCTCAGGGACTTAGTTCCCTGCTCTAGTTGTTCCACCTGCCATCCTATTCTAAACCCCGTTTCTACATGTACTATACACTTACAAGTCAGTGTTGAGGCAGCCTCATCCAGGGTGTCAGTTACAGCACCATCTTATTACCTTATCCTCTGATGTACAGAAATGTTGGAAATAGTTGAGGAGATGTTCCTTGAGCTCTGGACAGTACATTGTCTGCAGGGATTGGTGGAGGGACCCATTGTAACTAATCACTTGAGGGTACTGTTTTGTTAATTTTATTTTTCTTTCATTTTTAAGATGTTTATTTTCATCTACTTGATGTGACAGAGAAAGAGAGAGGGGGAGAGAGAGAGAGAGAGAGAGATCTTTCATTTGCTGCTTATTCCCCAAATGCCCACAACAACTAGGGTTGGGTCAGATCGAAGCCAGGAGAACAGAACTCCCACTTTTGAATTGCAGGGGCCCAAGCACTTGAGCTGTTATCTGCTGCCTCCCATAATGCATTAGTAAGAAGCTGGATCAGAAATGGAGAAGCCTGGCCTCAAACCAGCAGTCCAATATGGGATTCCAGTGTCCCAAGTATTGGCCTAATGTACTGTCTCACAGTGCCTGCTTCTATCTTATCTGTTTAATGGAATCACATAATTGTCATAATTCAATGGGCAGAACCCAGAGGAGAGGTAGCCTTTAAAAATGGGTATTCACATCTTGTTCACATTTCTTTTCTCTGAATAATGTATACATTCCTTTTCTCAGGCACAGTATGGTAGTGCAGAGGTATTTTGCATGAAATCACCACATTCATTTATTAAAATAATTTTTCTTCAGTGCTATTTATTTATTTAGGCTAAATATTGATTTATTTATTTGAAAAGCAGAGCAACAGAGGGAGGGAGAGGAAGAGAGGTCCATTTATCTTCCATCCACTGGTTCAGTTCCCAGATGGCTGTAACCACCAGGGCTATGCCAGGCCAGAGCCAGGAGCCAGGAGCTTCATTTGAGTTCAGATATTTGGGCCATCATCTGCTGCCTCTCAGAGCATGCAGTACCTGTAAGCAGGATCAGAAGTGGAGCAGCTGAGACTAAACCTGCACTCCAGTATGGGATTGGCATCCTTAAGCCATGACATTTAACCCACTATTACCACAACATTGGCCCCGCGTGTGTTTTTAAAGTGATCAGAGATAAATATTGATAAATCACATTTAGAGATGTTTTTCTTATGAATAAAACTGTGCTATGATTTCCTTGACTGATGATATTAAGGGTTCTTTGAAATCTTTTCCACATCTTGTAGTCTAAAAATGCATGCAACATTCAGATTGATTTCAGTGCAACTATGTCATTAATTTTGCTAGTCTCTTTTTCATTTTATAAACAAATATGAAATATAATACTGTATGAATCAAATGCTTAAAAAACCTTTATTAATAGGAAGATAGGGAACTAATGTAACCTTCTAAAAAAAATCTTGAATTATTTTACTAGAATTACAGTAGACAGGCGCCGATGCTGTGGCATAGTAGGCTAAGCCTCTGCCTGCAGTGCCAGCATCCCATAAGGGCACTGGTTCATGTCTTGGCTGCCCTTCTTCCAATCCAGCTCTCTGCATATGGCCTGGGAAAACAGTGGAAGGTGTCCCAAGTGCATGCTCCCTGTACCCATGTGGGAGACATGGAATAAGCTCCTGGCTCCTGGTATTGGCCTTACCCAACTCCAGCCGTTGCAGCCATTTAGGGAGCAAACCAGTGGATAGAAGACTTTCTCTAAAAACTCTGTTGCTATCTCTGCAACTCTGCCTCTCAAATAAATAAATAGAAAAGGATTAGCAGATAAAGGCCTCAGTATCATTTTAGTATTGATGAAGGTGAAGGTAGAGTGCTAACGCTGGCCTGGCTTTGCTGACTGAGCTCCCTGACAGGCTGACCTGCCCCTTGTCAAGGGGGTGCTGGACTGAAGAAGGCTGTGTGCACACAAGCCCTCCACTTCCTGTAGGCAGCTCGTGTGTGTGATGAAGAAGAGCACGGCTGGACTGCTTCTTTTTCCCTAATTTACCAGTGAAATCAGTTGTTCCCCTCTGTAGCAAAGAATCATCTACATGGCAAAGCAATGCCAGAGATGTGATAAGTTGTGGACATTGGTTCATTGAAGGAGAAGAGGAATGAATGGTTCTTCCTGAGTGCATGATTTATACAAATAGTGGGCTGGTGTTAGGGTAGCAAATGGTAGCCTAAGTAGGTCAAGGATTAAAGTAAAGCTTTGTTTTGGGTAAGAGACCTTCCAACAACTGGCCTCTTAGAAGTTGTGGCAAGCATTTATTTATCGGAGTGATGGGGAATTGTTTGTGTCCGTAGGCAGCGTTCTTGGCCTTCCTGAAACATCTGCGAGTTAACATTCTTTCCTGAGCTGCAAGTCACGGTTCTTAACAGTGTGCTGCTTTCCTTTGACTTTTTCAGATAGACCTACCTCTCCGTATCTCCTGTGTTAGTGTTCTTCAGTTCTTCGTTTCATCCCCTCAAAGCCTGGTGTCTGCATGATTATAGCCAACTTTCTTTTCATTCTCATTCAGTCCTTGCCTATTGTCAGCCATTTACACAGTTTTAACTATTAATATCTTTATTTTAAAGATTTAGAGAGAGAGAGAGGATGAATGAATGAATCTTCCATCTGCTGGTTCACTCCCCAGACGGCCACAAAGGCAAAGCCTGAGCCAGGCTGAAGCCAGGAGTTTTATCCAGGTCTCTGTCCCATTTGGGAGGCAGAGGCTCAAACACTTGAGCCATTTCTGCTGCTTCCCCAGGCCATTAGCAGGAAGCTGGCTCAGAAGTGGAGCAGCTGGGACTTGAACTGGCACACATATGGGATGTGGGCCCAAACTGTTAACATGTTTTGATGATTCCCAGATCTCTGTCTACTTATCCAGAGCTCTGTCCTGAGTCTCTGTACAACAGTGATTTCCAGCTTTCTACTCTACAGTATTGAAGATCAAAGAATATTTGTTTATGTGGCTTATATCTGTCAGTGCTTACCATGTTAGGAATTAAAACTGAAATTTTATGGGGCTGGAGCTATGGCATACAAGGTAAAGCTGCTGCCTGCAGTGCCGGCATCCCATATGGGCGCTGGTTCGAGTCCTGGCTGCTCCACTTCCAATCCAGCTCTCTGCTATGGCCTGGGAAAGCAGTAGAAGATGGCCCAAGTCCTTGGGCCCCTGCATCCAAGTGGGAGACCTCAGCAGAAGTTCCTGGCTCCTGGTTTCAGATTGGTGCAACTCCTGCCATTGCAGCCAATTGGGGAGTGAATCAGCAGATGGAAGACCTCTTTCTCTGTTTCTGTCTGTCTGTCTCTCTCTCTCTCTCTCTGCCTCTTCTCTCTGTGTAACTCTGAACTTTCAAATAAATAATAAATAAATCTTTAAAAAAAAAACCTGAAATTTTAAAAGTTTTTATTTATTTGGAAGACAGACATCTTCATCCACTGGTTTACTCCATAAATGGCTATAACAGCCATTACTGGGCCAGGCTGAAGCCAGGAGTCTGGGACTTAGCCTGACTCCTCCACGTGGGTGGCAGGGACCCAAGTGCTTGAGCTGTTGCTTCCCAGAGTGTGCATCAGCAGCTCACTTCAGTTTTGAAAAGGTGCTCCCAGATCTGAAACACCATTATTTACTCTGCATTCATTCTAAAATAATTTTTAAATAAAAAGGCAGCCAGTTCAACTCACAGCTCAAACACTTGTACTTTTTTTTTTTTGATGCAACAGAGAATATAAAAAAGATGTGGACTCAGGATTCAAGGTATAAGGAAATCAGTTAACTTCTGCAGGTGCATGGCCTGAGTCTCCATTGCCTTGACTTGAGGTCAGACCTGGCAGTTTGCCTCAACTGTGCTTTTGTATCAGCAAAATAATGTGAGAGTGTAAAGTTTGAGAACCACTGCAGATAAAGAATGAGAGGTAAAAATTTTAAATAGCCTTTCTTGTAGTAGAAAGGCAAATAACATCTTAATGTCACTGTTGACAGATTTTTTTTTTATTTCATGAACACCCCCCCCCCCCCATTCTTACGAGGCCCTCAGAAACCTTTTGAGGACATTTTAGAGAACTGTTGGTTTACAGTAATTTTCTGACTTAACCTGTTTTGTTTTTTCTCTCTTCTGATTTCTTACCTTTGCTTTTACTTTTGCTAAGATAGTCCTATCAGTGTGCTGACCTGGGTTGAATTCCATTCCTGGTCAGGTCCTCACTCCTGAGGGGGAGCCTCGGCACAGGCACCAGGCAAATGCTGGGAATAACCTTGGGCACAAAGGGGGAAAACCAGTTCATAGCCTCACCTTGCCTCCAACAGGGAAGGGCTGCAGACCTGCTAAGCCCGTTGGCTTGCTTGTATGTTCACTCAGACTCACTCCCGTCACCTGGACTCGAGTCTGCAGCAAGACATTTATGTCTGAGTCAGGTGCTGTCTGTCTGAAGTCTTTCTGGTTCCAGGGAGTGGAGAGAGAGACTCCACTCCCAGACCTCTGAGTCACACTACCGGCTTCACTCTAACTCACACTGAGAAGGTCTCCAGTTTCCCAGCTGAAGTCAGTCAGCAGAATGAAGAGAGTTTTCCTCATGAATACTCCACTTGCCCCATTTTTTTAGTTTTGTTTATAATAAAAGTAAATAGCAGGCCGGCGCCGTGGCTCAACAGGCTAATCCTCTGCCTGCGGTGCTGGCACACGGGGTTCTAGTCCCGATTGGGGCACCAGATTCTGTCCCAGTTGCCCCTCTTCCAGGCCAGCTCTCTGCTATGGCCCGGGAGTGCAGTGGAGGATGGCCCAAGTCCTTGGGCCCTGCACCCACATGGGAAACCAGGAAAAGCACCTGGCTCCTGCCTTTGGATCAGCGCGGTGCACCAGCCGCAGCGCGCTGGCCGCGGCGACCATTGGAGGGTGAACCAATGGCAAAGGAAGACCTTTCTCTCTGTCTCTCTCTCTCTCACTGTCCACTCTGCCTGTCAAAAAAAAAAAAAAAAAAAAAAAAAAAAAGTAAATAGCTAATCCCATGCTGTTTCTTTATATTCTGAAGACAGTCTTTCTGTATCTTCACCACTACTTTAGCCTCTCTTCTGTTTTCAACCCAGTTCTTTTAATCTGGTTCTGAACTGGGTCTACAGGTTGTAGTCAAAGTGCAACTGCACTAAAATTTTTGTGTAAAATTACCCTTAGGCTGTGTGTATAAGGTGTATGTGAGACATAAATGAAATTTTAAAATTTTTTAAAAAGATTTATTTATTTGAAGGGCAGCGTTGCAGAGAGAAAGAGGTCTTGCATCCACTGGTTCACTCCCCAGTTGGCCGCAATGACTGGAGCTGCACCAATCCAAAGCCAGGGGCCAGGAGCTTCTTCCAGGTCTCCATCCTCCACTGCTTTCCCAGGTCATAGGAGAGAGACAGATCAGAAGTGGAGCAGGCGGGACTCAAACCAGCACCCATATGGCATGCCCGCACTACAACAGCTGGGCCTGGGCCAGGCCAAAATCAGGAGCCAGGAGCTTGATCCAAGGTCTCCCATGTGGATAGCAGGGGCCCCAGCACATGAGCCATTTTCCATTGCTTTCGTAGGCTATTAGCACAGAGTTGGATCAGAAGTAGAGCAGCGGGGACACGAACTGGCACCTGTAAGAGATGCCAGCATTGCAGGTGGTGGCTTTACTCACTATACCACAACACTAGCCCCTGAATTTTGTGTTTTAACTTTGGTTGCATCATCACAAGATATCTCATGTATATGCAAGTATCCCAAAATTTAAAAAAAAAAAAACAAAGTAGTTCAGGTAAGGGTTACTCCTGTATTTGTTTATATTTAAAGGACAAAATGTTGCTTCCATTTAGTCTTCTGATTTCTTTTATTACTGTTCTTACCTTTTCTAGTGGAGATTTTCAAACATACACTAGAGAAGAGAGACTAGAGTAGTGCATCTCCAAGTACATCATCCAGCATCGATAATCAGCACCTTGGGGGCCAGTGTTGTGGTGTAACAGGTTAAGGCCACCGCCTACAGTGCCGGCATCCCACATGGGCGCCAGTTTGAGACCCGGCTGCTCTACTTCCGATCTAGCTCTCTGCTGCGACCTGGGAAAGCAGTAGAAGATGGCCCAGGGCCTGTGGCCCCTGCACCAGTGTGGGTGACTCTGAAGAAGCTCCTAGCTCCTGGCTGCTGGCTTCAGCCTGTCTCAGCCCGGGCTACTCCATTTGGGGAGTAAACCAGAGGAAGATGGCTCACTATCGTGTGCTTTCTCTCTGTCTCTCTGTGTCTGTCTCTCCCTTCTCTCTCTGTAGCTCTGCTTTTCAAATACGTAAGAAATAAATCTTTAAAAAAAAAGAGAGAGCAGCTCACCACCTGTTCCTTATCATCTGCAACCCTTTCACTTCTTCCTCTTGCACTCTCTTCCACCCCTAGTTAGTCTCAAGCTTATCACATGCATCAGTAATATAATTCCATCAGAAATATGTAAGATAGTTAGTGGTCACATTTCCCCTATTGGCACACTTTTCTTTTCCCTTTAGTTGGTTTGTTGCCTGGCTTCTTTTTAAAGATGGCTGGTCGTCATCAAATGGCTGGATGAAATTCTGAGAATGTAGAGTATAGAATTCTCCGTTTTAATGGCAGAGGGTGGGGTTAATTTAGATTTCCAGGGATGACATTGAGTGTCCAATTCTTGGTATAAATTTGGATAATAAAATTCATTGAGGATAATATTTACTGTATTCACTAAGTGCTTCTGGAATTCCATGGAGACGTAGCCACAAACCACAACTGAGCTACCCCAGTGCTTGGAAAGCTCTGCTGGTCAGCTTGTTTTCTCATGTTTGGAGAGGACTATTCAGTGTCTTTCCTTCCAACCTCACACACTTCTTGTGTTCTCTCAGTTGGTGGCTTTTGTGCTTCTCTGAGAAAGTAGAGGTCTGTCCACAGGGATACCGTCATCTCCCCTCTGCCACGTCTACAATTGTTTTGGCAGCTGGCCCACTCTTCCCTTATATCCATCTGGTTAGTTATGGGATAGAAGGTGCCTTTTGTGTTTGCATCCCCAGTATGCATCTCCTCTTCACAGGACCTTGGTGGGACATCCCTCCTAATACACAAATATGCCCTAGGCACCTCATCTCTAGAAAGAAACTGTCCTGAGGGCTGGCGTTGTGACATAGTGGGTCAAGCTGCCACCTGCAAAGCGGGCATCCCATATGGGTGCTGGTTCTAGTCCCAGCTGTTCCTCTTCTTATCCAGCTCCCCGCTAATGTGCCTGGGAAAGCAGCAGCAGATGACCGAAGCCCTTGGGCCCTTGCTGCCCACATGTCAGACCTGGCTGGAGTTCCAGGTTCCTGGCTTCAGCCTGGCCCAGCCCTGGCTATTGCTGACATTTGGGGAGTGAACCAGCAGATGAAACATCTGTCTCCTTCTCTCTCTCTCTTTTTTTTCTTTTTAATTTTTTTTTTTTTTTTTTTGACAGGCAGAGTGGACAGAGAGAGAGACAGAGAGAAAGGTCTTCCTTTTGCCGCTGGTTTACCCTCCAGTGGCCGCCGCGGCCGGCATGCTGCGGCCGGCGTACCGCGCCAATCTGAAGCCAGGAGCCAGGTGCTTTTCCTGGTCTCCCATGGGGTGCAGGGCCCAAGGACCTGGGCCATCCTCCACTGCACTCCTGGGCCATAGCAGAGAGCTGGCCTGGAAGAGGGGCAACTGGGACAGAATCCGGCGCCCCAACCGGGACTAGAACCCGGTATGCTGGCGCCGCAAGGCGGAGGATTAGCCTAGTGAGCCACGGCGCCGGCCTCTCCTTCTCTCTGTAACTCTGCCTTTCAAATAAATACAAGAAATAAATCTTAAAAAGGAAAGGAAGGAAGGGGGGAGGGAGGGAGAGAGAATGGGGAGAAGGAAGGAAGAGGGAAACCATCTTTGTTCTATGGGACATCAGCCTCTCCCTCCGTTTAGTGGCCCGCTTTTTTTCTTCCCTCCACAGCAAAACCATCTCTGCCACCGTTTGTTCTTCATTCCTTCTCCAGACCACTTGATTCAGGCTGCCATCATCGGTGCTGTATTGAAACCATTCCCACTAGAAGCATGAAGGTCTCAGGGATGGAACTGAATGGTTTCCTTTCTGTCCCACAGACCTGCTTCCTGTTCTCTACCAGCTCCCCTCACGTAGCCCGATCTGAATTCTGAAATGCCTCTAAGTTCAGTCTCTGGCCTTGCTTCTCTCCATTTGCCCTTTCTCTCTGATTTCACCCACTCTCATGGCTTCAGATCCCTACTCTATGCTGGAGACTTCTAAATCTGTATCTGCAGCCAACTCCTGGCCTCCGAGTCCCACCTGGCTGTCAGTAGCCTCTGCTCCACATTTCACAGGGGCAGAGAGGAGTTCTGACTCTGCCCTCCGTCCTTTTTCATTTGAGGAAGTGGTCCCTGATACACAGAGTTGCTCAAGTCAGAAACCTGGGAGTCGTCTTCAATCCTTCCCTTCCGCATCCAGCCCTCGAGCTTGTCTTATCAGTTCTACCTCACTACATTTCTCATATGCATTCACTTCTCCCTGCACTTCCACCACTTAGCGCCATCATTTCTCAACTGGAAAACTACTTGACTTTCCTAATTGGTCTCCCTGCTTCCATTTTTATCTCCTATGCACGGTTCTCACAGCAGGCAAAGGGCTCTAATAGAAACAGTTAACCATATCCTGTAACTCCCTGCTTGGTCCTTAGTGGCCGCACTTCATGTAGAATCCAGTCCCGATGCCTTAACATCGCCTTCGGGGTCCCTCCACTCCTCCAGCCATCTGTGCCACTTTTCTTTCCTTCATTATGCTGTTGCTGCACATCCTCTCTCCACAGCGCCATCTTTCAAGCGCCAGTGCCTTGACACTTGCTGTTACATGCTGCGTGCTGTTCTGTTCCTGCCTCTTGTTCTTGGGATTTAAGAATGTTGCTTGACCTTACTGAGAGCATTTTTCTGATTACCCTTCCCAAAGTATCCACTTCCCCACTTCGGCCTATGCTTTAT
Source organism: Lepus europaeus (assembly GCF_033115175.1). Taxonomy (NCBI): domain Eukaryota; kingdom Metazoa; phylum Chordata; class Mammalia; order Lagomorpha; family Leporidae; genus Lepus; species Lepus europaeus. The sequence goes on from NC_084836.1 coordinate 69,620,504, forward strand.
CACATCATGAGTTCATTTCTAGCAAGTATTTATCAAGTGTGTACTCTGTGCCCAGCACTGTTCTGGGCACACTCAGGAAGCTGGTATGTAGTGGGGAAACAAACCACAGATAAATTGTATTCTAACAGACCTGTGCTATGTGACCAAACGAAGCAGGCTCAGAGGATGGAGGGAATTGAGGGAGAGATACCATTTTAGACAGAATGGTCAGAGGAAGAGATGTTTCAACAAGAACTCGGTGAAGTGAGAGAGCATCGTGTAGAGATCTGGGCATGCGGGTTGTGTGCTGCTGTAGACAGATGGTGAGTGTGGCTCCCAAGAGGGAGCAAGCATTGCCTTGGACGACCAAGAGCAGGTGAGCAGGCACCAGGCCTGGGTGGAGTGAGCAAGAACAAAGAGGAGAGCTGGCTCATGTGAGGCCTTACCTGCTGTGCTAAGGAGTTTGCTGATTTTTTTTTTTTTTTCCCTGAACATGGGAGTGTTTCAGCAAAGCATAGAGATGATTTTTACTTTTAAAAAGGGTCACCCTGTCTCCCCTGTGGAAATTAGCAGAGGCCAAAACACGGAGAGACTGCCCAGGGGGCAGACTGCAGTTCTCTCCTCCAGAAAGTGCAATGCCTTTGTGATTATCTTGGGTGTCTACTTGATCTCTAGAGATGTGTCTAGAAATAGACATTCCTGTGAAGTCAGGGATCCCGACTGTCTCCTGCCATTCCTGGCATCTAGCACAGTCCTTGGCTGCAGCAAACACTTAGGAACGAATGAGTAACCTTTACGTTCCTGTGTAATCCTGATACTCTTTTTTTAACAATTTATTTTATTTATTCGAAAGAGTTACAGAGAGAGGTAGAGACAGAGAAAGAGGTCTTCCATCCACTGGTTCACTCCCCAGGTGGCTGCAATGGCCGGAGCTGTGCCGAGGGTCTCCCACATGGGTGCAGGGGCCCAAGGACTTGGCCATCTTCTACTGCTTTCCCAGGCCATAGCAGAGAGCTGGATGGGAAGAGGGGCAGCCAGGACCAGAACCAGCACCCGTATGGGATGCCGGTGCTTCAGGTCAGGGCTTTAACCCACTGTGCCACAGCGCCGGCCCCAATCCTGTTATTCTGAGAACTTTTGCATTCTAAGTGTGGCTGGTTGGCTCCATCTCTGAGGGCTTTAGTCCTGTTAACAGAATCCAACTCAGGAGACCGTCTCTGATGGCTGTCCCAGACTTACTGTGAGTGATGACCACAATGAAACCCTGTTCATGGTTTCATTGAAGTAGTAAACACATTTCAAAGTAGTTGAGCGTTCACATAAAAACAAGATTAGCATCTTAAATATTTCTACTTCGTAGAATGACTTGGAGGAGGCAAGAGGGTGAGTGCTTTGGAGTATATGGAGGGCCCCAAGTCAGAGCAGGCAATGACAGTGGCCAAGGAGAATGCCAAAGAAGTGACAGTTCTTTCCTGGATTTGCAGAGTTGAGGCTAGAACCCATGTCCCCAGTTCCAGTCTAGCTCATCCGTTGCCACCTGTCTTTGGTGGTTTAAGAAATATCTTAAAGAAAGGTACTTGTTAGAAAAATTATTGTAATATGTGGATACATGTGATGCCAATAAATTTAGTTAAAATAAAATCTTACTCAAAAAATGTTATGAACATCTAGATCAAAATTGTCTGTAGGAAAACATGTTCTTACTTGGATGTGTGTCCTTGGATGGGTTCTCAGGATAGCACTTGACTGAGAAACAGGAGAAAGAAAATGACATTTCCTCTGCGTGGATCTTTTTTTGTACCTTTGGATTTTGAACTAAATGAGAGTGTGTTGTAAAAATAAGTAGTCTATAGTAATTAAACCGTAAGCTAGTCTACTTCCAGAGGCAGCCACTTCATTGTTACACCTGTGCACCTGAGCGGGCCAATAGGTACAAAGAGGAGGAGGCAAGAAATTCGTGGGAAGGTGGAATTAAAAGTAATATACATTTTCCGTTAACTTTTTGGAGTGCCCTCATAGAGATGAATCTTTTAGGTAAAATCAGAGCTTGGCACAGGTCAAGGTCCTCATGTCTCTCTGCTTTCACTCCTTCCCTGGTTGTCTTGGATTTGGTGTATATTCTTTTCTTGGCTCTGCTCCTCCCTAAGACCTCACCAGTGTTTCGGCTCGTCCTTCACTTGCTTTGTAGCCTTTATTAAAATGTTTCCCCGGGTGAATGTTTGGGGTAGCAGTTAGGGTGCCACCTGGGATGACCACACCCCATGTTGGAGTGCCTTATTTTGAGTCCTGGCTCTGCTCCTGATTCCACCTTCCTGCTACTGTACACCCTGGGAGGCAGCAGATATGAGCTCCAGTACTTGGGTCCCTGTACCCACATAGGAGACCAGAATTAAGACTCAGCTCCTGGCTTTGACCTGGCTCAGGCCAGGCTATTGCTTGCATTTGGGAAGTGAGCCAGCAGATGGGACATCTCCTTCTTCCATTCAGATAAATAAATAATAACTTAAAAATACATCCTACATAATTAAGGCACAGTTACCTTTTTACCATTCCTGCTTTTGGACACCTACCCTTAGAGGTTATAGAGGTGGAGGTATTTGAGGAGGAGGGAAGATTTTTCATGTGCCAGCTCATTAAATTCTGCCCAAAATAAAATTAAACTGAATTATTTTAATTGACAGAGGTAAATAGAATTACAGGCCACATAGTAATAGCCCAGGCATTTGTCAATATTGTCTTACTTGTTAGGTCTTATTTTTCTTCATTTTCAGTTCTTTCTTCCTCCCTTCAGTGTCTCCTGTGTTATAAGATCTTGTGTGGAAGCACAACCTTAAAAATATTTTAACCTTTTTACAAAAGCCAACAACCCACATCTGTGTTGTCTGCCACCCAAGCTTCTCCCTTCTGCCCCTGCCGGTTTAAGTTTGTTGTTCACATGCTGGGTTTTAAAGGTGTGTGTGTTTCTGTTTTGGGTTCTCTCAGAATAAAAGGACAATCCATGTTATACTTTAAAATCTGACCTAGGGCTTGGAGCTGGTGGTGTAGCAGATAAAGCCACCACCAGCATTCCATATGGGTGCCGGTTCAGTCCTGGCTGCTCCACTTCTGATTCAGCTCCCTGCTAATGCGCCTGGGAAGGCATTGGAGGATGGCCTAAGTGCTTGGGTCCCTGCACGCATGTGGGAGACCTGAAAGAAGCTCCTGGTACCTGGCTTTGGATCAGCCCAGCTCTGGCCATGGCTGTTATGGCCATCTGGGGAGTGAACCAACAGATGGAAGATTTCTCTCTCTATATAACTCTGCCTTTCAAATAAATAAATACAATTTTTAGAAAATCTGACCTACTTGCATTTGAAAACTAAGAAAAATTTTAAAAAGTACCCCTTGAGTACATTTAAAAAAAAAAAGTTTATATATATATTCCCCTGTCCCACCCCTGGTCATGTACTCCCCACACACACCTTAAAAAAAATGAACCTTGAAACAGTACTTTGGTGAAACATTGTTGGAAATCAGTTTGTTGGCATTTTTGGCATTATAACAGGATTTACCTTTCTGTTACATTTTTCAGTAGTCCTGTAGTCATTACTTCCCAACAGTCCTCACTTCTCTGAGGATCTGGGGCCTTTGTAGGGAACTGCTGGCTTAGTGAGGTCTCTTGTCATCCACTGGATCGGGTGCTCTGCTGGGTGGAGGACCAGTACCCACACAAGGCCACATGACCTAGGATTTAGTCTTAACCCAGCTGCTGGGTTCTGTTTGTAGCCCCTCCTGTCTGACTGGATTTTGTGCCTGTTTATGCAGAACATTGTCAATTTGGGCAAGAGTGTAGGATCTGGTGAGCTACAAGAAAAAAATCTTAATTTTCATAATTTGTATTTACTTGGCTTTAAAATTGATTGCTTAGATGAAGTGTTTGCTGAGTGCTTTCTGATTTTAAATATGTGGCAGTGCTACTGGGTGCCTTAAAGTGGTTTGCATTTCCACGACTGCCATGGCTAGTAAATGGTGCAGTATGTTATTCACCATTGTCTGTAAAGTAAAGGCTAAAGAATGCGACTTCCTCTAATCTGGTCAGGAACAGCCTTTCTGAAGCAGTGAATTGAGTTGAGACCCAAATGATGAGAGGAAACCATTTATGCGGGAATCTAGGGACCACATCTCAGGCACAGAATCTGATTGGTGCCAGGGTTCTGTCCTGAGTGTGTCTGAGGGACTGTATGCGGCAGACCAAGTATTCTGATATGGGGCGCAGGCATCACAACTGCTAGGCCACATACTTGCCCCTCTCAAATTTTAAATTAATTGTTTTCTGGGTGAGTGAGTGGCACAGCAGTTAAGATACCGCTCAGGGTGCCTGCATCATAGTCCCTAGACTTGAGTCCTCAGCCCAGCTTCCCAATTCAGCTTTCTGCTGAAACTGCTGATGATGGCTCGTGTACTTGGGGCCCCGAAACCCATGGAAAACCCAAATGGAATTCCTGCCCCTGGCTTTGGCCTGCTGGTCTGTCCCCTGCTATTTGCAGGTACTTGGGAAGGGAATCAGCAGGTAGAAGATCCTTGTTTTTTTCTTTGCCTTTAAAATAAAAATAAATTTTAAAAATACTTATTTTATTCAGTGTTCCATAGGTAGTAGTATTAATGCTTTTAAATAGCCGTGTGTCTAAAAGCCCCTAGTAGCTCCTGACTGTGGCCTGGCCTAGTCTCAGCCATTATGGCCATTTGGGGAGTGAACCAGCAGATGGAAAATCTCTCTCTCTCTCTCTCTTCTTGTAATTCTGCCTTTCAAATACAAACAAATCTTTAAAAATAAAAAAAGTTGGGGAGCCAGAGCTGTGGCATAGTGGGTAAAGCTGCCACCTGCAGTGCCCGCATCACATATAGGTGCTGGTTCCAGTCCCAGCTGCTCCACTTCTGATCCAGCTCTCTGCTATGGCCTGGGATAGCAGTGGAAGTTGGCCCAAGTCCTTGGGCCCCTGTACCCATGTGGGAGACCCAGAAAAAGTTCCTGGCTCCTAGCTTTGGATAAGCCCAGCTCTGGCTGTTGCAGCCATTTGAGGAGTGAACCAGCAGGTGGAAGTCGCCCCCCCACCCCCGCCTCAAGTCTCTGCCTCTCTGTTACTCAGCTTTTCAAATAAAAAAATAAATATTGAAAAAGAAAAAAAAAGTTGATTTCCTTTCCTTGTTTTAACTCCAGAGCAGAAAAGCGTTCTTATAGGCCCCTGTCAGACTCATTCACTAGAGAACCTAAATACGGCAAGTCAATGTAAGCCTTAGATCTAGTCTCCATACTTTCTAACCCTGCATACAAGGCAACTATATTTCAGGGTGAGCTAAGCTTGACCCTTAAACTTTTTTTTTTTTTTAAAGATTTATTTATTTATTTGAAAGGCAGAGTTACTGAGACTTGAACTGGAGCCCATATAGTATGCTGGTGCTGTGACAGCTTAACACACTACTCCAGGCCACAAACCAGCTCCTACACTGTTACAGCCTTTCTCATTGTTTTCTGCACCTGCTGGGATTAAAATCCATACAGTTTTAAGATGAACTTATGTATGACTCTAGATTTAATGTCCTGCTGTAGGATCAAGGCTTAGTTGAGTTTTCTAGAAAAGTAGAATATGTTAACTTTGTGGTAGACACAAAGCAGTCCATTGAAGATATGTCCCACCTAACAAATTATTCCACCCATTTTGGGAGAGAGAGAGAGAGAGAGAGAGAGAGAGAGAGAGAGCCCATCAGATATTAGCACATCACCTAAGGCCACACAGGGAGATAAGGTGGGGACATTATTGACAATCAGCAGACAGCACTGTGGTTTCTGCTGGTAACACGCCCTGTGTTCATTTTAAGGAGCAAGAATTAGAGCCCAACCACTTCTTCCCTGATGCTCCAATAATGAGCACAGAACCAAATGTCCTGAGTTTTAATGTGAATCTTGACAACTTTTCCTATTTTCTCTTTGATTTCAGTTCAAATTCATTTAGGTTTAATTTTACAGAAATGGCCTGAAGAAATGCTTCCCTGTTTTCATTTGGCTGATGTTAAAACCAAATTTAGAACTTAGCAAAATGCTCTTTAACTTTATAAAGTCAAGGTGTATTGTGAAGCATGGTAAAAAGTTTAGCCTATTTTAAGTACAATGTGTTTTTCTATTTTAAATTTATTTATTTGAGACAGTGCAGTCAAGCCATCTACTGGTTCCTCCAATTCCTGCAGCAGCTGGGGCTGGGCCAGGCTGAAGCCAGGAGCCAAAAACCTAATCTGGGACTCCCACTTGGGCGGCAGGAACCCAAGTACTTGAGCCTGCTGCCTCCCTGGGTATGCATTAGCAGGAAACTAGAATGAGATTAGAACTGAGACTCAAACCCTGTCACTCCAGTATGGGATATCTGTGTCCCAACTGTACTGTAACTGCTAGACCAAATACCTACCTCCAAATAGATATTTTTAATTTTTTTAAAAGTTTATTTACTTGAAAGGCAGAGAGAGGTACTTTTCTACCTGCTAGGTCATTCTCCAAGTGCCTGCAATGGCTTCAGCTCTGCCAACCGGAAACCTAGAACAACTGACTTCCTGTAGGTCTCCCATGTGTGTGTCAGGGACTCAAGAATTTGAAGTCTTTACCTGCAGTCTCCCAGGGTGTGTATTAACAGGAAGCTGGTTTGGAAGCAGAGGCAGGATTTGATCTCAGGCACTGTGGAATGCGATCTATGTGTCCCAACAAAATGATTGGCTCAATCTGCTGCACTACAATGCCCAAATGTAATATGTATTAAAAGAGGTTTATATTGGAGCCGGCGCTGTGGCGCAGTGGGTTAACACCCTGGCCTGAAGTGCCGGCATCCCATATGGGCACCAGTTCAGGACCTGGCTGCTTCACTTCCGATCCAGCTCTCTGCTATGGCCTGGGATAGCAGTAGAAGATGGTCTAAGTCCTTGGGTCCCTGCACCCATGTGGGAGACCTGGAAGAAGCTCCTGTCTCCGAGCTTAGGATTGGCCCAGCTCCTGCCGTTGCAGCCAATTGGGGAGTGAACCAACGGATGGAAGATCTCTCTCTGTGTAACTCTGACTTTCAAATAAATAAATAAATCTTAAAAAAATTAAAAGAGGTTTATAGTTTTGTGTATAATTAAAATAATGCTTTGCTAGTCTGCCTTCATCTTGTGTCACTTAAGATGTGTTGCTATTTTTGCATTACCTGACTTTTGTTAGGTAAGATTGTCTGACTTCATTTAGCAATATAAAACAATTAGTGTCGAGTGTCAGTGTTGTGGCACAGTGGGTTAAATTGATGCTACTGATGCTTTATCAGGGTGGTAGTTCCAGTCCTAGCTATTCCACTTCTGATCCAGCTTCCTGCTAATGCACTTGGGAAAGCAGCGGAAGATAGCCCAAGTGCTTGTGCCTGTCACTCACATGGGAGACCAGGATGAAGTTCCTAGCTTCTGGCTTTGGCCTGGCCCTTCTACAGCTGTTGTGGTCATTTGGGGAATGAACCAGCAGATAAAATCAATCCCACCATGCCCCACCCCCACCCCATCTCTGTTGCTCTGTCATTCAGATAAATTTTTTTTAAACAATTAATGTCAGCCTTCAATAATAAGTCTTACTGTGTGCTCATCCTGGGGACTCCCAAGAGCTGTCTCTTTGCTTCATGCTGTACTGCAGTTCTTTTGGTTTGTCTTGTGATTTGCTTCTTGTCAAGACAGAATAACGTGATGTGTTTAAAGATACTTTTTATACTACTGCTAAGTTAAATTGGCCGTACAAAGGAGCTCAGGTTGAAGGTGTCAAGGGAATAACTCTTGGGCAGCTGTTGGATCTGATGAGAGTAAAACCATGGCAACTGAGGGAACGCATGTTAGCAGGCTAGTGGTGCACACAGCTAATGTGTTCTCTGGCCCTTTGTGTACTGGAGCAGGTGTGTAGAACTGAAGAGTAAACTGGTAAGGTTTCCTTAACAGAGGCCCTTAAGTACACCTAGATTGTGCTTGATATGACTTTGCCAGTACTGCATGTATGTTGCTCAGGTATAGTTTTCTCTTTGTGACAGTTGAGTGTAATAAGCGAAGAGTCTGTGTATTGATTTATTCACAGAAGAAAAGTCTCCATATGGACCAAGAAAAATGTATGAGAGAATCCTGTGGCCTCCGTGAATGCCATTGAAGTGCCCTTCATGGTCACCCTCCACTCGCAGGCTTCCCTTGTCCTCTCTCAGATAAGAGGAGTTCTTTGTGCCTTGGTGATCTCATGGCTGCAGTTCAGTTCCTGGAACCTGCTTTCTTGCCTGTTGTATGTTAGATATTTACAATGCTCAGTAAAGTGGAATCGTTTTATTGCACTTTGCCAATAGTATTTTAACCTGAGAACACCATGACTTTAAGACTTTTGTGCATGTAATATGATTCAGTCTCATTTATCAGTGCTTGGTATTTGATGTTTTGTATTTCCGAGTTTACCTATAGCTTAGTTTATGTCAAAAGGAGACTTTGGCAAGGAGAATTTTTTTAGACATATAAGAGCAAGAATCATAAGTAGAAATAAAATGAAAAATTGGAAGAGGATGTTAACGACTTGGTTTTCTCTCTAGTTAGGCCGTGTTCTGCATGGTAGCAGAGCAGGCTGGCAAAAGCAGCATTTGTGGATAGTTGGGGATGATCACTGATACATACAGCCAATCTTACAGCTCTCCTGCTCATCTCCCCAAGTATCTTGGAAGTGACAGGCCTGCTGGTCTTCCCCTGTGATATGCACCCAGGACCAGGACACTCAGGGTTCACCTGGTTTGGATGATCCCAGAAAAGACAGTGGAACAAAACAGACTGAGCAGTCAGTAATAAGGGGTTGGCTAACCAAAGGCATTTAGATAAACCTAACTTTCATGTTTTTAAAAATAGCTGAAATAGCTGTCACTCATCTTAATCAGTTTTATTTCCTTAGAACTTGATTATTATTACTTTTTATGACAGACTAGGTCATAATTGCATTCATTATAGTCAGATATTTATTTAGGTCATTAAAATTTCTACTTACGGTTTTAGAAAATTCTTAAAGTTAATTTTTCATTATATAGTTTTCAACTCATTTTCTCAGTCTTGTGACTCATTCTGTTAATGAGCCTTTTAGGTGAAACTGTACATGGAGCTTTATTTCAGTGTATTTAACCACATGAATTCATCTGCATTTTTTTTTTTTACCTAAAATGACTTAGGGAATGCTCCATATCAACAGATGTAGGTACACTTCATTTTTTAAAAAAGATTCATTCATTTATTTGAAAGGCAAGAGTTACAGAAAGAGGTCTACAAAGAGATCTTCCATTCACTAGTTCACTCCCCAGAAGGCTGAGAGCCTCCCACATGGGTGCAGGGACCAAGCACTTGGGCCCTGTTCTGCTGCTTTTCCCAAGCGCATTAGCAGGGAGTTGGAACGGAAGTGGAGCAACCAGGAGAAGAACCAGCACCCTTATGGGATGCTGGCATCACAGAAGGCAGCTTTAACCCCTGTGCCCCAACAGTGCCCCAGGTATGCTTCAGTTTTTAAAGGGCTGGCTAGTGTATATTGGAATGGGAAAACCACTTATTTAGCAATATAACTTCTTAAATCATTTAAAAAATCATTTTAATTTAACAGAAGGCATTTAGAAATCTGTCATCTTGCATGGAAATGTTTGGATTCCTTGTCAGTATTATGGTGTGCAAGATTTTCTTAATTTACCCATAATATTAATAATTGCTTGCCCACAGCAATTACTTGACCATTCTCATTAAGGCAGAGAAGGAAAAGATTAAAAATGAGATGGTCACTTTAATCTAACACTGTTGGGTAGGGCTGCAGCCTTCTGTGCATGAAGGAGTTTTACTAAAAATGGGCATTGGTGCTTGAAACAGAGTCATGTTGGGATGCGAGGGGGCTTCAGTGGAGGGCTGTCACGAGAGCTCAGCATGTGACAATTGGCGAGAGTGGCCTCTGTACCTTTCCTGTCCTTGTCACAGTCAGAGGTGACACAGACTGCCAGGTGTGTCGTGAACGCTGACTGTCTCTTTTGAAACAGCTGAGTATGGATCCTCACATTTAAGGAGAATGTTGAAACTGAACAGTAAAATTCTTTTGATATTTTACTCCTGACTTAGTTGTTTCAGTCTTTCAGATTTCTTTTTAAATTTTCTTTTAAAGATTTATTTATTTATTTGAAAGTCAGGGTTATTTACACAGAGAGAGGAAGAGACAAAGACAGAGAGAATGTGAGAGCACACTTCCATCTTCTGGTTTACTCCCCAAATGGTCACAATAGCTGAGGCTGGGTCAGGCTGAAGCCAGGAGTTCCCTCTGGGTCTCCCACCCAGATGCAGGAGCCCATGCTTGGGCCGTCTTCCACTGCTTTCCCAGGCACATTAGCAGGAAGCTGGATCGGAAACAGAGCAGCCAAGTCATGAACCAGTGCCCATATGGGATGCTAGCACTGCAGGCACCGGCCCCTCATCTTTTAGTTTTCTTTATCTCATTTGTCAAGTGTACTTTCCACATCTCACTGGCACGAAGTGATGCTCTATAGCATGCAGCTGTGCCTTGTTTTATCAGAGCAGGCGCAGCACAGCCATGTGACTGACTGATGGAGGATTCAGAAATAAGTGATTCCTTTTTTTTTCTTTTTAAAAAGATATATTATTAATTTTCAAGGCAGAGTTACAGAGAAAGAGAGAGAGGGAAGGAGGGTAGAAGGGAGAGAGAGAGATAGAGAGATCTTCCATCTGCTGGTTCATTCCCCAGATAGCTGCAACAGCCAGGGCTGGGCCAGGCCAAAGCCAGGAGCCAGGAACTCCATCTGAGGCCTCCAGATGGGTGCAGGGGCCCAAGTACTTGGGCCATCTTCTTTTGCTTTCCCAGGCACATTAGCAGGAAGCTGGATTGAAAGTGGAGCAGCTGAGGCTCTAATAGGTGCCCATATGGGATGCCAGCATCACAGGTGGCTGCTTAACCCACTATGCCATGACAGTAGCCCCTAGAAATAAGTTCTGAGTATAAGATTGATTTCTTTAATGCCAGCAAATTACTCCAAGATGATTTGTTAGACTTTTATTTATTTGCATTTCTTGTTTGAAATGCAGAGATAGATCTCCCATCTGCTGGTTTATTCACCAAACACCTGCAGCAGACAGGGCTGGGCCAGGCCAAAGCCAGGAGCCATGAACTCAGTCCAAGTCACCCACATTGGTGGCAGGGGACCAAGTACTTGAGCCCTCATCTGCTGCCTCCCAGGGGGTGCATTAGCAGGAAGCTGGACTGGATGCAGAGTAGCCAGGGCTCAAATCAGCCACTCTGATAGGGAATGCAAGTATGCCGCGATTTAGCCACTGCACTAAATACCTCACTTCCCAAAATAATTTTATAGACTGCTCATGATTGTTGATCAGTTAGAGGAGACAAATGTTTTTGTCTTTCTTTTGTATAGATTCCTACTGGTGATGTTATGTCAAAACACACAAACATTCTAAGGACTCATAAACTGCACAGTTTCTTCCCTTGAAAGGCTGTTCTGGAGCCAGCACTGTGGCGCAGTGGGTAAACTCCCTGGCCTGAAGCGCCGGCATCTCATATGGGTGCCAGTTTGAGACCTGGCTGCTCTACTTCCGATCCAGCTCTCTGCTATGGCCTGGGAAAGCAGTAGAAGATGGCCCAAGTCCTTGGGCCCCTGCACCCCATGGGAGACCCAGAAGAAGCTCCTGGCTCCTGGCTTCGGATCTGTGCAGCTCCGGCCGTTGTGGCCAATTAGGGAGTGAATCAGCGGATGGAAGATTCTCTACCTCTCCTCTCTCTGTGTAACTCTGACTTGCAAATAAATAAATAAATCTTAGAAAAAGTCTGTTCTGATTTCAGTATTTCTTTTTGCTTTTTTATTTTTGGCTGTTTTTAAAAGATTTATTTATTTATTTGAAAGAGTTACACAGAGAGAGAATGAGAGGCAGAGAGAGGAGAGAGAGGTCTTCCATCCACTGGTTTACTCCCCAATTGGCCGCAGTGGCTGGAGCTGTGCCGATCCGAAGCCAGGAGTCTGGAGCTTCTTCCCGGTCTCCCACGTGGATGTAGGGGCCCAAGCATCTAGGTTATCTTCTGCTTTCCCAGGCTGTAGCAGAGAGGTGGATAGGAAGTAGAGCAACCAGGACTTAAACAGGCGGCCATATGGGATGCCGGCACTGCAGGCGGCAGCTTTTACCTGCTACACCACAGTGCTGGCCCCTATTTCTTCATTTTAATTATAAATCCATATAATATACCATAGAACACTTGATAGGGTGTAATGTAGGCTTTGTTCAGGGAGACTGGATCCACTAGTTGCTGTTTATTAGTAGCACAGTTATCATCAACACCGTTTCTCTGAAAATTACCTGTTTTCTGTGATGGCAGCAGGAGATTTTGAGATTATGATCTTCTGTATTGTTTTGCTCTTTTCCTGATCGGGTAATTTATGACAGCCGTTCTGTAAGGACATCCGTATTTACATTCACATTCAACTGCTTCCATTTCCTGCAGCTCACTGAGTAGGGGAAAAAATTGAGAACCTTTGTGTTTAATTAGTAAGCTAAGTCAGATGTGTGAGAGATGGTGTTAACTTTACAGAGCCAGAAAGAGCTATTTTCGTGATGGTTAGTAATTAGCTTTTACTCATTGAGGGTAGGAGGCAAGTAAATTCAGGAATCATGTTTGAATTAAATACATCTGCACCCCTCAGTTTTATACTTAGAACCAGAGCAGTTGATTCAGACATCTTTTAATGTCTCAAGTTATTTCCAGAACCACCCCTTAACTCCTACTAGCTAGTATCTGATGGAGACAGAATATTTTTTGAGAATTCACCATTTTAATTATTAACAGTATTGATAATGTTTTTCTTCACGGAAATGGCATTGTTGTAGTTAAATGCGGGTGTAAATAACACTTTACAAGTGGTAAAACAAACCTCCCTGTTACTAGTGTTAAAGTACCGTCTTCCTGTGCTGGGGGTTGCAGGGAGTGTGATGGCAGCCAAGGGAAGACCAGTAGCAGGGAGCCCAGGCCTGGGAACCTGGCTGGGGATTAGCAGTCCGAGGACTTTTCTGGAGAACATTAGTCTGTTTTTTTTTTAATAAAGATTTATTTATTTATTTGAAAGTCAGAGTTACACAGAGGGAGGAGAGAGAGAGAGAGAGAGAGAGAGAGAGAGAGAGAGAGAGAGGTCTTCCACACACAGGTTCACTCCCCAATTGGCCGCAATGGCAGGAGCTGTGCTGATCCAGGAGCTTCTTCTGGGTCTCCCATGCGGGTGCAGGGGCCCAAAGACTATCTGTTTGGATGACCCTTTTCATTGATTAGTTTTTCTGTTGGTAACTTATTTTTTGAAATGTTTCTGTAAAATCTCTGTATTCCTGTTTCTTTTTTTCCTCCTCTTTATCCCAATTATTTTCCAAAAATGAGTATTTGGGAGAAGTCTGACATTTGCTTCATTGCTGGTGCCTAGAAGGTGTTTATATTTCTCAATTCGTTGATTTGCATGGCTGTTTCCTCTTCCAGGAGGGCTCCACCCAGAGGATTCTTCCCAAGATGTCTGTAATGCTAACTTCTTCTCCTTCAGATGTGGCCCAAATCTCCTGCCTTCGAATGTGTCTGCCCCATTGCCCCGTTTGGCACTACCACCTGTCTCTCCCTTCTGCAGCTCTCCTACCCTGCTGTAACTGTTGCCTTAGCACTTTTTGCCTTCAGAGACCCTATGTAATTTTTCTAATGTATTTTTCTGTCTCTTCCCTAAAATATAAGCTGCACACAGAAATTTTTATCTGCTTTGGCACAGCCCAAGTCCCTAGATCAGTGCCTGACTCCCAAGTGGGCAGTGAACAGTGGCTGGATGACAGCTTAGTCATATGGTCTATGCACACGCTTGTGCATGTCTGTGTGTTCAGTCCCCAGTGTGTGCAACAGGGAGAGTCCTTTCAAGTAAAGGATGCTTGCTTTCTGTATATTATGGCTTTTTAAAATTTTTTTCTGCACTTGGTATTTACAGTTCAGCTAGTGTAGTGAGCACTTCTCTTCCTTCTTTAGACTTTTTATTGGAAGTCAGAGTTAGAGAAAGGAAGAGCCAGGAGCCAGGAGCATCTTCCCGGTCTCCCACACGTGTGGCAGGGGCCCAAGCCATCTTAGCCAGCCATCTTCTACACTTTTCCCAGGCTCATTAGCCAGGGCTTGATCAGAAGTGGAGCAACCAGGACAAGAACCAGCATCCATATGGGATGCTGGCATCGCAGGTGGCGATTTTACCTGTTATACCATAACACCGGCCCCTTAATAGAGTTTATGAGTTCTTACTAAGACTTGCTCTATTTTAAACCTGTCGATGATACTATAGCACTTAAATATTATCTCCCCCCGCCATGCGTACAAAGACCCCAGTCTGTCTATATATGATCTACTGTGCCATCTTCACCTCTGTGTTCCCTGTGCTCTTCTGTCCTGCTGGGCCACAGTTGTCACTCCTGTTACATGATTCTTCATTCTGGTCCTGTGGTCAGAACACAAATCTTCCATCTTAAAAAATGCTTATTTGAGAAGCAGAAAAAGAGAGACAGAACTCCTGTCCACTGGTTCCTTCCCCATATGCTTTCGAGAGCTCTCACATGGATGTCAGTAACCCAATCACTTGAGCCGTCATTGCTGCCTCCCAAGGTCTGCATTGGGAGAAAGCCAGAATCAGGAGCTGGAGCTGGAAATTGAACCCAGCTACTTTGATATGCAATGCAGGCATGTGTGTGTATGTGTAAGATTGATTTATTTATTTGAAAGGCAGAGTTAGAGACAGAGAGATCTTCCGTTTGCTGCTTCACTCCCCAAATGGTCACAACAGTTGGAGCTGGGCCTATCCAAGCCCAGGAGCTCCCTCCCCGTTTTTCACATGTGTGTGGGGGCCCAAGCACTTGGGCCATCCTCTGCTACTTTCCCAAGCGCATTAGCAGGGAATTGAATCCAAAGCGGAGCAGCCAAGACTTGAACTGGTGCCCATATGGGATACTGGTGCCGCAGGCTTGCAGCTTTAGTGCTACACCACAAGACTGCCTCATCTTCCCCTCCCACCCACCCCCCACCGCCACTCTGCAGTTTTTATTTATTTAAAAGGCAGGCTGACAAGGAGAGACAGATACCACTGGTTCACTTCCCAAAATGGTCACAACGACCAGGGCTGGGCCAGACTGCAGCCAGGAGCTAGGAACTTGTTTGAGTCTCCCATGTGGATGGCAGGGGCCCAAGCACTTTAGCCATTATCTGCTGCATTAGCAGGAAGCTGGATCAGAAAGCAGAGTATCTGGGACTTGAAACATTGTTGGCTTTGGGATGCCTGCATCACAATTGACTTCTTAACCGGTTGCATCAAACCTGTCTCTAGCCCATGCTGTGGCGTAGTAGGTGAGCCTCGCCTGCAGTGCCGGCATCCAGTATGGGTGCTGGTTTGTGTCCAGCGGCACCTTTTCTGATCCATCTGTCTGCTTATGGCCTGGGGAAGCAGTAGAAGATGGCCCAAGTGCTTGTGCCCCTGCACCCACGTGGGAGACCCAGAGGAACCTCCTGGCTTCAGATTGGCTCAGCTCCAGCCATTGAGGCTATTTGGGGAGTGAACCAGTTGATGGAAGACCTTTCTCTGTGTCTCTGCCTCTCTCTGTCTGTAACTCTACTTCTCAAATAAATAAATCTCTTTTTTTTTTAATTTTTTTTTTTTTGACATGCAGAGTGGACAGTGAGAGAGAGAGAGACAGAGAGAAAGGTCTTCCTTTGCCATTGGTTCACCCTCCAATGGTCACTGCGGCCAGCGCGCTGCGCTGATCCGAAGGCAGGAGCCAGGTGTTTCTCCTGGTCTCCCATGCGGGTGCAGTGCCCAAGCACTTGGGCCATCCTCCACTGCACTCCCTGGCCACAGCAGAGAGCTGGCCTGGAAGAGGGGCAACTGGGACAGAATCCGGCGCCCAGACCGGGACTAGAACCCAGTGTGCCGGCGCCGCTGGGCGGAGGATTAACCTATTGAGCTGCAGTGCCGGCAAATAAATAAATCTTAAAAAATAAAACAACCCTGGCCCTAGGATGCAAGACAATGTTTGACGAGTTCATGTATTTTAGACTTCATGCCTGTATATAAATGTATTTCAAGTAGTTCCCACCCTTTCCCCTTTAGGAAGATATTTATATGTATTTTAATATTATATTTGCACATAACTGCTTTCCTCACATAAACACGTAATGTCAACTTAAAGAGAAAATAGTCTCTTTTTTAGGTGAGTGATGTCATGTTATAATGTTGCCTGAAATATGTCCAGGTCTGAAAAGAGTAGTAGATAGTAGGGTAACGAAAGGGGGAGAGTGCAAGACATGGACACTTAGTTCAGTCTTCATCTGACTGTCTAGATAGCAAAGCAAGAAGGAATTTGGAAATTGTGTAATTTTAAGAAGACTCAGGTCATTTCAAGATACTTAGCCTGGAAAAGAGAGGGGCACACTGTTTTAGTAATGAGGAAGATTATTGGTTGCCTCCCACAATCGAAGCCCATTTTTCTGCTGGTGCACACAGGAACCCAGTGGAGGTCCTTTCCCAGGAACTGCTCAAGGATAAATTCACAATGATGATAAAGCCATGGACTGGTTCCAGGCCTTGGCTTGCTGAATTAGAAGAACACTTCGGGGAACTGTTGACCTTGGCAGTGACCAGAGCACCAAATTCCTTTCTCTGCATTGTTTTGCATCTCATGCAAGCTTCTGATGTATCGTAGTCTCTAGATAGGGATAGGCCAATGAATATCATGCTAAATACAGAGTAAGCTTTTGAAAAAACTGAGTACAGACAAATTAGGCAATAACTCTTTGTATTACAAAAAAAAAAATTTCACTCTGTGAATCCTCTGAATAGCAAACTACCTAATGCTCCCAAATATGATTAATTATTGCTTTTGAGAAAAAATATACTTGGCACTATATAAACAAATACCCAACGTCATTCTATTTCCTTATGAGCTAACATTGTCAAGTGGCAATATGCTGGTCCAGCCTGCACTATATACATAAATGGCAAGAAGTAATCTATTTTTTATGACTGGCCTTTAGAAAAGTTATCTTTCATTGACTTAAAACTTGATTACATGTAGACAGTTGATGTGCTGTGTATGATACCAGTTCTTCAAAATTAGAGTGACTTGCTTTATGGTCTGGTATGTAGTCAGTTTTCATAAATGTTCAAATTTTTTAAAAAAATATTTGTTTATTTTTTTGAGAGGCAGAGAGAGAGGTCTTCATCCACTGGTTCACTTACCAAATGGCCAAACAGCTAGGGTTGGGCAAGGCCAAACTGAGAACTCCATCCTGGTCTCCTGTATAGGTGCCAGAAGCTCAAGCACTTGAGCCATCTTCTGCTGCCTTCCCAGGTGCATTAGCAAGAAACTGAATTAGAAGCAGGACAGCTGAGACTCAAACTGGCACCCCGATATGGGATGTGGGCGTCACAAGCTGCAGCTTAATTTGCTGCATCACAAATACCAGCCCCTGTATGTTCTACTTGTTGAAAAAGAATATATATCATTTAGAGTTCCCAAAGACAATTAAGTGCTACAGAAAATTAAGGGACTCGTTTCAGTTCTCCCAAGGGTGCATTTCAGATGCATAGGAAATAAGGCATCTATTTTATGTAATGAGTAGAAGGAAACAAACATAATGAATTAAATACTATTATAAATAATTTAAAAGCTTATATACACATGGCCACTGATATAGCCTGTTTTCTATGCGATAATTTTTATATATATATATATATGTATGTATTTTGACAGGCAGAGTAGACAGTGAGAGAGAGAGAAAGGTCTTCCTTTTTTCCATTGGTTCACCTTCCAGTGGCTGCTGCAGCCAGCGCACCGCACTGATCCAAAGCCAGGAGCTGGTTGCCTCTCCTGATCTCCCATGTGGGTACAGGGCCCAAGCACTTGGGCCATCCTCCACTGCACTCCCAGGCCACAGCAGAAGCTGGACTGGAAGAGGAGCAACCGGGACAGAATCCGGCACCCTGACCGGGACTAGAACCCGGTGTGCTGGCGCCGCAGGCGGAGGATTAGCCTATTGAGCCGCGCCGCCGACCAATGGTAATATATTCATTCTTAACATCTGACTTACTAAATTTTATATGGTGTGAGATTAGAAAAACAGCTTTTTGAGGTTTAATCTATATACCATACATTTTGCCCATTTCAACTATACAATTCAATATTTTATTTTTATTCTTTAATATAAAAAGATTAGTTACTTGCAAGGCAGAGAGCCTTGCTCCCAGTTGCTGTTCGCTTTCCAGAGGTCTTCAGTGCCTGGAGTTGGGGATGGGGCTGAAAGACCAGTGCTGAAGCTGGAAGCCAGGAACACAACCCAGGTCTGTGTGATTCCTGCCACCTAGAATCTGCATTAGCAGGAAGCTGGAGTCAGGAGTTAAAGCCAAGAATCGATCCCAAGAAGTCCAATGTGATCTGCTGGCATCTTAACTGCTAGCCTAAATACCTGCCCCCAATTCACTGTTTTTTATTAAATTCAAAGTGTTATGCAACCATCACTACAGTCTGGTTTTTGAATGTTTTTAGCACCCCAAAAAGAAATTCTGTCTCTATTAGCAGTCACTTCTCATTGCTCCTACCCATTTCCTGGCAACCACTGATACATTCTATATTTGTAAGTTTGCCTGTTCTGAATATTTCATATAAATGGAATCATACAAATTGTGGTCTTTTGTGAATACCTTCTTTCACTTAACATAATGTCCATCTGTGTTATAGCATGTCAGTGCTTCCTTCCTTTTTATTGGATATATAGTACTTCATTGTGTGGACATACCACATTTTATCTGTTCATCCATCAATAAAAGGACATTTAGATTGTTCCCACATTTTGGTTATAAATACTGCTACGAACAAGGTCATACAAATTTTTGTGAATGTGTGTTTTCATCCAAGGAGATGTTTTTAGCTGATCTTCAATATAAATATCACCCATTGCATAAAGGCCCACAACCCAGTGAGAAATCTTTCATTTGTAATTTTTTTTTTTTTTGAGTTGCTAATGGTTGCTGATGGGGAGGAAGGGATAGAGAGGGGAACTTCGATTTACTGAGTGTCCACCCCGTACTGCATGCTTGACTAGGAGTTTTGCAAACATTTTCTCACCTAATCCTGTTAACAATGCTAAGACACAGTGCAGAATTCCTTATTTTACAGATGGAAAATACAGACACAGAAATTTTAAGTAACTTAACCCAAAGAGAAATAATGAGAAGTGATGAGCCAGGCTTAGGACCTAGATCTGATTCCCAGAGTGTTGTATAGATAAGGAAGATCCAGACTCTTAGAAGAATTAATTTTTTAAATATTTATTTAATAATTTAATATTTATTTAATAATTTAATAATAAAGGCAGAGTTACAGAGAGAGGGGGAGATACAGAAAGACCTTATATCCTCTGGTTCACTCCCCAGATGTCCACAATGGCCAGGCTGGGCTGATCCAAAACCAGGAGCCAGGAGCTTCTCCCAGGTCTCCCACATGGGTGCAGAGGCGCAAGTACTTTAGCCATCTTCCGCTGCTTTCCCAGGAGCGTCAACAGAGAGCTGGATCGAAAGTGGAGCAGCCAGGACTCGAGCCAGCACTCCTGTGGAATGACAGTGCTGCAGGTGGTAGCTTTACCCATACACTACAGCGCTGGCCTCCAAGAATTAATTTATGTATTTGAGATGCACACAGGTCGGGGAAGACTTCCCATTCACTGGGAAGTTGCTGGGAGTGGGGTGGAGAAGTCCATCCAGGTCTCCCACATGGGTGGCAGAAACCCAGTTACCTGAGCCATCGCCACTGCCTGCTGGCATGTGCACCAGCGAGAAACTGGAATCAGGAACTAGAGCTAGCTGCTAAACCTAATTACATCAATGTGGGACACAGGTTTTCAGCGAAGATGAGGTTCTTTATTCAACCCCAGTCTTACACTGAAGCATGATTGAGTGTAATCCTAAACAGCATCTTACCCACTAGGCCACACAGCTGCCCCTAGATATTATACACACACAGATATATACAGGTATATAGAGAGGGAGACTCCCAGGTTCCTGGCTTTGGCCTGGCCCCACCCCAGCTGTTGGGACTGTTTGGGGAGAGAACCAAGGGATGAAAGATTTCTCTGTCCCTCACTGTCTTGGTCTTTCTCTGTAACTGTTTCAAATAAATAAATCTTTAAATGTGTGTATTTATATTATATATTTATGAATGCATGTGTGTATAATATATTTTATATATGTAATTATATAATATATATACACACACACACATGCATACATAAATACTTTAGGGGCCAGTGCTGTGGCACAGCAGGTTAAGCTGCTGCCTGCAGCTCCAGCATTTTATATGGGCACCAGTTCAAGTCCTAGCTGTTCCACTTCTGATCCAGCTCCCTGCTAGTGCACCTGGGAAAGCAACAGAAAATGACCCAAGTCCTTGGGCCCCTGCCACCCACATGAGAGACCTGGAGGAAGCTCTTAACTCCTGCCTTTGGCCCAGCCCAGCCCTGGCCATTGCAGCCATTTGAGGAGTGAACCAGAGAATGGAAGACCTTTCTCTCTCTCTCCCTCTCTCTGTAACTGTCCCGCTGAAAGAAATAAATAAAATCTTTATAAAAATATTTTTTATCCGCTTGAAAGGCAGAGAGAACTAGATCTCCCGTCCGTTGGTTCACTCCCCAGATCCCTGCAGCAGCTATAATGCAGCCAGACCAAATCCAGGATCCCAGAGCAGGCCTCCCATGTGGGTGGCAGGGTTGCTTCCCAGGAGGCTGGCGTCTAGAATCTGGAGCAGAGCCGGGACTCCAGCCCAGGCACTCTGATACAGGATTGGGCCTCCCGGGAGACAGTGTAGCCACCACACTAAATGCTTTCCTCCAGACATCTTTTTTTTCCCCTTCCTTGACAGCATCCCCTTTCTGCTGCTGCAGAGAAAGCCTGTCTCCCCTCTGTATACTCAGCAATTTGAAGATATTTTGGCTAAGATGAATGAAGTGTTTGGTTCAATTCCAGTTTTACACTGAAGTGTGATTGAGTGTAATCAGTAAAAGTGGAGTTGCTGCTGTGGTGGAAACTTGGAGAATTTCCTGGAATTACCAATAGCTCTGGTACGGCAAGCTCTTAGTCTGGAAACAGAGAAGTAGCAGCATCTCTCGCACAGTCTGCTTATTTTCCAGGCTGTAGTCTTTTAGCAATTAGCAAATCGGTCATTAAAATTTGTGTTCCCGTATCTGTTTTAACTGATAAGTCTAGGTAGATAATATTTTGATGGGGAAGTCAGCATATTAAATGGTTGCTCTTTTTACTTCAGTAATAAAAATAAACATAAAAGCAATTTAGAGAAGTTGTTTTGGTTGTGTTGAAACCTTTCAGGGAAACAGCATCTGTCAGAAATAGTAACT
Organism: Lepus europaeus; assembly: GCF_033115175.1. Taxonomy (NCBI): domain Eukaryota; kingdom Metazoa; phylum Chordata; class Mammalia; order Lagomorpha; family Leporidae; genus Lepus; species Lepus europaeus. Next base: position 69,641,973 of record NC_084836.1, read on the forward strand.
CTAGTAGTGCATTAATCAAATAGCTCAAGACTCCTAATTGTGTGTGCTTAGATGATTTTCTGTTAATGTACAGATTTCTTTGCAATTCTCTTTCAAATACCAAACCATATTTATTTTGTATGAATTTAGTCTATAGGTGGAGTCGTTTGGAGTGGGTAAAGGCACTGCTTAGGATACCTGTATCCTGTATCAGAGTGCCTGTGCCTGGGTTCAAGTCCTGGCTCTGCTCTTGATTCTGGCTTCCTGCTAATGTGCACCATGGGAGAGACCTGGCGATGGTTCAAGTGGCTAGGTCCCTGCCCCTCATGTGAGAGACCTGCATTTAGTTCTGGATTCCTGGCTTTGGCCTGGCCTAGGCTCTGCCATTTTAGTCACCTGGGGAGTGAACTTGTGGATGGAAGCTTGTTCTGTGTCGTTCTTAAATAAGTAAGTAAACAGTAAGTTTTAGTACCACGTTGGTGTGTGTCAACAGCACACCAAGTATTAGCAGTTCTTTGCTGTCAGTGATTGAAAATTGTCCCATTTACGATGTGTTTGTTGGATTATGGGCATAATCCATGTAACAGAGTCTGGATAGAAGGTGCTTACACAAGACAAGAGTTAGCTAGCTTCCAGGTCAGCTGCACTTCCTGTCCTGCCTCTTACGGTGCTTAAGCCTGGCTCTCAGATCCGGCTCCAGGGTGAGGACAGCTCTCTCCTTGCAAGAACAAGGCCTGCAAGTCGCTGTCATTCTTTGTGTGTTGATACCACATTGGCCAGAGCTTGGGTGTTGTTGTGTTTTTTTGTTTGTTTGTTTTTGTTTTTTTTTTTGTTTTTTGTTTTTTAAGATTTATTAAAAAGAGTTAGAGAGAGGGACAGACAGAGATCTTCCACCTGCTGGTTCAGTCTGCAGGTGGCTTCAAAGGCCAGCACTGGGCCAGGTCAAAGCCAGGAGCTTCATCCAGGTCTCCCACATGAATGGCAGGGGCCCAGGCGCTTGGGCCGTCTTCCACTGCTTTTCCTAGGTTAGCAGGGAGCTGGATTAGATGTGGAGCAACTTGGACTTGAGTCGGCATCCCATCGCAGGCAATGGCTTAACCCACTGCTCCAGGACACCAGCCCCAGAACTTAGCTAAGCACAGTGTGGTCTTCATTCTGAGCGATGTTTTTTGTTTGTTTGTTTTGTTTTGTTTTCTCTTTTAATATTTATTTATGTATTTGAAAGGTGGAGTTACAGAGAGAAGTTAGATCTTCCATATGCTGGTTCACTCCCTAAATGACCTCATCGGCCAGGGCTGGGCCAGGTCAAAGCCAGGGTGGCAGGAACCCGAGCACTTGGGCCATCTTTTGTTGCTTTCGCAGACATGTTGGCAGAGAGCTGGATCTGAAGCTGAGCAGATAGCACTCACCCTTCGCTCAATCTGCTGCTCCCGAAAGACGGTGATTATTTGCCCAGCCAGGAGTTCACTGTGGAAGAGATGATGGGGAGGGGCAGCTTCTTCCTCAGTCCCTGGGCACACAAACTACTCGTGATTTGCTTTTTCTTTTTTGCTTGACATTTATAATGATGCTTCCTCCTCTGTCATGTTCTGTTACTACTTCAGGACTGCATGCTTTTAGAAAAGCTACCTTATAAAAACATTTTTTTTAAATGAGAAGTTTCAATTTCACGATGACACATTATTTTTAATGAGATAACTTTAATAATTTTTTTAAAATTCTAAGTGGCTTGAATACCTAAATGTAATTTAACAAATCTGGTGTGTGGTTATTTCTTTCTTTTATTCCAGATTAATGGATCTTATCATTACTACCATCACTGTCATTTTACAGAATGCTTCAACTGCGTACTGTCCACATTTCCATGGATAGCAGCCTTGAAAGTTTGCTTTTTCATGGTATTATATTTAGACTTGTGGTGTTTTGTTTGGGGAGTGATGGCAGGGAAAGAATGGTGTGCAGAGTTTTTTGTTATTATTGGGAGTAGTGTTTTTTTCCTTTTAATTTCTAGTTTGATTGTGATTAGTCTGTTGAGTGAAGTACAGGAAATATCTGTTAGAACTCTGAAGTATGATTCCTCACATTGTTGTCTTTGCTATTTTGGGATAAGGAATTTGTTGTTATTGTTTCCCCCTCAAGTGAAACTGCAGGAAAGAAGTAGATTTTTCAGTAATGATATTGCAGATTTAAATATCTCTAGGGGCAACAATAGACACACAAATTACAGAAAGAAAACATATATCTGCCAAACCAAAATTATATTTCCCAAATACCGGCAAAGAGGTGTTTATAGAATGATGAGTCACTTATAAGAATCTTTGTACAATTCAACAGATTTCTTTATTTCATTCTACTTTTTTAAAAAAAAAAATTATTTATTTGAAAGAGAGATCCTCCATCTGCTGGTTTACTCCCCAAATGGCCACAACAGTTGGGGCTGGGCCAGGCTAAAGCAAGGAGCCAGGAGCTTCCTCCAGGTCTCCCACATGGGTGCAGGGGACCTAGGACTTGCACCATACTCTGCTGCTTTTCCAGGCATGTTAGCAGGGAGCTACATTGGAAGTGGAGCAGCTGGGACTCGAACTTGTGCCCACATGGAATGCCAGCACTGCAGGAAGAGGCTTAACAGTGCTGGCCCCTTTCACTATTTTCTAAAGCGTTTTTTTTAAACTGCTAAGGATACTGGCTTTTTTGCTACAAAATGCCATGAACAGATAGTAGGAGCTGGCAGTGCCTGCTGAGTGCTGATCCAGAGTGGACTCTATGGGGCCAGGAGTCCGACTTCTTCCCCTGCATTGCCTTTGGTGGATTAGTTCTCTGTCCCACTTCACCCAGAAACATATCTCCTTAGTCATTCTGGGACCAGACCTGACCCCCTTGAACTTCCACTTCCATGTCTCCCAAAGCCACTCCCTGGACCAGCAATAATCTCTTTGTTTATTATCTGCTACTCCCCAGTCCTTTATGAACAAATGGCCAGGAAAATTTCCATGTTCAGTGTTTCGTCTATAACAAATTAATCTGCTGTCTTCTTTGTTCTTGATCACTTGTTCCTGGCTTTGTTTTCATGTCTAGGTTCAAAGTGAGCGAAGAAAATCAGGTCTGAGGAGCAGGCGAGGAGAATTAGCCTAGGAGGAGACATTATCCCCGTCTCCTGCTGATAGCCTTTCCTGGTGTCCAGCTCTGTCTCCTCTTAGTTAGTTCTTCTTGGTGATGATGTATTTGTTCTGCCATCCCAGGATGAATTATAAATACATTTTGCATAGAAACTTTGAGCAGTTACAGAAGTTAGCCTGGTAGTACTGTAAATCATTTATTTAACCTAGACCCTTGCTTCCTTCCATCTTCCTTTCCATTATATTCCAGCTCTAAATTATTTAAACCACAGCCTTCTCCCAGAGAGTGCTGGAGAAGATCACAGATCTGTTTTTTTTTTTTTTTTTAAGGTTTGTTTACTTATTTGAAAGGCAGAGTTATGGAGAAGCAGAGGCAGGGAGGGAGGGAAGCAGGGAGGGAGGGAGGGAGGGAGGGAGGGAGGGAGAGAAAGTCTTCATCCACTGGTTCACTCCCCAGATGGCCACAACGACCAGAGCTGCGCTGATCTGAAGCCAGGAGTGAGAAGCTTCTTCCGGGTCTCCTACATGGGTGCAGGGGCCCAAGGACTTGGACCATCTACTGCTTTCCCAGACCACAGCAGAGAGCTGGCTTGGAAGTGGAGCAGCCGGGTCTCAAACTTATTACCCTTACAGGATGCCAGCACTGCAGGTGGCGGCTTTATCCACTGCGCCACAGCACCAGCCCCCACAGATCTGGTTGTTTTTTTGTTTTTGTTTTTTTTTTTTGACAGGCAGAGTGGACAATGAGTGAGACAGAGAGAAAGGTCTTCCTTTTGCCATTGGCTCACCCTCCAATGGCCACTGTGGCCAGCACATTGTGCTGATCCGAAGCCAGGAGCCAGGTGCTTCTCCTGGTCTCCCATGCGGGTGCAGGGCCCAAGGACCCAGGCCATCCTCCACTGCCTTCCCAGGCCATAGCAGAGAGCTGGACAGGAAGAGGGGCAACTGGGACAGAATCTGGCACCCCGACCGGACTAGAACCCGGGGTGCTGATGCCGCAGGCAGAGGATTAGCCTATTGAGCCGTGGCGCCGGCCCAACAGATCTGTTTTTTTTTTGTTTTGTTTTGTTTTTGTTTTTTTTTTTTACAGGCAGAGTGGACAGTGAGAGAGAGAGAGACAGAGAGAAAGGTCTTCCTTTGCTGTTGGTTTACTCTCCAATGGCCGCCGCGGTTGGCGCGCTGCGGCCGGCGCACCGCGCTGATCCGATGGCAGGAGCCAGGTGCTTCTCCTGGTCTCCCATGGGGTGCAGGGCCCAAGCACTTGGGCCATCCTCCACTGCACTCCCTGGCCACAGGAGAGAGCTGGCCTGGAAGAGGGGCAACCAGCACAGAATCCGGTGCCCTGACCGGGACTAGAACCCGGTGTGCCGGCGCCGCAAGGTGGAGGATTAGCCTAGTGAGCCGCGGCGCTGACTAGATCTGTTTTTAAAAGAAAAAAAAAAATCTCCTGATTCCCTTCAGTCTCAGTCTAGAACAGTCTTGTTTCTTCAGTCAACTTCCTCTGCCATTAGAGTAGCAAATGTCACTGAGAGCCTACTCTGTGCTAGGAGTTAGGAACTTTGTCCTGTTTTCTCCCTTAATCCTCATAATAATTTTTAAGTTCCTTTATTCTTTTATGCTTCAAATAACAGGCCTAGAGAAGTTCATTTCATTTTCTCAGTCTCAGCTGGCAGAGCTGGAGCTATAGTCTACATATCAGCTTCAGAGCGGTTGCCTCCCAGTTCTGCAGAGATGACTCTGAATGTCTTCCCAAAACCCTCTCTTGAAGCTTCTGTCCTCTCAACAAAGAGCAGTAGAAAGGCAGCACAGAGTAGAGAGCTTGGGCCCTGGGTGGGGGGGGCATTGCAGGGTTAACCCACCAATGCCTGTGGTGCTGTCATCTCATATCAGAGTGCTGGTTCTAGTCCCAACTCTGCTTCCAATCCAGCTTCCTGCTGATTTGCCTGGGTAGGCAGCCAATGATAGCCCAAGTACATGTGGGATACCAGGATGGAATTCTGGCTCCTGGCTTCCGCATGACCATTGCAGCCATCTGGGGAGAGAGCCAGCGGATGGAAGATCTCTGCCTCTTTTTCTCTGTCACTCTGCCTTTCAAATATGTAATACAAGATTTTCTTCCATATTTGAAAGGCAGAGTGACAGAGAGAGAGAGTGTGTGTTTCCATCTGGTTCAGTCTGCAAATGGCTACAATGGCCAGGGATGGACCAGGCCATAGCAAGGAGCTTGGAACTAACTCCTGGTATCCGTCTGAGTCTTGTGTGGAAAGAAACTTGGAGGTCGTCAAGAGGACAGCTCTGCCCCATTACAGTGCTCCTCCAACATCTATAGCTGCCTCTCCATCCTTTTCTCCTTTCTTAGAAAGAGATATTATTATTATTATTATTATTTTTTGACAGGCAGAGTGGATAGTGAGAGAGAGAGACAGAGAGGAAGGTCTTCCTTTTTGCCGTTGGTTCACCCTCCAATGGCCGCTGTGGCCAGCGTACCACGCCGATCCGAAGCCAGGAGCCAGGTGCTTCTCCTGGTCTCCCATGGGGTGCAGGGCCCAAGCACTTGGGCCATCCTCCACTGCCTTCCTGGGCCATAGCAGAGAGCTGGCCTGGAAGAGGGGCAACCGGGATAGGATCCGGCGCCCCGACCGGGACTAGAACCCGGTGTGCCAGTGCCACAAGGCGGAGGATTAGCCTGTTAAGCCACGGCGCCGGCCAGAAAGAGATATCATTAAAGTCATGCATGCTTCCAGCCTTCTAGGCTTCCTTACAAGCACAGAAAATGACAACATCTCTTCAATACAGTGGGGTTAAAAAATTGCTTTTGCCTGTTGGAGGTGATTGGTCCTAAAGCCCTGCCAGGCTCCCCCAGGAGCCAAGGATAAACGTTTCCACACCCGTAAAGCAGTCACAGATCATGGGCACATAAAACATTCCCAGCACAGTTTGGGGAGCCCTGGAGCTAGCCACTGAGTGATGTGCTATAAAAGGTGACCCAGGGGCCAGCATCCCGTAAGTGCACCGGCTTGAGTCCCAAACTGCTCCACTTCTGATGCAGCTCCCTATTAGTGCGAATAGGAAAACATTGGAAGATGGCCCAAGTCCTTTGGCCACTGTACTCATCTGGAGGCTGGGAATAAGCTCCTGGCTCTTAGCTTTGGATTGGTTCAGCGGCCATGCAGGGAGTGAACCAGCAGATGGAAGATATTCTCTGTCTTTCCCTCTCTCTCTGTAATTTCTGCCTTTCAAATAAATAAAATAAATCTTAAAAAAAAATTAGTGTTAACCAGAAGCATTTGAGAGAGAGAGAGAGAGAAAAAAAAAAAAGACTGAGCTGAAGTCTCCATCAGAGCTCTCAGTTCCTCCTTAACAAGCTTATAATTAAATCGTAATTATTAAATTTGTTTGAGGTGTCCCTCTATACTGGAAGAGATTGTAAACTTCATGACCATGACCAGAACTAGAGTGGTGCTTTGCACATAGGAAGTTCTTAGTATTTGTTGCCCATTTTGAAGAAGAAAGGCCTGGGAAAAGATTCATCCTCCCTGCCTGCAGCCCTCTGTAGTTGCTGTTTCCATACCTCATTCCCTTGAGGAAACAATACTGAAAGAAAAATGTTGCTTTCATTTCACATTCCTTCACTGCTCCTTTAAAATTGTTCCTAACTGGGCTGCTGGTGATCTGGTTGGCAAGCCCAGGGATGTGCTTTGGTCCCTGTGGTCCATTTGTGACAGTGCATTCATGTTCTTCCCTTCCCCTCCCTCCTCTCCTGATCTCCCCACTGCGGCTCAGGGTCATCGCTTTTCCCCCTCTGCCTCTTCTTTAAATGTTGGTTTACCCTGGGATTCCTTTTCTGGCCTTCTCCCCTCACACTGCATTCCTTCTGGGTGATATCATTCACACCCAAGGCTTCAGCTACCACCTACACTGATGGCTTCCAAAATCTGTGTGGCCTTATCTATGCTACTGCCAGTGGATTTCCTCCTCCCTTGGTTTTGACTTGCCGCATGTAACAGTGCAAAGGCAGGTACACTCATCAGACGTTGGACGAAAAAAGCAACCTCAGAGTTCCTGTGATCCTCATGCTGACAGATGTGGAAACTCAGGTGCAGGGAAGTATAGTGGCTTGCCCAGGATAAGAAAGCTAATTTGTAGCGAAACAGGGAAGAAAGCCTGACTCTGGAGGCCGGGCCGTGGCATAGCAGATTAGCTATCTCCTGGGCACCAGTTTGAAACTGGTCCACTTCCCATCCAGCTCCCTGCTAATGTACCTGGGAAAGCAGTGGAAGATGGCCCAAGAGCTTGGGTCCCTGCCACCCCTGTGGGAGACCTAGAAGAAGCTCCAGGCTCCTGTCTTCGGCCTGACCCATCTCCGGCTGTTGGTGGCCATTTGGGGAGTGAACCAGCAGATGGAACATTGTCTTTCCTCTTCTCTCTGTAATTCTGCCTTTCAAAAAAAAAAAAAAAAAAATTAAAGAATGCCTGACTCTGGATCCCTGGAACCTGAGATTATAAATCTGTGCCAAATACACAGGATGACTTTGGTTGTGCCTCACTGGAAAAACCTTTTCCACTCTGACCTAAGTGACCCACTTCTCTTGTGATCCACGCGCCATGGTGGCACCAGTGTTCTCGTTTCTTGTGTTTTTCCGTGTGCATCTTTGGCTTCTACAGCAACACGAGTTAGCTACCAATAAAAGTCTCCATTGCTTTAAACATTTTCACATCATTTCTGTGCTTGTAAGAGGGCGTGCTTAGATTCTGATCACTTGTTAACTTTCTCTGGACTGCTGATAACACCTGGCACATGCACACTGTTCAGTGCAGATTCAGTGATTAGCATAGATGCTATTACTTACAGCTTGGTTTTAAAAAATTGTTCTGATGTATGCTAGAATAAAGGCAGAGAATTGAATGTACACAGCTACTATTGCTGGAAATGATTTTCTGATTTTCTTTGAAAAAATAAAGATAAAAGATAGGAATTATGTAGGCTTAAAGAAAATAGATTTTTTTTCCCGCTAGTTTGGCAATATTCATAGTTAGATGCATGTAGTCATGTGTTTTGTGTGTATAATGGCACTATTTGTTTACATTCATTTACATATATGCATTTTGACTAATCTCTGCTCATTTCTGGTTTAGATATTTGCACTTCCTCTTGGAGAAGTGAGTTTACCTGCTTTTAGATGGTTAACACCCAAAGGCACTCCTTTGTTGGTTCCTCATACTAAGAACTTAGTACCACAGTGTCTCCGGAGACACTGTGTCTCTGAAAGGAATACTCCCCCCCCCCCTTTTTTTTTTGTTGTTGTTGTTGTGTTGTTGTCGTTGTTGTTAAACAGCCCACATGGAATTTTCCAGATGAAGTTCTTGTTAGGAGTTAAGTGTGGGGTTGGGGCTGAAGTGGTTTCAACCAAAACTAGTTGAGTTCGTATGGTACATGCCAGGGCCTTCTGCATTTATTCTTTCATTGTGGATCTCTCATAAGCACCAAAGTATAAGTTATTCCAGTTCACTGATTGTGAAACTGAGACAGAGGGTGATGAGTAACTTGTCAGGTAGCAAGTCAGTGGCCGTGCCAGCGTCCAGCCCTGGGTCTGCCCTGTGCTGCACTGTACTGTGTCCATGGGCTGAACTTTCCCTTGGAGTCCTCCTCCTCATCCATACATTCACACCATTTGTATAGAACATTTTGTTTGCAGCATGGTTTTTCCAAGTGGACACGTGAACATACCTTTTGTATTAGATGCATTAATTTAACCAGCTGCCTGGTGATGGCCTCAGACTTATAGTTCACATTCTCAGTGTTTTAAGTGTTTTACTTTGTTGCTTTTAATTTGTTTGAACTTGCTTGGTGCCTGAGGTGAAATACCATTTGTAAGAAGTCATATATATTTGACCTAGAAAACTGAGCCGTGCAGCCAAACAATTCTATGATTAGAGTTTTGGGAGAAGGCCGTCTGGGCTCATCCTCTAGTTTTTGACGTGGAAAGCATCAAGTTACTGTCATAAACGAGGTGAGAGATTTGCCAAGAGTGGAAATGCGAATGTTCCTTGAAAATCTTTTGTAAGATTAGCAAGGATGAGTTAAAAGAATGGAAAACTAAAAGAAAAGTTATCTAAAATAAAAATTCTCATCTTTCAGCAGATTGAAGTATTTAAAATAACTGTTTCTGGGTAAACTATGAAAATGTTATCTTTTCAACATGAATTAATTCTCTGTATAGAAGAAGCTACAGAGTTTTAAAAGTAATTCAAGGTTTTTAATTCTTTGGAGTTCTGTTTAGATATGGCAAGAAGAATAGGTAGGCAAAGACAAAGGCTAGACCCTGGTGTGAGGGGTATTTTGTATGTTTGTGAGCCTTGTAAATCACTCTGGAAGGAGGATATGTAGAGATGGGCGGCTGTACTGAGGAGGATTATCTGTGCAAGGAGAACATGGTAAAAACTTAATAATAGAAAGATTCACTCTGTCTTCTGGCCAGCATCTCTGGGATATCATCCAAATCCTTTACCCTTTCAGCATTGCTTTAAGGTTGACCTGATTGTAATTCTCAGCCACACTTTTGTCTCTGTCTCTGTATGGGCCTCCTTACCTCCCTTATGTGTGAAGACTCAAAGCCTTTATCCTACTCCTCATCTCCAGCCTTAGCCAACAGGTACACCTTCCTCCTCATCTAACCTTGACCTCTAAAGGATAGTGTAGTTGATTGGATACTGGTGAGATTTAAAGACAGTGACTGTAGCACCTTTTCTTCTTAGTCTCGCATTTCTTTTCCTACTAAGTACTCCTCAGCAAAACATAAAGGCCGCATTCTACATTATGTGAATAATACAATGACTTTTTGCTGACTATAGTTTAGTAATGATTGGACATGGTATTCACAGTTGATTGTATCATTTATTTATTTATTTTAAATATCTATTTGAAAGGCAGGTTATACACAGAGAGAAAGAGAGATCTTCCATTTGCTTGTTCACTCCCCAAATGACTGCAATGGCTGGGGCTGGGCCAGGCTGAAGCCAGGAGCCAGGAGCTTCATCCAGGTCTCCCACGTGGGTGGAGGGGACCAAACTCTTGGATGTGTTCTGCCACTTTCCCAGGCACATTAGCAGGGAGCTGGATCAGAAGTGGAACAGCTGGAACTTGAACCAGCACCCATGTGAGATGCCAGCATTGCAGGTAGAGGCTTAACCCAGTACACCACAACACCAGTCCCTGTCTCATTTAGAAGAAGAAAGGAATTAAAAGACATTTCATCCAGGGTTCTGTTGAGGAGCAGGGGCAGACTGTTCATGCCTTTGGAAAGTCATCTGTGCTTTCATCTTGAAGTGAGTCATAAAAGTTGTTTATATCGTGTTGTTCATTTTATGAACAATAGGTTACTTTCATTATTTTATTGCGTCTGAATAGGGGGCCACATACAAATAAATAACAATGGACAAAGAGCAGCAGAAAATGGCGGAGATGTGTTCTGGCCCTGTGTCCTTAGACTCTGCGCATCTCACTTCCTTGTTCTGTCACGTAGGTAAGGCCCTTCCTGTTTGCCGAAGACGATTTTCAGCCAAGTCAAGTGAATTGCCGTCAGAACTTTTTGAGAAGTTAGAATAATGGTTGTGTTACAGAGTTATTTAATGAGCCAGGCGATAAATTGGTGCCCCGTGAGGTAAACTTCAGTGTCTGAGGATTCTGTATTGAGGCACAAACATTGGCATCTTCCCCTTGGGCTGGGTCCATGGGAGTGGCAGTGGGACCAGTGTCCTCCTCTCCACACTCTGAATTTACAGCTCTTTTATTTTCCTGTTGTTTCAAGTGTACCCCTGTCTTTCTTCCAGGCTGTGGCTTTAATAAACTGCTTCATCATCCTGATGTATCTGTCTTGCCTGAAAGTCATCCACATGCCATATCAGAGTGCTGATGTGAGACCCAGCTAATCTGCTTCCAATCAATTTCCGCTAGTGCTAGTGCATTCTGGGAAAGCAGCAGGTAATAGCTCAAATACTTGGACCCCTGTCACCACATGGGAGATCTGGATGGAATTTCTTGGCTGCTCTTGGCTGCTAGCCTCAGCATGGCCCAATCCTGACTGCTATGGGCATTTAGAGTGAACTAATGGGTGAAAAATTGCAGTGTGTCTCTCTTTTCTCTGCTTTTCAAGTAAATAAACATAAATAAATGGACATTAAAAAAAAAAAACACCTTTCTGTGATACCTTTCTAATCCTTCAAAGCAGAATTTTGGAATATTCTCTCTGAAAATGAATGTAGAGTAGTGTTTAAGAAGAGGAGCATTGGAGTCAAGTCTGCCTGGCTTCCAATCCTGATCACAGCGCTTAGCAGATGTAGCTGTAGGCAGTTGCTTCAACTTTTGTGCCTTGGTGTCCTCACCTATAAAATTAGTGAGAATAACATCACCTTATATGACTGCTATGAGGCTCTTAGAACAGGGACTGAAGTAGAAGGAGCCCTTAGTAAGTCTTGTTATTTACTTTTAATTGTTTTAAAGACAGTTTATTTAATATGAAAGTTAGAATCACATAGACAGAGAGAGAAGATCCTCCATCTGCTGGCTTACTTACTCCCCAGACAACCTCAATGGCTGGGGCTGGTCCAGGCTGAAACCAGTAGCCTAGAACTCAGTCCAGGGCTCCCACGTGGGTGGTAGGGGCGCAAATGCCCAGGCCATCTTCCAGTACTTTTCCCAGGCCACCGGCAGGGAGCTGGATTGCAGATGGAGCAACTGGGACACAAATCGGTGCCTGGGTGGGATGCCAGTGTTGTAGGCGGTGGATTCACCTGCTACGCTATGGTGCTGGCCCTACTTATTTATTCTTAATGAGTATTATTATTTTTATTACCATTATTTCCTTTGCTCTCCCACAGCACTCTGTACATAATCTGTAGGGTAGTGCTTATCATTTTGTTGTACTTATTTGTTTCGACTGGGAAATTCTTGAAGGCAAAGACATTGTTTTATTCATCTTTGCTCACCACTCTGTGTGGGTCATCTCTTCAGTGCTCAGAAATATTTTCCTTGCTTTCCCAAAGTCTTGCCAGCCTTTGCCACCTCTGACTAAATAGGTATGGCTTTGAGGCAAGGCTGCATGGCACTTCCCTTTCATTTCCATTAGAGTAGAAAGAGTTTATAGCTGGACCTCTAATCCTTGTTCTTTGTCCATCAAGATTGTTCCCTGCAAGAAAAGTTATGATTCGTGGCCCTCCAGAATTTTCTAGATTCTGTGTTCATTTAGCCCATAATTGCTCAGAGTGCTAAATGAGGTCATAAATGAAAATTACTTACTAGCATTGCCATATTTCTCTTGAAGATGTGAATCCTAAAGCAACTACAAGACGATACCAGGCCCACACAGAGTCAGTCAGCAACAGAGTAAAGCTAGCAAACCACCAAGTGTCTGCATTATTAGGAATGTGTTATTTCATTTTAAAACTAATTAATTTATTTGAAAGGCAGAATGGCAGAGAGGGAGGGGCAAAGAGAGAGATCTTCTGTCTGCTGCTTCGCTTACCAAATAGCCGCAACAGCCAGGGCTAGACCAGACCAGAGCCAGGAGCCAGGAACTCCTTCCTGGTCTGCCACGTGGGTGGCAGGGGCCCAAGTGCCATCCTCAGCTGCCTTCCCAGATGCATTAGCAGGAAGCTGGATTGAAGGAGGAGCAGCTGGGACTCAAACTGACACTCTAATATGGGATGCTGGCATCTCAAGCAATGGCTTAGTTTGCTGTGCCACAACGTCAGGCCTTTATGTTCTATTTCTAATATTAGAATGAAGGCTAGATTGAAAGCATCCTCTGGGGGCTGCCATTGTGGTGCAGTGGGTTAAGGTGCCCCTTGCCATGCCAGCATCCCATATGGGTGCTGATTGGAGCCCTGGCTGCTCCACTCCTGATCCAGCTCTCTGCTAATGCACCTGGGAAAGCAGTGGAAGATGCCCAAATACTTGGGCCCTCTGCTACTCTCATGGGAGACCTGGATGGAGTTCAGGCTCCTGGCTTTGACCTTGCCCAGCTGCTGCTGTTGTGGCCATTTAGGGAGTGACCCAGTACATGGACAGTCTGTCTCTCCCTCTCTAACTCTGCCTTTCAAATGAATAAAATAAAATTTTTAAAGCATCCTCCACCCACTCTATAGCTTTCCTTTTCCTGCTCATGCAGAAGTGGTGAGGTTTCCTTCTGCTTGTTCACTGCATTTTCTGTGCACGTCTTCCATAGCACTTAGGCAACATTAATGATGTTGGCTTGCTTCTCTTTCCTCTCTGACCTAGTTGCTACCCACCTGGCCAATAGGGTAAGCTTCAGTAGACGTAGCAAATATTGATGGATATCAATACTTCCTATAGTCCAGAACCTATACTTTTATTTAATTAATTAATTTATTTATTTATTTTATTTTTTGACAGGCAGAGTGGACAGTGATAGACAGAGAAAGGTCTTCCTTTGCCGTTGGTTCACCCTCCAATGGCTGCCGCGGCCGGCGCACCGCGCTGATCCGATGGCAGGAGCCAGGTGCTTCTCCTGGTCTCCCATGGGATGCAGGGCCCAAGCACTTGGGCCATCCTCCACTGCACTCCCTGGCCACAGCAGAAAGCTGGCCTGGAAGAGGGGCAACCGGGACAGAATCCGGTGCCCCGACCGGGACTAGAACCCGGTGTGCCGGCGCTGCAAGGTGGAGGATTAGCCAATTGAGCCGCGGCGCCGGCCCCCAGAACCTATACTTTTAATCACAAGAAAACTGTGAGGTAGATATTACTGTTCCCGCGTCAACAGACATGGAAACTGAGACTTACCAAGAGGTTAAGTAAGACCTATCTAGAGTCACAGCCAGGAAGTGATAGAACTCTACTCCACATGTGCTTCTTTCTGCCTCAGGCTCTGTGTTCTTTTATTTTTAAAGATTTATGCATTTGTTTGACAGCAGAGCTACAGCGAGAAAAGGAGAGACAGAGAGAAAGATCTCCCGTAAGCTTGTTCACTCCCCAAATGGCCACAATGACTGGGGCTGGGACAGGCAGGAGCCAGGAGCCAGGAGCTTCATCTGGGTCTCCCACGTGGGTGCAGGGATTGCTGCATTAGCAGGGAGCTGGATCGGAAGTGGAACAACCAGCACCCATATAGGATGCTGGTGCTGCAGACCATGGCTTAACCCTCTGTGCCACAGTGCTGGCCCCTGTTTTATTATTTTATTGTTTTTTAAAGATTTATTTTATTTTTTTGAAAGGCAAGGTTACAGAGAGAGAGAGAGAGATCTTCCATCTGCTGGTTCATTCCTCAAAATGGTAATGATAATGGAGTCTGGGCCAGGCTGAAGCCTGAAGCCAGAAGCCAGGAATTCCATCTGGTTTCCTGTGTGGGTAGCTGGGGCACAGCCACTTAGGCCATCTTCTGGTGCCTTCCCAGGCACATTAGCTGGACCGTAAGCAGAGTAGCTAGGACTTGAATTACACTCTGACACAAGATCCATTATTGAAAGCAGTGGCTTAACTTGGTGGGTCACAGACTCTGCATTCTTAACCACGTCGTGGTGCTGGTGCTACATTAGTGTGAATATGCACTGGAATGGCCAGCTGATTATAGCACTGTTTGTCACAATCTGGCCTCTAAGAGGCTGTGGTTGGCTGGCAGGTTCCCACACAGCTCCCCCAGCTCTCTGTCAGTTGGCCTGAAATGATCTATGTTCTGTGTATGCTAAGTCATTTTCATTGATCCCAGGTGGTGGAGACAGTTGTTGGGAACATACTGACTTTTTTTTTTTTTTTAAAGATTTATTTATTTACTTGAAAGCAGAGTTACACAGAGAGAGGAGAGGCAGAGAAAGAGAGATCTTCCATCTGCTGGTTCACTCCCCAGTTGGCTGCAATCGCTGGAGCTATGCTGATCTGAAGCCAGGAGCTTCTTCCAGGTCTCCCACGCAGATGCAGGGGCCCAAGCGCTTGGGCCATCTCCTGCTGCTTTCCCAGGCCATAGCAGAGGGTTGGATTGGAAGAGGAGCAGCCGGGACTTGAACCAGCACCCATATGGGATGCTGGCACTGCAGGCTGCAGTTTTACTCAGTATGCCGCAGTACCGGCCCCAACATACTGACTTTGTACTCTGCCCCACGTCTGTATCTTCCCGAGTGTCTGGTACTGGCTGCCCAAGATTGTGGCAGTTGCTATTATGGCTGGAGGGTCTCATGCCTTGAGGCTGCTTGAGGCTTATCTCTTGGTTGCTTGGTCAGTATCTTTTTTTTTTTCCATACTATGTCCTGTGTGATTTATTTATATGAATTTCTAGAAAGGTCAAACTGCTAGTAATAGAAAACAGATCAGTTCAGCGCGATGCGCCGGCCGCAGCGGCCATTGGAGGGTGAACCAACGGCAAAAAGGAAGACCTTTCTCTCTGTGTCTCTCTCTCTCTCACTATCCACTCTGCCTGTAAAAAAAAAAATCAGTGATTCCAGGGCTAAAGGTTGGGGGAATGAATCAACTGCCAAAGGTACAAAAAAAAAAAAAAAAAATCTTATGGGGATGATGCAAATCTGTATTTTAATTGTGGAGGTGGTTGCATGATTGTATACATTTGTCAGACTCATACATTATACACTTAACAGAGGATATATTTGGCTGTATATAAATTATCCTCCATCAAAACTGACCACAGCAATAAATATGCAAGGGGTCAGAAATTCAGGAGCGTAAACTTTTGGAGCTGACCAGACCCCATCTTCCCCTGGGTATCTTCTTATGAGACTGGGCCCCCTAAGCCTGCCATCACGCAGACACCTGGATGGGGCTGCTCTTCCAGGTGTTCATGGAGGTGGAAAATACATTATCCCAGTGGGAGTGGAAGGTTAATCCTCTCTGTATTTGTTTAGTTCTGAGAAAACTTGAATAGCAGGTTTACCTTAGACATAGGCCATTTTAATGCAAATTTTATACCAGGATAGTTAAGACACCCCTTTACGTTTTATCTGCCAGATGGCAAGGCATATCTTCTGAATGACTGTTGGTTCTCGGTGTCCATGTGCTCCATGTTCTGGCTCCCCCTTGAGGCTGGGTAGCCTGGACAGCTTTCTTCCCCTCCCTTCACAACCCCTCCACAGGCTAAGTCAGAGGCTCCAAGCTCCTGACAGGATCCTGCAGCAGACTCACCTGACTTAAGTCCTGTTGGAGATACAGATTTCTGGGTCTTCCTAGAGACAGAAAGCTGTCATTTGCTGGTTCACTCTCCAGATGTCTGCCATAGCCTGGGCTAAGAGCAGGACTGGGAACTCGGTCTGGTCTCCCACATTGGTGGCAGGCATCTAATCACGTGAACCATCATATCTGCCTCCCAGGGCATTAGCAGGAAGCTGGAGTCAGGAGCCAGAGGCAGGAAGTAAACCCAGGTACTCAGTGGGGGACGCTGTTGTCTTTGATTATTAAGCCTGCCTGATGCCTGCCCAGATCTCTGGGTTCTAGTCTAGACCTAGTGAATCATAATCTCCAGGGGCCTGAGCATTCTTGTGTTTTCCAAACTCTTAAGGTGATTCTTAAAAAATGTTCAAGTTTGGAAATCAAATCTGCGTAACTCCAGGTGGTGAGAATGGTTTGAGAGTTCAGACGAGGGGTGGACATGGGTTAGCAAACTCTCAAGGAATCCCTGTTGCTTGTTCCAGCTAAGGGATAAATCTGGGCTTGAAGTTTCCCTGGCTTTTTGAGTGCTCTGTGCCCTTTAGAGGGAGAGGGAGAGTGAGAGAGAGGAGAAGGGAGGGGAGAGAAGGAGAGAAGAAGAGTGTGGGGAAGGATGGATAGAAGTAGGAGAACGTGTGAGTAGGGAATGGAGTAGGGCGGTGTGCTTATGATTTTTATACTGTTCTCTGGCTGTGGTGCTTTTACACTCACCTTTGACGTCTTCGTGTTCTGGCTCACTGCATTCCTCTTGCTTGGCCTTTTAGCTCTTGCTAAGGTGTGGAGACTTCTTGTTCTCTCATCTCTAGTTTTCCATCCAAGCACAAATGTCTCTTTGACTGATTGTTCTCTGACTACCCCCCATTTTATTAATTCATTCAGTCACTCATTCAACAAGTATCTATTGTGCCAGGCCGTGGGCGGGCTACAGAGAGGAACAAGACACAATCCCTGCCCTCAAGTGCACAGTCTAGCAGGGAGACAGCAGTGTCAACAAATGATTAAAATGCCAGTGATGTGCTAAATGGTGTTGGAGAAGTGCACAGAGTTGCAGAAGCACTAGGAGGAAGTGATTAACAAATGGTGGTGGCGTCACCTCAGAAGGGACTTTTGAGCAGGATCTTATAGTGAGAGAGAGAGCTTCCACCTGTAGATTCACTCCCCACATGGCTGCAACAGCCAGGGCTGGGCCAGCCTGAAGCTAGGAGCCCGGAACTCTGTCCAGGTCTCCCATGTGGGTGGAAGGGGCCCAAGTACTTGGGTCATCATCCACTACTCCTTAGGCACATTGGCAGGGAGCTGGATCAGAGAAGTAGAGTAGCAGGGGCTAGCACTTCAGTGTGGGATGTGGGTGTCCCTAGCAGTGGCTTAACCCACTGTGCCACAGCACTGCCCCAGGAAAAGCATTTTTAAAGTTGTTGATGGCCCAGTGTCACAGTCCTCACATTCTCAGTGTCTCACAGATCCTAATTTCTTTGCTTCTTTATGGATCTGCCAGAGCTCTTTGGCATGGCTAACTTAGACTCTCTTGGTTCACTTCTTTCCAAATCTGAGGTAGTTAGTAGTTGATGGGTGTCTGGTGTGCCACATCTAGCTGTCCCGTGATCCTTTACTGACAGTGAATGACTGAGACTGTAAGCATTGAAGAAAGCTTTTTAAGGGCTTTATCAGATGTGTGGTCTCTGTGCCCTCCAGGGGGAGAGAGAGGGAAGAAGAGGAGAGAAGTAGAGCGGGCCAGAAGAGTGGGGACAGAGTGGGGAAGGACGGGTAGAAGTGGGAGAGCGTGTGAGTAGGGAACGGAGTTAGGGCGGTGTGCTTGTGATTTCTTTTACAGTAGAATGAGGTTTCCTATTTCTAACCAAAGTTTTCTTGGGAGTTCCTGTACCTGTCTTTTACTTCTTGCACTTCTGTTGCTTGGGTGTATTGTTTGAGGGTACTTAAACTCTCTAGTTGGCTGATTGGAAAAGGTTGGTTTGTTTTATAATGCACTGAGGGGGGCCCTGCGTTTTGGCATAGTGGGTAGAGCTGCGACCTGCAACACTGGCATTCCATGAAAGTTCCCATCCAGCTCTCTGCTGGTAGCCTGGGAAAGCAAAGGAGGACGGCCCAAGTGCTTGGGCCCCTGTACCCCAATGGGAGGCCCAGAAGAAGCTCCTGGCTCCTGGCTGCTGGCTCCTGGCTCCTGGCTGCTGGTTCCTGGCTTTGGCCTGGCCCAGCCCTGGCTGTTGCAGCCATTTGAGGAGTGAACCAGCAGATGGAAAAATCTCTCTCTCTCCCTATGTGTGTGTCTTTCTCTATAACTCTTTCAAATAAATAAAAATAAATCTTAAAAATTCACTGAGGATTTTTCTCATTGGATCATTGTGATTACACTTGTACAGTTTAATACCTAGACATAATTGAAATTTTTTTTAACTTTTATTTAATGAATATAAATTTCCAGTGTACAGCTTAGGGATTACAATGGCTTCCCCCTCCCATAACTTCCCTCCCACCCACAACTCTCCCCTCTCCCGCTCCCTCTCCCCTTCCATTTACATCAAGATTCATTTTCAATTCTCTTTATATACAGAAGACCAATTTAGTATAAAGATTTCAACAGTTTGCACCCACATAGAAACACAAAGTGAAACATACTGTTGGAGTACTAGTTATAGCATTAAATCAAAATGTACAGCACATTAAGGGCAGAGATCCCACATGAGGAGCAAGTGCACAGTGGCTCTTGTTGTTGACCCAACAAATTGACACTCTAGTTTATGGCGCCAGTAACCATCCTAGGCTGTCGTCATGAGTTGCCAAGGCTATGGAAGCCTTCCAAGTTTGCCGACTCTGATCATATTTAGACAAGGTCATAAAAGACAGAGTGAGGATAGTAACCAATGATCCTAAGAGTGGCATTTACCAGGTTTGAACAATTATACAGCATTAAGTAGGGAAGAGGACCATCAGTACACACAGGTTGGGAGTAAAGCCATTGGTGGTAGAGTAGAGGTTATGATTACAAAGGAATGAGGCCCAAGTGTGCTAGACAGGGTCTAGAACAAAGGACAGAGTCATTATTAGATGTGCTAAGAAAGGTGCTGTCTAAGCTACAATTAAGTATAATTAGAAATCTAAAAAATATTGTCGGGAATCTACAGGATACTATTAAAAAACCTAATATTCGGGTTCTAGGAGTTCCTGAAGGCATGGAGAGGAAGAAAGGATTAGAAGACATTTTCAGTGAGATACTAGCAGAAAATTTCCCAGGTTTGGAGAAGGACAGAGGCATCTTAGTACAGGAAGCTTATAGAACCCCTAATAAACATGACCAAAAGAGATCCTCACCACGACACATTGTAATCAAACTCACCACAGTGAAACATAAAGAAAAGATTCTAAAAGGTGCAAGAGAGAAACGTCAGATTACTCTCAGAGGATCTCCAATTAGACTCACAGCAGACTTCTCATCAGAAACCCTACAAGCTAGAAGGGAATGGCGAGACATAGCCCAGGTACTAAGAGAGAAAAACTGCCAGCCCAGAATATTTTATCCTGCAAAGCTCTCATTTGTGAATGAAGGTGAAATTAAGACTTTTCATAGCAAACAGAAACTGAAAGAATTTGTTGCCACTCATCCTGCCCTGCAAAAGATGCTTAAAGATGTGTTACACACAGAAACACAGAAACATGGTCACCAATATGAAAGAAGGTAAAGGAAGGAAACCTCACAGCAAAAGATCACAGGAAGCTCAATTTCTCTTTGACATAGAATTAAACTCTGATGCTCTGTTAAAGCAATGTGTTAAAGTAATCTAAAAACAAAAAGCAATTCAAATCAATTGGCAATCTACAAAAAGAGTTAAAGATTTTAAAAGCTATTATTAAAATTGCTATATTGGTCTATTATGCTATGTTAAATGTGTGTACATATTGTATGTCCACATAGGAAATTTTATTAAGAGTTTTATTTTAAATGGCTTATAGATAAGATTGTCCATAAATTTAAGCTGCTAAAATCAAAGATACATTTTAATTTGTGTGACCTGAATCTGTGTATCATATGTTTTAAACTTGTTGGTAGAAAGAAACTAAAAACATTTTATATGGTTGTGCTTAAGTTTACTGGTTAAACAAACTACACCATGTTAGATATTTAAGAGGTGTTTTCAAATACATGATTCTTAAAATTTATAGAAGGCATTGGACCTTCTGGTAAATGTTTTCTTAAGCTGTTATCTAATGGTTGAAACGGTTTGCTAAGTATTCAAGTAATATTGCTATTGTCAGCAAGCGATCTAGGACTTGCTCCCTCATTTCTCTATTCTAATTCCAACTTTCATTTCTCTATTCTCTTCAAGGTAGGAAACTAATTCTATTATGAAGGAATCTGTAGGACGCACAATTTAATCTTTAGACCTTATAAAAGAGATGGCTAACATTTTTCTGTAATAGCATAGCCAAAATAAGAACTTAAATAATAATCTCATAGCTAGATTCACTTCGCCATCAGCGAAGTATACAGTAAGTAGAAAAAACCTCCCTTTCAGACCAAAGGGAAAGAAAGTTTTAAAGTGAGAATATAATTTTCCTCATGGGCATTGTCTACCTTAGAAAAACTACTACAGAACATGCCTGTGACTATAGACTTGTAGTTCAGGCCACCGAAGATTAGAGATGGGACACGGGCACTCCCTTGACTTGCTTTAACACAAACCAGGAGGAAAAGAAAGCTAGGTATCAGAAGCAATGGGTGGCAGGCCTATTAATGGCTGATCTGTACAGTGATCTGCCCTCAAGGAGACCCAACAGGCCAGTCCACTGCAGTGCTTTCAATGTGGTAAGCCTGGGCTTCAGCAGAAGTCAGCTTGTGAAGAGCCCTGGCAGCTCTGCCAAGAGTCGGATCACTGGAAATGGACCTGCCCTGGAGTCGAAGGATGCCCAGGTCAGAGCCACAGATCTTATTGGCTCTAAGCTGAAAAGCCCTTCACTCAGCCCAACTTCCAAAGTGACCACTGCAGCTGAGGGGATGATCAAGTAGGGTCAGCAACATTGCAGGCAGAACTGTAAATTTCTTGTTAGAGATGCCCCTGTGAATTTCTTGTTAGAGATGCCCCCTGCCTTTACCTGGCCAGCTCTCCTCCCAGGCCAGCCAAGTAATGAAAGTCAACAGAGTGCCTTCCCCTAGGAGGTTCACACCTCCCTTAGGATATACCCCATGTGAAGAGATAGATAGGTCTGGGCCTCTTAACTTACAAGGCCTAAAGCCCACCAGATTATTATCAAGCCCCTTCTATCAGGTTCTATTTGCCTCTCAATCAGAAAACTTAATTGTAGCTTAGACATAATTGAAATTTTAAAGTATTATTTCTTGTAATAATGGGTATTCATTATAGAAAAATTAGAAAATGTAGAAGAAAAGGAAAGACAGCTAAAATTCATCCATAATCTTATAAGCCATAGCTACCTACTGTTAATATTTTGGTATATAAACATTCACATTTTTGATGTATATGAAAAGCAGGTGGGGAGGGGTGGGGAGAGATCAAGATGTTCCATTCACTTGTCCATTTCAGGTCAAGGCCAGTAACCAGGAACTCCACTGGGTCTCCCACATGGGAGTTATGTTAAATGTTAAATATTTTGGACATCTTATGTTAGCAAATATGCATCTACACACCATTATTTCTTAATGGAAAAAAAAAAAAAAACAACAACACTGTTTTTGGGGCCAGCGCTGTGGCACAATGGATTAAAGCTGCAGCCTGCAGTGCCAGCATCCCGTATGGGCGCCGGTTCGAGTTCCAGCTGCTCCGCTTCCGAGCCAGCTCTCTGCTATGGCCTGGAAAAGCAGTAGAAGATGGCCCAAATCCTTGGGCTCCTGTACCTAGGTGGGAGACCTGGAAGAAGCTCCTGGCTCCTGGCTTTGGATTGGCACAGCTCTGGCTGTTGCAGCCATTTGGGGAGTGAACCAGCAGATGGAAGGCCTCTCTCTCTGTCTCTACCCCTCTCTGTAGCTCTTTCAAATAAATAAAATAAATCTTTAAAAAAAAATTGTTTTTTAGATTATACAAATCAGGGTGGTTTTTTTTAAATCAATCTCTTTGTGAAAATCGCACATAATCCCATCCCCTAACGATAAATAGTGTATAGCCTTCCATGCTGTTTTCTGTATATGTGCAAACATGTTATTGTATTTTATAAAACACCATCATATACACCTGCTTCCTGCTGCTCGCAGTTTACACTTACTGCGCAATCTTCCTGGACCTGCTCGTGACTTCCAGGCCGTAGTTCTGCATCCGCAGCACTGTTGACATTCTGGGCCTGATCCATCTTTATTGTGGGACCATCCTGTGCATCTCAGCATTTGTAGGAGCATCCCTGACTTCTGTCTTGTAGATGCCAGTTGTACAGATGTTTCTAGACATTGCTAGTATCTCCTTGGGGTGGGAGACAGAATTGTGCAGGTTGAATGTCAGAGCAGATGTAAGTACTTGTTTCACTGCAAAAGAGTAGGGTGTGCAGTATTCTTATATTGATTGTATTTTTATAGTTGTATAAATGTTGTCATTGAGAAATTCCTAGAAGTACAGTTTCTGAATCAAAATTTTGATAGAAATTCCGAAATTCCATCAAAGAGTTAATTACTTTTTTAAAAAATTATATACTCATGATTCCAAATGTGAATCTTTCCTGAGCTCTAGATCCATATAATCAATTGTTGATGAGACATTGTTAGGCATTTCACAGACTCTGCCCTATCCCTTGCCCCTAAACATGTACCTCTTGCTGAATTACCCTGTCCAAGATTATCGACTACCATCCTCCTGGTTGCTCAAACCAGAAGCCATCTCCACCCCACATGTAACCAGTCCCATATCTTATCCAATCTTCTTCCTTAATTTTTCTCCATTCATTTCTCTTTATCCCTCCTACCACTGTCTTTAATTCTAACTACTACTAACTTTGCCCAGGTGTCTGTAGGAACACCGGGACATCTGATCCTTCTGGTTTCTGGCCTTGGCCCCATTGTCCTAGGGAAGAATGTTTATACAGGTCTTTCACTGCAGCTCCCCTACTGCATGCCGGCAGTAAGGCCCCTGCCTCTCCACCAGCCCCCCTGAAGCAACCGACATTCATTGCTCTTGATTTCAATTTCATATGCCCATCGAAATATGCTCCCCCCCAATCACTTGACTACATAAAGAGTGCATGTTAAAAATGTGAATACTTAAAATGACATTTTTACTCTAAATTTTTTTTTGGTCAGAAAGGAGTGGTTTATCATGTCACATGTATTTCTTCCCCTGGCTCGGCATCACTCTCTACCTTGAATGTCCTCTCGCCCCTCTGCATTTCCTGCTCATTTCATCCCTGCCCTCTACCCATCCACTTGCTGCTCTTTCTTTACTACCTGGCGTATTTCTTGGCAGTTCAGCCACCCATTTTCCCTCTGTTTATCAGTTTATCCTTTTGGTATTTGTTGTGTGTGTACTTTGTGGGTGCTTAATGTGTAGTTTTAAAATTTTAACCTCATAGAAAAGACATCCACAAATAATGCAAAGCAGTGAGCTGAAGTGAGGGTATGTGGGAACTGCAACCCGAGGTTCCAGTGCTTGTATTAGGGTACACAAGGCCTCCCCCCGACCTTTTAAAGATTTGTTTGTTTGAAAGAGTTATATATATAGAGAGAGGTCTTTATCTGCAGGTTCACTCCCCATATGGCCGATCCAAAGCCAGAGCTGTGCCGATCCAAAGCCAGGAGCCAGGAGCTTCTTCTAGGTCTCCTACATGGGTGCAGGGACCCAAGGGCTTGGGCCATCTTCTACTGCTTTCCCAGGCTATAGCAGAGAGCTGGATCAGAAGTGGAGCAGCCAGGACTTGAACTGGCACCCATTTGGGATGCCGGCACTGCAGGCAGCGGCTTTACCCACTACGCCACAGTGCCGGCCCCACAAGGCCCTTTTAACAAACCATTCCAGTGTCTGAACGCTGACAGTTCCCCTTCATTACACTTCTGATATTATGTGGCTCTATAAAGCAGTATAAACAAGTAACTCACGAACCAGTTACACTTAGATGGCCAAAGCATTGTCTTGTCAGCCTTGCAGCATTCCATTTTAGGATTTCTTAAATCCCAAGGAATCTAGGGGCAAACAAGTCCTTGGGGAATCTCTGTCATGGTATGTAACAGATTGCTGTGTAAGACTGGTATTGGGACAAGCCCTACAGTTTTCCACAAGAAGTCAGCCCCATGCCTGTGGGAAATCACACGGAGCAAAATCCTTGGCTGAGAACCATATGTCCTCTCCCCAACACACACTCTGTATGTGGCAGTTTGGTAATGCTCTGTAATTAATTTTGTTTTTACAGTGAACAACCACTGGCTAAGAATAATACATAGCCTGTTTCTGTTTCTTGCTATTTTAGGGGACATCACACAGAAAGGATATGAAAAGAAAAGATCCAAACTCCTGTCTCCTTACAGCCCGCAGACACAAGGTAGGCAATAAGAAATGTGTTTTTTACTTTTTCCAGTATTTTTATACCATAAATGCTGTCTATAAGAGACCTAGTTTTTGTTTGTTCCCTTTTTTCCCTTCCTTGCTCACCAAGGGAGAGAGAAAAAAAAAAAAAAAAAAACGGAAGGAAAGAGAAGAGGAAACGGATCCTAATTGAGCATTTGCTGTGTGTGGGCACTTTTAGAATACCTGAGGTCATCAGATTGTTTGCTCAGAGCTGAGGTGGGAGCATGTGAAAGACTGCACAACTGCGATGATTCAAGGACAGAAACAGGGAAAAACTGCCGCTGGGCTATGTAAATTTTTTGGTTTATTTTTTTCATTTTTTATATGAAAGACAAAGAGATCTTTGCTTGACTGATTTACTCCAAAATGCCCACAGCAGCCAGGGCTGGGCCAGGCCAGAAGTAGGAACCTGGGACTCAAGCACTTGGGCTGTCACCTGGTTCCTCCTAGGGTGTGCATGACCAGGACCTGTGGAGGAGGCAGGACTTGAACCCAGGCGCTGAGCTGTCATCCCAAGTTCTGTCTTAATCACTGCGCGAACACTGCACTGATGTTTCTGAAGTTACTTGGGTTTGAGGATCTCCTTTGATAACCTATTTCTGCTTTCATTGCTTTTACTATGAGGTATTAAAAAACATCTTATTTCCCCTGCAAGCTAATTGCTTTTGTTATGGGGTTATAAATGCCATGAGGACTTTGTATCTCTCATAGTTTTCATGTTAAGCCTTGCACTGAGTTTATGGCCTGTAAATACTTGTTGAATGACTAATGAAATAAGTAACAGTGGCATACTGATATATTTCACTGAGGTCCTTGTTTTATTATTTCCTGCATTATTCTTGAAAATATAAGGGTACTTCAAAAAGTTCATGGAAAAATGAAATGAAAAGAGATACTTATTTTGGTGTACAAAAATTTTGAAGTCCGTGCATAATGTTCTCATAATAATCATTGCCCACAAACATTTTTGAAGACCCCTCTGTATGTGGATTTCAACACTTTTCTTATCCTTTGGTATCTGTAGGAGATTCTAGGAAACTCCCCCTCCTGCTGTCCCCTTCCCCCACAAATCAAAATCTGTGTGCTCAAGTCCCTTATCTAAAATGGCGTAATAATTGCTTATAACCTACATTGTTCCTCCTGCATACTTTAAATCATCTCTAGTTTACTTATAATACCTAATAGAATGTTGTGAAAGTTGTTATTCTATGTTGTTGAAGGAATAATGACAAGGAAAGTGAAGTATGCACATGTTCAGTACAGACACATTTTTCCCTCTGAATACTTCCAGCCTGTGGTTGGTTTAATCGGTGACTGCAATCCACAGATGCGGAGAGCCATCTGTACCTCCCTGCAGAGACTAGTAATCAGTCCTGGGATAGCCAGTTTAAAGGATCCAAGGCAACAGAGGATGTGTAAGTGAACTGAGAGAGCAGAGGTGGCATTTGGACCAGTGACAGCTAATGAAAAGCCAGCTTTTGTTGAACAAGGCATGATGGAGTTAGGGGTGGAGGACTTGCTGCTTTAACTGTGGATCTGGCCCAAGCCTCTGGAGGCCCAGAGATTTTATTTAGACACTTTATACAAAAGCAATCAGATCTTGAGAGAGTAACTCAATAAGGAATGTAACTATAAAAAGGACTGCGTTTGTCTGTTATCTGTAGTCAGACAACACAGAAACCAAATTATGTTCAAAAACCAGTTTATGAATTTACTGTGAGAAGTCTATCTGTTGTCAGCACAGTCTTGCCCCATGGGCAAACTTAACACGGGTAGCCAAGTCATAAGTAGAATGTGGCTTACTTAGTAAGTATGGATTTGACAATCACATATTTAATTGCAGTAGGCTGAGAGAAAGTGACTTGTCCATCTGTCAGTAGGAACAGCCTTGCCTATGACCTCTCAATAGAAATAGTAGCCATTTGAACTTCCCACATCTATGCTTGTCCTTGTTAACCTTTTTTCTTCTGGTCAAAGCAGTTATCTGTTCTTCCAACCACAGACCTTCCTTTGGGTGCCCAACCCCCAGCCACTTTCAGAAACCTTGTGCTGTCCAGTGGCACAAAGGACAGGGTGGTGAGAGTGGTTGACCCTGCGTGCAGGCAATAAAGGGGTGCAGTATCTATAGAGAATATGAAAAGCAATAACAAAAATCACCAAAAAATGGGTCTGCTTTTTTTTTTTTTTTTTGATTTATTTATTTGAAAGACAGAGTTGCAGAAAAATGTAGAGATAGAGAGAGAGGTCTTTCATCTACTGGTTCACGCCCCAGATGGCTGCAATGGCCAGAGATGTGCTGATTTAAAGCCTGGAGCCAGGAGCTTCTTCTGGGTCTCCCACGTGGGCGCAGGGACCCAAGGACTTGGGCCATCTACTGCTTTCCTAGGCTATATCAGGGAGTTGGATCAGAAGAGGAGCAGCCGGGACTAGAACCGGTGCCCGTATGGGATGCTGGCACTTCAGGCTAGGGCTTTAACCTGCTGTGCCACAGCACTGGCCCCGGGTCTGCTTTTTTTAAATATTTATTTTATTTATTTGAAAGACAGTGTTACAGAGAGAGAGAGACAAAATCAGAGAGAAAGAGAGAGGTCTTCCATCTGCTTCTTCACTCCTCAAATGGCCACAGTGGCTGGAGCTGTGCCAGTCAGGAGTCAGGAGCCTCTTCCAGATCTCCTATGCAGGTGCAGGGGCCCAGGCACTTGGGCCATCCTCTACTGCTTTCCCAGGCTCACCAGCAGGGAGCTGGATCAGAAATGAAGCATCTGGGACTTAAACCGGCACCCATATTAAGTGCCAGTGCTGCAGGCCAGGGTCTTAACCCACTGTGCCACAGCACTGGCCCCTGGTCTGCTTTTTATTATTGCTATGCATAGCCTTCCTAAACATTCAAGAACAAAACACTCCTCCTGCTAAGGCAGAGAGCTGCATTGCCCTGTTGGTGTGCCATCGCTGTCAGCTCCCTGTCTCTCTTGTGCCTTGTCTTCCTTTTCAGCCAGATTCTTCACTCAACAGTTCGTCACACTCATTACTGTCCTATTTAAAAACAAACTTCCCTTGTCAACTGCTTCCATCGCCACCCTCTTTTTTTTTTTTTAATAAAATAGATTTTATTTATTTATCTGAAAGGCAGAGTTACGGAGAGAGAGAGAGAGAAGGAGAGACAGAGATCCTCCACCTACTGGTTCACCATGCCACAAATGACCACAATGGCTGGGGCTGGGGCTGGGCCAGGCCAAAGCCAGGAGCTGGAGCTTCCTCTGGGTCTCCCATGTGAGTGCAATGCCCACCTTGGGCCATCCTCCGCTGCTTTCCAGGTGCATTATTAGGGAGCTGGCTCAGAAGTGGAACAGCTGGGACTCAAACCGGCCCCCATATGGGATGCTGGCACTACAGGCCGTGGCCTAACCCGTTATGCCACGGCACTGGCCCCTCTCCACCCTCTTGATCAGCTGCTATAATCAAACTTCTCAGAACTGTCTACTCACCATTTCTGTTTCCTCAGCTGCTCACTCCTCAGCCTGTTTTGGTCTCTTCTGGAGCTGCTGTCATTGAATATCAGTAGCATTCAGCATTATTTCAAAATGCTTATTTTAGGGGCCAGCACTGTGGTATAGCGGGTAAAGCCGCAACCTGCAGTGCTGGCATCCTATATGGGCGCCGGTTCGAGTCCCAGCTGCAAATATTAAGAAATAAACATTTTATTTGAGGCCAGCGCTGTGGTGTAGCAAGTAAAGCCGCCGCCTGCAATGCTGGCATCTCGTGGGCGCGGGTTTGAGACCCAGCTGCTCCACTTCTGATCCAGCTCTCTGCTATGGCCTGGGAAAGCAGTAGAAGATGACCCAAGCCCTTGGGCCCCTGCACCCATGTGGGAGACCCGGAGGAAGCTCCTGGCTCCTGACTTCAGATTGGCACATCTCCAACCCTTGTGGCCAATTGGGGAGTGAACCAGCAGATGGAAGACCTCTCTCTCTCTCTCTCTCTCTCTCTCTCTCTCTCTCTCTCTCTGCCTCTCCCTCTGTATAACTGTGACTTTCAAGTAAAATAAATAAATCTTTTTAAAAAACCATTTTATTTATAGGCACATAAAATGTATTAAGTGTTGGAACTCTGCAGGCACAACCTCAATTTCTTTTGACTTCTCACTGTGCATCAGTAGTCCCACATGGCGATCTGCATCAGGAGTGCAATGGGACTGGTTTGGGCACAGATTGCAGGGCTCTGTGCTCAGGGTTTCTGATTCAGTAGTCCCAGGGTACCTTGAGAATTTCTGTTTCCTTCATGTCCCCAGATAATGTTGCAGTTGCTGGTCTAGGAACCACACTTTGAAAAGCATTGCTTGGGGGCTGGCATTGTGGCTCAGCAGGTTAATCTGCAATTTCAGCATCCCATCTCAGTCCTGTCTGCTCTACTTCTGACCCAGCTCCCTGCTAATGTGCCTGGGAAAGCAGCACAGGATGGCCCAAGTGCTTGGGTCTCTGTACCCATGTGGAAGACCCAGAAGAAGCTCCTGGCTCCTGGCCTCAGCCTGCCATAGCCGCAGCTGTTGCAGTCATTTGAGGAGTGAACCAGCAAATGGAAGCCCTCTCGCTCGCTCTCTCTCCCTCTCTCTCTCTCTGTCTCTCTGTGTAAATCTACCTTTCAAATATATAAATCTTTAAAAAAATTCCTGCCTTCTTAGATTATTTTCACCACATCTGTGGCTTTATAAAACATTTGTGTTTTGTTGTTTTTGAAAAGCTTTAATTTTTCATTTTTATTTTTAAAGGAAAGTTAGAGAGAAAGCAATTTTCTATCCATTGGTTCACTCCCCAAATGACTGCAACAGCTAGGGCTGGGCCAGGTTGAAATCAAGAGCCAGAAGCTTCATCTGGGTCTCCCACATGGGTACAGAGACCCAAGCACTTGGGCATCTTCCGCTGCTTTTACCAGGTATGTTATCAGGGAGCTGGATCGAAGGTGGAGCAGCCAGGACTTGTACCGGTGCCCATATGGGATGACAGCATTGCAGCCATTGGTTTAACCTGCTATACCACAACACCAGCCCCTTTATTTATAAAACACTTTAATACAAGTAACTTCCCAAATATATCCTCAATCCTGCTGTCTTCTGAGCTCCTGACCAGTACATCCAACTGCACGTCAACATCTCTACTTTTACAAGGGGACTTAAAGAAATTCATGGAAAATGGAATTCAAAGGTTTATTTTTGTGCAAAAAAACTTGAAATCCTTGCATTCAAGGGTTCTTTAAAAACCTTCATGGAAAAATGCATATTATGAAAAAAACTGCATTGATTTCAAAATGGTTTTGCACCAAAGTAAACTTATCTTTTAATTTGAAGTACCCCTGTGTATGTTGAAGGCCTATCCATAATTAAATTTATGACTTGTACATACTACTACCTTCTCCTCTCCCTTCTGCACCCACATTCCCCAGGTCCCCAAACCAGCTACAACATCCAGCCTGTTCCTGTGCTTCTCTTCTAGTTCTCTCTCTCTGAGTAAATACAGCTTGCATCTATCAGCCCTGGCAAGTGAGAAATTTATTTACAAGTCACCCTTAACAGCCTCTTCATTCCCCACATCTCATCTGTCACCAAGTTCTGTCAGTTTCATATTTCATGTTTAGCTAGTTTTGGTAAATTTAATTTTTCTAGGAAGTTGTTTTGTGTAGGTTTTCAAAAATTTTTTAAAGATTTTATGTATGTGAAAGGTAGAGGTTTCTTTTGAGAGAGAGAGAGAGAGAGAGAGAGAGAGAGCGCGCGCGCGCGCGAGCTTCCATCCATTGCTTCACTCCCAAAGTGGCTGAAACGGCTGGGTCAGGCCAAATTCAGGAACTCAAGAATTTGTGCCACATTTCATTGCCTTCCCAGGTGCATTAGCAGGGAGCTGGATCAGGCATGGAGCAGCCAGGACTCCATATAGGCTGCTGGTGTTGCAGTCTGTACCTTAATCCACTGTACAACACCGGCCCCTAGATTTATTAGGTTTTAGTCACTTCCACCTCTTTTTTTTCCTCCTGATCAGTCCACTCAGAGGTTTGTCTTTCAAAGAACAAGGGTTTGGTTTTGTTGATTTTTTTGTTTTGTTTTGTTTTCTGATTATCTTCAGCTTCTGTATGGGTTTCTTTTCTTTTACCTTTTTGTTTATTCTTCTGTATGTTTTCCAAGTTGTATGCTTGGATTGTCTGTGTTCTTTCCTAAGATAAGTGTTTCTTCGTTGCACCATGGTCAGAGAACATGCCTGTACAAAATCAAGTCTTTGTTATTTGTTAAGACATGCCTACTCTTCGGGTAAATTTCCATAACTCAGCTATTTGTGTGTTTAATTGTCTGGTGGGTGGTTCTGTGTCCATTAGCTCAAACTAGTTCATTGTGTTGTTTGTGTCTTCTCCATTCTTACTAGCTTTTTGACTATTTGATCTATTAATTGTGATAGAAGTATGTTGAAACACCTATCTTCCTTTCTTTATCTTAACATTTCTGAAGGATTCTTCCAGATTTTTACAGAGATAATTTCTATCAATTTTAATCCCAAGGATCTTAGCATCTCACTTGGCAGTTCACCAGGAAACTGGTCATAGTCTCCACAACAGCCCTGTGAAGTGTTGAAAGGGAGAGGTTGCCTTCCCCTGGCAGAGTGGGCAGCTGCCTCTGTTCTCTGGAGCACCTCCCCTCTGGTGAAAATGGCCCTTGAAGTTCTGCAGTGGCATCTTTTCTTGGGCCTTGCATGCTTTTGCTTTGGAACGTTGCTGCAGCTTCCGGTTTTCATGGCACTGGTGAAAACATTCCTTTCTGTCTTGGTATATTTGAGATTATTTGTGAGCTTGATGTATTTGTTTTTCTTCTTCCATCCTTGGACTTTCTTTCACTTCCTCCCACTGTTTTTGTCCCCTGCTCCAGAACAGGACCTCAGCGTTTACACGTCTTTCTTGGCTTCTTGGCCTGCAGGTTCTCGTGTTGCCCAGATCTGTACCCACACCCTACCTCCCAGGGATAAGACATAACCGCTAATGAATATGCTTATGGGTTGATGTTTTCTAGCTTGCCTTGGTAAAAACTTCTAGTGACCTAAAGGTTTTTCCCAAACTTGGATTCCTTTTGTGATTGCTGCTTGCTTGCTGGAGGGTGTTTGCTCATCACTGTGCCAGGACATACACGTCCTTGCCTTTGCCAGCTCATCCACGCCCCTTTCATCACAGCACTAAGTTCAGTCTTGCCTTTGACGTTGTGCAAGTGTGCCTATGAGTTAAATCGAAACAAAGAAAAATCCTGCTGTTTTATTCTTCTTCTCTCTCACCTCTGGTGATGCCTCTCAAGAATAGTCTAGAATCCTGTTTTCTTAATGGCCTCCCATAAATATGTGGAAATAATGAAAAGTAGAGATTTTTGCAGGAAACTTGTGTGACTTCCTCAATGCAGGATTTTTAGGTTCATGTGTAACCATATTCTTTAAACTGGTGTCTTTTCGGTTGCTATCTTTGACTTTTCCAGCTACCTTTTATCACTGATTGAGATAACAGAGGAAATCTTAATAATTTTAATCAAAATAAAGGACAGTTGCTCTTGGAGTTACAAATGAATGCGAGCACTCTCTGACCCCCAGCTATTTGTGATGCAGTAGAAAACATAAGAAGTTATACAAATGAGCAGCATAAAAGAGTAAAGAAAGCATCATAAGAAAGTTCTCAGCAAACTACTATGCACGTTCAAACACTTGAACTTGAAACCAGTTAATGAATTCAAGAATGGCATTTTGGAATGCTATAGAACATTTCCAACTATAAATATCACGTAGGGTGTGTGTGTGTGTGTATACAGAGTGTGTAAAGGATGGGCAGTAGAATCTATTTGATCTACTCCATTTTGATTGAAAAGTTCCTTCCCAAGTGACAGCATATTAGGGAGAACATGGAATGTCTCATTCTGGTTCCACTCTGATTTGCCTACTTGGCCAGTGTTAGAATTACTATGAACTAGAGCACACGCTACAGTTCTGTCTTTTCCCACATTGCTTTCAGAAGGCTGTCCAAGATCTTCCTCTCGGGGGTTCTTTTTCCTCCTGAACTGTCCAAGAACCCCTGGGATGTAGGCAGTGCAAGAGGAGAGGTGCTTCTCCACCTTGCTGTTTGCTTCTCTGTGTCTCAGAGGCCTGCTGAAAGCTGGTCATCCCTGTGCCACCAGGGCTGCTGCCACTCTGCAGAGCCTGCTCCCAGCTTAGAGCCTCTGGGGTGTGCTCCTTTCATCCCCTGTGCGGCCTTTGTTCAGTTGTCGGTGGCCAGGAACCTCCAGGTCAGGGTACATTCAGATACAGCCCACTGCACTAACTTAACCTTACCTTACCTTCCTAACCTTACCCCAGGGCCTGCACCTCAGAGTCAGGCAGGTGACCCTTTTGCAGAGTGGAGAACTAACACTCTGATTCCCCTCTCCCTTCCCACAGGCAGGGACAGGACGCCGTCCCCAGTGACTCATGGGTGCCTTAGCCTCGCAGGGCAAACTCCGCAGGTGATTCAGGGTGCCCTCACCCACCTTTCATGAATGGAGTAGGTGTGAGGGTTCTATTTGTAATGATTCCAGGTGATTCTTGGCACATTCTCAGCGGAGAACAGCAGATCTGCGAGGGGCATCCTGCTCTGTTAGTAGTGTCTACCAGATAGGGTTCTTGGCAGGGTAACATGGGATGGTGCTAGGGAAGTTGAAAGAGCAGCAGAAATGTTATTATCATTGTTCTTGTGCCATTTCCTGTTTAAATACCTTCAAAGGCTGCCCATTTGGCTGAGGTCAAGGGACCTGCTCCTGCTTTTCCCCTTACAGCCTTGTTTTGTAGCAGCCCACTCTCTCACTGCACTTTAGCTCCACCAGTCTTGGTAAAGGTTTTATCCTTTCCTGGGCTTCCACAGACATGCTTTGTATAAATGGCCTTTGCCTGTCTGCCTAGGTAAGCCCTGCATCAGTGTCATCTTTTCCCAGACCCTCACCTTACCTGGAACTCCAGAGTTGAAGCCCCCATTTGGGAGTGCAGAGATCCTTGTTCCTTGCCTTCTCAGCTCGTGTCATGATATAAAAGATAGGCAGAATTGCAGATCTCTTTAAAGACCAGTGAGTGTATCTGCTCTGTTCACCCATAAAAATTCACTCCACGGCATTCCCCGCTTCTCAGAGTCCTGCCTGCTTTGCTCTGTTCTTCCTAACAGGTGAGAATATTGGTTAAATCAGAGGCTGAATTGAAAGATAAGAAGCTGTGGTTGGATTTCTTCCATCTTCCTCAGTGAAACTTTCACGTTTTATATTAAATGTCAGCTTCTTTTCCAACTTATCATTGTCATCATGTTCAAACAGTAGAAACATATAAGACTAATGCCTTTCTTCCAAAGAACAATTAATTGTGTACATATTGGCCATGGAGAAGGAGAACTTTTTGTTCTATTACAGGAACTTAGCTACTGGTTTTTCTTCTTAAACTTACTAAAGCAGCCAACATCATTGCTACTTAGACATCATGGCGACCCCTAGTGGCCACTATGCATAGTCCATTGTTAAAAATCAGGAACCCCAAGCTGAAGCCACTGCTTCACTGTAATATTTTTCTTTGGATCCCTATTATAGCTTACACTAGAATTTAGAAATTTTGAGGAAGACTTTATTTCTGAGTATTTATCTGTTCTTAGAGTCTTTTAAAATTATCTTGATTTTAAACCCAATTCTCTTTCTAGATAGAAAGCAATGAAATAGAGTTGTAGAGTGCCTTGTCAGTTCTGTATTCCAAATACATGTGGGTTTTCATGGCCCATCTGATCCTGCGATTGTATGTAGTCTTCACGTAATAGCTGTAATCACAGTGTGCACATAATATTTTGTGTTATTTTATCACTGGCATTTCATTGAGACTAAAATGTCTGTATGGTTTACATATGTTTTCAATTTTAATGGTTTATAGTCTCCGATACAGACAGTTAATTCATATTTGTTTTTAGACTTTCCTTACTATGGTGGTGAAATTAGGCATATTTTATTCCAAACACAGAAATCTACATATTAGCACCCCAGGTAAATTCTGAGTTCTTTTTTAAGAGTGCAGAACCCAGCCAGGGAATGATTCACGTTTTTGGCAGCATCTTACCTGCCCAGCTGAGGTCACACAGGCTGCTAAGTCACGCCCTGCTGTCTTCCCATGGCCCTGGTCTCCCTCCTGCTGTATTCAGTGAATCTGGGGTAGGTCGTTTCCTGCCCCACCCACCTTAGATGTCACTCTTGCAAGTATACTGAGGTGAGAGCAAGCCTTCCAAAGTCTTTCAGTCCAGCCGGGACATGATTTCTGTTCTCTTACCTCAAATGCACATTTGCTTTGCCATTCGTTTCTGGGGATGGGAAAATGAGGTAACTCATTTTAGATTGTTGGAAAATCCTGCTCATAGCATTATAATTTACCTAGGATACTAAAGATGGAATATTATTTGAACTTACTTGGGTAGGACTCTACTCTGTGTGCTTATAATCTTCAAATTAAGGAAATCCAGTGTAATCTTAATTTCCTTCTTTGTACTTAACTGTTCCCTTGATGTTCTTTGTCTAACATCTATGTTTACATTCAGAAGACAACTCTAAATTATAAAAAACTTGTAAAACCTAATAAAGCCTATGGAAAATATAGAAATCATCTGGAACTCATCACCTGGAGATAGTTGGCTGTTAACATTTTTACTGTATTTGCTTCTAGTGTTTTTCTAATTAATGTATTTGAGAGACAAGAGAAAGAGACAAACAGACCAACACACTGACAGAGTTCCTGTCTGCTGGTTCATTCTTCAAATGCCTACAATGGCTGGGGCTAGTCCTAGACCAAAGCCAGGAGTTGGGAACTCAATCCAGGTCTCCCATGTGGGTGGCAGGGACCCAGTTACTTGCTCAAGTAATTACTAAGGCCTGCCAGGGTGTGCATTAGCAGAACCCTGGACTCGGGAGTAGAGCTGGGAATTGCACCTGTGCCCTCTAATTGGACACAGATATCTTAACTGCTAGGCCAAATGCCTACTCCACTTCTCGCTTTTTTTTTTTTTTTTTTTTTTTTTGACAGGCATACTGGATAGTGAGAGAGAGAGAGACAGAGAGAAAGGTCTTCCTTTTTGCCGTTGGTTCACCCTCCAATGGCCGCTGCAGCCGGCGCATCTCGCTGATCCGATGGCAGGAGCCAGGTGCTTCTCCTGGTCTCCCATGCGGGTGCAGGGCCCAAGCACTTGGGCCATCCTCCACTGCCTTCCCGGGCCATAGCAGAGAGCTGACCTGGAAGAGGGGCAACCGGGATAGAATCCGGCGCCCCAACCGGGACTAGAACCTGGTGTGCCAGCGCCACAAGGCGGAGGATTAGCCTGTTAAGCCACGGCGCCAGCCCGCTTCTCAAATTTTTAATGCACATTCAAATAATTCATAAATCTTATATTTTAAAAAATTAACTATATTATAAGGAGATAAAAATTTTAAAAATTCATATAAGAAAATGATTTTTGCATTTCAAAAAAAATCTAGTACAAGGTTTCCTTATTAACCTCTTGTTATATTTGCAGTGATTCAGTTCCTCTTTTTTACAGTTACTCTTTTTTACAACTTTTAAAAAAGTGTTGCTGGTGGCTGGCGCCGCGGCTTAATAGGCTAATCCTCCGCCTGCGGCTCTGGCACACCAGGTTCTAGTCCCGGTCGGGGCACTGGATTCTGTCCAGGTTGCCCCTCTTCCAGGCCAGCTCTCTGCTGTGGCCCGGGAAGGCAGTGGAGGATGGCCCAAGTCCTTGGGCCCTGCACCCGCATGGGACACCAGGAGAAGCACCTGGCTCCTGGCTTCGGATCAGCGCGGTGTGCCGGCCGCAGCATGCCGGCCATGGAGGGTGAACCAATGGCAAAAGGAAGACCTTTCTCTCTGTCTCTCTGTCTCTCACTGTCCACTCTGCCTGTCAAAAAAAAAAAAAAAAAAAAAAAAGTGTTGCTGGCGCCACGGTTCACTAGGCTAATCCTCCGCCTGCAGCGCCGGCACACCAGGTTCTAGTCCCGGTTGGGGCACCGGATTCTGTCCCGGTTGCCCCTCTTCCAGTCCAGCTCTCTGCTGTGGCCAGGGAGTGCAGTGGAGGATGGCCCAAGTGCTTGGGCCGTGCACCCGCATGGGAGACCAGGAGGAAGCAGCTGACTCCTGGCTTTGGATCGGCGCAGTGTGCCGGCCATAGCAGCCATTTGGGGGGTGAACCAATGGAAGGAAGACCTTTCTCTCTGTTCTCTCTCTCTCTCTCACTGTCTAACTCTGCCTGTCAAAAAAATAAAAAATAAAAATAAGGTATCTAGTTAATTTATTTGAGAGGTAGAGACACATACAGAGAGTGGCAGAGAGAGATACAGTACCCTCATCCTCTGTTTACTTCCCTGGTACGTAGGGGCTGGGACCTCTGTCCAGGTCTCCCAGCTGGGCAGCAGGGACACAGGTATTTGAGCCATCACCTGCTTCCTCTCAGGACATGTCTTAGCAGGAAACTAGAATCAGGAGCAGGGTTGGGACTCCTTGAACCCAGGTACTCCTCTAGGGGATATAGGCATCTTATGCAGTGAATGAACAACTAAACCAAAGGCCTACCCCCATTTGTGAAGACTTTTGGTTCTTAAGATTTACTTATTTATTTGAAAGGCAAAGTTACAGATATTGGAGGTGGAAGAGAGAGGGAGGATCCATTCCCCACACGGCCTCATGGTGAAGCCAGGAACCTGGAACTCCATCCGGGAACTCAGCAGAGACCCAGGCACTTGGGCCATCTTTAGCTGCCTTCCTAAGTGCATTAGCAGGGGGCTGGATATGAAGTGGGATGCAGTCAGCAGCCTAACCTGCTGCGACACAGCGCCAGCTCCCATTTGTGGTAACTTCTTTTTTTAATTTATTTTTTATTTATTTTTTTTGTGACAGGCAGAGTGGACAGTGAGAGAGAGAGAGAGAGAAAGGTCTTCCTTTTGCAGTTGGTTCACCCCCCAATGACCGCTGCAGCTGGCGCACTGCACTGATCGGAAGCTAGGAGACAGGTGCTTCTCCTGGCCTCCCATACGGGTGCAGGGCCCAAGGACTTGGACCATCCTCCACTGCACTCCTGGGCCATAGCAGAGAGCTGGACAGGAAGAGGAGCAACCGGGACAGAATCCGGCGCCCCGACCGGGACTAGAACCCGGGGCACTGCAGGCAAAGGATTAGCCTGTTGAGCCACAGCGCCTGCCTTCCATTTGTAGTAATTTCTAACAGAGATGTTCCTTTTATCCATGTCATTCTCAAACATGTTTCAACTCCAAGTTCCACATCACATTCGTATCATTTAAAAAAATATTTATTTATTTATTTGAAAGGCAGAGTTACAGAGAGGCAGATGTAGAGGCAGAGGCAGAGAGAGAGAGGTCTTCCATCCGCTAGTTCACTCCCCAGATGGCCACAACGGCCAGAGCTGCGCTAATCCGGAGCCAGGAGCCAGGAGCTTCCTCCGGGTCTCCCACACGGGTGCAGGGGCCCAAACACTTGGGCCATCTTCTACTGCTTTCCCAGGCTATAGCAGAGAGTTGGATCAGAAGTGGAGCAGCCTGGACTCGAACCAGCACCCACATGGGTTGCTGACGCTACAGGTGGCGGCTTTCCCCGCTTTGCCACAGCACCGGCCCCTCATATCATTTCTTTGTGAAATTTTTATTCTTTAGCTGCATTATCTTCTTTCTCCTATTCTTAATAATTTCATTGAGAAATATAAGGTAAAAGCATGGGTAAGGGAAGACTGGTTTAAAAAAAGTACATCAGAGGCCAGCACTGTGGTGTAGTAGGTTAATCCTCCGCCTGCGGCACCAGCATCCCATATGGGCACCGGTTCTAGTCCCGGCTGCTTCCCTTCCGATCCAACTCTGCTGTGGCCTGAGAAAGCAGTAGAAGATGGCCCAAGTGCTTGGGCGCCTGCACCTGCATGGGAGACCAGGAAGGAGCTCCTGGCTCCTGGCTCCTGGCTTCAGATCGGTGCAGCTCTGACCATTGAGGCCACTGGGGAGTGAACCAACGGATGGAAGACCTTTCTGTTTCTCCCTCTCACTGTCTGTAACTCTACCTCTCAAATAAATAAACAAAATCTTTAAAATAAAATAAAAATTAAAAAGTACACAAACCTCATTTTGATCAAAATGATAATATAAATAATAAAAATAAATTTTTAAAAACTTGTTGAATAATTTTCTCTATGCATTTTTATAAGTAGCTCATGAGTGCTAATCTATTTTCCATTCTGTATATGTCATCTAACCAATGAAGTAAAAATAGACTGTTTCTACTTTTTGTTCTCTATTCAAAATTAATTGGAATCTATTTTTAGTAACTTTTCTAACGAATGAAGTTTATTTGGAGAAGCTTTTGGCAGATTGTTTTGCATGTTGGCAGGTGGTTTGGTTTGGTTTTGGGTTTTTTTAAATTACTCTCTAACTTCTAACTAAATCCTGAGGCATTATGTGCTCTTATAGTAAATTGTTAATTTTGATTACTTTCTTTTGAAGAGTTTTAGGATAATTTCCATGACTTCTTCTGACTGAGAATCAGTGGAATTAGTCAGACCTGGGTTTAAATTCTGATTTTTGCCATTTCTTGGCTTCATTTTCAGTAAGCAAATTCATGTCTCTGTCCCCTTTTCTGTAAAAAAGAGGCTAGTAATGGTGATAACTTCAAAGGTTGTAGTGAGAAATAAGGAAGATAAAGTGTGGAAACTTCTGTATGAACAGTGCTTGGCACAAGGCAAACACTTAAAAGTGTAAGCTCTATTATTGTAGACTAGAGGCTGACAAACTTTCTATAGAGGGCCAGTATTTTAGGCTTTGTGACCATACACTGTCACAATGACTCAGCTCTGCTGAGAGGTGTGGAAGCAGCCATGGACTCTGTATACACGGATGAGCGTGGCTGTGCAACAGTAAATGTATTTATAAAAACAGATGGCCGGCCATGATTGGCCCATGGGCTGTAGCTTGTTGACCTCTATGCAAGATTATCATAAAACTAACAATGAAATAAGGTATGGAGAATGGAAGAATTCTACAGAGCTCTGAGCTCTTCTGCGAAATGGATTACCAAGAGCATGTAGACTGATTAAAGACTTTAGTTTATAACACCAAACACTTAAAAATCTTTGTCTCACTTGGCTAATCCTCCGCCTGCGGTGCCAGCACCCCGGGTTCTAGTCCCAGTTGGGGTGCCGGATTCTGTCCCGATTGCTCCTCTTCCAGTCCAGTCCAGCTCTCTGCTGTGGCCCGGGAAGGCAGTGGAGGATGGCCCAAGTGCTTGGGCCCTGCACCCGCAAGGGAGGCCAGGAGGAAGCACCATTTGGGAGGTGAACCAACGGAAGGAAGACCTTTCTCTCTGTCTCTCTCTCTCTCTCACTGTCTAACTCTGCCTGTCAAAAAAGAAATTATCGGCCGGCGCCGCGGCTCACTAGGCTAATCCTCCGCCTTGCGGCTCCAGCACACCGGTTCTAGTCCCGGTCGGGGCACCGATCCTGTCCCGGTTGCCCCTCTTCCAGGCCAGCTCTCTCCTGTGGCCAGGGAGTGCAGTGGAGGATGGCCCAAGTCCTTGGGCCCTGCACCCCATGGGAGACCAGGATAAGCGCCTGGCTCCTGCCATCGGATCAGCGCGGTGGCCATTGGAGGGTGAACCAACGGCAAAGGAAGACCTTTCTCTCTGTCTCTCTCTCACTGTCCACTCTGCCTGTCAAAAATTAAAAAAAAAAAAAAAAAATCTTTGTCTAAAACATGTTCTGCTGCTGAGTTAACATATTTTATAATGAAAATCTTGGCTACCAGGAACCATAAAAAGCAGGTTGGTGGAAAACATAGTAGGAAATATTCCTCTTTATCTTTTGAAACACAGTATTATAAAAAATAATGTGGAGTGTGCATTTAGCCTAATGGTTAAGGTGCCTGCTGCCCACATCAGAGTGCCTGGGTTCCATTCCAGACCCTATTCCTGATTCGGGCTTCCTGCTCATGCAGACCCTGGGAGGCAGCAGTGTTGGAACAAGTTGTTGGGTCCCTTCCACCCACATAGAAGATGTGGACTGAGTTCCTGGCTCAGTTTCAGCCTGGTCCAGCCCTGACCATTGTGGACATTCGGGGAATGAGCAGCAGTGGGTGGGAGCTCTCTGACTCTGTCCCTGTCTCTGGCTCCATCTGCCTCTCAAATAAAATGGAAGAAAG
This sequence comes from Lepus europaeus, assembly GCF_033115175.1. Taxonomy (NCBI): domain Eukaryota; kingdom Metazoa; phylum Chordata; class Mammalia; order Lagomorpha; family Leporidae; genus Lepus; species Lepus europaeus. The sequence continues at coordinate 69,682,968 of NC_084836.1, forward strand.
GATAATTTAGCCACCTTTTACATCTTCTGGTTTTGTGGGCCAGGATTTTGACCAGGGATCATTTTTATGATTCTTTTGGCGCTCACTGGGGTCATTTGTTGGATGTCACCTAATGGATGGGCTGCTGTGGGTGTTCCAAGATGGGTCATTCATATGTTCTGGTGCCTTGATAGGGGAATTTGGAAGGTTGGGCCTACCCACTGTCAGCAAGAATACCTACTCAGCCTCACACTGTGCTAATAATAATAATGACCTTTATTAAAAAATAAAAAGTGCTTGGATATCATTATGAATCTCAGTTCCTGTGTTATCTTGCTGTGGTCAAGACTTTTCTGGGGCACACAGGACCACTGCTGGTACTTCCCAGATTATTGTGCTTTGAGTCTGCTCTCTTTGTCTGGTTTTGTAGGCCAGTTCTCGGTAATGTCTGGAGCGTGGACTTGCTACGTAGGTGACATCTTACTATCCAGGGTACTTGATTTGCTATGTGTAAGCCACCTTGCCGGGCACCACAAAGCACTGTTAAAGAAACCTAAAATTGTGCCTTAAGAAAAAAAGGAAATCATTTACTATGTGGCGACATGGATGGACCTGGAAGACATTATGAAATAAACCAGTCACATAAGGACAAATGCTGTATTGTCTCATTTGTATGTGCTATCTACAGCAGTCAGACTCAGCAGAGTGTTGGTTTCCAGGGGTTCTGTGGAGGAGAAACGCAGACTTGCTGTCCAAAAGGTATAAAATTTCAGTTCCACAAGATGAATAAGTTCTGCTGTACTGCGTTGTGCCTGTGGTGGACTGTGCTGTATTGAACACTTAAATTTGGTTTGAAGGATAGATCTCTTGTTGACTGCAGTGGTTTGTTTGGTTTGGTTTGGTTTGGTTTTGGAGAAGGAACTAACCATTTGGGGAAAAATAAAAAGATGGTAAAATACCAAAGCTTGCAGTGTTTTTCCTCTGTTCATTTTCCTCCTTGCCCATCTTCTTGGTGAGACAGTACTGTCAGGAGGCCAGCGGATGGGACCAGGCGGGCACCAGGAAGGGATAGGTTTGGAGGGGACCCCAGGCAGAAAGTCAAGCAGTAGACTTGACCTAAAGCTGTTTGCACACCGCAGTCACCCTGACTTTGATTGAATTATGTGCTTGTCTGGAGTGGTTCCTGTTGTGGTTGCTAAAGCTCCCAAGCTATTTTTTGTATCATTATGCAGAATTAGGGGGTCATGTGCATTGCCCCCCACTGCCCAACCTATCACCACTGTTCCTTGGAGTCTTTGGAATGGGGATTGTACACATATCTTCTTGCTGCTTCTCTGCTAGCAGCGTATCGACAGTTAGAGGAGCTCTGGGTGATGTTGTTCAGCATCGTGTTACGTGCGTGTATGTAACCTCTCTGACCTGTACTGTAGATGTGAAGCTGTGCAGGAAACAGTACTCCCTCGGCGTGCTGTGAGTGCTGAAAGTGCTCAGCTGTGATCATTTCTGGGTAACCATCTTCCAAACTTCCTTTTTCAGAAACCGATTCAGCAGTACAGAAAGAACATAGAAACCAGACACCTACTCCATCTGCAGCTCAAACTTCCGCCCCTTCTAAGTACCACCGGACTCGCTCTGGAGGAGCCCGGGATGAACGATACCGATCAGGTGAGCAGGACCTGCAGAATTACCAGCTGAATAACTTTTACTGACTGCAACATGAGCTGTGCATACTAAGAGCTTCTAGAGTTTGACACTTTTCCTTTGAGATACCAGCAAGTCTACAGTAACATCAGTCAGAGTTAATTCAGTGTCTACTGTGTATCAGGTGTAGTAGATACTCAGCATTTGCTGGCGATGCAGCAACAAATAAGACCATTTCTGCCTTTCAGGAATTTAGCAGTTTAACAAGAAAAGCTGCGATGGGCATTTGGCCTAGCAGTTGAGACACCGGTTACGATGTCCACATCCCACATCAGAGTACCTAGGTTTACTTCCTGGCTCAAGCTCCTGATTCTAGCTTTCTGCTAATACAGACCCTGAACGGCAGCAATGGTCACTTAAGTAATCGGGTCCCTGCCATCCATATAGAAGACTTGGATTGGGATCTGGGTCCCTGGGTTTGGGCTTGGCCCTGCACTGGCTGCTCTGGGTATTTGGGGAGTGAACTGGCAGAGGATAGCTCTGTCTGTCTGCCTGCCTGCCCATCTAACTGCACCTCAGATAAATAAAAAATAAGGTAAAATAAAAAGAAGAGAAGCCAAACAAGCAGAGACATGTGAGCAAATAAGTTGGTAAGAGAGGGAAGGGGTCAGTTTCCAGGGAAGGACGGGGAGAGCTCAGTGGACCTGATTTGAAGAGACTTGTCCTGTGTTTGCGGAGACATTGACGAAGTAGCCCTTTAACTGACGCCGCTGAAACAAACTGACGGTGAAGTTCAGGTTCATACACTCTATCTCTTCCCACCCCAGAAGGACCTGTGGGAGGGAAGAGGCAAGGTGCTGTGGTTGCAGTGGGAGTTTGCTTCTGTTCATACTGTGCCGGGAACAGGCTGCCAGTGCCAGCAGTTCCCACTCGGATGAGCAGAGGAACAAGGCACAGAGGCCCAGTAGCACCTGTGATACAGCAGGCCCTTCCCACGCCCACTTTCTGTCCCCTGTCTCAGCACGTTTCTTCTGAGTAGTAGGGTTAAGCTTGAAAAATGAACTGGAATGTTACTTTTCTTCATATTTTTGTTTTCCTCGTACCAGCCAAGGTTAACCTTAACTTTTTTTTTTTTTTAATTGAAAGCAGTTGTACAAAGGCACTTCAGGAAAGTTTGCAAAAATTGAAATTAAAAAATAAGTTTATTTTGATGCCTACAGGATAGCACATCTGCCTAGAAACTGCTTTAGGCAGAATTAGGAAAGGGCTAGACACTTGATGAACTATGTGAGCCAGTTTATGAGCTGATTTAGAGGAAGAGCAAAAAAAACATCAATTTAAAAAAATGGTAAAAGTGATACAGCACCCCATAATTTTCCTGTGTACCTAGTCTGGTCATTGATCTGGGAGGCTTGCTCAGTGAATAAGGCATCTACATAGATAAGAATTAGCTGGGGAAGTAGCACCAGATAGTGGATCCAGAAGTGGTTTATTATGGCAGGAACTTAGAATGCAAAGGCCAGGTACCAGGCGTTGTAGCAGAGCAGGTTCAGCTGCCACCTGCAACACCAGCATCCCATATCACAGCACTGGTTCAAGTCCTGGCTGCTCCACTTCTGATCCAGCTCCCTGCTAATGTGCCTGGGAAAGCAGTGGAGGGTGGCCCAGGTACTGGATCCCTGCCATCCACATGGGAGATGTGGATGGAGTTCCTAGCTTTGGCCTGCCTGGCTCCTGGCTTTTGCAACCATTTGGGGAGAAGATCTCTCTCTCCTTTCCGCTGTCATTCAGATTTCAAATAGGAAATAATTTTTTTTTTAAAGAAAAAAAGGAAAAGAATGCAAAGGCCAGAAAGAGATGGGCGACGAAGCTAAAAATTACCAGAGATCAAGTCTTAAGGAGTACTGAATGTCACTGAAGGATTCCAGCAGAATGGCAACATTGAGGTTTTCAATTGTTCTGGTAGCTCACTTGAGTGCAGACTGCCTGCCCCATCGCTGCTGGGTCCAGTGCCTGGCACAGGGCCCTACCAATGTGAACACCTACCCAGATATTTTGGAACAAGGAAGGAATAAAAGTAGTTATTAGTTGAGGCATGGAAGAAGCAAGACATTTTAGAAACTCTGGTTGGTTGTTGACAGGAGCCCTGTGTCGCCTCTTGAGACTGAGTCAGGTTCAGCTGCTGTGGGGATCCCATCAGCGAAGAGGGTTTTGGTCTTTGCTGCTCTCATCATTGGCCGTCTGGGAAGTGTTTTTGTTGTTGTTGTTGTTGTTTTAAAGATTTATTTATTTGAAAGTCAGAGTTACACCGAGAGAGAAGGAGAGGCAGAGAGAGGTCTTCCATCTGCTGGTTCACTCCCCAATTGGCTGCAATGGCCAGAGCTGTGCCAATCCGAAGCTAAGAGCCAGGAGCTTCCTCTGGGTCTCCCACACGGGTGCAGGGGCCCAAGGACTTGGGCCATCTTCTACTGTTTTCCCAGGTCATAGCAGAGAGTTGGATTGGAAGTAGAGCAGCTGGGACTCAAATCGGCGCCTATATGGGATGCTGGCACTGCAGGCGGTGGCTTTACCTGCTATGCCACAGTGCAGGCCCCTGTCTGGGAGTTTTATGTTTTTTGTTTTTTTTTTTCTTTTGGTTTTTGTTTTGTTTGTATTTTACAGGATGTAATAAAAGGATGAATGAGCACCAAAAGATGATCTTCCTTTGTCCATGCTAATCATGTAGGGAACACTACAGTGGCTCATTTAATGGTGTAAAATTTTGACCTTTACTTACTAAAACCTAACTGTGATCTCCAGTCTCTGTTTTTGTCCCAATTCTCTTGGATTACCCCAACTATTAAGAGATAGCATCTGTGAATTATTTACTAGTGAGCAGACTGTAGAGACTGCAGGGATACTGACGAGTGTTTAACCCTCAGGTTTGCATATGTATTTCACTTTGATTTTTTTGCTTGTTTGTTATTTTAAGAGTGGTTGCAAGAAATCAGCCAGAAAGGAAGTGAGGAAGGGAAGAAAGGCAGTTAACAAAACCTGAGTGTATTTAAAGTGCGGCTGTATTGTGATGACAGCGAATGTGATGGAGGCGTGCAGGCATAGATTTTGGGTGAAAATATCACTTTTCAGTGTGTTTGGGATTGCACCACTAAATAATAAAAGAAAGTTCAGCACATTGGAGAAATTTGCAGTCTCCAATAATTCTAGCTTCTGTGCATCAGAAGAAATCAATGGCACCAGCAGAGGTAGAGCGGATAAGCTGCAGTTGGTGGGAGCTAAACTTCTATTGTCTTTGCTACTCCGGTCATAGGAAGGGTTGCAGTTCGTGTCAGATGCAAAAGTAGCTTGAGAACATGGGGTATGCTTAGTAAAAGTAGCAAGAATTCAGATTAAAGGGCCAGCTTTGTGACGTAGCGGGTTATTCCACTTCTGATCCAACTCACTGCTAATGGCAGTGAAAGGCAGCAAAAGATGGCCCAACTGTACCCTGCCACCCACATAGGAGACCCAGATGAAGCTACTGCCTTCATCCTGGCCCAACTCTGGCCGTTGCAGACATCTGGGGAGTGAACCAGCAGATGGAAGATAGATCAATCAATCCATTTCTTTCTCTGTCTCCCACCTTCCATAACTCAAATAAATAAATAAATCTTTTTAGAAAAAAATTTCAAAATAAAGTGGCAGGTACACAGAAATGAGTACAACTGAAAAATCATTTCATGTGGTAAAATCTTTTTTTTTTTTTTTTAAGATTTATGTATTTGAAAGATAGAGTAACAGATCTTCCATTTTCTGGTTCACTTGTTGGAGTCTTATTTGCACCTACAACATTTCAGTCATAATCTTATCCAAACAGACTTAGCAGAGTTTGTGTCACCTGGCCTGCTGCTGTTCTGCGTGCTTGGCCAACAGGGACAGCACGTTTCACATGTTCTGTTTATTTAGCATCCCTTTTTCCTGCATATCAAGGCATGACACACATTCCTGCACATGTGTGCTATAGTCCCAAGTTCAGAAAATATACAGCTGAATGGCCAAGACAGAAAGTGATCCTTTGATGTTAATCTTGAGAAATTAGCCACTCTAAACAAAACAACAAAAATAAAACAAAAAAAGACCTTTAAGGGAGTATTTGTATCACCTTATTCAACTCAAACATTAGTGTTGGAAAATGATACCCAGCTTCTGTGTGCTTCTGACAGAGATGTCCAGAGTTAGCCATGTCTGGGGACTAAACGTCGGAAGTGATTTCTTTATCAAGAATCAAGATGAATTGTGTGCTGGTGAATGAGTCACATTCAGTTAAGAGAGCTGCCTGTTCTTATTAATGATAGCATTTGCTAATAGAGTAGCTGTGAACAACTCCCCTTGACACCAGTGGACGGGCCAAGATGGATCCTATTAGAAGATAGCTGAGTTGGGTGATTTGATTTGTTCTGCAGTCTGATGCTACAAATCCTTGTGGCAGAGAACACGCTCCATAACTATTAATTAATTATCCAAAGAATACAGGCCTTCTAAAACTTTATTGACAGAAATAATTTCTTAGATTTGTTAAGTTTGTTATCACATGTTTCATATCCCATCTAAAAATACTTTTGGAAAATGTTGTTTTTAATTAATGAATGTGAGCATTTTATGTGTTGTTGCCATGTTTTTGAGAAAGTGCTGTCAGTATAAGTGGATAATCATTTATTTTCCATGACAACTAAGAACCATATTGCTTCTGATACAAGTATAATATAAAAGGGGCACCTTTAAGGGCTGGTATTATGGTGTGGCAGGTGAAGCCACCTCTTGCAGTGCTGGCATCCCATATGGGTGCCGGTTCGAGTCCTGTCTGCTCCACTTCCGATCCAGCTCTCTGCTGTGGCCTGGGAAAGCAGTTGAAGATGGCCTAAGTCCTTGGGCCCCGAACCCACGTGAGAGACCCAGAAGAAGCTCCTGGCTCCTGGCTTCAGATCGGCCCAGCTCTAGCTGTAGCGGCCATCAGGGGAGTGAATCAGCAGATGTAAGACCTCTCTCTCTGCCTCTGCCTCTGCTTCTCTGTAACTCTGCCTTTCAAACAAACAAATAAATCTTTTTTTAAAAGGGGAGAGCACCTTTCACACTATGGGGTCTGGGTGTCTTAACTGACATGTTTGCTGCTAGGCCAAATGCTGCCCCTGAAGGAAACTTTAACACACTTCTGAAAGACAGATAATAGACATGATAAACAGAAATGCATCCCTTGTTCTTAAACAATCTAACATCCCAAAGATACTAGTGTTTTCCATAAATATGGTTATAAATTGAACTAAATTCCAATAAGACAATGTCAGATTATTTATGGAGCTAAAAAATGATTTTTGAGGTTCATTTGGACAAACATGTAAGAACAGGAAAACAGAAAAGTTACAAGGTGTGACTACAGCTACTAAGACATACGATAAAGACTGTATGGTTAAAGCAGTGTTGGGGCCTGCATTGTGGTACAGCAGGTAAAGCCACCATCTGCAACACCAGCATCCAATGTGGGTGCTAGTTCATGTCTTGGTTGCTCCATTTTTGATCTAACTCCTTGCTAATGGCCTGGGAAAGGCAATGGAGGATGGCCCAGGTATTTGCGCCACCGCCACCCACATGGAAGACCCAGATGCAGCTCCTGGCTTTGGCCTGCCTGAGCCCTGGCTGTTGCAACCATCTGGGGAGTTAATCAGTGAATAGAAGATCTCTCTCATTCTTTCTCTCTCTCTTTCTCTCCCTCCCCTGCCCACACTTCCTCTGTAACTCCTTCAAATAAAGTAATTCTTTAAAAAAAAAAAAAATGTGGAATACAGCACACATATGGGCAGCCTGACCATTGGAATGGAATAAGAAGTTCAAAAATAAATTAGCACTGGGGCCTGCGCTGTGGCACAATGGGTTAAAAGCTGCAGCCTGCAGCACCAGCATCCCATATGGGTACCAGTTTGAGTCCCAGCTGCTCTGCTTCCAATCCAGCTCTCTGCTATGGCCTGGGAAAGCAGTAGAAGATGGCCCGGGTCCTTGGGTCCCTGCAGCCGGGTGGGAGATCTGGAAGAAGCTCCTGACTCCTGGCTTCGGATCAGTTCAGCTCTGGCTGTTGTGGTCATTTGGGGAGTGAACCAGTGGATGGAAGACCTCTCTCTCTGGCTCTACCTCTCTATGTAACTCTGAATTTCGAATAAATAAAACAAATCTTTAAAAAAATTTAACAATAAACCAGCATACATCTGGGAATTTCTTGTATGATAAAGATGACTTTGCAATCACTAGGGCACTTTTTAACAGATGGTATTAGGACTGCTAGAGAAAGATTAATAAGATCCATATCACCATATACAAGCATAAACCTCAAACAGATAAGAGATCTGCATGTGAAAAAGCAAGCATAGAAGTGCCAGAAGGAAATTGTAATGAATTGTTCTGTAATCGAGTCTTAATTAAGTATCAAAAAAGACTGCATAAAAATAATTTTTGAAAAGATTTATTAATTTATTCATTTGGAAAGCAGAACAAGAGAAAGGAGGAGAGGGTGAGAGAGAGAGAAAGAGATCATCCATTCACTGGTTCATTCCCCCAAGTGACCACAGCAGTCAGGTCTGGGCCAGGCCAGGGCCAGGAGCAAGGAACCAGAAACCCCTGTCTGTGTCTCCCACATGGTTGGCAAGGACTCAAGTACATGGGCCATCATTTGCTTCCTTCTTGGCATATTGGCATGAAGCTGGGTAAGAAGCAGAGTAACTGGGAATCAGTCTAATGGTCTGATATGGGATGTGGATGTGCAAAGCAGTGGCTTAACCTGCTGTGCCACAATGCCAGCCTGTCCCCTCCTGCCACCACCACCACCACCACCCGCAATAATTTTTTATTATGGTAAAAAAAAAAAAAAGGAGACAAATTTGCCTTCTGACACTTTTGAAGTATTACAATATTGTTAACTGTGTGCACATTGTTGTGCAGGGGCTCTCAGGGACTTTTTAAAATCCTGAATGATGGAAACTCCTATATTCTGAACTCTTGGTCAACAACTCCCTGTTTCTTCTCCCCTTTTGCCTGCAGCAACCACCATTTTGTGTCCTGTTTCTCTCAATTTATGTACATAAGACACATCATATAACTGCAGTCATGTGATGTTTCTTTACATGAGAGGCTTACACACAAAATAATACCCTTAAGTTTAGCCATGTTGACAGGATTCTCTTTCTCTCTCTCTCTCTCTCTCTCTCTCTCTCTCCCAAGTGAAGGGGGAATGGGAGGAGACAAAAGATCTTCATCTGCTGGTTCATTCCCTCTATCCCTGCAACAGCCATGGCTAGACCAGGACAAAGCCAGGAGCCAAGAAGTCCATTTGGGTCTCCTGTGTGGATGGCAGGGGCCCAAGTACTGGGGTCATCTGCTGCTGCTTTCCTGGACAGATTAGCAGGGAGCTGGATCGGAAGTGGAGCAGCCAGGACTCAAACCCATGCCCATATAGCCCAGGGTTGAAGGCAGCAGCTTAACCTGCTGTACCACAATGCCAGCCCCTAATTGGGGTTTGTTGTTGTTACTGAGTTATAGTTCTTTGTATACTCTGGATGTTAACCCATTTTATCTGATGTATATGGTTTGCAAATATTTTCTCCATTCTGTAAGTTGCTCTTTCGCTCTGTTGATTGTTTCCTTCAGTGTGTAAAAGTGTTTAGGTTTCATGGTGTCTCAATTATCTATTTTTGCTTTTGTCGCCTGTATTTTGGTGGCACAACCAAAAAAATCATTGTCAGATCTAATGTTGTGAAGCCTTCCCCCATGTTTTCTTCTAGGAGTTTTAGTTTCAGATCTTACATTTGGGTTTTTAATCCATTCTACATCTATTTTTATGTATCACTTGAGTCCATTTTTATTCTTTTATTTATTTTTTGATGGTGTTATAAAAGAGATTGCTTCCTTAATTTTCATTTCATATAGTTCATTATAGAAATGAAACTGATTTTTGAGTGTTGATTTTGTATCCTGCAAGTTTGCTGAATTGGTTTATTATTTCTAACAGCTTTGTTGGTATACTCTCAGGGTTCTGTACACTGCAGCGTGTCATCTGCTGACAGACGTGGTTTACAGAGTCAGTTTTGCTTCTTCCTTTCCAATTTGAATGCCTTTATTTTCTTTCTCTTGCCTAATGGTTCTGGCAGTACTATGTTAAATAGAAGTGGTGAGGAAGCCTCCTTGTTTTGTTAATAATCTGAGAGGAAGAGCTTTTAGTTGCCTTTTTTTTTTTTTAAAAGATTTATTTATTTATTTGAGAGAGTTACAGACAGTGAGAGGGAGAGATAGAGGTCTTCCACCCACTGGTTCACTCCCCAAATGGCTGCAATGGCCAAAACTCCACCAATCCAAATTTTTCGGGGTCTCCTACATGGGTACAGGGGCCCAAGTGTCTAGGTCATCTTCCACTTCCTTCCCAGGGCATAAAAGAGAGCTAGATCAGAGGTGGAGCAGCCGGGACTCAAACCAGCGCCCATATGGGATGCTGGCACCACAGGTGGCGGATTTACCTGCTATGCCAGGGTGCCAGCCCCCAAATAAATAACTCTTTAAAAAATAAAAGACTGTATTGGGCCAGCGCTGTGGTGTAGCAGATAAAGCCGCTGCCTGCAGAGCTGGCATCCCATATGGGCGTTGGTTTGAGTCCCGGCTGCTCCACTTCTGATCTAGCTCTCTGCTATGGCCTGGGAAAGCAGTAGAAGATGGCACAAATCCTTGGGCCCCTGCACTGGTGTGGGAAACTCTGAAGAAGCTCCTGGCTCCTGGCCTTGGATTGGTGTAGCTCAAGCTGTTGCAGCCATCTGGAGAGTGAACCAGCAGATGGAAGACCCCTCTCTCTGTCTCTGCCTCTGCCTCTGCCTCTCTGTAACTCTGCCTTTCAAATAAAGGGCAAAATAAAGAGGCAGAGTTACAGACAGAGAGAGGGAAAGATAGAGAAGTCTTCCATTCGCTGGTTCACTCCCTAGATTGCTTCAGTGGTCAGAGATGGGCCCATCCCAAGCCAGGAGCTTCTTCTGGGTCTCCCACATGGATACAGGGGCCCAATACTTGAGACTTTTTCCAAGCTTTCCCAGTCACATTAGCAGTAGCATAGCCAGGACTCAAATCATACAGGATGTCAGCATTACAGGTGACAGCTTTACCCACTATACCATAACAACCCCCCCCCCCAATTCTGTTAATTTTGAATTTAGTTTGTTCTTTTTGTAGTTCTTGAGGCCCACTTAGGTTGTTGAATTGAGATCTTTCTTCCATAGCAATTAAAAAAGAAAAACTTGTTGCTGGTCAAAAGAAGACCACAACCATGTCAAAAGACAAACAAAAATAAAATATTTCTTTTTCAAAAAAAGGAAAGATTTATTTATTTTATTTGAATGAATTACAGAGAGGGAGGGTTCTTCCATCCACTGGCTCACTCCCCAGATGGCCACATCAGCCAGGACTGGGCCAGGCCAAGAGCCAGGAGCTTCATCTGGGTTTCCACATGGATGCAGGGGACCAGGGACTTGGGCCATCTTCTGCTACTTTCCCAGCTGCATTATCGTGGCTCGGTGAGCAGTGGAGCACCTGGGACTCAAACAAGAGACCATATGGGATGCCAGCATTGCAAGCAGTGGCTTAACACGCTTTGCCACAACGCTGGCTCCAAGAAAATATTTCTAATATATCTGAGATGAAAAACTGATAGCACTTACTTATGAAGAACGCATAAAAATAGAGGGAAAGTGAACACAGAAGCCCCACAGAACAACAGTCAAGCAACATGAACATTCACTTTACTTAAAATCAAGTAGCAGGGCCATTGCTGTGGAGTAGCGGATAGAACCGCCGCCTGCAGCGCCGGCATCCCATTTGGGCGCTGGTTCGAGTCCCTGCTGCTCCACTTCTGATCTAGTTCTCTGCTATGGCCTGGGAAAGCAGTAGAAGATGGCCTAGTCACTAGGGCCCCTACACCCGTGTGGGAGACCCAGAAGAATCTCCTGGCTCCTGGGTTCGGATCGGTGCAGCTCCAGCCATTGCGGCTGATTGGGGGAGTGAACCAGCCAATGGAAGACCTCTCTCTGCCTCTCCTTCTCTCTCTGTGTAACTCTGACTTTCAAATAAATAAATAAATCTTTAAAAAAAAAAAAAAAACAAGTAGTGTCAGATGGTCCTTATGTCTCTCACTATTGATAAAATAAATGCAAATTAAAACTACTGGGGAAACCAGTCAACTCTTAACTATCAAGTTGGTAACATCAAACAACTAGACAATATCCTGTGTCTAAAGGTGAGGCTGTGAGGAAGAAGGTACACCTATTCACTGCTAGTTGTCCTAACAGTATGATAAAAGCCCTGTTTGAGGGGAATTTCACAAGATAAAACAAAATTTTAAATTTAGTCACTTTTTGATTCAGCAGTCTTAACTTCAGTGTACCCTGAAGATATACCCTCATCAGTATAAAGATTCACATTACAAAACTATTTGCAATGGAAACGTGAGAAGTATTTGCATATGCCAAATATATCAGTAGTTGAATAAAATGTGGATACTATGCAGATGTAAAAGAGAATGAAGATCTTTAGTGCCTGATACAGAATGATTTCCAGGATATATTACTAAGTAGAAAAAACAAAGTACAAAATCATATGTATAATATGAAACCTTTTATGTATGAGAGACAAATAAATGAGAAAATACATGTATGTCTGCTTAGTTTTACAATATATTAGAAGGATAAACTAATGTCCAGAGAGATTAGTTACCTATAGAGGATGGTTGGGATTAGGGTAGAAGGGATAGTTGGGGACAGTGACACTTCTTTAAATTTGCTTTTTGGTATAGTCCTGACTTTTGGAACCATGTAGATGTTTAAGTAGCAAGATTGGGAGAGACCTATAGAAAGCAAGCAAAAACAAATGAACTTAACTATTTGAAGAAAATAGGGGCCAGCGCTGTGGTGTAGTGGGTTAAGCATCTACCTGTGGCGCCAGCATCCCATACTGGCACAGGTTCAAGACCCAGCTGCCCCACTTCTGGTCCAGCTCCCTGCTGATGGCCTGGGAAAGCAGTAGAGGATGGCCCAAGTGTTTGGGCCCCTGTTCCCACTTAGGGACCCAGATGATGCTCCTGGTTCCTGGCGGCCATTTGAGGAGTGAACCAGCAGATGCAAGACACCTCTCTCTCTCTCTCTCTCTCTCTCTCTCTCTCTCTCTCTCTCTCTCTCTCCCCCTCTCCCTCTCCCTCTCCCTCCCCCTCCCTCCCTCCCTCCCTCCCTCCCTCCTTCCCTCTGTAACTCTACTTATGAATAAATCTTTAAAAAACAAAACAAAGCAAAAAAAAAAAAGGAATATAAACACATCAAAGCAGAGAGAGGTAAGGACTAACCCCAAGTGGCTTTTGAACACAGTACTATCAGAAATCAAAATGAGATGGGATTGGTGTTGTGGCACAGGTGGTTAAACTGCCACTTGCCACACTCGCATTCTGTATTAGAGTGCCAGTTAGAGTCCTTGTTCCTTTGCTTTGTATCTCGCTTCCTTCTAATGCATCCTGGGAGGCAGCAGATGATGACTCATTTTCTTGGGGGCCTCTGCCACTTATGTGGGAGACTGAGATAGAATTCCTGGCTCCTGGCATTGGGCTGGCCCAGCCCTCCTGCCTGTTGTGGGTATTTAGGGGGTGAACCAGCAGGTAAAAGTTCATTCTCTCTCTCTTTCTCTTTTCCTCCTCCTCTCTCCCCTTCTCTCCTCCTAGGCATTGCTCTGTCTTTCTAGTAGATGGAAAATAAATGTTAAAAATTACAATTTTAAAAATGCAAAATTGCAACAATTTAAAGTTCTTAATTGGCCTTTATTTTGTGATTCTAGAATCAGTCAAAGCTTCATTCTATAAAATGGGGTAAGGCTGAGAAGAAGTTGGTTTCATACTTAGAAAATGGCTGAAGAAAGCAGAAAAGTAGAACAAAAAAGCAGATAAGTCATTTCAAAGTACTTTTCTTGTAAGGTGAGGAGAGGGGGAGCAGTAGAAAAGTAACTGATAGGTTAATGTCCGGTTGCTTTTTGTAAGAATTCAAGCAGAGGGAACGTCATTGTCCTGTGCTTGTGCTTTGGCCTGTTTGAGAAACTTGGCTGTTACCTCATTCTCTTGATTTCTCAGGTCATATAACAACTCATGTGGACTTTAGGATGAGTTTTTGATTTTGTTGTTGGTCTGTGGGACCTAAACAGGAACTTAGTCCAAAAGAGTGACCTCCTATAATCTTTATTTAATTGCACTTAAATTATATATGCTCACTCTAAAGATGAAAAAGACTACAAATAAATATTGAAGTCTAGTTATAAGACTTATTTTCCATAGTAATATGAGAAAGCAATTTTTAAGCTACTTTCTGTGTTTTATAATATTTGAGTGAGTAAAATATGTTGAGAATATTGTGAACCGGATTTCCTCCTGTTAAAGAATGGGATTACAAATGAAAAGGGCTTAAATTAGAATGATGCTAAGCTGGAATTGGAGGTATTAGTGTGAACTCATAGTTTTTGATATATAGACAGAAATAGATCTGTTTATGTGTGTGTCAATATTTGTTTTTATTCCTTTATCCATTGAAAGGGTTCAAAAGAAAAAGATACCTCAGCAGCACTGAACACCCTTAGTTCTAAGGTCTTATTATTATTATTTTTATTTTTGACAGAGTGGACAGTGAGAGAGAGAGAGAAAGGTCTTCCTTTTTGCAGTTGGTTCACCCTCCAATGGCCGCTGCGGTAGGCGCGCTGCATCCGGCGCACCGCGCTGATCCGATGGCAGGAGCCAGGCGCTTATCCTGGTCTCCCATGGGGTGCAGGGCCCAAGGACTTGGGCCATCCTCCACTGCCTTCCCGGGCCATAGCAGAGAGCTGGCCTGGAAGAGGGGCAACCGGGACAGGATCGGTGCCCCGACCGGGACTAGAACCCGGTGTGCCGGCGCCGCAAGGCGGAGGATTAGCCTATTGAGCCGCGGCGCCGGCCCTAAGGTCTTATTTTCTAACTACCATTCATTCTCTGTTAAATGGAGCCAGAGCTCCTTGGAGAAATGTTTACTTAGAGCACTAGAGCAGGGATGATACCAGATAAGCCTGGAACATCCTATGCCATAAGCAAATAGCTGCTAAAAATGGTAGGACTGTGTCAGAGGATTTAAGAACCAGTTTGGAGGGCTTCCTCTGGGCCAGACTTGGGGAAATATGAACAGTAAAATACATAATGAAAGGAACAGAATAGTAATGAAAAGAAATGAGCATCATTTGGTTATTTTTTTTTTAAAGATTTTATTTATTGCTTTGAGAGGTAGAGTTACAGACAGAATGATCTTCCATCCACTGGTTCACTCCCCAGATGGCCACAACAGCTGGAGCTGGGTCGATCTGAAGCCAGGAGCCTCTTCCAGGTCTCTCATGTGAAATATTTCTGGAAAAAATAAATACATGCACTGTGATTTCTGCATGTGGGTGCAGGGGCCTGAGCTCTTGGGCCATTTTCTGCTGATTTCCCAGGCACATTAGCAGGGAATTGGATCAGAAGTGAGCAGCCAGAACACAAACCAATGCCCATATGAGATGCTGGTGCCACAAGCAAAGGCTTAGCCTGCCATGCCACTGCGTCAGCCCCTACACTTTTTCTTCTTTCTTTCTTTCTTTCTTTCTTTCTTTCTTTCTTTCTTTCTTTCTTTCTTTCTCTCTCTCTCTCTCTCTCTCTCTCTTTCTTTCTTTCTTTCTTTCTTTCTTTCTTTCTTTCTTTTAGATTATTTATTTATTTGAAAGGCAGAGTTACAGAGAGAGGTCTTCCATCTGCTGGTTCACTCTCCAGTTGGCCACAGTGGCCAGAGCTGTGCTGATCTGAAGCCAGGAACCAGGAGCCTCTTCCAGGTCTCTCACGTGGGTGCAGGGGCCCAAGGTCTTGGGTTCATCTTCTACTGCTTTCCCAGGCCATAGCAGAGAGCTGGATCAGAAATGGAGCAGCCGGGACTCAAACTGGCACTCATATGTGGGATGCTGGTACTGCAGAGACCATGGGAGACCAGGAGGAAGCACCTGGCTCCTGGCTTTGGATTGGTGCAGTGCGCTGGCCGTAGCGGCCATTTGGGGGGTGAACCAATGGAAAAGGGAGACTTTTCTCTCTGTCTCTCTCTCTCTCTCTCACTGTCCAACTCTACCTGTCTAAAAAAAAAAAAAAAAAGAATCAAAGTCACCATAGCCATTATAATAATAATTGATTCAGCCAGAAGTCCAACAATGGATGATAAAATTAATGGATGAATGGTTGGTGGGGTATATAACATTTACATAGTCTCAAAAGTATTCCCTCATAAATTACTAATCACAAAGGGGTGAATAGTGATTTTTTAAAAAGATGTATTTATTTGAAAGTCAGAGTTACACAGAGAGAGGAAGAGAGGCCGAGAAAAAGAGAGATCTTCCATCCCCTGGTTCACTCCCCAACTGACCACAACAGCCAGAGCTGTGCCGATCTGAAGCCAGGATCCAGGAGCTTCCTCCGTGTCTCCCACCCCGGTGCAGGGGCCCAAGGATTTGGGCCATTGTCCACTGCTTTCCCAGGCCATAGCAGAGAGCTGGATCAGAAATGGAGCAGCCGGGACTCGAACCAATGCCCATATGGGATGCTGGCACTGCAGGCAGCAGCTTTACTGGCTACACTACAGCGCTGGCCCCGAATGGTCATTTTACAGTGGATTAATTTAGCAGATACCATTTTAACTAAAATTATGAACTTTGTAATCAATGTTAGGCCACCTGTAATGAGGCATATACTTTCTGACAATCATGTTTTAATGATGAGAATCCTACCAAAATATGTAACGTGAAACTAGTTATAAGGAGATATCAAAGAAACCAAAATTAAAGAATATTTTACAACATAACTGTACAAAAAATTTCAAGACCATAAAAGAGAAAGTGTGAGATATGGTTCCAGATTAGAATATAGGGACAGGGCAAGTAAATAAATTTGTGATCTTGTGTTAGATCCTAAGCCAGGAAGGATGGAGAAACTATATGAAGGACATTGAAATAGTTGTCGAAGTTGGAATGTAAATTGTGGGTTAAATAATAGTTTGTGACACCATTAAGGTTCTGAGTTTTGGTAAAAGTACTGTGATTATATAAAAGACAAATCTCTGTTCTTAGGAAAGATAAATACTTACACTGTGATTTCAGCACTTGTTGGAACTAGACATGTCCTAAGGTAAAATACTGAATTGTTGTTGTTATGAAAGGTAGCAAAAAAAAATGGAAATAACCTTATATCTGATAACAGATGGCTTATATAAATATGGCACACTCATAGAGTGAAATTAATTTAAAATTGTGTTGTAGGTCTATATTTACACGGTGAGGTGTTACTAGTTGGGTTAGTGAAGGTGGTTTTGGTTCCAAGAAATGGGGCCTGTCCCCGGCTTCCTCCAGTAGCTGGAACTGGAACAGAACTACTGAGAAATCCCTAGAAAGGGAGAGGGAGCTCTGAGGACCTCAGCCTGGAAGTGCAGAAAAGACCTCCTTTCTAGCACACTGGCCTTGAGGTGACTCTAGTACCTGCAGTTTTTTGATTCAGAGTTTAAATTCCTCAAAGCATCTCATTGTTCTTGTCTCTAAGGTGCCCGTTTACCTAGCACAAGAGGCTTGGAAGGAAGTTTGCATGTGAATTGTGCCCAGGTGTGGACGGGAGGTTGGTGTGAACTAGGATGCCACCTCAGTTGTTTTCTAGCTCAGTAGGATTTTGTAAGAGTTCTCCCCACCCCCCTTTTTTTGAAGCAGAATATAAAAGACTGTGTACAGTATGATCCTATTTTGTAGTAACAGAGGGAGTTTTGGCGTTGGGGTGAATAATCAAGGGTTCTGTTTAGATATGTTAATTTTGAGATTCCTGTCACACATCCAGGGAGAGCTGAATTCTTTGGTGACCAAAGTGGCAAACAAGTAACATCTGCCTTTATGTTTGTCGGTATCAGAATCAGTCTTGTGTTTCTGTGGCATAGAACTGAGGGGTTTCAACTAAGTGTTCTTTCATAGAGTTAAACAAATCCCAGGCTTCTTTTCCTCTGGGCTCTACACAGCACCTGGTCCATTTAGGGACGGGACCCCGGCCTGGTACAACACCCGTCTGACTCCGGGCTCTCCTGCTGCGTGCCTGGCGGTCAGCTCCTTTTCTGGGATGTTAAGTAGTTAACAAAGCTGTTCTGGACTGCCTTTTCCTCCTAGGAGAAATTATCCTTGATCCCTTTTGTAGCTACTTTTAGTTTTTGTTTCAGTTTGTGTAAATCAACTGATAAAAATCACCTGAACAGCCCTTTTCCCTTTTCTGTCTATCGAGGCAGTGATAGGTCAGCCCACAGTGGTGGACACTTTTCAGAGCCAGGAGCTAACAAATGCAAATGTTTAATTTTTCAGATATCCACACGGAAGCAGTTCAGGCTGCACTGGCAAAGCATAAAGAACAGAAAATGGCTTTGCCCATGCCAACTAAACGGCGGTCCACGTTTGTCCAGTCTCCTGCCGACACCTGCACCCCTCCTGGTAGGTTTATCAGAACTTTTCCTTTCTGATGGATGCACCTCGCTGTTCCTGAAGTGAGTTCTAGCTTTTCTTTCCCAGGTGGGAGCAGACTGCACCGTCAGGGATCTGTTAGAGCACACTCTGCAAGGGTGCAGTTGTCACTGTCCACTCACAAACTCCATTCAGAAATACACCATGTGACTTCCTTCTGGATCCCAGTATTTCCTTGCACTCATGTAAATACAGGCTGAAAAAGAATCAGGGCAAACTTGTGCTGTGGTTACATAGCCATTTTCATTAATGTACTGCCGTAAGGCAGGTGCTTCATGGGGGCAGCAGTCACAGGATAGGTGGTCTTGGGACAGAATTTGTGTATCATCAGAGATTATGGGAGAACAGTCATGCTGAGTTGTAAGAGATCAGAAAAATGTAAATCAGGATGCTTTTCTGTATGTGTTAGTATATTTTGTAGGTACTTCTGTTTTTTCAAGAATCCACCCTTTATCCTGGGGTTTCCAACTCAGTGGGGGGGAACAGGGTGCCTACCTTATCCATACTCACTAGACCTGGAGTCCTTGATCTCCTAAAGTAAACCTGGGCATTGTAGCTTCCTATTTGGGGAACAGCTTGAACAAAGATTCTATGCAGAATCTTTCCCAGGGTTTTTTAAAATGTAAACAAATTTTTTAGATCAAATTCCTGACAAGATCTTGATATGAGACCTCCTAGACTAAACATAATATGAAACCTATTTATGAAATCTATTTCAGAACCTCAATATCATGGCTGTCTCCCTACTGTCATGTTACTGCTAACGAACTCTTTGGGGAAAAGTTTCCCCATTCTGTTATGATCTAAACTACTGAACTGTGTTTTTAGGGAGATTCCTGGGAGGGTTGCACTGCTGTGGTTGACTGTTACTCACAACTGTCAAGTTGTTGAGCTGTTGTTCATTGACCCAGGTTCATGAGAATAGTTTTCTCCTAGGTTCTGTCTAACTTCTCAAAGTATTGGGGGGTGTGCTGTGGGCTCATTAACTGTGTGTGCTTTTTTCCCTTCACATCTGTGGTGTCAATGTGTTTGAAAGAGAAATAGCTCTGTGGCTTCAAGTGTTTCTTCAAAATGTAACACAGGGTACTTCTAGCAGACCATCACAGTAAGACATTTTGTGCCTATAATGTCCATGTTTCAAACCCGCTCATTGAGAATCTTGGATGGTTTCCCTTCCCCATCAGTGCAGCACAAGTTAGATCCTCGTGACAAAGGGGGCTCAGTTTCCTGGCGATTCCTTCTTGGCAGATTCTGCTGCAGTGTGGCTGAGGGTTCAGTTGCAATAAATGACAAAGGGTAGGGGGCAGTGTGACATGAAGCGCTGGAAACAATCCTCTCCAGAGTAAGTAGGCTGCCCTCATGGCTTGGGGGTAAGTGTGAGAGCGCAGCAAAGGATCTTGAGAATGCCCAGAAAGACTGGAAACCTCCTCTGCCCCCTTTCATAAAAGGCACTGCCTGAGGGGAATTTACCGGCTCTGAAAACAAATCCCAACTGTTCGTTTTTGAATGAGACCACAGTCCTTTGGAGTTACTATAGGCCCCTGTGTTTCTAAACACCGGTGTCCTGCACTGTCTGCAGCCTTGGAGATGTGTCCTAATGTTCCTGATCACCTTATGTGTTCAGTAATTCCATGACACGTGTATTGAGCAGGATGGAGTAGTACCACAGCTCCCCAGCCACACATCTCCTGTTCTGGGGATCTCTGATAATAGTCAGGAGACCTTGATGTGTTGCTGGGGACATCTGTGTTGTCAGGTGGCAGGAAATTCTCTTGCAGCGGGAAGAAGCATGAAGCACAGCCTTCATGGTGATTTGTCACACAGCCCCCACGTGAAATACATCTTGATGCTCTCATTCAAGAGTTACCCACATGCCTATGACAAATACTTTGCTCTAGTGAAAAGGTGTGGGAGGAACTATGTCATAAGGCTTCTGTTAGCACCTTTCATTTTAGCGAGTGGAATTTGCTGTTCCCACATTAGGATTCAGGTTCTGTTCTCGCCCAGCTTCTTAGAGCTGCCAGTTAAGAGACTTGGCTGTCTCTGATGCCCGTTGCAGTTTAATCCTGCATTGTTATCTCCCAGGACCGTTTCCAGCCTAGCACCGGGAGGGCAGAGATGTAGCCCTGGAAACACATCTGAGATACCCTAAAGCACATTCCAGGTGCAGGCCCCCGCTCCACATATGTGTGAGCCTGGTTTCATGGTTCACTCCTGGAGCACACTAGCCAGGCAGCTTTGAGAGGCACTCCACATACAACTGTATTACTGAAATGATAAAAGTGTAGACCTGTTTCTGGAGAGATTTAATAAGGACCTGATGAATAAAATGTGTCATAAATCTTGGCTTCATTTATAGTATCATGCAATCTGGAAAATATGGTAAATATTTTGGCATGGGAAATAATTTGTCTTTTTGCTCATTTCATAAATCACTCTCAAGTAATCAGATGTCAGTGTACCTACATTTTGCTTATTGATGGGTGCCCTAATTTCTGTCGTGGATTGGAAAAGTTAACTTCTCTAAGCTGGTAGTGAGCTGTGGCTCCTTTAGCGTCTGTGGCATTTTCAGAGCCTTTTTCAGCCTGCTTGAGCTTTTGCCATCCAGTTCTCTATGCGCTGAACTCATTTACTAATGTCATGAGGCAATTACCTCAGCTCTCGCTTTATAGGGGTTCTTTGTGTAACTCTATTACTCATTCATATGGAAAAACACAATGCAGAGACTACAGCCTGTAATTTTTCCGTCTGAGCTTTTTCTGCACCCTCGTGGACTTAGCTGTTTCTGCATTCCGAAGGGACATGGGCAACCAAGTAGGCCGCCCAGTGACCCTGCAGCACAGCAGCTATTTTGACTGGCTTTGGTAGAATGGAGCTTACATTTGCATGTCTGGCTTACCAGGGCCCTGCTTATAACCCAGAGGGCCGGCAGACAAGGAGAAATGTACCCCTCTGTTCTTCTGTATGTGGAAACGATGTCCATGAAGAGACTGGAATATTGCGTTTAACACACTTTAGCTGTGCTTGATGGAATAGCACACGAAGGGCTTTCACGTACCTGGGGCCGTCCTGCCTCACTGGTTGCTGGTAAGCACTTGGCCCTGTGACCAGGGCAGATTTCATCAGAGATGAGCAAACCACGAGGCTCACAGACACCAAGTGGTTTGCCCCAGGTCAGACAGTCTTGCTTGTGCTGATGACTGTTGAGGAAATCCTTTTTTTTTTTTTTTTTAATTTTTGACAGGCAGAGTGGACAGTGAGAGAGAGAGACAGAGAGAAAGGTCTTCCTTTGCCGTTGGGTTGGTTCACCCTCCAATGGCCGCCGTGGCCAGTGCGCTGCAGCCGGTGTACCACGCTGATCTGAAGCCAGGAGCCAGGTGCTTCTTCTGGTCTCCCATGCAGGTGCAGGGTCCAAGGACTTGGGCCATCCTCCACTGCACTCCCTGGCCACAGCAGAGAGCTGGCCTGGAAGAGGGGCAACCGGGACAGAATCCGGCACCCTGACTGGGACTAGAACCTGGTGTGCCGGCGTCGCAAGGCGGAGGATTAGCCTGTTGAGCCACGGCGCTGGCTTGAGGAAATCCTTTTACCTAATAGGACTCACGTGTGCATGGTACTGGACTGGGTATTACAATGGGACTTCAGGAATCTCATGGGAAATGAAATTAGAAGATTATTATGATGCAAACATTTTTTTAAAAATCCATGCATATGAGGGGGTATTAAAGAGGTTCATAAAAATGTATATTATGAAAAAAATTATGTGTGGTTTCCACATTTTCTTATTCATAGCAATCATCCCCTTTCTCAAGTTGCATGATTGGCATAGCATTTTTTTTTTTTATTCTGCCAACTTTTAGTCAATTTCTGTCTTTTTTTCTTTTGTGTTTATAGGAAGGAATTAGCCATTTAGTTATTCTTAAGGAAAATTCCACATGTTGCAAATCAAAAAGGAATAAAACCACTACCACCACCCCTTTTAAAAATTAATTAATTTATTTATTTGAAAGAATTACACAGAGAGGAAGAAACAGAGAGATCTTCCATTTGCTGGTTAACTCCCCAAATGGCTGCAACAGCAGGGGCTGGGCCAGGCCGAAGCCAGGAGCCAGGAGTTTCTTCCAGGTCTCCCACATGGGTGCAGGGGCCCAACGACTTGGCCATCTTTCGCTGCTTTCCCAAGTGCATTGGCAGAGAGCTGGATCGGAAGTAGAGCGGCTGAGACTGGAACCAGCCCCCATATGGGATGCTGGCATTGTAGGCAGCAGCTTTACCCAATACACCACAACACTGGCCCCAGCATTCTCTCCCCCTTCCCCTGCTTCTAATGGTTGTATCGTGAGGAGGAGAAGGGGTACTGATGTTTTGGCTGCTGTATGCCAGGCCTGCTGCAGGTGCTTTCTGTCCGTTGTCCTCTTCCGTGGTTTCCGCTGTAGTTAGAAGAAAGACTCCTGAGGTGTCTCACCAGACCCGGAGCAAAACATTGCTGCCTGCTTGTTCTCATTTTTGGTCACTGTCAATTCTGCAGCCTGCACTTCAGCTACCTTGTCAATGAACCTTACTTTTCTGTTCCCTCTACACTCTCACGCTGCCCCCTCTACCTCGTACTGCTCTCTCCACTGCCTCTGTGCCCCTCAGAACTAACTCCCACTTACTCGGGGGGTCTTCTGTGGTCTCAGTTCCTGGAGTGCCTTCCTTGAACTCCAGTAAGACACAAGGTTCTGAAATCTGACAGTAGGAACGATGTGTTCTTGCTTGTCATCTGATTCCCATCAACTAGTGTGGTACTTGGTCATATTTGCTGAGTGGACAAACAAGCAGATCCCCCCTCTTAGGGGTGGGTGATTGTACTCCCAGGTCACTTAGCTGCCACACTAGGACCCAGAGTTCAAATGGAAGACTGCCCCTAAAGCCATGTTTTTTCCACTACTCTGAGCCACTCCACGGTTTAAGTCCTTAAACATCCTGAGGAGAACAGGCAGGAAAATTAGGTAATTGAATTGAAGCAATTCGCAAAATTACATAATTGATCCAATGCAGAAACATAATGAAGCCAATTTTCCATAAACCTAATCATAAAAAGACTGGTTTTACTATCTTTTGGAAATTGGGTTATTCTGATTTTAAACTTGCACAAATTAAAATAGATGGCACAGTCTTGAAGGAAGCCTATAAATCCAGGGAAGTTTATGGGATTCTGAAATGTGTGACCCTGAAAATACTTACTCAGATTCACCTGTTCCTGTGAGTCCACCATCTTTCCCCTCCGCCGCCTGCAGTGCCGGCATCCCATATGGGGGCCTGTTCGAGTCCCGGCTGCTCTGCTTCCAATCCAGCTCTCTGCTATGGCGCGGGAAAGCAGTGGAAGATGGCCCAAGTCCTTTTGCTCCTGCACCCGTGCAGGAGACCTGGAAGAAGCTCCGGCTGTAGTTGCCAACTGGGGAGTGAACCAGCAGATGGAAGACCTCTCTCTCTCTCTCTCTCTCTCTCTCTCTCTCTCTGCACCTCTCCTTCTCTCTGTGTGTAACTCTGACTTTCAAGTAAATAAATGCATCTTTTAAAAAAAAAGAATATTTTCTGGAAATTGTACAGAAAACTTTATTTACATAAAGGGTTACAGATGCTGTTACTTTGTATTTTCCTTTTTACATTCTAGATCTCTTCATCCTTCAAGGAGCTTCATTGCTTCATCCGTTTGGAATCTAGTCAGTGTTTTCCTCTTCAGGTTCATTTTTTCACCCTTTACCTCCTCACAGTCTTTGTTCCATTTACTTAGAGTCCGTGTACTCTCTGTGGAACCCCTTGTGTAGCCTGTTCCATAGCATCTGTTATATTCTCTCACAGTTGTCTGTGGGCTTGGTGTCTACTGTACTGTACCATAAACCTTCACTGTCTCATAGGTGCTCATATGTCTTAGAATCCCCAGGACATGACAAAGGTCCTGGTACAATTGCGGTTGGATAGTACATTTAAAACAGTCAGGAATAGTCCATCACCCTTGGGATGCAAATCTCCCTCAATATGAGGTCATAAGCTGGAGGCAGTGCAGAGCAAGAAGGCAAGGGTAAGGTGATGGCTGTGACTTCGCTCTTGCCCAAGACCAGCACAGGTTGCCTCCTAGATTGATCTTTTGTCTTTTGTAGATCTCATTCCTATTGTGAGGTCCTATTCCCTTAGTTATTTTTGGCTCTTAGAACCAAAGCAAGACTTGGACCTAAAGTTTCACCTGAGTTAGAGGAAAGTGTTGTGCAGGACTAACACAGGATATTTAACTTCCAAAAATTTGAATGAATAACTCACAGGTCATATATTATAATCCCCAAAATTCATTTAGAAAGATGGTCAGACTAATTGCCCCCTTTAGCTTGTACACCTCATATGACTTAGAGCTCTAGAAAAATTCCTGACTTCTGTTTCCCTCAGCTTTTGCCTCCCTATATTCAGTTGGACTTTTTTTTCCCCCACTCCCCAATATGCTTTTCTAATTTAAGCTCTATTTTCCTGAAGTCAGAGGCAGGCCAGATACAGACAGCAGTGAAGTTCTCACAGCTCTTCTCCAACTGAGAATTTCTGTTTTTAAAGATTTATTTATTTACTAGAAAGAGTTACACAGACAGAGAAGGCGAGGCAGAGAGAGAGGTCTTCCATCTGCTAGTTCACTCCCCAGTTGGCTGCAACGGCCGAAGCTGCGCCAATCTGAAGCCAGGAGCCAGCAGCTTCTTCTGGGTCTTCACATGGGTACAGGGGCCCAAGACTTGGGCCATCTTCTACTGCTTTCCCAAGCCACAACAGAGAGCTGGATCAGAAGTGGAGCAGCCGGGACTCGAACAGGCCCCCATATGGGATGTCAGCACTGCAGGCAGCAGCTTTACCCGCTATGCCACAGCACCGGCCCCTCCAGCTGAGAATTAAGGGAAGAAACCCAGATGCTGGGTTCTCTCCTTAAAGATTTGGGACACTTAACTGTGTCACACAATCCAGATCTATCGGCTGCATTTCCACAAAGCCTGAACATCTCCAGGCCAAGGGCTGTTCCCTTTCCCACTTCAGTTCCCCAACACCTAGCTCACTGTTTGGCACATACATTTTAGCAAGAATGACTTTTGTTTATCTCCCTATTAATCATTATCATTCCCTTTTAAGAAGAGACTGATAACTTTTCAGAGTCAGAGAAGCAGCCCGAAACAAGGAAACTGAGGAAGATATATAAGAATTTCAGTGCTGGGGCCAGAACTTTGGCACAGTGGCGCAGTGGGTTAAAGCCCCAGGCTGTAATGCCGGCATCCCACATAGGCACCAGTTCGAGTCCCAACTGCTCCACTTCTGATCCACCTCCTTGCTAATGCACCGGAGAAAGCAGTGGAGGATGGCTCAAATCCTTGGGCCTTGTACCCACTTGGGAGACCCAGGAGAAGCTCCTGGCTTTGGATGCGCCATTTGTGGAGTGAACCAGTGGATGGAAGACCTCTCTCTCTCTCTCTCTCTCTGTCTCTGTCTCTGTCTCTATCTCTGTCTCTGTCTCTACCTCTTTCTCTGTAACTTTGCCTTTCAAATAAATAAAATAAATCTTTAAAAAAAAGAGTCAGTGTTATTTAAATAAAAGTAGATAAAATAGAAGAACTTAGGTT
This sequence comes from Lepus europaeus, assembly GCF_033115175.1. Lineage (NCBI taxonomy): Eukaryota > Metazoa > Chordata > Mammalia > Lagomorpha > Leporidae > Lepus > Lepus europaeus. Next base: position 69,708,815 of record NC_084836.1, read on the forward strand.
TTGATTAAGCTTAGAACAGAAAACCAGTGAGAGAAGTTTAGCTCTTAAAGGATGTTTTAAAACACGAACTTAAAACTACTTGTAAAGTTAGGCTATTTTATTTTTGCAGGCTTTGGTCCATACACTTTCCTCAAGAAACTTTATGTATTAATCTACCTTAAGAATGCGAATGTTTTGCTGGTGTCAAAATTGAATGTGTGATCGATGAGCAAGAACTGAAAAGTCTCTGTTCTAGGCAGGATCGAGAACTTGTTTTTTTCTAATTCCACACAGACACGTCTTCGGCCTCTGAGGATGAGGGCTCTCTGAGACGCCAAGCTGCGCTCTCTGCTGCCTTGCAACAGAGCTTACAGAATGCCGAGTCCTGGATCAACCGTTCAATTCAGGGATCGTCCACTTCTTCATCTGCATCTTCTACGCTGTCCCATGGAGAGGTCAAAGGAACCAGTGGGTCTCTAGCTGATGTATTTGCCAATACTCGAATAGGTAGGAGCTGGATCTACCCAAGAAGCCCAAATTATGTTCCATTTGGCTCCCGGTGTCCAGGAAATAGTCTATAATTTGTATTAGGTTTTTCAGTATGATTGAAAAATTAGAATCAGAACCTGACAGTCAATGAGGCAAAGAAGGAAACACCAGCAATACATTTGTTACTGGAATGATAGGCACCATCTGCATTCTCGGTGCACCGTGCTGCCCACCTGAAGCCATAGCTGTTTCCATCAGCAATACTCAAGTTGCAAGGTATAACACCAGTCATAATGTGGTGCTGTCCCCTTTGAGGACTATTACATAGATTTAAGAGTGTTAAAATATATCATCTCATAGATTATCCCAGGATTGTCGTCCACATCCTGTCAAACAAAAAAGCATTCCATGCAACCAAATTTTACACTAAGCCAGTATCAGTGAGACTCTTTTGTCTTCGTATAAAGACCGGGTTTATTGTCCTTGCTGCTGAGGTATTGCTGCAACTGGAGTGTGTTGCCTGAGGATGTTGGTGCCCCATGAGCTGCCGCCTGCTGCTGCTGCTGCTCTGTGCAGTTTAGCTTTTGCTTGCCTCTGCTTTATGTGTGTGTGTGTGTGTGTGTATTTTAAGGAGTTGTGACATCTGTAGATAAAGATGTAGCTTGGATCTGTGCTTTCATTTAATTGTTTGGTACAAATTACACTAAGTAATGTAGCTCAGCATTTTATGTATGTTATGTATCTCCCTTTTTTCCCTCAACAGTCAATTGTGTTTTGCTGTCTTAATTTTCATCTCTAACTTCTGTCACCTTTTGCATTTATTTTCTTAATTGATTTTTGCAAAGAAAATCTTGGAAAATCTTCCATTCAAGGCTGGACTTTTTGAAGAAAGTAAGCCATCCTGAGGGTGTCTTTGCCCACACTGGGAAGCCAGGTGCCTTTAGTTAGTGATTTAGCATGCGCTCTTGGCTCTGCCCAGGCCCTCACCGAGCCTCCTCAGCCACTCCAGGCACGTGTGCGTGTTCACCTCTCTTCTGTGGAGGGTCTGCCAAAGAGCCATGCTGGGTGAATTCCTATCTCCACATTTGTCTACTGGGGGCAATTTCACTTGTAACATATTTTGTCCTAATGCCCGAATAATCTGGTTTTTTGTTAAGGTTTCATCTGACCACTATTTGTCTATTGCTTCTACTACTCAGTGAGACATTATTGATTCAGTTAGTGACAGATAACCATTTTATGCAACATTATTGCTTTTTGGATGTTTGCTATGACAGAAATAATCCATGTTCCTGATAGAAAAATTCAAAAATGCAGGTAAAAGACACATAGAATAATCTATAATCCCACATCACATAGATAATACTTTAGTGTTACCACTTTCTTCTATATTTCGGGTTTTGGTTTTGATTTTCTGAAAATGAAATTGTCCTGAACATAATGTTCATAAGCTGCTTTCTTAGCAGTGTGTCAGGAACATCTTTTATATCATTGTTACTATGTTCACAGTGTTATTTTTATGATTTCAAGGTATGCCATTGCCTGACTAGGTCCAGGGTTAGTTAGCCATTCCTCTATTGTTGGACACTTAAGTATTGTCCAACTCTTTGCTACCATAAAAACTGAGGGAGTGAGCAAGGTTAAACATACAACTTTGTTCATTTCTCTGATTATCTCTTTGGGATGTTTTCTTGTAAAAATTAAAATAGATTTATCTGGTTTTTCTTCTCTTGGAAACTTAAGTGGTCTGATCCACTCCCAAGACACTATTTTGGTTTTTAGTAAAAGAGAACAAACCATAATCATAAAGAAATTTTTAGGAGCCTAGGATATCAATAGCCACTTATGCTCTTTCTCACTTTGGCTCTATGTCGAAGTCACTTGCAAGTTTTATTATGATGATTTTTATAGCATTGGGGTTTCTGTGTAGAAAATACTGTTTTTGAGAAACATTGCATATGTGATTTGATCTTATTGAGGTTATCCAAGTCTTAAAAATAATAATTTTGGAAAGCTGATATGCCCTGGCTTAACCACCTGTTCTCCCATTGATCTACCAGTGTAAATTGATTTAAAATATTGTTTTATAAGATCTAATGTCCTATTTCTCTTTTTGTCTATGGTAAAAAAAAAAAAAAAAGAATTTAAAGGCTCTTGTTTTTGCTGCTATGTAATATATTTCTAAATTGTTTTCCCCTCTCAGAGAATTTCTCTGCTCCCCCTGATGTCACCACAACTACCTCTTCCTCCTCCTCAACTTCCTCCACACGACCAGCAAATATTGACCTGCCCCCCTCGGGGATAGTGAAAGGCATGCACAAAGGAGCCAACAGGTCCAGCCTTATGGATACAGCTGATGGTAGGGGATCTTTTTGATGGCTGATGAGGGAGTGGAGTATAAGTGAAACTGGGACAATTCACAGTGTCAGCAGCAGCTCCTAACCGGCCTGTGTGGTAGCTGCAGAGCCACGTTGCATTTGGCTCACTAACGAGTCTTCCTGAGTGCCCCCTTCCCTTGTCTGCAGAGACAGCACTGACATTTGTTCACACGTAGCTCTTCCCAAAGATACCTTGAACCAAAAGCCAGAGGTGGCCAAAGAAAGCACTTTAAGAGAAGAGGGAGATCAGGGGAAGTCCTTACCTACTGTGTTAACTTGTTTGTGCTCTGCTGTCATGCAATTTGTCACCTACATATTTGTACCTAATTGTCCCATCTGGAGTAGCAGGAGGGTATGGTCAGAGGCCAAACAGCATTAGAAATAAAAAATCCTGAGGAAATTGAGGAATTGAAATATTCTTGAGATCAGTGAATTTTAACAGCATTTTTTCCCTTATAGGTGTTCCTGTCAATAGCCGAGTATCCACAAAAATCCAGCAGCTTCTCAATACTCTGAAACGACCCAAAAGACCTCCCTTAAAGGAATTTTTTGTGGATGATTCTGAAGAAATTGTGGAAGGTAGCAGTAAAAATGCCAAAATCATATATTAAACAAATATTTCTTAACTAATTACTGCGTATCAGGTAGGGTTACAGAGTGGCAAAGTATAGTTCTTAATTCACAGAATCAAAAAGTTCTCTGCCTTTTTTCCTGCGAAGAATTATTTATATTTTAGATCTCAGTTGAAAGGTACAGAGGGCAAGCAGGAGAAGAAAAAGAGAGAATTATGCCTCATGGAACTATCTTAGAAATGTACTCTTAGAGTTTAAAGACTATCCAGGCCGGCGCCGTGGCTTGACAGGCTAATCCTCCGCCTTGCGGTGCCGGCACACCGGGTTCTAGTCCCGGTCGGGGCGCCAGATTCTATCCCGGTTGCCCCTCTTCCAGGCCAGCTCTCTGCTGTGGCCCGGGAAGGCAGTGGAGGATGACCCAAGTCCTTGGGCCCTGCACCCGATGGGAGACCAGGAGAAGCACCTGGCCCTGTCTTTGGATCAGCGAGATGAGATGCGCCGGCCGCAGCGGCCATTGGAGGGTGAACCAACGGCAAAAGGAAGACCTTTCTATCTCTCTCTCTCACTATCCACTCTGCCTGTCAAAAAAAAAAAAAAAAAAAAAACCTATCCCAACTACTTTTTTTTTTTTAAAAGATTTATGTATTTGAAAGACAGAGTTACAGAGAGAGCTAGAGACAGAGAGAGGTCTTCCATCTGCTAGTTCACTCCCCAGATGGCCGCAACGGTCAGAGCTGTGGCGATCTGAAGTCAAGAGCCAGGAGCTTCCTCTGGGTCTCCCATGCGGGTACAGGGGCCCAAGGACTTGGGTCATCTTCCACTGCTTTCCCAGGCCATAGCAGAGAGCTGGATTGGAAGAAGAGCAGCTGGGACTACCCCGGTGCCCATATGGGATGTCGGCGCATTAGGCCAGGGCCTTAACCTGCTGCACCACAGCACTGGCCCCAACTTAACTTTTAAGGCCGGCGCCATGGCTTAACAGGCTAATCCTCTGCCTTGCGGCGCTGGCACACCAGGTTCTAGTCCTGGTTGGGGCACCGGATTCTATCCCAGTTGCCTCTCTTCCAGGCCAGCTCTCTGCTATGGCCCAGGAAGGCAGTGGAGGATGGCCCAAGTGCTTGGGCCCTGCACCCCATGGGAGACCAGGAGAAGCACCTGGCTCCTGGCTTCGGATCAGCGCGATGAGCTGACCGCAGCGGCCATTGGAGGGTGAACCAACGGCAAAAAGGAAGACCTTCCTCTCTGTCTCTCTCTCTTTCACTATCCACTCTGCCTGTCAAAAAAAAAAAAAAAAAAAAAAAAAAGTTATTTATAGGGGTCGACATTGTGGCCCAGCGATACTTGTGACACCAGCATCTCATCATCAGAAGTTTCCTGCTCATGGCCTAGGATGGCAGCAGAAGACAGCCCAGGTACTTGGGCCCCTTCTACCCATGTGGGAGACCAGGGTGGAGCTCCTGGTTCCTGGCTTCTGTCTGCCCCAGAGGTGCCTGTTGCGGGCATTTGGGGAGTGAACCAGCAGGTGAAAGGTGTCTCTCTCTCTCTTGCTCTCATGTCTCTTTCTTTTTGTATGTCTTCCCTCCTTTGCCTCGCCTTTCAAATATATAAATAAATCCATCAGAAGAATGGTGGTCTTTTTAAAAATAAAGTTGCTTATATTTGGCATTTTTCTAGGCTATATATATCAAGTTTGACCTCAAAAGCTTGCCCAGTCCTTTTTTTCATATAACATAGTCCTTTCATTTAACCAGTGAAGCAACACATATATTTTTGTCCTCTGTCAGACAGTGTGGGGGGTGGAGGCTGGCACTGTGGTGTAGTGGGTTAAGCCACCAACTGCAACACCCATATGGGCGCCCATTCGAGTCCCAGGTGCTCTGTTTCCAAACCAGCTCCCTGCTGATACACCTTGGAAAGGAGCAGAAGATGGCTTTAGTGCTTAGGTTCCTCCACCTGGGAGACCCATAAGAATCTTTTTCTCTTGGCTTTGGACCAGCCCATCTCCAGCTGTGGTGGCCGTTCAGGGAGTGAAGATGGAAGACTTTCTCTCTCTCTCTCTCTCTCTCTCTAACTGCCTTTCAAATAAATAAAAGAAAATGTGGTAGATGCTGAGATCCAAAGATTTACTAAAATGTAGTTGCTTCCTTCATGCTATTTACAGGTTAGGCCAATACTAAAATATATACAAGGGTACTCTAAAAAGTTTCTGGAGTGGCGAACATTTTCCTTAGCCGTTCCATTGCCTGCGTGCCGTATTGGAGTACCTGCGTTTGAGTCCTGACTCCAGCATCCTGCTGTTGCACCCTGGGAGGCAGCAGTGATGGCTGAAATAATTGGGTTCCTGCTATCCACATGGGAGATCTAGATGGAGTTCCTAGCTCCTGCCTTCAGCTTAGCCCAGTATTGGATGTTGTGGGCATTTGGGAAGTGAACCAACGTTCGGGAGCTTTCTCTCTGTCTGTTTCTTTGTGTCTCTTTGCCTTTCAAATAAGATTTTTTCAAAAGTTTCAAATAAGTTTTTTTTTTTTCAAAAATATTATATAAAATGGAATTAAAAGAAGTTTATTTTGGTATAAAAAGGAATCTCTGAAATCCATGCATAACTCCATCTTCCAAAAATTCATGAAAAATGTTTTGGATTTCTAAATCTTAAGTCCATTTTTCTTCTTCCTTTTCCTCTCTTCCCCTCTCTCCCTCTCCCTCTCCCTCTCCCCCTCCTCCTACTTCTATTTCTAAGATCTTCTGTCCCTTTCAGTTGCATTAGCAAACAGTCACATCAGGTGCAGAGCAGCCAGTGCTCAAAGAGCCACTCTGATATGGAATGGCAGTGCCAACAGCAGCAGCTTCAGCCACTACACTGCAGTGCCAGTCCTTCATTTCACTTCTCTACAGACTTTTTTTGAGTACTCTGCTGTGGATGGAAGCATAGTTGATCTAGTATGTTTTAGCAGATACAGGCAACTTGGAGAAGGGAAGAAATTCGTTCCATCTTTGTAGTTACGGAAGGCTTCACAGAGGAAGTGGTTTAGGCAGCAATTGATTAATTCAGTTGTTTTTTAAAATTTATGGATGAAGTCATGATTTTCAGAATTTAATAGGGGAGGCCGGCGCCACGGCTCACTTGACTAATCCTCCACCTTTGGCGCTGGTACCCCGGGTTCTAGTCCCGGTTGGGGTGCCGTGTTCTCTCCCAGTTACTCCTCTTCCAGTCCAGCTCTCTGCTGTGGCCCAGGAGTGCAGTGGAGGATGGCCCAAGTCCTTGGGCCCTGCACCTGCATGGGAGACCAGGAGGAAGCACCTGGCTCCTGGCTTTGGATTGGCACAGTGCGCTGGCCATAGTGGCCATTTGGGGGTGAACCAATGGAAGGAAGACCTTTCTCTCTGTCTCTCTCTCTCTCTCTCTCACTGTCTAAGTCTGCCTGTCAAAAAAAAAAAAAGAATTTAATAGGGGAAAATGAGAGGGGAGTAGATGCAAATATGGATTAAATGAGAGTGGCCTTTTGATAATTATTAAAGCTGGATATTGAATCTGGGTAATGGATATACCTAACAGAAGCTCCCCACCAGCCGGCGCCATGGCTCACTAGGCTAATCCTCCACCTGCGGCACCGGCACCCGGGTTCTAGTCCCGGTTAGGGTGCTGGATTCTGTCCCGGCTGCTCCTCTTCCAGTCCAGCTCTCTGCTGTGGCCCAGGAAGGCAGTGGAGGATGGCCCAAGTGCTTGAGCCCTGCACCCGCATGGGAGACCAGGAGAAGCACCTGGCTCCTGGCTTCAGATCAACACGGTGTGCCGGCCGCAACAGCCATTGGAGGGTGAACCAATAGTAAATGAAGACCTCTCTCTCTCTCTCTCTCTCTCTCTCTCTCACACACACACACACACACACTGTCCACTCTGTCCAAAAAAAAAAAAAAAAAGATATAATAAAAAAAAAATCAAAAAAAGAAGCTCACCACCACCACCAAGATGTATTTATTGATTTGAAAGGTAGAGTTACAGGGAGAGACCAATCTTCCATCAACTGTTTCACTCCCCAGATGGCTTCAGTGGCTGGGGCTGGCCAGGCCAAAGCCAGGAGCCTGGAATTCCGTCGAAGTCTCTGACGTGAGTAGCAGGGGCCCAAGCATTTGGACCATTTTCTATTGCCTTCCCAGGCACGCTAGCAGGGAACTGGATCAGAAGTGGAACAGTAGGAACCAGCATTCATAGGATGCCAGTGTTGTTGGTGACAGCTTAACCTGTTTATCATAATGCAGGCCCCTAACAGGGGCTTTTATTTAGCTAGTTAGTTATTTTAAGATTTTTTATTTTATGTATTTGAAAGGCACAGCCAGAGAGAGAAAGATCTTCATCCACTGATTCACTCCCCAAATGGCCACAAAAGCTGAGGCTGGACCAGGCCAAAGCCAGGATCCAGGAGCTTCCTCCAGGTCTCCCATGTGGATGCAGGGACCCAAGGACTTGGACCATAGTCCCGTGCCTTCCCAGGCCCGTTAGCAGGGAGCCAGATCGGAAGGAAGTGATGCAGCTGGGACTCGTACTCGCACCGCTACGCCACAGCACCAGCCCCTATCAGAAGCTTTTATGGAAAGGAATAAGCCCATGTCATTCTGGCCTTGGTTCTGAGTGAGTGTGTGTGTGTGTGTGTGTGCGCGCGCTTGTGCGCCTCTCTCCACCCCCTGTCCCCATCCCTCATTGCCCTCATATTCCTTGAGGGCTTGGACTCTGCATTCTTTGCATAATTAGGCACTTATTAGGCACATGATAAATGTTTGTTCAAAGAATCTGAGCAGCATCTATTTTCTCAGTGTTTTTCACACCCTTGCACATAATTGGCACTCAGTAAATACTTGACATTTTCATGTGTAAATTACCTTTCCTGCCGTGAAAATGTAGAGATATTTTTGCTTTTTTATTATTTTAATAAACATTCAATGTAGTTCATTGTAGAAAAATTAAAAAGGCTTTAGTGTTTTGATCTGTATTAAGATCTGTTTTATATGAAAGACAATTAGAGAGAGAGAGATATCAAGACCTGTTGTCCACTGGTTCACTCCCCGGATGCCCTTAGCAGCTGCACTGGCCTGAGATGAAGCTACAAGGACATTATTTATTTATGTATTTATTTATTTTTATTTGAAAGGCAGAGTTACAGAGAGGCAGAGGCAGAGAGAGAGTGAGTGATATCTTCCATCTGCTAGTTCACTCCCTAAATGGCTGCAACAGCCCGAGCTGGGCCTACCTGAAGCCAGGAGCCAGGAGTTTCTTCCGGGTCTCCCATGTGGGTGCAGGGGCCCAAGCCCTTGGGCCATCTTCCACTGTCCATATGGGATGCTGGCACTGCAGGTGGCGGCTTTACCTGCTACGCCACAGCACGGCCCCAGGACTGAGTTTTATCTGTAGGAAAGAATATGAAATATGACCCACCTCTGATTCTTGGAATGATGTTAATAATCTAGCAGTTTTTCCCCAAAATTTAGTTTAATTCAACTAACACTGTTGAGCAATCTGTATGCAGTAGGCACTGTAGGCATTGGGGGAACAAGACTCCCCCTTCTCTGAGGAAGCTCGAAGCCTCTTGGGGCAGTGGTGTGAGAGGGAGCCCACAGAGTGACAAGCCATGCAGGAGCCTCAGAGCTCTGCTAAGAGCAGACTGCCACATGCTGGGGGAGCCCTCAGAAGGAGGAGACTTCTCACAGAATAGTTGGGAGTGGTTTGCCAAGAATGTGCCATTGGCGGTGAGTCCAGGGAAAGGTGAAGTAGGAGCCTGCCAGGAAGCAAAGGGGTCAGCTGTTTGAGAGGTGCACCAAGCTGCGGATACTGGGAAGGTCATGATAATGACCCTGCAGTGTAGCCGGTGTCGTTCCCATCTTACAGAGGAGGCAAGGGAGGTTCAGGTCAATCAGTTTGCCTATGTATCTAAACAAGTTTACTACAGTTGATGACATGGCTAGAAAGAAATTTGTCCTTTGTGTTTTTGTACATGGACAGGGATTGTCTTCATTGGCGTTGGGATTTGCTTGTTGGATTCAGCATGCTGAATGTGATTTTACAGTCAGGCAATTAAATGAGGCCAAGTTTATGGATTTCCCTTTCTAACATGTACTTTTCTTTTCTCAAAGTGAGTTTAAATGAGAAAAAGATGAAGAGGAAAAGGAGATCTAGTTGGAAATGGAGGCCTTGAGTTGTGTTACCTGGTGTTTGTCCTTATTCATCTTATTTCTTGTTTTTTTTGGTACAGTACCTCAGCCAGACCCCAACCAGCCCAAGCCCGAGGGGCGGCAGATGACGCCTGTGAAGGGAGAGCCCCTGGGAGTCATCTGCAACTGGCCGCCTGCCCTGGAGTCTGCCCTGCAGCGCTGGGGCACCACGCAGGCCAAGTGCTCCTGTCTGACTGCGCTGGACGTGACAGGCAAGCCCGTGTACACTCTGACTTATGGTGAGTTTACAGTGGTCCAGATCCTTCCTCCTCCATGGGAGTTCTTCAGAATGTCATGGGTGCTGTGTTTATCCTGGTGTTGGGCAGCCTCTTGGCATCATGTTCCCATAGAACTTTTCAGTTATTTAATGGGATCCTAGGTTCTAAGTAAAGCTGTTGCCAAGTATTTTTATTTGCTAAAGTAACATTTGCAAGCCAGCTGATACTGGGTAGAGCCAAAAGGAGAGCGATTTTGTAGATCTATTAACATTTTAACATTAGGAGAGGATTTTAGAAAAACATCTGGGGGCTGGCATTGTGGGGACCTAGCAGGTTAAACTAGTGCCTGTGGTGCTGGCATCCAATATGAGTGCAGGTTCAGGTCCTGGCTGCTCCACTTGCTATCCAGCTCCCTGCTAATGTGCCTGGGAAAGTAGCAGAAGATGGCCCAAGTGCTTGGGCCCCTGCACTCATGTGGGAGACCCAGAAGAAGCTCCTGGCTCCTGGTGACCATTGTGGATGTTTGAGGAACAAACCAACAGATGGAAGATATCTCTCTCTGTCTCTCCTTCTTTCTCTGTAACTCTGCCTTCCAAGTAAATAACAAATAAATCTTTAAAAAAAAGAAAAAAAATTTTGGTCAGTATTAAAGTTGTATGGTGAAAATTAGTTTTATTTAAAAATTGAAACATTATTTTATGTATTTTGAGAAATAGTGAACAAGTGAGAAATTTATATATGTACATACATATCTATATATCTATCCATCTATTGAAAGAGGGATGTCTCTCTCACTCTCTCCCTCTGCCCTTCCTTCTCTCCCTCTTCCCCCATCTCTCTCTCTCTCTCTCTCTCTCTGTGACTCTGCCTTTCAAATCAATCTTTAAATAAATGTGATCAGCTCATATCAAATTATTTCTAGGGATATTCAGATTATTTCAGAAAAGAACTTGAAATGTTGTATAAGCTAGGACAAACATCTGGTGATGATTTGTTTTTGTTGCAAGACAGAACAGGCTTTTGTAACTAGAATGGATATAAAGCTTTGTGGGGGTGGGGACTGCTCATCTGATGCAGCTTTGGGAAGTGGCCATTGTCTTAAATTTGCTGATGAACTGAATGCTGTCTCGCTGAGATAGGCATAAATTTTTTATATGACTGTTTTCTTTTTCCAGGAAAGTTGTGGAGCAGAAGTCTCAAGTTGGCCTACACTCTGCTTAATAAACTGGGCACCAAAAATGAACCTGTGTTAAAACCTGGAGACAGGGTAATTGTCTATTATGTACATTTTGGAGTTTTGCTGTACAACAGGAGATTTGTATTAACTCTTATTCTTGGTTCCAACCCAGGTCAGCCCACTGCTAGGTGGATGGTTTTTACATGCACAGACTGAGGGCCGTTCACACGGCTCTTTCTTAAGCTGCTTGTCTGTACACTCCTAAAGTGCTAACAAAAAGAGAAAGCAAAGTCTTTCTGGAAATAAGTGTTTTATATTTAAACAATACAACTCTGATTTTCTTCCCTTACGGAATGCCTCATGGAACCTTTTTTAAATTTCGCATATGTAGAATAAGATACCAGCTGTACAGTGGCTTTCTTTTTGGTGGACTCATGACTGTAGACTCTCCTAAGCCAGCCTCTTAGAACCTCTTTGCATTGCTGCACAGAGCTTAAGTGTGGCTTTTTAAGTGTGACACACGACTATTTTCTTTGTCTCACTGAACACTTCAGGGACTACTTAGCAGCAGAGACACTGGTGAACAGAAGGAAATGGGTTGTTAAGTGGAGTTAATATTTTAACTCTAAAAGTTTTTTTTTTTTTGGACAGAGTGGACAGTGAGAGAGAGAGATAGAAAGGTCTTCCTTTTTGCCGTTGGTTGCCAATGGCCGCCGCGGTAGGCGCGCTGCTGCCGGCGCACCGCGCTGATCCGATGGCAGGAGCCAAGTGCTTCTCCTGGTCTCCCATGGGGTGCAGGGCCCAAGCACTTGGGCCATCCTCCACTGCCTTCCCAGGCCACAGCAGAGAGCTGGCCTGGAAGAGGGGCAACCAGGATAGAATCCGGCGCCCCAACCGGGACTAGAACCCGGTGTGCCGGCGCCTCAAGGCAGAGGATTAGCCTATTGAGCCGCGGCGCCGGCCTTAACTCTAAAAGTTTTACTAAGATTCAGAATTGAACTTATCTTGGGAGTGAGTTAAGAAAACTTGCAAGCAAAAGAAGGGAAAAGAAGAGTCTGGTGAGACAGATGTTAATCTGTGACTATCCCAGTCACCAACTCTGCAATGGTGACTTCTGTGATTTTTGGATTGGTTTTTCCCGTGATGCATGTGTGGTAGATAAGTTCATAGGTTTGAACATACCATGGAGGTTCTGCTGTTTATCTGTTGCTGGTGAATTAACTTCATGTTCATACTGGTTCCTGCCAGTGTTAAGTCTGTTAGCAGTGCCTTCGTACTAGAACACTTGGGTTGTTGAGTGAGTACCATGAATTATTTAAACAGTAGGAAACCTTACCATGGCCCTATGGCAGTAGTCAAGTCAGTCAGCATTTGTAGGCTCTCTCAGAGACCTTGGGCTTATCTTTCATATGCCATTCTGTCCAGAGAGACCTATTAACATTGATGATATTACTTTAACCCTGCACTAAAGTAAATTGCCTTAGACTTCAAAAGTAGTTACCACTTAAGATGAGTTGTTAACTGCTAAATCACCAATAGAATTAAGTGAAAAACTCTGAGGATAATGAGAAAGAGTTGCATGTACCTCCCCAAATGTGTATTGTAATCATGAGAGTGATGGAGCTCTTTGCTAGATGTTCGAGTCCTTTTGAACAAATGGTTATTGACTGGTTTGACTTACTGTTGGACATGACAAATACTAACATTGAAAGAGCTAATCATGTTCTTCCTGTTCTTGAATGTCATTATGAATTTTAGGTAGCCCTGGTTTACCCCAACAATGATCCAGTCATGTTTATGGTGGCTTTTTATGGCTGTCTCTTGGCTGAAGTGATTCCAGTGCCTATAGAGGTACCTCTTACCAGAAAGGTAACACTGCTAAGTTTAAGAGGAATGTAACCTGATGTAATGTAGCAGGCATGGGTTCTTGTTGGATCAGTCAACTCAGTCATGACATCAGAACAGTCTGACCATTTTCTGAAGTACTCAGCTTCACTTTCTAAACATACGAAAGGCTTATAAAAATTATTTACTAGGATCTCCTAGTGGCATGCAAATAATGTGTTTTTAGCGTAGTTAGAATTTTTTGTAGTATTGTATGTCATTTTGGGTGGTCATTTGGCAGTGGTCAGGACGCCATTTACTATACTTGCATCCCATATTAAAGTACCTGGGTTTGGGTCCCAGCTCTTCCTCCTCTTCTCCTTCTTTTTGTTGTTGTTGTTGTTGTTGTTGTTCTTCTTCTTCTTCTTCTTCTTCTTTTTTAATTTATTTGACAAGTAGAGTTATAGACAGTGAGAGAGACAGAGAGAAAGGTCTTCCTTTCATTGGTTCACTCCCCAAATGGCCGCCACAGCCGACGTTGCACTGATCTGAAGCCAGGAGCTAGGAGCTTCTTCCTGGTTTCCCATGTGGGTGCAGGGGCCCAAGCACTTGGGCCATCCTCCCTCCACTGCCCTCCTGGGCCACAGCAGAGAGCTGGATTGGAAGAGGAGCAACCAGGACTAGAACCGGCGCCCATATGGGATGCGGGTGCTGCAGGCAGAGGATTAACCAAGTGAGCCACGGCGCCAGCCCTCTTCTTTTTTTTAAATGATAAGTAAATCTTTATTTGAAAGGCAGAGTTACAGAGAGAGAGAAAGACAGATCTTCTCTCCGCTGGTTCACTTCCCAAACGGCCACAATGGCCAGAGCAGGGCCAGGCCAAAGCCAAGAGCCAGGAGCTTCTTCCAGGTCTCCATATGGGTGCAGGGCCCCAAGCACATGGGCTATCCTGGTGCTGCTTTCCCAGGCACATTAACAAGGAGCTGGATCGGAAGTAGAGCAGTTGGGACTTGAACTGGCGCCCATATGGGATGCTGGCATCGCAGGTAGTGGCTTTACTGCTACACCACAGCGCCTGCCCCACTACTATAGATTTTTGACAACACATCAGCCCTATGAAACAAGGCCTATGTATCACATTCCTGTGTTTCAATGATTTCTCCAGGAGCTGTTTGACTCTAAATTTCTCTTACAGTTTATTACTGAGAGTTGGTGTCAAAGGTGAATTTTTGGTGGAGAATATGGATTTGTAAGAAATTATTTTCTGAGAAGAATAAAAAAGAAATTGGTGGGGGCCAGTGTTGTGGCACAGCAGGTTAATCTGCTGCTTGTAATGATGTCTTCCTATGTCAGAGTGCTGGTTTTGAGTCCTGATACTCCACTTCTGAACAGCTTCCTGCTGATGCATCTGGGAAGGAAACAGAATATGGCCCAACTACTTGGGCCTCCGAAACCCATGTGGAGACCCACATATAGTCCCAGGCTCCTGGCTTGAGCCTGGACCAGCCCTGGCTGTTGGGACCATTTGGGAGTGAATCAGTAGATGGAAGAACTAACTCTCTCTCTCAAATATATAAATAAATGAATGAATAAATAATATCTGTCTATCTCAAAACAAACAAACAAAAAACCTCAACCAAATAAATTGGTAGCATCCCTGAAACTCTAGTTCATTGGATGTAGCATCTCATATAAACTCTTAACATGACAGGGTTGGTATGGCTTCATAGTTATGCTTTTAAGGTGACATTTTAATGGTACTATTTTAGATTGTATCTTTTGCTTTTTGCTGTTATTTTTATTGCTGTTTTTTAGGCCTCAAATCTACCTCCTTTAAAATTGAAAAATAAAAAGAGTATATGGGTTTAGGATAAACTATGCATTGACTTTTAATATAAATTTGGACATTTCGTATCTGTTTATGTCATTTAGTTGTGACCTGAATTGCTTTACTATTTTACTTGAGGGTGGGGCTTAGAGTGAGACAGTTTGATCATATCAATGTTTATTTGTTTCCTGAAACTAATCTGAAAGAGACTCATTGCTGACTCTTGAATCAAACTGTCACATTTGGTTGATAGGATTTACCATTAGCAATGACAGGCTGATAACATACCTGGTTTGTACACGGAAATCATTTATTATAGAAATTATTTGGAAGAACATACTGTCCCTGGATTTTGACAATTGCCAGATACCGGTGGGGCTTCACGAATGTTACTCGCGAGTGCCAGAGTCAGCGTCAGGTCTGAGGCAGGGGGTGCTCACGCTCACTCCCCTACCCTGCTCATTATCTTCTCTCCATAGGATGCTGGAGGTCAGCAGATTGGCTTCTTGCTAGGAAGCTGTGGTATCGCCTTAGCTCTTACCAGCGAAGTCTGTCTGAAAGGGCTGCCAAAAACCCAGAATGGAGAAATCGTACAGTTTAAAGGTCAGTGTCATTTATTCCTGAAATATCAGTGCTGAGTCCTTTAGTTAGCATTTTAATTTACAATAGCAAAGCATGTCACGTATGTTTTTATTTAATTCTCACAGTGTTATCACGTAGGCACCATTATTACCCCGTTTTACAGGTGAGGAAGCTGAGACAGAGAGGATGTGTCCCAGCTAATAGGTGGCAGAGCAGCGATCTGAACCCAGCTCTGTCCTTAATCCTTATGCTGCTGGATGGAAAGAGCTGCACTCTGTACATTAGCGCTAAGGGCCACATGTAGAGACAGAGGCTAGACCCCTAGCCCCATGTACTTCCACTGCCAAATGGACTTCCGGGTGGTTGAGGTAACGTCAAGACCTGGAATAGTGTGTAGAACGGTTGTGCTTTTGACAGAAGGCATAATTGTCTGGTAGAGCTTCACTAAAAGCTAATAAAATACAGTATTTTATGCATTATAAAATGATTTTGATTTAGTCTTTTGATATTGAAAATGACAAGTTGAGTGTGAACTCCTTTCCTGATAGCTTAGGCAATTCAATTTTTACTTTGGCTTTGATTTAGGTTGGCCCCGGCTCAAATGGGTTGTAACAGATTCCAAGTACCTTTCAAAGCCACCTAAGGACTGGCAGCCCCACATATCACCTGCTGGTACAGAACCAGCATACATTGAGGTAAGTCCCGGGGCTTTAGAACTTGCCTTCTCGTTTTTCCTTTGGCATTAGTTGCTGTCTTAACAAAACTGAAGACCAGCTTTTTGCAGCTCTGGAATTCTGGTGTTGGAAGGCCTTCCTACTTTGTGACATTTCCATCTTTGCAGTGGCCCCTTCTAGTTACTTTTATCATAAATACACATTCAGGAGAAAGCAGGGGTAGGCATTGATTCATGATTACAAAACAGTGCTTGGGACACCTGCATCCCATGTCAAGCTGCCTCGTTGCAAGTCCCAACTCTGCTTCCTTCTGGGAGACAGCAGATGATGACTCAAGTACTTGGGTCCCTGTCCTGTGAGAGATCAAGGTTGAGTTCTGGGCTCCTGCCTTTGGCCTGACTCAGCGCCAGCTGTTGTGGGTATTTGAGGAGTGATCCAGTGTTTGGAAGACTTTCTTTGTGTGGGGAGGAGTGTAGGGTGCATGTGTGGGTTTGTGTCTGCTTATCTGCCTGCCTTTAAAATGAGCAAAAATAAAATTTTAGAAAGCAAAAACAAGAGACTGTAAACAAATTAATCCTTCATGTGAGAGAGTCACGTGAAGACTGTAAAGAAGTCCAAAGGTTTACGAAATAATTTTTTCCCAGTTTAGAGGCGTTGGGAGAAAGACAATGACGAGATGGGGGAAAAAACTGTGCTTGGAAGGAACAGATTCAGCAGATGAAAGATAAAGAGCAAGAAGAAACAAAGTTAAGCCATGGCCTGCCACGAGGCCAGCATCCCATATGGGTGCCAATCTGAGTCTCGGCTGTTCCACTTCCAATCCAGCTTCCTGCTAACGTGCCTAGGAAAACAGCGGAAGATGGTCCAAGTATTTGGGCTCCTGCCACACCCAAATAGGAGAACCAGATGGAGTTCTGGACTCCTGGCTTCAACCTGGCTCAGCCCAAGCCATTGTGGCCATCTAGGGAGTGAACCAGCAGATGCAAGATCTCTGTCTTGGCCGGCGCCGTGGCTCAATAGGCTAATCCTCCGCCTTGCAGCGCCAGCACACCGGGTTCTAGTCCTGGTTGGGGCGCCGGATTCTATCCTGGTTGCCCCTCTTCCAGGCCAGCTCTCTGCTGTGGCCAGGGAGTGCAGTGGAGGATGGCCCAAGTGCTTGGGCCCTGCATCCCATGGGAGACCAGGAGAAGCACCTGGCTCCTGCCTTTGGATCAGCGCAGTGCGCCGGCCGCAGCAGCCATTGGAGGGTGAACCAACGGCAAAAGGAAGACCTTTCTCTCTGTCTCTCTCTCTCACTATCCACTCTGCCTGTCAAAAAAAAAAAAAAAAAAAATCTCTTTCCCTTTTTCTGTAACTCTACCTTTCAAATAAATAAATACATCTTTTAAAAAGATTTATCAATTTATTTGCAAGGCAGAGTTACAGAGAAAGAGGGAGAAAGAGAGAGAGAGTTCTTCCATCTGCTGCTTCATTCCCCAGATGGTCACAACAGCCACGGTTGGGCCAGATGGAAGCCAATAGCCAGAAGCTTCCTCTGGATATCCCACATGGGAGCAGGGGCTCAAGAACCTTGGCATCTTCCACTGCTTTCCCCAGTGCATTAGCAGGGAGCTGGATCTCAAACCAGCATCCACGTGGGATGCCAGTCACAGGCGGCAGCTTCACCTGCTGTGCCAAAACACTGGCTTCCCATAACATAAATCTTTTAAAAAAAAAAAGAAGAAAAAAGTTCTGCTGCATACTAGGCACCCAAATAAGAGCTTCAAATGCATTATCTCATTGAGTGTTCACAAGTATCCATTGAGATTGAGACTTTTATTAAAACTGCTTTATATATAAAAAGAAACTTCAGAGAACTTGAGTAACTGGCCAAAGGTCACATGATTGTGAAGCGGCAGAGGTGGTGCACAGGGCTGTGTGACTCTGCAGGCTACACCCTTGACAGCTCTGCACCCTGCCTGACACAGAGGCACAGAAGCCTTTTGCTAGATTAATGAATAAGCAATCAATAATTTCAAAAAGAAATGATTTTGTGGGGAAAATCACCCAACGTTGAATGCTTTGACTATGAAAAGGAAGAGAGTGGGCAGTAGGTGATGGGACTGTGTTGGATAGAAGCAGGACTGTTTTTATTGATGGCAGAGATCTGATGATGTTTCATGACAGATGACATTGGAGTATGTTTAAAGGACAAATACACAGGCAGGTAAAATACACAGCTTAGTCCACACCTCTCTCCCTGGTGAGTCAGTCTGTCCTCCTGTCCTCCCTAAGCCTCTGGTCACTGGCTTCCTGGTCTGCTCTCTCAAGAATTCTTCTGCTCTGACCATGAGCCGATGGAAGCTCTTTCCCTGTCTCTCAAACACACCAAAATACATTTTCAAAGCAACTTGAGTGGCACATTCAAGAGAAAACCCCAATTATAATCCAGTGCTTTCTAGATCTGCCCTGCCACACTGGGCAACTCCAACAGATGGGGACACATGTCACACACCTTCATCCCCGCAGTGCCATGCTCGACATGTGCAGCTGTGGGCTCTGCAGCAGGGATTCAGCAACTGTGGATGGGAAAGACTTGGGGAAGCAATTCTGTCTGCATTGAACTATTTATCTTGTCGTTATTCCTTAAACAATACGGTATCACAACCATTTATGTAGCGTATTATAAATCATCTAGAGGTGATTTGAAGCATCTGGGGAGAGGGCCTAGGTTGTATGCAGACACTGCCATTTCATATCAGGGATTTGAACACCTGTGGATTTGGTATCCAAGGGTGCTGTCGAACCAGTCCTCCATGGTACCAACAGACAGTTGTACTTGGTACTGTGTTTCTGTCACTGCAGCTCAAGTCTCCCTTTTTAGCAGCCCCTTCTCATCGATGATTAATCAGACGTTAAGTCTTTCACACAGAGTAAGAGTTTGGGATCAGGGTGGTCTTAAATATTCATATTTAACATGTTAAATTCAGCCCATTATAATGGCTTATCAGGGTTTTGGTTTGGGATTCTAATTTTGTCATTTGAGATAGACAATTTTAATGTGTTTTAATGTGTTTGTTGTTGTTGTTTTTCCTAGTATAAAACCAGCAAAGAAGGGAGTGTTATGGGAGTTACAGTGTCCCGGCTTGCAATGTTGTCTCACTGCCAAGCTTTGTCACAGGCCTGCAATTATTCTGAAGGTCAGACCTTATCCCGTGATTGCCCTCACTGTTAGCGTCAGATCTGTGTGACCATGAGCAGAGCGCTCTGTGATTGGGTTCTGTTTAATGACCAAATTCAGAGTGAAATATTCTAAGACACATTTCTTTGCTTGCTTTTGTTTTCTTCTTTTTCACAAATATGCTCTAACTTAAAGGAATTAAGATTCTGGGCAAACTGAGTATATAAAGCATGGTTTGTAGAGTACAGAAATAGAAAACCATGTGTTTATTATCTGCGGATTCTCAGGTGTCTGTGTCTTCCCATATATAAGGAGGTATACATTTGAGGTCAAACTAATTAAACTACTAAAAAGCATATGTTAAAACACAAGGTGTGATATTCTTTATTGTTGAACTTTTTTTATGTTGATAGATACTACAAACAACTATTTGCCTCACAATCATCTTTATAATATTAATTTCTTTAGTGTTTTATTTTCCTTTTGCAAAATAAAACAGGTTAATATGTGTTTATTATAGGGCAGCATTCTCATCTGGTTAAAAAAAAACAATGGGAGCAATCAAAATAAGAACTTAGTAGGCTACAACACATTTGCATAATGGATTATACCTTGTGACATAATACATTCTTGAGTATTAAAGATACGGGAAATTTGGCCGGCGCCGTGGCTCAACAGGCTAATCCTCCGCCTTGCGGCGCCGGCACACCGGGTTCTAGTCCCGGTCGGGGCACCGATCCTGTCCCGGTTGCCCCTCTTCCAGGCCAGCTCTCTGCTGTGGCCAGGGAGTGCAGTGGAGGATGGCCCAAGTGCTTGGGCCCTGCACCCCATGGGAGACCAGGAGAAGCACCTAGCTCCTGCCATCGGAACAGCGCGGTGCGCCGGCCGCAGCACGCTACCGCGGCGGCCATTAGAGGGTGAACCAATGGCAAAGGAAGACCTTTCTCTCTGTCTCTCTCTCTCTCTCACTGTCCACTCTGCCTGTCAAAAATAAATTAAAAAAAAAAAAAAGATATGGGAAATTTTTAAATATATTATCATTAAATGGGAAAAAATGGGATACAGGGCAGTGAAAACGAATTTTGTTACTTTATATAATCTGTGTATATGTAAATATGTCTAGAAGTATATGTGTTATAAAGACAGCAACGTTTTTTATTTCCTCTATGAAATACAATTTTTACATAGATTTTTTAAAAAAATTTCAAAATTCTAAAATAATCATTGATTCATTATATAATTAGGAAAAAGAAACCTCCTGGGGCAAGTGCCCAAGCAGTAAAGTGTCCTGCAGCTGGGACCACACTGCCCTATGGCCAGACCCTCCAGCTTCCAGAGACCCCAGGAACTTTCAGTCCTTTCTCTAAAAGCACCGAGTCGATTGTTTAGTTGAGGAAGTGACACGATTTTGCTATTTAACACTAAAGATGACTTCCTTATGTTTTTCTCTATTGTAGGAGAAACAGTAGTAAATGTTCTAGACTTTAAGAAAGATGCCGGACTATGGCACGGCATGTTTGCGGTAAGTGACTCAGAATTAGGACCTTTAGTATAAATTATACTTAAGATTAGGGCTAGCATAATATGTAACTAGAGCATCTCTCAGTACCTACCTGATATTTAGGCTCCCAAAAGATGGCTAGCATTTTTGGAGGACACCCAACACTTATGCAGAAGCTACATTGTGAGCTAAATAGGCACATGGAGATGTTTTCTGTACTAGAGGAATAGGTAGTGTTCTGTGGGTGTTGGAGACAGAGGACCCCTCTAGTTTTGGGCATCAAAGCAGTTTTTATGGAAGAGGTGACAGCTGAGTTGGACTTGGAAAAATAGGTAAGCTTTAGCTGTATTTTTGGGAGGGGGAGAGGGGAGATGGGACATTTTAAGTAGGAAGGCTCCCCTATGTGACATACCATTTTGGGGGACAGAGAAGAAATGCAGGATTCTGCAGATGAAAGGGGACTCGGGAGTGCGTGTGGTTCAACTGCCGTAATAGTGCAGGGGTTTCAGAAAGAGTAGAAGATGCAGGGGAAGAGGAGGAGAGGGAGAGGCAAAGGATCGCCTTTCACAAAGGACCCCCAGATTGCGGAGAGCTTTAGTCCTTGAGTGGACCTTACTTTCTAGCTCTTTTCTTGCCCATTTTCTTTGTGTTGGAAGTTTGAATACAGTGATGGGGATGGAAAGGGACTCTCCTTCCTGTGAGACAAGTGCAAGATGGAGAAGTATGAAGAACTAGTCACAATTACCATCCTTTTCTGAAACCAGAAGTTTGTCACTAGACCTAGAAACTTGAGGGAGGAAGGACATGGTATCTTACCATGGTTAACAAAATGGCCAGTCTAAGTACCAAGGCTTGGTTACTCTGCCAAGGCAATCTCTCCTTGGGGACAGAGCATCCTGGCTCTGTTTGGTTTGTGTAGCAAGAGACACCAAATTGCAGCTCCTCTTAGCATTAACAAAGCAAAGCAGAACCACCTGTAAGAAACAAAATTTTTTTCAAGTTATTTATTTATTTATTTAAAAGAGTTAAAAAGTGGGGAGGAGGTTCAGGTTCCATCCTGAAGCAGCAGATGGAACACCTCTCTCGCTCGCTCGCTCGCTCCCTCTGCCTCTCTAACTCTGCCTTTCAAATAAATAAATAAATAAATAAATAAATCTTTTAAAAAAAAGACAAAAACCATTGTAATATATAGCCACCCTGTGAAATACTATGCAGTGATTCAAAGAGCTGTGCAAATCTCTTGTACTGAATATATGCAGATTTAGCTCTAAAACAATGTAAGTGCAAAATGCCAAGTTACAAATGTATGAAAAGGGACTATAAATACATGGACCAGATGCATCACTGAGATTTTCTCTGGGGAGAAGCGGAAGGAACCAGGTTTGAGAGTGGGTATCAAAGGAACTTCAACTTTATAATTAATATTTCAGACTTATTTCAAAGATTGTCTGTTTGAGTATTGTATAACAATGTCAGTTCCATTTTAAAATGCAAAGTATGACTTAAGTATTGATTACATATGTTTCTTTGCCTTCCAGAATGTAATGAATAAGATGCATACCATTAGTGTACCCTACTCTGTTATGAAGACTTGTCCTCTCTCTTGGGTTCAAAGAGTGCACGCCCACAAAGGTATCACACAGAGCAGCTAACCTTAATTGTGTGACTGAACTAAGATGTCAGGGATTTTCAGGTTTCTCTTGTAGAGACACAGTCATGTGGCTTAGTGACTTAACAGATTTTAGAGTTCAGTTGCTACAGAATTAGGTATGTTGTCTTTTTCACCTCACTGATATCCTTTCTTGTGAATTGAGATGAATTCTCCTGAATCTGGCCCCAGAACTGGGTTTATTGAGTGCTCTGGTGTTCAGTTTTCATGGCCGGGCTACTGTGGCTTGTGCAGGTTGCAGTGAGCAAGCTGTGTGTATCCAGTCAGTTTAAAAGTGCTTTCTACCTCTAAGCAACTGGCACAGTCTCTTCAAAACCTTTTTTATTTTCCTTGAGTGAAGATTGTGATTCCCATATATATAAACATGTTTGATATTGTAGATACAGTATAATTTGATATAGTAAATAAAATACATACCAAGTTGAGGATGTGCATATATGTTAACTTTATCCCTGTTGAATTTATAGCCAAGGTAGCTTTAGTAAAGTGCCGGGACTTGCACTGGGCCATGATGGCACATCGGGACCAGAGAGACGTGAGCTTGAGTTCCCTACGGATGTTAATTGTGACTGACGGAGCTAATCCCTGTGAGTATTTCCTGAACGTGGCTCGGGAATTTCCTTTCCTTTCCGTTGGTTGGCTACTTTTTTTTTTTGCTGCCTTTTTGTAAGTTCTTTTTTTTTTTTAATAATACCATATATATTGAAATAAAATACACATAGTATAAAACCCATTAAATTGTATAAATCAGTGATTTTAGTTATTCCCCAGTATGCTACCATCACCATGATCTAAATTTAGAACATTTTCATTACTCAGAATAGAAACTACTACTGACTACCAGTCCTTCCACATTTCTCCCCAACACTAGTTACCACTGTTCTGCTTTTGTGTCTGTAGATTTGCCTGTTGTGGACGTTGTGCATAAATGCAGTTGTACTGTCTGTGGTCTTTTGTAATGGGCTTCTTTCACGTAATTTACCATTTTCTTTTTTTGTAAAGATTGATTTATTTGGGGCCAGCGCTGTGGTATAGGGGGTAAAGCTGCCAACTGCAGCTCCACCCCATACAGGTGCAGGTTCTAAAACAGCTGCTCCACTTCCCATCCAGCTCCCTGCTGATGCACCTGGGAAAGCAGCAGCAGATGACCCAAGTGCTTAGGCCCCTGCCACCTGTATGGAAGACCTGGAAGAAGTTCCTGGCTCCTGGCTTCAGACTGGCCCAGCTCTGACTGTTGCAGCCATTTGGAGAGTAAACCAGTGGTTAGAAGATCCCCCCACCATAACTCTGCCTTTCAAATAAATGAATAAAAAAATACATTATTTCAAAGAGTTACAGTGACAGAGAAAGATCTTCCGTCTGCTGGTTCATTCCCTAGATGGCCACAACAGCTGCAGCTGAGCCAGGTTGAAGCCAGGAGCCGGGAGCTTCATCTAGGTCTTCAAGTGGGTGCCAGGGGCCCAAGTACTTGGGCCATCTTCTTCTTTTCCCAGACCTTTAGCAGGGAGCTGGATCAAAAGTGGAGCAGTCGGAACTCGAGCCAGCACTCATGTGGGATGCTGGTGTCACAGACAGTAGCTTTACCTACTGTGCTACAAATGGCAGCCCCTAGTCTAGTATTTTCAAGATCTAGCCATGTTTTAGCGTATCAGTACTTCATTCCTTTTTATTGCCAGATAAAGCTCTGTTGTATGGATGTATTGCATCTTATTTATCCCTTCATCTTTTTATGAATTCTGTAAGCTTTTAAAACCATTCCTTCTTGTTCACTCATGCATATCCTTTTTCTATCATAGAATTCTGCATAATACTTACATAAAAGCAACAGTAAGAAGGTGACTTGATGTAACCCAGTAGACTTTATTTAAATTCTTCCTAGCAGCAAATCGAAGGAGTTTGCAAAAACTTTTAGAGATATTACTGTGTGTTGCAGTTGATTTCTCCACAATGTTGCAGTGGGTTCGTTTCTGAGAGGAGCAGTGTGGTGGGGGCAAGAGGCGCGGAGTCAACACACAGACCCCAGGAGTCGGGTGAAAGCAGGCTTGAGGCGAGCAACCGGCAGATTACAGTTGGTACAACAGCTTATATAGCCAAGACCAGCCAATCTGGTCAAGGGGCGGTCTATACCCCAACCAATCACAGCCTGTTGCCAGGCAGTTTCACATCCATCCAATCACAGCCTGTCGCCAGGCAGTTTCCAGAGCCATCCAATCACAGCCTGTTGCCAGGCAGTTTCCAAAGCCAGGTGGGTTTCAAAGCCATTCCTGACTAACTGACGCTCACTTGCCAGTGGCCACCTTCACATGGCCTTCTCATTCCACTACAACTGTGTTGTTACCTGCTTTTGCCTACAAACACAAAAACCCTAATCCTGCACATATTGGGATCAAGTAAAAAATTAAAAGCTGTGCTCTTTCCTAAGTGTGCTTTTCTCAATAGTCACATCATTCACCTTTTTTTTGTTTAAGTTTTATTTTATCTATTTGAAATGCAAAGTTAGACATAGAGAGAGAGGAAGAGACAGATAGAGGTCCTCTATAAGCTGATTCACTCCCCAAATAACCATAATGGCCGGTGCTGGGCTGAAGCCAGGAGCCAAGAGCTTCCTCCAGGTCTCCCACGTGGGTGCAGGGACCCAAGCACTTGGGCCATTTACACTGCTTTCCTAGGCACATCAGCAGGGAGCTAGATAGGAAGTAGAACAGCCAGGACGTGAACCAGCACTCACATGGGATGCTGGTGTTGCAGACGGTAGATTTACCTGCTGTGCCACAACACTGGCCCGTTCACCTTGGTTTAAAACACATATATGAGATAGACCTTAAGAAAAAAGCAAAGCACCCACTGGGGACACGTGTAGCTGATAATTAGATTAACATTAAACTGAAGTATTAAAAAAACAGAGTTACAGGCATACCATATTGGGGGTGCCTGGATTTGAATCTGTGCTCTGCTTCTGATCCAACTTCCTTCTAATGCACACCCTAGGAGATAGTATGTGATGGCTCAAGTAGTTGGATCCTTGTCACCTTCATGGAAGACTCAGTTGGAGTTCTTGGCTCCTGACCTCTAACTGGCCCAGCCCTAAAAGCAGACATTTGGGGAGTGAACCAGCAGATGAAAGATCTCTATCTGTGTGCAGTGTGTATATGTGTATGCCCCCTTTCAAATAAATAGAAATATTACAAAATATATAAAAGATAAGAAAAAAGGCAGAGACTGTCACACAGAAGAAGGTACAACTAAGGCAGTACTGTACTAAACTGCTTATGGTAATGACTTCAGGAAGCGTGCTAAATTATAAACTGGCTGCATCTTGCCTGCAGTGTTAGCTCTTATACTGATTTGTTGGTTTGGCAAGAGTTGCGTTATTCCAAGTTGTAACCTTAAATTTTGTCACTGACCTTTCATTGGCTGGGTGAACATTAATTTGACCTGGAAATATGTCAAACCATCTCACAGTCAAATTTTCTATGGAATTAATGATGTACACCGTGAGTCCTCATGAGAAACACATATGTCAGTTTTCCACTCTTCACCGATTTCCTGCAACATGGAAAACACAGTTTCAGTTGTAAAATTTATCTGTTCCACCTGCTTAGGGTCTGTGTCATCCTGTGATGCCTTCCTGAGTCTGTTCCAAAGCCATGGACTGAAACCTGAGGCCATCTGTCCCTGTGCTACATCTGCCGAAGCCATGACTGTAGCAATCCGCAGGTATTGTTCAGAGTGTCAAATACCCATGATGTATATCACAGCTTGGATGAAATGTGCAGTATTTACCAGGTGATAACAAAGAGATGCTAACTAGCTTTCTAATTCTAAGTCAAAAAGTCTAAAAGTAAAAATTACTTCGTAAGCATAGTTTGAAGCATCTCATGTATTTTTCCCACTCTTGCCCAAAGTGTATCTGGTAAATTAAAAATTATTCTCATCTCATATTTGAATTAGTTTTTTTTTTCCTGTGTTGTTTTTCTCCTCAGAATCCTTAGCATTCTAGACTAGAGATGGACTGCTGTCGATTGTGCTTCAAGTATGGAAAATAAGCTTCTCATATACCCAAGAACAATATAGTATTAGCAACTGATGGAAATTTGCTTTTTCTTTAAAAAAATTTATTTTATTTATTTGAAGGAGTTATAGAGAAGCAGAGAGATCTTCCATCTCTGGTTCTCTCCCCAGATGGCTGCAATGCTTGGGATTGGGCCAGGCTGGAACCAGGCACTTCTTCTGGGTCTCCCACGTGGGTGCAGGGAAGTGCTTGAGACCATCTTCCGCTGCTTTCCCAGGCCTTTAGCAGGGAGCTGGATCTGGATTATTCAGTATTATTGGTAGTGAAAAGTAACTGTTCTTTTGCTAGAAGAAATTTTTTTCCTTTCATATTCATCTTTTGCTCTTCATATCATTC
Source organism: Lepus europaeus (assembly GCF_033115175.1). Lineage (NCBI taxonomy): Eukaryota > Metazoa > Chordata > Mammalia > Lagomorpha > Leporidae > Lepus > Lepus europaeus. The sequence goes on from NC_084836.1 coordinate 69,735,475, forward strand.
AGTTTGCCATAGTTCATGGGTTCATTTTCTTTTCAGGCCTGGAGTACCTGGGGCACCTTTGCCAGGAAGAGCCATTCTGTCAATGAATGGATTGAGCTATGGAGTAATACGAGTCAATACTGAAGATAAGAACTCAGCTCTGACAGTCCAGGATGTGGGACATGTTATGCCTGGGGGTAAGTTTTTCCTAGAGATTTATCATTAAATAGAGTAGAACCCAATAAAATGAGAGATCCAAAACCAGGGCTCCTCATTTCAGTGCTTGACTGCTTAACTTCTCAAAGCCATTTGAACAGTTTGTAGTGATAATTATGGTGACCTCCCAAAAGTACCTGTACTGCATGATTTGTCAGCTGTGAGTTTCAGCTGTGCTTCTTCACCTGGAAATCTTGTGTTGAGTAATGCTTCAGTCACCTTGTTTTTACTGTAATTGCCGGGCCATTGGACTGGCAGAAAGAGTGGGCTGTTCCTGTGAGTGTTTGTATTTCATCTACCTAGGGGTAACACCTAATTCACCTAACCTGTTTCTGTGGACTTTGCAGTCATTTTAAATGTGATAAGGCTCTCCAAAATCTTTAAGTTTCAAATGCACCTGTGTATAGCATGTACTATTTTTAGCATTCCTGTTTGACATTCTTCATGCCAGTCAGTCAGTGCAAACCACTCCTGGGTTGGCTGGGTTAAGCTGTTATTTTGTAAAGGTTTTCCAGAGTGTCTGTTCCTTACCTGGATTTTCTGCATGTTAGGAATGATGTGCATCGTGAAACCAGATGGACCTCCCCATCTCTGCAAGACAGATGAAATTGGAGAAATTTGTGTTAGCTCCAGAACCGGGGGCATGATGTACTTTGGGCTTGCTGGTGTGACAAAAAATACATTTGAGGTAGATGATGTTAACATTTCACAGGGAAAATGTCTGGTGAGATCAGGATGCTATAGGGCAGATCTGCTGCCTGATGGGACATAGCATAAGGTTATTAACCTCCCTGTTTCCTTATCTTTAAAATATGGGTAATGCAATAGTCCCTCTTTGTCCCTGAGGGGTGTGTCCCAAGATGCCAGTACCAGATAGTACCAGACCCTGTAATTTAAGGTCTTTTCCGTATTAACTAAATATTTATCACATACTATGACTAACTTTTGTAGTTTGGGGTACAACAGCAAGACTAACATTCATTTCTTTTTTATATTAATATAAGTAAACACAAAACAGAGGATAAACAACAGATTGTAAATGCTATCAGATAAGGAAATAGAATTTCTGGGTTTATTATTCATATAATGTTAGCTTTTCAACAGCATGTATTGCTGTTGTAATTTTTTAGAGTAATAAGATGTTTTAAGAATCAAATACATTTTTGGAGGAAAATGAAAGTTTTCAGCTCTCTTTCTTTTGTCTTTTAGGTGATTCCAGTGAATTCTGCAGGCTCTCCTGTTGGGGACGTGCCATTCATCCGGTCAGGGTTGCTTGGTTTTGTAGGGCCAGTAAGTGGTGCTTTCATGATGCTTAAATGAGTTTAATGTTTATTGTTCCTGTTACCTGAGATCATTTGAAACCTTCAAATTAATACATTTTTTTATTTTCAGTATTCTTTTCACTTATCCTCACTGCCTTCTTTTATTTGATTACCATGATGCAGTGATTTAGAAGAGTGCTGGATAAATTTTCTTCAGTAAGAAAGGAAAACCATAATACATAGTGTGGAAAACATCTTCAAACAAATTATCAGCACTACGTCCAATGTAATGGCAAATCTTTTTGTAAAGTTCATTGATTTGAAAGGTGACAGAGAGAGAGGGGGACACATAAGACGAAAAATTCTTTTTTTTTTTTTTTTTTTTTTTTTTGACAGGCAGAGTGGACAGTGAGAGAGAGACAGAGAGAAAGGTCTTCCTTTTGCCGTTGGTTCACCCTCCAATGGCCGCCGCAGTAGCGCGCTGCGGCCGGCGCACCGCACTGATCCGATGGCAGGAGCCAGGTGCTTCTCCTGGTCTCCCATGGGGTGCAGGGCCCAAGGACTTGGGCCATCCTCCACTGCACTCCCTGGCCACAGCAGAGAGCTGGCCTGGAAGAGGGGCAACCGGGACAGGATCGGTGCCCCGACCGGGACTAGAACCCGGTGTGCCGGCGCCGCAAGGCGGAAGATTAGCCTACTGAGCCACGGCGCCGGCCTTTCTTTTTTTTTTTTTTTTTAAAAAGATTTATTTATTTATTTGAAAGTCAGAGTTACATGGAGAGAGGAGAGGCAGAGAGAGAGAGGGAGAGGGAGAGAGGTCTTCCATCTGCTGGTTCACTCCCCAAATGACCGCAACAATCGGAGCTGGGGCGATCCGAAGCCAGGAGCTTCTTCTGGTTCTCTCGTGCGGGTGCAGGGTCCCAAGGATTTGGGCCATCTTTCACTGCTTTCCCAGGCCATAGCAGAGAGCTGGATCGAAAGTGGAGCAGCCGGGTCTCGAACTGGCGCCCATATGGGATGCTGGTGCCTCAGGCCAGTACGTTTACCTGCGGTGCCACAGCACCGGCCCCAGACAGAAAATTCTTGCATCTGCTGATTCACTCTCCAGATGGTTGCCATGGCCCAGTCCAGGAGCCAGGAACTCCTTCTGGGCCTCTCTTGTGGTGGCAAGGATCTAAGCCCTTGGGCCATCCTCTGCTGCCTTCCCAGGTACATTTGCTGGAAGCATAGTATCTGGACTCAAACAGGCACTCCAGTATTGTAAGTAGCAACCCACTGCGCCCAATACTGACCTCCACAAATTATCTAAATGAAAACAATTTTTCACTCAGCAAGTGATGTTGATTGGCCTTGGATTAAAGTGACTGTTAGGGAGCCTGCATTGTGGTGAAGCAGGAAAAGTTGCTTCTTGCAATATTGGCATTCCATACCTGAGCACCTGTTGGAGTCCCTACTGCTCTGCTTCCAATCCATCTCCCTGCTGATGTACCTGGGAAAGCAACAGAAGATGGCCCAAGTGTTTAGATCCCTGGCACCTTTGAGGGAGACCCAGATGGAGTTCCTGCCTCCTGACTTCAGCCTGGCTCAGCCTGGGCCATTGTGGCCATTTGGGGAATAAACCAGTGGATGGAGGATCTCTTAAAAACTTTTAAAAATAAATAATAAAAGAGACAAGTAGGACATGAAAAGTCTGTTCTCGAAGAGCTCCTAAGTGTAATGACGAGAACAGAGGGCCCAGTGTAAATTATCCAAAAGAAGGAGTATTTATTTTAATTTCTTCCTCCCCATTTGTGGGGGTGGTTGAAAGGTGTAGGTTGGAGACTATCTCTGAGAAATAGTCTACACCTGCTCTGTGACTTCTCCACTCAGACCAGGAAGTTCACAAAGCCCTTAGCAGGCAGGCATCTGACACAGCACTTAGGGCACTGCCTGGGATACCCACATCCCATACTGGAGTGCCCAGCTTCGAGTCAGCCCCACTTCTGATCCAGCTTCCCCTAATGCGTACCCGGGGAGGCAGCAAGTGATGGATCAAGTACTTGGGTCCCCAACATGAGAGACTCAGATTGAATTCTGTGCTCCTGGTTTCAGCCTGGCCCAGCCCTGGCTGTTGCAGTCATCTGGGGAGTAACCAATGAATGGAAGATACACCTACCTACCTTTCTCCTTCTCTCTGCCTTTCAAATAAATTTTAAAAAACAAAACATCTCCTTTTAGCTGTTCCAGTAAGAGACCCAAAATCAAGCTTTAGCCATCACATCTGATTGCAAGAGAGAGGACAAGGTGTCATCCTGCCCTCTCTCTCAGATTCCCAGAAGCTGCTTTTCAGCACTTGTACTTACATCTGGTTGGTCTGAGCTGGTCTCACTGCCTCACCTAGCTGCAAGGGAGGCTAGATGCCATCTTTATTTTGCTCAGACATGCCTAGCTGACAATTCTTGTTCTGTGAAAGAAATGGAAAAGCATGTTTGGCGACTGACAGTGGCTGTTTCATCATCTTCACTCAGCAACACCAGAGCCTTGCCGACAGTGCTGGAAATGGCTGGTTCTTTTCTTCTGTCTGGGGTGGACCAGCAGCCTCTAGAGAAGAGAGCGCATGTCTTATTTACATAGCCCAGTCAGGATATGGCACTGCATTGTACTCAGTAAATCGTCAAGTGACAGTCACATGGAGATAACCACTAGATAATGGGATATAGGTAAATGGTTCAAGAAATGTATGAGGTCTGCAATGAATGAGAAAAGTTAATTTCCTGCGAGTGGATCTGGAAGCTTATTTATCCATTGATGCTTTTGGGGCTTTGATAGTGGTGTCCTGCTGCTCGATTACCTCCCTGGAAAAGAATGGTTCCTAAACCTTTCCTTATTAGCGTATTTCTAATATTGCCACATGGAAACAACATTACCCTTACAAACCTGAAACAGTTATTCTCATTTTAAAACCATTTTCATCTTCTCTTCCAATATTAAATAAATTAATGTTTTTCTCCTCTGCATGCATCCCATGAGTGGATGCAAAAGATGACCTACCACACAATTGTGGCTGGCGATGGAATTATGCTTGCTTGAACCCTAGTTGCTTTTGTTGTAAAATCCCTCAGAAGAATGAATATCTGCGTGACTTTCCTTATAATCTTTAAGACTTCACTGGTTGTATGATGCTGTTGATTTCCCTGCTGATTTCCAAAATGTCAAGATATGACATCCTTTTCTTTATGATCCATAAAATAATGGCATTATTAGCTTTCTTACATTTTTCTATGTGGCTTATTCAAGTCAGGAAGTAAAATATGTCTGTTTTACTACTTGAACCATGGAAGTCAAGATAAATTGTTGTTCCCTTTCAGGGTAGTTTGGTATTCGTGGTTGGAAAAATGGACGGATTACTGATGGTTAGTGGTCGAAGACATAATGCTGATGACATTGTTGCTACTGGATTGGCTGTTGAATCAATAAAGACTGTTTATAGAGGAAGGTGAGTAGTACAGTGTTCAAATTTAGCACTTCCAGTAGAACCTAAATAAATCTTCCAGGAAGATTTGAGTTGTATTCACAGATTCTCTTTCCCAGTGATTGGGTTGTCTTTGAGGCATAGAAGCAGCCTGGCTTTGAACATCTCTCAGTTGGGAGAACAAAACATAACCATATCTTACATGTCAGATTCTAGTTACTACTATTTGTTGAATCCCAAGGACCAAGGACAAGTTTAAAATATAAACTCCAAATTTATAGGATTAGGTAAAATTATAAATACATGGAATTTGATACATTCCTTTAATACAGAAGTAGTGGTGACATTCAGACTATTGGAGATAGACGGCTACTCTGTAGGAGTTTATATCTACCAATTATTTCTCTTCTTCATTTTTAACTAAATTATTCACACTATTGTATTGTGAAGATTGAAATAGCAGTTAAATACTAATTTCAAATTCTAGAGGCAAAGTCTGTCAGATATCTTTTTTCCTTGCTTATTAATGCAAGAAAAGGTATTTGCTACATATTTGAGAAGTTGATGTCTGTCTTAGCAGTTTACAACCACGGATATATATCTTCAGAACAACCTTGGTGTCCCTTTTGTTCTTGAAGAGGAAAAACTGATGAAACCAAAAAACAACCAGTTCCGGAAACGTGGCTTTTTGTAACAGTGTGGCCTCCTCCGATGCACACTGCATGGCACTGTAGACCTTCTGTTACATCCCAGCTCTCGGTGTCATGTAGCGGATAGATGTGCAGAAACGCATGCGGGTGGAAGGAGGGAGGCGAGTCAGGTGGCCCTGCTGGCATAGTCCACCCGCCAGTGGCTTCCCATTCTTTTGTGCATTCGTTCAGCAGATATTCATTGGGTGCCAAATATGTGCCACTGTTCTAGATGCCCTGGCTGCTGGAGTGAACAAAGCGGTCTCTGCCCTTGTGAAGCTCACATGCTCATTGTGGGAAACAGTAACCAGATAAGCAGGGACATGGCACCGTGTGAGAAGGCAATGAGTGCCGTGGAGCAGTACCTCGAGGGGGTGGGGGGCCTGTTGGTGTATAGCAGGTGCTCTGGGAATTCCTCGCTAGCAAGGGGACATTTGAGCGGAGACCTCACTCGAGACCAACCCCACACTCCCTCCCTTGGCCTCCCAGGCCTCCGCGAGCCGCCCTTGCCCGTGTCTGACTCTCCCTCCCGCTCTCTGCTTCACCACTCTGCTCCAGGCACACTGGCCTTCTTGCTGTTCCTCAAACCTGCCAAGCTCGTCCCTACCTCAGAACCTTTTCGCTTTCCGTTCCTTCTGCCCGGAAACCTCTTCCTCCAGATCTTCGCGCGGCTCGCGTCCTCACCTCATTCAGGTCTCTGCTCCAGTGTCGTCCTCAGCGAGGCCCCACCCCAGTCGCCCTGCCTCTGTAACACCCCGCACACCGCTCCTCCCTGTGCCCGCCGTCTACATTGCAACATGACATTCTTCTATATTGATTTGTCTGTTCTGTCTCTGACACCCAAGTCCACGAAGACAGGAACCTTGTCTTACTTACCTCTGTGTCCCAACATTCATGACAGTGGTGCTTAATACATGTTTTTTGAATGAATGAATCCTCATTGGATGGTAATCATTGTGACATTTTCTTTTCTAAACGACCCATTTCTGGGAGGTGTGGTGGGGACGTCTCTCTGTAATTCCAGTCAAAGCAAGCAAGTAGGACTGGCTGTGACAGGAGTCCTGATATGTGTGATCTGTCTCTCTTAGAATTGCTGTGTTTTCTGTGTCTGTATTTTATGATGAGCGCATCGTGGTGGTGGCGGAACAGAGGCCCGATGCTTCTGAAGAAGACAGTTTCCAGTGGATGAGCCGCGTGCTGCAGGTGAGCGCGCCCTGGTCCTTCGCTGCTCACGGGTGGCAGCCACTCCTGCCTTGCTCTTTTCTTGCACGGGTCCATTATGCCACCTTAGTTTTTCCTCTTGTCCATCAACACTCAAATATTCTTGGTATTGTTAGCAAAATCAGATGCTTAATGCCATTTCTCCTGGAGGACCACTAAATATCCTTCTACTCAGCTTGCCAGGAACAACTGAATTGGCTTGCCTCAGCAAATTCTTTTTTTTTTTTTTAAGATTTACTTATCTATTTGAAAAAGTTACATAGAGAAGGAGAAGCAGAGAGAGAGGGAGAGAGATTGGTCTTCCATCTGCTGCTTCACTCCCCCATTGTCCAGAACAGCCAGAGCTGCACCGATCTGAAGCCAGGAGCCCAGAGCTTCCTCCGGGTCTCCCACATGGGTGCAGAGGCCCAAGCACTTGGGCCATCTTCTACTGCTTTCCCAGGCCATACCAGAGAGCTGGATTGGAAGTGAAGCAGCTGGGACACCAACTGGCGCCCAGATGGGATGCCAGCACTGCAAGCTGCAGCTTTACCCACTGTGCCACAGCGCCGGCCCCAGCAAATTCTTTCATGCCAGAGAACTGACCACCCATGAACGTTTGAACTGTCCACACGGGGAGCACGTTTGACAGTCATTGTTCCTCTTGTCAGCAGCTATGTCACCCTATGCCACAGTGGTGCCTTGAGGGTGAGGGGCTCTCAAGAAGGTGTTGCCATGACCTGAGGGAGCTGTACTGTGGAGGGGTAGGAAGCACTCTGAGAGAAGCTGTCAGGGAGGGATAGCGCCTTGGCTCAGTGTGTGGGGAGCGGCTGGGAACCGTGCCGGGTCTTTGTTTGGAACCACAGGTTTAACAATGTCCCCCTCCTTTCAAGGTAAATGCCATTAGGCAAGTTACTATACCTTGGTGAGTTTATTTCCTAGCATATGGAGTAGAGGTAAAATTACCTGGTTCACAGAGGCGTTGGAAGAATCAAATATATGGTACCTGCATTCACTAAGTGATAATGGTGATTCTTACTAGCATCGAAAATAATGATCAGGGCCGGCGCCGTGGCATAGAAGGTAAAGCCACCACCTGCAGTGCTGGCATCCCATATGGGAACTGGTTTGAGTCCTGGCTGCTCCATTTCCAGTCCAGCTCTCTGCTTTGGCCTGGGAAAGCAGTGGAAGATGGCCCAAGTTCTTGGGCCCCTGCACCCACCTAGGAGACCCAGAAAAAGCTCCTGGCTCCTGGCTTCAGATCAATGCAGCTCTGGCCATTGCAGCCATCTGGGGAGTGAACCAGCAGATGGAAGAGCTACCCCCCCCCACCTCTGCCTCTGCCTCTATAATTCTGCCTTTCAAATAAATAAATAAATCTTTAAAAAAATACAGGCTGGCGCTGTGGCGTAGCTGGTAAAGCTGCCACCTGCATTGCTGGCATCCCATGTGGGCACCAGTTCAACTCCCAGCTGCTTCACTTCCAATCCAGCTCTCTGCTATGGCCTGGGAAAGCAGTAGAAGATGGCCCTGCACCTGCATGGGAGACCCAGAAGAAGCTCCTGGCTCCTGGCTTCAGATGGGCTCAGCTCTCCAGCCGTTGTGGCCAACTGGGGAGTGAACCAGCGGATGGAAAACCTCTTTTTCGCGCACGCTCGCTCGCTCTCTCTCTCTCTCTCTCTCTCTCTCTCTCTGTAACACTGCCTTTCAACTAAATAAATATTTAAAAATAATAGTAATCATAATGATAAGCACAGTCTTCAATAAGGAGGATGGACAAGTCCTCTCTGACTTCAATAACATTCCCTCTCACTTTCTGTCCCTTTACTCTGTGTCTCTCCTTAGCACGTAGCGCCATATATTTCTGTTTACTATTCTCTGTGAAGGCCAACACTTGGCTCTTTATTTGCTGCTTTACCCCAGAGCACACATTATAGTGACTTGGTAAACATTTGTTGGCCCAATGGGTGATCCGGAGATCACATGCAACAGCCTTGCCATGGCAGCACGCATGTTACTGGAAGTGTTTCCAGTGACTACAGCCGCTCTGCCTAGAACATTTGCATGTTTAAGTGGTGGTAGTGGTAATGCTGCAGAAATGATGCAGGCGTGGACTACTCGATGGGGCTGGGCGACTCGCAGATTTCCAGACTACCAGCTGGTGTGCTTGGGCTGCTCCTAGTGGAAAATCGGAGGGAAAACAATACTGCAGACAGACCAGAGAGGACTGTGAGGACAGTTGGACATGATTGATTGGCTACGAGGCAAACATGCGAAGAGAACACTGTTCATATTTTCCAAGACCTAGTGGTTTTGTTCAGAATGAACCTCGGTGCATAATAGTACAGTCTTAATGAATTACACATTTTTTTCTATATTACCGAAAAATGCGTGTACCTGAAATTCCCCCAGGTACCATGACTTACTACAACTACAGGAGGCTGGAAATCCTTGTAAAAGTCATTTGGGGTGTGATCTGGGCATGCTGTTAATTTCCCAGTCTAACTCTTCAACATGGGGCGTGTGGGTCCACAGTAGAACAGTAAAGGACACCTTATGACCTCTAGTAGGTTAGAGGCCAAAGGTTTTCTGATTCCAAGTTGTACACAATGGAAGCTAATGCAGCACCTTCTATAGAAAGGTAGTTATTACATGACTTACCAGGTGTTGTGTTTTCAGAGGCGGGTCTGGGCTACATGTAATACATTTGTTAACTTCCTCTATTTTCTAGAAGATCAGGAGCTTAAGAACTCCACTAGACGTTCCATGTCCCAGCCATCTGTGCTGGTTAGTAGGGTAGTCTGAGGAATATGATCTGCATGTTTATTCCTTTGCCCTTTTGACTTGTTTTCATCAGAGACCTTGCTCATCTTTTATTCTTTTTTTTTTTAAGATTTATTTTATTTAGGCCGGCGCCATGGCTCAACAGGCTAATCCTCCGCCTAGCAGCTCTGGCACACCGGGTTCTAGTCCCGGTAGGGGTGCCAGATTCTGTCCCAGTTGCCCCTCTTCCAGGCCAGCTCTCTACTGTGGCCCGGGAGTGCAGTGGAGGATGGCCCAAGTGCTTGGGCCCTGCACCCACATGGGAGACCAGGAGAAGCATCTGGCTCCTGCCTTCAGATCAGCGGGGCGCTGGCTGCAGCGCGCTGGCTGCGGTGGCCATTGGAGGGTGAACCAACGGCAAAAGGAAGACCTTTCTCTCTCTCTCTCACTGTCCACTCTGCCTGTCAAAAAAAATTAAAATAAAATAAAATAAATATTAAAAAAAGATTTATTTTATTTATTTGAAAGACAGAGTTACAGAGAGAGGTAGAGCCAGGAAGAGAGTTCTTCCATCCGCTGGTTCACTCCTCAAATGGTCGAAGCTGAGCTGATTTGAAGCCAGGAGCCAGGAGCTTCTTCCAGGTCTCCCACGTGGGTGCAGGGGCCCAAGGACTTGGGCCATCTTTTACTGCTTTCCCAGGCCATAGCAGAGAGCTGGATCAGAAGTAGAGCATCCAGGACTTAAACTGGCGCCCATAGGGGATGCCAGCACTGCAGGCCAGAGCTCTAACCCACTGCACCACAGCACCGGCCCCACCTTGCTCATCTTTTATACCTGACCTTTGTAACAGTCCATTCTCCTTCTGAGCTTTAGCTCCTTTCCAGTAAGACTTACGGGTAGAACAGTAGAACACTCTTAACTGATATGCTTGAACTGGTGTTAATGGTTGGTTAATTTTAAGATGGTTGAGGGACTGGCATTGTGGCAAAGCAGGGTAAGCCACTTACTGCGACCCCAAAATCCAATATGGGCACTGGCTTGTGCCCTGGCTCCTCCACTTCTTCTTCTTTTTTTAAAAAAATTTATTAATTTGAAAGTCAGAGAAGGAGAGACAGAGAGAGAGAGAGAGAAAGGTCTTCCATCCGCTGGTTCACTCCCCATTTGGCTGCAATGGCTAGAGCTGGACCAATTCGAAGCCAGAAACCAGGAGCTTCTTCCAGGTCTCCCACGTAGGTGCAGGGACCCAGTGACTTGGGCTTTCCCAGGCCACAGCAGAGAGCTGGATTTTAAGTGGAGCAGCCAGTCTTGAACCGGTAGCCATATGGAATGCCAGTGCTTCAGGCCAGGGCTTTAACCCACTGTGCCGCAGCACTGGCCCCTCCTCCACTTCTGATCCAGCTCCCTGCTAATGGTCTGAGAAAAGCAGAGGAAGATGGCCCAAGTGTTTGGGCCCCAGCTGCCCACACAGGAGACCCAGATGAAGCTCCTGGCTCCTGGCTTCAGCGTGGCCATTGTGGCCATCTGGGGAGTGAACCAGTGGATCAGAGCTCTCTCTGTCTCTCCTTCTTTCTCTGTAATGCTGACTTTCAAATAAATAAATAAATAAATACATTCAAAAAAAATTTTTTAAATGTAGTTGAAGCAGAAAAGTCACGATTGATAAATTTTTCAAGTATTAAGTTTCAGTACAAAACATAACTGCATTTATTTGCTGGGGAGCAGTGTGATTTTGAGTACACTGATTGGACTTCCATGTCAGCTTATTTCCACAAACATAAGACTTTTCCAAAGCGTAACTCTTCAGTGTTTTCCCATTTGTATTATCAGTTGATGTAATATTTAATTAAATTATGTGAACCCAGTAATAAGAATGGCCATGACAGTGGAGAAACAACCGCAATTTATACTGCAGCAGCTGGAGGCAGAGGGGCACTGGGGTAGTGTGTGGTCTCCAGTGCCCAGTGTCTGTGGCCCTCCCTGGCCTGTTTTACAGAGTTAGCCCGGCCCAGGTAGAGAGCATCCGCTGTTTTCATGTAAAAAATACTTTGTGTCTAGTCACAGTGGTAGACAGGTAAAAATTTTAAAACCAAATAATTTCTAAGGTTTTGATGTTATCCCTTAAGACAGAATACACTAGGTCTTAGAAATCAGTGCCACCTCTGACCATGCAGGCTGTATCCGTCTTACCTCCCCTGTTACTCTGCTGTGGTTGAGATAAGATCTTTAGACATACAGGCTCTTAAAGGCCTGTCAGATTGTACCTCTAGAATGGATAGGACAGAGAAAGGAAAATCCTACAGAAACTTGAGTGTTGTCAGGGTTATTTCCAGCATAGCAAAAGTAATTTCATGGAATGTTTTTCTTCATATTTTTCTAGGCAATCGACAGCATTCATCAAGTAGGAGTTTATTGTCTTGCTCTGGTGCCTGCCAATACATTGCCAAAAACTCCACTAGGAGGGATCCATATATCTCAGACGAAACAGCTCTTTCTGGAGGGATCTCTGCATCCTTGCAATATCCTCATGTGCCCACATACGTGTGTGACAAATTTGCCAAAGCCTCGGCAAAAGCAACCAGGTAATATACTAGCTGCCAAGCCATTGTTTTAAAATTATAATCTCAAGAAGTGAGGCCTCTCTCCGTGCTTCTCTCTGTAGAATTAGACTTTATGAAGGACAGAGACCTGCCTAGCACGCTTCTTCAGGTTTGCTGCTGGCCTCCTGATAATTCTCAAAACTGTGCCTCTGTTGACCCTGTGTGTGGGATATGGGATCAGAATCGCACTGGCACAGCTAGGGTAAAGCAAATCCTATAAGGCAAGGTTTTGGTAACAAGAATAGCTAGTATTTAGTGAGTGCTTATTAAATATCAAAAACTCAAAAGCTTTTTACACATGTATCCTACAGCTCCCTTACACACACACCCTCTGGTATAGAAAGTAAAGCTCAGAAAAACTAAGTATCGCTGGAATGCACACTAAGTGTGACTGAAACCCACTCTGAATCATGATGCCCACCTGCCTTCCTGTTGGAAACCTTTTACCTAGAGACATCCCTGCTTGCTCTTTAGCTTTAGTGGTCTGATTTGGGCCTATAATACCTCTGTTACTTAATTCATATGTTTTTTCGTTTGTAATCACACAATGAACAGCATGTTTTTCCTGGTACATAGTTCTTTGAGTTCAGGGTGCAATTAGGAGTATGTGAATTGCTGGATTGAATAAAGAAGCTAATAGTTGGCCGGCGCTGTGGCTCAATAGGCTAATCCTCCGCCTTGCAGCGCCGGCACACCGGGTTCTAGTCCCAGTCGGGGCGCCGGATTCTGTCCCGGTTGCCCCTCTTTCAGGCCAGCTCTCTGCTATGGCCCGGGAGTGCAGTGGAGGATGGCCCAAGTGCTTGGGCCCTGTACCCGCATGGGAGACCAGGAGAAGCACCTGGCTCCTGCCTTCGGATCAGCGCGGTGCGCTGGCCGCGGTGTGCTGGCCACAGTGGCCATTGGAGGGTGAACCAACGGCGAAGGAAGACCTTTCTCTCTGTCTCTCTCACACTGTCCACTCTGCCTGTCAAAAAAAAAAAAAAAAAAAAGGCAGCTAATAGTTTTAGCTTTTGCCTAATTTCTGAGCAGACCTAGATTACAGGGCTGAGTAGGAGGCTAAGGTCTTCAGTAAGTGGTTGATGATAAGCCATGTTAAAATATGTCAAATCAGATATAGAATCATCGAGTTTTATTCAGGCTTTTTCATTTTAAGAGAAACTAATAAGGGCCTCCTAGTTTTCTATATACCCCCAAATACATGAAGGCCAAAGTCTGGCCTCTATAGGTCCCACACCCCAATATACCTACGTACACATCCCCCGTCTCCTACTAAGTCACACACACATCCCCAACCACACATTACACATTCCCACACATACTCTTATTTTTTTAAGATTGATTGATTGATTTGAGAGAGAGAGAGAAAGGTCTTCCATCCACCGGTTCACTCCCCAAATGGCTGCAACGGGGGCTGGGCCAATTTGAAGCCAGGAGCCCGGGACTTCTTCCAGGTCTCCCATGTGGGTGCAGAGGCCTAAACACTTGGACCATCTTCTGCTGCTTTCCCTGGCCTTGGCAGAGAACTGTATCAGAAGAGGAGCAGCTAGAACTCGAATGAATGCCCATATGGGATGCTAGCGCCGCGGGCGAAGGCTTAGCCTACTCTGCCACAGCACCGGGCACCCTTCCCCCTTACTCTTACACTTACACCACATAGCCTTGGCTGCTGTGGCCATTTGGAGAGTGACCCAGCTGATGGGAAATTCTTTCTCTCCTTCTCTCTAACTCTGCCTTTCAAATAAATAATTTTTTTTTTTTTTAAATCTCATTGTAGATGCCTGTTGAAGCTTTTGTGGAAGGAATGAGAGTATTTCAGGACTGGTCTTGGCTGCAGATTGTAGGAAAATGTGTTAGCAGCAGCTTAAATAAGAAACAAGTTTCTTTCTTTCTCAGGTCAGAGAAATTCAGAGGTAGGCAGTCTAGTCATGTTCTTCCAGCTCGGGTTTTGTCATTGAGCTGTTGTTACAGATATGCTGTATAGCGAATAACCCTAAAACTCAGTGTCTTGAATAACAAGCATTTATTTTTCACTCATGCAATGTGGATCTGCTGGGCTTTGCTGGATCAGCCAGCCTTGACTTGGCACCAGGCTGTCAGTTGGGTTCAGAGCTGCTCCATGTGTCTGCTCATCATGGGACCAGCAGCTACCTGGGCTGTAGTTTTCTTAGGGCAGATGGCAGAAGCAAGAATTCAAGCCAAACCACCCAAGCATATTTAAAGCTTCTGTTTGTGTCACAGACTCCCAGCAGGTCATGTCCAAGAACAGTAAGACCATGTCCAAAGTCAGTGGAGTAGAGAGATAGAGCCTTCCGAGTCACCCCAGCCAGGACAGGAAGGATTGTGAGGGGATAACGCAGTCCACTGCAGCCATCCTCAGCGGGCCGCCCCAGGGTCCCTTTGGCTCCCTGGCCTCCGGCCATCATTGCTGCACTCCTGCTGACAGGTGGGAGAAAAGGGAGAGGAGGGGGTATGCTTCCCTTTTCACCTGTTTGCTAGGAATTGCACACATTACATAGTAGCCTCCCTCACTGCAGAGTAGTCTTTATTCCAGTCATGCGTCCACTCAGGCATTCTACTACCCGGGGAGAAGAGGAATAGGTGTTGGAATTGATAGCTGACAGCTTTTGTTTCATGAGTTTTATGAGAAAATCAAACAGCTGTATTTCAGGTATGACAGTTTTGGCATTGAGCTTCCTGGAGTTACTGCTTCCCATTCTCTGTGGAATACACTCAAGAAATGCACACAGAAAAGCCTCAAGAAACAGATGTTAGATTTTTTTAAAAAGATTTATTTATTTATTTGAAAGAGTTACACAAAGAGAGAAGGAGAGGCAGAGAGAGAGAGGGAGGGGGAAAGAGAGAGAGAGGTCTTCCATCTGCTGGTTCACTCCCCAATTGGCCGCAATGGCTGGAGCTCTGCCTATCCGAAGCCAGGAGCCAAGAGCTTCTTCCGGGTCTCCCACGTGGGTGCAAGGGCCTAAGGACTTGGGCCGTCTTCTACTGCTTTCCCAGGCCATAGCTGGGATCGGAAGTAGAGCAGCCAAGTCTCGAACCGGCACCCATATGAGATGCGGCGCTTCAGGGCAGTGCATTAACCTGCCCCAAGACTATTTTTCTCATTTTTTAAAAAAGATTCACTTATTTATTTGAAAGAGTTACAGAGAGAGAGGAAGAGACAGAGAGATCTTCCATCTACTAGTTCACTCCCCAAATGACCTCAATGGCCAGGGCTAGGCTAGGCTGAACCCAGGAGTCTGGAACTCCATCAAGGTCTCCCATGTGGATGCAGGGTCCCAAGCATTTGCACCATCTTCTGTTGCTTTCCCAGGTGCATTAGCAGGGAACCTGGATCAAAAGTGGAGCATGTAAGTCTGCAGTCAGCACCCATATGGGATGTTGGCGTTGCAGGCGGCGTCTTAACCCACTGCACCACAAATATAGGTACCTTGTCTTTTTTTTTTTTTTTTTTTTAAAGATTTATTTTGTCTGTAATTGTACCTCTCAAATAAATAAATAAAATCTTTCTTTTTTTTTTAAAGATTTACTTATTTGAAAGTCAGAGTTCCAGTGAGAGAGAGAGAGATCCTCTATCTACTGGTTCACTCCCCAGATGGCCGCAAAGGTCAGGGCTTGTCCAGGCCAAAGCCAGGAGCTCTTTCCAGGTCTCACACATGGATGGCAGGGGCCCAAGCACTTAAACCATCTCACACTGCTTTTCCCAGGCCATTAGCAGGGAGCTGGATCGGAAGTGGAGCAGCCAGGACACAAACCCATGCCCATATGGAATGCCGGGGTTCAGGGAGCAGCTTTACCCACTGTGCCACACTGCTGGCCCGCCCACACCCCCTTGTCATTTTAAATTCTTTTGCAACATACACTTTTTAAAATGTCACATCTTTATGAATTATGCAATGTGAATCCAGATTTACATTCAAATGTGCCCTAAGCCTTGCCTGTATTAAAGACTGCTTCCAACGTGATCTACTTGCAGTTTTATGTTGCAGTTTTCTAGGGCACAGTGCTGCATATTATACTTAATATGTGGCCTGAAACTTCAGCAGAGTATCAGAATAGTTTGCTATTAAATTTTATTTTATTTTATTTTTTTAAAAAGATTTATTTATTTATTTATTTGAAAGGCACAGTTTACAGACTTTGCATCCATTAATCCATTCCCCAAATGGCCACGACGGCTGGGGCTGAGCCGGTTCAAAACCAGAAACCAAAGGCTTCTTATGGATCTCCCATGTGGGTACAGGGGCTCAAGTACCTAGGCCATCCTCCACTACTTTCCCAGGTACATTAACAGGGAGCTGGATTGGAAGTGGAGCAACTGGGGCTTCAACCAGAACCTACATGGAATGCCAGCATCACAGGTGGCAGCTGTACCCACCACGCCACAATACTGGCCCTTTATTTTTCAAAGATTTTATTTATTTACTTTTTTGAAAGGCAGATCAACAAAGAAAAAGAGAAATTCTATCTGTTGAGTCACTTCCTCAAATGGCTGCAGCAGCCTGGACTGAGCCAGGTGAAAGCCAGAAGCCAGGAACTCCATCCAAGTCTCCCACGTGGTTGGCCGGGGTCAAAGTCATTGAGCCATCCTCCACTGCTTTCAAAGGCACATCAGCAGGTAGCTGAGTCGTAATTGAAACAGCCAGGACTCAAACCAGCATTCTACTATGAAATGCCGGCATTACAGGTGGTAGTTTAACCATTGTGCCACCACACTGGCGCCTTTTTACATTTTTAAGCTTTTCATTTTGTAGTAATTCCACACTTAACAAAAAATTTGCCATGGGTTACAGAGATTCAGTCCACTGACATCCTTTCTCCAGCTTCCTCAAATATATCATATATATATATATATAATACATAAATATATATAAATTATGATCCAAGTGGCTCTGTGTCATCTGTTTTCATAAAGTCAGGATCAACAGATAAGGACAATAAACAGTATTTAACATTAACCCATCATAACATCAGCACTATTCAAAACCCAGAGGGCAATGAATTTATTACCTTTTTGCCATCTTAGTTCAAAAAGGTGGAGTTTTAATCTTACAGTGATCATCAAGAAATGCATCTAGTGCCCTAGTTCTTTTTTCTAGGATCACTTGTTCTGAAGCATGAAACCTATGGGTAGCTTGAAAGAATAAAATAGTGATGACCCCTATACCTTTTCCTGGGTTCACCAATTGCTAGCATTTTTTCACTGAACCCTTTGAAAGTGGCTTGTAGGGGCCGGCACTGTGGCATAGTGGGTAAAGCTGCCAGCTGCAGTGCTG
This sequence comes from Lepus europaeus, assembly GCF_033115175.1. NCBI lineage: Eukaryota > Metazoa > Chordata > Mammalia > Lagomorpha > Leporidae > Lepus > Lepus europaeus. The sequence continues at coordinate 69,752,924 of NC_084836.1, forward strand.
GCATCCCATATGGGGATTTCAAATTTCTGCATTTCTTTATTATAGCTTATTTTTCAGAAGCTGGTATCCCATCGAGGTCATACATTTCCTCTTTGGCTATCATGTCCTTTAATAAGCAATTCTCAGATTTATTTCGTCTTCAAGATATGGATATTTTTGAAGAGTACAAGCCAGTTGTCTCTTAGACTGTTCAACAATCTTTAGTTCACTATTCACTTAAAAAAAAAAAAAGATTTATTTATTTGTTTGAAAAGCACAGTTAGGGAGACAGAGTGGTCCTCTATCTGCTGGTTACTCCCCAGATGCCTGTAATGGCTAGGGCTGGGCCAGGCCAAAGCCAGGAACCCAGAACTCCGTCTGGGTTTCCCACATGGATGACAGGGACCCAAGCACTTGAGCCATCTCTGCTTATTTATTTATTTGAAAGTCAGAGTTACACAGAAAAGGAAAGGCAGAGAGGGAGAAAAAGAGAGAGAGAGAGGTCTTCTATATGCTGGTTCACTCCCCAGTTGGCTACAACAGCCGGAGCTGCGCTGATCTGAAGCCAGGAGCCAGGAGCTTCTTCCAGGTCTCCTATGCGGTTGCAGGGGCCCAAAGACTTGCGCCATCTTCTACTGCTTTCCTAGGCCATAGCAGAGAGCTGTATTGGAAGTGGAGCAGCTGGGACTCGAACCAGTGCCCATATGAAAGCCTGGCACTGCAGGCGGCGGCTTTGCCCACTATGCCACAGCGCCAGCCCCCATCATTCACTTTAAATAAAGCACTTCCTGCCTGAGAAGCTCACTCTTGTTCTTAATAGGCAACAGACTTCTGTCAATAAGGTATTCATTACTATTAAACCATCTTTGAATTTTATTCTGACTGGTGCAGGTGAAATTATTTATCAGTAGGAATCAGTACAGCCAACACATCACCTCCTCAGGATGAAAATGTACCAAACACCCCAGCTACAGTGGCCTGCTCGTTGCCCTCTGTCCCCCAGCCCCCGTCACCCCTGTTATGTCATGTTTCTCCTAGAACTTCCACTGTCTGACTGCATTTGTTTATGTACTTCTTGGTTGCCTTCCTCTGCTAGGGTATAAGCTCCGTGCTGCCAGGGCCTAGCTAAGAAACGTGTGAGCGAGTTTTAGTGAGTCTAGGAGTGCACTGCTGGCTCGTGGCTTCGGTTGCCATCTGCTGAGCTGATGTTGTCTTTACTTCCAGGCGTTGGCCCTGCTTCCGTGATGGTTGGGAATCTGGTGGCCGGAAAACGCATTGCACAAGCTGCAGGCAGGGATCTGGGGCAAATTGAAGAGAACGACCTGGTGAGGAAGGTAAGTGTTCCTGGGGAGTTGACCTCTTACTGAGAAGTGTAAGGACAGAACTCAGTTCAGGTAGCATGTGGGGGACGCATTGGTCAGCTGTTGAGAAGTTGCTGACCCTGAGTCTCTTTTCTGCTTTACAACTGCAGCACCAGTTTCTGGCAGAGATTTTACAGTGGCGAGCCCAGGCAACTCCTGACCACGTACTCTTCATGCTGTTAAATGCCAAGGTATTAAAATTTTGATTGCATATCTAATCACCTGCGGGAGTATCTCAGGCAGCCTTGATAAGAATGATGGGACCAGTGGTACCTTTACACAGGTAGACGAATGTGTGCAATACATTATGTCATTATAGGTTTTTTTTTTTACCCAATTTGAGGGTTTTTTTTTTATTAAGATTTATTTATTTATTTGAAAAAAAGTTTTTAAAAAGATTTATTTATTTGAAAGAGTTAGAGAAAGATGAAAGATCTTTCATCTGCTGGTTCAACCTCCAAATGGCCATGATGACCAGGGACAGGTCAGGCTGAAGCCAGGAACCTGGATTGGGTGGCAAGGGCCCAAGAACTTAGACCATCCTCTGCTACTGTCCCAGGCACATTAGCAGGGAGCTGGATCAGAAGTGGAGCAGCTGGGACTCCAACCAGTGGCCATGTGAGATGTCCGCATCCCAAGCTTAACCTGCTATGCCACAATGCCTCCGCTTCCCAATTTGACTTTTAATTTTTTGAGTTTGACCAAAAAGAAAATTATTTCAGACCAGTTCAAAAACCAAAGTTATTTTTAGTACATACTTAAATTACAAATTTGTATTTTATTATTTTTTTATCTTTTTTTTTGGACAGGCAGAGTGGACAGTAGAGGGAGACAGAGAGAAAGGTCTTCCTTTTTGCCGTTGGTTCACCCTCCAATGGCCGCCACGGTAGGCGCGCTGCGGCTGGCGCACTGCGCTGTTCCGATGGCAGGAGCCAGGTGCTCATCCTGGTCTCCCATGGGGTGCAGGGCCCAAGAACTTGGGCCATCCTCCACTGCACTCCCTGGCCACAGCAGAGAGCTGGCCTGAAAGAGGGGCAACCGGGACAGGATCGGTGCCCCGACCGGGACTAGAACCCTGTGTGCCGGCGCCGCAAGGTGGAGGATTAGCCTGTTAAGCCACGGCGCCGGCCTTATTTTATTATTTTTTTAAATGGGAATGTAATTTTTTTTAAAGATTTACTTTTTTTACTTGAAAGTCAGAGTTACACAGAGAAGGAGTGGCAGAGAGAGGTCTTCCATCTGCTGGTTCACTCCACAATTGGCTATAAAGGCCGGAGCTATGCCAATCCAAAGCCAGGAGCCAGGAGCTTCTGGGTCTCCCACACAGGTGCAGGGACCCAGGGCTTGGGCCATCTTCCACTGCTTTCCCAGGCCATAGCAGAGAGCTAGATAGGAAATGGAGCAGCCAGGACACAAACCAGCACCCATATGGGATGCTGGCACTGCAGGCGGTGGCTTTACTGGCTATGCCACAGCACCAGCCCCTATTTTTATTTTATTGTATTTATTTGAAAGAGTTAGAGGAGAGGCAGAGAGAGGTCTTCCATCCGCTGGTTCACTCCCCAATTGGCTGCAATGGCCGGAGCTACGCTGATCCAAAGCCAGGAGCCAGGAGCCTCCTCTGTGTTTCCCTCACAAGTGCAAAGGCCCAAGCACTAGGGCCATCCTCTGCTGTTTTCCCAGGTTGTAGCAGAGAGCTGGATTGGAAGTGGAGCAGCTGAGACTCGAACCAGTACCCATATGGGATGCTGGCACTGCAGGCCGGTGGCTTTACCCACTATGCCACAGCGCCGGCCCCCAAATTTATTGTTACCAGACTAAAAGCAAATTGAAAATTAATGAAGAGTGAATGTAACCACTCGTTTCAAATGGATGGTTCACTCTAATATTGTCTTTTTTAAGTCAGCTGAGTTTTTGTTTGCTTTAATGGTGGAGTTACAGGTATAGTGATTGTATGTATTGCAGTGTTAACTCACAAGTAAGGGGAGGCTAGAGGGGCCTGTTGAATCTCTTAAGGGACTTACCTAAATTGCACCCATCTGTCCTTACCTCTCAAATCTGATTGTTTTTAGAATTTATGCTATGTAAGAATTTAGAACAATGAGAGGAATGCGTTTTGCATCTTAGTTAAAAGTCATTAAAAATCTGGGGTCGGCACTGTGGTGCAGTGGGTTAATGCCCTGGCCTGAAGCGCCGGCATCCCATATGGGTGCCGGTTCTAGTCCCGGCTGCTCCTCTTCTGATGCAGCTCTCTGCTAAGGCCTGGAAAAGCAGTAGAAGATGGCCCAAGTCCTTGGGCCCCTGCACCCATGTGGGAGACCCAGAAGAAGCTCCTGGCTTCGGATTGGCGCAGCTCCAGCCGTTGGGGCCAATTGGGGAGTGAACCATCAGATGGAAGACCTCTCTCTCTCTCTTTGCCTCTCCTCTCTCTGTGTAACTCTGACTTTCAAATAAATAAATCTTTAAAAAAAAAAGTCATTAAAAATCTTCAGAACCATGCTTTTATGACAGAAGACTTTGAGACTTTCTTGTCCCACCTGTATATGAAGTGGGCTTCTCTCCCAGCTGTGAGTTGGTTAAGGCCCTTACAATTAATTAAGGAGATGTCAGTCAGAGGAGTAGTGGGGTCTGGAAGGTAAGGGAGACAGGTGGGCATTTGGCACAATAACTGTATCACCAACAACCCGTATCAGAGTGCCTGAGTTCAAGTCCTGCCTCCATTTCAGATCCAGCTTTTTAATAACGTGCACCCTGAGATGGGTCAAGTGCCTGGATCCTTGCTAGCCATGTGTAAGACCCAGATGGAGTTACAGGCTTCTGGCTTTGGCCTGGCCCAGCCCTGGCTGTCGTGTACATTTGGGGAGTGAACCAAAGAGTGGAAGCTCACCCTGTTTCTCTCTCTTTCTGTTTCCGTCTCCTCCCTCCCTCTCCCTACCCCCCCCCCCCTCCGGTTTGTGTGTGTGTGTGTGTGTATCTGCCTTTAAAATGAAGAAATAAAATCTTAAGGTGAAAAAGATGTCAGGTTGTGTCTTTAGCATAGCACTTGCCCACATTCCAATCAGGGTGCCAGGGTTCAAGTCCCACCTCCACTTCTTAACCATCACTTGCTGCCACCCAGGGTCTGCATTAGCAGGAAACTGCAGGAGTCAGCCAGTGATGGCTCAAGTACTTGGGTCCCTGCCATCCTCATAGGAGACATGGATGGCAATTTGCTAGTGTTTGGGGAGCAAACCAGTGGTTAAGAGATCTCCCTCCATCTCTTTATCTCGCTCTCTCTCTCTGCACCAAATAAAATAGGTTAAAGAAATAAAAATTAAAAATAGTTATTTATTTTACAGATACTGGAAAGTCTAGCTTACTTCCCTCCCTTACTCCCAGGCCTGGCTTAAGTCATGGTGCTGAGAAATCTATAGCCCAGATATTTGTTCATGAGCACAGGTTTAAATGTGTTACTTGGTTAGAGAAATCATGTATGTGGATAGCTGTCTAAAGGACATGTAATGCATTTACTTTTATTTTTAAATTAGTATTTATTTGAAAGGCAGAGTTACACACAGAGGGAGAGGCAAAGATCTTCCATCCATTTATTCACTCCCCAAATGACCACAGTGGACCGGAATCTTCATCCAGGTCTCCAATGTGGATGGCAGGGACCCAAGCACTTGGGTCATCTTCTGCTGTTTTCCCAGGTCCGTTAGCAAGGAGCTGGATTGGAAGTGGAACAGCCAGGACTTGAACCTACACCCATATGGATGCCAGTGTTGCCCTGACCTACCACGCCACAACACTGGCCTCTTATTTATTCTTCTGTATATTATATTTTTTTAATTTTAGATTTTAATTAGTTTTTAACAGATTCAATGTGATTTATAGATGAAATTTTTTTTTAAGATTTATTTATTTATTTTTATTTTATATACTTAAAAGAATTACAGAAGAGAGCTAAAGACAGAGGGAAAGGTCTTCCATCTGCTGGTTCACTCCCCAAATGGCCGCAGTGGCCGGAACTGAGCCAATCCGAAGCCAGAAGCCAGGAGCTTCTTCTGGGTCTCCCATGTGGGTACAAGGGCCCGAGCACTTTGGCCATCTTCTGCTGCTTTCCCAGGTGCATTAGCAGGGAGCTGGATTGGAAGTGGGGCTGCCGGGACTTGAACCGGGACACATATGGGATGCTCGTGCTGTACGCCAGGGCTTTAACCCACTGTGCCACGGCGCTAGTCCCTATTTAATTATTTGAAAGGCAGAGTTTACAGAGAGAGGCAGAGACAGAGAGCTGCAACAGTTGGAGCTGGGCCCATCTGGGGCCAGAATCTTCCCCCATGTCTCCCTCATGGGTGCAGGGTCCCACCAACTGGCCGTCCTCAGCTGCCTTCCCAAGTACACCAGCAAGGGCTGGATCAGAAGTAGAGCAACTGGGACCCAAACTGATGGCCATGTGGGAAGCCAGCATCACAGGCAGTGCCTGACCTTCTACACCACAACACCAGCCCTGTGGATACAATTCTAAGAACATAATGATATTCCCTCTCTCCTTCCCCGCACCGCCCCCACATTCTCCCATTCTCCTGAATATTCTAATATTTTACTTGGGTTAACCCATCCCACCAGAAGGCTTTGCAGTCACCCACTGTTTCTTCATGCGCTGCTGCTTGCATTTACTGAACTTCAGTTTGCTGCTGTACCATGGACCAAAAAGAGGAAATGGTCTTGGGGACAGTGCTGTGGTGTAGTGGATGAAGCCAGTGCCTGTGACGCCAGCATCCCATATGGGCACCAGTTTGTGGCTCAGCTGCTCCATTTCTGACCCTGGTAATGGCCTGTGAAAGCGGCAGAAGGTGTTCTGGGTGCTTGGGCCCTTGGAACCCACGTGAGATACCTGAATGTAGTTTCTGGCTCTTGTGTTTGTCCTGGTCCAGGCCTAGCTGTTGCAGCCATTTGGGAAGTGAACCAGCAGATGGAGGATCTCTCTCTCTCTCTCTCTCTCCATCTATCTCTGTAACTCGGACTTTCAAATAAATAAATAGATCCTAAAAAGAAAGAAATGGTCTTATGACTGTAACCTTGACTTTAGTTCAAGGGATATTCATTTTCGCGTTATAACCTAGTGTCCAATAACAAGCTAGCTAAATAAATTTTGGCACATAAATATGATTAGATACTATGTAGCTGTTCAAAGCAATGGTATGGACGAATATCTGATGATAAAATACTCATAATGTCGAGGTGGAAAAATAGGATATAAAGTGCTGTCAAGTCTGTACCAAGGATCCTGTTGTAGGTGCTTTGCATCTCACAGTTTATCACAAAGCTGAAGTAATCAAGGCACAGGGGTCAAAGGGCTAGTTAGTGCCAGAGCTAGGACATTAGCTGTTTACTTTGATTTGAACTCAGACTGGCTTCAGAATCCATATTCTTTTTAACAATTTCTACGAATGTTTGTATATATGTATTTACAAGGCAGAGAGGGGGCCAGCATTGTGGTGCAGCTGGTTAAGCTGTCCCATATGGCTGCTGGTTCAAGTCCCGGCTACTCTACTTCCAATCCAGTTCCCTGCTAATGTGCCTGGGGAAGCAATGGAAGATAGCCCAAGTGCTTGGCCCCTGCCACCCACATAGGAGATCTGGGTAGAGTTCCAGACTCCTGGCTTCACCTTGACCCATCCTGGCTATTTGGGGAGTGAAACAATTATGGAAGATCTCTCTCTCTCCCTCTCTCTCTCTGGCTCCTGTGGGTAACAAGGAACTCAAGTACTTGAACCCGCTGCCACTCAGGGTGTGCGTTAGCAGGAAAATGGATTGGAAGCAGAGCCAGGACTTGAACCCAAGCACTCTGATATGGGATGAGGGTGTTTCAAGCAGTGATTTAATCACCATACCAAATGGCCACCCCTAGAGCCTGTATCCTTAACCTAATCTTCCATCCACTGGTCCACTTCCCAGATGACTGCCATGGCCAATGCTGGGCCAGCAGAAGCTAGGAATCAGAAACTCCATCCAGGTCTCCCACGTGGGAGACAGGGGCCTAAGTACTTATGCCCTCTTCCACTGCCTTCCCTGGTGATTAGCAGGGAGCTGGATCAGAAATGGAGCAGCTGGGATTCGAATTGGCACCTATTTGGGATGCCAGCATCACAGGTGGTAGCTTAACCCACTGTGCCACAACACTGACTTCACTGTGTATTTTATATTAGTGAAATAAGAAAGTTATGTTTTCTTAAGCTATGCAGTAAAAATTGTGTTTATTTTGAGGTTTTTACAAACTGTAAAATTACAGTAATTGAGATAGTGTGGTTATTTGGCTTGATAGACAGAGAACAACCATTCATAGCCCAGTTTGGTATTTTTCAGTAAAGTTGTGACCCAGCCATTGAATTTCTAGGTCTGTAAACTGATAAAGTTCATACATTTAAGCACAAGGATACACGTACAAGATGACTCTTGTCTGTCAGTGGAAGAAATGGATGAGTAAGCTCTCTTGTGTTCATAAACTGAACACAGTAACAAAGATGAATGAGCTGTACCTGCTGGCACACAGCAGCAGAGGAGACTTTTAATGTTTTATGACAGAAGTAGCACACCAAGGAGTATCTATAGTACAGTTCCATTTATTGAAAACTCAAATCCACGATTAATGTGAACAATTAAGGCAGGGAAAGAGGGCTGGGAGTAGGCCCCTGGGGTGCTTCTGAGCTGGCGGCTGTCTTTTTCATGTCATGTTGGGGTTTGCTCACACACTTGATAGGATTTCATTCCACACATGCACGTTGTGTGTGCTGTTCCTTACATGTAGTATTTCTTTTAAAGATTTATTTATTTATTTGAGAAGTAGAGTTAGAGAGAGAGGTCTTCCATCTGCTGGTTCACTCCCAAATGGCCACAAAGGCTGGAGCTGCGCTGATATGAAACCAGGAGCCAGGAGCTTCTTCCAGGTCTCCCATGCAGGTGCAGGGGCCAAAGCACTTGGGCCATTTTCTGCTGCTTTCCCAGGCACATTAACAGGCAGCTGAACCAGAAGTGGAGTAGCCGGGACTCAAACTAGCTCCCACATGGGCTACTGACACCACAGGCAGAGGCTTAACCTACTATGCCAAGAGCACTGGTTTCAAACATGTAGTATATTTTACAAGAAGGGGTTCAAAAAGACAAGTTCAGAGAAACTTAAGACCTGCAAGAGAAATTATTCTCAGGGTCAGGAATAGTTCACTGTCTTCTTGTCTTTATTTTTAACTAGTGTGTTCTGATTACTATTTTTGTTTAGATCATTTCTCTTAGCAAACTCAGAGCCAAGTTTGTGTTTTATGTACTGAAAATGTCCATGACCACCAAGCAACATTTGTTGACCTCACTCCTTTGTTCCCATTAATGCTCCTCCACTCTTATTTTCTCCAAGAAAAGTTCAAAAAATTATTACGTATTTTTCTTCTTTTTTTTTTTTTAAGATTTATTTGAAAGCCACAATTACAGAGAGTTAAAGACAGAGAGATCAATCTTCCATCCACTGGTTGGCTTCCCAGATGGCTAGGACTGGGCTAAGCTGAACCCAAGAGCTTCTTTGGGTTCTCCTATGTGGGTGGCAGGGGCTCAAGCACTTGACTTACCTTCTGTTATTTTTTCCAGGCCATTAACAGGGAGCTGGATTAGAAGTGTAACAGCTGGGACACAAACCAACACAGATAGGGCATGCCAGCATTGCACAAGATGGCTTAACCCACCACACTACAACACTGGCCCCTATATTATTTTTCAAAGTACCTTAAGCAAGAAACACTGTAAATTAATGTATTTGATTTAAGTTAATGTTAAAAATCCTAGAGTACCAGGGCCTGGCACTACGGCATGGGAGGCTAAGCCTCTACCTGGGATGTCGGCATCCCATATGGGCACCAGTACACTACTCCTCTTTTTATCAAGCTCTCTGCTAATGCACCTGGGAAAGCAGTGGAGGATGGCACAAATGCTTGGGCCCTGAACCTTCATGGGACACCCAAAAGAAGCTCCTGGCTTCAGATCAGATCAGCTCCAGCCATTGCAGCCATATGGGAGTGAACCAGCAGATGGAAGACCTTTCTCTTTGTCTGTAACTCTACCTCTCAAATAAATAAATAAATAAAACAAAATGTCCTAGAGTACCTCCATGCATTTAAAAAAGGGATGGGGGTGGGAATCTCTCACGGGTGTGTTTTGAGATTGGGGGAATTTTCATGAGAATTGATAGCCTGCTAAGGATAAAATGCAAGCTTTCCATGGATGACGTTGGATTGGCTGTACTTCTCACTGTTCATTTCCTTCCACGCTTTGACCCACAAGTCCCTTGTCCTGTTTACAGGGAACGACCGTGTGCACAGCCAGCTGCCTTCAGCTCCACAAGCGAGCCGAGAGAATTGCAGCAGTTCTTGGTGATAAGGGACATCTAAATGCAGGAGACAATGTGGTGTTGCTCTATCCACCTGGTAAGTGTTGACTGTGTAGACTCAACTTCAACTGCACTAGTCAGTAACTAATCACAGAGAGCCACCCTGCATGCCCACGTGGCTGTGTACTTCCCAGCACTGAGAGTGCAGTGCTCACAGGCCCAGCAGTGAACCAAGCCTCGTCTACCACGTTGTGTAGTACTAAGGCTTTGCTGGGATCGGTCCGTTTTATTTACTCCTGTATTTCCATTATCAGTGCCTGGCACAAAGAAGGCACTCAGTAAATGTTGAATGAATGCAAACCTTTGCCCCCTGATTTTGGAACCCCTCCAACAGACACTGTCTCTAGTAGTGCTCACCAGTGGACTGTGAGACTCGGTTTCCAAAAGAGCATGTCTGTCAGTTCATTGGACTTATTTTTCAGTAGTCCTCTATTAGTCCTTTCTTCTCTCATGTTGTAATATAATTTACAACCTCATTATAGTAAGAGTGAATTAGAATTATCCGGCGACAGGCCCATGTTGTGGCATAGTGGGTTAGGCTGCCTCCTACAACACCTGCATCCCATCTTGCAGTGCCGGTTCTAGTCCCCACTGCTCTGCTTGCAGTCTAGCCAGGAAGGCAGCGGGTAATAGCTCAAGTACATGGGCCCCTGCCACACATGTGTGGAGACCAGAATGGAGATCCCGGCTCGCAGCTCCTGGCTCCGATCTGACCTGACCCATTTGGGGAGTCAACCAGCAGATGAAGATATAACCCCCTTCTCCCTCTGTCTCTGATGCTCTGCCTTTCAAATAAATAAATATATCTTTACAAAATTATTTGTTGACAGTTTAGTGTAACTACTCAAAATTTTAGGTAAAATAGTTGTCCCTTCTACTCCTTCTGTTGCCAACCACTCATATACTAAGCCTTCTTTGGTTGTTTCTCCCCCTTACTTCATTGTATTCTCTGATTTTTTTTTTTTAAGATTCATTTATTTATTTGAAAGTCAGATTTACACACACACACAGAGAGAGAGAGAGAGAGAGAGAGAGGTCTTCCATCCTTCCATCTGCTGGTTCACTCCCCAATTGGCCACAATAGCTGGAGCTGCACAGATCTGAAGCCAGGAGCCAGGAGCTTCTTCCGGGTCTCCCACACGGGTGCAGGGGCCCAAGGACTTGGGCCATCTGCCACTGCTTTCCCAGGCCATAGCAGAGAGCTGGATCGGAAGTGGAGCAGCTGGGACTAGAACCAGCACCCTTATAGGATGCCAGCACTGCAGGCCAGGGCGTTAACCCACTGTGCCACAGCACCAGCCCCATCTCTGATTTTCTACTGTGCTGTTTGCACAAAACAGAGTTTCTGAGAAGAGCATCTGATATAACCGCCCACCCCCCCACACACACACACACACACACAGCCATGTTCCTGTGTCTGCGTCTGTCAGTGAATGATGTGGTCAAGGACCAGGACACTCTGAGGACCCCCTTGCCCACAGGCTGTGTCACAGCAAGCTCTGCTTTGCCTCCCTGAAACTGGTGCCCACTGATGGAGTGACGTCTTCATGTAGTGGCTTCTGAATACTTTGTAAAAGTTCAAATGTTCCTTCTCCTTCTCCTGTTTTATTTTCCAAGCTAAGCATCTGTAATTTCTACAGTTATTTCTCCTAAGACACATCAGATGATAAAACTGTAACACCTTCTCTGGCATCCTTTAAGAGCTTACTTCTCGGTTCCTTCCTCGTTAGTCAGTTTTGGCATCTCCATTTTTAAGGTCATCTGATGTGCTTCCTCCTTCACCTGCACTTTCTTCTTAATTTTCCCCTGTTGCATTGTGGTCTGCAGACCGCCTTGGTTTTGGAAGGTCTGCCTCTCAGGTTCTCAGAGGCCCTAGGCAGTGAAGAGACTGTCCTGTCTTGCAGGCATCGAGCTGATTGCTGCGTTCTATGGCTGCCTGTACGCGGGGTGTATACCCGTGACGGTGCGACCACCGCATGCTCAGAACCTCACAGCCACGCTGCCCACTGTGCGCATGATTGTTGACGTGAGTACTCTCTCTCTCATCCTCGTCTCATACAGCTGCAGATCCTTGCTAATTTTCCAGCTTCGTTGGGAAGTCAAATATGGCTCTTGAGAACTTTGGCCCTTTCCTTAATTGGCCCCATGTGTCCATCATTATGCCACAGGGGTGCTGTTGAGGAGTGCTCAGTGGGGACATGCTGCTCATTCCCCATGAAGCTTGGGTTTCCCCTTCTTAAAATGTATTATCCATCTGATTTTTTGCTGCACAGTGACCAACGCAATTTCTTATGCCAAACCTAATTTTCTCCAATGTCAGGTCACTTTTGGAGGGCTAGTTTGTAAATTCACTTGGCATTGCATTAAAAGGTGTCCATTTCCTGCTCTGAGGATGATTTAGAAATTTTTCTAGGATCTGAGAATTGAGGAAGAAAAGATAAACCTATATACTGTCATGCCCTAATGTGCTTCAAAGGCAAGGCCAGTCTTGGCCAGTGTACTGAGAGGTCACCAAATTCCAATTTATGTAATATTTGTTTGTCTGAGACTGCTGCTTTGTCAGCAACTTGAGCATGTAGCATAAAAGCCAAGTTTCCCATAAGTGATTTTGTTACCAAGATTAATTCAGCAAAATGCCTTTGTCATATTCTACAAAGCGGGCCGGAGGAAGAGGGAATAGAGTGTATTTCCGTCAGCACGCTTTGTAGGCAGTGTAGGTCACTTGCAGTTGCAAGCGTAGCTGGGCAGAACCGAGGCTCTGTGAGAGCTTTTGTCTGCATCGGTGTTTCTCGGGGTCAATGGCACCCTTGAGCTAGCAAGCCTCACTGTTCGCTGGACTGTGGCCAGCACTGACTCCTTCAAACGCGATTTTCTGACTCCTCTCGTTCCCCAACTATGGCAGTATCCAGGTCTTTATTGTTAGGGTCTTCATGAAATCATTGACTTTGGGACCCATATTGCGAATACAACTATGAAATATTTGAGAACACTGCTATAGGCAGTAACTTGTGTTGTAAACAGTTCTGTTGTTCTGAGAGAATGACATGTTACACATTTCCAGAAGGAAAAATGCAAGTTGGGTATACCCACCTCCTGTCCTCTGTGTGTTCTTTGAGAAACTGGTGCTGCTATGTCCAGTGTGGTGTGACAGGTGCCGTTAGCACAGCGGTAGCCCACAGTGCTCATCAGGACCAAGCCTCCTGATACTCACTGCTCTGCATTTGTTCTCCAGGTCAGCAAAGCAGCCTGTATCCTCACCACCCAGACCCTAATGCGATTGCTGAGGTCCAGAGAGGCGGCAGCAGCTGTGGATGTGAAAACCTGGCCAACTATCATTGACACAGGTGAAAGGAGGTCACTCCAGTGCTGCCGAGGGAGCAAGAACATGTGTTCCCTGGGGCCACCTGGGCCTCATGCCACAAGTACACACACACCTTGGATGTCACCGCACATTCCATGTGCTCCTGAAATCTAGTCATCTTACACTGCCAGAGACCCCAGTCACATGTGCTGTGAGCTCTTTAAACATAGTATCTGGCTGCTTTTCTTGGCACCATTGGAAGATGGTTAGCTTTTTATGTTGGATGTGACTGTGTGTGGGGGGCCACATGACATAACAGGATTATCAGGTCCTTCACTTCGAGATGTGATGTTGTAGAAACAAAATTGGACCAGGGTTAGAAGTTCTGGGTTCTGGTTAGAGCTCCGTTATTTATTGCCAGCGTACCGCTAACTGAGATTACTCTTTATGAAAATACTGCTTACCCCTATCTGAGTCACATGTTTATCAAGAAGATCAAATGCAAGATAAATGGAAATATTTTTAAAGCCACAAAATGCTGACTGTTAGCTGGTATTCATGTTAAAAAAAATACATAAAAAAACTGGTGGGGCTGGCACTGTGGCATAGCGGGTAAAGCCACTGCCTGCAGTGCCAGCATCCCATAGGGACACAGGTTTGATTTCCAGCTGCTCCACTTCCAATCCAGCTCTCTGCTATGGCCTGGGAAAGCAGTAGAAGATGGACTGCGTCCTTGGGCCCCTGCACCCATGTGGGAGACCTGGAAGAAGCTCCTGGCTCCTGGCTTCTGAGCGCCCCAGCTCTGGCTGATTTACAGCCATCTGGGGAGTGAACCAGCAGATGGAAGACCTCTCTCTCTCTCTCTGCCTCTGCCACTCTATAACTCTACCTTTCAAATCAATAAATAAGTCTTTAAAAAAAAAAAAAAAAGGATGTAAGACAAAGAAACTTGGAGACTCAGTGGATTAGGGGAAGAATGTAGGTTTTGGAGTCAGGTCTATGGGATTTAAGTCCGAATATCTGTGCTACTGCCTGAGTATTCCTGTCTTGCCTGGGCAAAACCATAAGGGGAGTGTTGTAAAGATGAGCTAATGTAAAACATGTAGCATGTAAACAGAATGACAGCTTCTGTTATTGAGCCCTAGTGATGTGTCAGTCGTTTAACATGGGCTGCCTAATTTTATCCGTACAACAATCCTACTAGGTACTATTTTTTATGTTTTTAAACATTTTAACCTTAATTTTTTAGAAGTGTCTGTTTATTTACTTATTTTCATCTACTTGAGAGGCAGAACAACGGAGACAGAGAGATCTTCCCTCTGCCGGTTTGCCCCCAGGTGCCTGCAACAGCCAGGTCTGAGCCAGAAACTCCATCCAGGTCTTACACACGGCTGGCAAGGGCCCAAGCACTTGAGCCACCATCTGCTGCCTCCTAGGATGCCACAGCAGGAAACTGAATCAGAAGCAGAGCAGCCACAACTGGAACTGGTGGTGCTCTGCTGCGGGATGCCTGATAGGTGCTATTTTTATCCTCATTTTGCAGATAAGAAAACTGAGGGATAGGAAAGTTACATAAGGAGCAGAACTGAAATTCAAGCCCAGCCAGTGTGGCTCCATTCCCAGTCTCTTAACCATTTATTTCCTCCCTGACTTTTTTTCACCAAGTGTTGTACCAGCACCATTTATATGGATTTAAACATAGGCATGACATGTATTTTTTTTTTTTAAGATTTATTTATTTACTTGAAAGAGTGCACAGAGAAAGGAGAGGCAGAGAGGGCTTCCATCCACTGGTTCACTCCCTGATTGGCCACAACGGCCGCAGCTGTGCCGAGCCGAAGCCAGGAGCCAGGGGCTTCTTCCGGGTCTCCCACACGGGTGCAGGGGCCCAAGACTTGGGCCATCTTCTACTGCTTTCCCAGGCCATAGCAGAGAGCTGGATCAGAAGTGGAGCAGCTGGGACTCGAACTGGTGCCCATATAGGATGCCAGTGCTTCAGGCCAGAGCGTTAACCTGCTGCACCACAATGCTGGCCCCACATGACATGTATTTGTGATTAGTGTGTGGCCAGATGCTGAATTAGATGTTTTATATTTGTTAAGTTAAGGACAGAAGCACAGTCATGTATAATACATAACACAGATGGATTATGGTGATGTTAATGTTACAAATGGACTGAAGTGTGAGCATATGACAGACAATAGAAAAGTTTCCCTGGGCACATGAGTGACCACATCTGTGACCCTACCCTACATGAAGCCAGGCCAGAGGTGATCAGGTTTTTGGTTTAACCAGAAATGGGCACTGAATAACATGGAGATATAAAATTCTGAGTTAGAATCTTGTCTTGATCGCACAGGCCAGAGGAGCTGTTAGAGAGGCATGGTTTCAGCTGGAAATATCCTTGACATCTTTAGTGTCAGCATGCTTGTAAAGCAATTTGGGGGGTGGAAAATGAGAGGTATCGTGACTGAGCAAAAGACATAATTCCCAAAATCCTGCCAGGTTAACTTGGAGGAAAACGGCCCAACATTTAAAGCCGTCTATGATTAACATAACACCTACTAAACTGTAAGTAATGAGCTTCTTGAAACCAGAATGATAACAAACCTAATGGTTTCTTCGTAAATTAACTTCCCAACAATTCTACATAGGTTGGTATTTTTTTAAGAGATCCATTTTAGAGAACAGTAAAACAGACACAAAGAACTGAAATAATTCTAAGGTCACATTGCTGATAAAAGCTAGAACTGAGATTTGAGCACTAGCAGTCTGTTTTCTACTATGTTACATTACCCCTTAGTAAAACTCTTAAACAAGTTTACCTGATGTAAATTTGCTTCCTTATGCAAGGTTACTTCAAAAAGTGTGTGTGATTACTGTTGTGGTATAGCAGGTAAAGCTGCTACTAGCAATGCTGCAGTTCCATTTCAAAGTGCTGGTTTGAGTCCAGGCTGCTCCACTTCCCATCCTGATTTCCACTAATGTGCCTGGGAAAGCAGCAGAAATTGGTTCAAGTACTTGGGCCCTGCCACCCATGTGGGAGAACTGGATGGAATTCCTGGCTTTGGCATGGGCTAGTCTTGGTTGTTATGACCATTTGAAAAGTGAAGCAGCAGGTTGAGGATCTCTCTCTTTCTCTCTCTGTCTCTCCCTCTCTCTTTGTCACTCACCTTTCAAATACATTTTTTTAAAATCTATTTTATTTATTTGAAAGAGTTTTATAGAGAGAAGTAGAGAGAGAGAGAGAGGTCTTCCATCTGCTGGTCCACTCCCCAAATGGCCACAGCAACTGAAGCTGAGCAGATCCAAAGCCAGGAACCAGGAGCTTCTTTGAGGTCTCCCACGTGGGTGCAGGGGCCCAAGGGCTTGGGTCCTCCTCTGCTTCTCTCCCAGGTGCATTAGCAGGGAGCTAGATCAAAAGTGGAGCAGCCAGGACTCAAAACTGGAACCTATATGTGATGCTGGTTCTGCAGGCTGGGGTTTTATTCACTGTGCCACAGCGCCAGCTCCTCAATTTTTTTTTTTTTTTAAGTTTGTAGAGAAATGAATTAAAAGATAAGCTTATTTTGGTGTAAAAAATGTTTGCAACCTATGACTAGTATTTTCATAGTACACATGCCCTGAACTTTGTGAATACCCTGCCTTGACTAGTGGTGCCCTCAGCCCCAGCCCACCTCTGAAGGGGTGCCATGAGCAAGCTCAGTGGAGTCTGGGCTGCAGCAAATCCCAGAAGCCAATGCTGGCCATCACAGGGCCCCAGAAAACCAGCTAAGAGCAGGGATTTTTCATGTCCCGGCCTGTCTGTTGATGTTGCTTTTCTTCTTTCTCTGCAGATGATTTGCCCAGGAAAAGGCTGCCTCAGCTATACAAGCCTCCCACGCCCGAGATGTTGGCCTATCTTGACTTTAGTGTTTCCACAACTGGCATGCTTACAGGAGTGAAGGTAAAGTAGCCTGCACATACCCGCTCACTCACTGAACACTGGGAAAATGCCAGGCCTGCAGAAAATAGAGGTGATGATGACTGCCGATCCAGGAACTCCAGATGTGGAGGTCAGGGGGTTGTTCCAGAGACCAGGAGGCAGGGGATCAGCGCTCCCTGCTTTATTTAAATAAAAGCCTGGGCTCTTCTATAATAAATTATCCCAAAGGATTAGTATGATGAAGAGTCTGACCCTAATATAGACACTAACAGACAGTAAGAGTTAAAGTCAACATGAAATCATAGATTTATATATCACAAGCTTTTGTGGGAACTAATGAACAGAATGTTACCTTACTTGGGGTGTTTAGGGGATGGAACCTTCTGAAAGCCGTCAGTCGTGCCTTCTCACTGCCTGTGGGGTGTCAGCTCCATCCTATTCTGTGTCCTTACTTTGCAGATGTCCCACTCTGCAGTCAACGCTCTGTGCAGAGCCATCAAGCTCCAGTGTGAGTTGTATTCTTCTCGGCAGATCGCCATCTGCCTTGACCCTTACTGTGGACTTGGCTTTGCACTCTGGTGTCTCTGCAGGTAGGGCTGGATAAGCCAAAGAAACAGAATGTGTGGGGGAGCTCTGGGGCCACAACCAGCTCACCTTTCCCCTGGCTCTCTTAATTTGGTGACGTTTCGGTAAAAGGCTGATGATTGCAGAATTTGTGCTCCTCATTCTCTCTGATGTTTGTCTGGTTTTGTGCACCTTCCTTTTTCTCTTTGCTGTTACCTCTGTGCTCATTACGGAGAGGCAGTGATCCTGTTACCTGCTCCCTGCTCGACCCTGTAATCCTTGACAGAGCGCAGCCAAGGAGAAGGATGCTTGGGGAAACTATGGCATGCTTTGATGGCCAGAGCACACCCTGAGGCTTGGCAGGAAGGAGTGTCATGGGACAGGACTGCCACGTCAGGGTGGGGTTGGCGGGCAGCCGCACTTTTGCCCAGGCCAGGTTGCTTCTTGCAGAAGAGCAGATCCCAGTGCCTTGCACCTTCTGCCCAGGAAGCTTTTCCTCCTTCCTGCATTTCCTCCTCCTGGGGGGCGGGGGGTGGTGGTGTCACAATGCTTCACAGATCCTTGGGTCAGCATCCTCTGCATACCCTCATTGTTGGGCTAGGAGTGTCCACCTAGGGCCTAAACTAGGAACTGGAGCATCGTCTCCAGCATTTCATTAAATGCCGTGTCCTTTGGCTCACTTGTTCTTGTATCTTTCTGCATATAAGACTCACCCAGGGCTCTTGAACCAAACAGACTCACTCACTCACATCTGCCGAGGTAAAATAAGGCCATGACTCCAGGATTCCTGGGCTTCTAGTGATTCTGATCCAAACTTGAGTTTAGCAAGTTTAGGCTTCGTGACTGTAGGTTATGCATAACAAAAGGTGACACTGCCACTCCTTCCTTTCTGTCCTGGCTGCACTGCAGGATTCAAACCCTTGTGCCCCCTTATTGGACTATAGCAGCATCTCCTAGCTGTCTCTGTCTGCAATGGCTTG
The DNA here is from genome assembly GCF_033115175.1 of Lepus europaeus. NCBI lineage: Eukaryota > Metazoa > Chordata > Mammalia > Lagomorpha > Leporidae > Lepus > Lepus europaeus. The sequence continues at coordinate 69,771,447 of NC_084836.1, forward strand.
TGTATCTAGTTCATACTCCATATTGCTGGGTTTACCCCAATTTAAAGCTACTACGAGAGGCCAGCCTTGTGCACAGTGGGTTAAACCACCACTGTGATACCAACATCCCATATGAGCATGAGTTCAGAGTCCCAACTGCTCCACTTCCAAGCCTTCTCCCTGCTAATGGCCTGGGAAGGCAGCGGAAGATGGCCCAAGTACTTGTACCCCTTCCACCTTCATGGGAGACTGGGATGGAGTTCCAGGCTCCTGGCTTCAGCATGACCCAGTCCCAGCCATTGTAGCCATTAGGGGAGTGAACCAGCAAATGGAAGATTTCTCTTTCTCTCTCTCGATCTCTCCCTCTCTCCCTCTTTCCCTCTTCCTCCCTCCCTCCCTCTCTCTGTCTCCCTCCCTCCCTCTCTCTCTCTTTCCTCTATAGATGAGACAGGATGCTGAGGCACATCATCTCTGTAGTTCTCACCCTCATCCTTCTCCCTTCTTGGCCCACTGTATTCCTGAACAATACCCACATATGTGTGTGTTTTCCTCACCTTTTGAATAAACTCTGTCACTTAGTGGGGGGAAGAAAAGGCAGCCGGTGCTGTAGTGCAGCAGGTTAGACTGGTACCTGCAGTGCCAGCATCCCACATGGATACTGGTTCTAGTCCTGACAGCTCCACTACCAATCCAGCTCTCTGCTATGGCCTGTGAAAGCAGCAGAGGATGGCCAAGTGCTTGAGCCCCTGCTCCCACATGGGAGACCTGAAGGAAGCTCCTGGCTCCTGGCTTCAGCCTTGCCCAGCCCTGATCGTTATAGCCATTTGGGGAGTGAGCTGGCTGTTAGAGGATCTCTGTCTGCACCTGTCTGTGTGACTCTGCCTTTCAAATAAATAAATAAGTATTTAAAAATAAATAAGTAAATAGGTCGGCGGCTCACTAGGCTAATCTTCCGCCTGTGGCACCAGTACCCCCAGTTCTAGTCCCGGTTGGGGCGCCGAATTGTGCCCCGGTTGCTCCTCTTCCAGTCCAGCTCTCTTCTGTGGCCCCGGGAAGGCAGTGGAGGATGGCCCAAGTGCTTGGGCCCTGCACCCGCATGGGAGACCAGGAGAAAGCACCTGGCTCCTGGCTTCAGATCAGCGCAGCACGCCAGCCATGTTGGCCATTTGGAGGGTTAACCAACGGAACGAAGACCTTTCTCTCTCACTGTCTAACTCTGCCTGTCAATAAATAAATAAATAAATAATAAATAATAAAGCTACTACAGCTGCCTCCTGGGTAAAGTCTAAAACGCCTTCATATGGTTCCTGCGCCTCCCCTCCCTCCCTGTTGTTGTTGGTTTTTTTTTTTTTTTTTTTTTTTTTTTCCAGTAAGATTTATGTATTTATCTAAAAGTAAGAGTTAGAGAAAGAGAGACTATTCCATCTGCTGGTCCACTCCTCAAAAGGCCACAATGGCCAGGACTAGACCTGGCCAAAGCCGGGAGCCAGGAGCTTCATTTGGATCTCCCACATGAGTGCAGGGGTCCACGTACTTTGACTATCTCCCGTTGCTTTCCCAGGTGCATTAACAGGGAGCTGGAGCAAAAGTGGAGCAGCTGGGATTCAAACCAGTGCCCACATGGGAAGCTGGTGCTGCAGACCTAGTGTTCCACAGCGCTGGCCCCAGGTTCCTGCCCTCTGGCCTCATTCCCCCATCTTCCCTGCACTCAGAGTACTGTTTCTGCCTTTGTATTTGCTGTCCTTCTCCTGGAGCTTCCTCACTGCCATCCCTGTTTCTGCCAGTCACTTTCAAATTCCCACTCATTCTTCAAGCTCCAGCCCAAGTGTCGCCTACTCAGTGAAACACTACCATCCCCAGCCTGGCTTTCCCAGCCTGAATGAATTGCTCTTTATTCTATGGACTCAATGTCCTTTATTCACATCTCAGTTACCACAGCCTGCTTTATTTTATAAGGACTGTGTCTTGTAGACTGCACAGAAACAAAGCCAATTCTTAGACTCCTCTATCAAATGTGACCTTAACACTGTCCTTCATGCTTCGTAAATATTTGCTGAACTGATGCTGGTCTGGGACATGGAGGGGAGCAGGGTGACTCACTGATGTCCTCTCTTGCCATTCTTCATTGCAGTGTGTATTCAGGCCACCAGTCCATCTTAATTCCTCCCATGGAGTTGGAAAACAACCTCTTCCTCTGGCTTGCCACCGTCAACCAGTACAAAATACGGGATACTTTCTGCTCCTATTCAGTAATGGAGCTTTGCACTAAAGGGCTTGGAAACCAAGTGGAGGTGCTAAAGGTAAGAAGGTAGCTACAAGAGCTATTGAGATTTTAAAGTGGGCCAGGGCGTGGTCACTACACCAGCAGGGGGTGCCTGCCTGCCTTTTGCTGCTCAGTTCAATGGGTGTTTTGTAAGCCTCAGGAAGTCTCTCTCTCCCACCTTTCTAATTTAATGCACTCTTTCAGAGTTTAATCTGATTGCCTGAGGGCTAAATGGAAACAACTTTCTTATAAACATAGAGGGAACTGTGGCTTTCAATAGAGTTTTTCCCCAGTAGAATCCGAAACCTCAAAGCAGCAGGTATGGGGCCTGCCCTGAAGGTAAGGGTAGCGTGTGTCTCCAGCGAGTGTGTCTGACAGCACGTGAGAAAGCTGGACAATGCTGACTCTTCTGTAACCAAGAAATGGGGCCTTAAGAATGAGAAAAAGTGAGGAGAGACCAGATCTCCAGGGTTCTGGGTTTATTTTTACCTCAGTCCCATTAAATAGGGAGACATGGAAGGTGCGGAAGAACAGAGGAGTGAAAATGGACGCTCAAGAGGCTGAGACTTTAGTTTGAAAGAGGAAAGAACTAAAAAATGAGCGAGTTGACTAGTGGACAGTGACTTCAGTGGGATGCCTTGGCCTTTTCGTTTTCTGAAAGCATCTGTGTGTGTGTGTGTGTGTGTGTCAGAGAGAGAGAGAGCAAGCGAGCACAGTTCCTGGGCTTTTCCTGCCCACAAGGGGAGCTGCCTGCGTTCAGCTCTCCTTGGGTGCTGCTGATTCAGCCCGTGGCTATGGATGTCTTGCAGACCAGGGGCATCAATCTCTCCTGCATCCGGACCTGCGTGGTGGTGGCAGAGGAGCGGCCCCGCATCGCCCTCCAGCAGTCCTTCTCCAAGCTCTTCAAGGACATCGGCCTGTCACCTCGGGCTGTCAGCACCACCTTTGGGTCGAGAGTCAATGTGGCGATATGTTTACAGGTGATCCTGGTGAAATATTGCACGCTCACTCGGAGGGGGAGTGCAGCATGTTCTGTACCGCAGACTTGGGAGGCCAACGTCAGGCCTTTTGACTTTTCTGCGTGTCTGGTTTGCTCCTCTGTAAATGAAGAAGCTGGCATCCCACCTCACAGGCTTGCCCTGCGGGCTCGCTGAGTGCTAGGTTGGAGCACCCAGTGCCACGCCAGCAGCCGAGTGCTAGGGTAAAATGTAGACTCCATGGTCGTTGTCGTAGGGTCCATGACTACCAATCAGGAAGGCTCATAAGGCTTATTTGGGACTTAATTTCTGACCTTCGATTTTTCTGCCTCCTCTGTGTGTTGGACGTTTTTACCCCAAACAGCACAGATAAGGCTGTGTTCTCTTCTCCAGCCAGACCCCAGCCTTGCTGTGCCATTCTTGACAGGTAAATGACAGGACAGGGACCAGAACCTGGTCTGAGCTTCTGTAGCTTGGAGAGGGCACTCTTCAGTCGTTGGCACCAACTGTGCCTCACTCAGTGGAAGAAAAAGTGAACTTTCAAAATAATGGGGCTGGCGCTGCGGCTCACTAGGCTAATCTTCAGCCTGTGGTGCCGGCACCCAGGGTTCTAGTGCCGGTTGGGGCGCCAGATTCTGTCCCAGTTGCTCCTCTTCCAGTCCAGCTCTCTGCTGTGGCCCGGGAAGGCAGTGGAGGATGGTTCAAGTGCTTGGGCCCTGCACCCGCATGGGAGACCAGGAGGAAGCACCTGGCTCCTGGCTTTGGATCGGTGCAGTGGCCATTTGGAGGGTGAACCAACGGAAGGAAGACCTTTCTCTCTGTCTCTCTCTCACTATCTAACTCTGCCTGTCAAAAAAATAAAATAGGGCCGGCGCCGCGGCTCATTAGGCTAATCCTCCGCCTTGGCGCCGGCACACCGGGTTCTAGTCCCGGTCGGGGCACCGATCCTGTCCCGGTTGCCCCTCTTCCAGGCCAGCTCTCTGCTGTGGCCAGGGAGTGCAGTGGAGGATGGCCCAAGTGCTTGGGCCCTGCGCCCCATGGGAGACCAGAGAAGCACCTGGCTCCTGCCATCGGATCAGCGCAGTGCGCCGGCCACAGCGCACCTACCGCGGCGGCCATTGGAGGGTGAACCAACGGCTAAAGGAAGACCTTTCTCTCTGTCTCTCTCTCACTGTCCACTCTGCCTGTCAAAAAAAAAATAAAATAACGTTGGGCATTTTCGTGAATACAGCCAAACTGTCTTTCTTGATTTGGCAATTGAAGTAAGGAACAGCAGCTCATTTAAAATAAATGATGCAGTGATTTTTTTTCTTTTTCCTTAGGGAACCTCAGGGCCTGATCCAACTACGGTGTACGTAGATCTGAAGTCCCTGAGACACGACAGGTACAGTGCATTCGTGTGCTCCCTCCCTAGCAGAGTTCCTCAGCCTAGAGAGTTCTGACCTCGAAGTCAGCCTCTTCCCTGACTCCTTTCATGATTGTGTCTGCTGGAAGGGATGTGGCAAGAAGGAAGGGATTCATTTTTATTATTAATACCTGGTAAGGTTTATGTGTATAAGAAGACAGCTTTCATTCTCACAGTTGCCCTACCGTTCTTCAGTATTAAAATGTAATGCTTAGCTTCTGCATGAGCAGAAGTATTTTGTGACATCTGATACAAGTTAAATTAAAAAGGATCGTCCCTTTCCTCTAAGAGTTTAAAAATGTGAGATGGGCCAGGCAAGTAGAGGAGCCAGAGTAGGGGCTCTGAAGCAGCACTGGATCTGAGCCTGCCTCCACCCGCCAAGGCCTTGCGAGGAGATGGTGCTGCTGAGACCAGGCTCCTGCCCAGCCCTGCTGACTGGGCCGGGCCCTGCTCCCCGTGCCCTGTGCCCCATAGCGCTGAGCCCCTCCCTGGGCTGCTCCTCAGACCTGTGGAGATGTCGCCCCCCCAACCCTCAGGGTGGTTGACAAGGTCTAGAAGCATTTCTGTTCGTCACTACAGGGAGGTTGTTGCTGACCTCTGTGGGTGGAGGCCGGGGATGTTGCCAGATGGCCCACAATGCACAGCGTAGCCCCTTCCGACAAGAAATGATCGGACCGAAACCTTGCTGATGCTGAGTTGGAGGAACCTTGCTCCAGTGTGATAAGGAGCAATGCCTTGGCACTCTTGGGAGGGCAGTAGCCAGCCACAGTAGGGACCGTGGATTTGTTTTTAGAACGGCTTGTAAATGGAAAACACTGTTCTTCTACAGGGTTCGTCTGGTGGAGCGGGGTGCCCCCCAGAGTCTGCTTCTCTCAGAATCTGGAAAGGTAATTGCTTCTGTGAGCCCTTGGGAAGGCCGGCGGGGTAGCCTTGTAGTCCACCCTAACCTGATGCCCTATGATAAATTAAAATACAAGGCAAGACTGAATTGAAATCTGGAGATAATTCAACTGTTTTAGCTTAGCTGATATTTTCAGATTCATATAGATCTGGAGACAAGAAGAATACTAGATTTTATTTTTAGATTTTATTTATTTATTTGAAAGGTAGAGTTACAGAAAGAGGGAGAGAGAGAGGTCTTTCATCCACTGGCTCACTCCCCAAATGGCTGCACCAGCCGGAGCTAAGCTGTTCCAAAGCCAGGAGCCAGGAGCTTCTTCCAGGTCTCCCATGCAGGTACGGGGACCCGGGTATTTGGGCCATCTTCTACTGCTTTCCCATGTCACGGCACAGAGCTGAATGGGAAGAGTAGAGGGCCGGCGCCGCAGCTCAATAGGCTAATCCTCTGCCTGTGGTGCTGGCACACCGGGTTCTAGTCCTGGTTGGGGCGCCAGATTCTGTCCCGGTTGCTCCTCTTCCAGGCCAGCTCTCTGCTGTGGCCTGGGAGGGCAGTGGAGGATGGCCCAAGTGCTTGGGCCCTGCACCCGCATGGGGGACCAGGATAAGCACCTGGCTCCTGCCTTCGGATCAGCGCGGTGCACCGGCTACAGCGGCCATTGGAGGGTGAACCAATGGAAAAGGAAGACCTTTCTCGCTGTCTCTCTCTCTCATTGTCCACTCTGCCTGTCAAAATAATCATAATAGCAATAATAATAATAATAAACTTGTTTAAAAAAAAAAAAAAAAACAAGGAAGTAGAGCAGCTGAGACTAGAATCGGCACCCATATGGGATCCCGGTGCTGCAGGCAGAGGCTTAACCTACTGGCTTGTGGCCAGTGCCACAAGTGCTGGCCCCAGAATACCAAATTTGATCTTTGTCATTTTCCTCAGTACCTGCCCAGACTATAGGGAGCAGTCCCTGCCCTTTCTTTCCTCGAAAAAGGAAGATGTTAGGTGTCTGAGCACGGACAATCATTGTAGGGCCTTGCAAGTAACTTCATATGTTAGCATCTGAGATTGAAGGGAAGCTTTAAAAAGGGGCAGAATGTTTTGGGCCGGTGCTGTAGCAAAGCCAGCACCTGCAGTGCTGGCATTGCGTATGGGTACCAGTTCAAGTCCCAGCTGCTCCACTTCCAATCCAGCTCTCTGCTATGGCCTGAGAAAGCAGTGGAAGATGGCCCAAGTTCTTGGGCCCCTGCACCCTTGTAGGAGACCCGGAAGAAGCTCCTGGGTCCTGGCCTCAGATTGGCCTTGCTCCAGCTGGTACGGCCATCTGGGGAGTGAACCAGCAGATGGAAGGATGGAAGACCTCTCTCTCTCTCTCTCTCTCTCTCTCTCTCTCTCTTTCTGTCTCTGTCTCTGTCTCTCTCTCTCTCTGCCTCTCTGTAACTCTTCCTTTCACATAAAGTGGGGGTACAGAATGTGGGTAACCAGAGAGGCCTTTCTTTCCTTGGGCCCTGAGCCTTCTCAGCCAGAACTGGGTTCTCGTTTTCCCTCCTGTGAGGATCCCAGGTGTGCGCTGGCTTTCCCAGGGGCACGGATGTCTTTCCTTCCCATCCTGCTGCACAGCTGCCCCATTCTCTCTCAGTCCCTCTGACTGCAGTAGCAGCTGGAGCCAGGAATGGAGTTTCTCCAGCTGTGCCTCCTGTCTGTTTAAAGGGGTTGCACTGCCATAATATCAGTGCATGAGCTAGATTGCCGACAAGGGAAGTTGTACGAATTCTTACCGCCATCGTTCTGGTCTACAGGTAGACTGCTTTCCTGTTTTACTTTTGAGGATGAATCTCACTAGACCATTGGTCTAATAACCCCTGAGGGAGGCTGAGAGAGCACACAGAGGTGCCTACAGCTGTCCCCTCAGCGTGGCCGGGCTGGCTGGTTAGCTCCCGTTCTGTGTGCCACTCCTGTATCTCCAGCTGGCGGCTGCATTTCCTAAATGTCGTTACAGTTGACTGAACCCACGCTTTGCATTTTCACTTTGATTCTTAGATTTTACCCGGAGTGAAAGTGGTTATCGTCAACCCCGAGACTAAAGGCCCTGTTGGAGACTCTCACCTGGGAGAGGTATGTACTGTTTTTGTTTCTTCTCTGAAAAGTCTGCAGAGCGCACATTCCAGAAGCCAGTGAAACTGTGGATTTAGCTTTTCCAAACTGGGGAGTGGAACTTATCTTCTTCTGTGAGGCCTGAGACTGGAATGGACAGAAAAAGATTGAGACCAGGATCAAGAGCAGATTTAGGCACCCGGATGAGATACAGTTCCAGATCCTCCCACTGCTGGGCCCTCAGCGAGAAAGGAGATGGTGACTCCTGCTTCATCCTTCCTCAGTACATGTCAGCTCCCTTGTTACTGCACTTGTATTGTGGCTGATACAGAAATGGGATTAAGAAATCGGAGTAATCTGTCCTGAGAGGGTTGAATTGCTCTGGTTGTACTTTGCTGGTGAGCCTTTGCCCTGCCCTCCTTTTGTAGATCTGGGTCAACAGTCCGCACACAGCCAGTGGCTACTACACCATCTATGACAGTGAGACTCTTCAAGCAGACCATTTCAACACTCGCCTGAGCTTTGGGGATGCTGCCCAGACGCTCTGGGCTCGGACAGGCTACCTGGGCTTTGTCCGCAGGACGGAGCTCACAGCAGCCACCGGAGGTACCCCCTGCTGCAGCTCCCCGTGTCCTGCCTCCCACTCCATGGTGCTGGCTGGCTACCCTCACCCTGCCCTTGCATGTGGGGAGTGTGTGTGTGTGTGTGTGTGTGTGATTACCACCTTCTACAGCTCTTGAGCCCACACATGGATTTAAATCTGTAAATAGCACCGTGCCCTAGGAAGAGTATCTAGAAGGGGAGTGCTTGGGTCACCACGTGTGTGTCCTGCGCTATGGGTTAGGACGGCCTGCAGGGATTGCTCCTGGCAGGACATAGCCCTGGCCCCCGTGGGACTGAGCCCCAGCCCTGCGCCAGCTCCCGAGGCGAGCATTGCGCCTTTCAGTTCTTCTGCCCCCGGGTGCTGTTTTGGGCCAGGAGGAGCAGCCACGCTCCGAGAGGAGCCACCTTGCCTAATTGCTCTAGCTCCTCCAGGTCTCGCATTGGATACAAGCCTCCTCTGGGCAGGGCTCTGCTGTTGGAGACCCTCCCGCCCACCCTCTGCCCCACTGATTGTCCAAGCTTCACTGCTGTCTGCCTTCAGCCCTTGTCCTTGCCCGGTACTAGCAGCCATTTAACAATACCCGACACTAAGTGTGCCATGCACTGGGAGAACCGATGCAGAGAACTCCCTGGGTTTGAAAGGCCTAAACTAGACCTGGCTAATTCTCTGCTCCCATGTCTGTTCCACACTGGCTGGCACCCTCAGTTCTCCGTGTCTGGGGGTGAGGAGGGCCCCAGAGTGGCAGAGTGCAGAAGAGGGGGCCCCTGCTTGGGCAGCCCATGTCTGCCATTTGCTGTATGGCAGGAGTCAGCACCTGACCTTGGTTTCCCACCTGGGAAGAGGGAGTCAACATAGCAGTGACGGGCTGCATGCGGATGCCCCACGCCGAGGAGTCGTCGGCTGCTGGTTGGTTCTCTACCATCGGTCTTCATGCGTGCATGTGAAGCGCCTCTCTCTGTGCTTTCTGGCAGAGCGGCATGACGCGCTGTATGTGGTGGGAGCTCTGGATGAAACACTGGAGCTGCGGGGCCTGAGGTACCACCCCATCGACATCGAGACTTCAGTGTCGCGGATCCACAGGAGCATCGCCGAATGGTACAGCCGCTACAGACTGCAGTTCTGTGTTTCCGCAGTCACGGAGGGAGGGAGGGAGGGAGGGAACAGAAACGGATTGTTGTCCTGGGTGCATGCTCAGCTGTGGCTACCAAGGCCTTTTCACAAGAGCCAGCCAAGGCCACGCAGACTCTGAAGCCAGTCTTTTTTAATAACAGGTACCGGGGCTGGTGCTGAGGTGCAGCGGGTTAAGCCACCATGTGCAGCGCCAGCATCCCATATGGGCGCCACTTGGAGTCCTGGCTGCTCCACTTTTTTTTTTTTTTTTTTTTTAAGATTTTATTTATTTAAGAAGTAGAGTTACAGACAGTGAGAGGGAGAGACAGAGAGAAAGGTCTTCCTTCCGTTTGTTCACTCCCCAGCTGGCCGCAACGGCTGGAGCTGTGCCGATTTGAAGCCAGGAAGCAGGAGCTTCTTCCAGGTCTCCCACACGGGTGCAGGGTCCCAAGGATTTGAGCCATCTTCTGCTTTCCCAGGCCATAGCAGAGAGCAGGATCGGAAGTGGAGCAGCCGGAACTCAAACTGGTGCCCATATGGGATGCTGGCGTCCCAGGCAGAGGATTAACCTACTGCGCCATGGTGCCAGCTCCCTGCTTAATGTGCCTAGGAAAGCAGCAGAAGATGGCCCAAGTGCTTGGGTCTCTGCTCCCACATAGGAGACTTGGAAAAAGCCGCTGGCTCCTGGCTTTCACCTGGCCCAGCCCTGACCGTTGTGGCCATTTGGGGAGTAAACCAGTGGATGGAAGATTCTCTCTCTCTCTCCCTCCCTCCCTCCCTCTCTCTCTCTTTCCTCTCTCTGTAACTCTTGCCTTTCAAATAAAAAATAAATAAATCTTTAAATAAACAGTAGGCCCCCATAAGGGACTAATGGATCATCTGCCTAGAGAGGTGATGTGTAGTGTGGGGAAGAACTGTGACTTTGAGGTCCAAAAGCCCAGCCAGAAGTGCTTTCCTCTCCCTGGGTCTCTCTCACCAGAGGGCTCACTGAGAATGCACTTTATAAACTGCAAAATGGTGAGCGGATGAAAAGGATCCGCCTCTTCTCTCAGTGTGGCAAGCACTCCCCAGCCAGGAGTGCTCCCTGATCTCCCAACCCACAATGACCCAAACTCCCGAAAATTAAAACCCTAGACCTCACCTACTGGCTCGCTCTCTCTCTGTCTCTCTCTCTCTCTCTGTCTCTCTCCCTCCCTCCCTCCCTCCAACCACACCTGCCCCCAGTTTCTTTTGTACTCAAGTCAAAAGGTGTTCTTGCCTTGGTTAGAGCCCCCACTCCCCCAGACCTGAGCAAGACTCTGACCAAGCTGAGAAGATCATTAGACTGAGAAGCACATAGAAGGCATGTGGAAGTAGCTGGGTGGAAGCAGTGCAGAGAATCTGTGACATGATTACCCTCTGACTTGACGTTCTACTTGTTGCTGTGGATTTGTTCTGAGAGGAGGAGTGTGGTGGGGGTAAGAGGCGCAGAGTCATCACACAGACCCTGGGAGTCGGGTGAAAGCAGGCCTGAGGCAAGCAGCCCGCAGACTCGTTTATTTCAGTTGGTGCAGCAGCTTAAATAGCCAAGGCAGCCAATCCAGTCAAGGGGTGGTTTATGCCCTGACCAATCACAGCCCATTGCCAGGCAGGCTCTGTTGCCAGGGGGTTTCCCAGGGGGTTTCTGAAGCCTCTCCTGAGTAACTGGTGCTTGCTTGCCAGCGGCCATCTTGGCATAGCCTTCTCATTCCACCACATTTCCCCCTTTTTGTTTATTTTTGAGCAACAGGAGGCATGATTCTTGGCCATACCATTGTTGACCCCCTTTCCATGTGGTCTCTGTACGCAGCTCTGCCTGTCTTAGGTTGTCCCCCAGGGAATCTTACCTGTCATTGACTAACCAGCGCTCAAAACGGGAGACCCCAGGAGTGCTTGCTCAGATAGGGGTAGGAATGAGGAATAATGTTATCAGGAATGGCATGTCCACACTCAGGCTGTGGGACCTTTGAGTGGCTGACCAGAGCTAGTGGAGTATAAAACAGTAGCAAGTGTGGCTATGGGCAGTTTCTCAGGGTAGGATGATAGGGCAGGTGCATCGGCTAACAAGGCGAACTCTCAGTCTTGTTCAGCTGGTTCTGGTTGACTGTCAGTTGCAGGCTTGATGTTTCTGGCTGGTACCCAAATGGGCTGTCCTGCATTCTCTGGAAAGACACAAGCATAACCTTGGCTCTTGGTTAGCAGAAGTCTTCTTACGGGTGTCAGAATCCAGGGCCTGAATTTTGTGTCCACTCCAACATTAATGACAAACATGCAGGTGGGATGGGGTCTAATAGCTGCCCTAAGAGTCTGGGGTGCCTGAGGACTGCCACAAATGTGGGGATCCTCACTGGGTGCGGATCGGATGACCTCACATGGGTTATTGCCTCGAGGTCGTCTATGTTCATCCCACAGATATTTGGTGGGTGGCTGACCAGGTATTGCTGCGTTGTCTGCTGTCATGTCATTTTCACTGTCGGAGCTCTCTCCCTAAGTCATCAACTGTTCCCTGTGAGGCAGAGGGCTGGAGTGACAGGCTCTTATCACTCACAGGTTCACTATGTTTGGTAATCTGTGTGCGCTTCTGAGAGGGGGGTATCTTTCCCATGTTTGAGTGTTTAAGAGCGGCACGCCACGCCAACTCTAGCCAAAGGAATGACACCCTCAGTACTCCTGCCATAACAAAGCAAATTCCTAGCACCTCAGCGGCTGATGGCATTCTGCAGGGGTTCCCTACATTAGACAAACAGACAGTGGTGTATCAGATCGTAAGCATGTCCTGTGCTTAGTGGGGGACTTCCTTGATTCGTTAGGTCAAGGCCGTAAGCCCACACGGTGTCTCCAGAGCATCACCTCTCTCAGTGAGGGAAGATGACTTGGTTCTGAATTCTGGGATGATCAGTCCCTTATGGGAATTCGCCGAGCGATCCGAAAGTAAAAGGAGGAGCCGAGAAGTGGCGTTATGCTTCTGGGCGGTGTGTGCCTAACCTGGGGTCACTTAGACCGAGGATAAGGACAAGGAAAGGGGTGTGGGAGGGGGTTCTGTGCTCACCTCACAGAACCGAACAGCACACAAAACACTGAGGGGCCTACTTGCCGAAATCAAGGGGGGACCTTGCCGAGTCCGACACGCTGTCTCTCTCTCAGTCACGTTGGGCGCCAGATGTTGAAGTTGATTTTGTTCTGAGAGGAGGAGCGTGGTGGGGGCAAGAGGCGAGGAGTCACCACACAGACCCTGGGAGTCGGGTGAAAGCAGACCTGAGGCGAACAGCCCACAGACTTGTTTATTCAGTTGGTACAGCGGCTTAAGTAGCCAAGGCAGCCAATCCGGTCAAGGGGTGGTTTATGCCCTGACCAATCACAGCCCATTGCCAGGCAGGCTTTGTTGCCAGAGGGTTTCCGAAGCCACTCCTGAGTAACTGGCGCTCACTTGCCAGCGGCCATCTTGGCACAGCCTTCTACTTTTAATCAGCCAAATATTATGTACAGTTTTATTTAATGATTAGAATGAGGGTTTTAAAAAAAAAAAAAAGATTTATTTATTTATTTGAAAGGCAGAGTTACAGAGAGGCAGAGAGGGAGAGAGAGGTCTTCCATCCACTGGTTCACGCCCCACATGGCTACAATGGCCGGAGCTGGAGCTGCACCGATCCAAAGCCAGGAGCTTCTTCTGGGTCTCCCACATGGGTGCAGGGGCCCAAGCACTTGAGCCATCTTCTACTGCTTTCCCAGGCCATAACAGAGAGCTGGATTGGAAGTGAAGCAGCCGGGACTCGAACCAGCACCCATATGGGATGCTGGCACTGCAGTCAGCAGCTTTACCTGCTCTGCCAGAGTGCCTGCCAGAGAATGTGGTTTTTTTGTTTTTTTGTTTTTTTTTTTTGACAGGCAGCGTGGACAGGGAGAGACAGAGAGAAAGGTCTTCCGTTGCCATTGGTTTACCCTCCAATGGCCGCCGCGGCTGGCACACTGCAGCCGGCTGATCCGAAGGCAGGAGCCAGGTGCTTCTCCTGGTCTCCCATGGGGTGCAGGGCCCAAGCACTTGGGCCATCCTCCACTGCACTCCCTGGCCATAGCAGAGAGCTGGCCTGGAAGAGGGGCAACCGGGACAGAATCCGGCGCCCCGACCGGGACTAGAACCCGGTGTGCTGGCGCCGCTAGGCAGAGGATTAGCCTGTTGAGCCACGGCGCTGGCAGAATGTGTTTTTTTAAAGTAATTTAACAGTGCACCTCACAAATCAAGCCATACCTTGTAACCCAGTTCACCACAAGGCAACCTTTCACCCTGTGGCACTGTCACACAATGAACAGACACTTGTATGGGATACTAATAACTCATATGAAATCAGATTCCTACCAGTTGGATTTATGGTTATTCCTAGCTGCTCCCTGCTAATGTACCTGAGAAGGCTGTGGCTGGTGGTTGGACCCTTGCACCCATGTGGGAGACTCGGATGGAGTTCCTGGCTCCGGGTTTGCGGCCATTTGGGGAGTGAATTAGCAAATGGGAAATATCTCTCTCTCTGATGTCCTACTTTTCAAATAAATAATAAAACAAATTTGTTTAAAAAAATAAAAGCTAAAGGAAAAGCGAATTGATAGAAAGACAACTTGGGTGTTTCAGAGGTTTCCAGAATGCTGTAGCTAGCCTGCGTGTCAGGAAAGCCAGCAGGAGCCATAGCCCTCACTGATTGCAGCCACGTGGGCATCCGCTTCATTTTCTCTCTGCTCCTCCCTAAAGTGCCATTCTCTGTACTCTGCTACACCATGACTTTCAGAGCCACGTGTCCTAAGTTCAAGTGAGCCGCTGACAACTCTCAGTAACACTTCCGAGCCAGTGGAAGGCTGCAGTGGCTCAGTCAGGTGCGATCCCCAGGACAAGGCCACACTCCCAGGAGGGTGACAGGTCCAAGAGAGAAGGTAGCTGTCGGGACGGATGGGTGAGCGTAGCCACACGTTGACCGCATGTCCTTAACATTCCAGTGCCGTGTTCACGTGGACCAACCTGCTTGTCGTGGTCGTGGAGCTGTGTGGTTCTGAGCAGGAGGCCCTGGATCTGGTTCCCCTGGTGACCAACGTGGTGCTGGAAGAGCATTACCTCATCGTGGGCGTGGTGGTGGTGGTGGACCCGGGGGTCATCCCCATCAACTCCCGAGGAGAGAAGCAGCGGATGCACCTCCGCGACAGCTTCCTGGCTGACCAGCTGGACCCCATCTACGTGGCGTACAACATGTAGCCAGCTGGCGGGGCCCATGGGGACCCGGGGCAGGGAGTCGGTTTCCACCCGAGGGGAAGTCGGCTACGGTGGCTGCGCTGGCTCCTCCGTCTCATCCCGTGGACTCCGCGCACAGGGGACTTGCGTAGTGGCAAACGGCAGCGCCAGACGGGCGCACAGCGAGGACGTACATGTGGCGTTGTTCTCATCTTGTTGTACATACTTATATTTTTATCTAATGCCGTTTTAGACTTTTGTAAGGGAGTTTACTGCATTCACGCGAAGGGGTAGTCGGAGTTACAGTTCCCGCTCTGTACTGTATTTTGCCATTTTACTGTAGCTAGACATTCTGCGGGTTGGTTAACCTGAAACTACTCAGCTTTCAGGCAAGTCACAAGCGAATGCGATAACCCACTGGACATGAGAGTTACTTTATAGATGTAACTCTCGACTGCTAACCATTCTGACCAGTATTCTAAAGATGTAAATAAGAATACCAAATACCATAACTCAGCTAAAGAATTGGCTTGTATGATTACAACAACCAAGTAGGACCATTCTGCTTTGAGAGAATTTCAGTACTCTCTCAGTGTAGTGTAACTGATTACGTGACTAAGCGCAAACTGTTTGCAGGTTTCACTGCACATCATTGTACGTCCTCGTTGGCTGGTGTGTTTTAGAAACTAAAGCTGCCTACATTTGTTGTTAAAGCTTGCATTCCCAGAATCAGCTTAAGCTTCTAAGAATTCAGCCTGTTTTAGTAAGCTGAAAATCTCAGTTTAAAAATCAAAATGTTCAGAACAAGCAACGATTCATCAGATCCCACCGTGTTCTGGCCCCAATGTCGAAACTGTCATTAAGCTTTCCAGTGACTGCGTAAGAAGCTAGCTTTTCCCCCTTCTCCAGGCCCGCTGGAAGCTGTAGCTACAGCGTATCCACACAGCTTCTCTTTTCCAAAAACCGCAGAGTGTCCTCTGTTCTCCAGGTCACAAGGGCAGGGAGTCTGAAACCCAGAATGAAAGGCTGGGAAGGCAGTGGGATCAGCTGTCACACAGAACCGCAAGGCCGCACGACGCACGTCTCAGAACTTAGCAGTGTGGGCTGTCAGGATCGCCAGGCCTCTGCTGAGACGGGGGAAGTCTGGGGTATGCAAGAAGCTCTGGAGAAGCAACCATGGCGCCCGGGCCCAGCAGACCAAGGTACGGCACTGGCCCCAGCCTCTGGCTCAGTGTCCTGCCTTGGCTCTGATACTTCATATATTTGAATATAGTTGAATTTTATTATTTTTTTCTTACAGAAATATTTTTTAAAACTTAAAAAAAAAAAGCTCAAAAGTGAAAAGAATTAACTTGTTAGATCAGAATGGTTCTCTTTGACCTACTCTGGTCTGTTGTGTAAATATTTATTTAGACTATTTTAATAATACATATTATTTACCCCACTGTAACATCATGTAAACTAAGTATGTTTTTAAGCAATTTTTAAGACTTGTAATTACCCTGCAAATAGGTTTATAATGCAATGACCAGACCCTTTGCCATGGCAGCCTTCCCCGGCTGCCTTCACACAGTCTCATGCCTTATGGCCACTTCATGACTCCCTTCCCACGATCCTCTTTTCCTCCTAATCCAGTCTCCACAAGGGGCAGACATTAAGACATTTTCCCAGTTCCAGGTCTCTTTTTCAGCATTTTAGAATGGAATTAACTTACACACTATGAGGAATGTACAGGGAAAAAAAAAAAAGCACTTACATGGGGACAAGTGAGAAATCCCAGTGTCTATAAACAATGGTTTGATTTGCAGAGAGCAGCCTGGAAAGTAATTTTCTGAAAGCAATTTTTAATGAGTCACTCAGCAAAGCAGGGGATCCTGAGGATCAAGAGGTTCTCGCTCATCATCACCAAGGTCTGAGGAAGAGTTGCAGATTCTGTCCCCTGGGCAACTTGGGGGTAGGCACCCAGAGATGCACCATCCACCATAATACTATGGGAGCCATGCCTGCAAGTGCAGACTTTCCAGTAACCACCTTTTTAGATGTAAAGAGAAACAGGTGATAATGGTATTAATATATTTTATTTAACCCAGTGTCAAAAATATTATTTCCACATAAAGTCATTATAAAAATTATTAATGAGATATTTTGCATTCTTTTTTTTTAAATGTATATAGTAAGTCTTTGAAACCCAGCATCAGCTTTTCAACTTGACCTCTCCATAGTTCAGATCTTCAGAAGCCAGATGCCACAGTGGCCGCCATGTTGGAAAGCACAGTTCTGCACTCGTTCCTTCAAGAGACTCCACTGTCTCAGATAGTGGCCAGTTCCCTGCTGCTTGGGGGCTGGCACCTAATTTTACAGTTCCTCATTGGTCTTTATATTTTTTGCTATTGGTTTTGCATGTTCCCTTAAGCCAAAATGTGCTAGTGCAAGAAAGCTGGGACCTGTTCTTGGCCAGCTTCACCCGTTACTCTGGTGGGAGAGGACAGCACGGGCATTAGCTCAGATGGGGCTTGTACAGTTCTAAGGCCCTCTCTGTTGACCCCCAACTTGGCTGGGAAATCCATGCTCTTGCCCTTTCTACTAAGTGGAACCCTTGTGGTAGAACTGATTCTTAAGGCAGCCCAGAAGGCTATTGTCGGTTTAAAATAAAATTAAAAAAAAAACAAACAAAAAACAGCCTTTCTATTCCTCTGGAACAGGTTCTGTCTCTGAGTTTTTTTATGCCTGTGGGAAAAAGAAACAAAATGAACTGCAAGCCTCCATCTCTGTCAAGAGAAATCCGTTGGTCCACGAGCTTCTGAACCCTTGCTGACTCAGCAGCAGTGACCGAATGGATCTGGAAGGGACTGCCTCAGCCTCAGGAAAATTCCTAGGCCCTGGGACTTCCCAGAGCTGCACCAGTGCTGTCCCTGGCTCCCTGAGCCCAGGGTGGCCTGCAGCCTGCAGCTGGCCCTGCTTCTCAGAGGGCCTGAGCTTCCCCTCTGTAGCTGTGCCGCCTGCCTCAGTCATCTGGGTGTGTCTCCCTCAGCCGCTGGGCAATGCTTGCTTAATGCTTTTGTTGAATCAACAAAGGGCCTGAGGCCTTAGCTGTTTGTTTAAGGTCTCTGTCCCAGGCATGGTGCTCAATATTTTGGCCAAATAAGTTACTTTCCTTGAATATCCAGGAATCTTTTAGACTAAAGCAATGAGGAGTTATCACCTCACCCTCAAACTCCAATATGATCTATGCCTTAGTGGTTGTTCTTGTTGTCTGCTTTGATATAAAAGCGAGAGTATTTGGAGAAAGAAGCTGCAGTACTCCAAATACACAATAGGCCTTTGTCTGTCATTCCTACATTTCTGGTTTAGGTGTATGTAAATGGGCTGTGTTATTTGTCCAGAGAAAGAGATTGTAAAGATACAAGAATAATTTTTTAGTCCTAAATGCCGTTTTGTTTACTTTCTGTCAAGATACTTACCCTTGTCGAATTCAAACTACAGTACTGTGTAATTATGTATAAAGTTTTTTTTTTTTATTTATTTGAAATTAGACTAGATACACACTTTTAAATTTAACATCTGGCTGGACAGTGTTCTATTAACTCATTGAATGTGTTTCCTTTGTCTTGTGTTAATAAATATTGATGCCTGATTGTGTTTAATCCTTCACATGTTGGGAGGGGGCTGGGGAACTGATCAAGTTTAAATTTAACTATGACAACAGCCAGGATAGGGGCCTCCATTGTGGCGCTGTGGGTTAAGCCACTGCCTGCAACATTCTGCTTCAGCCCCAGCTGCTCCATTTCCAATGTGCCTGGGAAGGCAGTGGAAGGGGGCCCTGCACCCACAAGGGAGACGCAGATGAAGTTCCGAGCTCCAGGCCTTGGCCTGGCCTAGCCCTGGCCATTGCAGCCATTTGGAGTGAACCAGCAGATAGAAGATGTCATGATACTTCATTTGCTTTTCCATTTACTGGCTTCAATTGCCACTTGAATTGTGCATGTTCTTAAACATTTTTCACTTAACATGTATTCAGTGCCTGCCTGATGAGTAGGCACAATGCAGTGTGGTAAGAGCTTCGACTGAAGAGAAACCGCTGCCCTTAAGGAGAGACCAGACAATCACAATGTCATATTAAAAAGATTAAAAGCAGTGATGGACTGAGAGCAGATACGGGTACCCAATCCAGTGGTGAGGGAGTGAGGTGCTGGAGGAGCAGCATCTGAACGCAGTTTTGACAGGTGAGACAACCAGCTCAGATTAAGACAACAGGAAGGCGGACTTACCCATTGTGAGAACTACAGTTCATTGTTAGTCCTGCTGTGGTTTGAATGTGCATAGCTTTCCCAAATTCTTACATTGGAACCTAAGACCCAATGTGATAGTTGAAGATAAGGGCCCTTCCGGGAGATCATTAAGTCATGGATGTGTTAGTGCCCTCGTGGAAGGGCTGGAGGCAACAGCGGGGTCCTTTTGCCCTTTGCCATTCAAGGACACAGTGCTTGTTGCCTCTGGAGCTGCCAGCACCCGGTCTGTTTCCCAGCCTCCATGACTGCGAGCCAAGCAGCTACATTGCCCAGCTCTGGTGTTTTGCACAGAAGGAATAAGATGCAGGGGCTCCCAGCGTGGCGGCTGCGTTCTGAAAGGGGGCAACCTGAAAGGTAACGTGTTAAGCTCCAAGCTTCTCATCCACTCTCAAAGGCATGCACAGCATTCCAGGGGAGAGGATTCTGCCTCCTGAGGGGAGGGAGTGGCAAAGTCGATTGCAAAGAGCAAGAATTCTTTAACTGATAAAGTAGGGCTATGATGTCAAAATACCCATGGTGATGTTTCAGAGGCACCCCCATGAAAGGGACAGGTGGGGATGCTCGCTTTATCCCTGTCTCATAGTAGCCAGAACAGTGAGATTACAGCCAGCAGAGTAGGGGACTGGATACAAAAGAACCAATACAATTTAGAAGCGATATGATAGTCTTGCATAGAAAGAGGATCTGTACTTCCCAACACCAGTTTGGTGAGATTACTGAAAACAAGATACACGTGAGGAGGCCAGCGCCCTGGCTCACTTGGTTAATCCTCCACCTGTGGCGCCGCCATCCCTTATGGGCACTGGGTTCTAGTCCCGGTTGCTCCTCTTCCAGTCCAGCTCTCTGCTGTGGCCTGGAAAGGCAGTGGAGGATGGCCCAAGTGTTTGGGCCCCTCCACCCGCCTAGAGAACCAGGAGGCAGCACCTGGCTCCTGGCTTCGGATCAGTGCAGTAGAGGCCATTTGGAGGGGTGAACCAACGGAAGGGAGACCTTTCTGTCTCTGGGTCTATACCTGCCTGTCAAAAAAAAAAAAAAAAAAAAAAAAAAACATGAAAAATCAACAGTATCAAGTCTTCCTAAAAGCAGAGTAACTTGACCAGATTTGTACAAAATATCTCTAAATTGCCCAAAAGCAGAAGCTGGGGAGTGATTGCTTTTGAAAGACAAAAATGCAAGCAAGGGCGAAGCGCTGTGGCTTAGTGGGTAAAGCCATTGCATCCCATATGGGTGCCGGTTCGAGTCCTGGCTGTTCCACTTCTGATCCAGCTCTCTGCTGTGGCCTGGGAAAGCAGCAGAAGGTGGCCCAAGTCCTTGGGCCCCTGCACCCACATGGGAGACCTGGAAGAAGCTCCTGGCCTCGAATTGGCTCAGCTCCGGCCGATGCAGCCATTTGGGGAATGAACCAGTGGATGGAAGACCTCTCTCTCTCTCTCTCTCTCCTCTCTCTCACTGTGCCTTTCAAATAAATAAGTTTTTTAAAAATGACAAAATACAACAGGGGACATTTGTGTTCACAACTTTTTTTTTGAGGACGTCTCCTTACATCCAAGCAGTTTGAGTGATGGAAGCCATAGCCTTAAGGTGTACCAGGGAAGGGTTCCAGATCAGCCATGCAGCCAGGTAACCAAGGGGAAAAGATGATGAGACAGAGTCCCAGACAGCAGAAACCGCCAAGCTTGCTTATTGAATTGATCTGTGTCCTTGGCCAATAGCTAAATTATGTGAGGAAAATCCCAGAGGCTGGCGGGAAAAAAATCTGGAAGCTAGCTCCTGGCTCCTGGCTTCAGATCAGCACAGCTCCGGCCTTTGTGGCCAATTGGGGAGTGAACCAGCGGATAGAAGACCTCCCTCTTCCTCTCCCTCAAATAAATAAAGCAACCACTTGGGATGTACACATCCCGTATCAGAGTGCTAGTTCAAGTACTGGCTCCTCTGCATCCAATCCAGCTTCCTGCTAATGTCCCTGCCACCCACACTGTAGACCTGGATGGAGCTTCAGGCTTCAGTGTGGCCCAGCCCCAGCTGCTGCAGGGACTTGGGGAGGGAATGAGCAGGTGGAAGACCTCTCCCTCTCCCTTTTTCTTTATCCCTCCCTCCTTTTGTCACTTTTTTTGGGTACAGATTTATTTATTTATTTGCAAGGGAAACACACACACACACACACAAATAAATCTTCCATCTGCTGGTTCAATTCCCAGATGGCTGCAATGCCAGAGCTGAGCCAGGCTGAAGCCAGGGGCCAGGAACTTCATCCGGGTTTCCCATGTGGGTGGCAGGGCCCAGGTACTTGGGTCATCTGCTGCTTTTTCTAGGTGCATCAGCAGGGAACTGGATTGGAAGAGAAGCAGCTGGAACTAGAATTTACGCCCATATGTGACGCTGGTGTCACAGGCAGCAGCTTTACCCTTCTTTTTTTCAAATAAATATATTTTAAAAAAAGGGGCCGGCGCTGTGGCTTAACAGGCTAATCCTCCGCCTTGCGGCGCCACTACACCGGGTTCTAGTCCCGGTTGGGGCGCCGGATTCTATCCCGGTTGCCCCTCTTCCAGGCCAGCTCTCTGCTGTGGCCCGGGAAGGCAGTAGAGGATGGCCCAAGTCCTTGGGCCCTGTACCCACATGGGAGACCAGGAGAAACACCTGGCTCCTGGCTTCGGATCAGCGAGATACGCCGGCCGCAGCAGCCATTGGAGGGTGAACCAACAGCAAAAAGGAAGACCTTTCTCTCTGTCTCTCTCTCTCACTATCCACTCTGCCTGTCAAAAAAAAAACAAAACAAAACTGATGGTCATTATTAGAATTGTCAAAAAGAAAAAGAAAAAAAGAAAAAAAATTTTTTAAAAATACACTTGATCTTAGCCAAAAGGCCGAGAAGCGATAAAAAATTTTTTAAAAATAAAAAATAAAAAAAAGGAAAGTCTGAAACATTAGGTACATTCATCTAAAGAGAGACTAATTTTTGGCCCAAATCAAATTTCCCTGGGGAAGACGCTGCTGGCCCCAGCTTTGAGATCGGATGCCTGCTGCTGGTGAGATACAGATGACTGAGAAATTCCCATAGAGGAGAAGGATCGGTGCGGAGCCCCAACGTGATCCAGTCCCCAAGGGCCTCACAGACTAGTTTTATGGGTTTAATTCAAATTCAGATGACATGCATGACATGCAGCAGCAAAGCAGCCATCCTGAAATAGTGTGATTGGACTTCGCACTGACAAGGTTGGAAGGGGTGGTCCCTTTCCTGACTGTCACAAAGAGTTGTAGCTGACACCCTTAAGAGACAGGTTAACAAGAGAAAAGCATAACAGATTGATTTGCCCAGTTTTATAGGACACAGGATTCTTCAGATTGAAGACCCCCAGCTCCAGGCTGAATTATCCTTTTTTTTTTTTTTTTAAGATTTATTTATTTGAAAGCCAGAGTTACACACAGAAGGAGAGGCAGTGAGAGTATGAGAGAGACACAGAGAGGTTTTCCATCTGCTGATTCACTCCCCAGTTGGCCGCAGTGGCCAGAGCTGCACTGATCCGAAGCCAGGAGCCAGGAGCTTCCTCTGGGTCTCCCAGGGGGGTGCAGGGGCCCAAGGACTTGGCCATCTTCCACTGCTTTCCCAGGCCACAGCAGAGAGCTGGATCAGAAGAGGAGCAGCCAGGACTTGAATTAGGGATGCTGGCACTGTAGGCAGTGGCATTATCTGCTATGCCACAATGGCAGCCCCAAATTACCCATTTTTATCTTAAGTTTGATGCAGCAGGGACAGCCATGTAGAAATGTGGAACAAAGCAGGAGTGAGCTAATGGGTGGGGATGCCCCGCAAGGCCTGTCTGTCCAGATTCTTCTTAGCCCCTCGGTCTCATTGCTTCCTCCCAGGTATGGGGCAAGACCTGTCTGGAATGACGACAGTCATAATTTCTTCACGGTCAACTTTTACAAAGAATAGTAGGGGGAAGACAAAAATAGTATTTTTAGGTTTCACAACTGGCTTTGGGGGCAGGGGGATCTGTTTCTATAATCTGGGGAAGGAGGAATTCTAGTTTCCACACAGCTTACCTGGGGAGGAACGGAGGGGACAGAGCAAGGCAGGGGAAGGCTTAGAGAGAAATTTTGCTTTGGAGTATCCTTTTTTTGGGGTGCAACAATATAACCGTTGCATGTACTTAGGACCTGTCCTGGGTAAGGTTTACTGTGTGTGTTTCCCCTTGAGTATCACAAGACATAAGCACAAAAACACTCTGTAGTCCACAAAGCTTACATCTATCAGCTTCAAATACTTTCTGTCTTTTGAGAAGTAGGCTCTAAAGTCACCCGCTTGGGCTCATGTCTCTTTCTTTCTTTCTTTCTTTCTTTCTTTTTTTCTTTCTTTCTTTCTTTTTTAATTTATTTATTTGAAAATCAGAGCTACACAGAGAGAGAAGGAGAGGCAAGAGAGAAACAGAGAGGTCTTCCATCTGCTGGTTCACTCCCTAGTTGGCTGCAACGGCCGGAGCTGTGCTGATCTGAAGCCAGGAGCCAGGAGCTTCCTCCTGGTCTCCCAGGGGGGTGCAGGGGCCCAAGGACTTGGGCCATCTTCTGCTGCTTTCCCAGGCCACAGCAGAGAGCTGGATCAGAAGTGGAGCAGCTGGGGTTTGAACCCGCACCCATAGGATGCCGGCGCTGCAGACCAGGGCTTTAACCCACTACGCCACAGTGCTGGCCCCAGTGCTTACTCTAATTTGACATGTTTCAAACTCATTCAATCTACATGATTATATGAGAAGGGCAGCACCATCAAAACATTTTCATTTTAATCTTTCTAAATGGAAAAAAGGGGGCCGAAAGGACCAAAGTCGTGCCACCCTGGGCTGGCCAACTTTGTGGGTGCTGTGGTGCAACTGACATCAGAGTGCCTGGCTCAAGTTCTGGCTCCTTCCCTTCCAATCCAGCCTCCGGGTACCGTGCACCTTGGGAGCCAGCAGACGACGACTGGAGGCCCTCCGCTCACACGGAGACCTCATGGGGTTCAGGGCTCCAGGCTTCAGCCTGGCTCAGCCCTGGTTATTCTGGGCATTTGGGAAGTGAATCAGTGGTTGGAAGACCTTTGTCACTCTGCCTTTCAAATAAAATTAAACATTAAAAAAATAATTACTTTTGGGAGCAGGCATGTAGTCCAGCAGTTAGGATGCCTACAGCTCACCCTGCAGCACCTGGGTTTGAGTCCTGCTCCAGCCCCTGTCTTCAGCGTGGTGCTATCACGCGCCCTGCGAAGCAGCAGTGGCTTCTTGCCACCCTCATGGGAGACCCAGACTCTGTCCCTGGCTCCCAGTTCTGGCATTGTGAGCATTTGCGCAGTAAATCAGTGGCTAGGAGCTCCCTCCCTCCATCTTGACTCTTGAAAGAAATTAAAAAAAAATTTTTCCCCGAAAGATTAACTTATTTGAAAGGCAGAGTAAGAGAGACAGAATTGAGAGTTGAGCTTCCATCTGCTGGTTCACTCCCAAAATGACTCTAACATTTGCATCTGGGCCAGGCTGAAGCCAGGAGCTATAAACTCCATCTAGTCTCCTACAGGGGCAGCAGGGACTCAATACTTTATTTCTTTTCTTTTTTTCAATACTTTAATTATCTGCTGCTTCCCTTATATATCCAAATGGCCGCGACGGCGAGGGTCGGGCCAAGTTGACACTAGGGACCTGGAACTCCATCCTGGTCTCCCACATGGGTGGCAGAGGCCCAAGTATTTGGACCATCTTCCTCTGAGTTTCCAGGCACGTTAGCAGGGAGCTAGACTGGAAGTGGAATAGCCGGGACCCGAACCCACTTTGCCGCAGTGCTGTTTCCTAGACCAACATATAATTTTTTAAATTTGTGTTTGAGTCAGAGGAAGACTTGGCTTACTTCACTTCCTCAATGCCCCACAGCTGGGGCTGGGCCACGCCCACAGTCTGTCATGGGGGTGCCAAGGACCTAAATGCTGGAGTCCTCAGCTGCTACCTGCCAGGGTGCAGGAAGCCAGAATGAGGAGTAGGATTCAGACCCAGGCCCCCTAATGCTGGCTCCCAGTTCTAGCTTCTGATTGTAAACAGCATTTGCTGAGTGAATGACAGCAGCCAAGAGTGCCTGGCAGAGTAACTCTTGACAGTATCCAGCAGGCAGGAGGCAGAGGAGGGCCTCTGGGCCCCAGGTTTGGACTCTGCAGCCTTTGGGACGTGGGCAAGTGTTTTCAGAGATGAAGCCAGTGGTAGTGTTCCAGCTTTGACAGCTGGTCCGTCTTGTATGCTGGGCTGGCTTATCGAGCTCACCATGTAGGAGCTGTTAACTGGCACCACAATGGGTGTGAACTCTAAGAGCCCGCGGGACTGTGTGCCAGTTTTAGCTTCTTCTTGTGCTGGGCACCTGGAGGAGCTCAAAAGTCAACTTGCGTCATTCTACGATCTGACAGCACCGTTCTTCGCCTGTATGTAAGTTTCTCTACCTTAAAGTGTCTTATGTTAGAACAAAAACAGGGTGGGTAAAGCTGTCCCCTGCAGAAGCGGCATCCCATATGGGCGCTGGTTCTAGTCCCAGCTGCTCCACTTCCGATCCAGCTCTCTGCTATGGCCTGGGAAAGCAGCAGAAGGTGGCCCAAGTCCTTGGGCCCCTGCACCCACGTGGGAGACCTGGAGGAAGCTCCTGGCTCCTGGCTCCGGATTGACAAAGCTCTGGCCATCTGGGGAGTGAACCAGCATATGGGAGACCTCTCTCTCTCTCTCTGCCTCTCAAATAAATAAATCTCTAAAAAAAAAAAAAAAAAACCCTAGACGACGGGATAAAATTTTGTTCTATGACAGCGCATGTCCCTTCGTGGGTTAAAGGACACAACGCAAGGCTAAAGTAACCGGCAGCAAGCAAACAGGCGCTTCAAAGGTGCAGGTGCAGGTCCGAGTCAGGGGGTGACCGCCGCCGCAACCCCGAGCACGCAGTCGCCCAGTGTGCTAACCAAAGACAAAACAAAACAAAACAAAACAAAAAAACAAACAAAAACCCGCCCGCGAGCAGCTTAGCGACCGCGGCTCCCGACCGCGCAACGCCCACGCCGCGGCTTGGAGGGCCCAAGATGGCGGCGCGGCGCGTCACGTGAGACGCGATGACGCAGGACGGCGGCCGGCACGGAGCCCCGCCCCGCTTCGCCCCCCACGCACTTCCACCCTCCGCGGCGCCCCTCCCGCTCCCGCCCCTGGCCCGGAGTCGAGATCATGCCGCCCGTGGCGGCCCCGAGTGCCGCGGACACGGTCGCCTAGGACTGCGGGGCCGTTCGGCGACACCGCGTCTCCCCGCCCCGCCTGGCCCTCGAGGAGGGGGAGAGCGCGCGAGGAGGGGGTGGGGAAGTGGGCAGTGAACTCGGCTCCATCTGGGAGGGGTGTGTGTGGGGGAGTGGAAGTTCCCGCCCCGGACTGCGGCGAGGCGGCAGCCACAGGTAAGTGGGGGGCGGGGGTGGGGCCTCGGCGCCCCCCGGCCCCGGGCGGCGGGGCGCGCGGGCGGCGGGGGAGGGGCGCGGCGGAAGGGGGTGGGGCCGCCCGTCGTCCTGGCCCCCCCACCCGGCCCGGTGCGCTTCCGGTGCCCTCCGCCGCCGTCCCCGCTCGTCGGCTGCCCTAAGCCCAAGTCGGAGCCGCAGGCTTGCCCGCGGCCTGCCGGGACAGCCCGGCCTTGGCCTTGACCTCCGCGCGGTTCCCTCGGAGCTGCTGTGGGGAGGGGGGTCCCGGAGGGCTGGGGAAGACCCTCGGGGCGGCCCCGGCGTGGGTTTCCCACCGCGGAGCGTCGGCGTTTGCACGCCTCAGCCGCTTCCACCGCCTCACGCGTCTGAACTGGGAGGCTGTTGGCTTGTCTGGTGGCGCGAGCCGTGCGAGAGCGCGGGGCTAAGAATAGTGGAGCGGGAGCGAGCGCGCGCCCGGAAGGCTTCCCAGGCTATTTTCAGCCTCTCCGCTGGGCCGTCCTCACCTGGGATCGAGAGGAAGGACGGGCCCGGGGCGCGAAGGCCCGTGCCCCTCAGAAACACGCGTGCGTGCGGCTCCCGGGCCGACAGGTCCTCGAGAGCCTGCGCTCGCGTCCGGGTCTGGGGTCCCGGCGCGCGGCGTGCGTGGTGGCCCCCGCGCGTGGGTCGGCGCGGTGTCGCGGCGTGGCCGGCAGGCGGCGCTCCCCACCGCACAGGCCTTGCCCCCCCCGACCCCATCACGCTCCTTATTTATGTTGAATTTCCAACTGCAGCGTGGGATGTGGCTGGCTCTGCAGGCTTTCCCGTGCCCGCGTCGCCCCGTGTCTGAAAGCCAGGGGGAAGTCCTGCTTTAATCCTTGCCGCATCCCTTTTGTCTTTCACTCCCTCTGTTTCCGGTATTGAGGCAGAAAACCGGGCCGCTTGCAATACTGGGACAGGTGCCATGGGGTGAACGGGTTGTCGTTGCTGGGGTTCTACAGCCCCAAGGCTGTTGACCAGGCTGGGGAAGTTTGGGGAAATAGTTCAGAAGCAGGCCAGGTGAAGAAGCCGCAGCGTAGGGTTTCTGGCAGAGGGAGAAGCGTTTCTGGCGTCCAGGAAAGGCAAGGCGGGCGCACCGGAGAGATGAAAGAGATCCTGACCGATAGGAGCAGCTCTGCGGGAGACAGGGAGCAGGAGACAGGGTCGCAGTGACTTCGTTCATTGATACTACTCTGGGTCTCCTGGGCCCGCGCATTCGCTGCGTTCCCAGCATTCCCGTGATACAGGCTCCGAACCCCCGGGGGCCTGCAGCATTCCCCAGCCTCATTAGAAACGTGTGCAGGCCGCAGGGACAGCTTTAGGGAAAGGGTGACTGGAGCGGAGAGAAGCTCGCTCTGAGGCTTTTCCTGGAAGAGGGGCCATGTGGAAGGGAAAAAACAGGACTTTGGAGTAAACCAGTTCTGGCCTCAGGTCTCGCGTTCATGTCTTAAAGTGAGAGCCACACTACCTGACAATTTCTTTGAGGCTCAATTTATACATTGCTAGAATAGGAATCAGGAGATGACATTAAAAAGCTTAGTTTACTGCCTAGGTTATAATGTTTCTTTCTGGCCATTTTTTAAAGAAAGCTTTTATTTAATGAATACAAATTACATAGGTACAGCTTTTGGAATATAGCGATTCTTCCCCCCCCCCCCCCCATACCCGCCCTCCTACCCGTACTCCCATCCCACCTCCTACTCCCTCTCCCATCCCAGTCTTCATTAAGATTCATTTTAATTATCTTTATATACAGCAGATCAACTCTATACTGAGTAAAGATTTCAACAGTCTGCACCCACACAGACACACAAAGTATAAAGTACTGTTTGAAGAGTAGTTGTACCATTAATTCACATAGTACAGCTCATTAAGGACAGAGGTCCTACATGGGGAGCAAGTACACAGTGACTCCCGTTGTTGATTTAACAATTGACACTCTTATTTGTGACGTCAGCGATCACCCCAGGCTCTTGGCTCTTGTCGTGAGCTGCCAAGGCTATGGAAGCCTTGCCATTTTTTTTTTTTTTTAAAGATGTTCCGCCTTCCCTTTCGTTGTCTATGCGAGTAAGATCATAGACTGCCTCCATTTCTGATCCCCAGTTCATTCCCATTGTTGGCACTTCCCTTGGGATTTGATTGTGCCCCCACTTACACATGCTGCCTAGGGCTTTATTTTTATAGAAAACACACACACATTTATTTATTTATTTTTCTTTATTTATAAACTTATTTCAGAGTTAGACAGTGAGAGAGAGAGACAGAAAGGTCTTTCTTTTCCGTTGGTTCACCCCCCAAATGGCCACTATGGCCGGAGCTGCGCCGATCCGAAGCAAGGAGCCAGGTGCGTCTCCTGGTCTCCCATGTGGGTGCAGGGCCCAATCACTTGGGCCATCCTCCACTGCCTTCCCCAGGCCACAGCAGAGAGCTGGACTGGAAGAGGAGCAACCGGGACTAGAACCCGGCACCGCAGGCGGAGGATTAACCAAGTGAGCCATGGCGCTGGCCCCAACAAAATTTATTATATTAAACCTTTTTTTTTTTTTTAATTGATTTACTTGAAAGAGTTACAGAGAGGCAGAAAAAGAGACAGAGATCTTCCATCTGCTGGTTCACTCCCTAAATGGCTGCAACAGCCGGAGCTGTGCCGATCCAAAGCTGGGAGCCAGGAGCTTCTTTGGGGTCTCCCACGCAGATGCAGGGGCCCAAGAACTTGGGCCATCTTCTACTGCTTTCTCAGGCCATAGTTGAGAGCTGGGTCAGAAGTGGAGCAGCCGGGAGGTGAACCGGCGCCCATATGGGATACTGGCACAGCAGGCAGTGGCTTTACCACAGTGCTGGCCCCTAAGCACTTTTTTTTTTCTTAGAGATTTATTTTTTTTTATTTGAAAGGCAGAGTTACAGAGACAGAGAGAAGAGAATTCTGTCCACTCGTTCGCTCACCAAATGGCTACAACGGCCGGAGCTGGGCTGATCTGAAGCCAGGTGCCAGGAGCTTCTTCCAGGTTTCCCAACTGGGTACAGGAGGCCCAAGTAGTTGGGCCATCTTCTACTGCTTTCCAGGCCATTAGCAAGGAGCTGGAGCAGAAGTTGAGCAGCCTGGACTCAAACTGGCACCCATATGGGATGCTGACACCACAAGCTGAGGCTTACCCTCTCTGCCCAGGCACTGGCCCTAGTAATGATCTTTTTTAAAATTCCTGTTGCTGAGGCTAATGCTGTGGTATTATAGGTTAAGCCTTCACCTGCGGTGCTGGCATCCCAAATGGGTGCCAGTTCGAGTCCAGGCTGCTCAACTTCTGCTCCAGCTCTCTGCTAATGGCCTGGGAAAAGTAGTGGGAGATGGCCCAAATGCTGGGGCTCTTGCCACCCATGTGGGAGACCCGGAAGAAGCTCCTGGATTGGCATAGCTCTGGCCATTGAGGCCATTTGGGGAGTGAAGCAGCGGATGGAAGACCTTTCTTGTCTCTCCCTCTCACTGTAACTCTGTCTCTCAAGTAAATATTTTTTTAAAAATTCCTATTTTCTCATGGTTTCCTGATAGCTAGAAACCTCTCTCTCTCTCTCTCTCTTTAAATATTTATTTTATTATTTGAAAGACAAAGTTACAGAGAGAGGCACAGAGAGAGTGGTCTTCCAACCACTGGTTCACTCCCTAGATGGCCACAACAGCTGGAACTGCACCGATCCGAAGGCAGGAGCCAGGAGCTTCTTCCAGGTCTCCCACGTGGGTGTAGGGGCCCAAGGATTTGGGCCATCCTCCACTGCTTTCCCAGACCACAGCAGAGAGCTGGATTGGAAGAGGGGCAGCCAGGACTCTGTCTGCTACTTCCCGTCATCCATATGGGATGCTGAGGCTTCAGGACAGGGCTTTAACCTGCTGTACCACAGTGCCAGCCCTTAGAATTCTCTTTTTTAAAAGTTATTTTTTTATTGGAAAAGTAGAGTGACACAGAGAGGGGGAGAGACAGAGATTTTTTTTTTTTAAAGATTTATTTATAGAGATTTTTTTTTTTTTAAAAGATTTATTTATTTCAGACCAGAATTAGGGAGAGACAGAGATCTTCCATCCGCCGCTGGTTTACTCCCCAAATGGTTGCAACAGTCTGCACTGGGACAAGTCAGGAGCCAGGAGCTTCTCCTGGGTCTTCCACATGGGTGGCAGGGACCCCAGCATTTGGACCATCTCCCACTACTTTTCTCAGGCCATTAGCAGGGAGCTGGATGGGAAGTGGATCAGCCAGAACATGAACCGGCTCCCATATGGGATGTTGGCGTTGCAGACAGCAATTTTACTTGCTACACCACAGAGTTGGCACAAAGAGAGCGAGCGAGCGAGCGATTAAGAGAGCATGCACGTGCCTGCTTCTGTCTGCTGGTTCACTGCCCACACACCTGCAATAGCTAGGGCTGGTCCATGCTGAGGTCAGGAGCCAGGAACTCAATGCAGGTTTTCTATGTGGGTGACAGGGCTCCAAATACTTGGGCCGTCATCTGCTTTCCCAAACTCGTTAGCAGAGAGCGGAGTCAGAAGGGTAGTTGGAACTCCAGCCAGTGCTCCCATGTGGGATGTAGGCGCCCTGGTGGATGCCGGCCCTGCTGAGGCACAAGGCTCACTCGCACCGAGGGGCATTCTTGCCGAGAACCTTGGCCCTGTGCCTGCAATCTTAATTAAGCAAGAAAGATGTTCATTACACTATTATTTTGTTTGGAAAAGAATATGACGTACATTCCTTTGATATATTATATAGCCTTTAAATATGTTCGTATTTAAAACCTGGAAGGTATTTGTGATGAGTGGAAACGATATAAAGATACAAAATTACCCTTACAGTGTGGTTCTGACTTTCCAAAAACTGGAAATAGAGTGAAGAGACATTTGACAATATTGAGGTTGAGATTTGTCATCCATTTTTCCCCCCCTGTGGTAAATTTTCTGAATTAGGAAAAAGGCTAATGCCACACTTATCATGCTTTTCATTTTTTTTTTATGTGTGTGGGGCAAATTTATTTATTTATTTTCCCCCAAAGGAACCTTTTATTTAAGGAATACACACTTCATGCACTTCTTTTTTCTTTTTTTTTTTTTTTTAAAGATTATTTATTTGAAAGGCAGAGTTACACAGAGAAAGAAGGAGAGGCAGAGAGAGAGAGAGCGGGTGCTCTTCCATCTGCTGGTTTACTCCCTAATTGGCTGCAATGGCTGGAGCTGAACCGATCAGGAGCCAGGAGCTGCTTCTGGGTCTTCCACGTGGATGCAGAGGCCCAAGGACTTGGACCATCTTCTTCTGCTTTCTCAGGTCATAGCAGGGAGCTGGGCTGGATTGGAAGTGGAGCAGCCAGGAGTCAAACCAGCGCCCATATAGGATGCCAGCACTGCAGGCAGCAGCTTTTTCCGCTACGCCACAGCACCGGCCCCAACTTCATGCATTTCATAAATATAACTTTAGGAATATAATAATTTTTCCCACCGCACCTACCCTCCCACCCACACTCCCAACTATCTTCTTCCTCCCTCTTCTAGTTCTAGTCTTATTTTTCACTAAGATCTATTTTCAATTAACTTTATACCCATAAGATTAACTCTATACTAACTAGAGAGTTCAACAAATTGTATGAAAAAAAAAAAAAAAACCTGTTCCTGAACAGTCGAGAAGGCTGTTCAAAGTCATTGCATCTTGAAGTTGATTTCACTTCTTTTTTAAAGCATTCTTTTTTTTTTTTTTTGAGAAAATTAACTTTAAAGAAGAACCCAAGAATGATACTTTTTTTGCAAGCACTTAGACTGATGAAACTTAAGAATATCCTCCACTTAATACACTAAAGTAAATCTTTGAGAACAAGTTTTACTATTAACTCTCATAATACAACTCTAAGGACAGAGGTTGTCCTGCATGGGAAGTTAGTGCACAGTGACTCCTGTTGTTAATTTACAATTAACACTCTTATGTATGACCTCAGTGATCCCCTGAGCTGCCTTGACATGAGCTGCCTAGGCTGTGGAGGCCTTTTAAATCTTTTAAATCTACAGACTCCTGTATTTAGACAAGGCCATAAGCAAAGCAGAAGTTCTCTCCTCCCTTCAGAGAAAAGTACGTCCTCCTTTGATGGCCTGTTCTCTCCACTGGGGTCTCACTCACGGAGATCCTTCATGTAGGACACTTTTTGTGTCTTGGCTTTTCCTTGCCTAAAATGCTCTCTTGGGCTTTTCAGCCAGACCAGAATGCCTTCAGGGTTAATTCTGATGTCAGAGTGCTACTTAAATATGCTTTTCATTTAAAAAATTTACTGATTTATTTGAAAAGCACAGTGATAGAGTGAGATATGGAAATCTCTCTTTTTTTTTTTTCCCTAAGATTCATTTCTCTGAAAAGCAGAGTTAGAGAGCTCAATCTTCATCTGCTGGTTCATTCCCCAAATGGTCACAGTGGCCGGGGCTAGGCCAGGCCAAAGTCAGGAGCCAGGAGCTTGCAACTCCATCTTTTTCTCTCACTTGAGTGGCAGAGACTACTCAAATACATGGCATTGCTGTTTCCTGGCACATTAGCAGGGAGCTGGATGTAGAGTAGAGGAGCTGGACTTGACCAAACTTGAACTGGCACTGAGATACAGGATACACCTTTCCCAAGCAGCTGCATAACTTGGCGCACCACAACACCCACCCCCTTGTTAGTTTTTATTTTATCTGAAAGAGACAGAGTGATCTTCTGTTTGCTGGTTCACTCCTCAGATGCCTGTCTGCAGCAGAGGGTCTGTGCCAGGCCAGCGTTAGGAGCCAGGAACTCAGATTGGCGTCTCCGCTCGTGGTGGTCCAGTCCCAAACACTTGAGCCGTCACCTGCTGCTTCCCAAGGTGTGCATTAGCAGGAAGCTGGAGTAGGAAGCAGAGCCCAGACCCAGACCAGGCACTCTGATATTGGGTGTGGGCATCCCAGCTGGCGTCTTAGTCACTGTGCCAAGTGCTTGCCCTTTGTCATTTTTCAGTGACTGCGAACAATTTCAATCCTGGTCTTGGGGCCAGTGTGTGGCATAGCCGGTGAAGCTGCCACCTGCAGTGCTGCCATGAATCTTGATGTTATCAGTGAATGTTTTCTGATTTCCAAAAAGAAGAGGAATGGACATAGAGGCTTAAACTTGGTTTATTAAGTCAGTGATGTTAAGGAGCAGGTACCTAGTTGCCCTCTCTTTATTTTTTATTATTCGTTTGAAGATTGATTGATTTATTTGAAAGGCAGAGTTGCAGAGAGGCAGAGGCAGGGAGACAAAGAGGCCGTCCATCCTCTGGTTCGCTCCTCAGATGGCCGCAATGGCTGGAGCTGGGCCAATCCAAAGCCAGGAGCCAGGAACTTCTGAGTCTCCCACGTGGGTTCAGGGGCCCATGCACTTGGGCCATCTTCTGCTTTTCTTAGGTGCATTAGCAGGGAGTTGGATCGGAAGTTGAGCCGCTGGGTCACGAACTGGCACCCATATGGGATGCTGGTGCCACAGGTGGAGGCTGGATCCTTTGTTTCTGTATTTTAATATTGGGCCATTCTTTTTGTTGTTGTTAAGATTTATTTTTTAAATTTAGTTGAAAGGCAAAGTTACAGAGAGAGGGAGAGATATTCTGTCCATTGGTTTAGGTCCCAAATGGCCACCACCACTGAGGCAGGGCCAGGCAGAAGCCAGGAGCTTCATCCCAGTCCCACATGGGTGCAGGGGCTCAAGCACTTGGTTCATCCTCCACTGCTTTCCCAGGCACATTAGCAGGGAGCTGGATCAGAAGTGGAGTAGCCAGGACTCAAACTGACCACCCATATGGGATGCTGGCGTTGTAGGAGGCGGCTTTTAACCCGCTGTTCCACAATGCCTGGCTCAATGTTAGCTGTTCTAGTGGTTGTGAAAAGATGCCTTACTGTGACTTTTGTTTGCATTTTCCTAATTTATTTTTTTATTTTTGACAGGCAGAGTGGACAGTGAGAGAGAGACAGAGAGAAAGGTCTTCCTTTTTGCCATTGGTTCACCCTCCAATGGCCGCTGCGGTAGGCGCGCTGCGGCCGGCGCACCGCGCTGATCCGATGGCAGGAGCTAGGTGCTTCTCCTGGTCTCCCATGGGGTGCAGGGCCCAAGGACTTGGGCCATCCTCCACTGCACTCCCTGGCCACAGCAGAGAGCTGGCCTGGAAGAGGGGCGACCGGGACTAGAACCCGGTGTGCCGGCGCCGCAAGGCAGAGGATTAGCCTAGTGAGCCGCAGCGCTGGCCTGCATTTTCCTAATTATTAGTGATGTTGAACATCTTCTTAGGCTTGCTGGCCAGCCCTCTCTCTCTTTTTTTTTTATCTTTGCATATAACCATAAAAACCTCAAATTGTATCTGAATGTTTTAATAGTCTTTTTTGTTGATAGTTCTCTCCCTATTTACATATTTGATCATATTTAAATAACCTGTTTATTCTCATTCTTACTCAGTCTACATATTCCTTTTCTTAAAAAAAAAAAAGATTATTTTACTTGAAAGAGAGAAAGAGATCTTCCAAACACTGGTTTACTCCCCAAATGACCACAACAGTTGGGGCTGGGCCAGGCCAAAGCCAAGAGCCAGGAACTCCATCTGGGTCTCCCACATGGGTGCAGGGGCCCAAGTACTTGGGCCACCTTCTGCTGCCTGCTGCTTTCCTAGGCACATTAGCAGGGAGCTGGATCAGAAATGGGACAAGTGGGACTTGTACCCATTCGGGATGCTGGTGCTGCAGGTGGCAACTTAACCTTACACTGCGCCATGATGCCGGTCCCTCAGCCTGCATATTAAGCAGTTAATCATTTGGTTCTGTGTAACCTCTTTAGGCACAGTTTTATTTTTTGATCAGGTTTTACTCAGTAAATTCTCTATGTCAAACTATGCGTGCAGTTGGAAGCTGTTCTCTAAGCTAGAGAAGGGAATGCATGTGTCCAGGGAGGTTGTCATACTTGTTGAGTGGAATAATATTTTAAATTAACCATAGTAATTGATGAATATATGTGCTGTTTATTAAATTTAAACATGTTCCTTTGGGTCAGATTTTTAAATGAGATGCCAGGAAAAGTCTCTCTCTCTTTTTTTTTTTTTAAGATTTATTTTATTTTGCTTGAAAGTCAGAGTTAGATAGAGAAGGAGAGGCAGAGAGCGAGAGAGAGGTCTTCCTTCTGCTGGTTCACTCCCCAGTTGGCCACAATGGCCGGAGCTGCGCCGATCTGAAGCCAGGAGCCAGGAGCTTCTTCTGGGTCTCCCACACAGGTGCAGGTGCTGGCCAAGCACTTGGGCCATCTCTACTGCTTTTCCGGGCCATAGCAGAGAGCTGGATCGCAAGTGAAGCAGCCAGGACTCGCACCGGTGCCCATATGGGATGCCGGCACCGCAGGCAGCGGCTTTACTCGCTAAGCCACAGCGCCAGCCCCGAAAAGTCTCTTCTCCTATACACCATAGCTACCAGTTCTGTTCCATAGAGGCAAGCAAATGATCGGTTTTGACATGACTGCATAGTATTCTATAGCACCTTTATTTTTACTGACTTTTTCTCTTGTAGTTGATTATGGAAGATTCCCACAAGAGTAACGCTTCAGAGACAGCACCTCAAGCTGGTTCAGCAGTTCAGGGAGCTCATATTTCTCAACAGGTAAGGCAGGGAACAGCCAAAATATTGAGCTGGTTGGGAATCTGCTGTCTGTATGCAGATTTATCTAACTTATCTAATAGTACTAATATTCAAAGAAAAAAGTCAAGGAAAAAGACTTTGGGTTTGATTGAGATCAAGACCATTCTGTTTTGTTTTATATGAAGTATAGTTAGAGTTGTTTCAGTATGCACTTCTCAAAACATGAAGAAACAGATTTGACCTTACATGATACACAATTTTTTACATTTTTTTGTCTAATTTTGTTGCCACTTCAGACAAAAGTGAAAAATTATTTGACTTTTGAGCTAACTTGAAACAGACTAAATGATTTTTTAAAAAGATTTATTTATTTGAAAGGCAGAGTTAGAGGAGAGACAGAGATATAAATGATCTTTATAAGCAGATTTATCACAATACATAGGAAATGTTTTTGCTGAACTGGAAAATAAGCATGTTAGAGAATTTAAGTAAAATGACGGGTTTGTATATTATAGGATTGATATATTTTATTCTGGACTGTGTATTCCATGCATCTTGACAGACTTCAAGATAATTAGCTGACGGTATTTGCTGGCAGTGATAAGATTTGAACTTTTAAGCAAAAAATTGGAATTTTAGAAAACTTATATTTACCTTCATGAATGTAGCGCTAACTGACTTTTTAGATACAAAGCTACCTTACCCAGTGATGCATGGGTATGAGGCCCATTCAGAGTACAAGACAGAACAGCACATTTTAATGTTAAAAGAATGTGTAAGGTTCAAGCTGTGTGAACATGCATAGCACATAAACTATAAGAACAATGGCTTGCTGAGTTATGCTGTGTTATCGAACAATATCTACAGTTTTCTGAAAAGGCCACTAACAACACTCCTTACATTTCTAACTGCATTGTGGTAGATGTCTTCATGTATCTCAACCAACGCAACAGAGAGCAGTATATTTATCATAGGATTTGATAAGAGAATTCAGTTATTTTCTATTAAACCAAACATCAAAGGGATTTGCAGAAATGTTAAAACCTTTCCCTCACTAATGATTTTGAGAAAGTCTAGTTATGTTAATGGAAATGTATAATTTATGCTAACATATAATTAATTTGATTATATTTAAATGGGCTGTTGAATATTTATAATTGTTTTATTTTTATTTTAGATATGATAGGAGCCGCATAAATGAAAGTTTTTTGTTTCTCAGTGATTTTCAAGAGTCTAAAGGGGTCTATGACCAAAAATTGTGAGAAGCAGGGGCCCACAGGGCTGCTCTTTCAGCCCTGACACACCCTCCCTAGTATTCGGCTGTATGGTGAAAAACAGCAATATTTTTCTCCAGGTGGTACTGTGAAAATAATGTGGAGCCTTCTTTTGGTTAGCTTTCTGTTAATAGAGCCCTTTACAGAATGTTTCTTTTTTTGAGAATACTCAAAAGTATATTATACTAAGTAAAGAGTTCAGCAGTTTGCATGGAAAAAAAAAAACTGTTCCTCAACAGTCGAGACAAGGGCTGTTCAGAGTCATTGCATCTCAAAGTTAATTTTACTTTTTTTTTTTTTTGAGAAATAATTAACTTTAAAGAAGCACACAAGAATGATACATCTTTTTTCCTTCTTCTTAAAAATTTATTTTATTTATTAGAAAGAGTTAGAGAGGGAGAGACAGAGAAGTCTTCCATCTGCTGGCTCACTGCCCAAATGGCTGCAACGGCCAGAGTTGCGCCGATCTGAAGCCAGGAGCCAGGAGCTTCTTCCTGGCTTTTTTCTCTTGTAGTTGATTATGGAAGATTCCCACAAGAGTAATGCTTCAGAGACAGCACCTCAAGCTGGTTCAGCAGTTACTTAGTATAATATACTTTTGAGTATTCTCAAAAAAAGAAACATTCTGTAAAGGGCTCTATTAACAGAAAGCTAACCAAAAGAAGACTCCACATGTGGGTACAGGGGCCCAAGGACTTGGGCCATCTTCTACTGCTTTCCCAGGCCACAGCAGAGAGCTGGATCGGAAGAAGATCAGCTGGACTGGAACCAGCGCCCATATGGGATGCCAGCGCTGTAGGCCTGGGCTTTACCTTGCTGTGCCACAGCACCAGCCCCAAGAATGATACATCTTTTGTGAGCAATTAGGCATAACTATAATTTATGATATGTAAGACCTCCTTTTAATACATTAAAAGAAAATACATTAAAAGAACCAGTTTTATCATTAAGGAAGCACCTAAGAAAACAAGCAATGGAGTTGGTTACAAAATAGTTTTAATTCAGTTAATTTCTATATTTCAGCTAGTTTGTTTAGATGTGTATTTTCTTTTTATTTGATAGATAGGGTTAGACAGTGAGAGAGACAGAGAGGTCTTCCTTCCGTTGGTTCACCCCCAAAATGGCCGCTACGGCTGGCACACTGCGCCGATCCGAAGCCAGGAGCCAGGTGCTTCCTCCTGGTCTCCCAGGCGGGTGCAGGGCCCAAGCACTTGGGCCACAGCAGAGAGCTGGACTGGAAGAGGAGCTGCCGGGACTAGAACCGGTGCCCATATGGGATGCTGGCGCCGCAGGCAGAGGATCAACCAAGTGAGCCACGGTGCCGGCCCCTAGATGTGAATATTTTCTTTTCTTTCTTTCTTTCTTTTTTTTTTTTTTTTTTTTTTTTGACAGGCAGAGTGGACAGTGAGAGAGAGAGAGAGAGAGAGAGAAAGAAAGGTCTTCCTTTTTGCAGTTGGTTCACCCTCCAATGGCCGGCGCACCGCGCTGTTCCGATGGCAGGAGCCAGGTGCTTCTCCTGGTCTCCCATGGGGTACAGGGCCCAAGCACTTAGGCCATCCTCCACTGAACTCCCTGGCCACAGCAGAGAGCTGGCCTGGAAGAGGGGCAACCGGGACAGGATCGGTGCCCCGACCGGGACTAGAACCCGGTGTGCCGGCGCCGCAAGGTGGAGGATTAGCCTACTGAGCCGTGGCGCTGGCCGATGTGAATATTTTCTAAGTGTCTCCAGAAACATACTTACGGAGGAAGAATTAAGTAAATTCCTAGATGGTCAATCATTTAATGGTGGTTTTAAAAATTATGTTACTGGCTTTATATCCAAATTCTTGTGGCTTAAATACTTTACTCTAAATTCTGTAGGGAGGCAGAGTCTGACACAATAATTGAGTATAAGATGGGGACATAGCACTGAACAAAAGTTGCAGTTTTTGTAGTTATCGGCAGCTGAACAGATATCAGCTGGTGATATGTGCTGACGTATTTACCTGATAGAGCTGGGCAGGATGAGCGGGAGTTGTTGCTGGGGCCAGGGAGACGTGCCCTTGCTATGCAAGTTAATTAGAGAAGTCCTGTCTGTGCTCAGAGACTGATACGTGCTTGATATGGACAAGGAACAGCAGAGTGGCCTCTGCGTCGGGAGAGGGATGAGTGCGGGCAGAGCCTGGGGTAGGCCTCGTAGGCCACTGAGATCCTTGTGTTTTAATCTGGGAGAGACAAGAACCATTGGAAAAACACACACATATGCACACACACACATATACGTTTATATTTATATATATACACACATATATATATGTATGTATTATTACTATTTTATACTGTTTATTTGAAAGGCAGAGTGACGAGAGAAAGAGAAAGGGTGAGAGAGAGATCTTCCATCTGCTGCTTCGCTTCCCACATGACTGCGACAGCCAGGGCTGGGCTGGGCTGCTGTCAGAAGTCTGGAACTCCATCTGAGTCTTTTATGTGGGTGATGGGGGGGCCAGGCGTTTGGGTGGTCCTCTGCTGCCTTCCCAGGCACATTAGCAGGGAGCAGGATTGGAAGCAGGGACAGGAACCAGTGCCCAGCATGAGATGTGGGCGTCACAAGTGGAAGCTTAACCTGCTGCACCATGTAACGCCAGCCCCACCACTGGGATATTTTAAGTGAAAACATTGTCCGACCAGTATTTTAAACAGATCACTCTATTTTCTGGAGTGGAAGCAGAAAAGCCAATTTTTTAGGTGTTGACAGTAATGTACATGAGAGTGGACAGTGGCTTGAACCAGGATGTAGCAATGGTGGTGATGAGATGAAGTCAGTTTTGGATTTGCTTGTGAGGCCAGTGGTGTTTGTTATTGGATCAGATGTACAATTTAATTAAAAAAATTTTATTTTGCATGTAGAGCTTCAGAAAAGAGTTTAACTGCAGTTTTTGACTTGGGTAACTGTAAGAATGGGTTGCTGTTTCCTGAATTTTTCTTGCTTTTCTTTTTGGGGGATGTTGGTAATCAGGAATTTGGCTTTTAGGTGTGTTAAGTGTGTAATACTATCCATTTTCTTCGCTTCTAAACAAATTTCCACAAACTTAGTGGAAAAGCACAAATTTATTACCTTTCATTGACTGTGGGGTCAGGGTATCTTAGCTAGGTTCTCTGCACTGGGGCCTCACCAAGCACTCAAGATGTTAGCTAGGGCTGAGTTTTTTTTTTTTTTTTTTTTAAGATTTAGTTGTTTATTTGAAAGAGTTACAGAGAGAGTTAGAGACAGAGAGACAGGTCTTCCATCTGCTGGTTCCCTCCCCAGATGGCTGCAATGGCCGGAGCCTTGCTGATCCGGAGCCAGGAGCTTTTTCCAGGTCTCGCACATGGGTGCAGGGGCCCAAGGACCTGGGCCATCTTCCACTGCTTTCCTAGGCCATAGCAGAGAGCTGGATCAGAAGAGGAGCATCCGGGACTAGAACAGGCGGGGCTGAGTTCTTAACTTTAGAATAGGTTAAAGAAGAATCTGCCTTCAAGCTTACTTAGTTTTTTGGCAAAATTCGTTTCATTGTGACTGTAGGAGTGAAAACTTCAGTGTTTGCTGACTGTTAGCTGAAGGCTGCCATCATTTTTTTTTTTTTTATTAAGATTTATTTATTTATTTGAAAGTCAGGCTGCCATTGTGGTATAGTGAGCGGATAAAGCCACCGCCAGCCTTTGGACCCAAGCATTTGGGTCCTCCTCCGCTGCCCTCCCAGGCACATCAGCAGGGAGCTAGATCAGAAGTACAGCAGCTGAGACACGAACTGGCGCCCATGTGGGATGCAGCAGGTGTCACAGGCAGCAGCTTTACCCACTACAGCATCTCGCTGGCCCTTCCCTGTGCCTTCTGACTCAACTTCCTGCTAATGCATCTGGGAGGCAGGTGACTGCTGAAGCACTTGAGTCCCTGCCACCCACGTGGGAGACCCAGGTGACATTCTTGGATCCTGGGTTTGGCCAGGAGCAGCCCTGGCTGTTGCGAGCATTTGTGGAGTAAATCAGCAGATGGGAAGATTTTTCTCTCTGTCTTTCAATAAAAATAAACAGATAAATGTTGAAAAAATAAATAAAAATTTGGAAATGATTTCTGACTTCTGCCTACGATGTGAAAAGCTAGAAAGAGTGTTTTTCTACCCTAAAATCAGAATAAGTTTTATAATCTACAAAATCATAACTTCCTGACCTGTGAGGCAGGATATGGACCTGCCTCCTTTGTGGCTGATCACAGAAAGGAGGCAGGGCTGTTGTTTAGGGGAAGAGAATTCAGCTGAATTTTTAATGACTTGCTCAAGTCCAGGTGTAGGCAGCCGTGAGGTTATACAGCCTTTTAGAGCTGCAGGCATAGGAGAGTTCACATCCTCTTTTTTTTTTTTTTTTTTTTTGAAGATTTTATTTATTTATTTGAGAGGTGGGATTGCAGAGAGAGGGAGAGACGGAGAGAGAGGTCTTCCATCTGCTGGTTCACTCCCCAAATGGCCACAACAGCCAGAGGTGGGCCAGTCTGAAGCCAGGAGCCAGGGGCTTCCTCTGGGTCTCCCATATGGTTCCCAGGGCCCAAGCACTTGGGCCATCTTCTAGAGCTTTCCCAGGCCATTAGCCGGGAGCTGGATCGAAAGTGGAGCAGCTGGTACAGGAACCGGTGCGCATATGGAATGCTGATGCTGCATGCCGAGGCTTAGCCTACTGTGCCACAGTGCCATCCCCAGTTCACACCATCTTAGAGAGTCCTTTGCAAGGTCTCCATCAGTTGCTCATGAGAAGGATTGAGGGAAGAGAGACCAGAGAGAAACCTGGCCAGGTGGTACAGGCCTGCCAGGACCTTTTCTCCTGGCCGGGGCGGAGGGAGCTTTAAGCAGCTGGGGAAAGAGAATAAATCCTTTCTGGGAGAAATAAAATGAAAAAAACTGACAACCCTGAGGAAAGGACAGGAAACCATCCTCTACTGGGAGAAAGTTCCACTCTGCAGCGCAGGGGCACAGGTTCTAACTGAGGCAGAGACAGGGCCCCGGCAACTGAGGACGTCTCAGCAGCGATCTGCTACCCCTGAGGAAGGGACAGACGATGCGCAGAGATGCAAGAGCCCTGAGAACAACCCGCTGACGAGCGGCCCTACCCTAAGCAAGTCCCATAGGAGAACCTGAAGCTGCTACCCTTAAGGTAATCCTAACGAGGAAACCCAGGCCCAGCTCAGCTCTTAAAGAAACTTGACTCAGTCCCTCCCTCCAGCACACCTGACACTAAATGGCCTGGGAGAAGAGGTGTACCTGTTTCTAGGCAAAAATACTATCCAGGCAGAAATATTTTCAGTCTTTACTGTCTTATAAATGGTGTCCAACATTTAGGCAAAAATTATGAACATAAACCCAAAAAAGCAAGTCACTGTCAGGTATCAAAAAAAGAAAACCAGAATCAGACTCAGGATGACCAACTGTTACACTGTCAGATCATGAATTAAGTTAGCAATGAAAAATACGTTAAAGGCTCTAGCTGGAAAAAGTAGATAATGCGCATGAACAGAGGGGGAGTTTCAGCAGGGTTGTGGGACCTGTGTGGAGGTCAGAGGAAAGGCTACCAAAAAACGCTGACAAACGGTGAAGGGGTGTTTGGGCTCATTAGTACACTTAATGTGGCTGAGGAAAGGGTCTCTGGGCTTCAGATCGATCTACAGCAATTGCCCGGATGGAAAAAGGGGGAAAAAGAGCAGGGAGAGAAACAGGGCAGGGCACCCAAGGACTAGGAAGGTGCTCATGTGCCACAGGCATACTTGGTCACTTGATGACTTTACTCGGGGTGAGTACAGTCAGACCTGAGGTCAGGAGACCAGGGCTTTCTAACCTTTTGGTGTTTGGGAGATTGAAAAGGGGTTGTCAATGAAGTAGAAGGAAAGCCAAGAGAAACTGGGATCTTAGAAATAAAGAATGAGGGCTGCCATTGTGGCCTAGTGAGTTAAGCCTCCACCTGTAGCTGAGAATCTGCGAGGTACGACACACGGAGTGGGGAGCTGAGGGAGGTGAAAGACCAGGCTTTGGAGGCGAGAAGGCCAAAATCAGAGCGTGGAAGGATATTGGGTGTTGTATATGGAATGCACAAGTTATGCCACGAGTGTATATATATATATGGAGAGAATAGAATGATCCTGGTGCTAAAATCTCTCTCTTCCTCTCTCCCTCTCCCTCTCCCTCTTTAAAGATTTATTTATTTGAAAGGCAGAGTGACACAAAGAATGGGAGAAGCAGACACACACACACACACACAGATTTGCTGGTTCACTCCCCAAATGGCCCCAACAGCTGGGTCTAGGCTATTCTGAAGCCAGAAGCCAGGAACTCCATCCTGGTCTCCCACATAGGTGGGCAAGGCCTCAAGTACTTGGGCCATCTTCCTCTTTTTCCCAGGTGTATTAGCAGGAAGCTGTATTGGAAATAGAGTTGCTAGGACTTGAACTGGCACTCTGATATGGGACGCTGGCGTCAAAACAGTGGCGTAACTCATTGTGCCACACTGCTGGTACCCTGGTTCTAAAATCTTAAACAAGTGGGAGCAGGCATTTAGCCTAGCAGTTAAGGTGCCTGCGTGCCCTGTCGGAGTGCTTGAGTTTGATTGCTGGCTCTCGCTCCTGACTTTGACTTTCTGCCACCGCAGGACCTGAGAGGCAGTGGTGATGGCTCCAGTAATTGGGTGCCTGCCACCTGCCATGGTAGACCTAGATTATGTTTCTGGCTGTGGCCTCAGCCCAGTTTTGGCCATTGCAGCATTTGATGGGGGGAAGTGGACCATCAGATGGGAGCATTCTCTTTTCTCCCCGCCTACTCTCATCTTCTCTCTAAATTGTGTGTGTGTGTGTATGAGAGCGAGAGAGAGAGTGGGAGAGAGAGCACGTGCATGCTGGTGGGTGGTGTTTGGCTTATTGGTTCAGACGCCTGTATCTCATCTTGGCATGCCTGGGTTCGATACCTGGCCCTTTGGCTCACTCTAGCTTCCTGCTAATGCAGACCCTGGGAGGTAGTGGTGATGGTCCAAGTAACTGGGTGCCTGCCACCTGCAAGAGAGTCTTGAATTGAGTTTACATTTTCCAGTGTTGACCTAGCTCTGCCCATTGTGGGCATTTGAGGAGTAAACCAGCAGATGGGAGTTCTCTCTCCCTCTCTTTATCTGTTTCTCTGCCTCTCAAATAAATATTTTTTAAAAGGATTTATTTATTTATTTATTTATTGGAAAGAGAGAGACAGACACAGAGATCAATCTTGTATCTGCTAGTTCACTCCTCAGATGATGGCAACAACTGAGGCTAGGTCAGGCTGAAGCCAAGAGCCAGGAGCTTCATCTGTGTCTCTCCCATGGGTGGCAGGAACTCAGGTACTTCCTAGGTGCATTAGCAAGGAGCTGGATCAAAAGTAGAGGAATCAGGATTCGAACTGGCACTCCCATAGGAGATGCGGGTGCCCCAGAGCAGTGGCTTAACTTACTGTGTCACAATGCTTGCCCCAATAAATAAACACTTTTTAAAAAAAAAATAAGAGAATGTGACTGCCTCAAGGACAGTCTGTCGCTGTGGAGTCTGCAAGCTGGATGTTCGGCAGGAGGATG
Organism: Lepus europaeus; assembly: GCF_033115175.1. NCBI lineage: Eukaryota > Metazoa > Chordata > Mammalia > Lagomorpha > Leporidae > Lepus > Lepus europaeus. Next base: position 69,816,217 of record NC_084836.1, read on the forward strand.
TTGAAGAGACAGTGCTGCTCAAAGGAGAGCCCAGTGTTACCCTCCACAGGAAGAGGAGGGCCTCAGTGCTTGATGAATTCCATTTACTGATGGGCTGTGTGTAGGTCGAGAGGCAGCCTTGCTTAGTGCAAAGGACAGTTACAGTCAGAAGACCTGGCTTGAATCCTGGCTTAGTCTTGTAGTGACTGTGGAACATGGACTTCCGTCTAGCTTCCTTAGGCTTGGTGTTCATCCCCTGAATCGGAAATTCAGTCCCTGTCTCCTACATGGGTGATAGGGATTCGATTACTTGAGCCTTCATCACTGCCTTCTAGGGTTTGTACTGATGAGAAGCTGTGATCAAGAGCAGGGAATCTTACCCAAGAACTCTGGTATGGGACATGGGTGTCTTTTTTTTTTTTAAATTTTTTAAGGCAGTGGGATTTTCTTTCTTTTTTTTTTTATATATATATATATTTATTATTTATTTGAAAGTCAGAGTTACACACAGAGAGAGAGAGAGAGAGAGAGAGAGGTCTTCCATCTGCTGGTTCACTCCCCAGATGGCTACAATAGCTGCAGCTGAGCCGATTTGAAGCCTGGAGCTAGGAGCTTCTTCTGGGTCGGTCCTCCCACGTGGGTGCAGAGGCCCAAGGACTTGGCCATCCTCTGCTGCAGCTGGATCAGAAGTGGAGCATCTGGGACTCCAGCTGGAACTCCATCCCACATGGGACGCCTGCACTGCAGGCTGGGGCACTGCACCACTAACCCACTGTGCCGCACCACCAGCTCCTACTCTTCATATTTATTTGTTATTGTTCTGTCTCAGGTTTTGGCCTGAGGATTTAGAACCTAGAACTTTCAGAATATAAGTGAGGCCAAGGACAGAGAAGTACCAAGCTGTACAAAGGGTCTGAGATGTTGCCCTGCTTGTAGGCTAATCAGCTAGTTTGCCTCAGTTTCGTGGATGCTGGCAGAAGACATGAGAGTTCAGGTTTAGAGAAGGGAGACTATCACTCACGGCACTGCAGACACGTGAGCTTCACGTTTGCCCCAGTTACATTGCCCTCTGAGTCCACTGGGGGATGCAGAGTTTCTCAGGTCACCTGCAGTGGGTTTGCGACATTGCTAATGCACACCAAGCTTGGGAAACTCCAAACTTTCTTTCATTCTTTTTGTTGTTGTTGTTAAGATTTATGTATTTATTTGAAAGGCAGAGTTACAAGGAGAGAGGGAGAGACAGAGACAGACAGAGGGAGAGATCTTCCATCTGCTTGTTCATTCCCCAGATTCACCCTGCAATTGCTGGATTTGGGCCAGGCCACAGTCAGGAGCCTGGAACTCCATCCTGGTCTCTCACGTAGGTGGCAGGGGCCCTACCTAGTATGTGGGCCATCTTCTGCTGCTGTCCCAGGTGCATTAGAAGGGAGCTAGATCAGAAGTAGAGCAGCTGGGACTCAAACCGGCACTAAGGGGTTACAGGTGATGGCTTAGCCCTCTGCGCCACAATGTTGGCCCAAGAAAATGCCAGCCTCTTAAAGAGATCTGCTGGCACACTTGTCCAACCTTTGCCCTGGAGGCAGACATTTATCTTTATTATTCTGCATGGCAAACAAATCTACCCCTCGCTCTGAAGGGAGATGCCTTTTTTCTCAAGGCTTGTTCACTGTACAAACATCCTTGAAAAGATAGTCCTGAACAAGGCAGGCGGTGCCTTTGGTCAGAAGATGCGGAAAAACCCAAGAATCCCGCGGAGAATTGTTTCTCCCGATCAGAAGGGTGTGACAGTTGATCTTTCTCTTTATCTAGCCACCTCCTTATTTCTGTCTTTACAGCCTTTTTTCAGATGACACAAAACTAGATGATTTTCTTCTTTTGCTTTTGTCCCATGTATCTTTTTTTTCTTTTCCACAATCCCCATATGCTTACTCTCTCTTCTTTGTGTGTATGTGTGGAGTTTTGCTTTTTGTTTGCTTTGAAGATTAATTTATTTTTTATTTGAAAGACTAAACTACAGAGAGGTAGAGGGAGAGACAGAGAGAAATCTTCCATCTGCTGGCTCATTCCCCAAATGGCTGCAAGGGCCAGAGCTGGGTCAGACTGAAGCCAGGAGCCAGGAGCTTCTTCCAAGTCTCTCACATGGTTGCAGGGGCCCAAGTACCCAGGCCATCATTCGCTGCTTTCTCAGGCACATTGGAAGGGAGCTGGATTGGAAGTAGAGCGGTTGGGAGTCGAACTGGCACCCATATGGGTGCAGCTTTACCCACTATATGGTAGTGCTGGCCTCAAGTTTTCCTTTTTAAAGAATAATTTTATTTGAAAGTAATGGAGATAGAGATTTTCCATTCCACTCCCCAAATACCTACAAGCTGTTCCAGGTTGAAACCAGAGCCCAAAACTCATGCCAGAGCTCCTGTGCAGATGACAGGAACACAAATACTTCAGTGTCAACTGCTGCCTCCCAGGGTGTGTGTTAGCAGGAAGCAGGAATCAGAATTGGAGCTCGGAGTTGAACCCAGGCACTTGACAGCTATGTTAAGCACCTGCCCCTAAAATCGTGCTTTTAAGTAAAAAAAAAAAAATTTTTTTTTTTTGGCGTCGCCGGGGCGACGACCCCACCTCTTCCAGCGCGGTCCAGCGGCTTCCGGCAGGGGGCCTGGCGGCGGGCGGCCGTCCGGCTGTTGCGGGGCCCGGGGGGGGGCGCGGAGGGCGCCGCCATGGGGGACTGTGCGGAGATCAAGTCGCAGTTCCGCACCCGCCAGGGCCTCCACAAGCTGCTCCCCGGGGACGGCGCCGCTCGCAGGTCCGGTCCGCAAAAAAATTTTTAAAGATTTATTTATTTATTTGAAAGTCAGAGTTACACAGAGAGAGGAGAAGAGAGGCAGAGAGAGAGGTCTTCCATCCGCTGGTTCACTCCCCAATTGGCCATAATGGACAGAGCTGCACCAGTCCGAAGCCAGGAGCCAGGAGCTTCTTCTGGGTCTCCCACATGGGTGCAGGGGCCTAAGCATTTGGGCCATCTTCCACTGCTTTCCCAGGCCATATAGCAGAGAGCTGGATTGGAAGTGGAGCCGGGTCTCGAACTGGCCCCCATATGGGATGCTGGTGCTTCAGGCCAGGGCGTTAACCTGCTGCACCACAGCACCGGCCCCTTTTTAAGTCAAAAAAAATTTTTTTTTTTTTTACAGGCAGAGTGGACAGTGAGAGAGACAGAGAGAAAGGTCTTCCTTTGCCGTTGGTTCACTCTCCAACGCTGTGGCCAGCGCACCGCGCTGATCCGATGGCAGGAGCCAGGTGCTTCTCCTGGTCTCCCATGGGGTGCAGGGCCCAAGTCAAATTTTTAAGAACAAATCATTGCCAGATAGTAAATAGCAATCACAGAGAGGTTCTCCCAGTAATTACCTTTATTTGCACTTCACTGGGAATACGATGTGCGATAGTAAACTGTGCACTAGCTGCTCAAGGAGGTGGAAGCAAGGGGGCATATTTGAAGGCAGAAAGGGAGCGACTTATTTATTTAATTATTATTGCTCAGAGGAAAGCTTTATTGATTTGTGTCAGGGAGCAATTTGCATAAGCTACTTGGATACAAAGTAGCTTGGGGGACCCAAGGCAGCAGTTGGCACCTGTTCTTTGATAGAGGCGCCTTTGGCAAGTGTTCTGTCCAGAGCATCTTGTCTGAGTTGTTGCTTTCCTACAGAATGTTAATGATAAATTGTTACAGAACCTTGGGCTTGTGTGCCAGGCATACAAAGCATGAGGTGAGTGCAGAATGAGCAGAAATCTTTTTGGGCCTTTAGAAAGTAGTTGAGACAATACTTACCTTAGGCAGGTATCAACCTTCCCACTTCATAACCTCCTGGCTCCAATTTTGGCTGCATTTGACAAGGACAGTTTCATATTGGCATCAACTTTCACAAAACAAAATATTTGAAATATTTTCATCTAGTTCTTTGTAATTGGTGCTGGAGAGACTAATTGGCTGTCTGTGACCTTGGTTTCATGGATGCTGACAGAAGTCATGAGCGTTCAGAGTCTTTGTTCTCCAAAGCCTGTTCACGGGTGATTACAGAGTGGCTTAGCACATGCAATGTGAATCTAGCATAGAACCTAGCACATGTGTAACACTTATTGGGTCTCTTAATCTGTTTAATCTCAAACTTTTATTCTTGATGGTCAGAAGATTGCCTGGATTTGCTTATCTGACACCACCACTATCCTTTCCAGGATAGTATTTTTGAAAAAGTATTTATTTATTTGAGATACAAAGAGTGAGCAAGTTCCTATCTGCTGGTTTATTCCTCAAATGCCCACAACACCTGGGGCTGAGCCATGCTAAAGCCAGGAGCTGGGAGCTCAGTGCAGGTTTTCCACAGGTGTTAGAGCTATAGATTGAACATTGAAGCTCAGTGTGGGACATGGGGGGTCTTTTTTTTTTTTTTTTTAATATTTATTTATTTGAGAAGCAGAGTTACAGGTAGAGAGAGGAAGAGACAGAGCTAGGGGTCTTCCATCCACTGGTTCACTCCTAAGATGGCCACAACAGCCAGGGATGGACCCAGGCTGAAGCTAGGAGGCAGGAGCTTCTTCCAGGTCTCTCACGTGGGTGCAGGGGCCCATGCACTTGGGCCATTTTCCACTGCTTTCCCAAGTGCATTTGCAGGGAGTTGGATAGGAAGTAGAGCATGTGGGACTCAAACCAGTGCCTATACGGGATGCCGGTTCCTCAGGTAAGGGCTTAACCTGCTGTGCCACAGTGCTGGCCCTGGGACATGGGGGTCTTAACTTGTGTCATAATGACTAGGCCAAATGTCTGTTCATTCCCTTTCCAATTCTTCAGTGTATTGTTTCTTAAAATATGATACCTTTCCATTACTGGTGGTTTTACAGATCCCTTTAAGTGGTACATGGATGAATAATTTAATTTAGTTGAAGTTTATTTATTTGGAAGTCAGAATGGCAGAGCGATCGATGGGAGGAATCTTCCATCCGTTGTTTCAATCTCCAAGATGCCCCACAAATAGGCAGGGCTGGGCTGGGCCAAAGCTGGGAGCCAGGAACTCCATCTGGCAGGGACCCAGGTACTTGAGCCATCATCTGCTGCTTCCCAGGGTGCACATTGTCAGGAAGTTAGATTGTAAGTAGAGGTGAGAATTGGTCCCAGACACGCTGATACGGGATATAAGCATCCCGAGTGGGAACTTAATCAGCTGTGCTACAGTGCCCGCCCCAGAATGTTTTAATTTTCATGTCCTGAATTCAAAGTCATCAGGTTTCTCATTTGAAAGTTAGAGCCTTGACTAGAAGCAAAGTGGGTTTTTAGCAAAGAGAATGGACTTACCAGAACTTGGAACAGAAAACATTTCTCCCTGGCCGTGTGGGCCCAAGGAAGCTAAGAATGCGTCATTCTTATCCCACTCTTCACTGTTGTTTGGCTGGAAATTAAAATCTGGTGAAATGTCCTGAAGCAAGAAAGCCTAGAATTTAAGTACTTGAAGTTAGAAAAATGGAAGAAGAAATTGTAGGAATTCACTGATATATAGTGTCCAAAATCAGGAGATAGTTCATTCACTAAACAATGATTTATTTAGTGTCCTATATGCCAGTTGGATTAAGAACCTAGCAATACCAGTATAGAGCAAAAAGAGACAAGTTCCTCTCCCTTGTAACTCCTGCTGTTAAGAAGGGGAAACAAAACACGGGCCTGACACTCACTTGGAAAAAAACCCGTGACCCTGAGAAATGCTGCGAAGATAAGGAGAAACCATCATAGAGAATTTGTCCTTTTCAAGAATAGAGTGGCTTCCCTGAGGAAGTGATCTAAAGGATGAGTAAGTGTTAACTTTCCAGAAAGAAAGGGAAGACACATTTCTGGGCATGTGAGGGAAGTGTCCTGTGCCAAGGACCTGTGGTGGAGGGAAGCATGGGGAGTAGAAGGGATTGTCAGTCTCCACCATGGGCAGAGCTTGGAGAATGAGGTGTGATACCAAGCTGCAGAGGTAGGTAGGAGCCATTCTGTGAGGGCTTTGGAGGTGGAAAGGAGTTTGTTGGTTTTTACATTGTTACATGTTGTTTGTTTTCAAATCAAAAATATAAAATTACAATAAGTAGAACTAGTTTTTATTTATCATAGTGAGATAATGTTTTATTTTTGTTTGCTTTTTTTTAAAGATTTATTTATTTATTTGAAAGAGTTACATACAGAGAGGAGAGACAGAGAAAGGTACTCACTCCCCAATTGGCCGCAACGCCAATTGTGTTTTTGTTTGCTTTTTAACAGTTTATTTTATTTATTTGAAAGGCAGAGTTAAAGAGAGAGGGAGAGACAATGTATTATTTTTAAGTACACTTGAGTGTTTAAAAGGAGTTACTTTTTTTTAACTTTTATTTAATAAATTTCCAAAGTATAGCTTTTGGATTACAGTGGCTCCCCGCCCCCCCCCCCCCCAATAACTTCCCTCCCTCCTGCAACCCTCCCATCTCCTGCTCCCTCTCCCATCCCATCCACATTTTCAATTATCATTATATACAGAAGATCAATTTATTATATATTAAGTAAAGATTTCAACAGTTTGCACCCACACAGAAACACAAGGTGTAAAGTACTGTTTGAGTACTAGTTATAGCATTAATTTACATTGTACAACACATTAAGGACAGATATCCTACATGAGGAGTAAGTACACAGTGACTCCTGTTGTTGATTTAACAATTGACACTCGTTTATGGCATCAGTAATCACCCGAGGCTCTTGTCATGAGTTGCCAAGGCTATGGAATCCTTTTGAGTTTGCCAACTCTGATCTTAGTTAGACAAGGTCATAGTCAAAGTGGAAGTTCTCTCCTCCCTTCAGAGAAAGGTACCTCCTTCTTTGATGGCCCATTCTTTCCACTGGGATCTCACTCTCAGAGATCTTTCATTTAGTGTTTTTTTTTGCCAGAGTGTCTTGGCTTTCCATGCCTGAAATACTCTCCTGGGCTCTTCAGCCAGATCCGAATGCCTTAAGGGCTGATTCTGAGGCCAGAGTGATGTTTAGGACATCTTCCTTTCTATGAGTCTGCTGTGTATCCCACTTCCCATGTTGGATCGTTCTCTTAAAAGGAGTTACTTTAAAAGAAAAATGGATGAGTGTATAGAAGCTACGTGGGTTTGTCATTCTCCTAAAAGAATGTTATAGAGTAAATCTTTAGTCAGTTGTAAGTATTCACACTGTGAATTCTGACTGTTTGAGGAGCATCTCAATCTTTTGAAGCCTAAGAAGAGTGATGTTTGGGGCAGGTACAGCATCAACTTAAGTATAGAAAAACAAATTTTTTTTTTTTTTTTTTTTTTTTGACAGGCAGAGTGGATAGTGAGAGAGACAGAGAGAAAGGTCTTCCTTTGCCGTTGGTTCATCCTCCAATGGCCACTGCGGCCGGCGCATCTCACTGATCTGAAGGCAGGAGCCAGGTGCTTCTCCTGGTCTCCCATGTGGGTGCAGGGCCCAAGCACTTGGGCCATCCTCCACTGCCTTCCCGGGCCATAGCAGAGAGCTGGCCTGGAAGAGGGGCAACCGGGATAGAATCTGGCGCCCCAAGTGGGACTAGAACCCGGTGTGGTGGCGCCGCAAGGCGGAGGATTAGCCTGTTAAGCTACGGCGCCGGCCGAAAAACAATTTAAAAAAAAAAAATCACAAAACTAAACTTAATCTTCAAATACTGCACTTGAAAGATGTGAAGACCTTGTGGACTTTAGTTTTCATTTGTTGTTTTGATTTAATAGCTCCAATCCATTAAACACTGAGTATGCATTGTGGTGCAGTGGGCTAGGCCACCACTTGGGACACCTGCACAGCCCATGTTGGAGCACGAGTGAGAGAGTCCCAGTGACTGTTCCAATTCAGCTCCTTCTAAGGCACCTGGGAAGCAGTGGATGATAGCTCAAGGACTTGATTCAGCGTTCTGGTTGCAAACAGTGGCTTCACCTGCTGCACAGCTGTGCCCCAGAGTAATAGTTTTCTTTTCTTTTTTTTTTTTTTTTTTGTAAGGATTGATTTATTTATTTGAAAGTCAGAGTTACACAGAGAGAGGAGAGGTGGAGAGAGAGAGAGAGACAGAGACAGACACAGAGAGGCCTTCCATCTGATGGTCACTCCCCAGATGGCTGCAATGGCCGGAGCTGTGCTGCTCCAAAGCCAAGAGTCAGGATCCTCTTCCTGGTCTCCCACATGGGTGCAGGGGCCCAAGGACCTGGACCATCCTCTACTGCCCTCCCAGGCCACAGCAGAGAGCTGGACAGGAAGTGGAGCAGCCGGGTCTTGAACTGACGCCCATATAGGATGCAGGCGCTTCAGGCCAGGGCGTTAACCCACTGCACCACAGTGCTGGCCCCCAGAGTAATAATTTTCAGATGTATTCAGAAGTCATTCTGAGGATGAACCATCATGGTTCCCATCACTCAGTTTCAGCAATTAAGTTGTGACTTCTTGCCTTCCCCACCCCGAAACTAGATTATTTTGTTGTAAATGCTAGATGTCGTAATTTCAGCCTTCAGTTTTCAATATGTATCTATAAAATAGGACTTAGGGCGGGCACTGGGCCTGGCAGTTAAGATGCCTGCGTCCCACATCAGAGTATTTTTTTTATTTTTTTATTTTTGACAGGCAGAGTGGACAGTGAGAGAGAGACAGAGAGAAAGGTCTTCCTTTTTGCCGTTGGTTCACCCTCCAATGGCCGCCGCGGTAGGCGCATTGCGGCCGGCGCACCGTGCTGATCCGATGGCAGGAGCCAGGTGCTTATCCTGGTCTCCCATGGGGTGCAGGGCCCAAGCACCTGGGCCATCCTCCACTGCACTCCCTGGTCACAGCAGAGAGCTGGCCTGGAAGAGGGGCAACCGGGACAGGATCGGTGCCCCGACCAGGACTAGAACCCGGTGTGCCGGTGCCGCAAGGCGGAGGATTAGCCTATTGAGCCGTGGCGCCGGCCCACATCAGAGTATTTTGATTCAGTTCCTGGCTCCAGCTTTCTGCCAGTGCAGATCCTGGGAGCCAGCAGTGGTGATTCAGATAGCTGGGTCCCTGTGTCCCTGTCATCCATGTGGGAGACTTTGATTGAATTCCTGGCTCCTGGGGCTGGGCCAGGCTGGAGCCAGGAGCCTGGGGCTCCATCCAGTTCTCCTGTGTGAGTGGTAGGGATCCGAGTACTTGACCTGCTGCCGCCCAAGTCTTGGGTGCAGAATCAAGACTTGGACCTAGGCACTCCAGTATGGGGTGTAGTGCATTGCCCCAGTGTGTTAGCTACTACACCCAATGCCGCCCTCCCTGCATTTTGAAACAGTTTGTTGAACAAGGATCTAAATAAGAAAAGTGTATGTAGGCTCCTTCACACTCTCCCCACCCCCACCTTTGCTTTTAACTTACTACTCAATTGTTAATCACTGTAGCTGTGAAAAAGATAGGCTCTTTTGGGGGGGGGGGGGTGGGTGGGATAAGGTCCCTAGGGGTTAAGTAATTTGCTTAATATCACAAAGCCCAGTGAGTGTTGTTAACTGAAAATCAGCCCAAGCCCCACCTCCAAACCTGTGTGCTTTTTTTTTTTTTTAAAGATTTATTTATTTGAAAGTAAGAGAATGGGAGAGACACTTTCGTGCTTTGGTTCACTTGTTAAATGGCCACAATGCCCAGGGCCGTGCCAGGCCAAAGCCAGGAGCCAGGAGTTTCTTCCAGGTCTCCCACATGAGTGCAGGTCCCCAAGGACCTGGGCCATCCTCTGCTGCTTTCCTAGGCACATTAGCAGGGAGCTGGATCAGAAGTGGAGCAGCCAGGATTGAATGTCACACATATACAGTGCCAGCCTCACAGTTGATGGCTTAATCTGGTGTGCTACAGTGGTCTCCCCAGCTGTGCGCCTGTTTGGAGTTTGAAGATTTGGATTCAAAGCCTATGTGTCGACTTCTTTCTCAGTTCAAATCCTGCACATGGATGGCAGGGACCCAACCACCCAAGCCATCACGGCTGCCTCCCAGGCTGCATTCCAGCCGAAAGCTATAGTTGTGAGATGAGCAGGGACTTGAACCCAGGCACTTCTGCATGGGACGCACAAATCTACCTTGTGTCTTAGCTACTATGCCACATGCTTCTTAGGAGTTGTAAGTTCCTGCTATTCTTATTCTACGATTTCTGTGGCCCGTGTTGAGGCACTATCAAAGAGAAACAGAGCTGGGCAGCAAGACTCATTTTGTTCAGGCCACTGCAGTAGAAGAGACACACCAGCATACAGTGAGCACAGTTCTGTTGGAATAAAAGGTGGGAAGAGTATATGTGTGTGTGTGTATGTGTGAGTAAGTACTGAGGTTTGCTAAAGCAGTCCCCAAGCCCCTAGAGCGGGAGCTGATCAGTGTGCCTGCTGTCCGTATTTGCTGATTGGGACTTAGCAACATCAGGCTGGATCAGAAGTGGTCCACGGAGATCGGGAGCTGGAGACCCTGGCCTTGATGATTGCGTTTCAGAGGGTCCCAGATCCTTGTGAAAGACATTTTTGGGTTATAAAAGATGTACATCTCAGCCGGCGCCGCGGCTCACTAGGCTAATCCTCCGCCTTGCGGCGCCGGCACACCAGGTTCTAGTCCCGGTCGGGGCACCGATCCTGTCCCGGTTGCCCCTCTTCCAGGCCAGCTCTCTGCTGTGGCCAGGGAGTGCAGTGGAGGATGGCCCAAGTGCTTGGGCCCTGCACCCCATGGGAGACCAGGAGAAGCACCTGGCTCCTGCCATCGGAACAGCGCGGTGTGCCGGCCGCAGCGCGCCTACCGCGGCGGCCATTGGAGGGTGAACCAACGGCAAAAAGGAAGACCTTTCTCTCTGTCTCCCTCTACTGTCCACTCTGCCTGTCAAAAAAAAATAATAATAAATAAATAAAAAATAAAAAATAAAAAAAAAAGATGTACATCTCAAGGGGCAAAGAGAGGAATTATAGCCATGAGTTTTTGGAAGTAAGAGCTAAGGAAAGCCAGGACAGGGGCCTGTAGTCAGATTTTGGCTGGAGCAAACAGTAAATTCTTTGGGTTGAATTGATTTTAGGCATTTCAGAGGGCAGGTGTCATCCCAGGGACATGTTCCTGAGCTCATGGAAGTCCAGAGTTGGGTTAGGTTTCTTAGACTGGGCGGGTGGGGAGGGTGGATGCAGGATAGAGTCATTGGTGTGGAGAATTTACAGTTTCATGTACACAGTGTCATTACTCTGCGCGTTTAGGGAGGTGACGAGACTGGAATTTAATCCTGTCTTGGCAAGGGGAAAAGAATCTTCACATGAAAGGGAATAAGGCAATGTTCTCCAGTTCTGATACCGAGAAAGCAAAGGGGAAAATCAGGAAGAGGACTTCTAGGGCCTGCGAAGTCCAAAAGAGGGCATGAACCAGAGTCATCAAGAGGGAGGTGAGGGGCCGCTCTGTGGCACAGTGGGTCAGGCTGCTGGCTTGTGGCACTGGCCCCCACATTAGAGCACCAGTCTGAGTCCTGAGTCCTGGCTGCTCTGCTTCCTGTCTAGCTCTCTGCCAATGAGCTGGGAAGGCAGAAAGTAACAGCCCAAGTACTTTGAGCCCCTGGGGAGACCCAGATGGAGTTCTTGGCTCTTAGCTTCAGCTTGGCTGAGCTCTGGCAGTAGCGGCCATTTGGGGAGTGAACCAGAGGGTGGAAGCGCTCTGTGTTCTGTTTTTCTCATTCTGCCTTTCAAATAAAGCAACAACAAAAAGGTGAGATCTCTTAATTGAAAATGCTTGAGAAAGCTTCAGGGAAGAAGTAGGTGTACCCTGAGATGAGCCTTGAAGGAAGATGGCTGGTGTTTCTTAGTTCGGCATTTGATCATGATATTTCCATGAACCCCCTTCTGATTGTCACAGAAATAAATGATCATTTCTTCATGCAGTTCGTTAGTTGAAGTATTTTTCTATCAAAATACTGCCCAAAGTTGGTATTTCTCTCACTTTTTGACTCTTAATGTCTTAATGGGTGCTTTTCAAACCATATCTCTTCAGAAGAACGTGTTCTAAAGTGCCACCAGGTTTTTGTACAATTTTTGCCTGAAATACCTTCCAGTGCCCTCCCCACCTGTATCCACACCCTTAGGAAACTGTTTACCCTTCAATACCCAGCTGAAGTCACACCCTTTCTTTGCTCCTGCAGTACTGTATTTTCTGCTTTTCCTCTGTTACAGTTCTGCTTCTCTTTGTTAGAATGAGTTTGTACACTCAACTCCTTAATTCAATCTCTGGTCCATATAAGGTACCTAATGTTTGGCTAATGAAATGTTTTCCACTGTTCAGAACCCAGCTATATTATGTGCATATGTACAAAATGTGCTTTCTTAGTTGAGTTTTTATTTGTTCTTGGATGTCACTAAGAGGATCTGCACCAGTTACAATTGTACTTCTTCCTGGAGAACAAGTACAGGTTCAAGGGGTGCTCCAGACAGCCCAGTCTCCGTAATTCACCTAGTACACATGCAGATGGTGCAGAAATTTGAGGACTAATTGATCTTGAGTGGGGCCTTTTGTATCTGGAGTCTTTTTTTTTAAAGATTTATTTATTTATTTAAAAGTCAGAGTTACAAATAGAGAGAAGGAGAGACAGAGAAGGAGAGGTCTTCGATCCACCGGTTTACTCCCCAGATGGCTGCAGAAGCCAGAAATGTGCCAATCTGAAGCCAGGAGCAAGGAGCTTCCCCAGGGTCTCCCACATGGGTGCAGGGGCCCAAGGACCTGGGCCATCTTCTACTGTTTTCCCAGGCCATAGCAGAGAGCTGGATCAGAAGTGGAGCATCCGGGACTTGAACTGGCACCTATATGGGATTCCAGCACCGTAGGCAGTGACTATCCGCTATGTCACAGCGCCGGTCCCGTATCCTGAGTCTTGACATAGATAGAAGTTGCTGTTGTTACAGTATTCTAAACCAAGATGACAGTGTTGTCTGAGAAATTAGACTTCAGACCAAATGAAGGAAATGGAAAAGTTTGAGAACTTCTAATTTCATGTATGTGACAGCAAAAATCAAAGACAGTTTTGCTGAGAATTTAAGGAAATGAAAGACTTTCTTAAGAGAAGAAGCTTGTTTGTCTCCGTAGATGGTACTTCCATGGAAAGGGGAACTATGAAGCTGAGGCAGTGATGCAAGAATGTTAGCAAAGTAAGAAAACAGCTGCTTATACTTTGTGGATGTCAAATAAAAGTTCTTTGATAGTAGGGGTGAGCGCTTATTGTCCCCATGCACCTTCATTGAAACACCCGGGGGAAGCTCCTGGCTCCTGGCTTCAGATCTGCGCAGCTCTGACTGTAGCGGCCAGTTGGGGAGTAAACCATCGGATGGAAGACCTCCCCCGCGCCTCTCCTCTCTCTGTGTAACTCTTTCAAATAAATAAATAAATCTTTAAAAAATTTTGTAGGAAAGAAATATTTTTTCTTTCTTTCTTGAATTTTCATTTTTAATTAGTTTTTCACAGATTCTATGTGATTTGTAGATACATTTCTTTTTTTTTTTTTTAAGATTTATTTTATTTATTTGAAAGAGTTACAGAGAGAGGTAGAACCAGAAAGAGGGGGGGAGAGTTTTTCCTTCCGCTGGTTCACTCCCCAGATGACCACAATGGCCAGAGCTGAGCTGATCTGAAGCCAGGAGTCAGGAGCTTCTTCTGGGTCTCCCATACGGGTACAGGGGCCCAAGGACTTGGGCCATCTTCCACTGCTTTCCCAGGCCACAGCAGAGAGCTGGATCAAAAGTAGAGCAGCCAAGACACGAACCGGCACCCATATGAGATGCCGGGGCTTTAACCCACTGCGCCACAGCACTGGTCCCTTGTAGATACAACTCTAAGAACATAATGATATTTACCCCCCGATATACTCCCTCCCTCTCCCTTATTCTCTCTTTTTTTTTTTTCTACTTTGTCCCCATTTTATCTTTAAAATAAAATGTTCCATTGTGTCCCAAAATGCCTTTGGCCATCTCAGTTTTAAAAGCAGCTATTCTAGAAAAACACTTGCACCTCATTTTTTCCTTCCAAATATCTTGTGATTGGCAGTGTGTGGTATGCCCATGAAAAGTAGCAATTGCATGGATTTTTGAGTTATCTGTCTATACGGAAGATTTCATATATATATGTTTTTAAGATTTATTCATTGGAGCCAGTGCTGTGGTGTAGTGGGTAAGGCCGTTGCCTGCTGGTCTGGCATCCGATATGGGCCCTGGCTCCACTTCTGATTCGGCTCTCTGCTATAGCCTGGGAAAGCAGTGGAAGATGGCCCAAGTCCTTGGGCCCCTGTACCCACATGGGAGACCCAGAAGAGGCTTCTGGCTCCTGGCTTCAGATTGGCTTAGTTCTGGCCGTTGGAGCCATCTGGGGAGTGAACCAATGGATGGAAGACCTTTCTTGCTCTCTCTGCATCTGCCTCTCTGTAAGTCTGGGGAAAGGCAGAGTTACACACAGAGAGGAGGAAAGACAGAGAGAGAGAAGTCTTCTGTCTGCTGGTTCACTTCCCAACTGGCTGCAACAGCCAGAGCTGCACCAATCTGAAGCCAAGACCCAGGAGCTTCTTCCAGGTCTCCCATGCGGGTGCAGGGACCCAAGGACTTAGGCCATCTTCTACTGCTTTCCCAGGCCATAGCAGAGAGCTGGATCAGAAGTGGAGCAGCCAGGACTTGAACCTGTGCCCATGTGGGATGCCGGCACTGCAGAAAATGGCTTTACCCACTACTACACAGCTCCAGCCCCCATATATTTCATATATACAGTTTTAAGAGCATAATGATACTCCCACCCTATCCTCCCTCACCACTACCACCTCCTCCTTATTTTTCCTTAAAAAAAAATGTTTTGACAGGCAGAGTGGACAGTGAGAGAGAGAGAGAAAGGTCTTCCTTTTTCTGTTGGTTCACCCCCCAATGGCCACTGCAGCCGGCACGCTGATCCAAAGCCAGGAGCCAGGTGCTTCTCATGGTCTCCCATTCAAGTGCAGGGCCCAAGCACTTGGGCCATCCTCTACTGCACTCCTGGGCTACAGCAGAGAACTGGACTGGAAGAGGAGCAACCGGGACAGAATCCGGCGCCCCGACTGGGACTAGAACCCTGGGTGCCGACACCGCAGGCGGAGGATTAGCCTAGTGAGCTGCAGCGCCGGCCTTTCTTTCAATTTTTACAATGACATACATACTTTCAGTTTACTTTATAATCACAAGCTTAACCTTCCACTAAATAAAGAATTCAACAAGTAGTAAGTAGAAGAGCTACTGTGGGGATTTGCTATCATTTGCAGATTCTGTCATTAGAGAGAAATACTTGATCTTAATTACCAATAATTTCCTCAGTTTCAGAAGTTATTTTCTTACTTTGAGTTCTTTGCAGCTTTGGGGTAAAGTTGGGGACAAACCATGAAAATTGGTAACAGCTTCAGATTGAAATGGAGTTTCTGTGATGCTTAAGGAAGACAGCAGTGACAGGTTTTTAAATTATTTCTTACTGTTGTTTCTTAGTTATTGAGTTGTGATCAGCTCTTCCTGCCAAAAGATGTTGTTAAGGTCAATGAGGAGGTGTACACTAGAACTTGTTTTTGAAGGAGACGATAGAATGTAAAATAAGTATCTGGAAATTTAATGTCTTAAGTCTAAACAGTTAAAAGTGGAAGGCTCTCTATAGATAGTAACTAATGTAGATACTGACTTCTTCCCTTCTAGGAGCCTGTTTGGATTATTTTATTTTATTTTTTAAAATGAAGATGTGGTGTGTACTTGGCACAGTAGTTAAGCCGACACTTGGGACGCCCACATCCCACATGGCAGTGTCTTGGTTCAAGTCCTAGCTCCACTTTGAATTCCATCTTCCTGCTAATGTGCACCCAGTGAAGCAGCAGGTGAAGGCTCAAGTACTTGGGTCTCTGCCACCCATGTAAGAGGCTGAGATTTGATTTTTGGACTCCTGGTTTTTTGTTTGTTTGTTTGTTTTTTGAAGGTTTTTATTTAATGAATACAAATTTCATATGTACAGCTTTTAGGAGTATAGGAATATAGTGTTTCTTCCTCCCATTCCCGTTCCCATTCCCATTCCCAACCCACACTCCCGTCCCACCTCCTATTCCCTCTCCCATTCCAATTTTCATTAAGATTTGTTTTTAATTGACTTTATATACAGAAGATCAACTCTATTACTAAGTTGAGTTTTCAACTGTTTGCACACACACAGACATGCAAAGTATAAAGTTTGAACATAAGTTTTACCGTTAATTCTTATAGTACAACACATTAAAGACAGAGGTCTAACATGGGGAGTGACTCCTGTTGTTGATTTAACAATTGACGCTCTTATTTATGATGTCAGTGACCACCGAGGCTCATGACATGAGCTGCCAAGGCTATGGAAGCCTTTTGAGTCCACAAACTCTGTTGGTATTTAGACAGGGCCATATGCAAAGTGGAATTTTTCTCCTCCCTTAAGAGAAGAGTACATCCTTTTTTGATGGCCCCTTCTTTCCACTGGGTTCTCACAGAGATCTTTCATGCAGAACCATTTTTGCCACTGTGTCTTGGCTTTCCATGCTTGAAATGCATTTGTAGGATTTTTAGCCAGATTCAAATGCCTTAGTATCTGATTCTGAGGTCAGAGTGCTGTTTAGGGCATTTGTCATTCTATGAGTCTGCTGTATAGACAGCTTCCCATTGTTGGAACTTTCTCTCCTTTGTAATTTTATTGTTATTACCAGACGCTTGGTCTTATTTATCTGATCCCTTTGACACTTAGTCCTATGTATATGATCAATTCCATGCTTAAAACGATCACTTTATCACATAAGATGGGATAGTACCACCCAGCTTAATGGGAATTGGAGTCCCATGGCAAGTTTTTAGCTTCACCCTTAGGGGTTATGAACTCCTAGTTTGACCTGTTCTGATCCCAGTTGTTATAGGTATTTGAGGATTGAACCAGTCTTGCAAATAAATAACAATAATTTTTAAGAATGTTACAAAATGAAAACGAAGTCAAGTATTACAGTCTAGCTTTGGGCAAGTTGGAAACTTAATACATCTTAAAAGTTCAAAACAGCTCACTTTCTTAATTTTAAAAGCTATAACTTAAAATTAGTGTATTGTATTGATGTAGTTTTAAAGTGTTTTTTATTAAGAGTGTCTGCCATTTATTGTGTGTGTGTGTCACAGTGAGTGCTTTACATGTAGTAACTTGTGTGATTGTGAAATGAGATAGAGCTCATGACTACATTTTTATTTTTATAACTTGGCCAGGTTGCTCACTCTCTCCTCACTACACTGTCTTCATTCATTTTCCAAGAACTCACTTGGTTTTCTTCTTTCCTCATTGGTGGTGTTTTTCCAGCCTTGTTTGCTGATGACTCCTCCTCTTTCCAATCTTTTACCATTGGAACGTTCTGGGCTCAGTCTTTGGACCTTTTTTGTGTGTATTTTTACCCCCAGCCAGCCTCATGGCTTCGACTCTAAGGAGCCACATCTCCTATGTATGTATGTGCCTAGTCCAGAACCTTTTGTCTGACCTGCATGCTTGGGTTTCTGGCAGTCTCCTCAGTGTCAGTAGGTGGCTATCTAGTAGGCTTTCCATATTTGGCATGTCCAGAATCCAAACCAGAGAGCATTAGTGGTGAGAGAACCGCACACGCGTGTTTGAGTAATGTGCATCCGTGTAGCATCAGGGTGGAGACTGGGGCCAGAGTCTGACGGCAGTAGAACAGTGCTGCTGTATTTGGGGGTGCACTTTACGCTTAGCTCAGGGCCTGCTGTAGTATTATATTTCATTTAATTAGTTTGGACACCTGGAATGAATCTTTCCCTTTTGTTTCTTTGTTTTAGACCTTCGATTTAATACACAGTGAGTGAGTGAGTGGCAGGAGACATTATTTTTTCTGCAAGTAGAGACTCGTTTCTTTTTTTACCTGTGTTGTTAATGTGAAAATTGTTTCTCCTTTTCAGGTATCATCTTTATCAGAAAGTGAGGAGTCTCAGGACTCATCTGACAGCATAGGCTCCTCACAGAAAGCCCCTGGGATCCTAGCACTACGCCCATCCTACAGGTGAGTTCTCTCCTGTATAAAACTGTGCATGTGGCATTTACAGAGTGAGTTCCAGTGGTGCAGGGCAAAGCAGACTGAAGAGGGAGCAAATGTCTGTGTGAGAAAGGAGGTGTTAAGAGAAGCAGTTGGGAACCAGACTATGAAGGAAGGGCCCAAGCTGCTGTCTTAAACATGAAGTTAGGTTTATCTTCAGGCAAAGAAGTAGGTTTTCAGGTTTCCATCGTTATTCTGATAGCATCGTGAAGGCAGGTCTGCAGGCTTCTGGAACTGGACTACCTTGTGTTCCTTTTCTTGGTTTCCTGACTCTGGTCCTTTGTTCTCTCCCCTGTGTGCCTCTTTGCCTGAAATGCTTTGTTCTGCATTCTGTGTAGCACCTGCGTGTGCTTCCCAGCTCCTTGTCTGATTACGTCCTTCCAGCTGCCCCAACAGCGGGTTAGGGCTCTTACGGTATCCTTTAACTGAGCTCTGTTACAGCACTTGTATTAACCTTTTGGAACTCTGACTTATTTAAGGGCATGGACTTTTTGTGATCCCAGGAACTAGCAAAGTACACGTCTGTGGTAGATGCTCCATAATTTCTTGTTCAGTGAGAACTGGAAACAGTGCAACTAATTGATAGAAAGCCTTTGAAATAATCTGGATGAATTCATATTGGTAGTGGGACATCTTTGAGATGCATGGATTTGAGAAACTTTTTTGGTAGGGTTGACCAAACCTGGTGACTATATATGGTAGGAGGAAAGGGAGTCCGAAAATGATAAAGCGTTGTCTTTGGAAACATAGACAATACAGTAGGATTTTAGATGTTACGAGAAAACTGTGCCAGGGTGTGATCAGTTCCGTCTGATGGAACAGTAGCCAAGACTTCACAGCAGATGGGTCATCACCGTTCCAGTCGTTTCTGAAAGGGCACAGAGGACTCCTTTAAGTCAGCAGAAGAGCATCTTAGGCTGAGGCAGCAGCGCAGTCATCAAGGACGGACTGGATGGTGCAAAAGAAGCTGTTCTGGGACTTGGGGGCATCCCACATCACAGTTTCTAGTTCAAGGCCAGGCTCTTTGACTCCTAGATCCAGCTTCCTGCTAATGCACCCAAGAGGTAGCAGACAGTGGATTGCCGTACCAATGGGCGGGGCCTGGATGGAGTTCTGGCTTCTGGCTTCAGCCTGGCCTTACCTTGGCTGCTATGGGTATTTGGGGAGTGAACCAGTAGATGAAAGATATCTCTCTCTGTCTCTTCCTCTCACTGTATGTATGTATGTATGTATGTATTTTTTCTTTCTTTCTCTTTCATTCATTCATTCATTTGAAAGAGTTACAGAGAGACAGGGAGGGAGAGACAGAGAGATATTCCATCCACTGGTTCATTCCCCAGGTGGCTGGCTACAATGGCTGGGAATGGGCCAAGGTGAAGCAAGGAGCTTCATGCAGGTCTCCCACGTGGGTAACAGGGGCCCTAGTACTTAGGCCATCTTCTGCTGCTTTCTTAAGCCATTAGCTGGTAGCTGGATTGGAAGTGCAGCAGCCAGGACTTGAACACCAGCAAAATTAACAGAAGGGGAGAGAGAGAGGGAGAGGGAGAGGGAGGGAGTGAGGGAAGGAGGGAAGGAGGGGTGGAGGGATGGAGGGATTGAGATCTTCCATTTGCTGGTTCACTCAGGACTGGGCCAAGCCAAAGCCAGGAGCCTGGAACTCCATCTCAGTCTCCCACAGGGGCTCAAGTATTCGGGCCATCTTCTGCTGTTTTCCCAGCACATTAGCAGGGTGCTGGATTGGAAGCAGTGTGGTTGGGACTTGAACTGACACCCGTAGAGGATTCTGGTGTTGCAGATGGTGGCGTAACCCACTGCACTTCAACACCAGCCCCAATAAATACATCTTTAAAAAAATAAATAATAGGGGCCGGCACCATGGCTCACTTGGTTAATCCTCTGTCTGCGGCGCCGGCATCCCATATGGGCGCCAGGTTCTAGTCCCAGTTGCTCCTCTTCCAGTCCAGCTCTCTGCTGTGGCCTGGGAAGGCAGTGGAGGATGGCCCAAGTGCTTGGGCCCCTGTTCCTACATAGGAGACCAGAAGGAAGCACCTGGCTCCTGGCTTCGGATCAGTGCAGTTCCAGCCGTAGCGGCCATTTGTGGAATGAACCAAAGGAAGGGAGACCTTTTTCTGTCTCTCTCACTGTCTATAACTCTACCTGTCAAATAAATTAATTAATTAAAAATAAATAATAACCCACTGTGTTCTACAGCACCAGACCCAATAAATAAATCTTTATAAAAGAAACAATAAAATAAAAACCCCAACGTATGTTAGGATAAGAGACTTGGGGGATTAGCAGATAGAAATGAAATGGTAGTTGCTAAAGTCTATTGAGGATTTTTTAAAAATTTTATTTATTTATTCGAGTGGCAGAGTTACAGACAGAGAAGGAGAGAGAGAGAGAGAAAGGTCTTCCATCTACTGGTTCATTCCCTAAATGGCCTCAATGGTTGGAGCTGGGTCCATCTGAAGCCAGGAGCCAGGAACTTCTTCTGAGTCTTCCACAAGTGTGCGGGAGCCCAAGGACTTGGGTCATATTCTGCTGCTTTCCCAGGCCATTAGCAGGGAGCTGGATTGGAAGTAGAACAGCTGGGACTTGAACCAGCACCCACTGCTGGTGTTGCAGACTGAGGCTTAATCTATGCCACAGCCTTGGGCCCCTGTTGAGGAATTTTAAATAAGTGATATATCAAGTTAACTGTAACTGAAGAGAGAATTAGGGAACTGGAAGGTATAACCGTGAGTAAATTATCTAGAATGGAGCATAAAAAGATACAGAGGGCTGGCGCCGCGGCTCAATAAGCTAATCCTCCACCTTGCGGCGCCGGCACACTGGGTTCTAGTCCTGGTTGGGGTGCCGGATTCTGTCCCGGTTGCCCCTCTTCCAGGCCAGCTCTCTGCTGTGGCCAGGGAGTACAGTGGAGGATGGCCCAAGTGCTTGGGCCCTGCACCCCATGGGAGACCAGGAGAAGCAACTGGCTCCTGCCAGTGGGTCAGCGTGGTGCGCGGGCCACAGCGCGCCAGCTGCGGCGTCCATTGGAGGGTGAACCAACGGCAAAGGAAGACCTTTCTCTCTGTCTCTCTCTCTCACTGTCCACTCTGCCTGTCAAAAAAAAAAAAAAAAAAAAAAAAAAAAAAACAAAAAAAAAAAACAGAGAATAAAATCAGAAGGCCCAACATACAACATATATCTAACGATACTTTCAAAAAGAGAAAATGGGGAATGGTACTTCCAGCTGCTAGTCTTTGTAAGAGACAAAAAATAATGAATGGTATTTCAGGACATGTCTTTAGAAAGCCAGGTTCCTAACAAGATAATGTAAACCCACATCCAGATGTATCATGTGAAGCAAAGTTGGAGAATACCAAAGATAAACATAAGATTTAAAAACTTCTAAAGAGAAAAGACAGATGACCTAGAAAGGAGCAACCATTAGGGTAACAAAAGAGAGACAGTGGACTAAAACATTTATCTATTTATTTTAAAAGATTTTTTTTTTTTTATTTGAAAGGCGGAGTTACAGAGAGAAAGAGGAAAGAGTTTCCATCTGCTATTTTACTCCCCAGATGGCCATACCAACCGGAGATGAGCCAGGCTGAGGCCAGGAACTCTATCCTGGTCTCCCGTGTGAGTGGCAGAGGCCCAGCTATCTGGTCCATCATTGCTGCCTTCCCACTTGCATAGCAGAAAACTGGGTTGGAAGTGGAGTAGCCGGGACTCGGCACTTGGATATGGGATGTTAATACTGCAAGCAGCAGCTTAACCCACAGAGCAACAGCGTTGGCCCCTGGACTAAAAAACCTTTAAATGCTAAGAGAAAGTACTGTTTGTCTAGAATTGTATTTTTTTAACAGATTTATTTATTTGTTTGAAAGGCAGAGCTAGAGAGAAGGGGAGACAAATCTATTCATTGGTTTACTCCCCAAATGGCCGAAACCACCAGGACTGGGCCAGGCCAAAGCCAGGAGTTTTTCCGAGTCTCCCATGTGAGTGTAGGGGCTCAGGGACCTGGGCCATCTTCCACTGCTTTCCTAGGTGCATTAGCAGGGAGCATAATCAGAAGTGGTGTCCATATGTGGTGCTGGTGCTGCAGGCCACAGTTTAACCTGCTTTGCCATAGTGCCGGCCCCTGGTCTAGAATTCTATACCCATTTAGCAGTTGCTCAAAAATAATTTGTGAAATAAAACTCATGTTACACTAATTTAAGAAAGTACCAGAGGGTAAATATGAAGAAGAAAAAAATGAAACTAAATAGAAAGAATGTGAATGTAAGAAAGAATGAAGAGCAAAGACAGTTTGGTTAAGTTACAATTGATGTTTTAGAACAAGAGTAAGAATGATTAATTTGGGTACTTGAAAAACAAACAAACAAAAAAAGTACCAGACAGGAATGGCCTATTGGGGTCTTAAATTGATTATATTTAGACTTACTTTAGACTGTTAGAGACAATCATTAAAAGAATATAAAAGAAGTTTAATTTCCAAACAGCGAGGCTCTCACAGTACAAAACATTGAGTTCCTGGATAAAATACTTGTTCGTGGGACAGGCACAGTGGTGCAGTCAGTTAAGCTGCAGCTTACAATGTGCACACTCCATATTGGATTGCCTGATTGAAGTCCTGGCTACTCTGCTTCTAACTGGTTTCCTGCTCATGTGCCTGGGAAGGCAGTGGATAATGGCCCAAGGACTTGGGTCCTTGCTACCCAAGTGGGAGATCTGGATAGAGTTCCTGGTTCTTGGCTCCTGGCTTCAGCCTGGCCCAACCCCAGCTGTTGCTGACATTTGGGGGAGTGAACCAGTGGATGGCAGATCTCTGTGTGTGTGTGTGTGTATATGTATGTGTCTTTCCCTCCCACTGTCACTATGCCTTTCAAATAAATAAATCTTTAAAAAAAAGAATGCATTGTGTGCCTATAAAAATAATAAAAATCTCATCACTCTCCGTGCATGTACAAAAACCATATGCATACAGATACATGAAGTGAAACCAGAGTGAGAAATAGAAGCAAGCATGAACACTGGGAGACGCCCGTTACTGTAGGTCTACTGAAGGAGCTAGACATCTGAAAAGGAACTTCCCAGACCTAAGATTTTGGGGATTGCCACAGATTAGGCTCAGATATGAATTCAGTCAGAAATCATGAAACATGCCAAGAAAATAAAACACTCTTAAGTGACAATCAGCAGAAATAATACAGACAACTCAATAAATACAGAGAAAGTATGGGAAGAAATTTAGCACTCATAATTTTTTTTAGCAAATAAGAAATAAAAACAGGAGCCGGTACAGGTTAAGCTCTTGTCTGCAACCCTGGCATCTCATATGGTAGCATAATATTGAAAATGTCCAAAAATGGGAAAAGACTATCAGCAGATGCTAACACCTAGATGGCACAGATTTTGAAATTATGTGATGGAGAATATAAAGGAGCTATAATCAAGATGTTCAGGGCCAGCGTCTTTGCAACCCTGTGATGTCAGTTTCCCATATGGGCACAGTTCGAAACCTGTCCAACTCCCTACTAATGTGCCTGGGAAAGCAGCTTGGGCCCCTGCACTCAGGTGGAGATCCAGAAGAAGCTCCTGACTCCTGGCTTCAGCCTGGCCCTGCCCTGTCCATTGTGGCCATTTGGGGAGTGAACCAGCGGATGGGAGCTCCCCTCCCCCTCCCCCTATCCCCCTCCCTCATCTCCCTCTCCTCCCTCTCCCTCTCCGCCCGTGTGCGTGTATGTGTCTCTTCTGCTGTGTTTAACTCTGCCTTTCAAATAGATTAAATAAATACCTAAATCTTTTTAAAATTTATCTATTTAAATTATTTATCTATTTGAAAGGCAGTGTTACAGAGAGGCAGAAGCAGAGAGAGAGAGAAGTCTTCCATCCACTGGTTCACTCCCCAGATGGTTGAAATGGCCAGAGCTGGACCAATCCGAAGCCAGGAGCCAGGAGCGTCTTCCAGGTCTCCTATGCAGTTGCGGGGGCCCAAGGACTTGGGCCATCTTCTGCTTCTTTCCCAGGCCGTAGCAGAGAGCTGGATCAGAAGTGGAGCAGCCGGGACTCCAACTGGCACCCATGTGGCATGTTGGCATGAAGGCAGTGGTGTTACCTGCTATGCCACAGTGTAGGCCCCAGTAAATGTTATAGATTAGATTGTGGTAATGATTGTGCAAGCCTGTGAATATACTAAAAACACTGAATTGTGTATTTAAAGTGATTTAATTATTTGATATATGTAAAAGGACAAATGGATAAAACTAATGATATAAACTGAGAGCTGGTTCTGTGAAAAAAAAGTTACCCTGTAGCAAGACGGAGAGGGAAGAGTGGCTGGCGAGTTGGTGGGGGACTGGTTTTGTGGCCTTGTAGGTCACGGGTTATTCTGAGTGAGGGGGGGAGCAGTGCAGAGTGCCTTGCCCTGGTAATTCAGAAGGACGAGTGTTGTGCGGGGGACAGACTGACAGCAGGGCAGATGAAGGCACTTGGCCGACTGGTGGAGGCTGTCGTGACTTCCATCGAGGGGTGTTGAGGTGGTAGCGGGGGGAGTGGACGGCGCTCCTGGGGCTGCTGCAGTGCGGAGGACGAGGGGCTGGGATTCTGGATAGACAGTGATTTGCTCGTGAATTGAATATGGGTTCTGGTAAAGATAAAAGATGGTTGTCGAATTTTTGGTTTCACCAACTACAAGAATGGAGTTGATATTTACAGAATTGAGGAAGATTGCCAGGGACGGGAGGATATCTAACAGTTTTTGGATGTTTGAGGTGCTCATTGGGTAGAAGTGTTCAATACAAAATTGTAGGTAAGAGAGGAGTTCAGGGGGCTGACATTGTAGCAAAGCAAAGCAGCTAAAGCTGCTGCCTGGATGCCAGCATTCCATATGGGCTCTGGTTCACATCCCGGCTGCTCCACTTGCGATCCAGTTCCTTGCTGATGCTCCTGGGAAAAGCAGCAGAAGATGGCCCAAATGTTTGGGCCCCTGCACCCACGTGGGAGACCTGGATGAAGCTCTTGATCCTTGGCTTCAGCCTTGCTCAGCCCTGGCTATTGTGACCACCTGGGGAATGAACCAGCAGATGGAAGATCTCTCTCCTCACCGCTTTCCTCTCCTCCCATTCCTCCCATCCCCTCCTCGTAACTCTTCCAAATAAATACATAAATCTAAAAAAAAAAATTGAGGCGAGAGCTTGGGATTCAATCGTTTATAGGGTCATCAGTGTACACAGGTGATCAAGCCCATGGCCAAGTGGCATCACCAGAGATAGGGTGCAGCCTTCTGCACGTCTTCATCTGCACCCTTAGGACTGGCACTGTAGCACAGCCCTACCACTGTGGCACCAGCACACTGTGTCGGAGCCCTGATTGATGTCCTGCCATTCTGCTTCTGATCCAGCTTTCTGCTAGTGCGCCTGGGAAACAGCAGTTGACGATAGCCCAAGTTCTTGGGCCCCTGCCACCCACATGGAAGACCCGGATAGAGTTCTTGGCTCCTGGCTTCAACCAAATAAATCTTTAAAAAAGAAAAAAGACCAGGGGCTGGTGCTGTGGTGTATTAGGTCAAGCCTCCACCTAGGGTGCCAGCATCCCATATGGGCGGGCGCTGGTTCATGTTCCGGCTGCTCCTATTCTGACCCAGCTCTCTGCTTATGGCCTGGGAAAGCAGTGGAAGCTGACCCAAGTGCTTGGGACCCTGTACTAGAAGAAGCTTCTGGCTCCTGGCTTCGGATCAGCTCAGCTCCGGCCATTGTGGCCATCTGAGAATGAATCAGTGAATGGAAGACATTTCTCTCTGTCTCTCCCTCTCTCTGCCTGTAACTCTACCTCTCAAGTAAATAAGTAAAATCTTTTAAAAAGAAAAAAGAAAAAAAAAAAAAAAAAAAGACCACACTTTGATACTGTATAAGGCCAAGTCCGGAAGATGAGGAAGACTACAAAGCAATAGCAGGTAACATCTCTGTCTGCAGTGTACAGAGTATCAAGTGCTGTGAGTGGGAATGATACACAGCACCTTGGGCGATACTTCTTTGTGGGGGAAGGCATTGGTTGTGACGGTTTGTATATCTGGAAACTGGATTCCTAGTAAAAGTCTCAGAAACAAATACGACAAAGTAGAGAGTCTTGGTGTGGCGCTTAGGTGTTTTCTGTACTTTATGCTGAAGATGTTTCATGATTTAAAATTGAGGAAGACTCAGCACAGTCCCATGCTAGGCTGGCTGCGTCAGGTCGTGTGGGCAGTTTGCTGAATGGACTCTGGTGCTCTGCCTCAGACCAGCATAATCATTAGGGACATCAGGTGGGAATCTAGATTCAGCAAACCTCTCTAGATGATTCTGACACTTCAGCAGGTTTGAGAACCACTGTGACTATTCCACGAAAGTCTACAACAGGGTCCCTCTAGGACTGCCACCTCCCTTGTTCTCTTAGTAGAACGTGTGACAACAACCTACAGTGGTCGTTCAGTGTAGAGACTGTTCAGAGAAAGGAGCTGAACCTGGAGAAGGATGGTCAGCACGTGACAGAGGGGCGCGGGAAGA
This sequence comes from Lepus europaeus, assembly GCF_033115175.1. Taxonomy (NCBI): domain Eukaryota; kingdom Metazoa; phylum Chordata; class Mammalia; order Lagomorpha; family Leporidae; genus Lepus; species Lepus europaeus. The sequence continues at coordinate 69,842,818 of NC_084836.1, forward strand.
TCTTGCAGGATGTGGCCTAGAATAAAGAAGACCCGTAGTAGTTGTCAGATACTTCCAAGTATGGTGTGGATGTTGAGTTGGGTTAGGCTTAACTTCCTATAGTTTGGGCGTGAGGAAGGACTCTTAGCTGTTCAACGATGAGATGGTTTACTTTTTGGAAGTAGTGGGTACCTAGGTTGTAAGGAATATGAAAGAAGAAATTTCTCCATATGCTGGATGGTTGACAGATTCACATAAATAACAGAAATAACAGGACGCATCACTTTTTTGGCAAGGTTTTATTTATAATTAGAAAAAAACCTATCGTCCATCTGCTGGTTCACTCCCCAGATGGCCACAAGAGTCAGGGCTGGGCCAGACAGAAGCCAAGAGCCAGGAATTCCATCCAGGTCTCCCATGGTGGAAGCAAGAACCTCAAGTATTTGAGCTATCTTCTGTTGCTTCCCGGGTGCATTCAGGCACATTAGCAGGGAGATGGATTGGAAAAGACCAGCCAGCACTCAAGCCAACCAGCACTCTGATACGGGACCTGGGCATCCCGAATGGCACTTACCCCGCTGCCACTGTGCCTGCCCTGGGATTCTTTTTTTCTTGTTTTCACACAAGTATTTAAGTTTTCTTCTACAGTGACTGTGGATCTTGAGTGAATATTTCAGTTTTCTTTTTTCTCCACTAGCAAATGATGCTCGTTTCCTACTGCTTCTCCACGCCCCTCGTTGTCCTGGGAAGTCCTTTCTTTTTAGCAGGAATACTTCTCCCTCCCTCACTCCTGTCATGAACCACATTGCACCAAGTCTGGGTATCATTTACGTCGTTGTTTAAGTAAGCAATCTTATTTATCACTGATACTCCATGCACTTAATATGGTGGTAGGTCTAATCCTGTTTCTTTCTGAGAACTGTGGAGTTCCCTTCCATTATAGAGAGGAAGGGTGACAAAAGTCGTCTTCTGAAATGGAGGTCACGGACACTAATTAGAAAATAATAGTATTTTGTTAGTTAATGAAATGCCTTCTCTCTCATAGAGACACTTCATACTTCTCCCAAGACCTTATACATAGAGAGGCAGTGTGTATGGGTGTCTGTTCAGTGTACCATTATCTCTTTGTAGGTAGCCATAAACTGAAATGTAACTAGTCTGGGCCACAGCATTATAACATGTGCGAAACACAAGTATCTCTTTGACATGAGAGTTTGGCTGTCTAGTTCATTGATGTACTTTTAACTTGAGATTGGGAAAGACTTAGGAGTTTCTTCTTGTAAAAGCTAAACATCAATAAAGTTCTAAATATTACCAACATTAATAGAGTTCTGTTCTTCACAGAAAAATTTTGAAAGCGCTCTCTTCTGAAGATACACGAGGCAGAAAAGGAGACGGAGAAAACCCTGGAGTTTCTGCTGTTACTTCTATGTCTGTTCCAACTTCCATCTATCAGACTAGCAGCGGACAGTACAGTATGTATAAGGATCCATTTCCACATGCTAGACACGGAAACGAGCTGTTCCATTGAAGAAGTGGTGTGTAGAAAGGCCATAGACAATAGCGATGATTATTAAAGGATAGTATTTTGAGCCAGGAATAAGGCAAAGTACATTTTCAGTGTTATTTCGTTTATTCCTTACCACTTCCCGAGATTATTTTATGAGGCAGCTGAGGCTCAAAAAGTTAGACATGGTACCTGAAGTATAGTAAATTATGCCATTTTTTAAGTTAATGGAGCTAGGATTCAAAATTAAGTCTGTCTGTATCTAGAGATACAATTCACCCCAAACTACATAGCCTCTTAACTGCTCTCTTGGACGCTAGCCAGTTACGTGCATAACCTTGATTCCAGTGGAAATCAGCGTTTGGGCTAGTTACATAATAAACAAATTAAACAGGAACGTGGACTTTTCAGTTTAGGGTTACAGGGGTTCAGGTTGGTGTGCGACATGCTTCACAGCGTGCCCACCAGCAACCGTCAGGGGCCAAGCGACTGCAGTGAACCTCTGCCTGCGGACAGCCAGCCTTCAGGAAGCGGGAGCACCTGCCAGTGGGCAGCGTCTCAGCTGGGACCAGGGAGCCTGCAGGGAAGCTGGTGTGGTCCTTGCCTTTGAAAGGAAAGCTCGTAGCCGAGACAGCGCTAGAACAGGAAATACCTGCCGCAGACAGACGTGTACCTTCTCTCATCTCTTACTCAGCAGCTGTCTACAGCGCAGTAACCTGTGTTAACAATTTTCCCCCGAACAACTTGTAAATGGGGTCTCTTGATATATTAAAATGACATATGGCAGAACTAACAAGATAATGAATTAGCCTTCTGTGTTTTCAAGTTCAAGTTCAGTTTTTAGTTTTGCTTCTGGTGTTTTTTAATGGAAAGTTTCACATGTACAACGAAAGTGAACAAATTGTCCAACACATGCAAACATAAACATATGAATTTGTGCTTTTTTCCCCCAGATTTGTTTTCTTTGATGGTTTCTGGATTGGAAATGAATGCTTATAAAGACTTTAGGTTTTTGAGATTTTTCTCAGTGTTTTGTTTGTTTTTGTTTTTGCTTTAAAACCTTTTATTTATCTTACATTTGTTTTGTTGTAAGAAGTCTGGGGGACTCCAATATATTTTTTGGTAGCTGTTTACCCAGTTAATATGATTAACATATTTAAGTTTGTCTTTTTTTTTTTTTGTTAAGATTTATTTATTGGAAAGGTAGAGTTACAGAGACAGAGAGAGAGAGAGGTCTTGCATCTGCTGGGTCACTTTCCAAATGGCCCCAATAGCCAGAGCTGAGCCGATCCGAAGCCAGGAGCTTCTTCCAGGTTTCCCACATGGGTGCAGGGGCCCAAGCACTTGGGCCACCTTTTGCTGCTTTCCCAGGCCCATTAACAGAGAAGTAGATTGAAAGTGGAACAGCTGGGACTCGAACTGGCACTGCAGGCCTCGGCTTTAACCCACTGAGCCACAGTGCCCGCCCCTAAATTTGTCTTTAGCTCACTGATGTCGGAGTTTAGTATAGGATGAAAGCAGTGTTTAATATGTACTTAGGTCTCTTTTGTATTTATCATCTATATATGAGTTGCAAACAAAATCATTGCATATTACTAGTTTTTTCAGAATTTTTCTGAGGGTTCTTTGAGGGTATTTCTTGGCTGGCACTGTGGTGCAGTGGGTTAATGCCCTGGCCTGAAGTGCCGGCATCTCATATGGGCGCCAATTTGAGACCCGGCTGCTCCACTTCCAATCCAGCTCTCTGCTATGGCCTGAGAAAGCAGTAGAAGATGGCCAAGTCCTTGGGCCCCTGCACCCACATGGGAGACCCGGAATAAGCTCCTGGCTCCTGGCTTCGGATCCGCGCAGCCGTGGCATTTGCGGCCATCTGGGGAGTGAACCAGCAGATGGAAGACCTCTCTTTCTCTCTCTCACTCTCACTTTCTCTGCCTCTCCTATCTCTGTGTAACTCTGACTTTCAAATAAATAAATAAATCTTAAGAATATTTCTTGTCTGAGTTGTATACAGTGAAAGAGGTCGATAAGCAATTGATAGACGTCAAGTTGTGAAGCACTAGCACAACCAAGGCTTAGTTCCGTAGCCCAAGAATTCTCTTGTGCTGCCCGTTTATAATCTCTCCTTTCGTTCCTAACTTACATCTTTTTTTGTTTTTAAGACTTATTTATTTGAAAGGTGGAGTGAGAGATGGAGAAAGAGATATTCCATCCACTGGTTCACTCATGAAATGCCTACCCGCAGCCAGGCGGGGCCAGGCCAAAGCCAGGAGCCCGGAGCTCAGTCTAGGCCTCCCATGGGGGTGACAGGAGCCAAGCCCTTGGGCCATCACCTGCCGCCTTCCAGGTGCATTAACAGGAAGTGGGATTGGAAGTGTGAATTAGCCAGGACTTGAACCAGGCTTTCTAGTATGTGATGTGGGTGACCAGGCAGCAACTTAGCCTGCTGTGCCTCCGTGCCCACCGCCAGCCTGAACCTGATTAGCTCTTGTCCCGTCTGACCCTGTTACCATCCCTGCGTCCGCCACCTCCTCGGTTTGCCCTCCCATTTAAATTACTACCCTAGGTAGCTGGTTGGCCATCTTGCTTCATTCTCAATGTGATGGCCAGTTGTTCAGAGTGTGGCCATTTAAAATGTCAGCCAGGTCCATCTTTCCTGCTCTAAATGCTCAGTGACTGCACCACAGCGTAAAGTCCAGGTGCCGCCGGGGATTGCAGCCAGGATCGGGCTTTGCCCTTGTTCTGACCTCGTCTCCTCATGTGATGGCATTGTGGCCACACAGACTTTCTTGCTGCCCTTCAGACACACAGCTCGTGCCTACTGCAGGGTCTTCAGAGTTGCTCTCCCCATGCCTGCTATGTCCTTTCCCCATTGGTCCCGTGGCTCGCCTTCTTACTCCTGTGTCACCTCCCAAAAGAGACCTCTCTTAAGGTGCTCCTCCAGGGGCTGGCACTGTGACGTAGCAGGTTAAGCTGTCACCTGCTGCTGGCATCCCACATGGGCACCAGTTCGATTTCTTGCTGCTCCACTTTTGATCCAGCTCTCTGCTGATGTGCCTGGGAAAGCAGTGTAAGATGGCCCGAGTGCCTGGGGTCTTGCACCCAGGTGGGAGACCTGGAGGAGGCTCCAGGCTCCTGGCTTCAGATCGCCCCAGCTCCAGCCGTTGTGGCCATTTGGGGAGTGAACTAGTGGATGGAAGACTCTGTCTCTGTCTCCAACTGGCAGCCACATGGGATTCTGGCACTGCAGGCGGCAGCTTTTCCTACTACACCACAGCGCTGGCCCCAGTGTGCAATTTTATCTTACTTATGATCCGTTCTCCCCAGTAGAATGCAATTCCTTGAGGAAACAAACCTTATTTGTTCTGTCCACACCTGTACCCTTGTCATGTAGGACCTGGCACAGAGCCTGTGATGAATAAATTAATGAGAGAGCACATGTATACTATGCATTTTTCCCCATACATATTGAATGCTCCAGGAGGATGCATATGAGATCAGAGGCGCTGGGGAGGTTCACTTTGACTTTAAATATAAACTTTTTTATGGCAATATTACATGTATGACCTCTCCCATATTTAAAAAATAGCTAATACTTTTATTTTTTTTAAACTTTTATTTAATGTATATAAATTTCCAAAGTACAGCTTATGGATTACAATGGCTTCCCCCGCCCATAACTTCCCTCCCACCCGCAACCCTCCCCTTTCCCGCTCCCTCTCCCCTTCCATTCACATCAAGATTCAATTTCAATTCTCTTTATATACAGAAGATCAGTTCAGTATATATATATTTTTAATAAACTTTTATTTAATGAATATAAATTTCCAAAGTACAGCTTATGGATTACAATGGCTCCCCCCCCATAACTTCCCTCCCACCCGCAACCCTCCCCTTTTCTGCTCCCTCTCCCCTTCCGTTCACATCAAGATTCATTTTCAATTCTCTTTATATTATTATTTAACTTTTTTTTTGATATTTACAGAAGATCAGTTTAGTATATATTAAGTAAAGATTTCCACAATAATTTTATTTTTTAAGGGGTCTGGTGTTGTGGTGTAGCGAGTTAAGCTGCTGCCTGAAATGTGGGCATCCCATATGGGCGCCAGTTCGATTCCTGGCTGCTCCACTTCCAATGCGCCTTCCTGCTAATGTGCCTGGGAAAGTAGTGGAGTTTGGCCCAGGTGCTTGTGCCGCTACACACACGGGAGCCCTGGATGAAGCTCCTGGCTCCTGGCTTCGGTCTGGCCCAATCCTGGTCTTTACAGCCATTTGGGGAGTAAACTAGAGGATGGAAGACCTCTCTCTTTGTCTCTCTGTAACTCTGCATTCAAATAAATCTAAAGTGTGTGTGTGTAGTGCAGGTGGATGTATTAGGATTCAAAAGACAGATTCTTACTTATTTGAAAGGTAGGTTGGGGGAGGGGAGGGGAGGGAGAGAGGGAAGAAAGGAGCGAGAGGGAGAAGAGAGGCAGAGAGACAGAGACCCAGATTTTCCACCTACCACTTCACTTCCCCAGTACCCACAACAGCCTGGGCTGGGACTGGTTGAAGCCATGGACCAGGAACTTTATCCAGGTCTCCTACAAGGGTTGCAGGGATCCAGATGCTTCAGCCGTAGTCTGCTGCCTCCCAGCATATGCATTAGCGGAAGTCGGAATTGGAAGTAGAGCCAGGACTTGAACCCAGGCAGTGCAACATGGGGTTCAGGTGTTCCAATCAGTGTTTTAACTGCTGTGCCAAACTCCAGCCTGTTCATCCAAACTGTTAAATACTTGTTTTCATCTGCTTGAAGGAGGGAGAGTGACAGAGACATACACGTACACCAACACATCTTCCATCTGCTAATTCACTCCCAAATGCCCATAATAGCCAGGGCCGGGCCAAGTCAAAGCTAGGAGCCTGGAACTGCATCCAAGTCTCACACATGGGTGGCAAGGACCCAAGAATTTCAGTGAGCACCTGCTGCCTTCCAGCATACTATTACCTGGGAGCTGGATCGGAAGTGGTGCAGTGTGGATTCGAGCTAGTGCTCTGATGTGGGATACAGGCATCCCAGGCAGTGGCTTAACCCACTGTGCCACAACACCTGCCCGTACTCCAGAATTTTTAAAGTTAAAAATTGTAATTGGTACAATTTATTGTTCTGAGACCATTAAAAATAAGAATTACGGCAGCTGGCACTGTGTGGCGCCTGTGGCACAGCGGGTTAAGCCACCATCTGCAGTGCCACCATCCATATGGGTGCCATTACTGTCCTGGCTGCTCCACTTCTGATCCAGCTCCTTGCTAACCTGCCTGAGATAGCAGAGGGAAATGGCTCAGGTGCTTGAGCCTCTGCACCTACGTTGGAGACCTGGATGAAGCTCCTAGCTCTTGTCTTTGTCCAGGCCCAGCCCTGGTCATATGGCCATTTAGAGAGTGAACCAGTGGATGGAAGATCTTTCTGCCTCTTCCTCTAACTCTGTTTCTCAAATAAATAAATAAATAAATAAATCTTAAAAAAAAAAAAAGAGTTGGGCTGGTGCTGTGGCCTAGTATGCCAAACCTCCTCCTGTGGCACTGGCATCCTATATAGGCGCCTGTTCATGTCCTGGCTAGTCCTTGAGCCCCTGCACCCACGTGGGAGACCTGGAAGAAGCTCCTGGCTCCTGGCTTCGGATCGGCTCAGCTCTGGCCATTGTGGCCATTTGGGGAGTGAACCAACAGTTGGAAGATCTCTGCCTCTCCTTCTCTCTCTGAAACTCTGACTTTCGTATAAATAAAGAGATAAATCTTAAAGAGTACATAGAAACTGAATCTTTTTATTTGGTTCAATTTTATCTAATTTAAATAGCCACATGTTGCTAATGGCTACCATATGGTACAACACAGTTTTAGAATAAATATGAGGGTACTTTTAAAAGTTCATGGGAAAAGCAGCATTATAAGATGTTTTGGTCAAGTAGAAATTTTTTCAAATTCATAACAGCAGCAGAGTCTTCAGAGAGCTCATGGAAAATTGTGTATTATAAAAATACTATGCCTGGATTTCACAACTTTCTACACCAAAATATACTTATTTCAATGCCTTTTTCCCGTGAACTTTTTTTTAAGATTTATCTTTTTATTTATTTGAAAGGTAAAGTTACAAGAGACAGAGAGAAGAGACAGAGAGATCTTCCATCTGCTCATTCCCTCCTCAGATGGGCACAACAGCTGGGGCTGGGCCAGGCCAAAGCCAGAGGCAGTAACTTCTTCTAGGTCTCCCACCTGGATGCATGGACCCAAGCACTTGGGGCCATTTTCTGCTGCTTTCCCAGGTGCATTAGCAGGGAGCTGGATCGGAAGGAGGGCAGCTGGGACTCCATCTGGCACCTATATGGGATGCCGCTGTATCAGGCTAGTTCTTAACCTGCTGTGCCACAACAGCAGCCCCTCCCGTGAACTTTATGTTCACATATGTAATGTATGTGGCAGTAAAACACTGTAACTAATTACTAATAAAACCGCACATTTCTGCATCTAGAAATTTGTAATGAGTCTTTGTATTTAAAGTCACATGAAAGTATTTTCAAAACTTCTGGGAAAATGCAACTAAAAGTTTACTTTGGTGCAAAAGTTTTTGAACTCCATGCATGAGAAGTGTTCAGAAAGTTAATGGAGAGGCCGGTGCTGTGGTGCATCTGGTAAAGCTGTTGCCTGCAAGTGCAGGCATCCCATATGGGCATCGGTTTGAGTCCTGGCTGCTCCACTTCTGATCCAGCTCTTGGCTATGGCCTGAGAAAGCAGTAGAAGATGTCCCAAGTCCTTGGGGCCCCTGTACCTCTGTGGGAGAAGAAGCTCCTGGCTCCTGGCTTCAGATCAGACAAGCTCTGACCATTGCCACCATTTAGGGAGTGAACCAGGGAATGGAAGACATTTCTCTCTCTCTCTCTCTACCTCTACCTCTGTAAAAGGAATATTCTTATTTTTAAAAAAAAAGGAAGTAAATGGAAATTGCATATTATGAAAAAGCTGCATAGGGTTTAAGCATTTTTTGTACTACAATAAAGTCTTTTAATTCCATTTTTCCAGAAACTTTTTTTTTTTTTTTTTTGGACAGGCAGAGTGGATAGAGAGACAGAGAGAAAGGTCTTCTTTTTTGCCGTTGGTTCACCCTCCAATGGCCGCTGCGGCCTGCTCATTGCGCTGATCCAAAGCCAGGAGCCAGGTGCTTCTCCTGGTCTCCCATGCGGGTGCAGGGCCCAAGCACTTGGGCCATCCTCCACTGCACTCCCGGCCCATAGCAGAGAGCTGGCCTGGAAGAGGGGCAACTGGGACAGAATCTGGCGCCCCGACCGGAACTAGAACCCAGTGTGCCGGCGCCGCAAGGTGGAGGATTAGCCTACTGAGCCACGGCGCCGGCCTAGATTGATGCCTTTTTAAAAAATATTTATTTAATTTATTTGAAAGGCAGGGCAACAGAGAGGAAAATACAGAGAAAAGTCTTCTTTCTGCTAGTTCATTCCCCATATGGCTGCAAGAGCCCCTGGGCCAAAGCAAGGAACCCAGAACTCCATCCATGTCTCCCACATGGATGGCACAGACCCAGATACCTGAAAACATCTTCCGGTGCTTTCCCAGGCACATTAGCAGAAAACTGGGTCAGAGATCAAGCAACTGGAACTCAAACTAGTGGGCAACCGGGATAGAATCCGGCGCCCCGACCGGGACTAGAACCCGGTGTGCCGGCGCCGCAAGGCGGAGGATTAGCCTGTTAAGCCATGGTGCCGACCCAGAAACTTTTTAAAGTGGCTTCCTAAATGAGAATATCTCTGTGTGGCAGTAGGAGGATGATTAGAAACGCCTGAAAAAAAATCATTTTTACTTAAAACACACATACACTCACAAGTGTAATTTGGTTTCCTGCTAGCCAAAGCATAAAAAGGAAAACAAAGTGTTACATAATTATAATCTGGAAAGAGGGTACTGAGATGAGGCATCAGACTCTAAAAGAGGTTTATTTATTATGTGGGAAGTGCGAAATGCTAAAGTGTTTTCTGTTTGGCCATGTCTTATGGATATGTCATGCCAGGGCTGCCGAGAAAGCACTAGCGCATGTGAAAAGTGTTTACAGGGAGCTAAGTAATGTGATCTGCAAGGTAGCTTTCTGGTCACTTAACTTTATCGCTAATTTTCATAGGAAATGAATGAATAGTTTATATTTCTTAAATATAATACATTTATCAGTGGTAGCACTGGACAGTGGGCTAAGAAGCATTATATAAGCTTTTATTCTATTTGAAATTTTTTTCCATAGGCAAATTTTATCTATTCAGAATATTTTTAAGTTACAATCTTTATAATGCTTATAGGCAAACATTGTAACTTTTCAGTTCTTTCTCATTTTCCTGGACAGTCAGACACTGGTATCCTTCCCTAATGCCCCAGATTTGCCGTGACAACATTAGCAGTGAGCATGGAGTGTTCCATGGATTCCAAAATCTGCTATTTTTAACCAGTGTTATCATACAGTATGGGACTTAATTCGGGGTGGTGCTTCTGAGCTATAAAGTTCTTTTTTTAAAATGACGTCTTAGCCGGCGCCGTGGCTCAACAGGCTAATCCTCCGCCTTACGGCGCCGGCACACCGGGTTCTAGTCCCGGTCGGGGCACCGATCCTGTCCCGGTTGCCCCTCTTCCAGGCCAGCTCTCTGCTGTGGCTAGGGAGTGCAGTGGAGGATGGCCCAAGTCCTTGGGTCCTGCACCCCATGGGAGACCAGGAGAAGCACCTGGCTCCTGCCATCGGAACAGCGCGGTGCGCCGGCCGCAGCGCGCTACCGCGGCGGCCATTGGAGGGTGAACCAACGGCAAAAAAAGGAAGACCTTTCTCTCTGTCTCTCTCTCTCACTGTCCACTCTGCCTGTCAAAAAAAAAAAAAAAAAATGACGTCTTATTTCTTTTATATATAGTTCACTTAAAGCAGTCAACAGTTAGGAGTAGAAGTGCATTCAAGCCTGCTTTAAGAGTGTTTGTGTTTTCCAGTGTTCAGCTTTCTTTGTTTCTGTTTCTTTGCCACTTCGTTGAGCTGGTATATGTATAGCCGTATAATGGCTGTTTTCTCTCTCTGGTTGAAGTTGCCATTGCCCCGAATGGAGCCTTACAGTTGGCCAGTCCAGGCGCAGACGGAGTACAGGGACTGCAGACGTTGCCCATGACCAATTCAGGCAGCGCTCAGCAAGGTACAATTCTGCAGTACGCGCAGACCTCGGACGGACAGCAAATACTTGTGCCCAGCAACCAGGTGGTTGTACAGAGTAAGTATGTTTAGCTGTCCGTAGAGGGCTTCTCAGAGGCCCTTCCGAGGCTCGTCGTCGATTAACTCGCACTTTGGCCCATACAGCGGCCTCGGGAGATATGCAGACCTACCAGATCCGGACCACGCCCTCGGCGACTTCACTGCCGCAGGCTGTGGTGATGACATCTCCTGTGACGCTGACGTCTCAGACAACTAAGACAGATGACCCTCAGTTGAAGAGAGAAATACGGCTGATGAAAAACAGGTAGGTGGCCAAACCACACTCACTGCCGGGGTGGGTAGTGTTCTTGCAGATCTCGAGACACAACCTGATGTTAGTTAGAATTGTCTCATTGTAAGCCCAGAGAGAGGCTTTATTTTACTCAGTGCTGGATTAAATTCATTTCCAGTGGATCGGCGAGTCCTGCTGCTCCAAAGATGAAATAGCGTTTTCCCAGGTGTACCGTGTCCTTTGAAATAGCAATCTTAAGCAAAGCTTTTCACACAGCAGTCTGTTCTTAATGGGCTCACAGGGTTTTAAACTCAGAGATCCAGGTTTCAAAGTTGGAAGTTTTAGATAACTCCCGAAAGGAGTTATCCTTCCTGAAAAGGAGGAAGAGTTCGCAGAAACAGCAAACTATAATGAGACTTGTAAAGTCTTCAGTTATCTGACGGAGGAAGGAAAGAAGTATGTCTAATTTTTAAAGAAAAAAGATACTTTGAAAATCATCAAGGACCAGTGACTGTAAGAGATATTAAAAATTGGGAAGGAAAATATAATACTAGCAGTGTTGGCAAAGATGTATTTCTCTGTCTAAAATGGCCACAAGAATAACTATAAATTATAGTTATTTTCTATATCATTGTCCAGAAGTCTTTTGCCAGTTTACTAAAACAGGAAAAAAAAGTAAACATTATTTGAATTGAGGCAGCAGAGCCACCACCTGGGACGCCCACATCCTAAATCAGAGTGCCTGGGTTCTGTCCCACCTCTGCTCCCCGTCCAGTGTCCTGATAGTGTGAACCCTGAGAGGTAGTGGGTCCCAGCCACCCATGTGGGAGACCCAGATTGAGTTCTTGGCTCCTGGCTTTAAAAATAAGTAATTTTACATTTTCAGTCCATTTTGAAAGAGAGACCGAGAGGGAGATTTTGCATCTTTTGGTTCCCTTCTCAAATGCTCACAACCCTACAAGAGCTACTGCTGGGCCAGGCTGGAGCCTGGAGCCGGGAGCTGAGTGTGAGTGGCAGGATCTCAAGTACTTGAGCCATCAGGAAGCCGGGGAGCCAGGACCAGAACCAGGCACTGCAGTATAGGCTTGGGTGTCCCAAGTGGTGTCTGAACCCGTGCAGCCCTGGCTTTGGCCTAGTGTAGGCCTGCTTACTGTAGGTATTTGGGGATTGAACCCATGGATGGAAGAACTCTCTTTCTGCCTTAAAATAAAGTGAAAATAAACAATTTAAAAGAGAAATAAACAAAATGAGTAATGAAATAGAATAGAGAACCCAGAAGTAGATCTGTGAACACAGGAGGCACTGATAGGACAGGGCAGGTAGTTGGACTCAGCAAATGATGCTAGGCGATTGGTAACTCACACATGAAAACATACTGGACTTCTTCCTCACACCTTATACAGGAATCATTCCAGATGGATTATAAACTTAAATAAACAAGATGAAATTTTAAAACCTTTAAGTGATGCTGACGCCGCGGCTCACTAGGCTAATCCTCTGCCTGCAGCGCTGGCACCCTGGGTTCTAGTCCCAGTCGGGGCGCTGGTTCTGTCCCAGTTGCTCCTCTTCCAGTCCAGCTCTCTGCTGTGGCCTGGGAGTGCAGTGGAGGATGGCCCAAGACTTGGGCCCTGCACCCACATGGGAGACCAGGAGGAAACACCTGGCTCCTGGCTTCAGATCGGTGCAGGCACCGGCTGTAGCGGCCATTTGGGGGGTGAACCAAAGGAAGGAAGACCTTTCTGTCTCTTACTGTCTAATTCTGCCTGTCAAAACAAAACAAAAAACCTTTAAGTGAAAGTATATCATCTTATATTTAAGGATTTCTTAAGGAGGACAAATACGTAGATAAAAATTAAAAAGAAACGTGAATTAATTTTGTTGCACCGAAATGAGTAACTTCTGTTCATAAAAAGATAACATAAAGGGAATGAAGATACAGACTGTAGGCCTATGGAAGATACTTGTAACTTACCTAACCAGCAGAAGATTTTTTTTAAAAACAATACAAAGACCTTGTGAATCAATAAGAAAAAAAAAAGGCATAGCAAAATATATGAATGGTTAATAACCATACAAAAGACTGCTCATCCTTATGAGTAATCAAAGAAATGCAAATAAATACCACACACTTAGATACCACTTATTCCAACCCAGCTGGCAAGCATTTTAAAGTGTAATGAGGAGTTGGCAAGGATTTAGAACCACAGAACTTAGATACTGCTATGGGCCTGAAACGACCACTTTGGAAATGAATTAGGCCTTACCTTGTACAGGTGACCTGGATATTCTTATGACTTGACTGCTTTGTATGTGACTGAGAGACTTGCAGAAGTATGCGTAAGGTGTTTATAGCAAAAATCAGGGAACAACCTAAATATCCATTGATAAAAGAATGGATGCAAAAGTTGGGACTGATTTTATACTATGCAATACTGTCCATTTGTAAGGATTGAGTGGTCATTTCAACATGAATAAAGCTTAGAAAAATGAAAGTTGAGTGAAAGAAAGAACTTGCAACAATATATAAAGTATAATATTTTATGATCTTGGAAAATTAGGAAACCAAAGATGATTTACTGTGTGGAGTCATAGACCTATGTACTAGAGCTGTGACCGTGAGCAGAGAGTTGAAGCTAGTGATTGCTAATGAGCCGGAGACCAGGGTACTGAGGGCTGCCTCCCGCACATGTGACGTGTCCTCTTAAGCTGAGGGTGCACATATTCACCCTCATTTTATTTGCTGTGCTTCCTAACATATATCCATACCACATGGGCTTTTTTATGTGTATACTGCTTCATAATAAACAAGTGTTCAGAATCCACAGTGATTTGTAAGTAAATTTAGTAAGACGTTAGGATTTTCCAGAGAAACGGATGGCTCACCAGATTATAGACTGAGAAATCCCATAATATCCCTTTCTATAATAATATGGATAGCCAGTTTTGTAGCTCAGCCCAAGGCCAAGGATCAGGGGGTGGAGATGGGGGCACAGGTGTAAGTCCCAGAATCTAAAGGCGAGGGAAACACGAGTGCTGCTGATGGCCAAGGCCAGGAAACCAGGAGTGTCTAGCTCAGGTCTTGAGAATTCACCTTGCCTCTGCTTTTTTGTTCTATTCAGGCCCTCAGCGGATTGGATGATGGCCACCCACAATGGTGAGGGTGGATCTTCTTTACTTACACATTCAAATACTAATCCCTTCTGGAAGCTCCCCGCAGATATGCCCAGAAGTAATGCTTTACCGGCTCTCCTGGGCATCCCTTGGCCCTGTCAAGTTAACCCACAAAGCCATCACAGGTGTTCTGCTGCTGTCTATAACCATCTTGAAAATAACAGTGGGAAATAATACTGCATCCATATTAATGACAAAACGTGAAATACTTAGGAAGAATTTAATAGGAAAGGCATAAAATCCATTTAAAAATCTTGTAACTAAAACTGTATCTGAACAATTAGGAAATATACTGAAATATATTGTTTTAAGATAGAGACAGTTAATATTGAGTATCAGTTCTTTCAGATTTTGCATGTAAATTCAATGTAATTCGGTTGGCGCCGCGGCTCACTAGGCTAATCCTCCGCCTTGCGGCGCTGGCACACCGGGTTCTAGTCCCAGTCGGGGCGCCGGTTCTGTCCCGGTTGCCCCTCTTCCAGGCCAGCTCTCTGCTGTGGCCAGGGAGTGCAGTGGAGGATGGCTCAAGTCCTTGGGCCCTGCACCCCATGGGAGACCAGGATAGGCACCTGGCTCCTGCCATCGGATCAGCGCGGTGCGCTGGCCGCAGCGCACCAGCCGCGGCAGCCATTGGAGGGTGAACCAATGGCAAAGGAAGACCTTTCTCTCTGTCTCTCTCACTGTCCACTCTGCCTGTCAAAAAAAAAAAAAAAAAAAAAAAAAATTCAATGTAATTCAAACTAAAATCTATACAATTTTAAGGAAGTAGACAAAATAAGCTGAGAGTCTACATGGAAGACATAAGTATTCAAGAAGAGAAAGAGGTTACTTGTTTTATTTTTTTTTTTAATTAATTTATTTATTATTTGAAAGGCCGTTGTGGCCGTCTGGGGGGTGGACCAGCGGATGGAAGGCTTCTCTCTCTCACTTGCTTGTCTGTAACTCTGCCTTTCAAATAAACAAATAAGTCTTTATTTAAAAAAGCGGGGGGGGGGGGGGGGGGGCGGCGCTGTGGTACAGCAGGTTAAGTCCCTGGCCTGAAGCACCGGCATCCCATATGGGCACCGCTTCTAGTCCTGGCTGTTCCTCTTCCGATCCATCTCTCTGCTATGGCCTGGGAAAGCAGCAGAAGATGGCCCAAGTCCTTGGGCCCCTGCACCCACATGGGAGACCTGGAAGAAGCTCCTGGCTCCTGGCTTCAGATCGGCACAGCTGCGGCCGTTGCGGCCAATTGGGAAGTGAACCAGCAGATGGAAGACCTCTCTCTGTCTCTACTGTCTCTCTGTCTCTCTGTAACTCTTTCAAATAAATAAAAATAAATCTTTAAAAAAAAAAAAAAGAAACCACTAGAAAGACAACCTAATTGATAGATAAATGAGCAAGTGTAAGTGAATTATACATTTACAAAAAACCAGACCAATACACTTTTGAAAAAGATGCTCGTCATTAGTAGAGAAATAATTAACAACGAGATGTCACATGGCAGAAACTCAAAAGTGACTGCCATTGAGTACATAGAGAAAAGGTATTTCACATACGTACATTAGTGAGGGAAATTGAAGTTGTTGTTTTTTTTAAAGATTTATTTATTTTACTTGAAAGAGTTAAACAGAGAGGCCTTCCATCCACTGGTTCACTCCCTAATTGACTGCAATGGCTGAAGCTGTGCTGATCCCAAGCCAGGAGCCAAGAACTTCTTTTGGGTCTTCCACGTGGGTGCAGGGGCCCAAGGACTTGGGCCATCTTCTGTTGCTTTCCCAGGCCATAGCAGAGAGCTGGATCGGAAGTGGAGCATCTGGGACTCAAATCAGCGCCCATGTGGGATGTCGGCACTGGAGGTGGTGGCTTTACTCACTGCGTCACAGCACCAGCCCCCAAATTGAAGTTTTATAGTACATAGTCTTTGACTCAACAGGTCTGCTTCAGTGTGACAAAAGATACCATAACAAGCTTAAAACTAAATTACCTGTGAAAAATATTTGCATCCATCTATCTCTCTCTATCTATATCTAGATCTATAGATCCATAGATCTATATATACAACTATATATAATCTATAGATATCTATAGATATCTAGATTATATCTATAGATCTATATATAGATAGAATAGAGAGAGAATTATAGCTTATACAGTCCTACCTGTATCTGTGCAGCCAAATGTAATAGGTATATAAATAGATTTATTTCTATAAATGAATATGAGATCTAAGAAAAGAAAAAAATACATAGCCTACAAACATGAAATCACATAAGACTTTTTGCATAATCAAGAAATGTGAATTAAAGCAAGAAGATACAAAGTTTGTAGCCATTAGACAAAAATTTTGTAATTTTTATAACATCAGAAATTAGAGCAAGTGAAGAGAAGCAGATATTCCGAGTGTAGTGCTGAGGAGGATATACATTGGTAGATGCTCTGGCAGGATCTCTTGATTTAAATGCATATAGTTTGAGACCCCACATTATATATGACAGGGGACATGTATAGGATAGTCACTGGAGGCCTCTTGGAAGTCTTTCTGGGGGAGGTATTGGTTAATAATTACAGGTCCTGCACACTGCCTTGAAAAATAGAGATCTGTGTACTAACAGAAAGATCGTTAGAACAGCATGTGTAGAACGTGTTGCAATTCAGATTTACATATATAGGATAAAAAGCCAAAGGTAGAATCCACCTCTTTATGTAGATACTGTGTAACTTGATGTGCCTTCCCAGAGTGTTCTAAGAGGATTTCACAGAACTGAGTGTTGGCTCAAGCACTGTTGTTGTTTTTTTTTTTTTTTAAAATACATGGGTTTTCTTTCTTTTTAAAAATTTTTTAAAAAGATTTTATTTATTTGAGAGGTAGAGTTACAGACAGTAAGATGGAGAGACAGAGAAAGATGCCTTCCATCCATCCACTGGTTCACTCTCCAAATGGCCACAATGCCTGGAGCTGAGTTGATCTGAAGCCAGGAGCCAGGAGCTTCTTCCGGGTCTCCCACATGGGTGCAGGGGCCCAAGGACTTGGCCATCTTCCATGCTTTCCCAGGCCATAGCAGAGAGCTGGATGGGAAGTGGAACAGCTGGGACTTGAACCAGCGCCCATATGGGATGCCAGCGCTGCAGGTGGAGGCATAGCCTGCTACACCACAGCGCTGGCCCCTCAAGCATTGTTTATAATTCAGACCTAATAGGCCGGCGCCGTGGCTTAGCAGGCTAATCCTCCGCCTTGTGGCGCTGGCACACCAGGTTCTAGTCCCGGTTGGGGTGCTGGATTCTGTCCCGGTTGCCCCTCTTCCAGGCCAGCTCTCTGCTACAGCCCGGGAAGGCAGTGGAGGATGGGCCCTGTACCACATGGGAGACCAGAAGCACCTGGCTCCTGGCTTCGGATCAGCGAGATGCACCGGCCGCAGCGGCCATTGGAGGGTGAACCAACGGCAAAAAGGAAGACCTTTCTCTCTGTCTCTGTCTCTCTCTCACTATCCACTCAAAAAAAAAAAAAAAAAAAAAAAAAAAAAAAAAAAAAAATTCAGACTTAATAACCAGAAATTGAAGAAGTTATGTGAAAAATTAACCGGAAGACCCTTAAATTTTACTCTCTGGTATTTATTCAAGAGAAATGAAACCTAAATCTACAAAAAGATTGGCACACAACATGCACGGCAGTAACCCTAGAAACAGCCCAAGAGAAGAAATAAATAAATAACTTACATTTACACAGTGGAATGCGTTCAGCAATATAAAGGACAAACCAGCATGCAGCAGCATGGGTGAACCTCAAAACTATGTTGAATGGAAGGCATACCAGACAAAGGAGAACCTACTGAGTGACATTGTTGCCTGAGGTTCTAGAATAGGAAAAACTAAGCTGTGGTGACTAAAGTCAGACTAGTAGTTGCTTGGGAAAGGTCTGACTGAGCTTCCTGGGGCATTGGATGTGTTCTGTCTCTCCAGGGATACAGGGTGATACAGGCATGGGTATTTGCCAAAACTGGTTGAATTCTACTCTTAAGATCTGTTTACTTCGCTGTATGTAGGTAATACCTTAAGTTTTCAAATGAGGGGGAAAAGGGGACCAGGTAGAATTACAGAAGAAAATTTACTGTTTAAAGAATGTAAAGTTGTTTTCTAACATTCGGAACAAATGTTTCTATTCAGAGAGGCTGCTCGAGAATGTCGCAGGAAGAAGAAAGAATATGTGAAATGCCTGGAGAACCGAGTCGCAGTCCTGGAGAATCAGAATAAAACTCTGATAGAAGAGCTAAAGACTTTAAAAGATCTTTATTCCCATAAAAGTGTTTGATTCTTAAGGAAGAAAGAAAATATTTTTGTGGACTTGCCTAAAAATTAGATGGATTTCTTTTTAGCGGAGTTTTATAAATTAAAAGGTCAAAAGTGAAGCTTTTTATTTAGGCTTTTGCAACAAAGATATCTTATGCAAGAGATGTGTCGACAGGATTAAGTGGAAAACAACCTCAAGGAAGCTCTGGGCACAACTGGAAGCTGTGTAAAAATTAAACTCAAAAAGCCAAGAAGCGAGCATTTTCTAAATAACAATGGTGTCAACCCAGAAATACAAAAAAGATGAAATATGGTAAATTGAATTTTTAAAAATAAATCAATTTACCCTATAGGTTTGCATTTCTTACTGTTTCCTGAAATTTACCTTTTTTTCAGTTGTGTGTGTGTGTGTGTGTGTGTGTTATTTTTGCCAATAAATTCTAAATTACAATTGTAAAAGAAAACCTTACTACATTACTGAAAGATAAATTATGTTTTATGATTATATATGCTTGTTCCATTGTCAGGTCTTTTAAGTGAGTTTTTTTTTTTTTTTTTTTTAAGTTTATTTGTTGGACTTGAGAGGGTTTTTGAAACTGGGTTAACCATTTTGAGGTCTTGTCCTAAAGGTATCTGAGGTACATGAATGGAGTGTGGTGATTTTATAACTTTTTTTTTTATCAGAATGGAAAGAAAACTGTTTAATAGTTTGATATTTTTAAATTGGTCCTTGCTTACTCTGGTAATGGTGATTTTCTACATATATGTAATAAATTTTTTTTGATTCTATATTCTGTATGCAGTTGAATATCCATTACTTATTCTGTTGTGCTTTAATAGAATGGAATGTTTACAGGCCCTTAAAATATTATTTTTAAAAAAACCTGAAGATGCATACCAAAGTTTTTCCAAGAGGATTTTATAGTCAGTGTAAGGTTTATCAGATCTTAAAATAGTACGATTATTAAGGTAATTTTATGTTAGAGACTATTTTGTAATGTAGTGAATGGTACCTTTATAAGAAAAGTGACTGCCAATATATTTTTATAGCTGATCTTTATAAATTCTAATATTGAGTTTTTAATGATTATTTTAAATGTTTATATAGTTTGTTTAGTAAAAAAATTTGCATCTCAAAGTATCATTTTTATATTATGAGAGTAAAGTTTTCAGATTGGCTAATATTTGCATTGTAAGTTTTATATGCAGTTTATCTAAAGAGAAATGCTGTCAGTACATACACCTGTGTTTAACCTCTCTGTATTCCAATTTGTATACACTTCGAAATTGTACTGCAAAACTATTGTGTGCTTCTATACAATATGTATCATATTGTCCATGAAATTAAAAAGAATTTGATAAAATTAAGTTTGCTGAACGTAAGCTGTGATGCTTTATGTGTGGGTGAAGGCGTCCTGATAGCCTGTGTTAAAGATACTAATGACAGCGGTTCTCGTTTTTTAATGAGATGCGTTTGCAGTTAGTTCCGGGGGATTATAGTTGTATTTTTGTTTCCATCAGACCAGTTACAGTAAACTCAGCTAACTCATGGTGAAAGAGAGATTTACCACACCTAACCTGGGAGTGTCATCTTTGACACACCCTCAACCCTGAGGAACCAAACACAGCTCTCAGTCCACACTCATCTCAAGCCTCTAAGGCTCCACTGAAAGCTAACATAGGAAGTCTTTAACTCATACATTTATGAGGGATCCCCCTGTAGAATTCTGTTACTGAAAAGGCATTTAAAATAGGACAATGTTGACTTGGCTGCCGCTGATGAAAAGTGATCACCAGAATCGCTAACGTCACTTAGTACCGCGTGTCAGCCAGTGTCCCTGAGGCCTCAGGAGCAGAGGGTGGTATATGCTCACTAGGTTATGTCAGAAGAGTGTCTTTTTTATTTTTTTATTTTTTTTATTTTTATTTTTTGACAGGCAGAGTGGACAGTAGAGGGAGACAGAGAGAAAAGGTCTTCCTTTTGCCGTTGGTTCACCCTCCAATGGCCGCCGCGGTAGGCGCGCTGCGGCCGGCGCACTGCGCTGATCCGATGGCAGGAGCCAGGTGCTTCTCCTGGTCTCCCATGGGGTGCAGGGCATAAGCACTTGAGCCATCCTCCACTGCACTCCCGGGCCACAGCAGAGAGCTGGCCTGGAAGAGGGGCAACCGGGACAGGATCGGTGCCCCGACCAGGACTAGAACCCGGTGTGCCGGCGCCGCAAGGCGGAGGATTAGCCTAGTGAGCCGCAGCGCCAGCTAGAAGAGTGTCTTTTTAATAAAGATTTATCCACTGATGTGAAAGGCAGAGTTACAGAGGGAGAGGAAGAGTTTACTCTCCAGATGGCCGCTGGGGCCAGGAGCCTGGCACTCCATCAGGGTCTCCAGCCGCATTAGCAGAGAGCTAAACTGAAAGTGAAGCAGCTGGGCCGCGAACCGGCACCTCATAGGTGGCAGCTGACAGTGCTGCGCCACAAAGCTTGTCCCCAGCAGAGTTTTCATCTGTATCAAGGGTGAGCCATGGGGCCGGTGCCTGCAGTGCCGGCATCCCATATGGGCGCTGGTTCGAGTCCTGGCTGCTCCATCTCTCTGCTGCGGCCTGGGAAAGCAGTAGAAGATGGCGCCCCTGCACCCGCGTGGGAGACCTAGAAGAAGCTCCTGGCTCCTGGCTCCTGGCTTCGGATCGGCACAGCTCTGGCCATTGCGGCCAGTTGGGGAGTGAACCAGCGGATGGAAGAACTCTCTCTGTCGCTACCTCTCTGTAATTCTGCCTTTCAAATAAATAAATCAATATTAAAAAAAAAAAAAAAAAAAGATGATCCAGCTCTTAATGCTGTAGTAGTTGCATATTGTCAGATATTTGTAAACTCTGCTGCCCCAGACTTCTGGTGTAAAGTCTTGCTCACCAGACCAAATTAGTGCCTCTGGATGTGTACAACAGGCCTGGGGCAAGCCACTGAGGCTTCCTTAAATACACACCAAATTGCTTTCCTGGATGTTTTTCTAATTGGAATCCAGTGTGGGACTTTATAACTTCAAATGATTAGAGTACAGACATGAATTCAGACTTCAAAAATGCAGGACTAATGGATTTATTTCCTTAGCTTAGTACTTTACTTAGTAAATCATCAGTTTATAAGTTTACCAGTTGCAGGGCTGGCATTGTGGCACAGTGGGTTAAGCCGCCACCTGTGATGCCAGCATTCTCTATCAGAGTGCCAGTGCGAGTCCTGGCTGCTGTGTTCTAGCTCCCTACCAGTATGCCTAGACAGGCAGAAGGTGGCCCAAGGCCTTGGGGCCCTGGCACCCGTATGGGAGACTGGGATGGAGTTTCTGGCTCCTGGCTTCAGCCTGGCCCAGACCTGGCCATTTGCATCCGTCTGGGGAGTGAACCAGCAGTGGAAGGTCTGTCTCTCTGTGTCTTCCTGTCTTCCTTCCCTCCTTCCTTCCTTCCCCCGCCCCTCTTCTTTCCTCCCTTCCTGCCATTTGAAAGCCAGAGTTACACAGGGAGAAGGAGAGGTGTCTTCCATCTGCTGGTTCACTCCACGATTGGCCATGACGGCCGGAGCTGCACTGATCTGAAGCCAGGAGCCAGGAGCTTCCTCCAGATCTCCCACACGGGTGCAGGTGCCCAAGGACTTGGGCCATCTTCTACTGCTTTCCCAGGCCACAGCAGAGAGCTGGATCAGAAGTGGAGCAGCCAGGACTCAAACCGGCACCCATGTGGGATGCAGGCAGCAGCTTTACCCACTATGCCACAGTGCCAGCCCCTCTCCCTGTCTTTCTGTAACACCTTCAAATAATTTTAATTCATGTGTTGATGGAAATAGATTACAGCCCACAGACACATCTAGGGTATATAATAAGATGTCTCTAATTTTATTGAGCATGATCATTGATTAGAGCTTTGGAAATCTTGTATTTATTCTTATACCAATTAGACCAGGTTAAATCTGTATTTTTCTCCTGTTAAATATGTAGACTTTGGAGGGGCACAAGATACGTAGTATGGCTCGGAATCATGCAATCAGTTGTCATAATGGCAGTTCAGAGACCCAGAAAGATGCTAGAAATTGATACAATGTGTATAAAGTCTAAGGACTTGATAGTGAACTTAAAGGGACAGTCACAGGTATAATCAAATATACAGTGTCATCGTGTTTAGTAGTTGAAATGTCAGCATCTCAGTCCCGAGTACCCGAGTTCAAGACTGCACTCCAGGGGTCGGTGCTGTGGCATAGCGGGTAAAGCCACCGCCTGCAGTGCCAGCATCCCATATGGGCGCCGGTTTGAGTCCTGGCTGCTCCACTTCTGATCCAGCTCTCTGCTGTGGCCTGGGAAAGCTGCTGTGGCCTGCAGTGCCTGCACCTACATGGGAGACCAGGAAGAAGCTCCTGGCTCCTGGCTTTGGATCGGCATAGCTCCGGCCATTGCAGCCATCTGGGAAGTGAACCAGCAGGTGTAAGACACCTCTCTCTCTCTCTCTCTCTCTCTCTCTCTCTCTCTCTCTCTCTCTCTCTCTCTGCCTCTCCTCTGTGTAACTGTGACTTTCAAGTAAAATATTCAAAAAAAAAAAAAAAAAAAAGAAAGAAAAAAAATACTGCACTCCAGTCTCCTGCTTGCTGAGACTCTGGGGTGGCAGCAGTGTTAGCTCAAGTAATTGGGTCCCTGCTGTCCTCAGACGAGACCTCGGCTGTGTCCTCACCTCCTGGCTCCAGCCCCGGCCCCGCCCAAGTCATCATGGGCATCTGGGGAGTGAACCAGTGCATGGGAGCTCTGTCTGCCTCTGAAGGAACAGAAAGCCGTAGCTTTATAAGATCCATCAAAATTAACTGCAGTAGTCATATAACATCATTTGCTCTTATATAAAAAAATGTTTTTTAAAACAGTGAAACAGGGCCAGTGCTGTGGCGCAGTAGGTTAATCCTCGGCCTGTAGTGCCAGCATCCCATATGGGCGCCAGTTTGAGTCCCAGCTGCTCTACTTCCGATCCAGCCCTCTGCTATGGCCTGGGAAAGCAGCAGATGGCCCAAGTCATTGGGCCCCTGTACCTGCGTGGGAGACCCGGAAGAAGCTCCTGGCTCTTGGCTTCGGATTGGCCCATCTCTGACCATTTGGGGAATGAACCAGCGGATTGAAGACCTCTCTCTGTCTCTCTCACTGTAATTCTCTCAAGTAAATAAAGTCTTTTAAAAAAAACACAGATAACATTTACATCAAGGTTGTAGAATTCAGAAGCCTGTTGTAGGGAGAGTTTGGCAGGAATCCTCAGGGGACAGTCACTTTACTACCCTTCCTGCCCTTTTTTTTTTTTTTTAAGATTTATTTATTTGAAAGAATTAGGGGGAATGATGGAGAAAGAGATCTTCCATCTGCTGGTTCACTCCCCAGATGGCTGCATTGGCCGGGGCTGGGCCAGGCTGAAGCCAAGGACCAGGAGCTTCTTCCAGGTCTCCCACCTGGTGGCAAGAGCCCAAGGACTTGGGCCATCCTCCACTGGCTTTCCCCAGCCCATTAGCAGGGAGCTGGATCGGATTGGAAGTGGAGCAACCAGGACTCGAACCGGCGCCCATATGGGATGCCGGCACAGTAGAAGGCATCTTAACCTGCTACACCACAGTGCAAGCCCCTCTTTTTCTTTCTCTTTCTTTTTTTATGTATTTATTTGAGAGGTAAGAGTTACAGACAGAGAAGGATAAGATGGAGAGAGACGTCTTCCATCCGCTGGGTCACTCCCAAAATGGCTTCAAACGGCTGGAACTGGGCTTCTTCCAGGTCTCCCACATTGATGCAGGTGCCCAAGCACTTGGGCCATCCTCCACTGCCTTCCCGGGCCACAGCAGAGAGCTGGACTGGAAGAGGAGCAACTGGGACTAGAACCCGGCGCCCATATGGGATGCCGGTGCCGTAGGTGGAGGATTAACCAAGTGAGCCACAGTGCTGGCCCCTCTTTTTTTTTATTTTATTTTTTTAGGATTTATTTGAAAGGCAGAGTAACAGGGAAGGAGAGTCAGAAACTTTCTGTCTGCTATTCCACCCCGCCCCCAGTGGCTGGAACAGTCAGGGTTGGGTCAGGTCAAAGCCGGGAGCTAGGACCAACATCTGGTCTCCCACATGGGTGGCAGGAGCCCACCCATTTGATCCATCTTCTACCGCTGTCTTCCCAGGTACATTAGCAGTGGAGCAGCCAGGACCCAAACTGGTTCTTTTTTTTTTTTAGTCATGCTTCCACTTTATTTTTTTTTTAATTTAATAAATGTGAATTTACAAAATGCAACTTTGTAAAAGTGCAACCTCCCTCCCTCGCGCAGCCCTCCCCTCCCCCACTCCCTCTCCCATCCCGCCCTTCATCGAGTTTCATTTTCAATTACCTTCATATACAGAAGATCAACTTAGTATATACTAAGCAAAGATTTCAACAGACTGCACTCACACAACCGCACAAGGTATAGGGTATTGTTGGACTAGTAGTGTTGTCTTTAAGTTTCATAGTATGACATTAAGGACAGAGATCCTATGTGGGGAGCCTGTACCCAGTGACTCCCGTTGTTGATTTAACAATTGGCACTCTTATTTATGACGTCAGCAGTCACCCGAGGCTCTTGCCATGAGCTGTCGAGGCTATGGAAGGCCCTTGAGTTCACCGACTCTGAACTTGTTTAGTCAAGGCCATATCACAGTGGAGGTTCCTTCCTCCCTTCGGAGAAAGGCGCCTCCCTCCTTGATGGCCTATTCCTTCCGCTGGGGTCTTGTTCACCAGGATCTTTCATTTAGGTTGTTTTTGCCACCGTGTCGTGGTTTTCCATGCCTGTGAGACTCTCATGGGCCTTTTAGCCAGATCCAAATGCCCCAAGGGTTGATTCTGAGGCAGGAGTGCTGCCAAACTGGTGCTTTGATAACGGGATGCCGGCATTGCAAGCTGCACCCTAACCAGCTGCACCACAACACGGGCCCTGCACCTTTTCCTTGTTTTCTGGTGGTGAGAAGGTGGCATTCAGATTAGCCAGCTGGACCTAGATTAGCGGTGGTCCCAGTTGTGTGGCAACACCCGAGGACTGATAAGCAGGAGCCAGCTGAACACAAGCCTCTGTCTCGGGCCTGGCCGGGGCGCTGTTCTCGCCGTGTAGTGCCGTGGGGCTTCCTCCCCGCCTCTTTGGTGCGGAGCGTGAGTCCACGTGAGCACGCCTGTGCTGCCGTCTTCTGTGCGCGTGGTGGTGGGGGAAGTCGATGGCAGAGCTGTCAGGCTTGACTGTTCTGGGGGCGCTCTTTGGGGGATCCTGGGGCTGGGTGTGGGTGACAGCAGGCGCATTTTTGCCGAGTGTGGACACCTTTCAGCACTGCCACCTTGGCCTCAGAGCCTTTGCTTTGGGAGGGGCAGGAGCCGCCTCCTTCCCCTTCTGCACAGTCTTGGTGACAAGCCCCAGACCTTCCTTCCCTCCCTCCCTCCCTCCCTCCCTCCTCCTTCCATCCCTTCCCGTCCCCTTAAGATTTATTACTTTAGTTGAAAGGCAGAGTTACAGAGAGGCAGGGAGAGAGGTCTTCCATCGCTGGTTCACTCCCCAAATGGCCACAATGGCTGCAGTTGGGCCTTTCTGAAGCCAGGAGCCAGGAGCCTCTTCCAGGTCTCCCACGCAGGTGCAGGGGCCCAAGGTCTTGGGCCATCTTCCACTACTTTCCCAGGCCACAGCAGAGAGCTGGATCAGAAGTGGAGCAGCCGGGACTCAAACCGGCACCCACATGGGATGTCGGCCCTGCAGGCGGTGGCCCCTGTACCTTCTTACCTGGTGTTGCAGAGTCTTAAAAAACCTTTGTCCGCACTAACTCTTAGAAGCTTATGAGGGTTTAAAGGTTCCATCTAAGTATGTCCACTAGGTGGCAGCCTTCCATTTTAAAATCTCAGAAGTTCTGCAAACTTAAAAAGTATTGGGGAACTTCAAAAAGTTCACGGAAAGTGGGAACACAGAATGCTGTTGGAGCGCAGCTTTGGCCTAGCCTTAGGACACCGGCATCACACACGGGCGTGCCTTGTTCAGTTCCTGGCTCCAGCCACCAACTCCAGCTTCCTGCTAAGGAATCCTGCCTCGACTAACTGGGTTCCTGCTGCCCACGTGGGAGACCTGGATGGAGTTTCTGGCTCCTGTCTGTGTCTCAGCCCATCCCTGGTTCTTAGGGCATTTGAGGAGCGAACCAGCAGATGGGAGCGCTTTCTCTACGAATGAACACACACATTTTTAAAGATTTATTCATTGACTGATTTGGGAGGCGGAGTGACAGAGAAATGAGAGACAAACAGAACGTGCACCTGCAGGTTTACCTTCCAAGTGGCTGAAACAGCTGGGGCCGGGCCAGGCTACCGTCAGGAGCCTGGAACTTCATCCGGATTGCACATGCTGATGTCAGGGACCCATGCACCTGGGCCATCGTCCACTGTCTCTGAGGCACAGTAGCATAGCAGCCAGGGCTCTAACCAGCACTCTGACATGGAGTGCACGCATCAACAGTGTCTGCCCCGATAATGTTAAAAATATGTTTAATTTTGTGTAAAAATTTTTGAAATCTAGTTTTTCCTCAATAGGCAGATATTTCCACAAACTTGCTAAGATCATGTATGCATGGATTTCAAAAGTTTTGTACCAAAAGGACTTAACTTTTTTTGTTTGTTAAAAATTTATTTGGCACTGTGGCGTAGTGGATAAAGCCGCCACCTGCAGTGCAGGCATCCCATATGGGTATCGGGTTGATTCCCGGCTGCTCCTCTTCCAGTCCAGCTCTCTGCTATGGCCTGGGAGAGCAGTAGAAGATGGCCCAAGTGCTTGGGCCCTGCACCCACTTGGGAGACCCGGAAGAAGCTCCTGGCTCCTGGTTTTAAAATGGAAAAAAGAAAATGACGTGACACTTCTTTGTCCACTGCCTGTTGCAATCAGAAGTAAGTAATCAAATACGATTCCTACCATTTAGCTATCACAGAGCATTGTACCAAGGAAGTCTTCCATGGGATGGTTCACTCCCCCAGTGACTGTAACAATCTGGGTCTGGACCAGGATGAAGCCAGGAACGCCATCCGGGTCTCCCACGTGGGTGGCAGGGGCCAAAGCACTTGGGCCATCTTCCGCTGCCTCCCAGGCGTGCATTAGCAGTGCTGGGCGGGAAGCCGAGCAGCCAGGACTTGAACTGGCAGACCGTGGGTCCTCTTGGCCTCCAACACTGCATGCGCCAGTTCCTGTTACCCTTCTCTCCCCCTCTCCCCCTCCCTCCCCCTGCACTCCCATCTCTCTCCACCAGTGCTGTTGTTTAAAGAACCCTAACTGACACAGTTCAAAACCAAGCAAAGTGAAATAATACATTGCTTACAACAGTGCTGTGCACTTGTTCTGCAGCATTCTTTGCAGTGGTTAGAATATTCTGTGACCGAGCTGGCCAGTACAGTAACAACTAGTGACGGGTGGCTATTAGCACTTAAAACGGGACAGATGAGGAGCAGGTGTTTCGTCCAGTAGATAAATGCCCGTGTTCCATGCTGGAGGACCGACTGGGATTCAACACTCAGCTCCTGGTCCTGCCTCCAGGTGCCTGCTAACGCAGCCCCTGGGAGGCAGTGGTGATGGCTCCATTGCTTAGGCTCCTGCCCATGGGGGAGACCTGCATTGAGTTCCCGGCTTCTGGTTTGGCCCTGGTCATTCTGGGCATTTGGGAAGTGAAGTAGCAGATGGGAGCTCCCACTGTCTCTGCCTCTCAAAAAAAAAGGATTAGAGGGCTGGCACCATGGCACAGTAGGTTAACCCTCTGCCTGCGGCGCAGGCATCCCATATGGGCACCGGTTCTAGTCCTGGCTGCTTCTCTTCCAATCCAACTGTCTGCTGTGGCCTGGGAAAGCAGCAGAAGATGACCCAGCTGCTTGGGTCCCTGCACCCACATGGGAGACCTAGAGGAAGCTCCTGGCTCCTGGCTTCAGATCAGCCCAGCTCTGGCCGTTTCAGCCATTTGGGAATGAACCAGTGGATGGAAGACATCTCTCTCTCTCTCCCTCTCTCTGTCTGTAACTCTTCCTCTCAAATAAATAAATAAATAAATAAATCTTATAAAAAAAGAAGCAGGCATCTGGAACTCAAACCAACACTCTGAATTGGGATGCCAGAGTCCCAAGTGGTGGCTTAATCTGCTGGGCCACCACGCTGCCCTCAGCTGAAGTTTTCTGATCAATATTCGAATGACAGTTATCTGTTCCTTTTGTGTAAACTCTTTAGGCTTAAACAAGAAAGAGCATAGCACAAAAGAAGACATGCAGTCTCATTGTTTGATGTGTTTTTCATCCAGTATCCAGAGGTGATCTGTGGAAAACATGGAAAGCAAGAATTATAAAGCATCCCGCCGCAGCGGATGCTCTAGGCCCAGACCAGATGGTTGTCGATCCATTCACAACAACAACAAAAGTTTCTGAAATCCAGAACATGTTGCAAGAACTCATCGGCACAGGGATGGTCAATAAATTAGAAAGGACTGGAATTAAATATATATCATCTACAGTAGTAAATCTCTCAAAAGCCTTGAGTGCCGTAACGGAAGAATCGAGAGTTGCAAATATCATAGGGAACAGAATGTTTTTTGAGAGATATGAATCCAAAAAAGAGCTCTCCCAAAGGATCATCAAAGACCTCAGCCAGCAGAATGAGGTGCTGCAACGACAACTTGAGGAGGCAGAAGAAAAGTACAAATCTGTACTAGACAGGAACAAATCTATGTCATTGACCACATATCCAGGAGCATTCACAAAGCTGGTGACAACGACAATACTTTGGCCAAGGAGTTTGAAAATGTAGGTGAGAAGTGTGAGGAAGGGAGACTGAAGCCTCTGGGGTACACGGGGACTCTGCACTTGCATATACAGCCTGGCTGAGATGACCCCAGATTTCACCAAACAGTGCTGCCAACCAGAAGACAAAGAAAACAGGCTTTCCGGAGCTGTCATTGAAGATCCAACATACATCCCAAAACATGACAAGATTCCCAACAGCACTGGCGATAAAGGACAACACACAGGAGGCCCCCGTGTCCAAGAAACCTTTGGATCAAATTTCAGGGAGACTAACATTGCACGGAGTATGCCAGAGGCCAACAGTAATGACACCAAAATAGAAGAGATTGAGAACAACACAGAAGAAATGACCCAGACGTCAGCCCGTGGGGTTCTTCCCGTTTACCCACAGCCCCTGAAAAAGCACCACACTCTTAGTGCCGAGCCGTCTAAGGGTCCTCCTACTCCCAGCCAACTCCAGGACTGAAGGCCCCTCACACACCCAGGTGGCCTCTTAAATCTGGAGTCCCGCCCATCACCCGAAGGACTCCCAGTCTCCGGGCCCCTGTGTCTCCTGGGCAATCCTGTGCTCCCAGGGCCTCGATCCCTGGAGGGCTCTTGTCTGGGCAGCCTCAGGCACTCCAGCCTCCTGTTCCCACTGAGCAATCACACCCTGTTCAGGCCCCTTCTGCCCAGGGGCAGCCTGTGACCCCGTTGGCGCTCCCTGGGCAAGTTGTCCCCTCGTGGATCCCTCCCACCTCAGGACATCCGCCCGTGTTGTGGAATCCCTCAGTCCCTGGGAAGCCCCAGAAAGGCATTCCCTCTTCCATGAGAAAGAAAAGATCAACACACATGTCATTCCTCCACCCTGGTTTCAAGACAGCCCGTGTTCCTTTTGCTAAGAACACCCAAATCTTAGTGGTCTCTGACACTTATGGAGAAACTCAGGGCTCTTCCGAAATGGATTCCCAGGTTACCAGTCACTTTCCTGCAGTACCATCAGCACCTGACAGTGATGAGGGGACCCTCCACTCAATGAGGAGGCCAGGAACATCACGACCTCCTCTTTCTACTCAAGTACCCAAAACATCAAAGGTGCCAGCTTCGAAAAGGGACAAGACATCTCCATTACCTCCTGTAGACAAGCAATGGATAGTAATTCCAGTTTCAAGTGGAAGTATGCAAGATGATGGTACCCCTTTGTCTCCCCAAGATCTTGAACAGTTAATATTTCATTGATACGGAAGCTCACGATCCTGATGCTATAAATTGGGCCACAAAATCTTCTGTGCTACACACAATATCTAGGAATCTCATAATGGAGACACTTCATACGGACATGGTTCACCTGGGATACCTGCTCCCCAAGGACATTGCCTATGGCTGATCCAGCATGCCAGGTAACTAATTCTCCAATGAGCTGGTGTAGTTATATATTCAGTTTTCTGGTGTAGTCCCAATATCAAATATCCTCCCTCATCGCCCTAGAAGCATATTCACATTTGTGAGAGCATATGTTCCGAAAGAATCTTTTAGAGAAGATCTGTAGGATGGAAGCTTGTGTAGCATAGCAAAAAGAGACCCTTTTAAAGGAATCAGAAATGGCAATAACAAGATGCATCTCCTTCATTTCTATCTTTGGCAGAGATATGAACATATGTTTTGAGATCATGGTTGATCTCAAAAGATCCACTCCAAAAGACTGTAGATGTCAGCCAGTTCTAATTTCCACCTTCAGTGCATCAGATGGTGTATGATAGTTGTTTCTCTTAAAATAGACTAATATTTCATTTTGTATTCATTTGACAGAGAATGGGAGAGAGAGAAATAGTGTGCTGCTCTTCTGCTAGTTCACTCCCCAAATGCCCACAATGGGCAGGGGTGGCCCAGGGCGAAAGCTGGGAGGCAGGAATAAAATCAGGTCTCATGGGTGGCAGAGACTCAGCTGCGTGCATCATTACCACTGCCTCCCATGGTCTACAGTAGCAGGAAGCTGGAATCAGGAGGCAGAGGTGGGTGTGAAGCCCAGGCACTCTGATATGGGAGATGGGAATGCTAACCACCAGTTTAACCAGCGGCTGTACTGCCAGGTCAAATGTCGGCCCCAGGAGATGTGTGACTTTTAAAATGTGAGATGGAGACTGATGCATGGCCTAGCATTTAAGACACCAATTAGGATGCTCATGTCCCATATCAGAATAAGTGGGTCGAATCCATGGATCCAACTTCTGATTCTGATCCTGTTTTCTGCTAACGTAGATCAGGGAGGCAGAGGTGATGGTCAAGGGACTGGGTTCCTGACACCATATGGAAGACCTGGGTTGAATGCCCAGCTCCCAGTTTAGCACAGCCATCACCTACCATTGTCGCAGGTATTTCTGGAAGTAAACCAGCAAACAGGGACTGACTTGATCTCTCAAATAAGTATTTCTCTAAAGCGTTGAGTTTATTTTTCAAAAAATTTGTTCATTTTATCTACTTGAGAGAGAGACACAGATTCCCATCCACAAAGTGCACCATCAATAGAAAGCTGCCCTTGGAAGCTATAAGAAGCCACAGAACCCAAGCACCCTGATGTGTGATGGCAACCTCCCCAGGTGTCAACCAGATGCCCACCCCAATAAGGAAAAACATTTTGATAACAACTACCAGGAGGTATTAACAAACTTTTTGCTCATTGCCAGTATGAAAGGGGAAATCTGGCATTTCATTGTTTTCTTTGTATTTCTTTGTTTTGGGGTAGGTTCAGTAATTTCCGCTAGATTTCAGGGCCATTTGCATTTCATTTCCTGTGATGACTATATTCAAATACTTTGTCCATTTTTCAATTGAATTGTCAAGGTTTCATAAAAGACTTGCATCTCCCGTTCAGATATTTGGAAAATTAGCCCCTTTCATAATGAGAGTGGCCTGGTGTATTCTGAGATATATTTCACTTTTTTTTGGATTTCTTTTGGTACTTTTAAGGTTGTTTATTCAGGTTTTTTGATTGTCATTTGCAACAAAATGGATAAATCTGGAAAACATCAGACTTAGTGAAATAAGCCTGGCTGGCGCCATGGCTTAACAGGCTAATCCTCCACCTTGCGGTGCCGGCACACCAGGTTCTAGTCCTGGTTGTGGCGCCGGATTCCATCCCGGTTGCCTCTCTTCCAGGCCAGCTCTCTGCTATGGCCCGGGAAGGCAGTGGAGGATGGCCCAAGTGCTTGGGCCCTGCACCCCATGGGAGACCAGGAGAAGCACCTGGCTCCTGGCTTCGGATCAGCGCGATACATCGGCCGCAGCGGCCATTGGAGGGTGAACCAATGGCAAAAAGGAAGACCTTTCTCTCTGTCTCTCTCTCTCTCACTATCCACTCTACCTGTCAAAAATAAATAAATAAATAAATAAGCCAGGCCCAAAGGGACAAATACCATATATTCTCCCTGACCTGTAATAACTAATAGATCACCTAAAAGGCAATCTGTAGAAGTGAATTGACAATTTGAGAAGCAATGATTTGAACAGCCCTTGTCTCAACTGTCAAGGAACAGGATTTTTTTGTACTATTTGTTGAGCTCTTAACATAGTTAATCATGTGTATAAAGTCAATTGAAAATCTTGGTAAAAAATAAGAGTGGGTGTGGGGAAAAAGGGACACTAACCCACTGTTGGTGGGAATGCAAACTGGTTAAGCCACTATGGAAGTCTGTCTGGAGATTCCTCAGAAACCTGAACATAACCCTACCATACAACCCAGCCATCCCACTCCTTGGAATTTACCCAAAGGAAATTAATTTGGCAAATAAAAAAGCCATCTGCACATTAATGTTTATTGCAGCTCAATTCACAATAGCTAAGACCTGGAACCAACCCAAATGCCCATCAACAGTAGACTGGATAAAGAAATTATGGGACATGTACTCCATAGAATACTATACAGCAGTAAGAAACAACGAAACCCAGTCATTTGCAACAAGATGGAGCAATCTGGAAAACATCATGCTGAGTGAATTAAGCCAGTCCCAAAGAGACAAATATCATTTGTTTTCCCTGATCGGTGACAACTGAGCGCCAAAGGGGAAACCTGTTAAGTGAAATGGACACTATAAAAAAAAAAATAAGAGTGGGAATAAGAGAGCCAGGAGGAAGGGGGGTGGAGGTTTGGGTAGGAAGGAGGCCATGGTTGAAAGAATCACCATATTCCTAAAGTTGTAACTTTGAAGTGTATGAAGTTTGTAACTGTAAAGCTATATAGTTCTGCATACATTCCTACAGACTTACTTCTGAGGGTACAGTTTATAAACTTGCCATGGGACTCCATATCCCCTTAGCTAGGTGGTAAAAATACCATCTTATGTGTTACATTGATCATGTGGATAGGATTAAGTGTTAAAGTGATCATATAGATAGGATTAAGTGTTTGGTAATAATAATAGATAGAATTCAAAAGGAGAGAATGTCCAACATGGGAAGCAGTCCACACAGCAGACTCACAGAATGATAATCGCTTTAAGTAGCACTCTGACCTCAGAATCAGCCCTTAAGGAATTCTGGTCTGGCTGAAAAGACTGCAGAGCATTTCAGTCATAGAAAGCCAGGACACTGTGGCAAAAAGTATCCTACATGAAGGACTTTTGTGGATGAGACCCCAGTGGGAACAAGTGGTCATCAAAGAAGGTGGTACTTTTCTCAGAAGGGAGGAGAGAACTTCTACTTTGCTTGTGGCCTTGTCGAAATACTGACAGAGCTTGTGGATTTAAAGGTTTCCATAGGCTGGGCAGCTCAGGTCAAGAGCTTTAGGTGAACACTGATGTCAAACATAAGAGTGTTAACTGTTAAATTAACAACAGGAGTCACTGTGCACTTACTTCCCATGCAGAACCTCTGTCCTCAAAGAGTTGTATTATGAGAGTTAACAGTAAAACTTGTTCTCAAAGATTTATTTCATTTTAGTGTAGTAAGTGGAGGATATTCTTATGTCTTGTAAGTTATGCTTACGTGTCCAACTCCACTGCTTGTGTTCATAGGTGCTTCCTTAATCAATGATAAAACTCATTCTCAAGGACTTACTTTCTTTTAATGTATTAAGTGGAGGATATTCTTATGTTTCATAGGTTATAGTTATGTCTAAGTGCTCACAAAAGATGTATCATTCTTGGGTCCTTCTTTAAAGTTAATTAAGTTTCTAAAAAAAAGAAGTGAAATTAACTTCGAGATGCAATAATTTTGAACAGCCTTAGTCTAGACTATTGAACAGTTTTTGTGTGCAAATTGTTGAACTCTTTACTGAATATAGAGGTGGTCTCTGTGTATAAGTTTAATTGTAAATGTATCATAGTGGAGAAGGGGTTTGGGAATGGAAGAGGGAGGAGGAAGAAGGATGGGAGTGTGGGTAGGAGAGTGGGTATGGTATAGTGGGAAGAATCACCGTATTCTTAAAGTTGAACTTATGAAATGCATGGAGTTTGTATTCCTTATATAAAAGGTTTCCTTGGGGAGAAAAAAAGAAAAAAATAAAAAAGCTATGAATGTGCATACACAAAATGGAAGATCATATACCAAAATATCAACAGTTTTTACTTCTGTTTAGTGATTAAATTTTCTCTTTGTTTTTGTGCATTTTTCAAAACATTATTTATGAAACAAAAAGAAAAACAAGGTTCTGTTGAAACAGTTCCTATGTGTCAGGAGTTAAGAAACCAGAAGTTATAAAAATCAAGGTGTGAAACCCATGGCAGGCTCAACAAGGAAAACAGTGGTCAAGCCCAGAGGTGGAACATTGTTCTTTCATCCTGGGACTGCTGTGTATCGGACCATTGACTCTGTAGCTGATTTTCCCAGTGCATGCAATGGAACTCTATTAGCTGGCAGAACAATAGTACTATGCTAGCAACTTTGGTTTTGAATTGTCACAAACTAAAACTCTTTTGTAGTTAAATACTACACAAAACAAAAAAATCAAGGGCTCCTGCCACACACACACACACACACACACCTGATAAACCCCTGATTGTTCATTTTCAATTTTCACAAACCTGTTTTTTGTTTCATGTGCCTAGAAGAGGTAATTTTTTTAACAGACAAATGTTACTTCACACAGCACTGTATCATGCTTTTGCTTTAAGCCTCCTGATAGTCATTCTAGTATTCCAAGTACTGTGTAGAGCTGGAAGAGCAAACCAAACTCCAATCCACTGTGTGCTAAATACTGGAATGATGAACATCACCATTCTGTTTCCTAGAAAGGTCTTTGCTGGAACAGGCCATCAAAGAAGGAGGTACCTTTCTCTGAAGGGAGGAGAGAACTACCACTTTGATTACGGCCTTGTCTAAATAAGGTCGGAGTTTGTGAACTCAAGAGGCTTCCATAGCTTTGGCAGCTCATGACAAGAGCCTCGGGTGATTACTGACGTCATAAATAAGAGTGTCAGTTGTTAAATCAACAACAGGAGTCACTGTGCACTTACTCCCCATGTAGGAT
This sequence comes from Lepus europaeus, assembly GCF_033115175.1. NCBI lineage: Eukaryota > Metazoa > Chordata > Mammalia > Lagomorpha > Leporidae > Lepus > Lepus europaeus. Next base: position 69,878,481 of record NC_084836.1, read on the forward strand.
CTCTGTCTTTAATGTGTTGTATTATGAGAATTAACGGTAAAACTAGTCTTCAAACAGTACTTTATACTTCGTGTGTCTGTGTGGGTGCAATCTGTTGAAATCTTTACTTAGTATATACTAAGTTGATCTTCTGTATATAAAGATAATTAAAAATGTATCTTATTGAAGAATGGGATGGAAGAGGGAGTAGGAAATGGGATGGTTTGTGGGTGGGAGGGTGGTTATGGAAGGAAAAACCTCTATAATCCAAAAGTTGTACTTTCAAAATTTATATTTACAAATAACAGTTTTCTAAAAAAAAAATGGAAAAACAACAAAAAAAGAAAGGTCTTTGCTGGGTCACCAAATATTTCTGTATTTATGTAAATGAGGTCAGCATTCTCAATCCTGCATCTCCCACAGCCCGCCCTGTTACGTAGCCTGAATTTCATGCTCTTAATAAAAATGGCACTCAGACAGGATCCATGTTCATAGCTGGAAAACCAGTAACGTATGAAAGTGATGCCACCTTTCTCCTAAGCTGCTTCCTGGGTGCTTCCCAGGGTGCTCCCTCTCTTATACTGTAGTGTTTTCAGGAGGGCTCAAAAACTCCATGAAGACCTAGTAACAACTAAACCAAACAACAAACAGTATTTTGTGTATTACCACCACCTGTCAGTACATAAGGTCACCTAAAAGCAAGCTGGTATAGCAACCCATGCAATGAAGGACACAAAAAGAGCTGTGTAAAAATTAAGAAAGAGTTATGTTAAGAGTTAAAACAACCAAGAAGACATGTATTTAAAATTAATTTATTACATCATCCAATCAAAAATAAAAAACATTCCTTGCTTTACCCTTGAGCAACCAAGAGACTTTATTTTATATATCCCAAAATCTCAAAAATAAGAAAGAGACTCGGCAGAAATTACAGTGTCCCTTGTTGACAGCGTGAACCAATGTATGCTCTCATTAGATCTGTTCAGATTGAAAGTCTGTGAAAATTTCTTTGCTAGAATAAGGAAAAAAATGTCGTTTCAGGACAGAGTTACTCATGATAAAAGGAAGGGTTGTGTTCATGGAGAGAGCTGCCTGTGGTCAGGTGATTTCTTGCCAATGTTTTTGGAGACTATGTACTTCTGAACTCTCCAGGTTTTCTGGTAGCTCAGTCTACTGCTGCCTCCTCTTTTTATGCCTGTCCTCATTGCTGTTCACATTCTGATCAAAAGGAGGCACAATGAAACCATAAGTCAGTGCAACCTGAGGCAAATTTAAGTTACAAACATTAAAGATGTTTCGGATGATGGGAATCATGAGCTCATATGTAAGACTTGTATGCTTCCTGGGCTGACATATGAAGAAAGTAAGTCTTTAAAAAAAAGTCAGAAATTTTAGACCAAGAAATGTCAAATTCATTTAATGGGACCTTGGACTGCTTGAAGTAATGAAGGAAACCCAGTCCTTCTGGGTAAAAAGAGGCAAGGCGTGCCCTCGCCTGTGTAGGCCCCGGCTGTTCTACACAGCGTGTATATTCCTTAGGGCACCTGAGGGTCACACTGAGCAGTCTCGTCGACTTCAGGACGAGCCGGCCCTCTCGCTGCCCCAGATGTGCGCAGCAGCATCCCGAGTCTGCACTGCACAGCTGGAAGAAGGCGGTCGTTTGCTGCTTTTGCTTCTGGGTTCTATTAATGGCCAAGACACACAAGTGAACGTAGGTCAGCAGCTCAAAGTTGTGTTTCATACAACAGGATGAAAGGGTCACCAGCTTCCCTTTGCATTCTTTTCAGAGAATGTAAAGAGCTGGAGAAACGCCTTTTCTGACGGGCAAATGGCATATCCCTGCTCAGGACCATCCACTGTTGAATTGTCCTCATCATCAACATCAACACACAGCTCCTTGTCCAGAGAAATCCTCTCCAGATCTTCAGATGTTTGAGCTTGTGTGGTGGAGGAAGCTCCTGGCTCCTGACTTCATAAAGGCAGAGCTCCAGTCACTTTGGCCAATTGGCGAGAAAACCAGCGGATGGAAGACCTCTCTCTCTCTCTCTCTCTCTCTCTCTCTCTGTGTATGTGTGTATGTGTGTGTGTGTGAGAAAATCTGCCTTTCAAGTAAATAAATAAATCTTTTTCATATTTACATGTAGTTATTGATACGCCGGATTCAATTGGGCCACCCCTTTAAGAGGAGAGTCCTCCAAACCTGTCATTTAACATTTATGTGCTGCCACGGCTTTAATGGGAATGCCGTTCCAGGCAAGAACTGATAACAGCCCTGTTTACATTTCCTTGACTTCCCACCATTTCTGCACCTTTTGGGATATTAAACTTGTTCATGGTATTCCTTATAATTCTACAGGTCAGGCCATTACGGAGTGGGCCCATCGAACAATTAACACACTTCAGAAACAAATAAAGTAAGGGGGAACACCCCCAGGGGGGGTAAGGGCTGCTACAGCCATTTGTCTGTTCACACTTAACCATATTACATAGTTTTCAAAATTCGATTCTATCCTCAACGCTGCTACCCAGCTCCATGGCATTCTCCACCAGGTTCCACTCAGCCTCGACCTTTGGTGTCTTATAAGGAGTCCCCAGACCCTAGCTGGAAAGGTTCTGTTTCACTAATACCTGGGGGAGGGGTTATGCTTCAGTCTTGTGCCCTGTAGGTCCTGTTTGGATTCCACTGGCTACGTTTGACCTGCCCGAAACCGTGAGCTGGTCCCAGCGGCCGCAGATGGCTCTTGAAGAAGAAAATCGCCCTGCATCATGTGGACCTCGACCAGTGACAGCACCCGCCATCAGAAGGCCCAGTAACTCACCTGCTCCTCCAGGTCGTCGCCCAATTACCTGGGGCATCTCAAAGCACTAGGAGCCGCCCAAAGAAGACTTGCAGTGGAACACACTGAAGAGACACCAGGGACTTTATTTGTTGCCATCTTACACAGCTTACTTATAACTCTCTCCTGATTCTGTGCTGTATTTTGCCTTGTTGCCTGCACCTGTCTCAACTTGTGGCATGGCCGTGTATACCGAATCTAACTGTTTGTGTACAGATACTCCTCATTGTTGTTCCTGTTGGTGCTCCTGTTTTTAAATTTTTTAAATTTCTTTTATTTATTTTTATTTTTATTTTTGACAGGCAGAGTGGACAGTGAGAGAGAGAGACAGAGAGAAAGGTCTTCCTTTTGCCGTTGGTTCACCCTCCAATGGCCGCCGCGGTAGGCGTGCTGCGGCCGGCGCACTGCGCTGATCCGATGGCAGGAGCCAGGTGCTTCTCCTGGTCTCCCATGGGGTGCAGGGCCCAAGCACTTGGGCCATCCTCCACTGCACTCCCTGGTCACAGCAGAGAGCTGGCCTGGAAGAGGGGCAACCGGGACAGGATCGGTGCCCCGACCGGGACTAGAACCCAGTGTGCCGGCGCCGCAAGGCGGAGGATTAGCCTAGTGAGCCGCGGCGCCGGCCAGTGCTCCTGTTTTTAAGCATTGCACATGGAATTGTACTCTCCCCTCAGCCTGGGGCTTAGCTTGGATGTTTAACAAGAAGCAACTGGATGATCATTGGCTTCAACTTCAGAACCTCCTGAGGCAGGGAACTGGGGGAACCTATGGATGTTTCCTGTGGCAAGAAACAAACAATCCTAGCAGATGCGAGAATGTGTAGCTGCAGATTGGTAGAGGCCTCTGAGATAGGCCCCCGCATGTTCATTTGTATAAGGTTACTATCACCATTTCTGTTGCTGGACATCCCACTTTTGACCCTGTTTCTAAGGGCCCTTAGGAATCAAGGCTAACTTATGGATATTCAGCTCATTCAGTATTAAACCAGTAGACACTTGTCTGAGAGAAGGCAGTTCTCCGTCGGGTGTTCTTGCTCAAAATCTAATAGGTGTGGGCACCACTATTTCTCAATTTGAGAAGGAGACGGATGCTCTCTTGTACATTTTTCTAACAACTCCCTTGTTCGTCCTATCCCCTTCCTTCCTATATCCTTTAATCTTCAGAAAAATAAGTTTAGTCAAGTTTAATTCCTCTGTCTTCCAGCCTCGGGCTGGACTTTTTTATGTGATAATTCCTCTTACCAGGCTTTACCTCCACCTTACTCTGGACTTTGCTCTATAGGTAGAGTGGTCCCCACTGTGATCCCCCCTTCCACCCTCTAAGTTCATGTTAGTATGGGCAGACATAGATCTATGTCCCCAGACTGTGACGATAATTTCAAGTTGCTAAGTGCGTCTGCCTCGGCTGTAGTGGCTGCCTTTATTTTACCTGTTTCCCGGTTTGTTTGTGGGAGCCTAGGAAGCCCTAGGATGGCTGGCTTGTATCTTGTCAAAGACAGCTAAGGCTACTGCTGCAGCAGGATCTCATTTTAACTCAGAATTGAGTCCAGTTAGGGTGGTTTACAAAACCATGCGGCAATTGACTGTTTACTACTTAAACATCACATTGGATGGCAACAGTTTCCAGGATTCTGCTGTTTCAATATCAATCATTAATAACTCTAATTTAATTCAAAAGGAAATTGATAACATCAAAGTTGAAGTTTCTCACTTAAATGTTAAACCTGGATGGTGGCAACAGGGATCCTGGCTGCACTGGCTGCTGCCCTCTGTGGTGCCTGTTAGGATTCTCATCCTGTGTTTGTGCGGTCCATGCATCATCTTGTGCATATCTGATCTAGTGTCCTGATACTTAAGATCTATGCCTAAAATAAAGAAAGAGGGATGTAGATGATGCTGTCTAAGCGTCTCAGGCCAGCAAACCACCCTGGAATTAGAGGCAGGGCTGCAGTTCCTGCTCTCCACAAAAACAGGCTGGGAGGTTGGGCACACTGGCAGGAGGCTAATGGATGTTAGTTGGTACCTGGGGTGTTTTCAGGAATATGTTAACTTGCACAAACATTTGAATGGGCCTGTCTTAGAAGATTGACACCACAGTTCTGGTCTCTATCATGAACCACCAGGCCGAATTCCTTTTCCTGTTTGTTAAGTTGATGTATAACCTTACCTGTTGGCTCGTAAAATTGTTGTTACCCTCTGAATAAAAAGTGTTGGCGCGCTCTTAGAATGAACGCTCCCATGTCCTGTCTCCTTATTTGAAATCCTGACACCCAACACCCAAGATGAGCCTCATCAGTAACCAGACACTGCAGGCTTTTAGACATAAACACTGGAGCCATCCTCACAGGACTACATTGATGTTGATCCCATTGGCCAGTATTTGATTCAGCAGATCTGTTACTGCCACCCATTGTCAAGGTGTGTGTGTGTGGGGGGGGGGTGAGTCACTAGCTCCATAAGAATATGAAATGTTTGCATGGCCAGTTCTCTAGAAGGTGACAGAATAAGGACTCCTGTTCCATTCTTGCCATGAACTTTAACTTAGTAAGTTCAACTGCAGGGAGGAGAAACACTAGGTTTTTGCCACTGCCTGGTTTTGCAGCGGCCAGATCTCTGGCTTCCAGAAGTCACCTGACATCTTTATATTGATTTTTGGTCATGATTATAAAGCCCATTTCTTGTATTGCCTCAGTGTTTCACTGACAAGATGAGTTAGAGAAGTAAAGGAAGTATCCTCAATAGCTGACAGTCCCAGGGGCAGGGTAGGACCTACCTTGTTGCCCTCCTCATTGTCTGGTGTCTCCACACTGTTTTTGCTCTCTGTGGGAACCTCTGTGCCCTCTTCAATTCTTGCTTTTCTTCTATCAGGCCCAGCATAACTGACCACTCTTCTCTCTGATTCAGGATCGGGAGACCCTGTTGCTGCTTTTCCATTGGTTAATATGGCAGATTTCAGAGGGGCGTAGCTTTTTTTAACTTCTACTTTTTCTACTTTTTCTTGAGACATGGCTCCATTTTGGGATCCTCACAAGCCCACATTCACAAATTATTGTAGGGAGTTCTTAAGTTCTCCACCTGCTTCTTCAATCTCATCTCCAGGTTGAGTTTCCAACAGGCTCACATCGGAGGCCTCCTGGAGCTTAGGTTTCACTGCCACTTCTCGATCTTCATGTGCAGGAGTTTCATCAGCAGGTGAGACATGTTGTCGGAGATGCACCTCTATTTCAAATGTGCCTGTGTACAAACAATTAGCTTATAGACAAACACATCATCTTAAAATAGTGATATGTTAAGACACAGAGCAGGTACATGACACAATTATAAAAAGTGTCACCTTTAATTCAGTAGGCAGGTCAGCCTGTTGCATCACCACACTGGCCCCACCACCATCAATTCTACTCAATAAATCAAACAAATTTCACTCTACTGATTGTACTGCATTTTCATCATACACTCGTGTTATTTGGATCCTTTCATGGACTTTCTATTATTTTCTTGATCAGTATATTGATGAGCCCCTTCATTTCTGTGGTTTTTTTTTTTTAATTATTTATTTATTTGAAAGAGTTACACAGAGAGAGAGAGAGAGAGAGAGAGATCTTCCATCTGCTGGTTCACTCCCCAAATGGACGCAAAGGCCCGTGCTGTGCTGATCTGAAGCCAGGAGGCAGGAGCTTCCTCCAGGTATCCCACATGGGTGCAGGGGCCCAAACACTTGGGCCATCCTCTGTGCTTTCCCAGGCCACAGTAGAGAGCTGGATTGGAAGTGGAGCAGCCGGGTCTCAAACCAGTGCCCATTGGGATGCCGGCTCTTCAGGCCATGGCATTAACACTGCACCACATCACCAGCCCCCATTTCTGTGTATTGATTGTAGTTTTATTCTTTAAGGAATACCTACTTTAATTGTGGGGAGGGGAGAGAAAGCCTCCCACATACTGATTCTCTCTCCAAATTCCCACAATGTCAGAGACTGGGCCTGGCTGAAGTCAGGAGCACAGAACTCAATTCATGTGGATGGCAGGGACTCAACTACTTGGGCCATCATTTACAGTCCCCCAGGTGCACATTATAACAGGTTGAATTGCGAGAAAGACCAAGACGCAAACCCAGTCCCCGCAACATGAAATGTGAGTGTTCCAAGTGGTGGCTGTATTTTTATGGTGCTGAGTCTCTGAGATAGTTATTATCGCTGTTTCCCCACAGTTGCCAGTGAGATGCGAGCAGAACTGGTATGTGTCGTTTCCATGCTGAGCTTGTCGTTGGTGTGAGACCCTCTAGAACGTCCTTTGCTTCTGGTACGATGGCCTGTGATATCTTTCTGCTTAGCCTTGTCCCTGTGAGAGAATACAGCGAAGCTCCCTCCCCGCAAGGCAATGATGGATTAGTTGTATAATCACTAAGTAAACATTTAGGATTTGGGTGTCATTTGTTGAAACAGTAAAGCTGAACTCAACTAATATGGTCTTCCTATCCGAGAATGCAGTAATCTGTCTTTTTCTTCAGCCTTTGTGTCAGGGTGGGGGTTCAGGAGCATTTTAAAGTTTTCATCTAGCCCCTTGCATATTCTTTCATGAGTATCTCCTGGTATTTTAACATTTTTATCACTTCTCGGCCTTTTGGCTAAGATCAAATGTGGTATTTTAACATTTTTTGCTGGTAATATTTGAACCACTAATTTAAATGTTTGAATTATGCATGCAGCCAACTTACTCTATTCAAATGTGAAAGTTTTCCAGTTTATTTTCTTGAGTTTTTGAGATATATTATCTCTGCTACAAATAATATTTTTTACATCTAGATTTTCCAATTTTTAAACATCGAATCTGTGTCTCTTGCCTATGAATTGGTTAGTACCTCTAGAACTTTGTTCATAGTAGTGGTGACATGGAAGCAAACATCCAGTGCAGCAGTTGAGATGTCTCTTGGGATACCCAAGTCCATACCAGAGTGTCTGGGTCGAGTCCCTGTTTGTTCCTGATTCCAGCTTCCTGCTAATGGGCACCCTGGGAAACAGTAGGTGATGACCCAAGAGTTGGGGTACCAGCTGCTGACATGGGAGACCTGGATTGAGTCCCCACCTCCTGGCTTTGGCCCAGCTCAGGCCCAGCTGTTGTAGGCAACTGGAGAGTGAATCAGTGGATGTGTGATCTCGCTCTGTCTCTCTCTTTCTCTGTGTCTGTCTCTCTCTTTCAAATAATTAAACGGATGACATATTTACTTCAAAGTGTGGTACAGAATTTAAAAATGTGTGTACAAGTTTTAGCACAATGTCTGACTCTTACTAGTTCCCCCACAAATGTAAATTATTGTACATGTAAAATACAAAGAAAAGATTTCTTAGGAGATGGGTCAAATTGTTAATATAAATGGCACTGGCTAGAGAGTGGGAACACAAGGTAAGGAGATGAATAGCCTTGTTTCTAGATGAGGATTTGTAAACAATGAGATACCTCCTGTGGTTACTAGTGACTATTTTATTTTAAAGATTTAAAAGCAAGATTTATTAGAGTCAAAGACCTCCAGCCAGAGTGGCATAGAGGGGGCTGCAAGAGAAGCAAAACCCAAAGGACCCCGTGGCACTGGGGCTTCTAAGTACAAAGTCAAAGGGAAAGAAACTTGATGACCAGATTGGCATTCAGTCACCTGGGGACAAAAGACCTGATTTACAAGCCTTTAACTTGTCAGGCTCGCTGGTGAGAAAACAAAAAACCATCCCGAGGGGGGATACCTAATTTATTGGAGCATTCACTCCTTGTAAATTCTATCCATTGTTATTACCAGACACAATCCTATCCGTGTGATCATTTTGGCACTTAAGATGGTACTTTTACCCCCAAGGAAAGGGGATTTGTGGTCCCTTGGCAAGTTTTTAAACTGTACCCTTAGAAGTAAGTCCATAGGAATGTATTCAAAACTAAACAACTTTATATTTATAAACTTCATACACTTCATAATTTAGGAACATAGTGATTCTTTCCACCGTGCCCACCTCCCACCCACACTCCCACTCCTCTTTCTCCTCCCTCTCTTATTCCCCTTATTATTTTTTTGCTAAAATCTATTTCAGTTAACTTCATATTTGTATATATGTATAGGATTAATTCCATGTTAAATAAAAAGTTCAACAAATAATATTAAAAAAAACCTGTTCCTCAACAGTCAAGACAGGGCTGTTCAAGTCATTGCTTCTCAAAGTGTCAATGTCACTTCTACAGATGCCTTTCAGGTGCTCTATTAGTTATCACAGGTCAGGGAGAACACATGCTATTTGTCCCATTGGGACTGGCTTATCTCACTAAGCATGATGTTTTCCAGGTTCAATCATTTTGTTGTAAATGACTAGATTTCATTGTTATTTTGACTGCTGTGTAGTATTTCATAGTGTACATAGCCCATAATTTCTTTATTTTTTATAGTGACCCATAAGTCTCTAGGCTTTATCATTGAAACTTTTTTTTCTAATCTGATTGAAGTATTTCAACAAACCTATCTTTGGAGCTCACAAATGTTTTCCTCTGCTTGATCTTGTTAGCTGTTGAACCTCTCAACTGTATTATTTTTTCCCAAAGAAACCATTTATGGCCGGCGCCATGGCTTAACAGGCTAATCCTCCACCTTGCAGTGCCGGCACACCAGGTTCTAGTCCCGGTTGGGGCGCTGGATTCTATCCCGGTTGCCCCTCTTCCAGGCCAGCTCTCTGCTATGGCCCGGGAAGGCAGTGGAGGATGGCCCAAGTCCTTGGGCCCTGCACCCGCATGGGAGACCAGGAGAAGCACCTGGCTCCCGGCTTTGGATCAGCGTGGTGCACCGGCCGCAGCGGCGATTGGAGGGTGAACCAATGGCAAAAAGGAAGACCTTTCTCTCTGTCTCTCTCTCTCACTATCCACTCTGCCTGTCTGTTCAAGTCATTGTTGCTCAAAGTGCCAATTTCACTACTACAGATTTCCTTTTAGGTGCTCAGTTAGTTATCACAGATCAGGGAGAACATATGGTATTTGTCCCTTTGGGAGAGGCTTATTTCACTAAGTATGATGTTTCCCAGATTCATCCATTTTGTTGCAAATGAGTGGATTTCATTTTTTTAATCTCTGTGTAGTTTTGATATGTGTTGTCATCTTCATTTATTTCCAGAAATTTTTTTTATTTCTCTTTTGATTTCTTCTATGACCCACTATTCATTCAGGAGCATGTTATTCAGTCTCCATGTGTTTGCATATGTTCTAGAGATTCTTGAGTTGCTAATTTCAAGCTTCATTTCATTGTGGTCTGAGAAGGTGCATGGTATCATTTTGACTTTTTTGAATTTGCTGAGACTTGCTTTATAGCCAGCATGTGGTCAATCCTAGAGAAGTTCCATGCATTGGTGAGAAGAATTTGTATTCTGCAACTATAGGATGTAAATTTCTGTAGATATCTGTTAGGACCATTTGGTCTATGGTGTTGATTAACTCTATAGTTTCCCTGTTGATTTTCTGTCTGGTTGATGTGTACATTGCTGAAATTGGGGTATTGAAGTCCCCCATTACTATTGTACTTGAGTCTATGTCTCCCTTTAGATCCGGTAACATTTTTTGAATAACCACGTGTTCTGTACTTAGGTGCATATACATTTATAATAGTTACATCTTCTTGTTGAATTGATCCCTTAATCATTACATAGTGCCCTTCTTTGTCTCTTTTAACAGTTTTTGTTAAAGTCTATTTGTCTGATATTAGAATGGCTACACCAGTTCTTTTTTGGTTTCTGTTAGCATGAAATATATTTTTCCATCTTTTCACTTTCAGTCTGCTTGGTGAGATGTGTTTCTTGTAGGCAGCATATAGATGGGCTTTGGTTTTGAATCCATTCAGTCAGTCTGTGTCTTTTAACTGGAGAATTGAGGCTATTTACATTCAAGGTGACTACTGAAAAGTAACGACTTTGTCCTGCCTTTTGTCCATAAATATTCTTACTGTTTACTTCAGATTTCCTTTGTACTTTTATGGGGAGATTTTCTGCCTTTACCTTCTTTTGTAATGATGACCATGTTTCTGTGTTTTTTGTGTGAAGCCCACACCCTTAAGCATCTTTTGCAAGGCTGGACGAGTGGTAACAAATTCTTTGAATTCCTGTTTTTATCGAAGGTCTTTTTTTCACCTTCATTCATAAATGAGATCCTTTCAGGGTACAGTATTCTGGGTTGACAGTTTTTTCCTCTTAAGACTTGGAATATATCTCAGCATTCTTTCCTAGCGTAGGTTTTCTGATGAGAAGTTTGCTGTGAGTCTAATTGGAGATACTCTGAAAGAAATCTAGCATTTCTCTCATGCACATTTTAGAATATTTTCTCTGTGTTTTACTCTGAGAAGTTTGACTACAATGAATCGTGGTGAAGATCTTTTCTGATCATGTCTATTAGGAGTTCTTTGTGCCTCCTTTACTTGGTTGTCCCTTTCTTTATCCAAGTTAGGGAAGTTTCCTGTTATTATTTCACTAAAAAGGCCTTCTTAATCCTTTATGTCTTTCCATGCCTTTAGTAACTTCTAGAACCCATATTTTGGGTCATTTTATAGTATCCTGTAGATTCCCAACAGTGTTTTTAGTTTTTTAATTTCTTCTTCTTGTTTTTTGTCTGATTATATAATTTCCTGTGCTTTGTCTTCCAAGTCAAATATTCTTTCTTCTGCTTCACCAACTCTGTTGTTAAGGCTGTCCACTGCATTTTTTATTTGTTCTATTGAATTCTTCATTTCCAAGATTTCATTTTGCTTTAAGATCTCAATTTCATGTGAAATATTTTCTTTCATGTCATGTACGAATTTCATTAGTTCATGCATTTGCTTCTGATTATTTCTTTTTTTTAATTTATTTTATTTTTTTGACAGGCAGAGTGGATAGTGAGAGAGAGACAGAGAGAAAGGTCTTCGTTTTTGCCGTTGGTTCACCCTCTAATGGCCGCTGCAGCTGGCGCATTGTGCTGATCCGAAGCCAGGAGCCAGGTGCTTCTCCTGGTCTCCCATGCGGGTGCAGGGCCCAAGCACTTGGGCCATCCTCCACTGCCCTCCCGGGCCATAGCAGAGAGCTGGCCTGGAAGAGGGGCAACCGGGATAGAATCTGGTGCCCCAACCGGGACTAGAACCTGGTGTGCTGGCGCCGCAAGGCAGAGGATTAGCCTGTTAAGCCACGGCGCCGGCTTGCTTCTGATTATTTCTAAGTAGTCCTATGATCAATTTTTTGAATTCCATTTCTTGCATTTCTGCAACCTCTCCATCTTCACAATCTAATATTGAAGGGTTGTTTTATTTTGGGAGCATCATGTTGTGTTCTTGTTTCTTGAGTTGGTGTGTTTATTATTCAGCTTTTGTGGAGATACTCATTGGTTTCTTCTATTTTTTTCACTGTGATGGCTTTTATCTTTGGACTATGTCTGTGTGGATTAGTTGAGTGTCTGCTTTCAGCAAATACCTAGAGGCGTGTGGTAGGTGTGACCAGGGAGCTCTCTTCAGAGTCACCCAGGTTGAGCATGATAAATCTCCTCTTTTTTTTTTTTTTTAGCAGAGGGGAGGTTTGGTCTTCTCTGTTGGCATAAACTCAGCTCACTTCCTCTATTCAAAGGACACCAGTGCCTGGGCACTAGCCCCAGTGGGTATAATATTCATCCATGCTTCCACAAGGACCACACATAGGATCTTAGTAGTCCTCAATGTAAGCAGACTCCCCAGCAATGTCCCTTATCAGGGAACCATGGAGTCCTGAGTGTGTGGAGCCTCCCACAGTGACTGCCCAAAGTCCCAGCCACATCCTGAGCCCTCCCACACAGCCTCTGTGTTTTCATAGTCCTGCAACCTCATTGTATTTACAGTCCTGACACACAAGCTTCCCACAGTCATGAGCACCCAGCACCCTGATAGTTCTCCCCGCCAGACAAAGGAGTGTCCACTCATCTGGTTGCTGGGCATGGACACAATCTGGTGCAGTTGTTTGGTATGTCCAAAATGGCACCCAGTCTCTATCAGCTTGTTACAGGATTCTGTTACAGGTGATCAGGGAGAGAGAAATGTGCCCCCCGTTTTTTTTTTCCCTCCTTTAGTTTGTCAGGTACACTGTCCCCCACAGGGCTCCAAGCCAGATTCCCTCCAGGCTTTTCCTGCAGTTTTATCACCAATGGCTTGGGCTGGTGCAGTCTGGTCTCACCTCACTCCCCAAAGCTGGTGCAGAATCTCTCAGCTGCTTGGGTGCTGAGTTGTGGGTGTCCACACCTTCCACGTACATCTGCTGTGTCCCTCTAATCTGTTTGTTTCCTCTGCCGTTTTCTCTCTAACTCTTCCCTGAGACTGTACTCTCCACTTTTTAAAAACTATCTTCTCCTAGACTAGAGCAGTAAGCTCCCTCCCTACTCCGCCATCTTAATCCCCAGTCTCTAACTCATCTTGTCAGTGAAAGCACTCTGAATGCAATAACATAAATGGGCTTTACAAACATGACTGAAATTCAACACAAATGTGTCAGGCAACTTCTGGAAAGCAGAGATCTAGCAGCTGGAAAAACAGGCAGTGGCAATAACCTGGTGTTTCTCCTCCCTGCTGTTGAATTTATTGTTAAGTTGAAGTTCATGCCCAGTAATGGAACAAGAGTCCTTATTCTGTCACCTACTATAGAACTGACCATACAAACATTTGGTATGCTTAAGTAGCCAGTGACTCACCCCCCCACACACACACCCCTTGACAATGTGTGCCAGTAACAGATCTGCTGAAGTGTAAAAGCGTGACAATGGGATCAACATCATTGTAGTCATGTGGGGCTGGCTCCTGGACAACATGCAAAATACTCCAGTGTTTATGTATAAAAGTCTGTAGTGTCTGGTTATTGATGAAGCTGATCTGGAGTGTTGGTTTGAAGAGGAATGGAAAGAAATTATTAGACTTTTCCCAACATGCAGACAAACCATGCTCTTTTCCACCACACAAGCTCAAAAAGTTGAAGATCTGAAAAGGATTTCTCTGAAAACGGAGCTGTATGTTGATATTAATGATGATAAAGACAATACAACAGTGGATGGTCTTGAGTAAGAATATGTTGTTTGCCCTTCAGAAAAGGCGTTTCTCCAGCTCTTTACATTCCCTGAAAAGAATGCAAAGGGAAGCTGGTGACCCTTTCATCCTGTTGTATGAAACACAACTTTGAGCTGCTGACCTACGTTCACTTGTGTGCCTTGGCCATTAATAGAACCCAGAAGCAAAAGCAGCAAACGACCGCCTTCTTCCAGCTGTGCAGTGCAGACTCGGGATGCTGCTGCGCACATCTGGGGCAGCGAGAGGGCCGGCTCGTCCTGAAGTCGACGAGACTGCTCAGTGTGACCCTCAGGTGCCCTAAGGAATATACACGCTGTGTAGAACAGCCGGGGCCTACACAGGCGAGGGCACACCTTGCCTCTTTTTACCCAGAAGATTTGTGTGTCTTTCAATCCTTGATACAGTCTAAGGTTCCATTAAGTAATTTGACTTTTCCTGGTCTACAATTTCTGATATTTGATTGAAAAGAAGTATGTTCTTCATACACCTGTCCAGGAAGCATACAAGTCATACACATAGACTTCTGAGTCCCATTCCCTGAAACAGATCTTCAATATTAATAACTTAAATTTGCCTCAGGTTGCAGTGTGTTTTGGTTTCATTGTGCCTCCTTTTTATCAAAATGTGAACAGCAATGAAGGCAAGCATAAAAAGAGGAGGTAGCAGTAGACTGAGCTACCGCAAAACCTGGAAAGTTGAGAAGACCATAATTTTCAAAAACATTAGCAAGAAACGATCTGGTCACAGGTAGTTCTCTGAATGAAGACAACCTTTCCTTTTATCATGTCCTGAAGTGAAAATTTTTTCCTTATTCTAACAAAGGAATTTTTGCAGACTTTTAATTTGGACTGACCAAATGAGAGCATGCATTGGCTCATGTTGTCAATAAGGGACACTATAATATCTCAAGTCTGTTTTATTTTTGAGACTTGGGGTATATGAAATAGAAGAAAGAAAAATATTCTTTACTAAGGAACTAATTGTTTTAGAATATATGCTTGGGTCCAGTGCTGTGATGTAGTGGGTAAAGCTGCCACCTGCAGTGCCAGCATCCCATAAGGGCACCAGTTCGTGTCCCGGCTGTTCCTCTTCCAACAAGCTCTCTTCTATGGCCTGGGAAACCAATAGAAGATGTCCCAAGTACTTGGGCCCCTGTGCCAGTGTGGGAGATCAAGAAGAAGCTCCTGGCTCCTGGCTCCTGGCTTCAGATCAGCTCAGCTCTGGCCGTTGAGGTCATTTGGGGAGTGATCCAGTAGGATGGAAGACCTCTCTCTCTCTCTCTCTCTCTCTGTAATTCTTCCACATAAATAAAATAAATCTTTTCCTTTTTTTTTTTTTTTGACAGGCAGAATTAGCCACTGAGAGAGACAGAGAGAAAGGTCTTCCTTTTTCCATTGGTTCACCCCCCAAATGGCCGCCACGGCCAGCACGCTGCACTGATCTGAAGCCAGGAGCCAGGTGCTTCTCCTGGTCTCCCATGCGGGTGCAGGGCCCAAGCACTTGGGCCATCCTCCACTGCACTCCCGGGCCACAACAGAGAGCTGGACTAGAAGAGGGGCAACCGGGACAGAATCCGGCGCCCCAACCGGGACTAGGACCCGGGGTGCTGGCGCTGCAGGTGGAAGATTAGCCTAGTGAGCCGTGGCACTGGCCTAAAATAAATCTTTTTAAAAAAGAATATATGCTGGCCTGCGCCGTGGCTTAACAGGCTAATCCTCCGCCTTGCGGCGCCAGCACACCAGGTTCTAGTCCCGGTTGGGGCTCCGGATTCTATCCCGGTTGCCCCTCTTCCAGGCCAGTTCTCTGCTATGGCCCAGGAAGGCAGTGGAGGATGGCCCAAGTCCTTGGGCCCTGCACCCGCATGGGAGACCAGGAGAAGCCCCTGGCTCCTGGCTTCAGATCAGAGAGATGCGCCGGCCGCAGCGGCGATTGGAGGGTGAACCAACGGCAAAAAGGAAGACCTTTCTCTCTCTCTCTCTTTCTCACTAACCACTCTGCCTGCCTGTCAAAAAAAAAAAAAAAATATATATATATATATATATGCTTGAGAAGCAATAACTTCTGGAAGCACAGAAGAAAATACATATTTGGTATGTGTGCTCCATGATCCTAAAAAGGTAGTTTTAATATGGATTTCTAGATGAAGTTATGAAAATACAGCTTGGTTAACAATTTCAGAAACTTCTGGCTTTTCATTCACCTCTGTGTAAAAGTGGGCATAGCTAATGCTTGTCACTACAATGTGAAGACATTACATGATGAGGCAGTAGGAGAGATGAGGGGAGAATAAGACTCATACATTTATTTTAAAGATTTATTTTATTTATTTGAAAGACAGAGTTACAGAGAGAGGTAGAAACAGAGAGATCTGCTGGTTCACTCTCCAAATGACTGCAATGGCCAGAGCTGTGTTGATCCAAAACCAGGAGTCAGGAGCTTCTTCTGGGTCTCCCACATGGGTGCAGGGGCCCAAGCAATTAGGCCATCTTCTACTGCTTTCCTAGGCCATAGCAGAGAGCTGGATTGGAAGTGGAGCAGCTGGGATCTGAACTGGCACCCATTTGGGATGCCAGCACAGCAGGCAGATGTTTAAACCCACAGTGCCACGGCACTGGCCCCAGGACTCGTGCATTTTGATTGGCTATTGGTATAGGACGGCTGTGCACTTCTACTTAATGCTGCTCTGACTCTACAGACACCAAGATGACCAGATGGACACCATCTGGAATGCTGATCTGTCTACTTCAAGCTACCCAATAACAAAGAAGACACCAGTGAATTCACTCTGAACCAGGTTGCATGGGTATCCACCTGTTCCAAGGTGCTCCGGTTAGATATCCAGTCTATTTTCAGAAAACACTTTGCATCCATTAAAACAGTAAATTAAGGCTGGGAGCTCCCTGGTAACTAGGACATTAGTCATGTTTCTTTTGGTTTTCTAACTTGACTTTTCCTGCAGCACCAAGAAGTCAAAGTTAAGTGGCAGGTGTGAGGTCAGACTTCCCAGTCATAGACTAGTACAGGTAAGATCAGCATTAGTCTTTCAGCGTTTCTCTGCCTAGACTTGACCATGCCGCCTTTGAAAATACAAAACCAACTAACCAGCCAACCAACACAGAGCCAGTCATACCAAAACGCTAATCCAACACTAGAGAGGCCCACTGTGAACTCCACCCTTCGAGAAGCTCCTGGAAACACCAAAATGACCAGAGTAGAATGTCTTTATCCACATTATGGCTCAGTAAGTAACATGATCTGAAAAGCAGCTGTCATAGCTAGAACAAATTTGAGGTAAGTTATCTGATAGATCCCAGAATCCACTAAAGAGACTTTGAAATCTAGTTAAATTCTATTTAACTAGTTTTTTTTTTAAGTCTTTATTTATATAAAATCAGAATTTCAGAGAGGGAGGGAAGGAAGGAGGAAGGAGAGAGAGAGAGACAGAGAGAAAGAGAAACTTTCATCTACTGATTCACATCCCCAGATTCCTGCAATGAGTGGCCAGCACTTGGCCAAGCTGAAGCCAGGAGCCAGGAACTTCATTTAGATCTCCAACATGGGTGGCATGGGCCATCTTCCACTGCTTTTCAGAGGCCATAGCAGGGAACTGGCTTGGAAATGGAGCAGCTGGGACACAAACTGGCACCCACATGGGATACTGGCATCACAGGCTTACCTACTGCACCACACACCGGCCTCATTAACTAGATCCTTAATCCAATGGAAACCACAGAAATGAAAACCTTTAGAGTTTGCATTACCTCTTTCTGGGCAGAGAATTATTTAATAGTATAAATCTTGAATTTCAGAAAATTTAACTTCTTTTTTTTAATTTTTTTATTTTTTGACAGGCAGAGTGGACAGTGAGAGAGAGAGAGACAGAGAGAAATGTCTTCCTTTTGCCGTTGGTTCACCCTCCAATGGCCGCCGCGCTGTGGCCGGCGCACCGCGCTGATCCGATGGCAGGAGCCAGGTGCTTCTCCTGGTCTCCCATGGGGTGCAGGGCCCAAGCACTTGGGCCATCCTCCACTGCACTCCCTGGTCACAGCAGAGAGCTGGCCTGGAAGAGGGGCAACCGGGATAGAATCCGGCGCCCTGACCGGGACTAGAACCTGCTGTGCCGGCGCTGCAGGCAGAGGATTAGCCTAGTGAGCTGCGGCGCCGGCCAGAAAATTTAACTTCTTAACCTAAAAGGGTAAATAGGAGCAGTCTCATTCATTTTAGTAAAACCCAAGTGCTGAAGGAAGTACTATCAATGAACTAATTAGTTGACTTGGCAGATACCATGAAATAAATAATTTAAAACTCTGTAATACAATTAATTAAATAATAAAAATTCGATTATGCACTGTATACAGTATAGAAGCATATACCATGAACACATACGTTCATTGAAAAAAGTAATGTATAGAAGTCAAATCGACATTTTGAGATTCAATGATTGTTTATAGCCCTTGTCTTTACTGTTGAGGAAGAGTGCTTGTTTGTTCTTACTATTTGCTGAATTCTTTACTTAGTTTAGGGTTAATCTTACAAGTATAAAATAACCTGAAAGTAGATCATTGTAAAAATTAAGAGAGGGGATAAGAGAGGAAGGAGGAGGAAGAGCAAGAGAGAGGGCAGGAGGGAGGGTAGGGTGAGAATTATCACCATATTTCTAAATCTGTATATATGAATCACATGAAGTTTCTTTACCTTGAATTTTAAAAATTTAAATGAAAAATAGTTATCAAACCAAATGAAATCATTAAGTTTAATAAGCATCACTTACAGTTTAATCAAAAAGGAACTATTCTGGGGCCAGCACTGTGGTGCAATAGACTAAGCCTCTGCCTGGGGCACTGGCATCCCATATGGGCGCTGGTTTGAGTCCCAGATACGCCACTTCCGATCCAGCTCTCTGCTATGGCCTGGGAAAGCAGTAGACCATGGCCCAAGTCCTTGGGCCCCTGCACCCACGTGGGAGACCTGGAAGAAGCTCCTGGCTCCTGGCTTGGAATCAGCCCAGCTCCAGAAGTTGCTGCCATTTGGGGAATGAACCAGTGATGGAAGACCCTTCTCTCTGTCTCTCCCTCTCTCTGTAACTCTACCTCTCATAGAAAGAAAAAAAAAATTTTAAAGAAACCATTCCTCCTCCATTAACTGGTCTTATGTCTGGATACTCTTGTACATCTTGGCTAGGGGACTGCATGTTCTCTGTGATGCAGCAGCACTGGGATGGTGAGGCAACTCTTAGTGTTTCTGGTCTGCAGTATTTAAGAAATATTTTCTTAGCATTTTCATCTCTCTACTTACTTTTTTTTTATTTTGGAATTGGAGAGAAAGCTCAATCTCTGAATGTTAATATTTTATAGTATCATGTATGAAAATGGCTTATATGAATTTCGTTTCTTGAATAAATAATTTTGCAACAAAAAAAGAAAATTTAACAGCAAGGGGAAAATGGACAAGAATCAACAAGATATATTCAGTAACTCTGGACAGAATTTAGGAAGAGTTTCTGATAAGAAAAATAAACCAAAGATCCAGATGCTAAGTGGAATTAAGAAAAACAACACAAAATATAAATAAGTAAAAAAAAAAAAAGTAGGTAAAGAAAGAAAGAAAAAAAAGAAACCCCAGCGGATGCTCATTAAGTAAATGGCATGTGAATTTTAAGGAAAAGCAGCACCACACACCAGCTTAGTAGCGATCTCTCTCTCTCTGTGGCTATCCCTAGCCTGAGGCCCTAGGAAATTGCACATGCAGGCCCTTCTTTCTGGATTCTTGTTAAGGGGAATGCAGGTTGAAATGCAGTTTTCCTCTTCCTCCCCGTAACCTTCTCTCTCTCTCTCTCTCTTTTTTCTTTTTTTCTTTTTTTTTTTTTTTTTGACAGGCAGAGTGGTCAGTGAGAGAGAGACAGAGAGAAAGGTCTTCCTTTTTGCCGTTGGTTCACCCTCCAACGGCCGCCGCGGTACGCGCGCTGCGGCCGGCGCACTGCGCTGATCCGATGGCAGGAGCCAGGTGCTTCTCCTGGTCTCCCATGGGGTGCAGGGCCCAAGCACTTGGGCATCCTCCACTGCACTCCCTGGTCACAGCAGAGAGCTGGCCTGGAAGAGGGGCAACCGGGACAGGATCGGTGCCCCGACCGGGACTAGAACCTGGTGTGCCGGTGCCGCAAGGCGGAGGATTAGCCTACTGAGCCGGGGCGCCGGCCTTCTTTATTGAGAAATCTGGGGTTAGGGGCATGGGAGCTGGGTGGAGTCAGAGGAGAAGCTAACAACTTTGGGCCAAATCTAACAATTTGTGTTAGCAATCGGAAAGCCTTTATTGTATACATGTCACATACAAGTATTATTATAATGAAAAAAAAAAAATAGTACCAGCTGAAATGATTTCCTGCCTCCCCTCCTGCACTGAGCTGCACAGTCCCCAGCAGCCTGTCCCTGGAGACAGCCCTGATACTTACAGTGCATGGACCTGCCCATAGGTAGAGAAAACAACAGTCTTGCTCAGCACACCATCACGTGTCGAAATCAACACAGTACCAACTGGGCCTGCCAAGATGACGGGCACGGACGCATCAGTGGGTCAGGTGGGCGCCTCCGGGGGCCTCACACCACGGTGCTGACCCAGGGATCTGAGAGGTTCAGCGGGCCCGTGATATCAGAGGGGTGGTACTGCTGCAAAAATAGAAATACAAAGCGCCGTTAGCCCCCCGCGGGGCACGCGCGGCGGCCGGGCCTGGGGAGGTGCCAGGGCTCCGCGTGGGCGGGGCGCCGTCCGTCTGTCCGTCCGTCCGCGGGGGGGGGGGGGGGGGGGGAGGGCGTCTCAGCTTCCCCTATGCCGGGAGCACAGCTGCAGCTGGCGCTCCTCCCTCTCAGTAGCGCGTCGCGGCAGCACCGTGTCTTTTTGGTTTTGCAAAGGGCCGCGTCCACGCCCGGTGCTCTGCAGGTTCTTCCGCCACACGTTCGGGGCGGCGAAGGCCAGCTGCATCTGCCTGCGCCGCGCGTCCTTGTGCCGCTTGCAGGCAATCTCGATGAAGATCAGGAGGATGCCGGCCACGATGCCGCCGGCCACCAGCACGAAGACCCCTGCCATGTTCTCGAAGCTGAGGGTTGCGGGGGCCTTGTTGAGCGAGTCACACTCCTGGTGCCGCCCCCGCGTCTTGTCCAGATCCTCCATGAAGCCGTTCTCCTGGGACTTGAGGATGGACAGCGAGACGTTCTGCTTCCAGGGGCTGTCCTTGCGCAGGCCGATGCCGAAGCCCGAGCGCAAGAAGAGCTCGCCCGTGCTCACCAGGTCGCACCTCGAACTCCAGCACCGCCGAGTCCCAGAGGAAGGCGTGCACGGCCTGGATGGCCTCGGCCGCGCTCTCGTAGCTGTGCTTCTCCCTGTGCTGGTACCCAGCTCGACCCTGGCGGGGGGTCTCGGGGTGCGCTCTGACCCCGGCTTCTGGGGAGCGTCAGGAGAAGCGAGCCTCAGGCTCTCGCCCTGCCACTCTTTGGGAATACCTTCAGTCCCAAGAAGACGCCGCCTCGCAAGTCTGCTTCTCTCTCCAGCCTGCGTTCTCCGGATCGTTGGACCCGGGAGGTGGACTCGGCCTCGACTACGGGACCCCTACCATGAACCTGGCGGGGCAGCGTCTCGAGTTTGAGAACGGCCAGTGGATCACAGAGGTTGGCGGAGCCGTGGGCCGGAGGGAGGCCCAGCGCCTTCGCAGGCGGAACCAGCAGCTGGAGGGAGAGAACAATCTCCTGCGGCTCAAGGTGGGCATCCTGCTGGACCACTGCCGAGTCCCACGTAACGGAGAAGGAACTGGATGAGCTGAAGAGCGTCAGCCGGCGGAGAAAGTGAAGGCCCGCGGACATGTTGGGGAGTAGGGAGCACCCCGCTGGCTGAGGGGGAGGTGGCGGAGCAGGTTTTTTTGTTTTGTTTTTGTTTGTTTGTTTGTTTGTTTTTTAGCCAACCTAGCGGACTGGGCCCTTGGGGAGAGTATCATTCAAGGGCTCCGCTAAGCCCTGGCCCTTCGGGGCGGCAGCAGTAGGCGCCGTGGGTTCCAGGCCAGGGCAGTGCTGTTCTGTGCGCTCTGTGGAGCAGCCCTCTGCAGGCGCGCAGGCGCTGCTGTGCGGAGCGGCCTGCGCTCCCGGCTCACCCTCGCCACTGGCAATGGCCGTGCCTGTTCTAGAGGGCTGGGATCGGGGGTCTCCCGTGAGCAGCTCTCGTGGTTCCCTGCCGCCCAGGCCACTCTCTCCCCGCCTTTAAAGACCTCGCTCCCCACACCCACAGCCGCCTCCGGCGTCCCTCCCAACAGCAAGCCCCAGCCTGCCACGGCCACTCTGTTCCTGTGCTACTTTCTTTCACACTACTTGTTTTTTATTAAACGGTGGTAAACACTCAAAAAAAAAAAAAAAAAAAAACTTCTTTCAATTAATGTATCCCCTGGCATATTCATACTTGTTTTAAATTCCTGTTTTGGCTGGCTCCGTGGCTTAACAGGCTAATCCTCTGCCTTGCGGCGCCGGCACACCGGGTTCTAGTCCCGGTCGCGGCGCCGGATTCTATCCCAGTTGCCCCTCTTCCAGGCCAGCTCTCTGCTATGGCCCGGGAAGGCAGTGGAGGATGGCCCAAGTGCTTGGGCCCTGCACCCGCATGGGAGACCAGGAGAAGCACCTGGCTCCTGCCATTGGGTCAGCGCGATGCGCCGGCCGCAGCGGCCATTGGAGGGTGAACCAACGGCAAAAAGAAAGACCTTTCTCTCTGTTTCTCTCTCACTATCTACTCTGCTTGTCAAAAAAAAAAAAAAAAAAAAAGGATAAAAAAAAATTCCTTTCTTGAAGATTCCAACATCCCTGATATACCTGACTTTACTTGGGATGTTTGCTTTGTCACATCAGACTGTCTTTATTTTGGCTTTTATTATACCTTGTATTTTTTTGTTTAAATGCAGAGATGATGTACCAGGTGCAAAGAGCTCAGGCAAACAGGACTTTAGTGGTGTGGTGGTCCGGGAACGAGAGGAAATGTTTTACAGTCCTATGATTAGGTCTTGGACCTTTGATGGGCCTATATCCATGGATTGTGAAATTCACCAGTGATTCTCTGGTTTTTTTTTTTTTCTCCCCTTAGGTGGAACAGGATGGCTAGAAGGAGCCAGGGTTAGGTATTTCCCTTCCCCTGGTAGGGGAAAGTTTGGCTCTTGTAAGATAGTTTCTCATGAGGGCAGGCCTTATTAGGAATAGAATACATTGGCATATTTCTAATTCATTACTTTTCTCCTCCCACTGTCAGTCCACAGGGAATTTTCCTCCAATCTTTTTTGAGATAAGAGTTCCTTTAGGTAACTCTACAAAAGTGTGCCTTCTAGCCCCCATTAGAGTTCCATGGAGTTTATCAGAGTGTCCACATTTTGCCTCTAGCAATTAATCAGTTATAGTTTAGATTTCTTTGCACAACTAATGGGTACCAACTAAGGTTTTTGCTTCACTAAATTGTGATTCTTTCTATGTACCTGTCTCTAGTTTGGGGAGTGGGCAAGGTTTTCACCTGTGACATCACGTCTCTATCAAATCTAAGTACAGTTATTAGAAATTTTTAAGTTTCCAGATTGTTATTTGTTATTTTGATGGAGTGGCAACTTCTTATTTATATGTATATATGTGTGTATGTGTGTATACTTAACTTTTAAATATATATGTACCCATTTTGATGCATTTCCCTGATGGCTAGTGAGCCTGAACATTTTTTTTCATGTGTCTGTTGGCCATTTGGATTTCCTCTTTTGAAAAATATCTGTTTAGGTTCTTTGCCCATTTCATCATGTGTTCTTTGTTTTGTTGTTGTGGAGTTTCTTGATCTCTTTGTATGTTCTGGTTATTAATCCTTTATCAGTTGCATAGTTTGCAAATACTATCTCTCATTCTGCCAGTTGCCTCTTCACTTTCCTGAGTGTTTCTTATGTAGTACAGAAGCTTCTCAATTTGATGTAATCCCAGTTGTTAATTTTGGCTTCATTCCTGTGCCTCTGGGGTCTTTTACAAGAAGTCTGTGCCTATGCAAATGTCTTGCAAGCTTTCCTCAATTTTCTCTAATAATTTGAAGGTATTGGGTCGTAGATTTAGATATTTAGTCCATGTTGAATGGATTTTTGTGTAAGGTGTAAGGTAGGGGTCTTGCTTCATATTTCTGTATGTGGAAATTCAGTTTTCCCAGAACCATTTATTGAATGACTGTCCTTACTTCAAGGGTTGGTTTTAGCCCCTTGATCAAATATAAGTTGGTTGTAGATGTTTGGACTGATTTCTGGTGTTTCTATTCTGTTCCATTAGTCTATCCATCTGTTTTTGTACCCGTACCAGGTTGTTTTGATTATAATGGCCTTGTAGTAGGTCTTGAAATCTGGTATTGTGATGCCTCCTGCTTTGTTTTTGTTGTATAAGATTGCTTTGCCTATTTGAGGTCGCCTGTGTTTCCATATGAATTTTGCATCATTTTTTCTATATTTGAGAAGAATGTCCTTGGTATTTTGATTGGTATTTAATTGAATCTGTAAATTGCTTTTGGAAGAATGAACATTTTGATTATATTGAATCTTTCAATCCATGAACATAGACGACTTTTCCATTTTTTGGATCTTCTTCTACTTCTTTAATATTTTATAATTCTCATCATAGAGATCTTTGACATCCTTGGTTAAATTTATTACAATGTATTTAATTTTTTTGTAGCTATTGTGAATGGGATTGATCTTAGAAGTTCATTCTCAGCCTTGGCATTGTGTATGCAAAGGCTATTATTTTTTGTGTATTGATTTATATCCTGCTACTTTACCAAGATCCTCCATGAGTTCCAACAGTCTCTTGGTGGAGTCTTTAGGATGCCTTATGTATGGAAACATGTCATCTGCAAATAGGGATAGTTTGACTTCCTTCCCCATTTGTATCCCTTTGATTTCTTTTTCTTGTCTAATGGCTCTGGCTAAAACTTCCAGGACTATATATTGAATAGCATGGTGACAGTGGGCTTCCTTGTCTGATACCAGATCAGTGGAAATGCTTCCAACTTTTCCCCATTCAATAGGATGCTCTCCATGGGTTTGTCATAAATTGTGTTGATTGTGTTAAGGGATGTTCCTTCTAAACCCAACTTTCTTAGAGTTTTCATCATGAGAGGGTATTGTATTTTATCAAATGCTGTCTCTGATCTATTGAGATAATCATATGGTTTTTGTTCTTCAGTTTGTTAATGTGATATATCACATTGATTGATTTGTGAATGTTGATTAATTCTACTTGATCCTGGTGAATGATCTTTCTGATGTGTTGTTGTTTGGATTAACTAGTATATTGTTGAGGAATTTTGCATCTATGTTCATTTGGGATATTAGCCTAGAGTTCTCTTTCTCTGTTGTTTCTTTTTTCTAGTTTAGGAATTAGGGTGATGCTGGTTTTATAGAAGGAGTTTGGGAGGATTTCCTCCCTTTCAGTTATTTTGAATAGCTTGAGAAGTATTGTAATTAGTTCTTCTTCAAATGTCTAATAGAATTCAGCAGTGAAGCCTTCAGTCCTGGGCTTTTCTTTATTGGCTGTGTCTTTATTACTGATTCAGTCTCCATCTTGTTTATTCATCTGTTTAGGCTTTCTATGTTTTCATAACTAAATTTTGGTAGTTTTGTTGTGTCAAGGAATCTATCCATTTCTTCTAGGTTTTATGATTTGTTAGTATATATATATATATGTATATATATATATCTGTGTAGTAGTTTGATGATTCTTTTTTATTTCAGTGGTATCTTTTGTGTTTCCTTTTTAATCTCTGATTCTATTTATTTGGGTCTTCTCCTTTTTTTGGTTAGTTGGTTTTTTTCTTTTTTCCTTCTTCAGAAAACCATCTCTTCACTCACTGATCTTTTATATTTTTTTTGTTTCAATTTTGTTTATTTCTTTTTAAAAAAAAGATTTATTTACTTTTTACTTGAGAGTCAGAGTTACACAGAAAGAGGAGAGGCAGAGAGATTGGAAGTGGAGCAGCTGGGACTTGAACCGGTGCCCATATGGGATTCTGGCGCTTCAGGCCAGGGCATTAACCCACTGTGCCACAGCCTCAGCCCCTGTTTATTTCTTCTTTAATTATTTATTTTCTCCTACTAATTTGGGGTTTGGTTTGTTGTTGTTTCTCTGGTTCCTTGAGATGCATTGGTAGCTCATTTATTTGGTGTCTTTCCAATTTCTTGATATAAGCACCAATTGCTACAAACTCCTCTCTTACACTGCTTTGCTGTATCCCATAGGTAATGTACAATCTATGAGACAGCAAGTGATGACTCAAATATTTGGGTACCTACCATCCATGTCTGAGACCCAGATGGAGTTCCCAGTTCCTATGTTTCAGTTGTTAATGTGATGTATCATATTGATTGATTTGTGAATGTTGAACCATACCTTCATACTGGGAATAAGTCCCGCTTGGTTTGGGTGAATGATCTTTCTGATGTGTTGTATTCAATTAGCTAGTATTTTGTTGAGGATTTTTGTGTCTATATTCATCTAGGAAATTGGTCTATAGTTCTTTCTCTGTTCTATGTTTTTCTGGTTTAGGAATTAAGTAGATGCTTTCTCCATAGAAGGAATGTGAGAGGATTCCCTACCTTTCAATAGCTTTGAATAGCTTGAGAAGAAATGGAACTATTCATTTGCAGAATAAGGTCTGTGTTAGGACTATCTAGACCATTTGGGATGGAAATAGTTAACTTCACACCTGGAAAGCTGAGTCCAATTAGGAGTGACCCTAAGGATGTCACAGTGGAATTTGATGGCCTAAGATTCTTCTGGCTCTAACTTTCACAGTCACCTGCCTATCCAAGACATCCATGGCTGTTAATGGCATATATCATAAATTGATAATTTTAATAAACATCTGCCAAGGGGGCCTCTTGCCTGGTCAGCTCCACCTTATCATTGTGTATGTGGGTCTTTGCAGGCCTTTTCCAGGCCAGGGGTATAAAAAGACAGCTTCCAATCACCCAGGAGGCTAACCTTGCTCTCAACCCCCTGCTCCCTGTCCAGGTGGACTCCTCCTACTCAACCTCTTGTTTTCTAATATTCTGTTTGTTTTTTAAAAGATTTATTTATTTATTTATTTGAAAGTTAGAGTTACACAGAGAGAGAAGGAGAGGCAGACAGAGAGAGGTCTTCCATCCGCTGTTTCACCCCCAATTTGGCCACAACAGCTGGAACTGCGCCAATTCAAAGCCAGGAGCCAGGAGCTTCCTCCGTGTCTCCTGCATGGGTGCAGGGGCCCAAGGACTTGGGCCATCTTCTACTGCCCTCCCAGGCCATAGCAGAAAGCTGGATTGGAAGTGGAGCAGCTGGGACCCGAACTGGTGCCCAAATGGGATGCCAGCACTGCAGATGGCAGCTTCACCCACTATGCCACAGGGCCGGCCCCAATATTCTGTTTTTAATAAAACTCTCCTGCCTCAAACAGTTGTCCTGAGAACAGATACCATAAACGGTCCACATAACTCATAAGAACCCCTAACTCATAGGATTGCTAGGCAGAGGAGTATGTGGCTGTAGGAAAGTAAAAAAGGTATTGAAAAGCAGTTTACTGCAAGTAACTACAACCCAAACATTATGAATGAGGCTTTAGAATCTCACCTGAGGTGAAAATACAGCCTTAACATAAAATTGCAATCATGCATAATCTTGGAAAAATTTAACAGATCTAAGCCTCTGTTTCCTCAATTATAGTTTGAGGCAAAAATTCCTTATTTTGAAAATCAAATTATATTCATCCTTGTAAAACAGTTAAGACTCACTAGAAACACTCCATGTTTTTTCATAAAATATGTTGGCTTTAAATGGTAAGTAGCTGTGCTATTGTGCTTTGAAAAGTATATTACACAAATACCTGTACATTATTTCAAAATAATTTCAAAATGAGATGAAAAGTTAATTAAGACTATTACATCATAGAAAAATAGCTCCACTGAAAGACAAGTTGATGACAGGGGCCAGCATTGCAGTGTAAAACCACTGCCTGTAACACCGGCATCCCATATGGGCACTGGTTCATATCCCAGCTGCTCCACTTCTGATCCAGCTCCCTGCCAATGGCCTGGGATAGTAGCAGAATATGGCCTAAGTGTTTGGACCCCTAACACTCACATGGAAAACCAGGATGATGCTCCTGGCTCTTGACTTCAGCCTGCCCCAGCCCTGGATGTTGCCATCACCTGGGGAGCAAACCAGCAGATGGAAGGTATCTCTTTATCTCTTCTGTAACTCTTTCAAGTAAATAAATATTTTCTAAAAAAGTAAGTGATAGAGAATAAAATAAAACTGTAACAAAAGAAAATAAAGAATATGAGACTACAAAAATAAAACTCATGGAAAGTACATGTATATCCATGAACACAAAGAGGAAAATAAAGTACTTTATACTTCTGACATTAGTAATCCACTTAAAAATAATGCTCAGTGGCATAATTTTGGAAAACAGCTCTTACTGAAGACTATAAAATGGTACAACTCAGGGCCAGTGCTGTGGCTCAGCAGGTTAAGCCACCAGCATCCTATATGGGCGCCAGTTCATGTGCCAGCTCCACTTCTGATCCATCTCCCTGCTAATGTGCCTGGGAAAGCAGTGGAAAATAGCCCAAGTGCTTGGCCCCTGCCACTCATGTGGGAGACTCAGAGGAAGTTCCTGGCTCCTGACTCAGGCTGGCCTAGCCCTAGCTGTTTTAGACATTTGAGGAGTGAGCCAGCAGATGGAAGATCTCTCTATCTCTGCCTCTCCCTCTCTCTCTCTATAACTCTGCCTTTCAAATAAATAAATTTTTAAAAGCTAAAATTCATATTTCCACATATTAGCATTTACTTATAAGAAAAGAAATGATAATAACCTGAAGTCAAACAGATAAGGAACAAAGGAAATTATGACACTAGGCAAAGTATTTGTATTACACAGACATATAAAATTATAAAGATATTGCATGACATTTTATAAACTCTGAGTACATACTAACATATCACAAAGACAACACTGCTTTTTAATAAACTATGACACATCAAGTATTGTAAGATTTGAAGTTTCAGAGTACTTGAAATATACAAAAATGTGCCTGTTAGGATAGAATAAATATGGGAAACTATCAAAATTGAAAAGTGTCAATATTTACTCAAACTTACATAAATGTTGACCATCTTCTTTGATCATCATTCTATCTTGCATACAAACCTTTCTTCTGGAATCATTTTCCTTCTAACCCAAGAAGAATATTCAGACTTTAAAATATTTATTTACTTATTTATCTTTAGTTGCAAGGCAGAAAGACACAGAAAGAAACATAAATTGCCCATCCTCTGTATCATTCCCTAAATGCCCACCCAAGCTGGGGCTGAGGAACTAAGAGCTAGGGGTTCATTCTGGGTCTTCCACACGGTGGTAGGGATCCAATTACTTGAGCCATCATCTGCTCCTCCCAGTTTGTGCATTAGCAGGGAGCTGGAGAGATACAGAGCTCCCCTGTACTGGTTAACTCTTCAAGTGACCACCGTGTCCAGGACTGGGCCAGGTGAAAGCCAGGAACCAAGAATCAATCCAGAGCTCCCATGCAGTGGCAGGGACTCAATTACTGGAGCCATTATCAGTGCCTCCCTGGGGTCTGCATTAGCAGAATGTGGAGTCAGAAGTAGAGCCAGATGTCAAACCTAAGAGCTCTGATATGGGACACAGCATCGTTACTACTAGAATAGTTGCTCACCCCTAAAATGTATTTCAGCTAGTGTTTCAGATTTCTTAGCCCATTTTATGTTGCTATGACAAAATAACTAGGCTGAGTAACTTAAGGAATTTACCTGGCTCATGGTTCTTGTTTCTGGAGAGTCCAGACAGCACAGGGCTATAGTCTGATAACGGCCCTTCTGGCCATGCCACAGGATGGCACATACCAGGAGAGGAAAGAGCTGCATACAGAGGGGCCAACCGGGTGAAGTCATGGTGCTTAATAGCAACTTGCTCTGACGAAAACTCATCCAGTCACAGGAGACTTGACACACACCTGCATGGCAGCACTTGACACACACCAGCACGGCAGCACTAATCCACTCACAAGGATGGAGGCCCCCAAGACCTAATTATCTTCCACATCCCCACCCCAGAATCTTAAAAAGATTCCAGTACCTCAATGCTGCCACAACAGGATCTAAGGCTTCCGGAACATTAGGAACAAATCATATCAAAATCACAGTGCCAAGTTTTTAATTTAAAATATTTCTAGAAAAAAAGGTACCAACATACTATCCTTTTTAAAAGATTTATTTATTTATTTATTTATTTATTTGGTGTGTAGAGACAGAGAGATCAATCTTCAACCTACTGGCTCACTCCCCAAATGGCTGTAATGGCCAGAGTTGGACCAGGCTAACACCAGGAGCCAGGAACTTCATTCAAGTCTCCCATAGGCGCAGGGATCCAAGTACCTGAGCCATATTCTGGGGCCATCAAGGTGCATCAGCGAGGCTCTGGATCAGAAGCAGAGCTAGGACACAAACCAGCACTTGGATATGGGATGCCAGCATTGGAGATGGCAGCTAGGCTAGCTGCACCACAACACCAGCTCCCAATATTTTGTTTTAATAAAGCAAAAGAGTAATTCCAAAAATTTATAAGCAATTAAAGTATAACATAAAAATATAGCTTTATTCTGCCATCCAATAATATGTAATCATCCACAATTTCCTCAACATAATGCCTACTGGGACCAGCATTGTGGTGCCATGGGTTAAGCTGCCAGGAGTTAAGCCACCAATTGTGATGCTGGAATACCATATTGGAACACCAGTTAGAGTCTGCAAAGCCTCCTCATGGGTGTTCTGCCACTAATCCAAATGAAATAGAATAAAAGGAAAATTAATTTTTAAAATTACACTTACAATTTTTTGTTCCATGATCCAAATTCCCTACTCAGCAATAACATAGTATCATTTATTCTCCCTATACCAGTCTCACTTTTATATCCTAGTTTATATACTAATCCTTGAAATAATATCTTGAAATTTTACAACTGATTTTTTCCCATTCTGTTATTTTTTAATCTAGTGAAACTGAAGTTTTAAAAATTTTTATTAGTATAAAGAGAACAGATTTCTTGGATTACAGAGGTACAGTTCCAAGAAGACAATCTCACTTCCCTTACTCCCCTGTTCCATCCACCCAACCCCCTCCCTCACTCCTCTCTCTTCATCAGTTTTTGCAAAGACATGTTTTCAATCCACTCTATATTCACGGGCTTAATTCAACACTAATCATAATATTCAACAAGTAAAAAGTAGGAAGACCACAGTTCCACAATATAAACTAGGGCTAAGAATGACAATCATATCCTAAAATGTCTATTTAATTTCTTTATCTTTTTTGTATTCTGTGTTAACTATCACATATCAAATAAAACATATGACATTTGTTTTTTTGAGAATGACTTATTTCACTAAGATTAGGTTTCAAGTTGCATCCATTTTATTGCAAAAGACAAGATTTCATCCTTTTTATTGCTTAGTAGTATTCCATAGTGTATATATACCATAATTTCTTTGTCTAGTCATCATTTGATGGACATCTGGGTTGATTCCATATGTTAGCTATTGTGAATTGAACTGCTATAAATATGGGAGTACAAATAACACTTTCATATTCTGATTTCGTTTTGTTTGGGTAAATTCCCAAGAGTGGGATCTATTTTCAGATTTCTGATGAATCTCCATACTTTCTTTAACAATGGTTGTTCTAGTTTGCATTCCCACCAACAGTGGATTAGAGTACCTTTTCTCCTACATCCTCACCAGCATTTGTTGTTTGCTGATTTCTGTATGAAATCCATTCTACCTGGAGTGAGGTGAAACCACATTGTGGTTTTGTTTTTTTTTTTTTTCATTTTCATATATTTAGACAAGGTCATAAAAGACAGAGTGAGGATAGTAACCAATGATCCTAAGAGTGGCCTTAACCAGGTCTGAACAATTATACAGCATTAAGTGGGGAAGAGGACCATCAGTACACACAGGTTGGGAGTAGAGCCATTGGTGGTAGAGTAGAGGTTATGATTACAAAGGAATGAGGCCCAAGTGCACTAGACAGGGCCTAGAACAAAGGACAGAGTCATTATTAGAGGAGCTAAGAAAGGTGCTGTCTAAGCTACAATTAAGTTTTCTGATTGAGAGGCAAATAGAACCTGACAGAAGGGGCTTGATAATAATCTGGTGGGCTTTAGGCCTTGTAAATTCAGAGGCCCAGACCTATCTATCTCTTCACATGGGGTATATCCTAAGGGAGGTGTGAACCTCCTAGGGGAAGGCACTCTGTTGACTTTCATTACTTGGCTGGCCTGGGAGGAGAGCTGGCCAGGTAAAGGCAGGGGGCATCTCTAACAAGAAATTTACAGTTCTGCCTGCAATGTTGCTGACCCTACTTGACCATCCCCTCAGCTGCAGTGGTCACTTTGGAAGTTGGGCTGAGTGAAGGGCTTTTCAGCTTAGAGCCAATAAGATCTGTGGCTCTGACCTGGGCATCCTTCGACTCCAGGGCAGGTCCATTTCCAGTGATCCAACTCTTGGCAGAGCTGCCAGGGCTCTTCCCAAGCTGACTTCTGCTGAAGCCCAGGCTTACCACATTGAAAGCCACTGCAGTGGACTGGCCTGTTGGGTCTCCTTGAGGGCAGATCACTGTACAGATCAGCCTTAATAGGCCTGCCACCCATTGCTTCTGATGCCTAGCTTTCTTTTCCTCCTGGTTTGTGTTAAAGCAGACCAGAGGATGCAAGTCAAGGGAGTGCCCGTTGTGGTTTTGATTTGCATTTCCCTGACAGCTAGTGATCCTGAGTATTTTTTCATGTATCTGTTGGCCACTTAAATTTCCTCTTTGGGAAAATACCTGTCCAAGTCATTTACCCATTTTTTAATTGGGTTGTTTGTTTTGTTGTTGTTGAGTTTCTCGAGCTCTTTATAGATTATGGATATTAGCCTCGTATCAGTTGCATAGTTTGCAAATATTTTCTCCTACTCTGTTAGTTGCCTCTTCACTTTGCTGAGTGTTTCTTTTGCAGTGAAGAAGCTTCTCACCTTGATGTAATCCCATTTACCAATTTTGGTTTTGATTGCCTGTGCTTCTGGGATCTTGTCCAAGGACTGTTTTCCTATGGCAATGTCTTACAGGGTTTCTCCAACCTCCTCTAATAATTTGATAGTATCGGGTTGTAGATTTAGTTTTTTGATCCACTTTAAGGAGATTTTTCAGTAAGACATAATGTAGGGGTCTTACTTCATATTTCTGCATGTGGAAATCCAGTTTTCCCAGCATCATTTGTTGAAGAGACTGTCCTTGTTCCAGGGATTGATTTTATCTCCTTTGTCAAAGTAGGTTGTAGATGGATGGATTGACTTCTGGAGTTTCTATTCTGTTCTACTTGTCTACTCATGTTTTTTTTTCTTTCTTTCTTTCTTTCTTTTTTTTTTTTGGCCAATACCAGGCTGTGTTGATTACAACTTCCCTGTAGTATATCTTGAAATCTGGACTTGTGATGCCTCCAGCTTTGTTTCTGTTGGATAAGATTGCTTTAGCTATTCAGGGTCTCCTCTGTTGCCATATGAATTTCAGCATCTTTTTTCTAGAGTTGAGAAGAATATCCTTGGTATTTTGATTTGGATCACATTGAATCTATACATTGCTTTCAGTTGTATGGACATTTAGATGATATTGGTTCTTCCAATCCATGAACATGGAAGACTTTTTTATTTTTTGTGTCTTCTTTCTTTAATGTTTTGTAATTTTCATCATAGAGATCTTTGACTAATGGCTCTCACTAAACTTCCAGGACTATATTGAATAGTAATCATGAGAGTGGGCATTCTTGTCTGGTTCTAGATCTTAGTGGGAATTCTTCCAACTTTTCCCCATTCAGTAAGATGCTGGCTATGGGTTTGTTAAATTGCCTTGATTGTGTTGAGGAATGTTCCTACCAAATGCTGAACCATCCCTGCATGTCAGGGATAAATCCCACTTGGTTCCAGTGAATGATCATTCTGATGTATTGTTGGATTTAATTGGCTAGAATTTTGCTGAGGATTTTTGCATCCATGTCATCAGGGAAATTGGTCTACAGATCCTTTTCTCTGTTGTTTTGTTTTCTGCTTTAGGAATTAACGTTATGCTGGATTCATAAAGGAATTTGGGAGGTTATATTATTTTCTGTATTTTTTAAAGATTTGTTCACTTATTTGAGAGTCAAAGCCACAGAAAGAGGAGAGATCTTCCATCCACCAGTTCATTCTTCAAATGACTACAAGTGTTGGGGCTGTATAGGGCTAAAGTCAAGAGCCAGCTACTTCTCAGGTCTTCCATATGGGTGGCAAGGGCCCAGCTCCTTGGGCCATCTTCCACTGCTTTCCCAGGTGCATTAGCAAGGAACTAGATCAGAAGTGGAGCAACCAGGACTTGATCTGGTGTTCATATGGATGCCAGCATTGCAGATGGCAGCTTAACCCTTTTTTTCATAAGGTTTGCCCCTATTTTCTGTATTTTTTACATTAAAAAAAAAGAACCACTCATTAAAAAAAAAAAAAAAACCACCCTGTACTTTAACTGCTCCAGGTCTCCTAAATCCTTTCATGACCTCCAGAATTACAGAAGCTTCTCAAATAACTCCTTGTTTCTCTTAGAAAGCAACCAGCTCTGGGGGATCTGTGTTGTGGCACAACAGGTTAAGCCATCACTTGTGATGCAGGCGTCCCCTATTGGAGCACTAGTTTGAGTTCCAGTTGTTTGATCTCTGACCCAGTTTTCTGCTAATGTGCCTGGGAAAGCACCGGAAGATGTTTTCAGGTATCTGGGTCTGTGCCATCCATGTGGGAGACATGGATGGAGTTCTGGGTTCCTTGCTTTGGCCCAGGGGCTCTTGCAGCCATATGGGGAATGAACTAGCAGAAAGAAGACCTTTCTCTGTATTTTCCTCTCTGTTGCCCTGCCTTTCAAAAAAATTTAAAAAATATTTTTTAAAAAGGCATCAATCTATGGAACTTCAAAGCTGTCTTAAGTCAAGATTGTCAACAAAACAAGTTGGGTCTGAAGGACCCTTATGGGGGAGAGGGACAAGAAACTAGGCCTGGGCAGATATCAGGGGCTTCTTAAGAGGTTAGATGTTCCCCAGAGTCCAGCGGGCAGGACGTTCTCTGGGAAGGAAAAGTCAATCCCCTTCAGAGAACCTCTAGGCATGCCCAGAGCAGAGCTGCCACTCCCCTTCAGAGACTTCCCTCAGCACGTTCCCTCAGCACTCTCCCTCAGCACGTTCCCTCAGCACTCTCCCTCAGCACTCTCCCTCAGCACTCTCCCCAGCACGTTCCCTCAGCACGTTCCCTCAGCACTCTCCCCAGCACGTTCCCTCAGCACTCTCCCTCAGCACGTTCCCTCAGCACTCTCCCTCAGCATTCTCCGGTATGCTAATTGTCCCTCTGAACTGACCAATCCTACGCATGCGCATTAGGAATATGCTAATTCGTTGCCTATATAACCTGTGTGAAACTGCCGCTCAGGGCTCCTCACTGCCTGAGGTGGGGGCCCGTTTGCGCAAACGTTCAATAAAACCTCGTGCTTTTTGCATCAACTGGTCTGGAGTCTGGATCTTTGGGCGTCCTCCCAAGCAAGTGGGCATCTCTGCAACTGAGAGGTCCAACATTTGGTGGCCCGTACGGGGATTTTAGGTCGCCCTCAGACCCATTCCCTGAGGACCAGTTGGAGGTACGATTAAGTGTTTTCTGTTTGTTGTTCTTCGTCTTGAGTGTTCTGACTGGCCAGTACCTGACTCTGTGAGACCAGTGGGGGAGGCAGGCGTGCCCAGCAACCCCTGGTCCGTTCCCCGGAGGACGCTCCGGTTTGTGAGACCAGAAGGGGAAACCCTCGGTCCATTCCCCCGGAAGACGCTCCCGGGGTGGTCTGGAGGTGGGTCGGAGACCAAGTCTCCCTCCTTCCCGGGGAGGGCTGGTCAGGCAGTCGCTCCCAAAAATAGCGCAATAGCGTTCGATTTGTCCTAGCCATGTGGTTTGTCTTGCTTACTGTATGTGTCTGTGCATTGGCTGTTCTTTTTGTTTGGGCTGAAATCCTTGCACCCATGGGTCAACAAATAACCACCCCTTTAAGTCTCACTCTAGATCACTGGAAGGACGTTCGAGAACGCGCGCGCCACCTCTCAGTGGAGGTTAAAAGGAAACAATGGGCAAAATTCTGTTCCTCAGAGTGGCCGGCCTTCGAGGTCGGCTGGCCAAGGAACGGCACTTTTAACCTCGATATTATTTTACAGATTAAGGCGCGAGTCTTTCAGCCAGGATCCAATGGACACCCTGATCAGGTGCCCTACATTACCACGTGGGAGGATCTTTCACGTAACCCCCCTCCCTGGATAAAACCCTTCTCCTTCCCGACGGAGCCCATACGGACCCCGTTACCCCTTCCTCGGCCATCCCCAACTCCTTTAATACCTTCCTCCCCGATACCCCCTCCTCCTATCCCGGTTGTGCCAACCTCCTCCCTATACCCTCTGAAGGAGATTCGAGATCCAAAACCTGACAAGCCACCGGTTCTTCCGGCTGATCAGGACTTTCTGCTCTTTGACTCTCCCCCACCCTATCTTCCCGGCCAGCCTGCTCCCCTGCAGGAACCCCCACAACAACCAGAGCGGGATGTGCAACCTTCTGCACCATCCCCTGATTCCACGAGGGCAGGGCAAGAAGTCTCAGTGCCTTCCCCGCCCTCCAGCCGCCTGCGCCTCCGTCGGGGGCAGGCAGGGGGCTCGGGAAGCGTCTGGACTTCGCAGGCCTTTCCTCTTCGCTCGGTGGCTGGCCAGATGCAGTACTGGCCATTTTCTGCTTCCGATCTTTACAATTGGAAAACCCATAACCCCTCTTTCTCTCAGGACCCCCAGGCTCTGACTGGGCTGATCGAGTCAATTTTATTGACTCATCAGCCCACCTGGGATGATTGTCAGCAGCTTCTGCAGACCCTCCTCACTACTGAGGAAAAGCAGCGTGTCTACCTTGAGGCACGGAAAAACGTCCCTGGAGCAGATGGCCGACCGACCCTACTGCCAAACGAAATCGAGGAGGCGTTTCCCTTAACCCATCCTGATTGGGACTACACCACCGTTGCTGGTAGGGAGCGACTTCGTCTTTACCGCCAGATTCTCCTTGCGGGTCTCAGAGGGGCTGGAAAGCGCCCCACCAATTTGGCCAAGGTACGTGCAGTAGTACAGGGGGCTGAGGAAACGCCGGCAGGCTTCCTAGAAAGATTAATGGAAGCCTACCGTATGTACACCCCGTTTGACCCCCTGGCAGAGGACCGGCAGGGAGATGTAATCATGTCCTTTATAGGACAGTCAGCGCCGGACATCCGCAATAAATTGCAGCGGCTAGAGGGGCTTCAGGGGTATACTATACAAGATTTAATGAAGGAGGCAGAAAAGATTTACAACAAAAGGGAGACCCGAGAGGAGAAGGAGGAAAGGATCCGCAAGGAGCAGGAGGAAAGGGAAGACAAAAGAGACAAAAGACGTAATCGAGAGCTTAGTAGAATTTTGGCCACCGTAGTGCAGGATACAGAAAGGAGTAGACCAGGACAGAATAGGGACTTGGGAGACAAACGAAAGCCTCGGGTGGAAAGAGATCAATGTGCCTATTGTAAAGAAAGAGGACACTGGGTCAAAGACTGCCCGAAGAAAACACAGGGACCAAAGAAGAGACCAGTTCCAATCCTGTCCCTGGAAGAAGACGACTAGGTGAGTCAGGGCCAG
Source organism: Lepus europaeus (assembly GCF_033115175.1). Classification (NCBI taxonomy): domain Eukaryota; kingdom Metazoa; phylum Chordata; class Mammalia; order Lagomorpha; family Leporidae; genus Lepus; species Lepus europaeus. Next base: position 69,916,164 of record NC_084836.1, read on the forward strand.
GAGCCCCCCCCTGAGCCCAGGATAACCCTTGAAGTGGGGGGCAGACCGGTAACCTTCCTGATTGACACGGGAGCCCAGCACTCGGTACTGACTTCAGAAAAAGGGCCTTTAAGCTCCAAGACTTCCTGGGTTCAGGGGGCAACTGGAGGGAAGTTATATCGCTGGACAACCAATCGAGAGGTCCAGTTAAGTACAGGACTTGTGACACACTCGTTCTTACTAGTGCCAGACTGCCCCTACCCCCTCCTGGGCAGGGACCTACTCTCGAAGGTAGGAGCCCAAATTCACTTCCATGAGAAAGGAGCTACCATCACAGACTCAGGGCGGCCCCTCCAGGTATTAACACTACGCTTGGAGGACGAACACCGATTATTCGAGAGGCCCTCGTCCACCATGGCTCCCCTGGACCCCAAGTGGCTCACAGATTTTCCTCAGGCCTGGGCAGAGACTGCGGGAATAGGGCTGGCCGTCAACCGGCCTCCCTTGATCATAGATCTGAAGCCCACGGCCATTCCCGTGTCAGTTCGTCAATATCCGATGGGCAAGGAAGCTAAGGAAGGTATCCGGCCACATATCCAGAGACTGTTACACCTAGGCATTTTAAAACCTTGTCGTTCACCTTGGAACACCCCCCTACTACCAGTAAAGAAGCCTGGTACGGGTGACTACCGCCCGGTACAGGACTTGCGGGAGGTTAACAGGAGAACGGAGGATATGCATCCCACGGTGCCCAACCCCTACAATCTGCTAAGTACCTTGCCTCCGACCCACGTTTGGTACACTGTGTTAGATCTAAAAGATGCATTCTTTTGTTTAAGACTGAGCCCTCAGAGCCAATCCATCTTTGCTTTTGAGTGGAAAGACCCAGAGACCGGGTTTTCAGGACAACTCACCTGGACAAGGTTGCCCCAAGGATTTAAAAACTCGCCTACCTTGTTTGACGAAGCTCTGCACCTAGATTTGGCCGACTTCCGAGTCAACCATCCGGACCTGGTCCTCCTGCAATAAGTGGACGACCTCCTCCTTGCCGCTGAAACTGAGCAGGACTGCCTAAAAGGTACCGGGGCCCTGCTACAGAGACTGGGGGAATTGGGCTATCGAGCCTCAGCGAAAAAGGCCCAAATATGTCAGAAACAGGTGGCCTACCTAGGCTACCTCCTAGAAGGAGGGCAACGGTGGCTGACAGAAAGCCGAAAAAGGGTGGTTGCTCTAATTCCACCCCCCACCGATGCCAGAAAGATGCGGGAATTCCTCGGGAGTGCGGGATTCTGCCGCCTTTGGATTCCTGGGTTTGCGGAGCTGGCAGCCCCATTGTACCCCCTCACGAATTCCAGCGCTCCCTTTCAATGGAGAGAAGAGCAACAGCGGGCGTTTGACAACATAAAAAAGGCCCTATTGTCAGCCCCAGCCCTGAGCCTCCCTGATATGACCAAGCCCTTCACATTATACGTGGATGAGAACAAGGGAGTGGCGAAGGGAGTGCTAACACAAATGCTTGGACCCTGGAAAAAGCCGGTGGCATACTTTTCAAAAAAGCTAGACAATGTAGCGGCCGGCTGGCCTCCGTGCCTCCGCATGATAGCGGCCGTGGCAGTTCTGGTGAAAGACTCGGATAAATTGACTCTAGGCCAACCTCTCACCATAGTGGCACCTCATGCTGTGGAGACAGTTATCCGCCAGCCACCAGATCGGTGGCTCTCAAATGCTCGGATAACTCATTACCAGACTATGTTATTAAACTCAGAGCGGGTCCGGTTTGGGACTGCCACCTCTTTAAACCCGGCCACCCTGCTCCCGGAACTGGGGCCCCAGGCCCAGGTAATCCATAACTGTCACCAAATCCTGGCTGAGGCCCACGGCACCCGAAAAGACCTAACCGACCAGCCTCTGCCGGATGCCGAAATGACCTGGTTCACGGATGGGAGCAGCTTTCTACAGAACGGTGAGCGGAGGGCTGGGGCAGCGGTGGTGGATGGAAAAACTGTTATCTGGTCAAGTGCCTTAAAGCCTGGAACTTCTGCTCAAAAAGCCGAGCTCATAGCCTTAACTCAAGCTTTAAAACTGGCACAAGACAAAAAGGTCAACATTTACACAGACAGTCGGTATGCTTTCGCCACTGCCCATGTACATGGGGAGATATACCGGCTAAGGGGCCTCTTAACCTCAGCAGGCAAGGACATTAAAAATAAGCAGGAAATCCTAGATCTTCTACAGGCCCTGTTCCTGCCCAAAATGTTGAGTATAATTCATTGCCCCGGGCACCAACGAGGAGACGACCCCGTTGCAAGGGGAAACAGGATGGCAGACGAGGCCGCTAGGGCGGCAGCCCTGAGCCAACAGGTGCTCCCGTTAAAGACAATTGAGCCCACCCAAGTATCGAGGGAACCACCTTTCCTCTATTCGGACCAAGACTTAGATACGATCCAGCGGCTCGGTGCAGAGTATGATGAACAAATAAGGGTTTGGAGGCTCGGAGAGAAAATAGTCCTGCCACACCAATTGGCTAAAGAAATAATTACCAGCCTCCATCAATGGACTCATTTGGGACACAAAAAGCTAAAAGCAGCCTTACAGGAAGATAGGCAGTCTTATTACATCCCCGGACTTGACTCTTTAGTCCAGCAGGTGACTGAATCCTGTGTTCCGTGTGCCAAGGTAAATGCCAGACACCTCAAGCTCCCGGAGGGAGCTAGGGTAAGAGGAGACCGACCAGGAATCAACTGGGAGGTCGATTTCACTGAGATAAGGCCGGGCAGTTATGGGAATAAGTATCTTCTAGTTTTTGTAGACACCTTCTCCGGATGGACTGAGGCATTCCCCACAAAACGGGAAACCGCCCGGGTGGTCGTCAAGAAGATCATAGAGGAGATCTTCCCCCGGTTCGGCTTGCCTAAGGTAATCGGGTCCGACAATGGCCCAGCGTTTGTCTCCCAGGTAAGTCAGTTGGTGGCCAAAGCATTAGGCATAAATTGGAAATTGCACTGTGCCTATAGACCCCAAAGTTCAGGACAGGTAGAAAGAATGAACAGAACAATTAAAGAGACCTTGACCAAATTAGCGTTGGAGACTGGTGTTAAAGACTGGGTCCAACTCCTCCCTATGGTGTTGTTCCGGGTCCGAAACACGCCCTCTCATTGCGGGCTGACACCATACGAAATCCTTTATGGAGGGCCCCCACCAGTAGCAGGCTTGCTTGACCTTGCCAGTGACTCCGTTGCCGATGCCCCTAAATTACAGGCCCGGTTGAGAGCGTTCCAGATCATCCAGAACCAGGTCTGGAAACCTCTTGCAGCAGCCTACCAACCCGAGACGACAACCATCCCACATCCTTTCCAAATCGGTGATGCTGTGTATGTCCGAAGGCACCAATCTAAGACTCTAGAGCCCCGGTGGAAAGGCCCCTTCACTGTGCTGTTGACAACTCCCACCGCTCTCAAGGTCGACGGAATCGCTGCTTGGGTCCACGCCTCACACGTGAAGCGAGCACCACCTCCCCAGGGCCCCGAGGATCCGGATAGACCAGCCAAATGGAAGCTCCAGCGCACTCAGAACCCACTCAAGCTAAGACTTTCAAAAACTGTTTAATATTTATGATGTTCCTGGCCTTTCCCCATTGTTTTTCCAATCCCCATGCTCCACAATTGTTAACGTGGAACCCAACCCAGTCCAGCAAGAACAGAGTTCCCTCCCTCCAGTGAGGCAGGCTCTCCCCAGGCCGGTCCAATAGATTTTAGGATTAAAATCTTTGCAAAAAGAAAAGGAGGGAATGAAGGACCCTTATGGGGGAAAGGGACAAGAAACTAGGCCTGGGCAGATATCAGGGGCTTCTTAAGAGGTTAGATGTTCCCCAGAGTCCAGCGGGCAGGACGTTCTCTGGGAAGGAAAAGTCAATCCCCTTCAGAGAACCTCTAGGCATGCCCAGAGCAGAGCTGCCACTCCCCTTCAGAGACTCCCCTCAGCACGTTCCCTCAGCACTCTCCCTCAGCACTCTCCCTCAGCACTCTCCCCAGCACGTTCCCTCAGCACTCTCCCTCAGCACGTTCCCTCAGCACTCTCCCTCAGCATTCTCCGGTATGCTAATTGTCCCTCTGAACTGACCAATCCTACGCATGCGCATTAGGAATATGCTAATTCGTTGCCTATATAACCTGTGTGAAACTGCCGCTCAGGGCTCCTCACTGCCTGAGGTGGGGGCCCGTTTGCGCAAACGTTCAATAAAACCTCGTGCTTTTTGCATCAACTGGTCTGGAGTCTGGATCTTTGGGCGTCCTCCCAAGCAAGTGGGCATCTCTGCAACTGAGAGGTCCAACAGGTCCAGCACTGGGGCATAACGGGTAAAGCTGCCACCTGCAGTTCCAGCATCCCATATGGGTATCGGTTCAAGTCCTGGCTACTCCACTTCTGATCCAGCTCTCTGCTATGGCCTGGGAAAGCAGTAGAAGATGGCCCAAGTCCTTGAGCCCCTGCACCCCCGTGGGAGACCTGGAAGAAGCTCCTGGCTCCTTGCAGCCAATTGGGGAGTGAATCTCTCTCTCTCTCTCTCTCTCTCTCTCTCTCTCTGTATAACTCTTTCAAGTAAATAAATAAATTTTATACATATATATTTGTATAAAACAAGTATATATATATATATATATATATATATATATATATATATATATAAAACAAAACAAGTAACCAGGCAGTGCAAAGGTTGTAATCTTCATCCCAATATTATCTTCCAAGTTACCATATGTCTAGGAATAGTTAATGGACAGCTGAAGAATTGAAACACACTTATTTCATTACAGGCATAAAATATTTATGAAAAACCACAGAAAAGAGAAGAGCAATGGTTATTTTTGATACACTGGATCTTGAATTCTAACACCTAGATTTCAAGTTCATTTTAGCAGGGCTAAGTCTTCTATTTCTTTTAAGTGTTCCCATTGTCTGTTCTTTCCTACCCCTCCCAGCCCCCTTCACCCCTCTACTCTCACAACACATGGAATACTCAGCATGTATGGTCCCTTTAAATAACACTTGGGTCAGGGGTAAATGTCACAATGGGTATAATGCGACATCACCAGGATTTGGAGTCAGTGGTTAGAACCAGTTAGTAGCAGTGTAAGCCACGATCTCTGGGAGCATAAAAGCCCATTTCTTAGCTTCCTATTAGGTATCTTTGTTAGTATTTGCCTAGATCCTCTGGAAAAGTAGAAATAAGAGAAAATCACCCCAATTCTCAATACTTTTTATCAAAATGCAAAATGAACAAGATAGTGAATCTGAATCAGAAAAAAAGTTTGAGAATTCCCCCATCATGAGAAGAAACCTCCAAAATGAATCAGATCCTCCAACAATCACTACGATTGAAATCCCACATGCAGTACAAGAAATCCTCGCTAGGATCGAGCAGGCACAGCTCCTTCGAGCCAGAGAGGTAGGTACATCACCAGAAGTTTAAGTAAAACTTGTTAAATTTAATTGTATTTCTTTGAGTCCGAGAGACAAAAAAAGAGGATCAGAATGACAGATTTCCTGTCTGCTAGTTCACTCCCCCAAATGCCTACAACAGCAAGAGCTGGACCGGGCTAAAGCCAGGAGCCAGAAACCCAATCTGGGTATTACATATGAGTGACAGGAAACCAACTACCTGACCCATCACTTGCTACCTCCGAGAGTGAACTACAGCAGGAAGCTGGAATTGGGAGTGGGGCCAGGACTCAGATCACAGCACTATAATATGGTATTCCAGTGACTCAACAGGCTTAACCTCCAGGCCAAATGCCCACCCCACACTTTTTTTTTTAACTTTCCATGACTGGGTACATTTTTTTAGAGATCACTTTATTTTCAAGATATTTCACTGTGTTTGATGTAACTGACTTGAAATGATAATGCCACTTGACTCTGATTCTTTGGTTAACAAGGCTACAATTGGCTATTCATCTCTTATCAGAATTAATCAACCATTTGAAAGATATATGCTGTGGGGGGTCAAAGATGTGAGGCAGAAGGTTAAGATGCCACTTGCGATGCCAGTTTGGATTTGTTTGAATAGTATTGTCATCTTAACACTCTGTGACATCTTACAATTCATGAATAATGGGATGTCTTTCCATTTACTTGCTTCTCCTTTAATTTCTCTTGTTAACATTCTGTAGCAAATACTAAAAGTACATAAATCGTACACCTCCTTGCTTAAGTTTATTAACTTAAGAATAAATATTCATATTTTATTCTATATTAAAAGAATTTTTTAAATTTCCTTTTCAGATTGATTGGTTTTAATGCACAGCAAAGTACTGGTTTTTGTGTGTGGATGTTGAATCCCACAAGCTGTTAAATTCATTAGTTTTAGCAGTTCATGTGCATGTATGTATGTTATCTTCAGGAGTATTTATATATAAGATAATGTCACCTGTGAAGAGATAATTTTACCCCTTCCTTCCCAATTTTGATGCCTTCTATTTCTTTTTATTGCCCAAGTTATTTTTTTAAGATTTATTTATTTATTTGAAAGTCAGAGTTACACAGAGAGAGGAGAGGCAAAGAGAGAGAGAGGGCTTCTATTCTCTGGTTCACTCCCCAGTTGGCTCAGTGGCCAGAGCTGCACCAATCCAAAGCCAGGAGCCAGGAGCCAGAAGTTTCAAACTGGTGCCCATATACGATGCTAGCACTGCAGGTGGTAGCTTTACCCACTATGCCACAGCACCTGCCCCAGTTTTTTTCTCTTAAGATTTGGAATATATCTCACCATTCTCTCTTAGTCTGTAGGTTTTCTGATGAGAAGTCCACCGTGAGTCAATTGGAAACCCTCTGAAAGTAATCTGGCATTTCTCTCATGCACATTTTAGAATCTTTTCTTTATTTTTTACTGTGGTGAGTTTGATTACCATGTTTTGTGGTGAAGATCTTTTCTGGTCATGTCTGTTAGGCGTTCTATGTGCTTCTTGTACTTGGATTTCCCCTTCTTTCTCCAAATTAGGGAAGTTTTCTGTTACTACTTCACTAAAAAGGTCTTCTAATGCTTTCTCTCTTTCCATGCCTTCAGGAACTCCTAGAACCCACATATTTGGTCATTTTATAGTATCCTGTAGATTCCCAACAAAACTGTCTTTTAGATTTATAATTTCTTTTTCTTGACTGTATGGTTTCCTGTGCTTTGTCTTCTGAGTTGGATATCCTTTCTTATGATTCACCAATTCCCTTGTTAAGGGTTCCTAATGCATTTTTATTTGTTTTATTGAATTCTTCATTTCCAAGACTTCATTTCGATTTCTCTTTAAGATCTCAATTTTGTCAGATAAATTTTCTTTCATGTCATGAATGATTTTCATTAGTTTGTGCAGTTGCTTTTGATTACTTCTAAGTAATCCTGTGATCAATTTTTTGAATTCCATTCCTGGCATTTCTTCAATCTCTTTATCATCACAATCTAGTATTGAAGTGTTGTATTCTGTTGGGGGCATCATGTTTTCTTTCTTATTCTTGTTTCTTGAAATGGTGCGTTTGTTATTTGGCATTTGTGGAGATATTCATTGGTTTATTCTTTGTTTTTTGTTTGTTTGTTTTTGTTTTTGTTTTTTTGACAGGCAGAGTGGATAGTGAGAGAGGGAGACAGAGAGAAAGGTCTTCCTTTTTGCCGTTGGTTCACCCTCCAATGGCCGCTGCGGCCAGCCATCTCGCTGATCCAAAGCCAGGAGCCAGGTGTTTCTCCTGGTCTCCCAACTTCTTTATTTTTTCACTGCGGTATCTTTTATCTCTGTACTATGCCTCTGTGGATTAGTGGAGTGTCTACTCTTTCAGGGATACCTAGAGGCATGTGGTGGGTGTGGCCAGGGAGCTCCGTTCAGTTCTTCAGGATGCAGGGCACACCCAGGTTGGGTGTGTTAAATCTCTCTCTCTCTCTCTCTCTCTCTCTCTTTTTTTTTATCAGATGGGATGTTTTGCTCTGTTGTCAAGGACTCAGCTCACCTCTTCTCCTAAATAGAGACCAGTGTCTGGCCCAAACCACACAAAGCATCTGTGCAGTCCTCAGTGCAAGCACAGATTCCCCAGCAATGTCCCTCACTAGGCAACCAGGGAGCCCTAGTGTTTGGACCCACCCACAGTGATTGCCCAAAGTCCTAGCCACACCCTGAGCCCTCCCATGCAGACTCAGTGTTTTCACAGTTCTAGCACACAAAGACTCCCACAGTCACAAGTTCCCAGTCCCCTGTGAGTTTTCCCCACCAGATTCAGGAGTTCTGCTCAGCTGGTTGCTGGGCACAGACACAAGCTGGCACAGCTATTACGTTATATCTAAAATTGAGCCTGCTTTCTATTGGCTTGTTACAGGACATCATTGCAGGGTGATTGGGGAGAGAGAAACGTGCCCCTCTTTTTTTCTCTCTAGTTTGGCAGGTACACTATTCCCCACAGGGCTCCAAGCTGGATTCCCTCCAGGCTTTTCCTGCAACTTTATCACCAATGGCTTGGGATGCTGCAGTCTGGTCTCACCTCACTCTCCAAAGCTGGTGAGGAGGCTCTCGGCTGCTGGGGTCCTGAGTTGTTTGCATCTACACCTTCCACTTAGGTCCACCGTGTCCCTCTAATTTGTGCAGAGTTTCCTCTGACATTTTCTCCCCAACTTTTCCCTGAGACTGTACTCTCTCCACTTTTCTCAAACTACCTTCTACCAGACTAGAGCAGTAAACTCCCTCCCTACTCCACCATCTTAATCTTCAATCTGGTATATTATCTGTTGTATCTTCTTCTTCTTCTTCTTCTTCTTCTTCTTCTTCTTCTTCTTCTTCTTCTTCTTCTTTTTTTGACAGGCAGAGTGGATAGTGAGAGAGAGAGACAGAGAGAAAGGTCTTCCTTTTTGCCGTTGGTTCACCCTCCAATGGCCGCTGCGGACGGCGCATCTCGCTGATCCGAAGCCAGGAGCCAGGTGCTTATCCTGGTCTCCCATGCGGGTGCAGGGCCCAAGCACTTGGGCCATCCTCCACTGCCTTCCTGGGCCATAGCAGAGAGCTGGCTTGGAAGAGGGGCAACCGGGATAGAGTCCGGTGCCCCAACCGGGACTAGAACCCGGTGTGCCGGCGCCACAAGGCGGAGGATTAGCCTGTTAAGCCACGGCGCCGGCCTGTTGTATCTTCTTAAAATATTTTTAAATATTCTTTTTATTCTTTATTTGCACAATTTATTTGCTTATTTGAAAATCAGACTTATAAAGGGAGAGAGAAAGAGAGTTTTCCATCCAGTGGTTCACTCCCCAAATGGCTGCAATGCCCGGAGCTGGGCTGGGCTGGGCTGAAGCCAGGAGCCAGAGCTTCTTATGGGTCCCCCACATGAGTGCAATAGCCCAAGGACTTGGGCCATCTTCTTCTGCTTTTTCCAGGTGCATTAGCAGGGAGCTAGATCAGAAGTGGAGCAGCTGAGATTGGAACCAGTGCCCTTATGGGATGCAGCACCCCTAGGCAGCAGCTTTACCTGCCATACCACAACCCTTTCCTTTTATTCTGATAAAGTGATATTCTTAGATAAACTGTCTATACTCATCCTTCTAAAAATTAATATAAATAGGAAATCAATTTGTAGTAACACATTTTTCAATGTGTGAATCCTAGGTCAAACTCAAATAGAAGTAGACAGAGGCTTATTATATGGATGTAGCTTTAAACTAACTGAAGGCTCCAAATGCAGAGTGATAGAAATGCAGCTTATTGTACTGACACTAAATACTATTGACACTAGTACATTACTATTGGTATTATGGTGTTCCACAAGGGTAAAAAAATCAGAGAAATTTTAAATAACATTTTATTGATGTACATAGTACTTTTATTCCTGGAAATGTCAATATATAATTAAGTTAAACCAAGGAACTCTTTGCATTTTCACTTTGGGAGTCTTGTTCTAGGCTACGTGTTTTGTAACCTGCACATATGAATGTCAATTGGGGCATTCCAAAGTCCACAAGATGTAGGACAATTCTTTATTGTTTCAGACTGTTCATTTGCACTGGAGATTTGGCCATCATCTCTTACCATCCCTTATTTTTTAAAGATTTATTTACATATTGAAAGGCAGAAATACAGAGAGAGAAGATGAGAGAGAGAGAGAGAGACAGAGATCCACCAGCTGCTAGTTCACCCCCAAATGTATGCAACAGCCAGGACTGAGCCAAGCCGAACTCAGGAGCCAGGAGCTTCCTTGGGTCATCCACATAAGTGGCAGGGGCCCAAGCACTTAGGCCATCCTCTGCTTCCTTCCCAAAAGTCTCATCAGGGAGCAGGATCATATGTAGAGCAGCTGGGCCTTGAACCGGCACCCGTATGGGATGCCAGCACCTCAGGCGGAAGCTCAACTTTCTATGCCACAGGGCCGACCCCTTAGTATCCCTTATTAAATACCAGTAGTCAACCCTCCAAATCACTATGATGACCAAAAAGCTTTCACAATATTCCAAATGTCTCCATCAATAACTACTTTGATAGAGTTATGAATACAAAAATTTACTATAGATTCTTGAGCAAAGTAGATAATTAAAGTCATATTCAAAGAATGTTATGCTAGCCAATATCCACATGTGAAGGCCAAATTAAAAAAAGAAAAGAAAAAGAAGCAACATTTTAAAAAATTTGTTAGCAGTGATGGTTTAGAAATAATTTTTGCATATTATATACCTCATATGGCTGTGGATTTAATATCTCCACTCTTTTATTGCTGAGACAGGGGAAGCTCAAAGATGGTAAGTGATTTACTAAAAACTTTTTAAATAAAAGCTAGAGTTAGGATCCAGGTATGCTTCAAAGCAAATATTCTTATTTCATAGCATTTATAGGATGATGGAGGCAGAAAAAGATTTTTTTAAATTGAGAGACAGGTAAATAGAGCTCCTGTCTACTGGTTCACTCTCTAAATTCCCACAAGATCCAGAACCAAAAGTTCAGGCTTTAAAACGTCCATGCAAAGATAGAGAAGCACCCCAAAAGGAGAAAGGGGAAAGCAGATATAATGAGGATGGAGCAGCTATACCGAAAACCAGATACTCCCAACAGTCCCGTCACAGAAAGCAGAGGCACTGGGGCTGCCAGGTGATAGCACTGACTGCTGTTTGAGACACTATTTTCTTAAATCAACCTTTATAGAAGTGTTGAGTATTGGTTCTGCTTTTTTTCAAAACAATATGACTTCTTGTTGTCTTTTGTGGAAATGGTAAATACCATTAACACTTGTAGAATGTGTTTCAGAAGCTCAGTTGAAATGAAGGAAAAATGTGATTTTTTGTGCTGACTTTTAAAGATTGTTTTTGGTTTTCAAGACGGATTTCTCTGACATTCCCATGTTGGCCACTTTGGTACAGAAGCCTTAAAGTGCGGAGAGGTCAATTTTCCTAAGTTCTCCTTCCTGAATGCCAGTATAGACTTGACTTCCTTAAGCCAAGAAACTTGATATACGCTTGAAACCCCTAAAATAAACCTTTTGGACAGGTATTTGGCCTAGTGGTTGTGTCACTGGTTAGGATGCCCATATCCCACATTGGAATATCTGGGTTTCCACTGATTCAGACCTGGGAGTCAGTTCATGATGGCTTAAGAGACTAGGTTCCTGCCACCCACATGGGAGGCCTCAATTAATTTCCTGACTCCTTTGTTCATTCCAGACCATACCCAGCTGTAAGGGGCATTTGAGGAGTGAATCAGTGCACAGGAGCGCTCTCCCTCTCTCTCCCTCTCTTGCTCTGTCTCTCAAATGATTTTTAAAAATCAAGTATGTTGGGGCCAGCGCCGTGGCTCACTTGGTTAATCCTCTGCCTGCGGCTCCAGCATCTCATATGGGTGCCAGGTTCTGGTCCTGGCTGCTCCTCTTCCAGTCCAGCTCTCTGCTGTGGCCCGGGAGGGCAGTGGAGGATAGCCCAGGTGCTTGGGCCCCTGCACTCGCATGGGAGACCAGGAGGAAGCACCTGGTTCCTGGCTTCAGATCAGTGCAGCCTTAGCCATGGTGGCCATTTGGGGAGTGAACCAAAGGAAGGAAGACATTTTTCTCTGTCTCTCTCTCACTAACTCTACCTGTCAAATAAAAAAAAATCAAGTATGTTAAGTAACAAAACTCAGATTTTCTGGTGATAACATCAAAATGATATCACTCAAAAGGTTCAGAATTCTTGTTTGTTGGTTGTGAATTCATCTCATCGAGAATCCTGAAGGTTTTAGTGCATTTCTTCCATGTCAGAGTTGGCCTGTGAAAACCTCTTACATGCTCAGAAAGGGGGGGGGGGGAGAGAGAATATGAATCTCCCATCTACTGGTTCATTTCCCAAATGCTTGCCAATAACTAGGGCTGAACCAGGCCAAAGCTAGACATCTGGGACTCCATTAGTCTTCCATATTGGTGGCAGGGGCCCAAGCACTAGAGCCATCATCTTCTGCCTTCTAGGCTGCATAAGTTGAAAGCTGGATTGGTTTCTTTCTTTCTTTCTTTCTTTCTTTTTTTTTTTTTTGACAGGCAGAGTGGATAGTGAGAGAGAGACAGAGAGAAAGGTCTTCCTTTTTGCCGTTGGTTCACCCTCCAATGGCTGCTGCGGCCGGCGCATCGTGCTGATCCGAAGCCAGGAGCCAGGTGCTTCTCCTGGTCTCCCATGCGGGTGCAGGGCCCAAGGACTTGGGCCATCCTCCACTGCACTCCCGGGCCATAGCAGAGAGCTGGCCTGGAAGAGGGGCAACTGGGATAGAATCCGGTGCCCCAACCGGGACTAGAACCCGGTGTGCTGGTGCCGCAAGGCAGAGGATTAGTCTGTTAAGCCACGGCGCCGGCCTGAAAGCTGGATTGGATGCACAGAGTCCGGACTCAAACCAGCACTCTGAAACAGGATTTGGACATCCCAAGTGATGGTCTAACCTGCTTCACAATGTCCACCCCTGATGCTGTCAACTTCTATGGTCACTTTTCTGGGAGGGGAGTTTGGAAGTTGTAAAATGTTATAGGTCACAACCTGTGTATTCTGCCAGAAGTAACTGTTTTTGAAAAGTATCATATAAATCCAGAAGCAAATTGGCTTGCTAGGGGGCGACCACTTCCTACCTAATGTTATGAAGATATTCTTTAGAATCTTGGGAAAGTTTTAGTTTTCCTTTTCACATTTGTCTTTAGCCTACTCTGAACTGTTTTTTTATGAAAGTGTTGGGTAGAATTTCAAGTTAATATTTTTTTCATGTGGATAAGCGGTTGTCCCAGCATCTTTTAGTAGAAACTTCATCATTTCCCCACTGATCTGTAACACTAGTTCTTTCACAAATCATATTTCTGGATATGTGTGTGGTTTGTTGATGACCCACTGGTATATCTGCAGTACTAAAGATTACTGATTATTACAACTTTTAGAGAAAGGGCTTAATAAGAACTAAGATCCCTCCATATTTTATCATAGTGTTGACCAAACCTACTTCCACCTCCAATATCCCTATCAAAGTTTTCTTCCTTGCAAGTGTCTTGGCTATCCTTAGCCATTTGCTCTTCTATACAATTTCTAGCACTAGACTAAAAAGTTCAAAATCAATTGTAAAAAAGTTGGGAGATACATGTGATCTTTACAAAGTTGTCTTCCAATCCATGAACATGGTATATAGCCTACATTTATTGAGACTTCTAAAATTTCTTTCTATAAAGTTTTTTAATTCTCCCCAAGATAATTTATTAACATATTATCCTATATTTTTCTTTAGGACATTAATTCACAAATGAATGACATAATGAACAATGTGCATCGAATAATGGCTCGCTACACTCTTGATTTTAACTTGCAGTCTGAAAGGAATATGTTCCTTAAAGAACATATGAAAAAACAGAGAACCATATTTTTGGATAAAATGGCTACATATGCTAAGAATGCTGAAATGAGAGAGAAGACACTTGCCTACATTCTGGCCTGGTTGGAAGAATGGAGTAAGTTTCCAGAAGTGGTTCAGCAGAAAACCACAAAAGTTAGAGAAGAGAATATATAAGTAAATGGTAAAAGATAAGTCATATTAAAGAAAACAACACAAAGAGGTTGTTCAGAAAGTGGCTGTTCTCTTTTCCAGTAAGAATAAAATGAGAAAAATATAGATTTGTTCACTTAGTGCCCATTATTCTGGCTTCCTTGCTTTTCTTTAAGCACACCAATAATGCTCCTACCCATTTTCCTCTAGATAGCCACATGGCTTATTCCTTTAATAAATTTCACTTAAAATAAGGTGTTCTTGGCCGGCACCGCAGCTCACTAGGCTAATCCTCCGCCTGTGGCGCTAGCACCCTGGGATCTAGTCCCGGTCAGGGCACCGGATTCTGTCTCGCTTACTCCTCTTCCAGTCCAGCTCTCTGCTGTGGCCCGAGAGGGAAGTGGAGGATGGCCCAAGTGCTTGGGCCCTGCACTCGCATGGGAGACGGGGAGGAGGCGCCTGGCTCCTGGCTTTGGATTGGCACAGTGCGCCGGCCGTAGCGGCCATTTGGGGGGGTGAACCAACAGAAGGAAGACCTTTCTCTCTGTCTCTCTCTCTCACTGTCTAACTCTGCCTGTCAAAAATAAAATAAAATAAAATTAAAATTAAAAAAGATATCTTCCATCCACTGCTTTATTCTCCAAATGATAGTAACACCCAGGTCTGGGCCAAGAGGCAGGAATTCTATCCTGATCTCCCACATGGGTGGTAGGGCCCTAAGTACTTGAGCCATCATCTGATGCCTTCCCAAGTTCATCAGCAGGAAGCTAGATTGGAAGCAGAGCAGCTGGGTCTCAAAGTGCCATTCTAATATGAAATTCTGTCAGTGCAAGTAGTGGCTTAACCCACTGCATCACAGTGCCAGCACCAGGACTGTGTGTGTGTATGTATGTGTGCATGTGTGCATGTGTGTGTGTGTGTGTGTAAAATATATTTTCTTATAAAAAGGAATTTCAGGGGCTGACATTGTGGCAAGGCAAATTAAGCCACTGCTACAATACCAGCTTCCCATATGCGCACGGATTTCAGTCCTGGCTGCTCCACTTTTTTTTTTTTTTTATTTCAATGATTATTAAATAAAGCTATATTTCCAATGATACAAGAGATTAAGGTGATTGAAAATTATGGATAAATGAACAAATGAATGGTTTGTTTTCCAATACCCTTTCTTTTTTGTTTTTTTAAAAAGATTTATTTATTTGAAATTCAGAGTTACGCAGAGAGAGAGAGAGAGAGAAAGGTCTTCCATCCACTGGTTCACTCCCCAATTGGCCACAATGGCCAGAGCTGGGCTGATCCGAAGCCAGGAGCCAGGAGCTTCTTCCAGGTCTCCCATGTGGGTGCAGGGGTCCAAGGACTTGGGCCATCTTCTACTGCTTTCCCAGGCCACAGCAGAGAGCTGGATCAGAAGTGGAGCAGCCGGGACTCAAACCGGCACCCATATGGGATGGCGGTTTTACCCACTATGCCACAGCCCTGGCCCCTCTAAAACCCTTTCAAATGATCAAATGGAGCAAGAAATTTAAACAAAAATAGCTAAGTACGATTTTCCAGTATTCTCTTAAACTGCCTTTTTCTGTGCTTTTATGGAGCAAAAGCCATAATGAATTAAGGTTGTCTGTGTCCCAATTAAAACTTAGTTTAGGTCACAGAAATGTCAATTTCATCAAATGTTCACTTATCACAAAATACTCTTTTTTTTTTTTTTTGACAGGCAGAGTGGATAATGAGAGAGAGACAGAGAGAAAGGTCTTCCTTTTTGCCGTTGGTTCACCCTCCAATGGCCGCTAAGGCCGGCGCATCTCGCTGATCCGAAGCCAGGAGCCAGGTGCTTCTCCTGGTCTCCCATGCGGGTGCAGGGCCCAAGGACTTGGGCCATCCTCCACTGCCTTCCCGGGCCATAGTAGAGAGCTGGCCTGGAAGAGGGGCAACCGGGATGGAATCCGGCGCCCCAACCGGGACTAGAACCTGGTGTGTGGGCGCCGCAAGGCAGAAGATTAGCCTGTTAAGCCATGGCGCCGGCACAAAATACTCTTAAAAATACTTTTTAAAAACCCATTTTTTATAAAATGGAATACACATCCTTAGCTCGAAGGCCGTACAAAAATTGACAGCAGTTAGAATTTGGTCATAGGGCCATAGCTTGCTGACTTCAGCATTACCTTCCTGGGTTGATGGGAGTTTCCTGTTGACCAGATACACTTGCAATTTTACTGTCAAGTGAACTGGAAAGAGTTTTCTCACCAGCCTTGCTTCGCATCCAACACTTTGTACCACCCCGCAGGCCTGGAGAGGAGGGAGCTCTGCTTCATGTTTCTATGGCAGGGGTAGCCCCTCTCTACTTAGACTGTAGACTGAAGAAGGGCTGTCGTTCACAGGCACAGGCAGTGCTGTGAAGGGTTTGAGCTTTTTGTTAACAAAAAAAATTTTCTTTAATAAATATAAATTTCAAAAGTACAACTTATGGATTATAGCGGTGCTTCCCCCCATAACCACCCTCCCCCCCATAAACCATCCCATCTCCCACTCCCTCTCCCATCCCATTCTTCGTTGATTCATTTTCAGTTATCGTTATATACAGAAGATCAACTCTATACTAAGTAAAGAGTTCAACAGTTTGCACCCACACAGAAATACAAAGTGTAAAGTATTGTTTGAGTACTAGTTATACCATTAATTCACATAGTACAACACATTAAGGACAGAGATCCTACATGAGGAGTAAGTGCACAGTGACTCCTGTTGTTGATTTAACAATTGACACTCTTATTTGTGACGTCAGCGATCACCCAAAGTTCTTGTCATGAGCTGCCAAGGCTATGGAAGCATTTTGAGTTCGCCAACTCCAATCTTATTTAGACAAGGCCATAGTCAAAGTGGAAGTTCTCTCCTCCCTTCAGAGAAAGATACCTCTTTCTTTGATGACCCGTTCTCTCCACCGATATCTCACTCACAGAGATCTTTCATTTAGGTAATTCTTTGCCAGAGTATGTCGGCTTTCCATGCCTGAAGTGCTCTCATGGGCTTTTTAGCCAGATCCGAATCTGGCAGCTCCACTTTTGATCCATTCCGGCACCTGGCAATCAACGGAGATGGCCTAAGTGCTTGGGCCCTGTCATCCATGTCAGAGACCTGAATAGCCTTCCCAGGAGCCTGGCTTCAACCTGGCTCAGCTCTAGCCATTGCACTGTGGGAGTGAACCAGCAAACGGAGGATTTCTATGTGTGTGAGTCTCTCTCCCTTTCTTTCTCTCTCTCATCCCTTCCTCTCTGTAATAATCCCTTTCAAATAAATAAATCTTTTTTTAAAAAGTCAAAGTTATTTGAAATGTTTTTAAATTAAAAAATAAAAGAATTTCATTTTGTTGCAAGAAATTTTGAGTAATGGCATCAGAAAATACCAGAATAGTGGCCAGCATTGTGGCACAGTGAGTTAAGCTGCAACTTGTGACACCAGCATTGCATTTGAGCCTTGGTTTGAGTCCCAAATCTTCTGATCCAGCTCCTTACTATTGTGTCTGGAAAAGCAGAAGAAGATGTCCCAACTGCTTGAGCCATTGACACCCACCTGAGAGATCCAGATGGAGTTCCTGTCTCTGGCTTCAACCTGGTCCAGCCATAAGCATTGTAGCCATTTGGAGAGAACACCAGCAGAAGAAAGATGTGTGTGGGGTGTGTGTGTGTGTGTGTGTGTGTGTTTCCCTCTCTGCATATAACTGTACCTTTCAAATAAATAAGATAAAACTAAATATCATTTTTTTAAAAAAGGGAAACACTAGGCAACTTGCCAAAGGGATTGATTGGGATTTAAATACCCAATATTGAAGCAGTACTCACATTTTGATACCCACTTCCCTGGAGTTTAGGAGCTAACCCCGAGAGACTCCTTTAAATCTGATTCACAAGTCCTATTGCCCAACCTCCTATTTCAAACCTGTTTTAACTTTTTTTAAGAGAAAAGCCTCAGAATACTAGCAAGTGAAAGATAACTATACTCACATGCCTGAATACTACTATTTATTGAGAAGTTACCCAATATTATGAGGCTATACGGTTATACTTATTTTTATGCACAAAAATAATGTTTTACTCTCTTCAAGATGCTATTTTGTCTGACATAACTGCAACTGATATTGAAGAGCACTACCACTGGATAGTACAAATGGAGCTGTTTCCAGACACACTGAGAGCTATTGAAAACAATGTCAATATACTATGTAGAATTAGTACATCTTTCCTTGAAGAAAAGAAGAAACACAAGAAAAAAATGTGTAAGTGTGTTTTATAATTTTGCAAAGAGTTTTATCTTTTCCAAAATGAAATTTTGTTGAGGTATAATTGTGTATCATAAAACTCATACATATTAAATGTTGGATTGAATTATTTTCACTAAATTTAGAGTTCTGTTGATCATCATAATCCGATTTTAGAACATTTTCACTATTCCTTGTGTTCTTTTGCAACCAGTCTTCATTCTCATTCATTTCTCCAACCACCCACTAATCTATTTTCTGTCTCAAAATTTGTTCTTTATGGATATTTCATATAAATAGAATAATTAGGTCACTTATGTCTGCCTTCTTTCAATTAGCATGTTTCTGAGGTTCAGTCATGTTATAAGATATATCAGTAGTTTTTTCCTTTCTATTACTGATTGTATATAGCTGTCTACATAGATCACATTTTTAGACCCATTCACCAGTTTGTAGATACTTGGACTATTTCACTCTTTGGCCTTTATGAATAATGTTGCTATAAGTGAATATGGGTAAATCTTTATGTGGATATATGCTTTCACTTATTTGGGGCACACATCCCTGACTAGAACTGCTGAGTCATCTGATCAATTTAGTTTAAACATTTAAAGAAACCATCAACTGTTCCAAAGTGACTTCACCATTTTACATTGCCACCAGCAATGCATGAGAGGTCAGCTTCTCCACCTGCTCAGCAACACTGTTACTGCCTCTCTTTTCTACTTTGATTGTTCTGCTGGACCCAAAGTGGTATCTCACTGTGGTTTTAGTTTGCATTTCCCTAGTGTAAGCAGTACAGATGATGTTGTACATATTTTCATGTGCTTGTTAGTCATTCCTATATATGTTTGATGAATTGTTGAGTCAAATACAAGCTCATTCTTGTTACTGAGTTTGAAAATTTCTTTATATTTCTGGATGTAAGTCCTTTATCAGAAAAGTGATTTGTGAATCAGACTGCAAAGGGTTTTTGGTGCCTTATAGCCCAAAAGTATTTGCTTTTGGTGAAGTCCAATCAATCTACCAGTGATTTCTTTCATGAATTGTGATTATAGCATTGTATTTAGAACTCATATCAGTCAGGACTCAATGAAGTGAAGCAGAACTAATAGATTATATATAATCCATATGCATATTCCATGATTGGGGAATATATTTTGTATGACTTCAATTCTTTTAAATTTATTAAGACTTGTTTTCAAGCTAACTATATGGTCTATCCCAGAGAATGGTCCATGCATACTTGAAAATAATGTATGTTCTGCTCTTGTTGTGTAGAGTGTCCCAAAATTGGTCTACAGTGTTCAAGGCTTCTAAATATTTCCTGATTTCATATTTTTTTGAGCCCATTATTTGGATGAGAAAATGAATACCCCAACTATGATTTCTGAACTATCTATGTCTCTTTTATATTTTGTCAGTTTTTACTTTGTGTATTTCAGGGCTTGGTTGTATATGCTTGTAATCATAAAAGTTTAGTGAAAGACTGACAGGTTATTATGGTAAAATGTCCCTCACTATCTCTATAAATACTATTTTTATTTTATTTAAGGTACACAAATTTAATTTATTTCATACATACTAATTCAGGAACATAGTGATACTCCTCACTCTTCCCTCCCTCCCATCCACACTCCTAGCCTTCTTCCTCCTCCCTCTCCTATTCCCACTCTTAATTTTTATAAATGTCTATTTTCAGTTTACTTTATACTCATAAATTTAACCTACACTAAGTAAAGAGTTCAACAAATAGTATGAACAGAAAACACTGTTCATCAACAGTCAAGACAGGGTTGTAAACCATCATTGAATCTCAAAATGTCAACTTCACTCCTATACATGACCTTTTAGGTACTTGATTATTTACTACAGATCAGGGAAAACATATGGTATTTGTCTTTGGGGGACTGGCTTATTTCACTAAGTACCATGGTTTCCAGTTGTGTCCGTTTTGTTCCAAAAGACAGAATTTCATTTTTTGTGCTGAGTAGTATTCCACAATGTATATATACCATAATTTCTTTATCCAGTCATTAGTAGATGGACATCTGGGTTGATTCCATATCTTAGCTATTGTGAATTGAGCTGCAATAAACATGGGGGTACAGATCACTCTTTCATGTGTTGATTTTATTTCCTTTGTGTAAATTCTCAGGAGTGGGATGGCTGGGTCATATGCTAGGTTTGTATACAGATTCTTGCAGTATCTCCATACTGTCTTCCACAGTGGGTAGACCATTTTACATTCCCACCAATAATAGATTATGGCACCTTTTCTCCCACATCCTCACCACCATTTGCTGTTTATTGATTTCTGTATGAAATCCATTCTACCTGGAGTGAGGTGAAACCTCATTGTGGTTTTGATTTGCATTTCCCTGATGGCTAGTGATCCTGAGAAGTTTTCCAAGTGTCTGTTGGCCATTTGGATCTCCTTTTTTTGAAAAATACCTCTTGAGCTTTGCCAATTTCTTAACTGGATTGTTTGTTTTGTTGTTGTTGAGTTTCTCAAGCTCTTTATAGATTCTGGATATTAATCCTTTATCAATTGCATAGTTTGCAAATATGTTCTCCCATTCTGTCAGTTGCCTCTTCACTTTACTGAGTGTTTTTTGGCTGTGCAGAAGATTCTCAACATGATGTAATCCCATTTGTCAATTTTGGCTTTGATTGCCTGTGCTTCTGGGGTCTTTTCCAAGAAATCTTTACCTATGCCTAGTAATTTATAGATATCAGGTCATAGATGTAGGTCTTTGATCCATTTTGAGCAGATTTCTGTATAAGGTGAAAGGTAGCAGTCTTGTTTCATACTTCTGCATGTGGATAACGAGTTTTCCCAGCACCATTTGTTGAAAAGACTGTCCTTGCTCTAGGGATTGATTTTAGCTCCTTTATCAAATTTAAGTTGGTTGTAGATGCATGGATTGATTTTGGGAGTTTCTATTCTGTTCTATTGGCCTATATGTCTTTTTTCTGACAGTCTCACGCTGTTTTGTTTACAATCATCTCATTTTCAAATATGGATAGTTTGACTTCCTCCTTTATAATTTTTATCCCTTTGATTTCTTTATCTTGCCTAATGGCACTGGATAGAACTTCTAGAACCATATTGAACAGCAATGGTGAGAGTGGGCATCTTTGTCAAGTTCCAGACCTCAGTGGGATTTCTTCCAAATTTTCGCCATTCAATAAGAAGCTGGCTGTGAGTTTCTCATAAATTTTTTATTGTGTTGAGGAATGTTCCAATTTACTTAAGGTTTTCACTATGAAAGGTTGCTGCATTTTATCAAATGCTTTTTCTGCATCTATTGAAAAAAATCATATTTTTGTTTTTCAATTTGTTAATGTGAAGTATCACATTTATTGATTTGCGAATGTTGAATTATCTCTGTATACCAGCGATAAATCCCACTTAGTCTGAGTGAATAATATTTCTCATGTGTTGTTGGATTTGATTAACAAGTATTTTGTTGAGGACTTTTGCATCTATGTTCATCAGGGAAATTGGTCTGTTGTTCTCTTTGTTGCGTGCTTATCTGTTTTAGGAATTAGGGTGATGCTGACTTCCTAGAAGGAGTTTGAGAGAATTCCTTCCCTTTCAATAGTTTTGAATAGCTTGAGAAGAATTGGAATTAGTTCTTCTTTAAAAGTCTGTTAGAATTCAGCAGTGAAGGGCCGGTGCCCTGGCTCACTTGGTTAATCCTCCACCTGTGGCACTGGCATCCCATATGGGTGCTGGGTTCTAGTCCTGGTTGCTCCTCGTCCAGTCCAGCTCTCTGCTATGGCCTGGAAAGGCAGTGGAGGATGGCCCAAGTGCTTGGGTCTCTGCACCTGCACGGGAGACCAGGAGGAAGTTCCTGGCTTCTGGCTTCAGATTGGCACAGCTCTGGCCGTAGTGGCCATTTGGGGGGTGAACCAACAGAAGGAGGACCTTTCTCTCTGTCTCTCTCTCACTGTCTAACTCTATCTGTCAAACAAAAGAAAGAATTCAGCAGTGAAGACATCTGGTCCTAGGCTTTCCTTTGTTGAGAAGGACTTTATTACTGATTCAATCTTCATCTTGGTTACTGATTTGCTTATTTTTCTATGTCTTCATGACTTAATTTTGGTAGATTTTATGTGTCCAGGAAGCTATCTATTTCTTCTAGATTTCCTGATTTATTGGCAATCAGCTTTTTGTAGTAATTCATGATGATTCTTTTTATTTCTGTGGTATCTGCTGTTACAGTTCTTTCTTTCTTTCTTTCTTTCTTTCTTTCTTTTGACAGGCAGAGTGGACAGTGAGAGAGAGGGAGACAGAGAGAAAGGTCTCCCTTTTCTGTTGGTTCACCCTCCAATGGCCGCTGTGGCCAGCGCGCTGCAGCTGGCGCACCGTGCTGATCCGAAGCCAGGAGCCAGGTGCTTCCTCCTGGTCTCCCATGCGGGTGCAGGGCCCAAGCACTTGGGCCATCCTCCACTGCACTCCTGGGCCAGAGCACAGAGCTGGACAGGAAGAGGAGCAACCAGGACAGAATCTGATGCCCCAACCCGGACTAGAACCCGGTGTGCCGGCGCCACAGGCAGAGGATTAGCCTATTGAGCCACGGCACTGGCTACAGTTCCTTTTTCATCTCTGATTTTATTGATTTGAGTCTTCTCCCTCTTTTTTTCTTTAGTCAGGTCAATGGCGTACCAACTTTATTTTTTCAAAAAATCAGCTCTTCATTTCACTGATCTTTTGTATTGTTTTTATTTGGATTTTGTTATTTGTTCTCTAATGTTAATTATTTCTGTCCTCCTCCTCTTTGATTTTAAGTACTCCTATGATTAATCTTTTGAATTCTGAATCAGGCATTCCACCAATGTCTTCATCTTCATATTCTAATATTGACCCCTTGTGGGAGGGTGGTCATGTTGTCTTCCTTATTCTTGTTTCTTGATTTTTTTCATTTATTTTTAGACATTTGGGAAGATACTTGTTTGTTTTTCCTCTGATGGCTTTTATCTTTGAACTATGCCTCTGTGGCTTAGTGGACTGTGTGCTCTTTCAGTAAATACTCAGAGGTGTGTGTTGGATGTGGCCAAGGTGCTCTGTCTCACGCTCCAAGGTGGGCAAGTATCCAGGGTGACACCCAAGTTGGGCATGGTAGATCTCTTGTTAGCAGGAAGGAGGCTAGAAGCACCTCTTTTGGTGTAATCACACCCTCACCTCCTCTCTTCCAACCTGATCAATGCCCAGATGTTAGCCCACTATTGGTGCAATACTCATCCATGCTGCTACATGAACCACACAAAGGATCTGTGAAGACTTCAAGGTGAGACATTTTAATGTCCCACTCCAGGCAATCAGAGAGCTCTGAGCATGCGGAGCTAAACACAGTGATAGCCCAGAGACCCCGCTACAATCTGCTACCTCTTGTGCAGTCACCGAGATCCCACAGTCTCAGCACACAGGACTTCCACAGGCATGGGGTACAGAGGATCCACTCCACCCCACTAGCCTGTCCCATCCACAGAGAGGCTGAAACATTCCCAAAGACAGCTGTTTGTTGGTCCTCAGCTTAGGCAGCTTGAGCCCCAGAGCCTAGGACATGTTGAGAGGCTGGGGGCTCCTCACAGTCCTACCTGGGTACCCAGCCCCCTGTCAATCCTCCAAACCAGAATCAAAGTCAATGGGACTGCATATTTTTTCCCTCTGATAAAATCCCTGGATCACACACAGGCAAGGAGCTGCCAGCCACAGCCCCTCCTTGTTTCACAATGGTGCCTTCTCCTCAGTGCTTGCAGGGTGTGCGCAAGAGCCTCTGCGGTACTGATGCCAGAATGGCTCCTTCTCTCTGCCCATTGCCAGGTGCTGCACACAGCTGCTGCCACTGCTACTGCTGTCAAGATGGCGTCTTGCCCCCTGCAGTTGCTGGGCATGCACACAAGAGATGCCACAGCTGCTACCTATGTCCAAAATGGCGCCTGCTGTCTCTCTGCCAGTAGCCGAGTGCCATTATTAGGGGTAGGAAGAGAAATAAACATGCCCCCTTTTTACACTGAGTTAGCAGGTACCCTGCCCCCCTCAAAGCTCCAGGCTGGACTCAAACACAGTATAGTCCGCCAGACTTTCCCACCAGCTATATCACCTGTGGCATGGGCTCCTGTGGTCTGATCTCACTTTGTTCTCCAATACTGGCACTTTCTCCAGCTCAGGGCTGCTAGGGCCATGTGTTGTTTTCGTGCTCTTTGCTGCATGCCCATACCTTCCACACAGATCCATGGCATCCCTCTTCCTTCCATAGAATTTTTATTTATTTATTTATTTATTTTTGACAGGCAGAGTGGACAGTGAGAGAGAGAGAGACAGAGAGAAAGGTCTTCCTTTGCCGTTGGTTCACCCTCCAATGGCCGCTGCAGCCGGCGCACCACGCTGATCCGAAGCCAGGAGCCAGGTGCTTCTCCTGGTCTCCCATGGGGTGCAGGGCCCAAGCACTTGGGCCATCCTCCACTGCCTTCCCGGGCCATAGCAGAGAGCTGGCCTGGAAGAGGGGCAACTGGGATAGAATCCGGCGCCCCGACCGGGACTAGAACCTGGTGTGCCAGCGCCGCTAGGCGGAGGATTAGCCTGTTGAGCCACGGCGCCGGCCCCATAGAATTTTGACTGCAGTTTTTCTCTAACTCTCACCTTGAGAATGCACTTTCTCTAAGTTTTTTCTTACTAATTCCCTCTAACCTGGAGCAGTATGCCCTGTCCCTATCCTGCCATCTTGGAATCCTCCTAGAACTGTTATTTTTATATTAAAGTCTATTTTGTCATATACTAGTATAGTCTTCTCAGCTCCCATGTTGTTACTGTCTTCAAAGTGTATCATTTTCTGTCATTTTACTTTCAATCTGTTTGTGTATTTGAATCCAAGGTGTATCACTTGTAGTCGGACCTTTCTGGGACTTTTTTTCTTTGGACACACATCTGACAATCCAGGTCTCCCTCACAAGTGGCAGGGACTCAAATATTCGAGTCATTGCTCTTTGGGGGAAACTTTGCTCTGTTTCTCATTCAGCCATTCTGTAAATTCCATTAAATGTCTGTCTTTTATCTGTTTCTTTATGAATCTTTCAATAAACAAAAGGTAGAAAAGAGGAACAAGAACACAAGAGAGAAAAATGAAAGCACCAAGCATACCAAAAGTCAAGGGAAGTTTGGGCTTACATTATATGTCATCCTGAAGTTGTGAATGAGAATTAAGGTCATGGCTGTGTTCATATCCTTAACTCTAGAAGTAGAAGTTCTAGATTATTGTAGAAAAGCAGTCATTCTTTTAAAAACAGAAAAATGTTTTCTGATCAATCTTCAACCAATAGTTATCTGTTAGTCTAAATTCTTTAAGCACAGAGTATAGCACAGAAGGATAAATGCAATCTCATTGTTTTGTTTTGTGTTTTTTTCTCCCAGTGTCAAGAGGTGCTCTATGGAAAACTTGGAAAGAAAGAGCTATAAAACGACCTGCAACAACCCATGCTTTAAGACCAGATCAGATGATTGCTGACCAATTTGCAATAAATACAAAAGTTTCAGAAATTCAAAATATGCTGCAGGAACTCATAGGCACTGGAATATTCAACAAATTAGAAAACACTGCTATTAAATACATATCATCAACAATACTAAATCTTTTAAAAGCCTTGACTGTCGTAAATGATGAATTAAAAATTATTAACATCCGAAGTGGTAGCATATTTACAGAGATATATGAAACAGAAAAAGAGCTGTCCCTAAAGATGATTCAAGACCTGAGTCAACAAAATGAGATACTTCAACAAAAATTGCAAGAGGCAGAAGAAAACTATGAACAACTCATTCAATTCAAAGGTATTACAGACCGCCAAGAACATACACCACTACCTGTATCCACAGCCATTATCAAAGATGATGACATGGAGGACAGTATGGATAATATTTTATACAAAGAATTTGAAAGCATGGTTGATGAGTTCAAAATAAAAGATAAGAAAGCCCTTGGGAAAAAGTGGTTCTCCAAGCTTTCACATACAGCCCCAGATGATATGACTCCAGATGTAACTGCACAGCATCTTGTACCTGAAGAAAGACAGAAAAGAGCTTCTAGGATTTCTGAAGAAATTACTGAGGATAAAATGCCACTGAAGAAAGATGATGTCTCTCAGAAAGATGGGGCTGGTCGGTACCAACCACAGCAAAGAAAGTATACAAAAAGCCCTCACGTAGAGGAGACCTCTGGGTCAAAGCTGCAGGAGGATGTCGGTGAGGATATAGGATTAGAGGCCAAACCTAATCAGTACTCCACATTACATGTGCCAGAAAAGAAGAGAAAAGAAATAAAACTATCTTCTGAAATCAAATCAAAGTCAGCCACTGAATCAAAAAGTCAACACTTCCTTCCCACTGAGACAAAGAGCCGGGATGGCAAAAGTAGAACAAGTGGTATGCAAGAGAAACCCAGAAAACTCAAAACCAAATCTTTAGTAGACAAGAGTTCAGTTTTGCTAGAGGACACTGAGTCAATAGACAAACAGAGGAAAAGTGAAAGTGACAGCTTATCGGAGTCACTCAGTATGACCCAGGTGAAACACACATCTATGCCACTTAAAGCTGAGACCGAAGGAAAGACACAGCAAACCTCTTCAGGAACTACCATAAGCAAAGAAGGAAAAACTAAAGGAAAAGAAACGCTAACCAAGTCTAAACTTGATAAATCGCACTCAAGGACAGCTAAAGTGACTCCAGAAACTATCCAAGATCTAGGAGCTTCGGAGAGCAAAAGTGAACGGAGTCATGTAGAAGCATTTCAGAAAGCCATAATGAATTTCTTAAAAGAGAAAATTAATAACATACAAAAGCCCTCTGATAGAAGCACCATGCTGAAAGAGGAGGAAGAGGAGGGGGAGAAGGAGGAGTTATTAGAAACAGCAGAAATTGAACAATTGGGGATCATAAAAGGAAAGATAGAGGAATATTTCAAAAATGTAACTGAAATTGTTACTAACATCCTGAGGAAATATCAGGTTTCAAAGAAGGAAGAACAGGTTGAAGAGAAACCTACGAAAGAAAAAAAGGAAGCTTCGTTTAAACCGGCATTGCATTATCAGAAGTCATCAATTACTACTGCACAGTCTGAAATTAGCACCTTCCTCTCCAATGAGGGTGTAGATCCCACAATTACAAATTTAATACAAGTGGTTTTAACTGAAATGGAGAGTGGAAGAGATGCTACAGCTCTCCCCAAAGCAGCGAAAGACCATGAGAAGGAAAAACAAAAACAGGAGCAATATTTAGAAGAGGATCAAGAAAAAATATACGAAGAAGCAACTCTCCATAAGAAGGATTCTAAACAAATCCATAAGACCTGGAGGAAGAAAAAGGAATTGTTCCAGAAGGAGGAGGAAAGCCAAGGGCAGGAGCAGCAGAAGCAGGGGCAGGAGGAAGAGCTGTGGGCGGAACACCATAAGCAGAGGATTCTGAGGCAGACGGAGCAAGAGGAGCAGCACAGGGAAACGGGAAAGGAGAAGGAACGGAAGGCCAAGCAGCAGGAGGAGGCAGGGAAGCAAACCACAAAAGAGGGAGGCGTGCTCTTGGAGAGGGAGAATGAAGAGGCGATGAGCCAGGCTCCGAAGGCAGCGAGACACCCGGAGCCGAAAATGAGAGGGAAGAGAGAGAAGCAAAAGCCAAGTGGAAGGGTAGAGAGCCTGGAAAGGCAGAGGGAGAAGATGCAGGAGAAAGAATCTGAAGAGCGCTTTCGAATGGAGGCCCAGACTCCAGCGATGTTAGATGAATCCCAGTTACACCAAGGAAACAACTTCTACAGAATCTTAGAGCTTCTTCAGGGGACAACGCACTCCATACCAAGTGGCTCTCCCACCTCCACCCAGTCCTCACCATATGCAGCCCTTCCTATTTATCCAGAGCCCCTCCCAACATACCAAACTCTCACTCCTCAGCAGGCCCAGGACCTGATGACCATTCTAGCTCCTCAACAGGTCCAGGACCTGACAACCCCTCTGATTCCCCAGCAGATCCAGGCCCTGGGGACCACTCTGACCCCTGCACAGGTCCAGGCACTGAGAAACATTCTGTCCTCACCACGGGCTGAGGCCCTGGGGCCCACTCTGACTCCTCAACAGGTCCAGGACCTGACAACCCCTCTGATTCCCCAGCAGATCCAGGCCCTGGGGACCACTCTGACCCCTGCACAGGTCCAGGCACTGAGAAACATTCTGTCCTCACCACGGGCTGAGGCCCTGGGGCCCACTCTGACTCCTCAACAGGTCCAGGACCTGACAACCCCTCTGATTCCCCAGCAGATCCAGGCCCTGGGGACCACTCTGACCCCTGCACAGGTCCAGGCACTGAGAAACATTCTGTCCTCACCACGGGCTGAGGCCCTGGGGCCCACTCTGACTCCTCAACAGGTCCAGGACCTGACAACCCCTCTGATTCCCCAGCAGATCCAGGCCCTGGGGACCACTCTGACCCCTGCACAGGTCCAGGCACTGAGAAACATTCTGTCCTCACCACGGGCTGAGACCCTGGGGCCCACTCTGACTCCTCAACAGGTCCAGGACCTGACAACCCCTCTGATTCCCCAGCAGATCCAGGCCCTGGGGACCACTCTGACCCCTGCACAGGTCCAGGCACTGAGAAACATTCTGTCCTCACCACGGGCTGAGGCCCTGGGGCCCATTTTAACCCCTCAGCAGGTTCAGGCCCTTGGGACCACTCTAGCTCCTCAGGAAGCCCAAGAGCTAGGGACCACCTTGACCCCTGAACAGGTCCAGGAGCTGGGAACCATTCCGTCCCTGCCACAGGCTGAGGCCCTGGAGCCCTCTTTGACCCCTCAGCAGGTCCAAGCCCTAATGACCACTCCGACCCCCGCACAGGTCCAGGCCCTGGGAACTATTCCATCTCCACCATGGGCTGAGGCCCTGGGGACCACCCCAACTCCTCAACAGTCCCAGGCTCTGACAACCACAC
Organism: Lepus europaeus; assembly: GCF_033115175.1. Lineage (NCBI taxonomy): Eukaryota > Metazoa > Chordata > Mammalia > Lagomorpha > Leporidae > Lepus > Lepus europaeus. The sequence goes on from NC_084836.1 coordinate 69,945,340, forward strand.
TGATCCCTCAGCAGGCCCAAGCCCCAGTGATCACTCTGAGCCCTGCACAGGTCCAGGCGCTGGGAGGCACTCTCACCACTCAGCAGGCCCAAGCCCTTGGGACCCTATTCAGCCCCCAGCAGTCCCAGACTCTGATGACCACTCTGATGCTTCAGCAGCCCCAGGCCCAGGGGACCCCTCAGACCCCTCAGCAGATCCAGGTCCTTGGAACAACTCTGACAACCACTCTAGCTCCTCAGGAGGTCCAGGACCAGGCCCCAGTGACCACTCTGACCCCTCAGCAGGTCCAGGACCTGACAACCACTGTGATTCCCCAGCAGATCCAGGCCCTGGGGACCACACTGACCCCTGCACAGGTCCAGGCACTGGGAACCATTCTGTCTCCACCACGGGCTGAGGCCCAGGGGACCACTCTAACTCCTCAACAGTCCCAGGCCCTGACGACCATTCTAACTCCTCAACAGTCCCAGGCCCTGACGACCATTCTAACTCCTCAACAGTCCCAGGCCCTGGGGACCACTCTAACTCCTCAACAGTCCCAGGCCCTGGGGACCACTCTAACTCCTCAACAGTCCCAGGCCCTGGGGACCACTCTAACTCCTCAACACTCTCAGGCCCCAGTGACCTCTCTGAGCCCTGCACAGGTCCAGGCGCTGGGAGGCACTCTCATCACTCAGCAGGCCCAAGCCCTTGGGACCCTATTCAGCCCCCAGCAGTCCCAGACTCTGATGACCACTCTGATGCTTCAGCAGCCCCAGGCCCAGGGGACCCCTCAGACCCCTCAGCAGATCCAGGTCCTTGGAACAACTCTGACCCTTCAGCAGGCTGAAGCCCTGGGGACCACTCTAACCCCTCTGCAGGCTGAGGTCCTGGAGCCCACTCTCACTCCTCAGCAGGCTCAAGCCTTGGGGACAGCTGGGGCTGAGGTCCTGAAACACACGCTGACGCCTAAGCAGGCACAGGCCCTGGAAACAATTCTGACCCCTGAGCAGGCCCGAGTCCTAAGGAATACACTAATGTCTCAACAGGCCGAGGCCCTGGGGGCCGCTCTTACCCCTCAGCATGCCCAGACTCAGGGGATCCCCCTCGCCCCTGAGATGTACCAGCGTTCGGATATGACACCCACACACGAGCAGGCCAGGGCATTGCAGGCTCCTCTCTCTCTGGAACCAGCCCGGACACCGGGAGTCCCTGGTGCCCCTCGGTATGCCCAGACACTGAAAACAGCTGGCACTTTACAGATCCAGGCAAGGCAAATCCAACTAACTGTGAAACCCACTCAGCTATTTGGGGTCCCTGGCACTCAAGAACAGGCTGAGCTTGCCCAAGCAATTGGAGCCACCGTCACTCCTGAGCTGGCTCAGGCAACAGAGGTCCCTCTCACTTTTACTCAGGGACAGTCCTCAGGAGTCTCTCTTATACCTGGGGCCCCTCCCACTCCAGGGCAACCCCTTGAGCTGGAGGCTCTTAGCTATAGGCAGTTATTTCTGTCTAAGCACCCTCTGGCCCCTCTGGCTCCCAGGCGGTCTCTTAAATCAGAACTCCCACCCTTTTCTGGAAAGATTCCCAGTCACTGGGCTCCTCTCCCTTCTTGGCAGTCCTTGGCTCCTGGGGCCCCTTCCACCCCTGAAGAACTCTTGGAATCTGGACCCTTAGCCTTTTCCGGGAAGCCTCAGGCTTTCCTACCTTCTGTCCCTGCTGTCAAGTCTCCCTCCCTGCAGGCCACTCCTGCCCTCGGACAGTCCCTGGCACCATCGGCTTTTCCTGGGCAAGTCTCCCCACCACACATCCCTCCTCCTTCTGGGCATCTCCCCACATTATGGACCCCCTCCGTTGCTGGAAAGCCCCAGAAAGCTGAGTCCTCGTTTGATAGAAAGAAAAGATTGACATCTGTTTCCTTTGTGAAATCGCAATCATCGTTGGTCCAACACAGTATTCCCGATTTCGAGGCAATTCAAGCTCCTTTCACTGCGAAGAAGATCCAAATTTCCGAGGTCTCTGTCACTTCTGAAGAAACATTTCAGTCCTATATCACCAGTGACAGGGCACCGGTATCACACACCTCTTACATTGAGGAGGAGGCTCTTACTCCGCAGAAACCTAGGACAACGCTACCTCCTCTCACTACGCGACTGCTGAAACCATCGCAGTTACCAGCTCTGCAGAGGTGCTTGAGAACACGACTGCCCTCTATAGACAAGCCTTGGATCAAGACTTCAGCTTTGGGTACCAAGGAAACCAAAATGATGGTGCCCCCTTCCTCTCCTCAAGAACCTGAAAAGATGACGTATTTTGTTGATGTGGAGGCTCAGAGAAAGAACCTGATACTGTTAAATCAGGCCATAAAAACTTCCGCAGCGCCTTCACAGCTACACGTAACAGCCAGGAACCTCGTAATTGAGACACTTCACATGGACGCCATTCGGCTGGGATTCCTGTTCCACAAGTACATTGCCTACAGGCTGATCCAGCGTGCCAGGTAGATAATTCTCTAGTTGTCTAGTTGTCATATGTACAATTTTCTGACATAGTCCTGATATCAAATATCCTCCCTCATTGCCATAGAAGTATATTCATATTTGTCTGTTGCAGTTGATTTCTCAACAATGTTGCAGTGGATTCGTTTCTGAGAGGAGGAGCGTGGTGGGGGCCAGAGGCGCAGAGTCAACACACAGACCCTGGGAGTCGGGTGAAAGCGGGCTTGAGGCAAGCAGCCCGCAGACTCGTTTATTTCAGTTGGTACAACATCTTATATAGCCAAGACCAGCCAATCCAGTCAAGGGGCGGTCTATGCCCCAACCAATCACAGCCTGTTGCCAGGCAGTTTCAAAACCATCCAATCACAGCCTGTTGTCAGGCAGGCTCCATTGCCAGGTGGGATTCAAAGCCATCCAATCACAGCCTGTTGCCAGGCAGGCTCCATTGCCAGGTGGGATTCAAAGCCGTTCCTGAGTAACTGACGCTTGCTTGCCAGCGGCCACTTTGGCATGGCCTTCTCATTTCACCACATTTCCCCCTTTTCGTTTATTTTTGAGCAACGGGAGGCATGATTCTTGGCCATACCATTGTTGACCCCATTCCCATGTGGTCTCCGTACGCAGCTGTGCCTGTCTTAGGTTGTCCCCCAGGGGATCTTACCCGTCATTGACTAACCAGCACTCAAATCGAGAGACCACAGGATTGCTTGCTCAAATAGGGGTAGGAATGAGGAATAATGTTATCAGGAATGGCATGTCCGCGCACAGGCTGTGGGCCTTTTGAGTGGCTGACCAGTGCTAGTGGGGTACAAAATAGTAACAGATATGGCTATGGGCAGTTTCTCAGGGTAGGATGATAGGGCAGGTGCATCGGCTAACAAGGCGGAGTCTCAGTCTTGTTCAGCTGGTTCTGGTTGGCTGTCAGTTGCAGGCTTGATGTTTCTGGCTGGTACCCAGATGGGCTGTCCCACATTCTCTGGAAAGACACAAGCATATCCTCGACCTTTGGTTAGCAGAGGGTGTGGTCTTTCCATTCTCCTGTCAGGGGGTCTTTCCACCTAACCAAAGGGGCTGGGGCCTGCCTGGCAATGGAGCCTGCCTGGCAACAGGCTGTGATTGGATGGATTTGAAACTGCCTGGCAACAGGCTGTGATTGGATGGATTTGAAACCCACAAGGCAAACGGAAACTGCCTGGCAACAGGCTGTGATTGGTTGGGACATAGACCGCCCTTTGACCGGATTGGCTGGTCTTGGCTATATAAGATGTTGTATCAACTGAGATAAATGAGTCTGCGGGCTGCTTGCCTCAAGCCCGCTTTCACCCAACTCCCAGGGTCTGTGTGGTGACTCCGCACCTCTGGCCCCCACCACGCTCCTCCTCTCAGGAAGGAATCCACTGCAACATTGTTGAGAAATCAACTGCAACATTTGTCAGATCGAAAAATCCTTTTATAGAGGTTTTATTTTATTTTATTTTTAGGTTCAAAAAAAAAACCTTTTATAGAAGGTTTCCTTTATAGAAGGAAACATGTTTTTAGGGAACAAGAAATGGCATAGAACATGATCCACTTCATTTATATCTCTAGCAGAGATGATAAGATATGTCTGGTGGGTCATAATCTTTAAGATTTATCAACATTTTTAATAATGCTTGCTGCTTTCTCAAGAAAGGCTCTCTCTCCAATCTAAGATATATTTAAATTTTTCTGGTTTCTTTTGACCCTTTTTAGGTCAGTTATTAGTTTTTTTTGGTGTATCTTCTGGTTAAGTCTGATTCTAACTTCCTACCTTAAGATACTGACCTTCCTTTTTTTTTTTTCCTATAAAGTTACTTGGTTGCACCATCACCCTTTATAAAATAATCCAATTTTCTCTCTACTGATTTGAATGCACCTTTATCATAAACTCTCATACAATTTGGAACCACATTTGGACTTTTTTATTATTTTCTATTGCTCTATTGATGAGTGACTTCCATACTATTTTAATTTTTGTAGTTTCTTTAAAAGACTGCATACTTTTTAACTTTTTTTTTTTTGACAGGCAGAATGGATAGTGTGAGAGAGAGAGACAGAAAGGTCTTCCTTTTTGCCGTTGGTTCACCCTCCAATGGCCGCTGCAGCCGGCGCATCTCGCTGATCCGAAGCCAGGAGCCAGGTGCTTCTCCTGGTCTCCCATGGGGTGCAGGGGCCCAATAACTTGGGCCATCCTCCACTGCCTTCCCGGGCCATAGCAGAGAGCTGGCCTGGAAGAGGGGCAACCGGGATAGAATCCGGTGCCCCAACCAGGACTAGAACCCGGTGTGCCGGTGCCGCAAGGCGGAGGATTAGCCTGTTAAGCCACGGCGCCGGCCAAAAAGAATGCATACTTTAATTGGAGAGGTGAAGAGATCTCCCATCTGCTGGTTCACTCCCCGACGTGCCCACAATAGCCTAGACTGGGCCAGGCTGAAGTCAAGAGCACAGAACTCAATCCATGTAGGTGGCAGGGACCCAACTACTCGACCCATCACTTGCTGCCTCCTAGGGTGCACACTTCCGGGAAACTAGACTTGGGAGCAGAGCCAAGACTCAAACCCAGGCACTCCAAAATGGGAAGTGGGTGTCCCAAGTGGTTTCTTAACCACTAGGCCAAGCACCCATGCTTGTAGTTTTATTTTTACGATGCTGAGTCTTTGCAGTAGTTATTATTGCTGTTTCCCCACACATGTCATTGAGATGTGAGCAGAATTAATATGTGTCACTTATGGGCTGAGCTTGTCATTGCTGGTTTAAGACCCTCTAGAACAGACCCTTTTCTTCTGGTATGATAACCTGTGATGTATAAGGTAATGGCTATTCTGCTTAGGCTTTGTCCTGAGAGAATACAGCAAAGCTCCCTCCCTGCAGGCTGGCATAGGGTTCGTTGTGTGATTGCCAAGTAAGCTTTTAGGATTTGGGGAGTTATTTGTTAAAACAGTAAAATCTAACTCATCTGAACTAATATGGTCTTCCTATTCAAGACTATGGTGTATCTGTCTTTTCCTTGATGCTTTGTGTGAGAATTTTAAAGTTTTCATCTAGCCCTTGCATATCCCTTTGTATTTTTTTATTTTGTTGGTGTTAATATTACAAATGAAATCTCTTCTTCTATGATATTTTGAACTGGTTATTTGTTTAAACGTTTCCACTATGCATGTAGCCATTTTACTGAATTCAAGCATGTGAAAGTTTTTACACTGATTTTCTTGAGTTTTTGAGGGATGTTATCTCACCTATAAATAATTTTTGCATCTAGATTTTCCAACTTTTTGAGAGGTAGTGTTACAGAGAGAAGGAGAGAGCACTTCCATCTGCTGGTTCACTCCCCAAACAGGCACAATGGCTGGGAATTGGGCTGATCTGAAGCCAGGAGCCAGGAGCTTCTTCTGGGTCTCCCACATGGTGCAGGGGCCCAAGGACTTGGGCCATCTTCTGCTGCTTTCTCAGGCACATTAGCAGGGAACTAGATCGGAAATGGAGCAGCCAGGACTCGAACCAGCACCCATATGAGATACTGGTGCTGCAGGCGACCACAACCTGCTGCACCACAGGACTGGCCCCAATTTCCCAACTTTTACGCATCAAATTTCTTTTTTTAAGCTTTTTAAAATTTTTTTAAAAAGCTCTTCTGTTTCTATTTTTATTTTATTTTATTTTATTTTATTTATTTATTTATTTATTTATTTATTTATTTATTTATTTTTGGACAGGCAGAGTGGACAGTGAGAGAGAAAGACAGAGAGCCAAGGGTCCAAGCACTTGGGCCATCCTCCACTGCCTTCCCCGGGCCACAGCAGAGAGCTGGACAGGAAGAGGAGCGACCGCAACAGAATCCGGCGCCCCGACCGGGACTAGAACCCGGTGTGCCGGCGCCACAGGCAGAGGATTAGCCTATTGAGCCATGGCGCCAGCCTTAAACTTTTATTTAATAAATATAAATATCCAAAGTACTACTTTTGGATTATAGCGGCCTTTCCTCCCATAACCTCCCTCCCACCTGCAACCATCCCATCTCCCACTCCCTCTCCCATCCCATTCTTCATTAAGATTCATTTTCAATTATCTTTATATACAGAAGATCTACTTAGTAAATACTAAGTAAAGATTTCAACAGTTAAGCATCAAAATTTCTGTCTCTTGTATATGAATTGGTTAGCACCCCCAAAACTTTAACTATAACGGTGACATGGAGATAGGCACAGCAATTGAGCTATCGCTTGGGACTCCGCAATCCATATGAGAGTGCCTGGGTTTGAATCCCAGTTTGCTCCTGATTCCAGCTATATGGTAATGAGTACCCTGAGAAGCAGCAGGTGATGGCTAAAGTGGCTGGGTTCCTGCCCTTCACATGGGAGTCTTGAATTGAGTTTCCACCTCACGGCTTTGGCCTGATCCAATCCCAGCTGTTGAAGACATCTGGGGAGTGACCCAACAGATGGGAGCACTCTCTCTTTCTCTGCCTTTCTCTCTCCCTCCCTCTCTCTCTCTCTGTGTGTGTGTGTGTGTGTCTGTCTGTCTGTCTCCCTGTCTCTCTCTGCCTTTCAAATAAATTAAGTAGATAAGTAAAAAATAAATAAATAAATAAAGCTATCCACAAAGCTATCCATGGTCATTTTACTTGCCCTTAGTAACAGCTAGGAGTGCCTTTCCATGGCCACATGTTTGTTTTGTTTTATTTAAGGTTTTCTTTTTTATGAGAAAGGCTGAGTGATATAGAAAATGAAAAATATTCCATCTGCTGGTTCACATCCTAAATGGCTATAACAGCCAGCCTGCAGACAGGCTAAAGCCAGGTGCCAGGAACACCATCTAGTTCGCCCATGTGGTTGGAAAGAACTCAAGTACTTGAGCCATCATCTGTTGCTTCTCAGGTACATTAGCAGGGAGCTGGATTGGAAGCAGAGTAGCCAAGACTTGATCTGGCACTAGCTACAGGAATCAGGCATTTTAAGTGGTGGCTTAACCCACTATGCCACAGGTTTTCCATGTTATTTTTGTACAGCAAAATTTCATATTCAAGAGTTTTTAGGGTGATGGCAACAGCGGTGGACTTGGAGCCTAGCCCAGCTCACCCTAGTCAGCACAGTCCATGGGCCCCGGGCCCCAGGCCCCAGTGGGGCCCAGCCATGGCCTCAGAGTCCATGTCCAGGTTTTTGCAGGTCCTCAACCACTACTTGCTACCAGCAGGGGCCAGAGCCGGGGCCAGCAAGTGCAGGGCAGGCAGCGCAGCCACAACATCGAGGTGGTGCTGGCCAGCCAGCTGCACCGCCATGTGGCACCTTGCCAACATCCTGCTGCCAGGAGCGGGTGAGAGAGACAGTCCATGTTCCTGAAGCAGAGGTACAACCTCCATGACCATGAGTTCGACCAGAAGCCACTGCTTGAGTTCCCTGATGCCATCTTTGACAACGGCCCCTAGGACACAAAGGCTTCTGTTGATGCACGAAACAAGCTTGGTATTCTTTGGCAGTATTCTCAAAATGAAAAGCATGGCATGTTCTTGATGGCCTTTGAGACACACAAAGCAGGACTGCCTGCGGATTCTGCCACCTTTCAGGTGTCTGTGCCTGCCCTGGGCACCCTCTGCAGGGGCTCTGGCATCTAGGAAGCTATCAGCCAAGGAAGCAAGTTTCAGCTGGGTGAATCAGTGAAGTACTTCCCATCAACCTGGACCAGATTGGCCAGCTGAATTACCTCCCCAGTTAGTAAGACATCTTGCTGGGGAGGATGTCTTACCAACCAAGGGATCATGGAGCATGACTTCATCATTTTAAAAAATTCCCTTCAAGATGGTAGATGTGGCTGGCCAGTGATCTCAGTGCCACAGGTGGTTCCGGGGCTTTGCTTTGATGGGATCATGTCCATCCTCTTCATCTCCTCCAGCGAGTACAACCAGGTCCTCATGGAGGACAAGCCCACCAACCGGCTGGTGGAGTCACTAGCCTGTGAAATCTTTGAGACCACAGTCAACAAGATCTTCTTCCACCTCTCCACAATTGTCTTCCTCAACAAGACAGACCTCCTGGTGGAGAAGGTGAAGCCTAAGGTATCAAGAAGCACTTCCCAGGTTTCAAGGGCCACCAGCACGGGCCCCGGACTTTGACAGAAAGTGATGGAATCACAGAAAGCCCCTGTGATACCACTTCACCGCGGCCGTAGACACCCAGAACACTTGCTCCGTGCTTCATGCTGTGAACCACAGGATTCTTCCAGAGAATCTGAGAGACACTAGGTCGCTATGAGAGAGAAAGCTCCCTTTTTTCTTGTCCTTTTGCAGCTTCCATAGCTGATGGCCAGATCTCTTTGGCCTGTATTCTCTGTCTTCCAGTGGCTGTCTGAGATCCATACCGTCGAAAACCTGGCTTGTGCATGCTGCCAGACCGGCCGCACCAGGACCCTCGAGGCAAGAGCAGCCTGAACCAGGGGGTGTTAGCTACTGAATCCTGGGGACTGTGAAACTACCGAAAACACCAGCGATTACTTTGGTGTTAATGTGTGACACTTAATAACACAGGTTTCTTTTTACCAAAACTTTATTCCTTTTCTGACACAATTTAATCGAGGATTGTGTGTATCATGCACACACAAGCACACTCTTTAGTGACAAAAAAAAAAAAAAAAAAAAAAAAAAAGCAGCTGTAACTTGCAAGTCTTCACTGGGACACACTAACCCGGAAGCATCGCCTTGCAGTAGCTGTAGAGATACATGCTGGTGCTGCTAACCTCAGAGTGCCCACGCAGCCTGGTCACTGGGTCTGACTGCCACCTCCCAAAGGGAACGCTGTCTTTTAAAACTGCCTTTTAAAACTCCCGTGCCAGAGGCCGGCGCCGTGGCTCAACAGGCTAATCCTCTGCCTTGCGGCGCCGGCACACCGGGTTCTAGTCCCGGTCGGGGCACCGATCCTGTCCAGGTTGCCCCTCTTCCAGGCCAGCTCTCTGCTGTGGCCAGGGAGTGCAGTGGAGGATGGCCCAAGTGTTTGGGCTCTGCACCCCATGGGAGACCAGGAGAAGCACCTGGCTCCTGCCATCGGAACAGCGCGGTGCGCTGGCTGCAGCGCGCTACCGCGGCGGCCATTAGAGGGTGAACCAACGGCAAAAAGGAAGACCTTTCTCTCTGTCTCTCTCTCTCTCTCTCACTGTCCACTCTGCCTGTCAAAAATAAAAAAAATAATAATAAAAAAAAACTCCCGTGCCAGAGTTCTCGGAGCCCCAGGTCCCAGTATTTTCGGTTAAGCTGAGGGACCCCCCTCCTGCTGCCCAGGGCAGGGTTGGGAGCTTTGTAGGTATGAGCGGACCTGCCTTCATGTCCCGCCAGCGTGCTCAGTGATTCCGCCCTGTCACACTGCCCAGCGACATGGCATGGAGATGCCGCTGTGGCTGGGAGCACACAGGGATGCTTTTTACTCCTTAACCTCTCCCCGCCCCCACCCAATGGCAGAGAACCAAGTGGCCTTGTGGGAGTCCTCTTATGTGAAATTCATCTTCTGACACTCCTTCTTTTGGCAACAGGGAGTCTCACTCCCCGCCTCTGGGGCCTCTGAAAGCCTGCAAGATGACAGCAAAGCTTTTGTTAGCACCACAGCTGGCCTTTCAGAAAGCTCCGAACCCTGGAGAGGTCTGAGTTTCCCCCCGGCTGCCACTACACCGATGCCTTTCCGTGGCTGTCACTACTCTCGGCTTTCCTTGAAGTCTCATTCCTGTCAAGACCAATGGCTTTTGTGCTGTGGCATAGCAGGTAAAGCCACCGCCTGCAGTGCCAGCATCTCATATGGGTGCCAGTTTGAGTCCTGGCTGCTCCTCTTCCGCTCCAGCTCTCTGCTGTGGCCTGGGAAAACAGTAGAAGATGGCCCAAGTCCTTGGGCCCCTGCACCCATGTGGGAGACCCGGAAGAAGCTCCTGGCTCCTGGCTTTGGATTCGTGCAGCTCTGGCCGTTGTGGCCATCCGGGGAGTGAACCAGCAGATGGAAGCTCGCTCGCTCTCTCTCTCTCTCTCTCTCTCTCTTTCTCTGCCTCTCTGGAACTCTGACTTTCAAGTAGACAAATAGACAAATAAAAAATCTTTTTTTTTTTTTAAAAAAAAAAGAAGACCAATGGCTTCTATTACTGTACACACACAGAACAAGCAAGCAGCGTGAGATGTGACTCCCATTGGGGTGTCTACCTGGTGTTTTGGGGGGCTTTTCCTTGCATTTAAAAGAAACAAAAAGGCCTCCCCTTAGCTGGCCTCAGAACGTTTCTGCCGAGGCCCTGTCCTGTGGCTGCCCCATCCCTGGCCCTGACGTCCCTTGTGATCTCACTCGTGAGCTGTTTTCAGCGAAGACGGGTGAATGGGCACCTTGTGGGCAGCTGGGGAGGCGGAGGAAGAGAGGCAAGTCCGCCTCTATGTGGCCCTTGTGTCACAGGTTTTCAGTTAGGAGCAGCATGAGACTTTCCCTGTGGTTGTGCTCTTTTTTTTGGGGGGGGGGGCTGGAAAAAAATGCTGCTGCTGTTTCTGTACTGCTTCCTGTGACTCTTCACCAGCTGGAAGGATGTGACCTAGGAGGAGTGCAGATGGCTGAACTCAAAGGAGAAAGAATGCACTGGGCAGGGCTCATCAGACATCTCAGATCACATCTTCTGTGGAGTGCGGGGAGCAGTCCTTGCCCTAATCAGTGTTCCGTGTTCCTGCGTTTGCTAGAATCCAGAGCCCGTAGGACATGCGAGCTGTGCCTCCACCGACTTGGGAGCTACTCCAGTGGCTCTGCTGGAAGTAGCAGCCCTGTGGCCTTGTTTGAAACAAGAGCTGAGGTCAGCCTTGTCAGTGAGAGCTTGTTCCTCTAACAGGCTCATCTGTTTACTCGCCGCTCAGGAGTGATGAGGTACGGTGATTTCCGTATTACTGAACAGAAGGGGGATGTCGGGGGCTGCTGAGGGCTTGGGGCCTTGGGCAGCTCAGCTCCTCAGCCCAGGCCCTAGTTGCAGCACTTGGTCTGGCAGAGCCCAATGACCTCAGTGGACTGGCATGTCTCTAACAACACCCCACTCTGAGTTCTGGAATGTGTTGTGATTGGAGAAGGCAACTATTTACAAGACTAAACCAAAATCATTCACCACTTTTCTGCCCATGGATTATAGTCATGTTTGTCTCCAAAACTGTAGGCTTTTGTATTTTTTATTTTAATGTCACTGTTACCCTTAATCATTGTCTCTTTTAGAGAGATGTGGAGAGGCAGGAGGTAGGTTACCTCACCTAATATTGCAGAAATGTAACAATAACCTCCTTGGAATTTAAAAAAAGTGTTTCAAAATACCATTTAGATTTATATTCTCCATTTTGAAAACTTGCAAAGCCTTCTTTTTTTTAATGTTTCAAAGACTTATTACCATACCAACCCACTGGAGAAGTGCATAGAAACAAACAGAAAGTTGCCCCCCCCCCCAGGGGGGTAAACACATCCAGCTGTACAGACGACAGTGACATCCTTCGCTTGATATGGCTAAGGTGACAGTGAGCTTGATGGAGGACAACTATGTGTGCCTTCTCAAGTGCAGTTCCTTATATACCCAGCCCGGTTCTTCTCCAGTGTCTCCCCTTGGCATTGTACTGTTTTCATTACCAGTCTTAATGGAATGGGGCAATTTCATTTTTGTTTTTTTGGTTAGGAACCTCTTGATCCTGAAAGTCTAGTGAGAAGGCACGACAGGAAGAGAGGCACACTCACCCCAAAACACAAAACATTCTTAATTTTTGTCAGTTTTGCGTTTTTTTACTTTCTCCATTCATGTGTAATTCAGATTGGCAAAATGTCTTTCTCTCATTACCAATTAGTATTATACAATTAGAACCTGATTTTGAAAAGTTGTGGTGACAATGAACTTCTTTCTAGTGTTTGTCAGTAAGGAAAATGCTGACTTTGGGTTTGAAGTACATTGGATCATATTAAAGAAGTATCCAGGGGCAGGGCGGTGCAGCAGTTAAAACGCCGCTTGGGGATCCCTGTGGACCATAATCAAGTGCCTGGGTTTGAATTCCTGCTCTGCTTCCAATTTCAGCACTAATGGCTGCCTAGAGCCAGCAGGTGCTGGTCCCAAGCACTTGGGTCCCTACTACCCATATGGGAGACCAATATTGGATTCCAATTTCCTGGCTTCAGCCTAGCACAGCCCCATTTGTTTTGGGAATTGGGAGACTGAACCAATGATTGGATCTCTCCCTCTCTCTCTCTCTCTCTCTCTCTCTCTCCCCCTCCCTTCCTTTCTCTCTCCATCTCTATGACTTTCAAAAGCAAGAAGTGGATACTTCTATTTCTGTTCCATTATTTTTTTAAGCCAAGAGTGGATGTCAACTTTTATTCAGTTTGTTAAGTAACATTTTGTTATTGTGACTTCAGCTCTTAATTTTCATATGTATTAAAGAAAATACTAAGAGCTGACACTGTGGCACAGCAGGTAAAGTCGCCGCCTGCAATGCCGGCACCCATGTGGGCTCTTTCATTTCTAATGTCCTGGCTCTTTCATTTCTAATCCAGCTCCCGGCTAATGGTCTGGGAAAGCAGTTGAGCACGGCCCAAGTGTTTGGAACCCTGCCACCCATGTGGGAGATCTGGATGAAGCTCCTAGCTCCTGGCTCTTGGATTCATCCTGGCCCAGCTCTGTCCTTTGCAGCCATCTGAGGAGTGGACCAGTGAATGGAAGATCTCTCTCTCTCTCTCTCTCTCTGTCGCTCTGTCACTCTCTGTCACTCTAACTCTTTCAAATAAATAAATAAATCTTAAAAAAAAGAAAGAAAGAAAAGAAAAAGGGCCGGCACTGTGGCGCATCAGGTTAAGCCACTTCCTGCAGCGCCAGCATCCCATTTGGGCGCTAGTTCAACTTCCAGCTGCTCCACTTCCCATCCAGTTCCCTGCTAATGTGCTGGGGACAGCAGCAGAGGATGGCCCAAGTGCTTGGCCTCTGTACCCATGTGGGAGACCCAGACGAAGCTCCTGGCTCCTGGCTTTGGCCAGACCCAGCCCTAGCTGTTGTGACCATTTGGGGAGTGAACCAACAGATGGAAGATTCTCTCTCTCTCTCTCTCTCTCTCTCACTCTGCCTTTCAAATAAATAAAATAAATACATTTTAAAAAAAGAAAATACTACTTTTCTTCTTAGACTATTACTATGATTAGTTATATTAAACCATTTATTCCTGGTATAAATCCATATATCATTATTGTATTCATTTTATTATTATTTTTATTTATTTCGGAAAGCAGTGACAGAGATGGAGAGGGGGCTTCTATTCTTTTTTCCACTCACCCAAATGCCCAAAATGGGCTGAGCTGGGTCAGTGTGAGGGCCAGGAGCTGGGAACTCAACCCAGGTCTCCCATGTAGGTGGCAGGGACCCCATTACTTGAACCGTTAAGCATTGTGGCCTCCTAAGTTCTGCATTGGTGGGAAATTGGAGACAGGAACTAGGGCAACAAATCAACACAGACAACTGGAATGTGGGACCTGGCTGTCTTAACTAACCATTTGGCTAAATACCCACTGTCAGGGTATCCTTCCTTGAACATGTTGTAGAGCTTGTAATATTCTATTAAGGAATTTTTCATCATCATTAATAAGTTTGTCAAGTGGTTTACTTTTTGTGGGTTGTCTTTTTCAAATTTTGTTAAGATTTTAAACTTGCACCATTAAGTAAGTGTAGAAGAGTATCCTTTTTATGCTCTAGAACAGTTTGAATAATAGTGAAGTTAACTATTATTTCACTTATATTATAGAGATTTCACTTATATTATAGAGTTGGTACTTTTGGGGGGGGAGTCCTTTAACAGCTTTCTCAATGTTCATATGAATTTTGATTGACAGATTTATTGAAGATTTTGAATACATAAATGAGATGATCACTTTTTTCGGCAAAATAATCTAAAAATTGAAATATATTGATCAACTTTCCATAACAATATTAAACTTTATACAATTATAACTCCACTCCCATTAAGATAGATCTGTGTTTTCAGAAAGCTCTTTAATTTTTTTTAAAGATTTATTGATTTATTTGAAAGGCGGGGGCCGGCGCTGTGGTTGACTGGGTAAAGCCACCACCTGCAGTGCTGGCATCCCATATGAGCGCTGGTTCGAGTCCCAGTTGCTCCACTTCCAATCTAGCTTTCTGCTATGGCCTGGGAAAGCAGTAGAAGATGGCCCAAGTTTTGGGTCCCTGCACCCGTGTGGGAGACCTGGAAGAGGCTTCTGGCTCCTGGCTTTGGATTGGCGCAGCTCCAGCTGTTGCAGCCAAGTGGGGAGTAGATCAGCAGATGGAAGACCTCTCAGACCTCTCTCTCTCTCTCTCTCTCTCTGTCTCTCTCTCTCTCTCTGCCTCTCTCTGTGTAACTGACTTTCAAATAAATAAATAAATCTTAAAAAAAAAAGAAAGGAAACATTTTTACAAGGTTTCTTTGTTTATTTGAAAAGCAGAATGATGGATAAAGAAATTGTCCATCCGCAGTTTGTTCCCCATTTCCCATCACAGCCAGGGCTGGGCCAAGCAAAGCTGGGAGCCTGGAGCTCCATCCAGGTTTCCCTTGTGCATGGCAGAGACCCAAGCACTTAAGCCATCATCTGATGCCTCCCAGGACGCACCGTAGCAGGAAACTGGACCAGAAGTGGAAGAGCCAGACTTGAATCAGGCACTCTGATATGGGATGCATACTTCCTAAGTGACATCTTAACCTGCTGAGCCACAGTGCCTGCCCCATTTTTTAAATGTTCATTTATTCATTTTTACCTACTTGAAAGGCATAGAGAGAAGGAAAGAGACACAGAGAGACATCTTCCATCTGCTGGTTCACCCAAATGCCCACAATAGCCAGGGCTGGGCTATGCCAAAGTCAGGAGCCAAGAATCCATCCAGGTATCCCACATGGGTGGCAGGGGCCCGAGCACTTGAGTCATCATCTGTTACCTTCCATGAAGTATAAGCAAGAACCTAGATCCTAAGTAGAGTAGCTGAGACTTGATCTGTCACTCTTGTCACTTGGATGTCCCAAGTGGTGGCTTACACGGTGGGATGAAAATGCCCACCCCATCTAATATTTAATGCTGTAATAAAATAATAAATACATGTAAAAAGGAATAAAATATTGACATATTAAAGGTTTTATAACAAGGATGGATGGGAAAATAAAATTCTAAAATTATACATGTGAGAAAGTACTATAAATTATTTTCAAACAAAAATGTTCTTTAGAATCCCTATAAGCAAACGCTACATTGTATTTTAGAGGGTAGTCGCTTAGCACTGTGGATAAGATAACACCTGGGATGCCCATATCAGATATAAGAGTGCTTGGGTTCTGGCCCTGGCTATGCTGCTAGTGCCAACTCCTGCTGACTGCCCTAGGAGGCAGCCATGGACAGCTCAAGTAGTTGAGTCCATGCCTCCCATGTAGGAAACCCACGATGAGTACCAGGATCCTGATTTCAGCCTGATTCAGTCCTGTTACAGGCATTTGTGGAGTTAATCAGTACAGAGAAGATATTCTCTCTTCTCATCTCTCTCTCTCTCTCTCTCTCTCTCCCTCCCTCCCTCTCTCTCTATTCCCCTTCCCCTCTCCCTCTCTCCCCTCCCCTCCCCCTCCCCATTCCCCTCCCTCTCCCTCTCCCAGTCTCTCTCTCCTTTTGATTTAAAATAAATAGAGCTGTCTTATCACATGATTAGTGAAATATATCTAAAGGGGATGATTGGGAGAATGTAAACTAACATCAGATAATGATAGTGAGACATTTCATTATCATATATATTGAATAAAGTCCTCAAAAGTACTAAATGTTGTAGTGACTGAATAAGATATTTAAGTTCCTCAATATTTCTTGAATATCCACTCCTTGTGGAGATGGTGTTAACACAAAGGGGCAATGGACGGAAGGATACAAAGATGGGTAACTCATATGCCTGCCTTTGGACAAGGCACCAAAGTCTACTCAGAAAGACAATAAGACTTAGAGATGATTATAGAATATGACATGGAAAGAACAATGATGGCAAATACACAAAATATATAGAAGTGGACTGAAGAAATGGTAGTTTCTTGGAGTCTGGACCAGCAGAAGACAGACTTACAGAGGTCACAGTATAGCAGAGCAAAGACAGGTAGCAAGAAGAAGCAGTGTGTGTGTGTGGGGGGGGGGGGGGTGAAAATGTAAACTACTTTTGCTGGTAAGACAGGAAAAAGCAGCCAAGTGTGGCAAGTGACAAGACTGGGAAGAGGTCAGACCAAAGAGAATCCTAACCACCATGTGAAGGAACATGTAATTCATTCTGTACGTAACGGAGTCCAACTGAAGAATTCTTGGCAAAGGGAGTAACACGCCATTCACCTGGAGCATAGACGTAAGGGGAGTGAAGCTTCTGCAAGGGCTTAAGTTAGGACCAGCGGGCATCCACCCAAACCTTCTGAAGGAATAGGACAGTAAGAATGAGATTACCAGTCACGTGTTTCCTGTTGTCTTCAAGGATCCTATGCCATGGCAGTATCTCAACATTGTAACTCTTACTTCAAAAGGGAAATGTTGTAGAATCGAATTAAAAAGTAGAATCACTGTACTCTTGAAATAGCAAAAACTGATAGGTTAAAGAAATATGAATTTCTAGGTGGGGTGGGCATTTAGCCTAGCAACATGTTAGCATCCCACATTGGGCTTCCCCGGGCTCAATATCTGGCCCTGGCTCCTGACTCCACCTTCCTGCTGAGGTGCACCCTGGGAGGCACTGGTGATGACTCAAGTACTTCAGTCCCTGCTCCCCCTGTGGGAGAGCACCACAAGGAACAGGGGCTTTAGATACATTATTGCGCTCACCCTTTCTATGAGGAATGAGGTTCAGAAAGTTGATCCTATTTGGCCAAGTCAAAGTAAATGATAGAAATGAATTTTTAAAACTCATTTCCAAAGTTAATACCATACTATACCACATATTACATTACATTGCCTTGAAGTAGGAAACCATAATAGTTTTATATTGAAATCTTAATCACGCTTTCTCTTAAACATACATTTTGAAATGTCCAGTTCTGAACTTCTCTGAAATGCAAATGTGCTGATTATAAAATGGATATAATAATATTTTTAAAATGCTGGAGGGGCCGGTGCAGGTTAAAGCCCCGGCCTGCAGCACCGTATCTCAGATGTTTCTCTTCCAGTCCAGCTCTCTGCTGTGGCCTGGGAAAGCAGTGGAGGATGGCCCAAGTGCTTGGGCCTCTGCACCCGCATGGGAGACCCGGAAGAAGCTCCTGACTCCTGGCTTTGTATTGGCTCATTTCCTGCCATTGCAGCCATTTGGGAAGTGAAACAACAGATGGAAGACCTCTCTCTCTCTCTCTCTCTCTCTCTCTCTGTCTCTGTCTCTTCCTCTATCTGTAACTCTGTATTTCAAATAAATAAGTCTTTAAAAAGAAAAGAATGCTTGAGAGGATTAAATAAGATATGTAAAATATCTAGCACAATGTCTGACTCATAGCAGACACTCACTAAATGCAAAATATTGTCCGTATAAAAAACCCCCTAGGATGAGAGCAATATTTTATCAGTATAAATGATACTAACAGAGTAGAAAACAAAAGGTAAGGAGGATGAATAGCCATGTTTCTAGATACGGATTTTTAAATAATGAGATACCCTATGGTTATTCCTGAACTGAGTATTAAAAGTATTAAAATGAATTATCTCTCGGCCAGCGCCGTGGCTTAACAGGCTAATCTTCCGTCTTGCAGTGCTGGCACACCGGGTTCTAGTCCCGGTTGGGGCGCCGGATTCTATCCCGGTTGCCCTTCTTCCAGGCCAGCTCTCTGCTATGGCCCGGGAAGGCAGTGAAGGATGGCCCAAGTGCTTGGGCCCTGCACCCCATGGGAGACCAGGAGAAGCACCTGGCTCCTGGCTTCGGATCAGCGAGATGCGCTGGCAGCAGCGGCCATTGGAGGGTGAACCAACAGCAAAAAGGAAGACCTTTCTCTCTGTCTCTCTCTCTCACTATCCACTCTGCCTGTTTAAAAAAAAAAAGAATTATCTCTAAAGATCTATGAATAGAAAAATTCCTAAGATTGAAATGAAACTAAACGTTTCCTACTAGTGAAATATCATTTCAATAAGGAAAAAATATGGTGGAGAAGTCTCAAAATAATATGTAGTAAATAGAAAATTATAGGAAAGTTTGGGTTTGAAATAGAGGTTTACTGGAAAATTAAAAAAAAAAACATATTTAAGCTTACATGTACCATAGATTCCAAAGCATTAACTATAACCACTCACAAAAGAGGCCTAAGAGCTGAGTTATACTCCCTAGGTAAGTAGGTAGATAGATAGATAGGCAGATAGAGAATTTTTTAAACAAAACTTCAGATAAATCTTATGAATTCACCTAAGAATACATATTATACACGCACACACACAGACACCACAAAGGTACTTCAAAAAGTTAACAGAAAATTGTGTTATAAACTCCTTTTGGTGCCAAAAAATTTTTTGAAGTTCATGGATGTGAAAAGTTTTCAAAAAATTCATGGGAAAAATGCATATTATGAAAAATCTATGCATGGATTTGAAAATTTATATATATTTGAGAAAAATATCTTTGATGGTCTGTATCACCTATAGAATAAAATCCAAATTCATTAACACATGTTTTAAGGCCTTTAATAATCCCTCTAGTTTAGTCCCCTTCTTCCACTACATCTTGTCACATCCCTTCATACACCTGTGATCTCCCAAACTACTCAACACTCCCAAACTATAACTGTCATTTCCTGCCTGTTTACAGTATTCTTTCAACCTGAAATTCTTCATCTTCTTCTTCCTTGTTCTGTTGGTTAGCATAACAGTTTTCAAACTTTGGTAAGATTTACTTGAGATTTTGTTTAAAATGCAGATTCCTGCCACCAAGGTATTGATTCAAAAGGTCTAGGGAAGCACCTGCGCTTTAAACAAGCACCTCAGGGCCAACGTTATGGTGTAGCAGGTAAAGCTGCTGCCTACAGTACCTGCATCCCATATGGGTGCCAGTTTGAGTCCTGGCTGCTCCTCTTCCGATCCAGCTCTCTGCTACAGCCTGGGAAAGTAGAAGATGGCCCAAGTGCTTAGGCCCCTACACCCTTGTGGGAGACCCGGAAGAAGCTCCTGGCTCCTGGCTTCAGATCGGCATAGCTCCGGCTATTTTGGCCAGCTGGGGAGTGAACCAGTAGAGGGAAGACCTCTCTCTCTGCCTTTCCTTCTTTTTGTGTGTAACTCTTTCAAGTAAATAAATCTTAAAAACAAACAAACAAAAAAACAAGCACCTAAAATGCTTCAGTTCAGGTGATCAGGGCCCACATATTGGGAAATCCTCATATTGGCATTATGGAAAGAAAGATCTGGATCTCAATTTTGCTATTTATTAAACATAGAACTTCAGAAAAATCAGTTAATTTTGTTGAGATTCCTTCCCCAGAAAGAGAGAGAGAGAGAGAAGAGGCAGAAAGAATTACGACTCTTCTTCAATATTCTATCTGATACTTTCCTTTAAACCTTTACTGGAATGGGCATCTGACACACAGGTAAGATACTTAAGTGCTTGGGTCCCCACTAACCAAGTGGGAGACCTGGACTGAATTCCTTTTGGCTCATGGCTTTGGCCTGGTCCGTCTATGATTGCTTTTGGCATTTGGGGAGAATATCAGTGGATGGAAGATCTCTGTTTCTGTCTTTCAAATAAAATGAAAATAGATTTTGAAAAGTTGGGCCATCCTCTGTTGCTTTTCCCAGGCTGTTATCATGGAGCTGAATAGGAAGTGGAGCAGCTAGGACATGACCTGGTGCCCATATGGAATGCTGGCATCACAGGCAGTGGCTTTACCCACCATGCCACAATGCCAGCCCCTCATATTGCTATTTTACAAATCAAGTATTTTGTCCGTTAAGGTAATATTATTATAGTTATGCATTTTAATACATTGAAATACTTTTTTAATAAGCAATACTTTTTAATGTTAAAAAGAACATAAAGAGTTAATGAAACTTCCATACCCATATAGACTATTCAAAGTTCATTCAAATGGAACAGTAGATTAAGGTCTTGTTAAAAAAACAAAGCCTCCTGTTCCATCACTTGCAAGAGATGGTGTGAGAATTGAAAAAATATAGGCTCAGCACCTATATCAATCTAATTCTTATTAATTTTTTTCCAAGAAACAACATAATTCGTCGAGTAAAAGCCATCCAGAATACGGGGAGAGGTTATGAGACCAAGAACCTCTATGTCATGCTCAGCAGGATTGATGACTATCAGAAAAAGGTGATGCGTATCTGGACCGAGAAGCAGAAACTTCTGGAGGAGAGACGGAATCAGTGCCTGAGGAAGATGATACCCATATTTAGCCAGGTAACCTGTTTTCTGTTCCCTTTCTCTGGTGTCTTGTGAAAAAAAAAAGAAGAAGAAGAAGAAGAAAAGGCTAAGCTATGAAAGTAACACTAACCTGGGAGAGGGGAGACCTGTATGTTAGTTTTCTAGGTTGTCAAAACAAATTACCACAGACTTGATGGTTGAAAGTAGAAATTCATCCTCTCATGTTCTAGAAGCCAGGATTGTATAAAATCAAGGTGCTGCAGGGCTGGTTCCATCTGCAGGTTCTCACGGAGAAATCTCTCCTACACTGACTGCAGTGTCGTTGGCAATCCTTGGCATTCCTTGGTTTGTATCTGCTTAACTCCCATCTTTGCTTCCATCCTTCAAACAGCCTTCTTTCTCAGTATGTGTTCTGTCTTCTGTCTCTTAGGAGATCACATGCCCATCAAACATAGGACCTAATGGCATCCTGGTTAATACAGTATGATCTCATCTTGAGATTCTTAACTTACATTTGCAAAGACCCATTTTCCAAAGACACAGTCACAGGTTCTGGGTGGACATATATTTCAGGGGGCCACCACTCAACCTACTGCTACATCATGACCAGTGACACTCCTCCTATACTGACAACAGGAATACCGACTAGATATCTAGGTAAGAAAAAATGTGAGACTAGAGAGAGTTCCAGAAATGCTCAGCTCCGGCCTGGTCAACACCCATCTACCAGGCTCCAGCACTGAAACCTCCTTAAGTCACTCCTCCCTAACTCCACATGACTACCTTTCTCCTCAAAACTCTTAGCAGGCTAAGTTTACTATCATGAGTTCACAAGAAAGGAGATAACTTGTTTTTGTAGAACCAGGCACAGATGATTCTGTTCAACCCTGACATCCACTCATTATGACCTAGAACCCCTTCTCAGACAACTAGCAATATACTTTAGGGAGTGACAGTCACCTTCCAAAAGATTGTAGAGCTGAGATTAGAATTCTTTACCCTTGGATTGCATACTCAAGAATGCCTAGCACAAACAGAAGTTCTAATTATAAATAACACAAGTTGGAGTTCTAATAATGTTTTGTATCTAAATATCTTTCTTTTTATCAACAGTGATCAGTTGATATGATCAGTCCATTTGTTACTTTGGAAGGTACAGAGAAACATCTCATCATAGCCTGATCCAAATCCAACATATAATCTGAATTTTCCAAAAGCTACTTTAAGATATTATAGCTTTTTGTTAAAAAGAAAAAAAAAGAAAGAACATTTCTCAGTTTTGGTTTTGCAAATATGGCCAATGTACATGGATCAAAGCAAGATGGGTTGGCAGTGACATGAGCCATCTAACAGGAATCACAATGTCTGGGGCATTTCAGAGGATGAGTAAGGGTCTGAGGATACAGAAATAAGAATATGAATACATTGGGTTTTTAAAAAATATTTATTTATTTCTGAAAGGGAGAGTTAGAGGGGGTATCTTCCATCGCTGATTCACTCCCCAGATCGCCACGATGGCTAGAGCTGCGCCAGGCTGAAACCAGGAGCCAGGAGTTACATCCAAGTCTCCCATGTGGGTGGCAGGGACTCAAACATTTGGGCCATCTTCTGATGCTTTCTTAGGCCATTAACAAGAAGCTGGATAGGAAGTGAAGTAGCCAGGACAGGAAGTGGCACTCATATGAGATGCCAACCTCACAGGAGGAGGCTTTACCCACTATGCCACAACATCAGGCCAAAATTATGAATATATTGTTGTCAATACATTAAAAAGGAAGAGGAGAAAGCACAATGGATAAGAGGGCAGATAGTAATAAACGTCTTACACTGAATCATACTCTGCTACCAGACTAGGAACAATCACTTTCACCTCATGCTGGCTAAGATACTTGGACACCTTAAGTTTTCATAGCCTCAACATGGCCAAAACCAGGAGTCAGGCGCTCTAGCCTGGTCTCCCACATGGTTGGCAAGGACTCAAGCACTTGAGCCATCTCTGCTGCCTCCCTGGTGCATTAGCAGGAAGCTGGATTTTAAGGTGGAAATGGACTTGATCTCCAGCACTCTGATATGGGAAATGAGTATTACAAGTAGTAGTAGCTTAATCTGCTGTATCACAACACCTGCCCCAACACTTAAAGTTTTCAGAGCCTCAGTTCCAATGTATGTAAGACAAGGATAATAATACCTACAGTGTATGCTAGTTATAAGTCAGAAATGAGCCAATGTCTGAAAGGTGCTTATCTCAGTGTCTGGCATGTAGTAAGTATTTAGTAAACGTTAGGTACTATTACATTTGCATAGTGCTTCACAGTTTATACTCTGTGTGTGTTGTTGCTTTATACAACATTAACAACCTTGTGTCATTATTCCCATTTTTAAAAATGAAGATTAAACAGGTACAGATAAATTAAGCAACTAAACAAAAGTCTCATCGCTACAACTAGGACTGGAGCTTAAATAGGACCAAGGTTTTTACGTGTCATAGTGGCCACCTCTGAAATTAAGCATGTTGGAGGTGGGTTGGAGGTGGGTTGGAGGAGGAAGAGGACTTGCAAATTTATGGACGAGGAGTTGTAGTTCCGACAAGAGCAAGTACAGAAGACCTTCCGAAAGATTCTGTTTCTTAGTATACTTTTTTTATTTAATTTTTTTTAGCTCCGAGAGATGTATAAATTGAATCTTAGTCAACCTATCCCGTTGATCACTGACAAAAAACAGATCCCTGTCTCTGCCAAATACGTTCAACAGCCAATCCAACAGTTACCAGTAGAAGAGGACAGACTATCTGATAAGAAGATCAAGTATGTAGAAGAAAGACTGACACTAAACATTGTTTAGAAGATATGTAAGACCTGTGGCTTATTTTTCTGCCCAACGTTTGCCCCATAATGATGATACAGTGCAGTGGAGTCTAAAGGAGTATTACATTTTTTGGCTAATTTATCAACAGTTTTATATACTGGTTGTGAGTCTCTTTTCTTTAAAAAAAATTGATTCTTCCTAAGAAACAAATTGTTTTAAGAATGTATAATAAAGAACATTAATTCCTGCAGGAGCTTTGGGAAGGGAATGGGAAAGGCTGCATGGTCTGTATACTCCATGAAGCTAAGAGGCAGTTTTACTACGAATGTCTAGGTGAAGTCATAGAAATGCAGCTTTGTTAACCATTTCAGCAAAGTCTGCTTTTTTCAGCCACCTCTGTGAAAGTGGGCACAGTTAATGTTTGTCAGTGCAAGGTGGAGGGTATTATAGGACAGCTAGGGTAAGAGATGTGGAGAGAACAAGATTCATACATTTAGATTGGCTATGGAGCTCAGGAGAGCTGTTCTCTGATTCTATAGACAACAAGAAGACCAGTTGAAGGCCATCTGGAATGCCGATCTGTCCACTTCAAGCTACCCAATAATAGAGAAGACGCCAGTGAGCTTGCTCTGGGCCCAGTTGGGTGGGTTTCCAGATATTCCGAGGCTGCTCCAGTTAGATATCCAGTCTACCTACAGGAAATCCCTTGCATCCCTTAAGACACGGTAAGTGAAAGACTGGGAGCACTCAGGTGACTAGACCTTTACTCGTATGTCTACTGTTTCCCTAACCTGACTTTCTCTTGCAGCACCAAGAACTTGCCAAAAGTAAGTGTTTGGTGTGAGGCTAGACTCATTAGCCAGAAAATAATACAGGTGAACACAGCATTAGTCTGTTAGCTTTTCTCTTCATGGCCTGAGGATGCCACCCATGAATAATATGAAACAAGCAAACACAAAGCTCGTCACAATTCTAGGACTCCAACCTGACACCAGACAGGCCCACTTCAAATTCCATCCTTAGAGAAGCTACTGGAAGAACCAAGAAGACCAGAGTAGAATGTCTTTGTCCACATTATGGTTCAGTGGCATGACCTTAAAAGCAGTTGTCATATCTAGGCAGAATCTGAGGTAACTTATGTGATATATTCCTGACTACTGACAAGACTTGGAGAGAACAGGGAAGGTGATCAGGTGGCTCCACATTCCCAAATTCTACTGAACTCAATTCTTAAACAAATAGAGTTACAGAAGTGAAGAGCTTTAGAGTTGCATTACCTCTTTGAGGACAGAGAATTATTTAATGACCTAAACCAAAGCTTAGAAAATTGAACATTGAACCTCCAAGAGTTCACAGGAGCAATCTAATGTATTTTAGTAAATTCCCAATCCCAAATTAAGTACTATCAACTTACAAATTTGGTCAGGCGGCAGACATCATAAGACATTTAAAATTCTATAATATGAAAAAATAGCAAAAATGACCACATAATGTATATAATATAAAATCATATACCAGGACATATGTGTTTATTGAAAAGGTTATCAAACCAAATATAACCATTAAATTGAATAAGCATGAGTCATGGTTTAATCAGAAAGAGAACTTTTTAAAAAAGCTTTATTTATTTGAAAGGCAGAGGGACAGAAAGAAAGGGAGAAACAGAGAGAGGTGTTATATCAACTGGTTCACTTCCAATGTGGCTGCAACAGCCAGGTCTGAGACAAGCCAAAGCCAGCAGACGTTAACGCCATTCAGGTCTCTCATAGGGGTGGCAGGGGCCCAAGCACTTGTGTAATTTTCCAGTATCAGAGCAGATCAGCCCGGACTTGAACTTGTACTCCAGTAAAGAACTAGCTTTACCTAGTGCACCACAATGCTGACCTCGAAAGGAATTGTCCCCCCACTTCTCATTATATTTTGAGGTATGATTAAATTCATTAATTTAGGGCAGTTTGAGGGATACCATTGTTAAATTTAATGATTGTGGTGCATGCAGCAAGATATATACGTTTTTCTTTGAGGAATGCTTCTCTTACCTCTATTCCACTGCTGACTTCAACTAGTAGACAGTTTCCTGACCTAACCATCCACTCCTTACTCATAGGAAATGCCTATAGACTTGTGGCATAGCAGGTTAAGCTGCTACCTGTGATGCCAACATCCCATATGGGCACTGGTTCAAGTCAATGCTGTCCCACTTCTGATCCAGCTCCCTGCTAATGAGCCTGGGAAATCAGAGGAGGATGGCCCAAGTTCTTGGGATCTTGCACCCACATGGAAGACCCAGAAGAAGTTCCTGGCTCCTGGCTCCTGGCTCCTGGCTCCTGGCTCCTGGCTCCTGGCTTAGGATAGGCCCAGCTCTGGCCATTGAAGCCATCTGGGGAATGAACCAGTGGATAGAAGTGCTCTTGCTCACTCTTGCTCTCTCTCCCTCCCTCCCTAACTCTGCCTTTCAAACAAATAAATAAATCCTTTTAAAAAATACCTACACAATAAGGAAGATCCCTGTTTCCAGCTTATTATTTAGCCCCCTTTTTACTATTTAATCATAATCAGGAGCTTTGACTGCTTTGGGAGGTTTTTTAAGTTTGTTTCTAGATTTTTTTTTAAGGAATGGGTACAGTTTTGAGTTTTGATGAATGTCATGGCAGCCACTAACCTATTTTCTGTCTGTATAGTCTTACCTTTTCCAGAATGGCATATAAATCTAATTTTAGCATAATTCCTATAAGATTCATCCATGTTTTCATGTTTTTATTTACTGACTAGTATTATTCCATTGTATGTCTGTATCATGTTTGTTTAACCACTCATTAGGTGAGGGACATTTGAGTTGTTTCCAGTTCTTGACAATTATGAATAAAGTAATTGGGTTTTTGAGTGAACAGAAATTTTCATTTCTCTTATATAAATAGGAGTGGGAGGGTGGGCTATTTGACAAGTGTATGTTTAACATATAAGAAATTTTCGGAGAGCGACAAGATGGCGGAATAGGAAGGGAGCACACTATTAGTCCGGGGGAGAGACAGTTTAATAAAAGTGGAGATACTGCAGGGTCAAGGAAGAGTAGGGGAAGAAACAGCAGAGGAAACTCTTCTGGAACTGGTGATTCACAGTGGACCTGCGTGGAGAGCGTGGGAGCCCAAGTTCGGGACACCAGTGGCACACTCAACACACCAGCACTGGAATGCGAGGTGAGCCGAACCTCAATAGCCCAAGACACCAGCGGGCAAGCGGAAAGAGGAGATTAGAGGGAATGAGGCTTGAAACTCCGTGGGGAAAAGTTCACCAGGCTAATTAGAAGAGAGAGAGAGGAAAAAAAAAAGTGACGAGTTTCTCTCTCTCCGCTCACCCCTCAAAGGCGAGCAGGCGCCATTTTGACATACGTCATAAGCAGGGCGACCTCAGGTGTGCACCGGCCCTGAGCCTAGCAGAAAAACCTGACTCTGGGGGGAGGGGTGAAATAACAGGAGATTAGCATCTAACTTGGCAACCCAGTGGGAGACTGCAGGAGAATTGGAGCCCACACTGAGGGCAGCACAGATTCCCTGTGTGGTCCTTGGGAAAGAACTTCCGATCTCTGGCTCCTGTGGGTATATCATTTGCCTGCTAACTACATCCAATTACGATCAGCTGTGCGGAATTACTTCCCTTTTGAATCAAAAAAAGAAAGAAAGAGAGAGAGATTTACCACACCTAACCTGGGAGTGTCATCTTTGACACACCCTCAACCCTGAGGAACCAAACACAGCTCTCAGGCCACACTCATCTCAAGCCTCTAAGGCTCCACTGAAAGCAGACAGTCCACTTAATATAGAGCCATAGTGTAACAAGAAAAAACACCACAGTGAAGAAACCAAATATCTCCAACATGCCAAACAAGAAACGCAAAAACCGAGGTAACAAGAACAAGGAAGACACTATGACGCCCCCAAATGAAAAAGACACCCCAATTCAAGATTATGAAGATGATGAAATAGAAGAAATGCAAGAAGCGGATCTCAAAAAATTGATAAGAACATTAAGAAGTTCTCAAAAACAAATTCTTAAACTACAGAAATCCTTAATGGACAAGATAGAAAATCTCTCTGTGAAAATGAAATATTAAGGAGGAATCAAAATGAAATGAAACAACTAGTGGAACAAGAAACTGTGATAGTGATGAGAAATCATAATGAAATGAAGAATTCAATAGATCAAATGACAAACACATTAGAGAGCCTTAAAAACAGAATGGGTGAAGCAGAAGAGAGAATATCAGACTTAGAAGACAGAGAACAGGAAAGGAAACAATCAAATCAAAGAAAAGAAGAAGAAATCAGAAATCTAAAAAATACTGTCAGGAACCTACAGGATACTATTAAAAAACCCAACATTCAGGTTCTAGGAGTTCCTGAAGGCATGGAGAGGGAGAAAGGATTAGAAGGCCTTTTCAGTGAGATACTAGCAGAAAATTTCCCAGGTTTGGAGAAGGACAGAGGCATCTTAGTACAGGAAGCTTATAGAACCCCTAATAAACATGACCAAAAGAGATCCTCACCACGACATGTTGTAATCAAACTCACCACAGTGAAACATAAAGAAAAGATCCTAAAATGTGCAAGAGATAAACGTCAGATTACTCTTAGAGGATCTCCAATTAGACTCACAGAAGACTTCTCATCAGAAACCCTACAAGCTAGAAGGGAATGGCAAGACATAGCCCGGGTACTAAGAGAGAAAAACTGCCAGCCCAGAATATTATATCCTGCAAAGCTCTCATTTGTGAATGAAGGTGAAATTAAGACTTTTCATAGCAAACAGAAACTGAAAGAATTTGTTGCCACTCGTCCTGCCCTGCAAAAGATGCTTAAAGATGTGTTACACACAGAAACACAGAAACACAGAAACATGGTCACCAATATGAAAGAAGGTAAAGGAAGGAAACCTCACAGCAAAAGATCACAGGAAGCTCAATTTCTCTTTGACATAGAATTAAACTCTGATGCTCTGTTAAAGCAATGTGTTAAAGTAATCTATTATGTTCTCTTGATGTCTGTTAAATTCTAATTATTCAAAAACAGCTGAATTTTTATTAAGAGCTATGGGTTATTTAAATATGTGCTTATTTTCAAAGATTTGAATAATCACCTTGTAACAATGATCAAATTTGGTCTATGTTGTGTCATGATTTTAAGGAATCTTATTTCAACCAGATATTTTGGATTTTGAGCCTTCTTGGCATTCTTGACAGGCATTCAAAAAATCAAAGCTTCAAACAATCTGGTCTCTAAAATTTCCAGTAAATCCTGGACTTTGGTTTTTCCAGTTTGGGCCCAACTGAAAAAATCGAAGGACCTATGTCTCTCATCTTATAGAGACACCAACTAATCAGGCTATTTGGATTATATTAGAAGTACTGTCAAGATGTGATGTGTGTGTACTAAATTTTAAGCTTCTATAATGGAAAATGCTATTAATACAAATGTTTGAGAATTAAAAATTCTAATGATCTTGTGTTACTAGACATGATAGTTATCTTAATGAGAAAGCCCCAGAGGCCTAAAGGGTTAAATACTTGTAAAATCCTACAGGTGCTTTCAAAAATACTGTGAAGTAAGCAAGTGCCTCTTGTTGGTTGATGAGTTTATAATTTTAAACATGGCGACTTAAAGTCTTTTGTCATCCACAGTTATATATGATTTGCTGCTCATAAAACTAAAGCGTTGTTGGTTCTGTGTTTAGCTGTCCTCCTATAGGTTCCTATGGACTTTTTCCAGCTACTTCTATTGTATTCAGTACTTTGGGATGGCTCTGTAAACAGATGAAGCCAATAATGTATTAACAGTACCAACGGAGAGAAAGTATGGTTAACTGAAGTTACTAAAAACAAAAAGCAATTCAGATCAATTGGCAATCTACAAAAGAGTTAAAGATTTTAAAAACTATTATTAAAATTGCTATATTGGTGTATTATGCTATGTTATATGTGTGTACATATTGTATGTCCACAAGGGGAAATTTTATTAAGAGTTTTATTTTAAATGGCTTATAGATAAGATTATCCATAAATTTAAGCTGCTAAAATCAATCAAAGATACATTTTAATTTGTATGACCTGAATCTGTGTATCATATGTTTTAAACTTGTTGGTAGAAAGAAACTAAAAACATTTTATATGGTTGTGCTTAAGTTTACTGGTTAAACAAACTACACCATGTTAGATATTTAAGAGGTGTTTCCAAATACTTGATTCTTAAAATTTATAGAAGGCATTGGACCTTCTGGTAAATGTTTTCTTAAGTTGTTATCTAATGGTTGAAACTGCTTGCTAAGTATTCATGTGATAAATAAGGTACTCATAACACAATCTTACCAGCAAGCGATCTAGGACTTGCTCCCTCATTTCTCTATTCTAAGCCCAACTTGTTCTTTCATTTCTCTATTCTCTTCAAGGTAGGAAACTAATTCTATTATGAAGGAATCTGTAGGACGCACAATTTAATCTTTAGACCTTATAAAAGAGATGGCTAACATTTTTCTGTAATAGCATAGCCAAAATAAGAACTTAAATAATAATCTCATAGCTAGATTCACTTCGCCATCAGCGAAGTATACAGTAAGTAGAAAAAACCTCCCTTTCAGACCAAAGGGAAAGAAAGTTTTAAAGTGAGAATATAATTTTCCTCATGGGCATTGTCTACCTTAGAAAAACTACTACAGAACAAGCCTGTGACTATAGTCTTGTAGTTCAGGCCACCGAAGATTAGAGATGGGACACGGGCACTCCCTTGACTTGCATCCTCTGGTTTGCTTTAACACAAACCAGGAGGAAAAGAAAGCTCGGCATCAGAAGCAATGGGTGGCAGGCCTATTAAGGCTGATCTGTACAGTGATCTGCCCTCAAGGAGACCCAACAGGCCAGTCCACTGCAGTGGCTTTCAATGTGGTAAGCCTGGGCTTCAGCAGAAGTCAGCTTGTGAAGAGCCCTGGCAGCTCTGCTAAGAGTTGGATCACTGGAAATGGACCTGCCCTGGAGTCGAAGGATGCCCAGGTCAGAGCCACAGATCTTATTGGCTCCCAGCTGAAAAGCCCTTCACTCAGCCCAACTTCCAAAGTGACCACTGCAGCTGAGGGGATGGTCAAGTAGGGTCAGCAACATTGCAGGCAGAACTGTAAATTTCTTGTTAGAGATGCCCCCTGCCTTTACCTGGCCAGCTCTCCTCCCAGGCCAGCCAAGTAATGAAAGTCAATAGAGTGCCTTCCCCTAGGAGGTTCACACCTCCCTTAGGATATACCCCATGTGAAGAGATAGATAGGTCTGGGCCTCTTAACTTACAAGGCCTAAAGCCCACCAGATTATTATCAAGCCCCTTCTATCAGGTTCTATTTGCCTCTCAATCAGAAAATTTAATTGTAGCTTAGACAGCACCTTTCTTAGCTCCTCTAATAATGACTCTGTCCTTTGTTCTAGACCCTGTCTAGCGTACTTGGGCCTCATTCCTTTGTAATCATAACCTCTACTCTACCACCAATGGCTCTACTCCCAACCTGTGTGTACTGATGGTCCTCTTCCCCACTTAATGCTGTATAATTGTTCAAACCTGGTAAATGCCACTCTTAGGATCATTGGTTACTATCCTCACTCTGTCTTTTATGACCTTGTCTAAATATGATCAGAGTCGGCAAACTTGGAAGGCTTCCATAGCCTTGGCAACTCATGACGACAGCCTAGGGTGGTTACTGGCACCATAAACTAGAGTGTCAATTTGTTGGGTCAACAACAAGAGCCACTGTGCACTTGCTCCTCATGTGGGATCTCTGTCCTTAATGTGCTGTACATTGTGATTTAATGCTATAACTAGTACTCAAACAGTATGTTTCACTTTGTGTTTCTATGTGGGTGCAAACTGTTGAAATCTTTATACTAAATTGATCTTCTGTATATAAAGAGAATTGAAAATGAATCTTGATGCAAATGGAAGGGGAGAGGGAGCGGGAGAGGGGAGGGTTGCGGGTGGGAGGGAAGTTATGGGAGGGGGAAGCCATTGTAATCCATAAGCTGTACACTGGAAATTTATATTCATTAAATAAAAGTTAAAAAAAATAAGAAATTTTCAAAAGTGCCTGTACATTCCTTTATATTTATTTGGATGAAAATCTAGTCGGTCCTTTGATACTTCTGGTAACTTTTCCATGATATAGGTTTGTCTGATCAGGAATTTAAATTTCCAAAACCATTCACAGTTAAAACTTTAATGTTGTTTTCAAGTTGAGGCTTTTTGGGGCTGGCGCTGTGACGTGGTGGGTAAAGCCACCTCCTGCAGTGCCGGCATCCCCTATGGGCACCGATTTGAGTGCCAGTGGCTCCACTTCTGACCCAGTTCTCTGCTATGGCCTGGGAAAGTAGTAGATGGCCCACATCCTTAGGCCCCTGCACTCACATGGGAGACCTGGAAGAAGCTCCTGGCTTTGAATCAGCTTCAGCCATTGCAGCCATCTGGGGAGTGAACCAGTGGATGGAAGACCTCTCTCTCGCTCTCTGCCTCTGCCTCTCTGTAACTCTGCCTTTCAAATAAACAAATAAATCTTTTTTAAAAAAAGTTTGCCCCTCTTCTGGCTTACACTATGAAGTTTACATATAAAGAGGAGAATATGGATAGTTTTTCTTCTCCTTTATAGCCTAGTTCTTCTATTTCACTTCCCCCAGGTTGCTGCTGTGATTAGGGAGCTGTTAGGGATTTGATCTCTAAGAAGAGAGGTCAGAGAAGGCGAAAGGAAAAGTTCTTATTCAATGTTACTGTGGCATTTTCTAATATCATTGTAATTTTCTTATTTAAATTTTTATTTTATTATTATTTATCTTACTTATTTGAGAGGTAGGGAAACAGAGACAGAAGTCGACAGAGCTCACATCTGCTGGTTCACTCCCCAGATGTCTGCAATGGCAGGGGCTAAAGACAGGAGCTAGAAACTCAATCTGGATCTCCCACAGGGGTGGTATTATTTTATTTACTTCAAAAGGTAGAGTTACAGAGAGAGGAGGACAGAGAGTGAGAGCAAGACCAAGAGTGAGAGAAAGAAAGGGAGAGAGAGAGAGCACGAGAGAGATCCTCCATCTGCTGGTTCACTCCTCAAATGGCTGCAACAGTGAGGGCTGGTACAGGCTGAAGCCAGGAGCCAAGAGCTTCTTCCAGGTCTCCCACATGGGTGCAGGTGCCCAAGCACTTGAGCTATCCTCCACAGCTTTGCCAGGTCATTAGCAGGGAGCTACATCAGAAGTAGAATAGCCAGGATTCAAACCACTGCCCAGATGGGATGCCAATGTAGCAAGGCTGCTCCACCACAATGCTGATCCTGGGGTGGCGATTTTCTTTTATTTATTTATTTATTTTGAAAAGTTAAAAATTCCTTAATTTTTTATTCCTGGTACCACTACCACAATTTACAGGGCAATATACCTGATGTAATGAAAAGAAAAGACAAAGCTACAACAGATAAAAGACCTCAGGAATGTACATCTAATTGACACTACATTGCATTAATCAATAGCTGCACTTTTTGCAAACTGTGGCTATGACAGTCCTGAACAAGAAGGGTTTCCTGTTTAAGCTGCAGTAACTTTTCTGACTATGGATCATGGCAGATTTTTACAGTTCCTCTAATGCATTTGGGACGACTGTCTCAAAGTAACCTGCAGCTTTCCTGACAACTCCTCGCTCTCTCTCCTGCTAAGAACTGTAGCCCTTTTCTGTTTTTTTTGTTTGTTTGTTTTTTGTTTTTTGTTTTTTTTTAGAACCTTCTGCTACCATATCCACCACTTCCACCACCAGATCCATAACCACCACCATAGGGACTGCCCGAGCTTCTTCCACCAAAACTGCCCCCTTTCATGGGTCCGTAATTTGATTGCTGTTGTCCACTATAATTACCAAAATCATTGTAGTTTCCACCACCACCATAGTTACCTCCAAAATTTCCTCCTTCATTGTAACCATCATATCCTCCTCCTCCACCATACCCACCACCTTGGTTTCCATATCCTGGTCCACCACCATAGCCTCCTCTGCTGCTATAACCAGGACCACCACCATAGTTGCCACCATCACCTCCAAAACCATTGTAACCACCATCACCTCCTCCATAACTTCCTCTGCTCCACCACCTCCACCACCACAGCCTCCTCTTCCACCAAAGTTTCCACCGCGGCCAAAATTACCTCCACCACCTCCAAAGTTTCCTCCACGACCCATAAAGTTGCCAGATCCCCCTCCACGGCCTCTTGGTGATCCAGCAGCAGACTGCATCTCTTGTTTAGAAAGGACCTTTTTCACTTCACAACTATGCCCATTAATAGTGTGGTATTTCTGAACAACGATTTTATCAACTGTATCATGATCGTCGAAAGTTACAAAAGCAAATCCTTTTTCCCACTCTGCCTGTCTTCCATAACTTCTATGGTTTCAATCTTGCCATACTTCTCAAAGTAGTCTTTCAAATTATATTCCTCTGTATCTTCTTTAATACCACCAACAAAAATCTTCTTCACTGTTAGATGGGCACCAGGCTTTACCGAATCCTCTCTAGAAACAGCTCTCTTTGGTTGCACAACACGCCCATCAACCTTGTGTGGTCGAGCACACATTGCTGCATCCACTTCTTCAACACAAGAGTAAGTCACAAAACCAAAGCCCCTGGAACATTTCGTTTGGGGGTCTCTCATTACCACACAATCTGTGAGTGTGCCCCATGTCTCAAAATGTTCTCTCAAACTATCATCTGTAGTTTCAAAGCTCAGACCACCAATAAACAGTTTCCTCAACTGCTCTGGTTCCTTTGGATCATGGCCCTCCATTTTGAGACCGGACTCGCCTCTTCCAACTCGAGTTCAATATCCTGGGGTGGCAATTTTCATAAAGCACTTTGGTGAGTTCTTTGGAGAGTGTGCTCATGGGATCTCGCCTGCAGTTGTCTTGATCTGGGCAAACACATTTCTATTTCAATTGACTCTTTACATTTATTTCCTCAACACCTGGGAATCCTGCGAACAACCAGCTTCTCTCTGCTTTGTGTTGTGATTGCACATCTAGGCAGCCATCCTGGACAGAATCCAAGACAACCCACGGACCATCTCTTTTTTCATTTTCTTTTGTTTTTACAGCATTTATTTAGTTAGTTCTTTGAGAGAGAGAGTTACAGGTAGAAAGATGAAGAGACAGATAGAAAGGTCTTCCATCTGCTGGTTCACTCCCCAAATGGCTGCAATGGTAAGAGCTGCCCTGATCCGAAACCAGGAGCCAGGAAGTTCTTCCAGGTCTCCCACTTGGGTACAGGGGCCCAAGCGCTTGGGCCATCTTCTGCTGCTTTCCTAGGCCATAAGTACAGAGCTGGATAGGAAGAGGAGCAGCCAGGACTTGAACTGATGCCCATATGAGATGCTGGCACCTCAGGCAGAGGCTTAGCCCACTATACCACAGTGCTGGCCTTTTGTTTTCGTTTGTGTGTTTGTTTTTTAAACTAGAAGCTTATTTAAAGTATACAAACTTGACACATTCCATATATACCATTTTAGGATTCTTCTCATCCTACCCTCCCTCCTGCCAGCACTCCCACCTTTCTTCCTCCTCTCTCTCCTATTCTCATTCTTATTTTTGACAAAGAACTATTTTCAATTAACTTTATACTCATAAGAATAACCCTACACTAAGAGTTCAACAAATAATATGATGAAGAACAAATTAAAAAAAAAAAACTGTTCCTCAACAATCGAGACAAGGGCTATTCAAATCATTGCATCTTGAAATGCCAATTTCACATTCATAGATTACCTTTTTTTTTTTTTGACAGGCAGAGTTAGACAGTGAGAGAGAGATATACAGTGAGAGAGAGAGATAGAGAGAAAGGTCTTCCTTCCATTGGTTTACCCCCCAAATGGCTGCTACAGCTGGCGCACTGTGCCGATCTGAAGCCAGGAGCCAGGTGCTTCTCCTGGTCTCCCATGTGGGCGCAGGGCCCAAGCACTTGGGCCATCCTCCACTGCACTCCCGGGCCACAGCAGAGAGCTGGACTGGAAGAGGAGCAACCGGGACAGAATGCGGCCACCCCGACAGGGACTAGAACCCAGGGTACCGGCGCCGCAGGTGGAGGATTAGCCAAGTGAGCCACAGCGCCGGCCCATAGATTACCTTAAGGCACTCTGTGAGTCACCATACGAAGGATCTGTGGAGTCCTCAGTGAGGGCATGGACCTCATTGTGATGACCCACCCCAGGCAGCCAGGGAGCTCTGAGCATGTGAAGCCACTCACAGTGCTTGCCCAGAGACCCAGCTGCACCCCGCACCCTCTCCTGCAGTCACAGTGTTCCCACAGTCTCAGCACACAAGGCTCCCACAATCATGGGGTGCAGAGGGTCTGCTCCACCCCGCTAGTCTATCCCACAGAGAGGCAGAAACATTCCCAGAGCCAGCTGCCTGTTGGTGCTCTGGCTAGGCACTTTGAGTACAAGAGCCTGTAATATGTTGGGAGTCTGGCGGCACGTCAGTGTCCTATGTGGGTGTTCAGTCCTAATCAGTCCTCCCAGCCAGACTCAAGCGTCTCCTCTCAGCTGGTTGCTGGGCAGGTGGTGCAGCTGTTACAGATATCCAAAATGACACCTGCCCTCTCAGCTGGTTGCTGGGCACCAGGGCAGGGGACAGAAACATGTCCCTTTACTTTTGGTTGGTAAGTATCCTGTCCCCCACGGGCTCCACGTGCCAGGCCCTCCCACAGCCATACTGCCAGCGGCATGGGCTGCTGCAGTCTGGTCTCACCTCACTCTCCAAAGCTGGTTGTCAGGTTCTCAGCTGTGGTATCTCATGTTGTGTCCATGCTCATGCTGGACACCCACACCCTCCACACAGATCTACAGTGTCCCTCTTCCATCCATGGAATTCCCACTGCGGCTTTCTTCCTAACTCTTCCCTGAGATTGCATTCTCTCCACTGTTTTTTTAACTATCTTCCCCTAGCCTAGAGCAGTAAGTGCCTTCCTATTCTGCCATCTTGCTAACCCCCAGCAATCACACACCATCTCTAATAAGTGTATGTGTTTGTGTGGCCCCCATCTGGTATAATGGAAACACTAGAGCTTTCTTTGGCCCAACATTCTGAGGTTAAAGGCTTATCCCAGAGTAGCAACCAGTGGAGGAGGAGCTTTTTTTAAGCGAAGAAATTCGCTTAAAATCCTCTTCTTGATAATTCCATGCCCTCAAAGTTCAAGAGTCAATTACTTTATAATTCCTGGTCTAGCACTTCTCTTTGGAAATTGGTATCAATGTCCTGTTTTTAATTTGGTAAACTTTCTATTGGGTTTCACCAGAATGTCCATTTTTCCATGCTATCACACATGAAGTATATCTCTGTTAGAGGGGAGTCTAATTAGAAGTTAGGTGCCTGAAAACTTTCAGAGTGGGAGACACTGAAAAAGCAAAAAAATTTAAGGTATTGTAGGAAATAAAGAGTTAGGGAAAATGAAATCGGATCTTTGCCAGGACTGAGGGACATGACTATATTCAGCATCAGCACTCACTCTTTTTTGGTTCATAGTTGAGATTTAATTGGTCCTGAGAACCAGTACACAGGCATTTCAGTTCGTTCACAATTCTTAACACACATACTGAAAACCTAAAAATCCATAAGTTGCCATTCTTTTTAAAGGTATTCCATTGACTTTCCAGCTTTAAATTTGGAGGCAACTTTTCCTTAAGGGATATCAAGTACCAGTATCTTCAAATGTTGCTGTTACATAAACCCCATCGATTCACAATTTAATATCATATACATGAAATACCCAAATTTTCAATCTTTCACAGCACATTATTAGTTAAAACTATTGAGATAAAATATGTGCAAAGCCTATCTAAAATAATGGAGTTATACTCAGCACTTACAAAGAAATCTCATAACTCAATGAAAAATAATCAATAAAAATAGCAAAAGGTTTGAAGTTAATGCAGCAGAGGACGGTTATGAATGGAAAAGAAGCACATGGAAAATCCTCAACATTATTAATCATTAGGGAAATGAAACACTACTATAGACCTACTATAAAATGTACAATTAAAAAGACTGACCATACCAAGTATTGCCAAACACATAAAGGGTCTGTTCTACATTGCTGGTGATGATATAAATTAATATATCCACTTTGGAAAAGTTTCACAGTACTTAAAAGGTTACCCATATACCTGCAGTATGACCTACTTATTATATATACCCCCAGGTATTTATCCGAGAGAAATGGAAGCATAGATCTTGGCAAAGATGTGTATATTAAAGTTCATAGCTGCTTCATTTACAACAATAAAAACTGGAAATAACTCAAATGTCAATCAACAGGTGACTAGATAAAGTGTGATACTGACAATGGAGGATTATATACCATAAATGCAATGAACTATTAATACATGCTATAATTCAGATCAATTTCTAAATAATTACTCTGCATGAAAGTCATAAAATAGTACATGCTGTACAACTGCACCTACAGTAGATTCTAGATGTAAGCGTACTTACAGTGACAGAAAAATTAGTGGTTGTCTGTGGACATGAATGTTTCAGAAGAAGTTATAAGGAGCATGAGGAAGCTTTTGGGAGTGATGGACATTCTCATCATCTTGATGGTGGTGGTGGTTATGTGCATGTAGACAGATCCAAACTTAGCAAACTGTCTTCTTTAAATACAGGCAGTTTAGAGTAAGTCAGCTGCATCCTAATAAAATATTAAAAAGTCTTTTAAATCTATTTATCATCTATCCACTCATCTACATATTTCTGTGTAATCAGCTCTGGTTAAAACAAAACAGGCCGGCGCCACGGCTCACTAGGCTAATCCTCCGCCTGCGGCGCCGGCACACCAGGTTCTAGTCCTGGTCGATTCTAGTCCTGCCGGATTCTGTCCCGGTTGCCCCTCTTCCAGGCCAGCTCTCTGCTATGGCCCGGGAGTGCAGTGGAGGATGGCCCAAGTGCTTGGGCCCTGCACCTGCATGGGAGACCAGAAGAAGCACCTGGCTCCTGGCTTCGGATCAGCGCGGTGCGCTGGCCGCAGCGCACCAGTTGCGGCGGCCATTGGAGGGTGAACCAGCGGCAAAGGAAGACTTTTCTCTCTGTCTCTCGTCTCTCTCTCTCACTGTCCATTCTGCCTGTCAAAAATTAAAAAAAAGGAGGCGGCAAGATGGCGGAATAGGCAGGAAGCACACTTAGTCCGGGGGGAGAGAAAGTTTAATATAAGTGGAGATACTGCAGGGTCAAGGAAGAGTAGGGGATGAAACAGCAGAGGAAACTCTTCCGGAACTAGTGATTCACAGTGGACCTGCGTGGAGAGCGTGGGAGCCCAAGTTCGGGACACCAGCAGCAGACTCAACGCACCAGCGCTGGAACGCGAGGTGAGCCGAACCTCCATAGCCCGAGATACCAGCAGGCAAGCGGAAAGAGGAGGCTAGAGGGAACGAGGCTTGAAACTCCGTGGGGAAAAGTTCACCAGGCTAACTAGAAGAGAGAGAAAAAAAATAAAAAAAGTGACTGATACGGACACAAGTTTCTCTCTCTCCGCTCACCTCTCACAGGCGAGCAAGACAGAGCAGGCGCCATTTTGGACATACGTCATAAGCAGGGCGACCTCAGGTCTGCACCAGCCCTGAGCCTAGCAGAAAAACCTGACTCTGTGGGGAGGGGTGAAATAACAGGAGATTAGCATCTAACTTGGCAACCCAGTGGGAGACTGCAGGAGAATTGGAGCCCACGCTGAGGGCAGCAGAGATTCCCTGTGTGGTCCTTGGGAAAGAGCTTCCGATCTCTGGCTCCTGTGGGTATATCATTTGCCTGCTAACTACCTCCAATTACGTTCAGCTGTGCGGAATTACTTCACTTTTGAATCAAAAAAAGAGAGATTTACCACACCTAACCTGGGAGTGTCATCCTTGACACACCCTCAACCCTGAGGAACCAAACACAGCTCTCAGTCCACACTCATCTCAAGCCTCTAAGGCTCCACTGAAAGCAGACAGTCCACTTAATATAGAGCCATAGTGTAACAAGAAAAAACACCACAGTGAAGAAACCAAATATCTCCAACATGCCAAACAACAAACGCAAAAACCAAGCTAACAAGAACAAGGAAGAAACTATGATGCCCCCAAATGAAAAAGACACCCCAATTCAAGATTATGAAGATGATGAGATCGAAGAAATGCAAGAAGCGGATCTCAAAAAAATGATAAGAACATTAAGAAGTTCTCAAAAACAAATTCTTGAACTACAGAAATCCTTCATGGACAAGATAGAAAATCTCTCTCATGAAAGTGAAATATTAAGGAGGAATCAAAATGAAATGAAACAACTAGTGGAACAAGAAACTCTGATAGTGACTAGAAATCATAATGAAATGAAGAGTTCAATAGATCAAATGACAAACACATTAGAGAGCCTTAAAAACAGAATGGGCGAAGCAGAAGAGAGAATATCAGACTTAGAAGACAGAGAACAGGAAAGGAAACAGGCAAACCAAAGAAAAGAAGAAGAAATTAGAAATCTAAAAAATATTGTCAGGAATTTACAGGATACTATTAAAAAACCCAACATTCGAGTTCTAGGAGTTCCTGAAGGCATGGAGAGGGAGAAAGGATTAGAAGGCATTTTCAGTGAGATACTAGCAGAAAATTTCCCAGGTTTGGAGAAGGACAGAGGCATCTTAGTACAGGAAGCTTATAGAACCCCAAATAAACATGACCAAAAGAGATCCTCACCACGACATGTTGTAATCAAACTCACCACAGTGAAACATAAAGAAAAGATCCTAAAAGGTGCAAGAGAGAAACGTCGGATCACTCTTAGAGGATCTCCAATTAGACTCACAGCAGACTTCTCATCAGAAACCCTACAAGCTAGAAGGGAATGGCGAAACATAGCCCAGGTACTAAGAGAGAAAAACTGCCAGCCCAGAATATTATATCCTGCAAAGCTCTCATTTGTGAATGAAGGTGAAATTAAGACTTTTCACAGCAAACAGAAACTGAAAGAATTTGTTGCCACTCATCCTGCCCTGCAAAAGATGCTTAAAGATGTGTTACACACAGAAACACAGAAACATGGTCACCAATATGAAAGAAGGTAAAGGAAGGAAACCTCACAGCAAAAGATCACAGGAAGCTCAATTTCTCTTTGACATAGAATTAAACTCTGATGCTCTGTTAAAGCAATGTGTTAAAGTAATCTATTATGTTCTCTTGATGTCTGTTAAATTCTAATTGTTCAAAAACAGCTGAATTTTTATTAAGAGCTATGGGTTATTTAAATATGTGCTTTTTTCAAAAATTTGAATATCTGCTGCTCATAAAACTAAAGCGTTGTTGGTTCTGTGTTTAGCTGTCCTCCTATAGGTTCCTATGGACTTTTTCCAGCCACTTTTATTGTATTCAGTACTTTGGGATGGCTCTGTAAACAGATGAAGCCAATAATGTATTAACAGTACCAACTGAGAGAAAGTATGGTTAACTGAGGTTACTAAAAAGAAAAAGCAATTCAAATCAATTGGCAATCTACAAAAAGAGTTAAAGATTTTAAAAGCTATTATTAAAATTGCTATATTGGTCTATTATGCTATATTATATGTGTGTACATATTGTATGTCCACATGGGGAAATTTTATTAAGAGTTTTATTTTAAATGGCTTATAGATAAGATTGTCCATAAATTTAAGCTGCTAAAATCAATCAAAGATACATTTTAATTTGTGGGACCTGAATCTGTGTATCATATGTTTTAGACTTGTTGGTAGAAAGAAACTAAAAACATTTTAGATGGTTGTGCTTAAGTTTACTGGCTAAACAAACTACACCATGTTAGATATTTAAGAGGTGTTTTCAAATACATGATTCTTAAAATTTATAGAAGGCATTGGACCTTCTGGTAAATGTTTTCTTAAGTTGTTATCTAATGGTTGAAACGGTTTGCTAAGTATTCATGTGATATTGCTATTGTCAGCAAGCGATCTAGGACTTGCTCCCTCATTTCTCTATTCTAAGCCCAACTTGTTCTTTCATTTCTCTATTCTCTTCAAGGTAGGAAACTAATTCTATTATGAAGGAATCTGTAGGATGCACAATTTAATCTTTAGACCTTATAAAAGAGATGGCTAACATTTTTCTGCAATAGCATAGCCAAAATAAGAACTCAAATAATAATCTCATAGCTAGATTCACTTCACCATCAGCGAAGTATACAGTAAGTAGAAAAAACCTCCCTTTCAGACCAAAGGGAAAGAAAGTTTTAAAGTGAGAATATAATTTTCCTCATGGGCATTGTCTACCTTAGAAAAACTACTACAGAACATGCCTGTGACTATAGACTTGTAGTTCAGGCCACTGAGGATTAGAGATGGGACACGGGCACTCCCTTGACTTGCATCCTCTGGTCTGCTTTAACACAAACCAGGAGGAAAAGAAAGCTCGGCATCAGAAGCAATGGGTGGCAGGCCTATTAATGGCTGATCTGTACAGTGATCTGCCCTCAAGGAGACCCAACAGGCCAGTCCACTGCAGTGGCTTTCAATGTGGTAAGCATGGGCTTCAGCAGAAGTCAGCTTGTGAAGAGCCCTGGCAGCTCTGCCAAGAGTTGGATCACTGGAAATGGACCTGCCCTGGAGTCGAAGGATGCCCAGGTCAGAGCCACAGATCTTATTGGCTCGAAGCTGAAAAGCCCTTCACTCAGCCCAACTTCCAAAGTGACCACTGCAGCTGAGGGGATGGTCAAGTAGGGTCAGCAACATTGCAGGCAGAACTGTAAATTTCTTGTTAGAGATGCCCCCTGCCTTTACCTGGCCAGCTCTCCTCCCAGGCCAGCCAAGTAATGAAAGTCAACAGAGTGCCTTCCCCTAGGAGGTTCACACCTCCCTTAGGATATACCCCATGTGAAGAGATAGATAGGTCTGGGCCTCTGAATTTACAAGGCCTAAAGCCCACCAGATTATTATCAAGCCCCTTCTATCAGGTTCTATTTGCCTCTCAATCAGAAAACTTAATTGTAGCTTAGACAGCACCTTTCTTAGCTCCTCTAATAATGACTCTGTCCTTTGTTCTAGGCCCTGTCTAGTGCACTTGGGCCTCATTCCTTTGTAATCATAACCTCTACTCTACCACCAATGGCTCTACTCCCAACATGTGTGTACTGATGGTCCTCTTCCCCACTTAATGCTGTATAATTGTTCAAACCTGGTAAATGCCACTCTTAGGATCATTGGTTACTATCCTCACTCTGTCTTTTATGACCTTGTCTAAATATGATCAGAGTCGGTGAACTTGGAAGGCTTCCATAGCCTTGGCAACTCATGACGACAGCCTAGGATGGTTACTGGCGCCATAAACTAGAGTGTCAATTTGTTGGGTCAACAACAGGAGCCACTGTGCACTTGCTCCTCATGTGGGATCTCTGTCCTTAATGTGCTGTACATTGTGATTTAATGCTATAACTAGTACTCAAACAGTATGTTTCACTTTGTGTTTCTATGTGGGTGCAAACTGTTGAAATCTTTATACTAAATTGATCTTCTGTATATAAAGAGAATTGAAAATGAATCTTGATGCAAATGGAAGGGGAGAGGGAGCGGGAGGGGGGAGGGTTGCGGGTGGGAGGGAAGTTATTGGGGGGGGGGGGAAGCCATTGTAATCCATAAGCTGTACACTGGAAATTTATATTCATTAAATAAAAGTTAAAAAAAAAAATTAAAAAAAAAAAAAACCCAGAACCCCCAACCTATATTAGAATGCCTGGGTTTGATACCTATCACCTACTCCTCACTCCATCTTCCTGCTAATGCAGACCCAGGAGGCAGCAGGTGATGGTCCAGGTAACTGGGTTCCCAGCTACTGGATTCAGCCTCACCCAGTCCCAGCTGTTGCAGGGCATTTTGGAAGGGTACCAGCAGAAAGAAGAACACTACCCCGCCCCGTGTGTGTGTGTGTGTGTGTGTACACAAATATTTATAAATAAATAGATTTTTTTATTAAACTTTTATTTAATGAATATAAATTTCCAAAGTACAGCTTATGGGTTACAATGGCTTCCCCCTCCCAAAACTTCCCTCCCACCCACAACCCTCCCCTTTCCCGCTCCCTCTCCCCTTCCAATCACATCATGATTCATTTTCAATTCTCTTTATATACAGAAGATCAGTTTAGTATATATTAGGTAACGATTTCAACAGTTTGCACCCATATAGCAACACAAAGTGAAAAAAAATACTTTTGGAGTACTAGTTATAGCATTAAATAAGAGTGTACAGCACATTAAATAAATAGATTTTAAGAAAAGAATCCCAGTAATCTCCCTCATGCCCCCTGCCAGCTGATAGTCTTCATTTCAAGAAAAATACTATGGAGAATACCATCACTGTAAATAGTCTTGCCTATGTTGAACTTCATCTAAATCATCTAAATCATATAATATTTGATCTTTTCTGTCTTGTTTCCTTCTCACATTATTATTTCTGTGAGATATATCAACATACTTGTTTCTCATATATACTACAAAGTATCGTCCTTTCTACTGCAGATAATATATTATTTTTTATGAATCAATGCTAATATCCAATGTTTTTCTACATCTACTGAGTTGAATTAATCACATGATTTTTCTCCACCTTAGCAAGGTTATATATGATACTGATTTTTAACTAAGAGTATTATGATATATTTTACCTTGAATAAAATGTATACAATTGGAAAACAAAAACAAAACCAAAAACCCCCAATTCTCCAGTTCCTTCTATTCCTGTTTGCAACGGGGTAACTAGAACCGAAATTTCTCCCTTCTTCTTGACCTGCTGGAGCTACTACCATCTTTGGCAACCTTGAGATGATGATGGTGAGATCAAGACTTGAAGACGGGAAAAATCAGAAAAACCTTGTTCTGGACAACATCACCAAATTGTTAGAAGCTGAAGTACACCTGCCTCTCAGCTTCTAGTTGCTCACTTAAGTGAATGATAAATGGCCTTCCAGCTTCAACCACATTTAGTCAAGTATTCTGTTCCTTGCAATCAAAAAAACCTCCTGATTTGCTCAGCTTAGTTTTTCCACTGGGGAAATTCTTTCCTGACCTTCCCTATTGTCCTTGAGTGCCATTTCTCCATACTCCCATAATATCCTGAACTTATTA
Source organism: Lepus europaeus (assembly GCF_033115175.1). Lineage (NCBI taxonomy): Eukaryota > Metazoa > Chordata > Mammalia > Lagomorpha > Leporidae > Lepus > Lepus europaeus. The sequence goes on from NC_084836.1 coordinate 69,990,149, forward strand.
CTCTCTATCATTGTATTTGTCACATGACTTGTACTTGTCTGTTTATGTATCTGTCTCTGTCTCCTTGGAGGACTGGCACTTTTCCTGGCCTATAAGAGTTACTCAAAATAGTTTCATGTTCAGTGAATGAACAAATCTGTGGTTTTGTCCCCAGGAGGTGAGGAAATATTGAGGAGTGACAAAAGATAACTTTCAGAAGGACTCTTTTCTTCTTTGTTTTTTTCTTTTTCTTTCTTTTTTTTTTTAACAAGTGGAGTTAGTGAGAGAGAGAGAAAGAGACAGAGAGAGATAGAGACAGAGAGAAAGGTCTTCCTTTTCCATTGGTTCACCCCCCAAATGGCCACTACGGCCAGTGTGCTGCACCAATCCGAAGCCAGGAGCCAGGTGCTTCTTCCTGGTCTCCCATGTGGGTGCAGGGCCCAAGCACTTGGGCCATCCTCCACTGCCTTCCCAGGCCACAGCAGAAAGCTGGACTGGAAGAGGAGCAACTGGGACAGAACCAGCGCCGACCGGGACTAGAACCCAGGGTACCGGCGCCGAAGGTGGAGGATTAGTCTAGTGAGCCGTGGCACCGGCCAGGACTCTCTTCTGACAGAAGTGGTTTGAAAGTTGCAGGATGTGACGCTGGCATTGTGGTACAGGGGGTTAAGACACTGCATGCAATGTCAGCATCCCATGTGAGTGTTGGTTCAAGTCCCAGCTACTCTAGTTCTGATCCAGCTCCCTGCTAATGCACCTAGGAAGGCCGTAAAGAATGGACCAAGTACTTGGGCGTCTGCACCCACATGGGAGACTGGGATGGAGTACCTGGCTCCTGGCTTCAGCCAGGCCCAGTTCTAGCCATTGTAGCCATTTGGGAAGTGACGATCTAGATCTCTCGATCTCTTGATCTCTCTCTCATTGTTTACAACTGCCTTTCAAGTAAATAAATAAATCTTTATTAAAAATGTATAAATGCAGGAATGTCTATCAAGTGAGCAAAGTACTACTGCCTGATAAGCAGTAATAAAGCCAGTAACACTTCATGTCTGTCATGTACAGTATAAATACAATCACTATTGAACCTCACAAACATCCTAACAAGGTAGGCAGAGCATTTTATTTTTTTTTAAGATTTATTTATTTTGTTTGAAAGAAAGAGAGAGGGGAGAGAGACAGAGACATGCAGACAGAAAGAGAGATCTTCCACCTGTTGGTTCACTCCTAAATGCGCACAGCAGCTAATGCTAGCTAGAGATAGGCCAGGCCAAAGTCAGGAGCCATGAACATCATCCAAGTCTCCACATGGGCGGCAGGAGCCAAGTACTTTGGCCATTATCCACTGCCACCCAAGCACGTTAGCAGGAAGTCGGATCAGAAGCACAGAATATCGAGGGGCGGCAAGATGGCGGAATAGGAACGGAGCACACGATTAGTCCGGAGAGAGAGACAGGTTAATATAAGTGGAGATACTGCAGGGTCAAGGAAGAGTGGGGGATGAAACAGCAGAGGAAACTCTTCCGGAACTAGTGATTCACAGTGTACCTGCGTGGAGAGCGTGGGAGCCCAAGTTCGGGACACCAGCAGCAGACTCAACGCACCAGCGCTGGAACGCGAGGTGAGCCGAACCACAATAGCCCGAGACACCAGCGGGCAAGCGGAAAGAGGAGACTAGAGGAAACTAGGCTTGAAACTCCGTGGGGAAAAGTTCACCAGGCTAACTAGAAGAGAGAGAGGAAAAAAATAAAAAAAGCGACCGATACGGACACAAGTTTCTCTCTCTCCGCTCACCTCTCAAAGGCAAGCAAGACAGAGCAGGCGCCATTTTGGACATACGTCATAAGCAGGGCGACCTCAGGTCTGCACCAGCCCTGAGCCTAGCAGAAAAACCTGACTCTGTGGGGAGGGGTGAAATAACAGGAGATTAGCATCTAACTTGGCAACCCAGTGGGAGATTTCAGGAGAATTGGAGCCCACACTGAGGGCAGCAGAGATTCCCTGTGTGGTCCGTGGAAAAGAGCTTCCGATCTCTGGCTCCTGTGGGTATATCATTTGCCTGCTAACTACCTCTAATTACGTTCAGCTGTGCGGAATTACTTCCCTTTTGAATCAAAAAAGAGAGAGATTTACCACACCTAACCTGGGAGTGTCATCTTTGACACACCCTCAGCCCTGAGGAACCAAACACAGCTCTCAGTCAAGCCTCTAAGGCACCACTGAAAGCAGACAGTCCACTTAATATAGAGCCATAGTGTAACAAGAAAAAACACCACAGTGAAGAAACCAAATATCTCCAACATGCCAAACAACAAACACAAAAACCGAGGTAACAAGAACAAGGAAGACACTATGACACCCCCAAATGAAAAAGACACCCCAATTCAAGATTATGAAGATGAGGAGATTGAAGAAATACAAGAAGCAGATCTCAAAAAATTGATAAGAACATTAAGAAGTTCTCAAAAACAAATTCTTGAACTACAGAAATCCTTAATGGACAAGGTAGAAAATCTCTCTCGTGAAAATGAAATATTAAGGAGGAATCAAAATGAAATGAAACAACTAGTGGAACAAGAAATGGTGATAATGACGAGAAATCATAATGAAATGAAGAATTCAATAGATCAAATGACAAACACATTAGAGAGTCTTAAAAACAGAATGGGCGAAGCAGAAGAGAGAATATCAGACTTAGAAGACAGAGAACAGGAAAGGAAACAATCAAATCAAAGAAAAGAAGAAGAAATCAGAAATCTAAAAAATACTGTCAGGAATCTACAGGATACTATTAAAAAACCCAACATTCGGGTTCTAGGAGTACCTGAAGGCATGGAGAGAGAGAAAGGATTAGAAGGCCTTTTTAGTGAGATACTAGCAGAAAATTTCCCAGGTTTGGAGAAAGACAGAGACATCCTAATACAGGAAGCTCATAGAACCCCTAATAAACATGACCAAAAGAGATCCTCACCACGACACGTCGTAATCAAACTCACCACAGTGAAACACAAAGAAAAGATCCTAAAATGTGCAAGAGAGAAACGCCAGACTACTCTCAGAGGATCTCCAATTAGACTCACAGCTGACTTCTCTTCAGAAACCCTACAAGCTAGGAGAGAATGGCGAGACATAGCCCAGGTGCTAAGAGAGAAAAACTGCCAGCCCAGAATATTATATCCTGCAAAGCTCTCATTTATAAATGAAGGTGAAATAAAGACCTTTCACAGCAAACAGACATTGAAAGAATTTGTCACCACTCGCCCAGCCCTGCAAAAGATGCTTAAAGATGTGTTACATACAGAAACACAGAAACACTGTCACTAATATGAAAGAAGGTAAAGGTAGGAAACCTCACACCAAAAGATCACAGGAATCTCAAACCATATATTAGAAAGTATCTTTGGCTAATGGCAGGGCAAATTACTCCTTCTCAATAGTCACATTAAATGTTAATGGCTTGAACTGTCCAGTTAAAAGACACCGATTGGCTGATTGGGTTAAGGAACAAAACCCATCCTTTTGCTGCTTACAAGAAAACCATCTATCCAACAATGATCCATACAGGCTGAGAGTGAAAGGCTGGAAAAAGATATACCACGCCAACAGAAATGAAAAGAGAGCGGGCGTAGCCATCTTAATATCGGACAACATAAACTTTACCACAAAAACTGTTAGGAGAGACAAAGAGGGGCACTATTTAATGATTAAGGGATCCATTCAACAGGAAGATATAACGATTATCAATGTATATGCACCTAATTACAGGGCACCAGCTTATTTAAAAGACTTGTTAAGGGACTTAAAGGGAGACTTAGACCCCAATACAATAGTACTGGGGGACTTCAATACTCCACTCTCAGAGATAGACAGATCAACAGGACAGAAGATCAACAAGGAGGCAGTAGATTTAAATGACATTATAGCCCAAATGGATCTAACAGATATCTACAGAACATTTCATCCTACATCTAAGGACTTTACATTTTTCTCAGCAGTACATGGAACCCTCTCTAGGATTGACCACATACTAGGCCATAAAGCAAGTCTCAGCAAATTCAAAAGAATTAGAATCATACCATGCAGCTTCTCAGACCACAAAGGAATGAAATTGGAAATTGGCAACTCAGGAATCCCTAGAGCACGTGCAAACACATGGAGATTGAACAACATGCTCCTGAATGAACAATGGGTCATAGAAGAAATTAAAAGAGAAATCAAAAATTTTCTGGAAGTAAATGAGGATAACAGCACAACATACCAAAACCTATGGGATACAACAAAAGCAGTGTTAAGAGGAAAGTTTATATCAATAGGTGCCTACATCAAGAAATTGGAGAGGCACCGAATAGATGAGCTTTCAAGTCATCTCAAGGATCTAGAAAATCTGCAGCAAACCAAACCCAAACCCAGTAGGAGGAGAGAAATAATTAAAATCAGAGAAGAAATCAACAGGATTGAATCCAAAAAAACATTACAAAAAATCAGCCAAACGAGGAGCTGGTTTTTTGAAAAAATAAACAAAATTGACACCCCATTGGCCCAACTAACTAAAAAAAGAAGAGAAAAGACCCAAATCAATAGGATCAGAGATGAAATGGGAAACATAACAACAGACGCCACAGAAATAAAAAGAATCATCAGAAATTACTACAAGGACTTGTATGCCAGCAAACAGGGAAATCTATCAGAAATGGACAGATTCTTGGACACATACAACCTCCCTAAATTGAGCCAGGAAGACATAGAAAACCTAAACAGACCAATAACTGACACAGAAATTGAAGCAGTAATAAAGGCCCTCCCAACAAAGAAAAGCCCAGGGCCAGATGGATTCACTGCTGAGTTCTACCAGACATTTAGAGAAGAACTAACTCCAATTCTTCTCAAACTATTCAGAGCAATAGAAAAAGAGGGAATCCTCCCAAATTCTTTCTATGAAGCCACCATCACCTTAATTCCTAAGCCAGAAAGAGACGCAACATTGAAAGAGAATTACAGACCAATATCCCTGATGAACATAGATGCAAAAATACTCAATAAAATTCTCGCCAATAGAATGCAACAACACATCAGAAAAATCATCCACCCAGACCAAGTGGGATTCATCCCCGGTATGCAGGGATGGTTCAACATTCGCAAAACAATCAACGTAATACACTACATTAACAGACTGCAGAAGAAAAACCATATGATTCTCTCAATAGACGCAGAGAAAGCATTTGATAAAATACAACACCCTTTCATGATGAAAACTATAAGCAAACTGGGTATGGAAGGAACATTCCTTAATACAATCAAAGCAATATATGAAAAACCCACGGCCAACATCCTATTGAATGGGGAAAAGTTGGAAGCATTTCCACTGAAATCTGGTACCAGACAGGGATGCCCTCTCTCACCACTGCTATTCAATATAGTTCTGGAAGTTTTGGCCAGAGCTATTAGGCAAGAAAAAGAAATTAAATGGATACAAATCGGGAAGGACGAACTCAAACTATCCCTCTTTGCAGATGATATGATTCTTTATTTAGGGGACCCAAAGAACTCTACTAAGAGACTGCTGGAACTCATCGAAGAGTTTGGCAAAGTAGCAGGATATAAAATCAATCCACAAAAATCAACAGCCTTTGTATACACAGGCAATGCTACGGCTGAGGAAGAACTTCTAAAATCAATCCCATTCACAATAGCTACAAAAACAATCAAATACCTTGGAATAAACTTAACCAAAGACGTTAAAGATCTCTACGATGAAAACTACAAAACCTTACAGAAAGAAATAGAAGAGGATACCAAAAAATGGAGAAATCTTCCATGCTCATGGATTGGAAGAATCAATATCATCAAAATGTCTATTCTCCCAAAAGCAATTTATACATTCAATGCAATACCCATCAAGATCCCGAAGATCTTCTTCTCAGATCTGGAAAAAATGATGCTGAAATTCATATGGAGACACAGAAGACCTCGAATAGCCAAAGCAATCCTGTACAACAAAAACAAAGCCGGAGGCATCACAATACCTGATTTTAGGACATACTACAGGGCAGTTGTTATCAAAACAGCATGGTACTGGTACAGAAACAGATGGATAGACCAATGGAACAGAATAGAAACACCAGAAATCAATCCAAACATCTACAGCCAACTTATATTTGACCAAAGATCCAAATCTAATCCCTGGAATAAGGACAGTCTATTCAATAAATGGTGCTGGGAAAATTGGATTTCCACGTGCAGAAGCTTGAAGCAAGACCCATACCTATCACCTTACACAAAAATTCACTCAACATGGATTAAAGACTTAAATCTACGACCCGAAACCATCAAATTATTAGAGAGCATTGGAGAAACCCTGCAAGATATAGGCACAGGCAAAGACTTCCTGGAAAATACTCCAACAGCACAGGCAGTCAAAACCAAAATTAACATTTGGGACTGCATCAAATTGAGAAGTTTCTGTACTTCAAAAGAAACAGTCAGGAAAGTGAAGAGGCAACCAACAGAATGGGAAAAAATATTCGCAAACTATACTACAGATAAAGGATTGATAACCAGAATCTACAAAGAAATCAAGAAACTCCACAACAACAAAACAAACAACCCACTTAAGAGATGGTCCAAGGTCCTCAATAGACATTTTTCGAAAGAGGAAATCCAAATGGCCAACAGACACATGAAAAAATGTTCAAGATCACTAGCAATCAGAGAAATGCAAATCAAAACCACAATGAGGTTCCATCTCACCCCGGTGAGAATGGCTCACATTCAGAAATCTACCAACAACAGATGCTGGAGAGGATGTGGGGAAAAAGGGACACTAACTCACTGTTGGTGGGAATGCAAACTGGTTAAGCCACTATGGAAGTCTGTCTGGAGATTCCTCAGAAACCTGAACATAACCCTACCATACAACCCAGCCATCCCACTCCTTGGAATTTACCCAAAGGAAATTAATTTGGCAAATAAAAAAGCCATCTGCACATTAATGTTTATTGCAGCTCAATTCACAATAGCTAAGACCTGGAACCAACCCAAATGCCCATCAACAGTAGACTGGATAAAGAAATTATGGGACATGTACTCCATAGAATACTATACAGCAGTAAGAAACAACGAAACCCAGTCATTTGCAACAAGATGGAGCAATCTGGAAAACATCATGCTGAGTGAATTAAGCCAGTCCCAAAGAGACAAATATCATTTGTTTTCCCTGATCGGTGACAACTGAGCGCCAAAGGGGAAACCTGTTAAGTGAAATGGACACTATAAGCAACAATGAACTGATCAGCTCCTGTCCTGACTTTAGATGTACAATGTAATACTTTATCCTTTTTAGTATTTGTTGTTGTTGTGGTGGTTCTAGTACTATTGGTTGAACTCAGTAATTAACACACAATTATTCTTAGGTGTTTAAATTTTAACTGAAAAGTGATCCCTGTTAAATCTAAGAGTGGAAAAAGAGAGGGAGGAGATGAAGAGCTATGGGTTATTTAACTATGTGCTTATTTTCAAAGACTTGTAACAATGATCAGATTTGGTCTATGTTATGTCATGATTTTAAGGAATCTTATTTCAACCAGATATTTTGGATTTTGATATTGGTCTATTATGCTATGTTATATGTGCGTACATATTGTATGTCCACATAGGAAATTTTATTAAGAGTTTTATTTTAAATGGCTTTTAGATAAGATTGTCCATAAATTTAAGCTGCTAAAATCAATCAAAGATACATTTTAATTTGTATGACCTGAATCTGTGTATCATATGTTTTAAACTTGTTGGTAGAAAGAAACTAAAAACATTTTATATGGTTGTGCTTAAGTTTACTGGTTAAACAAACTACACCATGTTAGATATTTAAGACGTGTTTTCAAATACATGATTCTTAAAATTTATAGAAGGCATTGGACCTTCCGGTAAATGTTTTATTAAGTTCTTATCTAAGGGTTGAAACGGTTTGCTAAGTATTCATGTAATATTGCTATTGTCAGCAAGTGATCTAGGACTTGCTCCCTCATTTCTCTATTCTAAGCCCAACTTGTTCTTTCACTTCTCTATTCTCTTCAAGGTAGGGAACTAATTCTATTATGAAGGAATCTGTAGGATGCACAATTTAATCTTTAGACCTTATAAGAGATGGCTAACATTTTTCTGTAATAGCATAGCCAAAATAAGAACTTAACTAATAATCTCATAGCTAGATTCACTTCGCCATCAGCGAAGTATACAGTAAATAGAAAAAAAAAACCTCCCTTTCAGACCAAAGGGAAAGAAAGTTTTAAAGTGAGAATATAATTTTCCTCATGGGCATTGTCTACCTTAGAAAAACTACTACAGAACATGCCTGTGACTATAGACTTGTAGTTCAGGCCACCAAAGATTAGAGATGGGACACGGGCACTCCCTTGACTTGCATCCTCTGGTCTGCTTTAACACAAACCAGGAGGAAAAGAAAGCTAGGCATCAGAAGCAATGGGTGGCAGGCCTATTAATGGCTGATCTGTGCAGTGATCTGCCCTCAAGGAGACCCAACAGGCCAGTCCACTGCAGTGGCTTTCAATGTGGTAAGCCTGGGCTTCAGCAGAAGTCAGCTTGTGAAGAGCCCTGGCAGCTCTGCCAAGAGTTGGATCACTGGAAATGGACCTGCCCTGGAGTCGAAGGATGCCCAGGTCAGAGCCACAGATCTTATTGGCTCTAAGCTGAAAAGCCCTTCACTCAGCCCAACTTCCAAAGTGACCACTGCAGTTGAGGGGACAGCCAAGTAGGGTCAGCAACATTGCAGGCAGAACTGTAAATTTCTTGTTAGAGATGCCCCCTGCCTTTACCTGGCCAGCTCTCCTCCCAGGCCAGCCAAGTAATGAAAGTCAACAGAGTGCCTTCCCCTAGGAGGTTCACACCTCCCTTAGGATATACCCCATGTGAAGAGATAGATAGGTCTGGGCCTCTTAACTTACAAGGCCTAAAGCCCACCAGATTATTATCAAGCCCCTTCTATCAGGTTCTATTTGCCTCTCAATCAGAAAACTTAATTGTAGCTTAGACAGCACCTTTCTTAGCTCCTCTAATAATGACTCTGTCCTTTGTTCTAGACCCTGTCTAGTGCACTTGGGCCTCATTCCTTTGTAATCATAACCTCTACTCTACCACCAATGGCTCTACTCCCAACCTGTGTGTACTGATGGTCCTCTTCCCCACTTAATGCTGTATAATTGTTCAGACCTGGTTAAGGCCACTCTTAGGATCATTGGTTACTATCCTCAACCTGTCTTTTATGACCTTGTCTAAACATGATCAGAGTCGGGGAACTTGGAAGGCTTCCATAGCCTTGGCAACTCATGACGACAGCCTAGGGTGGTTACTGGCGCCATAAACTAGAGTGTCAATTTGTTGGGTCAACAACAGGAGCCACTGTGCACTTGCTCCTCATGTGGGATCTCTGTCCTTAATGTACTGTACATTGTGATTTAATGCTATAACTAGTACTCAAACAGTATGTTTCACTTTGTGTTTCTATGTGGGTGCAAACTGTTGAAGTATTTATACTAAATTGATCTTCTGTATATAAATAGAATTGAAAATGAATCTTGATGTGAATGGAAAGGGAGAGGGAGCGGGAGAGGGGAGGGTTGCGGGTGGGAGGGAAATTATGGGAAGGGGAAGCCATTGTAATCCATAAGCTGTATACTGGAAATTTATATTCATTAAATAAAAGTTAAAAAAAAATAAAAAAATAAAAAAAATAAAAAAATAAAAAAAAAAGAAGCACAGAATATCTGAGACTTGAACAATGCACTCTGATATGGGATGCAGGCAACCCAAGAGTCAGTTTAACCTGCTGTACCACAATGTGAGCCCCCAGATCAAGCATTTAGGTGATAGGAAGCTGAGGCAGAAGCAGACTTTCAAATAAATTTCTATACCACATTATAGACATATAATGTGAAATGTGCCTTCAACTAAATGGTTTAAATATTTAATGTGAAAAATTTCACTAACTACTAGGTTAAGGTCAAGGTCATTTAGAATGATTATAACTGCCAGTTCTCTCTGTCATTCACCCTATGTTTCTGCGACTGTATTGTCTTTCACTACTAAACTCTCTGCTAAAAACCAGAGAAAGCTAGCACATACTGTGCTATGTTATCATCCTTTACTTCCCTAAGGGAGGTCTTGGCTAGGGAGTTGTATAATTAAAAATAATTAAATGACAAATTTAATTTTCAGATGTTTGAATTGGCTTTTTAGAGCATTTACCTTTTGAAAAAAAAAGCTACTTATACAAATTACTTTTTTGTTTTTGACAGGCAGAGTGGACAGTGAGAGAGAGAGAGAGAGAAAGGTCTTCCTTTTGCCGTTGGTTCACCCTCCAATGGCCGCTGCGGTTGGCGCGCTGCAGCTGGCGCACCACGCTGATCCAAAGCCAGGAGCCAGGTGCTTCTCCTGGTCTCCCATGGGGTGCAGAGCCCAAGCACTTGGGCCATCCTCCACTGCACTCCCAGGCCACAGCAGAGAGCTGGCCTGGAAGAGGGGCAACCGGGACAGGATCGGTGCCCCGACCGGGACTAGAACCCGGTGTGCCGGCGCCGCAAGGCAGAGGATTAGCCTATAGAGCCGCGGCACCGGCTACTTATACAAATTATAAACTAGAAAGTTGGCTGGTAAATACAGAATGAGGGGGCCTGGTGCTGTGGCGCAGCGAGTTAACGCCCTGGCCTGAAGCGCCGGCATCCCATATGGGCGCCGGTTTAAGATTCGGCTGCTCCACTTCCGATCCTGCTCTCTGCTGTGGCCTGGGAAAGCAGTAGAAGATGGCCCAAGTCCTTGGGCCCCTGCACCTGTGTGGGAGACCTGGAAAAAGCTCCTGGCTCCTGGCTTCAGATCAGTGCAGTTCCGGCCATTGTGGCCAATTGGAGAGTGAACCAGCGGATGGAAGACCTCTCTCTCTCTCTCTCTGCCTCTCCTCTCTCTGTGTAACTCTGATTTTAGAATAAATAAATAAATCTTTAAAATAAATACAGAATAAGGGCAGAAGCTACTTGTGTGATATTAATGGTTGTGATGTAAAATCACAGTTTGTATGCACCTCCACTGTAAACACACACCTGACACACAACCTGGACAGTTACGCTGCTTGTGTACAACCAGAAACAACTCTCTGACCCTACGTTTCTTTCTTTCTTTCTTTCTTCCTTTCTTTCTTTCTTTCTTTCTTTCTTTCTTTCTTTCTTTCTTTCTTTCTTTCTTTTTGGACAGGAAGAGTTAGACAGTGAGAGAGAGAGAGAGAGAGAGAGAAAGGTCTGCCTCCCGTTGGTTCACCCCCAAATGGCCACTATGGCCGGCACTGCCCCGATCCAAAGCCAGGAGCCAAGTGCTTCCTCCTGGTCTCCCACACGGGTGCAGGGCCCAAGCACTTGGGCCATCCTCCACTGCCTTTCCGGGCCACAGCAGAGAGCTGGAGTGGAAGAGGAGCAACCGGGACAGAATCTGGTGCCCCAACTGTGACTAGAACCCGGGGTGCCGGTGCCACAGGTGGAGGATTAGCCAAGTGAGCTGTGGCATGGGTTAACCCTATGTTTCTTATTCTCATGCTATTAGCCATTCCATTTTTAAATATATTTATTTTATTTATTTGAAAGGCAAAGTTACACAGAGGCAGAGGGGGAAAGAGAGAGAGAGAGGTCTTCCATCCACTGCTTCACTCCCCAAATGGGTGCTGGTTCGAGTCCCTGGTGCTCCACTTCCAATCCAGCTCCCCGCTAGTGTGCCTGGAAAAGCAGTGAAACATGGCCCAAGGACTTGGACTCCTGCCACCCTTATGGGAGACCTGGGTGGAATTCAAGGCTCCTGGCCCAGTCCCTGTCACTGCAGTCATTTGGAGGCTGAATGAGCAAATTGGAAGATCTCCCTCCCTCCCTCCCTCTCTCTCTCTCTTCTAACTCTGCCTTTCAAACAAATAAATAAATGTAAAAAAAATAGTACCACATATGCCTAAGAGTGATTTGTGTAATCTGATGAACAATTGCTATGTGCTAATCCTAAACAACAAAAGCAAGACCTAATTTAGATGACAGATCATGCTGGACCCAACCTTTGCAATAAGAATGACTAAAGACTGAGTTATTTGTTTTGTTGTTATTGAGTTTCCCAAGCTCCTTATATAACCTGCAAGTTAATATTTTATTTGGATGTATAGTTTACAAATATTTTTCTCCCATTCTGTCAGTTGCCTCTTCACTCGGTTGTTTCTTTTGCTGCAGATGTTTCTTATCTTGATGTAATTCCCTTTGTCTATTTTTGCTTTTATTGTCTATGCTTCTGGGGTCTTATCCAAGAAGTCTTTGCTTATGCCAATGTCTTGCAGTGTCTCCCCTATGTCTTCCTCTAGTAATTTGATGGTTTCAGGTCTTAAGTTTAGATCTCTGAGCCATTGTGAGTTGATTTTTGTATACAGTATAAAGTAGAGTTCTTGTTTCAACCTTCTGCATATGGAAATCCAATTCTCCCAACATCATTTTTTGGGAACAATCCAAGGAATGATTTTAGTTTGGTTGTCAAAGATTAGTTGGTTATAGATGTGTGAGTTAATTACTGGAGTTTCTATTCTGCTCCATTGGTCTATATGTCTGTTTGTCTTCAAGATTTTATTTATTTATTTATTTGAGAGGTAGAGTTACAGACAGAGATGGAGAGACAGAGAGAAAGTCTGGTTTTTTCCTAGAAAGTCTAGGAAAAAAATCCTAAAGTTCTTTTGGAAACACAAAAGACCTCAAATAGCCAAAGCAAACTTATACAATAGAAACAAACACAGAGGCACCAAAATACCAGATTTAAAGACATAATAATGGATTGTTATAATCGAAACAGCCTGGTACTGGCACAAAAACAGGCATTTAGGAGGCTGGCGCTATGGTGTAGATGGCTAAGCCTCCACCTGCAGCACCAGCATCCCATATCAGAACCAGTTCAACTCCTGACTACTCCTCTTCGGATCCAGCTCTCTGCTAATGACCTGGGAAAGCAGTAGAAGATAGCCCAAGTGCTTGAGCTCCTGAACCTACATGAGAGAACCAGAAGAAGCTCCTGGGTCCTAGCTTTGGATGAGCCCAGCTCTGGCCATTGTGGCCATTGCGGAGTGAACTAGCAGATGAAGAGCAATCTCTCTCTCTCTCTCTCTCTCTCTCTCTCTCCCTCTCTGTAACTCTGCCTTCCAAATAAATAAACAAAATCTTTTAAAAAATAAAAATATACTCCTTACCCTAATTGTTGCAATATGGTTTAAAAAAAATTGAAAGGGGGAAATAGGAAAATACTGAGGGCACAGGGTCAGTGCTGTGGCATAGCAGGTATAACTGCAGCCTATTGTGCTGGCATCCCATATGGGTGCCAGTTCGAGTACCGGCTGCTCCACTTCCAATCCAGCTCTCTGCTATGGCCTGGGAAAGCAGTAGAAAATGGCCCAAGTCCTTGGGCCCCTGCACCTGCATGGGAGACCTGGAAGAAGCTCCTGGCTCCTGACTTAGGATCAGTGCAGCTCCAGCTATTGTGGCCAATTGGGGAGTGAACCAGCTGATAGAAGACCTCTCTCTCTCTGCCTCTCTCTGTAACTCTGTCATTCAAATAAATAAAATAAATCTTTAAAAAAAGAAGAAGAAGCATGTGTCCCATAATGAGGTGCTTTGTACTTTAACTGTATATATAACTCTAGACAACATAAAAAATGATTAAAATTACCAGATAAAATATGATACCCAGTTAAATTTGTTAACTTCTCTATTGCTTTCCTATTTTTATTTTATTAATTTCTAGTCTGATAACAAAATAAGAATAAAATATTAATACATTATATTATATATAATAAAAGAATACAAATTTATTTTCTTCTCTTTACTTGGGATTTAATTTGCCCTTCTTTCACTAGTTTCCTAAGGTGGAAACTTAAATGATTGATTTTAGATTTTTTTTTAATATATGCATTCAATGCTATAAATTTCCTTCTATGCTCTGCTTTCATTATGTCCCATGAATTTTTTTTAAGATTTATTTATTTATTTATTTATTTGAAAGTCAGAGTTTCACAGAGAGAGTAGAAGAGACAGAGAGAGAGAGAGGTCTTGCATCCGATGGTTCACTCCCTAGTTGGCTGCAATGGCTGGAGCTGGGATGATAGACGCCAAGAGCCAGGAGCTTCTTCTGCATCTCCCATGTGGGTGCAGGGGCCCAAGGACTTGGGCCATCTTCCACTGCTTTCCCAGGCCATAGCAGAGAGCTGGATTGGAAGTGGAGAAGCCGGGACTTGAACTGGCGCCCAAATGGGATGCCAGCACTGCAGATGGTGGCTTTACCCACTACACCACAGCGCCGGCCCCATCCCATGAATTTTGATACCATACTCTCATCTTACTTAGACCAAAGAATTTCTAAATTCCTCTTGAGATTTAACCCATGTTATATGTATGTTATATATAAAGAATTGTGTTGTTTAATCTCCAAATATTTGAGGATTTTTCCAACTCTTTTTTTTTAAAAGACTTCTTCTATTTATTTGAAAGACAGAGTTAGAGAGAGAGAGAGAGAGAGAGAGAGAGAGAGAGAGTCTTCTGTCTGCTGGTTCACTCCCCCAAATAGCTGCAATGGCTAGAGCTGAGCTGAGCTGAGCTGAAGCCAGGAGCCAGGAATTTCATCCAGGTCTCCCACATGGGTGCAAGGGCCCAAGGACTTGGGCCATCTTCCACTGCTTTCCCAGGCCATAGCAGAGAGCTGGATCAGAAGTTACTCAAACCAGTGCTCATATGCACGCTGGCACTGCAGGCGGTGGCTTTACCACCTATGCCACAGCGCTAGCCCCTGTCCCATTTCTGATATGAATGTTAATGTCTGTAACTATAAAAGTAGATTCATCTATTTATCCTTGTAATTCTATCAGTTTTTGCCTCAAGTATTTTGATGCTCTGTTGTTAGATACAGAAACACTAGGGATGGTCATGTCTTCATAGAGAATTAGCTAGCCCCTTTATCATTATACCCTGCCTACCCCAATAACTTCCTTTGCTTTGACATCTGCTTTAAAAAATAGCTACTCCTGCTTTCTTTTGATTAGTGTTATCATGCTATATCTTTCTCCATATTTTAAATTAAATGTCTTTATATTTAAAATAAGTTTCAGGCAGAGGTTTAACCTCTGTGCCACAATGCTATCCCCTATCCACCTGTTCTTGCATTTGTTTACATTTTTCCATTAGATCCCCTTAGCCTATGAATTCTAGTTGTTTTATATTGCTGCTCTGCAAATTCCAACATCCCTATCATATCTGACCTGTTCTGTTGTTTGCTGTGTGTCTTAAACAGTGCTTTTTGTTTGTTTGTTTGTTTTTTGTCTTTTGGCATACCTTGTAATTTTTTGTCCAGTCCACATATAATATACCAGGTGAGAAGAAGTCTAGTATAAATAGACCTTCAGGAATATAGTGTTGTGTGGGGAGGGTAAATGTTCTACAGTCCTACAACTAGGTCTTGGTCTTTTGGTAAGCCTGTGTCTGTGGACTGTGAACTTCACCAGTACATCTAAGTTGTTTTTTCTCCACTTAGGAACAGTATGACTACAAGGAGCCAGAATTAGATATTTCCCTCCCCCTGGTAGGTTACATACTAGTAAAACCACATGCTCTTGAAGGCAGGCCTTGTTAGAACACAGTGGCATACTTCAACATGGTTACTTTTCCCCTCCCTCTGCCAGGGCACAAAGGATCTTTTCCCCAACATTTTCTGTGAAATGAGCCCCTGCATGTAAATCTCACAGGAGTGGTCCCTCCACAAGACAGGGTCCTCCTGGAATTTTCTCTCCAAGTGTCCACACTGGACCTCCAGCAATTCAGCAATTACGCTTTAGATTTCTCAGGACACATTCCCACATTCTCACTTATGTTTCTGCTTTATTATGTGGTGATTCTTTTTACCTGTCTCTGATTTAAGGGGCAGCGACTGTGACCTCACTTCCCTATCAAATCTAAGGCAATATATATGTATTTATTTTTTTTAAATATCTATGTACCTATTTCATTGCAAAAATAAGCTTATATTTGATAAGTTTTTAAACTTCCTTTTTTTAAAGATTTATTTATTGGGGCTACCACAGGTTCACTCCCCAAATGGCTGCAACAGCTGTAGCTGGGCTAATCCAAAGCCAGGAGCCAAGAGCTTTTTCTGGATCTCCCACATGGGTGCCAGCCCCAAAGAGTTGGGACATCTTCTACTGCTTTCCCAGACACATTAGCAGGGAACTGGGTCAAAAGCGGAGCAGCCGGGACTCAAACCGACACACCCTGATGGGATGCCATTGATGCAGGCCGCGGCTTTAACCTCCTAAGTCAAAAATTCCTTTTAACTTAAGAGTGCATCTTTGGGGCTGGCGCTGGGGCACAATGGGTTAACACCCTGGCCTGAAGTGCCAGCATCCCATATGGGCACCGGTTTGAGACCGGCTGCTCCACTTCCAATTCCGCTCTCTGCTGTGGCCTGGGAAAACAGTAGAAGATGGCCCAAGTCCTTGGGCCCCTGCACCTGTGTGGGAGACTCGGAGGAAGCTCCTGGCACTTGGCTTCGGATCGGCACAGCTCCAGCCGCTGTAGCCATCTGGGGAGTGAACCAGTGGATGGAAGACTTCTCTCCCTCTCCCTCTCTCTCTCTGCCTCTCTCTCTGTGTAACTCTTTCAAATAAATAATAAATAAATCTTTAAAAAAACACATTTTTTAAAAAAAGAGTGCATCTTTGAAATTTTTCTATTGATAAATAGAGATTTACATTATCAGTTCTTTGGTTAATTGATATTCAGTTACACAAGTGTTTCCTAATTTACTGAACAATTCTCATACTTAAATCAGGACAACTGTCAACACTATACACAACACTGCTCCAGTTATCCTTGCACTAATTGCCATATTTATATGATTACTGCCCTATGAAAACCCCATTAAAAGAATATTTTTGTTTGTTCTAATTACAAAAATAATGCATGTTCACTGTAGAAATTTGGAAATACAAGCAAGTATACCCCAGAAATAACAACCAGTGTCAATATTTAAGCCATGTTTTAACTTTAAATATAAGAACACTGTCTTGGCCAGCACTGTGACAGAGTAGGCTAAGCCTCCACCTGTGCTGCTGGCATCTCCTATGGGTGCCAGTTCGAGTCCCAGTTGTCCCACTTTTGAGCCAGCTTCTTGCTGATGGCCTGGGAAAGCAGTAGAAGATAGCCCAAGTGCTTGGGCCTCTGGGAGATCCAGAGAAAGCTCCTGGCTCCTGGCTTCAGATCAGCTCAGCTCCAGCCATTGCAGCCATTTGGGAAGTGAACCAGTGAATGGAAGACCTCTCTCTCTGTCTCTCCCTCTCTCTGTCTATAACTCTGCCTCTCAAATAAATAAATATTTAAAAATAAATAAAAGTAATGAGTGCCTCTAATGAATGAGGCATTGGGCACAGTGGTTAAGGTGCCACTTGAGACATATGTATCCCATACTAGAGAGCCTGGGTTTGAGTCCCATCTCCACTTCCAATCTAGCTTCCTGCTAATGCACACCCTGAGGCAGCAGGGAAGTTCTTGAGTCCCAGTGACACCTGTTGGAAGACCTGGATTGAGTTTCAGGCTCCTGGCTTTGGCTTGCTGCAGTCTCAGCTGTTGCTGGCATCTGGGGAATGAACCAGGGGACAGAAAATCTATTTCTCTATCTCTCTGATTCAAATAAATTTTTAAAAAATACTGTCTAATTAGTAATCAGCTACTCCCAAGCCCTTCTCTTCTTGATTTTGTCCTGGGAGATATTCCGCCTCCCTCACCTGACTTTCATAAATATGGACTACATGACTTCACTAAGCTGATCTTTGTGAGTTCTGGAGGCACTCTTATTTTCCAATATGACTTACCTACATTCCCACAAATGTATTTAAGAACTATTTGTAGTAATATTTTTTTGTTTCATTTTCAGGTGCAAGAAGACCCCCAAGTAACTACAAAATCAAATACAAGCATGCCGAAAGTAAATTCACTGTGTCTCATTTTGTTCTGTTTCATGGATATACATACACTGCTTTGTCTCTCCTTTGCCTTTGTATTGGAGCCAGATTTGTGTACAGAGACGAGACATTGAGGTCTTTAACAGGAAGTAGTCTTTTATTATTATTTATGACAGCATAAGGCCTAGGTGGATTTTTACCCAAAGCCTAAGCCAGAACAGAGAGGGCTATTTTCTTATATATGATTTTAGCTTCTTTGTCTCCCTTATATGGCTACATGCCTGCATTTGAATGGATTTCTAATGTTACATGGTAGCCACAGAAATTGATACAATACTGCACAAACATACATAGTTACTAATGATGGGTTTTTTTTTTCCACACACATACTGAGCTGTATGCTTTCTCCCATAGGTTAACACCATCCCTCTGCACTAACAAGTAGGAAGCCAAGCAGATAGTAACTCACAGGCAAGCAGATAACAACTACATTTCATTCCCAGGACAGGTTCCTCCTTTTGTCTTCTTTGGACCTCGGGAAAGCCTCTACCACAATGTTAATCATGTTAGTTAGAAACCATTCTAATTAAAAGACAAAGGCCTTGAGAGAACTAAAGATGGCAGAGTAGGGAGGGAGCTTACTGCTCTAGTCTAGGAGATGATTTTTAAAAAGTTGAGAGAGTGCAGGCTCAGGGAAGAGTTAGGGAGAAAACAGCAGAGGAAACTCTACAAAAATTAGAGGGACACAGTGGACCTACATGGAGGGCATGGATGCCCACAACTCAGGACCCCAGCAGCCGAGAGCTTCCACACCAGCGTTGGACAGTGAGGTGAGACCAGACTACAGCAGCCCAAGCAGCTGGCAATGAAGCTGTAGGAAGAGTCTAGAGGGAATCCAGCTTGGAGCCCTGTGGGGGATAGTGTACTTGACAATCTAGAGGAGAAAAAAAAGGGGGAGGGGAGGGGCATATTTCTTTCTCTTGGATCACCCTGCAACAGCATCCTGTAACAAGCTGATAGAGAGTGGGCGCAATTTTGGACATATGTAACAGCTGTGCCAGCTAATGTCCTTGCCCAGCAGCCAGCTGAGTGGACAGTCCTGAGTCTAGTAGGGAGATCTGACAGGGGGCTCGGTGCTCCTGACTGTGGGAGGCTTGTGTGCCAGGACTGAAAACACTGAGGCTGTGTGGGAGGGCTCACGGTGTGCCTGGGACTATGGACAGTAACTGTGGGAGGCTCCACACTCACAGGGCTCCCTGGTTACCTGGTGAGGGACACTGCTGGGGAATCTGAGCTTACACTGAGGACTACACAGATCCTTTGTGTGCTCCTTGGGGCAGAGTGAACGAATATTTTACCCACTGCGGCTAGCGCTCAGCCACTGGTCTCCCTTGAGAAGAGGAGCTCAGCTGAGAAGAATAAACCTTCCTCAGAGACTTACCACGCTAACCTTGGGTGTCACCTTAGACACGCCCTTCACCCTGGAGAACTGAACAGAGCTCCCTGGCCACACCCACCACAGGCTTCTAGGTATTCAATGAAAGCAGACACTCCACTAATCTACAGAGGCATAGTACAAAGATAAAAGCTGCCATAGAGAAAAAACAAAGAAGAAACCAACAAATATCTCCAGAAAGAATGAATAATAAACACACCAATTCAAGAAATAAGACTAAGGAAGAAAACATGATGCCCCCAAAAGAACACAACATTTCAATTCTAGAATGTGAAGATAATGAAATTGAAGAAATGCCAGAAATGGAATTCAAAAAATTGATTGTAGGGGCTGGCACCATGGCGCCACCTGCAGCATTGGCATCCCATGTGAGTGCTGGTTCTAGTCCCGGCTGCTCCTCTTCCCATCCAGCTCTCTGCTATGGCCTGGGAAATCAGTAGAAGATGGCCCAAGGCCTTGGGTCGCTGCACCCTCATGGGAGACCTGGAAGAAACTCCTGGCTCCTGGCTTCAGATCAGTGCAGCTTCAACCATTGCGGCCATTTGGGGAATGAACCAGTAGACAGAAGACCTGTCTCTCTGTCTCTCCCTCTCACTGTCTATAACTCTACCTCTCAAACAAATTTTAAAAAATTGATTGTAGGACTACTTAGAAGTACTCAAAAGCAAATGCATGAACTAATGAAATCCGTACATGACATGAAAGAAAATATCTCCCATGAAATTGAGATCTTAAAGAGAAAGCAAAATGAAATCTTAGAAATGAAGAATTTAATAGAACAAATAAAAATTGCAGGGAAAGCCTAAACAATGAAGCAGAAGACAGAATATCTGACTAGAAGACAAAGCAAAGAAAATTATATAATCAGGGCCAATGCAGTGGCTCACTTGACTAATCCTCCGCCTACAGCACCAGCATACCAGGTTCTAGTCCTGGTTGGGGCACCAGATTCTGTCCCGGTTGCTCCTCTTCCAGTCCAGCTCTCTGCTGTGGCCCGAGAAGGCAGTGGAGGATGGCCCAAGTGCTTGGGCCCAGCACCCGCATGGGAGACCAGGAGGAAGCACCTGGCTCCTGGCTTCGGATTGGTGCATCCAGCCCTGTAGAAGATGCTTAAAGATGTGCTGCACACAGAAACACAAAAACATGATCATTACTAGGGAAGAAGGTAAAGGAAGGAGATCTCCCCATAAAAGTACAATGGAAATCCAAAGTAGACAATAGGAATACTTATGGAAAAATGGCAGGGCAAAGTCATTATTTATCAATAGTCACCTTGAATTGTAAATGGCCTTAACTCTCCAGTTAAAAGACATACACTGGCTGAATGGATTAAAACAAAAACCATCGGGCCTGGCACTGTAGCACAGCAGGTTAAAGCCCCAGTCTGCAGTGCCGGCATCCCGTATGGGTGCAGGTTTGAGTTTCGGCTGCTCCACTTCCAACCAGCTCTCTGTTGTGGCCTGAGAAAGCAGTAGAAGATGGCCCAAGTCCTTGGGCTCCTGCACCTGCATGAGAGACCCAGAGATGCCCCTGGCTTCGGATCAGCACAGCTACGGCCATTGCAGCCATCTGGGGAGTGAACTACCAGATGAAAGGCCTCTCTCTGTGTCTCTGCCTCTCTCTAACTCTGCCTTTCAAATAAAAATAAATCTTTATTTAAAAAAAAGGATGCAAATGAATATCAGCCAATTGAATACAATAATCAACATTTTCTTCTAAAAATACAAGAATGGCTTAACAGAAAAAAACTATCACATACACTATTGGTGGGAATGTAAATAGTACAGCCACTATGGAAAACAGTCTGGAGATTTCTTTAAAAACTGGAAATAGAACTGCCATACTCCTGCACCTATGTGGGAGACCCAGAAGAAGCTCCTGGCTCCTGGCTTCAGATAGGCCCATCTCTGGCAGTTGCAGTCATGTGGGGTGTGAACCAGCAGGTGTAGGATCTCTCTCTCTCTCTGTAAGTCAGATTTGAAGTAAATACAAAAACCTATATATATATATATATATATATATATATATATATATATATATATATGTTTAAAAAGAACTGGCTGGCACCACGGCTCACTAGGTTAATCCTCCTCCTGCAGCGCCAGCACCCCAGGTTCTAGTCCCGGTCAGGGCGCCGGATTCTGTCCCGGTTGCTCCTCTTCCAGTCCAGCTCTCTGCTGTGGCCTGGGAAGGCAATGGAGGATGGCCCAAGTGCTTGGGCCCTGCACCCATATGGGAGACCAGGACGAAGCACCTGGCTCCTGGCTTCGGATCGGCGCAGCGCGCCGGCCGTAGTAGCCATATGGGGAGTGAAGCAATGGAAAAAAGGAAGACCTTTCTCTCTGTCTCTCTCTCTCTCTCTCTCACTGTCTATAACTCTCTCTCTCTGTCTCTCTCTCTCTGTCTAACTCTGCCTGGCCAAAAAAAAGAACTGCCATAGCAATATTTCTTGGTATATATCCAAAAGACATGAAATGATTTTATCAAAAAGATATCTGCTACACAAAGTTTATTGCAGCACAGTTTGCTATAGTTAAGACACAGAATCAAACAAGGTATCCATCATCAAATGAATGGATTTTTTAAAAAATGTGAACTATGTACACAATGGAATATTATTTAACAAAAATAAAAGAATGAAATCCTGTCATTGGCAGCAACATGAATGGAATTAGAAGACATCATGTTAAGTAAAACAAGTCACACACAGAAAGACAAATACTGCATGTTCTCCCTCATAGGTGAAAGCTAAAGCAAACCCAATCTGAACTTACAATGGTGATTGGTAGAGGCTGGGCAGGGTGGGGAGGATGGAGGAATGTGGATAAGAGGCACTAAATCAGTGAGAGGGGCAGCCTCGTTGTGCAGCAAGTTAAGCTGCTGCCTGTCTGCAATGCTGGAGTTCCATATGAGCGCCAGTTTGAGTCCCAGCTGCTCCATTTCTGATCCAGCTCCCTGCTAATGTGCCTGGAAAAGCAGCAGTGAATGGCCCAAGTTCTTGGATTTTTCAGGGTCCTGGCTTCAGCGTGGACCAGCTTTAGCTGTTGCAGCCATCTGGGGAGTGAACCAGAAGATGGTGTGTGGGTGTGTGTATCTGTAACTCTGCCTTCTAAATAAATCTTTAAAAAAAAAAAAAAGTGAAATCGAAGGAGTAAACTCCTACCCTTATACAACAAAGTGAGGAGACCACGTAGCTCACAGTACCCTAGTAGACAGCGTATGAACAAATAGGAGAAAGGAGTTCAAGCCTTTAATCAAAAACCAACGGCAAAGAAAGGGAAATGTTGATTACCTCGTTTTGATCAGTACACATGTATTGAAATATCACAGTGTAGCCCATAATATTTATAATTAGTGGATTTTAAAAAATGAGAGATAAAAAAAAGAAAAACTATCAATATTGGAATCATACCTATGGATTCAAGGAGAAAAAAGCACATGGTCATGTGAAGAATTGCAGAATACACCTAATAAAGTTAAATGCTTATTTTTAAAAATCAGAAAAATAGATATTACTTGTAATATTAGTAATATTAGATACATTAGATATTATTAGTAATAACAAAGCAAAATTGGCATCCTACCATTTACAGTATCACTAAAAACTATAAAATCTCTGAAAGTGAATTAAAAAATGGCACAATATTTTATCCTGAAAAATTTTTAAGTTCTGTAAAAGACACATGAGAAAATCTAAAAAAAAAATTTTAATGTTACACTATATTCTTAGATGACAACTTACCTTTTTTTGACAACTTACCTTAAACATGTTAACTCTTCCCAAATGAACTTATAAGATCAAATTAATTAAATGTATAAAAATTTTTTAAAAAATATTAACTTAAGAGGTGGGCATTGTGGCATAGCAGGTTAAGCCATAGCTTGGGATGCTAGCATCCCACATCTAAGTGCCAGTTTGAGCATAAGCTCCTTCACTACGATCCAGCTTCCCATTAATTTACCTGGGAAAGCACCACTTAGGGTTCTGTCAGTCACATGGGAGACTAGATAGAGCGCCTGGCTGCCAGCTTCAGCCTGGCCCAGCCCCAGCTATTGTGGCCATTTGTAGGAGTGAATCAGCAGACAGAAGATCTCTCTCTATTTCTTCCTCTCTATCACTCTGCCATTCAAATAAATACATCTTTTTTAAAATGGTACCATAAACGTGGCAAAGGCACCTTTATGAGGAAAGGTCAAATCGCTTAGAAAAAAATTTTAAAGATTTATTTAATTATTTGAAAGGCAGAGTTAGAGAGAGGCAGAGGCAGACAGAGAGAGAGAGAGAGAGGTTTTTCATCCGCTGGTTCACTCCCCAAATGGCTGCAATGGCCAGAGCTCTGCCAATCCAAAGCCAGGAGCCAGGAGCTTCTCCAGGTCTCCCACGTGGGTGCAGGGGCCCAAGCACTCAGGCCATCTTCTACTGCTTTTCCAGGCCATAGCAGAGAGCTGGATTGGGAGTGGAGCAGCTGGGACACGAACCAGCGCCCATATGGGATGCTGGCACTGCATGCAGCGGCTTTACCCACTACGCCACAGCGCTGGCCCCGCTTAGAAATTTTTATAAAACTGTTTTGTAACATGAAGAAAATTTATTAGGTGCCTACCTTACACTAAATATAAGGTGAACTTCAGACAGACTGAATATAGTAATAGAAAAGTAAAAATAAGATGCTAATGGAAAAAATGTAGATGTCTACATTTGAGACTTAAGGCAGGAAAAGGTTTCTTGTTTTAAAAATTATTTATTGGGGCTGGTGTTGTGACATAGCAGATAAAGTCATCATCTGCAATGCCAGCATCCCATATGGACACTGGTTTGAGTCCCACTTGCTCCACGTTTGATCTAGCTCCTTGACAATGGCCTGGGAAAGCAGTAGAGGATGGTCCAAGTGATTCGGCCCCTGCACCCACATAGGAGATCAGGTAGAAGCTCCTGGCTCCTGGTTTTAGTTTGGCCCAGCCCTGGCCATTGCAGCCACTAACTGGGGAGTGAACCAGCGATGGAAAATCTCTCTGTGTCTCTCCTTCTCTCTCTCTCTCTCTCTGAAGCTCTGCCTTTCAAATAAATAAAATAAACCTTTTTTAAAAAGTATTGTAAAGTTGGGGCCAGTACTGTGGCATAATGGGTAAAGCCGCCACCTGCAGTGCCGGCACCATATGGGTGCCGGTTCAAGACTTGGCTGCTCCACTTCCAACTCAGCTCTCTGCTATGGCCTATAAAAGAAGTAGAAGGTGGCCCAAGGCCTTGTACCCACATGGAGACCTGGAAGAAGCTTCTGGCTCCTGGCTTCAGACAGACCCAGCTCCAGTTGCTGCAGCCAATTGGGAAGTGAACCATCAGATGAAAGACCTTTCTCTCTCTCTCTCTCTCTCTCTCTCTCTCTCGCTCTCTCTCTCTCTGCCTCTCCTTCTCTCTGTGTAACTCTTTCAAATAAATAAATACCTTTTAAAAAAAGTAGAGTAAAGTAAAAAGTGGAGAGACAGAGAGACAGAGCGCCTATCTTCTGTTTCACTCCCCAGTGCCTGTGACAGGCTGAAGGGCGAACTAGAAACTCAATCCAGGTTTCCCAGGGTTACTCATAAGGTGCATATTACCAGGAAGCTGGAATCAGAAGAAGAGTCAGGACCCAAACTCAAGCACTCCGATATGCGATGCAGGTGTCTTAATCACCATCTTAGATCCTAGGCCAAATGCCTGCCCTTGGAAAGGTTTCTTAAACAAGATCCAAAGCCATAATACTTTAAGCCAAAAGTTGATACATTTTTTACCAACATGGCAAAAATGACCAGGTAGTTAATACCAAATCCTGGCATGACTGTCTGAGGACACTGATCTCTTGTGCAAGGCAAGTAGAACTACAAAATGTCTCAATGTGGAAGGACCTTGGAAGCATGAATTTGTGTATATGTCCTGGGCCCTAAGACGCTGTCTTCTGGGAATGCAAGTAAATCCTGGAAAAACGGTCGTGTGAGTCATCACAGGAACATATACAAATGTTCATCCATCTCTGCCATGATAACTGGCCGATGGAAGCAACCCAGGGGTTTTAACCAAGGGTCCAGGCAGATAAAATAGGGTGGATGTGACTATGAAAGAAACATAGAAACTAAAAACAATAAGTTAGGTATATATACTTATATAGTACAGAGGTAGATTTTAAACACAAATACTAAGTGGAAAAGAATATTTATTTAAAGCACAATATTATTTATATATAAATATTTAAAAGAAATACACATTCTGGCCGGTGCCACAGCTCAATAGGCTAATCCTCCACCTGTGGCACTGGCACACCGGGTTCTAGTCCCAGTCGGGGCACCAGATTCTGTCCTGGTCGCTCTTCTTCCTGTCCAACTCTCTGCTGTGGCCTGGGAGTGCAGTGAAGAATGGCCCAAGTGCTTGGGCCCTGCACCCGCATGGGAGACCAGGAGAGGCACCTGGCTCCTGGCTTCGGATCAGTGCAGTGTGCCAGCCGCAGCGGCCATTGGGGAGTGAACCAATGGAAAAAGGAAGACCTTTCTCTCTGTCTCTCTCTCTTACTGTCCACTCTGCCTGTCAAAAATAATAATAAAAAAATTTTAAAAAAAGAAATACACATTCCAAGTTCCTCTAACAAAAGCTCCTCCTTAAAACTTTATGGAGCAGGAGCCAGTATGATGGCACAGTGGGTTAGGCCACCACCTGCGGCACTAGCATTCCATACGAGTGCAGGTTTAAGTCCTGGCTGCTCCACTTTCAATCCAGCTCCCTGCTAATGAATTCAGAAAGCAGCAGCAGACAGACCAAGTGTTTGGGCCCCTGCCACCATTGTGGAAGACCTGGATGAAGTTCAAGGCTCCTGGCTTCAACCTGGTCATTGTGGCAATTTGGGGGATGAACCAGCAGATGGAAGATTGATTTTTCTCTCTCTCTCCCCTCTTATCTCTCTCTCTCTCTCTCTCTCTCTTTTTCATAAGTATGAATTTAAAAATCTTTTTAGGGGCCGGTGCTATGGTGCGGTAGGTTAATCCTCTGCCTGTGGTGCCAGCATTCTATATGGGCACTGGTTCAAGTCCTGTCTGCTCCTCTTCCAATTCAGTTCTCTGCTGTGGCCTGGGAAAGCAGTAGAAGATGGCTCAAGTCCTTGGGCCCCTGCACCCACATGTGAGACTAGAAGAAGCTCCTGGCTTCCAATTGGCGCAGCTCCAGCCGTTGCAGCCATTTGGGGAGTGAACCAACAGACAGAAGACCTTTCTCTCTGTCTCTTCCTCTCACTGTCTGTAACTCTACCTCTCAAATAATAAATAAATAAAATCTTTTTTAAAAAAATCTTTTTAGAAAAAACTACACAGAGCAAAAAGGAAAGCAAATAAAAATTTCTGTAGCTGATAGTAAATACAGGGGAAAAAATCCTATACTCTCCAATTTAAAAGCAGGTTGGGAAAACTACACTGGAGACCAGTCAGAAATCCCATGAGAGTGTGTAGGGCCCTGGAGCTAATGGACAGCCTAGGAAATATGGAAACTCTTATCAATGAGGGATCCTGATAACATCAACAAGCATTCATACCTAGAAGAATGGTGCCCAAGCTCAGTGAGAAAAGCTGAGACCTGGTCCAAACCCTGGCAAATCTGGCAATACTAATCATAAGTGCTTGAAAAATACACAGGAACAATGATCGAAAGTATTGGTGAGGGGCCGGCCCTGTGGCACAGGTTAATCCTCCCTGTCTTGGCCAGCACCGCAGCTCACTTGGCTAATCCTCTGCCTGCAGCACCGACACCCCGGGTTCTAGTCCCAGTCAGGGCACCGGATTCTGTCCCGGTTGCTCCTCTTCCAGTCCAGCTCTCTGCTGTGGCCCAGGAGTGCAGTGGAGGATGGCCCAAGTGCTTGGGCCCTGCACCCACATGGGAGACCAGGAGGAAGCACCTGGCTCCTGGCTTCGGATCGGTGTGGTGCGCCGGCCACAGCACGCCAGCCGCAGTGGCCATTTGGGGGTGAACCAATGGAAGGAAGACCTTTCTCTCTCTCTCTCTCTCTGTCTAACTCTGCCTGTAAAAAAAAAAAAAAAAAATCCTCCCTGTCTGCAGGGCCGGCATCCCATATGGGTGCCGGTTCTAGTCCTGGCTGCTCCTCTTCTCATCCAGCTCTCTACTGTGGCCTGGGAAAGCAGTAGAAGATGGCTCAGGTCTTTGGGCCCCTGCAACCCCAAGGGAGACCGGAAGAAGCTCCTGGCTCCTGGCTTCAGATCAGCGCAGCTCCAGCCGTTGAGCCCACTTGGGGAGTAAACCAACAGAAGGAAGACTTTTCTCTCTGTCTCTCCCTTTCACTGTCTGTAACTCTACCTCTCAAATAAATAATAAAAAAAGAAAGTATTGGGGAAAATGTCTCTTTTGGGATAAAGAGTTACTTTGAAAATTTTTTCCTAGTAAAAAGCACCCAACTGTAAAAAAAAAAAAAAAAAAAAAAAAAATAGAAAATCAGAGGAAGTCTGGCTACAAAAAAAGCACACTCGCATTAGGAAAGCTGTTCTTCACTAGAACACCAGAAGAGGGAGCTCGTGAACTGGAAACAGGCAAGACCCTCAAAGCCCTTCCCATTCTTTCCCAGCCTGTTACAAACTGGTCCAGAAAAATCCTACACACTCAAACATGCATAACAAAAATTATGTTACACGAGGAAAAAACCCACAGAAACAAGAATCAAGATATGACAGATGAAAGCACACCACAAAAACGATGTCCCGGATCCTGGAGCAGAAAACACGACTAAACCACCAGAGATGCAAACAGAGCAGAAGCCCTGTGGACCCCTCCCCACTCCCTGCCAACTCCAAAGTAACTCCCTCCGGGCTGAAGCACTCATACTCCAACTTACTGGCAGTGCTCGTGGCTGGGCATTTCCTTTATCCAAAACAGAGCCCCTCACCCAAGGTCACCCACATGCACTCACTGGTCCATGCTGGACTATGGAAGCCCTGGCCTCAGGCCATCACTCTGAAGGGCCATCCCAACTCCAGACTCCTCATGGGATCAGCTGAGACCTTTGCTGGAACTGTATTATGGCCAGCGCTGTGGGGCTGGCACTGTGGCATAGAGGGTTAAGCCAGTGCTGTTCTGGAACTGGCTCTACTGGCCTGTGAGAGCCAAGTATTACATTTTTAGGAATTTTGTAAGTAGGTTGTTAAATGCAAACGTCATTAAAATTTAAATTACATAAATTGAAAATTAAATAAGGTAATAGAACCTAAATCATTACTTCCTAATTATTTTATTACATTTACTATTATCTATGCTTTAGATACTACATCTGTATGGGTGCTACTATGTCTCTCTTCCCAGCTTTTTGCTCAGTGAAGTCACATTGCTAGCTTAAAATTCACTATGATGGCAGTACTTACAAATGGGTGTGGGGAACTGCAGGCTGGCCACCTGTGAGAACCTCCTCATTTGCACAGCTTGCAGCAATCGGTCGACCACAAGGCCCACGAAAACAGCCAGGTGAAACAGATGAAACAGAATGGACTCTGCATAAACAACTAGGAGGAACCCGGTGAAACAGATGAACTTTCAATCTGAGACTATATGCGTCCTTTCATCTGATTGAACGATACCAGCGTGAACTGCACGTGAAGAGAGCCGCTACTGGCTGTGGAGCGGATGCTCCACGGACTTGGGGTATAAAGAGACATTGGGAATTGGGCTTGGAGCGCCTCCTTCTCTTTTCTTCTCTTCTCCCCCCCACTCTTTCCTTCTGCCCCCACAAGTAAAAGTTCCTTGAGAACCGAGAAACAGTGACCGTGTCGTGATTGCGTTGGACCCTTGCTGGCGAGGGTCCGACAAGTGGGAAATTGTCAAATGTTGACAAATCCAAGGATTTACGCACCTGAGCAATGGTTGTTCATTTACCAGCACATCACTAACTACAGTTCAGCTGCTTTCCTTCACTTTGCCACAAGCATTGACCTCAAGGGCATTCTTCAATAAACTGTACCTACACATCTGTGTCTCGGACTCTTTAGGTCCCAGGAAAAGTGACCTAAACCAACAAAAAGAGAATCACTAGGACTGAATGTACAGTGCAGGAAAGGATGCTAATTAGAAAATCCAAGGTCTGGTGTTGTGGCATAGCAGGTTGGGTCACCGCCTGTGATGCTGTCATCCCATACAGGTACCAGTTTGCATCCCAGCTGCTCCACTTCTCATCCAGCTCTCTGCTAATGCACCTGGAAGGGCAATGGAGCATGGCCTAAATCCTTGGGCCTTCGCACCCACATGGGAGACCTGGGGGAATCTCCTGGCTCCCAGCTTTGGCCTGGTACAGCCTCAACAATGCAGCCATTTGTAGAATGAACCAGAGGATGGAAGATCTTTCTCACTCTGAATCTCCCTCTAACTCTGCCTTTCAAATAAATAAATATTTTTTTAAAAAGAAAATCCAATAAAAATTAGACATTAAAATGACCAAAAACAATGATAAATACAGAAACCAGACAGGAGAAGTTTGCAAGATGGCTGAATAGGCAGGAAGCACACTTAGTCCGGGGGGAGAGAAAGTTTAATATAAGTGGAGATACTGCAGGGTCAAGGAAGAGTAGGGGATGAAACAGCAGAGGAAACTCTTCCGGAACTAGTGATTCACAGTGGACCTGCGTGGAGAGCGTGGGAGCCCAAGTTCGGGACACCAGCGGCAGACTCAACGCACCAGCGCTGGAACGCGAGGTGAGCCGAACCTCCATAGCCCGAGATACCAGCAGGCAAGCAGAAAGAGGAGGCTAGAGGGAACGAGGCTTGAAACTCCGTGGGGAAAAGTTCACCAGGCTAACTAGAAGAGAGAGAAAAAAAAATAAAAAAAGTGACTGATACGGACACAAGTTTCTCTCTCTCCGCTCACCTCTCAAAGGCGAGCAAGACAGAGCAGGCGCCATTTTGGACATACGTCATAAGCAGGGCGACCTCAGGTCTGCACCAGCCCTGAGCCTAGCAGAAAAACCTGACTCTGTGGGGAGGGGTGAAATAACAGGAGATTAGCATCTAACTTGGCAACCCAGTGGGAGACTGCAGGAGAATTGGAGCCCACACTGAGGACAGCAGAGATTCCCTGTGTGGTCCTTGGGAAAGAACTTCCGATCTCTGGCTCCTGTGGGTATATCATTTGCCTGCTAACTACCTCCAATTACGTTCAGCTGTGCGGAATTACTTCCCTTTTAAATCAAAAAAAGAAAGAGAGATTTACCACACCTAACCTGGGAGTGTCATCCTTGACACACCCTCAACCCTGAGGAACCAAACACAGCTCTCAGTCCACACTCATCTCAAGCCTCTAAGGCACCACTGAAAGCAGACAGTCCACTTAATATAGAGCCACAGTGTAACAAGAAAAAACACCACAGTGAAGAAACCAAATATCTCCAACATGCCAAACAACAAACGCAAAAACCAAGCTAACAAGAACAAGTAAGAAACTATGACGCCCCCAAATGAAAAAGACACCCCAATTCAAGATTATGAAGATGATGAGATCGAAGAAATGCAAGAAGCGGATCTCAAAAAATTGATAAGAACATTAAGAAGTTCTCAAAAACAAATTCTTGAACTACAGAAATCCTTCATGGACAAGATAGAAAATCTCTCTCGTGAAAGTGAAATATTAAGGAGGAATCAAAATGAAATGAAACAACTAGTGGAACAAGAAACTCTGATAGTGACTAGAAATCATAATGAAATGAAGAGTTCAATAGATCAAATGACAAACACATTAGAGAGCCTTAAAAACAGAATGGGTGAAGCAGAAGAGAGAATATCAGACTTAGAAGACAGAGAACAGGAAAGGAAACAGGCAAACCAAAGAAAAGAAGAAGAAATTAGAAATCTAAAAAATATTGTCGGGAATCTACAGGATACTATTAAAAAACCCAACATTCGGGTTCTAGGAGTTCCTGAAGGCATGGAGAGGGAGAAAGGATTAGAAGGCATTTTCAGTGAGATACTAGCAGAAAATTTCCCAGGTTTGGAGAAGGACAGAGGCATCTTAGTACAGGAAGCTTATAGAACCCCTAATAAACATGACCAAAAGAGATCCTCACCACGACATGTTGTAATCAAACTCACCACAGTGAAACATAAAGAAAAGATCCTAAAAGGTGCAAGAGAGAAACGTCAGATCACTCTTAGAGGATCTCCAATTAGACTCACAGCAGACTTCTCATCAGAAACCCTACAAGCTAGAAGGGAATGGCAAGACATAGCCCAGGTACTAAGAGAGAAAAACTGCCAGCCCAGAATACTATATCCTGCAAAGCTCTCATTTGTGAATGAAGGTGAAATTAAGACTTTTTATAGCAAACAGAAACTGAAAGAATTTGTTGCCACTCATCCTGCCCTGCAAAAGATGCTTAAAGATGTCTTACACACAGAAACACAGAAACATGGTCACCAATATGAAAGAAGGTAAAGGAAGGAAACCTCACAGCAAAAGATCACAGGAAGCTCAATTTCTCTTTGACATAGAATTAAACTCTGATGCTCTGTTAAAGCAATGTGTTAAAGTAATCTATTATGTTCTCTTGATGTCTGTTAAATTCTAATTGTTCAAAAACAGCTGAATTTTTATTAAGAGCTATGGGTTATTTAAATATGTGCTTTTTTCAAAAATTTGAATAATCACCTTGTAACAATGATCAAATTTGGTCTATGTTATGTCATGATTTTAAGGAATCTTATTTCAACCAGATATTTTGGATTTTGAGCCTTCTTGGCATTCTTGACAGGCATTCAAAAAATCAAAGTTTCAAACAATCTGGTCTCTAAAATTTCCAGTAAATCCTGGACTTTGGTTTTTCCAGTTTGGGCCCAACTGAAAAAATCGAAGGACCTATGTCTCTCATCTTATAGAGACACCAACTAATCAGTCTATTTGGATTATATTAGAAGTACTGTCAAGATGTGATGTGGTACCGGACTTTAAGTTTCTATAATGGAAAATGCTATTAATACAAATGTTTGAGAATTAAAAAGTCTAATGATCTTGTGTTACTAGACATGATAGTTATCTTAATGAGAAAGCCCCAGAGGCCTAAAGGGTTAAATACTTGTAAAATCCTACAGGTGCCTTCAAAAATACTGTGAAGTAAGCAAGTGCCTCTTGTTGGTTGATGAGTTTATAATTTTAAACATGGCGACTTAAAGTCTTTTGTCATCCACAGTTATATATGATCTGCTGCTCATAAAACTAAAGTGTTGTTGGTTCTGTGTTTAGCTGTCCTCCTATAGGTTCCTATGGACTTTTTCCAGCCACTTTTATTGTATTCAGTACTTTGGGATGGCTCTGTAAACAGATGAAGCCAATAATGTATTAACAGTACCAACTGAGAGAAAGTATGGTTAACTGAGGTTACTAAAAAGAAAAAGCAATTCAAATCAATTGGCAATCTACAAAAAGAGTTAAAGATTTTAAAAGCTATTATTAAAATTGCTATATTGGTCTATTATGCTATATTATATGTGTGTACATATTGTATGTCCACATGGGGAAATTTTATTAAGAGTTTTATTTTAAATGGCTTATAGATAAGATTGTCCATAAATTTAAGCTGCTAAAATCAATCAAAGATACATTTTAATTTGTGGGACCTGAATGTGTGTATCATATGTTTTAGACTTGTTGGTAGAAAGAAACTAAAAACATTTTAGATGGTTGTGCTTAAGTTTACTGGCTAAACAAACTACACCATATTAGATATTTAAGAGGTGTTTCCAAATACATGATTCTTAAAATTTATAGAAGGCATTGGACCTTCTGGTAAATGTTTTCTTAAGTTGTTATCTAATGGTTGAAACTGCTTGCTAAGTATTCATGTGATATTGCTATTGTCAGCAAGCGATCTAGGACTTGCTCCCTCATTTCTCTATTCTAAGCCCAACTTGTTCTTTCATTTCTCTGTTCTCTTCAAGGTAGGAAACTAATTCTATTATGAAGGAATCTGTAGGATGCACAATTTAATCTTTAGACCTTATAAAAGAGATGGCTAACATTTTTCTGCAATAGCATAGCCAAAATAAGAACTCAAATAATAATCTCATAGCTAGATTCACTTGGCCATCAGCGAAGTATACAGTAAGTAGAAAAAACCTCCCTTTCAGACCAAAGGGAAAGAAAGTTTTAAAGTGAGAATATAATTTTCCTCATGGGCATTGTCTACCTTAGAAAAACTACTACAGAACATGCCTGTGACTATAGACTTGTAGTCCAAGCCACCGAAGATTAGAGATGGGAAACGGGCACTCCCTTGACTTGCATCCTCTGGTCTGCTTTAACACAAACCAGGAGGAAAAGAAAGCTCGGCATCAGAAGCAATGGGTGGCAGGCCTATTAATGGCTGATCTGTACAGTGATCTGCCCTCAAGGAGACCCAACAGGCCAGTCCACTGCAGTGGCTTTCAATGTGGTAAGCCTGGGCTTCAGCAGAAGTCAGCTTGTGAAGAGCCCTGGCAGCTCTGCCAAGAGTTGGATCACTGGAAATGGACCTGCCCTGGAGTCGAAGGATGCCCAGGTCAGAGCCACAGATCTTATTGGCTCCCAGCTGAAAAGCCCTTCACTCAGCCCAACTTCCAAAGTGACCACTGCAGTTGAGGGGACAGCCGAGTAGGGTCAGCAACATTGCAGGCAGAACTGTCAATTTCTTGTTAGAGATGCCCCCTGCCTTTACCTGGCCAGCTCTCCTCCCAGGCCAGCCAAGTAATGAAAGTCAACAGAGTGCCTTCCCCTAGGAGGTTCACACCTCCCTTAGGATATACCCCATGTGAAGAGATAGATAGGTCTGGGCCTCTGAATTTACAAGGCCTAAAGCCCACCAGATTATTATCAAGCCCCTTCTATCAGGTTCTATTTGCCTCTCAATCAGAAAAATTACTTGTAGCTTAGACAGCACCTTTCTTAGCTCCTCTAATAATGACTCTGTCCTTTGTTCTAGGCCCTGTCTAGTGCACTTGGGCCTCATTCCTTTGTAATCATAACCTCTACTCTACCACCAATGGCTCTACTCCCAACCTGTGTGTACTGATGGGCCTCTTCCCCACTTAATGCTGTATAATTGTTCAAACCTGGTAAATGCCACTCTTAGGATCATTGGTTACTATCCTCACCCTGTCTTTTATGACCTTGTCTAAATATGATCAGAGTCGGTAAACTTGGAAGGCTTCCATAGCCTTGGCAACTCATGACGACAGCCTAGGATGGTTACTGGCGCCATAAACTAGAGTGTCAATTTGTTGGGTCAACAACAGGAGCCACTGTGCACTTGCTCCTCATGTGGGATCTCTGTCCTTAATGTGTTGTACATTGTGATTTAATGCTATAACTAGTACTCAAACAGTATGTTTCACTTTGTGTTTCTATGTGGGTGCAAACTGTTGAAATCTTTATACTAAATTGATCTTCTGTATATAAAGAGAATTGAAAATGAATCTTGATGCAAATGGAAGGGGAGAGGGAGCGGGAGGGGAGAGGGTTGCGGGTGGGAGGGAAGTTATGGGGGGGGGAAGCCATTGTAATCCATAAGCTGTACACTGGAAATTTATATTCATTAAATAAAAGTTAAAAAAAAAAAAAGTTCCAAACATCAAAAAAAAAAAAAAAAAAAAGAAACCAGACAAACAAGACCCAACATACATATTCCTGGAATCCTTGAAAAGTAAAATCAAAATAATGGAATATATATTTACAACTACAATTCAATACCACCTTTTTGTGAATAGGGGAATACCTAAACCTACATATTAAAATAGCATGTATCAAGTTACATAAACCAATATTGGTCAGTTTATAGATATATCTCAGAAAATTATTCCACTTTAATTAAAAAAAAAAAAGTACTTCTGATTCTCAGCACACATCAGAAACTACCCCTTGCTAGGGTGGCAGCCATTTAGGCATCAGAGTTCTCAGCAACATTCAAGTCAGAAAGCAGTCAAGCAGTATCCATGGGATAATCACGGGGGAAATATGCACCAGGGGTTTTGAGCGCTAGCACGTTGTCTAGAAGTAGTGAAGCTACAGGAAAAGTTTTCAGCATGGAGAACATCAGCGACCATTACACTAACGAGACCTTTCATGAGAACACAGTGCTCCCAGCTAGAAGAAGGCTGTGCAGAGCCTGGTAGTGAAGCATTGAATATATGCAACAGTATCTCTAACACTAAAACAGAAGTGGAGCTAAGAATAAGGATGGGGTGAGGACACACCACCCAAAACATGGCACCTTGAGATTTGAGAAGGAAGCAGATGCTTCTCATTCCCCTCACCCACCTCTCCTGAGGCAGGTCATAAAATCTTCATTTGAGAGATGCCCACAGGAAAGAAACCTCCTTAACTCTCAAGACTGTAGGACAAGGAAGAACAAGAATCCTTAAGTTCCCTTTAGTTTATTCCCATTAGATCAAATCACTCTGTCCTCTCCTGTTAAACCATGACTGCCCATATTTCATCAAACTAAGCATAAAAATATACTGGTTTCCCTGTTTCTTTTGTTTTTCAATTCTGAAGGATCTCAGATCATACAAAACTTACATGAAATAGATGTATATGCTTTTCTCTTATCTACCTACTGTTATATGGGTCTCAGTCATGATCCTAGCAACTCATAAGAAAATAAATCTTCCCTCCACTACAACAGTAGACAAAGTTTATTTGTCCTAAAAATTTAGTAATAACTAAACAAAACTTTTTAAAAATGAAAGAAGGGAAAGATAAAGAAGAAGTATAATTATCTCACTGATTGTCTCACAGGTAAAAAATGGAGATGGGGGCCAATGTTGCGGTACAGAGGGCTAGGCCGCCATTAACAGTTGTATCCCATATAAGCATGGGTTCGAGTCCCAGATGCTCCACTTCTGTTCCAGATCCCTGCTAATGAACTTGGGAAAGCAGCAGAGGATGGCCTGAGTCTTTGGGCCCCTACACTCCTATGGGACACCCAGATGGAATTCCAGGTTCCTGGTTTCAGCCTGGTCCAGCCCCAGCCATTGCGGCCCTTTGGAGAGTGAACCAGCGGGTGGAAGATCTCTGTCCCTCCCTCTCTTTCCCTCTCCCTATCTGTCTTGCCCTCTTTCTCTGTAACTCTGCCTTTCAAATAGATAAATATTCTTTTTAAAAAAAGTGGAAGATCCCAGGATAGTATCTTGGACGCACTACTTTAGGCTAGGGGGAAATAGTAGCAAAAAAGTGGAGGAAGTACATTCCCAGAGGAGAGTTGAAGAGGAATCTGCAGTGGAAATTCTACAGAAGGAAGAGGGACGCTGCGGATCAGCGTGAAAGAAGCAGGGAGACAACACACCATCCCCACAGCCAAGAGCTGGACAAGGCGCCAGCTGTGGAGAGCAAGGTGAGAGCAGACTGCAGCAGCCCGTGCCACTGGTGACATTGCTGGAGGGAGAGTAGGGTGGATTGTGCTATCTGAGTCCGGCATGGAGCCCCAGGAGGACACCCACCTAACCAAGTAAAAAAAGAGCATGTTTCTCTCTCCCCATTCCACCAAAATGGCACCCGGCAAGTGGCTGGCACAGGGTGCCGTCTTGACACCGGGTAGCAGCTGCAGAGGTTCATGTGTGCACACCCGCAACAGGCGGGGAGAGGGAGCCATTTTGACATCAGTAGTGGCTATGGCAGCTCTAGTTCGCACACAGCACCTGGTGGGGAGAAGGAGCCATTGTGACAGAAATAGCAGCTATAGTGGCTCTTGTGCATACGTGTGATCCAGGGATTTTACCAGAGGGAAAAATCCACATTTCCCACTGTTTGGAGTCTGGCTGAAAGGAATGATGGGTGGATGGGCACCCACGTAGAACTATAAAGTGCCCTCATCCTCTCTTACAGCCTCTGGGGCTCAAACTGCCAAGGCGGACAACCTACAGGGAGCTGGCTCTGGGAAAGCCTCTGTCTCTCTGTGGATGGACAGGCTAGTGGGCTGGAGTGGGTCCTCTGTACCCTGTGACTGTGGGAGCCTCGTGTGTTGAAACTGTGGGGACTTTGTGACTACATGATAGTGCACAGGGTACAGCTAGGTGGGTTTCTGGGCAATCACTTAGAGTGGCGCCAGAGTCTCAGAGTTCCTTGTTGGCAGGGGTGAGTCATTGTAGCAGGACCTGGGCTCACACAGGACTGCACAGATCCTTTGTACAGTTCATGCGGCAGTGTGAGTATTGTACCAACTGTGGGCTAACCCAGGGCATTAATCACCTTGGAACAGACGAGGTGAGAGTGTGACAATACCCTGCCCCCTGCTGACAATACAAAAGATCTACCATGCCCAAATTGGGTGTCACCTTGGATACTCACCCCACCCTAAAGCAAACACCAGGACTCCCTGACCTCATCCAACACACGCCTCTGGGTATTCACTGAAACAGCCAACACTCCACTAAGCCAGAGAGGCATAGTTCAAAGATGAAAGCCATGAGAAGAGAAAACCAACAAATAATTCCATAATTGCCTAAAAGTAAATGCAGAAATTCAAGAAATAAGAATAAGGAAGATAAAATGACTCCACCAAAGAAATGTAACAATACTTCAATATTAGAATGTGAAGATTAACAGCTTGATAAAATGCCTAAAAAGGAATTCAAAAGATTAATCATAGGATTACTCAAAAGCAATGAGAAACAAATTCACAACTTAAAGACTTCTTGGAAAAGACCCCAGAAGCACAGGCAATCAAAGACAAAATAGATAAATGGGATTACATCAAGATGAGAAGATTCTTGGGCCCCTGCACCCATGTGGGAGACCTGGAGGAAATTCCTGGCTCCTGGCTTCGGACTGGCACAGCTCCAGCCATTGCGCCCAACTGGGGAGTGAACCAACAGATCGAAGATCTCTCTCTCTCTCTCTCTGCCTCTCCTTCTCTCTGTGTGTAACTCTGATTTTCAAATAAATAAGTAAATCTTTAAAAAAAAATTAAGAAAAGTAAAGAAATGGGCAGGGGCCAGTGTTGTGGTGTAGAGAGTTAAGCCACTGCCTGTAATGTCAGCATCCCATATGGTCACCAGTTTGAGACCTGGATGCTCCACTTCCTATCCAACTTCCTGCTAATGTGCCTGGGAAAGCAGCAGAAGACGGCCCAAGTTCTTGGGCTCCTACTCCCATGTGGACATCAGGAAGAAGCTCCTGACTCCTGGCTGTAGCCTGGCGCAGCCCCAGCCATTACAGCTATTTGAGGAGTGAACTAGAGGATGACTCTTCCACTATTGTATAACTCTGACTTTCAAATCAATCAATCAATCAATCTTTTTTAAAAAATGGGCAAATGACTTGGGTATTCTTCAAAAGATGAAAGTTAATGGCCAATAGACACATGAAAAAATGGCCAGGATCAGTAGCCATCAGGGAAATGCAAATCAAAACCACAATGAAGTTTTACCTCACCCTAGTTAGAGTGTCTATCATACAGAAATCAAAAATTGATAAATGCTGGCAATGATATAGAATACTACTCAGTGGGAAAAAAATGAAATCCTGTCTTTTGCAACAAAATGGATGCACCTGGAAACCATTATACTTAGTAAATTAAGCCAGTTTCAAAAAAAAAAACAAATATCACATGTTTCCCCTGATCTGTGGTGACTAATAGAGTACAAAACATTCTAATGTATAGGAGTGAAATTGACATTTGAAATTTGATTATTGTTAACAGCCCTTGTCTCTACTATTGAGGAACAGTGTTTTTTTGGTTTTTTTTTGTTTGTTTGTTTTTTTACTCATTACTATTTGTTGAATTCTTTTCTTAGTGCAGTGTTAAGCTTATGACTATAAAATAAACTGAAAGTATGTCACTGTAAACATTAAAAGAAAGAATAAGAAAGGAGGATGGAGGGTGGGAGCATGGGCAGGAAGTGGGGGGGAAGTATCACTATGCTCCTAAATCTGTATATATGAAATACATGAAATTTGTCTACCTTATATAAATAAAACAAAGCCAATAAACTGAATATTATACTCAATACATTTAAGAGAGTAATAATAGGCCAGCGCCATGGCTCAATAGGCTAATCCTCCACCTTGCGGCGCCGGCACACCAGATTCTAGTCCCGGTCGGGACCCAATTCTGTCCCGGTTGCCCCTCTTCCAGGCCAGCTCTCTGCTATGGCCCGGGAGTGCAGTGGTGGATGGCCCAAGTCCTTGGGCCCTGCACCCGCATGGGAGACCAGGAGAAGCACCTGGCTCCTGGCTTTGGATCAGCGTGATGCGCCGGCTGTAGCGCACCGGCCACAGCGGCCATTGGAGGGTGAACCAATGGCAAAGAAAGACCTTTCTCTCTGTCTCTCTCTCTCACCGTCCCTCTTCCTGTCAATAAATAAATAAATAAATAAAAAGGAAAAAAAAGAGAGTAATAATAAATATTAGGAAAGATAATACTCACATAAGCGACAGACTGAGTTCCCAAATCCTGGCTTCAACCAGCCCTGCCCTGGTCACTGGGGGCATCTGTATAGTGAACTAGCCAAAGAGATCACACACACTCTCTTATTGCCTACAAATCAATTTTTTTAGATTTATTTATTTATTTAACTGTCACAGTTACAGAGAGAGGCAGAGACAGAGACAGAGAGATTTTCTATCCTCTGGTTCACCTACCAGATGGCTGCAACAGCTGGGTTTGGGCCAGACTGAAGCCAGGAGCCAGCACTGTCTTCCAGGTCTCCTGTATGGGTAGCAGAGGTCCAAGAAGGAGCCATATTCCATTGCTTTTCCCAGGTTATTAGCAGGGAGCTGGATTGGAAATGGAGCATCTGAGACATGAACCAGCACCCATTGGGATGCCAGCATTGTAGGTGGTAGCTTTACCTGCTATACCATAACACTGGCCCCCTCACAAATTAATTAATTAATTTTAAAAAGAATTTATATCAATATGACACAACTGAGACCAAACATAATAGTTGTATCAATATTTATAAGTGAATATAAATCATCCATTAAGAGAAAAATATTTTTGAGTTGGCTCATACTGTAAAAATTCAATTCTGTGCTTTATATAAGAATCTAAAATTTAAAAGTGAACAAAGATATACTGGGAAATTAAAACTTTAAAAAGCAAGTGTTGGGGCTGATGCTGTGGCATAATAGGCTAAGCTTCCGCCTCTACCTGTGGCACCAGCATCCCATATGGGCACCAGTTCATGTCCCAGCTGGTCCTCTTCAGATCTAGCTCTCTGCTTGTGGCCTGGGAAAGCAGTAGAAGATGGTCCATGTGCTTGGGCCCCTGTGTCCACGTGGGAGACTTTGAGGAAGCTCCTGGCTCCTGGCTTCAGATCAGCCCAGCTCTGGTCATTGTGGCCATTTTGGGAGTGAACCAGTGGATGGAAGACCTTTCTCTCTCCTTCTCTCTATAACACTACCTCTCAAATAAATACATAAAATCTTAAAAAAAGCAACTGTTATAATGATAATATCAGACAAGGTAATAAGCAAGATGTTAAATGAGATAAAGAAGGACATTTTCTAGTCTAAAGGCTAGGACTCACTATGAAGATATGATAGTCACTAATATCTACACAAACTTTCTGAAAGCAGAAACTCCAGAGGAATGAAGAAATAAAAACATGTTAATAATATCTTTGATACATATCTCTCAGTCCCCTCTTTATAAGATGGATAAAAGGTTTATGATTTCTTTACCACAAAGATGTTATGTGATAGGGGCCGGTGCTGTGGCGCAGTGGGTTAACACCCTGGCCTGAAGCGCCGGCATCCCATATGGGCACCAGTTCGAGACCCAGCTGCTCCACTTCCCATCCAACTCCTCTGCTATGGCCTGGGAAAGCAGTAGAAGATGGCCCAAGTCCTTGGGCCCCTGCACCCACGTGGGAGACCTGGAAGAAGCTCCTGGCTCCTGGCTTCGGACTGGGGCAGCTCCGGCCATTGCAGCCAACTGGGGAGTGCACCATTGGATGGAAGACTTCTCTCTGTCTCTACCTCTCTCTGTAAATCTTTCAAAAAAAAAAAAGACTTAGCCTCAGGGGGCCAGCACCAGTTTGTGTCCCAGCTGCTCTACTTCTGATCCAGCTCCCTACTAATGGCCTGGGAAAAGCAGTCAAAGATGACCAAAGTGTTTGGGTCCCTGCCACTCACATGGAAGACCCAGATGAATCTCCTGTCTCCTGGCTTCAGCCTAGCCCAGTACTAGCCATTGCAACCATCTGGGGAGTGAACCAGCAGATGGAAGATCTCTCTCTCTATGTTACTCTTTCAAAATGAATAAATAAATCTAAAAAAAAGGCCTGGTCTCAGAAGTGATACTCTTATTTCTGCCACATCCGGTTTATTAGAAGCAAGTTTGTAAGTACTCCCATGTTCAAAGGGAGGGACTTTGCTTTTTTAAGGACAGAATTATCAAAGAATTTGTGAGTTTGATATAAAACCACTACACATGCTATACCAAAAGTCAAAATTAGGAGTTTTCTACTAAAATAAAATTGATCTTTGAATACATAGGCTGCTGTAAGTGACCAGGAAACAGAAGTTTCTTAAATCACAAAAATACCCTCAAACAAGAACCTACTACTTTATGAGCCTGGCTTTCGCACTAGGTCCTCAAGAGATGTAGGAAAGGAAGAAAGGGAAGATGTTAAGAAATCATGGGAAGATAGTGCACTTGGGCCTAATTCCTTTGTAATCATAACCTCTACTCCACCTCCAATGGCTCTACTCCCAACCTGTGTGTACTGATGGGCCTCTTCCCCACTTAATGCTGTATAATTGTTCAAACCTGGTAAATGCCACTCTTAGGATCATTGGTTACTATCCTCACCCTGTCTTTTATGACCTTGTCTAAATATGATCAGAGTCGGTAAACTTGGAAGGCTTCCATAGCCTTGGCAACTCATGACGACAGCCTAGGATGGTTACTGGCGCCATAAACTAGAGTGTCAATTTGTTGGGTCAACAACAGGAGCCACTGTGCACTTGCTCCTCATGTGGGATCTCTGTCCTTAATGTGCTGTACATTGTGATTTAATGCTATAACTAGTACTCAAACAGTATGTTTCACTTTGTGTTTCTATGTGGGTGCAAACTGTTGAAATCTTTATACTAAATTGATCTTCTGTATATAAAGAGAATTGAAAATGAATCTTGATGCAAATGGAAGGGGAGAGGGAGCGGGAGAGGGGAGGGTTGCGGGTGGGAGGGAAGTTATGGGAAGGGGAAGCCATTGTAATCCATAAGCTGTACACTGGAAATTTATATTCATTAAATAAAAGTTAAAAAAAAAATCATGGGAAGAAATACAAAAACCACATTTGGTCAGCATGACTCACTAACGGGAATTCTCCAGAATTATCTGACTCGTTTGGAAGGCAAAGACCTTTAGAGACTAGTGCAATTTAGAGATTTGGACGTGGGCCTGCTTGGGCTGAAGGGGCTTTGCCTTGTTAAAAGCTGCAAGCAGAGGATAGAAGAAGAGGTTAAGTACAGTCTTTCCTGCATGTATGTGGCATTTATCTCTAACCTGGATAAAGGAATCTATAAAAGACTATATCTTTGCTTTAGTTATTTTCTACCTAGTTTAGTTGCTCAATAAATGAACTGCCTAGCCGGTTCTAGTCCCGGCTGCTCCTCTTCTGATCCAGCTCTCTGCTATGGCCTGGGAAGGCAATAGAAGATGGCCCAAGTCCTTGGGCCCCTGCACTCACATGGGAGACCCGGAAGAAGCTCCTGGCTCCTGGCTCCTGGCTCCTGGCTTTGGATCGGCAAAGCTCCAGCCGTTGCAGCCAATTGGGGAGTGAACCATTGGATGGAGGACCTCTCTCTCTCTCTCTCTCTCAGTCTCTCTC
This sequence comes from Lepus europaeus, assembly GCF_033115175.1. Lineage (NCBI taxonomy): Eukaryota > Metazoa > Chordata > Mammalia > Lagomorpha > Leporidae > Lepus > Lepus europaeus. Next base: position 70,033,403 of record NC_084836.1, read on the forward strand.
TCTCTCTGCCTCTCCTCCCTCTGTGTAATTCTGACTTTCAAATAAAATAAATAAATCTTTAAAAAAAATGAACTGCCTAAAAAAAATTAGGATTTTAAAAATATTGGCAGTCCAGTGCTATAGTGCAGCAGTGGAGTTGTTGCCTGCAACAACCGCTGGTTTGAGTACCTGCTGTTGAACTTAGAATCCAACTCCCTGCTAACTCACTTGGGAAAGCAGAAAATGGCCCAAGTACCTGAGCCCCTCCTACCCATATGGGAGACCCTGGAGGAGTTCTAGGCTTCTAGCTTTGGCCTGGTCCAGCCCTGGGAGCTAAGACCATTTGGGAAGTGAATCAGCAGACAGAAAATTGTGTTGCCTGCAACACCTGTTGGTTCAAGTCCCAGCTGTTCAACTTACAATCCAGCTCCCTGCTACTGCACTTGGGAAAACAACAGAAGATAGCCCAAGTACTTGGGCCACTGCTACTCATGTGGGAAACCCTAGTGGAGTTCTGGGCTCTCAACTTTGGCCTGGCCCAGCCCTGGCAGTTGTGACGATTTGAAAAGTGAACCAGCAGATGGAAGATTGTGTGCGTGTATGTGTGTGTGTCCTTCTCTTTCTGTAACTCTGCCTTCCAAATAAACAAATCTTATTTAAAAGGGGGTGGGGAGGCCAGTGCTGTGGTACAGCAGGTAAAGCTGCCTTTTGCAGCATCGGCATCATATATGGATACTGATTCGAGTCCTGGCTGCTTCACTTCCAATCCAGCTCCCTGATACACCTCGGAAAGCAGTGGAGAATGGTCCAAGTCTTTGGGCTCCTTCACCTATGTGGGAGACCTAGAAGAAGCTCCTGGCTCCAGGCCTCAGACCAGCCCAGCTCCATCTGTTGAGGCCATTTGGGGAATGAACCAGCAGATGGAAGATCTCTGTCTCTCCCTCTCTCTCTCTCTAAATCTGCCTTTGAAATAAATAAATAAATAAATTTTTTAAAAGAAAGAGATAGAGAAACAAAGAAGAAAGAAAGGAAAGAAGAAAGGAAGGAAGGAAGGAAGGAAGGAAGGAAGGAAGGAAGGAAGGAAGGAAGAAAAACTTGCCAGTCATCATGTCAGGTACTAATTATAATTCCAAGAGTGCTAGAACTAAAGTCCTGTTTTCCAATTCTCCTATGTAAATGAGCTAACTAGAATTAATAGTTCTAATTCTAATCACCTGCTACACAAAAATAGGTTTAACAAATCCTGGTATTTTCTAACAGTTAAAAAAACAAAACCAATTTAGCAACCTAATGCACAAGACTACTCTACTACTTTTCTTATTGAGAAAAAAAAGTCTCCCGATGAAAGGAGATAAAATGAGCACATTTGAGCCTCCTCTCAGGGTAGGAATACGTAGATGGTTGGAAAACGGCCAGAGCTCAGCTGTCCCAAACTCCCATCACAGTTGACCAACTGAAATTAACAGTGTGCCTTCCAGATGAGGTCAGTTCCCATGAGGAGATGGCCTGGATGAAACTGCTGACCTTTTCTCACTCCTTGGGAAGGCATGATCCATATTTACTCCAATATGCTTTAACTCGATCCAACGATCCACCCAATCCTCTTAGCCAATGGACTTAGTTATGAGATGTTCTTTTAATGTTAGGATCTGGGAAATGTCAATGTCTCTGACAATGACAGGAATTTAAACTCTTAGTTACTTTTCTTTTCCCAGTTTATTTGCAAAGACAGAATATTTTAGTGTTGATTTAAAACACAAATGACATGAAAGAGGAACAAATTGAGGTTTACAGCACAAAGTATGGTCTTAAGTAGGTCATCTAATCTCTCTTTTCTTCCAGTTTCTGAAATGGCCATAATAATATTCAATACACAGCATTAGGTTACAATAAGCAATTAATGATTTAATATTAGATGAGCTCATTTTAACAAAATCTACAGAACCCTAGTGTTCTAGTGTAGGAGTTGGCAACCCACTGTCTGTGACTCAAATCCCCGCCTATTTTGTATAGCCCATAAGCTAAAACAGTTTTTACATCTTAAAATATGTGTCAATTTTACTAAATTTTTTAAAGTTTTTAAAATTTATTTGAAAGGCAGAGTGACAAGGAGAGGGAGAGACAGAGAGAGAGCAATCTCGCATCCATTGGCTCACTCCTCAAATGGCAGCAACAGGTGAGGCTGGGCTTGATTAAATCCAGGAGCCCACAACTCCATCTGGGTCTCCCACATGGGTGGCGGGGGCCCAAGTACTTGGTGATCCTCTGCTGCTTTCCCAGGCACGTTGGTAGGGAACTGGATCTGAAGCAGAGCAGCTGGTATTTGAACCAACGCTCATATGGAATGTCCCTCCCAAGCTGTTCCATTTTTAAAGGATTGGAAAGTAAGAAGGAGGAGGTAGAGGGAGTGTACAGAGGTTGTACGAAGGCAACAGAGTTCAAAATGTTTACTAACTGACCCATTAGAGTTTCTGACCTTTGTTCCAGTGTATTCAGCTACTAGAAAAAAATCATTTCTGGGAATATTTTTCAATACATATAATAAAATTTACATACTTATACTATGGGCAGTTAATAAATAAAGAAAAAGAATAAGGAAAGTGTATTTCAGCCAATAGGTTATTTCTGATATTGAGTCCTCCCACACACAAATACAGTATATTTCTCCATTCATTTAGACCTTCTTCAGTGTTTTTCAATAAAATTTAAAAATTTCCTCAGAAATACCTAATATTTTGTTAGGTTATTCCTATATATATTTTGCTTTCAATGTTACTGTAAAACACATTCAAAAGTAAGTTTTTGGGGCCGGCGCTGTGGTGTAGCAGGTTAACGCCCTGGCCTGAAGTTCCAGCACCCCATATGGGCGCCGGTTCATGTCCTGGTTGCTCCTCTTTTGATCCAGATCTCTGCTATGGCCTGGGATAGCAGTAGAAGATGGCCCAATACTTTGGGCCCCTGCACGCATGTGGGAGACCTGGAGGAGGCTCCTGGCTCCTGGCTTCGGATTGGCATAGCTCTGGCCATTGTGGCCATCTGGGGAGTGAACCAGCAGATGGAAGACCTCTCTCTCTGTCTCTTCCTCTCTCTGTAACTCTGACTGTCAAATAAATCTTTAAAAAAAAAAATAAGTTTTCTGGGGCTGGTATTGTGGCATAGGGGTTAAGCTGCCAGAATCACATATATGAGTGCCAGTATGAGTCCTGGCTACTGCACTCAATCCAGCTCCCTACTAATGCATCAAGTAAGGCAGTGGATGATAGCCCAAGATGTTGGGCCCCTGACACCCATGTGTAAGACGTGGATGGAGTTCCTAGTTCCTGGTTTTAGCCTGACCCAGCAACAGCTGTTGTGGGCATTCATGGAGTGAACCAACAAATGAAGGAGTTCTCTCTCCCTCTTACCTCCTCTCTCCTTCTCTCTGACACTCTGCCTTTAGAGCAAATAAACAACATAAATCTTTTATTTTTATTTTATTTTTTTGACAGGCAGAGTGGACAGTGAGAGAGAGAGAGAGAGAGACAGAGAGGAAGGTCTTCCTTTGCCATTGGTTCACCCTCCAATGGCTACTGCAGCTGGTGCGCTGCGGCCGGCGCACCGCACTGATCCGAAAGCAGGAGCCAGGTGCTTCTCCTGGTCTCCCATGCGGGTGCAGGGCCCAAGGACTTGGGCCATCCTCCACTGCACTCCCAGGCCATAGCAGAGAGCTGGCCTAGAAGAGGGGCAACCAGGACAGAATCCAGCGCCCTGACTGGGACTAGAACCTGGTGTGCCAGCGCCGCAAGCAGAGGATTAGCCTATTGAGCCGCGGCACTGGCCAAATTTTTTATTTTTTTAAAGTTTTCTGGGGCAGGTGTTTAGCTTAGTGGTTAAGACACCTGAATCCTGCATTGGAAGGCATAGGTTCAATTCCTGGTTCTGGCTCCTGACTGACGCTTCCAGATACTGCACACCCTAGGAGGCAGTGGTGATGGCTGCAGTGAGGGATCCCTCCAACCACATGGGAGAGCTGTATTGAGTTCCCAGCTCCTGGTTTCAGCTCCCTGAATGCTGTTGCAGGCCTTTGGGAGGTAATGGGAGCTTTCTCTCTTGCTCTCACTCTCTCTAATAAACAAAAAAATTTGAAAGTAAATAAAATGAAAATTTAAATCTTATATAAACCCTTCCAGAAATGAAGTTTTCTCAGCATTCATGGCTGAAGTATAAACATGGATTTGGGTTTGCTGGCATCGTGGCCTACCATGTTAAGCCACCGCCTGTGACATATGGGTGCCAATTCATGTCCTGTTCCACTCTGATCCAGATCAGAAAGCAACAGAAGATAGCCCAAGTGCTTTGAGCTGCTGTAAGAGTGTATGGGTATTTACAAGGTCAAAAAATATTTACTTATGTATTTATTTCTAAAGATTTATTTATTTATTTATTTGAAAGGCAGAGTTACAGAGAGATCTTCCATCCACTGGTTTGCTCCCCAAATGGCCGCAACAGCTAGAGCTGGTCCAGGCTAAAGCCAGGAACCTGGAATTCCATCCAGGTCTCCCATGTGGGTGTCAGGAAACCAAACACTTGGGCCACCTTCCATTGCTTTCCCAGGCGCATTAGCAGGGACTACAACCAGTACCCACAAGGGAGGTCGGTGTCGCAAGCAGCTTAACCCACTGCACCACAGTGCTGGCCCCAGAATTGACAATTTTTTGGCACAATCCCCAAACTATACTAAGATATTTGTACATGTAGCCAAGAATTCGTTGTTTGCTAATTAGAATGTAGAGATCTTCCCAATAAATAGGGCATGTTGAACATTTTTCCAACCTTTTGTAATAAAATTGATTGTGAAAAGGCAGCTGTACTGGGGAGATGAGAGGAGGAACAGGAAGCAGCTTAAGTTGGGCAGCACCACTGTTTCTTTCACAGGATAAAAGTGGGAGGAGGTGAGGAGGGCCAGGGTCTGGTAATTTAAGGTGACAGACACTAATAGTAAGTGTCTCTGAATTTAAAAGCTGCAGTCAAAGAAGACATAATTAAATTACATGAGGACAAAGAGGGATAGAGAAAGACTCAAAGGCACTCTCAGGTCACCCTTCCACTACAGCTGGGTACTGTTCTCCGAGAGTTCCCTAGAGAGCCTCTTACCATCCAGTGACATTTGAGGTGTCAACATGCAAGACGGGATTGGGCACCTTGAGCACGTGATCCCTAGGGGCTGACAGTGCACCCTTCCTGCTGAACTAGTTTCTTGTCCCAGAGGCTGACCCCTGAGCTCAGGTGTCCTCCTGTTCTCCAGCACTTTTCAAACTTCTATCATTCTGTTACTAAAAAGAATGAGAAAGAACCAACAGTTGAGCTTCTGCTGTGGGATATGCAATTTACCTCTAGAAAAGCTCTCAGCCTGCGAGAAGCGCGGCATCCAGTGCCTGCTACAGGCTAAGCAGAGTGCTAGGAGTCATTTCATTTAACCCTCATGATAACAGTGTCATGCACTCGTCTTATTGCAAAGGAAGACGCTGAGGCTTAGAGAAGCTAAGAAAGTTGCCCCCTAACTCAGTTAAGAAGTCAAAGATAGAATGCGAGTGAATTCTGACTCCAAAGCCTATGCTTGTTCCACCAGAGTAAGAGGTAAGGGAACCCTCCTAGCACGGGTAATGCCTGCATGTTTTCCTCCCTCGTAGTGGTGAACCCTCTCCTTGGCTCTGGAACACTTCCACAAAAGACTGGTTTGTTTTACTGAAGCAACGTTAACGTTCTGCACGCTCAGAATCTGACAAAATCCCAAAGGTTTATTAAGTAAGGAACATCTATGTACATGTTCGAAAGGAAGTCCACAGGTCCTGCCAACAGTAAGTTTTTAAAAAAAGGAAAATCACTTCCTCCTTCATTTATTGGAATTGCCTGGAAGCAGAAGTCAGGAAATCCCCTCCCTTGACTTGTGGTATTTATATGACCAAACTGTTATTCCCAAAGAACAGAATTTATTCTGTTTTACCCTTTGAAACGTTCAGCATTTTCCACATGACTTAAATTTATTTTATTCCTTTCTCCATATTCCCAGAAAATGAAGCAATCAGCAAAGAATGCCTATGTCTCATACATTAAAAATGTAAATACGATGGTAACTTACTATAATTACTTACAAGAAAATATCTTAAACATACGTATTTCTAGTTAAGTAATAGATGTTTGTGAAGAATCCAAATTGTTCACATGTACAGGATTCAGCCTTTTTTTTTATAATAGCAGAGCTTCTTTTCACCAAAGTAAAATAATTTTCATTACTAAAAAAGTTATCATAGGGCCGGCGCCGTGGCTTAACAGGCTAATCCTCCGCCTTGCGGCGCCAGCACACCGGGTTCTAGTCCCGGTTGGGGTGCCGGATTCTATCCCGGTTGCCCCTCTTCCAGGCCAGCTCTCTGCTATGGCCCGGGAAGGCAGTGGAGGATGGCCCAAGTCCTTGGGCCCTGCACCCCATGGGAGACCAGGAGAAGCTTCAGATCAGCGCGATGAGCTGGCCGCAGCGTGCCAGCCGCAGCGGCCATTGGAGGGTGAACCAACGACAAAAAGGAAGACCTTTCTCTCTGTCTCTCTCTCTCACTATCCACTCTGCCTGTCAAAAAAAAAAAAGTTATCATAGTTAAATAGATTATAACAATGTGTCTAAAATAGACCCACAAAAAATATCTAATTTTTTAACAAAAGACCAACATAATTCAATGTTGGAAAGAATAGCCTTTTCAAGAAATGGTTTTAGGGGAGCAGAGGTTTAGCCTAGCAGTTAAGACACCCATGCCCTGGCCGGCGCCACGGCTCACTAGGCTAATCCTTCGCCTTGCAGTGCCGGCACACTGGGTTCTAGTCCCTGTCAGGGTGCCAGATTCTGTCCCGGTTGCCCCTCTTCCAGGCCAGCTCTCTGCTGTGGCCCGGGAGTGCAGTGGAGGATGGCCCAGGTGCTTGGGCCCTGCACCCGCATGGGAGACCAGGAGAAGCACCTGGCTCCTGCCTTTGGATCAGTGTGGTGCGCCGGCCACAGCGCGCCGGCTGCGGCGGCCATTGGAGGGTGAACCAACGGCAAAGGAAGACCTTTCTCTCTGTCTCTCTCTCACTGTCCACTCTGCCTGTCAAAAAAAAAAGACACCCATGTCCTACACTGCAGTAGTTGTGTTCAAGTCCCAGCTCTGGGATCCTGACTTCAGCTCCCTGCCAGAGCAGATCCTGGCAGGCAGTAGTGATGCCTGTAGTTGGGTTCCTGCCAAACATGGGAGACTTGGATTGTGTGCCCCACTCCCAGCCTGAGCCCCGGATATTGCAGGTATCTGGGGAGTGAACCAGATGGGATGGGAAGTTCTCTCTGTGACTGTCTTTCTCTGCTTCCCTGTTTTTCAAATAAATAAAATAAAATAATGACCCTGGAACAACTGGATATGCACATGGAAAAAAATCTTGACTTTTACCTCCCTCATACCACATTTCAAAAAATTAACTTAAAGGGCATAACAAGTTAGTCCATTGCCTATGATGGCAGAATCCTATTTGAACATCAGTTTCGAGTCCCAGCTGCTCCACTTCCAATTCAGCTTCCTACTAACATGCCTGGGAAAGCAGCAGAAGATGGTCCAAGTACGTGGGCCCCTGCCATCCATGTGGGAGACCCACATGAAGCTCCTGCCTCCTATATTCAGCCTGGCCCAGCCCCAACCATTGCAGCCATTTGAAGAGTGAATCGGTAGATGGACAACTTCTCTCCCTCTAACTCACTCTACCTTTCAAAGAAATAACATAAACCTATAGGTAAGAGCTAAAATTATAAACGTTCTAAAACTGTAAGACATAAGATAAAAATGTTTGTGATCTTGGGTAAAGATTAGACAGGGTGAAAAAAATCATAAGCCATAAAATTGAAAAGCTATAAATTATGCTTCAGCAAAATCTAAAATTTTTACTTTTTAAAAGACTGTTAAGAAAAATAAAGGAATAAGCACAGACTGGGAGAAAATACTTTCAAGTCAAGTATCTCTAAAGGGACTTGTATCTGGATGATACAAATTTTATACTTTTATCATAAGATAAATAACCCAATTAATAAATGGGCAAGGGGCAGCATTGTGGAATAACTGGAGAAGCCACCACCTGCAGCACCAGCATCCCATATGGTCACCAGAGTCCTTGCTGCTCCACTTCTGACCCAGATCTCTGCTGTGGCCTGGGAAAGCAACAGAGGATGGCCCAAGTGCTTGGGTTCCTGCACTCATGTAGGAGATCCGGAAGAAGCTCCTGGCTCCTGACTTCCGCCTGGCCCAGCTCTGGCCATTGCAGCCATTTGGGGAGTGAACCAGTGGATGGAAGCTCACTGACCCACTCACTCTCTGCAACTCTGCTTTTCAAATAAATAAAATAAATCGTTAAAAGAAAAAAAAAAAAAAACCTGGCTAAGAGATCCACATCCCATATCAGAGTGCCTGGATTCAAGTCTCAACTTGATCCTCCATTCCAGCTTCCTGTTAATGTGCAAACTAGGAGGCAGTAGGTAATGGCTCAAGTACTTGGGTCCTTGCCTCCAAATGGGAGGTCTGGATGGAGTTGTCAGCTCCTGGTTCAGTATGGCCCAGTGCCAGCAGTTGAAGGCATTCAGGAAAAAAGCCAACTGATGGAAGATCTGTGTCCCTGTCTCTGACTCTCTGCCTTTCAAATAAATAAATAAAAATAAAGGGACTGGTATTGTGGCATAATGGGTTAAGCCCCTGCCTGCAATGCTGGTATTCAATATGGTTACCAGTTTGAGTCCTGGCTACTCCAACTTCAGATGCAGCTCCCTGCTAATGCACCTGGGAAAGCAGCAGAAGATGACCCAAGTGCTTGGGCCCCTGCAACCACATGGGAAACCAGGATGAAACTCCTGGCTGCTGTCTTTGGCCTGGCTCAGCCCTGGATGTTGAGGCCATTTGGGGAATGAATCAGTAGATGAAAGTTTTCTCTCTCTATTTCTGTAACTCTGTCTTTCAAATAAATAAAATAAATCGTTTTTAAAAAACGAAAAGAAAGCTGATCAGTGGTTGTCTACAGCAGAAGTGAGGGATTGAGGGAGATTTACAACAAAAGGGCACAAAATTTAGGAATCACAAAATCATTCTATAGCTGAATTGCATTGGTTGTTACACTATTATATTCATCTGTCAAAAACACACAGAAGGGCTGGCATCGTGGCATAGTGAAGAAAACTGCCACCTGCAACGCTGGCATCCCATATGGCCACCAGGGCAAGTCCTGGCTGCTGTACTTCTCATCCAGCTCTCTGCTATGGCCTGGGAAAGCAGTAGAAGATGGCCCAAGTCCTTGAGCCCCTGCACCCATGTGGGAGACCCGGAAGAAGCTCCTGGCTCCTGGCTTCAGATCAGCCCAGCTCTGGCTGTTGCGGCCAGCTGGGGAGTGAACCATCAGATGGAAGACCTCTCTCTCTCTCTCTCTCTCTCTCTCTCTCTCTCTGCTTCTCCTTCTCTCTCTGTGTAACACTGACTTTCAAATAAATAAATAAATTTAAAAAAAAAAAAAGATCTCTATCTCTCCCTCTCTGTACTCTGCCTTTCAAATAAATAAATAAATAAATATATTTTTTAAAAAGACACATTGAAATGTGTCTTTTTAAGTCTTTAAGTCTTAATGTATGTGAAGCATATTTGAAAAAAATTGATTTGTAAAAAATGGTCCTCTTCCTTCATGAGAGATTTAGATTAGCTATAAGAAATTTTTTATCATGTAATATGATTAAATATTCCTTTTGGCAATTCTGAACAAAGGGCCATTCCTTTAACTATAAATAGGGTTTGAGGGGCAACAAGTTAATGATACCTTATCTGATATATTACATATATACAAATATAAATATGTAATATATATTTATCTGATTCTAGAATATTTAGACAAAAACCACATTTTTTAAAAGATTTATTTATTTTACTTGAAAGCCACAGTTACTCAGAGAGAGAAGGAGAGGTAGAGAGAGAGAGAGAGAGGTCTTCCATCCGCTGGTTCACTCCCCAACTGGCTGCAATGGCCAGAGCTGTGCCGATCCGAAGCCAGGAGCCAGGAGCTTCTTCCAGGTCTCCCAGGGGCTCAAGCACTTGGCCATCCTCTGCTGCTTTCTTAAGTGAATCAGCAGGGAGCTGGACAGGAACTGGAGAGGCTGGGACTCAAACTGGCCCCCATATGGGATTTCAGCACTGCAGGCCAGGGCTTTAACCTGCTGCACCACAGCAATAGTCCCATAGCTTATACTCTTAACTAAACCTGAGCAAATCATATGACCACAAACACTGGGGCCTGTGTTGTGTTACAGTGCATTAAGCCACAGCCTGCAATGCCAGCATCCCACATGGGAGCACCTGTTCAAGTCCTGGCTGCTCTACTTCCAATCCAGCTTTCTGTTAACGCACCTCAGAAGGCAGCAGAACATGGTCCAAGTACTTGGACCCCTGCCACACACCCACATAGGAGATCTGCCCATAGTTCTAGCTCCTGGTTCAGCCTGGCCCATCCCTGTCAGCCATTTGGGAGGTTAACCAGCAGATGGAAGACCCTTTCACTCTGTCTCTCTGGCTGTCAAATAAATAAACATTCAAAAAAAAAAAAGATTTATTTAGAGGAGCCGGCACTGTGGCACAATGGGTTAACACTCTGGCCTGAAGTGCCGGCATCCCATATGGGCGCCAGTTCGAGACTCGGCTGCTCCACTTCTGATCCGGCTCTCTGCTATGGCCTGGGAAAGCAGTGGAAGATGGCCCAAGTCATTGGGCCCCTGTAACCTCGTGGGAGACTCGGAAGAAGCTCCTGGCTCCTGCCTTCAGATTGGCGAAGCTCTGGCAGTTGCGGCCAGTTGGGGAGTGAACCAGCAGATGGAAGACCTCTCTCTCTCTCTCTCTCTCTCTCTCTCTCTCTCTCTCTCTCTGCCTCTCCTCTCTCTGTGTAACTCTGACATTCAAATAAATAAATCTTTAAAAAAAAGATTTATTAGAGATCATCCATCTGCTTGTTCACCCACTAAATGGCCGCAATAGCCAAGGCTACGCCAGGCTGAAGCCAGGAGCCAGGAACTTATTCTGGGTCTCCCATGTGGGAGGGCCCAAGGACCTGGGCCATTTTCTGCTGCTTTCCCAGGTGTGTTAACAGGGAGCTAGATGGGAAGTGGAGCAGCCAGTTCTCAAACCGGCCCCCATATGGGATGCCAATGTTGCAGGTGACAGCTTAACCCACTATGCCACAATGCCAGCTCCATTAATCTTTTTAAAAATTTTACAGAGCTTTCGTGGTACATTTAATTTTTCTTAATTTCTGAATGTTAGTTGATTTTGACTGCAATACAGTTGAAAGTAATGAAAATCCTTGAAGAATATAAATCATGAAACAAAATTCCTTGCCAGAAATTAACATTAATTAATCCCTTTACCAAACCAGAGAAAAAGGACTGAAATCAAAAGAGCATATATAATGCAGGATATGCATGCCAGACATCAGTGGCAGTTCATAAACTACATGCTATCCATCTTGATCCCAGTTCTAAGTCAATTTCAAGTTCTTTGGCTATACAATTTCAAATTCAGATTCATTTTTATTGGATTGATGATAAATTTTATCCAGAATATTTTTAAATGATTGACTTGTTTTATTTCAGATACTGAATTGCAATCATTGACTTAAACAGTGCCAAAGACTTTAAGAAAAATTTCCAGGCCAGCACTGTGGTGTAGCAAGTAAAGCTACCACTGGCAGCATCCCATATGAGTGCCAGTTGGAGTCTCAGCTGCTCCACGTCCAGTCCAGCTCCTTGCTGATGTACCTGGGAAGGTGGTGGAGGATGGTTCAAGTGCTTGGGCCCCTGCACCCATCTGGGAGACCCAGAAGAAGCTCCTGGCTCCTGGCTTCAGATTGGCCCAGCTCCAGACGTTGTAGTCATTTGGAGACTAGGCTAGCAGGTGGAGGGTCTCTTCTCCCTCTCTGTCTGTCTATAACTCTGCCTTTTGAATGAATGAATGAATCTTTAAAAAGCCAGCATGAGATAAGTTATGCAGGATTCCGAAAAAAAAAGAAAAAGAAAAATGTTCAGGGCTGGCATTGTGATGTAGTGGGTTAAACCACCACCTGCAATGCCAGCTTCATTTTTAATCCAGCTCACTGCTAATGTACCTGAGAAAGCAACAGAAGATGGCCCAAGTACTTGGGCCCTTGCACCCATGTGGGAGACCCATATGAAGCTCCTGACTCTTGGCTTTGGCCTGGCCCAGCCTTGGCTGTTACCACCACTGGGGAGTGAAACAGCTAATAAAATATATTCTCTCTCTCTCTCTCTCTCTCTCTCTCTCTCTCTCTCTCTCTCCCCCTCTCTCCCTCTCTCAATATATAATTCTGCCTTTCATAAATAAGTAAATCTTTTTTTTAAAAGAAAAGAAAAATTTCCAACAAATTTGTAGCCTTGCCAGTCTTCCTTCCCACTGTGATACAAGCACCATTAGAACAGGATGCAATTAAGTTCACTTTCAAATATTTATTGTTAAATTTCAAATACTCATTACTGAAACCACAATCATTTTAAGTAGACAATAATTGGGGCTGGCATTGTGGCACAGCAGGTTAAACCACCACCTGCATTGCTGGCACCTCATATAGGCACCAGTTCATGTCCCAGCTGTTCCACTTCCAATCTAACTCCTTGCTAATGGTCTAAGAAAAACAACAAAAGATGGCCCCATCTTTGACTTGGGCTCTACTTGGGCCTCTACTACCTACCTGGGAGACCTGGAAGAAACTCCCAGCTTAATTTTTTTATTTATATAAAGGGACTATATTTCATGTATTTCATATATACAGCATAAGGGGCCAGCTCTGTGGTGTAGTTAATTAAGCATCCACCTGCAGTGTTGGTATCCTGTATAGGTACCAGTTCGAGTCCCAGCTGCTCCACTTCTGATTCAGCTCCCTGCTGATGGCCTGGGAAAGCAGTAGAAGATGGCTCAAGTGGTTGGACCCCTACACCTGCATGGGAAACCAGAAAGAAGCTCCTGGCTCCCAGCTTTGGATCAGCCCAGTTCCAGCCATTGTGGTCATCTGGGGATTAAACCAGCTGATGGAAGACCTCTCTCTCTGTCTCTCCCTCTCTCTGTAATTCTGCTTCTCAAGTAAATAATAAATACTTTCCACAATACTCTCCATCTCTACCTAAATATGCCTTTCATTCCTTGGAATCATAAATAAGCCTTTTGATTGTCCCTCCTTAAAGCTAAACTATCAAATACTCTTTATATCAAAATTCATATTCTTTTATTCCAAGTTATTGGTACTGTTTTAAAAACATAAAACACAGGCTTTTCATTAAGAAACACAAAGTTATCTATTTCTTCCTTCGATGAAAATTATCACTTTCTTTCATGATTAGTCATTTAACAACTATGAAAGTTGTTTCTATTAGCTTAAGTGCCCTCTGATTTTTATTCCCATTATTGTTTTCTGTGTCTACTTTTACCTTCCCAAACTTAAAAACTTGATTATTCTGCACTAAAATTAACTATAATTTTTAAAAGATGTACTTATTTGAGGGACTGGCGCTGTGGCATAGCGGTTAAAGCCGCCGGCTGCGGTGCCAGTATCCCATATGGGCACCGGCTCAAGTCCCAACTACTCCACTTCCTATCCAGCTCTCTGCTGTGGCCTAGGAAAGCAGTAGAAGATGGTTCAAGGTTTTGGTCCTCTGGACCCGCGTGGGAGACCCAGAAGAAGCTCCTGGCTCCTGGCTTTGGATCAGCACAGCTCCAGCCGTTGCAGCTAATTGGGGAGTGCATCAGCTGATGCAAGACCTCTCTTTCTCTCTGTGTGTGTAACTCTTCCAAGTAAAATAAATAAATCTTTAAAAATGTACTTATTTGAAAGGCAGAGTTGGTGGGGGAGTAGAAAGAGACTTTCCAACTACTGGGTCACTACCCAAATGGCCACAACAGCCAGAGCTGGGCCAAGCTGAAGCCAAGCCTGCAACTTCATCTGGGCTCCCATGTGGGTGGCAGAGGCCCAAGCACTTAGGCCACTTTCTGCTGCTCTCCAGGCACATTAGCAAGGAACTGGTTTGGAAGTAGAACAGCTGGGGTTCAAACTGGTGTTCATATGGGATGCCAACTTCTCAGTGGCTTAACCTACTGTGCCACAATGCCAGCCCCATTAATTAGAATCTGGAAACTAATTTTATGCTACTAAAGGTTTACTTGGGTACTTACATAAAATTTTTGTCAATGATTTCAATATACATTTTTTTAAAACACTGATTTATTTACTTGAAATTTAGAGTTGCAGAAAGAGTGGGAGAGAAAGAGAGGTCTTCCACCTGCTGATTCACTCCCCAAGTGGCTACAGCAGCCAGGATTGAGCCAGGCTGAAGCCAAGAGCTTCATCCAGGTCTCCCATGTGGGTAGTAGGGGCCTAAGCACTTGGGCCATCTTCTGCTGCTTTTCCCAGGCCATTAGCAGGCACTAGATCAGAAGAGGAGCAGCTGGGACTCAAACTGGCACCAATATGGGATGCTGGCATTGCAGGTGGGAGCTTTACCCACCACACCACAATGCTGACTCCTTATTATGACTTTTGAAATGACATGAATTTTAAATTAAAATACCTTGCTTTAGAGCATGCATCATGGCACAATGAGTTAAGCTGCCATCTGTAATGCCACCATCGCCCATGAGCTGTTCACTTCCAATCCAGTTCCCTGCTAATGTGCCTGGGAAAGCAGTGAAAGGTGGCACAGGAGTCTGAGCCTCTGTCACCCACACAGGAGAACCAGATGGAGTCCAGGCTCCTGGCTTCAGTCTGGCTCAACCCCTGTAGTTGTGGCCATTTGAGGAGTGAACCAGTGGACAGAGATCTGTGTGTGTGTGTGTGTGCATAACTCTTTCAAAGAAATACATAAACCTTCAAAAGAAAAACACTTGCTTTTCACTCTGTACCTATATCTTCATTATGGTTTTCTATATCTTGAAAAACTCACTTTTGATCATTTTTTCCAACAGTATTTTGTAAAATATATGAACAAGTGTTTGATTACTATTTTATTCAATAAGAAATTGTTCACCTCACTGCCAAAGGAGTATAAGTGGATGTTGGCTGACATTTTGTTTATGGTAACCAGTAAGACAAAAATAAAACAATAAAGTGGAACTGGTTATCAATGACATAAGCAACTAATATCTGGCCAGCCTTTATTGGGTTTCCCCTGATTCACAAACTCACCAAACCTCTTGTATTTCCCCAGTCCTTTTCTGAAAGTTCCATCTTATGCTTTAACAGTGGGTCTGATCATATTTTTAATGCTTTTAGCTTCTTACAAGAGTTACTTAGGATACTATCACACTATGCTGGCCTGATTCCACACCCTCCAATCAGAATTCCCTCAACAGCACTTCTGCATACCAGCTACCTCCTTCGTGATCCATCAATTTTTTTTCAGACCCCCCATATGAAGAAACACACTTGAATAATATCCTCCTGTCTCATCACTGCCCGTAATACAGGCCTTGCCCTCATGTGTCACAGATGTGGTGCCTCAGGCATCAGACCTACCTGGTTCAGAGACAACGTACTTGATGAATCACATAATTTTCCAAAACTGCCTCAATTTCTTGTGCTATTCACAATGTAAAAGGCAGAGTTGTCTCACACCACTCAGTTTATTTCTGCATGATCCATATCAAGAAACAAGCCTGATGCTTGTTTCTGTAAATTAAGCTTTTTTAAAAAACAAATTCTTTAGGTATTGCCTATGGATACTTTTGCACTATAATGAAAGAGTAGAGTATTAGTGACAGAGACCATATGTTCCACAAACCCTAAAATAATATTTACACATTTACAAAAACATTTGCTGCAACTTGGTCTAGAAAAAAATAAAAAAAAAAACACTACCAACTCTGATGTATGGCATTTGCTAATTTCCATGGTGTGCATACTCCCATTAAACCAACTTCGTGCTACCAAAGGGACATCTCTAAACACAGATTTGAGAATAGATGTATACATTACACAGTATCTCTGTCATAGAGATATTATGGACAAACAACTTCAAGAGTAAAATTATTGATGAAATGAAGTTGGGAATAAAACCTATGAAGTAATGACTTTGGAGTATTTACTCTCTCAGAGATATATGGTATGTTAAACTATAGATGCTTAGATGGATGATCTCTTTGTCTCTCCCTCTCTGTAGCTCTAATTTTTAAATATATAAATCTTGGGGCCAGCACTGTGGCGTAGCAGGTAAAGCCACCGCCTGCAGTGCTGGCATACCATATGGGTGCTGGTTCGAGTCTCGGCTGCTCCAGTTCTGATCCAGCTCTCTGCTATGGCCTGGGAAAGCAGTGGAAGATGGCCCAAGTCCTTGGGCACCTGTACCCACATGGGAGACCTGGAAGAAGCTCTAGGCTCCTGGCTTTGGATAGACGCAACTCCGGCAGTTGTGGCTAATTGGGGAGTGAACCAGAGGATGGAAGACCTCTCCTCCCTCTCTCTCTCTCTCTCTCTCTCTCTCTCTCTGCCTCTCCTCTGTGTGTAATTCTGACTTTCAAATAAATAAATCTTTAAATATATAAATATATCTTTTTCAAAAAAATGTTTAAACTGTTAATGCCACTCTCCACAAACTTTTTGAAGTACCCATATACCTATCCAGCAATCAGCCGAGGCTGGTTATCTTAAGAGAGAACAAATGGCTGACCTAGTCACCGCTGGCAAAACTGTCACTAACTGCTTCAGCATTTATCGCCACTGACTCCTAAACACTTATCACGCCGCATGAATTCCCAACAGCGTTAGAAACCTTGAACGGAAACCCTACTAAACCTGGGGGACAGGAAAGGGCTCTATCAAGGAACTGGGGTGAGAATTTGGCGGGAAAATGTCCACGCGGTGGAACCTCTTGACATTTGCTAAACCATTCGCTAGGCTGGGAGAGAGCGTGGAGATCGTTTGCCCTCATCCATCCCCTTCACTCATGAGGAAACTCAGATCCAGCGAGCGGGAGCGACTTAGGAAAGCCAAAGAGCCGGAGTCCCCATTAAGGGGCAGCTCCATCCACTGCACCAGCCGGCCGCCTGCAAAACACCTTTCCTTGCACAGGACTTACCCCGGAAGCCGTCAGGTGAACTGAGGCGAAACCTCGGGGTGACTCCTAAGTCAAACTGAGGTAACCTGCACTCAGAGGCCTCAAGGCCAAAGTACAGAAGCGCTGCCGGCGCTGTGGCTCAACAGGCTAATCCTCCACCTTGCGGCGCCGGCACACCGGGTTCTAGTCCCGGTCGGGGCGCCGGATTCTGTCCCGGTTGCCCCCTCTTCCAGACCAGCTCTCTGCTGTGGCCCGGGAAGGCAGTGGAGGATGGCCCAAGTGCTTGGGCCCTGCACCCCATGGGAGACCAGGAGAAGCACCTGGTTCCTGGCTTCGGATCAGCGCGATGCGCCGGCAAAAAGGCAGACCTTTCTCTCTGTGTCTCTCTCTCTCTCTCTCACTATCCACTCTGCCTGTCAAAAAACAAAACAAAACAAAAACAAAAAACAAAGTACAGAAGCGCAGGAACCAGAGCCCTTTAGGGCTCGGATCCTCCAGATAACCTGAGAAAGGAGCCACGCCTCTCCCAACACCAGCGCCCCACCCCGCGAGGGCGCCGCGCGCACGTAGCCGGCGGCGCGCACGCTCGCCCAAGGCCGCCCGAGACGAGGGTGGCCGTGCGCGCGCCCGCGGGCGATGGGCGGGGTCCGGGGGCGGGGCTCTGAGCGGGACCTGGGCGGAGCCGCCAGAGCTCGTAGGTGTAGCAGCTTGGGCGCGACAGGTGCGCGAGGTACAACGCCCGAGACCCGTGACAGGGCTGGTAACAGAGCGTCGGGAAAAGGCGGCTTGTAGTCAGGTAAGGGCCTTCTGGCTCCACCTTCTCCACCGCCGGAGAGTGAGCCCACACTCGCTGCTTCTCCCGCGACTTGTGCGGGAGGGGGCGCCAGGCGCGTGAGCCCCTCCCCCTCGAGAGAGCCCCCGGATCCGCGGCTCCCTCCTCACGTCTGGGGACTGCGCTCGGGGTGGGAGTGACTGAGCTTTTCCAGTCGGAGAGCGGGAGCTGAGCGGGAGCTGATGGGGAGCCCCCCCCCCCCCCGTGCCGGCGGGAGCGCTGCTTTCTCACTCTGCGCATTTTTGCTGTGTTAGTAAGGGAGCAGTTCTTCAAAACTCGAAATCTGGCCCCCAGGGATATATTCTAAATATTTATCTGCTCCTTTTCCTTCTCCGTCTGCAGCCGTTCCCTCTCCCTTCGGCTTTTCTGCCCTTTTGTTCCTCCAACTGAACTCTTGGAAGACTGTGGAGAACAGAGCAGGGCTTGCAGCTGATGGGTCTCTGTGGAATCGCTATTGTGGGTATCCGAGCGGCACCTGTCTCCCACATACGTAGGTGCTAATGGGAGGTAACTGGACACATACCAAAGCTTGAAGTTGTAGGTGCCGGGAGTGAACCAACCGGCGCCCTTCCTCCCCTCCTTGTGGGGGTCGCAACAGCCAGATTAGCTTATCCTGGCGAGAGACATTTGAACTATGATTGGGTTGCACCTAATTCCAGCTTTCAGGAATTGACTTTTCAAATTAGTCAAAGGTACCAGGGGCCTTTTCGGCAGGGGTCTTCTTTTGCATTCTTCAATCTCCTCTTGATTTAAGTGGCTCATTGGAATATTTTTTATCGACATATTAACAAATACTGTTCGCAAATGACATATTTTAGGAGCTGTAAAGTAACACTTCCTTCTGAGGTAGATACAAGAGGTGACCCTCAATGAACATTTTCTAAGTTCCAGCGCAGTTATAGCCTGGCTGCAGGATAATGCTTTAGATAGACCTGCAAAGAGTACTAAAGTCGACTGCAGATAAAAAAAAATTAAAAGTTCACATGCATATATATTTTCTTGTTTTACACTAATAAAACAATACATATTGTGGCACCTGTTAGTTACTTTAGGACCTTATTTTATTCTTTGACAAAACCTTCATTGAGTGCCTCTTGTGTCAGTGCTGCTGTGGATTCGACACTCCCAACGTCCCTACCCCAGAACAGCTTGAAATCAAGTGGGTCGGACAGTCATCTAAACAACTGATAGTATGAGTGAGGTCAGCCCAGGATGCTTTTGGAGCTCAGAGAACATAGGTTTTCTGTTTTATTTCCCCTTTTGCCTTTCCTTTAAAAAATAAATCAAAAATACATTTTTAAAAAAAGGTATTAAAAACCTTTGGGTAATAATGAGTAATGCCCTTCAGTTCATGTATTTGTATCATGCTCCTATTTCTCACCTCTTCTCTCTTCAACTCTATGGCCTGTTAAAGATGGGATTAGATCCTGTTTTTAATTCTCTGGTAATTCGCAGTGTGGTTGGTGGACCTACTTTTACTGTTCTTTCCTGGGCCCAGAAGTGTTATCAGGTAGGCCCTGAACTGTTGAGCATCTGGGAAGAAAACATTAAATTGGGGAGGTTAACAAAGCAGTGCCGTTTTGTAAAAATTACCTCATTGTATAACTTTGTTTAACTTGCTACATTCAGTCTTTGTTTCAGACTGGTTGCAGGTGGGGCCGAATTTCAACCCCATAATTCTAGGAAGAGAAAGCTTCAGAAGGGGTACAATTCTCTGAACAGCACAACTTAGTATCGGAGGATTCTTTTTCCTGCTATGGTCCCCTCAAAATAGCTTTTCCTTTCTTTCTTATTTTTTTCTTGAGTGGGGGAGAAAGGAGAGGGGAGTTGGTGGTGAGCAAAGGATCAGAGTGTTTGGAGAAATCTTTGCAGAGTTTTGATGAACTAAAACGTATGCTCATCTTGTGTGTTCCTCTATAACTGTAGACTTTGATGAATTGCCTGCTATGTGCCAGTATTCTAGGATGTGGAAGATGAACTGGACACAGTGCCTTCTATATGATATTTTTTGTTTGTTTAAGTAGAAGTTTTGAGTTAACAATGCAGATGATGGTGGTTTGGTGGTTTCAGTCAATGAACACATTTCTTTGACCTTGTGCATCTCCTTTCTTCCTTGGTCACGCTCCAGGAAAGTGGTCTGCAGCAGAGATTTTTGGGAGAGAAGCAAGTATATTTGAGAATGTGTTGGCCCTCTACAATATTTATATAGTTTTCTTTGGATGTTTTTAAGTGAAATTTTAATTACTGTTTCCCTTTGGATTTCATATTCTTGGCTTTCCTTCGGTATTTTTCACCAATCAACTATAATTAACTCAGAGCCTTTTGTAACAGAAAGGTTCACCAAAGACACATTCTGTACACAATACAGAACAGAATGAGTGTGGGAGGCCGTTGGACATTTTACCGTGAATGGCCACCTACCCACAAATTGGGAGAATTTACCGTTGACAATAAAATTCATTGTCAGGTATTCTTAATTTTATACATTTATATAGGAATTGTACCCCATACTACAGATAGGAAAATGTGTAACTTCCAAGTCAATATTTCACACAAAAAGACTTTTTTTAAAAAATATTTCTACCATCTATCACTATGTGCTTTTTAATAGGAAGTTAAAGTAATTCATTTTCTAATTGTGTGCAGTAATCTCCTGAGGTTAAATTACTTACCACAGACTCTCAAGGTTCTTTAGCAACAAACCAGTGGTTGCAAATTAAGTACTCTCTACTTGGGGTTTGTGAAGTTGAGATTCTCCTATGTTGCTGGGCCTGGCAACTCAGTCAAATTATTGTACCTCTTTTCATAGAAAAGAACCAGGTTTGACCCAACAATCAAACAATTCACTATTCTGCATGTCAGATGATTTCTTGACACTTGGAATTTCACATCTGCTCAGTAAGAAAATTAACACGATACCATGAAAATTCACAACCTTTTGATTTTCTTTTAAAGTCTACCCTGAAACTAAGAACTTTCTTCTTTAGGAGGGAAAAAAGATACAGCTTTTTTTCGTACTCTGATAACTGATATGGGGCTATTTTTTCCCATATTTATTCTTTTTGTTTTTTTTTTTAAGATTTATTTATTTATTTATTTAAAAGGCAGAGAAACAGAGAGAGGGAGAGATATAGAGAAAGATCTTTGATCTGTTGGTTCACTCCCCAAATGTCCACAACTGCCCCAGCTAGAAACCAGGAACCTGGAACTCCATCCAGGTCTTCCACGTGGGTACAGAGGCCCAAGCACTTGGGCCATCTTCTACTGCTTTCCCAGGTGCATAGCAGGGAACTGGATCAGTAGTGGAGCAGCCAGGACTTAAACCAGCACCTTAACTGTTGTGGTAGTGGCTTTACCTGCTATACCACAATGCTGTCCCCAACCCATATTTATTCCAAAACAGAGTGTACAATCCCTCAAACATGTTCTGTCTTGGATGCCAGAGTATTTTTAATTTCATTAACCATAAATTAGTAATCCTGATATGTTTTTTCTTGGTTTAGATTTCTACAATCATTTGTGGTTTTTTTGTTTGTTTGTTTTTATTTTTCATAAATCGAAAGCTAAATTCCCCAAGACTTCCTTGTGGTCAGCTTGATAGATCAGATGACATTTGCTCAGATTTGGCTTCTGTGTCGAACACTAAAAGAACCTTGTCTGTCCAAGCCCAGGATCCAGTGGCCCTAGCACTGTTCTCCTTACACTTAGCAACATTTGGCCAAGTGGACAACTTTCCTGGTTCTTTCCGTCTGTGTGTGCATTTATATGACTGGCTCTCCATCTTCTGATCCCACCACTGCCTCCTGTGCTGCTTCACTAACGCAGTCTTTTTGTCCCTTAAATGCAGTGTTTGCCATCACCTTATCCAGCAAGGTGTTCTCACCATGGCCTCTCCCTGGGGGACCTGATCTGTTTCCATGACCTCATCTATCACCTCCATGTGAATGACTTGCAAATTTCTCTTTTTGTAAACTTTTTTTTTCATATTTTCATGTATACAAACATACATACTTTTAAAAAAATATTTATTTGGAAGAGTTACACAGAGAGAGAAGGAGAAGCAGAGAGAGAGAAAGAGAGAAAGAGAGGACTTCGATGCGCTGGTTCACTCCCCAGTTGGCCACAAGAGCCAGAGCTGTGCCGATCCAAAGCCAGGAGCTTCTTCAGGTCTTCCACGTGGGTCCAGGGGCCCAAGCACTTGGGCCATCTTCCACTGCTTTCCCAGGCCGTAGCAGAGAGCTGGATGGGAAGTAGAGCAGCCAGGACTCAAACCAGCACCCATATGGGATGCTGGCACTGCAGGCAGTGGCTTTACCCATTGTGCCACAGTCCCGGCCCCTACATGTACATTTTTAAAAATTTATAATATGTTTCTAATAAAAAACCTGGAAAAAGTAATAAAACAAAATAATTTATATTTCATACCCTGCTCCAGAGAGAACTACCACTTGGTGTATTACTTTTGCTCTTTTTTTTTTTTTTTTTTTTTTTTTGTGATAAACACACACACTCCAGGCCGGCACTGTGGCCTAGCTGGTAAAGGTACCACCTGCAGTGCCGGCATCCCATATAGGTGCCAGCTCGAGTCCCGGCTGCTTCTCATCCAATCCAGCTCTCTGCTCTGGCCTGGGAAAGCAGTAGAAGATGGCCCAAGTCCTTGGGGCCCTGCACCCACATGGGCAACCCAGAAGAAGCTCCTTGCTTCTGGCTTTGGATCAGCACAGTTCTGGCCCTTGCGACCAACTGGGGAGTAAATCAGCAGGTGGAAGACTCTCTCTCTCTCTCTCTCTTTCTCTCTCTCTTGCCTCTGCCTCTGCCTCTTTGTAACTCTGCCTTTCAAATAAATAAATAAATAAATTTTTAAAACACACACACATATTCACATAAACTCTCAGGAAATTGAGCTCATACTATTATCATAGATAATATATTAATATAGTAGATATAGTTTTGTATCACTTTCACTGTTATTTTTTCTATACCATCCAAATTATTTGTCAGTGATTTCCATGGATGTTTAATACCTTATTGTATTCATATTGCATAATTTAAATATGTTCTTGGGCCTTCTGATTGTCACAACATTATTAAGTGGTAAACTTGAGAACAAATTTATGCATAGATCTTTGTAAAAACCACTCATTATTTCCTTAAGTTAGATTTTTCAGAAGTTGAATTACTGGCTCAAAGGACATGAAAATTTAAAAATACTAAAACTGCTCCCAAATCACTTTTCATAAAGACTAGACTAGTTAACATTCTCCCTACGGTGATTGTGAATACCCATCTTAGTGCATCTTTGGGAGCACTGAAATTTTTTTTTTTTTTTAATTTGAAATATCTTCCATCCACTGATTCACTCCTCAAATGGCCGCAATGGTGCATTAGCAGGGAGCTGGGTCAGAAGTAGAGCAGCCAGGACTGGAACTGGCACCTGTATGGGATGCTGGCATCGCAGGTAGAAACTTAACCTGCTACATCACAATGCCAGCCCTAATGTTGAATTTTTTTTTAATCTGTACTATTTGGACCAGGAAAAATTACTTACTTCATTGACATTTCTTTACTTGTGAGAACAGATGTTTTCCATACATTCATCCCAATTTCTGTGTCTTCTGTGAATTGTCTTACTGGTTAATCCTATTCCCGGTTGTCTTTGGTTGTTAACATTTGAATTATGTTGGCTTTTTGTTTGGGGTTCTTTCATTTATTTGGGGTGTTTTTGGAGGAAGCACAAAGTTTCTTTTAGTCCAAATTGAGCGACGGAGTGCTAAAGTGCGAAGTGTGTGGAAGTTGGAATTGTGGTTTGTAGGCGCCCTGAGGGGTAGAGCTTGTGCTCCCAAAGCTGCTGGGGAGTCAGGATTCAGCCTTGGGATTGTGGCCAGCCAATCAGGTGATCCTGGAAGTCAGTCATTGACTCAGAGCCTCAGCTGTAAAATGAGAGTGTTGTGCTATTGATCTCAAAGTCCATGCTACCTCTGTGCTGAGGTTGACTTGAGAGCCACTGTTGGCTGGTCATTCTGGAAGTTCTTTAGCTTCATCCCCAGCCCTCTGCTCTTCTAGATGTATAGAGACTGGGGTGAGACTGGATGCAGTGAGGGCCATTTCCACTGTAGTAGCAGAGATCAATGGAGCCTGGGGGACGTGGAATTTGTTTTAGAATTGAATTCAACAGATGGGTACAGTGTGTTTCAGACATTGCCATAGACTGAGAGTTAGGAACCTGGGAAAGTAAGTGATAAGAACCCTGCTGACTGATGCCATAAAAATCCCATCATCTCCAGTGGATGTGTGAAACAGATGTCGTTTTATGATGAAGGGTTTATGTTGCTACACCAAGTTATTTAATGATTTCTGCTATCCCATACAGTAACTATTTTTAGTAGGTCTGTGTGTGTATGTGTGTGATTTGTATCTGCTCTTCATTTTTAAATATATTGTCCTGTTTTTAAATATTTAACCTATTGTTTGCCTTGTAATTTTCCTGTGACATATTATCTATAAATCTTTTTATTTGGGATTTTTTTTCTGTGGCCTTTATGTTTAGAAGGTCTTCACCAGCCAGATAGGTTAAATGTTCACTTTCATTTCCTTCTTAAAAAAAAATTTCTTTGTATTTATTAGAAAGGCAGAGTGACAGAGAGATAGAATGAAAGATCTTTCATCTGCTGATTTACTCCCTAAAGGGTCACAATGACCAGGGCTGGGCCAGGCAGAAGCCAGTATCTGTTAACTCCATCCAGGTCTTCCTTGTAGTTGGCGGGGGCCCAAGCACTTGGACCACCTTCCACTGCTTTCCCAGGCACATTACTGGGGAGCTAGATCAGAAGTGGAGCAGCCAGGACTCAACCAGTGTGAGTTGCTGGCCTCACACATGGTAGCTTAACCTGCTGCAATGCAATGCCAGCCCCTCATTTCTTCCTAATTAGTATGGTTGTACTTTTAACTCTCTGTTTTGAATTTACTTTGGAGTACCAAACTGCATGTTTAGTGCCTTTGACAGCGTAACCCCAGATCCATATTTTTGGTTTCCTGGTAGATCCCATGGACAGTATCCATACACCAAGTATCTGTCTCTGCTGTTCTCAAGGAGAAAGTTTGCAGTTGTCTGTAACACTTAAGTCCTTCTCTCCTTTCATATTTAATCAGTCACCAAGTTTGATTGATGCAAACCCCAATAGTGATAAAGGCTCTTTAATCGGTCTTCTTAGTGTTTTTTTTTTCTCCATAGTTCTTAAGTAATCCTTAGAGTTGGCTGAGTTGGCTTCAGCTTTTCCCTTTCAATCCAGAGTTGCTACTTAAAAAAAAAAAAAAAAAAAAAAATCACTGATTTTCAAAGCAAGATTCTCTCAATTGCCTGTATCAGAATTACCTGGGAGTTCGTTGAAAAGGTAAACACTCAGGGCCAAGCTAGACCTTCCTGCATTTCAGTGTATTGGAGGGATGGGTCTGGAAATCTAAACGGTTTAACAAGTATCTCAAGAGATTCATAGGTACATTTAAGGGACACAACTGCCCAAGTAAATTAAGTCTAAATGTCTGGGCATGCCCTGGAAGACCCCCGCTCCCTGCTCTGACAGCCTGTTCCTCCAGGCTTATCTCCTGACGTTACCTGCTCCCCAGCCTGGCACTGTGGTCTTGGACTGAGTCACGGTTTCCTGGCCACCCGCCCTTTCCTGCCTCCGTGCGTCTGCTCATGCAGTTCCCACAGCCCCATGCTCCGCCCCTCACTTCCCGTGAAAGCCTTTTCCTTAAGGGCCCAAATCAAACGTTACATTTTTTAAATTTAAAAACGAGTATTTTCTAATTTCTTCTATTTAAGTACGTGGTGCCCTCCCCAGTGTTCCCTCAGTACTTTTAGTTCATCTTACCTTGATGTTGTCATTATTTATGAATTGTTGCTTCATTGTAAGATTATAAGCTTTGTAAGTGTGAGAACCTATCTTTCCTCTTCATTTTGTAGCCATTATGCATTTAGGAAACAATTAAATACTCAAATTTGTGGTACTAGAATACTTTCTAAAGTTCGTGGAAAATGTAATTAAAAGATCAGTATTTTGGTGCAAAAATTTTTGAAATCCATGCATAGTTTCTTCATACTATACTTTTTTAAAAAAAAGATTTACTTATTTATTTGAAAGAGTTATAGAAAGAGAGATACAGAGAGAAATCTTCCATCATCTGGTTCACTCCCCTGCTGGCCACAATGGCCAGTGCTTGTCCAGTTCCAGGCCGAGAGCCAGGAGCTTCTTCTGGGTCTTCTTCAAGGGTGCAGGGCCGGACTTGGGCAATCTTCCACTGCTTTCCTAGGCACATTGGCAGGGAGGTGGATTAGAAGTAGAGCAGCTGGGATTCGAATCATCACCTATATGGGGTGCCGGCACTGCAGGCATCATCCACTATGCCACAGCTCCCGTCCCATACTACGTATTTAAAATTCATTCAGAGCCGGGCTGCAGCACTTCTGATCCAGCTCCCTTGCTAATGCATCTGGGAAACCAGCAGAAGATGGCCCAGGTGCTTGGGCCCCTTCCACCTACAAGGAAGACCCAGATAAAGCTCTGGCTACTGGCTTTCTCCTTGGCCCAGCCCTGGCCGTTGTGGCCATCTGGAGAGTGAACCAGCAGATGGAAGACCTCTCTCTCTCTGTCTCTCCATGTCTCTCTGTAACTCTGACTTTCAAATAAATAAGTAACCCTTTAATAAAAATTCACTAAAGA
The DNA here is from genome assembly GCF_033115175.1 of Lepus europaeus. Lineage (NCBI taxonomy): Eukaryota > Metazoa > Chordata > Mammalia > Lagomorpha > Leporidae > Lepus > Lepus europaeus. The sequence continues at coordinate 70,060,053 of NC_084836.1, forward strand.
CAGAGAACATGCTTCCATCCACTTGTTTACAAACCATATGGCCACGGCCCTGGGAGCTAAGAATTCAATCCAGGCTGCCCACGTGGGTGGGCAGGAACCCAGTCACTTGAGCCATCATGGCTGCCTCCCAGGGTCTGCATTAGCAAGAAGCTGAAGTCAAGTGACAAAGCCAGGACCTGAACCCCAGCACTCCATTACGGTAGGACACGTGCATCTTCCCCAGTGACTTAACAGCTAGCCCCAATGTCTGCCCCTCTATGATCTTTTTAAGATTCTTTGTAGAATAAATACATCTGATCTTGCAGCCATACTATTATATAACAATGTTTGGTTTTGTATCACATTTAGAAAAAAAATTGAAGTTTGCATTCAATTTTGCTGCCACTCTGCCCTCTCATAGTTCTCACCCATTCCCCAGCCACCTACCTCAGGGTCTCTTTCTCTTTCCTTTGCCTAAGAAACTGCCTTTCTGTTCCCTTCACCTGGCTGCCTGCCTGTATCCTCCCCGTCATTCAACTTTTAGCACAAATGCCATTCACTGAAAGAGGCCTTCCCTGACCACTATCAACGTAGCTGCTCTTTCTCAGCGCCAGTCCCTCTTGGGTTTCCTCCCCAGCGCGAATCACACTGCATGGGTAGTCCTGCTTCTCCTGCTGGAATGGAGGCCTTGTCCGTCACTGTTCACGGTATGGCCTTGGCACTTACAGCGTTGCCCAGCACATAGTAAGTGCTCAGAGAATATGTGTAGCTTGCATGAGTGAATGAGCTTTTGAAGACACGAGTCTCAGTTTGCCAGCCGAAGCCTTGTCTTTGGTATTGTTTCTAACGGACAGCCGCTGAAGTGGTTCCATTGGTTCAAATCAGGTAGCAGTCTCTGAGGATTTCTGAAGGTTGCCGGACACACGGGGACTCAGTTCTGCCTGAGTGCAGGTTTGCCAAGGTGTTGTGAGTTCCAGACCACTATTTCACTGTTTCCAGGGCTGTCATTGCCGGGCAACACGAGCCTGTCAACTTCCATTACACTTTAACGGCAAGTGCAGCAAACTGGAACCCAGCTGACTAGAAACTTCATTCAACCAGAAGTTTTCTTCTGCTTTCCTTCTCTAGGAGAAAAATAAGAAAGTTATCTCAACTCCTGCAGAAAACAGTAACATTGTTTTCATTATATTTGCTCCATGCCCGGAAGTAGGACAGTGTACTGGTAAGCATTTTCAGCAACACCTTCAGGCAGCAGGCTTCCTTATTAACACCTGGCAGAACCAGTCATTGTAACTAATTAGGTCTAATTTATTCCTGTTGCTCTTCATTGATAGCCTTTTCTATTTTTTTTTCTTAACCCAGGCTTGATGTCTATTTAAAAAATAATAATAGTAATGCTTTTTATAGTGGTTTTTCACTTTCAGACTACTTTTGGTTTTATATCCTTTAATCTTCATGATCTTCTTCGTGAATTAATATCTCTTTTGAGATGAAGAAATTGAGACCTGGAGGGTGGGCATTTGGCACAGAGTTTAAGATGTCACTTGGGATGCCGGTGCTGTGGTGAAGCCACCGCCTGCAGTGCTGGCAGCTGGCATCCCATATGGATGCTGGTTCAAGTCCCAGCTGCTTCACTTCTGATCCAGCTCTCTGCTATGGCCTGGGAAAGCAGTGGAAGATGGCCCAAGTCCTTGGGCCCCTGCATCCGCATGGGAGACCTGGAAGAAGCTCCTGGCTTCAAATTGGCCCAGCTCCAGCCATTGCACTACTTGGGGAATGAACTAGCAGATGGAAGACACTCTCTCTCTCTCTCTCTCTCTCTCTCTGCAACTCTTTCAAATCAATCAATCAGTCTTTTAAAAGATTTTTTTAAATTAAAAAAGATGTCACTTGGAGTCCCCATATCCTATGTCAGAGTACCTGCTTTCAGGTCCTGGCTTTACTCCAGATTCCAGCTTCCTGTTAGCAACAGGTGATGGCTCAAGTTCTTGGGTGCTGCCACCTCCACGTGAGACCTGGTTTGAGTTCTGGATTGTGGTCTGGCCCAGCCACAGATGTTTCAGGCATTTCGGGAGTGAACCAGCAAATGGTAGATCTCTGTCTCTGTCTCTTTGCTTTCAAATACATAAAAAATTTGTTTACTGGGGCTGGTGTTGTGGCACAATAGATTAAACTGCAGCCTGTAACACCGGCATCCCATGTGAGCACTGGTTCAAGACCCAGCTGCTCTAGTTCTAATCTAGCTCCCTACTAATGCACCTGGGAAAGTAGCAGAAAATGACCCAAGTGCTTGGACCCCTGCACCCATGTGGGAGACCCAGATGGAGTTCCTGGCTCAGACCTGACTAATGTCATTTGGGGAGTGAATCAGTGGATGCAATCTCTCCCTCTCTGTCTATGTCTCTCTCTTAAAAATATGTATTAAATCAGCAATTAAAAAACTGAGACCCAAAGAATTTGATTTACTTTCCCATACCACCTGCAAGATCACTGGCCCAATAAATTTCTCTTATTTTTTACAGTTCCATAATTTGATGTAATTCTTAGGAAACAAACATGAGAGTTCAATTAAAACATTAACATTAATATGGGTATTTGTGTCACCATTCTTTAAGAAATAAGAAGCAGGGGCTGGCGCTGTGGCTTAGTGAGTAAAGCTGCTGCCTGCAGTGCCGGCATCCCATATGGATGCCGGTTCGAGTCCCAGCTGCTCCGCTTCCAATCCAGCTCTCTGCTGTGGCCTGGGAAAGCAGTAGAAGATGGCCCAAGTCCTTGGGCCCCTGCACCCACGTAGGAGACCTGGAGGAAGCTCCTGGCTCCTGACTCCTGGCTCCTGATCAACACAGCTCTGGCCATTGCAGCCAGTTCGAGAGCGAGTCAGCAGATGGAAGACTCACTCACTCACTCTCTCTCTGAAACTCTGTCAAATAAATAAATAAACAAACCTAAAAAAAAAAAAAAAGAAGAAGAAGAAGAAGCATAGCATTCATTAGTCCAGATACATAGTGAAATTGTATCGCTTCTGTGGCTGTGTGATTTAGTAATTCTGTGTGTAACCAGCCTTGGTTATACATATCTTTGGCTAAAGCATTGTTCTGTGTTAGCTTCTCAGATTTTTAAAGAAAGAAAAGATCAGAGATTTTGCCTAGAAGAGAGTCACTTTTCAATAAACATGTTTTAATTCTCCAGCTTGAAGGGATTAGTTAAATTGATCTGAACTGGCTCTTCAGATTGAGCAAGTTCTGAAAAAAGCACATCATCTAGAATTTCAGATAAGAAGAATGGAAGCTAGGCCTTCCCTGGAAATGGCCAGGAGTGAAACTAAGAACGCCTGTGTTTGGAGAAACCTGATTAATTATTAAGGATAGAGGAGCGCTATAAGAAGGTGATATCTTTAACTGACATAGTCTTCTTAAAATAAGTGTATGGGACTGTTTATTCTGTCTTGACATTGTAAAGAAGGCTAATTAGCTACTATGTCTTAATTAAACATGTAATTGGGGAGAACTGTGAGCAGGTAATTTCTCAGCAGGGATTGGGCTGTGCAGGTGCATTTTTGTTGAGATAGACAAGCACTGAGTACTAACGTTACACCATGTTTCATTCATACAGCAAACATTTATTGAGCCCCTACTGCGCCAGGCCAGTATTTGCTGTAGCTGATGTTCAACATGGAATGGTTACAAAGGTTAAAGGAGAAACAGACTGTTCAAAGGAAATCTATGCTTTGTGTGTAATTGTCTTGTCCAACTATAAATTTCCACATTCTTTTTCTGTTAACTCTGCTTTTCTCTGTTTTTCACCCTAAATTTGAGGTTACTGACATAATGATCTGTTTTTGTCTTCACTGAAAGAGATTTTTCCTACTATATTTAAGAAAACAAAACCTTCCGTTGGATTATGTTTGCTCTTACAATGAGTTAATTATCAACTAAGAAGGAAAAGGTCAGGAGGGAAGGAACCAAATGAATAAATAACAAATTGGATTTGAGAAAGAGGTGGCATTAAACTCGATTCACAGCTAGTAATTCCTGAAGTTAAGGGAGAAAAAGTTTAGAAAGGTTTTGAGTGGTTCGTCATAGCCTTCAAATTTTAGACCAAAGTCAGTTTTTCAAGATTAATTGTGTTATTCTTTTACCTGTTTAAGTAAGATATATAAAGAATACCACAATTATGTAAAAAGCTAATTTGGATTTCAAAAGTGCAACAAGATAGTCAAATGAATAGAATAAGGTAACAAAAGGCATCCGGGAAAGTTATGGTTGTGGTATTGTCTGCAACTTAGAATTCTTACGGGGTGTTACAATATCTTATTTAGATTTGGCCCTTACAAGGTATAATTTGACAGACTTAGATTTTGTGTACAGAGAAATGGTGTCAGGGTTTTGAGGAGGTCTGGTGTTCTTGGTGGAAACTACCAGTGTCAGGGCTGGCATTGTGGGACAGTGGGTAAAGCTGCTGTCTGCAATCCCAAATGGGCGCCGGCTTGAGTCCCAGCTACTCCATTTCCTATCCAGCTCCCTGCTAATGCACCTAAGAAAGCAGCAGAAGATGGCACAAGTACTTGGGCCCCTACACCAATATGGGAGACCCAGATAAATCTCCTGGCATCAGCCTTGCCCAGCCCTGGCCATTGTAGCAGGTTAGGGAGTGCACCAGCCGGATAAAAGAGAGCTCTCTCTCTGCAATTCTGACTTTCAAATAAATAAATAAATCTTAAAAAAAAAAACTATCAATTTCTTAGAGATGACATTAGGTACTCTCTTTATTGATAATTTAACCGAAGTAATTTGGCTCTAGAATTGCTTTTCTGGTTTACTCTCTGTACTGGAGGTCATTTTGTTTCCAGCCTATTCTCTTAAAAATGAGTAAGAACCAACATTTATTTAACCTCTGTATTGGGGAGGGGGGGTGTGTGTGTGGGGGGTTGAAGGTCCAGTTTCTTGTCTCTGCATGGAAGAATTCAATGATAAGTAGATAAAGGCTAGCAGAGAAATATGACTTATCAGCCAAATGAAAGCACCACTCGAGAGGGAGAGGGAGCTTGATCTGGAGTGGGCCACAACCCCTGAGGTTCCAGTGTCATCCCTGTATGTGACCTGGAGGCACCTGGGGGTGGGAGTAGGGTTTCCAAGAAGAGGACGGAAATTTTCAGGAAAGTGACCACTGCCCATTTTCTGGCCTTTTTATGAAGTCTAGGAATCGTCCTTGCCTCAGGTGGGAGTAAGAGTGTCACCTAGGATGAATTTATTATAATGTTATTATAGGCTGTAGGCTATTGTGGGGCCGCAGTCAGAAGCCATGTTGGATATTTTAGGCCTGCTGCTGTTTCTGGGCAGTAGTTTTGCTACAGTAGTAATTTTCTGATGCCAAGGTGGGGAGGAGTTTTAGAGGCAACATCAGAGGAGGTTATAGGGACATGTTGACTCTGGCTCTTTTTCTGATCCCCAGCTGTCTCCTTACCTATAGAATGTGGGCTTCGGTTTCATCTGAATGTCACTCATTGACACACTTAAATAAATGGACAGTGATACTACTTCTGAATGTGTCACTGTGAAGATGAAATGAATTTTTATGTGCAAAGCAATTAAAACAGTGTCTGACATATGGTAAATGCTCGATAACTGGTAGATATTTTTGCCACCACCACCATTATCATTATTTATTAAGCACTTATTTTATACTTGATCTTAGCCAAAAGGCCAGGAAGCGATTAATCACTTACTTTAGCAATGAACCAAAGGAACATTTTAGAAATGATGAGGATAAGGCATGGAGTAATTTTCCTTTTTTTTTTTTTTTAAGATTATTTATTTGAAAGACCAACACACACACACAGAGTTATTTTCCATCCACTGGTTCACACTTCAAATGTCCACAATGGCCAGGGCTGGGCCAGGCCAAAGCCAGGAGCTTAATCCAGGTCTCCCACACGGGTGCAGGGGCCCAAGAACTTGGGCCATCCTCCACTGCTTTCCCAGGTGCATTAGCGCCCATCTGGGATGCCAGCAGTGCAGGCAGAAGCTTAGCCTTCTATGGCACAGGGTGGGCCCCAAGATCAAATGGAATGGGACCTGCGCTGTGGTGTAGCAGACTAAAGCCATGGCCTGCAGCATGAAAATCCCATATGGGCTCTGGTTTGATTCCTGGCTGCTCTACTTCCCATCCAGCTTCCTGCTAATGCACCTGAGAAAGCAGTAGAAAATGGCCCAGGTCCTTGGGCCTCTGCACCCACATGGGAGACCTAGAAGAAGCTCCTGGCTCCTGGCTTTGGCCTGACTCAGCCCTGGTTGTTGGCAGCCATTTGGGGAGTGAAGCAGATGGAAGATTCTCTCTCTCTGTAACTCTACCTTTCCAATAAATAAATCTTAAAAAAAAAAAAAGATCAAATGGAATGAGGTAACATATGTAGAGTACCTGGCATATGGCCATTGCTCAGTAATCAATCCCCAGGTTTATGATAAAGGGCCCTAAACTTTGACCTAGTTCTGACTTGACGCTAACTAGATGGTGGGCAAGTGGGGTCTGTATCTGCCTCCCTATTGTGATTAGTAACACTTCTTACATTAGAATCATTGGGACCCTTTTCAGAAAAATTAGATGTGTGTGGATTCCACATGAAAGAATCAGATCCCATAGATGACGCTAATATTGAGAGCACCAGCACCGCCACCACCCCTGAGCAGCCCAGGCTGCCTAATAGAGGGTAGTAGCTGAAGCTCTGCACAAAACTGATCTGTTAATGCCTGGGTTGTGACACAGTCTGTCAGGCTCTCACAGGGCTGTGCTCTGGAAGGAATATTAATGAGCAGTCAGGGACAGGCACCCTACAAAAGGGAACTCTATAGAAACAAGGCTCTCATCTGTATAGTCAAGTGGCATTTCTGTTTGGAAAGAATATTAATGAGATCTGGATAAGAATCAGACACCAGGAAGGGACAGCTGCTCTGAGAGGCAGTTTTAATTGTACAAGGAGTTACACATGATATTCAGAAAGTCTTTGTGCAATTAAAAAAAGTAATTAAGTTGTAGAGATAATAATTTATAAATGACGTTTTAAAAATAAATGTCTCAAAAAGGCAATGTATTGAATAGCCAATACACAGTTCAGAATTTGCTCAGCCTCACTTATGATTAAAAGAATTAAAACTAGTGAAATAATGAAGCATTTTTCACATAAATCCTATCAGGAAAAAATAATGCTTGATATTGATAAGGGTGTATAGGCTTCCTCATGTAGCTGGTGGTTCAAATATAAGTTGACATAGGCTGGCGCCGTGGCTTAACAGGCTAATCCTCTGCCTTGCGGCGCCGGCACACCAGGTTCTAGTCCCGGTTGGGGCGCCGGATTCTATCCCAGTTGCCCCTCTTCCAGGCCAGCTTTCTGCTATGGCCCGGGAAGGCAGTGGAGGATGGCCCAAGTGCTTGGGCCCTGCACCCACATGGGAGACCAGGAGAAGCACCTGGCTCCTGGCTTCAGATCAGCGAGATGTGCCAGCCGCAGCGGCCATTGGAGGGTGAACCAACAGCAAAAAGGAAGACCTTTCTCTCTGTCTCTCTCTCTCACTATCCACTCTGCCTATCAAAAAAAAATAAAATAAGGCAGGCGCCACGGCTTACTAGGCTAATCCTCCACCTTGCAGCACCGGCACACCGGGTTCTAGTCCCGGTCGGGGTGCCGGATTCTGTCCCAGTTGCCCCTCTTCCAGGCCAGCTCTCTGCTGTGGTCCGGGAAGGCAGTGGAGGATGGCCCAAGTCTTGGGGCCCTGCACCCACATGGGAAACCAGGAGAAGCACCTGGCTCCTGGCTTTGGATCAGTGTGGTGCAGCGGCCACTGGAGGGTGAACCAACGGCAAAAAGGAAGACCTTTCTGTCTGTCTGTCTCTCTCACTGTCCACTCTGCCTGTCAAAAAAATAAAAATAAAATAAAATAAAAATAAAAAAACAAAAACAAAAAACCAAACCAAATATAAGTTGACACAAATATATAAATGAATGCCACATTTTTTAGAGAAATTTTGGAATGTCTTAAATATTTTACAATTTCATTTCATTTTATTTGAGAGGCAGAGAGACAAAGGGATCTTCTATGTGCTGGTTCACACCTCAGCTGCTCACACACAGCAGCTGGAACTGGATCAGGCCTAACCCAGGAGCCTGTAACTCCGTCTAGGTCTTCCACATGGGTAGCAGGGACCCAAGTGCTTGAGCCATCATCTGTGGACTCTCAAGGTGCACATTAGCAGGAACCTAGATTGGAAGCAAAAGACTCAACCCAGGTACTCCAATATGGACTGCAGGTGTCCCAAGAGTCAACCACTGCACCAAACACCTGCCCCATTAAATATTTAAATATAGGCCTTTTGAACCAGAAATGCTGCTTCTAAGAATTTATACCAAGGATGCACGCCTCCAAGTTGCATAGCAAGAACCCAGAGCAACCTGAATCAATGTTCATTGACATAGGCCTGTGATGCTTAAAGATTGAAATAGATCTTTGTATCTTGAGCTGGGAATACTTCCAAGAAGAAATAGTCATTACTAAATATCACATTAACATAAAACAATTGTATTCCCAATGATTCTAATTGCGTTTACACATGCTGTGTGTTATTGTCTGGGCCTTGGTTTTCTTGTCTGTAAAATAGATATCATAATGAGTTGTTGCTAAAGTAAAATGAAATAACATTTTTAGAGTGCTTAGAATGGTGACAGACACAGAGCTGTGTGTTTAGTGTTGTTGTATGTAGGCACCATCAGAAGGGTTATACTCCAAACCCTGACAGAGGTTATCTTTGAGAAGTAGAATTGGCCTGGGGAAAGCAGCACATAGGAGCAGGCAGGGACTTTGACTTATAATTAATATTCCTATGTCATTGTTTATAATAGGCACACCCATCTGTTGGCAGTCACTGTAACCAAACAGCCTAGACAGTGAAGAAAATAGCAGCTCAGGTTTGGAGAGATTGTTGAGACTCACAGAAGCGGTCTCCCTGAAAGGGAAGGAGGAGGTTGAGGAGGATGCTGATGGACTCCACCAGGCTACTGAACTCTGAAAACCACTGAGCTAATTAAAGTATTTTTCATTATTTAATTGATTAAGTTCCAAGCTCCTGGCTTTGTCCTGGCCCAGCCATAGTGTTTGTGGAGTGAACCAGTGAGCAGGTGGATGATTCTCTCTCTCTTTCTGTGTGTGTGCCTGCCTTTCAAATAAAATTAAATTTAAAACTTGCTTAAAGAAATTGGTGGCTCTTCTAGTAATTATGAAATAAAAATTTTGATGTTCTAAAGAGACCACTAATTTCTTCTGACTAGTATTTACTTTTCCCATTAGATAATATTATAGAGCAATTTTTGTACTAAAAAGTCCACAGCAAATGTAACATTTACAAAGTATCTTTAATCAGAGCCTTGTGACATTGGCTTTGTTAAGACCATATGACCTGTAAACTAGGCTTGCGTGTTCTGCTAACTAAACCTTTATAGTGTTTAATGAATGTGTCGTGGACACCGAGGCACGCAAAGACTGAGAAGACGCGGCTGTGACCTCAAGCAACACACCAGGAATTGTTTTGCATGTATTATCCTCTCTTTCTGTTTAAAACTACCCTGTAGGCAGGTTTGTCATCCTCATTTTACATAGAAGGAAGATGAAGTACAGAGAAGTTGCCATGCATCTGGTAGCCACGGGAATCAGAACAGGGATCAGCTGCTGTTTCCATTACACTTCACCGCCTCTAGTGAACCATGGTATTAAGGGTGTGTGATGTGAACCCTGTGTGGAGGCACTGGGACTTCTTAGGGACCTCTGCAGCCATCTTTCATCTAGCCCAGGGACTTTCAAACTATAATTATTCTTATTTATTTGAAAGATTAAGAGAGAGAGAGTTTTCCCAGTACTGGTTCACTCTCCAGATGCTGGCAATAGTCAAGTCCAGGCCAAGCTGAAACCAGGAACTGAGAATTCGATCCAGGTCTCCCACACTGGTGGCAGGGACCCAATTACCTGACCCATCATCACTGCCTCTAAGGGTGTGCATTAGCAGGAGGCTGGAGTCAGGAGCAGAACCTGGCCTCGAACCCAGGCACTCTAACATGGGATGCTGACCTCTTAACTGATAGACCCCCTATAGTTCTTTAAATAACAGTTTTATTGAAATATAATTTACATGCTATATCATTCACTGACTTAAAGGATGTGTTTCAGTGTCTGGATATTTGCAGTTATGCAGCCATCACAGTTCGTTTTACAACATTTCATCTCCTCCCAGGAAAACTCCAAACTTCACTAGCAGAGTCCCAGTCCTGGGCAGCTGCTAATCTACTGTCTGTCTCTGCAGATTTTCCCATTCTGGGCATTTCATATCAGAGAATCGTAAAAGATGTGGTCTGCAACTGGCTTCTCTCAGTGAGCTTCCCATTGTCAGGGTTCATGGTATAGCACATATCAGCACTTCATTCCTTTTTATGGCTGAATAATATTCCACTGTATGGGTATAGCACATTCTGTTTATTCATCAATGGATGGACATTTAGATTGTTTCCGCTTTTGGGTTACTGTGATAATGCTATGAATGTTCATATACAAGTTTTTGGTCATGTTTTCATTTCTCTGGAGTATATGAGAGTACGCCAAAAAAAAAGTTCCTGGAATGGAATTAAGAGATTATTTTGGTGCAGAAGATTTTGAAATCCATGCATAGTTTTTTTTTTTTTAAAGATTTTGTTAATTTATTTGAAAGTCAGAGTTACACAGAGAAAGGCGAGGCAGAGAGAGAGAGAGAGATGTCTTCCATCCAATGGTTCACTCCCCAATTGGCCGCAACAACCAGAACTGCGCCAATCTGAAGCCAGGAGCCAGGAGCTTCTTCTGGGTCTCCCATATGTGGACCCAAGGACTTGGGCCATTTTCTACTGCTTTCCCAGGCCATAGCAGAGAGCTGGATCGGAAATGGAGCAGCTGGGACTAGAACCGGTGCCCATATGGGATGCTGGTGCTTCAGACCTGCTGCGCCACAGCACCGGCTCCAATGTATCATTTTTTTAATAGTTCCATGAACTTACTGAGGTTGTCTTAGTTTTTTACTAAGTTGTCAAAGTTTTTTACACCAAGACAAAGCTGTGTTGTTTATTAGATTTTCTGCAAACTTTTTGAAGTGCCTTCAAACATATAAACATATAGGAGTGGATAGGTCCTATGGTAACTCTGTTTAAGCCTTTTGTGGAACTGCCAAACTATTTCCCAGAGTGACTGTGCCTTTTTTTTTTTTTTTTTTTTTTTTTTTTTTTTTTTTTTTTTGGACAGGCAGAGTGGACAGTGAGAGAGAGACAGAAAGGTCTTCCTTTTTGCCGTTGGTTCACCCTCCAATGGCCGCTGCGGCCGGTGCACCGCGCTGATCTGAAGCCAGGAGCCAGGTGCTTCTCCTGGTCTCCCATGCGGGTGCAGGGCCCCAGGACTTGGGCCATCCTCCACTGCCTTCCCGGGCCATAGCAGAGAGCTGGCCTGGAAGAGGGGCAACTGGGATAGAATCTGGCGCCCCGACCAGGACTAGAACCCCGTGTGCCGGCGCCGCAAGGCAGAGGATTAGCCTGTTAAGCCACGGCGCCGGCCAACTGTGCCATTTTATATCCCACCAGTGGTATGTCTGGATTCCAGTATCTCTGTATCCTCGCCAACACTCGTCAAACTCTAATTCTTTCAGCCATACCCTGCAGGAGGAAACCTTTTACATTGCTATCCAGTTTATAATAAGAATTTCTAATCTATACTGTGTGTGATACTCCGACATTTTCTTTCACATGTGGTTGTTTTTAGTGGCAGCACACATGCTGGTTCTGACCACTGTAACTGATTGACAACTCACTAACTGTGACTTTGGCTAGAAAAGCACTCAGCTATTTTAACCCCTTCATTTTACACACAGGGAAAAAGCAAGGCCCAGAATCGGGGCTTGTTCAGGGTTGTACTTACTAATTAGCGGCACATTCAAGATCACAGCCCAAGCCTTTGGGTTCCGGCTTTAACTTTGACATCTCAATAAGTTATAGTTGCCCTCATATTCACTGGATAAAAATAAAATAGGCATAAGCAGTTGGCCTAGGGCTAAGACTCCTCATTGGGTTGTCTGCTCACCTTAGTGGAGTGCCTGTGTTCCAGTCCCAGCTCTGCTCCTGATTCCAGCTTCCTACCAATACAGACTGGGGAAGGCATTGGGTAATGGCCCAAGTTGTAGGGTCTTTGTTTCCCCCGGGGAGACCTGGATTGGGTTCCTGGCTCCTGGCTTTGGCCTAACCCACCCCCGTTGCTCAAGCATTTGAGGAGTGAATCACTGTATGGAAGTTCTTTTTTACCTGTCTCCCTGCCTCTCAAATAAGTAAACAAAATCTCAAAAAATAAAAATTAAAAAAAGTTTTTATTCTGACTCCATTTTGAAAAAATGTTTTTCTCAAGCAGCGTTTTAGACTTAGCAAAACCGACCTACTGAAGAAAGAATGAAAATAACTGAATTTCAGTTATCATGAGTCACTGATCTTCACAGAGGTTGTGCTGTGTGGATAGGGAAGTTCTCAGTGAACCTAGAGGATGGGTTCAGATCAGCCAGATCAAGTTTATCAGTTCAGTGTTCCAGGTTCAAGTTGTCCGAGCTTCATTCTATTTTTTAAGATATATTTATTGATTTATTTGAAAAGCAGAATGACAGAGAGAGGAAGAGATAGATAAATCTTCCATCTGCTGGCTCACTCACTCCCCAGATACCTACAACAACCATGAGTAGGCCAGGCTGAAGCCAGGAGCCAGGAATTCCACCCATGTCTCCAACACGGGTGGCAGGACTCAAGTACTTGAGCCATTATCTGTTGCCTCCCAGGGTGAACATTAACAGGACTCAGAACCATGGGCAGCCATCTTCCTTGCAATGCAGATTTGAATGGCCTATAAAGATTTGAAGTGGGCAATATAAAAATACATTGTGCTGTTGTTCTTGGGGTTGCATCTAGATCTTCAACCCTGTAATTGTTGTCCAACATATGATGAGGAAACCCTCTGACACTAGAGTCACTTCAAGGTTCTTGTTAAATGTGATTTTCCTGGGCCCTACTCCAGACCTGATGAATCAGAATCATGGGATGGGACCTGGAACTTAATATTATAAACAAGTTTCTTAGGTGATTCATATTTTCACTCAAAGTTTGTGACTTAATTTCAAGTCTCCCCTCCCCCTTTTTTAGTTCTTATCTTGAGTTATTATCTAGTTTCTTATCTAGAGTTATTGTCTGGCTTTGGCCCAGGCAAAGCCAAATAATTATTCATTAGCATGTGTAAGAAAATACCTGGATTATGTCAAAAGAGGGAGTGAGCTAAAACAGTCTGCGTTGATGGGATTCAGTTTTATTCTACCTGAGCGTAATGTTACAAACTATTTTTTGATGGCTGTATCCACTGGTTTCTAAACACAACCTATTATATTGCTTCATTTTCTACCCCCCCCCCCAGCACTAGTTTATAAAAATGCTGAATCCAACAAATGACCTCAGATACTTGGGATCCCTCCATTCATTAACAAACACTTGGTGAGCCCACCATCTGTCAGTCACTGTTCTAAGAGTTAAAATGCAGTGTGATCAAAAAATCACAATGTCCATCAGTGTTAGGAGTAAGTCTAGTACCTTAGAAAAGCGAGAGGAACCTCCTAACCCAGACTTCAGTGGTGGGTGAGGAATCGGAAGAAGCATCTAGAAGGGAGGTGTAGCCCTGCAGTGAGTTAATCCACCACTTGGGACACCTGCGTCCTACATCAGAGTCCAGCTACTACTTGTCTTCCCAGTCCAGCTTCCTCCTAATGCATCCTAGAGGCAGCAGAGAATGACTGAAGCGCTTGGGCCCCAGCACCCATGTGGGAGACCTGGATGAAGCTCCTGGCTTCAGCCTGGCCCAGCCCTGGCTGTTGAGGCCATTTGGGGAATAAACCAGCAGATAAAAGATCTATCTCTTCTCCTTCTCCCTCTCTGTAACTCTGCATTTCAAATAAATTAAAAACAAAGGTGTAGCGGTTGAAAGCGTAGAATACGTATGGTGTGGGCTGTGCTGTGTTGTGTGTATTTGTGGGACAGTGGAAGCTATCCATCGTGCAGTGGAGAGTCTAAGCATGGAAGTCAGGAGGGCTACGGCTTATTCAGCTTTGGAAATCATCTGATGTCCGTGACCTGTGATGATCTGAGACCAGGTGGGCTGACCCAGAGAGAGAAGAGGATCTGATGCTTAGGTAGTTAGTGCCTGGGAACAAGAGCTAGTGGAGGTAGAAAAGGAGGCATCTGAGAAAACTGAATAGTTAAAAACATGGAAAGGAATCACAAGAGTTGTATTTAAGACAAAACAAGGGAAAATAGCATTGCAAAAATAAGAGATCCATCAACCAAATGGTGACTAAGAATGATTAAAACTGAGCCAGGGCTCTTGGATTTAACAATGAGAGATCTTTAGTGACCTTCAGGAGAACAATGGCAGTGGGATGGTGGGAATGGAAGCCAGGCCAATGTAGGCAGAGGCATGGATCCGAGCTGAGGAAGCAGAAAGACCGTGGTTTGGCTGTGACAGTGGGAGTGAGGTGAGGTAGTCATTTGAGAAGGAAAGAGACTTAAGAGTAAAAAGGAACTCTAAAACATTAATATATTCAAATTTCAGGTATGCATATATATTATCATCTTTATATGCATACTTATCAAAAACGTGAGCCTGTTGTGGGCAGAGGGGGGCCTGTCTGGTGCAGGTGGGGTGGGATTCTGGGGAGATGGAGCTTCCGCCTGGGCAGTCATGGCAAATGTTTTCACCCTGACATAGGCAAGCAGAGGGCAGATTGTGTCTGCAGGTGCTTGCTTGCTTCTTCCTTTATCCCTGGATGGCAAAGTGTGAATCAGCAGTGATGAATGTTTGTCAGCCCCTAGTGAAAGCTGCTTTGCAGGCCTAGCCTCCTTCCACGATTCCTTGTGAGAGCTCCCAGAGGTGAGACTGCTGCTGTTGCTGTTTATTTTTAAGACATAAAATCTCCTTAAAAGGAGATAGAGATTGTTATTGGAGTGACTCTGTCCTGATGCAAACATCTCCATCCTTATGACCCCTGGGAACTTGGTCAGTGTTACAGATATCCTATTGTCTGGATGCATGTTTCTACAGGTACCTGGCAGAGGCTCTTCTGAGAACAGTGGCGAGTTGATTCCAGCACACCTACAGACTTGTCTGTTGTCATGCTTCTGAACAACAGAGTAGTGAGCCTTTTATATCTAATATTTAAAGTTATTAGTAGTTCCATTTTTTTCATAGCATGGGAGTTTATGTCAGAGTTTCATTGAGCTAAAATTACTGAATAATTCACGGTATTGAAAAATCATATATGCTTTCTTAACAACTAGTCTTTTTTTCTAGACAACTTTTATTTAATAAATATAAATTTCATAGGTACAACTTTTAGATTATAGCAGTTCTTTCCCCCCAAACCATCCCACCTCCTACTCCCTCTCCCATCCCATTCTTCATTAAGATTCATTTTTAATTATCTTTATATACAGAAGATTAACTTTATACTAAGTAAAGATTTCAACAGTTTGTACCCACACAGACACTCAAAGTACTACTTTAAAGTACTACTTGAAGACTAGTTTTACCATTAATTCTCTTAGTACAACTCATTAAGGACAGAGGTCCTACATGGGGAGCAAGTGCACAGTGACTCCTGTTGTTGATTTAACAATTGATACTCTTATTTATGATGTCAGTGATCACCCAAGGCTCTTGTCATGAGCTGCCAAGGCTATCAAAGCCTCTTGAGTCCACAAACTCTGACGTTATTTAGACAGAGCCATAATCAAAGTGGAAGTTCTCTCCTCCCTTCAAAGAAAGGTACCTCCTTCTTTGATGCTCCATTCTTTCCCCTGGGATCTCACTCACAGAGATCTTTCATGTAGATCATTTTTTGCCACAGTGTCTTGGCTTTCCATGCCTGAAATGTTCCCATGGGCTCTTTAGCCCGATCCGAATGCCTTAAGGGCTGATTCTGAGGCCAGAGTGCTGTTTAGGGCATTTGTCATTCTATGAGTCTGCTGTGTTGCCTGCTTCCCATGAACAACTAGCCTTAAGATTGCCTGATAAGCATTCACTTTCTGCATTACTTGTGTTCTGGATAAAATTTAAAGCTTTGTACAATTCCATTCTAGGCATATGTAGAGAGTTTCCTCTATCTAATTTTATTTATTTATTTGTACTTTGTTTGAAAGAGAGATACAGACACACAGGAAGAGATCTTCCATCTGCTAGTTTAGTCCCCAAACGTCCACAACAGCAAGGGGCTAGGCCAAGCCTTCTGCTTCCCTCTACTTCTCAAATGCAGACAACAGCTGGCAGTGGGCCAGACCAAAGCCAGGAGCCCAGAACTCCATCTGGGTCTCCTATGTGGGTGGCAGAGACCCAGGTTCTTGAGCCATCATCTGCTATCTTCAGGAGTGTGCATTAACAGGAAGCTGAATTTCCAGCAGAGGTGGGACTCAAACCCAGGCCCTCTGATATGGGGTGCAGGCATCCCAAGCAGTCTTACCTTCCATGCCAACCGCTGCCCCACTTCTGCTTAGAAAGCAATATACTTGGGCCGGCACCACGGCTCAATAGGCTAATCCTCCGCCTGCGGCGCCGGCACACCGGGTTCTAGTCCCGGTAGGGGCCCTGGATTCTGTCCCAGTTGCTCCTCTTCCAGGACAGCTCTCTGCTGTGGCCTGGGAGTGCAGTGGAGAATGGCCCAAGTCCTTGGGCCCTGCACCCCATGGGAGACCAGGATAATAAGCACCTGGCTCCTGCCTTCGGATCAACGTGGTACACTGGCCGCAGCGCGGTGACCATTGGAGGGTGAACCAATGGCAAAAGGAAGACTTTTCTCTCTGTCTCTCTCTCACTGTCCACTCTGCCTGTCAAAAAAAAAAAAAAAAAAAAAAAAAAAAGAAAAGATTTGTTGGTAGACAAGTAGAGAAATTTTAAAACTCCACAACCTCCTTCTAAAAGATAACATTTTCTCTTAGTAAATCTGTGCTTTGTTCTAATTTTTCATCTGTATTCAGGTAGCTATACCACATGCTCAGGTAATCTGTTGGGACAGAGAGGGGTAGGAAGGAGGTGGGGTGTGGGACTGAGATTGGATTTGTACAAGAGCAGGATTTTATTAGTGGCCTCTGGGATTGCTATTGTGGTGGCAAGCCCATTTGCTTCTGTCCCAGCCTGGGAGAGAGAATTCCCTTGGTTAGGTGAGTCTGTAAGTGAAATTAGAATAAGTTTCCTGGAACAGCCAAGGGCCTCACCCTAAGCAATAGCTTAAGGAAGCAGATACCCGGGCCAGTTCCCAGTGAGTCACAGCCCAACCCTTAAGCTTTTCAAGGACCTTTGTTCCTGAGATCTTTATCTTCAGGCCATAGCTCACCCAGGACCATTGAGAGATCCCCACTCAAGCTGCCTGATTTGATAAAAGACCTTGACCAGGGATTTAGAACTCTAGCTCTAATGCAAATCAGCAGGTGACTTTGGGAAATTATGGGGCCATTATGTGGCTCAGGTCCCTCAATATAAAAAAGAGAGAGATTTGGTTACTGCATTTCTAAGCTTCTCCCTTAGTGTAAAATTCTGTATCTAAAACTGGCATCTTTTGCCTCAGCAGCTTGCCTTTCTTTCTTTTTTTTAAATTAAGATTTATTTATTTATTTATTTATTTGAAAGGCAGAGCGGTAGAAAGACACAGAGCGAGATTTTTTATCCAGTGGTTCACTCCCCGAATGGCTACAACATCCAGAGTTGGCCAGGCAGAAGCCAAGAGCCAGGAACCCAATCCAGGTCTTCCATGTGGGTGGCAGGAACTCAACCCAATTACTTGAGCCATCCCTACTGCCTCCCGAGTTTGCATTAGCAGGAAGCTGGAATTGGGAACAGAACTGGGACTCCATCCAGTCCAGCCACTGCAGCCTGGGACACAGGTACTCTAACGTGTGGCCTAACCCACTAGGCCAAATACCTGCTCCTTGTATTTGCTTTTACAGAACCTTTCTGTGTTCCTCCATAGAGACTGGGTAATCCACTGCAGAGCTCTTATCTTACAGATACGGATATTGAAACTCAGGGAAATTATTATTTTTATTCGTAGTAAAGGTCAAACCTGTGGAAGGGATAGCACACAGACTAGAACTCACCTGTGCTCACCCACAGGCTCCTCCACTGTTGGAAAATAGCCCAAGGTTTGCAAGGCTCTTCCTACACTGGCCCCATTCTGTCTCTTCCTATCTTATCTTCAACTTCTTTTGTACCTAGAGTCTAACTCACTCCCTAAAGGTGCTAATGCTTTTCCTTGCACAGAGGTGCCCTTTTCTCCTCCTGTGCTCACTTTGTTGAAATTCTGTCAGTTCTGTAAGTCCCAACTCAATTCAGCAGGGTTTTTTTGGTTTTTTTTTTTTTTTCCCCTTCTTTCCCACCAAGCCAGAAAAGCAGGTGGTGTAGCAACCCTGGTAGATTAGGAGCACTGCTGGGGCAGCGTCCTCTCCCTACATCTAGAAAGTAGGTATTCAGAAGCCTGGTGCCAGATCTATCAAGAAATCAGGTGCTGGGGCCGGCACTGTGGCACAGCGGGTTAAAGCCCTGCCCTGAAGCGCTGGCATCCCATATGGTTGCCAGTTCTAGTCCTGGCTGCTCCTCTTCCGATCCAGCTCTCTGCTATGGCCTGGGATAGCAGTAGAAGATGGCCCAAGTCCTTGGGCCCCTGCAACCACATGGGAGACCTGGAGGAAGTTCCTGGCTCCTGGCTTTAGATTGGCACAGCTGCGGCCATTGTGGCCAATTGGGGAGTGAACCAGCGGATGGAAGACCTCTCTCTCTGTCTCTACCCCTCTCCGTAACTCTGTCTTTCAAATAAATAAAATAAATCTTTTTTAAAAAAAAAAGAAATCAGATGTTAACTATAGCTATTGTGGTACAGTGGGTTAAGCTCTTGGCTTGGAATACCTGCATATCAGCGTGCTGGTTCAAGACCCAGCTGCTCCACTTCAAATCTAGCTTCCTGATAATGCATCTTGCGAGGCAGGAGATGGTGGCTCAAGCATTTTGGGTACCTGCCACTCACATGGGAGACCTGGATGGAGTTTGGGGCTCCCGACTTCAAGCCAGGCCCAGCTCTGGCTGTTGCAGCCATTTGGGGAGTGAAATAGCAGTTGGAAGTGCGCGCTCCCTCTCTCTGTAACTCTGCCATTCAAATAAATAAAAATACTTTTTTGTTTGTTTTTTTGTTTTGACAGAGTGGATAGTGAGAGAGAGAGAGAGACAGAGAGAAAGGTCTTCCTTTTTGCCGTTGGTTCACCCTCCAATGGCCGCTGCGGCCGGCACATCTCGCTGATCCGAAGGCAGGAGCCAGGTGCTTCTCCTGGTCTCCCATGTGGGTGCAGGGCCCAAGGACTTGGGCCATCCTCCACTGCACTCCCTGGCCACAGCAGAGAGCTGACCTGGAAGAGGGGCAACCGGGATAGAATCCAGTGCCCCAACCGGGACTAGAACCTGGTGTGCCGGCGCCACAAGGCAGAGGATTAGCCTGTTAAGCCACAGCGCCGGCCTAAAAATACTTTTTTAAAAAGAGGCTTTTTCCATATGTTTAAAAATAAAAAATGAACCAGTGGATAGATTACTCAGTTGTTGCTCTGCCTTTCAGATAAATGATTTTTTTTTTTTTAAATCATGTGCTGTGGTGGGCATTTGGCCTAGTGGTTAATATGCTCACAATCTACATCAGGACTTGAGTTCAATTCCTGGCTCTGACTCCTGACTCCAGCTTCCTATTTTTGCAGACCTGGGAGAGGCAGTGGTGATGCTTCAAGGAGTTCTACTCCTGCCCCCATGTAGCAGCCCTGTGTTGACTTCCTGATTCCCATCATCAGCCTCTACCCAACCCCTCACTATTGCAGGCATCTAGGGGGTAAACCAGTGAATGGGAACTCTTCTCTGCCTTTCAAATAAATAAGCAAATATTTAAAAAAAAAAAAATCATGTATTGAGGTTCTAGTGTTGTGGCATAGCAGGAAAAGTTGCCACCTATAATGCCAGGATCCCATGTGGGTGCCCGTTTGTGCCCCAGCTGCTCCACTTCTGATTCAGCTCCCTGCTAATGCACCTGGGAAAGCAGCAGAAATGGCCCAAGTACTTGAGTCCCTGCCACCCACACAGGAGACCTGGATGAAGCCCCTGGCTCCTGGCTTTGGCCTGGCTCAGCCCAGGCCATTGTGATCACTTAGGGACTGGACCAGTGGATGGAAGATCTCTGTCTCTCTCTATGTCTCTCCCTCTCTATATATAACTCCGACTTTCAAATAAATAAATATTAACAAAAAACTCACATATTTTGGCCTGCATTGTGTCATAACAGGTTAAGTTGCCACTTGCAGCACCAGCATTCCATATGGGCAGAAGTTTGAGTCCCTGCTGCCCCCCACCCTTTAAGATTTATTTATTTATTTGAAAGAGAGAGAGGTCTTCCATCCACCGGTTCACTCCCCAGATGGCTTCAACAGCTGGAGCTGTACCAATCCAAAGCCAGGAGAGAGGAGCTTCTTCCAGATCTCCCACGTGGGTGAAGGGGCACAAGCACTTGGGCCATTCTCCACTGCTTTCCCATGCCGCAGCAGAGAGCTGGATCTAAAGTGGACCAGCTGGGACTTGAACGGGCACCTACGTGGGGTGCCGGCACTGTAGGTGGCAGCTTTACCTGCTATGCCACAGCACCAGCCCCGCTGCTCCACTTCTGATCCAACTCCCTGCTAATTCACCTGGGAAAGCAGCAGCAGATGTCCCAAGTCCTTGGGCCCCTGCACCCAAGTTCAGGACCTGGAAGAAGTTTCTGGCTTCTGGCTCAATCTGGCCCAGACCTGGCCATTGCAGCATTTTGGGGGAATGAACCAGTATATGGAAGATCCCTCTCTCTGTAACTCTGCCTTTCAAATAAAATAAATCTTTATATTTTTTTAAGAGTTACAGAGAGGCAGAGGCAGAGAGAGAGGTCTTCCAGCCACTGGTTCATTCCCAATTGGCTACAATGGCCAGAGCTGTGCTGATCTGAAGCCAGGAGCCAGGAGCTTCCTCCAGGTCTCCCAAGTGGGTGCAGGGGCCCAAGGACTTGGGCCATCTTCTGCTGCTTTCCCAGGCCACAGCAGAGAGCTAGATTGGAAGTGGAGCATCCGGAACTCAAACTGGCGCCCATATGGGATGCTGGCACTGCAGACAGTGGATTTACCCACAGTGCCACAGCACCAGCCCCTAAAATAAATCTTTTTTAAAAAAGTCATGCTTTGATCCTCAGCTTTGTCTGTTTCTCAGGTGCTAATCATGTTGCTAAGAAATAAGAGTGTGCCTCTGAAAGAAGTGTGACCAGGGTGAGAGTGAGAGCCACTCAGTGCTTAAGTATAAGGTGTGCCTTACATCAGGGTGGATGTTCTGACTTTGCTTGGCTATCTGGCTGAGAGTAATCAAAGCCATTGACCTAAATGTGAGAATTAACTCCTTTTTCTGGGTACAGTGCAGTGGCATACGGGTTAAGCCACCGTCTGCAGTGCCGGCATCCCACATAGGCCCTAGTTTCAAGTCCTGGCTGTGCCACTTCTGATCTAGCTCCCTGCTAATCCACCAGCAGCAGAAGATGGCCCAAGTGCTTAGGCCGCTGCGCCCATGTGGGAGACCCGGAAGAAGGTCTGGCTCCTGGCTTTGGATCAGCCCAGCTCCAGCTGTTGCTGACATTTGGGGAGTGAACCAACGGAGACCTTTCTCTCTCTCTCTCTCTCTCTCTCTCTCTCTCTCTCCCTCCCTCCCTCTCCCTCTCCCTCTCCCTCCCTCCCTCTCTAACTCTGCAGCTCTGCCTTCCAAAAGAATGGATGTCGCCGGCGCCGCGGCTCACTAGGCTAATCCTCCGCCTTGCCTTGCGGCGCCGGCACACCAGGTTCTAGTCCCGGTCGGGGCACCGATCCTGTCCCGGTTGCCCCTCTTCCAGGCCAGCTCTCTGCTGTGGCCAGGGAGTGCAGTGGAGGATGGCCCAAGTCCTTGGGCCCTGCACCCCATGGGAGACCAGGAGAAGCACCTGGCTCCTGCCATCGGATCAGCGCGGCCATTGGAGGGTGAACCAACAGCAAAAGGAAGACCTTTCTCTCTGTCTCTCTCTCTCACTGTCCACTCTGCCTGTCAAAAAAAAAATAAATAAATAAATAAATAAAAAAACAAAACAAAACAAAAGAATGGATGTCTTTTAAAAAAAAAAAAAGACATGGGAGCAACAAACAATTCAGATTAACTGAATTATGCAAAACCATAAACCTCCATCTGCAGCACTTAAGCATCTTCCACTGCTTCCCCAGGCCATCAGCAGGGAGCTAGGTCAGAATCGGAGCAGCCGGAATGTGAACCGGCACCCATATGGGATGCTGGTTCTGCAGGCAGGGATTTACCCACAATGCCACAGTGCTGACCCCTGCTTCCATGTCTTTTGCTCACTGCAGAAAAGGCTGACCAGTGTTTGTGAGTCTGTCAGTTATAAAGTGGAGAATAGTTATCATATATTATGTGGTACCCTCAGGTTTATTTAAAAAACAAAAGGTAAAATTAAGGTTATTTAGTCCAGGAAGCAGAGATAATATTTAAAAAAAAACACACACATTTTATTGCTTCCTTATACTGTATCAGGGTCTTTTCTTTGTCTTATTTATTCATCATAAGGATACTATGAAAAATCCAAGTTTTAGGGAAAGGAATCCAAATTTATGTGTGAGGCCAACACCACTTACTTTAGACATATCTGTCTCTTACAGCAGACATCCTGACCCCAAGAGTAGTTGTTCTGTGCTGCCTTCCAACCTGGGGTTAAAACAAATAGGTTCACACAAACAACAAGGCTGTACATAGACTTCAAAATTTTGGGCACCAAAATAAACACACCTTTTAATTTTGTTTTTCCATAAACTTTTTAAAAATGTTTATTCAAGAGGTAGAAAGAAAAAGCTTCATTCCTCAAATGTCTGCAACAGCTGGGGTTAGGATGGGGCTGAAGGAGCCTGGAACTCAATCCAGGTTTCCCATGTGGTAGTATAAACCGTATATTCTACCAGATCAGTTAGTGCTCTGCGGCTGTCAAAGAAAGCTACAAACAGTACTTCAAAAAGTTCAAAGAAAAGAGTGGGCAGTTGACCTAGCAGTTAAATGCTGTATCAGAGTACTGATTTGAGTCTCAGCTCCTCCACTTTCCATCTAACTTCCTGCTAATGCTCCTGAAAACAGGTGATGGCCCAAGTATTTAGGTCCCTGCCACCCATGTGGGAGACTCAGATGGAGTTCTGAGCTCCTGACTTCTGCCTGGCCCAGCCTGGCTGTTGTGGGTATTTGGGGATTGACTCAGCAGATGGAAGATCTCTCTCTGGCTCTCCTGCTCTGTCTGCCTTTGGAATAAAAAAATCAGTTTTGAAAACATACACACACACACACACACACAGTTCAGATTAATGGATAGAGACTACTTGAGGCAAAGGTATGGCTTTATGTATTCTTTAGTTTGAAGAGATTTTTAAAAAATATTTATTTTTAAGTCTGAGTTATACACAGAAGGAGAGGCAGAGAGAGAGAGAGAGAGAGGTCTTCCATCCTCTGGTTCACTCCCTGATCTCCCGAAATGGCCAGAGCTTCTTCCGGGTCTACCACATGGGTGCAGGGGCGCAAGGACTTGGCCATCTTCTACTGCTTTCCCAGGCCATAGCAGAGAACTGGATTGGAAGTGAAACAGCTGGGACTTGAACCAGCATCCATATGGGATGCCAGCACTGCAGGCGGCGGCTTTACCTGCTACGCCACAGCATCAGCCCCTGAAGAGATTTTTATAAAATTCAGTTTAGAGATTTTATTCTCTGAATTGAAAGTACATTATGTTTCCCCCAATTGTTTAAAGGCTTTAAAATAATAAGAATTATAAAATCAGCCAGTGCTAATAAATTATACTTGAACACATTATCTCCCTAAGTCTACATTAAAACCCTTTAAAGATAGATATTATCCTCATTTTTCAGCTGAAGAAACTAAAACTGAAACAATTACATAATTTGTTCAAAGTAACTAAGTTGTGATTTTGCTGGAATCTGTCCCACCTTAAAGCCCTTGCTCTTCTATTACGCCATGCTGTGTACTCCTCTCTCTCCCCAACACCAGGTGGCCAGTGCCACAAAACTTGTGGGTAGAGGGCAGCCAAAAAAAACTTGGATGCAGGTAGAACCTACTTTGGATCTGACTCTTGTAAGAGGCTGATTGTACCTCCCCTGGGATGTAATTCAGTAGAGGAGAACATTTCACTCCAAATGTGACTTTGGAACAGACTTGGGTTCAGGAAAAGGCCAGTTAGTATCTACACAGTAGGATCAGTCATAAAATGATGGAACTGGAAGGGACCTTAGAGATCATCTTGTCTAACCTCCTTTTGCAGGAAACTCCAACCCAAAGATCCTCAATCATTTGACCAAGATTACACAGTTTTGGGGAGAATCAGTAGAAAAGTATAGTGTTCTAGTGTAGAGTTCTCTGTTCTCTACTCATACCACACCACTGCCAAGCCCTGGATGCTGGAGAATGCTCTCCTGTGTCTAATGTTTTGCTTTTCTTTGTTGCATAGGTATTTCAGTATCTGAAGACAAGATGGAATCAGCTCCATTTAATAGACGGCAATGGACTTCGCTATCGCTGAGGGTAACAGCGAAAGAACTTTCTCTTGTCAACAAGAACAGGTCATCGGCCATTGTGGAAATATTCTCCAAGTAAGTGCTGAGCCTGGTCCAAGAGGACCATCTGTGTGGAGCGCATGTTGCCATCTGTCAGGGAAATTGTGAAGGAAATACAAGTATGAAGGGGCCTTACTGAGCACTCCCTGGATTTTAAGCACTGTGGAAGGCACTGTGGAAACAGAGGATGGTAACAGTAGTCAAAAGACATTCTCTGCCTTTGAATTTTTGTTTAGTTGGGGAAAGAAAAAGTTACAACAATTATAATAAACATAATTGCAAAGCAAAATATCAACAAGGCAAAAGAAATAGAAGTGAGGATGGGATAAAGACCGTCATGAGCAGGAGCTGAGTAGGAAGGCTTTCTGGTGGAGATGAATTTGATCACAAGTTTTTTTTGGTTGAAGGGGCTGGTAGATGCACTTTATACCTGCATTTTCCTAATCACTATTTACGTGGCTGTTTAGATTTAAATGAATTAAAATTAAACAGCATTTACAATTCAGTTTATCAGGTGCATTTGTTGCATTTCAAGCACCTGATAACCCTTGGCTGCCATCCTCAACAGCACAGACATTTCATCACTGGGCAAACTTCTGCTGAACAATGCAAAACTGTGCTCGCCTGGCTGCATGTTTGGGAAATCAAGGTTTATTGGCACACAGCTGTGCGCATTTGTGTATGTCTGTGGCTGATCTTGTGCTATAACGGTAGAGTTACAGTTGCAGCTGAGACCATATCACCCTTAAAGTCCAACATATTTACTGTCTGACCCCTGCCCTGGACCAGGAGATCTTTGGTATGAGGGCCCCATTCCTGTGTGTTTTATATCCCTAGTGTGTAGCTGTAGCCCAACGACTAGAGCATAGAGACATCAGCAAATGTTCAAGGGCCGGTCTGTGTCAGTGATGTGCCTGAGTTGGTACACACATCAGCCACTCGGAGATGCCATGGTAGGGAGGAGCCTTGGACAGGCAGTAGGCTCACCTTGTGAGTATAGACTTTTTGAGTAACAGGAAGCTACTGCACATTTTGTAGAAGAAAGCTGGTAAAAATGTGAAGAAGGTGATTCCGGGAGCTGTGTCAAGGACACAGTGAAATACCAGTAGGGAATTTCTGTTATCTGCAATGTCACCTTTTCTTCAAGAACAAATCCATCAAACACCTGCTATGTGCAAAATGCTGCCCTTCCAAATTGTTGACCTTGGTTCCTACTTGGTGCAGTGGAGGTCAAGGTGAGACCACATGGCCCTTTTACTGACTACATTATATATTTTTACATTGCAGTAATTTTTATCAGAAATAAAATCTATGAATTAATTTTTATTTTTATCAGAAATAAGAGAAAATCCATAAAGATATGTCAGATGGGGGAGGGGGAGAAAGCTACTAAAACTTAATCCTGACCTCAAGGAATTAAACAATATAATTTAGGTCTCCAGACTTTCCTGGTCTTAAGGATCACCTAGGGTTCTTATTAATAGCATGATTTTCTAATTACCTATGGTGGTATTTAAAAAAATTCTCCAAGATGTAGTGTCTTAAAATAATGCCAGCATTTCTTTTATAGCTTATAAATCTCCTGTTTGGGCCAGGCTTGTCTCTGCTGTACTCAGCATGAACCATGGTAGTTCAAAGGTGGGGGCCATCATCCAAAGACTCCTTGCAGTCGGGTGGTTGATGTTGACTGTTATCTGGGCTCTCAGCTGGGGGGCCATGGTCATAACATCCACACATGGCCATTCCATGTGGCTGTTTGGCTCGGTTACTGGATTCCAAGGGCAAGAGTCCAGAGTCAGAGGCAGGGAAAGAACAAAGGAGGAAGAGAGCTGGAATTTGGGTTCCCTGGAAGTCGTCCACTAATACTCTTGTCACCTTTTATTCATTAGAGGTGAATAAGCCTGGCTTATTTTCAGGAGAAAAGGAATTCAACTCCACCTTCTGGTGGGAGGATTTTTTTTTTTTTTTTTCCAGAAATGTTTTAAAATCATCCTATATGACTTCCCAGGCTACTCCTCTGCAGATTCTGAATTGTCTGGAATGGGGCCCAGGGGCTTGTTTTAAACAAACAAACCAAAAAAAAAAAAAAAAAAAAAAAAAGATTTTTAGCTTCAGGGAAGTTTGGGAAGCACTGAGAGTGGAACAGATGGTCTTAGGAAATCTAGCAATAAACTTGAACATTAGAGTGAATACAGTTCAAGATAGGAGGTTCCAGCAAAAGATTATGGAAGCTGAAACACTAATAAAGGGAATCAGGAGTCAAACCAGCTAGCACAGAGACATACGAGAGGGAGAAGGGACTGGTACGGTTCAGTTAGGGCCAGGTGGCCTTGAATACTGTGCTAAGGTTAGGGTCTTGTTAGATGAACAGTGAACCCTGTTGCAGGTTTTCACGCGGGGAGAATGTCAGGATCAGACTTACCATGCTTCTCACAGTGTCAGAGGTGTAGCGGAAAGGTAAGAGATCGATGGAGGCACTGATGGGGCTCTCTCCGGAGCCAAAGTGAAAGCTGTTGAGTGTGGGGCGCCAGCGGGGGGAAAGGAAGGGAAGGATATGAGGCGGCATTGAGATGTGATTAATGAGATTTGGAAACTCCCTGTTCTGCGGAGAAACTTCTACACATTCTTGCCCTTTCACCTCCATCCATCCGCCACCCTGTCATCCCCACCTGTCTTTAACTAAAATTGGCTTTCCCTTTTCATGGCTTCTGTCTCTGAGTAGTGGCTGCCTGCTCTCTCTGCACATGCTTCCCTGAAATATGCTGGGTTGGGAGCTTAGGTTGCTGCTCTTCTACATCTCCAGTGCCACTTCCCATGCGCTGTTTTCCATGCCCACTTCCAAACGTCTACCTGTACCACACTGTTGTCTTCCCCTTCATTGCAGAGGTGTGTCACCTCTGGGATGAGCTCCCTGCCTTCCTTGGGGACACTAACTCCCAGCCTCATTTTCCTCTTTATGTCTCTCTTTGTGGGTGAGGCATATCTTCCTTGTATAGACTATTCATCATCACTCCCTCCTCCAAGTGCTAGTAGCAACCCCCAACATTGTGGCACCCAACAAAGAAAAAACAGGAATACAGGAGAAGACCCAACAAGACAAAAAGCCTGCACATTTCCAGATGCCCCCCCCAGGTCCAGTGGCACCCCATGAAGAACCACTGGCCCATATTGTTGGACCTGTGTGATACTTTGGACTCATTATTTCTTTCTTTTTTTTTTTTTTTATAAGAATTTATTTACTTGAAAGGCAGAGTGTCAGAGAGAAAGATCTTCCATCCACTGGTTCGATCCCCAAATGTCCACACTGACAGGAGCTAAGCCAGGTCAAAGCCAGGAGCTCGAAGCTCCATCTTAGATCTCCCATATGAGTGGCAGTACTCAAGTACTCAAGCCGCCATCCAGTGCCTTCCCAGGCACAATCCAGGAAGCTGAACTGGAAGCATGGAGTGGCCGGGACTTGAACCCAGGAAGTGGATTAACATGCATGCCACAATGCTCACCCGAAATTTCTTGATCTTTCCTGCTTCTTCAACCTGCACGTTGTTTGGCACATTCCGCTTCCAGTCTCAACCTTACCCTTCTATGAAATGTCCCATTCAGAAAGCCTATTAGAGCCTCCTGGTCTTCCACACGTTACATTCTCTGACTTGCACTAGCCCCAAGCTTTGACCTCACCAGCACACCCTGCTCCACACCCTGCTCTGGACATCAGCCCTCTTCCTGGCTTCGCTTCCTTCCCTGCACTTCAGTGAGGTGCTCACCTCTTCCTCAGTGCCTCTCACTCTTCATTCTGTCCCTCTGCAGCCCAGCTGTTTCTCACAAGGGCTTGGGTCCTGCGGTGGCACTGGGGAGAGGAAGCTGGAAAAGGCTGTTCATTGCAGGGGCCTTTTCATCTTTCAGAAAGAAAGTACAAAGGGACCTCAGAGGTCTCGTCTTCATAGCATAATGAGTTAACTGTCTTTCCCCATAAAGGTTACTAAGGGCAAAAGGCAATTACGCAAAATTGTAAATCCTGAACCCATTCAGCGGAATCAGTGTGCCAGGCAGCTTGCTAGACTTCTGAGAGGAATCTGTACTATTTCTAATTCTAATAAACGCTCTGTGAGGGGGACATTTATCCCCGTTTCATAGCTGAGACAAGTGAGATGTAGAGAAGAACCTACACACGTTAATGTTTGGGCTTGTTGCTATTTAGTGCATTTCTTCTGACGTCTTTGTCTTATCTTGAAGAAGAGTAGAGTTCTATCTGGTAGACTGCGAGACTGGTGGGGACATTTATTCCAGAGGAACGGGAGGTAAGGGCACAGACGTGGGGCAGTTAATATTATATTCTTAAGACAGCAAAAGGGGTGGCACTGTGGCTCACTTGGTTAATCCTCCGCCTGCGGTGCTGCCATCCCATATGGGCACTGGGTTCTAGTGCTGGTTGCTCCTCCTCCAGTCCAGCTCTCTGCTGTGGCCTGGGAGTGCAGTGGAGGATAGCCCAGGTGCTTGGGCCCTGCACCCCATGGGAGACCAGGAGGAAGCACCTGGCTCCTGGCTTCGGCTCGGCGTAGCTCTGGCCGTAACGGCCATTTGGGGAGTGAACCAACAGAAGGAAGAACTTTCTCTCTGTCTCTCTCTCTCATTGTCTAACTCTATCTGTCAAATAAATAATAAATAAATCAAATAAAAAAGACAGCAAAAACCAGAGAATGAGCCTATGTTTCTTTTCCAGTTTTTATACTCAAAGGAGACAGGTTGCTAATACTGCTTAAACTTTTTAGGGTTTGCTCACCATAGATTCTCAGAGAAGACTGCAGTACTGTTTTCCATAAAGTACAATATTGACTTCTATTTCCAACACCTACCTAGTGACCTTTTTCATATTTTAAGATACTATATTTTGGGTTTTAGAAATATGTATTTTTTTATTTGAAAGAATTACAGAGGGAGACAGAGAAAGATCTTACATTTGCTGGTTTACACCCCAAATGGCTGCGTCAACTGGGACTGGGCCAGCCCAAAGCCAGGAGCCTGAACTCCATCCCAGGCTCCCAGGTAGGTGGCAAGGGCTCAAGTACATGGGCCATCTTCCACTGCTTTTCCCATTTGCATTAGCAGGAAGCTGGTGAGCCTCTTGTGTAGGCTTGTATAATATTTACTAGTTCTGGGGACAGTGTTATGGCACAGTGAGTGGGTTTAGCTGCCGCCTGCAAAGCAATATCAGAGTCTCAGCTGCTCTGCTTCCAATCCAGCTCCCTGCTAACATGCCTGGGAAGGCAGCAGAAGATGACTCAAGCACTTTAGCCGCTGCCAGCCACCTGGAAGACCCAGATAGAGTTCCTGGTTCCTTGCTTCAGCCCAGACATTGGAGTGAACAGTGGTTAGAAGAGCATATGCCCTCTCTCTGTCTCTGACATCCAAAATAAATGCATCTTTATTTTTTTAAGAGGCTGTAGAAACCTTAGGAGGTTTCTAACTAGAGACTAATGTAAAAGTATTTGTAGGAAGTTTAGTCTGGCCAATGTTGATAGATTAGTTGATCTTGATTTTCAAATTGCTAATACATTTTATGGTTAGAGGTACAAATGTTTCAGCCATAAAAGCTTGAATCTCAGGGGTTCTTATAGCTTCAGGCTAGTTGTTTGAATTTCTGACTTTATAAATCATTAAATTTGAGGTAGGGAAGGTCCCACTGACAAGGACAATTTGAACAGCTGCCCTTAGTTTCACTCCATAGTGACTTCAGCATGACATGATTTTACTTCATAGAAATGGGCTCTTGGGTAGAAGCTGGTTTCTTTACAAAAGGTCTCTTGTATGATTCAAGGGACTCCAGTTCAGTGGTTTTCATGCCATCTTCATTGAGTTCTTCACAGACCCTCAGGGACTAGTTCTGAAAAAGATGGGAAGATCTAAAGGGCTGAGCCCATGACCTTCCACTCAGCAGTCCCACTTTGATCTCTTTTATATGGTGTGTTCTAAATAAGACAGCGTTTGAAAAGAACTAAGAGTCTGAGAGCCACAGACCAGGCTAACCTCTGTCACCCTCCTCTAACAGATTAGGAAGTCCTGCAGTCGTGACTGAGGTCATCCACCAAGATGGTGGACTCGGTGAGCCCGGCCTGTGGATCCCTCACTCCCAGGAGGCCAGCGTGCCTCCACTTATCACTCCTGCTACTCAAGATAACTTTATCCATTCCAAAGAAAAAGAAGAGTGTTCATATCGAGTTTTCTGCGACTGTTCTTCTTTCATTAAGACAAAACTGACCTTTGGCCCTCCCTGGTTAGCTTCCTCTTCTTCGGCTTTTCGGTAACATTTTAGTGGGTGAAATTATTCTAAAAGAAAAGGGCACATTGCCTAAACCTTGGGAGTTTCCATTTTCCCTTTTTTGGCTCATAGTTCCCTTTGCTCTATTTGAGGGCATACAAGCAAGAGTCATGGCTCAGGAACTCTGTTTTCTGGTCTCAGAAAAATTTGAGAGACTGTTATTACTCCCCAGATAATTTTAGCATCCTCCATCAGCTGCCTGCCTCACAGCTGAGCGTTAATGTGCAACTGCAGGATTAAACACTGCTGTGAGGAAAAAGACGGTAGCACAAGAAAATCTGGGAAGGCATGGGGGATGTGTTTTATTTATAGAAATTTCATAGCAAATATTTTTGCCTCAGATCTGATCTTCAAAATGCCTTTCCAAATAAATGACCTTCACGTTTTGTGTCAGAATAACACTTGTCGCTCCGAGTGCCTTTGAGTAATGTCCAAAGCTGGAATCCTGTTCAAACACTGAATTCAAAAGCACTGGGCCTCAGAGTCTCTCAGAATTCTGAGAGTCCAAAATGGAAAAGTACCAAGGAGGGCCAGCGTTGTGGCACAGCGGGATGCGCAGGGCCAGCATCCCATAGCAGTGGTGGTTCAAGTCCCAGCTGCTCCACTTCCGATCCAGCTCTTTGCTATGGCCTGGGAAAGCAGTAGAAGATGGCCCAAGTCCTTGGGTCCCTGCACCCATGTGGGAGACCCAGAAAAACCTCCAAGCTCCTGGCTTTGATCTGGCCCAGTCCTGGTCATTGCAGCTATCAGGAGAGAGATGAGTGGATGGAAGATTCTCTCTCTCTCTTCCTCTTTCTCTGTAACTCTGTCTTTCAAATAAATAAATAAATCTTTAAACAAACAAACAAAAGAAGAACCAAGAAACTAACTTGGAAGAAAGCAGTGGTGTAGAGTCTTTCTCCCTGTGTATCTGTGTAGCAAGAATTTCATTATAAATAACGGGTGGGAATTCCAAAACAGGCGTCCATGCAGTCATCGGCGCATATACCTGGTCTTACAGCTGCCTTGATACTAAAAGAACAGGGCTGACGAGGGCACCATTTGATGTTTTAAAATCTGTGCTTCTGTTGGGACAGTAAATGGCCGGGAACCTCTGAGCTTATTTACTCGCTAATCACATTGTAAATACCTTGCCCTGGAGGACAACTGACTAAGTAAAAACCCATCAGCTGATTGGCTCTTTCATATATTGCATTGTTGCTGTAATACGCTGTAGATGATTATCCCAGGGGCGTGGAAAGATAAATTCAAGGCCAATTCTAAATTCTTGTTTAGCTACAACCCACTGTTTCTGAATTCCCACTTTTAGGGAATCTCTCAGAAAATACATGCACAAGGACATTTGTGGAGACACTGTTTACAATAATGAAAAAACTGGGAATGGTGTCATGGTGCGGTAGATGAAGGCGCTGTCTACGATTCTGGCCTGCCATATCTCAGTGCCGGTTCCAGTCCTGGCTGCTCTGCTTCTGACCCAGCTCCCTGCACTTGAGAAAACAGTGAAATATGGCCCAAGTGCTTGGACCCTTGCCCATGAGAAACATAGATGGAGTTCCTGGCTCTCAGCTTCTGCTTGGCCCAGCCCTAGCCGTTGCAGCCATTTGGGAATTGAATTAGCAGATGGAAGATTCTCTCTCTCTCTCTGTCTGTCTCTTTCTTCCTCTCTTTCTTTCTCTCTCTGTCATCTGCGTTTCAAATATATGAAATAAATCTTAAAAGAAAAAAACCTAGAATACTCCAAACGCCCATTAAAGAATCTGGGTGAACTAGTGATTTTTATCATGGACGAGGCTCACCAAGATTACCAGACATACTGGTTACTACGTCAGGGGGCGTTGCTTACACAGGGCCTCTCACCACTTCCTCCTCCCCCGATTTTTTTCTTCCCTTGGCTTTTCTGGCCTTTTCTGATTGTCCTCGAAGCTTCCTGTGGTCATTCTCTTACTACCGCTCTTCCTCTGTCAGCTGCTAAGTGGTAGAGTCTACAGGACCGAGTCTGAGCATCTTCTTATACTGCACACTCTTGGTAGATTTTATAAATGATATCAACTATTATCTTAATAATGTGTCTGGGCAAACAAGTCCTAACTTTAAAAAAAAAAGATTTATTTTACTTATTTGAAAGTCAGAGTTACACATAGAGAAAAGGAGAGGCAGAGAGAGAGGTCTTCCATCCACTAGTTCACTCCCCAAATGGCCACAACGGCTGGAGCTGCACCGATCTGAAGCCAGGAACTTCATCAGAGTCTCCCACATGGGTGCAGGGGCCCAAGGACTTCGACCATCTTCTACTGCTTTCTCAGGCCATAGCAGAGAGCTAGACAGGAAGTGGAGTTCAACTTCAGCCAACACCCATCTGGGATGCCGGCACTGTAGGCAGTGGCTTTACCCGCTACACTACAGCGTCGGTCCCAAGAAGTCCTCACTTTAAATGACCTGCTCAAATCTCTCTTCCAAGCTCCAAATCTTGGTTTCTAATGACTACTACCACCAAAGGGATGTTTTAACTAACACAGCTAACACTGAATTGTTTGGGCTAATTTTTTTTTCATTTATTTGAAAGTCAGAGTGAAAAAAGACATCTTCCACCTGCCAGTTCACTTCTCAAATGCCTGCAATAGCCAGGGCTGGGCCAGTTGAAGCTAGGAGCCCAGGATTTCATCTGGATCTCCCATGTGGGTGACAGGGACCCAAGTACTGGAGCTATCACCTGCTGACTCCCAGAATGCACATCTACAGGAAGCTGGGTGAGAAGCAGAAGCAGGAGATGAATCCTGGCACTCCAATATAGAATGCAGGCTCCCAAGTGGTAATTTAATCCACTCTACCACAATGCCTACTCCATAATTTTATTTTTTTTGAGAGATAAAAAAAAGATAGATAGATGGATGGATGGATGGATGCATATGCTAGATATATGTTCACTCCCCAGAAGCCCAGACTGATTGCAGCTAGGCTAGGTCAAAGCTAGGAACTGAGAAGTCAATCCAGGTCTTCCATGTTGGTGACAGAGACCCAAGTCCTTGAACCATCAGCATTGCCTCCCAGCATCTGCAGGAAGTTAGAACTGGGAGCAGAGAACCCAGGCACTCTGTTAGGGAATGCATGTGTCCCAAGAAGTGTCTTAACTTCTAGGTCAAATGCCCGCCTCCCTAACAGTATTTTCCTAGCATTGACCCATGTGGGTCTTTTTGTTGTAACAGGATGAATGACTGGAACAGTTACAGGGCTGTCTGGTTCTCTGCTTCTTTGACAGAGTTGATTAAAAACAGTTGCTAGCACAAGTAGACATGCACAAGTCATTTCTTAATATTGGAAAAGCGAAAATATAAGTTTAATCTGAGACTATTCTCTTTTTCCTCCTTCTCTGTAGGTACCAGAAAGCAGCTGAAGAAGCCAACATGGAAAAGAAGAGAAGTGTAAGTATTCAGAAGCCCTGGGGTGTGTAGAACTCCAGGAGCAATGCTTGGGTGACCAAGACTCCAGCAGGCTCTGGGGGCTTGAGCTCTGTGTCATCTGAGCTGGACATTTGTGCCAGCTGGTCTGAGTGTGAGCCATGTGCTCAGGATAAATTGGCTCAGGTGCAGGGAATCTTATTTTTTCACTTAACTGAGGTTCTCCTTTTGAACCGTATTTTCTGTCCTTTGCTGAGTGAAGCACATACGGCCAAGTGCTTTGCCTGAGGTTAATACAATAGCTACAACTTCTGCTCAAATGAGAACGCAGTGTTTCCTAGGCTGTCATCATTTTGTTTCCCAAAGCCAACAACCAGAATTTTTATATCTATGCATGTAGTGGTAGAAGCTGTGCAACTGTTGTCATCCTCTGGGTTCTTTGTTTAAAGCAAACTCCTTGACCCAGTCTAGTTCGCAAGTTTCCTCACTGCAGGGTCCATCAAAGGCAAAAATGTCCCGCATAAACTCTACAAGTTCCCATTCTCTACTCCCCTGCTTGTAAACTTTCAACTGGCCTGGATAATATATTTATTTTGAACTCTTATTTGATTTAATCTTACAGGGAACAAAACTTTGGGCAAGAATTCTCTAATTTGGCTGTCATCACAAACACATGCTCCTGGCAGTTTTCAGCACCTAATGGACTTAAATTAGCACATAACATGCCTCTGTCAATCCGTTTCTCTCTAAGGGGGCAACACTGACCACAGCCTTGGCATAATTCCTCTGTAATTAGAAAATGGATTTCCACAGGTGCATTACAGAAAAAGCTCAGGTTATTTACTCAACTGCTGGTGTCTTGCATCTGGATCTCTCCTTCCTGTTTTTACCCCCTTCCTCCTCCAATTCCTTCTTTCATTTCCCTCATTACTTTAGTGGGTCTTCAAAGAGCACCTGCTGCACACCAAGCCCTATTTGAGGCACAAAAAATACAGACTACATCTCTGCCTTCATAGAGTTTATATTCTAGTGGGAGAAATGGCCAAAAAAAAAGTGTTGTGTGTGTGTCAGGAGTGATTAGTGCTGTGAACAGCATAAGCAGGTAAGAAGAATGGATTGGGTCTTTAGGCCTCTGACAGGGAGACATTGGCACAAAGATCCGAGGACAAGAGCTAAGGAATAAAAACAGCAGAGGGGCCAGCGCTGTGGTGCAGCAGGTTAAAGCCCTGGCCTGAGGCGCCAGCATCCCATATGGACGCCAGTTCAAGTCCTGGCTGCTCCGCTTCCGATCCAGCTCTCTGCTATGGCCTGGGAAAGCAGTAGAAGATGGCCCAAGTCCTTGGGCCCCTGCACCCATGTGGGAGACCCAGAGGAAGCTCCTGGCTCCTGGCACAGCTCCAGCTGTTGCGGCCATCTCGGGGGTGAACCAGCAGATGGAAGACCTCTCTCTCTCTCTCTCTCTCTTTCTCTCTCTCTCTCTCTCTGCCTCTCTCTGTAACTGTCTTTCAAATAAATAAAATAAATCTTAAAAAAAAAAAAAATAAAAACAGCAGAAAGAACAATATGTCTTCCTGGGGCTTGCGTTGTGTGTTGTGACGCAGTGTGTTAAGCCACCAGCTGCAGCGCCAGCATCCCATGTTGGGGGGCCAGTTTGAGTCCCAGCTTTTCTGTTTCTGATTCAGCTTCCTACCTTCATGGGAAGGCAGCAAATGGTGACCCAGGTCCTTGGGCCCCTGCCACCTACGTGGGAGATAGAGTTCCTCTCTCCTGGCTTTGGCTTGGCCTAGCCCTGGCTGTTGTAGTCATTTGCGGGGGTGAACGAGCAGGTGGAAGATTGATCTCTCTGTCTCAGTCTCTCTCTCTTGCCTTTCAAATAAATAAATCTGAAAAAAAAAAATCTTACTGTGTTTGAAGAGTAAGAAGAAAAACATCATTTGGAGTTATTTTGAGGGACCTAGGCTTTAACTCTAAAAGCAGGAAGGCCTTTGGAGGGTTTATGTGTAAGAGTGATGTTATCTGACTTAAATTTTTATTTTTTAAGATTTATTTATTTGAAATGCAGAGTAACAGAGAGAGAGGGAGAGACAGAGAAAGAGATCTTCTATCCACTGGTTCACTCCTCAAATGGCCACAACGACAGCTAGATCTGGGCCAGGCAGAAGCCAGTAGCCAGGAATTTTATCCGGGTTTCCCATGTGGGTGTCAGGGATGCAAGTACTTGGGCCATCATCTGCTGCCTTCATAGGCACATTAGCAGGAAGGCGGATGAGAAGTAGAACAGCTAGGACTCAAAACAGCACACCAGTATGGGATACCAGCATTACAGGTAGTGGCTTAACCCACTGCTCTAAAATACTGGTCCCTAACTTAAGTTTTTAAAAGAGGAAGAGACTGTAGAGGAGCAAAGGCAGAAGCATGGAGAACAGTTAAGAGACACTAGAATCAATTAGAAAAGATACAACCATGGGCTGGAGTCAGGTAGTACCGAAAGTGATAAGAGGTGGTCAGGATTTTTACTGAAGGTGGAAGAATCAAGAATGGTGATAATGTTTTTTATCTAACTTAGCCTCCATTAAACTAAATTAAAATGCCATTCATTGAGATGGGAAAGACTGCAATGAAAGCAGATTTGAAGAGGAAATAGTAGAGGCTCAGTTTTGGATGTGTTAAATGTTAAGCATTCTTCCCCACTTAATGCTGTATAATTGTTCAAACCTGGTAAATGCCACTCTTAGGATCATTAGTTACTATCCTCACTCTGTCTTTTATGACTTTGTCTAAATATGATCAGAGTCGGCAAACTTGGAAGGCTTCCATAGCCTTGGCAACTCATGACGACAGCCTAGGGCGGTTACTGGCACCATAAACTAGAGTGTCAATTTGTTGGGTCAACAACAGGAGCCACTGTGCACTTGCTCCTCATGTGGGATCTCTGTCCTTAATGTGCTGTCCATTTTGATTTAATGCTATAACTAGTACTCAAACAGTATGTTTCACTTTGTGTTTCTATGTGGGTGTAAACTGTTGAAATCTTTATACTAAATTGATCTTCTGTATATAAAGAGAATTGAAAATGAATCTTGATGCAAATGGAAGGGGAGAGGGGAGGGTTGCGGGTGGGAGGGAAGTTATGGGAGGGGGAAGCCATTGTAATCCATAAGCTGTACACTGGAAATTTATATTCATTAAATAAAAGTTAAAAAAAAAATGTTAAGCATTTTATTAAGACATCCAAGTGGAAATGTCAAGGAGGACCTTGGTTAGACAAATCTGGAAGTGGAAGAGCTGCCAGCTGGAGATAAAATGGATGTGGGTCAAGTGTCAGTGGTACTTTAAGCCATGACGTGCTTGAGATAACCTAGGGAGCATAGATGGAGAAGAGAATGGGTCTGTTCACTGCGCTCAGAAGCTCAGGGGTGTTCCAAGAAATAAGGGAGAACCAGCAGAGGAGAGAAAGGGGGGAGCAACTGGTGAAGTAACCATGGAAACAAGAGAATGGGGGTACTGAAAGCCAAGTGAAGAATGTTTCTAGGAGACTTAAACACACTGGGAAGCTGAGGACTGATCATTGTATCCAGCAACACGAATGTCCTTGATCATCCTATGCTGTTGGGGAGTGGTCGGATAAAGGCTTGATTGGGTTTGGTTCGAGACTGAGAAAACTGAGACCAGCAGTAGAGACAAACATCTGTGGATTATCATCCACATGCCATTGCTGAAGACGTAAGAATGGTAAGATGTATTCCCCACTTTCGTGGGAATGTTTAGAGTTTGGAAAACAGAACTGAAAGCTGAGGTGTGATAGGTCTGATATTTTAGGAGCAACTTGTAACCATGTGACTATGTCTCATCAAGGAAGGCTTCCCAGAGAAAGAAGAGCATGATTGAACCCTAAATGGCCAATAGGAATTATTGCATCAAAGGGGGCAAGGGAGGGGCAGAAGGAATGTGTATCTCAGAGGAAGCAGTCCATGAACAGCAGGAAGGCATCAGAGAGAGGGAGAAGCAGAAAGAAAGCTCTTCCATCAGCTGGTTTGCTCCCCAGATGGCCATAATGGCCAGGACTGAACCAGCCTAAGGCCAGGAGCCAGGTACTTCATCTGGGTCTCCCACATGGGTGTCAGAGGCTCATACAGTTGGGCCATCTTCAGCTGCTTTCCCAGGCACATTAGCAGGGAGCTGGGTTAGAAGTGGAGCAGCTGCAATTCGAACTGGGGCCCACAAGGGGATGCCACCGTCACAAGCAGCAGCTTAACCCATTAGACCACAACACCAGCCGCAAGAGCAAGCACTGTTGGCATGTGAAATGAGATATGTCACGTCCACCAAAATGAAGGTTTCAGAAGAGCTGAAAGAGTGAAGGAAGAAAAAGGAAGATTTCAGCCTTAGGCATGGATGAGCTGAAGATGCCTATAAATTTTCCAGGTAGAATTGATGGACAAGAAGTGACATCAGGCCAGAGTTATAGGTCATGGGTCACCACCAACAGATAGCTGGTGGGTGAAACCTGGTGGTGGATGACGTCATCTACCAAGAACTTGGAAAGAGCAGTGGCAAGAAGTTAAGACAAAGGGACACCACCATCGGAGAGAGGGACGGAGGAGGAAAAAGCCGTGAAGCAAATTGAGGGCTGGCCAGAGAAATAGGAAGAATCGAGGAAGCAGGGTGCTGCACCACAGTGGCAGCCCTCAGTCTTTATATGAATTTCCCCAGTTTTCCCACTAGTGACTAAGGGTTGCTTTTAAGATGCTCTATACTTACAAAAGTCCCAATGATCTCCTTCTGTTCACAGAAATCTAAGAAGTGATCGGGTAAAGGTGCCTGCATGTTACAGTGAAGAGTCAGAGATGTCTCTGTGACTTTCACTCTTTGTGTCTTCCAAATAAAGTGAAAATAAATTTTTAAAAATTTTTTCCAAGCTAGTTAGAGAAATAATGGGTAATAATTGGATAAATTTACTTCCTTAGCAACTAGTAGAATCTTTCTACATGATAAGCCAGATCCCCAGGAATTCACTCCTTTTGCCTCCCTCTTTTTTTTTGAAAGATTTATTTATTTATTTGAAAGAGTTACAGAGAGAAGGAGAGGCAGAGAGCTAGAGACAGAGAGCTCTTCCATCTGCTGGTTCTGGTTCACTCCCCAGTTGACCGCAACGGCTGGAGCTGTGCCGATCCGAAGCCAGGAGCCAGGAGCTTCTTCTGGGTTGCCCACACAGGTGCAGGGCCCAAGCACTTGGGCCATCTTCTACTGCTTTCCCAGGCCATAGCAGAGAGCTGGATTGGAAGTGGAGCAGCCAGGACTTGAACCGGCGCCCATATGGGAAGCTAGCACTGCAAATGGCGGCTTTACCCACTACGGCACAGCACCAGTCCTAACTCTACACCACTTTTTTGAGATGCTCTTGGCCTAGGAATTTCTTCCCTATCTTGGAGGCTGTCCCTCCAAGTAGTCCATGTTTCCAACCTCATTGCTATATCACACCAAACATCCTCCTGCATTTAAAACAAAGGTCTGCCTGCTGATATTTCAACATGAAAGCTCATTTGAGCCAGCCAATTCCTGTGATAGAAGGGAAGGAACTTACTGAGGACCATACATCTCAGAGTGACAGTGCTGTGACTCATCGCAGTATCCAGGTCAAATGCTCCTGCAGGGAGGAGACTGGGTTGCATGTCCTGGACGGGCCCGAGGTTCGTGCAGCCACTACACTACAGTCCAGAGGCAAAACTGCCAAGGTTCTCAGCCTTCATGGGTAGAATGAACAGTTTGCTGATGTCACTTGGAGAATGGAGGCTGTACAGTTAGTGTAGCAAGCAATGTGACCCTTGAAAACATTCAGCCTTCATGACTTCCCACTGCTTTATTCTAGGAAAATACTTGGGGAAAAGTTATAGCCTTGATTCAAATGACATCAGCTGGATTTTCCCCTTATTCTGTGTCCCTTAGCCTGGAAGAACTCAGACTGTAGAGAGAGTAGAGTAGCTAGAGTCCATAATCTGGGATCAGGATTTGGGAGATGACTGGGCGCTGCAGCTCAGTGTGGTTGATGACCATTAAGAGATGTGGCCAGAAGAGTAGGAAGGGCCACCCATTTAATAATAATTGTCACCACTTTCTGGTTGCTGACATGCATTGATATAGTCACATTAATTCTCCACAGCAGCCTATGTAGTGTTACCCAGAAATCAAGCAGCTTACCCAAGGTTGCTTGGTTGCATGGAGATGGATTACATGAGTAATAACATGTTCATTATAGAAAATAACAGGGGCTGGCGCTGTGGTGTAGCAGGTAAAGCTGCCGTCTGCAGTGCCGGTATCCCATATGGGCACCTGTTTGAGTCCCGGCTGCTCCACTTCTGATCCAGCTCTCTACCATGGCCTAGGAAAGCAGTGGAGGATGGCCCCTGCATCCTCATAGGAGACCTGGAAAAAGCTCCTGGCTCCTGGCTTCGAATCGGGACCATTTGGGGAGTGAACCAGTGGATGGAAGACCTCTCTCTTTCTGCCTCTCTGTAACTCTGCCTTTCAAATATATAAATATTAAAAAAATGATAAAGAAAATATGTGACCCATCATCCAATGATAATCCAGGCTGTCTCAGTCTAATAATCTTTCTATGATGTTGCCCAATCTGCTCTTAACTTTTTTTAAGGATTTTTTTATTTTAAAGGCAGAATTACAGAGAGAGGGGGCAAGAGAAAGGTTCGTTCCGCAAATGGCTGCAAGGGCCAGGCCTGGGCCAAGCCTAAGCCAGGAGCCTAGAACCCCATGTGGGTCTCCCACCTGGGTGACAGGGGCCCAAGCCTTTGGGTCATCTGCTGTTGCTTTCCCAGGCACATTATCAGGGAGCCGGACTCAAATCAGCACCCATATGCGATGCTAGTGTTGCAGGCAGCTGCTTAATCTGCTGTGCCCCAGTGCCAGCCCCTTACCTATTGCTTTTGTTCTGTGCCTTGTTTATCCCACGCTTTGTCTCCTAAAGACTTGAACAGCTTGGCCTGGGCAGCACTCCCATGACGGATTTAAGGGTGTGGGCCCCTTAGTACTGTCAGATCACACAGCCCTGCCCTTCCCCTTATTGCCACCCTATCCCCGCAACGTTCATGAACTTGTGTCCTTAAGAGCTCATTTCTGTTTTTTTTTTTTTTTTTTTTTTTTTTTAAAGGCAAAGAGACAGAGATCTTCTTTCTGCTGGTCCACTCCCCAAATGCCCACAACAGGCAGGGCTGGGCCAGGTTGAAGCCAAGAGACGAATTCTATCCAGTTCTCCCTTGTGGGTCACAGGGACTTAAGTACTAGAGCCGTCATCTGCCTTCAAGG
The DNA here is from genome assembly GCF_033115175.1 of Lepus europaeus. Classification (NCBI taxonomy): domain Eukaryota; kingdom Metazoa; phylum Chordata; class Mammalia; order Lagomorpha; family Leporidae; genus Lepus; species Lepus europaeus. The sequence continues at coordinate 70,101,862 of NC_084836.1, forward strand.
ATCTGCATTAGCAGGAAGTAGCGATCAGAACAGAGCTGGGCTGGGGCCAGCACTGTGGCGTAGCAGGTAAAGCCACTGCCTGCAATGCCGGCATCCCATATGGGCACCAGTTCAAGTCCCGGCTGCTTCACTTCCCATCCAGCTCTCTGCTATGGCCCAGGTCCTTGGGCCCCTGCACCCACGTGGGAGACCTGGAAGAGGCTCCTGGCTCTGAAGCAGCTCAGCTCTGGCCGTTGTGGTCATTTGGGGAATGAACCAGCAGATGGAAGACCCCTCTGTCTCTCTCTGGCTCTGCATCTCTCTGTAACTCTGTCTTTCAAATAAATAAAATAAACCTTTATATATATATATATATATATATATATATATACACACACACACATACATGCATGTTATAAATGGGATCATACTTTTTTTAAATATTTTATTTATTTATTTGAGAGGTAGTAGAGTTACAGACAGTGAGAGAGAGAGGTCTTCCATCCACTGGTTCATTCCCCAAATGGCTGCAATGGCCGGGCTGTGCCAATTCATAGCCAGGAGCCAGGTGCTTCTTCCCAGTCTCTCATGGGGGTTCAGGGGCCCAAGGACTTTGGCCATCTTCTACTGCTTTCCCAGGCCACAGCAGATAGCTGAATTGGAAGAGGAGCAGCCAAGACTAGAACTGGCGCCCATATGGGATGCCAGCACCGCAGGCAGAGGATTAACCTATTGTGCCACGGTACCGGCCCCAAGAGATTATACTGTTTATAATTTGCCTTTCACCCAGAATTATCTTATGAGCATCTTTCCACATCAACAGATATGCTTTGATCACTTGATATGTGTCTAAGAAAAGCATTGTGCAGTTACCAAGGCAAAATGCCCCTTAGATCCTTGGGCTCCTATTGGGCAAGGTGGGGACCATGAAGACAGAGACCCAGGTGACTCATCTGTTGTGTGCATGAGATAATAGAGCCAAGGGTGCTGCTGGCAGTGAAGGTAGTGCCAGTTTGTGGAGCAGTTTTTTTGGTTTTTATTTTATTTTATTTTTATTTATTTGAGCACCATAGAGGGACAGAGAGAGCACTCCCATCTGCTGGTTCACTCCCCAAAGGCCCACAATAGCCAAGCCTGGGTCAGGCTGAAGCCAGGAATTGGGAACTTAATCTGGGTGTCCCACATGGGTGGCCGGAAGCCAGGAACCCAAATACTTGAGCCATCACCACTGCCTCCTAGGGTCTGTATTAGCAGGAAATTGCAGTGGGGCCAGAGCCATATATGGCATCCAGGCACTCCAGTGTGGGATGTGAGTGTCTTCATTAGAATCTTAACAGCTAGCCCAAATGCCCATCCTTGAAACTGTTCTTTTAATTTTCTATTTTCCAACATAAACTTTTTCTCCGGCTTCTATCTCTAGTCCATACATGCTTCTCCCAGTGAGTCATCTTGGAAGCTAAGATTTAAATACCAGCATCAAACAGCTGTTTTCTATCACTTTTTCCCCCCAGGACTTGCTGCCACTTGATGAAGTGGCTCTCAGACTGTGTTCAGAAGAGTAATAGGGTGAGAGACTTAATTCCCAATATAGCTGCTAATCCTGTGTAATTCCCCGAAGTCTTTCAGTCCTAGGTTATCTGTCCTTTCTTTCTGAGCTGAAAGCCCGGGGAGTCGAAGCTCACAGGAATGGAGAATCAGAAGGTACCAGAGTTCAGAGTTTGCTGGGCTGGTGGTGCTAGTGCTGTTCACTTTTCTAGGAGTGCTCTCGAAGTCCCTGACACTTAATTCTGCGGCAGCGGCAGCATGGCTCCCAGGTTGTTTGCAATCTGTCTTTACATGGATGTGTTAATTCCATTTCTGACCCAGGTGAAAGTAACCTCTCTAAGAGGTGGAAGTGTGTGTGCTTTGATCATCAGGGTAGGTGATGGCTGTTTTCACAGAAAACCTGGATCTTCTTCAACCAAAAGGTCTGGAAAATAGCGAATTTTCTGTGAGCTGAGAATTTATACATAGATGAAACAGGTAGAGAAAAGCAGGAAAGAAAGGGGATTAGGTTCCTATATAAAAGTAAAATGCATTTACGTGCATGTAAATTAGGTCAAATACAACTTAATATTTAGCAAATACTTGTACAAGGATGATGACTTCTTTAGGTTACTCCAGAGAGCTTCAGTCCTCAATGCTACTATATAATTATTGGTATTAGTTTCAGCTATCTTGTGTCTTTGTCTTGTTTAAAAGAAAAACAAAACAGAATTCACGTCATTTTTTAGTCTAATGAATTTCATTAGTGCATATTTACAGTGTTTAAAATACGAGGTATTTTGCCCCTCCCCCCCCCTTGATCTTGGAATCAGAATTTCTCGTCTCCAGTGTAATAACTATCATCAGAGCTGGGCTCCCCTTTCTTCTCATTTTGCCCTTATAAGGCTATCCTGTTTTATCACTTCCTGCTGCAGCTCCTGACTTTTTCTCTCTTCCCCTCTCCCTCTCCTGGGTGGATGCTTGCTCCATGTGGCAGGGCTGTAACTGCACAGCTGTCTGAAACAGCCGTGGGCTCGCAGCAGCTTGCAGTCTGAACTTTCATTTCGCAAAGAGCAACGTGTTGGAATGTTTCAGCAGGCAAGTTGTAACTGGCACTCGCTTCTCCTTCTTGTAGAACCCTGAAAGTTTGCCCCCGCACTTTAGACGGGGGACCCTGACTGTGTTAAAGAAGAAGTGGGAGAACCCGGTGCCGGGAGCGGAGCCACACACAGACACCGTGCGAAACAGCAGTGCCGAGACTAGGCACAGAGGCGGCCATCCGCCCGCAGAAGTGACCAGCAGCTCTGTTCCTGCCACCCGAGTGGATCAGCAGGTCCACTCCGGACCCGGTTTGGGATCACCTCCTGAAGCCCTCTCTCACCGCATCGAGGAGCGTCAGGATCATAAGGACCACGCAACAGAAAGTAAAAAGATGGAAAACTGTCTGGGAGAATCCAGGCATGAAGTAGAAAAATCCGAAATCGGTGAAAACACAGAAGCTTCAGGCAAAATAGAGAAATACAATGTCCCACTGAACAGGCTTAAAATGATGTTTGAGAAAGGTGAACCAACTCAAACCAAGGTAAGAATGGGCTGGGATTAAAACTTGAGAAGGGCGAGTCCAGCACTAAACAAAGCTGGTTTTCTCATTTAGACAGTTGGAATAGAGGCCGAGTGCGTCTTTTGATTCAAGTTGAATGAATTCACAGGTGAATTATTTATATAGGTGCTAAGATTCGTGAGTATCTGACCCAATTTCATCTTAATTCAAGCTCAGGCTGAGAGGCCAGTTGCTATCTAAAAATGAAGATTGGATTCTGTTTCTGTGTACTTGCCCTTTTAATTGGTCTTCCTGTGCCTTTTGTCATTGTAGCCTTGGGGGGTGAAATGACTGCTGAATCTTGCTCTCTGCTGGACACAGCTGCAGAGTTCAGCATCAAGACTGAGGCTTAGTTGTCTCTTTGCTAGCTGAACCTTTTCTCTGCTTCTCAACTTCCTCATCTGTGCCTTCCAACAAATGTTTTCTATCAGCTAAAACCCTCTCCCAGGAAAAATCAATGAAGATAGCCAGACGAGCTGTAGCTTCAGGAGTTTTGACTTGCAAATGCCCAGGGCTGCATTTTCCTACAGCTGCTAATGAAATCTGAGCCTTCGTGTGGATTGTAGACTGAATCCCCAGAGGGCATTACTTAACTAGAAAATGAGTTACATATGCTGGTGACTTACAACACTATCCAGGGGCCGCAGAGCTGGTAAATTTTTCCAGTTTTCTCAGACTTTCCTACATATCTGGCTTTGTACGCGGGGATGGTTTGTTACAACAGGCATTGTAATGAAATAAACAGATCCAACTGGAAGCGAAGCCATCATTTACTACAGATTCCATCTTCACGGGAGAGCTGAGTTTTTTAAAAGTTAAATATTTGGCCCAAGTCCCTCTATTTGTGAAGTAATAGGAGGAAGCATCCTCAGATAAGAAAAGAAAAAAAATAGATAACTCATCCTGTAGTCCTCTGCTGTATTCATTGTGACGTTGTTGTCTCAAAGTGCCTGTTGCTTTCCTGCCTAGGAAAGTTCTTGAATGTTTGAGGACAGAGGAAGAATTTGTGAAGGTTGGACAAGCTAGAACCTTTCTCTGTGAGCAAGCTTTAACTCTACTTTAACACTGAAGCCAGTTGGCAAGAGGTACAACCACAAAGCAGTTTTATTACTTTTCTTCAACTCTCTTCCCTCTCAATTTTTAGTCCTCTTTCCCCTTTATGATCTTAATTTAATTTTTTAAATTTAAATGAGAGGAAGAATTTTAACTGGAAGGAAAATATGTCAGAAATCCAAAATAGAGAGGAAGAGGCTTTGTGGTGACTCAAAGCACCATTGTAAGTCCTCTCCTCTCAGACCCTGCTTAGGGGAAGGATGGCTGATGTCACGCCAGCACACATAATGTGGATTCAGTGCAGAAGGCATGTCGACACTGGCCTGAGGTAGGAAATGACTAGGACCGCAGCAAACAAAAATGCTGATCATGCGTCAGGATCTGGCGAGAGGCTCTTTTTTTCTCATAAATGTCTAGTGAGAGATGGGTCAGACAAAGCCTATCTTTTTCTGCCTGGTCAGAGTAGGGGTTGTTGAAACACCATATAGAGGCTGATCCTACCAGATCACTGATGGCACTGGACAACCTGACTGCAGAAGGATAGAAAGGAGGAGGGGTTTTGAGAGTCTCCTGGGCTTTTTTTTTAGGTTTGGATTTTTGTGTATGGGTGCCCTTTTTTACTTCCTGATTAAATAGTCTTTTTGACTTAATGGACTGCTCAGGGAATGAAAGGCATAGCCATCCTTGGTTCTTCAGCTGCTTCTGAGCAAGCATCATTATCCATGTTGGAAACAGTACAGAGCAATTTTTTTTTTTTAATTTTGGTTTCTTTCTTAAGATTTACTTATTTATTTGAAAGAGTTACAGAGAGAGAGAGGGATGTAAATCTCTATCCACTGGTTCACTCCCCAGATGGCCATGCAACAAGCCAGGGGTGAGCCAAGCCAATGTCTTGAGCCTGGAACTCCATCCAGGTCTCCCACATAGGTGCAGGGGCCAAAGCACTTGAGCCATCCTCTGCTGCTTTCTTAGGCACTTTAGCAGGGAGCTGGATCAGGGAGCTGGATCAGGGAGCTGGCTGCTCCACTGAGCAGCCAGGACTCAAACTTGTGCTGTTAGGCTTAACCCATTGTGTCACAGCACAGGCCCTCCTAGTGTCATTTATTTGTTGACTGGGTTTTAGGTAGCTGAGTTAACTATTCTGGGAATTTTTTTATGAAAAAGATACCTGATCAGAGCTAGTGTTATGGCACACTGGATTAAATTGCCACTTGCAACATTGGCATCCCATGTTGGAGTGCCAGTTCGAGACTCCACTGCTCAATTTCCAGTCTAACTGCCTACTAATTGCACCTGGAAGGCAACAGCTGGCAGCCCAAGTACTTGGACTCCTGCCACCCATGTGGGAGACCTGGATGGAGTTCCTGGCTCCTGATCTTGGTATGGCCCAGCCCTGGCTATTGCGGCCATCTGGGGAGTGAACCAACAGTTAGATCTCCCCCTCCACCCCCAACCACTCTTCCTTTCAAATAAATAAATCTTTAAAAGAGATGATCAACAGGTTATAACCAGTGTCCAGATATTGTTGACAATTGAATCTTTAGAAACCTCAGGATACAGTTAGCCAGAAATGAAATACTTCTTGGAGCTAGTGCTATGTCACAGAATGTTAAGCCTTGGCCTGAAATGCCAGCATCCCATATGGGCACCAGTTTGAGTCTTAGCTGCTCCACTCCAATCCAGCTCTTCTTGCTAATGTACCTGGGAAAGCAGGGGAAGATGACTCAAGTTCTTGGTCCCTGCATCCATGTAGGAGACCTGGATGAAGCTCTTGACTCCTAGCTTCAGCCTGGCCCAGCCCTACTCATTGCAATCATTTGGAGAGTGAGCCAAGCAGTTGGAAGATCTGTCTCTGCTCTCTCCCTGTAACCCTGCCTTTCAAATAAATAAATACATCTTTTTAAAAAAAAAAAAAAAAGGCAAGGTGGAGGGGGCCTGGCGCTGTGGCACAGCCAGTTAAAGCCCCAGCCTGCAGCGCCAACATCCCATATGGGTGCTGGTTTGGGTCCTGGCTGCTCCACTTCCAATCCAGCCCCCTGCTATGGCCTGGGAAAACAGCAGAAGATGGCTCAAGTCCTTGGGCCCCTGCGCCCCCATGTGTGAGACCCAGAAGAAGCTCCTGGCTTCGAATCAGCTCAGCTCTGGCCATTGCGGCCATTTGGGGAGTGAACCAGTGGATGAAAGTCCTCTCTGTCTCTACCTCTCTCTGTAACTCTTTCAAATAAATAAAATCCTAAAAAAAAAAAAAGAAATTCTGTACCTCTTCTCCCATCCCCAGGAATTATCAAACAACAAAGAGAACTCCTGAAAGACTCCTAAAGCCTCCGTTCTTTGATTGCCAAGCACATGTTTGGTCCACACAAATCCTTGGAGAGGAGAATAGGACCAAATGTTTGGATGACTTATTTCTACCTTCATAATCTGTTTAAATTCTTACCCTTCCTTTAGGTGCAGATTGAAGCAGTGAGGTTTAATACAGGGAAGTAAGGCTGCAAGTACGGGCCGCCCTTGTGTTCTTCTGCACAGATGCTGGCTGCTGCTGCTGCTGCTTCCGGCATCACTTTCCTCCTGTAGGAAAGGAGTTGGGTAAAGCAAGGCTTTGGAAAAGAATGCTTCCTCCCCAAAATTCCAAGACACATAAACACTTACTCTCTGGGCACTACCCCAGGCTAGCAGATAGCAATGAGAAAGGAACAAGACGTTTATTCAGAAATGAACAAAATTGCAACTTTTTTTCTTTCTCCCTTATCCTTTTTTTCCATTGCCCATGGCTTATGTCCATGCTTTCAGTTATTCGTTTCTTAATTGCTTTTCATTTAGAGTATCAAGGTGAAACAGCACATTCAGATCGTTTGCCTTGCCCCATCCTCCTCTTCCCTTGTTTGCTGCTTCTCTCCTCTCAGACTCCTGTCCCTCGCTTCCCTCAGAATTTCTGTCCTCTGACTGCCAGGATCACACATATGGATAGCATCAAAATGCCACGAGAAGCTTTGCTCGTTAGCCTGAGAGTAAAACCATCTTTCTCCAAATGGTCTAACATTTTTGTGGTTTTTCTTGTAAGTTCCTGGAAGTGACACTTGGTATTTTGTTTAGTTTTATATAACAGTATATATGTGCCTGTGTAATACAGTGAGCCCTTGAGAAAATACACAGCCAAACTGTAGTCTGATCTGTGTTTATCAGATATTTTATCCACAGACAGCTAATTTATAATCTGGATCAAAGAAGCCGTTTATGTATGCCTTCCTTTTTATTTTTTGAATATTTATTTTATTCAAAAGGTAGAATGACACGGAGGGAAGGAGAAACAAAGAAAGATATTTCATCTGCTGATTCACTCCCCAGATGGCTACAACAGCCAGTCTGGGCGGAGCTGAAGCCAGGAGCACCATCAGAGTATCTCACATGGGTGGCTGGGATTCAAGCACTTGAGCCATTATCTGCCGCTTTCCAGATGCGTTAGCAGGGAGCTAGATTGGAAGCAGAGTAGCCTGCACTCAAACCAGCACTCCAGTATGGGATGTGGGTGTTCCAAGCAGCTGCTTATAATCTATTACACCACAAGGCCTGTTCTGCCCCTCTTTTTAAATTTTTCTTTATTATTTTTCATGTATTAGAGTGTGTGAATGAGCATATGCCAGCTCCCATCTGCTGGCTCATTCCCCAAATACCTGCAATGGCCAAGACTGGGCCTGGGCAGGAGCTAGGAGCCAGGAGTCAGGAATACAATCCAGGTCTCCCACATGGGTGGCAGGAACTCAGTGCCTAAGTCATCACTACCACTTCCTGACCTGCATTGCTGGGAAGTGGAGTCAGTAGCCAAAGACAGGAATTGAACCCCGCACTCCTGTCTGGGACAAGGGCATCTTGACCGCTTGGCTAAATGCCTGCTCCTGTGTGTGCCTTGACAGGTAGGTGTCCATTGGGAATCCTCAGATTGTTGCAAAAACTATATATAACATTTTATCTTCCCTTCTCTTGGTTAGTAATTGCCTGTGTTCCCTTAAAAAAAAAAAAATTTTATTTATTTGAAAATCAGAGTTACACAGAGAAGGAGAAGCAGAGAAAGAGAGAGGCCTTCCAGCCGCTGGTTCACTCCCCAGTTGGCCACAACAGCCAATCCAAAGCCAGGAGCCAAGAGCCTCCTCTGGGTCTCCCACGTGAGTGCAAGGGCCCAAGGACTTGGGCCATCTTCTATTGCTTTCCCAGGCCACAGCAGTGAGCTGAATCAGAAGTAGAGCAGCCAGGACTCAAACCAGTGCCCATATTGGATGCCGGCACTGCAGGTGGTGGCTTTACCTGCTACACCACAGCACTGGCCCCTCTGCTTACTTTCATGCCAGCTGGTTACTTACTGGTTTCTAGCTAGTTTCATTACAATAAAACCTGTTGAAAAGCAATGTCCGGGGATAGAAGAGTCTCTAGGAGCTGGGACTGTGGCATAGTAGAGTAAACCTCCTCCTGCAGCACTGGCATCCCATATGCATTCTGGTTCTAGTCCCGGCTGCTCCTCTTCCAATCCAGCTCTCTGCTGTGGCCTGGGAAAGCAGTGGAAGATGGCCCAAGTGCTTGGACCCCTGCACCCATGTGGGAGACCCAGAAGAAGCTCCTGGCTCCTGGCTTTCAATAGGCCCATCTCCGGCCATTGTGGCCACTTTGGGAAGTGAACCACCATATGGGAGACCTTTCTCTCTCTCCCCCTCTCCCCCCTCCCCCTCCTCCCCCTCCCCTCTGTCTATAACTCTGCCTCTCAAATAAATAAATAAAATCTTTTTTAAAAATTCAAAAAATAAATAATAGTCTCTAGGCAGTGTTGGCTATGTGAGAGTTCCAGGATCCAGAAATCCTTTGTCTGCTCCCACCCCCCAAATATCACCCCTTTTGTTTTCCTGCGATTGGACCCTCCTGGCTTAGACACGTGTATCCATACGAATACATTAGAGTCATTTCCTCTAGTCTTCTAACTCACTGATGAGTTAAAATGAGTGAAAAATTCCCATCAAGGTTGTTGGCATATAGATTCTAGAATTGTAAGGGACTTCTGGGAGGTTATTTAATCCAGCACATTGCTCACAGGCAGTTCGGATACTACGGTCCCAATTTTATAGATGGAAACAGCTGAAGTTAGGGAAGTAAACCAACATATCCAATGTCATATGGTTAGTTAACAGCAGGACAAGGATTAACATTGTGTAGTATCTCACCTACCATATAGCACTGGCTCCATGGAAATGATAATGACTATTTATTGAATAGAAACAACTGGCCATGACCCTTCATAGCTTTGAAATCTAACGAAATTGGGAAAAATTTAAAACATGTCAACAGCTGCATTCCCACATTTTATACTCAATGAAAAGAATGGAGAGAATTTTTTGGAATGCAAGAGATTTATCTGAAACTCTAGAGTTAGAAGCTTGTGGTTTAGAAGGTTTGTTTTTCTTTTCTTTCTTTCTTTTTTTATTTGAGAGGCAGAAAGAGAGAGCAACAGCTCCCATCTGCTGATTCAATCCCAGATGCCCTCAGTGGCCAAGACTGGGCTAGGCAGAAGCCAGCAGCCGGAAGTTCAATCCCAGTCTCCCATATGCATGGCAGGAATCCATTTAGCTGAGCCATCACCACTACTTCCCAGGGTCTGCATTAGCAAGTATCAAGCATAGTTACCACAGTGTAGAAAATGGATATTTGAGTTCCCTAGGCCAGTTGTCTGCTCCTGTTACTCTTTTGTTTTTTTTATGATTTATTTATTTATCTGAAAGGCAGAGAGAGAGAGACCCCTTCTATCCACTGGTTCACTCCACAAATGGCAGCAATGGCTGGACCTGGGCCCATCTGAAGCCAAGAGCTTCTTCCAGGTCTGCCACTTGGGTGCAGGGGCCTAAGTACTTGGGCCATTTTCTACTGGCTTCCAAGGTGCATTAGCAGGGAGCTGGATCAGAAGTGCAGCAGCCGGGACTTGAACTGGTACTCATATGGCAGTGGCTTCATCCTCTAGACCACAGCCCCTGCCACCACCCACCCTTACTCTTATCATGTAAACTAAATACTCTTCCAAACACACAATGAGGGGGCTGGCACCTGGCATTCCAGATGGGAGCTGGTTCAAGTTCTGGCTGCTCCTCTAATGATCCAGCTCTCTGCTATGGCCTGGGAAAGTAGTAGAAGATGACCCAAGTCCTTGGGCCCCTGCACCCATGTGGGAGACCCGGAAGAAGCTCCTGGCTCCAGATCAATGCAGCTCGAGCCGTTGCGGCTAATTGGGGAGTGAACCAGTAGATGGAAGACCCCTTTCTCTCTGCCTCTCCTTCCCTCTGTGTGTAACTCTTTCAAATAAATTAAACACACACACACGATAAGTAAACCAGAAAGAAGAAGAGTCAAGTAAACCAGGAAAAAAGAATAACCTTTATCAGTTGTACACAAGACTCAATCATTTTTGGTTCTTACTATTGCATAACTAGTTTGGTTGTTTTTCTTTTTTGTAAGATTTATATATTGATTTATTTATTTGAAAGGCAGAATCACAAGGAGGGAAATGAAAGAAAGAATGTTCCATTTATTGGTTCACTCCCCAAATGCTCACAATAGGCAGGGCTAGGCCAGTCCAGAGTCAGGAGCCTGGCTTCAGCTTGTCACAGTCCCAGCTGTTGCAGGCATTTGGGAAATGAATCAACAGGTGGAAGATCAATTTTCTCTCTCTCTCTCTCTCTGTCCCCCCACCCCCTTCCCCACTCTCCCTCTCTGCCTTTCAAATAAATCTCTTTCTTTTATTTTCTCTGGGCTGTGTTACTGAAGTGTTAGTATCATGGTCTAAAGGTGCACAGTAACTCATTAAACATTCTTCTTACGTATCTTTGGCTTGTTCTCAAAGATGATACTATTTTATAACACCACTAGCACAGCTCCCCAAAGCTTCATTAGCATTTGGTTTTTTATCATTTTTATCTGTTTATATATAGGTAGGAAGTATTACTTCTCCTTCTTTCTCATTTTTCCTAATTGTGAGACTAACACATAAGTTTTATAGAAAGCTTGGAAATACAAAAAATGTCGAGAAATCCTACCACTTAGAGTTAAGTGCTCATTCTATTATTTTCACATAAATGAGTTCTAATTTTTCTAAGAGGATACCTAAAGAAATAAATTCTTTTCTCTCAGCCCTTTGAGAAATTAAGACTAAGCTTCATCTACACCCCCATAACCCCCATGCCTAGGTTTGCAAAGTCCTATTTTCCCGTGAAAGCCACTCTTCCTATACCCTTGAATCTGGAAGGCTGAAGTTGAAAGACTGAAGAAAGTGCCTGAGGCAGACAGTTCTTATTTGGTTCCAAAACTCAGGAGAATCAGCTTCCAAGGAGAAATTGTTCTGAAAGGAGTGGAGGAGAAAGGAAATTCTACTTTAATATTACTTATTTAGACCTGACTTGCTTTATTTCTTTACAAAAGGAATCCCTGAAATAAGAAATTCGGCGGACAACTGACTAAAAGTCCCAGACTCTTATCCTCTTATGGGTGCATTTGATTTATGGATTCGCAGAGAGTATTTAAGGGCATTCACACTAATGAAGTTACAGTCAGCTCACAGGAAGGAGGACTTGGGTGGGTGACGCCAAATCTTGGCAAATTCCAGAAAATCCCAAGTGTCTTGACCTTTCTGTCTTCCCTGATAGATTACAATGACTAAGGCTCCCTCAAGTATCTAAGAAAAAAGGACTGAAGTGTGGTGGAAGTCTGTTAAAGAAGAGTGCTTAAGTGTCAAAATTTCTGTTAAGTGTGTGGGCTTTTCTCCTTCACATCCTTGAGAAATACTGGAGGAAACCTCTCCTTCTTCCTGTGCCGCAGATAACCACCCATAAAATTAACCTCAAGTGCATTTGAGATCTGGTTGTTCTTCATGTCTGAGTGGCTGGGAGAAGAAAAGGAACTGAAAGTAACGCTCTGTGCTTCACCTGGGCTCTCATTAAATCCATGGCATCTCAGAGCCATAGTCAGTGTAGCTGATTTCCGAATGCATTGTTTCTTTTTTTTCCTCTAAGACGAAATTGCTTTTGCACACTCACTTTTTGCAAAAAAAAAAAAAAAAAAATTTCCTTGAAAAAGTAGTTTTAAAAAACAGTACTTGAAAAAACAGTACTTGTACTGATACTCTTACAGACCAGAAGTTGTGTTTTCCATTTTTTTTAAGATTTATGTATTTATATGAAGAGCAAAGTGACATAGACACAAACACAAACATACACATAGATACAGAGGTCTTTCATCTGCTGGTTCACTCCCCAAATGACTACAACAGCTGGGGCTGGGCCAAGCCAAAGCCGGTAGTTTAGAACTCCACCCAGATCTCTTACGTGAGTGGCAGCACAAGTACTTGGGCCTCATCTGCAGCTTTTCCAGGCACATTAACAGGGAGCTGGATCAGAAGCAGAGCAGCCAGAACTCCAGCCTGCGTTCTAGTGTGGGATCCTGGCATTAGAAACAGCGGCATGTCCTGCAGCACCACAAAGCCAGCCCCCAGAAGGCTTCTTTTTGAAAGGCCCTTATAGGGGAAATTGGATGCATCTGAAACCAGGGAGAGCCTCTGCCATAGCCGGGTCTGTATTCTGGTTCTAAATTAGTCTGCTCTCTTGGGGCTAGCACTGTGGCATAGCAGGTAAAGCCGCTGCCTGCAGTGCCAACATCCCATATGGTCGCTGGTTTGGTCCTGGCTGCTCCACTTCTGATCCAGCTCTCTGCTGTGGCCTGGAAAAGCAGTAGAAGTTGGTCCAAGTCCTTGGGCCCCTGCATCTCTGTGGAAGACCCAGAGGAGGCTCCTGGCTTCAGATCTACCCAGCTCCAGCCATTGTGGCTATTTGGGGTGTGAACCGGGGATGAAAGATTTCTCTGTCTCTCTCTCTGCCTCTGCCTCTCAAGTAAATAAGTCCCAGTAACAACAGTGCAGGAACTTGACATAGAGGGATGGATACGTGATTGAACTAGACAGAAAGCTGAACTCTATAGGTTGCAACATGTAACACATACTCTTTGTTTGTTCTTGACTGGCAGAGTTAGAGAGACAGAGAGAATGGCCTTCCTTTTCCGTTAGGTCACCCCTCAAATGGCCGCTACAGCCGGCGCGCTGCGCCAATCCGAAGCCAGGAGCCAGGTGCCTCCCCTCCGGTCTCCCATGCGGGTGCAGGGCCCAAACACTTGAGCCATCCTCCACTGCCCTCCCGGGCCACAGCAGAGAGCTGAACTGGAAGAGGGGCAACCGGAACAGAATCCGGCACCCCAACCAGGACTAGAACCTGGTGTGCTGATGCCGCAGGAGTGAGCCGTGGCGCCGGCGCGCCGGCCATAACACATACTCTTGAAACTGTACTTGAACATACCTTTGACAGAATCAAGAATGAAAAACTCATTCATTCATTCCCTTCTGATTGAAGAAGTAGTAGTAGTGGTAATGGTGGTGGTATTTCCTGGATTTCTCTCTTTTTAGTGTCCTGAAAATTTTGGTTTTTTTTTTTTTTTTTTTTTTTTGACAGGCAGAGTGGACAGAGAGAGAGAGACAGAGAGAAAGGTCTTCCTTTTGCCGTTGGTTCACCCTCCAATGGCCGCCGCGGCCGGCGCACTGCGGCCGGCGCACCGCGCTGAGCCGAAGGCAGGAGCCAGGTGCTTCTCCTGGTCTCCCATGGGGTGCAGGGCCCAAGGACTTGGGCCATCCTCCACTGCACTCCCTGGCCACAGCAGAGAGCTGGCCTGGAAGAGGGGCAACCGGGACAGAATCCGGTGCCCCGACCGGGACTAGAACCCGGTGTGCCAGCGCCGCTAGGTGGAGGATTAGCCTATTGAGCCGCGGCGCCGGCCCTGAAAATTTTAGTTCTTGTAGTACAGCACCATTTAGAAAACATCTGTGGAATTCACTGTATTTTAGTGACCAGGAAATGAGAAGTATGGTGAAAACAGAACATGTAAATGGAGGGTATCCTGCCAAACGTCCTTTCCTTTGGCTGATAATTTTCATTTTTGCATGGGGGGTGGGGGGTGCCTGCAAAAGTATATCCTACAGCTATGATTGATGTTAGAGCAGCTGACCTGTGTTTGATGTAGTGAGCTTAGAGTTGCCACATCTTGTTTTGGTTTTAATGTAAAATGGATCCAGATAAAAATGTAAATTGCAAAGCTGACCAAAGTATGTTATTTGTATACTGAATTTTTGAGAAACTATTCTTATTGGCATGGTGCAAACAAACCAGTCCTTGGCTCTGATTTCTGAAAGGCAAAATTTCCTATCTCCACAGGAGAGGAGTTAAAAAAGTATAAGTGTGTGATAATACAGCTTCTTAAACTTCACTGTCAAGTTGATTAGTCCATTGCACTTAATGATTTAATAACTATTGACTAATATTGAACTCAAAAAGGTGATATGTGTTCAGTCTGTCAGAGTGGATTTTAGATTTCTTTTCTACGTCAAATGATCTGGGAATAATGAGATTTGAATGACAGGATCTGTTTGGAGCCTCCTGTTCCAAGTTGAGTAAATATGACATACTCCCTGTCTGCTATGGAGCTATTCTACAACACTCTGTAGCTTTCAGTTGAGTTATTTTTTCAGTCTTATAAATTATCATGTGTAAATTTCTTGGAGATCCACACTGGATATGAAAAGGATAGAGTAGTGAATTACAGGAATCAGAAAATATTCAAAGTCTGTACCAACTTTTTTTTCTAAGTCCTGTAGATACAGATGAAAAGGCATGGTCTCTGCCCCCTGTGAACTTACAGTGTAGTAGAGGAACAGTCCCACTAGTCTATGGGCGTTGCAATGGGAGTTTGACCAGGGAACAGAGGAAGAACTACCTAGTCTTTTTAAAGACTTATTTATTTGAAAGAGTTACAGAGAGGAAGAGACAGACAGAGAGGGAGAGAGAGACTTTCCATCCACTGAATTACTCCCCAAATGATCACAATGGCCAGGACTGGGCCAGCCAGGAGGCAGGAGCTTCTTCTGGGTCTCCCACTTAGGAGCAGGGGCCCAAGGACTTGGGTCATCTTCCATTGCTTTCCCAGGAAGCTGGATTGGATGTAGAGCAGCTGAGACTCAAATTAGTGCCCATATGGGACACTGGCGTTGTAGGCAGCAGCTTTACCCACCACGCTACAACACCGGCCCCAGAACTACCTAAAGTTATGTAGGAAAGGCGATTGAACTATAGATTGCATGTGCTGAGTCTTGAAGGAACAGGCATTTGCTAGACAACAGGGCAGTCCTGGTGGAAGGAGCCTCATTCACAGAACCGTGGTACTCCCAACCGCTTTCTTTTCCTGGAGAGTAAAGACAAAGCAGAGAATACCCAGAAGAGAGGAGGCTGGGTAGGTAGGGACCAGACCTGGAATGGGCCTTTTGTGACATGCCAAATACCTTGGATTTAATTCAACAGGTGATTGTGAATTTGGGAAACAATATTGAACAGGAGAGTAAAATTAATTTATAGTTTGAGGATAATTACTTTGTATTGTTTGGGATAATGGCAGCATCATAGAGAATAGATTAGAAGCTGAAGAAGAATCAATTAAAATGATTACACAGTGGCAGGCGTTTGGCCTTGCTTTTAAGACACCTATATTCCATAGCAAAGTCCCTGGATTCAAGTCCCAGTTCTGGCTCCTGGTTCCAGCATCCTGCTAATGCAGACCCTGGGAGGCAGCAGGTGATGGCTCAAGTGGTTGAGTCCCTGCTACCCATGTGGGAGACTGGGATTGAGTCCTGCTTTGGCCCCAGCCCATTCCTGGCCGTTACTGGCATTTGGGGATTGAACCAGTGAATGGGAATGCACTCTTTTGTGCTTGCTCATTCTCCCTGTCTCTCAAAAAAAAAAAAAAAAAAAAAAAGATGCACCAAGGCAGGAACAGCAAAGATAAAAAGGGATGGGGATGGGAAACGGCAACTGTTTCCATAAGGATTTGGCAGTTTGGAGGAACATACCTTGTTATCCGGGATGTGAGGCTCTCCCTACAATGACTGTTTCAATTATAAGCCTTGCTGGTTAAGACAGTTAGGCAGTGACCACTGGGTGATAGCATTACCTATTTGGAATTGCTTTTTTTTTTTTTTTTAAGTTTATTTTCATCTAACCGAAAGGCAGAGAACAGAGAGATTTGGTTCACTCCTCATGCCCACAACAACCAGAGCTGGGCTAGGTTGAAGCCAGGAGCTCCATCTGTGTCTCCCACTTGGGTGGCAGGGACCCAAGCACTCAAGCCATTATCTGCTGCCTCCCAGGATACACTAGCAGGAAACCAGATCAGAAGTGCATAGTAACAGAGACTCAAACCAGCACTCTGACATGGCATGTGGTAGTCCTTAGCAGTGGTTTAACCTGTTGTACCCATAACACCTGCCCTGGGGTTTCATTTTTTCCTGGGCACCTGTGAATTTATAGTGTTTTATAATTATAGTATCTTTTTAATTCTAAGAAATGTCTAATCTTTTCTGGATTTTATTTATAAAGGAAATGTATAAGCCTCCTTTCTGAATATCACATCAAGATTTCCCATCTGCTGTGCAAATCTTACCCTTGGGTTTTGTTTTCCAAACAGAATCTTTGGGCCCATGGCCGAAATTCAGGTGGAAGGAGGATCTCTGAAAACAGCTATTCTCTGGATGACTTGGAAATGAGCCCAGGTAAGCAGAGGTCAGTGTGGGTGAAGTCCTATTAGAAGTGCCTCTGGACTCGGAGCCAGTGTTTTTAAAGGAAGAGTGACACAAATTAAAAGGAAGTCTGTCAGAGACAAGCCTCCGAAATCCCCTTGCCTTCTACAAATAGCTCTTCTTGTATTTTCAACCCATCTTTAGGAGCCTGTGGTAACCAAAGGGTACATTTAAGTGATTTCAAGTGGCTCCTCCATAGCATCTAGTGCTTGAGGGTTTTGATAGGTGGATTATATCCTTTATCAAAGTGCATTGTCTCCTATTACCAACAGTAACATAAGACCGTGAGTATAAAATTTTATGTTTTGAGGGGCCTACATAGGCACCTCACAAAATAAAAAAATTAATGTAGGAAATCATAATCCTCCTAGTAATAAAAAATGCAATTAAAACAGCATTGAGGGGCCAGTATTGTGGCACAGTGGTTTAAGCCACCATCTGCAACACTGGCATCCCGTATGAGTGCGGGTTCCACTGCTGGCTACTCCACTTCCGATCAAGCTCCCTGCTAACACACCTGGAAAAGCAGCAAAAATGGCCTGAGTACCTGAACCCCTGTCACCCACATAGGAGACCCAGATAGAGCTCCAGACTCCTGGCTTCTGCCTGACCTGGCCCAGCCCCTGCCGTTGCAGCCATTTGGGAAGTGAACTGGCAGATGGAGGATATCTCTCCCCCCGCCTTTGTAACTCTGCCTTTCAAATAAATAAATAAATCTTTAAAAACACACATACCAAAAAATAAAACAACTTGGGGGCTCCTTTTCTTTTGTGTGCCACCAAAGATCCTGGTTTCACCATGGGCCGCAACCCTACCCAGCGTTACCAGTATTGTAAGAACAGGCCGTACCCAAAGTCTTGCTTCTCCCAAAGTATCCAGGATGCCTAGATCCCTGATTTTGATCTGGGTCAGAAGAAGGCAAAAGTGGATGAGTTCCCACCATGTGGCCGCAGGGTGTCAGATGAACATGAGCAGCTCTCCTCTAGAGACTAGAGACTTCCTGTATTTGTGCCAACAAGGACGTGGTAAAAAGCTGTGGAAGATGGCTTTCCTATGCAAGTGTGCCTCCACCCCTTCCACGTCCTCTGCTGGTGCTGACAGGTTCCAGCCAGGTGTGCCGAATGCTTTTGGAAAGCCCCAGGGCACAGTGACCTGGGTTCACATTGGCCAAGGCATCATGTGCCTCTGCACCAACCTGCAGAACAAGGAACATGTGGTTGAGGCCCTATTCAGGGCCAAGTTCAAGTTCCTTGGCCAACAGAAGATCCACTTCTCAAAGCAGTGGGGCTTTACAAGTTTAATGCAGATGAATCTGAAGACTGAGTGGCTGAAAAGCAGCTCTTCCAGTTAGCTCTAGGGTCAAATACATCCCCTGCTGTGGTCTCCTGGACAAGAGGTGAGCATTGCATTTGCAAGGGCTTCCACTATTCTGCCCTCTCTTTAATCGTATAACCAATAAGAAAACCTGTTTGCTGATAAGAAAGGAAAAAAAACAGCATTGCAGTCTCATTTATTTTTCACACTTATTTTAAATTAGCCATAATTTTTTTTAAATTTTATTTACTTACTTGAAAGGCAGAGATACAGAGAGAGAAGGAAAGAGAGATCTTCCATCCGCTGATTCATTCCCCAACATGGCCTCAGTGGCCAGGGCTGAACCAGGCCAAAGCCAGGAGCCAGGAGCTTCTTCCAGGTTTCCCACATGAGCACCAGGGCCCAAATACTCGGGTTATCCCCTGCTCTTTTCCCAGCTGCATTAGGGAACTGATCCAAAGTGGAGCAGCCAGGACTCAAACTGGTGCCTACATGGGATGTTGGCACTGCAGGTAGAGGCTTAGCCTTCTATACCACAGTGCCAGCCTCATATTAACCATATCTTAAAATATACAAGGCTCAATTATGCTAAAGGTTCTTTTAGTGTTAGGAATATGAGTGAATATTACCTTATAAATGACAATTATATTCCTAATTTCCTTCTTTGTACTCTTAGTGGAAGAAATTGGCCTCTAGAACACAATAGCCCAAAACTTAGAATCTTAGAACCATTTGAAACCCATTTGGGGCTGGCACTGTGGCCCAGCAGGTTAATGCCCTGGCCTGAAGCACCAGCATCCCATATGGGCACCTGTTCGGAACCCAGCTGCTCCACTTCCAATCCAGCTCTCTGCTGTGTCCTGGGAAAGCAGTAGAGGATGGCCCAAGTCCTTGGGCCCCTGCACCTGCGTGGGAGACCTGGAAGGGGCTCCTGGCTCCTGGCTTTGGGTCGGGTGCAGCTCAGGCTGTTGCAGCTAACTGGGAAGTGAACCATTGGATGGAAGACCTCTCTCTCCCTCTCCCCTCTCCCCTTCTCTCCCCTCTCCCCTCTCCCCTCTCTCCCCTCCCCCTCATGTCTCCCCCCTCTCTCCTCCTCCCCCCCTTTCCTCCTCCCCTCCTCTCTCCCTTCTCCCCTCTCTCCTCCCCCTCTCCTCTCTCCCCTCTCCCCTCTCTTCTCCTCCCCTCCTCACTCCCCTCTCCCCTCCCCCTCCCCCTCTCCCTTCTCCCTCTGTGTAACTCTGACTTTCAAATAAATAAATAAATCTTTAAAAAAAAAAACCCTTTGATTTTTTTTTTAAGGTTTATTTATTTGAAAGTCATAGTTACAGATAGAGGGAGGGAGACAAAGAATCTTTCATCCACTGTTTTACTCCCCTAGATGACCACAACAGCCAGGACTGGGCCAGGCCAGAGCCAAGAGCTTCTTCTTCCAGGTCTCCCACATGGGTGCAGAGGCCCAAGCACAGGGGCCGTCTTCCACTGCTTTCCCAGGCCACCAGCAGGAAGCTGGATCAGAAGAGAAGTAGCTGGGACATGAATCGGCATCCATATGGGATGGCGGCGTTATAGGCAGCAGTTTTACGTGCTGCGCCACAGTGATTTGAACTCCTAACAAAGCGTGTTATTTGTGTGCTTCCAGGTCAGTCATCATCCTCGGCAATCAACTTGGAGAAAAATGAGAGTAGGCGAAATCTGGAACTCCCACGCCTCTCAGAAACCTCCATAAAGGATCGAATGGCCAAGTACCAAGCAGCTGTGTCCAAACAAAGCAGTTCAACCAACTACACAGTATGTGTTCTGAGTCATTCATTCACTGTTTATTCAGTCATCAGCCAGTGGTCACTGAACACTAGGACTAGGAAGTGTCTCCCAGACCTTTCTTTCTGTGCCCTGCTCCCTTCCCTGTGCCCTGTCCCTTTGCTTTTCACATAAATTCTACCCTTGCTTCATTTGTAACCCTCGCCTGGTTCCTCCTAAGGCTCATCCCTTGCCCACTCATTTTTTTTCCCTAATGTTACCAGCCAGTAATGTCATCTACAGTTTTCCAGCCTCTTCTATTTATTCTTTTTGTTGTTACTAAAGTAGTCCCGGAATGAAACCAGACTAAATGTCCATATTCACTTTAGCCTTATTTTTTCAAGTAAAAGTTTGAATTTTCAAAAAAGAACAGTAGTGCTTTATTAGTTTTAACAGAAACACTTATTTTGCTTTTTGAGGGAAGAAGGGAGAATATTGGAATGCAATAACAAATGTGTTCACCATGAACATGTGGTCTTTTGCAATTTTTTAATTGAGAAATAATTCACGTGACATAAAATCACCATTTTAAATTCTGCAGTATAGTGATTTATTAAGCATATTTGCAAGATTCTGCAGCCATCACTACCGTCTAATTCCAGAACAGTTCTATTATCCCAAAAAGAAAAGAAACCCCATACCTATGCAGTCACTCCCAATTCCTCCCTCCACTCATCTTCTGGCAACCACTCATCTATTTTCTGTCTCAGTAGTTCTAACCGTTCTGGACATTTCATATAAAGGAATCATAGAGTCCATGGCCTAGTTAATCCTCAATTCTTGTGATGTTATGATTTCCTACAGAGTTAGACCAGTGGTTAAAAAAAGGGGGGGAAGATATGACAAGAAGACAATGTGCTCAGTAAGCACAAAAATTTAATATTCTAAATTACCATTTTATACCTTCCTGTACTTCACTGGCAAGCTGATACTGCGGAACTGCTTAATAGAAGTTATCTCTCAAATGTCATTCACTTATAAACACACACACACACACAAAAGTATGTATGTATCTTTCAGACATCTGTTCCTTCAAATTACAAACCGTTAATCTCTTGATGTCCTAATTTTTTGTAGCAAAGTTGGAAGAATAGTGATGAATTTTATTTGTTTCAGGCTGAATGAAACTGGCTCATATTAGAAATCATAGTGTGAATTCAGGAGTTAAGCCTTCTTTTCTCCACATAATTAAGTGTGCACTCTCCAGTGGTATTACTAGATTACTCTCTGGGCTGTGACTAGTAAGTCCATCTTGATTTTTCACTGTAGTTTTAAGAAGAGGCGATTATATAAATCAATAGTGAAGAGGAACATCACAGGGTACTCTTCACTGTGAACGTGGAAAATGAGAAAATGTAGACTTCTCTTGGAAGGCAGGTCAAAAAACACAGCAAACATAGGAGTTCTGGGACCTTAATTCCCTCCTGGTTACAGGATTGAGCTGCTCCTCAGTGTCTTCCTTCTGCAAACATTCCAACCAAATAACTCCCTGAGTAGAAAAACCAGTTTAGTAACTTTCATTTTAAAACTCCTAATAGTGTTCCTGCATTGCAGTTCTGCTCTTTTAAGAGTTGAAAAAATTCTTGTAAAAAGTGTGCATTTTATCTCATCCCAGAAGAATTCCACAGGCCCCTGACAGAAGCGGGCTCTGAGCTGGAGCTGGGAGGAAGCTGTCGGGCTGTGCGGCCGAGATTGCGGTGCTGCCGGCAGGCTCCGCCCACTGGATGCACCTCCAGCTCAGTGTGCCTGGAACACCCCTCACATTCCTTGGCCATAAATGGCTGGTTTCCTCTCAGGCGTAAAGATCACAGAGAACAGAAAGGTGCTAGATTACTAAATTACTGAAGGTCGGAAGTAGTCATAGCCATCTACTTCATTATGTTGATTTTAGATCTAATAGGTTAATTTTAATATTTTGCCCCAGGTGTCTTTTACAAGGAAAAACAAAGTGTGATTATGCTTACTCCTTGTGACAATATTAATGCATGCTTTTTTTTAATGTTGAGGCTTTGTTATGAGAAGTATTAAAATATGTGTTAGTATACTCTATGAACTTCATCTTCAAAAGTATGTTTTTGAAAGCCCCACACCAAAAACGTTTGTTATGTCATTACGTACAGTTTCAGTTTTTATATGAATACATCATCCCTGTCTCTCTTTCCAGGCTGGGCATTTATATATATGGTCAGTATATTTTCGCAATTATTGGCACTTGGCATCACCTTCCCCCTGCTCCAGAATGGTCTTTTCTGGTCAATTTCACAAGCTTTGCATTCCCACAAGCTGTGCTGCTGAAAGAGTGAATCACAAGAATGCTGTGTGCTGGGGGCAGTCTGTGGATGTGGTCCTGTGGATGTGTCTGTATTCTAATGAGCACCCAGTGTCAGACTGGCCTACAAATATTTAACTCCGAGGGGTGTGTCCACAAAGCTGCTTTTGTCAACTCACTAGTTAATGGGTTTTGCTTGGGAGAGTTAAAGGGTTGATTTAACCAGAGGCCTCTTACAAGAACTTTTTTTTTTTTTTTTAGCATTCCAAGTTTACTTAATAGATGTGCTATGAAAAGAATGGAATGGTGAGGGTTTTTGTGGTTTTTTTTTTTGAAATTTACACGTTATTTTTATTTTGTAGAATGAGCTGAAAGCCAGTGGTGGTGAAATCAAAACTCATAAATTGGAGCAAAAGGAGAATGTGCCCCCAGATCCTGAGCTCTACAGCGCCCATCAGGAGGGAGCAAAGGTGGGTTAAAAAGCCTGCTCTCCAGTTGCCGAGGAAGCATGTGTTCTAAATTAGATGCTAAAATTAGAAATAACTCTAACTGCAGGCTGTAGAGTGTCTGGGAATTCGGTAACAGCTGCCAGGACAGATTGTCATTTCTGCAGGTCACATAATTTCAGTTGGGGAGCCTGTAACTTATAGCTGACCAAATAATGAGCCTTCCTTGGAAAATTCTTTGCTCAGCAAATGCTCATGTGGCATAGAGCTAAAGTGAATTTTCCTTTCTTTCTTTCATTTTTGGAAAGGCACAGCAACAGAGAGGGAGAGACAGAGATATTCCATTCCCTAGTGTTCATTCCTCAAATGCCTACAACAGAGGGGTTAGGCCAGGCCAGCACAGGCCAAAGCCAGAAGCAGGAACTCAGTCTGGGTCTCCCACATGAGTGGTAGGAACACAAGTGCTTGAGCCATTACCTGCTGCCTCCCAGATTGCACATTTGCAGGAAGGTATTTGGGAGCAGAGGAGGGACACAAACCCAGGCACTCCAACATGGCACCCACTTATCCCAAGGGGCAACTTAACCACTACCCCAAACACCACTAAAGTTATATCTTTAATCTATTAAAGACATTATCTTCAAAGTACTTGTATATTCTTTTTCTATATATAAAAATTTATTTATTTGTTTGAGAGAGTTACAGACAGAAATCTTCTATCCACTGGTTCACTCCCCAAATGGTCACACAACAGCCAGAGATGGGCTGATCCAAAGCCAAGAGCTTCTTCTGGGTCTCCCACATGGGTGCAGGGGCCCAAGGACTTGAGCCATCCTCTTCTGCTTTCCCAGGCACATTAGCAGGGAACTGGATCAGAAGTGGAGCAGCCCAGACTTGAACCAGTGCCCATATGGGATGCTGGCACCACAGTCTAGGGCTTAACCTACCATGTCACAGTGCCGGCCCTAGTACTTGTATATTCTTAATTTAAGTATATGTCTAAGGTATTTTATGCAAGGAAATCTCATTCTTTTCCTCAAAGTATTTTGAAAGCTAGGAACTTGATATAGTTTCCTATGTTTGATATAACATAGGAAATGCTAGGCTTAAAAACCAAAAACAAACGATTCCATGTGATCTTTCTGTACAAGGAAACAATAACAGAGGAGACGAATAGGAGATGGACTCATCAAACTGTGTGACAGGAGAGAAGCCTACAGGTCTCTGGAGCTCAGACTCAGGTCAACCTGACTTCCTGAAGAAGGTGCTGTCTGGTCTTGAAGAATGCTAGAAACAGGCCAAACGAATTAGGGAGACTGCGTAAGAGAAAGAAGGGCATGCAGACACAACAGAGGTCTGGAAACCCTTGGGGCTTACTTAGGGATTGCAGGTTTGGGAGTCTGGCTGGAGTATGTGGTACACATAGGCAGAGAGGAGAGACCTCCGGAAGGAGAAGTCCCGGGCAAGGTGTGGGAAGCTGTGTGTGCTTCGGAAGAAGTCATGGAAAGCCACTAAAATATTGTCAGCAAATCACTGTTGGGATTTGTGCATTGATCATTAGACGAGTGGGCTCACTGCAGTAAGTAACAATATTTATGCTGGGTGAGTTTATCATGTTCTCTGCCAAACTATAACCCAATCTTTTGAGTCTTTCTGACAATACGATAATCAAATGTTAGATGAGGAGAAAGGGCTTTCAGGTGGATTACAGGGACTAATCTTAGGAGAAAAGGTCATTACTTCTGTTACACATGTGAATGACACCTTTGATGCCATTCATCCACAAGGAGAGGAGGGTATTAAAACTGGTTAAGAGCAATAGTTTTCTGAGGCCGGCATTGTGGCAAAGCAGGTTAAGCCACTGCCTGCAACAGCTGGCATCCTATATGGGTGCTGGTTCATGTCCCAACTGCTCCACTTTGAATCCAGCTCCCTGCTGAGGGCTTAGGAAAATGGCCCCAGTGTTTAGGGCCTTGTCGCCCACATGGGAGACATGGAAGAAGCTCCTGACCACTGGCTTTGCCCTGGCTCCTGCCATTGCAGCCATCTGGGTAGTGAACCAGCATATGAAAGATCTCTTTTCTCTCTCTGTCTGCCCCTCCCTCTCTGTGTAGCTCTGACTTTCAAATGAATAAATAAATAATTTTTTTAAAAAAAGCAATAGTTTTCAAACTTAGCTACAACAGATTTTTGAAAGTATGATATATTAACATTAATAGGAACTCATGCAATACACTGAACACTTGGATCAAAGTAGGCACACGACAAAATCATCTCAGATTAACGGCTACATAATCTGACTCCAGAATATAATGAGGGAAATACTGGAAAATTATTTTATCAAAGTATACCAACATGGCTCAAGAAGTTGAGTTCCTGGCACCCACATGAGAGACATAGATTGAGTTCCTAGCTCCTCGCCCAGCTGTGGCTGTTCCAGGCATTTGATGACTAAACCAATGGGTGGGAGATCTCTCTCTGCCTTTCAAATAAATATAATAAAGAAATAAAAGGACATATCAACAATGTAGATTGAAATAATACGGGGCCGTCACTGTGGCACACTAGGTTAATCCTCTGCCTGTGGCGCTGGCATCCCATATGGGCACTGGTTCTAGTCCCAGTTGCTCCTCTTCCAGTCCAGCTCTCTGCTGTGGCCCGGAAAGGCAGTGGAGGATGGCCCAAGTCCTTGGGCCCTTGCACCCGCATGGGAGACCAGGAAGAAGCACCTGGCTCCTGGCTTCAGCTCAGCACAGCTCCGGCTATGCGGCCATTTGGAGAGTGAACCAACAGAGGGAAGACCTTTCTCTCTGTTTCTCTCTCACTGTCTGTAACTCTACCTAGCAAATAAATAAAATCTTAAAAAAAGAAAAAAAAAGAATTAAGACAATACTTGACAGTCATGTGTTACAAGGTCATGTAGTCATCAAATAAATTGCACATTTTTTAATGAAGTATTTTTTTAAAAAAGTTTATTTGAAAGGCAGAGAGAGAGAGACAGCAATATTCCATCTGCTGATTTACTCCCCAGTTGCCCACAACAGCCAGGGCTAGGTCAGGCCAAAATCAGGAGCCCAAAACTCTATCCAGGTCTCCCACATGGGTGACAGGGACCCAGGTGCCTGAGCCATCACCTACTGCCTCCCAGGGTGTGCACCAGCAGGAAGCTGGATGAGAAACGAGGCCAAGACACTGACATGGGATACAGGTACCCCAAGCAGCATCCTCACTGCTACGCCACAATGCCCACTGCAAATGTCACATATTACAACAGTGGGTTCATGCGTCAGTCCCTAAGTCACATGCCATGTATTGAGTGAGTTTTCTCCTTAAACTGCCTATTTTCCCCCTGTTTTAAATGGAAGATTATTTCTCAGGAATAACTGAGTAAATATCTTTGGAATATGTTTCTTTCTATACTGTAAAAACTTTTAAATCCCCCATGTTTACCTCTCAAACATAATTTAGAAAATAATCCTCCAGCAAATAATGTTGGGTTGGCCCTGTATCTAATTTCACATTTCCTTCTGGATTGTCTTCATGCTAATTTGAAACTGGAACTCTAAGCCCAACTGGAAGATCAGGACATTTAAATTATAGCCTAAAAGTGCATTAATATGACTGAGTCACAAATTGGGGAGTGGGTGGAGAAGAAAGGGGTTTAAGATGGTACATATCTTTCATATACACCCTGCAGGTATATAAACCCTTGGCTGCCTTTAAATTTGCAAAACTTCAGAGCCTTGGCGGCCATCCTTTTGCCCTCTCATGTTAACCAGTACCTAAGCACGGTATGAATTTTGTCTTACTACAAAAGGATATTGATACTAATAGAAACGACTGAAAAATGGAATATTTTGTCAAGGTCTTGTTCTCCCTTTTCTCTTCTTATGAATTAATTTGTGCTTCTCTATAATGAAAAGTTGGAGCCAAACCTCACATGTTCCCACCTGGTTGTTGCAAGCAGTGAAGTCATATGGTTGGCCACGTGCAATGAGGTCATGATTGGCATTGTATTTACCCCAAAGGCTCAAGGTGACCCAATTAGAGGTGAGAGGAGACCATCCTGGGATGGATGTACCTACTCATTAGCAAGACCTGAAGAGCTTTTTATGGCTGGACACAACTTTCAGAAAACGTATTTGCATTAAATGCAATAATATATGTAAAGGTGATTAGTTCAATGCCTGGCACAGAGTAAACACCAATAAATGTTGGCCATCATTATACTGATTTATTTTATGCCATGTCAGAATTGGCATAATGAGAGAGAGTAGAAAAATGGCCATGCTGAAATGCAGGTGCATTCTGCCAACAACTTAATCTCCATTGTAAATTTATTCAGTGCTTTCGACATCCTGATATAAACACTCAGTATTGCCAATGGAAATGAAAGAATATTATGTGAAGAGTGCACATCAGGTCATCATTTGACCCTTTGTGATTTAGGGTTTGGGAGAAAGACATTAGCAAGGCTTAGGGGCCAATAGGAAGGAGAGAGAGAAAACTACTAGAGAATTCTTTCTCTTTTCCCTTCTGCAATTTTTATGTTAAAATTTATTTGTGAGAAAGAGTTGCCATGCTGGTTTCCTCCTCTAATGCCTACAATAGCTAAGCCAACAGCCAGGACTCAAACTGGGTCTCCAGGGTGGTTGGGAGGGATCCAGCCATTTGAGCCATCACCTGCTACCTCCCAGGGTATGCATTAGTAGTAGGAAGCTGGAACAGTAGTGGAACCAGAACTTGAACTCAGGCAGTGCAACACAGGATGCAGGCATCTCATCCTGGCATCCTAACCACTGGGCCAAACGCCCACCTCAAGAGTTATTTAAATTTGCTAGCTTCTGGGGAATAAGATGTGCCTGTTTGTTAAACACTGCCATTTTGAGACTGGAATTAAAAAAGCAAAGTATCCTTAAAGATAATACTGGAGGTGAGTTTCAGATAAAGTCATTTTTTTTAACTATCCAAAGCTCTCTTATGGGCACGCTTGTTTCAGTAGAATGTACTGCGTTAGAAAATAGCAATTAGGAAAACAAAAGAATAATTCTTGTATTCAAACACTTTGTCTTGCCTTGTGCTGCTTTATGGTCACATGGTAAGAAGCTTTGCTGTCCTGGATATAGAGAGTGTTGTTTTGCTTTGTTTTCTCGGAGTGCAAAGGTACCATTTAGAACTTCTTTTAGAAAGAGAGATGAGGCTCACTGTTGGCAGCTGGGTGCAGTGTGTTTCTCCCGCTACTCTGTAATTGAGAGGCATGTTAATATCCTCATAAAAGATGCTTTGCTGCTGCTTGTTTAAATGCTCAGCTGTTCCGTGCCCGTTATTCCCCGCAGGCAACCAGTGGCGGAGTGGAGTCAGCAGGTTTTTTATGGCATTAACAGCCGTTCGCTCTTTTATTTTTAATGTGATTCTTAATCCGCCCCTTTTCTGCTAGGTTTCTGCAACTGAAAATAGCCTGGCTGTCCGTCCCTCGCCGGCCGAAGATGACTTCCGTAAGCATCTGTCGCCGGGTCTGGTTGGTGAGGTCCTTGTCCCCTGTGTTTGATTCCAGTGTAGCCTCATGTCTGTCAGTGTCCAGAAACCTTACTGAGGCCAACGGTCAGCTGATCAAATCTTCCACTTGGTTTTAAGGACTGGTGCTTTAAGACCCTTCACACATTTCCCGGCTTATGGGAAGTTCTATTCAACCGAATAGGATTAACCTGGGGCAAGCTGCAAACTTTTGCTGCTTCTCATTGAACTTACCCTACCTTTAAGAATTAAAACTGTATAGACTAATTTTGAGGTTTCATTGGACAGATGCTTGGGCAAGAAGGATTTTATTCATTTATAGGGATTAAAAACTACGAGTGTTTGAGTAACCTTTGAAGGGGTGTTCCTGTTGGTGCTGAATTTTGCCACTTTCTCATCCTGTTTTGGAGACATTTTTGATCCTCATTTCTCCCAAAGACAAAAATGTTTGGTTTTTACCAAGTCCACATTTGATTCTGTTTTTCAATGTATTATTTTAAAATCTATGTGGATTTCTAGTTTCTTTCCCAGCTAATTAGTCTACTTAGATGTGAAAACCCCGCAACTTAAAGTAGAAACGTGAGCTAAACAGAACTCCAGTAAGCCCCACCTTAAATATTCAGAGGAAAACTCTTGCCATTTGAATCAAGGAACATTCCCTCTGCAATCATTTTTCTTGGACTTGGACTCTCTGAATTTTGACTAGGTTTGCAAAAAAATTTTTTTTAAATAAGCCATAATCTTTTACTGCTATGTTGACTCAACTCTAGACTTTAAGGAATTCTTTAATGGTTCTGTAATAGCTGTGTAAATGGCTTTTCTGTACCACTTCTGAGCTCCACGGGTGAATGCCCTCCCTGGCCGGAAATTAAGTCATGGAATTGGCCCTGAATGATTATGAAGCAAAACTTCATGGAGCCCTTTCTCACAACCTTCACCCAAGCATATCTGCGTTAAGACTCAGCACACCACACAGGCACACGAGGTTTGAAATTTCTGCCCTCACATCCCCCCATTTTCCCTACCTTCAGTGAAGCCCCCTAGAAGTTACTGGAAGTGCAAAGCACCAGAAAGATACCAAATTCAGTAAACAGCCTCAAAGAAAAACAAATGGGCTAGAGTTGTTTTTGCAAGGTGGTTTGGGGTCGCACTGTGGGTGAGAAGGCCTCCCACGTGAGACCCTCAGAAGCATAGCTGTGAGTGCCAGAATCTTCCTCCTGGTACTGAGAGGGCCTGTGGTTCGTGGGTGGTGCCCAAGCTTTGCTTTTTGGCGCTGCCTGAGATGCCCACGTGATACAATACAATGTCTTCCTTTTGTAACTCAAGCAGGTAACTCCCAGGTTAAGAGTGAGGCCCAGCAGCCTGTCCGCCCCAAGCCGCTGAGTCCAGATGCCAGAGCCTCCAGCCTCTCTGAGAGTTCTCCTCCCAAGTCAGTGAAGGTATGATGCCCAGGCGTCCCTGGGCCTGCTAATGGAGTCAAATGCGCCGTTAATCGTTACACTGTGTTCACCTGTGATCGGGCCAAAGCGCACCCTTCAGCCAATCCTCTGTTCAGGTATTTGAGCCAAGAGGAGGAGGCTCACTGATGTCTCTTCAGTTTGAAATCTGGAACACTCAGGAAAATTTTAAGAAAACTAGGAGTTAAAATAATGTGACTTTTTTTTTATGTCCGAGTTCATAAATCTGTGAATGGGTGAAGCGTACAAAGTGGGAAATATGAAAACTCTGTTAAAAATCTGCACATTGGGTGGAGATGTGCAATGTCATGGTGAAGACGGTGGCTCCCTGGCCTGAGGATCCTCACCATGGCCTGATTGGTTGTTAGATTTTTTCTTTAAAGATTTATTTTTATTTATTTGAAAAGCAGAGTTACAGAGAGGCAAAAGCAGAGAGAGAGAGAGGTCTTGCATCTGCTGGTTCACTCCCCCGATGGCTGCAACGGCCAGAGCTGAGCCAATCCGAAGCCAGGAGCCAGGAGCTTCTTCCAGGTCTCCCACACAGGTGCAGGGGCCCAAGCACTTGGGCCATCTTCTGCTGCTTTCCTAGGCTATAGCAGAGAGCTGGACTGGAAGTGAAGCAGCCGGGACTTGAACCAGTGCACATATGGGATGTCGGCACTGCAGGCGGTGCCTTTACCCACTACGGCACAGCGCCGGCCCCTGTTAGTATTTTTAAAGAAAGGATGTATCCACTAGGATGGGGGTTGGCCAGGCCGATTTCTATAAATTCAGCATTCAGGCAACACTTAATACCAGATGTAAGTATTATAATATTAGATGCTAAGGAGTGTATGGAAGTTTTTATATGCTAAGAACATTTTACAAGGTTATTCAATCTCTGGTCTTCTTGTAGCCCCCAGAGTTTGAAAGGGAACAGTGTTCTCTTTCTCTGAGCAAATATATATATATACATATTCCATAAAAGTAAGTCCCCCAAGAAAGGTGTTTATTTTTTTAAATGCCCTCCAAGACTAACTTGAGGCTTGTTAGCTGACTTGCTTTCTTGGAGTGCTTTGCTAATGCCGTGCTGCCTTACCTCTCTGGATTCAGAAGCAAACACACCTCATGCTGCTTTAGTGTCCTTCTCCTCTGAAGTAGTTGGGTTCTGTTTTCAAACATTTCAGCTTTTGAGAGAAACTCAGTAGCTAGGAATTAGTTTTAAGGTGGTTTGTGCTGCCTCAACCTCATGCCCGTATCTGCCCTGCACCTGTCTCTTCATTGTGTGTGCCTGGTGCCTGGGTGAAGTTTTGGTTCCAAGAAAGGTTGAAGGGAAAATGTAAGTGAGGGTTTGGAACAAAGAAGGAAAGGGGAGAATCCAAGATTTAAAGGATGAATTTTAAAAGGTAGAGGGATAGGAAATAGGAAACAAAAAAAATTTTTTTAAGATTTATTTTATTCGCTGGCATCCCATATGGGTGCCAGGTTCTAGTCCTGGTTGCTCCTCTTCCAGTCCAGCTCTCTGCTGTGGCCTGGGAAGGCAGTGGAGGATGGCCCAAGTGCTTGTGCCCCTGCACCTGCATTGGAGACCAGGAGGAAGCACATGGCTCCTGGCTTTGGATTGGCGCAGCGCCGGCCATAGCAGCCATTTGGGGAATGAACCAATGGAAGGAAGACCTTTCTCTCTGTCTCTATCTCTCACTAACTCTGTCAAATAAAATAAAATAAATTCATTTATTTGAAAGAGTGACAGGGAGAGACAGGGAAAAGAAATCTTCCATCCATTTAGTCATCCCCCAAATGGCCCAGAGGAATACAGAAAATTTTTAAAGAAAGCTGAGATATAGGGGGCCAGCACTGTGGCATAGTGGGTAAAACTGCTACCTGTGATGCTGGCATTCCATATCAGAGCAACAGTTCAAGTCCTAGCTGCTCCACTTCCAATCCAGCTCTCTGTTAATGAGACTGGGAAAGCAGTGGAAGATGGCCCAAGTACTTGGGCCCCTGCCACCCATGTGGGAGATCCAGAAGAAGCTTCTGGCTCCTGGCTTTGGCCTGGCCCAACCCTGGCCATTGTAGCCACCTGGGGAATGAACCAGCAGGTGGAAAATCTCTCTCTCTCTCTCTTGATCTGTGTCTGTGTGTGTCTGTCTCTGTCTCCCTCTCTCTAACTCTTGACTTTCAAATAAATAAGCCTTAAGAAGAGCTGAGCTGAGATGTATGTGGAGATTAATGTTTACTGGAGAAGAATGAAAGGTACAAAAGTGTCAAGAGAAAGCGAGGACAAGATGAACTCCCTGCGTTATCACAGTGATTGGCTCTGCGTATGTGTTCAGCCTGACTATGTGTTTCCATGGAAATCTGCTCAGCCTGCCCTCAGCACATTTTTTTCCCAGCAGAAGCCACGGGGTTACTTTCCCCTCCAACAGCAACAGCCGCCCAGATACGGATCACTGGTTGTGGTTCTGGGATCAAGAAGTGCCAGCAGATTTGACTTGGTTGTGGGTTCTTTGTAACCAACCAAGGGACCCAGCAAACTAAAATCTGTCCTGAAGAATATTCAAGCTCTCCACACAGTCCTCCTCCCCTGCCTCATAGGAGCAGGTCTCCCCACAGCAGGCCAGACCGATCTGTACTGAGTTGAGATCCCTTCTGATTCAGACTGAGCTGAGGAGTGCAGTGTGCATCAGAGAGAGAGGACAGCGGCAGGGCCGTCTGGTACCTGCCTCAGACCCACGCGTACTGCCTTGGCCTGGTCACCGAGCAGTAGAAGGCAGGCAGCCTTGCTATCACAAACTTGTCCCTCAGCTTGTGAGCATTGTGTTAAAACTGGAGTAAAACTGGCCCGGTTGCCTTTGTTTGCCTGTGGGCCAAAGCTCCAGTGGCCATGGTGCACAGAACCTGGGCTGAGACCCAGTTACATCTCTACGTATTTGTTCAAGAGCAGTTTGCTTTCTCTTCCTCCAAGTTCCCCTTGCAGTCTGGCAGGCAAGTAAGATGCTTTCCGTGGGTGTTTATGGGAAGACCTGCTGGCGTGACTGGTCTCATGGATATAGACCATGCAACAGAAGTTGTTTCTCCACTTTGGAAAATTACATAAAGCTAAGAATAAACTTGTTCACTCAGAATAGATTTTTGGGTCCCACACATCCTGGAAAATAACTGTTCTTCACTGCCTGCCTGTCTGTTATTGAAAATAGGACATCTAAGGTAGAGACTCAATTCCTTTCTAATTTTAGCTTTATCAAGTCTTTAAAAGTTAGGATTTTTGTATACTTTTGTTTTTTTTAACGATTGATTCATTTATTTGAAAGGCAGAGTTACAGAGAGGCAGAAGCAGAGAGATCTTCCATCCGCTGGTTCACTCCCCAAATGGCCACAATGGCCGGAGCTGAGCCAATCTGAAGCCAGGAGCCAGGAGCTTCTTTCAGGTCTCCCACATGGATGCAGGAGCCCAAAGACTTGGGCCATCTTCCACTGCCTTCCCAGGCCATAGCAGAGAGCTGGATTGGAATTGGAGCAGCCAGGACTTGAACTGTTGCCCACAAGGGATGCCGGTGCTGCAAGTAGTGGTTTTACCCACTACGCCACAGCACTGGCCCCGCCTTGTATACTTTCAACACTAGCTCCAGTTGATGAGACTTGAGTTAAGGAAGTTGAAGTTGTTCTCAGAACAGAGCTCTGTAGACCCTGTGAGAAGGATCAGGCCCTTACTGCTTAAGAGACTCAGAGGTTTTTTGTTTTTAAAGATTTGTTTGAAAGGCAGAGTTAGAGAGAGAGAGAGGAAATTGAGGGGAAGGTGGGGGGAGCGCTTCTATCCACTTGATCAGCCCCCAAATGGCTGCAACAGACAGTACCGGCCCAGAGTGAAGAGCCAGGAGCTTCTTCCAGGTATCCCATGTGGATGGCAAGGGCCCAAGGACTTGGACCATCTTCCTCTGCCTCCTCAGGAACATTAACAGGGAGCTGGATTGGAAGTGGAGCAGCTGGGATATGAACCAGCACCCATGTGGGATACTGGTGTCAAAAGTGGTGGCTTTACCTCCTATGTCACAACGCCAGCCCATTTCTGTTTTTTAAAGATTCAGTTATTTATTTTTAAAGGCAGAATGACAGAGGGAGAGAGAGACAGAGATATATTCCACCTGCTGATTCACTCCCCAAGTGGCCACAACAGCCTAAGTTGGGCCAGGCCAAAGCCAGGAGCCAGGAATTCCATCTGAATCTCCCATTTGAGTGACAGGACCTCAAGCAATTGGACCACCCATCCACTGCCTCCCCAGGCACATTAGCAGGGAAGTGGACAGGAAGTAGAGCAGCTGAGATTCAAACCTTTGCATTGGGATGCTGGTGTTGTAAGCGATGCCACAACACCGGCCCAGGTTTCTGATTGTCAACTACACTGCAGTAAAGTTGAAGGGAGAGGGAAAGAGAAAGACTCAGATTCTTTTTTTTTTTTTTTTTTTTAAGATTTATGTTATTTACTTGAAAGACAGAGTTACAGAGAGATAGAGAGAGAGAGAGAGGTCTTCCATCTGATGGTTCACTCCCCAATTGACCACAACAGCCAGAGCTGCGCCAATCCAAAGCCAGGAGCCAGGAGCTTCTTCCAGGTCTCCCACATGGGTGCAGGGGCCAAGGACTTGGGCCATCTTCTGATATCCCAGGCCATAGCAGAGAGCTGGATCAGAAGTGGAGCAGCCAGGACTCGAACTGGCGCCCATATGGAATGCTGGCACTTCAGGCCAGGGCGTTAACCCACTGCGCCACAGCGCCAGCCTCCTGACTCAGAGATCTTTTAAGCTTTGTGTCCCCCCCATTTGAAAGAAGTCTCCCCTTAAATGTTTCCAGAGGGGAGGAAAAGACAAGCAGACATGCTCGATCTGAGAACACCGTTTGTCTCCACTGTGCCCAGTCCTGGACAGCCCTGTCCTGGGCTTCTTCCCTGGCTGGTCCTGCTTGTGGATGTAGAGAGAGAACTCAGCCACATGCTTGAGAGGACATGCATTGCAGTGCCCCTCATGGTGCCCTGCTGCTGTCCATCCCTGTGGACAGGGTAGGTGCTCGTACGCTGTTTTGCAAAGCTACCAGAATTATGCTGGGAGGGCATCTGGGGGCTTCTTCATCCACTGCTTTTCCAGAGCACTACCCCTTCCTCCTCTCCTCTGTGTGCAGGTCAGTCTTCCTAAGAGAGGAAGAGTCCCCACAATGCTTTCACAGGGTTCCACAGAGAGCCAGGGGAAGGGTTAAGGCTGTCCAGAACCGACACAGCCATGTACTACTGTGTGAAGAATTTTAGTTCTATTACTGGATATTTTGCACAGATGGGAAGGAGAGAAGGAAAGGCATTTTGTGGTGTCCTACCAGGAAAAATAGAGACCTGACATCAACACAGAGTTTTCTTCTGGTTTCACTATGTCTAAGGGCTAGTTAGCGTCACTGTCTGTTGCCAGCTGCTGCCGCTCCCCAACACACCCACACCAACTGGGATCTGCATTAGACTAGAAAATACATGGGAGGCAAGAAGGTGAAAGAATGCAGGTGCAGATTTATTGGGAAAATAGCTGTAAGTGGGCCGGCGCCGCGGCTCAATAGGCTAATCCTCCGCCTGTGGCGCCGGCACACCAGGTTCTAGTCCCGGTCGGGGCACCGGATTCTGTCCCAGTTGCCCCTCTTCCAGTCCAGCTCTCTGCTGTGGCCAGGGAGTGCAGTGGAGGATGGCCCAAGTGCTTGGGCCCTGCACCCCATGGAGACCAGGAGAAGCACCTGGCTCCTGCCTTTGCGTCAGCGCGGTGCGCCGGCCGCAGCAGCCATTGGAGGGTGAACCAACAGTAAAGGAAGACCTTTCTCTCTGTCTCTCTCTCACTGTCCACTCTGCCTTTAAAAAAAAAAAGAAAAAGAAAAAGAAAATAGCTGTAAGTGGATGCTCACCAGTGGACAGATCTTCCCTCACATGGAAAGACAGAGTTTAAGGACATCCATCATTCACGCACCGCCCCACTCTATCCAGAGCACCGTGAAGATGCTCTCTGCCTGTTTTAGTTTGAAACAGTGAAGACTATCAAATGTTCAAAGTGCTCTCTTCCCCAAAGGGTTTCCTTCCACGAAGGAAATTTAACATCCCAGGACAATGGATAACATGGCTCTACTGATGTGTGGGTCAAGAGTTCTGAGTTTTAATTCTGTGGCTGACAGCGTGAACTTCGATAAGGCACCTGACATCGCGGTGCTTTTGTTTCTAGCATGTGAAAAATGGTGGGGAATGAGAGGAAAAACATTTTGTGCGAACAGAAAAAATACAGATATTGCAAAGATAAGAGCCATCTCACACTCTCAGTGGCAGTGTTTGAAGGTGGCCGTGCCAAGTCTGAGCGTGCCTGGAGGCATGGGCAGGATGCTTGCCAGGCCCACGATAATGGTGGAGATTTCTGGGCACTGACTGTGCTTCCTGTTGTCTGAATGACATGGGGGGCAATTACAGGAAAGTGGCTGAAAGCCCAGGATGGAGAAAATAAAGGGAACAGACAGCCATGGGACTTGGCATTTGTTCATGTCGGGATCCTCCTGTCTTTTTGAAACTGAGGTCCCTTGGGCAGCTGCTGTGTAAACCTCAAATAATAACCCGAAGGGCTTAAGGGGAGGACTTGAACATGAACACTGGGAATCTGGTCCTCTGGCTGGATAGAAGCTTGTGGTCACTTGCTTGTGTGATCTGGCAGTCTATGAATTTGATGTTAAAGAGGAGGAATGAATCCTCACTTGTGTGGGGGAAGGCCGTGCTAAAAAGAGCCATTGTGGGTCAGGTGTGGGTGTCAGGAAGACGCTGAAGAATTGTGGATGATAACGCTCCTTGTGTAGGTGAAAGCCCCCAAGAGCGTGCTCTCCTGAGCTGGCATGGGTCTCAGCTGCAGGCAGACGCAGCGAGGCTGAGCTTCGCCACGAGGAGCAGGTACTTGAAAAAGAAAGCAGACGCGGCCTTGTTCTTCGGTCTGAGTCGGTTGCGTTTCAGCGCACCAGGGCACATCGAATGCTGTGTATTCACTGAAGGTTCCTGTTTGTCTCTTCCAGCTTCTGCTTCCTGCTCCCGGTACCTAATTTCTGCTCCTGCCTTCCACTTTCCTCCTAATGTGAGCTCCACTTTCACTTCCTCTCGGGTTCTCCTTTCTGTTCTCTGGGCTGCGCCCTTGCACAGTGTGTGTGTGAGGGAGGCAGGCTCTGACCCCCCACCGCTCCCCTGTAGCAGAATCACACCCACTTTCCTTAGCTCATGTGAAGTGTCTGCCTCCTGCTCTGTCGCTACTGACCAGAATGAGTATTTAGTCCCCTAAATCCAGTTCGGTGGGGGAAATAATGAAGAATCTCCTCTATGTAACTGAAAAATGTTTTTGGTCTGACAAGTATGTTTTTACGCTGAGTGAACTGTGATTTGTACAGACTGTCTCCAGTGACCTCAATTGTACCATCTTACCTAGATTTTTATGTTGCATTTTAATGTGTGTCCTGCATGCTACACAAGGACCTGATCCTTTTAAGTGAAAACCTAATCAAAATTATGCAAAGACATCTCCATTTATGTTCTACCTTGATAGAAATGTCCATAATAAGAAAAAAAATTCTGAGCCCAAAATAATTCGTTAATTTTTTCCAAGAATGTTCAGTACAATGACATTGGGTCACATCTAAATACCTCCCTTGGGCTTTGATTCTTTTTTTTTTAAAGATTTATTTTATTTATTTGAAAGACAGAGTTATAGAGAGAGGTAGAGACAGAGAGAGAGGTCCTCCATCTGCTGGTTCACTCCCCATCTGAAAGTCATTTCTGCTTAGATTTGCTCCTTGGTTCTTAAATCCCTTGGCTCTGGTTTGGGCGTTTATCACTAATTTTGCTAAACTCCCTTTTGTAAATCTCGCTTTCTGCTCATATTTCCTATCTAAATCCACCTAGAAAACCACCCCTTGCTTTTGCTTTACTTCCTAGTGAATCATGTGGCAACTGAACTAGCAATCTGAATTTTTTAGGGGCCTACTTTCAGATTTTTAATTTTTTTAATTTTTTTAAAATTTTTATTTTATTTTTTTTATTTTTGACAGGCAGAGTGGACAGTGAGAAAGAGACAGAGAGAAAGGTCTTCCTTTTGCCGTTGGTTCACCCTCCAATGGCCGCGGCGGCAGGCGCACTGCGGCCGGCGCACCGCGCTGATCCGATGGCAGGAGCCAGGTACTTCTCCTGGTCTCCCATGGGGTGCAGGGCCCAAGGACTTGGGCCATCCTCCACTGCACTCCCGGGCCACAGCAGAGAGCTGGCCTGGAAGAGGGGCAACCAGGACAGGATCGGTGCCCCGACCGGGACTAGAACCCGGTGTGCCGGTGCCGCAAGGTGGAGGATTAGCCTAGTGAGCCACGGCGCCGGCCTACTTTCAGATTTTTAAATCAAAATGCTCTTTTGCTCATAACCTGTTTCATTGTAGGCTTAAGCACTCAGTCCCAGACCTTGGTGCCAATTTGCATTATTTACCACCATGAGTTTTTGTTTTTGTTTTTGTTTTTGTTTTTTGAGTGCCCAAGCAGATCATGGCAGCAGAGCATCTACACAGGCTGCTTCCTATGTCTACTGGTCCAGGTGATTGTTTTGGGCAAGTCTAGGGTGACACACACATATGGGCTTTTTACTCCCCTCCCCTGCAACTGATAACCATGCAACCATTTCTTTTTCTTTCTTCCTTCCTTTTTTTTTTTTTTTAAAAGATTTATTTACTTATTTGAAAGGCAGAGACAGATCTTCTGCTGGTTCACTCCCCAAATGGCTGCAATGGCCAGAGGTTTGTCAATCTGAAGCCAGCAGCTTCTTCTGGGTCTCCCACGTGGGTGCAGGGACCCAAGCACTTGGGCCATCTTCTACTGCTTTCCCAGGCCATAGCAGAGAGCTGGATCGGAAGTGGAGCAGCTGGGACACAAACTGGCGCCTCAGGCAGAGGTTTAGCCTATTATGCCACAGCGCCAGCCCCAATAGTTTGTCTTTTATAAATGATTCCTTTCGTCTGTCAGTTTTGACTTGTTAAATATTCTGCCCAGCTGACTGAGCAGGTCAACGTCATAAGCAGAGGGGAGTAAAAGATCCTTTACTGAAATATCTTTTCCTCCTTCCCAAAGTCAAATGTTCTTCCTCTCCTTGACATGCATCCCCTTCAGTATCTGTTCTCAAGGAAGTCTGCCCTGCTGTGACCTGGTACTTGAGTCAAACTCCCTTCTTCAGTATGTGAGGACATTTTCTCCCAATCCATGCACCCTCCTCCCTGTCCCCTGGTCCTTTCTGTGCCTACCATTTGTGTGTGTGTGGTTGTCTGAGCCTTTATCTGCAATGCAGTCCCAACTTCCCCAGTCCTCCATGGCAGCTGCAGCCAGACAATTTGGGAAAGGAAGCCAGGAGAGCCTCCTGGCTTCAGTGAGTCAATGGATAGAATGGTAGCAGGGTTAGTGCTCCTACGAGAATTGACAGACCAGCTAAGGGAGTCCTTAGGTCAAGTAAATCCTAGGACCCAACTCAGCAGAGTGCTAACACATCGCTACCTAAACTAAAGTTGCACTTTTCCTTTTTCTAGAAGTTTCAGGCGCCTGCGAGAGAGACCTGCGTGGAATGTCAGAAGACAGTGTACCCCATGGAGCGGCTCCTGGCCAATCAGCAGGTGTTTCACATCAGCTGCTTCCGTTGCTCCTATTGCAACAACAAACTTAGGTAACCCAGCCTTCTCTCTCTATGGCACTACAGAGGGAGTCTTTGGCTCTTAAAGCACTGATACTCTGAATAAAGTCAACAGCATCATTTAGTGACAGATCTTTCATATCAAATGATAATGGTATTTGGAACTATTTGGTACCTTGATATGTTAATTTCCTTGTTAGAACTGAAGCTTATGCAACACAGGTTGTAGGTAAAAACCCCTGTGACCTAATTTAGTAGAAAGTTTTCCCTTGGTGTCCTAGAATCATAAAGTTAAGAAATCTCAAGGGGCGTCGGCATTGTGGTACAGCAGGTAAAGCCGCCGCCTGCAGTGCCAGCATCCCCTGTGGGTGCCAGTTCGAGTCCTGGCTGCTCCAATTCCAATCCAGCTCTCTGCTATGGCCTGGAAAGCAGAAGAAGATGGCCCAAGTCCTCGCGCCCCTGCACCCATGTGGGAGACCTGGAGGAAGTTCCTGGCTTCTCACTTCAGATTGGCTCAGCTCCAGGCATTGTGGCCATTTGGGGAGTGAACCAGCGGATGGAAGACCTCTCTCTCCCTCTGTCTCTGTCTCTACCTCTCTCTAACTCTGCCTTTCAAATAAATACATAAATCTTTAACAAAAAAAAAAAATCTCAAGGGGTTCCTTGCCTAAGACCTTATCTCAGGGGGTTCTAAACACCGTACAAAAGGTAATAACACCAATAATAATCCCCGCAAACAGCATATGTCTTTCTCTATCTTGTTTCATTTTAGTTTTTCCCTGAGAAAATAGTGATGTGTCACTTTTTCTAAGTAATGCAAAATGCAGATATACATGGGACAAATTGGAAAAATATTCCATAAGAATCATTTTAGTCATAGAGTCTTAGAGAAGGAAGTAACCAAGATGTCACTTTCTTCAACTTTCCTTACAGCACAAACATTTGTTCTAAAATAGTTTATTGTTGCTATTGTTGTTTTGCTTTTAATTTACTTGAGAAACATAGAGACAGGGAGAGACATGGACATAGAATATTCGCAACCACTGGTTCACTCCCCCAGATGCCCACAACAGCAGCCCCAGCCTAAGCCCTGGTAGGGTTAGCATTATAGCATAGCAGATTAAGCCATTGCTTGGGATACCTATATCCCATAATTGAATGGTGGTTCTAGTCCCAGCTACTCCACTTCTTTAAAAAAAAAAAAATTTATTTATTTATTTGAAAGTCAGAGTTACACAGAGAGAGAAGGAGAGGCGGGGGGGGGGGGGGTCCTTCCATCTGCCTGTTCAAATCCCAGTTGGCTGCAACGTCCAGAGCTGCATTGATCCGAAGCCAGGAGCCAGGAGCTTCTTCTGGGTCTTCCACATGGGTACAGGGGCCCAAGCACTTGGGCTATCTTCCACTGATTTCCCAGGCCATAACAGAGCTGGATTGGAAGTGGAGCAGCCAGGACTTGAACCAGTGCCCATATGGGATTCTTGCACTGCAGACAGCGGCTTTACCCACTATGCCACAGCGCCGGCCCCATACTATTCCACTTCTGATCCAACTTCCTACTAATGTGCCCGGGAAGGTAGCAGAAGATAGCCCAAGTGGTGGGGAGGAGAAGCGAGGAGATTCATGGTTTGGGGGTGAGGGTGGGGGATGAGAACCTTCTAGAACCGTCTCAATGGAGCCCCTGCCACCAATATAGGAGAGTCAGATGAAATTGTTGGCTCCAGGCTAAAGTCTGGTCCAGCCTTGCCTGTTGTGATCACATAGGGAGTGAACCAGCGGATAGAATATCTGTGTGTGTACATGTGTGTGTTTCCCTCTCTCTCTGTCACCCTTTCAAATAATAAATAAAATCTTTAAAAAGATTTAACCTTACATCCATGTGGGAGACCTGGATGAGGCTACTGGCTCCTGGCTTCACTGTGGCCATTTGGGAAGTGAACTAGCAAATAGAAGCGCTCTCTCTCTCTCTCTCTCTCTCTCTCTCTCTCTCTCTCTCTCATATCTTTCCCTTTCTCTCTGTAAATCTGACTTTCAAATAAAATAAAAATAAGTCTTAAAAAAAATAAAAGATTCTCACTTAGTATCTTCTAAATATACTGGAACTGCTCAATTTTAGCACGCTGGTGCAAATGAAAGTCTAAAGATTTGCTAAGTTTATGCTCTTTTTCCTTCAATAACAGTCTGGGAACATATGCATCTTTACACGGGCGAATCTATTGTAAGCCTCACTTCAATCAACTCTTTAAATCCAAAGGTAACTATGATGAAGGCTTTGGGCACAGACCACACAAGGATCTGTGGGTCAGCAAAAGTGAAAATGAAGAGACTTTAGAGAGACCAGCCCAGCTCCCAAGTGCAGGGGAGGTCCTTCAGAGCCCAGGGGTAGAAGATGCCCCCATCGCTAAGGTGGGCGTGCTGGCTGCAAGCATGGAAGCCAAGGCCTCCCCTCCGCGGGAGAGGGAAGATAAGCCAGCGGAAACCAAGAAGCTGAGGATCGCCTGGCCGCCCCCAACCGAACTTGGCAGTTCAGGAAGTGCCTTGGAGGAAGGGATCAAAGTGTCCAAGCCCAGATGGCCTCCTGAGGATGAAATTGGCAAACCTGAAGCTCCCGAGGAGATAGACCTGGATCTGAAGAAGCTACGGCGGTCTTCTTCCCTGAAGGAGAGGAGCCGCCCCTTCACCGTCGCCGCTTCGTTTAGAACCACCTCTGTCAAGAGCCCGAAAGGTTTGTCCTCACCTGTCAGGAAAGGCTGGAGCATGTCGGAGCAGAGTGAGGAGTATGCGGGAGGAGCAATAGCAGAAAGGAAACAAGCGGAAAATGCTAAGGCCTCCCAGAAGAATGGGGGTGTGGGGAAGACAAGCTGGCAGCACAAGGAATCTAAAGGAGAGGTGGCAGGGAGAAGTGAGGCGATTCATGGTTTTGAGGGGGAGGATGAGAACCTTCTAGAAAATGGTGCAAATTTAGATGAAGATGATAGCAACCACACAAAGCAGCAGTCTCCACTGGAACCTAAGTCTCCCAGTTGGTCCAGCTTTGTAGACAACACCTCCACTAAAGAATTCACTGCTCAGAACCAGCAGTCCCAGGATGTGGGATTCTGGGAGGAAGAAGTGGTCAAAGAGCTGTCTGTGGAAGAACAGATCAAGAGAAATCGGTACTACGATGAGGATGAGGATGAGGAATGATGAATTCGCAACCGCGCTGGGCCTTAAATGCATGTTAGTGAGCCACTGCCCTTTATCCAAGTGATGCCCATAAGCAGGTGTCTTAATTTACATGGACGCAACTTTGGAAGAGAGCTTCGACCACCAAAAGAACCCCATACAGCAGCTTCAGTGAACCCCTTCTAAATGCTGGTGACAGCATTCCTTAAATTCTGCACATTAGCAGTGCTGGTACACAGAAGTGCTGTAAAGTCTTCTAACAGGGAAACATCTAGCTGATCCAGTGATGTAGTCCAGATCCCACTGTATTTCCCAAAAGGCAATATTAAAACAGATGATGAGCTGTGCATTGTTAGACTGCAAATACTACTGTGGAATGAGAGAACACACAGAAGGGATTTAGAGACCTAAACGTTATGACTGGATGCACTTTAGTATAAATCACACGGTTTATATTTTCAAAGGAATACCACTTCAATTTTTTAGGATTCAGCTGTTAAGGGATCAATTATTTAGTCTTCTTTAAAAAAAAAAAGTTGTAGGTGAATTTTCTTACTCTCAGATGTATGGGGAATTGATTTTGGTTTGCTCTCCTAGACTCCATCCTTGTTCTAATGTAATACAGCCATCTTTTCAGAACAGCTTTTTGAGGCAAGTAGAGAACCTACCAGCATGCCTTGGTCCTTGGCGAGATCTCTTGTCTCCCACACCCGCGGTGGTTTTGCCAATGAGTTTGACCCCAAGAGACCGACTTGTTTTTCTGGTAGTCTCTTTCATGCTTTACTGAGGCTACAATGTCATTATCCACTACACTCCATGTTAGAGCACAGTGCGGAACTTAATGGGGGAGTTACAGAAAGAACCGCCTTAAACTTGTTCTACTTGTGATGTCGTCTTTCTGAGGACTGATTTTTAAATACTTATCAGCTCTGAAATACATTGGTTTTTATGGCAGATAATATTCCCAGGATGATATTAAACCAATGATTGGCCTTTCTCTTGGGATGATTTTCTCTAGTATTAAGGCTTTGGAACACTGGGGCAGGTCACCCATTTGGGATGTCCACATCCCATGTTGGGGGTACCTGGCATCAAGTCCCGGCTCCACTTCAGTTCAGCTGTGTGTGCCCTAGGAAGCAGCAGGTGATGGCTCAGGTGCTGGGAGACCTGGATGGAGTTCCTGACTCCTGGCTTTGGCCTGGCCCGGTCCCAGCTGTTGCAGGCATTTCGGGAGTGAACCAGCAGATGGAAGATTGATCAATCTCTCTCTCTCTGCCTTTCAAATAACCTTTTCTAAGTCTTTGGAACATTATCAACTTGAGTACATCTGTACATAATCGATATTCCAAATTGTATGTGTGGGAGGGAGAGGTGTTTCAAGCTGTAGGCCTTTCTTTGTACTGCATTTCTAGAGATTTAGTCTTGATATTTTAGAGATGTAAAATATTTTGCTTTCTTACAGCCTTGCTTAGTCTGAAACATTTTTATTCAATAAAGAATTTAATTTACATTTGAACTTTTCAATGTGCCTCTTAAGTTTTTTTTTACATTGTTACAGTCTGTGGGGATCGAATTTTTAGCAGTTTGGGAAGAAAAGACAAATGGGTGTTTTAGGTAGAAAAGGCCTATGAATACATGTCACCACTAGATGGCAATGTTGTACTGGTCGTCTGCTTTCATCCTCCCTGAAAGAAGACAAAGTTTTTTCTGAAAAATTATAAGCGGCTTGGCAAGAGAATTAGTGTGTGTGTTTCAAATGAGCTGTTTGCTTTACCAATATAAAATCCACTGTGCCCAACATTTAATAACCCACCTCACAATGATACCTAGCAGGCAAGGGGAATTCCTACATGCCTGTGCTGGCAAAGGAGTTGTTTCTCCACTTGAAACTGGGACTTTCTTTGGTTAATTTCTTTACCTGGGTGCTCTTGCCCCCACCCCAGGCTGACGTCCTTTAGAAATCCCTCTTCATTAAACAACCTAGATGCCCCTATATCGGCATATAAAAGATCCAGTCAGCTCTCTAAATGAATACAACCTTGTTTGGACTTGGTAGACAGTAGAATGAGGTGAATTTTTCTATTGATGAAGCAGGAAAAGAGGCCAGCTTGGGACTGGAGATGGTTTAAAGAGACTGATTGTGACACTTTGCAAGGCCAATTGCTTTCAACAACCTGGTGGTGGGATCACTCGGCCAAAGAGAAAGCTGCATCAACTGCTTTCATTGCGTGTTTCAGAGCAGTATATTTCCTAACAACCAGGAGGATAAGGAATGACACAGGTGCATTTTTCTGAGGATAGACCAAGATCACTGTGCACTGGTCCCTGCATGCCAGGTTGGGGTATTCTGTTTCCTGGGGCTCTGATTTAAATTCTGGGAGG
Organism: Lepus europaeus; assembly: GCF_033115175.1. Taxonomy (NCBI): domain Eukaryota; kingdom Metazoa; phylum Chordata; class Mammalia; order Lagomorpha; family Leporidae; genus Lepus; species Lepus europaeus. The sequence goes on from NC_084836.1 coordinate 70,146,726, forward strand.
GAAGAGGAGGTTTGCTTCAGTTTAAACTTTTTTTTTTTTTTTTTTGAAAGGCAGAGTGGATAGTGAGAGAGAGAGAAAGGTCTTCCTTTTGCCATTGGTTCACCCTCCAACAGCCAGCGCACCGCGCTGATCCGAAGCCAGGAGCCAGGTACTTCTCCTGGTCTCCCATGCGGGTGCAGGGCCCAAGGACTTGGGCCATCCTCCACTGCACTCCCGGGCCACAACAGAGAGCTGGCCTGGAAGAGGGGCAACCGGGACAGAATCTGGCGCCCCGACCGGGACTAGAACCCGGTGTGCCGGCGCCGCAAGGCGGAGGATTAGCCTATTGAGCCACGGCGCCAACCCTTAAACTGTATTTTGAATATAGGGTAGTTAACTTTTTTTTTTTTTTGGACAGGCAGAGTTAGAGAATTATAGAGAGAGAAAGGTTCCCTATGTTGGTTCACCCCCCCCAAATGGCCGCCGGCACGCTGCGCCGATCTGGAGCCAGGAGCCAGGTGCTTCCTCCTGGTCTCCCATGTGAGTGCAGGGCCCAAGGACTTGGGCCATCCTCCACTGCAGAGAGCCACAGCAGAGAGCTGGACTGGAAGAGGAGCAACCGGGACTAGAACCCGGGGTGCTGGCGCCGCAGGCGGAGGATTAGTGAGCCACAGCGCCACCGGCCAGGGTAGTTAACTTTTAAGCCATTGCTGGTTTTGAATGAAAATGGCTTCAAGCAGTGGTTCTGAGTTAGAAATCAGAAACCAAACTCATGATCTCTACCCCCTGCCTCTTGAAATCAGAATCTTTATGATTGGCCCCAGAACACTTTGCTCCAACTCCCTGTGGGATATGAGACAAGCCAACATTTGAGCTGATGCATGCTGAAGTTTGAGAAGCCGAGCGGAAGCAAACCTTTTAGTCTACTCCTTGGGACGGGCTGTTTTTTCTTCTTCCTCTCCCTTTAAAACCCTTTAAATGGCATAAGTATGCCTCCGTAGTTAGAGTTACTTTATCTGTTCTTGAACCAGAGGGAGAGATTTAGTTCTTTTAAGCATTTTTCCCCCTCTCAGATCGTTCTAGATAATGTCTGGTAACTAACCTTGTGGCCAAGTTTTAACCAACAGGGTTCAGTGTTCTCAGGCATGCGGGGGACAATTCAGCCTTTTGAACGTGCCCAGTCTATGGCTTCTCTCCCTAAGTAGATTCGCAAGAGTTCGATGTTCACTGTGGGAAACTAAATGAAATTTATAGGATAAGAGCTTGGAGTTCTAGAGTCTGCAGACTTTGTTTATTTCTTATCTGTAACCTTGGGCAGGCTGTTGGCCTCTTTGGACTAGTTTATCCCTCCATAAATTAGTGGGGATAACAAGATCTCTTTCATAGGGTAAAGGGTTGAAATAAAATGTTGCGTGCAATACCTGCCACATAATTATTAAACACTGGCCACCATTTATTTTTTTCTTTTGCCTCTATTTTCCTTTGAATATCTCGCTTTTCACAGTACTTTCCCCCATGAGAAAGATAGGATTTATTTTAAAGCCTGCTTTTTTTTTCCTGAGGAAAAGTTTCTAAATTTTTAAGGGATGAAGCCGCAGTGAAAAAGAGGTCGAGATGCTGGCGGGTTACAAAGGAAGGGAAAGATGGGAAGCAAAAAGACGTTTGTGGTGAGGAGGTGGGGCCGGCTGAGCAGGCGAGACAGTCCGGGCTGAGAGGGGCTGGGAGTGGAGACAGGTGTGGACGGTCCTGCTGGGAGCAGGAACGCGCGGGGCCGGCCGAGAAACAGGAATGTCCCCATAAGGGCGCTAAGCCTGAAGCCAGGGGTGTGGCAGTGCTCGGAAGCGCGAGCGAGGAAGAACAGGACCCGCAGCAAAAGGGGGCGGACCCTGGTGGGCGGGGCCAAAGCTACACGAGGGCGGGGCTCCAGGGCCGCGCTGGTCGCCGTCCCGAAAAAGGCGTGGCCAGGGCTGCGCGGGGGCGGGGCGGGGGCGGGGCTCCAGGGCCTCCCTGGGTCCGAGTCAGAGGCCCGGGAGGGGGCGTGGCCAGGCTTGGAGGGCGGGGCCCCTCGGAGAGGCAGCCGGGAAGTTGGCTGTGAGGGAGGTGGGCGGGGAGGCGAAATGGGCGGTGAAGAGGCCCGGCCTCCCAGAGCCGGGCTGAACTGTGCCCCGGACAGAAGGGGCCGGAAGGGGGTGGCCGCAGGCCCGACCCCGCCCCGGGGCTGCCTCCCCGAGGGTTCCGTTGGCTGTGGCGGCAGCTGAGGCTGCGGCGGCGGCGGCCGCGGGGCGGGCGTAAGATGGCGACGGCGGCGGCGGGAGCCCTGGGCCTGCTGTGGGGCTGGCTGTGGAGCGAGCGCTTCTGGCTGCCCCAGAACGTGAGCTGGGCCGACCTGGAGGGGGCGGGCGACGGCGACGGCTACCCGCGCGCCCGGCACATCCTGTCGGTGTTCCCGCTAGCGGCGGGCGTCTTCTCCGTGAGGCTGCTCTTCGAGCGGTGAGAGCCGGCGAGCTGGCGGCGCGGAGGGCCGGGGGGCGGCCCGGGCACGCGGGCTGGGGCAAGCCGCCCGCGGGGAGCCTGAGGGCCGGAAGCAGAACTGGAGGGAGAGCCCGGAAGCTGGGGCCGCGGTGCGGGATGCTCGCGGCGTGGCCGCAGCGCGAGTTTGAGCCCTGGGCAAGTGAGAGGGGCAGGGTCCGGGGCAAGAGCCTATCCCGGGGGTCGCCTTGCGGAGGGTTTAGGCCTCCTCCCAACCTTCAGGAATTCTGCAGGCGAGGAAGCAGCCCCGGCAGAGACCCCCTAACCCAGAAGGAAGGGCCCAGTAGAGCCACTTAGTTGGGGTCTTGGAACCCGAGGGATCAACGCAAGGGCCAGGCGCTCTCAGCAAAAGGAGTGGGTTCGCAAGGATCTACGCTCCCCCCTCCCCCCCTCCGGGCACTGTCGTTTTCTGAGAGTTGGAGGAAGAGTTAGGCCCTTGCGCCTTGGTTTGTCAGCTCGAGGACGTTTATCAGCAGGACCGTAGAAATCTGGTTGGCAAAGGGTGTGGTGGAGCCCAAGGTCTCCAACGTACGGGACATTGTCATATTAGCTGCAGAACAGGTCTTGGGGACCTCAGTGGCAGGAGAAGGGGTCGTCTTGAAGGGATGGAGAGCCGCGGGGGTCATTATGGGAGCCGGATGGAAGCCGTCTTCTAAGTAAGGTTAGCAGGGTCGCTGCCCACTTGGTCCAAGCGTGTTCTCTTGGTAGAAGTGACTTCTCCCTTCTTGGAGGGAGTGGATCATACACGCTTTCTAAAATATGTTCCCTGAGGATTTGATGCAATGCTTTTGTAATGGGAGCTTACAGCGGCGGATGATTTTGATCAAATCTACTCGCATAGGACTTAAGTAATGAGGGTGGCACCATAACATCGTCTTTGCCTTTGGCCTTTAACCGGAGCGGTAATGTTTGTAATGCAGGAATACCTTTTCTAGGATGGCAGCATACTGCAGAAAAAAAGTCATGTTACTTCCTGAAAAGGTCATAACCTGTCTGGGTTATGTCAATGATGTGTGGAACATTTCTGATTCGTCCATTTATTCATAGTATTTGTGTATTGTCATCAAACTGCTGTACTAGATAGATGTTCAAGGGCCAAAAAAGTTTTGTGTTTTTTTTTTTTTTTTTTAACTGAAGCACATGAAACCCAGAGGTCTTTTCTGGATTCCCCAGGAACTTAGTGATGCAGTTTTTTGAAGTATGATCATAGTGTTAGGTATTCCCAGGTAGGGACACAGGCCACTTTTCTCTCAGATTGGGAGTAAACTAGATCCAGGTATTCCCTTCCTTGGTATCTGTAAATGAGGGCTGAAAAAAGAGAAAGGAAAGAAAATGACAAAGAAAATACAAGATTGAAGACCAAAAGAAAAAGTTCATTGAAAAAGAGAAGTCTGCTTTTCATATGAATGCATGTGAGCGTCTTCCCCATGTTAGTGCTAAGAGCTGGCTACTTCTAAATATTTAATAGAAATTTGTGTATCTTTGGATTCCATAGGGTTTCATCAGGTGGCTGAAGACGTATATCTATCCCCTGACAGAGGTGCTGGAAAGGATCTTTGACCTGTGGGAATTCTATCTGGATGTTTCTATGGTACTCCAGTGTCAGGAGAGTACAGAGTGGATGAGAAGACTGAGTTGAAAGCATTCTAGTATGGTGTTTCTAAGCTAGTAAGAACAGGTGTGTTGTTGCGTGTTTGCTCTTAGGAAAATTTTAACCCTAGAAGCAGCCTTACCGTTTTGTGTCTCAGCTACCTCAGTAAGTAATTAGAATTGACTTCTGGGTTACGAGTTCCGCTCCTATGAGTCTTCCATAAAGGGACTAGAAGCCACCCTTAGAGTGGAGTAAAGGCCGTATTAGAAATACAGGGACAATTAGTCTTTCCCACATTATCCCATTTCTCAAATCGCACATACATATTTAGTTTTTAGAAGGAATTCATGTAGTAATCATAGACTGTTAAGAGCTAGAAGTCCCACATCCCTTTTGCAGATAGTAGAAACATCTTATGCTTTTCAGAGGTTGGAGGAGGAGCTACAAGTAGGATCCAGGTTATTTTCTCCAA